>NW_027223759.1:32378649-34901149 GCF_028538775.1 Myotis yumanensis
AAGATACTGGTGTTTTTCTCCATTCCAATCCTCTGTTGGGTGTGTAATTCAGAAACCAAGGATTCTGGCTTACTTTTGTGCATTAAAATGGAATTTTGATGAGAAACGTGCTTCCCCCTCCACAGCTCTGGAAAGTCCACATGTGGAAACGTCATTCCCCCTGTTGGAGTCAGATGTTGAAACTGGAGGACAGGAAAGAAAAAGTAACACCAGGTATCTCAAATGGAGCCCATTCCCTTTGTCTCTCAAATCTGGGCATCTGATTTCCATAACAAAGTCTGTTACTGCTGAATTTTCCCATCACCAGTACAAGTGATCCTGGGAGAGGAAGGTGATGGTGTTGATGGACAGGTCTCCAAAGCTGCTTACTGCAGAGGGGACTCCGGTCCAGGGGCTTTGATCTCCAGAAATCCCCATGACCCAAGTGTGGAGACTATGGTTATAGTCAGGGGTTGGCTCCCGATCTTCCGGAAGTATGGAGTGCAGGTGTGGGCTCTCGGCTTGTACCAGCTGCTTCGGTTGGCTGGGATGGTGGAGACATGCTCTGTAGGTGATCACATAATCTGACTGCCCAGCAACCTCTACATCCAGGAAGGAGTCCCTGGGGGAGGGGAAGAGACAGACCCTGCTCCCCTCTTCCCAGCAGACACACACTACTGCTCACATCATGATCTTCTCTCCCAATGGTTAGCAGCAATCTCTGGCATTCCTTGGCGATATAGTTATAATATAGGTCAAGTGTGCATGTATCACTCCAATAATCTGTTTCTGTATATGGCATTCTCCCTGCATCTTCGCATCCTCCTCCCTCAGTGCGTATCTGTCTCTGTGTCCAACTTTCCCCTTTTCTACCGACACCAACCATACTGGATCAGGACCCACCCTAATGACTACATTTTACTGAGATTACTTGTGAAGAAAGGATCCTTTTTCTAAATAAGGTCACGTGATGAGGTACTGGGAGTTAGGACTTCAACATCATATCTTGTTGTTGTTGTCGCACAACTCAACCCATAACAAGGGAGAAATTGAAGAAAATGCTCAGGAGGTGGAAGTTCAGAGGCTGGGATCTCAGGGGAGCAAGCCCTTTGGTGGGAATGGCCAGACTGAAGAAGGCCTACCACACTCAGCACACGGTTCCCAAAGCCACCATGGCTGTTTCTGTCCTAGCCAACTGGAAGGGGGGAAGGGAATAGAGGATGACATTTAGAGAGACTTAAAGGGCCAGAACCGAAGAAAAGCGCACGCTTCCCACTGGCTAGAACCAGTCACCACTAGGGGGACTGGGAAACTGTTGGTGTGCCTGGGACAAAGAGAAAACCAATTCTGATGTTTGCCATATCCAGGAACAGAGTCGAGTGGAGAGTATGTGCTCAAAAAATGTTTGCTGAGTGAATGGGCCTTGTTGTGGGCTGTACCAACATAAATATGGTCTTCAAAGAACCTGTCAAAAGTCATCGATATTTCTGCTCACAGTATCTACATCTTCCATCAGGCATGGGAACATTTCATTTAGCTCTTATTGTGTCCTCACTGTGTCTCGGGCACTAAGCTACATGTTAGAGATCCCTTCTGAATAACACCAACTTCTGGCCTTCAAGGCCTTACTGCCCATGTATCTGAGAGTATCCGCTATCTTTATATTGAACCAGCTGCATTTGCATGGGAGAGCCGGATAATAGTCTCTTCATGACCAGAGTTAGGTCCCCAATGGATTTATCTAAAATCCTTTAAACACAGAACCATATGCTGAAACCCTTGATGGAATATTAACCAAAAAAATTTTTTTCTGGGCTCTGCAGCCCTGATTGAAAATGCATCTGTGGGAGCAGCCTTTTTAGGAAAATTACATATCTTGCATTGAAACAAGTAATCAAGTCTTCCCCACCCCTCCACAATGCAAAAGCAGAGATGACAGCTTATCCAAATGAAAAGTAGAATGCTTCTCTTTTTCTAACGAGAACACAGGGCTAGATCAATTATAGACAAGTGTGCAAAGATATTGAGGGTTTCTCTTTTCTATGTTGGTGAATAGTTACATGAAAATACCCTACAGCCTTCTTGCTGCCTTGTGAGCATAAGAAATGGCTCCTGATGTATTTGAATGTAATCATGAGTACATCTGACAGTATCTGTTCCCACTTTCAGAAGGAAATCTATCCTCAGGAACAGTGAAGACATGAAATCTGAGATTCAGGAGAAGAGCAGGGCTCAGGTGGGAACCACTGACACCAGGGATAGTCTGGGAGGAGGTCCTTAGTACACACACCCTTCAAGTTGGAAACATGCAGCTTAATTTAACTAAGACCTTGAAGGATGATGGATGAAAATTCCAGAATCTCTAATACCCTGACTCTGTCTTATAAAGAATAAAGCTGATTCACACTTCCACTTTTCCTTGGCCTCTGTCTCAGAATACACAGCTGCCCATCAGGTAGGTCAAATGCAGGAACCAGTGTAGGACTTTCTCTATTAACTTTGGCTAGGACAAGGCAACATGAAACAGGGCATACACAGAAAATCCTTAGATCTACTCCTTATTTAAACAGAGTTTTTTCTCCTTCTTTTTAATTCAGGGAACCAGTTCAATTTTGTCCAAAGATTCTAAGTACCATCCTTCATTTTCATAACGAGGTCCCTCCTTGGCTGGAGGAGAGGGACAGGGCAGGGAGGGAGTGAAGTATTTCATGTATAAACTGGGTAATATTCTTGCATCCAGAATCCGTGCAGGCCAGAGTTGATCAGAAGCCCACTGTCAGAGCCTAGGGAGAGGACCCTGAGTGCATTGACCAAACTCAAGTGGGCAGAACCAGGTAGCAGAAATTTGACGCAGAGTTATAATATAAATTATCAACTAGAAAGACGAGGGAATGGACCCACAGTGAAACGAAGCCGAGAGTTGCAATGAACTGAGCCAGGAGTTGGCTTTCCTGGAAGTTTTGCTTTGCTGAGGATCTTATGGCAGGTGGGAGGGTTGACTCCATTTGAACGGCAAGGGATGGGGCACATGGGCACCTGCCTACTGTTGGTCTCCTCCCCCAGGAGAGCAAGTGGGTGGAAATGAGACTAATATTCTCACTCCAAGCCTAGTCTTAAGAGGCTCAGTATGGTTGTACCTGCCCCTTGTGCCATGAGAAGGACATACCCTAACCATCCTGGTGGTCTGAGGAAGATGAGAATCATGTGGAACAGAACCAGACCCAATGTGCAGCCTGGTGCTGCCTGAACAAGCTCAGCCCAGCTCAGTGGACCCGTCATTGTCCTTGCTATGCAGGAGGGTCCTAAACATTTGCCAGATCCAGGGCAAGAGTCCACACGCACGCTCTCCTACCTGTGTGATTCATCCTTCGCCTTGTTCAGACAGGAACCCCAGCATGATCAAACTAAGGTGCATGCATTCATTTACTTGGATCACATTTATTTCCATGGGACCGGTGCTCATTAAAGGTGGAAGCTACTAAGGGGCCTGGCACATTCTCTAAAACAAGACGTTAGCAGCATTTTGCATATTTTCTGCTGATACCCTAAGTGCTTAAGCATTGACAATAGATGCTATTCATCAGGGTTTATTTGCTAATAGAATTTATTTCCATAGAAGCAACTAAAGTCAGATATTGAAGTTTTTGTGCCAGGAGCTCATTATCCCTACTCTGAAGTTTTAGAAACAACCCTTTGTAATGATATCAAAGTTACTTATTTTCGGGCAAATTGCACTACTTACCCCTTTCTTCATCGCTTTCTGAAGTAGCTAGGTCTACTAATGCAGGATCATTACTTCACTACCAGGGTCATTCAAAGGCATAAAATCAAGGTCAGCAAATAAATACGGGATACTAATGCTTACTTTTGTATATACAGTTACATCATTGTTTTACTTTAAATAGCTTTGGCCATTTTATAGATTATGTAAAATATGAAATTTATATCTTTTGATTTGAAATATTCCTAGGGTAGAATTATCAAGAAATTTGTCAATAAATACTTTGTCTATCAAATTAGGTGGTATCTAAACCCTGATGCCTGGTTGGGGAGGACACAGGGAAACCAGCCCTTTCACTCCCTGTTTGGGCTGTAGGTTTTCATAGACCTTCAGAGGATGATTTTGCTCAACCTACAAAAAATTTTGAATAATGTAACATTCGAAAAATTTTGCTTCTAGGAATTTGTTCCAGGTGAGGAAACATGGATGTGCACAAATATTGAACTAGAATGCACCAAATAATGAAAAATTAAAAGCATGAAACATTTAATAGGTGGGGATTTAAGTTAAATTACAGTAATCCACGAAATGGAACAAGTGATCAATAAAAATAATTTAAAATATATAATGTCATGGGAATTTTCATAAAAATGTATTGGAAAAATAAGTTTCAAACACCGTGATCTTACTTTTGAAAAAAAAAAGATCTCTATCAAAGACTGATGCAGTATTTATTAAAATGTGAACAGTATTTGATCCTGTAGGATTCTAAAAGGTTTTGATGGCTTATATTGGTTTTTCTGAATTTTCTACCAAAAAATGGTATTCTTTATGTAATACAAAAAAATCTCAATTGAATAATTTAATTTAAAAATATGCATTCACGATGGAAATGGCAGGGCTGACAGCCAGTGGAGATACCCCAGAGAAAGACTGGGCAACGGAGGCTGTCTCCTGATGCTTTAGACTTGGCATCTGTACGTTTGGATCTGTTGGGCCCCCTTGAAGTTAAAATATTGCCACTGAAAAATGTCTGCTATTTGGAGGACTATATGTGTGTGGGTGAGTGCACATGCCCTGGAGTTGGCATTAATATTTTAATTATGTAAAGAATTAATTTAGTATAAAAGCATCTTCTGCCCTTGGCATGTGTGTGCTGGCTGAGTGCCAGCTAATTCATATTTTAAGACAACAAGGCTCAATTTCCCAATGGGGAGGACAGGCCCGCATCTTCAAAGATGTAAACTTCTAACTTCAGTGATAAAAGCCATAGAACGTTGGGATGTCACAGGTTTTGATGTAACATTTATCTGAAAGTATTTGATTTGCATTTCAATTTAACTAAGAGATTTATATTCCTCTCACCCCCCTCATTTTTTCTACTGATGGCCAAGGATAGGAACCACCCCCCACCCCCTACCCGCCAGTACTCCAAAGACAGAGAGAAATTTATTTGCCATAAATCTTTCAAACATAGAGAAAAGGGGGGTTGGCTGTGTTTGGAGACATAACAAGAGCAGAGAGGCCCATGCATTAATGGAGGGTCTCAGGAGAGTCACAGCCTCACCTTAAGGCAAGGGCCACAGGACAGGTGCATGCCAACCCAGCCTAAGAATTTGCAATAGTTGAGCCTATATTAAAGGGACCTGCTGGGTCAGTACATAGGAGGCAGTGGGAAGGGAGGCAGAGGAGGGGAGCCAGGGAGAGTTCTGCAGTAAAACAAGGCCCCCCACCACGGAGAGGGAGGGAGCCCCTGTTGGCCGCAGCATTCCTCAGCCACCTGGTGAAGAAGTATTCTTACTGCTACAAAGAATATGCAAACTTAAAATTCTGGTACATGTTGTCAAGTTACCTTGTAGGAAGTTTGAACCAATTAACTGTTTACACCACAACTGAGCGCTATCATTTTGTGAAAATCACTGGTTGATCTGATATGTCAAGCTCTTTTCATGTGGACTGCTTCTGTTCAATGCTTTTTCTAAAGTTCATAACCTTTGGCCAGCTTTCTCTCGTGGGCCTTATCGCTTTGAATTAATGATTTGTAAAAGTTTTTCATATAACAAGGATATTAACTCTTGTCATTTTGTTATAGATGATTTTATCAATGACCTTTGTACTACTAACTGAGATTTTGGCCATATGGAAGTCATTTTTTAATTATTTAATTGTTTTCAAATACATCTGCTGTTTTCCTTTAGGGTTTCTATCTTGGGAATTATATTTGGAAATTTATTTGCATTCTAAAATTACAAAATTATTCACTTAAATTTCCCTCCACTAGTTTCATTAAATATGTATATATAGCCTTAGCCGGTTTGGCTCCGTGGATAGAGCGTCAGCCTGCGGACTGAAGGGTCCCAGGTTCGATTCTGGTCAAGGGCACATGCCTGGGTTGCGGGCTTGATCCCCAGTGGGGGGCATGCAGGAGGCAGCCAATCAATGATTCTCTCTCATCATTGATGTCTCTATGTCTCTATCCCTCTTCCTTCCTCTCTGAAATCAATAAAAATATATTTTAAAAAATTTAAATATATATATATATATACATATATATATATATGTATATATATATATATATATATTTAAATGCATATCTTTCCCATCCTTCCCAGGGAAAAATGAAACAAGATATCACAGAAATAAAAAGGCACTAACATCACAACTCATGAGTCCATGGTATACGTGCCACAACCTAAGAGAGACCCTTACTTGTGTACCATCTCAAATTCACTTCATATATATTTTGTTCTGCACAAACTTATTTCTCATATTACTCAGAATCTGGTAATAGTTTTTTGGAAAATTAAGCTCATGATTTGCACTTGAATGGCTAAGTGAAATAAAAATATACAATGAAACAGACCAAGTTCATTTTATGCTTCCTGCATGGGAACTGCCACCTAAAAGAATTTGTCAGTCCTGTGTTCAAATACACCTCAAATACAGGGAAATAATGGGAAATGGAAGACCAACAAGAGCATCAGAACGTTCCTGGAAATGACTCAGAAAAGGCTTCTAAAAAGATGTTTTTGGAATGGCTCCATCCTGTGACTAAACTCGTTATAAAACCAGGCATAAAACGTACATAATCCAGGAGTTCTGGATCAACTGAGACGTGGGTTTACTCTATTCAAAGGTTGGTCCCCCTGAAAATTATGCAGCAAGCATCATTATATACAGCAAACAACTCCAAGAAAATGCCACAAATGTTTATTTAGAGTATACAAGAATCATGACTTTAATGAGCTGAGTTCTGGAGCAAATTTATTTAGGGATTAGATGATAAATCTGTTTCTTACAAAAAATCCAAATCAAATTAAACATAAGGATCATTTGGCATAAATATTACCCAAAATTTAGGTCAGCATTTTGTTGACTTTGAAAACTTAATATCATTCTTTTATTTTAAAAAGCCTCCCATGGAGACCTTCTAGAAACTTCTGAATCATTGAAGCATTTAAGTTATTTTAAATTAATGGGAATATAATAATAAACATAAGCTTATAATTTAATGTCATTGTTTTAGCTCTAAGTGTGTTCCCAAGAGGGTACCAGGTATAGAAGTGATGTAGACAATGGAGGTTGGGGTGGGTGTTGGGTGAGCTAAGGTTGAAAACCAGATTGTAAAGAAGTCTTGTCCCCAGCACACCTCCGCCAAAATTTCTGCTGAGTCATGTTAGGAGTGTTTCAGTGATTAGGACCACAACTCCTCATGTCTGAATAAACTCACTACTAGCATTGTCCACTCACAAGAAAAATCTGGTCGTTAGCCTTCATGACGCCCTCTCTTACCCTCTCACCACTCAATTTATTTTACCTCCTCAATATCTCTCAAATATGCATTATCCTCATCATCACCATTGTGATGACTTCAGTTCAGGTATTCATAAGGTCTCACCTGCCTTATTATGAAAGGCCACCAGTTAAAAATGGCAAATGATTTGAATAGACACTTCACCAAAGAAGATAGACAATAAGCACATGAAAAGATGCTCCACATCACTAATCTTCAGGAAAACAAAAATTAAAACCACGACAAGCCCTGGCTGGTGTGGCAAAGTTGGTTAGAGCATCATCCTGTACACCAAAATGTTGTGGGTTTGATCACCAGTTGAGGGGCTTGTGGGAGGCAACCCATTGATGTTTCACTCTCACATGGATGTTTTTCTCCCTCTCCCTCTCTCTTCCTCTTTCTCTCGAAATCAATAGAAGCATGTCCTCAAGTGAGGATTAAAAAAAAAAAAAGACAAGATACCACTTCACACACGAGCTAAAATGAAAAATACTGACAGCACCAAATGTTGACGAGGATGTGGGGCAACTGGAACTCTGATACGTGGCTGGTGGGAGCGTGCAACAGTATAACTACTTTGTCAGTTTCTTATGAAGTCAAACATAAACTTGCCCTGTTTCAGCAAATCCTCTCCTAGGTATTTACCAGAGAACTAAAAACATCTGTCTACAAGAAGCCTTAAACAAGAATGTTCATAGAAACTCTATTATAGCCAAAAACTGGGGGAAAATCCAAATGTTCATTAGCAAGAGAAATGACAAACAGATTGTTGTTTATTCATTCAATGGTATATCACTCAGCAATGGAAAAAATAAACTACTGATGAATTATGGAGACATCTGGTGAGCAAAGGATTCAGGCAGTAACACACTATATAGTTCTATTATGTAAAGTTCAGTTGCAGACAAAACTAACCTATGGTGCAAGGCATCATCAGATGGTGGCTGCCTCTGGGAGTTAGGGTTGACTAGAATGGAATGCAGAGAAACTTACTAGGGTTTTGAAATTATTTTCTGTCTTGTTTGTGTGTCAAAACTTACAGAACCAAACACTCAGGATCTGTGTGTCTTTGTGTATTTCACTAAAAATAAAAGCATTTACACAGAACACATATATTTCTATGTTTTGGTGATTTTGCTCTATACTTAGTGAATCTTTACAAGCTGCAGGATCAGGTTTCTCGGAAGTAGAGGACTTTTTATTTTATCATGTTGCATCACTTCTTTTCCATGGGTTCTGATCTCTCCCGCAGAAATTCCAGTTGCCCCTGAATTTTTTCACATTTCCCAGTGTTTGGTTTTTGCCCTTTTCATTTGTTTGTTGAGAGGACCTCTCACTTGGTTCTCCCATCACCGATGCCAGCTCTTCTCTTCATGGCTTCCGCGTGCACATTTTATTCTGAAATTTTATCTAGCATCTCTAATAATATTCCCTCCATGACAGCTCCCTTTCTATAGCTCCTGCTGATGTGGAAATTAAAAACACAGGCTTTGGAATCTGACAGACTGGTTTGCCAATCTAGGCTCCAGCCGTTACCGTATTACTTCAGGCAAGTTCATTTACTTTAATAAACCTCTTTTCCTCATCTGCGAAGTGAGGGTCATAGTTGTAACAACTTCATGGTGTGGTAACAATTCTGTGAGTTAAGATTGAACAGCAAGCACAGCTCTAGGATGGAGTGCTGAATAAATAAATGCCAACCTCATCATCGTGGTCACCAACAGAACCATCATCTTCACCATCTGTGCCTGTCTTCCTTTGGACAAACACATTTTGGTTTCAAGCTATTAACCATCCACTTCCTAAGTGTTTTGTACTCTGGCCGACACGGGGTAGATGGCCAATAAACATCTGTTGAAGAAATAGATAAATTTGTTCCTTCATTTTACCATGTACTCTAATGTCATACTGTGGAGTCTCATGTTTTGGTTGTCAGTGAACCAGTTAATGGATGCAATATCTATTCTCAGAACAGTTTTAAAAATAATGACTCAGTTACTTTACCCAGAAAAAATATCATTACAATATTAGCAGACTTAGAACTATTATACCACGACCCATTTTTAGTTAGGAATTTTGATGTTCAGACCATGGTGTGGTTTCTTGTGGTCTCCATCAATTTGTAAGGCCACCATGCTGGCTTCCCCTGAGCTTGTCGCATTTAGTATGTGGCCTCTTCTTCGTCCACACAGCTAATAACAGTCTCTGTAAATCTAATTTCCACTGGCAGGTGATCTATTTCTTCTCTTCTGCTGCTTTTAGGAGCTTTTATTTCTCCACTGGATTTTCTGTAATTTCACTATAATCTGACTTAGAGTCGATTTCTTTTTATTTAGTGAGCTTGGGATTCTTTATGTTTTCTGTAAGTGGGGATTCATATTCTCACTAATTCTGGAAAGTTTTGAGCCATCGACTCTAAAAATAATTCTCTTCTTCCATTCTCTCTATGCTAGAATTGACATCCTACCCCTAACACATTTATACTTTCTCACTTCCTACTTTGTATTTCTTCACCTCTTTGTATTTTCTATCTTCTTGTTTCTCTGTGTTAAATATTGGCCAATGTCTTCAAATGTGCTTTTCAGTTCTTTCTTCAACTGTATTTAATCTACTTACAACCCATCCACTGAATTTTATATTTTACTAATTATAATTTTATTTATAAAGTGTGATTATTTAAAAAATATTCCTGGAAATTTTAATCATCCCATGTGAGTGATCATTTTTATTCTTTCACTTCTTCCATTAAGAATAGTCATTTTCTGGTCTACGTGTGATAAATCCAATAACTGAGGTGTTTTGGGGAACTAATTCTGTGGTTTTTGCTTTCACTGACAGCGGCTTCTTTTTTTGCGTGTTTTGTAATTAATTTTGAATTCCTACTCATCTGCTGTAATCAGAGGCAGTCCCAAGGGGTATGCTGAGGGTGCTCTTGTCCACAAAGAACTTGCTTCTGCCAGGAGCCATGCATCGCTGGACCTGCCACACTCCCTCTCAGTCCCAGGCTCCCTGCACCTCCTCCTGGTGGGCCGCCCTCCCTCACCTTACAGAGTGCATTTCACTGACAGACGCTGAGAACATGGAAAAAGCACCAGCTGGTCTCTGAACAAGCTTCCCCAGAGTGCTCGGTGCTATTAGTGGGTTCTCCACGGCTTTGCTGGATATGGAGCTCAGATGACTCTGCGTCTTGGCCAAAGCGGCACATGAGTGGATTATTGTTTTCCTGAGAAAGCCGCACTCTCGGAATGAGACTGAGAGAAAGGAAGAAAGGCCATATGTATGGTGAACAACACACACAAAAACATTCCTTACGGATGATGACACGTTAATGGGATGACTCATAAATTACTTTGATTCCAGCAACGTTACTGAGAGAAGCCAATACCCAGTGGAACGTCCTAAATGTTTCAAGTGCTGATTTAAAGGAAAGATGCTAAACTTTACATTATCTAACCCCTCAAGAGCATCTCAGAAACCTATAAATCATTTTCATCTCGGAGACAATGTGTATTTAAATCCAATCACGTCAGCTCCAACAGTATGACAAGAGATGAAAATAACATAATGTAATTTCTGTTTATGCCGAGTAGCTTGATCAAAGGGATAATTTTTTTTTCTATTTGAATGATGAAAACAGTAAAGGTGAGAAATTTTAATAACAACCTTCATTTTGTTGTTGCTGTTGTTGTTGTTATGAAAACCAATGAGTCACATCCAGGCCACGACCTTGGCAAAATCAAATCCACGCTGGCTGAGTGAAGCCCCGGTCTGGTCTCAGCTCTGCAGATTCTCGTGTGACTTAGGAGCGTGAGTTCTGCACTCTGGATCCCATTTGCTCAAATATGAAGTTTCTCTCTGGGGCTTTTCCCAGACCTGGAATTGCAAGATTTTTATAACATATACACATTGATTGTTGGAATACAAGGAGAAGTAAAGATTGGTCCCAAACTTTTAACTTTATACCCTATGAAATCCAGGCTTTGAAAGGTGTGATGATTGAGTTGCTTAAAGTTACTCAGCTAGTTGTTGAAGCTATTTTGTTAGGAAGGAAGGAAAGAAGGAAGGGCGGGGGAGAGAGAGAGGAGTAACCTTATAAAGTTGAATTTCAAATAGCATAGTAGAAGAGAAAGGGTCTTAGCTCCAATTCGCAGCTACTAATATACATTATAAATATGGAACACATCCCAACCCTCTTGTGTTCAATGATGTCTACAATGCAAACTTCAATTTCTATAAAAATGCAGTTAAAAAAATTCCATGAGGTCATATTTAGGGATAAACTGTAGCACTCTTGCACTTGCAGACAAGTTGTTTCAAACTATCTACATTAATAAAAGACAAACATGCAAATTGACTGTACCTTTGCCACACCTTAAGCCATGCCCACCAGCCAATCAGAGTGACTATATGCAAATTAACCCAACCAAGATGGCGGCCACTAGCCACAGAGGTGGAGCGAGCAGAAGGCTTGGGTTGCCCTGGCGATGGAGGAAGCCAAGCTTCCCACCTCGCCCTGGCCAGCTCTGAGCTCCACTCAAGGCTACAAAGTTTCAATTATAGAAGGTAAATAAATCCCAGAATAAAAAGAAAAAAAGAAAAAAAGGAGAGTCTGGGAGCTTCCATTGCCGGGGGGCTTGGCCAGCCTGAAAATGGCCCTCAGCCCCTCACCCAGACTGGCCAGGCACCCCAGTGGGGAACCCCCACCCTAAAGGGGGTGTGGCCAGCCTGAAAACACCCATCAGCCCCTCACCCAGGCTGGCCAGGCACCCCAGCGGGACCCTCATGGCAAACCAGCCGGCCCCCACCCCTGCACCAGGCCTCTATCCTATATAATAAAAGGGTAATATGCAAATTGACCCTAACAGCAGAATGACTGGGAATAACTGGTCACTATGACACACACTGACCACCAGGTGGCAGATGCTCAATGCAGGAGCTGTCCCCTGGTGGTCAGTGCACCCCCACAGGGGGAGCTCTGTTCAGCCACAAGCCAGGCTGATGGCTGACAGCACAGCAGTGGTGGTGAGAGCCTCTCCCGCCTCCTCAGCAGCACTAAGGATGTCCAACTGCAGCTTAGGCCTGCTCCCTGCTGGTAAGTGGGCATCCCCCGAGGGCTGTCGGGCTGCCAGAGGGATGTCTGACTGCCAGCTTGTGCCCAATCCCCCAGGGAGTGGGCCTAAGCCAGCAGGTGGACATCCTCCGAGGGGCCACAGACTGCAAGAGGGCATAGGCCGGGCTGAGGGATCCCCCCCCCCCCCCACCCCCGAGTGCACAAATTTTTGTGCACCAGGCCTCTAATATTAAATACCTAGAAATGGTGATATAATTTTTCAGAATTTTTTGAGAAACTTTGAGCTAGAGAAGATGAGAGAAAAGCATGAAATGGAGGAAGGAATTTTATAGAAGTAAACTCACCCCGAGTAGAGAGAACATGAGTGACAACAGAGGGCAGGCTGTGGGGACCCTACACAGACGGCCTTTGTCTTGAGCTTTCTGGTTCTTTCCAGTTAAGCATCCATGTATCTCTCTCTGTTTCCACAATACTTCCCCTCTCTTACTTTTGTCACAAGTCTCCTCCCTGCCTCCAGAAATTCTTGGCTCCTTCCTCCTAATGACTGCCCATATTTTTAGATCAATTACTCAAAACATCTACAAAACTTTTACATTTCTTTCTATTTAACTGGCTTTGGAAAAGTTAATGTGTTAGAGTTTTTCACACAACACAGTGACTGCAGGCACACATGTGGTGTCCACCTAACATGCGTTCCCCTCTCCTTCCATCCAGACAGACACTGTTCACAGGACAATGTGCTCGCTCACCTTCTCAGCTTCCTTTGCTGCTAAGGGTGTCCATGTGATGCAGTTCTGGCCATGCCCCTGAAGCAAAAGCCTCTGGGGAGGCTTACCTGATGTGGTAAACAAAGCTTTGGGAGATGAGTCCCTGTGTCTTCAACCTGCCCGTGTCCTGCCCAGAATTAACAATGACTGGGGAAGCACAGTAGCCACTTTTGTGCTTATGAGGCTGAAAGGCATAGAAAGATGATGAAGCAGGAAAATAAGAGTAGTCAGATCCCCAGGGACTTTCTGGAGCTGCTGTAATGCCCTTGAATATCCTACCCACCATCTTCTTATTTCCACAGACCAATAAACTCTCCTAAGCCACAATTACACAGCTTTCCTTTTTGAGTCTGAACAGAATTTCTGATATAAAAAGCCTCCTCCATGTCATCATATTGTAAGCCGTGTTACAGATTACTGCACATGGTCAATTAGGGTGTTATTTATAGCAGGGAGTGATGGCTGCAGGAAATTGGCATTCCCATGGTAGTATAAATGAATAATCTCAAAATACTTTGTAGTCTATGACTCTTCTTGGGAATCTTTTTCAAGTAAATAATCCTTATTATAGATAAAGCTTACACATAAATATGTATAGTTACACATAACTACTTAAGTGACTAAGTCTTCAGAAATAAATGCTCAGCAATCTATAACGATAAGAGAATTTGGTGCTCCATAGAGTGAAACAGTCTATAGCCATTAAGAATTGGTGTTTTTCAAAGATATTTTAATGGCAAAGAAAAATACATGTGTTATAGTATTAAGCAAGATATGCAAGATCCAAGCTATCATTTTAATATGATAATAACTATGCTAAAATTCACTGGGCAAAGACTGGAAAATATAAAATTCATTGTCATTGGTTGTATGCTTGCTTTATATTTTGTCTTTAGATTTTTCCTAATTTTCTGCAATGAGAAAAATCAGAGGTAAAAAGATGTGGGCTTTCTTCCCCCCACCCCTTTAAAATAACTTCCTATTTCTTTTCCATTTTTTTTTTTTTCCTCCAGAATTGCATCTTCAACAAAAACCCTTTAGGCTGGTCTTCAATAGAACAAGATGGGCTATTTTACAACACATTTGAGACGTTATAAAAACACAAACTATAAGAAGGGCCCAGTTCAAGTCCTACAAAATGTTTGCTGTTCAGCCTGACTTAACTTAAAATAGGTCTTCCTAGAGATCACGCCCAGTTCTAGTGCCTGAGCCCCAGTCTCCTCCGTGGCTCCTTGAGAAGTCTGAGTCCCGTCTGGTTCCACCTGGGTCCGTCTGTCTCCCTTGACATCCTATCCTCAGCAAAGCAGCTCTCCAGACCCCTGTCCGCTGGTCTGTAGAACATCTGGGAGCTTGTGCCAGCCAGCCTGTCTCCTGGCTTTAGAAGCAATGACCTTCTCCTCCCTGTGCCAAGTTCAGGGTCAACTGCTTCAACAACGCCAGCCTCCAAGGCCTTTCTTCCTCCCTCCCGGGGGCACATGTTCGTTGTTCATGTGTTTTCCACCAGCAAAGAGGGCTTAGGGCTCGTGGTTCTTCTTGGGACCATATCTAGAACTCCATTTCACACAGATACAGAGCCGCCATCCCCATAGACTGGACGGGGCGTGCAGTGACGGCTGGGGAAGGGTTTGCTCAGAACAGACTCAGCCTCAGAGCATTTACACAGGAACCCTGGTGCGGCATGATGAGACGTCCATGTGCCAGGCCACACATGGCAGCTACTGAGGTTTTCCTTCCGTCAACCTGATCGGAGATATGATGCCACCGTGTTTAAAAATGTGAAGCCGGCCCTACTGGTGTGCCTCAGTTGTCCCATGTACCAGGAGGTCCCTGGTTCAATTCCCCGTCAGGGCACGGGCTCCACCCCTACTAGAGGGTGTGCAGGAGGCAACAGATGGATGTTTCTCTCTCATTGATGTTTCTATCTCTCCCTCTCCCTTCCTCTCTCTGAAATAAATAAAAGCATATTTTAAAAATAAATAAAATAAAAATGTCAAGCCAGGCACCGCACTTTCACTCATTAAGTAATTTTTTTAACTGACAACTCAGTCCTCAACTATTTCCAAAAAAGGGCTCGGCTCTGACAAGTAAAAGGCATTCAACAAGGAGAAACATTTTAACAGCAGGGAAGAGAGCGAGGCTCAGACGCCAGTGCCCCGGGGCTGGTTGGCCCTAGAAGCAGGTTTGACTTTGTTATTCACTGCAAACTATCACTCTTAGTCCCTATTATGCCAACTCCAACTCCTCTTTTTCAGGTTCATTGTTGTGATGCAGGAAGTTGACCAGGACCACCACGGGCCTAACTTTTGATCTACCAGCCTGCCCAGGTGGGCCCTAAACATGATACTCTCTGAGGCTCGTTCACAAGGAAAACACAGTTGAGATGGGAAGGATTTGCAGAGAAGCATGTTGCAATGTGGGTGAGAACTACTACCTCTAATCAATTTGTTTCACCATTTGCCCAATCAATAGCTTTGGTATGCCATTCTCAACAAGAAGGGAGTGATGCAAGCATATCCAGTCCCCCCGATATCTGCCGTGCTCCTTGTCCTGGAAGTGCTGGAGTTGAGGGGTTTCTGCAAGGACATGGGTGTGGAGAGTGGGAGGACTCTGTGGTCACAGGCGCTCAGAGATAGGAAGCTGAGCCATGTAAACGTTCAGCACAGAGAGCTCGGCCTCTGATGGGAGTTGCATCTCCTTTCTGCTAACTGTCTCTACTTTTTTGCCTCAACGTCTTCTCAAGGGCCCAATCTCTGATCAGAGATTGAGTAGCAGATGTCTGTGATCACGGAAACAGTGCAGAATTAATTAAACCACCAATAGAGGAAGTCTTTTCAAGTATTGATCCACAGTTAAAAAAACAATACCTAGCCCTGACCGGTTTGGCTCAATGGATAGAGCGTCGACCTGCGGACTGAAAGGTCCCAGGTTCGATTCCGGCGAAGGGCATGTACCTTGTTTGCGGCACGTCCCAGTAGGAGGTGTGCAAGGGGCAGCTGATCAACATTTCTCTCCCATCGATGTTTCTAACTCTCTATCCCTCTCCCTTCCTCTCTGTAAAAAAATCAATAAAATATATTTTTAAAAAACAAACAAACAAAACAATACCTAGGGGATGACCCATTTTTGTCTAGAGAATGTGGACAGGTGGATGACAGAGACACTAAGCATTAAAATTTTGAGTAATTACCTTTAGGTGATGGCTTATATCTGATTTTTAAAATTGATCTGTATTTGCTCAAGTATGTACTAAACATTTAAAACACTTTTTTTAAAAAAAAAAAGGAAAAAACAAACAGAAGAGGAAACAGTGATTCCAGATCACCACCATCAATTTCTGGGCCAATGCACACCCCATTTTCAAGCCACTGGCTGGACGCCCTGACACTGAAAAGTCCTCCCAGCTCCAGAATTGCAACATTTGTTCAGAAGGTATTTCAACCTGTGACAAGATTGGCCTCAACTCCATTTCTACTTCAGGGCAACAGCGGGGGAGCCGAGGTCTTAATGAAGGAAGAAAGGCAGGAAAACCAGAGTTCTTGGGGGAAACCAGTGACCATCGACACCCCTAAAACGTCCCCGAGTAACGAAAGCTGCCATGCCATGCGCTAAAGGGGAGAGGGCAGCTTCAGGGCCGTGAGCCCTGCCACCTCTCACAGCAGGCCAGTGTGTGTCCCTGGTTCAGGCCACCACACCCTGCAGGGAGCCGGGCATGGCCAGGAAGCTGTCCCTGGAATCCTGGCTGCACTGAGAGCCAAGAGCAAAGCTCTGAGTCACACTCACCCCTGGCTTCCCAGACCCTGAGCTGACTGATAACCCCGACCTTTCCTGCGCCTCCCCTCCCTGCCTTTCTGGGACCGACTTTGGCAGAATCGACAGTGATCTCTGGCAGAGTCTAGCTGAACGCCCACCTGACGGTAAGTCAATGCTGGTCAAGCACAGGGCTTGCTCTGACAAGCCGACTAAGACTCCGCACGCCCACGACACCTCGGCACTGTCCCAGCAGGAGACCTGCCAGTTCTGGCAGACAGATGACCTGCCTTCCTCTGAAATAACGTTTCTTCAAAAAGGAAAGAATGATCATCGTAGCGTCAATATTGGGTTCCTGTTCTCAACAAGATTCAAACAAAACACACCTACTAAGTGACAAGAAACCTCTCTTTAAAATGTTAAAATACGAAACAGGGGACGATGGTGTGGAATGGAAGCCCGATCGCTGAGCAGGAAGGTGAGTGAGTGGTCACTGTGGAGAGGGAACCGGGACGGCTCCTGCGTAATGTCCAGCTTTGAGGCTGGTTTTACGAGTGCCATGTGCTGATTATCATCTGGTGACTTCAAAAGAACACATTCTACACAGATTCCTGTCTGATTTTGAGAGGAGAGCATGGTGTGGAGGCCGTTGATTAGCAAAGCAACTTCTCTACAGTTTTTCTGAAACGTAACTCATCACCTCCCAGCCCTCATCCCTCCTTCAGCGTCCATCCCAGGAAGATGTGGAGGTGTGACTGTTATTTCACTGGGTTCTTTCCTTATTTGTTTTCTTGCTGACCAACTAGAAAGTGAACCTCCCCTGTCCTCCTGGCTCACTTATGTCACCCTGCCTGGCACCACCTGGGCAGGGTAGAGACTGGGTCAAGAAACCCTTGTGAAATGAACAAACCAAACGTTGCTTCTGCTCGTTCCTTATTCATGAGCATCACTCAGCTGAGATGCCAACCCTCTTCTCAGCCTCACCTGGCCCTTGACACTCATTCAACTGGCTTTCTAACACGCCTGTGTTGGGGAAAGGGAAATGAAAGAGGCCGTGGAATTTATAAACACCTGTTCAGAGAATGGCCGTGAACTTGCAACAAGCTCTGCCTCCCCAAGGGTGGTCGGGTGTGGAAAGCAGGTAGGTCCCGGTCAGCGCAGTGGGTGAGAGGAGACACGCCAGTGCCACCTTCTCCCGCCTTTGATTCTCTCTCTACACCAGGCAACCAAGTTCTGCTGTGGAGAAATCCAATTATTTTAGTCTTGACAGACGAACATGTGAAAATAGACGTGTCAGTCATTTTCACGATTTCCAGGGTGGCTGCCAAGTAACCAGCAGGACCACATGTGGGAAGTGATGTGGGAAGTGGGCACCTGGTACTTTCCATTAACACGTTCCCGTGTGGGGCCTACATTCTGCCAACTGGGGCGATTTTATCTGTTTATATTATAATGCATGAATTCCACTTTTGTTGTTGTTGTTGCCAAAGAGAAAAACACACAGCGGAGTCCCTCGGTATTCATTTGAACAGGCATCTGCATTAGGAATATAGAAGAGTCAAGTCCGAAACTCACGTTGGCCCTATAGTCCATGTCTGTGCTTGTCATTCTTTACCAGAAAGAACTCCAGCCTCAACCAGCCTGGTAATCATCCTCTTCTCCTGCTACCAGTATCTGAATGCATCGTGGGGTGCTGCTATTACCCCCATGTTACAGATGGGGACACTGAGGCTGGCAAGGCTAGGTGACTTGCCCTGGGTTTTGCAGCCGTAAGCGGTGGAGTCTGTCCCAAGGGCCCGCAGTCGCACTGCGCCTTGCTGGGGCTGGGGCACACACCATCTCAGTCACACACCATCTCTGTCGCTCAGGGGGAGTCTGAGCAAAAACAAGGAAACAAGCAAACAAAACAGGATGCCCTGTTAAGTTTGAATGCCACATAAATAACAAATATGTTCGGTGTAAGCGTGTCCTGTGGAATAGTTGGGACATAGTGTTACTTAACAATTCTAGTTGTGTATCTGCAATTGCAGAGTAACTGGGTGTGTGGTAATTTACCTGTCCCTCAAGGCAAGAGAGGCCCTGGCCGTGGATTGCCCACTTGGGTGTCCAGAAGCCTGGGAGCTGGGGTGACGTGGAATGGGAAGTGGAGGTCAGTGAAGACAGACAGGTCAGTAGAAGCAGCCAGAAGCTTCGTCTCATCCTGGCCCCAGCCTGACTCCTGCAGAGAAGGGTCCACACCAGCTCCTGCATCAGCTTCCAGACTCACAGCCTCTGAGCCTCTGAACAGACTATTCTGCTGTGGCCAGAAGGGGGCGCTGTGGTGTCGGATGAGCGTCCAAAACTGTGGAGACTTGGGTTCAAGTTCTCATTTTGTCCTTTTCTGTAAAACCCACGTGGGGAATGCGGTCTGGTGATAATATTTATTTGTAATGCAAAACCAAAAAGATGCCCCTCCGACGGCCCATCTGTCTGTCCCACCATGGAAAATCAGGGCCAGAAAGAGAGGCAATGTCCAGGAATTCTGTGTCATTTTCAAGCTACCTGTCCAACCTTTGGTGAAATTAGCTTGTGTCCCCAGCTGCAACCCGTTGCTTTGCTGCTGTACCCAGGCTCCCGCCTGGAGCCTGCATTTGGAGTCCGCACAGGCATCAATCATGTGGTTGCTAAGGCCACGTGGCTACTACGGAGAGAACAGGTGAGCATACCAGCGAGTGAGCTGAGAGAGAGAGAGAGAGAGAGAGAGAGAGAGAGAGAAAGGAGGGAGAGGTTCTTTGTTCACCTGGAATTATGTATTCTCAGGCTTGGGAGGAACCAGAAGCTTTTTCAAAATAACCAATCAGTTTCCCAAACTTCCACAGGGGCTGACCTGTATGTGCCTGGTACATACAGCTTCAGGGGCCCTGCCGACAGAGAAGCCACGAGGCTGGACAGGGGTGCTCAGTCAGGTCGGGGAGGGCCACGTATGCCATATTTCAGTGTTGTGCTTTGGTATGTTGGAGTCTCTGAAGGCATTAAGCATGGAGGGATGTTTTAAAGAGATCACTCTGGCTGCTGTGGAAAATCAGATGGAGAAGGGCCAAAGGGGACTCAGGGGACCAGTTTGGGAGGCCATGTGATAGGTCCAAAGAAGGATGGGCGTCTGTAACAGAGAAAACACAGGCACAGGAAACCAGGTTCATTCAGCCACCGTGTGTGGAGCGCCTCCCAGGGGTCACCTGCTGGACCAACAAGCCTGGGGATGGAAGAGGCCTGGGCCTGGGGGCTCCTCTGTACTGCAGGAGGCCTTGAGAGCAGAGATGGCCACAGAGGAAGAAGAGGGAGAGGCAGAGGCTCCGATGAGACTTCTCTCTGCCCCATCAACTGCCCCCTCCCCTCACACAGGTAAGACAACAAACACACAGCCAGGGCTGTGTGTCTGCAGTTGTCAACAACAATGAGGGGACCACGCTGATTGAACCACACTCTCCAGACCGAATGATATCAAGATAAGCAACACGGCACCGCGCGGATGCACAGAACACTCGAGAATGATTCATTTTCGCTCCTTTGAAACGTAATGTCAGCAAACGTTCTAAGGGCAGAACAAACCACATCCCGAGAGGAAGTGATAAGCTCAGAGGAGCAGTGAGAATAACCCAGGCGACAGCCTCGCAGCATGGAGGCCGTAAAGAAGAGGTGTTTTTACTTCAAAAATGCAGCTGAAAACAGAAAGGCTGCATGACAACAGCGGAGCAACTATCTCTGTGTTCATCTCTAAAGGAAATATTTCCTGAGGCTGTGTGTAAATCCAAGATTTCCTGTGGACATGACTGTGTACAAGATCCTTAATGAGGAAGATGAGCGTTTTTAACTTTGTATTTTGAGATAATGGTAGATTCACCCACGGCTGTAAGAAATTACAAGAGGCCCTTTCATAGTTTCCCTAAACAGAAACATTTTGCACAAACAGTGTAGCATCCCAACCAGGAAATTGACAGTGATATAATGGTTCAGTTTTGAGAACTCTTAAAGTGATATATTGTCACTTTCAAGTTATAAAAATGTAAAATGTCTGTGTGTTTTTTAACCCAACTAAAATTAAATTACCAAATACCAGACGGGGAGAGAATCTTTATATTAATCCTAGCAAAGAGTTTATGTCTATATAATCATCATGTTTCCGTTGATAAGAAAAATATTAAGTGGCCTTTGAAAATATTTTGATGGCCTATAGAATTATAACCAAAATTACAACAATGCAGCCATATGTAAGGAAATTTATCAGGCAACATTGGATGAGTTTACTTATTGAGGTGAAGTTGTTTTGAGGTATATTATTTGATTGTGCTCTTTTTAATCCTCACCCGAGGATATGTTGTTTTTTAAATTGATTTAGAGAGAGAGAGAGAGAGAGAGAGAGAGAAAACATCAATCTGTTGCCTCCCATACATGCTCTGACCGGTGATCCAACCCAAAACCTGGGTATGTAGCCTGACTGGGAATTGAACCCGCAACCTTTTCAGCATGGGACAATACTCCAAGCAACTGAGCCACCTGGCCAGGGCTGACTGTGTCCTTTTTAAAGTCCTCCACCATTATTTCTGATATCCAGGAACTCACCAATGTCCTTCTAGCTACATTTAAAATACCTTGTGTCTTTTTACCCATTCATTCATTCATCCATTCATTCATTCAACAAATATATGTTGATCAACTGCTATTGGCCAATTATTTTTCTAGTGGTTATGAAAACAGAAGTGATTAAAAACACAAAAGCCCTTTGGGGAGCTGACATTCTAATCTGTCCCCATTTTCATTTCAACTGTCATTGCCTTGTTTAGGGTTCCAGAAGGGCCGCAGTGTAAGCTTCTGCCTCCATCAGCCTCTGTACAGTCTCCCTCCCCACACACACAGCCTCCCCCTAAGTCTATTCTCTGCACAGCTGATTCTTACAACAGACGCATCTGATTAGGTGAAACCCAGTGTTGCCATTGCTCCTGTCCTCTCTGTGCAGGACCAGCTCTAACTGCCTTCACAGCCCTCAGTGGTCCAGCCCCCACCTTCCTGTCACGTCGCCATTCTTCCACCTTCTTTCCCGCCCACACGGCTGGCCCACGATCTTTGCACGTGGTCATTCTTGTACTGAAGTCCTCCCCTTGCGTTTCTGCCTGAAAAGTCCCCCTCATTAACCTTTTAGTCTAAACATGAACTTCTCTGATGGATGAGGTAAAGTCCATTCAGTGCCAGATTTCATTTACTTGGAGACACCAAATAACCACCTATTGATCGGGTTAATGTGCTGTCACTCGATTTGTATGAGCAAAGGGATATGTCCGTTTTGCATTGTTTGTTATCTTCATGCCCTTGATCCTGCTGCCACGTGGCCACAGCGATTCCTCTGGGCGGTGCCGAGAGTGAACCTCGCATGTTTGGTTTGTTTGTTTTGTTAGTCATGTTCTGCTGAAAATAAAAGTCACTTGAAAATTAGAAAAGAGAATAATGGAGAAAACACCAAATGCTGAGAGTGTACTATTGCAAGGTTTGGGGATATTTTCTTCATTTCCCAAGTACTTTTAATTCCTCTATATGGATTTTGTGTGTGTGTGTGTGTGTGTGTGTGTGTGTGTGTGTGTGTTTTCCACTTAAAACATAAAGTATTTTAGATTTTAAACACAAACTGCTAAATTGATTTCCAAAAAGTCTGTAAAAATTTTCCCTCCCATCATTAGACACAAAAATGCCTGCCTTATCTACTACATTTTGACAAACTCTGATATTAATTCTTAGTACAAGAGGCAAAAAAAAAAAAAAAAACCAGTCTTTTTTTCTTTTTGGCTTTTCTTTGATTCTCATACAGTATTTCATCTACATGAAGTTCAAGGCCAACCAACACCAGTGTGTAGTCCAGATGCAGGCTGACGCTGGGGAGAAGGGAAGGCGATGGTGGGCGGGGGAGGCATCGTCAGGGACTCTGCGGGTCTGGTGTCATCCTAGGACGGTGATAGTGAACCTATGAACTCATTTTTTTGGTTGATTTTTCTTTGTTAAATGGCATTTAAATATATAAAATAAATATCAAAAATATAAATCTTTGTTTTACTATGGTTGCAAATATCAAAAAATTTCTATATGTGACACGGCACCAGAGTTAAGTTAGGGTTTTTCAAAATGCTGACATGCCGAGCTCAAAAGGTTCGCTATCACTGTCCTAGGACCTAGGTGGTGGTTATGTGGGCACCTTTGGTGTATAATTGAACTATCCACTTACAACCTGTGGACTTTTCAATATGATATCTGTAGTGGGAAGAATGGTGATCCCCAAAAAGATGTGTCCAAGTCCTAGCCCCAGTGCAGGTGAATGTCATTTGGGAAATGGACCTTTGTTGATGTGATTAAGTTAACGGCCTTCTACCATCATCTGCCTGATACAGTTATGGGCCAGCCTGCCTCCTGCCTCCTGCCCCACCTCCTGCTCGGATAGAGCCCTGCTATGGACTACATGCTGTATAACCCCGCCCCCGCCCCGCCCCCCCCCCCCCCCCCCCATGCATATTTTGAAGCCCTAACCCTCAAGATGAGAGTATTTGGAGGCGGAATCTTTGGGAGGTGATTAGGGTTAGATCAGTTTGTGTGGGTGGGGCCCTCATGATGGGATCAGTGCCTTTATGAGAACAAGAGACTCATGATCTGTTTCTCTATCTCCTCAAGCCCATAAAGAAGAGGCCGTGTGAGGACAGAGCAGGAAGGCAGATATCTGCAAGCCCCATCTGCCATCACCTTGATCCTGGACTTCCAGCCTCCAGGACTGTGAGCAATAAATGTCTGTAGTCTCAGGCCTCCCCTCTGTGGTATTTTGTTATCGCAGCCTGAGCTGACGAGACAGCCCCTGAGCCCTTGTCCACCCCCGGGAGGTGGAGGGTTCTCTGGGAGATTCCGATTTGGAGAACAGGCTTGCTTCAGTTTTCCATTCCTGCTCCTCCCCTTTCAGCCCCAGGACACCACCCTGTAGTTCCCTTCCTGCTTCTCCAGCGGGCCTGCTGCTCTCCATCTCCCCTGCAGACATTGCATGCTGACCCCTCTCCTGGCCCACCAGGACTGTGCACACCACTTCCGGCCTCTATCCTGCAGGTACTACCAGAGGGAGCCTTTTGAATCCAGGTGTCTCTTCAAGCCACCCAGTCACCACCATGAGGGCTCCCACCATGTGCACCAGTACCTGATCCCAGACCCCGTGTAATTACGTATTTATTTCCACATTTATCTGTCGAATGCCAGTCTCTCCCCAACCACCCCAACACACACACACACACACACACACACACACACACGGCTTTGAAGGTAGAGATAACAGTCTATACCCTAGTGATGAACTGCCTGCCTCAATAAAGTCAGGGTTCAATAAGCCACCCTAGCCTAAGGTGCTGCCCCTGCATTGCTTGATCCACTTTTCTTTTTGATATTTTGTATATAAATCAAAGTTCATTATCAGAGGGGAGTGAGATTGAGAATTAAGGAGATTATTTTACCTTCTATTGTATCTTCAATTATGTGTACTTCTATACTCTTTGAAGTGCTTAAAATAGTAAATGTTACTTGTATAATACTAGTTTCCAAACAAATAAACCCTTTTAAAATGAAATAATAATAAATGTTTCCAACAAACCAAATCGCTGACCTAAGCTTGCATGTCTGATGATATTAAGCAGTGAACGGGGCCACCGTCCACCCCAGAGCCACCCTACCACTGCCAGGTGCCTGCTTTCTGATCATCGCATCTGCTCTGTGAGGGTTATTGTGTGGCCAGTGGCCTCCCAGGCTGGCGTAGCTAGGGCCTTTGAATGTCAGGGTCACTCCAATGGACACCTTGCATTCCTGTCCTACATGAACATGCTGAACATCTCTGCAGCAACAGCCCCTGCCTGCTCTTGAAGATTCAATTACTCATTCATTTTTTTCTTTCTTTTTTTTCTGAACTTTCGTTTACTTTTAAATTTTTATTTATTGAATTTATTGGTGTGACATTAGTTAGTAAAATTATATACGTCTCAGGTGTACAATCTGTAATATATCATCTGTATGGTATATTGTATTGTGTGTTCACCACCCCGAGTCAAGTCTCCTTCCATCACCATTTATCCCTCCTTTACCCTCTCTACCTCCACTCATTCATTATTTGTTACCTCAGACATTCATTCAGCAGGTATTTCTACAACAACTAATGTGTAGGGGGTTCTGTAAAAACTTAGCAATTAGAAAAATCCATCCAGCTGGAAATTAAGGGAAAATGCTCTTAACAGCTGTTGTGCTAAGAACCATATGAAAAGGGGGTGCTTCTTACTAGAAGGCAAAGAAATAAATGCAAATTAAAATAATGAGTTGACATTTTCACTTGTCAACAATGAAAATAACTCATTGCTTGCTGGTGCAGATATGGTAATTTAGTCAATTTCTATTTACTGTAGAGGACCAAGTATCCATACAGGTGTGACAGGCTACTTCGGTGAGATATTAATTTGTACCAGTATTTTTTCCTTCTGAAATTTTCCTTTCTCTTTCAAAGAAAGTGGCCAGGCTGTATCTGTGTCCTATTGCTGTGTAACAAATACCAGCAAGTACCAGTTCTGTAGGTCAGAAGCCCAGGGAGGACTCAACTGGATTTTCTGCTCAGGGTCTTACAAGACTAAAATCAGGGTGGTTGCCAGTCCGTGATCATCTCTGGTGGCTCTGGGGGAACACCCACTTGCAAGCTCACTCGACCAAATTCAGTTCCTTGGGGTTGTGGGACTGAGGTCCCTGTTTCCTTGGTGACTATCAGCCTGTGGCACTCTCAGCTCCTAGAGGCCACAATGCATTCCTTAGAGGTAGGAGGGGCCACATCTCCAAAGCCAGCATTTGACCTCCCTCACACATCTTGTCCCTTTCATGCTGTTTCTAGGATCCCAGGCTTTTGTAAGGATTCATTTGATTGGGTCAGTGCCAATTGTTGAAAATAAATAAGATACTTTAACAAAATAAATAAATGGAATGATAAAGGAAACAAAACACTGAGTTTTGGCATGGTGTTTGCACAGGATTGGTGTGACGGTAGGTAACTGATACACTGATCTTCCTGTAAGACAAAGAGATTGTCCCCAAAACTCTTGAGTTAAATATGAAAGCTGGCAAAGATAGCAGCAGGGGCCTGAGTAACATGAGGGTGAGGCATGGCTGTTGTTTCTTCATCTCTCTGCCTGTCTCTTGAAAGTTAATCCCACTGCGTCTCTCAATTTCTATCCCTTGCTCCGGCACACACACACACACACACACACACACACACACGCGCGCGCGCACACACACGCACACACACACACACACACCATTGCCCAGACAGAAAAACCAGGACTAGCAGTGTGACTGGCAAAAAAGCTCTGTGCAATCAAACTCCAGGCTCAGCATACTTCGCGTGCTCTGACCGCTGAGGTTACATTCTTAGGTCACAAGACGCAGGGACTGTGGCGAAAGAGGAAGTCCAGGGGCTGATGTCTCATGCTGGAAGGCACTTAGGCAATCGCAGACCAGACCTAATGGACCACAGCCCCTTCTCACTTCCTTGGGGAGAAAAGGGCCAAGCTCGCCATGAGATGCTGGTGTTGGGGCTGTGGTTTCCAGCAAATGTCACAGCAAGAAAAGCCAGGCATTTTCACCTTGGACTTGGCATCCTTCTCCTGAGGGCACTTTCAGTTCCCACCTCAGCTTTTGCTCAGTGATGCCTTCTGTAGTTCTCTTTTTGCTGGTGCTTTCCCCCTGAGCACCCATACACCCACCTTGGGCACATATACGCACACACCTCCACATTCGCCTGGGCACACCCAGACACACACCCATTTATTTCCCCACCGTAAAGTCCGACAGACACACAGACATGTGTAGACACTTTCCTAAACATAAACACATAGGCACACACAGGCAGACACTCAGAGACAGACTGACACACTATCTCTCTCCCCGCCGGAGTCCTGGTTGTCTTCGTGGAGCCAGAAGCCAAGCAAAACGCACATCTGACTCACAGGCTCATGTGGGGTTGGATGCCCGTGGTCCTGAGAGCCAGACTCCTTCACCAGCACC
The DNA here is from genome assembly GCF_028538775.1 of Myotis yumanensis. NCBI lineage: Eukaryota > Metazoa > Chordata > Mammalia > Chiroptera > Vespertilionidae > Myotis > Myotis yumanensis. Next base: position 32,405,811 of record NW_027223759.1, read on the forward strand.
AACCCCTGACATCTGTGCCCCACGGTGCTGGGAGGTGGTCATAACGGGGCCACATGCAGGGTCCTCCTGGGGCTGGAGCCATTGAGTATCTTGACTGTGGTGGTGCACACATGATCACACACACGTGATTGAATTCTATGGAACAGGAACTGAGTACACACACACACACACACGCACTTGCGCGCGCACAGGTCAAACTAGGGAGGTCAAAATAAAGCCTGTGGATTGAATCAATGTCCTGCCTGCGATGTTTTGCTAGTTGTACTACAGTGTTGCAAGGTGCTACCCTGGGGGAAACTGAGGAAAAGGCATGTGGGATCTATCTGTGTTGTTTCTTACAACTGCAAGTGAATTGACAACGAACTCAAAGTAAAAGTTTAATTTTTTTAATGGGAGGGGCCACAGGTATATCACTTTGCTTGGGGTTTCCTGACACCCTTGCATGCCTTTTGGCCTCCATAATCATTCTCCTTTGAATTTTCTCTATCTTGTCTCTTGGAGGAGTTAACTTTTTTTGGACAGTTTTCCCTGGTTATGACCTGGTGGCCCTGGGGGAGGTAGATTCTAGGAATTGCCCAGTAGTTATTCCCGCTACAAACACAGGTAGGAGTGTCCTGACCCAGCTTCCTACTCCCAGCAGCCCTGCCTCCAACCTCTCAGGGGAGAGTTTTCTGGGGTCACTCTTCCCTCAACAAACATATACTGGGCACCGATTTACGGTCAATCATGGTGTTAGACCTTAGGGGGTGGGCTGCCGGAATCCTGAGGCCTGCATCGTGAACCCCAAACAGAAGGGAGATAGACAAGCACTCGGTTGTAAGACTGCACAATACCTGATGCCACGCAGGTGAGCACAGGATGGAGAGCTAACCCAGCCTGCGGTGGAGGCCTCCTGGGAGAGGGGGTCCAGGCTTGCTCTCCAGGGAAAGAGGGAGCAGTATCGGGAGAAGCTGCCAGCATCACATGCCCTGGGCTGCCTATCTCTGCTGACTCACCCTTACACTCTGCTTTCTGAATAAGGGGGTGCCTCTCCCCTCCCCAGGGCCACACACAGATCCACAGTGCCACTTAGCATGAAGCAGCACACGATCTGACATGTTCTGTTTGGGGTTAGGCACCCTCCGTACCAGAAATAATACACCTGAGAATAACTCTTAAAGGGGCCAGTGTGAGACTGTAAACCCAGAAGGGCGAGAGCCAGAGGGAACTGAGAAACACTAGGGTTATGTGTTATGCTGTAGAACAAAAGGATTTTCCTTTGATCTTGTCCACTTCGCAGCGGGACAATTCAGCAGTCTTTCAACATCCCTCTCCTAGGTGCCAACCTGTGTCCAGCCAGTGTGAAAACAAACAACCCCAACATCAAAACCCTCCAAATGCCTTTTCATCAACCCATCCTCCACCTCCCCCTCTCCTGACTCTGACTCTGCAGTGTCGTGGACGTGGGAAAGATGTCTTCACGTCTATAAGGACAACCTTACTTCCTGGGCCCATGTCCCACCAGACAAGTCACCGGCAGACTGGTAATGACTTGGAAACTTCAGGATCGGTGGTTCTCAGACTTGAACATGCATCAGAACCAGCTGGAGGGATCGTGCAAACACAGATGGCTGGGGCTTGTTCCCAGTTTCTGGTTCAGTAGCTGTGGGGGGAAGCCGAGTAGCCAGGTAACATCGATGCTGGTGTGCCGGGGACCACACTTTGAGAACCTCTGTTATAACAATGCCTAAGGACAGAAGGAACCCAGCTTACAGCCTCTCCTGATGCCCCACGTAATCAGAACAGACGTAGGCACCCAAAGAATCCCTAAATGCATTCCCTGACCCATGATCTGCGCCTCTGTGTGACGTCACTGCCACAATCTACAGCTTTGGCGAGTTTTTTATGAACCTCTAGAGGAGTCAGGGACAGGAAGGAGAACTCTAAACTTGAAGTCAGATGACTTGGTTTTCATCTGGACGCTGCTACTTGCTTACAGGTTGACTTTAGGAAAGTAATATACACTCTTCGTTACTCCTTGGTTTTCCCAGCTTAAAATCCCCTTTGTCATCTGAGGCTCGTCATAGGACGAAATGAAATAAAATAATGTACGAAAGCCGTTTCTAAAAAACAAGGTTTACCCTTGTTTGGTTTCTGTTCTGCTGTCGTATCACACCTCAAAACTGAGCACTGGGAAGTAAACACTCAGAACCTGAGTTTCAATACCTCAGGAAATGCTGAAAATTAGGTCGATTTTTCCAGTAGTCCTTTAAACAGGAAAGTCCTCCATAAGTCTCAACTGTATCTAATTTGTAAGAGTCTCTGTTTGCCTGCAATAATAGTTGGCACTGGACCCGGAAAGGAGCTCTGATGTGGACAGCAAAGAAAAGCAGGAGAGTTTGTGACTTCTACGTAATATCTACGTAATCGACATCTTTTCGCAATTTTATTTGAGTCTGTAAAGTAGAGAATTGTTGAAAAGCAACTGATGGTAGGAAAAAACATCAAGCCAGTGCTGGGCTGAGCCTGATACCCCGGGGAGCAGCGACTGTGCTGTGTGCGAGCTCCTTGCCCCGTTACCCTAACACCATCCTGGTAGTCCCCTCTTCCCAAACAGGGGCTCAGGACGGAGGGTGTGGCCCTGTGGCTGGCACCCCACTGACCTGTCCTCAACCTCACCCACTGGTGACTACGCAAGTTTAGCTCTCGATAGGAAGGGCACTTGGACAGGCTTTCCCCCAAAAGCTGATCGATACTACGTGTCTAGACTTTTCTGCATCACACAGAGGCGCAGATCATGGGTCAGAGAATGCACACTACTTAATAAGTCATTGATTCGAACCACATAATTTTTAGAGGTATTTCTCAGGGTGTTACCACCGGTCACAAAAATACAACGTGACTCACAGAATAACTAATTGCTTTCCCTTTATTTTTAAAATGGAGAAACCACAGCCCAGACCAGCGAGGCAGCTTCACCGGCCACATGGAAAGATCTACGTCAGCCCTCACGGAGCTGAGGCAGCTCATCTTGGTCTGGCCCATGTGGCAGAATTGGAAGTCCCTGCCCCCAAAACCACACAGCTCAAAGCCCACATGTCAAAAGGGGACACGTCAAGGCTGAAGGGCCGTGATCTCACCAAGAGACGGCATCACAGGAGCCATAGGGTTGTGGCACCACAGAGAGAGAGAAAGAGCATGGGTTGTCGGTTACAGAATCAGTGCTCCTGGTAGTGTGCTGTCTTTCACTTCACTGGCTCACGAATTGAATTGTAAATAACCAGAATTAGGTCCCAGGATGTCTTTCCTGGAGTTTCCAAATTCCAGCTGGTTTCATGGGGCAACTTCTATGTATTTTGGCTGACTTGCTGCAGAGAAAAAAGTGAGAAGTAGTTGGATTCTGGATACATATGGCTCTTGACTTTCCCAGGTACATAATCATATCACAGGCAAATAAAGATAATTTGATTGGAAAAAGAAGACATATGTAATATTTTCAACAAGAAATAATTTTAAATAAAAAATTAAAAAGAAATAATTTTTTTAAAAAGATAATTTTGTCTTCTATACTCTAAAAGCTGTACCTTTTGATGATCCTAAATCTGCTAGATCATGTCGGGTAGTAGAACATGGCAGGACTCCATTTTTATTTCACTGGAAATGCTTTTAGCTCTTTACCCTTAACGTATCGCATTGTTTAGTCGATGTAAGACATAGTCCTGTAAAAGTTACTTTAAGAGGGCTTTTTTCCCCAATGAGAATGATTGTTGAACTTTTATATTAAATGCCACTTTCAGCATCTATTGATATTTCTCTGCTTTTATCTTTTAATCTGAAGTATGCATTAATAGCTTTCTGACCATTATATTACTCCATCTCCTTAGAATACACTTTCATTGATGTATTGAAATATTGTAATATTTATGAATTTATTTGCAAGCACTTTATTTAGGATATTTGCAACTCTATGAATAACATGCTATGCTTGACAAAAGTACTGAGATCAGAAAATAGGAAGAATAGTATCATTTTTATCTTTGTCGGGCAGAGTTTATGAAGTATGTCAAGTCTCTTTTCTTTGAAAGTTTAAGTGAATTCCACAGTGGAATTTTCTGAGTTTAGAATTTGGGGAACAGGAAATGCTTTATTTATTTGTATTGTTTTTTGTTTAAAATTTTTATTATTATAAATGTATTCAGGTTTCTACTTAGATTAAAATTTGTCATTTAATACACAAACAGAAAAGAAATGTCTCTTTATTCATAGTTTAAAATTCATTGGCATATTATTGTTGCATTCTTCTCATATAGTATAACATCAACATTTTTTTCATTTCTGGTTTTCAGAATTTATTTTTCTTGATGAGATTTACCAAAGCTTTCCTCAACCAACCCTCAAAGAATCAGCTTTGTGTTGTATTTAATTCTTTTTTATTCTCTTTATCTTTTTTTGTTTTTAAAAGTATGAATGAATGAAAATACCCTCAATCCTAATTCCCTCCCCTCTCCAAGGGTAATCACAGGCAGGAGGTGGGGGTGCCTCCCCTCTGCCCTCTTCTTCCTAGGCATTTCTGTGCACTTATGTGTACATATGCACGAATGGTTCACATCATAGAGTCTGACCTGATTTTCAGTGAACAATACATCTCACTTAATCAGTATTTATTAAGAGAGATCTGCCCTAGCCGGTTTGGCTCAGTGGATAGAGTGTCGGCCTACGGACTCAAGGGTCCCAGGTTCGATTCTGGTCAAGGGCATGTACCTTGGTTGCAGGCACATCCCCAGGAGGAGGTGTGCAGGAGGCAGCTGATCGATGTTTCTCTCTCATCGATTTTCTAACTCTCTATCCCTCTCCCTTCCTCTCTGTAAAAAATTAATAAAATATATTAAAAGAGAGAGAGAGAGACCTATGTGTCCATTTCTGTTCCAGGATCTTGGGATGCATATGTGAACAAAGCAAAGATCCTGCTCTCATGGCGCTTATATTCAGCTGTCCTGCCATGTAAGAAGCTGTCACTTAATTCTTTTTGGTGCATAATTTATTTAGGTTTGCCCCTGTTGATGATATCTGGACATTCCTGCAAGCTTTTACTGTTACAGCCAAGGCAATGAGGAATATCCTAGGATATACACCTAAATACAGGAGCAAATATCTCTGGAGGATGGTTTCTAAGAAACAAATTTATTGGGTAAAGGGTTAGCATATTGTAGCTTTTTATAAAGACTCACAAATTATTATTTAGGAAATTTTGTTTTCAAATATGCAAATGGTTAGGATATTTTTTAAAATGTTATTAATTATTTCTTGTAATGCACAGGGATAGAAAACGTTGCCTTTCTTTGTCCATTTGTTTCTTTGTAAAGATGTTTAAGGTCCTTGGGTGTGGCTGTACAAGGCAATCACAAAGCTATGTTCTTCAAGAGATTTCCTCCCAAACCCTTCAGGTGAGAGGAGCTTACTTTTTGCAACTGTATCTAAGTTTCTGGATGCTTCCATTAGGATCTTTGGGCTGCCAGAGACGTGTCCACTGAGGGGGATTCTTTCTTCTCCCCACCAGCAACCCTCTTCTTCCTGGTCATTGATGGTCGCTGCGCCGCCATGATGATGACGACGGGTTGCATCCTGGGTGAGGCACGCCTGTGTTAGGCTGGAGCTGTGGGCAGCCTTCCTTCCCACATGCATTCTTTTTCATTTTTCACTGAAACTCTGCCCAGGTAAATTGCTCAGGCCAGAGTCTAGGCCAAACCACATCCTTCCACAACCTGTCTAGACTGAAGAAGGAGTGGAGCCACACTCTTACCTCTTCTAGTTCACCAGTGGGACCCCACAGGTCTCTGCCATCTGTGTCTGCCTATGGACATGCAGATGACCTCACTTTCTTTGTTGTTGTTGTTTTTTTTATTGTTGTTTATTTGCTTTATTGAATTCAACAAATCTCCTCCCCAGAACTCAATAAATTGATTTGTATTTCTCTTTAGAACTTTTACCACATGGCATTTTCTGGTGATGTTGAAATCATTGCATGGGTTTTCATTGAGTTGTGTTTCCTTTTGGTGGTGTATAGTGTCATCTATATATGCTACAAGATGACTTCACATTTTACTGCTTATCCCAAGATCATATACATGATCTCTGGTGGACTTATTGGGATCTGTTAATGACTTTTGATTCTTTCCAAAATGTATTTTGTGTTTGAATTAAAGTTCATAGATGCTATGTTGCCTGGTACATGAAAGCTCATTACTCGTGAATCTTAAGATCTCTGGAGTCAGGTTGCTTAAATATAAACCCTGAGTCTACCACTCACTAATTATTTCTTGTAATACACAGGGATAGAGAACTTTGCCTTTCATTGTCCATTTGTTTATTTGTAAAGAAGTTTTGATTTAATTCAACATTTGACAAATATTTGTTGAGTGTCTACTAGGTGACATGGATTGTTCTAGGTACTGAAATGAGATTATAAACAAAACACAGAAGAAGCTGACACTGAGGGGAGAGGGTGACATGGAAGAGGGAGATCACACACAAAAACAAACACAGCAGCGTTCTAGTAGGTTGGACGGTGATAAGTGCTATTGGGAGATAGAAAGGAGAATAAAGGGGGTTCAGGGGCTACAGTTTCATAAGGGTAGTCACAGGGATACTAGAGCAAAGATCTGAAGGAAGTGAGGTTATCAAGCCATATGGACAGCTTGGGAAGTGTGTTCCAGGCAAAGGGAAAGCCAGGTACAAAGTCACTCTTATCCTAAACTCAATAGAAAGTCCGAAGGGAAAATCAGAAGATTAACATGGCCAGATCGGCATTTATTCAAACAGTCAAATTGTTTGTTATGTTGAGATAAATGAGAAGATGTGAAAAACCAGCTGGAGACAATCGTGGGAATTGTGGTGAAAGATGAACCCGGGTAGTGACTGGGGATGGAGAAATGTGGAAGGTTTGAGATAGGCCCTAGATGTAGACTTGACTATGTGTTTGATTCTATGGTGGACATCATCCTGAAGAAGAGGAAGCAGAAAAGGTGATGCCAACTCACCTCAGGTTTTTAGTATGAGAAATTGGATGATGGAAGTGCCTTTGGAAAAGGACACTGGAGAATGACCCTGAACCCCAGTGCTGGTCAGTGTGCTTCTAGGTCCCAGGCCTGGGGAGGTGACTTCATTCTCATCTCATCTCAATATGACCAGGGAGACGTGTTTGGGCATTTTGGCGAGCTTGCTACCTCCTAGAATTCAGAGCTGGGGCAGGACCAAGTCTGTAGGTACAGGGTCCCGGCAGTCCCAGTTACCCTGAGTTGGGGATAGCAGACATTACAACAAAACAAGGCAGGGGCATTTGATAGATGAGCTTCTCAGCCTGTCTCTTTACCAGGAGATTCCAAATTTACTTTGTCTTAAGATGTAATTGCAGGACTGGGGGTGAAAAAAAATGAATAAACTATAAAAACAGAAAGTTTTGTTGGATTATGGTTCTCAATGTTTTGTTCTTCAGAACCATAAGGGCCTCTAAGGACAATGCTCCAGCCAAACAGGGAACAGATGAGCAGAACACCTCGATCCGTGTGGACGTGCAGGTTCACGGCTGGAGCAGGGCGGTCAACCGTCTGCAGGGTGAGGGAGAGTGTGGAGCTTCTGATCTCCCCTGGATGGAAGTGAGAGGGAAGAAAGACAGTGAGAGCGAAGAAAGAAAGGGAAGGAGGGCCAGAAATCTGGCACCGTTTTGGACATAGCATGAGTGGATCCTCCCTGTGACCCCGCATCTTTGGGAGCATCTGCAGCATCACGAGCTCAGCGAGAGTTCTGGAAGGAAAGGGGCCGAGTTTCAAGACTAGGTGACATATAGAAGGCAGAGGAGGCCTGGAGGTAGGGAGGACCTTAAGACTCTGCAAAAAAAATGCATAGATTTGAATGCAGTTCTATGATTCTTTACCCAAAACTCTGCCCAAATTCCTCATGCCATGAAATTTTAGTGGTAGCCAAAAGGGTTGTGCTTGAGACAGTATGTCCACTGCTTCAAGAGGCAACCCAACTCTGAGTGGACAACTGAGTTAAATCATTATTCCAGAGTTCCTTTCCACTCCCCATTATACTCCTCATTCTTTTCTTCCTTTTATCTTTATTTTCTTCTTCTGTCTCATTTCTTTGGTAGTAAGACCTCTCCTCTCTCTCCAGTAATAAAACATTCCCTTCTGGAACAACATACCCAGCTCGGCCCAGAACTGCATCCAGACCCACGATCAGAAATAATGGGACCTCAATCCTCCTGCTACAGATGGGAAACCGAACTCAGATGAGAGGTTGCTTCTTCATTTTTTGTGTGTCTGAGGTTGTTGTTTTCTTCCTTACTATGATATGAGCTGCGGAAATAGCCTCTGCTGTTTTATCAGTTGATTCTTCTACCACGATTTTTCACAGAAATATTTCCTCTCAGAACATCTGCTACTGTCAGGAACATATTTTTCCCCTAGTACTTGACTTTGCACTTCCTATAGCTGTCAGATAAGCGTCGCCTCACAGATTCTGTGACATAGCTCGATATTCTTGAACAAACATCATTTATGCTTGTGGCTGCAATCCTGTCAAACTCAATGCAAAATGCGCCAGCTGTCTTCCTTGCTAAAGACTTCTTAATTACCCTGGCTTAATTATGCTGAGACTGCAAGAAATACTGTGTATTGTCTCTTTAGAAATAAAAATGCTATCAGCAGGTGACTTCGAAGGCTTCTTCTAGTCGGGCTAGCTTTTGCAGATTAAATATTAGTTGTGAGAATTCCTAACCCTGCTCAACCCAATGTCATAGCTTCATCTCCCTGCCAACTACTGGTCTTCCTACTTCTGAACTCAGCTCTGGCAGCTTCCATTGAATACGTCCCTGCTAACTGAGTTTATTCATTCCATTGAAGGTTCCTATAGGTAAAATAGGACCATGGGGCCCTGGCCAGAGTGGTTGGGTGAAAGGTCACTGGTTTGATTCCCATTCAGGGCACACACTCATGGTTATGGGTTTGATTCCTGGTTGGGGTGCTTATGGGAGGCAAATGATTGATGTTTCTCTCTCACATCAATGTTTCTCTCTCTTTCTCCCTCTCCTTTCCTCTCTCTCTAAAGTCAATAAAGAGATATTTTTAAAAATAAGATTATGGTGATATATTCGAGAGGTTTCATTTCAAGTGCTCAGAATGTGGCAAAGGTGCTTTCGGTGTCTCTCTCTGAACTTCTGTATCCCCACCATTGACACTTCTATGGCTAGCGCTAAAACATGGCTACAGCAAAGAGTTGTGTTTACACTTGATGTAAATCACTAATATCATTCTTTTCAAAAACAATATTTTTCTCTTTCTCCCTCTATTTTTCTTTCTAAGAAATGTTCAATTTGAGATCCAAAAATCTTGTTCCTAAAAATTATCTCAACCAAAAAATATCTACATGCACAAAAATGTTCCTGGAAAAATTTTTTTCATAATAATATGAAATAATATTATCTAAATATTATCATGTACAATTTCCACCCACATATGGTCCTTATCAACATCCCACTTTGCTTTGCATGTAATACACCATTTGCCACAATGAATGAAGTCATGGTGTTTTTCCCTGGGTATGGTATCTGGCAAGACCAGCCATTGGGCACAGGGTTATTCTAGGATGACTAAACTATCAATGATCAACAAGACCCATATTATTTCCCATTAAGCACTTTGACTCCCTACAGGTCCAGAACTCCATGCTCATCACCCATTCGTCACCCAAATGCAGAGTGGACCTCATGAGGAATCTTATTGGAACAAATGGGCAATAAGAAAGGTTTTTGAGACCACTGGGGGCGTTTGATTATAGCGTGGGTATAAGATGATTTTAAAAATTATTATAATTTTTAAGGAGTGATAATCGTAAGATGATTATGCAAAAAGGTCATCTGCTAAAGATACATTTATGTAGAAAACACGGTGTTTGAGATTTGTTTAAAAATTTTAAAGAATGTGAGGTTGAGCAACATGAGACAAAATTAGAAAAATTATGATAAAATTAGAAAAATGACAATTGTTGAACTTGAAGCTGATAAATGGGCACATGGAAGTTTATTACAAATTGGGCTATGTTTAAAACTTCCATAGTATTTTAAAAATAAATAACTCAAGGTAGCTACAGTTATGAAAATAAAAATAAATCAATATCAGAATAATCTTGGGGCTCAAAGCATTAAATCAGAATAATTGAAGATTTTGTTGACACTGAAAATGGGATTTCATGGAATTTTTTGTTGTTAACATTGATGTTTGTGCTGTTCATTCATGTTTCCAAGCTAGGGACATGTTTTGTGTATCTGTACTGGGAAACAACATTTCCTTTACTTTCTTTTCATAAATCAAGTTGCTTTTCACTTTTTGCTTTTTAACTGCCTGATCAATGCATGAAGATACAGATTCTAAATACTAATTAATTCTAAAAGGATTATTGATGGTATAATAAAATAATCATAAAATAAAACAGGAGAACTGAGGATTTTAAAATTCAGAGATTACTCATAGAAACAGAGAGTAGGTTGATGGTTTCTGAGGGCAGGGACCAGGGGGATGGGTGAGGCAGGTCAAAAGGTACAAACTTACAGTTATGAGATGAATGAGTTCTAGGGATCAAACGCAAGCATGGGAACTACAGTTAACAATGCTGTTTTGTGTACTTGAAAGCTGCTAAGAGTAAATCTAAAAATTTCTTATCGCACACAAACACAGAATGGTAACTATGTGAGGTGACACCTGTGCTCACTGTATTTTAATCATTTTGCAATATATACATGTGTCAAATCACGTTGTACACTTTTAACTTACACAACATTCTATGTCAACTGTGTCTTAATAAAGTTGGACAAATTTCAGAGATTGTACAAAATGAACAGAGAAAGCTGATGTTTCCAGGTAACTTTGAGAAAGGACACCCCTGTATTTGTTTCTAAGTTTCCTGGTAACCAAGGCCAGAAGAAAAACAACCATTTTACTCAATAGTTGAAAAGGAAATCAGACACATTAATCTCTGTTTGTAATGAAACTACGCTTATGATGAAATACAGTATATCCCTAAGGATTAGAGTAGCATTGAAAGACAGCATCTTCAGTTGCTGTTTGATATAAGACACGGAGATACAATTTAAATGAAAGCTTCTCAATTAATTTTCTATGAAGTTTGAAAATAGATCATTAATTATAAATCAGTAGCATTGGTTCTCTGGAAGGTGAAGCAAATGTGCTCCAGGCATTTGTTTTCTGAAGATCTAACTGATAGGAAGAATCTAGAAGAATGAGCAAGCAGTGTGTCCTTAGCCAGGCTGTCATGCCACTGGGGCTTTGGGGAAACCCAGGCACGGGCTGCTTTCTGCCCCACACTCTCTCACCCCCACACTCGGGCCATAGACTTCCCATATATATTCTGGGAAAACAGCAGTTCTTTTAGACATTCCCAGGTGCCCTAACAAAAAATTTTCAATGCCAATTACAGTATTGAGATTTGCTGGCCTAAACAACGTTCAGTCTATTTCTTTGATTATCTAGGATACTCTTAGCCTTTATCATACAAAGGTGTATCTTGAATGTCCAAGGGGCATAGAGTGTGTCGATTTCCCTTTTTTTTTTTTTGACCCTGGAGTCCCTCTTCTTCTCCTGCTATTTTTTCTAAACGTGGCATGCTTCATGATCCCTTTCTTCTCAACACATAGTTTGGGAAATCTGGATTGTGGTCAGGCTGAAACTAGAGCCATAAACTTTATGTGACATTGAAAGCAGCATGATTCACATTCTGTCATTCGGAGCTAGGCTTGCAGACTCTGAGATGAATATGGTAGCTCATAGCAGGCACCTGATTGCGTGATTCATCCTCTCTCATCCTTCCCCTAAGAGACCCAGGAAGGCACATGTAAAATTGCAACATTGCAACTGCACTAGAAGCTAAGAACATCAGTGAAAGCTTGGCCCCAGTCTAGGAGTGATTTCTTCCATGGTGGTGCCGATGAAGACAGACTGAGGCACTCTCTTAGCTGACGCACAAATGAGGCTTCTGAAGCAGAGCTCCTAGGCCAGACAACAGCGGGCTGGCTCTTTCCTGGAATGTGGCCAATGGCCCTCTCTCCTGATATGGCTCTGGAAGAGAAATCTGTCAGCAGCAGAGTGGGCAGGAAGGGGACACTGGGACGATGCTGGGGCTTTCCACAGCTCAGCTCTAGCGTGCTGTCAGAGCCTGTTCTCCGTGAGTGGAGACGCAGCATTCAGTAGGTGCACGTCAGGGAAGAGATGTTGGGTTTGGGCAGATGGTGAAACATCATCTGACTTAGACACACCACGAGTCAAGTTAACAATAGGGCATAGATCTTCAAAATTGCAACAAGGAGAAAAATAGTCCATAGAACAAAGACAGAAAAGAAAAACAAATCCAAGGTTCATAAAAAAATAAAATAAGATAGCAAAAGTAAGAGCACACATACTTTTTAACAAAATACCAAAAGTCTCCTTTTCATACTCTAAGAATACATAAAGAAAAAAAAATTGAAGTGTGTGTTGTTGATATGAGACTCAACTAAAACAAAAGGACAGAATGAATTTTTTTTTAAGTGAACAAAAATAGCTCGGCTGGTGTGACTCAGTGGTTGAGTGCCAACCTATGAACCCAGGAGGTCACCGTTCAATTCCTGGTCAGGGCATATACCCAGGTTTTGGGCTTGATCCCCTGTAAGGGGATGTGCAAGAGCAGCCATTAATGATTCTCTCTCATCATTGATGCTTCTGTCACTCTCTCTCTCCCTTCCTCTTGGAAATCAATAAAAATATATTTTAAAAAAATAAAAAATAAATAAAATGTATAGGTATAACACAAATGTACCTTCTTTTCAAACACCTATAAAATCTTTATAAAGGTGACTATTAAATAGCACATAGGGGCACATGGAATCCCCAGGTCTAACTGTCTTTGGAGTGGTCCCAAGTCTAATCTGGCTCTTTGGGGGTCCTAAAGCCCAGGCCTGGACGGCACCAGCAGAGAGCAGCCCCTTGGAGCCCACCTGCAGCAGCCTCCAGGGAGGGAGACTTCTAGAATGAGCGAATGAGGTTCCCAGAATAGCGGGTGTCAGCAGAGCCCTAGGAACACTGCACACGACTGTTCCCTTGACCCTGGTTTCCCTGTCGTCATGTGGCCAGGAAAGTATGGAGCACACCAGAAGCACCCATCAGTCATATCTCTAGGCAATAATCCTCCAGGAGGTAAATTGTAGCACGTTGCTCATATGACTGAGCTGTTTAGTGCGTCCGTCACAACAAGAAATTAAGTGTCAATGAATAAAAGGCAATGAATGATTAATTTATTCATTGCTGGTCAGTTATCATTCTGATTTTAAATCTTGGACAAGCCTTTTGTTTTGTGTTTGTGGTTTTTGTCTTATTTTGTTTAACACTGTGGGTTTGTGGCAGCATCAGAAGTCAACACTCGAGAAGGACTAAATGTCGGGCTCCAATTCATTGTCTAGCAGGACACCTGGTACCAGGCACTCCTGTGCCCACGCAACCTGAGAACCTGGTCAGCCTTCATGGTATCCCAGACCACTTAGGGCTTTTGGCTCAGTGTAAACAAATTAGCCTGGGTTTCACCAATGGTCTCTGCACCTTTAATTATATGGAGACCCTTTCCTGGAGGGTGTGTAGCCTGAGGGTCTGCTTATCAAAAGCCCACCTGGCTGTTCCCCCATGGGAGCCTCCTGCAGTCAGTGAGCAGCAGAGGGAGCAGCTGCCCTGCAGCCTGAGCTGACCCCAATGAGGTCTAGAGGCAGGACATTCCCCAGCATGGAGAGCGCAGTCCTCAGAATGGCTGGACAGAAAAACAGTGTTACAGGGCAGGGGAGGGGCTCATCTCCCCAGGTTGCTTCTGGGAGTGGGGTTCTTGTGATATCCCAAGAAAAGGAATTTTCTGACACTCGCACGGGAGGATGAGCTATAGTAGAAAGCTTTATTTCCGTGGAATTACACCCCTGGGTTTCCAAAGTTCCTTTCCCCTTAGTCCAGTCATAGAAGAAGTGTAGCTGGGGCTCCAGCAGAGCTAACACCAGAGCCAGTGTCCAGAGTTTCCTTTCCATGTTGGAGGTGATCCAGTTAGCATCAGGCTAGCTGAGCTCGTGTTTCCCCGCTGCAGCCCATTTGTCCATTGCATGTGGGGTCTGCATGGTGGTGGACCATATGGGTGAATGCAAGAGAGCCAACAGCCAAGAACAAACAACAAGAGTACCAGGAGTCCAAGAGAGCGAATTCCTTTTTTGGGGGGATTATGTATCCCCAAATTGCCATGTGCTTGCAGCGGCCATGTGCATGCTGGCCAATGACCTCTGCTCCCAGGTGTGACTGACAGCAAGCACCTTCCCTAGTCCTTCCAACTTTACTGGGCATGTGTCTATCTCTACTTTGCTGGATCTCTGGGGAGTGTGAAACTGCAGCTTCCTGGTAAAGCTGCCCAAATGACATGAATGTAATGTCTGACTTCCCCCTTTGCTCCCTTCCTGTTATTAATAACTAGCTAATTACAACGGTGTCAACAGGAGATTGGGAAATGGGCTGCTTTGGGCAGTGAAGTCTGGAGGAAGCATTCTGCATTAGGACAGTTCAATCACAGGACCCCAAGTCTGCCTTCCTGGGATCTCTGGTTCAGTTAATGCTTCCATCGACCACCCTTGGCCCAGGATCATGAGCAGCCTCTGCTTCCCCATGTCAAATGCATCAAGTCGTCTGGGTTCTAACTCCAAAATGCCTCTGAATTTTAGAAAGGTTTAGTGCTGACTACTTTGAAAACCTACCCTCATTTCTTCTTGTCACTCCATAGTGTCCCCAAGTTTCCAGCAAGCAGTTTCTAGAAGCCTGATGGGTCCAGGACTGTCCCATGTTCCCACAAAGGGTAACCCACAGAGTCAAGGCATGGCCAGGGTCTCTGAGGCCGTGCCCTTGTCCTCTCCCCATTATGCTGCTTTTGGTCCTCGGGGAAAAGACTCAATCCAACAGTGACTCTGGAATACCGACCCTAACCAGTGTGACTCAGAGTCACACGGTTCCAACCTGGAAGTGCTGTCTTCCGTGTTCATGGGCATCTGAGTTCACCTCCAGCTCCAGAGATACCTACAGCTGCTCGTTCCTGTGCCTTTCAGAGTCAGGTTGGTGCTCAGCTCTTCTCTGCCAGTGGAGAGTCTATTTCTAAGGTCTGTTTAAGTCAGTAAACACTGCACCCTCTTGCTCTCCAGGTCTTCAAATGCTGTTTTTGTCATGCTGTCACTCCCTCTTCTGCCCATCAGGGTCTCCATCTCTCTCTTGAATTGATTTAGCAGAATGTACCTGTGTGTGGTTCTGGAGAGAACAAAATTAGGCACGCATAGTGGATCTGCCATCCGAGCCTGGAACTGTGGTTGCCAATTCAGGTGGCAAGTCTTGGTCAGAGGTCTTCAGTCTGGGCCCACACACCTCTGGGCACGAGCAGAGTTTGACATCCTATGGGGACCAGGCACAAGGAGTCGAAGGAGTCACTTTCAGAGTCTCTGTGTCCTGAATGGATCTCCCTCAAGGATGCACTGGTGATGGACGTGAGTTCCCCTCCTCCACTCCCCCTTCCTCTGCTTCATAAAGGCCGTGCCTCTTATCCCCCTCAAGGGCTCCCCCAAAAGGACATGTCAGTGCTGGAGTTGGTCTTGAAAACGTGAATGGCTCTAATGACTCACAGTTAATCCTTCCACGAGCCAGGTGGTGGTTTCTAAATGTTTGCTTTCAAAAATTCATCCATTGATTGATCGTTGCTTCTTGATGAAAACACATAACTCAGAAAGTTCGAGAATTGAGTGACACTGATTGATAAAATAACTTCCTATAAAACCAAAATAACTTCTGTGTACAAGGGCAAAATTCTCATAGCTGATAGCTATAAAAATGAAAAATAGGAATGAGAAATCATACTGAATTCCAACTTATTGCAGCAGTAGAATACTCAGACACAGGGACTCATTGAAAATTGAAACAACTCCATCCATCTCATGAAGCGATGAATTTCTGATCACATTCCCTCTTTAGGTTTAATATTTACCCATCAAAATGTGGGCTCTATTTGTGTTTTGATCAATTCTTTGCTACTAATCATTGTAATGATAATGTGATCCAGAGGACATTTTTAGCACCTAAATGCTTATAGTCACAGGATATTGAAAACATATTTCAGTTCCTCTTCATGGGCACATTTGTTTTGGATCCAGGGACATATAATCAATAAAATATTTTCATGCATAAAATGTTTTATGCCAGATGAAATTCTGTGGGAATGGAAATATGAGTTCAAAGAGAAAAGGAAGGATATAAATTTCCAACTGCTAAAGAAGAGCTTTGGTTGCTGGTTTTGATTTAATGGATATTCATTCACTATGATATTTAAAGTCTACTGCATAATTTTTAAAAATGATGTTGCAATTGTGTTTTTAAATGTAAACAGTTAAAATTCACTGGAAATTTTATCTGTTACAACTATTGAAACTTATTGGCAAAAATTAGTAATCTAAAAATGTGCAAGGGGCACAAACTCCATTTGTTGCCTAGTATTACTGCTCCAGTAGTGCTAGTTTGGGGGTTTGGTCAGGGGCAGTGGCCTGGAAGTCCCGAACAGCCAGCTTTGGGCCCACCCACTGATGTGTTAGAAACTGAGTTCGTTCTAAACCCTCTCTACAGTTCAAGTGTGTGTGTATGTGTGTGTATGTGTGTGTGTGTGTGTGTGTGTGTGTGTGTGTGTGAAAGGGATGGACCTCAGGGTGCCTCACCCATCATCTCATCAGGCCCAGGTGACCACTTGGTTTCTAAGGCAACTGAGACCTGCTGTCTGGCTATGTTGCAGGAATCCCATTGTCCCTATATCAGGATTGCTGCCCCCTGGGGTCATCCAGAGCACTTTCTCTGTATCCTCACTTGACTGTTTTTACAGCAGGTCTCCTGGGCATTGTTCCAGGGCCAGCTTTCATTTCCTGAATCTTTTTCATCTAAGGAGTGAATTTTATCCTTCTTTTCTGTTGTTTACTATGGTTGATACCTCCCCATCTCCTCACTTTCTTCCCTCATCTCAAGAGTACTAGATTAGTTTCCTAGGACTGCCAGTACAAAAAATCCAAATCGGAGTGGCTTAAAATGGCAAATTCCATAAAAGGACAATAAAGGTGTATTATGCACAACTCTATGTCCACAAAGTTGATAACCTGGATGAAACAGAAAAATGCCTTGAAAAGCACATTCTGCCAAAACCCACACCAGAAGAAATAGACAACTGAAAGGGCCTGTCTCTATTAAAGAAATGGAATCAATAATTAATGACCTTCCAAAACAGAAAGCATCAGGCCCAGATGGGTTCACTGGTAAATTATATCAAACATTTAAAATAGAAATTATATCATTTTCTACAATCTGCTCTAGAAGATAGCAACAGGGAGAATACTTCCTAACTCGTTCTATGAGGCCAGTGTGGCCCTTATACCAAAACCAGACAAAGACATAACAAGAAAAGAAAACTACAGGCCAATATCTCTCATAAATATACATGCTAAAATCTTCAACAAAATATTGGAAAATCAAATTTAACAATGTATGAAAAGAATTACAGTCTTCCCTGGTGGCCACAGGAGTTTGGTTCTAAGACCCCCTGTGGATAACAAAATTCATGGTTGCAGATCCCTTATATTAAAGGATGTAGTGTTTACGTATATTATCCTCCTGTACACTTTGAATCATCTTTAGATTACTTATAATACCTAATATAATGTAAATGCTATGTAAATAGTTGTTCTATATTTTTTAGAAAATAATGACAAGGGAAAAAAAGTCTGTACATGTTTATTACAGATGCAACCATTGTCAGCTTCACTACATAGTACACATCAGCAGCAAGGTAACTTTTTTTCTGAATGTTTTTTATTTGTGGTTGGTTGAATCCTTGGATGTGGAATCTGAAGATACAGAGGACTGACGATATACACCATGACCAAATAGGCTCTATCCCAGGTATGCAAGGCTAGTTCAACGTTTAAAAATTAATTAATGTAATTCGTCATAACAAGTGGCCAAAGAAGAAAATCACACAATCATATCAATATCTATAGAAAACGCATTTGGCACAATCTAATACCCATTCATGATAAGAAGTCTTAGCAAACTAGGAATAGAGGGGAACTTTCTTTTCTCTATTTTTAAAATTTGATTTGAGAGAGAGAGAGAGAGAAACATTGATCTGTTGTTCCACCCATTTGTGCATTCATTGGTTGACACTTGTATATGCCCTGACCAGGGATTGAACCTGCAAAGTTGGTATATCAGGACGATACTCTAACCAACTGAGTTACTCAGCCAGGGTAGAGGGGAATTTTCTTAACTGGATAAAGAACATTTACCAAAAAATGTACAGGTAACATCACACTTAACAGTGAAAAACTAAAAACTTTCCCAATAAGATCAGGACCTCTCATCTATTGATGGTGGAAATGCAAAATGACACAGCCACTTTGGAAGACAGTTTGGAAATTTCTTTAAAAATTAAATATACTCTCCTTATCATGTAATCCAGAAAATTGTGCTCCCTGGTATTTACTCAGAAGAGTTGAAAACTTATGTCCACAGAAAAACCTGTATGTTTATAGCAGCTTATTCATAATTGCCAAAACTTGGAAGCCGCCAAGATATTTTTTAGTAGGTGAATGAATACACTGTGGTACATCTGAACAATGGAATATTATTCAGTGCTGGGATAAAAAGAGCTCCCAAGCCATGAAAAGACAAGGAGAAAAGTTAAATGCATATTGCTAAGTGAAAGAAGAAACTATGAAAAGACTACATACTGTATGATTCAATTATATCACATTCTGGAAAAAGGCAAAACTATGGAGATGGTAAAAAGTTCAGTGGTTGTCAGAGGTTGGAGCGGATGAATAGATGGAGCAAGAAGACTTTTAGGGCAGTGAAACTATTCTGTATGATAATGATGGATACTTGTCACTACAAATATGTCCAAACCCATAGAATGTACAGAAGGAAGAATTAACTCTAATGGAAACTATCCACTTTGCATAGTAATGATATGTGAGTGTAGGTTCATCAATTGTAATGAATGTACCACAGTGGTGGGGGATAGTGATAAGAGAAGAGGCTGTGGGCACGTGGGGGCAAGGGGTTTATGGGGACTTTCTGTTCAATATTACTATGAACCTAAAACTGCTCTAAAAAATAAAGTCTATTTAAAAGGGGGAGTTGTTCTCCTGCTTTTTACTTTGAAGCATATATTAATTACCAGCATTGATTTGGCATTAGAGAAACAGGAATATGGAGTGTCACTCTGCCCTGATTTGCAGAAGTTAAGCCTTCCATGTTAGTTTTCTTATCTATAAAACTGTTTTCATATGTAATACTGAATTTGGGATTATTTTGAGTTCTACATGAGCTAGTATGAGTAAGCGATATCTATATAAAGAAAATCTTCTGGGAGACAGGTGTTTCTAAACTTGACTTTTCTTTCTCCTGGGACTCAAAATCCAGCCCCCTTGTTTTATTGTTTGGCCTGTTTCTATTTGAATGTACTTGAGGTGAATATATTCTTATTAATCATAATCCTTGCTCCAGATATAATATCATTGATCCATTATCTTTTTCAGTTTCTTTATTCACATGTACATCCTACATGAGCACACATGAACTCACCACCAACCCCAAATCTAGATCATCAATTGTGAATTACACCCAGCAGTGGCCTTCACCTAGAGCCCATCCTCCCCCAAAGCCCACCCACCATCCGGAACTTCAGATTGACCACACCCTTCCTGTGTGGCCCTAGGTAGCGTGTGAACCCACTGATGGACTTCTCATCTACCTCCTTCCCACAGAGCCTGCTCCTCTGACCCCTGCTGAGCGAGTAATGGATCTTGTGACTCACTGGCACCATTGCTAGGATCAGAAGGGAACTCCTGGTTTGCTCTCTTCATAATTGAGAATTGGTACCTCAAGGCTCTGTGTAATCTCTGTGGGGCATTTGAAATGGGAGGTCATGGCCGAAACCGGTTTGGCTCAGTGGATAGAGCGTCGGCCTGCGGACTGAAAGGTCCCAGGTTCGATTCCGGTCAAGGGCATGTACCTGGGTTGTGGGCACATCCCCAGTGGGAGATGTGCAGGAGGCAGCTGGTCGATGTTTCTCTCTCATCGATGTTTCTAACTCTCTATCTCTCTCCCTTCCTCACTGTAAAAAATCAATAAAATATATTTAAAAAAAAAAAGAAAGAAATGGGAGGTCATGAAAAGCCCAGGGTGAGCATGTTTCTGCCATGTGCAAATGTGACAGAGTGAGCTAGTCAGAAACAAAATGATGTGAACACAGCCAAAATCAGGGAAGAGGGAGCAGGTGGCTCCCCAGACAGAGCTGAGAGAGTGGTCTCCTAGTCCCTGATTGCTTCCTAAACCTTGATTCCAGGATCTCTCAGGGCTGGGTTACCTGTCCTTTCTTTCATTCTAGAGGTGCACCTGCTCTTTGCTTAAGCTGCACTGGGCCAGTTGCTCTACCTGGCAGCCAAGCGATCAGAGAATGTAAACATGCTTGCATGGTGCAAAGCCATATTTATACCTTATATTCAAGCATTGATTTAACAATGAATCTATGATCTTTTAGGCTAAAATTCAGAGACAGAGGCAGTGTAGAATAGAAGAGGAAGACATCTGACCTGCCCCCTGGACATTTGTGATTCTTTCTGTTGCAAGCATTCTCTTATCCTGTCTTCGATTACTAGTATGATTGCCCAAAATAGAAGTGACTTTGGGCTCACTACCACTAACACAAGAGAATAATTATTACATTCAACCAGAAGAGTCTTGTGCAGCAAAGACAAAATATACATCAACCCAGATTGAACAATTCTAGTGACACACCACCAACCCCCAGAGCTATCCCAGGAGCCCCAGATGTCGTTTTTCTTCTTGTACATGTGACCTTTGACTGCATTCAGTAGGACCGGCTATGTCATTTGCAGGGTCTAATGGGAAAGTGAAAATGCAGAGCCTCTTGTTCAAAAGTTATGAAGCATTTCAAGACAGTGACATCAGAGCATTAAACCAAATGCAAGGCCTTCATGGGGATCTGTGGGACTGTGCTGGTGACGTGCCCATAAAGTTGGCCAAGACAACCAGAGGAATGCATGGTGCTGTACTGGTCAGGAGACACATCATTCTTATTTCCCTGCAAAGAAAGTCTTTTTAAGTTTTGTAATATAGTTTCTGTACCACTGGGAGCTGCCATTTAGCACATGTTGAATAAATTGCTCACGACAAGAGCTAATGGCTGATATGGGAGTGTAATATAATTTCTTTTTTAAACACCAAAATGAAGGAAAAGTGGTAAAGTCAGCTGTGATGGGACTTGAGGCAGCATCAGTACATGGGCCAGGTCTAGGGGTTGGAAAAAGCATGAGCAAGAACAATGCTTTACATCAAAGACTCAGGGAGAATGGTCCTAATTTGGACTGAAACACCCACGAGGCTCAAGGGACTTGCCTATGATTATGATCACAAGTCAGGAAATAATAGGAGGTATACAGTAGCACTGCTCCAATTGTGCTCTTAAGGACTTTTTGCTTCTGATTGATCCAGATGTAAAAACATCTCTGGACTCACTCCAAAGCTACTGGATGAGAACCATTACTGACAGAGCCCTGGAATCGGCCTTTGTAATGAGTCTTCCAGGTGATTCTTGCACACAACAAAGTTTAAGACTCACTGGTATGAAAGAACTGCAAAGCCCTGACCTCATACTGCATGAAGGCTCTTTCTCCTGAGTCTGCTAAAGAAGTTATTTACTTGGGCAAGGAGGAGGATGAACCTTTCCCAGGGGGCAGTTAGAAGTGTTGGACTGAGTTTGGGGAGTGGAACATTGAGAGGTCTGGGTACATGCAGAAACAATCTTCAGTAATGTCCAACTGCCTCTTAGCATCCTAAAATCTTTCCCTTGTGGCCCACTTGGAATCATTCTCCACCTTTTCCTGAGAGTTTCAGAGAAACACTTAATGCTGTCATAAGAATATTGTACATATTAGAAGAGATGACCATATTCGGTCATTTGCTAGCCTGGCTGATTTACTTCCTCTGAACCTAACTTAGTCATTTGACCTGGGGTCTATGTAAATCAGACAGTTTCCAAAACCCATCTCTGATGTCCTAACATGGTAGAAGCCATGTCACCATGTAGAAAGGATCATGGACCATACTCAGAAGGCCTGGCCCAGTCCAAGCTCTAGCTCCAATGAACTCTTGGATTTTAAGACATGCTTAAATTTCCTGAGCTTATTTATTGTTTTTGAAATGGGCATAATAAACTTGTCACTAAGATATTTTATGAGAATTAAATGAGAAAATATGAATGAAACACTTTGGAACATTTATATCAACAAAATGTCAGGCATAGTCCCATATCCGTGAGTAAAAATGATGCTGCAATGAACATCTTTGGAGATTCTTTGGGTGCACTTGGTTATCCCAGAAGATGGTAATACAGAATAAAAGGCATCTATATAATAAAAACCCAGTGGTGGTAATGCCGTAACAACCAAAGACCGGTCACCAGGAGGCTGCGTGCGTGGCAAGGTGCGCGCAGGTGGGCAGGGACTTGACTCTGGGTCCCGAGGCCCTGGCAGGACTTGGGGGTCCTGGGTCTCGCATGATTTCATGCACTGGGTCACTAGTTATTTCATAAAGTTGAATTTTGGAGTCAATGGATAGGAACCTTTTTAAGGCCCATGATACAGAGTGCCAAATTGCCCTCTATAAAAGTTGTCCCAATTTCATTTCACTAGCGTAATGAGTACATTTCCCACCACTTTGATCAACATTGAGTATTATATTTTCATTTTCAAATTTGATCTTGTTTTTCAGTTAATATTTCTTAAGTCTCTGGTGGTGTTGACATTAAAAATATGTTTGTAATACATTTGCATCTTCTCTTTTGTTGTGCTTATTTATTCTCTTAGTAAGATAGCACACCAATCAGGAGTATATTCAAACCTTCATAAATGTCAGCTGCTGCCCTGCTGGTGCTGTTTCCTTTCTCTAACTCATCATTCTTCATGGCATATCTTAACACATAAAGTTTTTTTTTTTTAATTTTATGGTAGTCTAAACATTTTAAGCATGAGAAATGAGACAGCTAAATTTATATCATAAATACATTCTTTATCACATTACCAGCATGAATTCTCCTTTCCTTATCCCCCAACTTCCAACCACACTTTTAAAAATTATACTTTGGAGATAATTTAAACACGTTTCTCACTGATATTAGTTCAGGATTTTTCTTACTTGTTGACCTCATTTTGATAAACATTTTCTATTTCAGAAGGGCTTTCAAGTTTAAGAATGATTTTGATTTTTAACCTCCCTACTATGTTATCTCAACATTTTTCTTAACTTTGTATGATTATTGTCTGTCATCCTTTCTTTATATTTTCAAGTTGTGTGTCTATTTTCATTCCTTCAGAAGTCATTCATTGAAAACCTGCTAATTTGCTATCTGTATGTCTGTTTCGGTGAGATGTCTGTTAAGGTCTTTAGTCAATGTTTTAATCAGATTGTTTTCTTATTGTTGAGTTTTAAGAATTCTTTTGAGTAACAGTCCTTTTTCACCTATGGCTTTCTGAGTTCCTTTTCTTTCTTTCTGTCTTTTTTAGTTATAATTGTAATTTTAGTTGGTTAACTTGGGATTTCTAGATAGACATGTATATAGTCTCTGAACAATAAGCAATTTTTTTAAGCTATTTCTCTCACATGTCTTATTGTTACAGAAGACCAGAGATTATTGCACTGGCTCCATTTCTAGGACAACGTTAAAGAGGGGCGGTGATAATGGGAATCCTTTCATGGTCTTATCTTTAATGGGTCTTCCTAGAGCATTTCAATTCTAAGTATGACATTAATTATTACTTTGAGATTGATATTAAACATTCTTTAAAGAAAACAGCCTTTCGCCTGGCCAGCATTGCTCAGTGGTTGAGCATCAACCTATGAACTAACAGTGGTTCTCAACCTTCCTAATGCCACGTCCCTTTAATACAGTTCCTCATGTTATGGTGACCCCCAGCCATAAAATTATTTTCGTTGCTACTTCATAACTGTAATTTTGCTACTGTTATAAATCATAATGTAAATATCTGATATGCAGGATGTATTTTCATTGTTCGTCACCCACAGGTTGAGAACTGCTGAAAGATCATGGTTCGATTCCCCATCGGGCACATGCCTGGGTTGTGGCTTGATCCCCAGTAGGAGGTGTGCAGGAGGCAGCAGATCAATGTTTCTCTCTCATCATTGATGTTTCTATATCTCACCTTCTCCTCTCTGAAATCAATAAAAATATATATATTTAAAAATAAAAGAAAATAACCTTTCTTCATTATAGTAAAATATTATGTCATGTTTAGAGCATACCAGTTGTTGAATTTTGGGTATGTGCTAACATTATAAATTAAAGGAGCGATCAAAGGCACTTCAAAATGAAGTTTATTTGTTATGTTCAAGCTAGAACTAAAATCTCCTGGGAAAATGAGGTCTGCCCTTCTCTTTTTCTCTCTAAATTTACATTAACCCTGCAGCAAGTCTACCTTCATTAAAGCTGTCTTCTCTCAATTTTATTTCTACTAAATTTGTCATGTAATGATCCCTACTAATTGTCTTTTATTGACCGGGATTCTGAGTTTTCCAAGTCATTGCCTATAAAAAGGGGGGAAAATGGAAAACGAAGCAGGAAAGTACAAAGCATTCTTGTTTGTGCTCATTCTTGGCTCCCTTCTGCCCTGGAATCCCTCAGGCTCCTGCTTCTGTGGGTGAGCTGGTGCGGTTTGCTCTCTTGGAGGAGTGACCAACTTGCTCTCAGGGGTCCAATCGCCGCTGGTGTTACCACGTCTGATTTCTTGGGACACATACATTAGATTTTGGAAGCTACAGAGGTCACTGTGTTTATTTTCTCTTTCAGTGAGACTGGCCATTGATTGAAAAGGGCTATTGTTTTTTTCGATAGTAGTGCAGTTTCTTTGGGTAATTTGCAGACCGCAAATACAAGTCAGGCTGGTTTTTATTTTGATTCTTGAAGGCACACAATAGCAGTTTTCTTTTCTACATCACGTGTGCTCTGGAGAGGCAATTATTTTGTGAGTGGTATGTATGGATTTTTTTTTTCTCGTTCAGTGTTTTGTTATGTCAATAACTGCTCACAGTTATTTGCTTGGCCATCTATCATCCTTTTGCACAGGCTATGGCATTTGTGTGCCTCTGAACTTCTTATGTCTATGCCGGTGGCTATGAGGGCCAGAGGGAACCCCAGAGTCGTGTGGCCCACCGTCTCCCAGAACCTGTCCAGGAGATACTAATTTTGAAAGATGATCTTTGCCAAAGGGGTCTAGTGGTCAGATCCACAGATTTGCAATGAATGAAGAGAAGTCCTGCAATAAAGGAGTGTATTTCACTGAGTTTAACCCAGAGTCTTCCAAATATTTTATCATATAACCCTTTGCTTGCCTACAACAGTATCAGGGCTGCAAAAACGCTTAGAAAAACACATTGCCCTTACTCACATCTCACAGAAAGTCTCACTGTTCTGCTAGTGAGCAGTGAACTGAAAATTATAGAAAAGCCTCATGTGATCACTTGGAGTTGCTTATAATTGTGACTAAATTTGTGGTGCAATCAACATGTAAATATGACCTTATAATATCAATGGAGATGCATCCTTTGCTTACTGTGAGTTCAGCCAATCTCTGCTTTTGTTGTCTTCATAAACCATGAATCTTTCCAGTTATCCTTGAATCATGGAGCCCTGCACTGTGGGAGCCCTGACTTCCTTGACTCCTCAGGTCCTGGGCTGCTCGGCAGCTCTTCCTGCAGAGGCTGCTCTGACCTGTATTTCTACCTGGTGCCCTGCAGGCACACAGGGGTTAGTAGTGTCCAGTGATCCCAAGGCCAGTGTCCTGAGTCATTTACCTACGTGGGCCAATTCCATTTCCTCGTTCCCAAGGCCAACACTTCACCCCTGACCTTAGCCAGCTGTTCTGCCAAAGTACTTGGAGCTATTTTTCCAGGAAGGATGAAGCCAAGGTTTGGCTCTTTTTAAATCCTCCTTTGTCCAGTCTCCCTTTAACCAGACAAGCACTTCACAGAGTGTCAGGGGGTTAGAAGTCCAGAGTAACATGGAGAAAGTTAACAGCTGCCTATGGCCAGGAACACTGGTGCCCTGGGACCTGAATTTCTCAAGTTGTATCAGGTGAGCTGGGTCAAGGATCCCCTGCACCAGCTGGTAACATGCAGATTCCTAAAGACCTACTGAGAGAGCATTTCCCCTGGGGTGGGCCTGCGAAAGAGCCTTTTAAAACAATGGTTGTCAACCCTTTGGACCTCACGGACCACCAGCTGGGGACCGCTGTTTTAAAAGGCCCCTCTTCTTCCCCCATGATTGTTTTGCCTTGAATGAGATGGTTTATTTTAGAGGTACAAACAATTTTCTTCTTTAGCAAGTCTCTGAACTCAGGCGTCAGTTAATATCTCTTACTGTAAGTGCAACACCAATTTTCCCCCCTCCTCCCTTCTTAACTGCTGCTCAATAAGCAATCACTGTCCACTCACCAACTCCGCCCTCCCTTTAACGTTAGACTCTGGAGCCCTCCTCTTGTGTTCCCAAGAAAAAAACTCTTCAGCTTTGAAGTACTTGGAGCAAACACAACAAAGAACAATAAAGGGCCTCTTCAAGCTGCTTAAAATAAACTCTACCAGGGGGCCACGTAAGCCTTCCTTTACCCATTAACAGATTAACAGCCCCCTCCCCCACCGTGTCCTCCAAACAGCCCCAAACAGCAACCAGGAAACAAAGAGAAGCCCAGGCTCCCTCGGGCCTGTGAGAAAGCCAGCCAACCATAGATAAGGTCTTGCCTTCACAGCGGAGTTCACCGGGCAGGCTGCTTCCCAGTGCTCTGCAATGCAATCATCGGTTATTCAGGGAATCCTATAAACAACAGAGTAAGTAAACATAGCATCAAGTTAAATCCTGTCCTCCTAAGGGAAAATGTAGAAAGGGCCATTTCATCCATGCATAAATTATAGGCACAATAATATCCCCAGAAAAACAAACAGAATTTCTTTAGGTATAAACTTATCAGTAAGACAGTTTGGGGGGGATTTGGCTGGTATCTTTCTAAAAGAGTATGAGAGTTTTCTTACTGATGAACACATTGAAATAAGCATTTGTTGAGCACCTACTATGTGTCACATATGTAATATATGTGCAACACATGTACAATAGTTTACGTTTATTGACTACTCATTATGTGACAGGCAATGGGTAAAGAGTTTGCATATTTATCTCACTTAATCCTTACTCATTTTGCCCTTGCCAGTTTGGCTCAGTGGATAGAGCATTGGCCTGTGGACTGAAGGGTCCTGGATTTGATTTCGATCAAGGGCACATGCCCCTGTTGCAGGCTTGATCCCCAGTAGAGGGTGTGCAAGAGGCTGCCAATAATGACTCTCTTCATTGATGTTTCTATCTCTCTCTCTTTCTCTCTTCCTTTCTGAAATCAATAAAAATATATTTTAAACAAATAAACAAACAAAATACAGAGATCTACAATAACAATTACTTTCCAATTTAAGCGCCACTCCATGTTGCTGAACAGCTGGTGTGCTAGATCCTGACTTCCGGATCCTGATTCTAGACCCCGGTTCTGCCCCGTGAAGGTGAGCTTGGCTGGGTATCTCCGTCCACCACTGTAGGAGAGAGAGGACTTAGACTTCAAATGCTGCCCAGAAAGCCATGAGTTCAGTCTCACTTTTCTGCCCACCCTGGCCTGATGGTTGTGTACCCAGTTAAACCAGATGGCATGTGGACTTACAAGGAGGAAGCAGCACGCAGCGGAGTTCTCACGGTGCACCCTCCGGCCTCCGAGAAGGTCAGTGGGGGGGTTTGCCGAAGACATGAGGGCGAAGGTCTATGTGACCTCTAGCTTATCAAAGTTGTGGGACTTTCTCCATAAACCCAGAGAGAAACTGCCCTCCATGCAGACACAACTGGTCCGACTCAGAAGGTGCCACATTGGAAATCGAGGAGGTCAAAGGCCCTGGAGGCAGAAGCATGATAGACCACCTAAGCTCTGCGAGCAAGCCGAGTCCAGGAAGGCAGGGGTTGTGTACCATTTCCTTAGACCATTTCCTCAGCCCGTCTCCCTGAACCCACAGAGGCTGTGTGGACGGGGGAGTGTGTCATTGCACTTGGGACACACTGGGTAAGAAAAGGCTTTTCTACTGCAGGACTACCTGGAGCTTTTACTGTGAAATGTCAATCATAGGACCAAGTCATATTGACGTGGGCAGGCCGTTCCAAACTTATTTGAGCATAGAAACCTGGTGTGTGTGGGAGGGGTGGTTTGGGAGTGTGGGGGTGTGGTGTGCCCACAGGTGTGTGTGTGGCATCTCCTAGTCACCCTGTTGGGAAATGCTCCAACACAGGCACTCATCTGAGGCACCAGAGCAACATCTCGGTGACGTGTTTGGTCTGATCCAGGTTTCAGCCTCTGTCCTAGCCTCAGACCTCACCTCCACCACTCACCCCGCTGACATCCAGGAAGTGACTCCAGTATCAGAGATACCCTCGGTCAGTTCTCATGGAGATTCATAGGGAGCCTCTGGGAAGATGGAAGCTTTGAGGAATTTGTTGTTACCCCAAACAGGCGGAGTGATGATAAATCTGAATATGAGGAGCCTACTTTGCAGTGAGAAAAGCAAGAGGCGGATGACAAAGGATTTGCTTCTTAAAGTAATTATGTTTTTTATTGATTTTAGACAAAGAGGAAGAGAGAGACAGAAACAGTGATGTGAAAGAGAAACATCAATCGGTTGCCTCCCATGTGCCCTGAGTGGGGGATCAAACCTACAACCTAGGTATATGCCCTGACCAATAATCAAACCCTCAGCCTTTTTGGTATACTGGATGATGCTCCAACCAACTGAGCCACAGGGCCAGGGCGACAAAGCATCTTTGATGAAAGATCCTTGGTCTGTGCTTACGTAAGGAAGTACAAAGAGAAATAACTGAATACTGTTGGGAATAGCGTTTCTTCCCCATCCCTTCCAAGAGCCCTAAAAATCTTGCAGGGCAGTTTTACTCCCTATGTAAAGAATTGCCTCCTCATCTTAGTGTGAACTAGTAGTCCCACCGTGGTGTCCATCTCTGCCCCCTGGGGGTCCCTCCCCTCAGATATACCAGGTGCAAAAGGCACCCGGCTGCCCCCGCCCCTCCTGGCTCCCTTTGGTTCATTTGTTTGGGAAGGTTGGGTTTACTGCTCTCCCCCCTGCTGACCATCCTGAATCAAGCTGCTTTTCTAGTCTTTGGGATGGAAAACTTCAAAGGGCCAGGCTAGCCCTCCTTAGGCCGGAACGCCCAGCAACCTGAGAACTTTGAAAGGGAGACTCAACAACTGTCTTGAAAAGTGTGATCAGCTTTTCTGGTCACACTTGAAAAGCCTCGGACTCTGTCTAACGCTCATCTTGCCTTTGCTTAGGTTTCAGCAAGCATTGGAAAACATGCTAACGAGCTCTATGGTCCACAGGGAAAGCATCTACCGTGAATGTTGAAGTTTGTCCTTCAGACTCAAGACGTAGTTAAGGATGGAACCTGGGCCCACAGGTGGGGGCAACTCAGGAAAGGTCACCATAGAAAGTAATTAGTCTGCAGTCTCAAAGAATTGTGGGTGGAAATTACATTTCTCTTAGTGACTAGGAAATGCATCAGAAAACTCGAGTAGGTTTAAACTATGGGGGAGGCGTTGTTTAATGGACACTAAGGTTGTCTGTGTAGTGAACAGTATGTTTTAAACTCTGTCTCCACCTGAAAAGGGCTCTTCCTTCCAGAAGAAAGAGGCGATTCCCATGATTCTGCCCTCACCCAACTCCCGGCCTAAGGAGGCCCTGCTGAGAGTGTTGTCCTTCAGAGCAGAAGCTGCCACCTACAGCAGAGGGACGGGCTCTGAGCCTGCAGAGGCTCGAGGAGGTCGGCCTCCGCTGTTGATGGGGACTATTCTGTGTGTCACGTCTCCTTTACTGAAAAGCTGGCATTTGAGCAATTGCAGATCACAGGCCCTGACATTAGTGATAAGGCCTGGTTTGGAGAAAGCCCACACTATCTCCTCCCCTCCCCCTCTTGGGGTGCGGGGAGCTGAGGAATGCAGTGTTTACCTTTCCCTATCTTGATGCAAATTTTTGTCTGAGTGAAGATGATCAGGGAGGAGAAGGGGCTTTGCCTGCCTTAGGCTAGCAGAACCTGTGTCTCCGGGACTGGCGGGATGGGGGACAGGGAAGGCCCGCCTGACCGCAGTCTGAGAACAGGCATTGATTGATCCTTTCACACCAGCTCACCTCTGAGGCCCTGGAGGGGGTCAGGGCCCTGTCATGCAGAAGATCAATCATTAAGATTCACAGACTTCGCAGAACTGAACCCAACAAGCAAATACACTAGGAGCTCTGTTAGGACTTCATTCGTTGTTTTTAACTTTTCATGTTAATCTCACTTCTAGATGCAATTTTAAATGTACAGTTTTTTTTCTAGGAGGCTTTTATTTTTTCATTAAATCCATTAAAAAAACACCTATAAATTATCCCACTCAAACAGTCCAGTCAGAATTTTTGTTATTGTTGTTCTAGCATGGGACTGTAGTGTTTTATTTAGTATTAGAAAATACAGAAACATACAAATCAGAAAAAGAATGTCTGTGAATTACATCCCTTTGAGATAACCCACATTAACTTTGGCTGTAGCTTGTGCCAATTTTTTTTTCTACTCATATGAAATATTTTGTTTGTGAAAATAAACCAGGCAAGGGACTTTATGTTAGAAATAAGGTGAGCCCCCCAAAGTCTGGGGTCCTGGTAGAACACAAAATATACTCGGGAGCCAGGCAGCAAGGCAAACATCTTTACTTCTACGTAGAAGGGTGCGCACACATGGTGTGGAAGTGCATGCACACTGAGCAGGTGTTCTGCTCGGGATTTATAATCCCTGACGCATGTGACCTGTCCCTTGCTCTTGACTGGAGCTCAGACGCACAGTCTTTCCCGATTGGCTAATTCAAAGGGAGGGGTTGGCCTTTGCTGTTTCAAGATGGTGGCCCCCAGGGGAGCTGCAAGCCATGCAGCCAGCATGGCAGCTGCCAAGTCATGCAGTCCAAAACAGCGGCTGTCTAAACTGTTCTTTGACAGAAAAGATGACTTGTTTATTCTCACACTTTAGAACTGGCTTTAGGAAGAAAAGGAATACACCTTTAAAACGTTAGTCATGTAGACTGGACCACACTGTATATCTAAACTGTGATTTGTCTTCTTCTTAACAACTTTATAGCATTTCATTAAATGGATGTTTCATAATGGATTAGACTGTGACCTTTAGGTTTTTACAAAAAAACTTTTTTGCAGTTAAAAACAATGATGCAATGAGATTTCCCCAGCCAATACATTTGCATATCTATTTATTATTTTCATAGGATAAATTCTGAGGACCAGAATTGTTATTGTCCTACTTAGCTGGTTAATATTAATAAAGGAAGAGAGCCAAGGGGAGGCCAGACATTATAAGCACGGTCGTCTGGGCAGCTTCACCAGAAAGACACAGCTTCATGCTCCCCAGGTCCATTCCCTGCAGATCACTAGGGGAAAGGATCCAGCAAAGTGGGGTGACGCAGGGAAGGTGTTTGCCTGTCCATCCCATCTTGGGAGCAATGGATTGGCCAGGAGGTGAACCCCTTCAGAAACCCTGGATATCTTGGAGAGTTAAAATCCCCAACAAAGAGTTCCCTCGCTCTTGTGCTTCTTGAGCTCTTGCTCTCATTCCCTCTTGCTCCTTGTTCCCTCTGGCTCTCTTGCTCCATGACCCACACTGGCCCGTGTGCTTGCCTGTTCTCTCTCCATAGCCATGTGGCCTTAAGCACCCATGGGCCATGTGGACCTCACATGCAATGGACTGCAGCTGGGAACACAAGCTGAGCTAGCCAGATGCTGGACTGGACTTTAAAATGGGACAGAAATTCTGAGCAGTGGCCTTTATTCTGTCCCTGCTGAAAGCAAGATTGGACTTCTTCCATGGAGAGACAGACAGAGATGGGATCTTGGAGGGGAACCCCCTTAATTTTACATCATCAATAGAGCTTTTCATGAAACCCTATCCTCCCCTGGGGGCCTCAGGAAATTCTTTTTTTCATGGCACCCCAAGAACTCCACTTCTACCAATGGCAGAACTGCTGGGCCAAAGAATGTGGGCATCTTTTAATTCTGACAGCTTTAAATTTTGATTTCTTGGTTGCCTTTCTACATACCGCTATCCTGGTGCACATCCAACCCCCTGAGAGTTTTTACTTCTCGCTCCTTTGCCAACCCCCAGCATTATCATTCTTTTTTCAACTGCAAGGGAAGAGTACGCTGTGTTCCCAGCGACTATCTCCTGAGGCTCAGTTATGCTTCTGTTATTGCTTCCTCCATAATTTTCTTTAACATCCAGATTTTCTACCTTGATTATAAATTATTTTGTAACTTACTAAAATAAGGTTTATGTGCTATGTAACTTTCACTGTTGAAAGAAATTACGTATTTGAAAAGTTTAGTGAGGTTGGAATGCAGGGAAATGCCTGGCTTCTAAGTAGCGTCTACCCGCACAGGAAGGAAGTGAGATTGAAGAGAACCATGATGAAGGAGACAGGGGTGTGGATGGACAACAGGGAGTGAGCCAAGATTTTTGTCCAAAGAAGACTGTGGGAGGGCTGGGGTTTAGGAAGAAGAATCTAGCATCGGTGTGTAGGAGAAACCAACCCTAACACAACTCCCCAAGTCCAGGCATGAGGTAATGAGAACTTAAACTAATGAAGGTACTAGAGAGGGAGACAAAGATCATCGTCGGGCAGCCTCTCACCCATAGAAGCCAAGGAGCTCCTGCTGCCCTTTGCAGAAGCCGCTTTGTGGGTGATGCAAGCAGGTTTTCCTAGCTTAGCTATTTGTGAAAAATAAATCTGACTTTGGAAGGCCTAGAAGCATTGTGCAATTTCTCATTCATAAGAGGTCATGCTCAGGCTAGCAAAAAGAGGGTGATTTCAGTCACAAACAAGTGCCTTTCCCCTCAGGAACATTGCATTTCTCCAAAAACACAAATAAATAAATAAATAAATAAATAAATAAATAAAACTGTGTTTTATCAGTTTTAGTCCTAGATCAATATTTTCCAAGGAGGGAAAGAAATTACAAGTTAGGAAAAAACAAACATTGAAGCAGTGTGGATTCTCATCACTGGCCCTCTCTCTCCATGACCAGAACGTAGAGTCCAGGAGACAGTGTGGCCCTTCACTCCTCAATTTCTTGGGGCCAAATGAGTTCCCACCATCAACCTGTTCTGTTCTCCAAAGAGCAGTAGGAAATGGCCCTGTCAAATGCTCCATCAGAGATTTTCTGGCTCAAGGGGATAGATTTTTAAGGGAAGTCTTTGGCCACAAAATAGCCCCCAAATCAGTCCCTTACAACGACAAAGGCTTGTTTCTCACACAAGGTGCATGTTGGCAAAGGGTCGCTGTGACTCTAATCCATGTTGTCCACATCCAGATTCTGAGGAGGCAGCTGATTTGGGGGCCAAGGTGTTCTAATAGTGAAGAGGAAAGAGCAAGAAAGCTGAAAATACCTGGCAATGCTCGTAAAGTCTCAGCTGGCATGCTATGATACTTATGTTCATATTTCATATTCCAAGCCCAGCATTCTCACCTCCTTTAATGCTTTAAAAACTGCACTCACCTCAGTGCCTTCTCAACCCCCACTCCCAACCCCTTCCCAAAGAACACCTTTCTTTACTGAAAATGCTTATGTAATGGTCCTGCTACTATCAGAAGTTGAACTCATGATCACCCAAACCTTAGCATATTATCTCTAAGGAAAAATGTGGCAGTTTTAAGTCCATGTGGTTGGAGGCCTAGAAACTGCAGTCCTAGAACAGGCTGCAGGGCCTGCTCCCTCCTCTCCCCACCTTTTCTCCAGCCTCATATGCCTATACATAATTTTCCAAAGTCTTTGGTAACTTAAAAGCTTTGTAGCATTGCTGGGTTAAATGATAAACATTTAAATATTTCAACAAGTTTTAGGTTCACCTGATTTTAGCGTTTGTTACAGAAAATCTATAAAGTAGATTTGGAATGTCTTGTGCTTTGTTGAAGGTGTGTTTCTTCAAAATGAGAGTGTTCACAAATGTCAGTCTAAGAAATGCTGGTTGTTTACTTTTTGGTTAATTTTGGAAAACGAAGGTTTCTAAGAGTTAAGGATTCCTATTAAATTGGAAAGAAATTGTATGGTTTTGGTAATAGAAGGCATGAGGCATGGACATGCATTTTGAAGGAAAAAGAAAGTGAGTTAAAGTTGTAAGATGGTTTGTGAAAGTTATAGAAGATTTGTTAGGAGAAATGTTAAAAGGAAGTTATATAAATGACACAGGCCAGTAAGCCAGGACAAGCAGAATAGGGAAACTGGAGTAGTTTAACAGCAGTGTGCAGCCATCTAGAAAATCTAGATGCCAAGCAGTCAGCAGCTATCTAGTAAATCCTATCTTTCCTAAAACAAGGACACTTAAAACTAAATGATGTGCACTATTTCTCCCCAGCCAGAGGGTAAGTAGCTTAAATCAACCTACTCAAGGAGACAGAGAGCAAAAATCCAATTAGTGCCATTTTCCAACCACACCCAAGGACAAATAAAGTTAAGAGAATAAACCTCATTTTGGTATATTAGACTACAACCCTCAAACTAATGTCTCTTTCATTCCACCAGACTATTTGTCATAATTCTTGTTGTTCTAGTGTTTGCCCCAATTACACTAAAATTTATAAAACAGTTTGTCTCCACCAGGTTACAAGCCCTACCTGTACTCAGGAAATACCACCGGTAGACAGCGTCACAACCTCCTTCCGTGCCCAGGCCTGATCATCCCTCTGTCTGAGAGCAAGGATTTTTGGCTCTGAAGAAAAACGTTGCCCCCTTTAAGCAGGAAGCAATTACAGAAAAGAGACTCTGCACCCCTTTTTCTCTGAAATGATTTAGTGCCAAAAATCCTTGAGGGAAAAAATGTTAGACAGACCCCCACAATGTTAGACCCCAGAGCAAGAATGATGGGCCAGGTATAGAAACTCACCTGGGCAGAAAGCTCCGGCTGCCTAGCAAGGGGCCAAATTGGAAAAACAAGAACCTCTCCCCCAGGGTAATCTAATATCCCCTTTCATATCACTAGTCAGGCAGTTTAGACCCCCTGACCTTTTTCTCTTAAAGATAACATCTAGGCCTCAGTTGTATTTCAGCTCCTGGCCCAGAAGAGCAGTGAAACCAGACAAGTGATGCTGTGGCTGCCTCAGGACTAGCCTTTACCTACCAAGTCACTCCACAGGTTTCCTCAGCCTTGAGTAACACATACAAACTCCACCCAGCATCTTAATCAAACACTGACTGTAATTAATGAGACAGAGTTCTACTCAAAACAGGGGCGATCAACTGGACGAGAACCTGTACTCTATCTCTTACTCAACATAGATGTAGCCCCCCCCCCAATAATTAATCTTCACCTGTCCTTATAACCCATCATATCAGACACAAAAGGGCAGTCCAGATAACCCCTTGCCTCATACCCCTCGGTATCTCAGCAGGTGTCGGAATTGGCATAGGGGGCTTAATCACTACTCTATCATATTTTGCAAATTCATGGAACTACTGGCTAAAAATGTAAATTAATACCTACTTCCCTTCATAAGACCATTAACATTCTTATTCCTCATCCTCATCTTTGACCCATGTATTCTGCGTCATTTTTCATCTTTCCTTTACCAGTCTCTCAGGGAAATCATGTTGCTGCACCCCCTCATTCCAACCATGAAGAATCTATACAGTGTTCCTGCCGATTACAATCAAAGTCCATCCCCTTATGATCTTGACATCCCCTCTCAGCAGGAAATAACTACGGAAGAAATAACTTCCACCCCTATTTCATAAAACAAAAAGGCTGGAATGTTAGGTCTTATCAAATAATCACATTGATACTCCCTCCCTGGGAAACTGACCTTCAGATCATTTTGCAACTGACATTTCCTTTCAGTTATACTACATTCCGTTTGCTAAGACCAGTAACTTTCTCCTCCAGATTTGCCCAAGATCCAGACTCACCCAGAGAATTCCCCACCAAAAAAACTCACCTAGAGTCCTTTAAAACCTCTGACTCCCTGGTTCCTGGGTGTGGATGCTATTTTGGGGCTCAGCCCATCTGATGACCTAATAAATTCATAATTCTTTACCCCTTTTGGCCTTGTGCGTACCTCCTTCGGTGACCCAACGTGCCTGTCAGACTTTTTTTTAGGCAATGAAGCTAGATTCCCAAGAGTAGGGACAGAAACTGGTATTGCATATTTACAAGAAACTTAAGAAAAATGATTTTAATTTTCTTGTATGTTTTGGGTTCTAGAGTAAAGGTCATTTCTTCGAGAGCTTAGGACACTGCCTGCAGCCTAAAATGAGTCATGCTATAAGAATAAAACATGGATGGGAGTGTCTTTCATATCGCCCATGTGCAAGCTTATTTGTGGGATAAATAGATCCTCCCTAAAAAGGACTCATGGAAGAAATTCTTCTCGGGATCAACAGGACCTTCTCTGAAGAGTTCAGTACATTTCACTTGTGCTCACGTCTTGGCTTCACGTCTTGTGCACACATTTGTGGCTCACCTCTTGCAAGTCATTAGAGTCTTTTTGTTTAAAAACAAACTTCAATTGAGTAAATTTTAAAGATCTGATTGGCTTTATTCATGAATCCGTCAGCATCCCATCTAGCAGACAGAAAGCAGATCCAAGGAACTGTACAAAGTAGGGAGTGGGACAAGGAAGTTAAACTGGCCAAACAGCAGGTGTGTTATTGCAAGTTTACTTTCCTGTAGGCCCTACAGTGTAGGGGATGGCAGGGGCCTAACAGATGACCTCACTAGGGCTGATTAGGCAATTCCTGATCGACTGGTTTAAGATTGCATTTCTGGGAGAGTTGACACATTATAATTAAGTCTCAGTTTGGTGACATGGGGCTTAACATAAGTGACTCCATTCTGAGCCCGTTGTCTTTAACCGTTTGTTATACATTTCTCGGTTAATCTCACCTTTAACTTTGTTTTCAGCAGTATACTGTTGCTCTTTCAGAGGATGTTTAAAGAGTTTTTAACAATGTGGAAAAATCAGCAGAACACAATAATGTACACTCTATAAAACAACATTTAAAAAAGACTGGAAAGAAATGTGTTCAGGAGGTTAAAAGTGAGTGTCTTAGGGGGTTAAAAGAAATATACTACCTTTCCTTCCACCTTCTAAATTCTCCTGGCTGGGCTACTTATCAAATGGACAGAGACAGATTAACAGGAGAAAATGAAAGTGTTCATACATGCGTATGGGGTATTTGTATAAGCATGAAAATTCCAAAGACAGTTGTTAGGTAGGAAGTTAGACATGAACAGCTGGTGTGGGGCCTGCCCTGGGGTCCTAAACAGGGGTTGTGCCAACATTGCTTTCAGACCACCTCTCTATGGGTGGCCCAGTAGCCAGCAGACTGACAACGGGCAGGTTT
The DNA here is from genome assembly GCF_028538775.1 of Myotis yumanensis. NCBI lineage: Eukaryota > Metazoa > Chordata > Mammalia > Chiroptera > Vespertilionidae > Myotis > Myotis yumanensis. The sequence continues at coordinate 32,443,484 of NW_027223759.1, forward strand.
GGAACCATCCAGTACCCTAGCTGGTCATGTGGTTTGGACCCCTCATCTTTCATATCACAGGGTAGGTGGGTTAGAATCCGCGCCCCCCCCCCCCCCCAAATATAACATCTAAGCCTCAGCTGTATTTCAGCTCCAGGCCCAGAAAAGCAGCAAAACCAGATAAATGTGTCATAACTGTCTCAGGACCAGCAACACTGACTAATGACTTCCTGGTCACCAACCAATTAGTGGAGACCATGACCCTGAAAGAACACACCTGGAAAGATGATGAATATTCTATTGAGACCCTCCCCTGAGACCTCCCCTGAGATTTCCACCTGCAAGAGAGAGAGAAATATGCTCAGGACCCCACGAGACTTGCAACTAGGGGAGCAATGGGCAGCGGCAGCTTGTCCTGAGCTAACTCCCTGAACCTGTCTCCACGGCCCCCTTTTCTCTGACTTCCCAGTGAGCGAAAGCAGCCCAGCCTAGGCGCTCCTGTTGCTTCTTCTATGCCATTCCTTGTTTCACTCTCCTAAGTATATTTTTGCTGCAGTAAATAAATTCTTGCTTGCTTTCCTTTATTTTCATTGACCTTAAAATCTTTTCTGCATTGTTGAGGAGAACCGAGGTCCCAGCCTGTAACCCCAATTGGTAACACAGTGACGTGACATTAAGAATAGAAAAAAATTTGGACAAATTGTTTGGGGTGGGAGGGAGAAAGACTAGTGGGGACTGGTTATAGTTAAAAGAAATATTAATCATGCTCTGTTAACCCTGATTGTTCCTTTTGCATACCCATTCATATTCCTTTTGTCTACTTCCCCATGTAATCTTTGTCCTTGTTAGGTGGCTCAGGAGGCAGCGTAGGAAATAAAGAGAGTTCAGTCGATAAGAAAGAAAGAAAGAAAGAAAGAAAGAAAGAAAGAAAGAAAGAAAGAAAGAAAGAAAGAAAGAAAAGATTTAATCTGCATCCCCAGGCGACCCACGAACCCCAAAGGCAGGGCCAGTGGATTCTCGCCAACAGGGAGGGGGGTGCTTTGTTTTATACTGCAGTTGGGTGAGGGGCGAGGGCATGAACTGAGGAAGTTCCTGCCACAGGGGGTCGGCAGGGTATTCAGGAAGGAGTCAGTATCTGTGTGGGGGTCGTTGTGGATACCAGGGAGGAGCTGGTATCTGTGTCTGGCACCACTGATCTGTTAGAAATTCCAGGGAGGGTCCATTATCTCCTCACACATCTGCATGCATCTGATCCTGGGCTCCCTCTGACCTAATGCTTCTACCCAATATAAGCAGTGGCTTATGGGGGATGGGGGAGCCGAGCAGATTTCTGTGGATGGCCTGCTGCTCTCCCATGCTGTTGGCAATATTGGAAAATAAAAATGCTCATATGAAATTCAAACCTGTCTCTACTTAATTGGCTCAAGTAATGATAGGCAGGCGGGACCCATTCATTGTCCAGTTTCAAAATGAGAAAAGGGGAAAGAATGGGGACACAGATTTCAGAAGTGAGAGTGGGCAACTGAGGAAGAGGGAACCAGAAAATCCCCCTTCGTGACCCAGAGACAATGGACACAGGGGGTATCTAGCTAGCAGGCACCTGACTGAAGCCTTCCATTCGCCCTACATAATTCAAATAGGAGAGGGCAGCATCCTAAGATCTCCTTCCTGAAGCAGGTTTATTCTGTCCGAGTCTCTTGGCCAGGAAAGGGGGAGGGTCAAAGGTTCTTTCTGAGTCTTTTGTTTCTTAACCAACAGCTTCAAATCAATATCCCAAAGAGGCAGCTTCAGGGTGGCAAAACTTTGGTCCCTTCAGGGATTATAGATAATATTTTCCACTAGCTCTTGTGCATTTTTTATTTTTTGGAACACCACATTTTCAATAATGAGCATGCATTCCTTTCATAAGCCTAATGGGGAAAGCCACCGGCTTGGGAAACGAAAATGGAAATGTGAGTGGCGCTCAGGCTGTGAGGCGGCCAGCGCCAGTTAATGGCTTCAGGAAACCAGAGACAGAAACCCAGGCACTTTCACAATTAACTAATTTGCTGAGCAGTGCCTGGCATTACACTTTAACTGTTTTGTCTACAAAGCATTAGAGAACGGGCACTTCTTTCTGTAGTTAATGCAGCCACATGAAGCATTTATATAACATCTATATTCCCGGGGCCGGCGTGCCTTCATTTTTTTTTTTTTACTTCCAGAGCTGAGACAGCTGCTTCAGATCCCTCAGGTGAGGCTCTCACAGGTGGTGGGTGGTGGGTGGCGAGGCAAGACAGTCTGTTTTGTGGGCGCCCAAAGCTGATGAGAGCTTCCAGGCAAAGAGGTCTGCCCTGTTGGTTTTCCCCCTTTCCTGTTCTCTCCAGCCTTTGCAAGACATTTCCTGGATGTTAAGTTCTTTTCTCATTTTGATTGATGCGAATAGCGTTTTGCAACTACAGTTTCCCCAGGCTCACCTAACAACACACTGGATATTGTGATAACAATGTCTTCAATTCGTGCAACACTTTTCACCCAATATTTTCAACACTAAGTGTAGAATGGTTAATTGGTGGAAAATGGATTCAAAAGATTTAAGAAAGTGTTTCCCTTCAAACAGTTGGGCGTTGCAACATGATCAATTTCTGAGTTTCCAAGTCTCCATTTTATGAAAAACCTTCCATGAAATTAAACTGTGCTTCTTATGTAAACTACTCTTCTTATGCCTGTTTTAGAATTGCCAGGTAAAATAAGGGACATCCAGTTAAATTTGAATTTCAGGTAAACAATAAATGCTTTTTTTAAGTGTATCTTAAGTCTTGCGCTCTGCTCTCCACATTGAAGCAATCCTTCCCCTCCAGTTAGATCAGCTGGTCTCTGGAAAGGAAGTTTGGTCAGCACCTCATTGCTGAATTGTTGTAGAAGAGAGTGGACTTGGCAGGTTGGACAAAATCGCCCATTAGATGCTTTCTCTTTACAGACAGGATGATTTTCTCTAGTTTTGTTATTATTGTAATTAGCTAGTTTAATATTAATAATAGGAAAAGAGCAAAGGGGAGACCAAACATTATAAGCTTGGTCATCTGGGGAGCTTCACCAGGAAACTACACCCCAAGAAATCACAGCATTGTCCCTTGAAGGGGATTAACACCCTCCCTTCCCCACTGGATTGTGTGTGTGTGTGTGTGGAGAGGGGAGCAGGGGGAGGTGAGTGCAGGCGCAGTGAAGTGGGGGTGAGTTAGGGAAGGTGCTTGCCTGTCAGTCTAGCCTGGAGAACAAAGATCATTGGCTAGGAGGGCGGAACCAATGCAAGCAAGTGAAATCTTGAAGGGCTAACTGGCTAAGCTCCTAGTTATAATCCCAACAACGAGTTCCTTCTCTCTCTCTCTCTCTCTCTCTCTCTCTCTCTCTCTCTCTCTTTCTCTCTCTCTCTCTCTCCCCTTGCTTCACTCCTGCTCCCTTGTACTCTCTTGCTCCACGATCCACGCTCGCCCATCATCTTCACTACATAACCATGTGGCCTTAAGCAGCCTCATGGCCCATGGCCATCTGGACCCTACACACAATGGATTGCAGCAGGGAGCACAGGCTAACCTAGCCGGATGCTGGCCTGGACTGTGCTTTAATATGGAGTGGAGACTTTGGTTAACTGCCTAATCCTGGCCCCTCGGAAGGCAAGATTGGATTTCTTCCATGATGAGATGGAGGGAGACGGGACCTTGGAAGGGAACCCTCTTAATCTTACATCATCAATAAAGCTTTCCACAATATCCCATCCTCCCATGGGGGCCTCAGGAGATTCTTTCCCCTGTGGCACCCCAAGAACTCCACCTCCACTGGTAACAGGTGGGTTCACAGCGGCTGTATGGAAGCCCACAGAGAGAAAGCGAACCTGTATCCTACAGCTCACCGTCATTCCACGGCCTGTTCCCATCTCCAATGTGGAAAAAGTCCCTGGAGCCAGATCCTGGTGAGAGCGCTGCTGGAGGACAGAGGGGAGGGGGTGAGAGGAGGACAGAGCTGCAGGCTAGGACCCCACCCCTAAGCCTTACTGTTAGTCTAGTGACTGTGGGGGAGGAAGAGACGGTCTTCTACCCTCAAGGTTCTATTGGCTGGTCTCGTCATCTAATAGGCTGGAGACACATTAGCAAGAGAAAATAACCAAACTTAATACATACATACATATCCGAAGCCCGCACACATGAGAGAGTCGGAGAGGTTCAGAGACAGAAAGGGTATAGAAGACATTCTGAGCTGGGGATGAGGTAAGGCAACTGGGGGGCTTCAAAAGGTCAATGCAAGATGATAGGAGAGCAGATGTTCAGGAATGGAAGTTTGTTATGCCCTACAGACAGGTCACAAAAGGTTTTCTCTGACAATCGAACATTATTGGCAAGGCCCCTATCCCACTTATTCCAGGTAGTCAAGGGAGGGGCAGAAGTGTCTCCTGAGCCAGCAGCTACAGCTGCCCTGAGCTCATGATGGGACCAAAGGTCTGCCACCCTGATGGTGCCCTTTGGGACATTGATTTTAAACGGTTTATAAAGAAACAAAAGACTCAGGAGAGGCCTTTGACCCTTTCCCCTTTCCTGCCCAAGAGATTCAGACAGAGAAACCTAAGTGTGTTAAATAGAGGAGGGTTCAGGCCTGTTAGCCAGACACCTGCTGTGTCCCCTTGTCTCTAAGTGGCCTAATGAGGATTTTCCTGCCTTGTGTGTATTTCACTTTTCCTCAATTACCTGTAAATCGCCCATTTTCACTTCTGAAACCTAATGCCAGTAGCTCCTCTTTCTCCTTTGTCTAAAATGTCTTCTGTGTCCAAAGTTGCCTCACCGTCTTTGGAATTTTCATTGAATGATCACACCTATGTGAATTCACCGTGCACATGTATTAAACTTGGATTTTCTCCTGTTAATCTGTCTCATGTTAACTTGATGAATAGCCCAGCCAGAAGAACTTAGAAGGTGGGAGGAAAGTATTAATACTTTTTAGCCCCATAGAAGGCTTGGTGTGAGTAAATAGCTTCTCTAATTGAAGGGGCTGCATTCCCTCAGTGTGTCTGAGGGATGGAACAGAAGCAGCCCTCCCAGACGCCCAAGCAGCAGAGATCATAAAAGGGTGGGGGTGGGGGGGCTGGGAACTTGAAGGAATGGTGAGGGACTATGGTCCTTCTGACATCTGGGTTGCAGCTTTAGAATAGACAGAGCTTTGAACTCAAAGCCTGGATCTAATATCTACTAGCTGTGTGATCTTAGACAAATAACTGAACCTCTCTGATCCTCGAATTCTATATCTTTAAAAAGACAATGTTGACACCTGCAACTGTTAGTGCCAATGTGGGCTCCAAGTTCTTGAGTTTGGCAAAGAAAAAAATCAGAGCCAAGAATGCTAGCACAGGAGGAAATTTATTTAGCAAGCAGAGCAAAAGTACCCTTAAAAGGAAGAATTGAGCGGACTGCTCAGTGAGCTGCCTTGGCCTTTAGAAAGAAAGTCACAGAGGCAGAAGTGAGCCATCTGGGCTGAGTGGAATCAGGACAAAGGTTACAGAGGCAAAAGAAGGGCCCTTGGAGAAAGAAAGGAAAAGAAAGAAGTGGGGAGGCACGGAGTGCTCCAGGGAAAGTGTGCACTGGGTCCTTTGCCTTAAGAGTTTTTATCTGTTTTCTAAAGGCAGGAATTTTAGGGGAGGCCTCTGGGGAGGATCTAAGTGGAATATTTATCATCTTTCCAGGTCCCCTTTTGGGGTCTTGGTCTCTACTTCTCTGCTGATTGGTCCCTGTTAGGGTAGGGTCATTAGTCATCACAGCTGGTCCTGATGTCAGCCACAGTGTCCCTTCTGGTTTTGCTGCTTTTCTGGGCCTGGAACTGAAACATAACTGAGGCCTAGATGTTATATTTAGATTGACTAAAACTCTGTCTCTATAGTCAACAGACCCAAAGCTTTGTTTCAAAGATTTGATACTAATCAGAACTTCATTGTCTTAATGCTTTAGGGAGCACTGTGCAAGGGAGGTGATTCAAGGTCCTGGATGGGCTAGTTTGAATCAGCCACTTGTCTCAGTTCCCCAATTCCACTTGCCAGGAAATCTTCCTACCTTCTTACTATCCTTCCTCGCATCTAGGGCCTAGTGCATTGTGTTTCTATAAGTTCTTCTTTTCTCTTATTTCCACCATTTCTAGGAGATGAATATGCTAGTAAGATGGTTGTAGCATTGAACAAACAGTGCAGAGAGCAACCTCTTCTGTTTCAGTCTACAGATAAGAGGGGAAAAGAGAGCAAGCTAAAGTCACAGGGGCAGCAACGCAGGCAAATAATGCAGCTTTCTGCACACACACACACACACACACACACACACACACAACCTGGGTCATCTCTCCTCCAGCCACTTTTTAAAAATAGGTCATTAGTTTGAAATTACTCATTGCAAATCTTTTCTCTATTTCTGACATCATTAAATAATTCAACTACTTAATAAAGAGGGCCTTGGTATTTTTGGCGTCCTATAGGGAAACTGTAGGGAAAGAAAAGTCTTCTCTCTATGCTTCTAGGTTCTGTGGTTCTGTGGCTGGTCTAAGAATTAAATTGACATAACAGATTAACAGGAGGAAAAAAAAATCAACTTTAGTTACGTAAGTTCATACAGAGTTCACAAAAATATTATTCTCAGGTGACTGAGACTTCACACCATCCTGTGCTGAGGAAAGGGACAGGAATGGGGCTTCTGGGAGTGGAGTGGGCACCTTGGGGGCGGGGGAGGGAGGAGATGGATGGAAACTATAAGGCTCCTTGTTGTGCAGATAAGCACCTCAGGTGAACAATGTGATCTCTGGGAGTAGCTCTCTCCCAGGTACACTTAATTCTGGAAATTTCCTTTATAAATGTCAATTTCCTGTACAAAGGAGGACATTTTTACTTCATTGTAAGTAGTCAGGGGAGGTCAGGAGCTTTCCCTGAGTCTTCTGGTTCTCTGTTGCCTTTAGCTTAACATAGTTCACATGCCAAAAGCGGGTATTTTGGGGTGACATGTTTGAACCCCTTCAAATACTCCAAAACAACACAAAATGTACAACTTTTACCGAACTTCACCCAGAACTGTCAGCATGCTTGCAATAAGGCTCTCTTAGGATCACCACTTAGGCTCACTGCTTCACCAAACCCTGTTGTGCAAACCCACAGACCCAAGAACAGAAACTCAGCCCACACTGGGTGCCAGGGCTGCAGGAGAGGCTGGAGAAAGTGCCATTCAGCAAGTCTTAATCGCAATGAGAAGCCAGGGGACCTCTCGTCTGGTAAGGTGTTGCTTTGAGGACAGGCTGACAAGTGCAGACAGAGCTCCCTGGGCCCTGGGCCTGTCGGATGGTGCTGATGGGCGGTTCCCAGGGAAGGCTGCCCGCATCCCAGGTGTTGAGAGGTGGGGGAGGGCTTGGGGTGAGCTCGGGCCCATGTGCACAGCAAGCCTGTGGCCTCTGGGAGAAGGGCAGAGCGTTGTCCTGTGGCTGTGGGCACTGGCTAGCCCCTCCCCACTCCTCTGGGAAGTAGGAGGAGGATGCACCCTGCCCTGCACCATCCTGCTGGAACCTGTAGGAGCGCTTTGGCCCTGCAGGGATGGAGGGCCAGCTGTTGACCTCAGTCTGGTGGAACTAGATGCCTTGGGCCCCGCGATAGGGCATCTTATCAAGTCTAAGAGCCACATTCCAGGCTTCCTCCAGACAGGAACACTCACTGGCACAGATTTCACCAGAATTTAGGAACTAAGAGCCTGGCTGTGTCCCTAGTGGCTCTGACCAGAAATAATCACCAACTTGGCTCATTAAAACCAGCAACAAATGCTAATTGTCTGTACAATTAGCCAAGTACTGGTTCAGCTCCTTGTGCCTACCAGCTTGGGGTTATGAAGAGGCTGGCGATGATAGGAGTTAAATTCAGCCCTCAACAGATAGCCTATCATTTTATCTTCATTCTCTTCCCTTATGTTATTTTTCAGCATCACTGAAATGAATCCTAATGTTAGCATAGGTAGGTAGTTAGTTAGGGAAGGGAGCAAATGGAATCAGAGACACTGAGCTGAGTCGGACATTAAGCCAGACTTGCTATAACATTCACAGGCTCCCCAGGGGACGGCTGCATCCCCCATGAAGGGACTTAATCTCAGAGCAATCCCCCAGTGGGCAGGAAGAATCTCCCCAGGGAACAACCACTCCATTCCCCACTGATTACCGGTGGAGGAAGAACCAGTAAAGGGGAAATTCCTTTGCTAGTCACATGTGCAGTAGAAGCCAGATGACGAGGCAAAACTTTGGGGCATGTGTATTAGATCCAGAATGGTGAAATAAAGAGGCAAAGTCTAGGCTGGAGAACCTGCAGAAAATACCAAATAAGATAGGGGAGGACCCAGCACAAGCTTACAAAGGATCAGGAAAGAGATTGTTTAGTTTGAAAGAAAACCTGCTCTCTCCCAAGCTCAAGGTAATATAATCAAGGCCTAACAAAGACCCATCTTGGTAGTTTGTGTTCTTTAGTGAGTTCAACCATTCGTTTGCATGTTCTCTTCTCCATAGCAGCCATGCCAGCCTGCCGGCTACCAGGCCCCAAATGTGGCGCTGGCTGGAGCTCAGCTGGGAACAGACTAAGCTAGCTGTCTCTGAGGGGGACAGAGACTAAACTGAACTACGGAATCTTGGAAGCTTTGAATGCCCTGCCGATGACGTGCAGATGGGGAAATGAGACACAGAGAAGTTCTGCATCTGTGGACCCTGGTCCTCCTAGGCTTGGTGAGGACTAGTGCGGGCTTTCCATCTCAGAGACAGGACTTATTCTGTAGTGGGATGGAGCTGAGCACCTGGGGACAGTCCTTAGTTTTTGCTCCAGTAAATCTTACCACTACACCTCACCTTCCTATGTGTAGGTCCCCCAAATGCTTTTCTCATCACTCCATGGAAGAACCCATTTCTCCTGGCAACATCAAACTATAAAAACATAGAGATAAATTAATCATTTTCTCTTTCATTCTTTCACTTTTTTTCTTTTGCTATATACATGGCATTGCTTTTATTCAACACTCCTCTAAAAATTCTAGGCAATTTGATAAGTAAGATATTGTATAATAATTGAAAAGAAGCCAAAATTATCAAATAATAACAGAATTTTGGCACAACTTAACAACAATTACAACTAATAAAGACAGTGGGATTGTGTTACATAAATATTACAAACTAAAAATATATGTATATACATGTGTGCATTTGTGTGTGTGTAAATTGTCAACATAAGAAACATTCGAATCTGTAGAGAATTTTCATGAGTTTATTTGAGCCAGACGGATGACAATTGCAAGGAAGCAAAATCTCAATGGATTGAGAAAATGCTCTAGAGAATGGCAGTTTTACCCCTTATTTTATACATTGCAATCAAAGGAGGAGACTTAAGGAAGATTACATGAAATACATTGGTGATAGATTAAGGAGGTGGGAGAAAGCAAAGCAGGGAAATATCTGGGATAGAATATAAAGTAAAGGAAGTAGGTACATGCCTTTTTTACATAGGTAGGTATAGGATAGTTAACAGTCAACAATTAACCCGATAATAATAATGAGGCAACTTCTGGTCTCTGCTCTGGTGTGGTAGTTGTGCCCTGAGGGGTCTGGGGGGAAAAAAGGAAATTACCCTGACATTCCAAAGATATTGTAGATGGAAAAAGACAAGACTTAGTTAAGGTAGAGATTGACCTTTGTCAAGGAAGATACCAGCTGAGGATGTGGCTACCTGCCATGACTCAATTTTAATAGGAACCTTTTAATTTCAGAATATACCGTGAGGTTACTTTTCATCTTTGAGTTTGTAAGCCTCCCTGCAGGCCTCCCCTGAGCTATACATTATGTAGTTTTTCTATGTGCAAAAAAATGACCACCTGAAACATAATAAATTCCACTTTTGGATGCTTATCTGAAGAAAATTAAACACTAATTTAAAAGCATACATACACTCCTATGTCCACTGTGGCATTATTTACAATAGCCACGATATAGAAGCAACCTAGATGTCCATCAGTAAATGAATGGATAAAGAAGAAGTGGTTTTATATATGTGTACACACACACACACACACACATGCATGCGTACTGGAATATTACTCAGCCATGAAGAGGAATGAAACTTGCAATTTGTGACAAGATAGACCTAGGGGGTATTATATGAAGTAAAATAGATCAGAGAAACACAAATACTGTATCATTTCACTTATATGTGGTCCTCCCTGTGTTGTCTCTGGGTGTTGACATCACTCAGTGACTCTGATCCTCTTTTCTATGGAGTTCAAGTATAACCTAAAATTTCTACAATGAGCTACAAATTTTGTAATCAGAAAAAATACCAACATTCCTCCCCCCCCTCACAAAAATATCCTGTTTCTAAAAGAAATAAGAACTGATTTATTTTTAAAAAAAAAACATTTCCTTGTGAATTTTTTTAAAAAGTAGAGAGAATAGTATAATGGTCACCTGTAAATCTTGGTTTAACAATTGTTCGCATTCTGCCATTTAAAAATCTTTAACTTTTGCTGAGGTACTTGAAAGTCAGACATTATATTTCCACTAAATATTTTAGCATGCATCTGAAAAAAAATACACTTAACTTTAGTTATTGTATTCAATAAAATTAACAGTCACATTTGTACATAAAATCTCAAATAACTATTGGATCACATTTCTGTAATTTTTGGTGTGTTTAACGATCACAGCACGCTATAACTGAAGTTCAATTTTTGCTTTTCTTCGATTTTGGAGGCACCTGGTAAAAGCGGAGCGAGAGAGGGAGGGCGTTTGTTTCTGGCATCGCTCAGCAGGAGCTGGCTCTTTAATTCCATTTAGCAAAATGCAGTTCACAAAACACTGAGCAGGAAGGTCACATCTCTGTGGTGGTTGCAGGTGGGAACCCAGGCGTCCTGCTGTTCAGTACTGGGGCAGGGCAGCTCAGCTTCTGCATATAAATAAATGCATTTCAAATGTTGTGCTCTTTCGAACTTAGCATACAATTGAGTGGTCGACACAGGATGTAGGCCACGTGTGGACACATTGACCAGGGGGCATGGTTTCCTTCATGGAATAAATATGTCCAGTGGTTATTAGGAGCAGTCGTAGGTTAGTAATGCTCTCGCTTTCTCACACTGCTTCACATCGTAGGCATGGGTGACAAGGGCAGGATGAAGTTAGGTCTGGGTCCCCATTGATTTTTAGGGAGAGTGGAAGAGAGAAGGAAAGACAGAAACATCGATGTGAGAGAAACACATTGATTGGTTGCCTCCTGCATGAGCCCTGACTAGGACCCGGGCCAGGGAAGAGCCTGCAACCAAGGTACGTGCTCTTGACCGGAACTGAATCTGGGACCCTTTGGTCTGCAGGCCCAATGTTCTATCCACTGAGCAAAACCAGCTAGGGCTAACACACAGTTCTGGAGCCAGACTGTCCCCATTCAAGGCCCAACTCCACTGTATAGCGGCTGTGTATAAACTTCACAAAATACTCTCTCAGTTCTCTATGGCTACGAAAAAGAAGACTCCTACTTGAAAAACCCAAATAACACAAAGAGTTCTTCAGAAGTAACTGAAGATACTATTTAAAGCTGACTCCCATAGTACCGATGTGCTGCGATGCTCCTCACCTCTGAAATATTGACCTTTAAACACATGCACAGACTACGGGGCCTTGTCACGTGTTTCCACGTGCTTGGAAGGCCATAGGGCAGTGATGGCGAACCTATGACACGCGTGTCAGAGGTGACACACGAACTCATTTTTTTGGTTGATTTTTCTTTGTTAACTGGCATTTAAATATATAAAATAAATATCAAAAATATAAGTCTTTGTTTTACTATGGTTGCAAATATCAAAAAATTTCTATATGTGACACGGCACCAGAGTTAAGTTAGGGTTTTTCAAAATGCTGACACGCTGAGCTCAAAAGGTTCTCCATCACTGCCATAGGGAGTCAGTGCCATGAGCAGGGCAGCTGTTTACTTAGCCATGTGGACCTGCTCACCACCGTTCCCCAACTCACTGGGTTTGAAATTTGTTACACTCACAATAGGGAAGTAAACTCTATCCTCTGAATGACCAAGGTCAGCCAACACACTCAGCCTGGATTTGGGGGGATACACTGACTTACAGGGTTTCATTTTCCTCATTAGAATTCATTGGACAACACAAATTTATTGTTTATTAGCTGTGATTGTGGTTTAATCAACTAAACCCTTCTCTATGAGTTTAGTGTATAGGAGAATATGCAAATATGCAAATATATGAAGTAATATGCATAAGTCTGTCCTGCTAGTCTCTCCATCTGGACTCATTTTTGAAGACTGTCAAGGGGAGAGCAGTGTTTTCCAGGTGGTCTCAGAATTGCTGGTGAGCTGGTCACATGGAGACTCTGGGCTCCACCCTAGACCAGCTCGGTTGGGATCTCTGCAGTGAGACCCAAGGATCTGTGTTCCTAAAAATCTTTCTAAGAAATTCTGATTAACACTAACGTGTGAGAACCACCATATAGTTCCATATTGCCGCACCCAAAGCCAACGTGGAGAAATGAATACACGTTCTGGGCCTTTTTCCTGATACAATGGTGCCAGGATGCTGGTCCCAGTGTGGGGGTAGTGTTGGGGCAGTCGGGAGAAGCAGAGTAAAGTAGGGGTTAGAAATCCAGGCTATGAAGTTGGCTTGGATGGAGTCAAATCCTATGTCTGCTTTTTAATGGTTTATGACTGTGTTGCCTTAGGCTGTCTCTAGGCCTCTTCCTTCTCTAATATATCTTTCTTCCCAGAGCATATTGCTGGCCATGTGGTTTAGGCCCCCTGACCTTGTCCTCCCTAAGGATAGCATCTAGGCTTCAGTTGTATTTCAGCTCTGGGCCCAGAAAAGCAGCAAAACCAGACAAGTGACTCCATGGCTGCCTCAGGACCAGCTGCACTGACTAATGACCCCATGAACCTGTCTCTAAGGCCCCTTCTCTCAGGGAGCCAAAGCAGCCCGCCTATGCTCAGCCCTTCCTTGTTTCACTGTCCTGAGTGTGGTTTTGCGACAGCAAGTAAATTCTCGCTCACTTTGCTGAACTTTGTCTCTTGATTGAAACCTTTCCTTTAAGAAGACAAGAACCGAGGTCTCACCATCTTGCTGGTAATGGCACGATGTAACTTCTTAGGCATTTGTCGAGCAGGGGTGGGGAACCCTTTTTCTGGCAAGGGCCATTTGGATATTTATAACATCATTCGCTTAATATAATTCACTTAATATAAATTTGTGTTGTTATGAGAAAAGCTCCTAGATTTATCGAATTTTGAGTCCTGCCTGCAGTTTCCTTGGCCGGGCCAGACCAAATGATTTCAAGGGACGTATGAGGCCCGCAGGTCAGACGTTCCCCAACCCTCCTAGAGCATCCTCCAAAGGAAACTGCGAATACCTATTGCATGGTATTCAACATTCTTAGAATTGAAGACCCACGTGAGCAGGCCAATTGATGACAAATGTGATTACAGCCCTAGGTGCTACCAGCCAAGGCAATCACTAGAGATGGAACCGTCAGCAGGATTCTCCAGAGAAACTGGACACAGTGACTTGAGATGTCCCTCCTTCGTTATGATGGCTGATGAATGTCCATTTGGAAAGCATGTTGATGTGACAGCTCATTCCACAGGCAAAACAATTCCAACCAGAAGGCAAACATTTGGGGGTCATTTTATTGCTTCAAAAGACACTTCAGTGACTGATTTCATAATGACGGAATCAAACATTAATAATGTTAAGATCAAAACAACATATGGCGACCACATCGAGAACAGCCTCCCTTTCCTGCCACAGTTAATTGTTTTCTCATTTCGTACTTCGAGTTCCTTGTTTCCTTCCACGATATGAATGAAGTGTACACAGAGCTCACCATTGAGTGTCCACCTGTGGGAACAAAATCCAATAAAGTGCATAAGTTTATTGGGAAACTAATACAGGAATAGATGTTTTCCCACATTCGGTACCAATATGGCACAGAGCCAAGTACACTCTTTCCAAAGAGTGACTATGCAGTGAGGGTAGGAAAATAATCCCAGTTCCCTTCTGCATGGACATTGATCACAGGAAATTCACTCATAGGGAGAGGACCCGCCGTATGAAACCTCCCCCTTCAGGAGCTGAGCATACAGGTGACGAGAACCAGAAGGGGAGAGACAGGGACCGTCCAGGAGGCACAGGGACACAGAAGCAGCTGGAGGGATTTTTTTCCTCTCCCAAAGCAATCTTTTGAAAATGTAACTCAGGCCGTGGGTCTTTGCTGGGATGCTGCCCAAGATCTTGGCAGGTCCCCAAGTGTTCAGATGCTGTCCTATCCTTGCATGGGCAAAGGGAAAGGCTGAGTTCGATGCAGATGGCCTTCTGGGTGATCAGCTCAGCTCACTCAGGCACTGGGGTCCCTGGGCTCTTGCTATCCATCCTCATGAGGACCCTGCCCCTAGGGAGTCACACTGCTCCTTCTCCTCATTCCCTCACTTGCACATCACCCATCTCTCAGGAGATAAATCACCACTAAGTAGTCTTGCTCCTCAACGATTGCCCATCATCCTGTCTGCGGTCTCTTGGTGCCTCTCACTATCTGAGGCCACGTGTCTGGGGCTGAGCAGTGGAAGGAACGGCTGAGCCAGGTGGGCAGTTCTGGGGCAGCTGTCTGAGTGTGTGAGATGTGGCATTGGACAAGTAGCTTATCCTCTCTATGCCTCAGTTTCCTCATCTGTAAAGTGGGAGTGATAAAGAAGCACCTAATGTATAGTGTTACCATGAGGATTAAGCAGAATAAGACATGAGAAGCGCCAGGAAGAAGATGAACACTCAGGAACCACCAGCTACTCCAGCTCAGAATACAGCTCTCCCTCCCCCACCATGGCACACACACTGCTCTTTCCTCCCCTCCACTGGGTTCTTTCTCTTTGTGAGGCCACAGGAGCTATTGGAGGACAACCTGGACCTGGTCTCTCCAGCTTATTACTAATGTTTCCAAACCTCAGTTTCCACAATTCTACAATGGGGATAATAACCCTTCTCTCATAGCTGCTGTGAGGATAGAATGCAGTAACACATATCTTATAAATTCCTACCAAGAGTTTTTACTACTGCTTACGTTACAAGACATGTTAAATCTGACAATATTGGATTCATATTTGGTGGACATGGTAAACTGTTGTTATTCATTTTGTTGTTTAAGAAAAATAAAGCCCTGCTTTTTAAGTGAGACCAGATATAATATTATGTATACTAATAAAAGGGTAGTATGCTAATTAGACCGGGTCAACCGGCCATCTTCCGGACATCCAACTTCCTTCTGGACAAAGCCATGGTGGTGGAGGCTGAGGCAGAGGCAGTTAGGGGTGAGATCAGGCTGGCAGGGGGTTAAGGGCGAGATCAGGCTGGCAGGGGGTTAGGGGTGATCAGGCCGACAGGGGAGGGCAATTGGGGGTGAGATCAGGCCAGCAGGGGAGGGCAGTTTGAGGCAAGATCAGGCCAGCAGGGGAGGGCTGTTGGGGGCATTAAGCAGACAGGTAGGTGAGTGGTTAGGAGCCAGTGGTCCTGGATTGCGAGAGGGATGTCCGACTGCTGGTTATCCCACAGGGGTCCCAGATTGGAGAGGGTGCAGGCTGGGCTGAGGGACACCCCCACCCCCTGTGCACGAATTTCATGCACCAGGCCTCTAGTCCTATATAATAAAAGGCCAGCGACCATAAGTGTAACGACCTGAACAACCGCTCGGCCAGTCACCATGAGGTGCATTGACCACCTCTCAGTGCCTCCCCCCAGCCCACAGGCTCTGATTGCAGCATGGCGAATGGGGAACCACAGCAAACCTGGGAGCGGGTGGCGATTGGGCAGAAGATGGCTCTGATCGCAGGCTAGGGCTAGGGACCCCATCCACACATGATTTCGTGCGCTTGGACTCTAGTATTTCTATAAAGCTCTTAAACATGTGGGAACTCACACTTAGTATCTCTATAAAGGGCTAGGCACATTTTCATCGCCCTCTGCATCTGAAGTGGTTTTGTGTTTCATTTCATTGGGATGTGTTTTTAAATTGTATAATTACTCGTGATGTGGTTGTGTTTACTACATTTTTCTTAAAGTTTGAGGGTCTAATAGACAAACTTTGGTGGACCTAACAATTAAAATGAAAAAGCCTTCTGATTTCCAGATGAATCAGTTAGGAAAGAAACCTTTGGAACCCCACCCTCCTGAAACTTCCCCATGCAAGGAGTTCAAATGAAATTCAGACCAGCAGTCACCTCTGCGAGCACTGAGGCCGCTTCCAGAAGATGCCCGAGGATTGCTCGCGGCCTGTGGAAGTCCTTCAGTTGCACCTCTGGTCCCTTAGGGGACTTCTGTGAGGCCCAGAGCTTAGCTGTTGGCGGCAGGGACCCTCTCCTGACATTCACTTTGAATGTTTGAGCAGCCAAGAAGGCAAGGAAAAATTAAGGGCTTGACCGGAAATAGGGGAATCCCTACACAAAAGAAGGAAGTTTGAACACAATAAGAAACAAAATGGAATCACACAAAGAGGAAGCAGGGAGCTGTGCTGTGCTGTTAAAGAGCCTAGAAAGGACATGGCTCTGGATTTGTCCCCAACGGTGGAAGTTTGTTTAGCCTCCAGCCAGCTGAGGGTGAGGGGGGTGCCTGCCCCACTTCCCGGGAGACCAGGCGGGGGACCCACCTGGAGGCATGGTCGGTCCACACACAGGTGTGTGCTCTGGTGATGCTCAAGGAGGGCGGGGTGCCTGGCAGGTCTAACCTGAGAGCGTTAGTGCAGGCTCCACCAGCAGCACCTTCACCAGTGGGGTGCTTGACTTTGGTTACAGCAGTGATGTAGCAGGGGGACCTCAGCATCAGTCCTGGTGTGACTACTTCTTATCTCTGTCCCCTGGACAAGGGGTGAAGGAGCTGGTGGGGCAAAATTCCCCCTGAGGGTTGGAGGGAGGCACAGGTTCCAGACAGAGCATCCAAATATCAGAGCATATGGGGAAGGTGTGTGGCGCCCAGCAGTCGAGCTGTCTGGGGGCAGTGGACGTGCAGGACATTTTTGGGGAAGCCGCAGAAGCCCCAGCAGAAAGATCCCTGAGTGACAGTGTGGGGAGGTGGGTTTCCATGGAGTCTTAAAGACCCCTCTGCCCTGGGCTTTGGCCTGGGCCAGTGACTGAGGGAGGGTCCAGCAACAGCTTTGCACTGTGTGTCCTTCCCATCATGCAATGAGCACTGCAGTGATTGCCACCCAGCCCCAAGGGCAGTCTCCCTGCCTCAACTTACCTCCCTCTGAAAGAAAACCCTGCTCTTTGATTTATCCCCACAGGAGACCCTGGGGGCAAACACATCTTCCGAGTGGCCGCTCAATCGCGTTTAGATTTCAAAATAAGAATTTAGACTCCTCTAAGCATTTTTAGGGGTGGACTGAGCCAGTTGGCGACCGAGGCTGGGCTCCTGCTCAGCCACCGACCACGCCACCAGCTCTACACCATGGGAGACATGAATGCAGGAGGCTTCTAAGTGTCAAAGTCCACCTGCTGTGTGTACGCCTGTGAGGCTCCCAGGAATGTGGTGTCAGGAAAGGTGCTGAGTATGTGAACCTCCCCCTCCCCAGGGCTGGCCAGCTGCTGGGCCCATCCTGACCTCAGCTGGAAACTGGCCCCTGCGCTCTTTGAAGTTCCTGGATAGCCATCATGTTTATCTTCTGCTTTCAAAGCTCCGCTTGCTTCCAGGGATGCCTCCTTCTGACCCCCAGGTCGAGGCTAAGCAGCGCAGGCATTCCTGGCCCGCCTCCCGCATAGCTGGCATTCTTTCAATGTAGCGCCTGCTGCAGGAAACATCCCATCAGCGCTGTCAGAGAGCCCCCAACATTAAACCTGGATTTGAAAAATTCGGCTCTTATCACTGTGTTGCTATGGCTGATGGGTAAATACAAGGATTCAGCCCACACATTCTCAGATATGTTCTAAACATTAACGTTTTACTTTCCAATTAAGGCTGAGCATCTTTCTTATAATTGGTTCAACTCTTCTGTCTGTATGTTCCGTATATAGCGCATGCTCCCTCCAACCAGAGAGAAGAATCCCACTCACACATTATAAGAGATCCATGCATTGCAAACCATAGTTAAATTATTTTCTCAAAACACCAAAATGCCTCCTAACCATGATTGTCACCTACAGGGAACATGTTTGATGCAATTACCCAACGGAATAAAAGCAAGGAAGAGGTCATTCTTTCCCCTCTTACTGAAACGACTTTCCAGTGAACCTACAATACTCAGCAAGTGTGTGATGTGCTGAGTCTCTCACTAGGATATTCAGTTTAGCAGGTCATTTTCCCACCGGCTCTTGTGTTATATTTCAAATAGATTTCACCACCTAGGGCCCACCCTTGAATCAGGTTTTCAAATGATAGCTCTGGGACTAAAATGAAAGTGTAAATAATTGTTATCACTTACAGGGACAGCAAAGTCACTGATATAAACATCACTCCGGTCTCAGGGAAACCTGGGTGTGTGGGAGTCCCCGTGAACTCCTGATCAATGCGCTGCCTACCTATGTGGTCTCAGGCCCCTGTTTCCCTTCTGAGGCTTGAATTTACTAATCCCTAAGCCTTTGGGCCTAAGGCATTACAGATCTAAGGTGCAGAAATTCTCCAAGGTTCCCCAACGTGACTGATGATCCAGACGCCCTGGAAGCTTTCAAAGAAGACATTTCTGCACCTGACAACAGGCTATTGAACTGGGGCTCTGGGTGGAAGGTCCAGGGAACTGTTGGCATGACGTCCCCTGTGCTGCTGGCCTCCCCAGAGTTTGGGAGGCAGGGGTTTGGGATGCCAGGCGTTCCGCAGCAGACCCCCTGACCCCTCTCGTTCTAAACAGATGAATGGACATGAACAAAGCCAAGAGGAAGTCTGTCCAGCTGAGACAATATGCAACTCTCTATTATGCAAAGGGCTGTCTGCAGGAGGAGGGGCCTGCAGCTCTCTGTGGATTCATTTTCATTGTGATGGTCCCTGAACCAGGCTGATGAGAGACTTTTCCATTGTCACCACTTTTGGTGGGGGGAGGAGGGCTGGGTAAATTAAATTCCTCCTATATTCACAATAAGGATACAGGCAGAGCGGAAACAAAAGTGATAACTCTAAATCTCCTGCTCCCTGAGGTGAGGGAAGGAGGTGGTGGAGGTGGAGCACATTCCAGAAAGCAGCAGGAAGAGAGTCAGCTTATGAAAATCTGATGGGAGCAGATCTTATCCTGGAAGGAGACACAGCCCAGACCAGAGACAGAGGCCAGAGCACTCACTGGGTGTGAGCTCCCTCTAAATTGCTAGCTTCCTGCCCTGTAGTTAGATCTTATGTCAAATCCAAGCATGACCTCCTACACGTCTCTGTGGCACCATGTGCTGTTAGGACCAGTTTGGAGAGAGACACGTGAGATGGGGCCACGGTGGGTAACACTGGACCACGCAGGGCTACCCCAGTGTGTCCACAGGTGGCCAGAGGCACACCCAAAGCCGCAGGTCAAAAGGCCTGTGAATAAACGTAGTTGGAGAGTGGCGTGACCTACCCTTTCGGTGGGATCTTCTGCCTCAGAGAAATAGTGCCGGCAAAAGAGACAGATGGGAAATGATTGGCGTCCTCTCTGGATTAATTAGTCCTGTATGTTGGACCCCAGTCAAATGGAAGACTGCCAAAATGTCACACTAATCCCGTGCACTAATGCGATAAATGGCTTAAACGTTCTCCACGTGTGCTGACACGAACGGCCAACTTGTTCCATTCCTGCCCACTTATCCCTGGAATGATTTAATTTTGGTTCACAATGAAAGATAAAAGAAACCAGTCAAGGATTCACAGAGCTCTGGGCTTTACAGGAACGATACCTTCAAAGTTGAAACATAATTGCTTTTTGCACCCGACTGAAACACTGTCCCTGCAGCCCAGCTGCCCTCCGTTGCTGACACACTCTCAGGTGTGCAAGGACTCGGATAATGAACTTCCGGGGAACCTTCCGTGCGAATGATCACAGATGACTCAGGAATGAAAGATTGGGGAAGATGTCGTTTAAAAAGACCAGCAATGTGCATCGATGCCAATAAACACCTATAATTGTTTAACGTTGATTACAAAATGTAACAGGAAAAGTCTTTGGTACAGGTTGTCTGTAATAATAAAATTAAACTCAAAATAAGCAAACAAAGCAATTTTTAAAATCAGGCTATAGTCCCAGATTACACTAATGGGGTGCGTGTGCCATTTAAGTTCAGAAGGAACAGCCGAGTGATTATTTTATTCGTGAATTAGATAAATGGGAATCCGTGGGTTCACTCCATCACGGTAGAGCATAGAGGAAAAGAAAGCCCAGGATAGATCACAACCTCGGAGAAAGGCTCTTTCCCGCGAGGAACAGACCGATTAGTGGTGCATGGGAAACACCCCCCAGCACTAACTGCAACCTGAACTCTCCTAAATCAGAGCGGAGCTGTGCCCACTCTCCTGTAAGATTTCCGTCTGACACGTGGGCCTACAGAGCGTGCTGTGTTGAAACTGCCCACAACCCTCACCCAGCTCATCGATGTGAGCGCCCACAGGAAGCAACGGGACCACTCGTCGTCTTTGTTTCATGTAAGACATCCTTTAACGTAGAAGGAGGCCAGGGCAGCGGAGGGCAGCACACGTTACGAATGTTTCTGTGAGCAACGAAAACAATGTCCATGGTTACCAAACCACTCATTTATGTCACCCACTACTTTTCTGAGCATGGACTGTGGGTTCTAGAAATACCAGGCTCCGCTTGAACAAGCATTGTTTGCTGTAAGACAGGCCGTAAACAAGCAACCAACCAAATAATAAGAATATCAGACAGGGACAGGGCGGGAAAGAAACCTAAAATGAGGTGACGTAATCAAGTGTCGCCCCAGCTGGGTGGTGAAGGAGAAATTCCGAGCAGATGGCATGGAGCAGAATTCTCAAGAACAGCGCCAGCCAGGTAAACATGCAGAACGAACCTGCAGGTGGAGAGAAGAGCGGATGCAAAGGTCCCAGGGAGGGAATGAGCCTGCCTCGGAGGGGGATCTGGGAAGGCCAGAGAGACTTGAACGTGGAGCCTGACTGGATGGAATGAAGTGAGCCCCGAGAGGCAGGTGGGGGCCAGGCTGGGGTGGCTTTTGTAAGCTGGATGGGGGTCCGGATTGCATCTGCTGTGTGGATCCACTCGAAAGGGTTAAGGTCAGGACTGTCATGATCGAATTCCCGTGTTTTGAAAACTTGCTAAAATATGGAGACAGGCCGGCAGGTGTAGCTCAGCAGTTGAGCATCAAGCCAGGATCCAAGAGGTCACCAGTTCAATTCCTGTCAGGTCATATGCCTGGGTTGCAGGCTTGGTCCCCTGTGTGGGGCATGCAGGAGGCAGCTGATCAATAATGTTTCTCTCTTATCAATGGTTTTATCTCTCTATCCTCCCTTCCTCTTTCTCTCTAAAAAAAAAGAAAATCAATAAAAACATATTTTAAAAAAACTTTTAAAAATGTTGTGGGCCATGGAAAGCAGCAATAGAATGAAGGAGGCCAGGTGGGAAGCGTGTCTTGCCAGGACCAAAGTCAAGGAGAGAGAAGGAGATGAGTCTGGGGACGTTTTGAATAAAAGATGGTAGGATTTTGGGGTTGAACTGGACAATGGGGGGTGAGGACAGGGAAGTGATCCAGTACAGAGGAGGGGCAGGTTTGGGGGGCTGGGGATTAGAAGCTGCCTGGGCCGTACCGAGCTTGAGATTAGGATTCAGTGCTCCGGGGGGACGCCGAGTATTGGGTCAGACACATGTCAGAGCTGGAGATGAGACATTTGGAGGGCATTTGCCTGTGGGTGCACGTCAGAGTCCCAGCACTCACTACTCACTACATGAGGCTGCCTAGGATGAGAGAGAACAGAGAGAAGTGAGGCCAAGACAGACCTCTAAATACGGGAACACTCCGAGGACCAGCCGAGGAGCTGGGGGCCCCAGTGTGCAAACCAAGGAGGAAAAGCCAGTAAGGGCAGGCGACCAGGAGCGCGATGATAAAGAAACCAAGACCGGGAGGCTCTTCAAGGAGAGAAGCCAGGCTGTGGGTGCTGCCGCTGCTGTCGAATTCACAATGTCACTGCTCATCGGAATAAGATAAAAATCTGGGCGTCTGTATTTTGTAATTTAATCATATGTGAGGTTGATATCCACTTAGTCTCTGAAAGAACACATACCTGTTTCCTTTATTAATTTTACCTGCCAAGTGGGGACTTAGAAATATAGGAAAAGTGCTCCAAATGGAAAGAAAAATATTTCCTTTAAAAGGTCACTTCAGAAAGTTTGGAAAAGCCAAGTTGTTCCCCCCCTGTAAGTAGATGTTCTCATTACTCACACGTTTATAAGATCTACATGGTGTGATTTACCGACATGGACATTTGGAAAAGGTGTTATGAAAAACTTGAGTAGACACATGGGCCATGTTCCCAGGTCCCACGTGTGGACGTCACCCCTCGTGTAAATGTCAAATGAACAGCTGGGGCGGCTGCACTTGGGCCACACCTGAGGCCCCCACAGACCACACCTGCACTGGCCGTTCTGTGCTGTGAGCTGAGTAAGGTCTCCGGGGGGGGGGGGGGGGGGGGGGGGGGGGGGGGTGGGGGGGGGGCTGGCCACACTTGCCAAGCTGATGGTTTTGCTGGGAATATTTTTCTTACCAATGTGATTGGCTTTAGCTTTTAGACCCAGTGGGGGGAATTTTGGGGGTTTTCACTTCCAGCATAACATCATTCATGACATTCATGTCAAATGCAGAATAATGCTAGCCGACATCCCCCGTGGGTTGACAAAGCCCTTAACCTTGATCCCCACCTGCCCTACTTCCCAACCACCATCATCCCCCCACAGCACTGACAGCCAAGGGAATCACATTGGTTGAATAGTTGAGTTTGTTTATTTCTATCAGATGTACTAAAATGACAAAATTGTTTCTTCATAAATGAAATAGCAAAATGAGAAAGAGAGAAATGGCATCATTAAGAGTGAGGATAATAGAAATGAAGACAATTAAAAGTAAACTTCGGTCATTTTTCTTCTGTGGAAGATGTTACTGTCTTCTGCACACATTAGAAAATATGTTAGCAATGGCTCAGCATTTCGCCAAGTCATTATGCTCCTGGCCACAGAAAGCACTCACAGGGACTTTGCTAAGGCCATGTGTATACGAACTCAAGAAATGGGATTTGGGGCCTAAACGAAGAGCCAGTCCAGTTGTCCAGGCCCATTTAACATCACATTTCATTACACGTCCAAAAACATGCTTCCAGAATTTGATCAAGCAGAGCGAACAGTGACCATAATAAAGTTTATGTAGACAGAACTGCTTTACATACAAAACGGCCCATCATAATGTCATTTGTAATGGAGAAAAAAGAAAGCAATAATAAGGAAATAGCTGAGTCAACTACGACACAGCTTTATATTGCAATAGTATGCAGATGATTTGTGGGTTATTTGGGTTATGGGACAACAATCTTTATATATATATGGAGAAAGAGAGAGATTTATTTTAGAGAATTGGCTCATGTGATTGTGGGGGCTGGTAAGTCTAAAATCCGCAGGCCAGGCCAGCAGACTGGAGATGCAGGGAAGAGTTCATATTGCAGCATGAGTCCCTTCTTCCTTGGGGACCTCGGTCTTTTTTTCTTAAGACCTTCAACTGATTAAGTGTTGCCCACCCAATGGGGGGTGGGTGGTAATCTGCTTTATTCAAAGTTTGCTGATTTAAATGTTAACCCCTTCTAAAACACTACCTTCATAGCAACATCTAGATGTTGACCAAACATCTAGACACCATAGCTCCACCACACGGACAACACACTCCTAACCATCACAGATAGAAACGCTTAGTCAAATTGCATGGGGTGGGTTCCTTGAAGCCTGGCCCCAAACCAGGGAGAAAGCAGGGGTTGTGGGCTGAGAGGAAGGTCCAGCAGTAGCAGCAGCGTCCTCACTGTTAACCTCTGAACTCTATGGCTATAGGCTTTAGCTTGCTTGCAACAGAGTCTGCAAGGACATAATTTTTTTTAATTCTTTTTTTTTTTTTCTTGAGAAATGGTTAGAATCTGAGTTGATGGAAATATGTACACTCATGAACTGAAGCAAATCCATGCCAAAGAAAGGTTCAGTGTGAAGCCTAAGAGATCCCGGGACTACCCTGTAAGTGGTATGTAATTTCACAAGGAGAGACTCAGCCAGCACTTTCTGATTATTTCCTAAGCAGTCCGCGAGCTTCTCTCCCTTTGGGGATGCTTGAGTAGCGATAATTACCTTGCCTTGCATTAATATTGAACATGTGAGCTTTCAAATGGCTTTCACAAGCACAGTTTCACTCTCCTTTTTACATCATCACCCTAGGAATACTCACACTCAGGTGGTCCCCAATAAGAAAGGCTTAGCTGGAAAACAAATATTGTACCAGCAGGAGGAGTTTGATTGCAAATGAGAGCAGACTCCGGCTTGAAATGACTTAAGCAAGAAGGACATTAACTTTTTCTCTTATTATGAAGCCCAGAGATGGAGTGGGCCAGAGGTTCCAGCAATACTAGTCTCCCAGTTCAGCAGCCTATGCAAGATCCTGGTAAGAAGCTCTGACCAGCACGGATACTGTTAGAACTTTAGGGCAATACAAACCTTAATGGCCATTTGTAAGCCACAAAGACAAAAGCCAGAAAAAAAGCTTGCTGGACACTAGGAGTCAGACCATACAAGGAATGGAAACTGTCCTAAAGACACCTAATCACACACTTGCATTCCCCCGAATTCCAAGCCCACCAGCTCAGCCCCCAAACCCACTGACGACAAAAGTTTCCCACCAGAAACTGCAGCTCCTTGGTGCTGCCATCATCCACCCAGTGTCCCCTTGGCTCAGTGGGGTGCAGCCCTTCCCTTTGGATATCTCATCTCCCCTCCCCTCCCCTTAAATAAATTCAATTTTTCTTCATCTACTATCTGAGGTGGTTATTTAGCCTACCTGTGCCCACCACCCACCATGTTCACCTTTCAGATACAACACCCTAGACGATGACCAATGAAACCACTCAAGACTTCTAGGGCAAATGTGAACCTGAGACACTTGGACCTATCAGTCATTAGTGGCCAAGACTGCAGAAAGTGCAGGAGGAGAAGAGTAAACAGAAGCATGAGGTAGAGAAATCAGATGATATTGAGTAGAAGGTGGGATGCCCAGAGGGCAGACAGGGGAGTGCAGAGGAATCAAAATGAAAGTGTACTCAACAATCCAGGAGGAAACCTAGAATAGTATGGCACTTCGTGATAACTACATTACAAGAGCCACTTTTAAGCCTATATGTCAGTCAATAAGTATGAGACCTGACTGACTTCAACTGGGTGCAGGCCCCATGGAAGCATTTGCACCGTTTCCCTTTTGTTCCTTTCTACCTGCAGACATCTTTAAGATAAACAAGTTGGATACCATTAGCTATGTCAGCCTTTGGCTTGTTATTCCTATTCTTTGAAACCAGATAAAGCCCAGCCAACACACCAGCCATTGGTCTTGATACTAACATACAAACATGCCAACCATGTCCACTAGTATTTGTGGAAGGATGAGTCAGTTAATGATATATTTCCCCAAGCTTCAGCTGGGTGTGCGTTTCATGTCATCATCACTCATAAAGTATAAGGGCCATTGATGTTGGGAAGGAAAGGTTTTTGTCATCTGTGCATATGACACTCACAGATGCTTCCCCAAGCTTCAGCAGAGCATGGCTTTCATGTGGTCATGGCCAAGGTCACACCCATTCATGAATGTTGACCTGACAGGAAAGTGTAGATTGTATATGGGAATTATATGTGTTTGTACACTTGCCAAATCTTTTTGAATTTGAGCTCAGGAATGTTCTAACATGTAACTCTTAGCATGTCGACCATTGTGCAGAAAGGTACCTCTGACTTGTAATTGTTTCTCTTTATTCATTTCAAGAGTTTTATGCACATTTGATCATTTATCTACTTAATTCAAAATTCAAAAGTTCCAAGAAGTATAAAGATGGCTGAACAGTGGCAAGAAATTTAGAAACCACAAAAACATTTAGAAACCATAGAAAAAAGCTAACAAATCATTGTGGTGAGAATGAAGGCTCATGTTGATGAAGTTGGCAGAGATCCCAGTGAGAGAAAAGAGTTGTGCATGGGAAGAACAGTGATAAGGGACTCGTCCAACAGAAGGGCTGAAAGCTGTGATCCAGGCAGATAAACGTGCTCAGCTTAAGTCTCCATTGCAGAGCACGCTATGCGGCAAGAAGTCAACATGTCAGGTAATTACCACCTCTCTGTGGTTGGCTGAGTGAGGGCCACCCTCATTTCAGAGTCCAGGACTCTAGGAGGGCTTGGTGGTGACCCTCTTCCCTTCAGGGCCCTGGGATGCTGGGGCCACAGGTCCTGTTATGATGGGAAGACAAAGTTCCCACTTTCAGGAAAGTGGGTTCCTGGGAGAGTGGGGTGGTGGGTGGTGGGAGGAGCTCAGGGCACTCTCGGCCCATGTCTCACTGGTGATGGTGAGTAGGGTGGTAGGAAGGCCGTTGGAGGTTCCAGGGGGAGTGCACGAGCAGCCAGGGCAGCTTGTGGAGCAGGCCCTGGGCAGCAGAGTGTTGCCAGATGCGAGGGAGTTTCAGGAACTCAAGACCATGGCTCCATGTCTGGGGCATGGTCCAGGGTAAGTGTGGGGAAGGACTGAGCTGCTGCCTATAAGGACTGACGGTTCCCTTTAAATCAAGGGTCCAGGTCAGTCCCGAGCACCCATCCCCCTTGGACCATGACTCCCTGGGGTTGAGTTTCCAGGACTCTCCTCTTCCTCTGGAATCTTCCCAGGCTTTTCTCTGGCCTTTCACATTTCCACCGCAAGGAAAAGTGAGGCTCAGGGGACCTGCTTGTCACCAGGAAGGAGTAAGGCCACGCAGAGACGGGTCCTAGGGATCTACTCATGTTGGGTAGGAAAACTCACTCTACAAGGGGTTTCTGTCTCCCTCGATGGCATGACTGTGAGGACAGCGAGGGATTAAGAAGCCCAGGGCAGGGGGGAACCTAGAGTCCCTCTCCCAGGCTTTGGAATGCACTCCTCACCCATTTTTGTGGGTACCACCCAACTTCTCACTTTTCTGGGGTAGAGTGGTCCACACACCCACAGAACCCACTTCCCCCAGGAAGCGCTGGGGGAAGGGTGGTGAGGGCCAGGAAGGAGGGAGACACACCCGTCTGAGGTATTTCTTCCTCAGTCAGAAACCTGCCTTTGGAGGTGTCCTGAAGCTGCTGAGAAAAATGAAAATGATAAAGATTTCAAAGATAAAGTGATACATCGTTAATGAACCATAAACCTGCTTCCCCCCTGGAGGGTCTCCTTGTCTATTTATAACAAGTCACACAAGCAAACGGAGAAAGGAAGGCTTTGTTTTTCTGTACCCTGGGCAGCCCACTGCCCCGGGGACTGGTTGCCGATTTCGATTCCGCTCTGTCTCAGCTGCTGACAGGGGTCCTGGCAGAACACCGAGTGGGAAATGGAAGGTCCTCTTCTACTCCTGGAGAGATGGGGTGCAGAATCCAAGGCAGGACTCTGGACTCAGGAATCACCTGTTGTTTGGTGCCCTGGGCTGGTGGAGTGGAACATCTACCCCTGCAGGAAGCAGGCTTCACCCAGCACACAGGCCCTTGCACCCTCTGCCCATCAAGGCCCTGGCAGTGTGCAGATGTGGTAACAGATGGGGAGGGGCCCACCTCTGTCACCCTCTGCACTGGCAGCATTTCCCCTTCCCTTTCCATAGGAAGCAGATGTGGAAAAAGAAGGCCAAGAAGCAGCTTGGAGACTAGCAACCCCGCCCCTCCTCAGAGTCAAGGTCAGTGAGGAGCAGGACGGTCCAGAGAGGAAGGCCTTCTGCTGCGGCTGGAATCACCATGCTCTGATCCGCACCTGCTTGCACAGGTCCCCCTGTCCGATTTCCATTCACCCTGGGCTTCCCCTCCTGCCTCTCCCTCCCCTGCCCTGTTTTCCCACACAGCGCCCCATCCCTCCTGACTCATGAGATTATTACAAGTGAGAAGGGCATTATTCTTCAATGCCCTGCTGTGAGATCCAACAGCACTGGAGTATAAGAGGTACTCAATATTTGTTTAAGACAAATGTTCCAGTTTTATTTGTATTTTTTTCCAGTGGGGTTCAAACCAGAGGATTACCCACAAAGACTAGGAGACTTTGGTGATCATGGGTGGGGCCACCATGGCTAGTGGGCCTAGAAGGTGAGGATGTAAGGGTTTCCCTGTTAATTGTTATTTATTTATTTATTTCCCCACCCGAGGGTATTTTTTCCATTGATTTTTGAGAGAAAGAGAGAAAGAGAGAGACATCAACATGAGAGAGACACATTGATTGATTGCCTCCCACTTGAGCCCCAACCAGGTCCTAGAGCCAACGCTGTAAGCACTAAGACACACCAGCCAGGGCTCCCTGCTAATTTTAAGGGGAGTCTGTGGCTGCTTTTCTGGCATGGCTGGGGGCGGGTGTGCTCCTCTGTGTTCTGCACGTCAGTGGTCAGGGCAGTGGCCAATTTCTGAGCTGCTGGTACCTCCACCCTCAGCAGGCAGGTTTCCGATTCCCGACCCAGTCCCCTCCCCTGATACACACCCAGGGTGCAAAAGTCCACTTCCTTTGCCAAGTCTCGCTTTCCAGGTTTCTCTCCAGGTCCTAAAAATAATCCTTTCGGGCACTGTAAGTGTGCCTGTCTCTGGTGAAATGTTTGTCGTATTGATGTCTTTAACGTGCATTGCGAAAACGGTATGTGGTGATTCCAGAATATAAAACCGTGACCGGGGCCGTGCCAGAGGCTATTTTTAAGCGCTGTGTTCTGGTGGAGGGTGAGCTGCCTGGCTGTCATTTCCTGCCTGATGCAGGCACTGGAGGACGTGTGTGCGGGTGTGGGGTCAATGGTGTCCCAGTGGAGAAGCTGGAGGCACTTGCACAGGAAGGAGGCAGGTGAGCAGGGATGCTGGGGGTGAGGGGATCCGATCAGAGCCCCTGGCAGCTGCTGTCAGGGCTGTGAGGGCACCACGGGGTGACAAGGCTGCAGGCTCAGCTCCCCCACAGGCCGTGAGGCCTGGAGAGAGAGAGGTTTTCACGAAGCATCCTGCCACAACACCCCCTGTCTCTCCTAGTCTCTGTTCTTCTTCCTCTGCCCAGGGGAGCCCTGGGTGTTGGTCCACGCCTGGCACTCACTTTGGTCTGCCCTAAAGGACCCCTCTGACATGTCCAGTGAGCAAGGGAGCCTTGGAGTCTCCCTGAGTGTCTTGGGGGTGGGAGGAGCTAACTCTCCTGGAAATGGACACTGGGTGGGACAGACCATTTGGCTCAACGTCCCTCCCCTGCACCTCACACCACTTACCACTGTCAAATAGTCCGACAGATGTGTGTTTGTGGCTCCTATCAGAATGTAAGTCTCAGGAAGGCAAATATTTGTGGTCATTACTATAGTGCCAGCTCCTACCATCCCTTGTGGCATACAGTAGGCACTTAATAAGTATTTGTGGTGGAAGTCAGAGAGGCACGGAAGGAGGGAGATTTGCTGGTGACACCACCCACCCTGGAGAAAGACCTCTGCTGTGTCCCTTCACCATCACAGAGAACATCAGCGCGGGGCCAGCTGACTCCAGCTGCTCTCCATTTGGCTGTCCACCCTGGCCATGAGCCTCTGCCTGGCTCTCTGCAACCTCTGGATGATGCCTCTGATCAAGGTTTCCTCTGAACAGTGGGACTAAGAACATTCTAG
Organism: Myotis yumanensis; assembly: GCF_028538775.1. Classification (NCBI taxonomy): domain Eukaryota; kingdom Metazoa; phylum Chordata; class Mammalia; order Chiroptera; family Vespertilionidae; genus Myotis; species Myotis yumanensis. The sequence goes on from NW_027223759.1 coordinate 32,473,303, forward strand.
CTGAGGAAACATGACCTCAGAGAGTGCAGGAAGCAGGAGCAATTTGGGAGGTTGCAGCCCGAGTAACAGGGGACCCCAGGGTTGCTTCAGGAGGAGGGCAGGGAGGGGGAGTCGAGTCCACTCCTGATATGCCCGCACTAATAGGCCAGGGAAGGGCCCCAACGTGCTGCTGAGCCACCATAGTTCCAGATTCTTTTGTTTCAGACCCTTCTCTTTTAGGGCCATAAGCAGCTTCACTCATGTCTCCCAGCAGAAGAGCAGCCATAAGGTCTGTACTGTTTGCTCAGCCCCTTAAGACATTGCCCTGGGCCGAGGACTCCCTGCACAGGGTGGGTAGGTGTTTATTGGCTGTGTGGTGGCTCTTTGTGGGTTGAAATAGACCAGAGAAAAATAACCTGGTCCCCTCAAGAAAGCCTCAGGAGCTTCCCTGCAGTGGCCTTGCTCTGCCCAGGGCTTCCCTTCCTAACTGACAGCACACTGGCCAACTCTCACGCATCCATTCAAAACCAAGTGTCCAAGTGCTACTCCCTTAGGGGTTCTCTTTAGAACAAAGACAATTTTCTCCACTCCTGAACTCCCCCAGCCCTTTGTGAGCCGGGGCTCCTTTGGCAGCCAGGCCTCTGCACCCCAATGGAAATTGCTCTATTAATGCGTGTGCGTGTCCACGCCATGCAGGGCACCTGCTTTTCTGGGACCACTGCCATCTGGAACCAGGCGACTTCCTCATTGTGCGCCTCTTTCTGAACAAAGGCTAGGAGAGTTGGATCGAGCAGGCATCCTCTCCCACATCCTCCAGCTGCCTGGCAGGCCTGATTAAGATGTCCCGCTCCTGCTCAGCTGGCAGACTTGGCCTCTGGGAGGGGGGCAAGTGTGGAGTTCCATCCAGCTTCCTGCTCAGCAGCCTCAGTCAGTCAGACACTCGGGCCAGGCACAGAGCATGTCCTGAAAGGCATCCTGGTGGCTGTTCCCTCCTCGGTGTGTCCTGTTGATCTTGGGCTGTCTCCTCTCTGGGCAGCTCAGTGGTCGCAGGGTGTCCAGCTCCCACATGTCTCTACAGTGCCTGGAGCAGAAGAGTCCCTGTGGACTCCTTGGGACCAGAAAGGAAGTTGGAAGGCCAATTCCAGCAGCCAAGGTCAGCTCCCATGTCTCCGCGACCCACACCGGCCTCGGTCCCTCCTGGACAGCAGCTGCGGGAGCGGAGGTGTTTCTGCTGGTGGGGACGGGAACTAGATGCTGCGAGACCATCACTGGAGTTCACTCGGAGAAGACTGTTACTTATTACAGCACTTTTTTACAGAAAAAAAAAAAAACTATGAATAGGTAATGCGTTTAAAATAGAAAAGTAAAAATTTAAACAACCCACAAGGAACAGGAAGTTCAAAATTTAGGTCTGACCTAGACCCGGTCTTTCCACGTGGGCTGGTTTAGGGATAGAAGAAATACTGACTCCTTTGCTGGGGGAGGAAATGATGGTGGGGTGCGGGGCCGTCCTAGAGGAACCTGCACCTGCTGGGAATCGGGTTGGTGTGCAGCTGCAGGCTGATGGGTGATGGTCCCAAAGCAAAGCTGTGGGCAGAACGCCCACCTGGAGCACCGGGGAGGGAAAGGTGAATGTATTTGTTTCATGTGGAAAACACTACACTTGGGGAAGCCTCACATTTCTAACAATAAACATTTAACAAACAGCCTTTTTGGTTCTGTTCAGAATCTTGCTTTTCTAGAATATGATCAAATAATTCCACAGAACAGTGATTTGTTTTAAAAATATCAAATTCTGTTAGATTTGTATATATTGTTTTTAGAAATAATTGTAAATAGGTGCTATGTTTTCAATAAATCAAGATTAAATGTGAAGAAATTTTAATAAAATTAGAGAATATAGGAGGATAATGAGACGGTATTATTCTCATTAAGAAATCATTGGATAGCAATTGGCATATGTGTAATTTTATATAGATACTAGAGGCCTGATGCACGAAAGTTTGTGCAAAGGTAGGCCTTCCTTCCCCCAGCTGCTGGCACCGGCTTCCCTCCGCCACCCAGGACCCTGGCTGCTTTGCTCCAGCCCTGGCTTCATCTGGAAGGACGTCCAGAATGACACCCAGAAGGACATTTGGTCTAATTAGCATGTTACCCTCTTATTATTATAGATAATACCTTTATATACTATATCATGGTGCATATATAAAAAAATCATATATGGTAAAACATAGCCCAATATGCCAATAATTAGTAAGTTAATCTCTGTGCGGAGAAATATCACAAATACTTCATATATATGTACATATAAAAAATATTATAAATCTAATAAAAAATGATTGAATAAATATTTTTAGTACATATACCATACAAAACATTAATATGACGATTATACAAAGCGATCCCACAAACAGGTAAAAAAAAAAGGGATCATCGACTAGAAACTTGGTCAAGGGAAAAACAGTTGATTCTTCACATAATATAGAGGTCAGTTCCATGGAAACACTTCAGACCCTTGTTGGTGACATGGAGAGGCCCCATGGGAGCGGGGACCCTGAATGTTGAGAAGACTCTGGAAGAAGTCAGAGGATGTACAAAGGGGACCTGGGCTGAGTTCCCTGCTCTGCCAGGAGCTTCGGTGTGAGGGACAGATGTGGTGATCCTTAGAAATGGTGGTGGGGGCTGTGCCATGCTCTGGAGACCAGCATGCATTTCCTATGTGATTGGGTGGCCGGGGAACTGTGGCAGAGTCACCAGGGAGCCTCAGTGACTGTGCGACTCACTTGGCCCTTAGGACCACCCTGAGGTGGTGATGGTACTTCTCTTTCCCACACTGCTGTGCAGTGACTGCTCAGCTGACCCACTAGATGCCAAAGTATTAAGCCTGCAGAAGGATGCAGCTTAATTCCCAATGAACCGACCGTGACATGATGACCTATAGCATCATGATTTTCTCCCTCTCAAGCAATGGCACTGCCATCCTTCCAGCTGCACAAGCCAGACTCAAAACTCCACTCTTGACACCACCCTCCCCTGGCCACATAGTTTATTGTTCAAACCAGGTCACTTTGGGTGAAAAGGAACCATTCATGATTATGCTGAACCAATAGGCAAACCAGGACCATCCCAGCAAATCCAGCCTTACAGTCACCCTACTCAGAGCCAACCCACCACCTGGGTCTGTGGTTTTTACCCTATAAATCTCTCTCACATCCATCCCTTTCCTCTTCCACCAAAACCCTGGCCCCAGTACCATCATCTCTTCCCCAGGCTGAGGTCCACCTACACTCATAACAGTTTTCAGCCAAGTGATCATCTCAGATGCAAATCTAATAATGGCAGGTCATACTTCTATTTTCAAGATTCCCCCAAGACTCATCCTTGCACTTAGGGTAAAATTAGAAGAACCTGAAAGTCCTTAATGTCTGTTTCCTCCACAGGGATGCCTCCCCATGGAAACCGGGGACCCTAAACTGTTTGCTCACCATTTTACCTGTGGCAGCTGCTCCATGCTAGGTGCTCATTCAATATCAGTGAAATGAAGAAACGAATGAATGAATCCGATTTCCTGAGCCCACAGTCCCTACTCAGATGGAAAAGCCTTCCTGATACTAAGTACTAGTATAGATGAACACTTGGTGATCCAATTTGGATAATAGGAACTATCACATGCCTACAATGCTTTGGTTCCTACTGTTGCTGTCTTTCCTCTCCCCACCCCCAAATTTGCTGTTACTAGTCATACAGCTTTGGGGGGTTATTCAAGTGGAAACAAAACAATAAACAACTCTTACTTTTTGTTACATTCTTTAGAAAAAAACAAATTCCAGATTCCAATGAAAAAAGAAAATATCTCTTCCAGAAATCTTTCTAAGGAGAGAATTGGCATGAAGCGGAGAAATTGCAAATTGCCAGTGTTGTTCCATTGTGACTTAATAAATGTTACACAGAAATAGTAGTATTTTAACAGCTGGAAACAAATGCTGCCATTTCTTAACACAGGTGAACGATAGAAGGCATTATTACCAGGTACCCGAAAAACCTAGAAAAGGGATAAAAACCACTTCTCACTCCGAAGAACACGTGGTTAACCTGCTTGCCTGTGTTCTTAAATAGCCAGTACATCCCCAGCGCTTATGGTGGGGGGTGGAGGTCAGCAGAAATTCCCATGCTTCTGGCCCCCAGGAAAGCACGCTGTCATCAAAACCGTTGGAGGATAACATAAATGCTTCTGCTAGAAAAGGTCTGGGGTACTATTTCTTAACACACTTTGCTCAACTTTGCTGCGGAGAAAAACCACCCACTCACTGGGGTGTTTCCCCTGCATGAGAACCTAAGCTTTTCTCATCAAAAGCGTGAGAGTTGCTCTGTACCTCCAGTGACAGCCTCAGCGAGGCAGGGACAGCGGCCCATAAACGGCACCGTGTGGACTGAAGCCAAGCAGATGCCCATGACCCAGGTTCCAGTAATCTCTTGTTGATTCCTGTCAGATGTGGGCGCCGTTAGTAAAGGCAGCTCCTCCCACATGGATATGATGAGCATGTTATGTTTCATCATCCAAAACACACCAAAGGTAGCCTGAAAAAATCAACCTCGCCCATGGCAACGGGGGTGGCTGAACTGTGGCTCCTACAGATGTCAGGCCCTAATCCCCCTGACCTGTGAAGGTGATTTGATTTGGAAAAGAGGTCATTTGAAATTTGAGTAAGTTAAGGATACTGATGGGGAGATTATTCAGGATTATCTGGACGGGCCTTAAATGTAATCCCAAAAGTCCTTATGAAGAGTGGGGCAGAGGGAGACGTGACTAGGTGAGCACGGGGACTTCACATAAGCATGAAAGTTCAGGAGAAAGCCGCGTGACCACAGATCAGAGACGGGAGTGATGTGGTCACAGGCCACGCAATGCGGGCAACCCCTAGAAGCTTGGAGGCGGAAAGAAACAGATGTTCCCTTGACCTTTCAGGGGAGCACGGCCCTGCTGACTTGATTTTTATTACGTGAAACGGATTTTGCTCTTCAGACTTCCAGAACTGTGGGGAATGAATTTCTGTTGCTTTGAGCCACCAAATGTGTGGGTGATGTATTCCAGCAGCCACAAGAAAGAAATACAACCGGCTTTCTCTGTCGGGGTTCTTCGGTCCCAGGCGAGGGAAAGTCCCTCTGGCTAACTCTACCAGGAAGGCACCTCCGAGGGCGGCCATTGGAGCTCTAAGATTCAGCATGATTACAGGGCGCGGCTGGGCGTCTGTGCAGAAGGTGCCATCGATGTGCTGCAAGGAGTCCATCTGGAGTGACCATGTTCCAGCAACGTGCTCTTCCCTGGAGGGGACCCGTTTTACCTTTTGGGATATTGATTTTAAGCTGGTTATTAGGAAACAAGACTCAGAACAAGCCTTTGACTCTTCTTTCCTGCTAAGAGGTTCAGAGGGAAAACCTACTCCGGGAAGGAAATCTTAGGATGTGCACCCAGCAGCCCAAGTTAAATTGAGTTTGGTGGATGGGAGGGCCTCGAGCGCTGGCCGTTAATTTGATTGCCCTCTGGGTCTCATTGCTTCTGGGTTGCGGAGCAAAAAATTTACCTGCCACGTGTGTTCAGCTCTTGCTCAAATCCGCTACCGTCACTGTAAATCACTTACTTCCTCTGAAATCTCAGATCCCTACTTCCTATTTCTCCTTTGTCCAAAACAACATACATATCTAATTCTACCGCACTGTATTTGGAACTTTCATGCTTATGTGAAGTCCCCGTGTTCACCTATGAAAATTTGGATTTCCCCCTATGAATCTCTCTGTTAATTTGATTATTAACTCAGCAAGAAGAACTTAGAAGATGGGAGGGAAGTCATTATTTTTTTAGCCCCCACAGTGCTTATCAGACACGTTCTATGTACCAGGCACTGTGCAAAGACCTTGACACGCCTCACAGAAGGCTGGGGCAGCCCGGCTAAGCCACTCATGCAAGGTGACAGTTAGTGGCTGGAGAAATCCTAGGGCTCCGATTCTTATTGCTTCAGGTCTTTTTCCATTGTCTCAACCTGCCTCCTTTTAGACGTGCGAATAAGGTCTGTTCAACACTGAACTTTGACACACAAAGAACAGTGAGCCAAGATTTCATGGAATTTCTCACAGCCCAGTTCCCCATATTAAGATGTCCCCAAACCATGGCTGATCAACTTAAGCTTAGAAGCTGCCGGCAACACATGAGTCATTCATTCAGTACCTCACCGTGGGCCGTATGCCCTTTGGCCAGGTCAGAGCCTCCCCAGCATCCTTGAGAGGGTCAGGGTTAGTGTCTCCTTCCGCGGAGCTCTACCTGTAATTTAATCCTCTACCCCCACGGGCTTTCCAGTTTTTCTATCTCCTTCTTCTGTCAACGAACATAAAATATAGCGTGATAGAAAAGCTCACTTCTAAATGAAAGACTGATCTGGAGAGATTATATTCTGATGTATCAGCCTCCAACTTATTTCATCATAATTAGAACTTACAGCTGCCATCCCGGCCCCTCCCCAGTGCAAGTCAGCAGCCCCGGGCGCATGAATCACCCGCCAATGGTTTATGCCACAGTACCACTGCAAACTAAACAAATTCTTTCCACGTTAGCCTGAGGGTTAAAAAAAGAAGTTGTGCTCCAAAGAAGAGAGATATAATTTTGAAATGAGCACTAGAAAGAAAATGAATAGGAAATGAGACCTCAGTCGACCATGTTCTGATGGGCCTGAGCGACTTCCTTCCTCTGAGACTTCTGATGTGACAGTTTCTAAGTAGGGGCTTTCCACGGAAAGTGGGGTGCAGGCCAGCGGGCAGGGGGCACAGGACTCACCGGAATGTGCCAAGGACAGGAGTTTGGTGTAACAAAGCCTTGCCCAAAAGTGAGCCCTATGATCTGTACCAAAATGCCCCCTAAAGGAAGTGGACCAAGCCCCCTCCCACCCCTTCAGCCTTATAATATATGTAAGTGATCATTTACTGAGGCTTCATGCAGCTGCAAAGCTGAAACAAGAAGCACTGGTGGCCCAGAATGACTGCCATCTGACACTCTGCAGACTGAGGTGAAGGGAGGAGGAAGTGAGACGTGTCGCCTGGTGGGGGGGGCGGGGGGGGAGGTAGAGGAGGAGGGAAGAGTCGGTGGCATGGAGTCTACTGCTGTCCTGAGGGGTTCCTCTCTCCACCCAAACCTGGGCACCCTCTCAGCAAAATGAAAGCCCTGCATAGCAGAGCCAACCCTCCTTGAAAGGTCACTGTGGGCTCCATGCCCTTGATGGGTTATGGCCTTGTCTCTGAGAGTCTCTCCGTGTCTCTGTCTCTTCACATCCCCAAGGACCTCTGCGCTCAGGCCCACCTGGTTCCTCACTCCCCCAGCTTGCTCCTCTCCTCCTCCTCCTCTTTGTGCTCCTCCTCCTCCCGCTCTTCTTCCCACACAGAGCAGGCAGAGGCCAACTCTCTCTTCACTCCTCGTCTCCCAGGCTTACACTCAAGGCTCCGTCCTGCACTGCAGGCACCTCACACAACAGCTTGCTTCGCAGTCTCTCCTGGGTTCTCTCTGAGCTACCGGCAATGCCGTTTAAATGCAGGGAGGAGTTTATCAAAACAGTTTTCTTGTCAAGGTGCCAACATTTGCAGTGATAAAAACAGCAATTAGAAGTTGGAGAAAATTCCACCTCCGAATAGAAGGATCATGATGGATTGGGCTAAAGAGTACCCTCCCCCCCCCCCCGCCCCATCCCCCCACCCCTAGGAACATACCTGTCCACCTGGGCCCTGAGAATGTGACCTTATTTGGAAACTAGGTCTTTGTAGGTATAATTAGTTAGGATGAGGTCATCCTGGATTTAGGGTGGGATGACTGGTGTCCTTAAAGGAAGACCATGTGAAGACACAGAGACACACAAAGAGAACACCATGTGACCATGGAGAGAGATTGGAGTGACATGTCTACAAGCCATGGGATCCCATGGACTGCAGCTGTCACCAGAAGCTGGAAGAGGCCTGGAATGGACTCTTCCTCAGAGCTTCTAGAAGGAACCGAGGCTGCCGACACTTTGTGGATCTCCAGCCTCCAGAATGGTGAGAGAATCATTTCAGGAGCTTCATGACACCCAGGTTGCACTCATCTGTTATGGCTGCCTTGGGACACACATGCACGGGGCCATCAGAGGCTCAGACCACATCTCACAGCGGTGGCTCTCTTCCTTCACCTCAGATCACAGCAGAGCCCACGGCCACAGGACGGGCCCACCGCATGCTCTTGTTCCTGAGCATTGGCAACGCCAGGCAGAAGGTTTCATCGTCTGCCCAAACTGCGAGGCCAAGAGAATCTTCGTCTGAAATATGAAAGAGCAAGCGTTTTCGCAGCCGGAACCACAGGGTCTTAGAGATCCTTCTTCCTTAATTCCAACAATCTGGGGGTTGACAATTCTTCGCAGCAGAAAATTTCAGTGGTAGCTTGAATGTTTCATCTTTCCAGCATGAGGATGACTGGTCTGCACCTGCTGGATTGAAGAGAGAAAACCCTACAGGGGACAGCAGTGGAATGGCTCCTTCAGCGACGCGCAGTCCTCACTCAGAGATGCCTTTCAGTGGCTGCAGGGAAAGACTGTCTCAGGCAGCTACTGTCAGGTTGTAGACCCGCCTCTGCACTAAGTGGGCACCATTTCTATCTCACAAGTTTTCATCTATAAAAGGAACATTGGACAAAATGCCTCCTAAACTCCCAGCTGTTACACAGCATGTAAAGGTTTGGGGTCTGGGAAGTTGGGGTTCCAGAATCTATGCAGTCCGGGAGCCACACAGAGGCTCTGATGGGCTTAAGTTGCTGAGCGGTGGGAAGATAGGCTTGTCCCTGTTCCTGACAACAGGGCTATGCACGGCCTCTCCCAGGCCTTGTCCTGGCCTCTCTCATTTGTGGCACGAGGTGAGTTAACCTACAGCGAATCCTAGTCTGTTAGTCAGCGCCCCCTCCCACCTGCAGCCCACCCCAACCTCTGGTTCCTGCTCAGGCCTCTCTGCAGATACAGCCCGGAGCAGAGGGGCTGTGTGTGTGTGTGTGTGTGTGTGTGTGTGGTGTGAAGTTCTCCCATTGTGCAGAGGGGGTGGGGGTGGGGGGTGCTCTGTGAGGGTGAAATGCTTCCTTTCAAAACCCTGATGAGCTCCTCTGGAATCCAGCCTTCCCAAAGCTTCTCTGCTCAGTGCCTGCTAATCCTCCTCTGAGAACTGATATGAGGTGTTTTTTCGATGGATAAAAGGAGCAGTCCTTTCTATTTGCTTTCTTTTTTTTTTTTGGCCTGCAGCCTTAATGCAAGTTATTTTTTGCCCATTAAAACATACCATTGTTCCTCACATTGGTTTTCACATTTCAAAGGTGATTAATAATTGACTTTCCTTGGTCTGGGGAGGGGGAGCTTCTCCCCGCAGACTATCCTGTGTGTTCTGGAGATAAGCAAAGTTCCGCACGCTTCTTTCTCAGGTGTGTGTGTTTCAGCCGAAACCTCCAAAGCAAACATGGCAGCTGCTGAACTCAGTGGCGCGTTATTTCACAGGCGACAGCAGATAATGGCCACGGCCCGTTTTTCATCTTGACCGCCTAGGCTGGGTGGACGGGCCCAGGATGCTGAACCAAGTTTGTTGGTTTTTTAAAAATCTTTTCAAGATTCCTTTGAGGCAAGTAGCAGGGTAAACATTTTTTCACTCTCAGCTCATGGAGGAAACCAGTGTAGTTGAAGAGGATTAGTGGGAAAGGAGCCCAGGGACACGAAAAGCCTTGGAAGCCTGTTTCACTTCATTAAAAGGTCACTTTAAAGGTCACGAAGCCCCCTGTCCTCTCCCTCCCAGAAGCTAATTCTGGAGGTCTTTTCCTCTGAGTCATCAGCTCTGCCCTGTCCTGAGCCCCAAGTGACAGTTGAACACTTGACATGTGGCTGACGTGACTTCAGTGGTTCCCTGAGTATAAAGTTGATGCCAGGTTTGAAAGACTTAGTACCAAAAATATGTAAGATATCTAATTCATAATATTTTTGAATGGGATACAAAGACATAGTTGTCTTTGCTTTTTGTGGGTTATCTAGTGTGGGGGCTAAGTAATATTAATAGTTTTCCTCCCACCTTCTAAGTTCTTCTGGCTGGGCTAATAATCCAATTAACATGAGACAGATTAACAGGAGAAAATCAAAATTTGAATATGTGCGCATGGGGAATTCGCATAAGCATAAATATTCCAAAGACAGTGAGGCAACATCGGAATGTAAGACATTTGGGGCATAGGAGAAAGGGGGCAGGGATGAGGTATTAGACTTCAGAAGTGAAAATGGACTATTTATAGGTAGCCAAGGAGGAGCAGAACATACCTGGCAGGAAAATCCCCCTCATGACTCAGAATGGGACACAGTGGGTCTAGCTGACAGGCACCTGCCTGAAGCCCTCCTTTTGCCACAGTGAGTTCAAACCAGGCTAAGGCAGCATCCTCAGATCTTCCTGGGGTGGGTTTTTCTGTCTGAATCCCTTGGGCAGGAAAAAGGGGAAAGAGTCAAAGGTTCTTTCTTAGTCTTGCTTCCTAATAAACAGCTTAAAATCAATATCTCAAAAAGTAGCTTCAGGGTGGCAAACCGCCGGTGCCTTCACTAACTGGCAGATGCCCCGAAAGCAGATCTCCCCAAGTAGAGCCAGGAATGCAAGTCCCATGAGATCCCATATGAATCCCAGGAGAGTCAGGGTCCAGTGCCCCTGGGAGAAGCTGCAACAGAGCTCCGAGTGGGGGTTTGAAGAGAGGTGAGCAAATAGACGGCCCCTGGTCTAATACTGAGGAACATCTCAGGCGACTGCTACGGCTCAGCAGACCAGCTGAGCGAGTGCGTTAGGACTTGAAAGCTGCCTGGGACACTGGAGCACCGAGTGGAAAAATGGGGCCACGCTTGGGCCCACAGTCCAACAACGGGAAGAGCTTCCTGGAATAGCTGGGGAATAGCAAGAGCGTGCTGGGGACTCAGTCTGGGACTGCATGGTCTTTTCTTCTACAAATGTGTCTGTGCCCAGAGAACCCAGCTCCCTACCTGTGCATCCCAAATGGAGTTCGTACACACCCTTTAAAGCACCCTAAAGTCAATAAAATGAGCATTTTAACAACAAAAAAATGAAGAAGAAATCTTAGGTTTGGACTAGGATCTGAAAGGTTAAAGTCGGTGATGTGCAGAAAGGCTAAATAGCCATTTCAGATGGTGGTTAAAGAAAAATAGAATCTATTTAAGGAAAAAGGGATGGGAGGTGGAGATATCCAAAGAGAAAGGCTACACAGCACTGAGCCAAAGGGTATTGGGTCCACGATGGCAGCAAAATTGTACTTAGGAAGGGCATAGAAGAAGCAAAAAGAGAGCCCAGCTGGGCTGCTTGGCTCACTGAGAAGTCAAGGGAAAGGGGGCCTTGGAGACAGGTTCAGGGAGTTAGCCACCACCCATTGCTCCCCTGGTTGCAAGTCTCATGGGTTCCCTTAGAGGTTAGGGGATACGGGCCTGTGGGGGAATGGCCTGGGCATGCTCCTTGGAGGGAGAGCACACACTGGGTCCTTTATCCTGAGGGTATTTCTCTCTTGCAGGTGGAAATCTTAGGGGAGGTCTCACGGGAAAGTCTCAGTAGAACATTCATCATCTTTCCAGGTGTGCTCTTTCAGGGTTGTGGTCTCCACTGATTGGTCGGAGCCAGCGCGGGTTCATTTGTCACTGTAGCTGGTCCTGAGGCAGCCATGACGCCTCTTGTTTGGTTTTGCTGCTTTCCTGGGCCTGGAGCTGAAATATAACTGAGGTCAGATGTTATTTTTAGGGAGAAAGGGTCAGGGGGTCTAAACTACCTGACCCATGATATGCTAGGGGAGGAAAGGTTCCCCAGGGGCCAGGTTCTTGTTTTCCCAGTTTTGCTCCTTGCTAGGCCTCTGGAGCTTTCTGGCCTGGTGAGTTTCTGTACCTGGTCCATCCTCCTTGCTCTACTCATGTCTAACAGGATCATTTTGTTGGCTCAACATCTCAACAACAATGGGTAGGTTGTGTACAGAAAGATAAACATCTCTGTTTCAGAATGAATCTTTAGCCCGAAGTTCTGTGGGCTTGAAGGAGGGGGCCGTTTCAATCTCAAGCGCAGAGGGGGAGGGTAGACAAGTCCACTCAGGCTTAGGTTAAGATGAATGATTTATAAGCCCTGGGAAGGGGCAGACATTTCAAATATCCCCAGAGAGGCCCTGATGGCCTAATTCGTTTCCCAGGATGAAGTAGCCCAATAGAGGGAGGGAGGCCTGGGGCAAAAGTCATGCACTTTGGGGTGGAAGAATAAAAAGCATTCTGATGAAATTCTTTCTTCATATTCTGATGTTTGCTTGTATTTTGAAAATAAAAATTAAAAAAACACACACTTGGTTTTACATTTGATAATTATTGTAATAGGTTGTTGGATAAAAATCACATTTCAGAGGTTTTATATTTTTACCTTTCTAATGCACAAGTCCAGATATTTTAAAATTTCTATAGTTGGCTTTTTACCTCCCCAAGATCTGAATAGAATTGAAAGATAAAGACCATGTTGCTGTCTGACACATGTGTTTTCTCTGACAAACATAAACACATTCAACCTCATCTTGCTTTCCACCTGATTCATTATGCTAATTGGCTTTGGGGCAGCATATCACGAATATGTCGGTATAGAAGGGCCCTGAAGTGATTCTTTTAAAAAAAAGGTATATATATATATATATATATATATATATATATATATTATTGATTTAAACAAGGAAGAGAGAGAGAGAGAGAAAGTCATTGATCTGCTGCCTCCTGCATGACCCACACTGGAGTTCAAGCTCGAAAACCTGGTCATGTGCCCTGACCAGCAATCGAACCATGACCTCTGGGTTCATAGGTCACACTCAACCACTGAGCCAAGCCGGCCGGAACCTAGAGTGATTCTTGGTCTCTCAATTACATAGACCAGTGGTTCCCAAACTTATTTGGCCTACCGCCCCCTTTCCAGAAAAAATATTACTCAGTCCCTGGAAATTAATTTTTTAAAAATTTTAATAGCAGTTACTCATCGCCCCCAAATGCACCTGTGGCCATCACAGCCCCCCTGGATCGCTGCAGCGCCTACCAGGGGGCGGTAGTGCCCACTTTGGGAATCACTGACATAGACTATCCTTTGGGTGTGAATAAAGCAGCAAAGACACTTTTCCCTGTATGGGTTGTACTCAGGTTCTAGGTACTGGCTTGTGTCACACCTAGCTCTGCCACACTATGGTGGCCAGCTAGTTTACCTGGATGGCACTGTCTGCCAGATGTGACCTGGGCACCTTATGGCCTTCCAACTTCATCCTTCCTTTCCTCAACAAGTGTCCCCAAGTGGCAATCCTGCAGGTGACCCAGCAGAACGCAGTCTCAGGGGTCCTCAGCCACTTGACTCTACCTTTCTTCCCTTCATGTCATTCAGCCAACCCTACTAATGGCCAAACCATGGCACTGGTGATGGGCCGAATGGCACCAACTCCAGTGACCTGTTCACTCCCCATAGGTAACACCAAACCTTGGAGGAAGCGGAATCTAATTAGCTCCCAGGAGGTGACGGTGGTTCAGTCCACAGCAAGGTGGCGGGGCCCTGGTTGTCCCTGCATTGAGTTGTCCTGCTAAGGTCCTGCAGGGATGGTGGAGTTGAAATCTTTGAGTGGTTCACACTATTCTCTTGAAATGCACTGTGTTCTGAAAACCTCTTGGAGAGCAGGTTCCTGTCTTGCGCTGCTTTCCTTCATGCTTAATTGAGGGCCTTGCATGGGTTTGGGTGACCCAGGGGTCTAGTTCATTCTTGGGACTTGACTCAAATCTCAGACCAGGAGCCCAGAAGAAAGATCTTGGGATACTTCTTCCTGGGGGCTCTGCTTCCAGATAAACAGAGGCAGAGCAGAGCAGGGTGGGAACTGAGGACTAAAACTGGTAAGTGATGCATTTGGGGGCAAAGGTGTCTGTGCCCAAGGAACAGGCTGGGAATTTTAACTAGGGGGTTAAAATTCCCAAATCCAGGAATGTACAAACTTAAGAAAATTAGTTTTGTAAATCTAAATTCACAAGAAAATTATGTCAGGCTGAGGATGAATTTACCTATTGTGGTTCATAGAATTTGCCTGAGAACTGAGTCAGCCCCCTGGTTAGATGTCATTCAAACATTAAGTTACAGATTGAAGCTTGTTGGGTGATTATGAGATCAAGGCATATGGTCTTTAACATTCCTAAGGGGCATTTTAATTCCCCATAATGGATCAATTGCTCTTATTCCCCTTGAGGGATTTTTCTCTACCAACAGCCCCGCCTGCACATCAGTTAGAATAGAATGCTCTCTCCCTTTGCAAAGCTGATGGCAAAAACTTACTATTACTTTTCCCTCAGACACAGTCAACTATTGCTCATTTCAGTTTGTAAGTCAGAGAATGTGTGTGTGCTGACTTATTGATGTATAATTTACATATCATAAAATATTTGTATATATTTATATATTCCCAGGAATACAAGTCAATGGAATTTAGTACATTTATGAAATTGGGCAACTATCATCACATTCCAGTTTCTGTTTCCAAATTCTATAGATGTATCTTTTCTGGACATTTAAAGTGAATGGAATCATATAATCTGTAGTTTTTGTCTTCTTTCACTTAGCATAATGTTTTTGAGGTTCATTCACATTATAGCATGTAGCATTCCTGCTTATTGCTAAATAATATTCCACTACATGAATGTACTACATTTTGTTTAAAAAGGTATGTTATTTTTCTCCCTCCCCCCAACCCTTCAAATACCACTAAAAAGGTATGTTTTGAATGATGAACTCTCTGGCATTGACATAGATATGTTAGGAGTTCATAGGAAGTTTGAGATTTGGTGGCGACTCTGTAGGTTCTTCAAATTTAATTGGAGAGGCAAACTAAGACATAGGGAGTAGTAAAAATTTTTTGTAATGTACAGTAACAGATGTTAACTGGACTTATTGTGGTGATCATTGTGCAACATGTACAAATATCAAATCATTATATTGTACACCTGAAACTAATAAAATGCTATATGTTAAGTAAATCTCAGTAAGAAATGAAAAATACCTTGAAGAGAAAAGTAACATTAAAAAGTAGTGTTGGGGAGAACCGAGATGGCGGCGTAGGGAGTGGACCTGTGTGTGCTGCTCTCTCACAGCATCATTGAAACTATCAACTATGAAGTAAACAACCGCCACTCAGAACCATGGGGAAGTTGGCCCAGTGGGAGATCTACAACTGGAAGAAAAGAAAGAAGCGCAGTGAGGCTGAGTGGGAGCTACGGAGGCACCAAAACCAGAGGTACGCAGTCACACGCCACGCGGGCTGCAAATGGATTCTCGGTTTTTTACGAACCCTCGAATCCTCTGGGCCTGCTCGGGGCGGGTCTCTGAGGCCCCAGATCCCACAGGGAAAGGCGGCCACGGCCTTGCAGTGGTCGGAGAGCGAGGGAAGCTCTGACACGCGGCTGCTCGCCGGCACTGAGGGACAAGAAGTCCTGGTGTCCCGGGGAGGCGAGGGGCGCGGAGACGCCGCCATCGCTATTTCCTCCACGCTGGCGACTCCCTGTGACCCTGCCCTACCCTCAGGGCTGTGCCAGAGGCACAAGAGGGAATGACTGTGCTTTTACAAACTCTCAAATCCACTGAGCTGGTTCGGGCGGGTCTCTGAGGCCCCAGGCCCCAAGGCGAGAGACGGCACGGCCTTCCAGCAGTCAGAAAGCGAGGGAGGCTCTGGCGCTCGGCTGCTTGCCGGCACTGGGGGATGCAAAGTCCTGGTGTCCTGGATAGGCAAGGGGCCGCTGAGTCTCCGCCCCGGCGACTCCCTGTGACCCCGCCCTACGCAATTTACATTCCCATCTGGGCTGTGCCAGACTCACAAGTAGAAACGCCTTTGCTTCTGCAAACTTTCAAATCCACTGAGCTGGTTCAGGCGGGATCATGAGGCACCAGACCCTCCGGGGAGAGGCAGCACAGCCTTGCAGCCATCAGAAAGCGAGGGAGACTCTGTTGCACAGCTGCTCGCCAGCACTGGGGGACACAAAGCCCTGGCAGAGATTCAAGGGGCCGCGGAGACTCAGCCAGTGCTATTTGCTCCGCCATGGCGACTCCCTGAGACTCAGCCCTAATCAATTTACATCCCCATCCAAGCTGTGCCAGGTGCACAAAAAGACCCACCTGCACTTTTGCAGCCTATCCCAACAAATTGCAGACTTCAACTGCTCGCAGTCATGGGAGACACACTCAAGAAGCAGACACAGGAGAACCAGGATGGCGGCATAAGGAAGAGACCTTTGCGTGCTACCTCACACAACAACATCGAAACTACCAAATATCAGACAAACACCTATCATACAGAACCATGGGAAAGTTGGCCCAGTGGAAGCTCTACAACTGGAAGGAGAGAAAGAACATTGAGACTGAGTAGGATGTGACACCAAGTACAGAGCCCAACCCAACAAACTGCAGATTTCAACTCCTCGCATAGAAAAAAGCGCATTGAGACTGAGTAGGATGTGCAGAGGCACCAAGTACAGAGCCCATCCCAGCAGGCTGCAGATTTCAGCTCCTTGCATCTGGGAGGGACGCAATCGGGGGGCAGAGTCGGGTCCGGGGCCGGCCAGGGCTGGGCCTGACTGGGCCGGCACTGTGGAACTGCTGTACCAGCAAACACACAAACATGCCCACTGGTCCCAGTCTCTTTGGGGCGCAGGGGGACAGCAGACAGGCAGTCTGTGCACTTGGTGGAGGGCAGGAGTGCTGGATGTTCAACCACCAGGAACCCCTGGAGATTTTGTCTGGTGGGGAGCCGCCGGCAGGGGACAGAGGGCCAAACTTCCTGTTTCCCCGGATGGCCCCGGTGAGGTTGGGATGGCCCCGGTGAGGTTGAAACGGCCCCGGTGTGGTAGGGACAACCCCGGTCAGGTTGAAACGGCCCCAGTGAGGTTGAAACGGCCCCCGTGAGGTAGGGACAACCCCAGTCAGGTCGAAACGGTCCCGGTGTGGTAGGGACAACCCCGGTGAGGTTGAAATGGCCCCAGTGAGGTTGAAACGGCCCCCGTGAGGTAGGGACGACCCCAGTAAGGTCGAAACTGCCCCGGTGTGGTAGGGACAACCCCGGTCAGGTTGAAACGGCCCCGGTGTGGTAGGGACGACCCCGGTGAGGTTGAAACAGCCCCCGTGAGGTAGGGACGACCCCAGTCAGGTCGAAACGGCCCCGGTGTGGTAGGGACAACCCCGGTGAGGTTGAAACAGCCCCGGTGTGGTAGGGACAACCCCGGTGAGATTGAAACGGCCCCGGTGAGGTTGAAACGGCCCCCGTGAGGTAGGGACGACCCCAGTCAGGTCGAAACGGCCCCGGTGTGGTAGGGACAACCCCGGTCAGGTTGAAACGGCCCCGGTGTGGTAGGGACGACCCCGGTGAGGTTGAAACAGCCCCCGTGAGGTAGGGACGACCCCAGTCAGGTTGAAACGGCCCCGGTGTGGTAGGGACAACCCCGGTCAGGTTGAAACAGCCCCGGTGTGGTAGGGACGACCCCGGTGAGGTTGAAACGGCCCCCGTGAGGTAGGGACGGCCCCGGTGAGGTTGAAACGGCCCTGGTGAGGCTCAGACGGCCCTGGTGAGGTTGAGACTACTCCAGTGAGGTTGGGACAAATAAAGGGGACCAGTATGGACTGATGAACAGGGGTAGATACAGAAGCAGAGCAACATCGAACAGAATGTTAAACTACAGTGGGAAGCCTGGGGAGGGTTGGGGGGGGGGGGATTAAGAGACCAACTGAAGGACTTATATGCATGCATATAAGATTAACCAATGGACACAAGACACGGGGCGGGGGGGGGGGGGGGTCGGGGGGTAAGGGCCAGGGGAATGTCAAGGGGGGGGAAAAAAGGAGACATATGTAATACTCTTTGTAATACTTTAAGAAATAAAAATTATTAAAATTAAAAAACAAAACAAAAAAAAAACAAAAAACAAAAGTAGTGTTTAAGGAAAATAAAATGGCAGAGCTATGGAAGAGGAACTGGAATTGAGAAAGCTTGAGGCATGAGCTGGAGGATCCTAGACAGATTTTGATCAGAGACTAAGCCAAACTAGGAGACCAGCATGGACTCCCCTTGGCCACTCTACCCCGGGCTTCTCACAGGTCCCACGAGCCCAGAATCTCCCTCCCTAGTCTGCACTAGTTGCTGGAACTCCCTGGCTCTTAGCTGCACTGGCTCCTCCTTAGCCCTCAGCGTTCTCAGAGGCTCCCTGAGTAAGCTGACCCAGTTCTTCCACCCTGTCATTCACTCTCTCAGCCCCCTGTTTTCCTTCCAGACCACTTATCACATAGCATAAGTCATAATTATCTTGTTTACCTGCTTCTCTTTTCTACCTCAAAGTTCAGGGGTCTGCCTTCTCATTCTGTATTTTCCCTCTATGTTCAGGTTGGTGCCTCGCCTAACTCAAAAACTATTTATTCAGTGCACCCAATTTGCATATAAGACATTTCACAAGAAAAGTGGCTAGAACGTGGAAAATGAAAAGGTTGGCTGAATTGAAATTCTCAGGAAGCTTGGTGTTTCATCAAAGTCAGGGGAATCGGAGAAGGAGGAAGTTTCTGCCGGAAAGTGGGGGACTCTGTATGGGTTCGTGGCTTCTCCACCAGTGCAGAGTACAGCCACCAGAAACAGCCCAGTGGAAGAGGTCTTGTCCTCTTCCATGGCCAGCGAGAAGATGGGCAGGATTGAGAAGTGCTGGCAGAAGCCACAACAGCAGGAGCACCTCACAGGGACAGGGGGTAGGTGAGCTCCAAGTGAGCCATACATGAGAGAGGCAAAGACCAAGGCCTGGGAGAGGTCGTGCTCCCACCCTGGTGTCAGGAGCAGGGACAAGCCCCCTCCTGCTCCTCTGCAAGGTAAGTCCACAAGAACCTCTGCATGGCTTCCAAACTGCATAGAAACTCTAGCTCCCCAACTGCCCCCCACTCCAAACCTTTACAAATTATGTAAGCGCTAGAAGGAACTTACTTAACATTTTGTCCAATGTTCTTATTTTGTAGATGAAAAATTGTGAGATAGAAATGGTACCTACTTAGTGGTAGAAGTGGATCTACAACCTGACACTCTGGTAGAAATGGTCACCTGGTTAATGGCAGAGGTACATCCATAATCTGACTCCTTGACTTCTCAGTACAGTCTTCACTTCTCTTCCCCATGTTCCTTAAACTTTGAGTGAAAACAGCCATATTCAGAAAATGCCAAACATCTGTCTGATGTCTGTTGGATTCATTCCTCCTGGATTTCCTAACAATCCCTGGGGAGAGGAAATAATGAAAACAGAATGACATGCAATTATTTCAATATTGCAACCACGTTTTGAGAAATCCACTAAGCTGCGTGAAGAACCTAAGCTGGTCCATAAGCTATAATTAGATATCACACATGAAAAACAGAGCTTTTTTCTGCATGTTTGACACTGAATCCAAAGCTGACAGTAAGCTAACATAATAGGAGAGCTAGTTATCTTGGTTTTAATAAGCCCCAGGGCCTGGCCTTCCAGTATTGGCTCCTTGGCAGAGTCAAAGAAATGCCCCATCTAAAAATATGCAAAACTGTTAGATAAAATATGACCAAGTTTATTTAAAAATACATAATTGATTCAACAAACAAGAAAGAGAGACCCTCAATGCTGGAAACAGAGGGAAACAAAACCCAGAGCAATACTAGTACAGTGTGAATCATAGCTGCAGTGACCAAGGCTGGGAAAAGGGAGTCATCAGACCCAGAAATATACCTCACAGATAGAATCTTTGTTAGCACCCTATGAAGACAGGAGCTGAGGTTTGGTATAGAGTTGGAACTGAGACCTCTGCATAAAGCTGAGATTCTTGAAACTGAAGAGGACACAGAAAATTCTACCTACCAACATGCCTCTGTCCAGGGCTCTGAAAAGGAAAAATGAGCCGTCTGCATTAATAGTATTGGTGTGGTGTGGAAATCCCTCAGTTTAGTTTGAAACATAAGTTGGTTCATAGCAATCAAAGATCTTGAGATAATAGAATTCTCTAAAAAGACCAAACTATTAGTGTGTTTAAGACTACAAAAGTACTTCTTAAGAAGAAATAGAAAATGATAGGAAGACTAATGAATAATGAAAACAGAACAAACAGACTGATAAAAGAAATAAAGAGGGATAAATAATGAGAGATAATTTGACTAAAGGTAGTATGAAAAATACATTCAGTTAAGCTCTCTAGTCTTAATTTATGACTAAATATGCCTTTGGTCTTTCAGTTTTATAAAAAGTTTCACTAAAAATTATTCGAATGTGTAACACTTACTGGGCTGAATAATGTTCTCTCCAAGTTCATGTATATCTGGAAACTCTGAATGGGACCTTAATTGGAAATAGGGTCTCTGCAAATGTAATTAGCAAGGATAGGTCATATACTAGTAGATGAAGGTGGGCCCTCATCTAATGACTGGTATCCTTATAAGAAGGTCACGTGGAGACACAGAAACATAGAGACACAGAGAATCAGGGAAGAAGGCCATGCAAACACAGGGGTAGAGGTTGGAGTGATGCAGCTACGAGTTGAAACAGCCACCAGGAGTTAGGAAGAGGTGAGGAAGGTTCCTCTCTGGAAGCTTCTGAGAGAGCTCTGCTGGGCTGACATCTCAACTTCAGGCTCTTTTCTCCAGAAGGGTGAGAAACTATTTCTGTTGTTTTAAGCCACCCAGTTTTTGTGTTGGCAGCTCTAGAATACTAATACAAACATATTTAAATGAGAATTCAGAAGGAGGGAACAGAGAGGTTAGAGGAAACGCAATGTTTGAAGAGCTTATGATGGAGGATTTTCCAGATTAGATGAAAGACAAGAATCCTCAAATTTCAGGTTGCCAAATTTAACAAATTTTTTTTTACCAGATTCCTGGTTAAATTGGAATTTTAGAACAGCAATATGTATTTTTTAGTAGAATAATGTCTCATGCAATATTTTAGTCATACTGACCTGAAACTCAAATTTAACTGAGCTTCCTGTATTTTATCTGGCAACTCTATTTTAATTGGAAATTCACAGAACATCTTGAACAAAATAAATAAAAATCAATTTATGCATAAATGAATCACAGTGAAACTGCTGAGCACCCATAACAAAAAGAAAAAATCTTAGAAATAGTAATAACATAGTCCAAAAACAGGGTGACAGCAGATTTCTCTTTAGCTACAATAGAAGCCAAAAATAATGGAATTAGATATTCAAAGGGCTAAGGAAGAACTGCCAACTTCAATAAATTAAGATAAATTATCACTTAAGAGTGAGGACAAAAATAAATATTATGACAAATGGAGAATATTTTCCACTCATAGACCTTCACTTGAAGGATGATTAATTGATGCACTAAGAAGTAATGGTGAGTGGCTGAGCAAGTGGTTACATTTACATATTGAGCAAGCCCTTAGGATAAGCCCCTCCCCCGCAATGATCTCAGCTTCTTGATATTCATGACCATGTACAATCTCTTTCCTCTGAGCTGGGCTGGACCTGGTGACTTAGCTTCTAATAAGTATAATGCAGTAGCAGTAATGAAATGTCACTTCCAAGGTTAGGTTATAAAAAGACGTTGGCTCCTATCTTGGCTGCTCTCTCTTGCTCAATCTCTCTCAGATCACTCATTCTGGGGGAAGCAAGCTGCCACTTGTGAGTAGCCTGACAAAGAAACCCACATGGTATGTGTGGGGAGGAACTGGGCCCTCGCTCCGACAGCCCAGGAGGAACTGAAAGTCTGCCAAACCAGGAGCGTGAGCTTAGATCGATGCTCCTGTTGAGCCTTCCAGTGATGGCCACCGTAGCTGACACCACCTTGATGGCAACCTTCTGGAGGACCGTGAGCTAAGCTGCTCCTGGATTCCTGACCTACAGAAACTCTGAGATAATGACTATTTGTTATTTTAAGTTGCTACATTTGGGGATCATTTGTCATACAGCAATAAACAACTAATACTGGGTATTATCTATACACAATAGCCAGGCCTAATTGTGGAGCAACAGAAATAAGGTGTGGCTAAAAAACTATATAACACTATGTGGAAGATGCTCGTAAGTGCCTGGAGTTAGTGTGTCCCAAAGTCCTCGTGTATTCACGAGGGTAGAGACACTGATTTACCTTACGATTTGTTAAGGAGGAATGTATATTCAAACTTTCAACAAAACCAGTGAAGAAATTAAAATATTAATTGCAAATGAGTGGGAAGGAGGAAAAAGAAAATAAAGAAGACCATCAATTCAAGAGAAAGCTGAAAAGGAGAAAAATAGCAGCAAAGAAACAACCTGGTAAATAAAAAGCACAAATAGGCCATTAGAAACTAATACAAATAAATCAGTATCCACAATAAACATGAACAAAGATAACTCAGTCTTTGAAAGTCATTAAGCTCCAGAGATCAAAGCAATCTCCGTGCTCGTTGCTTCCCCCCACCCCTTACAGCATTCAGAGGAACTTCTATAATACCATGTGCTCATTGAACTATATTTTGAGGAGAGGTTGGGCTGGAAGGAATCAGATTGGGCACAATTACCTGTACTACAGCCCACCTGAGCTTGGAGGAGTGGAGAATGATCCAGTATGAAGCCAAGTACTGGATTTGAAAATTTCTAGCTTTGTAACTTCGGGCCTGCATCTTAGTTTCCCATTTGTAAAGGTGACGGGAATTCTTGCCTTAACCTCTTCACTTGAAATTTGTGACATTCATAAAGTTTTATACAAAACACCAGTTATGCAGTCAAGCCTGCAATCTCATTCGTCGCCAGGAGCTAAAAATTAATCTCTGATATTTTTCAGTCTCCGTTTTAGCAGTTAAATACCACTCCGGCCACATCAAGCCCCCTTAGAGCCAGGTTTTTTAAGTCAGATGCCACTTTTATCTCTTGGTGTCACAAATCTACCGGAATGTGCAGTACAAGTCTCTAGTTTGCTGATCTTGGGTTACCGACTTACACTATCTGTCACTTGCTAATCCACCCGCAGAGCTTGCTAAACCCACAAGCTCCCTAGGGGATAAGTGTGAGGAGGCCTCATTCACCCTCCCCGAGCACACAGGCCACTTCTCTGCAGAGCCCGTCCTGCCTCTGAGGGGGCTGAAGGTGGGGGTGGGGAAGTGAGGAGATTCTCCCTCAAACCCTGGCATCTGTGTTTCAGATTGTGCAGAAGATCATCAAAGCCACTGGGAACTTGATTAACTTGTTTATCCACAGCAGGAGTCTGGGTACATCCCAAATTCTCTTAAACTTTTTTTTTCCCTTGAATTGGCCAAGTTCCTCTGAGAGTTCACCATGATGAACACGTTGGACAGCTTTTCGAGCCACACAGCCTGAAGCGACCTCCGTGTTTTATTATAAATAACCCAGCCCTGCCTTCTGAATTGTATCCGTGAGCAGAGTCAGCCACTGCCTGTCCAGGCAGAGGGAACCTTTCTATAGCTGGATTGGCCTTTCTAGAAGGAATTGAGGGAGGTGAATCTCAAAAAGTTCAGCTGTTGAGTTAGGGTAGGTAGCTCAAAATTCAGATTCTATCTTAAGCTTATGCAAATCTTTTAAATTGGCAACATTGGTTGGAACTACCACCAAAACTTTATGTAAGGAATGAATGGTCCAGGACCCCTTTAGTTACTAAATGTGAAGGGAAAAAACTTAGCAAATTCCACTTCAAAAATGCTCACTCTTACGTTCCTGCAAGTTTAAATGAGTCGTCATAAGCATGCTCCAGTGGCCACTGCAAGTACTGTGAACTTGCCACTTAGAAATATCTCCTAGAACCACCGGATATAAGAACACACACACACACACACACACACACACACACACACACATACTCTTTCTCATACACACACATACACACACACACACACACACACACACGACCCTACTTTTCCTTTGCTTTTAATCAAATTTGCAATTTGTTCAGGAATCCCAAATTCCTATCAGATTTTGAAGGAAATTCTACCTTTCAGAGAACTTACGATTTGAGCATTTTCTTTCTTTAAATTTAATTCAATTAGTTAGAGGCATAATCTTTAATAGTGATTTTAAATTTATAATAGCAGAAACATAACTCCTCTAGTTCATAAATGGGTATGTATATATGTTAGAGCTGAGAGTCAATGGTTGAGTTCCCTTATAGTGTTCCTCTGAAACTTAGAAACCAACTTTTCCTATTTTAGAATTGAACCTGAATATCATTGCTGATGGATCGTGGCAGAAAGATAACCACCTTGAAGGCCAAACCAGTACGAAGTTTGGTCGCCCCCTAAAACACCATAGAAGGGAATTCATTGATCAGGCTGATACAAATTTCCAATCCACTTGACAGGTGTGGTTTGTCTTACAAACCAGTCCATTGGCACCATGGTGTTGATCAATCCTGGGTCCTGATGAGACAATGTTTCTGAGCCTACAGAACCAAAATTCCGATTCTTGGCCCCAGTTGAAAAGACATGCTGCAGACAGTCCCCACAGGCATCTTCCTAGGTATGCCCCTGGCCAGACGGCTCATGATCCCACCTCATCACTGAAGTTGATGATTAAAACACGTGTACTTTCAGTCATTCATCTTGACCACTTTGGACTGTGCTATAGACTGAATGAACTGTGTCCCCCAAACTCATGCTGGAGCCCTACCCTCCAAAGACCATTAAATTGGCAACATTGGTTGGAACTACCACCTATGTTGCCAAAGGTAATGGTCTTTGGAGATGGGGCATTTGGGAAGTGATTAGGTTTACCTAAGATCATGAATGTGGGGCACTCATAATGAGATCAGTGGCCTTATAGGAATAGACACCAGAGAGATTGTGATCTCTTCCTCTCCACCATATGAGGCACAGTGAGAAGGCAAAGAAGAACTTTTACCAGAATCCAACCATGCTGGCATCCTGATCTTGGACTTCAGACCTCCAGAACTGTGAGAAATAAATTTCTGTTGTTTAGGTCCCCCAATCTGTGGCATTTTGGTATGATAGCACGTGCTAACTAGGACAGACTGTGATATGCATAGGGCCACTGGAGGCTCTAACCTTAGCTAAATGGCTGTGGCCTCATAGCAAGACCCTCACCCACAGCCCTGTGGTACAACCTTTCTTACGACTGTGTCCTTTACTCAGATTGTGGAGCCTGCTTCTCCTGCTTTGGGCAGCCTCTTCTCTCAGACAAGCTTCCAGACTTCCACCACTGGCCCCCACTCTAGCTTATACCTACAAATAGCTGCCCTTTCCAACTGGACCATCTGGTATGCCTTTGAGACTACTGCCTGATTCTACCCAACCTCCTAACCTGAGAACACTGCACAGGTTATCACCTGGATGCTTAAAGTGGGGGCACAAAACCTTTATTGACAGGTCACCTCAAGACCCTGCTCTAGGCCAAAGACTCAGAGAAGATGAAAGGGAGATGTATCGCCCAGGATGAAATGAAAAACAGGCTTTAAGAAAAGGGACAGAGTGAATAATGCCACAGAGAAAACAGATGCATGACAGGAGATGAGGACGCCAGCCAGCTAGGGCCCTGGATTGTTGGTTTCCTCTGGCAGCAGCTCCAATAGCCCCTTCTGCTGAGCGCTTTCTGGGTACCCAAGTCTAACCCTGCCGTCCTCTGAGCTCCTTCCACATCTGCCTATTTTTAGAAGCTGTGTACATGACATTGTCTTGTAATTTATTTGGTCTTATGTCTGTGTGATTATTCACTCAAATTCTATTCAATTGAATGAAACCTGTTTCTAAGCATGGCATCCAGTGAGTATCTTCTGTTTCTTCCTTTAGACACTCTCCCACCCCATCCCCCAGAGGACATTTTCCTCAACTGTCTCAGACTCCCCCTCCTCCTGGAAGGAGCTCAGCGAGGGGCAGTCAGCCATTCTCACTTTTGTCAGCATTGTACAGCCCGGGGGCCCGGGGTGCCACCCCGGTGTCTCCCTGAGAAGGTGCGCTCAGGCTGTAATGTTTACCTTCCTTCGGTTTCAGCATGCAGGTAAGGTGATCTCCATTGGGACTGGATTTCTAAAGCGTTCTCCTCAAAACCTTCACTTTCCAGGTCCCCAAACCATTAGGCCGCCACGTGTTCCCCTTAGCCACTGTCCTCTGGGGAAAGTTCTTCGTCAGTGTTATTGGAACCCGCCCCTCGGTGAGCAGCACCGCTTTCTCTTTCCCCTTCTCCTCACCACTGCTGCTCTCCAAACGCTGGCCTGGGCCCACGTGGGAGCCAGTCCTCCCCCCGGGAGGTTTGTGTCTTACACGTGCGTTTTTTATCATGCAGTTGAAAACTGATGGTATCAGGGCAGTGATAGCATGAACAGGCAAAAGTGAGACACCAAACTCATCAAACCAGATCCGGGCAAACGCAGCCCTCGGGGGAGGATCATGAGCAGCTGCCCTGGGCCGGCGCCTACCGAGCTTCCCGAGGGCTGTGCTGCTGCTCCCGGGGTCTTTGAAGGTGCCACCTGAAAAGGAGCGACAGCGAGGGACATGAACTGTGTGTGTCCCACACTTGCAGGACAGTGGGTTCCCGAGGTTGGCCAGAGTCCAGGACACCCTTCCCTTTCTGCCCCATCGACAAGGACCCACCCTAGTCCTGGGTGTTCCCACTGCAGTCACGAGGGAAACTGAGCGTGACGGGGCCGTAGCTTCCTTGAGGACCAGAGTGGTATCTTCCAAAGAGCCCTGATGAGCCTCACAGGGAACCTTGTGAAAAGCAAACCTTAAAACTGCTCCAACCCAGACCAACTGCAGGACCCGTCAATCTGCAGGTTTTAGAAGCATTTGGATGTCCCTTTAAGCAGGAAAGTTTAGGGACACGGAGATGGAGCAGCTCCACACCAACATTTCCATGTTTGCAGCTACCCGACTTGCATAAAGTGCCTCTTTATTCCATGCAAAGCGGACCAGAGACCGTGGTCTGAAGTCAGGCCCCAGTTCCCAGCTGTTGCCGGCATAAGCCTGACCTGAGTGCACTGGTCTGGTTGGAGTAAGGGGTTGCATGTTCTCCTGCGGGAAATAACTACTCTTGATGTCTGTGCTCCCCAGGAGCTGAGGGAACCCCAGCTCTGCCCATGGCCCCGTTGGTCCCCTGGCTTCCTGCCCTTGTGTGGTGGGAGGTTTGGTTCTGCTTCCTCTCACCCCTCCCTCCTATGGATTCGCTCCACCGCCAGCACAGCTGTTTGGAGGCCAACACTGAAAATGAATGCACGTCCTGCACAGGTCACCATGAGGCGCAGCGGCAACCCCTGACCCCCAGCCGCTGCAGGAGAGACAGGCACAGGGCCACAGGTTCTGACTCCAAGCGATGGTCTCTGTGGTTAGCGGAATGAGACAAAGCCAAGTGCGCATAGAAACTAGTGGTGCTGTAGGGAATGTGCAGACCAGGGGCTGATGCTGAAGCTCTTTGGGGGACATACTCACTAATACCCTTTCATGGTTCTGAACTTCATCTGAGTGCAGTGAAATGCATTCAGGGCAAACTCTTTGCCAAGCTGTGAGGAAAGCATGGAGGATACAAAGACAAAAGAGACTGTCACTGAGGGGCCCCAGACTAGAGGGAAGAGAGACACAGGCAGAGAATCTGGTGAGAGGTGGTCCGGCACCCAGCGGGCTCCGAGGGGGCTGCACTGAAGGCTCTCTGCCTTGGCTCCTCCCCTACAAAGGCGTGGCTTCAGGAAAGACCGCCTCAGCCCTGGAGCTGATTCCTGTGCCCAAAGTAGATGTTGAAGAAACTCAGCTTAAACATGGCATTTACCTGAGACAGTTCACAATGACTTGGGAGAGAATATGCATCTTTTAATGTGAATTTTTGACTCCTACATTCTAAGTGTCCTCAGACTTACTGGAACATAGAGTCTGCAAGTTGTGCTCAAAACAGACTAGCTGCAGACGTGAGGCTCTGAAGGTTGGCTGTAGTAAAGTAATGATAGGGAACAGTTAAAACCGGTCGGTCGGCTCATAAATATTTTACTTGCTCAGCTCAGCAAGCTGCGGGTAGACACTTGCCCGAAGAAGTAAGTATTGATTGCATTCTAGTCTGGAAGCAGGACACATAACTGACGGTTTAAAGACTGAGGAATGCTGTGCTACACCCGACGATAGAAATGACAGGGGTCACAACATCAGAGGGTACGCTCCTTTTATTTCAAAACCTGAGGGTAAGCATGGTTGCCGTAGAGGTCAGTTAGAGTCCAAGGTCGTGTGGACAGATTCGGCACAAGTTGGAGAGTCTGGCAGGTGGGGCTCCGTGACTACACAGGAGCACAGAAAGGTGGAGATGGAGGGTTCCTGGGGCTACTCCAGTCCACCTTCGTCCTAAGATGTGCGCCATCCTCTAATACCCAACTTACGACCATCCACACGTGAATGTTTGTTTGTGTGCGGGACAGCAGAATGCAAGCTCTGAACGACTCAGCTCAGGACGAGACGTCTCAGTCTAGGGACCTTGGCACACCCCTCCCCTGAAATAACCAGCTCACAGGGAAGTGGCTGCTGTGAGGGTCATAGTGACCCAACCTGCGAAAACCAGTGTCCCTCGTAGGATATAAATCCAGGAGACTTCAGGACGAACAATGAAGTCATGAGTCTGGAGGAAAATGTCCCATCTTCTAGGTCTCCTTTTGGTTTGGGTTCCACAATATTATAGGTTTGAGGAGGAAACCTGGGGTGGAGTCCACACAACACCTGATGGTCTGAGCTTCACCAGGCTGCAGGGCGCTTGGTGGGGAGGAATCTCTCCTGGCGTAGTAGGTGCATTGACACGCACAGGGAATTGGACCAAACAAGGCCAAGTGTGGCCAGGTATGGGCGACCTATGCCTCCTAGGTAATCTGGGGCCTGAGTCTCAGCTGAGCACTTATAACATTTTTGTTGTTTTCATTGGTGGTACCAGG
Source organism: Myotis yumanensis (assembly GCF_028538775.1). Taxonomy (NCBI): domain Eukaryota; kingdom Metazoa; phylum Chordata; class Mammalia; order Chiroptera; family Vespertilionidae; genus Myotis; species Myotis yumanensis. The sequence continues at coordinate 32,502,230 of NW_027223759.1, forward strand.
AGCCAGAGGGACCCTTCTCTTAAGGAGTCTTAAACTCTAAAGGGCACCCCTTTTCACCTCGGTGAGCACGTGTGACCAGGATGGGAGAGACTGAGGAGCTGATTTTGTAGTAACAGAGGCCACCGATCATGGCAAGTTCCTGAAAAGAACTCAGAAAAAGCCACTTTAGCCAGAATCCAAGTTCAAATGAAAGGAAGATCAGTCATTTTGAAAGCTGGCCCTCACATAAAATCTTTCTGGTGCTCTCAATTACAGAAAGAAAATAAACCATCTTCACCTTTTCTGTAAAAAATACCACCACCAGCAGCCTTGGACGTCGGGTCCTGAGTGCTGGGCAGGGTATCCGGGTTCTCCTACTGGAGGCTCCCAGGGCCCCAAATCCTCAGCCTCACAGGACCCGGTGGTCATTGGTTAAGAGGGTGACTTGAAGGGTCCATGCTCAACATTCGAATATGACAAAAGAACCAAATTCAGTCACAATCACACGGCACCTTCTTCATACACACGTTCCTTTTGTCAGGACTCTCCCCTAATGCCTCACCTCGTAATGACACTTAAGTGGATTCCATTTGAGAAACTCCCAATAATATAATAAAGTCCATTCCGCTCTGATTTCAATGAGTAAGTGAGCAGGGCTGGAGCCGGCACACCAAGGCATAGAGTATGGGTCCCACCCACCTCCTGTCCTGGAGGTTCAGCTACTTTGGGAATAAAGCTCTTTGACAAAAGTCTCCGGTGGGCCACATGTCTGACACTGAGGGTTCGGGCAGCCTGCCTGTTTCCCTCTACTCGGGGCAATGTTCTCTTCAAATGGGGGTGCTCTGTGTTGGGTTCCTGAAAACCCAAATGAGCACACAGATTAAAGAAGTCTTCTATTCTATTCTAGTCTGTTCCCCAGGCAGAGCACACATCAGGGGGCGTGGGGTGATGCCCTGCCAGACACTGCCAGGTGGGGGGCTACTGGCTGAACCACATGAGGGTCACAGGATGGGAGACACTCATACAGAACAAACATGGGCCACATGGTGTCCTCAGCCTATGAAGCTCAGAGGTCAGTCAATAGTTCAACAGTCCCTTTGGGAGCATGTTGCTTCTCTGTGGCTCCTGTACTGGATTGGGTGGTGGTTCCCTGAAAGATATGTCCCCCCTCTCCCAGGCCTGTGAATGTGACCTTATTTGGGAAAAGGGTCTTTGTTGATGTGATTAAGGGTGTTGGATGAGATCATTCTGTCAGGGTGGGCTCTAAATGCCAGGACTAGAGTCCTTAGAAGGGAAGGTGGGGGGAGAAGGCACACAGAGAAGGCTGGGTGAAGACAGGGCACAGGTGGGAGTGATGCGTCTACAAACCAAGGACACCAAGGATTGCCAGCAGCCCCCAGAAGCTGAGAGAGGCAGGGAAAAGATCCTCCCTCAGAGCTCCAGAAGGAACCAATCTCACAACAGCTTGATTTCACACTTTTGGCCTCTAGTGCTGTGGGAGAATGAATTCCGTGTTTTAAGCCACCCAGTTTGTGGTAATTTGTTACGGCAGCCACAGGAAGCCAGCACACCTCCCAACGCAAGCTTCACTGCCCACTCCCATCCAGAGCTCCCTTTCATCTTAGCCTCGTTTGCAGCTGGGGTATAATTATATACTCCTGCCAGCGAAACTTAAGATTTAAATAAACTTGGTGCTCACCTGATGCTGACCTTTGAGAGGCATTGCCCTTGATGTCAAAAGATCATAAGTAGCAGGAAGGACCTGGGGTGCCAATGGGCAGGCGCATTTTGTTTTAAAGAGTAAGACTTAGGAGACATTGAACAAGACCCCTGAGAACAAACCTCTAAACACCGAAGGGATTTTAGTGTGCAGGCTCACTGTCCCCACTTTCCTGGTAACCAGTTGAGTGTCATGGTGGGGTTCCTGTGATGGTGGGGGTGTGGCATGAATGCCCAGCTTTGCTGGGTCAGTGAACAAGCTCTGGAGCCTCAGTGTGACAGGACAGAGGTCTCTGTCCAGCTTATGCTGAGACCAGTGCTGGCAGAGCAGCTGGGCTCTCCTGGCAGAGGCAATTCAGGCCCAGGCTGCTCCACCAGGAACCTCCTTGGAATCACTGGGTTCAGTCGGCCGAGGGGAACTCGAGTGTGGAGAAGGGTCATGCTCTGGAACTGGCGCATTTTCACTCAGGTTATACTGGGGAGTGTCAGTGGCACGGCCCGATGTCAGTCCACGCACATGAGGGTGCAGGGCTCAGAGCAATTCCTTCTCAATGGGAAGAGAAGGAACAGGAGGGTGGGTGGTAGGGAGTGGGAGTAGGCATGGGCTTTGGCCACTCTTGAAAGTTGCATCACCCACCATGCAGCCAACAGCTGTCCCGAGGCCAGCCAAGTACCTATCGTACTGTTCTGTAAATTACATGGATCCTCTTGGACCCCAGGAAGATCATGACTACTGAGGGATGTCCTGGAAATGTGATGGATTGAGTCTCAGGCCCCACAGTAAGTCTCCTGCGTACCTGGGGCCACACTAGCAACCAGCTGGTATTGCTATGTCCCACTCGGCACCATGTGCTGGCAGAGGCCATGGCAGCATCCACTCCATGGAGGCAGCTCTGTGCATTTTCCGGGTCCTCTCCTGGCACAAGCATGCATTTCCCTGTGTGCTGCTCACCAGCTACACTGGATCCAGCAGCCATGAGTGCATGTTGTGTATTACAGCCCACCTCCTGGGATGCTGAGACCATGGCTTCCGTCCTTGTTGCTAAATGCGGTCCACAGACCAGCACCCTCAGCGTCACCAGGGAGCTGGTTGAAATGCAGACGTCTGGGCCCCTCCTTGACCCAATAAGTAAGATTTTGCATTTTGGCAAGTCCCTGGGGAGTCCTATGCAAATCACAGTGTGAGAAGCAGTGACCTGGAGAACTGTTCATTCCAGAGCACATTGACAAGGTGGTGGGTTAATGCCTAACTGGAATATCTGTCATCATCTTAAAGGGGAACCAGACAGACAAGAATCCAATGACCTTGGGAGGATGGAGAGACAGCAGCCTATGAACACGGTGAGGAAGAGCAGCTCACAAACTGCAGGGTCAGAATCCTTTCCACAGGCTTTTGAGTCCTTGAATGAATGAGAATTGTAACTGGTTCCTCCTAGGAGTATGAATGTGTCAAATGTACTTACATGTGGATATTCAAACACTTAAATTTGAGCAAAAGCCTAAAATTAGGATGAGGGCCCCGAGTTTACTGTCAGACTGGCGGCAAAGCAGTAAACAGCGATGCTGAAATGCTGTTCTGGAAGCAATCCATATTTCTGGGGGGTGAAAAGCGAAGATCTGAAAAATGGAAGAAGGAATAGGAGGACGTACGCAACAGCATCAGGCTGGTTCTTGTTCAACACTGGGGTTACCAATGCAAACCTCAAATGTGCTGCTGTGCCCACGAGCCCAGCGGTGGCAGCTGCAGGAGGTAAAAGCAGCTCAAATGTCGTCCCATTAATAACCCAGTTAATATGCTTGGGATGCCGTTTTCCTGGACTGTCCAAGTCTAGCAGTACAAGAAGAGTGCTCTGCTGGGGACAAAAGGTAAACAGCTCCACTTTATCATTTTATCAGCTGCATAGAAACCAGTGTGCTAATAAGTATCTTTGAGAATGACTCCAACTACCTATTAGATAAGCTATTAATTTAGGGGTTTTGATTTGCAACTTTAAAAATGGAGATATGCTTCTTATTGGTTTTGAAGTGGACAATTCAGTGGTTTTAGTATATTTGCAGTGTTGTGTAACCATTACCGTTATCTAATTCCAAAACATTTCATCACCCAAGACTAACCCCATATCCATTGGCAGTCACTCCTGTGCCCCCACCCCCTGCCAACCACTAATCTACTTTCTGACTTTATGGGTTTGCTTAGTCTGGTTTTCCCACAGGAACAGAACCATATGATCCATGGCCTTTTGTGTCTGGCTTCTTTCACTTAGCACAATATTTACAAGGTTCATCTACATTGTAGCATGAGTCAGTACCATGGCCAGCGTCTTCCTGGGGATTCTTGCTTGCATGCTTTCTTGGCTGACCTGCCTCCCCCCACACCCCACCTTCTGACCCCACTCCTGCATTTAGAACCACTTTCTTGGAGGGACCAGAGTAATGTTGCTCAGGCCAAGGCTTTCTGGGGCCCAAGTGTGGTGCAAAGCCAATGTCTGACAGCTCCAGAGGAACCAATGGCTTCAACAGGCATTCAGAGCTTAGCAGCATGGCACCACTGGGAACTTACAAGAAAAGCAGGTCCTCAGGACACCGGAGCCCCACCAAATCAGGCCCTGTGATGTACAGGCCTCCAGGTAAGTGGTGTGCATGTTAGATTTGAGAGGCATTGGTTTGCAGAGCCCTCCTGCCATCTTTCTGAGCTGTAGAGGTGGGGCACTGTACTGATTATGAGCTCGAAATCCAGACCACCCACCACGTGCCAGGCCCTGGCTCTGGGCTCTGCGGGGCTGTGCAGGATTACCTCAGGATCCGAGCACAGGTCTTGCAGTCAGACTTCCAAGACTCAAATCTTCACTGTGCTTGGTGGCTCTGTGACCCAGCATCTCTAAGCTTGTTTTTGCATCTGTGAAGTGAAGGTAATGATTAAAAATAGTCCCTGTCCCATAATGTTCACTGCAGTGTATAGACAGGATATCTGGCCGATGTATTTAGTTCAGTGCGCGGCACTCCATAGGTGGTCAGCAATTATTAGTGTGATTATCTCTCTAGCCACCTATTTACCTATCTGCCTGTTGAAGTGCAGGCAGGATGGACATACCTACCTCATAGCCTTTCAGAGAGGATTAAATAAAACGACTTGTAAAGTGCAATCAAGTGTTCGCCATTAGAAGAATGAGAATTCTTTCTGCAAATGACAGAAATAAGGAGGCTTATTTTCCCCAAAGTTGCCTCAATGGAAACACCCACCAAGGTTTTATGTCCCCCTCAGACTCTCACAGGGAGAGATGTTTGCCTTTGCTAAGTCTTCTTTGGTTCACTCCTTGTGAGTTGGAAGTGTTCTAACGAGTGAAGATAGAGAGGGAGCAGCGGAGTGGGACTTGTCCATAACTAGAGAAGTGGAACATGCCTGCAAGTGAGAGTGGGCATCGCAGGGAGAAAGGGCACCGTCCACGCAGGACAGGCAGCCTCTACGAGGGTCCAGACCTGCCTGGCTGGTTGCACAGTCCTTTCTCATCTTTGGAATCACCAGAAGGACAGGCGGGGCAGGGACTGTCAGCCTCTCTGTGTATACAGGGCATCTGGGTTAAGCAAGGTTAGAGGGTCAGTCAAGATTTCACCCCAAGGCAGGCACCCCCCACCCCACCCAGTGCTACCTACTGAGATGTATAAGTGTCCTGTACCAGAGGGGCATTGCCCAAGCATACGATTTTCTTGAAAAGAAAATCAGAAATAAAATGCTTAAAGGACAGAAGCTGGTGCAGAGGGATTGAGTTACACACTAGAATGTGTTCCCCAAGGAGGACTTGGGGCCAGCCGTTTTGGCCATTATGCTGATCCTACCTGCCCAAAGGACTAGGACACAGACAACTCCGCTAGGGGTCAGGGCAAGAAGAGAAAATGGATGAGGTGAGGCGCAGCGCTTGGGGACAGGCATGTCCGCAAGCTGAGTTCTCAGGAGGGAGGGGCTGAGAAAAGACGGCCCCTGTCAGGAGGGTGGCGCTGCCCACTGGGGACACAGTTTCCTTCCGCTTCTGCCTGGATTCTGGGTCCGACCTTCCTTCCACTGCAGAGCCTCCCTCTCTGTGAGCAGCAGGCTGGGGGCACTCGGAGCTCAGCCTCTGGCTTTACCAGGCTTCACCTGGGCTCCACCCTAACAGTGACTGACCCCAGAGGAGGTGATCTAATCTTCTCACCTCAATTTCTCCTCATCTGCCAGTGCACAAGCATCCATTGATTAATTTACTTGATGAATGAATCGATCTCATGGAAGGAAAAGGAGATCAAGCAGATAAAGCACGTAGTGTGGTGCCTAACACATATTAAGTGTTCACTAAAGGGTTAGCAATGGCTATTATCATAATTTTTCAGGACTAAGTCAGAGTAGAAATCTGTAGAACTGTATTTAACATGACTATGTTAATTTCAAATTTTCTTAAAATTGATATTTAGAGAGGGAAGGAGAGGGAGAGAGAGAGGGAAACACCCATGTGAGAGCAAAACATCGATCAGCTGCCTCCTGCATGCCCCTACCAGGGATGGAGCCCTGACCAGAAATGGAAGTGGCAACCCTTTGATGCACGGGACGATGCCAAACCAATTGAGCCACACCGGCCAGGGTGACTATGTTAATTTTAATTAGTACAGGCAAAGAGATGCTAGTCCTATTGAACCCATGCTTTAATGTTGAACATTGATATTTCTTTCATGCAGGACTGTCACATTCTGAGGACACACTCACCATGACAGTCATTAGCAGGAGGTAAGGCCCAGAGTGGCCCGTCAGGTCCTTCCCTTCCAAGAAAGCCAGCTCATGCTCTGCAGACTTAGGAGTGAAACCACAGAGCTCTTCCTTTCTCACTTCTCATGTGGGTGGAGACACAGATGTCACCCTCTCAGAAACCCTCTGTGCAATTTCCTCTCAGAAACTAAAGCAGCCCGTTCCCCATCAGAGGTCATGCAAAACACATGCATGAAGTGCTCCAGCATCTGGGCAAGTTCTATATGAAACAAGTGTCAGCTGAGCCAGGGAGTGCCAGAAGGAGAAGCTGTTTTAAGGATAAGTGAACATGGATGAAGCATCTATTTCAAGACAGAGGTGCCTTCAGAGTGACTGAGATGGAGAATTTGGTTTCTGGCGGGCAAATGCCAAATTGTGGTCATCAGGCATGCATGTGGATGCAGAGGAGGAAAGGGAGAGGTTAGGTGGACAGGCCAGAGCCGTGACATCAGGGAGGGTCATGATCTGGGCCAAGTTCTAGCCTCACTCTTCATCATGCCAAGACTGTTATCTTCTGCTCTTGGCACATCATTTGTCCCTCCATGGTGCCACATGAACGTGACATCAGAACAGTCTATGATGTTGGTAACAGGATTGTTCCAAGAGCACAAGCTCTGGAGACAAATGTGAACGCACAGAAACTTACACATGAAGAAGAGCTAAAACCTTAGAGGGGAAGTTCAGATTGGGGAAAATGTGACAATTGCTTATGACTGCAATTATCCCCCTCGATTGTTAGAGGTCAGAGTGATAGGCCATTTGGGGTTACTTGCCTTAACAAAATGAACAGTATCATCCAATACCAAGTGTCACCTGGCCGCTCAAGGACTGATTTGTTAAACCAAGGTTACATTAAGGTTGCACCAAGAAACAAGGGTTTCAGTTTTTGCTTCTGTTGAATTCTAGTATTTTTACTCATAAGCGGTTGTGGTGGTTTTTATAAATGGCTTTTCAAGCATTTTTCAGGTTTCAGTTCTTACAAATGGCATCTGTCCCCTTTTGATGTCATCAGGCTCTTAAACATTTGCTTCTATAGTGATATATGTGAATGATGTAGTCAAGCCTTGCTCATGTTATAAGGAAAATCACTAAGCTCCTCAATGTTTTACTAATGTGTGGACATTTCCACGTCCTACAGAGCCATTGCAATGGCTCATCTCACAAGAGTGATCTCAAAAAATAATATGATTTTGTATTTTCATCTTAATCAAAATATTGAATGGCAAATAATCATTTATAGAACGTCCATTTCCATTAAAGTTTACAACCCAAACAAATTGACATGAATTAAGTCATTGAAGTATTTACTGAGCACATACTATATGCTCAATGTTATGCTAGGCACCAGCTATCAAAGACATACTTCTTATGGTGGAGAGGCTCACAGCCTAGAGAAATGGGCTGTCGGAGGACTGAGGGATTCACTAGTCTTCAGACCTCAGTTGAGCGTCTAATTCGGCCCCTCACAGCTACAGATGAGAAGACCTCGCCCAGGATGATCAGATTCTAGAGCTGCTTGTTTGACTCCACTCTGGCCTGGACCTGGAGTCAGCCGCTCAGGGTTTAGCAGGATGAGGACAACAAACAGGTAAGAATAAAGGAAAATTGCAGTGACCTCATTGAAAGCCTGTAGTACAGTTATCACGCATCCTACATATCGTTAGCAGCCCATAACAACCAAAGCTACTTATCAAGTAGCTGCTCTGCACCAGGTACTTGATCATCACCTCACATTCATTATTGTCCCATCCTCCCAACAATCCTCACAATTCCATTTTACATAAGGGGAAACTGAGCTCAAGACTTCAGCAAAATCACCAGTCAGACTTTGAGGCTAGATCTTTTTAGCTCCAGAGTGAAGACACAACCATTACTTAGTTTTGTGGCTTGATACCCACCTCCACCAGCTACACATTGAACCTTCAGAGGTCCTACTGCTTCTCACCCGATCTCTCTCTCTTTAGAAAGTGGCCCTTTCCCAAGGGCATGGATTGATCATGCTGGTCTTAGTGCACCTGCCGTTTAAGAGTACTCAGGTTCTTCTAAGGCAGCGGTTCTCAACCTGTAGGTCGCGACCCCTTTGGCAGTCAAACGACCCTTTCACAGGGGTCGCCTAAGACCATCCTGCATATCAGATATTTACATTATGATTCATAACAGTAGCAACATTACAGTTATGAAGTAGCAATGAAAATAATTTTATGGTTGGGTCACAACATGAGGAACTGTATTTAAAGGACCAGAAGGTTGAGAACCACTGAATCTAAGGGTTCAAGAGTGGAAGTCAACCCGGTTATCTGCAGGGAGGCAGCTCCCTGAGCAGCTTCATAATGACTAACAGTGTTATGTTAGCACATTGGTATTCCCAATTTTACATAATCAGGTATTTTTGAAATAATTAAACATCAGGACCTTTACAATAACTGGGAGGCTGGGGATGGACTAGGCATTAAGGCCATTTTCCTAAAGGATTTGTGAGGACCACTGACAGGCACCTCTAAATCCACCTCTAAGGGTGGAATAGACACTCAAACCGAACAAGCAGAGATGATAGATTCAGCCCCAGAACCAACCACCTTCAGACCTGTCCCTCCCGTCAGCCAAGGACGCCTAGAGTATAGACAGCAGAAACCATCCACAGACAACTTCCCCAAACATTTGCTTGTATAAATAATTTATTTCTGTTCACAGCATCATATAGGCATATAAAAGGGAGCGGGGACAGAAGAGGAAGGATGGATCAAGACAGAATTGTAGCAGTAGAAATGAAAACAGCCAGGAGACACAGTCCCAACACCATGACAGAGAATGGGGGAAGAGAATTGTTCTGAAACAAAGCTGGCCTCCCTGTATGTGAGAAAACGCTTCAAAAGTTCCTGTGGGGAGGCCCACTTCCTCCATGTGGCACCCACTCATTCTCCCAAGGGCAGGAGGCATCCTAAATCACTGACTGCTAGGTCGGAGGGGACCCCTGGGCTGATGCCTCCAAGGTGATATGTTTGTTCAGAGATGAAATGGGCTATTATTAGGTCAAACATTATAGAAATCAACGGAGACTCTTAACTATTAGTTGAGACACCACAGGGTTTTACTTTACTACACAATTACTAACAGCTGACTGCACCCTTGAAGTGTTGATAGTGCAAGAAAACAAAAATCACTTCGCATCATCTGTAAAGCATGGCAGGATTTGAACAGTGATCTGGAGCCTAAGAATGGTGAGCATGAGAAGGTTACAGTATTTGGCATCTGCAATGTCACAAAATAAATATATTATTCTCTCAATAGTGTGGAACTACCAAAATGTCAAAGTGCTTAAGAAATTGTTGCATGTGAAGAAAATAAAGAAGATGGATTTTTTTTTTTTTTAATAATTCTATACAGAGTCTTCAATGATGGGACCAGCCCATTTAGAAATCAGTGAATATGCTGTTGATATGTAAACTGAAACCTTGCAGGCTTTTCAACACTGCTTAGCTATATTTTCTCTACTGAGTTTCTACAAAAAGACCACCATTGGAGGGGTACCAGATACACCAACAAAGGAGAAAAGAAGATGGGCCTGCTAGGTTCCTTCTGTCAAAATATCTCATCTAAGAACTGGGTTTCAAGCAGGAAGCCAGGAATTCTATCTCTGGTTCGTAAATGAACTTTCTGAGTGCAATGGACAACAGGCATGACTGTATCATTTGACTAACTCACGTGTTCACGCATGATCATGCCCCATTTCAATAGGCTTCCTTCGCAAATTAACTTATAACGGTGGGGGGAACACATAATTCTAACTGTGAACATGGATTCAAAGAGGAAATAAAAATCGAACAGTAAGCTTAAGTTTCCCTTCCCATACCGCGTCTCAGGGTAAAATAACAGCTTTTGCTAACCAAGACTCAGTCCTGATTATAAAAAAATTTATTTAAATTACCTTATTAAAAATATCTATTCTTTTACTTTATTTTCCAAAGCTTCTTTCAACTACACTGTCAAGTGCCGGGGCACAGGTGACCGTGACGTCACACGCTTGCTTTTTATCTCAAGCACCCACTGTGGTTCGCATTTGCTACGCAGGCCAGTTCCCACAAAGATGAATTAGGAAGAGCCTCATCCTGGTACTTTTCCTTCGCTTTTAAATCCATGCAGCAAGGTCAGCTTTTACAACAAGGTGGGGTTTTATTTTGCGGTGCATGACATGAAATACTCTAATGACACATTTTTAATAAAATTCCTAAACAAGATAGACCTCAATGAACCCAATTAGAAATTTGAACATCTCGCCACTTGCAGCGTAAAGGGATATAAAAGGGCAGAGCAAAGTCTTTTTTCCCTACGGTGAATATTTCTAAGGTGAACATTCATTTGTATAAGTTTTTTTTTTTTTTTTTTTAACATGTCTGAAAACCAAAACCCATCATCAGGCGGTTAGTATGAGACATTCCTTGCAAAAAACCATCTTGCAATTCAGCACACATCTGCAGCTGGTGTGCTCACACAAACCAATCGGTAGGCTAAGGGAACTTAAGATTCCACACATATGGGTCTAGATATTTATATCAATGACATAGTACAGAGGGAGGTCCCTGTGTCCACACACACATCCATCCATCATTTATATCCAGAGCCTTACCCTTTAAACACCTTTAGCTATCCTGCAAACAGTAAATGCATCATTTGCCACCACCTCCAACAGTTTTCACTTTATTTTATTTTTTTATTGGTCTCTTTGTGTGATAATGACCTACACATGGACAGGTCCAAACCATCTGGATGACGTCTGGTTCCAGGTGAAAAGCGGTTCTCGGCAAAACTGGTTCGGTAGCCACCACAAATCACCAGGAGAGGGGCATCTTCGGCGCCATTCCCTCAGCCAAGGTTGGTGCAGCACCCCGTGCCCTGGGGCTGTGTATTGTTCCAGGCAGTCCTCTGATAGCCCAAACCACTATCTCCTTTGGGCCCAGAGCAGGACAAGTGAAATTTCAACAGGGTCCTGCCCTGTGACATAACATTATCCGGCTTCCACCGCCCATGGATGCAAGGAGTGGTGGTTCCCCCAGCACCTCCCACTGCCAACATGCCCCCTACCCCGGGACACCCAGGGTTCTGGGAGTTGCATACCTCAGGTAACTCACAGGTGAGGGCGGTGCAGCCTGAACTTCTGGCCCTGCTGGAGTAGGAAGGAATCGCTTTTGTTTCTGATATCTGAGCCTTCCACATGGGCCAGGAGGGCAGCCGGCAGCCCAGGCACGTCCACTCCCCAGGGCGGCCTCCCACCCCATCAGGGAGCTCTGGCAATCAGACAAAAGGTCCCCTGAGCTGGGGGTGGGAGCAGGTGGAGGGCAGGCTGGCAAGTCGGCCTATACACCCAGGTTAAGTCAATAATCCTGCATCCGGGTGCAGAGATTCCATGTTAAAAATTCGAAGCATCGCTTTGGTTCGCTGTCTTTGTTCGCGGACGCGGGTTCTCGCACATCCATTCATTCCTGCCTGGCTCACTCGCTCACTCCCCCCTCGCTCCCGAGCGCGGCCGGGCACATTACCGCTTCTTCTTCTGCTTGAGGGACTTCCTGCGTTTCAGGATCATCTCATAGAGCTTGTCCATGCCCTCTGTGAGGCCCTCGCCGATGATGGCGCACGCCGGCTGGACGTGGTAGGTGGTGGCCGGGATGAGCTCGTGCAGCGCCAGCTGCTTCTCGATCTCGGCCACCGGCAGCGACTTGGGCAGGTCCTGCTTGTTGGCGATGACCAGCAGCGGCGTGCCCTGGTTCTCGGCGAACTTGGTCACCTTGTGCAGCTCCGTTTTGGCCTCCTCCAGTCGGTCCACGTCCACCGAGTCCACCACGTAGATGATGCCGTCCGTGCAGCGGCTGTAGGATTTCCACAGCGGCCGCAGCTTCTCCTGGCCGCCCACGTCCCAGAAGTGGCAGCTGATGCCCTTGGCGGTGCCGTTGCTCAGCTTGATCTTCTCCGTGTTGAAGCCGATGGTGGGCACCGTGTTCACGAACTCGTTGAACTTGAGCCGGTAGAGCACCGTGGTCTTGCCGGCCGAGTCCAAGCCCAGCATGACGATGTGCAGCGACTGGAAGGCCGAGATGTTGGAGGAGATGTTGCCCATGGCTCCTCGCTGCGGCGCCGGCCACTGCGGCTGCGGCGGGAGGGCGCCGCCCCCCGAGCAGTTAAGGGCCCGCCGCGGCCGGAGGCACCTGAGCTCCGCCCGCCGCCCTTCGCCACGACCTGCCTGGCCTCCGGGGCGCACGGTTCGGCGCGCTCAGACGCCGCGGCCCCCAAGCCCGCGCCAGCCCAGCATCGCGTCTCCCTGGAGGGCTTTTGTCTCCTGCAAAGCCGCCTCTGCTGCGACGCGGGATGCTCGCGCCCGAAGCCCTCCTTCGGCCCCGGCTCGCTCTGTGTCTTCCTCGGGCCGCACCCCCACGCTCGGTCGCTGCCCGGCTCTTCCCGGCTGGCTCTCGGGGCTCCGGCAATCGCCTCTGCCCTGGGCGGCGCTGCGGGCCGCTCCCGCTCCCGCTCACGGGGCGCGCCTCGGAGGCGCAGGCGGGGGCGCGGGCTTCCCCGGGCGTCGCTGCCGCCTCTGTCCCCGCAGTCCCCGCGCTACCGCTGCCGCTGCCGCTGCCGCCGCAACCGCCGCCGCCGCCAGCCTGCAGCGGCGGGAGGGCGCCCGGCTCCGCCCCTCGTGGCCCCGCCCCCTGCGGCCCCGCCCCCGCCGCGGCCCGAGGTCGGTGTAGGCTTCTCCGCCCCCCGGGCCGTTTTCGCGCCCTTAGGAGCGTTGGGAATCGCCCTCGTGTCCCCCTCCCGTGCCGCGCCCAGACAATGGGCCCGGGAGCTGTCTCTTCCTCCAGGCCCGCTGACGCATCTTATAAAAATAGCTCCGGGCTCCCGGAACTCCCTGCCCCCCCAACCCTGGCCGGCGACTGCCCCGCGGGGCCATAGCCGGAGGGGGGGCGGCACCACCTGCTTCGGAGAGCGGGTTCGGGGTTCCCGCCCTGCAGACGCTGCCGCTGCCCGGAATCCGAAGTGAGGCAGCGGAGGGCAGCGTCCGCCCAGGGAGTGGGGAGCGCCCGGGGGTGGGGTGACAGTGCCCCCTGGGGAGTTAGGGCGGGAGGGTCAGGTCTCCAGCCCCCAGGAGAAGGGAAAGGAGGGCGCTGGCTTCAGTGAACCACCAGCCTGCACCCCGAGCGCGCCGCTGTACCCAGCCTGGGCACCTTTCCACTCGGACGCCCTTTGTCCGGGTCCCTGGTCTTCCCCAAGCCCTGGCTCGCTTTCCTGCCTGAGCTCCAGGGGGCTCCACCAGGCAACCGCGCACGGGAGGCCCCAGTCTGTGCCTAGGATCCCGGAGGCCCAGCTTTTCCTGTCTGGCGGCAGGGCTGCGTGCAGGGGTCCAGCATTTGCACCATAGGCTGTGGTGGAGGTGGGGAGATAGGTGGGGAGTTAGGACACTTGATCTCCAGATAACTCAGACAACTCATCATTCCAGACAGCCCCTTGGCTGCCTTATTCTGTTCCCACCAACTATGCTGACATCCCAGGTCCAACGTTAACATCCCACCCTACTTTGAGAACTGAGACCCACCTGCCCACAGGGGAACCGTTCTTCCTGCACCTGGGGATTTAGACGCACTTGGCGGCTGAAACAAAGTAGGTCCATAGTTTGGAGTCCGTGGCACCAGAGGTTACAAACACCAATGTGGGTCCCTGGCTTCCATCCCCCCTCACTCCAATTCAGCGGTTTTATTCCGGTTTGTGAACACCTAACAAATGCACATTCTCTCTGGATGCAGAGGAACCAGTGCGTTATGGGGAACACCCAGACCTGAGGGAGGAGAGGCTGCCAGCAGGGGGAACGGTCGCATGGGCTCATTCCCACTTACGAGCAGGGTTGAAAACGATAACCATTTAGGAGTAAACCCCCACATTTTATAGGTGTGCTTTCCTTTACCACCTTCCTTCACAAGCCACGATAAGATATATGACGATAAGATAAATGGCTTTGTTGGTACTGAAACGTGTGAGGAGACCACAGCTGTAGAAAGCAGGACAAGCCATCCTGTCTTTGGAATTCCCGTGGGGGCAGCAGCCATTGCAGTCCTCTGCCTTCCAGAGTGGGTGCAGGGACGGGAATGTAATGTCAGGGCTGGAAATGGACTTGAGGATTACTCTGTCCAACCAGCTAGAGGAGAAAACCACAGTCCAGCGCTGCTTTTCATGTTGCCAGGGTGGAACCTCGATGCAGAGGCCTGCCCCCAGCCCAGTGGTATTGGTGCCGAGGGCTGAGGGCCTGCCTGCTCTCTCTCTCTCACTTCACCCACATTCTAGGTCAGGGGTGGGCAACCTTTTTGTGAGTGCGTGCCAAAACCAGCAAAATCTCTGACTCAAAATTCTTCTGCGTGGCAAACCCTAATTTTTTGAGAACATATTACGCCTACTTGATATCTCTTAAGGTGTACGTATGTGAAGAACCTTGAAGAAATAATAAAATTCATTCGAGCGACAAGAAACACAGTATATGATGATGAAAAATACATTTATTTTTTAATGTATACATGTACACTGATAGTCCGACAAAAAACTTTATGACTCTGTTTGATATTATCAGTGGGACTTTTGCTGATACATCACTAATGACAGATTTTACATCAGGTTTATATTTCGTGACCTTCAGAGATATATGCACGAGCTACTACTTTCATCCGTCAGGCTACTCCTATTATGAGACTTAACAAAATTCATCACTGAGAACAAAGATTCACAAGCGTATATGGATGAAACCAAAACACTGGTCAGATCAAGGAAGGCAGGGAGAGTTAAAGCAGAGGCATAGAAATTGCTTTTCCCCTCTCTCGTCAATCCATGTCTATGCTCTTTAAGATAACTTGTTATGTAAAATTATTTATTTATCTAAGATGCACCTACACTGAATTTATCTGAAAAATTAAAAAGTCTATATTAAGAAAAAAATTGTAAATGGAAGATTATAAGAGAGGGTTTCGCGTGCCAGCAAAAGTTACCTGCATGCTATGTTTGGCATGCGTGCCAGGGGTTGCCCACCCCTGCTCTAGGTTAATTTAATGGGAAGTGAAGTTGTAAGAAACCTGAATTAAGTGGCAAAAGACAGAAATTCAACTCCAAATGAGTTGGACAAGCATGCAAGTGTATTCACTGGCAGATTTGAAAAGTTCATGATTCAGGCATGGCTGGATCCAGGAGCTCAAACGAAGTCTTTAGACCAGACGTCTCTTCATTTCTTTTGTTGCCCTTCATATTGATTTGTTTTCCTACTGGCATCCCTGGACTCACATCCTCAGTTTATATCCTAGAGGAAAAAAGTTCTCTTTCCCATTAACTGTGACAAAAGCCAGAGGACACATCCCTTTGGCCTTCCTGGCCCACCCCTGGATCAAGCATTACTCTCCAGAAGGATGGCACACATAGATAGGTGTGGCCCAGGGACACGGACTGGGGAGGGGTGGTTCCCAAAGAAGAATCAGGCACCTGTCCCCAAAAGGCAAATGGTCGTGAGCAAGCAAGAAGAAATGTTGGTGTAATTTATAATGAGGTCATTTTGGTTATTGGGAACCGTGGAAGACAGAATTTTGTATTTTTGTAGTGATTTTCTTTGCTTTTTTCAAGGCCTGCCCCATTGATAGCACCTCCTCATTAGAGCGTTTCTCCTTCCTCCTTCCTCTGTGCCCCAGGCAGGGCCACTGCTGGGTGGTAGTCCGAGATGGGACTTTGATGAGTAGCCTGGAACCTGGGCATTTGGAAAGGCACAGATCAGAAGGGGACCCTTTTGGCCTGGCTCCCACAAATAATCTTAACATAGAGCTCCTTTCCCTCACTTGCCTCCATCCCCGGTCAGGTCTTGTTTTTGTTTTAAGGGTAGTAGGAGGAAATGTTTTAGTAAAACACCCGACATGTTTTCCTGGTGCTGTACTAACAACTGCCAACAGTGGTTTTCACTGCAGCTCCCACTTTTTGCTCCCCCGCGGTGGGGTTTAGCCATCCAAGCGCTACCTATTGTCCAGTAGAAAAGCAGAGTCACAGACATTAATAGAGCCTCCCAGAGCAGAGCCATTCAACAGCAACTCACCGTAACTGAATGGCAACCACTCTGCATTCTAATTTCACTCACCAGGTGATATGTTGGCTTTACAGTTGATAATTTAACTTCCTAGTATTTCCCATAAAAATGTCATTCGGCTCAGTCAACTTTCAACTATGAATTGCAATGAGAAACTCTGGAGTGATGAAAAGGAAAGTCATGTTTACCTCTATGTCAGAAATGCAAGCCCGACTTAGAACCTCTTTCTACGTGGACTTAGCATCATGG
The DNA here is from genome assembly GCF_028538775.1 of Myotis yumanensis. NCBI lineage: Eukaryota > Metazoa > Chordata > Mammalia > Chiroptera > Vespertilionidae > Myotis > Myotis yumanensis. Next base: position 32,519,035 of record NW_027223759.1, read on the forward strand.
CTGATGGTCTGGGCTCTGTCGACAGACTGGGTGGGTGCCTTGTGGTTCTCACCACATTCTAGTCATGTGGCAATACCCAGCTCACTATTTCTCAAACTTCCCATTTTCAAAATGTACCTAACACATGTGGTGGTTGTGACGAACAAATGACATAATACATGTAAAGTGTTTGGCACAGTGCCCCGCACACAGTAAGTGCTCAATAAACGTTGGCTTTGATAACTGCAAAGAAACCACTTTGATACTGTAGTACGTAGTCACATGAGTAGTGATGCCCCCTCCCTGTTGGCATGTGTTCCACGGAGTGGAAAATGTTGGCTGCGTGTGCTACTTTCTTCATTTTAATTAATCCGAAGACATTCCTCAAAGAGTAATGTGTGCTGTGTCTTGCCTGAGATGAATTTCACTTCCAGCAGCAGCAATATTTCAGCTCCTCTCCCTTCTCTTCTGCATCAAGATGACTTTACACCCAGAAAAGAACTCAATTAGTTTGAGTTAAACAGAATGCAATTGGATCCTGAAATATTATCTTTTTTCCCCCTTTAAGGGCTTAGAAATAAAGTGTGCCGCCTGTTGAAGTGACTTTTGAGTGTTATCTAGTGAACAGAGCAATGTATCCCATGGTTATTATCTTTGAGTTATTAAGGCTAATAAGATGCAAAGGTGAGCGTCCCATCCACAGGTGAGTGTGGATAAGGATACAGATCAGAACTGGGCATGCGAATCCACCAGCACGCACATAAGGAGAGAGATTATTTGCGCTTTCTGATTGGCTCCCTGGGTTCAGGTCCACTGCCCCTGTGCTTATCTGTTATAATCCAGGAGTGCCCTCTACTGAGCTTCTTGTGTAATGGATGAAGGCCTTTACAGGGCTGAGTTTGCCTAGTCAATGTTCAGTCCATACTGAACAAATGAATGGATAAGCAACTCCCTGATCTGATTCTCTATCTGGATCTGCGGGACCAATTCTCTTAGATCCCCACTTGTTAAGATGAGAAAGTGCTTCTGTTGGGGCCCAGAGCTTTGGGATGTTAACTCTCCAATGCAGACTCGGGTCTTGTCTGTGTGGCCAGTGCAGAGCAGGAGGGTGACTGGCCAGGAGAGAGAAGCAGAAGCCGGGCAGAGCATGGAGGGGTTTGACCAGGAAAGCCATTCAGAGCATCACAAATTGATGGAAGAGAGAGGGACTCAGCATCCAGGAAACCCAGCTGAGATTAGAGATGGGAAGAAATCAATATTTGCATCTTATTCAGTGGGCAAGCAAAGCAGCCAGAAATGGAGATGGGACCCGGAGTGAAGAATCAAGGAGGCCAGTTGGACAAAGAAAGCAATGAGGCCTGAAGCAGCCGGAGCCAGGTGGTCCAGGATTGAAATTCTTTGGCTGGTGGGAGTGTTTCCTTAACAAAGAACTCACCCACACCCCCAGAAGTCTCGGGGAGTGCAGGATGGGCTATGTCTCCATCACTGGACAGTCTCTGCATTCCAGGTGAAATGCCAGCCCCAGGCAACACACAGAGGGACTAAAAGACGCTGCTTCCAAGGGGAGTTTTGTGGATGGTGCAATAGATTTTGCTGGAGACAGATATGAATTTGGGATGTTTATGGCTTTTTGCTTTATTCAAGTGGTCTAAAGACTGGATATAAAAGGGACCAATTACCCTATTGTCCATCAAGTTTATGATTTTAATGAAAAACAAAAACCAAACAAAAAAAATCCCAAACAGTTCAGAGTACCTTACTTTATTTTTTATTATTATTATTATTATTATTATTATTATATTTGTGTGTGTGTGTGTGTGTGTAGCAACAAGGCTGAAATAATTCAGGTTCTCATTTTTCCCAACAACCACTACTAGGATCATTTTGTAGTTGTTTCAAATTTTGGTAAAAAACAAACAAACAAAAACAAAACATAGTTAAAATATTTTTCCCCATTCAAGTCTCCATTTATCAATTGCTCATCTCAATTACATGTCCGAGATAGGTATGAAAATTTAGAAGTTATTATCTTTTCTATCAATATTATTTCCAGATAAGATTCTTGTATAAGATTGTTTTCAACCTCTCCTTAAAAGCTTAAATTTCATCTCTTAAGTGAACTTTTATCAAGGATGTCAAGAACCCAGGTCTACTGATATGACAAAACAATTTCTTATCAGTGCCAGTACCTTTTCAGGTGAAGGAGAAGAAAGAGTTTGGTATGCAGAAGTTATTTCTGATTCCTTTAATAATTCAGTTACCGTAATTATGTTTCGACTCTAAAAGCTACAGTGAAGAAAGAGGGGGAAACAGGATAATAAATACTGATTAGAGTTCTGTACCCGCAACCAAAAAGTATTTGATGGAAACAGAGCACTTTGGCTTCTCCTGCTCCCTCCTCCCCAGGTGAACTGGGATGCCTATTATTTTCACTTAATTAAAACCTCCTTGGCTGGACCCAAGAGAGAGGGAAACAATTGCGCTTTTGTGCTTCTCTGAGCCCTGTCGGCTCCTTACTGTGGCGGAGGAGGCAGGGTGTGTTGCCAGCTCTTGCTTTGTCTACTGTGTGGCCGGTCACTCAGGACGACTCGTCCTTCTAATCCAACAGTCGCTTCTTGTGGAGCTACGCTGTCTGTGAATATGCTCCAAGCCCCTGAAGAGCGTTCTTTGGCTGGTTGCTGGGTTTGTTAGAGACACGGCCACCAAAGATTATTATTTCCCCAGAGTTACCCCGTGCTTATGTGATCTAACACTTTTTTCTTTCTTTTTTAAAAAATATATATTTTATTGATTTTTTACAAAGAGGGAGAGGGATAGAGAGTTAGAAACATCAATGAGAGAGAAACATTGATCAGCCGCCTCCTGCACACCCCCCAATGGGGATGTGCCTGCAACCAAGGTACATGCCCTTGCCCGGAATCGAACCTGGGACCCTTCAGTACGCAGGCCAACGCTCTATCCACTGAGCCAAACCGGTTAGGGCCACTTTTTTCATCGATCATAGAAAATCCCTTTTACTTTCTTGCTCCTGCCCCCTCTGAGCTCTTAAATCTGCTTTCCTAAGGTCATTGGGGACCAAAGGAAAAATCCCAAGGCCCTTTGGTTCCCTTCTTACCTGGCCTTTCAACGGGCTCTGCTGATCACTCCATCCTTCTAAACGTTTTTCCATAAGAAAACCAACTGGCCCGGCTGGTTGGCAGTACTGCTACCTGAGATGCAGGTGACCATCATGCCCACGACTATCTCGGACTGTTAGCATAGGGAGTGAGTAGAGGAAGGGAGCAAAGGGAATTAGACATTATTAAGCTTAATCAACTAGGGAGTGTAAGCTTGTTTAGCCAGGAAACTAAAGCTTTACACACTCCAGGGAATAGCAACCTTGCCCGTCAAGGGGATGAACACCCATCCCTTCCCCCACAGGAGCAGTCCGCCTTCCAGAGCCTGGATTGTGGAGGAGCAGGGGGCGGTGCTTCTATGAGGCATGCGCAATATGAGTCAAGATAGTGACCATACAGGCTGGTCAGTCTAGCCGGGGAGGGGGTGGGGAGAATAGATTGATTAGGAGGCGGACCCATTAGAAGCCGTTGAAAGCTTGGGAAGTTGATTGGTTCCTTGAAAAGAGTACCTGGTCCTTCCCAAGCCTGAGATGATATAATCCCAGCTAACAAAGCCTTTCTCTCTCTCCCACCCAATAGTGCGCTGGACCCTGTGCACTGGCACGTTCTCACTCCATAGCAACCATGTGGCCTTAGCAGCACCCACCCAGCGGATAGCCAGGCAGACTCCAAACGCAGGCTCCAAGTGCGAGCCTGGGTAGCAGCACAGCAAGAGCTGGGAACAGGGCTAAGCTACTTGGACCCGGACCCTGGACGGGGACTGAGACTAGCAGGCACCTGCGGCCCAGCAGCCTCGCAGACTCTAAACACCACAGACTCTAAACACCGGCTCCATCCTGAGCACAGCCGGGAAAACAAGCTCTAAGCGAGCTGGATGGCAATAAAGGCTGGACTGGACTGAGCTTTAACATGGATTCTACTTTGGCACAAAATGTCTGGGCACTGGCCCTATTTTTGGGCCTGATGAAGGCAGGATTGGATGTTTTCCACGGAGGAACAGATGGAGATGGGACATAGAAAACCCAAGGGAAATCCTTTGATTTTGCATCTAGCGCCACAAATAAATCTCATCACCAGGCCTCATCCTTCCTTGTGGGTCTCCTGGAAGGTTTTCCTTGCAACACCGCAAGGACCCCACTTCCACCTGCAGCAGGATGGTCACAGGTTCAGAGGTGCACCACCCCCATGGACCTCCAAATGTGCAGCTACAACACGGTGCTCCCCTCCCCCTCTCCCATCACGCCCACTAGACTTTGTTTCATTAGTTGTCAGTCCATAGAACCTTGGTGGCCCCCAGTGGTTGGTCCTGGACCTTCCCCTCCTCTGTTACCCAGTAGTCAATCCCTTCTGCCTCTCATGATTTCTCACTATCACTGCCAAGAGCAGCTGGGTGCTGGGTTCACTTGGCGGCATTCCCCAGGGCACCCATCTCTTGGAGCTGCAGCCTTCCCAGGGTGCCGCTGGACGCCCGCTGGCCATCAGGAGACTGGACTGCTGTACTGTCCCCATCAGCTGCAGTCCTGACATCCGGCCAGCCATTTGGAACTGCCTCTCCCTGTCTCCTGAGTCAGACCAGCAGCTGCTGGTTGCATCTCCTTTGACCTGGATGCAGCCCCGTGTCCTCTGATTTATGAGGGGCTGGTGCAGACCAGAGAAGCCAGGGGGACAGAAACAGTCACTCCAGCTGTTTCCCAGCCTGTTCTGGCTTAGGATGAAAAGATAAAGAAAAACAAAAGCAAAGAAATGAGAATAAATTTAATTTCTGTGGTGGAAGAAACTCACTACCACTTATTGAATTCTAGCTTATTTGTCTAGAGTTTCTTAACTTAATTTCCAGCCTGCTGCTCATGGGCCATGTCTTCGTTATATTTTTATCTGGTGCAAAGTGGGCAAAAGAACTCCATAAAAACAACCCTAGGTTTCTCCTGGCTAAAGAAGTCATAAATTCAAATGTAAACATTAGGCTTAGACTTTGGGGCAGAGTGGTGATACAAGAAACAATTAAAATCACATGTAGTCACAGGGCCAGAAAGTTGGCTACAGACAGGTGTCTACTATAAAAAGTTGTTTATACTGGCCAGAAATTGGAATGCCCATCTGTAGCAAAATTATTAAATAATCTAAGATACTTCCATGCCATCAAACACTTCAGAGCTAATAAAAGGAATGGGACAAATCTGTGCGTGTTGTAATGGTTATGATCACCTGATTGATTTTTAAGAAAGGATAGTACACAAATACTCCCCTCTAGATGAAAAATTGTTAGTCTCTGTCATATGTATATATATGTGTGTGTGTGTGTGTGTGTGTGTGTGTGTGTGTGTGTTTGAATGTGTAGGTATGTGAGATAGATATGTAGATATGATATATGTGAGGATTTTCTAAAAAGAAACACAGGAACACAAAAATCTATTGGTAGTGGTTATTTCTGGACAATGGAACTGAGTATGTGGAATGGAAAAGAGACATGTTTCATTGTATACCTCCCGTACGGTTTGAATTTACTTTTTATGTGCACAAAAATATCATTTTCATAATAAAGAATGTAAAAAAAACACACCCACCATTTAGCTAGTGAATGCAGGCACAGACAGAAAAAATGCCTGCATACATAAGCAGATTTAAAAGGCTCTTAATTCTGCACTGCATTCTAGGAAGAATTAAAATAATATAACAAACGCCCAGAGAATGAATTACCACACCAGCAAATGTCAAATATCCATAAGTAAGTGCTTCCTGTCTAGAGGCATGTCAGCAGCCTTCAAGCATGACTGAGACGGGGCTAGGGCAGCCCTTCCCAGGGCAAATTGACGGAGAGCATAATTTTCCTTCAGAGCTGCTATTCTGCTACCTCAAGGTCAGGCTGGCAAGGTTAAACATCACAGTAACAGTTAGAAGCACTTTCCTGGGGAGGTGGAAGCGGGGCGAGGTTCAGCTCTTCAGAAACCTTTGACCTCCGGGGAAGGTGTATGCTGCCAACATCCCAAGTGCTTTGCAGGCTTTCAAGTGATTCTCTCCAGGGCCGTCCCTGAAAATAAAACAGTGGACTGGCATATGCTCATAATGCCAATGACATTTTGTGCCATTACTTGAAAATATAAAATCCTCTTCTGCTGTGTGTGCATGCAGATATCTTTCACAGCGACGTTTAATCCCCATATCATTAGCAACTTATCACAGGAAAGTCATGGAAAGTAGCCTTCCAGTGGAGTTTCTGTATGTAGTGAAGAAACCGACTTTCCACGAGGTTTTCTCACACTTTTTGTAACCACCTGGGCAAAACTAAACACAGTAACATTAGATGAGTTTCTTGTGGAAATAGGATGCCTTTCACTTTTAAAGGATGTATGTTATTTATACACCAATGCTTATCGCCCAAGGCGTAGGTGCTCTCGATGATGCTAAACGTGTGTATTACCAACGGATACTCTTCTCCCCTTCAAACCTCAACGCCTCTTGAGGAAGTAACATTTTCCTGAAAAAAAAAACAAAACATCCTTCTAGACCATTTTTAATTTTGACGTCTTAACGGAATTGTATGAGGAACTGAAACGAATAGAATAAAATATTGTCATTCAGGGAGCAATTGAGTCTGGCCAGGGTCATCAACCATGTCATTGCGCCTGGTATCGATCATGTCTGCTCATGGCAATTTGACCTTTGCCCTCTCCACAGTAATTTCAGTAAGCTCATTACTTTTTATTCCTTCTCGGGGCACTGTAAAGACCCAAGCTAAAGAACTTAATCAGCAAATTTGATTTATCCAGGATGTGAACATAGTTATTTGCCTCCTTCCCCCCATTCTAGAAACTTCTGTCATAGTCAACAATACATAGAGTTGGAAATGATGTAAGAAAGTCAGAAGATTCTCTAAGCCACCTGCACCTCACATGTTCTTATAATCAAATTACTAAAATCATATATATATATATATATATATATATATATATATATATATATATCACATGAGGATATTTTTTCCCATTGATTTTTGGAGAGCGTGGAAGGGAGGGGGAGACACACAGAGAGATAAACATTGATGTGAGAGAGACACATCAGCTGGTTGCCTCCTGCACACACCTGACCGGAGCAGGGGACCAAGCCTGCAACCGGGGTACATGCCTTTGACCAGAATTGAACCGCCAACCCTTCAGGGGGCTGATGGTCTCACCAATGAGCCAAACCTGCTGGGCTTTTAACATTTATTTTAGGTTATTTTTCCTTTTTCTTTTCTGTTGAAGCCATTCTCCTGATAACCACTCTCTGCAACAAAGGGTTGATTTTTTAAAATCGCAGGAAATAGACTTGGAATGTATGGATAAGCTCTGTGAAGCCAGCATTGAACCAAGCACCTATCAGGAATCAATATTCCAATACAGGTAGCCAAAGAATATTATTTTCATGACAAATGCTATTCCTTTAAATGCTCTGAACCTTCATCTTTTCATTCCTCAAGTTCCTTCTAGTGAAGAAATCCTCCTAACTTGTTAACATGAATTAGTGAGCATAAGCTATTTTCTTTATATTGGATATGTGGGAAGGTGGTTACCCGTGTTAATCTGTGGTGGATAAACCACCATTCATTTATTCATAAATGTCTATTAAGATTTTAGGATGCCCAAACCATTTGAGCAGGTGAGTACGGGTGATAATGGGAGATATATGTTGACAATATGTCCAAGGCATGAGCCCTCTACTCAAAACATTTACTGCCTGGTTGGGAGTTAAGTGGTCACCCACTTCGGGGAATCACATCTCTTTCACTTCTCCTCTATTGCTTGCCTTTCTTCTCACTTTTCCACTCCAACCTCACTCTTTCCTTTTTTCAGATTCCAATGTCCTCTTCTTCCTGCCTTGTCCTTTCTCTCTTACAAGGCTGTCCCCCCACCCTCTCGCTGAGTGGTGGCCCCTGGTGCCAGCCTGGACCCACCTCCATGTCCAACTCAACAAAAAAGAGAAAGGCATTCCGACAGGTAAGTGAGGAAACGGCCTGATCCACAGACCAGGGTCCTGTGCCACTGTGCCCAGGGCCCTTGCTGCTGCGTGGGCTGTAAGATCACCAATGGACGCACAGTAGACACCCATGTTCGAGTCGCCATATAATAGCTCATGTTTCACATGGGGAAAGGGTCCAAGTGAAATACAGAAAGTGAACAAACCATCATTTCCAGTAGAAATACAGTCTTTGAGGAAATAATTCAATATTTAATCACTTAAGACACAGTTTGTGAATATACATTCTGTGCCTGGTGATGGACTCATGAAACATATTGCTGATTCTAAAGGAGTTTGTAGGCCAGTGACAAGTGCAGACAAGCCATCGGGCAGGAATAGCAATGGGCAAGTTCTCAGGGTGAGGGGAACCCAGAGCATGGTGGGGTGGGGTGGGGGACGACAAGGAGAGGAGTAGGGGAAGTGAGGAGAACACCCTCAGGGGAAGCATCCGTTCAGGTGACACCTAAACGAGGAACATAATCGACAGATTTTCGGGTAAATAAAACATGTCGTCAGCCCTTTGGTTCCCGTGATTCTGTCCTCATATCCTCCCGAATGCATTGTGGTACCCTGATGGTCTTGGGGTAACATGGTCATGAACCAACATAAGAAAACAAGGCAGCTTGTTAAGAAGGGCTCTGCGCAGCATCCTGGGACAAGAAGCCTCTGCTAGCAGCACCTGGGAGCAGAGTTGAGGATAACACCCCTGACAAGTCCAGGTGACTAATCAGGAGTTTTCTCCTCCAGCACCAAGGGCCTCTGTGCAACCACTTCAGGTGGATAATACAAAAGCTCACTTACAATCTTGAAATCATACCACCCACTTAGCAGGCCAGCCTTGGAGACCTACTGATTAAAAGGGTAAGAGTGATAACAACAAAAATAGCTTCTGGTAATTCAGTGGATATTGTGTGCTAGTTCACTGGTAACACCTCTCAGTTGGTGTGTTGTGACCTCAAGGATGTGGCACTTTATATTTCAAAGATTTATTTTAATAACACCACTTTCATGTTAAGGAGGTTTATATTAAAAAGCAAGTCAGGAGAATAATGAGAAGGAAATTCGATCTAGTCTCCTTATCACAAGAGGGGCTGCATGGGACAGAGAAGGCCCTGAGGGTCCCTCTGTGCGGACCCCTACAGGGAAGCACCCCACCTAGCCCCCTCCGCACCGTCCCCATAAATATGCACTTTCTTCATCTTCTGTTCAGCACGTATTGAGTTTCCACTGTGTATACAGGGCTCTCTTGGCCACAAGAACACAAAGGTCTACAAATCCTGTTCCTTTCCACCTCCCTCCCTCCTTTCCCCTCTCTTTCCCTCTCTCCTTTCTTCTTCTCTCTCTTTCCCTTTCTATACTCCCTCCCTCTGCCTCTCCCCCTCTCCTGCCCCCCCTCCTCCCCAGACCTCTAGCCAGTGCCTGGCAGGTCTCCTCCTTCCCCTGAAGACTCCCCTGCCCAACCTTGCAGCCCCCAGTCTGCTGTGCCCTCTCCCCCGCCTTCTGAACTTGTCCTGCAAAAGCCACTCCTGATCCTGCACAAACTGGATGTCTTTCAGTCCTTATCTTACTTGTCCCCATGGCCTCTGGCACCTTGACCACATTCTCCACGCCCCCCCCCCCCCCCCCGTCCCCCCCTCCCCCCCACCGCCCCAAACTCTCAGCTTTGGGTTTCTTTGCATTTCAGTACAGCCCTGCTCCCAGCTCTTTTGTGCCTTGAGGCTCCCTAACAGGGTCCTTTTCATCCATCTGCCCAGGAACTGTGAATGTTTGCTGGGTCCTCGGCTTGGCCCTCTTTCCACACCACATGCACCTTCGAAGGATAGGCTCTCTGCTCCTGGGACTTCTTCCCCACAAATCTCATCACCCCGATGTCTGCCTCTCCTGTGCTCTGTGCCTCAGTCTCCTCAACCGTAACATCAGCATAACCATAATGTCTACCTCACATGGCCCTTTGAGAATCACATGAATTAATTAATCCACCTGGAGAGCTTAGAAGAGTGGCTGGCCCAGCTTGGTACTCAATAAACGTTCTGCTATCATGACTGGCATCCAAAAATACCCCAGAGCCCCGCTCCTCTAGCATCCTGCTTTAGATGGTTCCTTGCAGCCAATCTGTTTCCTTTATACCAAACAGATTGCATTTTTTTCCAAAAAATAAAAATGAATTAAGAGGCTGTAGTAGTCTAGAGGAGAAGGGAGAGGAAGGAGAGTGCCAACGGACATAGAGAAGAGGAGTGATGGCCAGAGAGGTGAAGGGAGGCAGGCAGGCGGAGAAGAGAGTACAGGGGGACTGGAAAGCAACCTGCCAAGAGAGAAAATGTGTGGTTGGGGGTGAGAAGCACCATCCTGAGAGTGTCCACCCAAAGACTGAAGGAGAGAAGTCTTCTGTTGTGATATACACAGAGTTGATGCCCTAGAGTCATCTCACATTCATGGGTAAAGTGGGCTCACCTCCTTGAGTAAATAGTAATGCCCAGAAGGTAAAGATCTTATATCATCTTCTTTTAGAATCCCTCCCCCCAGGGACTTGACAAAAGGATGCCTGTGTAATGAGCGACTGCAAATTGCTTATCCAGTATCAGGAAGAACCTGTAGGTGAGTGGTATCTACTGTTTTCCTTTGTATCAACAATAAGGGTCCACGGCAGAAGGACTCAGGAATCCATCAAGCAATTTCCAGTTTCACTGGAAACATCACTCATGAATGATCACCAATAGCCACTCTGCAGTTATGCCCTGGTGTGCAAATAGAGGCCAACTTAGGTAGGAATCCATCACATCCATGAAGAATACAACTTACCAGTGACAGCAATGTTAATAGATCCCACAACTCAATCTCTCAACTAATCATAATGTGAGAGAACAGAAGGTCGTACCTGTCCATGCTGTGGACTTGGAGCCAGGAAGAACCATGGCTTCCTTAAGCAATACCATCATTAAGGAGACATCGTTCACATGTTTTAAGATTCTCTTAAAACAAAGGCCCTGAATCATGCTGGGTTTTCAGATGACTGTAAGTCAGCACCCAAAGGGTTTGCAAGTAAATTGGCAATTCAACTGTTTGCTTTATAATCCATCATAGAGTATTTACTGAGCACTAACTACGCATCTGGCTCTGTCCTCAGAGCTGGGGCTGCCCTGGGGAGCGAAGATAGCAGAGTCCTGGCTGCTTGGGCTTAATCAGCTAAGAACATGGTGAACAGTGGCTACTGTACTGGGTTATTGTTCTGGCCAGAATTTGGTTGGAAGAAAATATAATGGCGAATAGGTAAGGAGGAGATGTATAGAGAAAATGTATTTTTAAATGTCCATAAATATAATGGATTTAAAGTCTCTGAGTTCTTAAATTAGAATGTGAGATGTGTGCCTGGAAGTGTGTCAAGTCTGAGTAAATAGGAAGTATCTTCAGGCGGCACCAATTGTACTTGAACATTTGAGGGGGAAACCCATGATTTTTGAATATAGATAAGTTATATTGAAAAAATGCAATAGTTTCAATGTTTTTTATGGTAAAACAAAAAACCTGAGGACATTCCTCACTGGTGGCAGCACCTTCAGATTCCAGTCCTCAGAGGATGTGTTTCCTCCCCTGCTGCTGGTTAGCCAAGAGGAGCCCTGTTTCTGTGTTTTCTCTCTTCCTAACTATTCTGGCTAATTTTCCTATTGAAAGTGAGCTACAAATACCAGTCTTTACCATCGAATGAGCATGTTAAGAGGGTAACAGTATTCAGTGCTGACACTGGGTAGCTCACATGCTCAGCTGGGAGCTTATTTGCCTCCTTTCCTATTGCAGCTGGAACAGAAGAGCTGCTCCAAGGAAAGCTGTCCAAACGGTATGTTACTTTTCGAGAGCAAAACTCACAAATAAGAGTTGACATTAAAATACATTAAAGTAATTGACTTGGAGGATAATGAAGACAAAATATTGCATGATCCAACTTCCCCATCTAGAGAAGAGATCATGAATGTATTGACTGGAAAGACATCTTATTGGCCTGTAGAGACGAGTTGAGAATAATTTGAATACTGTGGGAAAGAATCAAATGAATTCTTCTCAAAGTTCACCATGAATAGAGATGACCCAGAAGCTTATGATACATGCAGATTCCTGGCATCCATCCCAAACATTCTGATTCCTTGGGTCTTTAGTTGGTTTGGGAGACATGCTTGTTTTCACCAGCTCCTCGGGGGATTTTGATACAAGTTACTATCCTACTACATCTTGAGAAAAATCTAGCTCTGCCTGGTTCCTGGAAGGCTTCATCTTAGTCCTACGAATTCCTGAGATGGAATGGCAATTCAGCTTTGTGTGTTCCTATTCCTGGAGAGAGGGAGGACTGATACCTTTTTTCAGATTCTCAAAGAGGGTCTGACACAATAGCATTTTGGGGCTGTAGGAAGGAGACCTTAGAGCTGGACTCTGCCATTAGCAAGATAAAAAGGAGGAAGACAAAAAGGCTATATAAATGGGCATGGCTGTTTACTCATGGCTATAGAGAAATGTTTTGACTTTAACATAAATTAAAACATTAAATTAAAATAAGAGAGAAGATATTTTGTAGATGGCTCAGCGTACGGGTGATGTGTGTCTGTAGGACCTTCCATCCACCTCCTTGTCAACAGATGTGCGGTTGTTATGACAGCAGAGGAAGAAATGTGTGGCAGCTGCTGCAACTGTTACAGGCAAGTCAAATGTGTCCCCAGACTCACACATTATTTCTAACCTCCTCGGAAGACTGACCAAGAGGTCGGGAACGCTGGAGTGCTTCTAATTATCGGGAAAAAGACATCGGGTTTCCGAGTTTCAGGTGTTTCTTCCAGCCACCGGCGCTGCGCTCTATTTTACAAATAGATGTCAAAGAAGGGTGGAAGGATTGAAGGCGACAAAATTTAATCAGAACAAAAAAGCAAAGAATCAAGAAATGAAACCAGGAGGAGGGGGAGGGGAAAGCACATACATTCCCTCCAAATGGATTTCTCACCCAAAGAAATTGCTTTCTCTACGAGATCAGACACTGTGAATTGAGCTTCCCTTCAATGTTGCTATGAAGTTGCTAAGCACAGAGAAGCATCTGGGGGAAGGCTCGCCGGATGAGGCGTAGAGACTGCTCCCGCCTGCAAGTGGTGTGGGTTTGGTGTCAGGGGGGCATCTTCTGTACCCGAGCCCCTGTTCCAAGGCCTTCACTTGGGACTTTTCCTGCTCTGTGCTCCCCACCTGTGGGCTTCGCATGCAAGGCTGTCCACTGGATCCACGCACTTCTGTCCTCTTGATTCCTCACCCACAGAGAGGGACCGATACGTTCAGTGTCACCTCAGCCCAGTCCCTGCATAGGAGCCCCAGACTGGTATTTGTTTTACTGAAGGAGAGAAGTCTTCTGTTGTGATATACACAGAGCTGATGCCCTAGAGTCATCTCACATTCATGGGTAAAGTGGGCTCACCTCCTTGAGTAAATAGTAATGCCCAGAAGGTAAGGATTCTATATCATCTTCTTTTAGACTTGAGATGCTGATCTCATGAGAAGGCTTTCTCTTCCCCTTGATGTGGCTGCCCTAGTTCCCACCCTAGAGGGGTCTCTGCTTATGCTTGGCAGAGAGAGCATGCATGTGCCCCAGGGTTGGAGACACGAGGGAGGCTGAAGTACAAAATTCTGATGCTATCCTCCCCAGGGACCAGGCTTCCTGCGGCTGACCAGCTGCAGCTTGGAGACTTCCAGGGGCCCTCAGAGGAAGGTCAAAGCAGCAGGGGAGCCTCTGAGGTCCAGCCCCTCTGAAAGTGCGAGCAGGAGGACGGGGAGCCAGGAGGACGGGGAACCAGGAGGATGGGGAACCAGGAGGATGGGGGCCCCTGGGGATGTGGAGCTGTAGAAGGGATCTGGTAGGAGCTGCGACCCTGAGGGCAGTGAGCTCCCAGAGTCCATCAGCAGGGAGAGTAGAGGGCACACACACTCCAGTCTCTCTCCAGCCTCCAATGTCCTGGGTGGTGGCTTGGGACCTCCCCTCTCGGGGGCCCTCTGATTTGGGGCTTACGTCTGAAAGTGTTAATTTGAACTATTCATGGTGCTTGATAACATGGCAGACTTCTCCTGACCACAGTCTCTTGGAAGACTTATTTTCATCCCTGTTTCAGTTACTCTGGAGAGATTAACAATCGATTTTCCAACCATTTTTCATTACAGTTGACATACAATGTTATATTAGTTTCAGGTGTATCACACAGTGATTAGGTATTTGCCTTATGAAGTGATCCCCTGAATAAGTCGAGTACTCACCTGGCACCATGCATATTAGGGACTGTGCTTCACATCCCTGTGATTGTCTTTATAACTGGCAATATGTACTTCTTAATCTCTTCACCTTTTCACCCTTCTCCCCCAATCTATGTTTTCTTTTTTGTATCCTCACGCACAGACATGTTTTTATTGATTTAAAGAGAAATGAAGGGAGAGAGAAACATTGGTGTGAGAGAGAATCATCAACATATGGTTGCCTTCCATATGTGCCCCTGCAACTTTTGGTGTACAGGGACGATGCTCCAACCAACTGAGCCACCCAGCCAGGGCAGAACTGTCTGTTTTGTGGCCCCAGTAACCCAGAGTGAACCATGCCTATGTCCCATGACCAGATATTCCAATACATCCTCCAAATTTAGTAGGGGGGAGGGGGGGGAGACAACTTTTCACATGATGCAATGATGAAAGGGTACTATTAACTGTTTTCATATAAATTTTCTGTAGTAAAATTCCCATGATAAATTCCATTGAGTTTGCATATGCTGTTGTTTTAATATACCACTTCATTCTTTTTGCTAGGATTTTATTTAGGACTTTTGTTTCTATATTTGTGAATGTGATGAGTGTAGAGTTTCCTTTTCTGCATTGTCTTAGTAAGCAGTTGGTGCTAGAATTATGCTGGCTTTGTAAAACATATCGACCTACGTGAAGAACCCTGTAGACCTTACCAAGACAGAAAGGAACGTTTAAAAATAGACAAAGATGTCCAATACTGGATGGGAAGGAAAAGTTTTTAAAAATGTTAATTCTTTCCTAATTAATTTTTAGATTTCATGCAGTCTTCATTATCCCATCGGAATTACATTTTAGAATTTGACAAAATAACTGTAAAGCTCATCTGGAAGAAAAAAATACAGATGATAATTTTGTTATCTAGGTTTTTAAAGTGTGTTTTCCAAATATTGCAGGATATGGATTTGATTTTTTTTTCGTAAATGATCTTTTTTGTTTATCCATTGTTTCTGATGTCACCTTATATTTAAAAAATTGTCACTATGGTCAGGGAATGTGACCTCTGAGAGTTCTGTTTTGGGAATTCAATGATGATCGCTTTGTAGCGAGCACATAGCCACTTTTCATACAGGCTCCTTTGTGTATGCTTTGTAGGTACTAGTAAAAAGTTTGAAATGTAGCTACACAGGGAGTTTACTTTATTATTTACAATTTTAAGTCTACCTTATTCTTATGTGTGTGTTTCTACCTGTTCCGCCACAAAACCACAGTTGTATGTGAAAAGCTTCACCACATACCTGGCTTCCATCACATTTTCCTTCTGTTTTTAAAATCTTTGCTACATGAACTATGACTTTTTCAGTTGTGAGTATCCATTATCAATGAACACAGCAGAGACTCCAACAGCAGAGCAAAAGTCACTCAGGAGTTTAGCACATGAGAAAGTGGTCCTGCCAGTCAGCGAAGGGAAGATGGGGAGAGTTGCTTATCTGTGTTCAGGGAAAAGGGGTGTCATTGCTCTTCATACCAAAATAAATTCCAGTCCTGGCCAGTGTGCCTCAGTTGGTTGAACATCCTGTGCATGGAGAGCTCCCGAGTTCAATTCCCTGTCAGGGTACACGCTGGGGTTGTGGTTTCCATACCCAGTAGGGGGTGTGCAGGAGGCATATTTTTCTCTAATTGATGTTTCTCTCTCTCTCCCTCTCCCTTCCTCTCTCTCTAGAATTAACAACAACAACAACAATAAAAGAGTACTAATGAAGTACACAATCAAATATTTCTTTCAGAAAAAAATTAAAAAAAAAATTCCAGGTATATCAATGATCTAAGTGTACAATATTAAAACCTAGAATTATTAGAAGTAAGCAAGAATTCTATCTTTGTAATCTTGGCATGAAGGCCTTTCTAAGCATGACACAAACCCAAAAGACATAATAGTATATATGAATGCATTTCACTTTTCTTTAAAAAATCTGGCAAAATATTTTATTTTATTTTATTTTTTTAAAAATATATTTTATTGATTTTTTACAGAGAGGAAGGGAGAGAGATAGAGAGTTAGAAACATCGATCAGCCGTCTCCTGCACATCTCCTACTGGGGATGTGCCCGCAACCCAGGTACATGCCCTTGACTGGAATCGAACCTGGGACCCCTCCGTACGCAGGCCGACGCTCTATCCACTGAGCCAAACCGGTTTCGGCTGGCAAAATATTTTAAAGTCAAAAGTTGAATGACACACAGAAGGGAGAGTTGGTGACATAGATATGAGAGACAAGTAATAAATTGTCTGCAAGAACACAAGAGGGAAATAAATAAAAAAAATCTTTGACTATGAGTCCCATTTATGTCTTTCAACCAATTTAATATTTTTCTCTGAATCCTTTTTTTGCATCTTTTTGAACATTTCTATTCCTACTGCCTTTTCATCCACATTTGCCAAATATTTCTTTGCCATATTTTTAACCTTTCTACGTCATTTTATTTTTAGATGTGCCTTATAAGCTAGAATATCTTTAGATTAAAAAATTAACCTGAGTTTGCCCTTTTGAGAGGAATTTAATCATGTGTCTTTTCTGCAGTATGAAATAAACCTGATCTCCATACAGCATCTTTATTTTTTTGCCTTTTAAAAATGTTGTTTGGCGTTAGTTTTATTAATTTTTTGCAATATAAATGATGTTTTGCCTACTTTCATAGCTGATAGTAGCTTAAAGGTTGGCATCCTTTTTTAAATTCTACCAGTCATAAGTTTCACAATTTACCAAAATAGTTTTAAACACTGGCTCAATTAATCACTAATGTCCATACATTGCTCCTTTTATCCCCCCATCTTTACTATTTTTTACTTATTTTCTCTTTTCTCCTTCACTTTTTGGTTTGCTGCCTGCGCCTGGGATAAGGGGTGGGGGATAGGGGGTGGGGAGGAGTCCTGATGGGGCTCCTGCCGTGGCTCAGAGATGAGGCAAATTCTGATGACGGCAGAGGAAGGAAGCCAGGGTGTTTTAAGAGCTGCGGGCAAACCTCACTTTTGCCTTTTCCCAGTTGGGATAAGTGCAGCAAACTGCTGCCTCCGCTTCCCTGCCCGGGAGTCCCACATCAGGGGCACCCGAGCTGACTCTGCAACTTGACACTCAGACTAAGGGGGACCAGCATCTCTGGGCTGAGCTGCAAGAGAGCCTGCCCGGGTTGCTGGGATGGGCCTGGCCGAAACCGAGGGCACGGCATTTGCCCTGAGCTGGCTGTGCTGGCCCCAAGGACCAGGAGAGTGCTGTCTCACAGCCAGTCAGGTGCCCCGACAAGTACATCCGAGTGTGGCATGTGCTGGGCTGGGGACACCTGGGAGTGTGGGGTCAGGGGAGGCCCCCCACATGAGTGAGATGAGCTGACACCCATGGGGTGAGGAGGGGATAGCCATGCTCGGGAGTCAAGGAAGGATGTGCTGCTGGCAGAGGAACAGCAAGTGCAAAGGCCTCAGACAAGAGGTAACTGGGGGGTGGGGTGCCAGCCAGGGGTTTTGGATGCTGACAGCAGAAACTGACTCTGACTGTGTCAGGGAGTAAAGGAGCGTCTGGAAAGTTACCAGGAGGTCTCAGGGTCATGGGTGGCTGGACGCCAGGCTGAGTGAGGTTCAGGCCAGGCCCAGGGGACCCGGAGGCTGGAACACGAGCAGCCAGGGGAGGGAGATGCTATGGTGTTAGATGACAGATGATCCCGTTGGGGTCACCACGTCCCGACCCAGCAGGCCACCCACTGGCCCGGATCCTGCCCTGTCTCCTGGACCTCAGTGCCTCTTGCTTCAGAACCAGATTTCGGTGCCTACACTCCGATCACCAAGCATCACACCGGGCACAGGCCACTCTGTCTGGAGAAAGGGCCCCTTTGCTAACCTGCACCTGTGTGGTCTGGAGGAAGCCTGGGCTAGGACAGCTGGTTGACCAAGCCCATGTCCCAGGCTTGTGCCCAACTGTCCAGGCCTGAGGGGTTCTGTGGGCTCCCATCTAACCTCATGCTGTGGGTTCCCCCAAACAAAGGAGAAGAGCTCAGCAGGGGCACCAAGGGCTGCAGCTCCAGGGCAGGGCAGAGGGAGGGCGACAGCTGGGTCAGACCAGATTGTCCTGCTTGTGCTGGGCCTTTGCATCTCCGCAGGGGACAGCGATCCCAGCTGCATGAAGGCACGGCGTCCTCAGCAGTTCTCTGCTCTCTGCACGGTGGCCCCACGTGACAGATGGTTCAGGGCGAACATTTGGAGACTCTTCCAACGGACTGGATTCCTCAGGGGCGGCTATCTGCGAGCTGACCCAGTGTGGCCTTCAGTCCTGGGAGGGAGCCTGGGACCCAGCGCTGAGAGCAGCTGCAGTGTCGGGGGGTGGGGGGGGCTGGTGGGGGGGCGCCCAGGCTGTGTGAGCAGGGCATGCCAGAAGTGCTGTCACTCCTGTGCCTCCCAGGGCACCGAACCTGCATTTATAAAACTGTTCCTCTGTGTGTTTCTACAGAGAGAAGGCTCACAGGCAGTTCTCAGGGGCCAGCCCCCCACAGCCAGGATGCAACAGTACAAGGGGCACCGCCGAAGGGCTGGCTCCCCTGAGGATGACCCCTTCCATCCGGAGCCATATCTGCTGGCCTTGCATAGGGACTACATGGGGGGGGGGGGGGGGGCAGGCCGGCAGCAGGGCCACTGGCCCCACTCACAGGCACACAGGGCTTCACCCTTAGACTCGTCCTTCCTGCCGGTTCTAATGCAGCCACGGAGGGGATGTCGGCAGGCACCGCGCAGCCTAAAGCCCGCAGCCTGTCCCTGGTCCACTGCCTGTTGAGCAGGCTGTTTCAATTTTTAAATAAATCCTGTATTTACTATGTGAATAATTTAGTTGACTTTTTTTGTTAAAAACATTAATTTGTTCAATGTAAGCTTTTAAAATACAGCACAAGTGAGGTAGCTGTCTTTGGGTGTTTTTCATGTTTGGTTTTCTGGGGCTGGGACACTGGAGGGGCCCTGGGCCGGCCTGCACTGTGCGGGCCCAGGTTCGGGCGGGAGGACAGCTGGGGGAGCACTCAGCCCTCCCCGCAGACGGCCAGGTCCCCACGTCCCCAACACCAGGAACACTTTGACCTCCAGAGCTCCCCAGGAATTCTGGGTGAAGAGTTGACGGGTCTTAGACGCTGCTGCCACCCCAGGATGGAAACCCCTTAAGGTTTTGAGTATATTGAAGAGATTTTTGAAAAGATGTGAAACAAGTGTTTCTTCAATTGACTGGAATTTTCTAGGACTCCTTCCCCAGTGGTTTGCAGACTTGGGCTGCCAAGCTGGGGTGAGGAAAGGCCGTGTGAAAGCTGCAGCCCGGTAGCTACCCAGAGCCTCCCCCTTAGAACACAGGCCCTCTGGCCTCTGAGCATCCCTCACGCTGCTCCACTGTGGGCGCCTGGGCTTTCCTAGGGGCCTATCCCGGCCGGCACCTGTCCAACAGAACATGCGGCAGCCCTCTAGCCTGGACTCACTCTCCTGAGGCTGTGTTGGGGCGGACAGGTAGTTAGATCTGGGACACACAGGGGACCCGAGGTGGGTTAGAGGAGTAAACAGCCCAGGTTCACGTCCAGACGCCAGCTCTAATGTTAGGACGTGTGTTTCAGGGACACTGAAGAACAGAATCGGTCCTAAGGCACCCGTGTTCCTATGGAGGCCGTCACTGCAGACACCTCCTGGGAGTTAAAACATCCATGTTGTTTTCTGGAGGCTGGAGGATGGCAAGTCTTTTCTCTTCTAAAAGAAAAAAGAGAAAGAAAAGGAAGTGGGCAGGGAGAGGAGGAAGGAAGGAAGAGAGGGAAGGAGAAAGGGAGGGGGAAGGAGGGAGGGAAGGAGAGGGGAAGGAGGGGGGAGGAAGAGAGGGAAGGAGGAAGGAAGGAAACTAATAACACCGAAGACGAAGGCAGGTGCAGATCCATCCGCAGAAGCAAGTCGATGAGCAGGGAAGCACGATTGAGCAGATTACAGAATTGGATTCAGGCCCCGGGGGAAGATCTGTGTTTGGGCGGTTAGAGGAGGATGGAAGTATCTCCGTGGTCGGGCCAGCTAACCTCCAGGGCGCTTTCATCGAGAGGGCTCACCCGGATTCCCATGCCCACGTTGCCATGACAACGGAGCAGGCAGGTTTGGAGGGTTAGGAAGGAAGATGCTCCATGATGCCACAGGGTGCTCCAGTGAGATTTGTTACAGGGCCAGGCACAGGCTGTCGGGAGCGGGAGTGAGTGGGCTGACCACGTGGGCGGCACACCCCACTGCTGAGGGCAGCCGCCAGCCAGCCAGCAGGGGCAGTGGTGCGCGCGCGTGGGTGTGTGTGTGTGTTGGGGGCGGGACTCAGGGTGGTTTTTCAAAGGAAGTCTCCAGAAGGGAAAATTCCCATCGCACCCTTCATCTAATTCTAAGGAGACCAATCTTCGCAAGTGCGCTTTCTCAATGAGTGAGAATGGCATGTTTTCCTTTCCTATGCAGCTAGGTAACAAATGCTTATGAAAGGGAAATTTTTGTAAATTTTTGTAAATACACTAGCACATGCTAGTCGTGGGAAAGAATGAAAAGACTATGAACAGCACTGGCCGGTGTGGCTCAGTTGGTTGGGCTTCACCCTGTGCACCAAGAGGTTGCTGGTTCGATTTTCAGTCAGGGAACATGCCCAGGTTGTGGGCTTGATTCCCGGTAGAGGGTGTACAGGAGGAAACTGATGGATGCTCTGCTCTCACATCAATGTTTCTCTCTCTCCCTCTCCCCACTTCTTCCTTCTCTCCCTAAAATTCAATTTTAAAATCCTTAATAAAAGACTATGAACATATTGACTGAAAACATAAAGGCTTCTTAGCCACCCTTTGCCACCTGCCCAGCTACACTGCAGCCCATCTGTGTCCAGTCCCTTTCCCACGCTCACAGTGTCATGAATTACACGCCCATGGTGCTCCAGATCCGTCCCTCCTCCCCACCCACCTCTGCGGAGCTGCACTCAGGGCTCAGGAAACCCCAGTTCTGTTCTGCCAACTGCTCCCTTGGACACTGTCCACGGGGGTCCTAGAGGGAGACCGGAAAGCAGAACGAGGGCCAGGGCTGCCATCACCCCTTGACTTTCTGTGGCTGCAACGGCCCCTCCACCTGGCAGCTGTTGATTCAGTCTTCAGCTTTGTCCAGCACCACCAGAGAGCGTCCCCACCCTCAGGGGGCCGTGTCCCAGCTCCGGGAGGCCCTCTGAGCACTGGGGGTCTAACTGCAGCCTGGGTCCAGTGTGGGCTGGGGCTGCTCCTCCAAAGCCTGCTCCTGCCTTTGTTTTCATAGCCTGAGGGCTGGGAGCTGCCTTGCCTATCACCTCGATTTCCCCTCTTGTCTTCTCGGGTCTACAATAACTTTTAAACTAATTCCCTGTATTAAATTCTATCTGTGCAGCTTCTGTTTTCCTAACGATCCACACGATTCCGTGATTCGCCGTATCCCCTTGACCACACACAGGACACTGTTCCATATGAATGCATGTAGCCCTTCCTCGATCATAGTTATACCTGCCGGTTCTCCTGCGACAGAGACCACCCTCCTCCATGGGTGGCATTTGGGACCCGCAGGCTTTCCCCACCACGAACAGCGCTGCTGTGAGCAGCCGTGAGTGAGGCCATCACTTCTGTGTCCAGGACTTCTGCAGGAGGGATTTCCAGAATGTTCTCTGGTTCTCATCCCCTCCCTCAGCAGAGACATGGCCCACATGCTTTATCAGCACATAATCTCAGAACCCAAGGTTGTTTTCACTTCCTTCATCTTCTATCCCAGTGATTTTAAACCACTGTACCACAAGAATTTTAAAAACACGCAAGGCCTGCCCTGGCCGATGTGGCTCAGAGGTTAGAGTGTCGGCCCATGCCTGGAAGTAGTCAGGGGGACAGGGGCGGGGGGTGGTGGGGGGACTCAATTCCCAGTCAAGGGTACATACCTGGGTTGCAGATTCGTCTCAGCCCTGGTCAGGCACGTGCTGGAGGCAGCCAATCGATGTGTCTCTCTCACATTGATGTTTCTCTCTCTCTTTTCCTCTCTCTCTCCCTTCTACTCTCTCCAAAAACAAACCAAACAAACAAAATACCTCACTAATTAGTCAGGGGCACTTACCCCTTTTCCCTTAGATTGTCAAATTAAAAAATAACAACAAACAACACAAAAATAGCTGTCTGGTGTGAATGAGTCAAAATTATACCTAGTTTTTGTCAGATTGGCAAAAAATATAATATTTGGTGTGACACAGAATTCTAGTAGTTTATGTGTGCCATGAGGTGAAAAAGATTGAAAAGCGCTGTTCTCATTGGTTCAAATGTCTCTATAACCTATTAATATTAAAGAATATTGTTTTGTACACAAAATCTTTACCACCAACAAGGGATAATAAACTTTATTTCCTACAAACTCTTGCTATTTCAGCATATTCTTTTCCTATTTACTCTTCTGTAATAAAAAAAAATTATCAAATCCATGCAAGTCCGTGTTATTAACTATAAATGCTACATCACACTTAAACCATTAAGGTTCAGCTTGCTTCCTGTTTTCCACTTACAAATTAACTCACTCTACATTCTCTAGCGAGTATAGTTAAACTTTGCATCAGGTAAAGAAACACTATGATGTTTTTCTTAACTCAAGGAAAAAAATTCTGATTAACTTCTATTGATTCTCTAACTTAAAACCACATAAGCAAATATTTTATTATCTTTATGTAGGGAATTTAAAACACAGATGGGCAGTTAACAGGTAAGTGTGTGTAAAAACAAACACAGAAGTCCATTCTCAATCCACATCTTGTCCCTTAAATATACACAGAATCTGGGAAATTATAATGAGGTAAGAACAGAGGTAGGAACTCAGTTTGGGAATTGGAAGAAAGTAGTGGGGGGTTGGAGGAAGCTCTCTTGTTTCCAGGGGCCTCTGAGCTTCTGGTTGCAACTAGAAATCCTACAACAAAGACTATTTAGTCCCAGGGGTCTGAACCTATAGAACAACAGTCTGCTTTAGCCAGGCCTAGGTCTGGGGCTCAAAGCTTGTACCCAGCAGTGCAGAGGCAGAGAGACTCTGGAAAGTTCCATTCTGCCCTCTCCCCACCCAGTTGCCCCTCCCCCTATCTCTCAGGCCTCTCTCCCTGTAGTCTTCTTCCTCTATTTGGGCAGTTCTTACGGAACCACAGTCCCAACTTTTGTTTCTCAGTGTTAAACTTCTTCATCCAAGTACAAGCCCCTCCATACTTACCCCTGGCTCTAAAAATATGTGCAGATAAATATGGAGAATAACAAAAGTTATGGCCCCTGTTGGGGCCAGGATCACTCAATGAAGGTAGATGTCATGGCCTGCAGAGCTAAGGGGATTTCACTGCCTGATGGCGCCTGGCAGGCCTGTGACTTTGCTCCAAAGGTGGACATTCTGAGGACACCTACAAAAGATCCTTCCCCTGGGAAATAGTCACACAACTCTCCTGGGTTCAGCCCCCTCCCCTCACCCAGACAACAGAGGTGCCATCAGAATGAGTCAGGGAGGACTCGACCTGCCTCTGCAGACAGAGACCTGTGCTTCCCACATGCTCGCATTCCCAGCCCCGAGTACAGAAGCACTGCAGGTTTACCAGATGTCTCGGCCCTGGTGGTGTCCCTGGGGCCCTCCCACATCCAGCATCAGCTGAAGAAACAAGCATTCAAATGACATGGGGTCCACTTAACAGCTGGGGGAGGTGCAGGCTCGACTTCCTGAGACAGGGAGGATTTCAACCAGCACTGAGTGCTTCTACAGGACAGATAAGAAAATAGAGGTGACAGAGCCTGAAACTCACGTAACAGGTATGGCAGACCACTGGGATGTTGCTTAATCCAGGAAAAGCTTTGATCTGAGGCCGCTGCCTAGAAGGCCATCTCGAGTTGGATGGAAGCCAACTGCAACAAAATGTCGTATCAGTTTTGTTCTACACCCGGAAGCCTCCGTGACCTTCAGGTTAGAGTGACTGAGATGTCCACCGACCATTTTTTCCCCCCAAACAGTGTCAGGCCTCCCAGCCTGGGAAATGTCAGGAATATTTTCAGGGCCATGAGTTTGGTCCACAGATAATTGGCAAGACATGCAAATTAGGTGCCAATTCATAACGGTTAGAAAATTTCCATTTAAATTGCTAATCAAGCTGAATCCACTTGCAAATGTAGAAATCAACATGTACATAAATTATGAGGAAAACTGCAAAGCTCTGTGGAAGACAAGGCATCCAGCAGCCAGTGGACAGAGGACAGAGAGAGGCAGCAACGTCTGGAGGCAGGTAACCTCCCTCCGAGCCATCGAGGCATGCTATCCCGGAGCTCTTTTTTTTTTTTTTAAATATATTTTATTGATTTTTTACAGAGAGGAAGGGAGAGGGATAGAGAGTTAGAAACATCGATGAGAGAGAAACATTGATCAGCTGCCTCCTGCACACCCCCGCAACCAAGGTACATGCCCTTGACCAGAATCGAACCTGGGACCCTTCAGTCCGCAGGCCAACGCTCTATCCACTGGGCCAAACTGGTTAGGGCTATCCCGGAGCTCTTCAGAGGGCCTCTGGGCCAGGGCTTCTAGGTGCAATTCTCAGGACAAATATGTCCGCTGAGATGGTTATTAATGCATGCTACACACACACACACACACACACACACACACAGTGAAATAAACATGGGAGAAACAGCATCCTGAATCTCCTCTAGGAGACACATATTGCTACATTCTAGAGATGCTGAGATGTTCACCTTGGTTGATTTAACACAGCATTTCCAGGAGGCGACAGATCCGAGAAGGCTCCTTTTTGGTGGAATGCCTATTCACATCTCGGGACGTACACACTCGAAAGCCAGGCTCTCGCCAACTGCGAGTTTGCCACTACCGACTTCATTGCTTACTCTTTCGTGGGGAGACTACTCCCACACCAGTAAGTAAGGAAACAAATCACAGCTGCTTCTCTCTCGGCCGACACCCCACTCCAAATAAGCAACTGCTTCCCAGCCTTCCCATCTGTTCTGCCTGTTATGTCTACACAACCCTCCCACCATTAGATTAAAAAACGGAGGATCAGTGTTAAACCTCTAATAATTGCATTGAGTGGACAACAAACATCATCTCTTTTCTGCTCCACCATCTGCATTGGCTCCCCATTGCCTCATCATTCTGGACCTCAAAGCCTCCTCTACACTGAGCCCACTGAGCCTGTTCTGCCTCTTCTCGTCCTTGCTTCCCTCAGATTGCTCATCTCACTGTCCCCTCAACACTGCGTGCCCCTCCCCCACCCCTGCAGCAAGCTCCTCCCCCACTTACCTAGAACAGGGGTCACAATCTCTCCCCCAAAAGGCCAGATGGTAAAGATTTGAGGCCTGGAGAACCATACAGGCTGTGTCCCAACTCAAGTTGGCAATTGTGGTGTGAAAGTAGCCAGGCACCAATATGTAAAGAGATGAGCTTGGCTGAGATCCAATAAAACTATTTACAAAAGCAGGTAGTGAGCTGGAGTTGGCTGTGGGCTATAGTTTACCAACCCTGATCTATATGACTGTCCATTTTTTAAGGAAAATTTCTAGTCTTATTTCATGATTCTTTCATACATCCCTTCAGCAACCATCCTGCATTTTACCTCCTCACTGGTCCTAGGGAAGGGTTGGAGACTTAATGTGGGACACCCACTTGTGTTCTGGTGTCTATCATTGACTTCAACCATGGTTATCCATGGTTATTTCTGCTTCCCAGCAGCCCAGGCTCAGCGTCTCATGCCTACGGAGAAACAGCCAGTGGGGAACACACTCGGGCTTAATCGTTCTGCGTGATTCCACAGCCCAGAGTGTCCACTTGGCTGGTCCTCAGTGCTCCACACCCCAGGGATGTACAGACTGCCTTTATCCCCACTTGCAGATATGTAAACGGAGGCTTCAGATGATCAGCTGTGTGTCCAGGTCACAGAGCTGGTTGCCCACAAAGCCCAGATTCAAACTCACATCTTCAGTCTCCAAAGCCCACTTCCCTGTGTCACGTGTTCACTAGGCAATGACGTTCTTCTCTGTGAGACGCAGAGGGCAGTGGAGAGTACTGAAGCTGTCAGGACGTGCTGGGCAAGTCGATATGTGCCTTGTCTCAGATGGAAAGGGAGGTTATATAAAGATATATAAATATTGATAAGCTATAAATAAAATACAGTATATATAAATAAAACCCAGACAAGGTTTATCTGCATTTTGACCTCTAACTTAGGAAGAACATAAAGAGAATTTTTGAAAAAATTAGATCTGGGCTTTTGTTCTTCAGGAAACTGGTGGAAGAGGCCAAGTTCCTGACAAACATTCTTCTATCCAGCTTTGAAATTAGTTGAGAGTAGACACAAGGAACCAGAATACTGTGTTGATGTTATTGGTAAAGCTTCATCAGAAAACTCTAAGATTGTGTCTTCAATCTAGAACAGTGATGGAGAACCTATGACATGTGTGTCAGAGGTGACACACGAACTCATTTTTTGGTTGATTTTTCTTTGTTAAATGGCATTTAAATATATAAAATAAATATCAAAAATATAAGTCTTTGTTTTACTATGGTTGCAAATATCAAAAAATTTCTATATGTGACACGGCACCAGAATCAAGTTAGGGTTTTTCAAAATACTGACATGCCGAGCTCAAAAGGTTTGCCATCACTGATCTAGAACTTGAGACCACATGACCCAGACTGATTCCTCAAGCACAGGCAGAAAATCTGACTGAAAAGAGCAGAGATCCAACCGTCCCCGACAGAAACAGGCCCTGTCTTGTCTGTTGACTGTGTAGAAACTAAAGCTGTGATGCCCTTGGTTCCATGGAACACTCGGTGCCATGGCCAATATTCCTAAGGGATGTCTGGCTTTCCCCAGACTCTTCACCCAAACTCGTCACTGGGCCTTCCTTGGGGAAGAAATAAAGTGCACGTGTGCGTGTGTGTGTGTGTGTGTGTGTGTGTATGAGAGAGAGAGAGAGAGGAGAAAGTGTGCCCTTTCTGAATTAGTACAGGAAAGTCCCCTCATAGAAATAGGAAGCTAGAGGAATGAGTGTTTTCCTTGAATTAGTTAGCTATCATTGTGTAACAACCCCTCACACTATAGGACTTCTTGTTTCTCACTTAGTTACATGTTGGTTGGCTGCAGAGCTGTGGCTCCATTGCACAGGTCTTCCCCACCCTGAGAAGCCTGAGGAGGCAGCTTCATGTCAATGTCTTGGCAGAAGGAAAAGATCCAGGGGTCTGGCAGAAAGCATGCATACGTCCTGTCACATAGGCTGTTGATGAAAGCAAGTCACATGGCCAAGCCAAACATCCTCAGGGGATGTGTAATCATCTCACAGGAAGGTAAGCACCTGGGAACATAGTGTTAACCCGCTGTCTCATAGGAACAAACCCACTCAGAGTAGAAGAGAGAATGCCTTCCTCCACAGAAAGGCAAGTTGCATTGTCCAACTTCCACTCACCCAAGTGAACGAATCAGTGAGCAATTTCAAACACTTCAGAAACAGATGATAATATGCTGTGTATACTATACATTTAAGATGATTTCTAAAATGCTCTTAAATCTGCTACTTCCATTTATTTCGATGTCCTCATCGTGGTCCATGTCAGTAGAATGTCTCTCTGGTCTCCTTTCTTTAACTTAGTCCCCCTAATCCATTCTCAATTCTGCACCCAGAGTGAGCTTCTGACAGAGCAATCTGGTTTTGTTATTCTCTGTGTAAAACACCCTTGAACCTGCAGCTTGGACTATAAAATATAGCTAATGTTTTTTTGCTCACTTAATATGTTCCAGACATGTTCCTGTGATAATATAGGTATTATTTTATTCAGCCCTCACAGAAATGCCATTAAAAACTATTATACTAGTGCTTAGAGATGAGGTCCAGAGGTCCAGAAAGATTAAGTAACTTTCCCCTTTGAGGCTGGGTTTTGAATCCAAGAATAGTGATTCTGTTGTAGCCAGCCTGCAGGATAGTGACCTATCATTCCTGCCTTGGAACACTCACATCTTTGTGTAGTCCCCTCCCGTACTCTGTCAGGGTTGGTCTGTGCGACTAACAGAACATGGTAGAAGTGATAGGGTGTGACTTCTAGGGCTGGGTCATAAGAGACATTGTGGCTTCTGCCTTGGTCTGTCTCTGGGCTCTCTCTCTGGAGATGGGCAGCTGCCATGCTGTGAGGAAGCTCAAGCAGCTCTACAGAGAGGCCCACGTGGTGAGGAACTGAGGCCTCCTGCCAACAGTGGAGGGTAACTGAGACCTGCTGAGCCATGTGAGTAAGCTAACTTGGAATCAGATCCCCAGGCCTTTAAATGATCTCAGCCCTGTCCAAACCCTTGACTGAAGTCCAGAACCATGGAGCTAAGCTTCACTCAGTCTTGAGCCACATAAACTGTGGGATAATAACTGCATGTTGTCTTAAGCCACAAAGTTTTGGGGTAACTTGTTACACTATCATAGAAAACTAACATTCTATGCAACCATCACACTAGACCCAGCTTTTAAGACCATGGGGCAGCACTCCACAGTATCCTATTGCTATGGAGTATGACACATGATGAAACTTCCTGTGGAGAAAACTAAAGCTAGAAGAGGGAGGTAAGAAATGTGGTAAAATTTTAAATAGAATGGCCAAGAAGAGACTGATAGATAAAGCAACTTTTGATGGGAGACCTGGAGGTAGTGAGGAGGTGAGCCCACTGACTATCTAGGGGAAGAGCATGCCAGGAATGGGGTGAGGGGCAACAGTAAGTGCAAAGGCCCTGAGGTGAGCACGTACCCGGCATGTTCAGGGACACAAAGGAAGGTCATGTGGCTGGAAGAGGTGAGTGCAGGGATGTGCAGTAGGAGATGAAATCCCAAAGGGGCCAGAACAAGTGGTGGCCTTATGTGTGATATTCAGTCTGAATGAGAAGGAAAACCACTGTAGGGCTTTGATTAGAAGAGTGACACCATTTGACTCATACTTAATACATCCCCACATCCCTAACAATAATTGGATAGAATTAAATAATACCAGCTAATATTAGTTAATGATGATTATGTGCTTGGTATTATATAACCTACTTTCCCTGAGTTCAAGGTGTTCACAGGACATCCATGAGCATTCCCATTTTACAGATGGGAAGGCTAAGTCTTGGAGAGGTGAAGTGGCCCAGGGAACTGAACCCAGGCAGTCTGGGCTTCCTGATTAAACAATCATGGAGCTTATGATCAATAAACTAAAGTTCTCCTCTTCAAAATAATACTTGGTTCAGCTGGATCAACCCCTGTTCTGAGTTCCTTGACTGACCCTTCCTTTGACTCTCTGTGCATCGTCCTGGGAGGGGGTTGCACAGGCCAGTGGAGGGACCACAGCCTGGGGCCTAGACAGACTTGAGCTTAACACAAACTTCATCATTCCTCTTAGGCAAAACTTCTCTGACCTCAGTTTTTGTGACAATAGGGCTATTGTATGATCGCATAGCATGTGACTAAATACTCAGTTAATATGAATAGCTATCATTTCATTTTAATCATTATTTGGGGGAAATCTAAAATCTGAACCTGCCCTTATTGCTTTTTAGATGATTTATTGCAGTATTCTATAAGGTAAAATCCATTTTAAGGGTTCCACATTATTGAGTTAAAGAAATTAGGTTTTTGTTTCTGTTCTAATATTATTGCACACTTTGTTGGTTTTTGTTCCAGCCACATGACTGCCCTAAACAATGGTGAGCACCGAAACAGTTCTTTATAAAAACAGGTTCTTTCTGACCAGGCCATTCACATTTCATGCACTTACCCTTCAGTGGCCAGGAGATTTAAAAAAAATGGTTTTGTCACAAATCGGATCAGTGACATTCATCGTGCCACGGAATATCACCCTCGAATGGGGTTCCGCTGGTTCTGCTGACCAGGCTCTTTTTTAAATTGACTTAGTCACACATGCCTGTCAGAGACTAATGCAATCCTTCAGAGTCCACTCCTGCTGGCCCAATCCTTCAGGGCCCAGTGCCCCACGTTGGGACTGGGTCCACTGAGCACTGTGCTCTGCTGTTTTCAAATCACCGTGGTTTCCCAGATCGTCATTCAGAGCTTTCAGGTAACGATGTTCCTGCAGCAAGGACGCTGCACTTGATAACACTGGAAGGTTCCAAGGCAAGAAACAGGTGACTGTGGAAAATAGGAGCCGGGGCCTACTTCAGGACTGAGTCACAGCAGGCTACCGGCAGACTTTTTCTTAGAAAGAGTGGAAGATGTCTCTTTGCTACCTCTTAGTGGAGAAAAATTTCTCCAAATGATCTAACTCAAGTAGAGCCTTTGAGAGTCAACCTTTTAAAATAATAATGATAATAATAATAATAATAATAATCTATATATATAAAAGCCTAAGAGACCATTACAACTGAACGACCGGAACAACTGGTCGACCAGTTGCTATGACATGCACTGGCCACCAGGGGGCAGATGCTCAATGCAGGAGTTGCCCCCTGGTGGTCAGTGCGCTCCCTCAGGGAGAGTGCCACTCAGCCAGAAGCTGGGTTCAAGGCTGGTGAGTGCAGCTGTGGCAGCAGGAGCCTCACCCAACTCTGCAGCAGTGCTGCCAAGTGGCGGCGTTAGGTGCAGTGGGTCAGAGTGAGCAAGAGTGGTGCTGCGCCTGGCCCCAGCCTGGGCTCCTCCCTGGCCACCTGTTGCTTGGCACACTGCTACATCCCTCAGGGGATGTCTGACTGCCAGTTTAGGCCCAGTTCCCGTAGGCCAGGCCTGGTCTGTGGGGATTAGGCCTAAAGGGGCAGTCGAACATTCCCTGAGGGGTCCCGGATTGTGAGAGGGCGCAGGCCAGGCTGAGGGACCCACCCTCCTGTGCACGAATCCGTGAACTGGGCCTCTAGTAATAATAATAATAATAATATCACTTGGTCCTCACCGCAGGGACCTGCAGGATCTTAGTGCCCTCCCATAGCTCCATCCTATGAATAAAGAACAGCTAGAGGGACAGGCGATGCTTCTCCATCAAGGTCCCTCTCCTTAACCTCATGGGCTTTCACTGTAGCCCTGAGGCGATGCCCAGGCACCACGGCTGACGTAGAAGAATTGTGATAAAGAAGAGAGGTCCCGGCCCCAAAGCTGAGGATGGAAGTTGTGGGTGGGGCAGGGGTCGTCATTGGAGAAACCAGGCCAAATGCCACGAATGGTGGGCCATGCATCCTCGGGGAGGAAAGGTCAAGGAGAAAATAGTAGATGGGCAAAGTAAGCAAGCCGTCAGCAGTCGACTGACAGGGCTTGAGAAGCAGGGCCAGGCCGCTCTGGAAACCGGGTCCCCACCTGGGTGGGGAGCATGCCATTTGTGGGGGTGGCTAGAGCACTTGATACAGTCAGTGTGGCCCTTTAGAGACAGCTAACCAGACTCAGTACAGCCCGAACCCCCGCATACCTTCACCTCCCTCCCCACCTGTTCCAGGGGATCACCCACAACCTCTGTGTTTTCTAGGATGTCCTATACTTCTTAGCCTTTACTTATTCAACCATCTTCCGGCATGTACTATAACTGTATTAAACAGCTATTTATTGAGCACTTACTCTCTGCCAGGGAATGGTCTAGATTCTGGGCACATGGCCCCTCCTTGTGTGATCACCGTACTGGGCTCACCTCACTGGAGGGCTGGCTCCTGGATCTAGGAGAACGCCCTATTCATCGATGTACACAGTGTTTCACTTGGCGTGTGGCAATCAGTCACACTCACAGTGTGGAAAGAGTGATTGAGTGGATGAATGGATGAACGAATGATAACTCTCCACGCCTCCTGACTGGTCAGAATTAGATGTGACTTTTGGGGTGTAGCCAAAATAATCGTATTCCTCAAGGATTCCTTATGTGAACTATGGTTATCCCTAGAAAGTCCATGCAACATCAGACAGTGCAGGAGGCATGCAACGGGGTGGCCTGCCCCCTGGTGGGGAAGAGGGGGAATGCAGCCTGCTGGCTAGAGGGGCCCTGCCTTGGGTTTGGTGCATCATTGATGACGCAGTCATTTGTCCTCCCTCCCCCACCCCTGCTCTGCAGTGCCACTCCTTATGGGTGGCTTCCCTGTCCCATTAGTGTGAGAGCACAGATTGCAAACTCTTTAACATACGGGTAATCAAAACTCTATTTGAGAATATAAATGAACTTGGATGTGTAGTGTTTTAAAGCTAAATTGGTTTTGGATAAGTACTATTGTGTGCTCAGTATTTATACTGCACACTATTACCCACAGAGAACGAGCTATGTGGTAATTACAACGAGAATCAGAAATCACTTGTGAAAGCCCATGTGAGTGGGTCTGGGCTCATTCACAGGGGAGACCTTCAGGTTTACTGTTAGACCAGGACACCGGCTGTACAAGGAGCGGCTCTGCTCTCTACTAAACACAAACTGTCTGAGAAAGTGAAAGAAAACATTCCGAAGCGTGATGATAAAATGTGTTTAAGTCACAATATTTAAGTAATTTTTATTTTTTGTTTATATTTTCTAACTTCTCTAGTGTATTTCTGCATTTCTCACCCACATTTTTTTTAGTGAAGTACAGATGTAGACTTCAGTGAATTTCCAAACAGGCAAGTGAAAAAAAAACCACTTTATTTTTAACCAGAAGAGGGGGTAACTCCTCACATTTTCACTTTGTTTTCAAAGGATCTTTCTGGATCCCACCCCTCCCTTCTCCCAGAAGGCCCTTTGCAATGTTTGGACTCCCAGTGGCTGGTTCATATCAAACGGAGATGTGGGAGCACCACCACCTGTGTCATCCCAGGCAGCTTATTTCAGGTATTAGCTGCCACCCCAGGATGGGTGGAGGGTGTCTTTTTAAATTTTATTTCAGACAGGGAGAGAGAGAGAGAGAGAGAGAGAGAGAGAGAGAGAGAGAGAGAGGGAGAAACATCAGTGATGAGAGAGAATCATTGATCGGCTGCCTCCTGCACGCTCCACACTGGGGATAGAGCCTGTAACCCAGGCATGTGCCCTGACCGGGAATCGAACCGTGACCTCAACGCTCAACCACTGAGCCACACTAGCCGGGCTGGAGGGTGTCTTTTTCTCTCCACTTCTACTCTTGGGAAATAAGTGAGATGAGAAAAGTAAGGAAGAAGCAGAACACGGCGTCTGCACCATGACACCAACTCATTCCCGATGGTAGACGCGGTCCTCACGCGAGTCAGTTACATCAGAACGGTGTCACGTCGCGTGCGTGTGAGCTGTGCGTGCGGTGTGGCAGTGTGTGTGTTCCTCTGTGTGTGTGGCGGGGAGGAAGCTGGGGCAGGGTAAAAGAGGAGTGTGTGCCCTGGTGTGAATGACACCGAGAAGAAAGTGACTCAGCAGGAAAGGGTTGCGCGAGCTGCGGGCACCACGGTTTCTCAGGACTGACGGCCCCACCCTTTCCTGTGGCCTCTGGTACAGTCTGAGTCAGTCACAAAAGAGATCAGTCGTTTCACGTCACATTGTCACCTATTCTTTTTATTTTTGTTTTTTATTTTTAGAGGACATTTATTAGAGCTGGGGACAGTGAAGCAAGAAAGGGCCTAGGATAGAAGCAACAGGACTAGGTGGGGACATGAGCCTGGGTTGGCTGCTTTGGCTAAAAAGTCAGAGAAAAGGGGCCTGGAGACAGGGTCAGGGGTTAGCCCGGGACTGGCTGCCACTGCCTATTGCTCCCTGGTTGCAAACCTCAGTGGGGTCCCTTAGAGTTTAGGAGATGCAGCCTGTGGGGGGAAGAGCGGGGGAAGGAAGGCTCGGGCATGCTCCTGGGAGGGAGAGTGGGCCTTGGGACCTCCCCTAGGTTGCCACCTACTCCAATCATCAGCTTGCGTTCTGGGACAGATGGCAGCCTCTCCCCTGGGCCGGGGCAGCTGGCCTGGGTTCCCAGCAAAGCCAACAGCTGGCTGCTTGACTGGCTTCTCTGCCCGTCCCTCCTGCACCCGATGCGGAGATGGGGCGGAGTCAGTGGGTTCCCGCACTGGTAGGCCTGGAGTTTGGGTTTGTTCCCTGTCCACCTAACTGGCTTGGTTGGGGTTTGCCTGCTGCCTGTCAGGGATGCTCGCAGAGGACCTCTTTCACAAGGGCCATCTTGGCCTCTTTGTTTCAACTCTAAGATTCTGCTATTTTCTTAGTGCAATTCAACACCATCTAGTTTATTTTCTCAAAACGCGAACGTGAAACATCTTTAAAGACACAGGCAATTATTTTTTCCATCACAAACATGTTGGAGATAGAAAGACATAGAGCATTTTAACCTAAACGCCTGCAACCTCATATCACTGGCAAGACCACATCCTGGGTGCACAGGCTTAAATGGAAACACATTCCTCCACGCACACCGCAGAGAGCCAAGTTCTTCCTCTGACTCACACCACAGCTTCCAATGGCCAGAGCAAGCTAAAGATTGTGATACAAAGAACTCATTCTCATTTTTCTGGGTTTAAAATGCAGCAATGAGCCATAACCGGTTTGGCTCAGTGGATAGAGCATCGGCCTGCGGACTGAAGGGTCCCAGGTTCGATTCCGGTCAAGGGCATGTACCTAGGTTGCGGGCACATACCCAGTAGGGAGTGTGCAGGAGGCAGCTGATGGATGTTTCTTTCTCATTGATGTTTCTAACTCTCTATCCCTCTCCCTTCCTCTCTGTAAAAAATCAATAAAATATATTTTTAAAAAATTTAAATAAAATGCAGCAATGAATCGGGGAAAATCTAATCCAGTACCCAACTTTTATGTTTGAACAAATGACACAAATTATGGTTATTTTTAACAAGTGTATGAAGATTAACTAAATCACTGAGAGTGTAAGATATTCATCTTCAAAGATAAGTATAATATACTTTTAAACGTATGGATAATTAGTGAATAGGGCAATGAAAAATTAATCGTTTTACAGTCAAAGACACATGCACAAGTGTATAATCCACAAACCCTTTCTCGTCAGAGTCTTCCTAACAGATTCTCTGATCTTGACATTCTCCGAGTGGTTTCATTCTAATCTCCGGGAGTGGAGGGTGCAGACAGCGCCCCCAGGTGCTGTGCGTGGGAGAATCACAGGCTGAGCAGGTTACTGCTCTCACGGTGAAGGTGCTCATTTGCACCACTAGAGGGAGCATGCTGCACGCAACATAATCGTAATTAGGGCAGGAAGGAAAGGGGGAGAGACAGAGACAGACACGGAGGCAGAAACAGAGGGACAGAGAGAGGCACAGAGGGACAGAGAGACAGGCAGGGAAGCACCCAGAGGGAAAGACAGAGAGACAGAGTAACACACGCACACAGAGAAATTCACCAAAGCCCGGAAGCTCAGATAACAGTTGACCCCAGAGGCAGGAAGGAAGCCGGCCGTGCTGTTAATGGACTTGGACTCAAGCACAGTGATTGTTGTCGACCCTGCTGCCAATCAGAACATGAAGGCCCTCATCTTTTTATAAAAGATTCATCTGGCAAATAAGCAAAAGTGGCATTATAATAACATTCTGGGTTTATAACCTCAGATACATTAACAAAGACCAAGGTATGGAAGTAGGGATGGCCATGCTTTCCATGGGTACATCGAAGTCAGAATTATTGTCAGATTTTTTTTACTATGATAATTAGGAAGGGGTGGGTACAAACACAAGCTCACAAATCTCTACGTAAAGGCTAATTGAGGTAAGAACAGAATGTCTCTACTTTCAAATAGAAGAGAAAGGAAAAAAGTAGTTCTATAAATACATATATGTAAATATATACAAATAGAGGGGAATATATTTATATATAAGGTACATGTGTCTCTTTTTATATATAAAATATACATATTACGTATATAAGTTCTATATAATAGATAAGGAGTGAAGGGAACAACACTGGGGCCCAAAGAGAGAAAGTGTGAAACTTTATGGCAAGAAGGGGTGAAAGAGAATTGTTCAAATCTCATAATTTAAAAAATAACACTTAAATCAGATTTTTTTTAAAAAGCATCAATTTCCTGGTTCTAAGGGGCACCGTTAAAGCACAAGGTGCCAGGGGCAGCGCTGGCATGAGGCATTTGTGGAATAAATGAAATAAACAGCCAAAACCATGACAACCATCCAAATGCTCCAACAAGAGGAAGGGAAGGGAACCACAGTCCAACCAGGTAATGAAATAAAAAAAGACCCACTTACATATGTCTCGTGAAATGTTTTCCCTGAAGGGAGAAAATGCTAATAATAAAATGTTAAGTAAAAATAAAATGCAATTTGAACATGTGGCTACGAATACCCGAAGATGTTTACTTACCCAGGAACTCAGTATTGACTGAGAAAATAGTATTCCCTCCGAGGTGACATAAATACAATTTTATATAAAGTAAATTATTTTACAATTCTTCTTTCTGCGTTTATTTCCTGTCTCAGCATTAGACAAAGAAGAAATGGGAACGTGACCCTGGTCACACTCATTCTCAAGGAACATTTTCGTCGCATCTGCAGTTTTGAATCATCACCTGAGCAGGAGGGAAGGTGGCTCAACCACCCAGGTCTTCAGCTCGGCCAGACTCCGGGTTGGGCATCCTTCACCCCAATGCTACCCCTCCTCCCTGCCGACCTAAACTCACAAATATGAGAGGGTGGCTGGGGACCATGCAGAGCTGCTCTGGGTGTGTGCCTGTCACATTCATTAATACAGTTGCTGTGAAGCTGTTTGGGCTGAAAGAGAACAACCTAATGGCTCGGTTGCAAAATTCTTGCATCAGCTGCTGCGAGTTGGCCTCAGTCAGCGGAGAAAGACTGGAAATGCCTGGAACTGATCACAGGCCTGAGTCAAAATTTATACCCCACCCCCCACACTGGGTGGGTACAGAGGTCACTGTGATAGGAGCACAGCACAGGCCACAGAGAGGATGCTGGACAGAGGGAACATGGAAGGGACGGGTCTGGGGCGGGGCCAGTCTGTGGCCGACCTGAGGCCTGTAGGGCAGGACATGGATTCCCACCCATAGACGCAGTGAGCCTTTGTGGGAGCTCTGGACCTGCTTCCCATTGCTGAGACTTTCTCCATCTGAACACAGATTCTCTGACAAGCTTTTCAAGAGCAAATGGGCATTCTCTCTCCATTCTCTTTAGAGAATTCCCTCCACCCTGAATACAGTCAGCTCTCCTAGGAAGACTTCTGGAAGCTTCCGAATCAGGCTGAATGTTCCATTGAATGTCTCTGAGGGATGCAGCTCTCTCCCAACCTAGGAAAAACCTGTCTCCTGAATGAGTTCTTTTCTTAGGACCAGCAAGGCTGTTCAAACCCCATTTTCCCAGGAAAACTGTCCTATTGTACGAGCAGCCCCGGTGTCCCAGGCTTTGGTTGTTTGCCTGGCTTCCCCAGCCCCGGAGCCCCCGTTCCAGGGTTATGAGAGGGTCTCTTTTGGACCTGAATTCACCCAGCTGCCACCTTCGCCCAATCACCATCCTCCCCAAGATTTAAAGGTTTTCCCCCTTTAAAATGAGAATAAGACTTTCTAGGGTTGTTTTTAAAGATTAAGTAGATACTGGAAATGAATGATTAGGCAGACCTCGCACCTGGTAAACATCCCAAGTGTCTGTGCCAAGAGAGTTCATCCTGTAGCTAGCACAGTCTCTTCAAGGGCAGACTGTGGAATCTGTGCTGTGTCTAGGTCTGACTCACAGTGGAGGCCAGCGTTCGCCTCTTACTCTGAGCCTGTCCTTCAAGGAACATGCCCGGGATCAATGGGACCTTCTGGGGGCCAAGTCACATGGCAGCCACACGGGGCCTTCAAAGAACCTCGGGAGGCATTGGTGAGACATGGGAAGGGAGCCCCCCAGCTCCAGGCAACACGGGGGAGTCAAGAGTAAAAGAAAACCTGTAACCACAGGTGGAGCGGAGCACAGAGCAGTGGACAGGACTGGGGCAGGAGAGCTGCCGGGACCATTGCAGGTATGGAGGGGCCGTGACTGCACTGCCCAGGGACGGGATCTGATGGCCAGAGTGAGGCTGGGATCAGAGCTAAGCATCTCCGGTGGGGTCCAGGGCTGTGACATAGCTGCTCGCCCACGAAGGAAAGACAAATGCTCAGCCTACCTGGGGTGGCATCTACCATTCTAACATGAAGGGAGGGCACAGGCAGACACCATGTTAGCAGGCTGCACACAGCCCCAGGCTTGGGGGTGCCGTGGCTGCTGGGGTGAGAACCCTCAGCTTCCTCTGAGTTGTGGTCTTGGAAGATCTGCCTGGGAGCACCATGAACCTGAAAGACAGAGAAGGGGGATTCTTTTCTCCAGAATAAAGAACATGTAACCCCTATGCCACATGAGCAGACAGATAAATGGTACAAAGCGCATACAGAAATCGAGTGCCGAAGAAGAAAGAGAAAATTAACCAACTGGAGAATATGCACCTGAAAAAAGATAGAAAAAGCAGAGAAAATTGATGATAAATGGTAGTTAGGAATCAATATCCATATGGGAGAACCAATCTCAAATTTGGGGGGAAAATTTTTAGTTATTGAAATCAAAGCCTAATTCAATGAGCTAAAAAAATTGATAAAAGAATTAAAGAATTGTAAAATAGAGTTGAGACAATCAATCTGAATGTAGCATAGAGTGATAAGAGAAAGAAATATGAAAGAGAACAAAAGAGACAGAGGAGATATTAAAAAGCTATATATATATATATATATATATATATATATATATATATATGACATAGAATGGGGAGGAGACAAAATTAAAATAAAATTAGGGCAAATTATTTCCAGAAGGGAAAGAAAGATGGTAAGATCTTCAGACTGAAAGAACCCATTGAAGACCAAATTAGAGAAACATACAAACAAAATTCCTCATTTAGATGCATCACAGTGAAACCACAGATTAGAGCTGATGACATTTTCAAACTCCTGGAAAGAAAAGACATGTTATCCGAAGGAATGGCCACCAGATAGACAGCTGACCCTTCACAGCAAAAGAGATGCTGGTGTTGAGGGAAAATGACCAGTGATGCAGCATTCCATTCCCAGCTGAAATGTCTTCTGTGAAGGATGGCTCATGTAAATATTTCTAGATACACAAGTGACACAACCTGGTTATCTGGTCAAGACGGCAGAATGAGCAGATGTCACACAAGAGTAACACAATCAGTAAGAGAGGAGGGTTCGAGGGAAGTGAGCAAGTTCTTGAGATCGGTTTGGGTGGTGAATTCAACATTATTTACATAAATAATTGTTCCTATGTGCAATATTTATATTTTAAAGCTAGGTCCCTTGCCTTGTTCGGGGGAGTTTGATTAAATTTAGATTCTGACTTTAGGGCAATCCATGGCGTTGGAGCCTGTCTTTCCCAATGGGACTCTTCGAATGACGTTGATCCTCTCAACCCCAAGGCAAAGCTCTCTGTGAGGTCTTTCCTTCTTGAAATGCTTGAATTGTATGTGGGTTTCCCCCCCTTGGGCCATGCCAAATCTAGTCTATAATTGCTTTCATTGCTCACGTGGCAATAAACGTCCAATTGAACTTCCCAGCTCACAAGACCAGAATTCAGTAACTCGCTGGCAAAGCCAACCCTGGGAAACTGGCTTAAGACAGAAAATTCCAGTTATTAACTTATCCACAGGAGGGCGCTCCTGTTGCTCTGAACACAAGAAGAGACGCTTGGGTAAACGTATAAGGAAATAATTTTGGGGAAAACGGATTAAACCTTCTCAATATAAACAACATTTTAATTAATGATGATTCAGGTGAGTGCCACGTCTGATACCAATGGAACCCCAGCCTTGTGGTGTTGCATGCATTTATAACAACCCACGAAAGTCACATTGATACAAAAGAACAGGTGTTTTTGGATAAACTAATAGTCTGAAAGCAAATGAAAGAATTTCAATACAAAGATCAATACCAACAACCTGGTTTTCTGGATATTTCATTGTCCTGCTCTGCTTGGGCGTGAACAGTCTGTTAACTGAAGAACAGGTACCTGGCACCTGGGAGATAAGAATTGGTAAAAAGCCTTTAACATCTCTCTCTCTCTCACACCTTCTCATTTGCTAACTGAGTTATTAGTAACAAAAACTGCTATTGAGTTTCAAGCGTTTAATCAAGCACAGCCCTTTCTGTCTTGGGTTCTGAAGCTATAGAAACATAAACACCAGAAAGGTAAGGATTCCATACAATATCCTATTTATTCCAGGGAAGCTGGGTTGGAGACTGCAATCTGGCTTCGATGTAAGATTACAATACTTTATTCCTCGAATCCAAACGGACCCTTTCTATTCAGTCCAGGGCTGAGCAGGTGGGCTCTGCAGACTTTCACCCACATTTGTGGTGAAGAACCTTGGGCGTAGCTTATGAACAGGCTACTCCAAGTGAGAGCGCCACCTAGTGCCCAGGGCAGGCAAGGATGGCTCCCTGGGTAAGTCCCTCCAGAAGGCTGCAGAGAAGGGAGGAAGCCAGCTGCTAACATGTCCTCAGCTGAGCAGAAATGTTGTTAAAAGATCCAGTTTTAGGGGTCAAGGAATTAATAAGAATGTTCTGTTCTTACCCTCTACTGATTGGCCAGACAACTTTACCTACATTATCTTGATGCTGTAGGAATGGCAAATAACGTTTACTTTTGATCAAATTATTTTTCCCAGTTTTAACTTATTTGATGGCTATTCTATAACTGAACACAACCAACAACAGCATGTATGTCCTCACCTTCCACAATGACCAAGCAGAGCAAACGAGTGTATTATTTTTCCTCTCCTTTTTTTTTAAAAAAAATTCCTTGCATTTCTATTCCATTATCAATAGTGAAAGAGGTCAAGATTGGAGAGCAAAGAAGTCAGAAGAAATGGCCGGACTTCCTGTGCTCAACAGGGAACAGAACAATGACAGTGCTGGGAAACCACGGCACCAGCAAAAGGCAGCCTACAGAATTTTGACAACTGGTGAAAACGTTGAGGATGGAGAATACACAAGGTTGAGATGAGGGCCAGTTTGGTGTTTGGCTCAAACCAGACTTCTTTGATTCAGTGATATTCTTACCTACACTGCATGGCGAGTAAAAAAGACCTCAAATGATGCCTTTGGGTGAACTTCTAAAACTCTTGCTGCATTTTCTTTTCAAATATAAAGTTTCTTAATTTTAAAAACTTTTTTTTAGGACAATTATAGATTCAGAGGAAGTTTTTAAAAATCACATAGAGAGCCCTGGCCAGTGTGGCTCAGTTGGGTGGACATTATTCTGTGCATCAAAAGGACATTGAACTGTTCAATTCCCGGTCAGGGCATATGCCCAGGTTGTAGGCTTGATCTCCAGTAGGGGTTGTGCAGGAGGCAGCTGATTGATGTACTCACATCGATGTTTCTCTCTCTCTCCCTCTTCCTTTCTCTCTCTCTAAAAATCAATGGAAATATTTTTTTAAAAATCATACAGAGCGATGCAATATGCCCATCACCCATTCTCTCCCAATGCTCACATAAATATGTATACTTAATTAAAGTACAATTTCAAAACCAGGAAATTGACCTGGTACAATCCATGGACCTTATTCCAATTTTTTCAGTCTTATACACATCTCTGCGTGTGCCTAGTTCACAGTTTTATCACATGTCTACTCATGTAACCATAACCACAATGGATCTACAGATCCACACATTTAGACCAGCCTCGGGGCCAAGGAATACCCGGGAATACCCAGGCCCACTAGAAGCAAGTAACCTGCATCTCTTTCTAAAAAATGTACTTTATCCCTTTGTGTTATTCAGTAGCTTTTAAAATCCTACTTAACCAACCCTTTTCATTACAAATACCCTCTTTAGAGTCAAAGAAATTGCAGCTCATTGTCTGGCCCAATTTGCATGCCTCCCAATTATCTACCATATAACACACAGGAGAACAACATTCAGCTCAGCGCAAACAATGATTCATCTGCAAGAAACAAGTTCCTTTGTTTTCCTCACCGCTGTCATTCTCTATGATGTTGCCAGACACCAACAGGGGAGCAAATCCATTTTGGACAATGAAGCTATGGGTCTTTGGGTGGTTCTTTTATCTCCTAAAAGTTCGCACTAGGGAGAAGGCATTTAGGCGGAAGTCAAAAGCTGAGAAATGAAAATACCTTTCGGCTGTTCACGGGAAATTCAGATCCCTCTGTGGGAGGAAGGGTTTTCTTGGGGCAGCCTCCCTGTTTCAGCCCTTCAGCCCTGAAGATTCTGGAATTTGAGGGCGAGGAGATGTTTTGTTGCTTCGGGAGGGGGCACTGGATGGAGGAGTGAAGGGGTCAGAAGGTTGATTGTCCCTGAGCAGCAAAACGAAGGAAAACGCCTGCAATGTATTCTCACCCCCTGGACCCGCCATGTTGAACTTGGGGGGCTCCCTCTGATCCATCCCACCACCTCACAGGCATGGAAAGCCCCAGGCCTCACCTCCTACCTTTCCCAGCCCAGACCTCCCATCTGCACAGCCAGCTCTCCTTTCCCTTTCCCTTCTCCTCAACCTGTCTCATGAGCCTCCAGCTCCAGAACATTCCAAACATCTGTTCTTTCTCTGTGCCTCCTTGGGAGCAATGTGAAAGGAAACACCCATAACTGGGCCCCTCCTGCCAACAGCAAAGTCTGGGTTCCCTGTCCCTGCTGGCTCCTCAAATTTCTGTTTCTCATCTTTCTTCATCTCTTTTTTTCATTCTCCACCAAAGATATTCTAAACAGCCATTGTGGGAAGTGCTAAACAAGTCTATTAGTTTCCTAGAGCTCTCGGAACAAATTACCCCCCACAGCGTGGCTTAGAGCAATGGGAATCAGTTCTCGCACAGTCTGGAGGCAGTGGTCTGAAATCGGGAGTGGGCAGGCCTGGCTCCTTCTGCAGCTCTGAGGGGGGGGTCTGTTCCGTGTTTCTCTCCTCGTTTCTGGTGGCCACCGGCAACCCTTGACATTTCTTGGTTTGTGGGTGCACCCTCCAATCTCTGTCTCTGTGTCCACGTGGACTTCTTTCCTTCATCTTTTCTGCGTATGAGCCCAAATGTCCCTCTTATAAGAACACACTAATTGGGTTAGGGCCCATCCTAACTCAGTATGACCTCGTCTTAACCAGATTACATCGGCAAAGACTTCATTTCCAATTGAGGTGACAGTCACTGGGACCCCGAGTTAGGGCTTGAACATCTCTCTCTTTTTTGTTGTTGGGGGAAGATGGGCACAAGTCTCCCCATTGTAATAAATGTCTCATAATTAGAAGGAGTGAACAGATTTTAGCTTTCTTTTTAAGAAATCATTATCTAGCCCCTAGGTCATTTGCATTTTCTTTCCTAAAAGGACAACTATTAAATATGTAATTCCCAACTTCCCCTACCTCATCCACAGCCCCATATGCCCCACACCTGTCTCACAGGGGCGCCCCCTGCATTTTCAAGGCTAGTGGTCCATCTTTGTCTCTTCTTTAGGGTAGTTGCCTGACTACTGAAAACTGAAGTGATGTCTCCTTGACTATAATTCCACCTGACATATCCATTGCTTCAAGGATACACCGTTCCTTCAGGAACTGCTAATGTTCATGTCCTTCTCAGTCAGCCTCCTACCGCCCCCACCTCTACCCGCATGGAGAATGTCTTCTTGGCTTTTCCAGGCCATTCTGAAGTTCACAGCACCTCTTTGCTGTGGCACTCATACAGGTAAGTTGCTGTGAGGGTCCAAGGCCATTTTCCCAGAAGAACCACTCCTTGGAGAAGCCCTACCTCTGGCTGATTTCAGGGATATTGTTAGCATGTTGCACTTTTGGCTATTTCTCTGGGAACCATTCACTAACACTCTATTGATGTCCAGTCTTTCCAGGTTTCTGATTGGTCTATCCCATCTTCCACAAGCATTTAGGCTCCAGTTAATGGAGATCTGTGTCAAGTGGTCAAATAGTGTAGGGTTCGAAGGGCCATGACAGTGTCCTATGAAAATAGAAGGATTAGGTTGGCACAGATGGTCAATGAACAGTTTTATATGGACCACATATAGGAGACATTGCAGAGACCAGAAGCAAAGGGGACTGCCAATGAGTAACTGTCATTTTTGTTTCCCCCCAAAAGTTCAATACAATGGGTTCTTGCAAACTATAGCTCAAGGATCTTGACATTGATCCTAGAAATAATTCCAGAATGGAAAGTGTGCTTAATGAATCC
Source organism: Myotis yumanensis (assembly GCF_028538775.1). Taxonomy (NCBI): domain Eukaryota; kingdom Metazoa; phylum Chordata; class Mammalia; order Chiroptera; family Vespertilionidae; genus Myotis; species Myotis yumanensis. The sequence goes on from NW_027223759.1 coordinate 32,563,509, forward strand.
CACATAAGGAACCAAGGAGAGGTGCACTAGGCCACACTTGTTTCCTTCTGTGATGAGGTGTGTAAGCTTTTAAAATAGGGAGATGAAGCCGCCATAGACTCCGTGACCTTCATCCTGATGTGCCCCCTGGTGCCATCATTCCAAGTGCACCACAGCCTCCAATGGAGCACCATCAATGATGGAAAACTCATTACCTCCCAAGGCAGGTCATTCCATTTTACAGCTGCTCCGATGGCAAGAAAATTTATTTTTTTTCCTTCTTTTGAGCTAAAATTGGGCACCCTGAGGCTTCTATTTATCGCCATTAATTATTTACAAGTTCCTCCTGTAGGTGCATCACCACCTGCATTCCAACATCACATTCTCTCCACTTAGCCTGACATGAAATCAGCCGTGTTGGCAGCTGAGTCTCTCCGGGGCCCCTGCCGAGCTTCCTCTCAGCTAAAACACCAACGTTTCTTATCTGTTGCCGTAGCTAAGTCACTGAGGCCATTTCTTCAGCGTGGATGGGATTTCCTGTTCTAGGCAGGATCTGACATGGTCTGTGCTGGATTTTCTCATCTTCTGCTGAGTTCCAAGCTCTACGTCAGTTGTTCTTAATTAAAAGTCGTGGCCAGAACCATTTGGAAGACTTTCTTGAAATGTGGATGCCTTGTCCCATGTTCAGACTGACTAAGTCCATAGGATGCAATACATGCCCACATGGAGATGCATTATCTTCTCCACTTGGAGGACCCAGAACACACACAGCTGCCTGAACAGAAAGAAGGCTGCACCCCAAATACAGAAGGTCCTGGAACAGAGGGCAGGGTGGGTCTGAAAGATACAGTTTTATTGCTGTAATTATAACCCGATTATCATCCTCGGGCTGGCACATTCCAGAAAAGCACGGCTTATTAGAATTAAAAGGCAGACAACAAACTAAGGAACAATATTTGAAATAATTGTAAAAGACAAAGAGCTAATATGTTAATATTAGCTGAGTTCATAAATGTCAGCAAGAAGAAATCCCCAGCGGTAAACATGCTAATTATATTAATAACTTACCAAAAGGGAGAGAGAAATGATGAATCAATATTGAAACAAGGTCACCACGTGCCTGGTCATCAAAGGAACGCAAGCTTCAACAATAAGGAGAGTGTTTTTGGAGCTGTTTCTCTTTGTTCAGTGCTCTGCAAAGCAGCAAGCATTTCCTGAAAGGGGATGAGGAATAATCTCCACTTCGGGGAATCCATCATAAGCAAGGAAAACCAACATTCCAAAAATATGGATGCCCCAGTATTAATGCTAACATTATTAAGTAGTATTTTTAATGATGGAAATAATCTAGATGTCCAACATCAGATGCATGGCTACATAAATGATGGTTATCTCCTACAGGAAGCTATTTGTCGTCCCACCTCCCCCTGAGCATTCAGGATTCTTATTCACTGGATAGTGAAGATCTGTCTCAGACCCAGTCCAAGGGTCCCCAGCACAGGTATGAGAAAGGCCCTGCCGATCCACCAGAGCTGGGATGCCCCGCAGGAAGCTCACCCACGCTTGCGGGGCACCGGCGGAACTGTGATGGAGAACCCAGAGAAAATTTAGCTTGAGTAACATACCCAGATGTCAGAAAGTCTAGAAAGAAGCTATTACATGTCAGGGCATGTGTAAGCGTTGCTGTGTAGTTTGGTGTTGTTTTTATGACATTCGTATGCAGGGCTCCCAATGTCTCCATGTGGCCAGGTAAGAGACGAGCATCCTGCACGGTGAGTTCACAGAAAGGGCCCAGGGACAGCTGAGAGTTCCAGTATCTTTTCAAGTCATAAATCCAAACAAGGGTGGGGTAGCAGGTCACAGCGGGGACTGAATTAAGGCAGGATTCCACTCGAGTGTTCAAGACGTCCTGGTCATGGTCCTACTTCTCATGCTGTTTATTGGAGGTGCTGAGACTTGCATCATGCCAAGGAGTCAAACTCAAGGTCAGATCAGCAGGACACAGCTGTGTAGGCTCTGGGGTGGCCAAGGAGCTACTGAACAGGACGTAAGTAATCCTGCTGGCATTTCATTGTAATTTGCCATTAATTTCCAGCTGAAGGCAATGGAAGAGGAGAGGGTGACAGACTGATGGTTTCCTGCCCCCTGCTGAGGGCAGCCGAGATGTTTATTCTCCTAGCTGCAGACATGATCCTATAGCAGGGGTCAATTACAAAGATTGCCAAGTAAATTGTGACTTATTTTAAATTATTTTGCAAAAGCATAGTTGAGTTTTAAAAAGATTGTGATAAATATTCGCAGAGTCTTTTTGACACACTGAGAGTTCTCAGTAGAACAGCGAGAATCGATGCTATTCGTTTCGGGCAAATAGAAATGAACAGTTTTCTAGAGCCTACTGCCTGCTCTCAGAAGGCATTGGCACCTGACCAAGTGGAGACATCTTTTAACGTGTTTCATGGACGTTGAGTATTGCGATCCAGAGGAAAAGCCAAGATGAGAGAGGGTCTGTTAGGAGACCAATTCTCAAGTACCTACGTCTTTCCTCATGAGATCCCCAGCCAGCTAGGGGTGTGAGAGCAGATGAAGATGAACAACCATCGGTCTCTTTCTTAGCTGATCAAAAAGCGGTGTGTAAATAAACCTGACCCTCTCCTTTCTCACTAAAATGATTATTTGGAAACCTCTCCCAACCAATTTCTACCATTTCCCATGGCCACAAACCACATTCTCCATCCCTGCCCCTCCCAAGCTCCACGTGGCTGCACAGAATCACAGGACACTCCTGTTCGCTGCCATCAGATAAGCCAGGCGGCCCTTGGTTTGGCCACATCATAGGACTTCCCGGCTGCTGAGCTCCTCCCGATCTTTCTCTCGTGTGATCCCAGCAAACTGACCCGTACGCTGAACATTCAAGTTACAAATATTTATATGCCTCGAGCCTCTTTTCTCTAATTAGATCTTCTGTTGCACTAGAATTTTTTAAAAGAAATTTTAAAAGTTATTGCAAAGAAAAGATTTTTCTTCTCTTTCAGGAGGCCTGGCCAGAACGTCTGCATGGCCCCCGGACTGCTGGGCAGCTTCTTTCATCAACAGATGCAGTAGCATCTCGTGACCATCAAGAGCTACTCTTTCTCAAGATTATGTAGATCCTGAATGTTTGCTACTGATGTTTTTCTCTTCACCTTTACAAAGATTCTGATTACAATAAAATGATAGGTAGGCATTTTTGGTTCTCTTTGATTTTTGTATTTTCTACCACCCTCTCTATCCCTACCCTCTTTCAAGCAGACCTGTAGCCTTGGGGTAAAGAGAAGGAATGTGACAGGGCAAGAGCTGAAGATAAACAAAACAAATAAATATGAACAAAGCGTCTCTTAAAAGCCCACGCCCTTCGAACACTAGAAAGGCTCAGCACATGGACAAGGTGTTAGAGAAATGAGTCGGTTTCCTCCGAGGCAGGAGAGGTTCCTCCCACACGGGGAGCAAAGCAGATGGAAAGAAGGCGTGGGTCTCAGGAACCGTGGCCGTGCCCCGGGGAGGGGCTGACAGGCAGGTGCTACCAAGGGGTTGGGACAGGTAATGCTCTAGGCGCCATGGAGGGGCTTGTGCCCAGGTGGCACTGAAACAGCAGCATGGTTCTGCCCCCTCTAGTGATGCTGAGAGCTAGTGATGCTGAGAGCTAGTGATGCTGAGAGCTACTCTTGCAGGAGCTGGGGAGATAGACAGGTGGATCCGGGCAGCAATGTGGGTGCCCTCCAACCACACCACCAGAGAGCACTTGGCATGGAACACAGTTGTGTTTATTGACGCATTTCCACACACAGGGGACCAGGGGCACCTCAGGAGGATGTCTCAGAAAGGATTCGTTTTAGAATCTGGAACTTGCTAGACACACACACCCCATATACTTGCTCCCACCTCCCCAACCTCCACACCCAGCACACACACAGGACATACACATACAACATACACTCACTCACACACACATATATACACACACATACCCCTGACACACACCACTCGCTCACACCACACACGCGGCATGCACGTGCAGCGCACACACGGCTCCTCATTGCCTTCGGGGTCTCTCGGAATTTCCTGCTCCTAGGCTGACCTCTGTTTCTTCAGGGGCCCCTGGTGCTGGGAAGTCGAGTGGAAAATAGGCAGCCATTTGTGTTGTGTACGTGTTGCACCTTCCGAGTTTTGTGTGTCTTTTATCGCAGAGGCTCATGGGATGATGTCATATTGAAGGAAAGCGATTGCTTCTCAGTGTGGGGAGCAGAGGCAAAGCGGCCAGCCTTGGGGGCTGTTTGTAATTTAGAGAGAAAGTGTGGTGTGTGTTTTTCTCTTTAGATCAGCCAACCCTACTTTCTAAACACGAGTGCCTCCTCCCCAGTTCTGAGGCCATGTGCCTGGTATCCGGCCGGGCACTGAGAGACCTTGGCCAGGTCCGGCGGTGAATGCATAGACGGGATGCCTCTCCTGGCAGCTGCACAACCAGCTCTCATTTCCCTACATTTGAGATAGTGGCTGGTATCCAGGGGCAACACACATCAACTCCTTTCTCCAAAAAGCCAGCCAGTAAAACCAGCCTTTTCTCCCTCGTGGATGCTGAGGTCCTTCCTGCTTTCCGAGCCAGGCCCCCCAAGCCGTTTAATGTTAGGATGGAACACCTCCTCTAAAAACCGGGTTTATCGCTAAGAAATCCTTTTCCTGGATCTTCACATGTCCAGTGGCTCCTCCTGGGGAAGAAGACCATTCATCTATGCACAACCCTGGCGCTGGAGGGGCCTCCTTTTAAGCTCCCCCAAATCTTTCCCTAAGGAGCAGCCCCAAAAGCAGACTTCATTCCATGTAGCAGCCAGAGCTCACGGAGGCCGTGCGCAGGGACATGTGAGAGATACCAGATTCGCCCACTAGAATATGCATTGGGCTCAGGAGGTTCCAAAGGTCAGAGTTGACCCAATTCAAAGTTCAATGAAGGAGCAGAAAGAAACAAGTGAAAGATGCCAGATAGATGGATTTCATTCTAAGAACATATCCTAGTGGGATCTTGCATTTCATGATAAAATAACGGGGACGTGACCATTTCTAAAGAGGTGAAAGTCAAAATGTAGATGGAAGACATTTCACATAGGCCTAAACTATTTTGTTTTCTTAGAAATGTCTTATCCAGGACTATAGTTTTATATAAGACACAGCACTGAAATTCCCACACTCCATTCAGCCCCCTGAAGTGTCACTCATGTTCCAAGGATGGCAACTTGAAGAAGACACGCAACGGAGTCGTATACTGAGCCAGCAGAGGTCTCTTGGGTGGATCAGGAAAATAAAACTTCCCAAATCGATAAAAAGAGAAACAGGGCTGTTTTCATTCACCCCCTTCCTTTTAACTTTGACTGAATGACTTGCTGCTGCTACTATTGTAATTAGCTAGGTATTAATAACAGGAAAGGAGGAAAAGGAAGGCCAGATATTATAGACACATTCCCTACAAAACCTCAGGGGAACGGGACTGGAGGAAGGGGAGATAGACACAGGCCCAGTAAAGTTGGAGTGACTCAGGGAAGGTGCTTACTGTCAGTCACACCTGGGAACAGAGGTCAATGGCAGAATGGGCATGGCCACTGCAAGCCTTTGAAGATTTGGGATATTTAACTCCCTAAACAAAGAAGCTAGCTCTCTTATGCTCTTGGTTCCTCTTGGCACACTTGGCTCATGGCTCATACTTGGCTTCCTGGCATTCTCCCATGTGGCCCACAGACACGCAGACCGCCCACACACAATGGACGAGTGGACTGCAGCTAGCCTGATGCTGTACTGGGCCCAGCTGCAACATGGAACGGAAACTCTGGACACTGGCTCTGACTTTAGCCCTGCTGAAACCCCAGCTACTCTTCTATGACTGGACTAAGGGAAATGGGACTTTGGAAACCCAGGGATGTAATTCCATGGAAATAAAGCTGTCTACCCTATCACATTCTCCCGTGCTCATTTCAGGAGGACCCCACTCCCACTAACAAACAGGGAGAGACGAGGCACTTCTCTGGTACCATTGCCACTTGGGGTGTTTTGGGTGGAAGACGCCCATCCTTGCCCAAGCCCCAGCCCCTCCCCCATGGGGACAAGAGGATGAGCGGGATGGAGAACTAGCCCGCCCACCATGGAAGTGTTTTTCTTTTGTTTTTCCCTCAGCCTGACATCTTTCTGCCTGGCTCCCAGAGAGAGGGGCAGGTAGGGTTGGAATTAGCATGAAAACAGGGGATTTAGAGAAAAGAAAGTAATTTCAGCTCATGAAATTCAAAACAGGCACTGTGGCTGCCAGGCATGATTGTGAGGAAGCATTAGCATACCTGACTGGAGCCAGGCTGAGCCAGGCCAGACTGTCACAGACTGTCACAGACGGAACACCCTCCCCTCCCGGCCTGGGGGACAGGGGAAGGCACGGCCGGGGGGGGGGGGGGGGTGCACGGGCACACCTGGCTTCAATAGGGACGGGTGCTAGGTGGTAAGTCCAGGGAATATCAAGGATGAACCAGCTTTGATGATTTGAGCCTCTCTGTTACCAGGGACATGGAGCGCAGGCCAGCAGGTCCGTGGAAGGACCTGCCATGTGGCCTGGACGAGATTCTACCCGTGGCAGCTGGAGGATGAGGCAGAGACTCAGAGATGCCAGTAGCTCTTCAAGAGCCAAGGGGAGGCCACGTGGACAAAACAGCAGTCAGAACACAAAACATGAGCCCCTCAGCTCCAGGAGTCAGCAGAGCACCGAGGGATGGGACAAAGACAACCTATCCCAGGTGACACCAGACCCAGCACAACTCAGGCGGGTCTGAGAACCTCCCGTGCACCACTGGGGGGCGCCCTGAGGTCTTAGAAAGCAGCCAATGGGGGGGGGACTCCAGGAACCAGAAAAACAGAGAATTCATCCCAGAAGACTTAGCACCTCCTAAAGTTATTCTTTAAGAGCTTGAACCAAATTCAGCTCAAAGCTGCATGAGGCATGTAGTTCAGTTTAATCTAATTTCCTCCAGGTACATGCTCTGAATTGAGTGCTGTCAGAAAGTGGGGACAGCCCTGTAATTGGATATTGTAAGAATTGTCTCCAGACGGAGGACAGACCAGAGTAAGGCTAGAGCAGTAAAAGGTAAAGAGACAGCAGCCACTCCCATGAGACAGGATGCAGGGTGCTGGTCATTTCTGTGGGTTGGACAATGTGCTTGTGCAGATGTGAGGAGAGTAGGTTTGGGTCTTGATCTATCTTGGTCACAGAGTGGCTTTGTGTCCTGTGGAGAACCCTGAGGCCTGACTGTGTGTGCTGGGCAGCTCCCCGATCTCAGGGGCTGCTTTCCTCTCTTCAATGAAAACCTACAATAAAGGCACAGGAATAAGATTAGCTGGGTACGACCAGCACAGCAACGTTGGAGATGAGACAGCTCTCGGCCAACCTGACTTCATCAGAAATCGTAACCTTTTAGGAAGAGGATGTATAAACCAGGTAGACGTGGAATCCTCTGTCATCAAATGGTCATAATGATTTGTAAAATAAATTAAATCCAGCAGGTTAGAGAAATGTGTGCTTGAAAAGTCTAAGTGCTCACAATTGAGAACACATTAAATATATTTCTCAAACCTATGATTGTCACAGAATTTTCCAAGTTTAAATACTGCTTCTTTCAAAGACTGTGATTAATATATTAAATCCATCAAATGTTTGAAGAGTATGTGCCAAAGCATACCAACTAAAAGTCACATATCTAATTTTATAAAGTCTTTCAAGCAACTATGAAAAATGGAAATATCATTAATCTTTAAATAGCTCATACCCATCAATATAAAGACACTAAAACTTCAATAAAGTGAACAAATGTGTGATCAAATATACATGCAAGTGACTAATAATCATTTGGACAAATAATTGAACTAGCTTTGCTAATAACCAAAAAAGCAGGTTAAATGATAACTATGCACAATGGTAAACAATCAGATAAATAATAATAAAGTACAACTCTCTGTACTAAACCATGAACAATCTTTAAAAATTGAAAGTGCAAGCAGTCATGAGCCTTTGTTCAAATGACCATCTCTGGTACTAGTGATCGGGTTGCAACAAACTGTCCCAACAGCCTGTGGAAGTAATCTGGCATTTCTAATGCCCATGGCTTCAGAAACCCTAATTCTATTTCTAGAAATCAAACCCAAGAAAGTGTTTCAAACATAAAGATTTCTGCACAGAATGGCTGTGGTCACAATACTTAAAAGAAAAAATTGCAAATAAAGAGGGTAAAAAAGGTTATGTCTTTCTATAAAATAATGTTATGAATCATATTTTAAAGAAAGTTTATAATGCCTTAGGAAATGTCCTTTTTAATATTTCTTTACAAAAAAAAAATACTACACTATGGCATTGTTATGGCTGACCTTTAAGATAGTAAAGGCTTTTAGAGAATAGTTATTACTTTTCATCGTGAGAGTGATAAGAGTAAATTTTCATTTCTTATCTAATATGGTGAACAAACTGCTGATTTAAAGAACAGGAAGGTTTTGATTTTTGAGGATATTTTTTCTCAGTATTTGAACCAAATGACTGAGCTCCTCTCTCCTTAAGCAACTAGCCTCAACCTCCAGATATAAACGCATATTCAGAACAGTTTAAAAATAATTACAAATGATTCACTGTGCGAGGCAGCTTGTATTTTTTTTTTCACTCTGACATATGTGGAAATCCTCCTTTTTCTGGGGAAAAGCAATTTGGTCTTTATTATTCCAACATAGAGTGGGTGTCTGTCATGAATGAAAATGTCAATGTATTTTAATAACAGAATATCCCTTTTGGTATTGGCAAAGAAATGAATTATTCATGGCACTCAGCCGCCCGAGACGCTCCCATCCCGTGTAACGTGTGGCCTCCTCATTCCATTATTAATGTTCCTGATTTGCAAGTACACAATGCAGAAAGCAACTTCCCATGAAATTGCTGTGTGTTTTGTCTTGTTCATTTGGAATGGTTTGGAGAATGGTCACTCAACGGGATTATTATGGTATATTATGGTAATTTTACAATTTTTGGTAATATTTTAGAAATAATCCTGTAAAATTTGGTGACACAATGAATCATGACAGTAGGTATTTAAAAATTACCACCATACACATCTTGTATCATATAAATCAACATTTGAAACCTATGTGATCCGATTAACCAATGTCACTCCAATAAATTTAATTTAAAATATGACTCCCCAACTCCCATGAGCCAGACAGAGAAATGTGTTCCAAGGGCCACAGGTGGCATCTGGGAAAACCTTGTAGGGCCAGAGGTGCCTCCATGTCCTTCTTAGTTTGCTTCCTGCAGAATCTCTCTGCTGTGCTGCTGGGGTAGCCCCATGCACCTGCATCTCCACCATCCCTGCACCGTGCCCTACCCCACCACACCTGCCTGCCCACCCCTCCTGGGCCAATTAGATTCTCTGTCCAAGGAGTTTGGAATTTGAGACTCAGAGACACTTTGGTATGCGTGTAGAATCCTGGAGGTTTGAACTCATTTTGACCCTCAGTAATGTCCCCATTGGGTGATCGTGTGGGCCAGCAACTCCATTCCGAAGAACTCAGACATACTCAAACAAGTGTATGCTCATAGCAGCATTATTCACAACAGCTAAAAAGAGGAAACAACCCCAATTTTCATCATCAGATGAATGGATACACAAAACATGGTTGATCCATACAATGGAATATTATTCAGCCATAAAAAGGAATGAAGTACTGATATGTGCTAGATATAGACTGATTGTGGCTATACTCAACGCATTATGCTAAGTGAAAGAAGCCAGTTGCAAAAGACTACCTATCATTAAATTCCATTTTTATGAAATATCCAGAATAGGTAATCCACTGAGGCAGAAACAGGTTGGTGACTGTCAGAGGCTGGGAGAGGGGGCACAAGGAGAGAGACTGCTGAAGGTATATCTGAGTCTGTTTGGGCTGCTATAACAAAAATACCATAAACAAGTGGCTTCTAGACAACAGAAATTTATTCTCACATTTCTGGAGGCTGAGAAGTCCAAGATCAAGGTGCTAATAGGATCCGTGTCTGGTGAGGGCCTGCTTACTCATAGAAGGCTATCTTTTTGCTGTGTCTTCAAGTGGTAGAAGGAGCAGGGAGCCCTGTGGGGTCTGTCTGATCAGGGCACTAATCCCATTCATGAGGGCTCCACCCTCATGACCTAATCCCCTTCCAAAGGCCCCACCTCCTAGTATCATCACAATGGGCATTAGGTTTCAACACAGGAATTTTGGAGCACACAAATATTTAGGCTAAAGCACTAAGAAGAGGTCTTCTTTTGAGATGATAAAAACATTTTGGAATTAGAAAGAGATAGTGATCACATACTATGATTTCACATTGTGAATGCACTAAATGCCAGTGAGTTGTATACTTTAAAGTGGTCAATATTAGGTTTTGTGAATTTCACTTCAATAACAAGTAGTTCATATAGCGTTTGGGTCAAGAACAGGCACCTTGGCATTGCAAAGGCAGATGTTAGATAAAACTGTGTGGGAGCGTGAATCAGGAGGCAGCAGAGGAAGTCGGCTTGAGAGAGGGTAGTGGAACAGGCACGCGGAGACAGGGAGCACCAGCAGTGGCTGGTGACATCTCAGTGCCTACAGTGAGTCCACTGGGTCCCCATGGATGCCCCTTGCTCCAAGCTGGAGTGGATTTCTGCCTCTTACAACCCAGCAGTTTCAGTCGAAAACAGCCTCTTCCCAGCAAAATCATGGATAGATATGTCCTGGTCAGTAGACCAGGCCAGGATCAAACATGGGAACCAGAGATTCAGTCACCACTGGCTCATCTTGCTAGATTTGGTGTCTAACAAGCTGCCTCGATCGGGAGGGAGGCAGCAGGCAGGTTAGCCCTTCTGTTGCTGGAAGCATCTCCATGGGTTTCTGCTGTTGAATATGGCTGGGCAATGGTTACACAGTAGCTCTGGGTCAAGACCAAAGGTCTCCTTGAGGGGGAACAGGAGGGTCTCACTACCAGAGGAGCTGGGCAGGGGCTCAGGGGGGACGTCCACCTGCCCCAGCTCAGAGGAGGCCCAAGGAAGATCCTGTACTGAGGCACCGAATGATCAACGCAACACTCCAGCAGGAAGGACTGTTCTGCTCAAAGGACTGCAGGAGTCTTGTTGGATTTTTTCCTCAGGATCCTGAAGCTTTTGAATTGATGGGGTCAATGTGTTGCTTGAACAGGGCCCTAGTTTTCAGGCTTGCAAGGCGTACATTTGCCACAGCAATTGTTTCTTAAATGTGTCTGGAACCTTAGAATGCATTCACTGTCAAGGCACTCTTCATACGTAGTGTCCAAAAAAGGTGTCAAGTTGTGTTTGTCAGGCCTGGGCACCTGCACAGAGGGGTGAGAGCCACTTCATGACTGTGGGTTCAAGGTTGATTGAGCTCATGACACGTTGCATCCCAGTTTGTCTTCTCTGAACACTTTGGAACTCAACTGCCTGTTTACCCAGCTCTTCTCCTTCCTTCCTGAGACCCCAGCACGGTGACCCCATTGCTTGTTTATTATGGATTCTGCTCCAATTGTCCCCGAAGGTCATGCCCTACAGGAAGTCATAAGGCTGTCTCCATCTCATGCACAGGTTCCCTTGCTGGACGTCCAGCCTGCTGAGATCTGTTCTTCGAAGGTCAAGACGAAAATGGCCATTAACAGATCAGACGGAGGCCCTCCTGCCGCCTCAGGCTTTTAACTGGCCTGGGATTATTGTCTAGACCTCCCTTCTCTGTCAGATGCATGAACCCATCAGGAAAATTTGTCATCTATGACTTTTGAAAGGATAATTTTATGAAAAAGTGTTTAATGAGTGGTGATTGTAACTTTGGCTGATAGTTCAAATGATTTGTCTCATCCTTCCATGGTTCCTACCCATTTATCAAAGTAATGTTGCAAAAATGCTGGCAAAACTCTCCAAAATTTTGTAGGGCATCATGAAATGTAGAAAATGAGTTTAAACGGGTGATCGTCATATATTTTTATAAATGTGAATCAGACTATGCCACTCGCCTTCTGTAACCCCGTGATGGCTCCCCCTTCAGTATGGACTGAACATTTGTGCTCCGGAGTTCATATGCTGAAGCCTAAGCCCAGGTCCATGGTGTTGGAGATGGGGCCTTTGGGAGGTGGTTGGGTTGAGATGAAGTCCTGAGGGGGGAGCCCTTGTGACAGGGTCAGTGCCCTTATTAGAAGAAGCAAGCTTCAAATCCACAGGGCTTCCCAGGTACCAGGCCACCTGGATGCCCACTGGTGCTGAAGACAGCAGGCTCCAAACCACTCACCTTCACTCCTCCCCACACCCGTTCCTCATCTTGTTTGCTCAAATCACCAAAGAGAAATCTGGGGGCCACCCTTGCCACCTTCCCCTCCTTTGCCCACCTCCCCAAGACCTAAGCCACGAGGATAGACCAGCCTCCTGTACTCCTGGGACACTACCCCTTCCTCTGCACCCCCATCTGCGACAGCCTTAGCTGGAGGGCTTCCCTGTGGTTTGCCATCAGAGGGAGATCTTAAAGCCCCAGGTTTAATGCCCCCTTTGAAAGCATCCGGTATGTCAATACCGTCCACTGAAACAGGGCCACGCTCTCCGTCAGGCATGTCCACAGCCCCCCTTGTTTGGACTCTTTCTTCGCCCCCAGGATTCCTCTGGGAAAGTGTTGGCTCAGCCCCCTCATAACCTAGAAGCGGTAAAGGACAGCTTGCCCTTCAACACACCAACCTCCATTGATGCCCCAGGGCCTTGGCACATGTTTCTGTCCACAGCCAGAGCTACATTCCTTCCCTATCCACCTGATAGACACCTACTCTTGTTTTAAGGGGCTTCAGGGACCACACTTCCATGCGAGTGTCTCCAGGCATTTGCTGTGAGCTGACCGTGTGGGCCCGGTGCAAGGACTGGATTCAGGTGGCTACCGCCCCTTGTCAGGAGGACAGAGACGAGTGAACACAGTGAACCACACCCAGAATGACCAACCATCCTGTGGGCCTGGCCTGGTTCCATTTTAGCAGCGAAAGTCTTATGTCCCAGAAAACTGTCACCTTAAGCCTTGCAGGGGGTCAGAAAAGAGAGAGACCCGGAAGCAAAGCAGGTGTCACACAGAGCAGGGGGCAGGAGGGTGGGGAGAGGTTTCTGGGAAGAGGGGGCTGAAGGAAGGGAGAGGGTGACCGACACGTGGCAGTTCCTGGAGCAGAAGGAAGCCCAGTCTGGCTGGGTGAGCCCAGCCTTTCTAGTAACTCCCTGCCCTTTCCTGACACATCCGCCTCCCAGAAAGAGTCCTCCTCTCCTCCGAGGCCCTGTGAACATATGTCTGCATCAAACAGCACACGGACATCTCATGGCATTTGTAAGCTTATTACTTCATTTGCTGCAACTTTCGTGTAAGTGATTTCAGGCTCGAGGCCATTATCGAATCCCATGTCCGGGGCTGGGAGCAAGCACACAGTGAATGTTGGAGCAGCTGACGCTTTGCGGTGCCGGCTTGTTCCCAGCGCACCTGTCAGGCACCATGACTTAGAGCTCTGTCAAAGCAGAACCACTTTACCTGACAAGCAGGGAAGCAGTAAGCCCAGCGAGGTCCATTTCCAGGCTCCCAGGATTGCAGAATGGAGACACCCAGGGCCAAGAGCATTTAGAGGAAAGAAAATTCTCTGAGTACAGGCTTCGAGGAAGAGACTGGATCAGACTGAGAGAGCATGGGGTTTGTTATTATTATATAACTTTTAAATGTATTTTTATTGATTTCAGAGAGGAAGGGAGAGGGAGAGAGAGAGAGATAAAAACATCAATGATGAGAGAGAATCATCGATCAGCTGCCTCCTGCATGCCCCCTGCTGGGGATCAAACCCACAACCCAGACATGTGGCCTTGACCGGAATTGAACTCGGGACCTTTTGGTCCATAGGCCAATGCTCAATCCACTGAGCCAAACCAGCTAGGGCCATGGTCGGAAAACCGCGGCTTGCGAGCCACATGCGGCTCTTTGGCCCCTTGAGTGTGGCTCTTCCACAAAATACCACGTGCGTGCGCGCACGTACAGTGCCATTGAAACTTCGTGGCCCATGTGCAGAAGTCGGTATTTTGTGGAAGAGCCGGTATGTTGTGGCAGAGCCACACTCAAGGGGCCAAAGAGCCGCATGTGGCTCGTGAGCCACGGTTTGCAGAGCCGCAGTTTGCCGACCACTGGGTTAGGGCATTATATAATTTTTTCTTTATGTCATTAGACTCTAAGTCCCCTTAGGACTGAGACTGTCTTGGTCTTGGTCACCACCCTGCCCAGAACTCGCATGAGTGCCTGGCCCTCAGCAGGTTGCTCAGCCTCTACCCCCTGAAGCCACTTTCACCAAGTCTTGCTGCTCAAACTGTGGTCATCGCAGCATCGGAGCCCGCTGGACCCACCCAGACCCACAGAGTCAGAACCTGCATTTACCAAGGTTTCTGCATGATGCATAGTAGGTTTTGAGAACTGGATTTCATCAAGCCAGCGACCTAGGTTGGCTGTAAAAATGAATTAGACCCGAGGCCCCCTTGCCCATCTGGAAACCCTTCTTTATCCTTGAACACCCTGCTCAGAAATTCTTCTCCTGAGAAACTTCCCAGATATCCCCCCCTTTTGCCATCAGGGGTGATCATTCCATCTGCCAACCTGCCCCAGGTCTCCCTTCCCTCCTGACATTTATCACTCGGCAGCACAATTAGGTTCACCCGCCCGTCTCGCCCACCAGATGGTGGACCAGACTGAAGTCTTCGAGATGAGAAAAGGAATCGTATTTATCTTTGCACCCAGGCCTGTGGGCACTCTGAACTGATGAGCGATTTGTGTGGTGTGTGCCGGCCTGCCGGCTCTCCCTTTCAGTCCTCGTTCTAATCTCAAACTTCATCAAAGCAAGCCCTTCCTTCCTTCCTTTCTCCCCTCCCTTATTTCCTTCCTTCTCTTCAGCCTTCCAGCCCACCCCTCTTCCTTCTTCCTTCTTGCCTTCCTTTCTTCTAACAAAAATGTAGAATACCAAGCAATACTTCTTTATGTGGCCTAGCTACCAACATTACCTTGGTACCATCATGATTAGGGAGAAAATACATTCAAAGTGAATAAGAAAATTCCCAAGTGGTTCGTGAAGGGAAGGCAGTGGAGACCACGGCGTGTTCACCTCCAGGCAGAGGGATGGGGAGCGGGGACCTGTGCTTGCTGTCCCCCATCGAGGGGTTGGGAAAGCTTTCTTCACTCCAGGGTGAGTCCGCAAAGACCACATGGGAAGTTCAGCCCCTGGGGGACGGCCTTTCTGCTGAAAACCAGGGGCCCTGAGCAAACATTGCCAGGAAGGATCTGCGTTTGGCTCTCACAGAGGCGGCTTAACATTCAAAAGTCAAGACATTGCACCCAGAAATGGGGATTTTCAGCTTCTTTCAGTAAGTCCGAAAAGCAGAACCGAGTGTTCTCCAACCCAAGGGCTCCACTCACTTCTTGTCTGCCCGGTACTGAAGGCCTTCGGTTCCTGACCCCTGAACCCAGTTCCCTGCCCTCGGAGAGATCTCCTGTGAACAGCGTCCTCCACGAAGCAGAGGGAAGTTTTTGAAAACAGCTCTTCGGTATTCTTGCCTCAACAAGACACGGCTCTTGTCTGATTCTCCATGGCCACATGGTATCAGATGAGGGTGGTCCTAGAAACACATTTCTAGACATGAAGAATGGAGGCAGATATTAAACTTACACTGGGAGAAAAAAAAATCAAGTTCATTATTGAAGAAAATCAGAGCAGTAAAGCTAAAGATGAACTTGAACAAACTTATAAGATCACAGAGGAAATGAATAGAGATTTAAAAGATGAGAAAAATAAGATAATAGAGGCAGAGGACTAATGAAGGACACCCAACCCATGAATAAGATCCACTCCCTATCAAGGACGCCCTGGAAATGCTCAGGATGCAATTACAAAAGGTATTAGAGGAAACTCTCCTGACCTGGAAATGGACTCATCCTCCGGAGGAGGGAGGACGTGCCCGCGGTTTCTCGCAACATTAACAGAAGAGATGGGTGCCGGGACAATGCTGGCAATTTTTTTTAAATTTTCAAACACAATAAAAGAACCTCTTTGAGCTCATCAGCAAGGACATGAATGTCAGGTAGGCTGCCCTAAGATTTCTCCCCCGCTTCACTAAATGCCAAGAGGCAGTGGAGACATGTGGGCAGAGCTGAGGCAGAGAGAGCCTGGGCCAGGGACCTCAGGCCATGAGCAGACACACCCACTGCGGGGGTGGGCAGTTCACCAACATCCACTACATCTGGCTATTGATCCAGGAAACGTCCTAATGTCCTGTACCCAGTTCCAAGGGCAAGACTCTGGAGCCTTGAGGGAGGCCACGCTTCCCCATCGATGGCCTGAGCTCCACCTTTGACTGATGTGAGGATCTGATGACACCTGTTTACCAGCTCAGCACAGCCCTGGGGATTAGAAACACCTGTGCCAGACCTGTGCTGCTGGGAGCGGAGGTCAGTTCCCACTAACGCCAGGGGAGTGAGCTTGCAGATCCATTGTAGGAACCAGACACTGGGTGGGGAGTTTTTTCTGGGGATGCCCCACTGCTGTGGCAGAATGTCAACCCTACAAACACTGGGGAACTGGCTCAATGGAGACCTACATCTTCTCCCATCCAGGCACCCCGCCCCAACCCAATGTGCTCTGCTTGCTGGAGCCTCTTCCCAGGGTGTAACTTACTGCTTTGGAAACCCAGCTCCATCCTGGGTCCTCAGTGTCCTTGGGCCATTGTTCTACAGGAGCCAGGGACCAGCAGGAGTCCTCAGAGCACCTGCTGGATTCCCCATCCCCATGCCCGTCACATGGACATGCCGCCTTCTACCCGACCTTCCCGACTCCAGGAGCAGGTCCTCTGTGGGCGTGTGGCTAGAGGAGGCTCAGGCCCTTTGGACTTGTCCATGAGGCACAACATAACCGTCAGACCCTGAAATTGGGGCCATCATTCAAATCCCTGCCAGTGGAGAGTGACTTCCAGAGCCCGCCCGGTTTGACCCTGCCGGGTGGTCACCTCAGTGTCTTCAGGATTCCCCTGAATCACAGCATCTTCCACCCGACATTCATTCTGCTTCCACGTCACAGCTATTCAACTGCATTCCATGTTGCTGTTTTTCTATGTTGAGATGTTCTACTCCTCAGTTGTACTTTGGAGGCAGAGAAAGCAATTTGGCGTTTGATATCATTAAGTCATGACCCATCCCTTTACCCATCACTGTAAAGTGTGTCTCCTCTTCTCACTCGCCATCTTGGTTCCTATGAGTTTATCCTTAATGAGGTATTTATAGATATACTAGTATGACCCAAACTAAGTGAAATTCTCCCTATTAGGCATCACCTGGATGCTGTGTTTCCTGCTGTCTATATGAAAAGAACTGTCATTCAAGAAAAGAGTCCGTTTCTGGCTTTCGATGTATTTGCTAGAAACAGCGCTTCTAACAAAATCAGGTCTATTCTGACATTTAACACTCAAGTCCAACCATGGGGTGTCATTTAATAAGGAAACGTCTGCTCCTTAATGAAGCCAAAATGATGACGGACGCCATCCAAGGCACAGTTAAGCCCCCAGAAATGCTAATTACAAAACAGCCCACATGGCAACCGCTTGATGAAAACGGCTGAGAAAAACAGCCTGTGCCTCTGGCCCCGTCTTTGTCTGTTAAAGGAAAGAGATTTGAAAAGGCAAACTGGAGTCAGTTGGGGTGTTGGGTGACCCTTTCCAAGTAGTCCCAGTGGTACGGGTGGTGGGGACCACAGAGTGGACACAACGAAGAGGACGCCCGACAGAGGACATATGTGTCCCGAACCTCCCCTGCCTGCTTCTTCCTCTTGTGGCCAATACCAGGGGGCAGGGGTGCTTGCCCCTCTCCTGGGGTGCTCTGGCACCAGATGCTCAGGGAGCCGCAGGTAGACATGGCAGTCCTACGTTAAAAAGCAGGGCGTCGGCCGGCTCTGGAATTGGGGTGTGGGCAGTGGGGTGCACAAGCACCCCCCCCTCCTGACCCTGCTCTACCTGGCATGTCTGGAACCACGTGGCTCCCCGACTGCTCCTGTCCCCGCTGTGAGCCCCCGAGTGTGTCGCACCATCTGCCCTTCTATGAACAGTTCACCTGTTCATGTGAATGAGCAACTTCTTTGTTGGAATCTGACATGTGCTTCGCCTTCTCAGGCCACGGGTTTTAGGTCAGGCTGACTGTACCGCAGACTTGGCCTGGGACATGCGGCCTAGAGGAGGCCAAACAGCTGTCTTCAACCCCGGGTGTCAACGAGGTTTGGTTAAACTGCCCCTGAGATCCAGCCTCATAGACAGGGAGACCTCACCCACATGAAGGCCTTGCTTCTTCCATCTGCCCTCGCCTGAAACAACAGCGTGATGAGTCTGGCATGGTTTGGGGCTCCTTATTGCCTCACAAGGAGGCATCTTCTGGTATGCCATCCCCACAGTGAACCTGTGTTCAATACCTTGCTGGCCGAGAAAAGCAGTCCCTGAGCGTACCTTTGCTGTGCCCTCCCCCCAAAACCGGAACAACCTGGTATTTTTGTTTTTGTTTTTCATTGTTAACATGCCTTTCATACATTTCTACATCCCAAGCAGAGCTGGGCCTGCCTCATGCCCCTTCCCCAATCTTCCTGACGCCACATCCTCTCCCTGAGTGGCCAGCTCTGCTCTTGCTGCCTTAACTAGCTGTTGAGGTTTTAGATGGTTTCCTGTGCTGTGGAGGAGGGGTTGCATGACTGTTCGCGGCATATTTCTCCACATCTGCAGAGTCACAAACTCACTGTCTGATTGACTGTCTTACACCCCAGAATGTGAACGAGGGTCAGTTTAACGGATTCCACGTAGATGTCAGTGTCAGGAAAATGTTTCTTTTAAAAAACCGTGTTGGTCTTGCCTTACCACATAGTGAGAAACGTAACCATTCTCATTGTTTTCTTATTTCCTCCGCTCTTTCGAGAATAAATTTAGCTTTCAATTGGATTAACTAAGTGATTATATGTTTCTGGAATATTCATTTCTCTGCTTCCGACAGATTTCTAGTTTTTAAATTTAAATATTATTTTTTTGAAAAAGAAAGTTGTAAAACAAAAATGTATATAGCATGATATCAAACATTTGTCTTTTAAACACCGACAGTATGTTATATTAAATTATAAAATTTTAAAAATAAAGTTATATAAAGCTATCATGGACATATTTCATGTCAGTGCATATAGGATTAGCTTCTCTAAGTTTTCTCAAGAAGCCTGAGCTAGATTACAATCAAACAGATTAAATTGTATTACGGCAATTAAAGTGCAAATTAGTTGTGAAAATGATCAGTAAGGATGTATGCCGATGGCAGGAGGAAATGGCAGGAGGTTGTTCTCATTATTCTTTAAGCCTCTGTACTTTTGAGCATGTTTTAATTTTGTTATAATAAAATAATGAATGATAAAAATAAAAGAATACAAATATATATAAAGAAGAAAACATTGAAGTAGAGCCAGCTCAAAGTGCTCAGATACACACTGCTGAGTAAACCCTGGGACAAGAAGACCAGGGTTTTCTTTTTTTCCCCTCAGAACATTTTGCACTAGCTACAGCCTTGTTCGCAGCTCTTGCAGAATCCTTTTCCCCTGAGTGGTGCCTGTCTATTCCCTGAAGACACCTGGAATTCACCAAATAATTTCCTGTCTGCCCGGTGTCCAGGCAAGAGCGCAGTGGGCACAGTTGTGGGGGCTGTCATGAATGAGCTTTAAGATGCTTTCCAATCTAAGATTCCAGATCCAGTTCTCCTCTACCGCCTACTGCAGACCTGTCCTTGGGCCCCGGACATAACAGATCAATGTCAAATGAAATAACAGACTTCTTATAAACAATGTCGCTGCATAAGACGAGCATAGATTTTAATTCTATTACATAAATTCCATTAAGGCCATCCTCTAGGGAAGGAAGTTATGGTGACGATGGTTAAAGATGAACAATATTTTT
Organism: Myotis yumanensis; assembly: GCF_028538775.1. Classification (NCBI taxonomy): domain Eukaryota; kingdom Metazoa; phylum Chordata; class Mammalia; order Chiroptera; family Vespertilionidae; genus Myotis; species Myotis yumanensis. Next base: position 32,583,548 of record NW_027223759.1, read on the forward strand.
AAAGACAGGTCAAAGAGATAAATTTTTAAAATTAAAATCACGGACATCTTAACTTTGCCCATATTTATAAGCATTCACCATAGATCTTCCCTTGAATTGCTTCTCTTAGTTCCTAACAACTCTAGAGCCCTTTTGGACAAATTCTGTTCTGAAAAATGCGTTAGTTCAGTTGGGTGGGCATGTTTCAACAGTTGACAAACACATACACAAACACCATGGCAACTTTTCACTCCAGAATATGCTGTTATTGTCCAAAGACGCAGCTCAACCTTGTGTTATGAAAGGAGGTATTTGGGTTTTGAAACCATTGCTTGCATTCATGTATAATTCATGTCTGTCTGCCAGCTTTTCTAGAGTTGCAGAGGATAGAGGTGGGGATGGAGGATTTGAAAGTCAATCTAAATATTTAAAGGGAATTGTATAATGGAGGAGCGGGGAAGAGGGCTCGACAAAATAAAATTTTCACGACTGGCTGGCACGGTGTGAGCTCTCTTTAGAAATTCAAAGGACAACTTGCAGAAGCACACCTGCCACCCTTTATGTGGGTGATGGAGTCAAGGTAACCCCGCAGGCGCATGGTCTGGCCTACAACAGGTGTTTTCATATTACTTAACAACTTAAGAGACCATGATGCTCAGCTTAGTAAGTTTCTAGGATGCAGCTGCCCTAAGGCAATAGATGTTCTTTATAATTTTAAAAATACGACAGCTCATGAATAAACAATGAGTCTAAAGCAAAACCCCTCAGGCTAGAGATCCTATTCAGAGCCGGCCACACCCCCAACCCTTCCAGAAGCACATTCAGAACAGGCTAATCCCTCCAACATTCAGCCTTTCAGTCAGGAGCTTGAATTTCTGTCTTTTGTTGTTTTTATAAGCAAGTCAACTATAAAATCCCAGGAAGAGTGAAACTGAGGGTCCTTAAGGCTTTGATTTAAAAATTTTGCTTTAGCCCTAGCTGGTTTGGCTCAGTGGGTAGAGCGTTGGCCTGTGGACTGAAGGGTTCTGCGTTGATTCTGGTCAAAGGGACATGCCCGGGTTGTGGGCTCGATCCCAAGTAGGAGGTGTGCAGGAGGCAGCCGATCAATGATTCTTTCTCATCATTGATGTTTCTATCTCTCCTCCCTCTCCCTTCCTCTCTGAAATCAATAAAAATATATATTTTTTAAAAATTTGCTTTAAATCCTAGCTCTAGCAATCATGTCTCTGTCTATACTCCTCAGAGACCTAGCCTTTGCCCCGATAACCAGCAACCACCAAAGCAGCAGAAGACAGCATCAGACTTGACTAATGTCCCAGGTCAGGCCCTCTGCAGGCTAACGATCACATCTTCACCTGAGTTCCATTCCATCTCCTGAGCCCTCAGGTGGAACGACCCTCTGGCTACTTTCCCAGGAACCCAGACAGAGGGACCCGGGAGTAGACCTCAGAGTGACCTCAGACCTGCAGAAATGACTCATCACTCCCTCACCTTCCACAATCAGCTCCCAGCACCCCCTGGATCCCTAACCCCAGTGTCTGGTGACTTTGCCTACAGAATCTGTCCCCTACGCGCCATCAGAGCTCAGGCTTTGGCGCATCAGCTTCCTGCTCTCCTGGGTGGTGCCATTCATGATAAAATGGCCAAGGTTGCCTGGCTGGCATGGCTCAGTGGTTGAGCGTCAACCTATGAACATGGCGGTCATGGTTCAATTCCCGGTCGAGGCACAAGCCCGGGTTTCAGACTCGATCCCCAGTGTGGGGCATGCAGGAGGCAGCCAATCAATGATTCTCTCTCATCATTGATGTTTCTGTCTCTCTCTCCCTCTCCTGTCCTCTCTGAAACTAATAAAAATATATTAGTTTCAAAACAAAACAAAACAAAACAAAACAAAAACGGCCAAGGTTTTTCCATGAGCTTCTCAGTGTCTCATGTTTGGCTCCAAAGCCACCTATAACAAGAGGAGGGAAACAATTTCTGGGTGGCAAAGTAATAACTGAGACAAAATAGGAATAAGTACATGTGGATTTTCCAGGCTCTTCCTTCATTCCCATTGCTGGTTTCCAATGACGGGACCTGTAGCCAGCTGGCTCCATGTGTCTGGGCCTGGACAAGTCCTCCTGCTGGAAAGCCTTACCTTCCAGCCCTGGGATTCGACAAGGCCCCTGGGCCCATCCTCACCCTCAGCTGAGAAGAACATCTGTTCTGAAGCCTTGCCAAGCCTTTGGCCAGAATTCCATCAGGGGCGAGCCTGGAACCCTACCGGGTGTCTCCAAGAGAGACCTGCTCTTGGCAATAAGCAGCTGCTTCTACCGTGTCCTCCCACGGGTAAGCAGAAGCTCGGTAAGTCTCCCCAAAGACCTCCGCAGCCTTCTGAGTTTGCAACTAGTGATGCCTGGTAGAGTTGTCTAAATTATTTGTTATTATTATTGTTTTTAAAATATGTTTTTATTGATTTCAGAGAGAAAGGGAGAGGAAGAGAGAGATAGAAATATCAATGGTGAGAGAGAATCATTGATTGGCTGCCCCCTGCACACCCCACACTGGGAATCGAGCCTGCAACCTGGGCATGTGCCCTGACCAGGAAGCAAACCGTGACCTCCTGGTTCATGGGTTGATGCTCAATCACTGAGCCAGCCAGGCTGCTACACATTTCTTAAAAAGCAGTAACAGGTTACCTGAAATCTACCCTACTGCTCAAGTGTACCTGTGGCTCAGAACCCTGAGGCCTCATGCATTCTAGTCCAGGGAATCCAAGTGCCTTAAGGGTAAAGTCACTTCCCAACAGGATCTCCATCACAGGTGTCCAGAGCCACCTGCTCGGTGCCCAGCTCGCAAGAGCAGACTGCGCAAATCTCTAGGATGTGGTTAAATACAGCCATTATTATAAGTGAAATGATACCAACTTCCGATTAAATAAATTCTACTAAGGGCAAAGGTTACAAATGTTCAAAGCTCATCCCTGCCTCCGTATTTTACTGTAGGTTAGTTCTCTCTGCTTTGAGGTTAGTTTTGCCTCTTGTATCTATAAGATGGAAATATGCTGCAGAACAGGATTAGTAGGTCTAACCCTTTGAGTGCCAACCAGTATCCTAGGAACTATGCTAAAATTGCCAAGGCATTTTTGCTGATTTTACAGCAGTTTAGGAAAAAAATTATGAATCGCAAGTAAATGAAGTTACATATTCAAAAACTTAAGGAAATCTTTACTACATTGACATATTTAGCAATATCATCATCACTAATAAAAGCAGACTTAGAACTGGATGCCATTTCGAAGCTTTGATAATGATCCTGGCACTTTTGGCGAAAGACAGGAGGAGCGCAATTGCGCTCCCTGGAACTCAAGGTATTAAAACCACCTTGTTGGGAATATTTACACCACAGTAATAAGCAAATGCTACAGACCAGGGTTTTCTTTTTTTCCCCTCAGAACATTTTGCACCATTACTTATTCAAAGTTGTTAAACATTTACGAGCACACCACTGGTCTCTAACAAGAGCATAAGAGTTATAATTTAATGGACAAGGACGTGTTCTGAGACCATATTTCCGTTAGCACACACTGCCCCTCCTTACAGCACACTCAGGGTGGGGCTGTTAGTTTCTATGAGTTGACTGGCGAACATGCCAACTGTGGACGAAAGGGGCCACAGGCTAACCTGACTAGTTCAGGGAAGGCCTGCATGGCGGTTGTGCAAACTCAAAGCCCTAAAATAACCACAAAAGATGGTCTGAAAATTAAATATTTAACTACAAACAGGTTATAGTGGGTAGTCATGTCCTAGGCCAGTATTTTCCTTGACAAAAACGAACTTTGATCTTCACTGAGACCATTGTTTCTATGCATCTAAGATAACATATCTATGAAATGTCTGGATAACTTGTAACTCCCCCCCCCATCCCCCCCACCACTCCACCCCTCAGGGCACAACAAATGGCACCAGGACATTCCCTTATTGTTATTATCAAGTTAATCGCCAACTGTTAGCTATCCTGTACCCATGTATGTAAAAGAAGCATATGTCCATCATTTCACTTTTTATCCAATCCCAGAGGTTTCCTTGCTTTGCTTTCTCCCACCTCCCTAATCTATCACCAACGAATTTCATGTAACCCAAATGAGGTATAAACCTCACATTCTCCGGAGCATTATCTCAATTTATCGAGGTTCTGCTTCCCGGCATATGTCGACAGTTTGGCTCAAATAAACTCACAAAATTCTTTACAGGTCTGAATGTTTTTACATTAACATTTCTGAGAGCTTTGTGCCCCATCTCGTCCAATCGAATGTCCAAGGCTTGCAGCCTGAGAGGTCAGCACGACCAGGGAATGAGACCATCTGCACCATCAGGCCCTGAGAGATGGTGTGTTCTGTTTTGCACCATTGCTTATTCAAAGCCCAGGTTGGCAAACAGTTTTCAGACTCTGAAACTTAAAAATTAAAAGTGTTTTTTGTTTTTTTTGCAGAGGTCCAATCTATAAAGCAGAGGAGTCAGTGACAGAGTGGGGAGAGAGTGGGGGGCGGTGGGGGCAGGGCGGGGAACAGCTCGCCTCCACTGGCTTCACATCTCCCTTCTCACTCCCTTCCCCAGCAGGACCAGCAGGGGAATACCTCAGCTACTGGGGTGCCTAGCTAGGAAACCTTTGTCACAAAGAGTGACAGCCAAGAGCAGATGCCTGTGGATGTGAAAGCACTCAGGGCAGCCTTGCTTCAACCCACAAAGGCAGTTTTCCCAGATACTGTTTACCCAGGCGACTGGTTTCACCTATAACCCGAGGCTCTCCACAGTGAGTATCTGTTTCTAACAGAAAGAGGGATTCTGTTTCAGGACTCCTAGGCCCAAGTGAGCAGCCTGGTTCCCACCGAGGTCCACTCTGACCCCAGGCACTGCTTCTTCCGGTGCAAGTGGGTGAGGGTGCACAAGAACCCGGGAGGGAACATGGGAGTGGTCACTAGTAACAGTCTTGGCGATTTCTTGGTCAGTGTGTAGCTAGCACCTTGTGAGAAAAATGCCAGTCATCCCAGTGAGATAAGATCGCAGATGAGCCTCCCCTTCCCTTGGGGTTTCTCAGAAATGATCCCGGACTCTCAGATGAGCTGGCGGGTCTGCAGCTGGAGAGAGGCTGACCACAGATCTGTCTGCCGAGGGGAAGTCACCACATATGTGTGTGCACTACTTCCAAACACTGGCGTGCCCATACTCCTGACAGTCCTCCTAGAAGACATACTTGGTTAATTTGTGGCCTCTGTGGGTTTTTGAGTTCCGTAAGAGTCTCTAATTCTGTACCTTTAAAGCTATAAAAAGAGTCACAGTGCACACTGTCTTCATAATTAACACGTGTACATAAACTCTTGACATATCTTTCCTCCAATTTTAATGCATTCCAGCATGTGGAGTTGACCACCGTTGAACATTTCACAGATGTGTTTATTTCCTTAGAATCTCCCTAGCCTCCTTGTGCCATGTCTGCGGGTGTTTCTCAGTAAGCAGTTTATGTCCTGCTGCTGCTTGAGACCGATCCAGCCTCTTCATAAGCATGTTCACTATCCATGGAGGCTGGGTCCTCTCTCCCACAAAAACTGATCACCCCTAATTCTTATGCTTACTGCCACTGTGCCAGCTCTTAATGGGACAAAGAATGGAATTGGCTGGGGTGAGTAGAGGCAGCAGGGTTGTGAAAAATCAATCATGTCCCACCCAACTTCCCCTTTATGAATTTAGAAAGAATCCTTCTGGTTTTATACATCAGTCTTTCATGAGTTGAGATAATATGTGTCTCTTTACCTTGTCTGCTCACTTTAGAAAAAAATCATCCTTTCTAGAGAATTCAGGGCTTCTTTGTGGAGGCAAACTCTGCATTTATTTCATTTTCTCTACAGGTACAGAGTAGTATCTAAAAATGTAGACTTTGTGGGGAGTGGAAAACTCCACGTAGGCCGATAGTCCCAAGCTGAATTCTCTGTTGCAGTAGTACCAAAAATGCCTGAACTGAGCCACTCACCCAGGCACTGGCCTGGCCACCCGAAGCATGGGCTCATGTATCCTGAGGGCTTGTGTCCCTTGGGGATAGGCCTCCAGGTAGAGAGGGAAGTGTTTGAAATTGAGCCCTGAACTCCTAGCTCCCTTCACGGACATATCCAATTCCAACTTAAACAGAAACTGAACCATGAAAACCATTTCACCCCTGAGGATAGGAACATGCAAACAACATGAATTAAAACAAAGAAAACCTGTTTGCCTCGTCTTCAACATCCAGGACTGTGTATTCCTTCTCTCATCACGAATGACATCTCTGCACAAGCATGTCCCCGGGAGGCTGCTCTGGTGACTCACAAGCCGCTCCCATCGAGGGAGCAGAGAGGTTACCTTCTGCCTCCATGGCCTGCTGAATTGTGTCCTGCTAAACTCCTTTGTTAAAGCCCTACTCTCCAATGTGCCTGTATTTGGGAATAGAACCCTTTAGGGAGGCAATTAAGGTTAAAGTGAGGTCATGAGGGTGGGGCCCTAATCTGATAGGATTAGTGTCCTTATAATAAGAAGAGATACCATTCTCTTTCTCTCTCTCTCTCTCTCTCCCCCCCCCCTCTCTCTTCTCCCCTCTCTCTCCCTATTTCTCTCTTTCCCCATCTACAAACCAGGAAGAGAGGCTTCGAAAGAAACCAAATCTATTGACACCTTGTTCTTGCACTTTTACCCTCCAGAATTGAGGAAAATAAATGTCTGTTGTTTAAGACAGTGATTTTCAACCTTTTTCATCTCATGGCACACATTAACTAATTACTAAAATTCTGTATCATGCCAAAAAATACATTATATTCTTCCCAGTCTGACAAAAAATAGGTATAATTTTGATTCATTCACATAGGAAGGCTATTGTTGTGTTGGCTGTTGTCATTTTTTATTTGACAATCTAAGGGAAAAGAGGTCAGTGCCCCTGACTAGTCAGGTACTGCATGCTTTAACAATTCTGGTTGAAAATCTCTATTTTAAGACATTCAGTCTGTGGTATTTTGCTATGGCAGCTCTAACCGACTAATATAGCCTCTTAAAATATATCTGAATGGATTTTGTGTTTTGGCCAGTTTAAGAATTCCTTAAAGGGGTATCAAACATATTTATATTAAATTCCTTTGGCACTGTTCTTTTCAATACTTTCCTCACAGTTGTCTTATCTCCTGACCTTCCTGTGTGACCTCGGTCTCATTTACTTTCTCTTTGCTGCTCTATACACATATTTTATATGAATCTAGCAATTAAGACAATAGCGATGTCTTTAAGTCGTTGGAATAGGAAGTGATCGCTGCACTTACTGGAATCTTTGATTTTCTGAGAAAGTGTAAAAGAAGAAAAATAAAAACTGAGGCCACGGGGCCCATCGATGGGGCCATAACAGGGGAACCGGGGGAGCTCAGAGGACACGAAACTATACATGCAAAGGGGAGAGAGGCTTCCAGAAGGCAAGCCCAGTGACTGTCTCCAAGGCTTCAGGGGGCCAGGCAAGATTTACTTACGAAAAGATCATTGCGTTTGGTAACTAAGACATCACTAGGAATCACTGAGAAGTATCTCTAGCTGCATGGTAGAGGCAAAAGCCAAGATTAACTGAGTGCTGAAAAGTCACTGTAGGCAGACTAGACATTGAGCAGAAGAGGAGAACAAAAGGTTACAGCTTCAGGGGACAGCTGGTATGGGGCCATGGAAAGGACCAGGATATGGATATTAACATTGGAGAGCAGACACATAAGGCAAAGTGGAGAAGGAGTCATTGACAAAGCACAGTCTCCAGAGACAAATGCTAAGAGCTTTGCAATATCACTGAAGAGTGGGCACTGTTCTCCCTCACATCTAACTGGAAGGTAAGCACCAAGCATGGAACACACAATAGGCTGGACTCCATTAAGCCTCCCCTGCTGCTGTCAAGGGCTCATAGCAGGAATGCCAGAACAATCTCGGGGAAAATCAGTTATCAGCACAGAAGCGAATAGGAGCCCTAGCCCTAGCCCTAGCCCTAGCCCTAGCTAGGAGGAGTGGGAAGAGGAGAATAGGGTGTCAGGATGACCTAAAAAGCTATAACCCACAACTCCAACAAAGCCATGTGGGATGCTCAAGTTTAGCTGGTAGCTTTTAAAACATTCACAAGAATCGCACCATTCTAAGAAACATTTTAAAATGTAAGATGACCTCAAATTCAAATGTCTTTCACAATAGGAAACAAATAAACATAAGTTAGAATCCCACAAGTTCAATTTAATTGAAAATGTATTAAAATATCTTTAAAACTGAAAAAAAATGCAAAATCCAAACAAGTAATTATCTTGGATGAGAGCTGCTGCCATCTGACATTTGAAGGAGAAAAAAGAAATGTGTATACCTTGGGGGGGTGGGGTAACATGACCAACCTCTTCATGGGTTTGCAGCTCATGATCCATTGACTCTGAAAAGATGCACTTTTGGCTCAATGAGTGTGTGTCTGAGGCAGCACATTTCTTACCCAAATGAAATCTCTGGCTCTAAATTATCTCAGTTAACTGGGTTGCTTAGTAGACCAAGTTTCTTTAGTGTTGTACATTGCCAACTCCAGAAATATTTGCATTAAGCAACTCAGTTAACATGGATCTTAACTCTCTTCTTTAGAGGATAGACATCTTTCAACTCCAGAAAGATTTAGAATTAAATACAGAAAGGTTGAGGAAAGTCAAAATTAAATCCATACACAACAAGTAACTTAATATACCCTTGTAATATTTGAAAGAATGTGGTCTATTAGTGTGATCTCTCTCTCTCTCTCTCTCTCTCTCTCTCTCTCTCTCTCGCTCTCTTTCATTATGCTCTTGATGAATAGTGCAGAACCTTCATTTTAATTTGAAACCTTAACACATTTATTCACATATTTAGAAAACAGAACAGAACAGAATGGCATGCAATTTCAGACACCAGCTGGGTGTCCTACAATTCAACTCAATTTTGACACTCAACCCCAAATAGCATCAGATCTTACAGATTAAGGGCTCAGTCCCACAAGACCATCCCACTCCCTCTACTTCAGAAGCCAATTTCTAATCCAAGTTGTCGCCTGAGCTCCTGACATACTGGCTATAGATTACAGCTTCCAATGACCTCCTCCCAGGTTTGGATTAAAGCCACTAGAGCAGTTAGTTCGTGGAACTCAGAGAAACATTATACTTACTAGATCACAGGTGTATTGCAATCACCAAGCATATCATTCTTCCCACAACTCCACAGGTTCTCCAACCCGGAAGCTTTCCAAACTCATCCTTTTGGGTTTTTATGGAGGCCTCATTGAATAGACATGATTGATTAAATCACTGGCCATTTGCGATTGACCCAACCTCCAGCCCCTCTTCCCTCCCCCCGACCCCAGAGAAGTCAGGGGGTGGGACTTAAAGTTTCAACCTTCTAATCACGAAGTTGGTTCTCCTGGCAACCAGCCCCCATCCTTAGGTGCTTTCAAAAGTCACCTCATTAACAATGCAAGACATCTTTATTCTCTCTTCACTTAGGAAATACCAAGGATTTTAGAAGCTCTGTGCCCAAAAGGCACAAAGACCAAATACATATTTTTTATTAAAAGTCCCAATTTTAAAAGCTCAGTTTAGGCCTAAAAGCATCCATAGAACCTCCAGCTGATAGGAACACTTAGCCCTAGCGAAGAGAAGGTGGTGGGAAGGAAATGCTTATGTTGACCTTCTCAGAAGTTGAGCAAGCTTTATTCTTGTCCTTTACTGTTCAGCACTCAGTCCCCTCAGTTCTCAACAGCCTCGTAAAATGCCAACCAGAATGAATTGCTTGGATCCCTTGGAATTAGCATTTCCAAATCTTCCTAATGGATCTCCAACCATCTTCAGGGCACATTTAAACACAATTTGTCACTGCACTATCTATCAAGTCAGGGACACTGGCTACAATCATTCTTGACCTGAAAGAGGGAAACAAAGTGGTCCCAGAATGAGCATCTGCAGTCCTCCAATCAAGGTCCTCACTGCCAGCAAGTGGCCATGTGACCTGGACCCTCAGCGTGTCTTGATTTCCTCAATTAAATATACATTCCTATATCCTCTTAGAGGCCTTGGGTTCCATGGCATAGAATAAAGGAGCCCCAGGGCACCTATATGATGAAGCAACCATAAAAATGTCAAAGTGTGTGAAGCCAGTTTTGAGTTGGGTTAGATTTATGTGCTGGTTTCCATGGGGTCAATTTCCAGTGGGGTCAGTGGGTTGGGTTTATATTTACAGGAACGAGGGATGATGCCAGTCCTGTGTGAAGAGAACCTGGTAAGTAACATCCATTTGTACTTCTTAGCATTAGCATTTGGAGATGCCTCTTTTCAAAGACTTGCCCCATTCTCTTGGTAGAAGAAGCCCTGTTGGAAGCAACCCATGCTGTATGGATCACAAGGCGGACCCCACTCTTCTTGGTCATAAAAGTAACATGACCCCAGCCTGACCAATCAGAGTAGCTCCTTTTTCTGGCCACAGTGGTCAGAAAGGGAATGTGACCACAGCCGGGCCAATCAAAGTCTTTTTTGAGTCCTGATATGTGAACCAAAGAGAGAGCTTGAGAGCCTGAAGGTGCCAATGCCCACCCTTCCTGCAAGCAGAGCCACCTGAGGATGGTCCACACAGAGGAAAAGGCTGAGAGGCACCGGTGGCATCTTGTGGACACTATGGTTGGGTGAGTTCCTAGAGGAATTCCTTGCATTCCTTCTCATACTGAGAGGTATTGTTCATGGGAAACTTACAAGGAGTGGGTTATTAATGGTGAGCTTGCTAGAAACAGCCAACCAAAGTCTCCATATTCTCTCAGCTCCTCCTGGGTATGAGTGAATCCATTTCAAAGTTACTCTGGGCAACTATCAAAAACAGACCTGTCCTCTGAGGCCAAGTTTTAACCGTGCAGTCAAGGCATCGATTCACTGAAAATCCTTCATCTCATGTGCCTGAAAGACCAGGCAGGACCTGTGACTCTCTACACGTCACCTTGCCACAGACCCAGCCCTTCAGTCCGGGAAGCACCAACTCAACTGTAAGGGAAAATGAACTTCCAGAATCTGCATGTACCCTGGCAGAAACCTCATCTCCAGTCATATCCAAATGCTATCCAGATTAACCCCTTGAGTCCCTTACTCCCAAGAAATGCAAGGGTCTATTTCATGAGGCAAGTTATTTCAAGAAAAGTGAGACAAAGGGAATTTTATAGAGAGCAATTTTCATGATAGACAGAGAAATGTACTATAACTTCATGTCTGACAGGTGGGCTGGTCACTCTCAGTAATTCCCTGGTCATACTAAAAGTACAAGCAAAGGTTAGTGAACTCAATCTCTGCCCTGGGAGGGAGGCCTGGCAGGGTATTGAACTTAAGATCTCCAAGTTTATCTTCTGTAAAATGAGGTGGCTGTATGAGATAAAGATGGACAAGAGGTTCCAATTCTTGCATCAACTCAGGACAATGGGTGGGAGGCTGCAGGCTGAGGGGGCTCTGCTACAGGAAGCCTCCTCCAACCCCCTGGTTCTCGTGGGGAAGATCTGAGAAAGGTCCCCTCTTGGCTCTGGCAGGAGAGGGAAGAATAACCATTGTGAAGCACACCCAGACGCTTTGCAACAAAGGGGATCCCCCACCAAAGACTTGACAGTTTCTGAAACATTCTCCCAGTTGGGGGAAATGGATTCCTCCCACTGAAGCCCCTTAGCTCTCATGTCTCACACCCGGGGAGGGGCGGGGGGCGGGGGGCGGGGAGAGAAACCACAAGCGATAGGGTTAGGGCTTTGAGTATGTAGACTCAGAAGGCACCAGCCAGGGACAGGAGAAGGGGGCAGGGGAAAAGCCAGGCCACAGGAGTGACACCTGGGAATCCTTCAGGCCCACTAAAGGATTGAGATTTAATTCTAAATTTACAAAAGGCTCCTCCTGGTCACACCGACAGGCCTCCAGAATAATGATAGTATATTACAGAGGAAAGAGCCACAAGACACATACTGTTTGAGGAGGAGTGCTTGGGGAAGCCCAAGGTCAAAGGGGGAGACAGGAGGGATGGAGGAAAGTTGCAGCATGGCAGATATTATCTAACAACATCAATGACCCTTTTCAATGTGAATGGTCCAAATACAGCAATCACAGGACAGATTGTCACAAGGGGGAATAAAAGAAGACTCAACTAAATGCCATTTATAAGAAACCCGCTTTAAATATAAAAACTCAGGCTAAAAGTAAAGGGATGGAGAAAGCCATGTGACTATGCTAATAGTAACCACAGATAGTTGGAGTAGCTCATTGAGAGCAGATAAAGCTGACATTAAAGCCAGGAACATTATCAAGGCTAGAGAAGGACATCACATACTGACAAGGGGTGAATTCTCCAAGAAGACAGAGCCTAACCATCCTGCACCTAACAATGAAGGCTCAACGCAGGCAAGGATCTTCTCTGGTGGATCTGATTGTGAGTCATTTAATATTATTTTGCAGACATTCCCCAGCAAAGAGGTATTCGTTTTTTAAAAAGCAAACTACTTTCCATGTTGCTTGTCTGCCCTTTCTTGTGATGGACAATGGAGGAAGGTCAGAATAGCCGTGACCACAGAGCCCAGGAGGGTAGGCGTCCATTCAAAGGCATTTTAATAGCTGTTCTTTGATCTTGCAAGCTCACCTTGTCTAGAAGGAAAAATGAGCAGGAGCTCAGCCTGAACAGATGGCCTCGCAGAGGGTGCTCATCGCCGCAGAAATCTCGGAATATCTCCGTTTAAAAACCAAGTCCCCATTCTAGATTTTCCTGTCACTTTAAGACCAAGTTTTGGGGGAGCATTTGGACACATGGGCCACTGAAGACCCATAAATGTGTAGACCTGCACATGTTTGACCTTCAGAAGGATTTCAAGGACGAGCAAAAGGAGGGTGTTGTGTCAGTCTTCAGGTGTAAAAAGGAGACTCGTGGCCAGTGGCTGGGGTCCCCTGCAGCTCTCACCTGAGAGTCAGTGGTGCGAATTACATGGCAAAGCTGTTTCCGGGTGTTCATAATTCCTGAGCAGTCTTCCTGCCTCAGGTAAACAACTGCAAGCCCTTGTCCTCAGAAAAATGCTCTACCATGTTCTGTCTTATTGCATTAAAAAAACTGGATTTTTTATGTGGGAACATATATTTCATTGACTAAAATTATGGTTAATAGGAAAACTTGAGAAATAAACTTATGAGGTTAAGGTATGTTTCTGGCCAACTGGAAGTTGATCAAAAGGATTATGTTGATCAGGAAATCGTTTCGGCCTCTTTCCCCAGCGTTGCTCACCACCACCACGCTTTTGTTGTTGTTCTTGAGGAATGAAGTTCTTGCAATGACTTGCTCCTGTGGTTGTCCCACTCCACACACGTTTTTCATTGTATACCTCAGTCAATGAGCATGAGGGAGAGGAGAATGAATATATACTAATCCCAGGATTTACCACAAATTTAAAAAATCCCTTGCATCAATATATTGAGTTATAATTCCTCTTTATCCTACAAGCAGATTGCAAATATTTCCCAGTCAGCAATGGCAGTTGCTCTTCTATTGCTGATGGAGCCTTTTCATCAAATGTACCAGACAGCCTTAGGCTTGGAGCTGAGGCCACACCATCACCCTCTGTCCATGTTCAAGCAGCTGCAGCAGCCAGGAGCCTGGACCCCAGGCAAGTATGGAGGGTGTAGGGACTAAAAGCCAGAAGCACCTGCCCTCCCTCCGCTCACACAGGAGCGCACACCTCCCAGAGCGTGTGTTCTTGTCCCTACCTGCCTGCCGTAAAATCATTATCTCCTCTGGCTTGGAGCTCTGGTCCTCAAAGAGTTCAAAACCATTCCTTCATTTAGCAAACACCAACAGCACCTCTAGGGGCCAGGCAAGGTTTGGGGCCCCAAAGACGTGTGAACAGAACTGTGCAGGTCTCTGCTCTGTGGCACTCCCATTGTGAGTAGAGAAACAGGTAATAATTGATTAAACAAGAGAGCAAAAGACCATCTCAGTACAATGGGGAGCACTGCAGGAAATGATACCTTAAAGGCTGGGACAGACAGACCAGGGGCGAGACAGGGGATGCTATCTCAGGTAAGATGCTCACGGGGATGAGAATGAGGAGAAGCAGCTGCTGATGCAAGGCCAGGGAGGAAGAAGAAGGACTGTGTGTGCTGGGGAGCTGCACACACAAACGGGCGTAGCTTGCATGATGAGGACGCAGCAGGCCATGAAGGAGGGAACGAGTTCTGAGAGGAGTGGACGGGGTTTTGCACGGAGCTCCCATGCCTGCTTCTCAACATACAACCATGAAGACCTTAGTCTGTGTGAGCTTCAGACACGCATGGGGGTATGAGCATTGCTAGGAGGTGGTCAGCTGATGAACCACGAAAAGGCCTCGTAGCGTGGCATTACTTTGGTGACTATGCAGGAGGGGCTGGCCCGCTCCTCCCTGCCCGGGGCACTTGTTACTCTCATCCACTGAGGCATGAGTGGGTTGTAGTGCATGTGCCTGTGGAGAGGAGGTCAGGGTCGGTCGTGCGACCCCTGTGGCTTGGGGCCCACAGAAGGGGGCTCCGTGGGTTGAGAAAGGGGTAGAAGTTATCCACCAGGGAGAAGAGCTCAGAGCTTTGGCTGCCACGTGGTCCTCAGAGGAGAGGGGCGGGAAGAGTGTGCTTCTCCGTGAAGTGAGTGCAGGGTTGATACCAAACCCACCCAAGATCCCCTCACATACCGCTTAGGCCAAGAGCAGGTTCTTAGGGGTTCAGCGGCCTTTTTCTCTCACAGTCACAGGGCAGGAGCCACGAGAACAGAGCCAGGTTTGGCTGCCTGGGAAGATTGGGGGTTGTGGGGAGGGGATGGGGGGTTAGTTAGAGAAGAGCTTGGCCTGGGAACCGTGACCACCGGTACTGTTGTGAGGTGAGCTGCAGGGGTAAAACTCTCCAGCCGCTGGGCTTCCAAGAGGGACGTTGCAGGGATGGCAGGAAAAGGGACCATCCTTTCGGTGTCTGCGTGGTGAGTGACATCCCTGACAGTGAGCACACGTCTCAGCGTTTTCCCAGTGCCCACAGGTGGCCCTGCCTTCTCACAGGCAGGTTCCTCTTAGACTGCTGACCCCACAGGTCTGGGCACGTCTCACACATCTCTGATATCATTCCTTCTGTACGGGTTCCTTCTTCTAATCTATGTTTGGGGAACTGTCTATTTTGATAGTATAGACACCCATTGTGACAATTCTCTCATTTTTTTAAAGCAGCCACCCGCCAAGGTCTATTGACTGGCTGGTGCCCAGGCACCAGGGGGACCTCTTCCCAGAGCGTGGAGAGCTTGCCCGACACAAAGTGGTTGAATACCTCTGCTGCCTTCTTTTGAAACGTTTTAATTCAATTCGCCTAGTCTGCTGGTTAGGCTTCTGGTTTTAACATGCTATTTTGTTTATATTGAGCTGTTTTTGAAACATTTTCTGGTTTCGCAGTTAGCTCACAGCTTTTTAATTTACCTTTATCTCACTGTTTTGATATGTTAGCTATGACCCTCTTGCCTTTGAACTGCATTTGTTTGATCCTCTGCCTGTGGTTTCGTGTTTCTATCCACCTCCTCTCCGGGAGTCGTTCATGTCTCCGCTGTGGGTCCCTGTTGGACTCCCATGGCTTCAATGGTCTCTTTGCCACTTGCTTCGTCCTGTGATTGCTTAGTTATTAGGTAGAGATTTTGTTCTTGATCCCAGGAATTCCAGTCACGGATGGCTGGTGGCAGGGTGACAGAAGTGGGAGACTGTCACCTGGCCCTGAACAATGGCATGCCTGTATTTTTGTGTTTATCTTTTTTCAGGAAACTGAACAGAAATGGAAAGAACAGACACTAGTCACATTCTCCCAGGTCCTCAGAAATGGGACCCATGGTAGTGGCTGGGCAACATTTACTCCTGTGGTGATCAGAATAACAGGAGAATCTAAATAATTTGCTTTTAGAATTTGGGTCTTTTGAAAATGCATAATATTAAGATTCGGGGTAGGGGGGGGGGGATGGAGGCATGGCAGGCTCTGATGGCATCATGTAGCATGGGTTGACATAAGAAGACACCAATAACTAAACTCCCTTCCTTTTAGTCTGTCATTTTAGGACTTAGGTCATTAGCTGAACAGAAGAAATGGGAGATTGTAGAAGCTGTTTTCATAAGTGAGCAACAGCATGGGTATCCTCCCAGTCAGGTTTTAATGGGACAGTCTACTTTCCTGCTGTCGAAGGCATCTCAGGTCAGTAAGACCACACATGGCCCCGCAGACCGAGCCAGACTCACCTCTCTGACTAAGCTCAGGATCCAGGAAGCCTTGGCCAATGAGGGAGACTCCTAATTCAGCAGGACTCAGGCCATTTCATTGCTATCACGTGGACAACAATCCTTAGACCGGGTGCAGTGGCACCAAACGACGATGCTGTACTGTCATGCCTGAGAGAGGGAACAGCCTTCCGAAACCTTGCAAGCGAGCCACAGGGTTGAAACGTCAGCATTTTCTAATCTGCACACCTGTCTATTTGTAATTGTCAAATGTTTCACTGCATGTCGACAGACTGTGATGGCGATTAAGACGGGAGGAAAATTGGACATAGCTGTCAAAGTGGAGAAGATTGTCGTGCCATGCACTCAGCAGACAGCAAATGAAAAAATAAATGGATCCAATTCTCACTTCGGCAGTTGGAGGGGAAATTTTTTGAAGTAATGAAGGGAACTGAAATTAAATAGGAGGAGAAATTGGCTCGTAAATTGGAAAGCATCAGTCTGTGCCCTCACTAATAGGAAACTGCAGATATCGGTTAGAGAATCCACGTTGCCTTCCTGGCATCTCAATAGAGTCTTCAAATGTTTATTGCATAAGGATTTTATGGGCAGCACTTATTAGCCAAAAGAGCACTGAATTATAACAAAAATAAAAACAGCTACTGTTAAGTCTATATGGCGTGTCCAGCGCTGCCCTAAACATCTTCTGTTGCCTATGTCCTTTCATTCCCTCAACAGCTCTGTTGTTGGGAAGAAGGAATATGAGGCTAAAAATTTATGCTCCTTGTTAGGATCACACAGCTAGGCCCAGCCAGGTGGCTCAGTTGGTTGGAGCATCGTCCCTTACACCAAAAAATGTTTTGGGTGTGATTCCCAGTCAGGGCACATACCCTGGTTGTGGGTTCTACCTGTACAGTCAGGGGTGTACGGGAGGCAACCAATTGATGTTTCTTTCACATCAATGTCTCTCTCTTTCTCTCCCTTCTTCTCTCTAAAATCAATAAACATATCCTCAGGTGAGGATTGAAGGAAGGTCATACAGTTAGTAATTGGCAAAGCTGGGTTCCAAATCAAAGATCTCCCAAACCAGGTGCTTGTCCTCTTGGCTCTGCCTTCCCAAACCTGCCTCTAGCTGACACAGCCAGAAGTGGAAGGAGGGCTGGACAGACTGCCCCTACCTCATGAAGGGAATTCGAACTAAACGCTTGCAACAAAACCACCTATGCAGCCTTTAGGATGGAATGACCAGAGTCCTACTGCAAACCGAAGGAATCAATCAGATCTGGGTTGGGGCCTGAAAGATGTAATTGGGAAACTCTTCCTCAGATGATTTAAATTTCAACCTGTGTTTTAAGAACCGCTAGAAATGCTGACTCCAAATTCCTCTCCAGTACTCACAGTCTGGTTTTTATCTTTAGAAGGTCTTTAAATAGCTCTCTGTTATCTGGCATTTAACTTGCATTCTGGCAGAAAATGCCCACTGGCCCAGGACTAGCCGCATTGGCGAACTTCTGAAGTGGAGAATGGTTGGCATCTGTAGGCGGGGAGGCGTGCTGAGACTGTCCAGGAAGCAGAGACACAGTTACAAGAGCCTTCCATGTCAGGCAAGGAAAGGAAGGCATCGGTGACCTCCCCTCATCGCCAAGGCAGCCCACGATGTTCCCTCCGTATCGTTTCGGGCACTTGGGCCAGCAACCAACCCAATGCGTCCCTGATGTGAAGTCTCTCTCATTCAAAGAAATTCCAGTTTCAAAGACATTGCTGGGGGATGGGTTTCTTCCAAGCAAGAAGGTGGGGCATTTGGCCCAGGGTGACGGGGAAAGCAAGAGTAGGAATTTAAAGAAATCATGAGACGATGAGTGAACTGCTTCAGACCATGCAATTAGGGGCATGAGTCAAGCCATACTGGTTCTTGGAGAAGCAGAAAAGCTGCCAGTATCACCCAAATTAAGTGTCAAAAGCACATCATTTTAGAAAATGTTTGCAAAAAGAGGTAACTTTAAACCAAACTCACTATTCCTGAGTGCTCTCTGCATATCCGTGGGATTTGTAATAAAGAAGGAAACCAAATTCAATGAACACAGAATTTCACCTACACACAAAAGTGTTGTAGAAAATATACTTCAAAATAAGGGAAAATACAATAGTGTGTTACAATTTAAATGAGCACGAGATTGATTTTAGTTTCTCTATTCGTTTTTTTCTCCTCTGCTTCCATAACTGCAAGCCTAGGGACTACTTTCCATTGATACCTGTGTCAGAACTGGCACGTGGGCTAGTGCACAGGTCAACGGAGTGAGCGAGATGCATGAATGGTTGTACAAATCCATCCACGATTTGCATTCTTGTTTGTTTCCACACAACCCCCCGCATCACCCATGAACCAAAACAGTAGGCAGCAGCTCAGAAAGTTTTGCTTTATGCAAATGAGACACACCACCATCCCAGGGCTTGGCCGACCAGAAGCTTAGAGAAGATTAGATATGGGAATTCATATAAAAGCCTGCCTCATGCAAGGTGGCATGCTCACAGGAGCCCTTCCATAAGTGGCATTGTTGATGGCATGGTCATCCCCATCGGTACAAGAGGCGGGCAGCTGCCCAGCTGGGTCCACCCCTGTCCCCGAGTCTTGTGTTTTGGAATCAAAGGGAGTCTATCTCCTCTGTATCTTGTGTTTGGGTCTTGCAGGGAAACAATCTCTCACACTTTGTCACAAGCTGCCAGGCAAGCACCTGCTGAGCAGGTGAGATAAGCAACAAGACTGCCGAGGTGAGGAGCTGATGTCCACGTCCCTAAATAGCATCCCTCTGGGCTCTAAGTCCCGGGGCAGGACTGATTGTGTGTGTGTGTGTGTGTGTGTGTGTGTGTGTGGTGTGTGTGTGTGTGGTATGTGTGTGTGGTGTGTGTTGTGGTGTGTGTGGTGTGTGTGTGTGTGTGTGTGGTGTGTTATGTTGTGTGTGTTGTGTGTTTGTATTTGTGTGTGTGTGGTGTGTGTATGTGTTGTGGTATGTGGTGTGTGTGTTGTGGTGTGTGTTTGTATTTGTGTGTATGTGTTTGTGGCATGTGTGGTGTGTTGTGTGTGGGGGTGTGTATTTGTATTTGTGTGGGGGGGAGAGGCCTGTGGTGTGTGTGTGTGTGTGTGTGTGTGTGTGGTCTATGTGTGTGTGTGGCGGGGGGGCTGTGGTGTGTGTGTGTGTGTGGTCTGTGTGGGGGGCCTGTGGGGTGTGTGTGTGGGGGGGTCTGTGTGTGTGTGTGGTGTGTTTTGTGGTATGTGTGTTGTGTTGTGGTGTGTGTTTGTATTTGTGTGTGTTTGTGTGTGGGGGGATCTGTGTGTGTGTGGTGTGTTTTGTGGTATGTGTGTTGTGGTGTGGTGTGTTTGTATGTATGTGTTTGTGTGTGGTGTGTGTGTGGGGTCTATGTGTGTGGCGTGTTTTGTGGTATGTGTGTTGTAGTGTGGTGTGTGTTGTGGTGTTTGTGTATGGTGTATGTGTGTGTGTGGTGTGTGTGTGTGGTATGTGTGTGTGGTGTGTGTGGTGTGTGTGTGTGTGTGGTGTGTTATGTTGTGTGTGTTGTGTGTTTGTATTTGTGTGTGTGTGGTGTGTGTATGTGTTGTGGTATGTGGTGTGTGTGTTGTGGTGTGTGTTTGTATTTGTATGTGTTTGTGGCATGTGTGGTGTGTTGTGTGTGGGGGTGTGTATTTGTATTTGTGTGTATGTGTTTGTGGTGTGTGTGTGTGTGTGTGTGTGTGTGTGTATGTAGTCTGATGGGGGGAGCTGTGACATCCCAGCTCCGAGGAGTGACAAGCAGAGGCCGGAGTAGGAAGCCAGGGGGAATCAGCCAGTCATTAATGTTTCAATTAGGAACCTTCCAAATTAAGAACCTCTTCCAGTTGCCTTCAGCTAGGATGGAGCAATCGCTTTTTGAATGTTAAACAAGTTTTGCTTTGAGCACATATTACATAAAACAGGTGTGTGCTTTAACCTATACTTGCTTGTTTATTAGCACCAGATATTTTTATGGGCATCAGAGGATTTCAAATTCTGCCCTGCCAAGCCCTCATAGACCTGCTCTTGGGAAAGGCCCCGCCCCCCCACTCCACCCCGCTCCAGCCAAGGCCACAGCACCCACACCTGCTCAGCACCAGGCCTCTCTTCCCCACTGAGCTGCTAAACTTGAGTTTTCTCTTAAGGTTCCCTTTAAATGGAGGTTCCCCCACGGAAATGCTGAGGGCTCTGGGCACATAACAAAGCCAATGTGTGCAATCAATACGGGGCCAGCCTCTGTCCCTGCAGTAGGCAGCTATTCACGCCGCCTGGCCTCTGCCCACAGGTCTTTTCTCTATCAGCCTTCCTCTGGGGACGAGGAAACTGCAGTTCTGAGACTCCCATGAAGACTTAGCAGAGGCTGCTGTTCATGGCTTTCTTGAAGGTTAAGGGCAAATCAGAGACTCACTTCCCAGGGCCCCTCGCCTGGGAGCACTGATAGCTGCTGCACCCAGTGTGGGATCGCCACTACCGCCTCCACCCTACCCCAGGCTCGCACCAACAAAGAAGCATCTGTGGGAGGCCAGTGACGTCATTTTTATCAGAACCTCAGGGCTGAAGATGTGGGAAACCAGACAGCTTTTTCCTGGCTGCTATCATCTGTTGTACATGCCTCCTCCCCCCACCCTGCCAAGTTCTGAGACAAAGGGACTGTGACAGGGAGTGAGGCCCCTCACCTGGGCAGGAGGATAGCTGAGTGTGGGACAGGCCGGGAGGTTCTCCATCGATTCCCGTACGGTGCAGATGACAAACCCAAATCCTAGGAGGGACCCAGGGATGCCCTGCTCCTCCCTCTGTCTCCAGGGACTGACGTGGCTGACCGGACACTGCGGGGATCACTCCACTCTTCAAATCCAGAGTCAGTGAGTCTTTCTTGCTCCAGCTTAGAGACCAGCAGGACCTTTGACACATCTCTCACCTGTAGCCCCGCCCCACAAACTGGTGTGAGGGAAGGAGTGCTCCCTGTCTGGGAGGGTAGAAGCTGCCCAGGTGAGTTTTGTTCCAAGGGTTTCAACCCTGTGCATGGCTGAGGTCCTCAAGGCAGACAGCTGCTGGGGGCTGGGGAGGTCACTAGCGCTTCTGTTTGGAACAGAGACACTAGGGTCAATGTGCCCACTGCTGGGAAGGTCCCATCAGTGTGAACTGGTGCCTCTCTGGCATGAGAATTGCAATCTTGCCAACAGGACCGAGGGCACCCAGCAAGGCCTTTAGGACCAAGTGTTTGAAAGGAAGCAAGACTGAGCACCAAACGTACCCAGGAGCAAAGGAGAGGCTTTAGCCCTGGTTATAGGGGATAATTGGGTCCTATAGGATATGGCTTGCAGAACCCATGAAGATTCCTGGTTACAGCTAACAGAAATTCCCTTCATACCTGTTAGAGCAAAGAGGGGACTTGTGAGAAGGAAACTGAGTTGTCTCATGTGATGGAGTCACCTTTGTGTGGCCTGGGATGGGCTTCAGGGACAGCTCCACCCTCCATCTCCTGGCCCCACGTTGCTCAGGCATCACGTCCCATTCCCCTCAGTGCAGACATGCTTTCTCCACATGGTGGAGACTGTGGCTGCCATCAGGAGCTCAGATTCATATCTTGTGGCTTCCACCACCATTTCAACCCCCCACCCATTGGCCAGGCTTGGGTCAGGCTCACCCCTGGATCAAGCAGTTGAGGCTGAGTGTGAGGCCACCACAGGAGAAGGGCTGTGGTCTGGGCAGACCAGAGGGCAGGGGTCCCAACCCCTGGCTTCAACCTGTTTGTGCTAAAGCGGGGATTGGCAAAGTGCAGCCCCCATGCAAATCTGGCTGACAGCCTGTTTGTGTGAATAAAGTTTAATGGGAACAAAGCCACACTTCACTGCTCTCTTGGCAGAGAGAGTAGACATTCTGGTCCTTGTGCTAAAGGTTAAGACGTCCTGGGAGGGAGCCCACTGGTATTTCCCCAGGGCTGGCACACACTCGTATGTCAAGACGTTAAAGGTCAGGCAGAAGGGATGGATTTTCACTTGGGAGGTTTTCGTTTTAGTAGCCGGGCTGGATTCCCAGACCACAGGTCTCCTAGTCTCTTCTAATCTCCCTTTGTCTTCTTCTCCTCATGTAGCTGAGATTCCAAGTTCACATGTGAGTATCCTGACCTTGGGTGGCCAGGCATGGACACCCAGGGCCAACAACGTCTCTACCTCAGGAGGATGTATTTCTCTGGTCTTATCTTTTGGGTCAGGTGGTCTGACCTGCTCAGCTCCAAAGGCCACGGGAGCTCCTGCGAGTGACACATGGAGCCTCCGAGCTTGTCCTCCGAGCATGTGCCTGCCTCCAACACCTCACAGGGAGGGGACATGGGCTGAGGTGGGAGGGGGGTGCTTCTGGGTCTACTGGCCCAATATTATTTTATAATCTCTCCTCCTTCCCCACCAATAACAACTCTGATCCCTGATTCCAAAGGAGAATGCTCCATTCTTAGCCCAGAGTGGAGGCAACCACTGACCCCGACTGGCTGTGCACTTCTTTCTAAGCACCAGGATGAGGCACCATCCCAGGAAGGTCCTGCTCAGAAGCGGTGAGGCTGTTCTTTTCTGGCAACTCAAAGATTTCATCATAGTCCAGCCCGAGTGGCTCACCTGGTTGGAACATTGTTCTGTGCACCCAAAGGTTACTGGTTTGATTCCTGGTCAGGGCACATCCCTGGGTTGCAGGTTTGATCCTAAGTCAAAATGTTTGATCAACACTTTTCTCTTTCTCTCTCCCTTCCTTTCTGTAAGCATGTCCTCAGGTGAAGATTTTTTTAAAAAAAATATTTCATCCTAAACAGAGGTGCAGAATTGAAGAGTTCACTGGGGCAGAGGCCAACACACATTTCAAGCTCATTTTCTGAGACGATAAGACCCTTTCGGAGAAGCTTATAGAAGCTTTCATGTCACTGAGCTTATCTAATCCAGATTACTAGACTATTTCTGTTCATTCATCATCATTCTTAGCAATACTCACAAGGATACAAAAGACAAAACAAGTCAGATACACACTGCGAGGAAGCAAATGACACACACCACACTGCACAAGGCAGAGCTCATCCCAGCCACGTCCGGAGTGATGCACAGAGACCACCAGCCAGTGGCTTCCTGAGCGAGTTGGCAACCTCGGAATGGCACCTCTGGCTGTTAGAACACAGTAGGCCCACACTGAGGTCTCAGTGAGCCCCACCGGGAGAGCTAGATAGGCTCACGAACACCTGAGTCCTTAGAGGTGAGGTTGCCCACACCTGGACACTTCGAGAGGAGAGAGCTGTCCAGCTTTCCAAAACCTCCCTGCACTGCGCAGACCTTCTATTATTTCATCATAGGGTTGAGGTGCAAGGGAACCCTTTTATCATCCATCTTTCCTCCATAATAAAGAGTGGCAAGGCTGAAGTTTCTTTCGTTAATCGAAGTGGGTAAAGACCGGTACGCCTTTAGTAAGAAACAGCTTCAGGACAGTAAAACAGAGGTTGACTCCCTTCAATTCCCCAGGCAGGGTGATCACTGAGCCGCCTCCATCAGTCCTCAAAACAGGGACAAGTGGCTCGGTTACTTTCCACATAGAGTGTGATTTGTGTCCTCATGGGTGAAAACTAGGGAATCACTAGGAAGGCTGCCTTCTAGCCCACAAATAAAGTAAGACTCAGCAATAGCAAGGTTCAGCCTCCTTCAGGTAGACGGATAAAAAGGATGGAGCTATCAAAATGAAGATGGGACACATTCGTTTGTGAATGAGGCTACTTCTTGCAGTTGCCATCATTTCAGTGGCACTGGATTCACTCTTCCCTGAAGATGAAGCCTGGATATACCTGGCGGGGGGCGGGGGGGGGGGGGGTGCGGGGGGGATGTGATGCCTCCCCTAAGAGCTTATTGTTTTCCATGGCTATTTGCTGTGCTTTCTTCCCAGGCCAAATGCTAAGACACCTGTGTCTGAACAAAAAGACAGAGACTATTTAGCCAGCAGAATGAGCAGGTTTTCTTCCTGCTGCTCCGAACTGGTGGCTTGTTCTTGCATGCAGAAGCTTGTTGCTCTAGCTTGCTTTCTAAACACATGCCACCCACTTGTTCCTACATCTGACTGTCTGTGGGAAACAGCTGTGGGGGAGGGGGGAGGGATCCCTATAAATATAAATTCCCAGGTTCCATCCCCTGGGGCTCCGGTCCAATTGGTCTGCCTGGGACCCAGGAATCTCAATGTCGATGCGGCACATTTGGGGACAGGGAGTGCTGGCCCAGGTCAGGCGTGGTCGCTCTGCAGGCTCACATCCGTGTTAGCCTTTCAGAGCAGAAACAGGAACCTGGGGATTGTTTAACTCAGCCTCTTCGTTTTGCAGAGAAATAGCATTGAACCTGCGAGATGAAATCTGGCTTGAGCGGGCAAGATGAGGACTGTGACCCTCTGAATGCTCAGTGTGTCTGCAGGAATCTGCGGCCTCGCAGCTGAATGTAGAATCAGGAATATGTTTCTGTAAAGCATTAGAAACAAACATCCTTACAGGGGGAAAGGGTTATTAGGAGTCATCTGGATAGAAAGAAGCCTTTGTTCAGGGAAGATGGCTTTGAAAAGCAAATGTTAGTGAAAGATGCTCTGTCAGAGGGAGGCCCGGGCAAATGCAGCCTGAAGCACAAGGACCCGCCTTTGTCCGGCCATCTGCAGCCTGTGCCTGAATGTCCCTTGAAGAAGCAAGAGCTCCGATGGTGAATGGTTTTTGGAGTCCAAATAAAAGCGACACAAAGCAGTTCTTAAACAAAAGGACTGCAGTCTGAAAGCGATTCTGCATGGGAAAGGGCTCTATTGACATGTATTCCTCCCAAATGGACCATAATTAGGCCACACACACTATCCAGTTGCTGTTTTTATTTTTAGACTAAGGAGGAAGCTTGTGTAACTTAAGGCTGCCTCGGTAGCTCCACGTGGAAAATCATTGGGGTGCCCACTGAGTTACCCATAAAGACAAGTGTCCCCATAACCGAACAACTTTGGATGCCCTGGACCCGCCCTCTCACCCCAATTCTCACTGAACTGCAGTCTCTGGAAGAACAGACCTCTCTGAGCACCGCGTGTGGGTCCATCAGACAGTGATGGGCCTACTCTGGGCTCAGTGTGCACTGACAAAGACCTAGCCAGCAGTGAACATAATTATTTCTGTGAATTGGGGCCTTTCCACTCTATTCCCCCAAATCACTCCGTGGGACAAGGACCACTTGAAGAATTCTTAACAGAAGTGAAATAGCACAGAGCAGGGCCTCCCTGGGCACTCACGCCACAGTTTCAATGATTTGTAGACCAACTGAGCTCCTCTGAAGTTACTATTTTAACCACTTAAAATTGTCTGCAATGCACTTATTCATGGATTTCTAACCATCTGGCCCACTATCTAGAGTTGACAAAATTGAGGCCCAGTGATTTGCCGCAGGTCG
Organism: Myotis yumanensis; assembly: GCF_028538775.1. Lineage (NCBI taxonomy): Eukaryota > Metazoa > Chordata > Mammalia > Chiroptera > Vespertilionidae > Myotis > Myotis yumanensis. Next base: position 32,609,274 of record NW_027223759.1, read on the forward strand.
TTAGTGACAGAGTGGAACAGGACCAAATGTCCCGACACACACTCCTCCCACATCGATGTGCAGTCCTGATAAGGCATCTTCTACCACGTGAATTCCAGAATTGTTAGATCTTTCCTGAGGCAGCAGTGACACCTCATCGTCCATGTTTATGTGGAATCTTCTGGAAGATTTGGTACACCTCTATAGCAAATACACCTTCATGAGACCCCCCCCTCCCCCCACAATGAGTCAAGCCCTGGGTAATCCCCTCTCCCTGAGTGTGGGTGGAACCTCTGACATGTTTCTAACCAACAGAATATGTCAAGGTGACTGGCTGGCCCTCCTTTGAGGAGGTTATGTGATTTGGGCTGGTCACTCCCTTCAGTATGTGATGCTATGAGACTCCCTCACAGGCAAATAGTGTAGAAGAAGATTCTCCTGCTGGTCTGAAGAAGTGAGCTCTGTGCTGCAAGATGGCCAACTGCCCACGACTTGCCAGTGGCCTCTCGATGCTGAAAGTAGGCCCAGCCAGTGAGAAAGCCACAGGGGCCCGAATTCTGCCAAACACCTCGAGAGCTTGGAGAGGCCCCTGGCTCCTGAGAGGCACGCAGGTGGCTGACACCTGAGCAGAGGTTCCAGGTGAGCCTTGCCCAGACTCCTGACCCACAGAAACCGTGAGAGAATAAGTGTACAGTGGACTCTCTTAGTTCACATAGTCATGTTCTATGAAGTCCCTGTGATAAATAAATTAGTGCCCTTGCTTCTAAGAGAAATACAGGGTTAGGTTCTTGGGAGCCCCTGGTCACCACATTTGCATCAACCGATTGATGCATAACCTAGTTTTACATGTGTTTCTGTTTAAAGACACCGTATTGAATGTATAGTTGATTCACTGACATTGAATCCATGGCCAGCGGCACTGTAACTCATTTTTAGGTATGGTCTGCATGTGGTCTGCACATGGTCTGCCAATGCCCACTGCGATGATTGAGTTTGAGGGTTACCAGTGAATTTTAGCAGGTACAGAATCTGCATATAATGAGGATAGACTATAGGTTTCCAGCTGCTGCCTGTGACCATTTGTTGAGCCCCAGTAACTAAAGAACGCAGCCTCGAACTTCACTCCTTCCTGTTAACATGCTCTTCCAGGCCTGGCCTCCTGGGCCATTCACCTAACCGTGAATGTGACTCGTGTTCTGTACATCTGAGGACATTAATACACGCTGTTCTTCTGACGCAACCTCTCAGTTACTTGTGCGTGTCCTGGAACATTCCAGAACTTCTCAGCATTAGAAAAGTAGAAGGAGTTTGCAGGCTTCGCTGTACTTAATTAAGATATGGTCGCTGTAATAGTTACGGTTCATTCTCTCAGCCTGGCTTAACCATTAGGTCAAATCTCCTGTATTCTTAAAATCAATGGTCCACACCTTCTTCTTATCCTGGAAACCATCCTATGTGTTTCTTCTCCAGGAATCCCACGTCCTTTCCCTGAGGGGGTCAAAGAATCCAAGAGCTCAGTCACCAGTCAAGGTCACCAGGGTAGAGAGAAGACCAGGACAGCTGTCCTGTTCTCTGGCCAGCCAAGCCTCTGTTGCTGTGGTCATTGGCCTGCCGTGTGGCTTTTAAATTCCCAACTCACCTTGCCCCTTTCCTTTGTTCCTTCCCATATGTTTGCAGCAAATCAGACTTACTCCTCAGTAAGCCTGATGCAGGGCCTCTTCTCTCCATGTCTGGTCCCTCAGTGCAGATACACGTGGCATTGGACATGGCCTGAGATATATGGCAGGCCAGACGTGCCCCTGCCTTGTTCTGCAGACTACAGCTCAGGGATCCCAGATGCCATGTCCCTACAGCCCAGCCTGAGCCCCCTCACAGTGGCTCAGCTGGCCAGGTTAACGCCCGTGCATAAAGCCAGTGCTTTTCTGAGGCTCGTGCAGAGGACAGCGAGACTAGGTCTGAAGTGCTTTCTATCCCGGGGTCAGCTTTGTCTCAGAGACCTTCATCTAACTCACCACATGCGTGACACCCCTCACCCTCCTCACCTGCCCCTTCTCAATCATCCTCAAACCCAGCCCTCCCTCAAAACCCCCACCCAGTTGCATATCTTCCAAATATCACGAAAAAGGGGCTTGGGTGGGACCCAAACATTCCTATGTCAGACAGCACCACTGAGGCACCAGACTTCAATAAGTGAAGGGAATAAGGTCGCCTTGAGAAAAAAGGAAGGAAGATCTGATGGTCCACACGTGATGAGCTGGGTCCCCATATCCCAAGGGCTGACTGAGCTGGCCTCGGTTGTTTGCTGTGTGGCTAGGTTAATCCTCGTGAGGTCGAATGCAGCAGAATCAGGGAGGCGTGAATGATCCATTTTATGAAGCACTGGCTGCATCTCAGCATCGGCTTTTGCAGCAGCCTCAAAAAATAAATGGCTTGGACTTGCCGTGTGCTCGCAGAATGTAGGGATGACCCAATAATTTCCCCTTCTTTTCAGCCTCTGTATAAAATATATAGTTTCCTCTCTGGTTGATTTCCTGAGGATTTCATATTGGTGGGGATTGATTTTCTTCTTTTCATCGTTATCAATTGATGCTACCTTCTCAGATCACTGAGCATTAGCCATGTTCCGATCCCATTTGCAGAAAGCTGTATAAAATTAAATTTGGAGGATGAGGGACAACACATAGAAAGCATTCTAAAGCATGTTAGCACTTTTGCCTTAACAAATGAAAAGAATTGCAATAATATATAACATAATTCTGCTTAAGATTTTATTATGTGATGGCTTTGAGATTTCCTTTTTCAGAATTTGTAGCTGAAGTGAATCTTAAAACAGTCAAAGGCATCAGAGAATAAAAGCAGAAGACACTCTTTGATATAAATACATGCACATACCCATGGGATACTTCAGGGAGAAAAAGGGCAAATCCACGCACCAGTGGTTACTCTCAACTTGGTCATCAACTCATTTGCATGACTTTCAGATATAATCACCTGCTTGTAATATTCCACCTGGCTTCCTGCTCCAGAAGACTTCCTCTCTCCAAGGCTAAAGGGATTTGACTTTATTCCCATTTGACGTCTTCATCCTAGATTTTTCCTTAAGGGCTACTTTCCAAACTAATATGAAGAATTGTCACACAATGTCGTCCTAAAAATGATCTGAACATCATGGAAATGAAAAGGGATAAAGTGGCACTCTCCAACATATTTTGTTAGTATTCTTATTTATGCCTCACTTTTCTCCCAGAAAGTGTTTGCGACATCTCATTATTATACATATAATGAAATTCAACTATTTTAAAGTTGGAAAAAAAGCAGTGAGAATAATGGGTTGGCGGGGGGGGGGGGGGGGGGAAGGGTAGAAAAGACAAAGTCTGTGTATCTGCATTAGCCCGCTGGTATCACAAGTGAAAGTCTCAGTGGCATTCAAGTCTAGATGTCTTTCTTGCTCGGTTTATGAGTCAGGCTCTGGTGGCTCTGCTCCTCATGTCTCTGTCCTTCCCCTGGGACCCAGGGCCAGTTGGGGCATATTCTTCTCACTATGATGACTGAGGCACAGGAAGGCAAATGGAAACACTTGATACCTTTCAAGGCCTCAGAGTTGGCAGTTATCACTTTTATTTTCCAAAGGATGGGCAAACTCTACACCAAAACTGCATAAGGGAAGGGATTCTGGGAAATGTAGTTCCCAGTCTTAGACACACATACTGGTGCTGATGGTGGTGGTTATGGTTGTGGTGGTGGTGATGATAGTAATGATGATGGTGATGGTGGTGATCGTAGTGGTGGTGGTGATGTGTGGTGGTGATGATAGTAGTGATGATGGTGATGGTGGTGATGGTGGTGATGGTGATGGTGATGATGGTGATGGTGGTGATGGTGGTGATGGTGGTGGTTATGGTTGTGGTGGTGGTGATGATAGTAATGATGATGGTGATGGTGGTGATGGTGGTGATCGTAGTGGTGGTGGTAATGTGGTGGTGGTGATGATAGTAGTAATGGTGGTGGTGGTGATGGAGGTGGCAATAATGGTACTAATGATAGTGATAGTGGTGGTGGTAAGCGAACAATAAATAATCTGGCACAATATGCAAAAATGTTCAATTCCTGACCACTTTTTTATGATGAGCTGAAAACTTCCCTTTACAATTTTTAGAAATCAATGCAAAGGGAAAAACATCAGTTACATGATCAAAGAGACCATTAGATTCGCCTTAGGGTGGAGTTGTTTATAACTCATTCAGGAGTGAGTCCTTTCATCTGATGTTTCATAGCCTTCCATTTTGAATCACTCCTATATTTTATCTGATAATTCCACTGTTTTTTTTGTGTGTGTGTTTTTTTCCTGTTCTTTCTTTCTATGACCCTTACATCTCATTATTTCACTCATATTTTCCATCTCTATCTTTGGGGGAGATTTTCCTGACTTCACCTTTATTTCTTTAGTCTCTAAAGGTGCTCTTGCTTTGTATTTCTTGCTTTTTCATATCATCTTGTTCTTGGTTTATGAATTGAAAACCTTACGTCTCTGTATTAGCTGGAGTATTGCTCTTTCCATGTTTCTTCTGGTGTCTATTTCGTCTGTGTGTTTTTTGACCAGGCTTTTCTCACTGGAGAATCTAGTCTTCTCCTCTGCCTGGTGACACTGGGTTTTCTCTTTGGGTTTGAACCTGTGTTGGTTCTCCCTGCTGCTGAGTCTATATGGTCATGGCTGTGTTCAATTATTTTAGAAGACAGGCTGCAGGGTTTTCGCCTGGGATATCTAAGGATGCCTATTCTGTGGATGGGGGTGCAGGGGTGCTACGTGGCGAACCTACCACCTCTCAGGACCTCAACAACCCCACTGCATCCCTTTCCCATATTCCAGGGAGTGGCTTTCCCCACAAAGTTCATTAACCAACACTTTTCCGGCTGACTAATAGTGTCTGCACCCTCCAGTGAATAATTCATAATTTCTCTGCTTGCCTTTGCCAACTTCATTGTATATTCAAACTTTTTCTCTCATAATAGGGCTAAGTGGACTAAAAATGAACATATATTATAGCATTTTTAATATTTGAAAAAGTAACTTCCCCTCATAGGATTTCCTTTTCTAAATATTTAAAATTTATTCTTATCACTTTATTCTTCCAAATGAACTTGGGAATTATTTTGGCAAGTTTCTCTAAAAAAGTTTAAAAACTTTTTTAGAATTATTTTAATCATGTAAGCTTGGAAAATTTTGTCATAAAAAAATGGTTTAATGGTTTTATCATCCAGGTTTTATCGTAATTATATAACATATTATGCAACATATTGTTGCTGTACATTTATTGCTGTGTAATAATAACAATAATATTTATATTGATAATTATTATGTTTTCTAGGTAGTTATAGGGAATATAAATACTTGCTTTTTATTACTTTCATATTCAGCCACTAAATACTATCAACAATCCACATATTATTTTGATTGATAATGTGGGGGTAAACATATAATCATATTGGCTGGAAATAAAAATACCCTCATCTTCTTCATATCAGGTGTATATTCCTTATTTCCGTCCTGTGTCCAGAGCCTCCAAAATAACATTATAACACACTGGTGGTAATTTCTTATTTCTAATTCTGTTTCACTGTGGTTTCTCCATTTATTCCTTGATTACACATGGCAGAGATGTTTGTCATCTTTGTAAGTAAATTGATTTTGTTTTACTTGCTACTATTTTTGTAATTTATTAATTTCTGCTTTTATCTATGATGTGCTCTTTCTAATTCCCTACATTGAACTATTATGTACACATTTTTAAAAAAATTGGTAATGAAAAAATTTAGGGTTAAAAATTGACCTCTCCTGCCTGAGCCAGGCATGGCTCAGTTGGTGGGAGCATCATCCCGGGCACCAAAAAAGGTTGCGGGTTTGATTCCTGGACAAGGCACATACCCAGGTTTCAGTTTTGAGCTCCAGCCTGGGCTTGTAAGGGAGGCAACTGATTTTTGCTTCTCACATTGGTATCTCTCTCTTTCTCTCTCTTGATTAAAAATCGACCTCTTCAGATACCTCTAACAGCCTTATATATGTAGTGTCCTTGTTTTCATGATTTAAAAATAATTTAAAATAATATTTGGTGGCTTAATTATTATTTGGGAGTGTGTTTATTTTATTTGCAGTATCCAATAATTGAGTATTCTTTCTAAATATTTATCTTAATATTTAAATTTTAGAAGATTATGCCAGCAAATAATATTTTTCTTGGGAGCCATCTATCAAGCCAAAATCACGCAACTTTGGTCATTGCTCCGGGACACTTGAAAACAAGGAGTCCCATTAGAGTGAGCGTGACCTTTATGAAGTCTTACTAAGGTCATCACAACGGGTTGAATAATGGCTCCTAATCCCTGCGACCCGAGAATGTTACTTTACACACAAAAAAAAGATTCCAATGGGTAGAAGGGATAGTGAAGCATCCGTAGCCTTGTCCGCAGGGAAAGGGGTGGCCTGTCCCCGGCCACTGTGAAATGAGAAGCACCCTTCCCTGTCCGACGCTCCCACAGGCCCACAGTCCACACGGCACAGGGCCAGGTGTGGTGTCCTCAGCAAGGAGATAGAGAGCCTCCTGTTAGGAGTCTTTGGGTTGATATGCAAAACGGAATCCTCTGCACCTCAGCCTCCGGGCATCAGGATGGCCAGTAATGAGCTGCGACATCCCCCTTGTCCCCGGTGGCAAGCCCTGCACACTGCCTGGCAGTCATGCCAGCAGCGGTACAAGCCCGGGCAGGTGCCTGGACCTGTCCCAGTTTCTGTTTCCGAAAAGTTGAGATAATTGGGCCTCTGTCATGAGGAGACAGAGGATAACATAGAATAGCGAACATAGGCACCTGACGCAGAGAGTGCTCAGAAAGGGGGACCGCCCCCCATCCCCCAATCCCAGGTCACAGCAAAGGCAGCTGACCTTCAGCAGATCAAATAGGCTAGCCGCAGCTGGGCTTAGAATCTGTACACCTTTGACCAGGAAACCTGAGATGAGAGAGTGTTTGAATTGGCTCGTGCAAAAAAACAATATTTGCTCGAGGTTGGCTCCTGCCTTATGAATTTTTAAGCTCACATAAATCAAACTGTAAACATGGACAAAGGCTGAATTTCCTGTGCCAGGACCAAAATAGAAGCCGCTGTGTCTCTTAAACAATTGTGATTATCTTTCCATAACCCAGTAACGCTGAGATGAAGAGCGGAGCGGTTCCTCTCTGGGTCCTAAAGTATAATGTGGAATAAATGGAGCGGTCTGTCTTCTCCGCATTGGGCCTCTGTCTCTCACTTGCGAAGTCCAGGCTGCGCAAAGGCCACTGAGCGCCTGGGGCAGAATTTTGCTTCTTGGCTCTCCTTGCTTTTCCCTGCAGCTGTCGTCACCAGGCCCCCACCAGTAAATGACTGATGGAGAGCCCCGGGGGAATTGGCCCAGCATTCAGAGTGAGTCCCTTTGCAGTAGCTTTATACTGAAAAATATGCACTTACAAAGACCTATGAGACAGAATCTGTAACTGAGAACCCCAATGTTTTATTTTTATTTTAAATCTTTATTGTTGTAAGTATTACATATGTTCTTCCCCCGCCTTCCATTGACCTCTCCCTCTCCCTAGGCCTTCACCACCCCATTGTCTGCGTCTATGGGTTATGCATATACACATATGAGTTCATTGGTTGTTCTCTTCCCCCTCACCCACATCTTCCCTCTGAGGTTTGACAGTCTGTTCGATGTTTCTATGTCTCTGGGTCTATTTTTGTTCATCAGTTTATGTTGTTCATTAGTTGTCACATATGAGTGAGATCATGTGATATTTATCTTTCTCCGACTGGCTTATTTCGCTTAGCATAATGCTCTCCAGGTCCATCCATGCTGTTGCAAATGATAGGAGTTCTTTCTTTGTTACAGCTGCATAGTATTCCATTGTATAGCTGTATCACAATTTTTTAATCCACTCATCTGCTAATGGGCACTTAGGCTGTTTCCAAATCTTAGCTAATGTAAATTGTGCTGCTATGAACACAGGGTTGCATATATTCTTTCTCATGAGTGCTTCTGAATTCTTGGGAATATATTCCTAGAAGTGGAATCACTGGATCAAATGGGAGTTCCATTTTTAATTTTTTGAGGAAACTCCAAACTGTTTTCCACAGTGGCTGCTCCAGTCTGCATTCCCACCAGCAGTGCATGAGGGTTCCCTTTTCTCCACATCCTCGAAAAAATATAGAACACTCACGAATTTCTGTGTCATCCTTGCTAATCTTCTCTGCATTGTTCCAATTTTAGTATATGTGCTGCCGAAGTGACCACCAGAGCTCCATATTTTAATTAAACAGTGCTTTCAGGAACTCAACAAGCACATCTTTAGCAACACTTATGAATTACAAACTTCAAAGATTATAAAAACAGCTAAGAGATGTTTCTCCTTTCAGTTCAGTAGGAAAGGGAGACATGAAAGCCCCTGGTATACTGTGAGGCAGGAGAAGCACAGACGCATTGCAAGCAGATGGTAGGGACTTCTAAAGCAGGAAAGACGTCACCCCGGAAGGTGGAATTGGAGCTGACCTTTAAAAATGACAAAGGTTTTGTGTGGCACATATGGCTCAGTGGTTGAGGGTCAACCCATGAACCAAATGGTCACTGGTTCAATTCCCAATCAGGGCACATGCCCGGGTTGTGGGCCTGATCCCCAGCAGGGCGAGTGCAGGAGGCAGCCAAGTGATGGTGTTTCTTCCAGAAAATTGTGGGTAGGCTGAGTGACACTGGCAATCTGTGGGGCTGGGATGGGAAAGCGGGGGTCTGTGCTATGAGGCTGGAACAATAGGTATGAAGCTTAGATTCCAGGCTCAGGTCAGAGCCTTAAGGGAAACTGGAGGCTTTTAAAGGCACTTATCAATGGGGTTGATATGGTCAGCAGTGTGACCATTCATTTGTTCATTCATTCACTCACTCATTCATTCATTCATTCACTTAACAAGTATTGACTGAGATCCTCCATGAGGGATAGGTGGTAGGTCACAAAACCAACAGGACCCTGGCCCTGTGGACCTTGCAGACTTGAGGGGTGACAAGCCTTAACAAACAAACCCATAAGTACTAGTGTCATTACAAGCAGAAGTAAGCACCGGGTGAGAGGGGGCAGGGGGTGTCCCAGGATGCAGGCAGCCCTGACTTGTCCTGGGGTGGGCAAGGGAGGGATGGCCTCGGGAGAAACTGTCACTCACGCAGGGTCCTTAGGGATCCAAGGGAGCTGGAGAGCAGGGTGTTGGGTGTGTCCTACTCCCATGAGATAAAAGCTGTGAATTCTTGGAAACAGGGATGATGCTCTTTGCCTTCTAACACATGATGTACACTGTTTCCTATAAGCTGTAGGCAGAGGCTTCATACATATAATCACATAACATTTATTTATATTCAAGAAAATTGAGCTTCCTTATGGAAGCATAGGCCACGAAGAATTCAGTCTCTATTGAGGAAAAAAAAAAAAAGGTTTTCTGCTTCATTTCAAATTGCTTTGGCCATGATTAGATTTCAGTGTGAAAAATTGGGGCAGCATGTTTGGGTGAGATAGGCACAGGAAAATGCAGAGCCACTGGGAACCAACTAGCAATGAGACAATCATCAAATACCCCCAACCCAAAGTCCCCAAGAATAGCAAGGGATGGGGGGTAGGTGATTCCCAGGGGGCTGAACAGACCTCTCCCCACCTCTCTCTGGGGTCTCAGCACACAGGGACCTGGGAACCAGACAGCGGTGTACCAGGGGAGGGGGCCCTGTCCCCACATCTCATCCGTGTGGTCATATTCGCTTGTCCCTAGACTAGAAGAATGGTAGGTGACGCTATTCCTGGCAAATGAGTGTCATTTCCACCATCACTGTCACCTTCCTTCTTGTCCTCCCCTTTGGAACCTTAATAAGTGCAATAAATGCATGTGATAATTAAACATTCCTTTGTGCATTGTCTGTCCTCACTAGAGTGCAAACCCCACTGGGGAGGAGCTGGGACGGTCGTATTCATGTGTATGTCCCCCAAACCAAGCTTGGCCCACAGAGCGTTCATCTGCTGAATGAATCCACCTTCAGACAAACACCTGTGTCTGCCTACAATCCATGTAAGTCTTTGCGAGGTGGGTGTCTGGATGCACCAGCAACCAGCCCACTCTCACTCTCACTCTCCTCATGGGCCCCATTCACTCAAATCCCCATTTTGTGGGCTCTGACTTCAGATAAACAAGATCTCAAGAAAAAAGTGGCTTTGCCCAGCCGATGTGGCTCAGTGGTTGAGCATTGACCCACGCACCAAGAGGTCACCGGTTGGATTCCCGGTCAGGACACATGCCCAGGTTGTGGGCCTTATCCCCTCTGGGGGCCATGCAAGCACCCATGGATGCTCCTCTCTCATTGATGTTCCTTTCTCTCTCTCTCTCTCTCTCTCTCTCTCTCTCTCCTTTTCTTCCTAAAAATCAATAAAAATATATATTTTCAAAACAGTGGCCCAAAATGAGAACTAGCTGCTTTTTCTCTGGGCCTCTTTTTTCCCCCCCTAACAAAGTTTCTCAAGAAATTCAGGCTTCTAGTGTTAGCTGGTTTGGCTCAGTGGACAGAGTGTCGGCCCACGGACTGAAGGGTCTCAGGTTCGATTCTAGTACCTCGGTTGCAGTCTCGATCTTCAGCCCCGGTCAGGGCACATGTGGGAGGCAACTAATTGATGTGTCTCTCTCACATCGATGTTTCTCTCTGTCTCTCCCCCTCTCTTCCACTTTCCCTAAAAAGCAATGGAAAAACAACCTCAGGTGAAGATTAACAAACAAACAAAAGAAATTGTCTTCTAGTAGAATTAATTACTTTGTTTATCGTGTTCACACAAGTGGGTTTGCTTGGCTTCCACTAGAGCCCTCTTCCCAAGGGTGTTGACAAGTCATCCAGTTTGGAATGGTCATCAGGCCCGGCAGGGAAGCAGGGAAGAGAGGGAGCGCTTAGGCTAAAGAGCGCACTTAAATAAAATGGGCAGGAATGGTGCTCCTACAGGTGGGAACCTCCACATTCATTCACCAAAACCCGCCCTCTCCAACATCTATGTAGCCTGAGACCGAAGATTTGAACACGTGCACACGCAATCGCCACAGGCCTCGGCCTCAGAGCCCTGCTGCGGGCAAGCGCGGGCCTCTCTGGGTCGGCAGAACAAGGGGGCATCACCAGAGGCACAGAAAGATGGAGTTCAAGAGAAGGGCACGATTCTGATGCATTAGAACAAAGGTTCCTTGAAATGTGGACTTGCTGCAAGGAATAAAGAATTACCTCTAAAGTGGTTTGCTTGTTTTTAATTTTGCTCTCGGCGTGATTGGAGACACAAGGCCGCTCTGGAGAGAGACCATCATCGGAGGTCAGTGAAAATTGCTTGCGGTGGAAAAGCTAATACCAAATTTTAAAACACAATGAAAGAGTTTAATAAGGCGCCCAGCTTACAAAAATAAATCTATATAAAAAATCAATAGCTTTATTTTACACCAATTATAACCAGGCAGAAAAAGTAATGGGAGAAAAAAATTCCACACACAATCGTAATGATACACGTAAAGTGCCCAGGAACCATTCTCACGAGGTGTGTGGACGCCCTAGACGAAGGCTTTAAGGTGTCCTTGCAGACGGAAGACAGCCTATGTTTCTTAAAGGGAGCAACCAAGGCTGCCACTTGAATCTCCCGTGTTATAACTCCCAGGATCCTCCATTCATTTGCTCTGGCGTCTGTATGCTCCTCTCTGCTGCCCACACAATGATGGCAGAGTCTCTGTTTCAGTGTCTAAGCTGCACGTCCAGCATGGAACCAAGCTGTCAAGTGTTCAAAGGCAGCAAGAACTGAATGGCTACATAGGACTGGATGTCCCGGAGAGGAAGCTGAGAGCAGTACTTAGAACAGCACCGTATACAATTGTGTGGGTCCCTGGATACAGGGGCACAGGGAATGCTGGTTTCTGCAGCCAAGCACTGCTGGATGGCATATAAAGAGTTCTGACTTCAAAGTTACTGATTGAGTTAAACAGGATCGCATTGAAAAAGTCCAAAAGGAAGAACATGAATAAGTAATTTGCTCTTATTGCCCAACGATTATACGTAGAGTGACATGTTCATTTCTAACTTAATAAAAGTTAGAAGCTAAACATCTCAAGCACAAAACAGCTGAGTTTAGAGAGGGTTTTATTAATTAAGCAAGTAAACACTTCACAGAACACTTTGCCTTCGGCTAAAAGAAATCACTGCTCGGGAGCGTGCTGGAACGGGAGGGAGGAAAAGCGCCATTTCCCTGCAAACAGAGCGTGGGGGCAGGAAACATTGAGTCCCAGCATCCACTCTGCCATTTCCAAGTTGGCCAGCGTTCCCTCTGAGCGCAGACCTGGCCTGACTGTAAGACAGCCCTGACGCTGCATTTTTCCATCTACGGTAACAATGATCGTTATTTCTCCCAGCCTCCAGCTTTGGAGGAAGGCAGGGCTTTTTGGGGAAGAGCACTGTGCTCCTCAAAATGTGGAGCCCCAAGAAACTGATGCACAACCAGCCTCAATGTTGTAAAAATAAGTATATACAAGCCAAGGTCTTGCAAGGGACAAAAACCAACTCTAATTTAAGTGGAAAGGGAAAATGAACAGCTCACAAACTCTTAGGAGAGGGAAGCCAGCAATAGCTCCACTGCCTCAGATCCTCTCTCTCTCTCTCTCTCTCACACACACACACACACACACACACACACACACACACACACACTGTGTCTCTCTCTGAGTTCCCCTCATTCCCTCTGGTCAGCCGGCCCTGGAAGTCTCTCGCCCACCTCTGAGTGTTCTGTCCGGCATAAGCCTTGCAGCCTCCCCACCTCCTGACCACACAAGACAGATTTCTCCCCAGTGTCAGTTTTTTAAATCACAGGAAAGGACTCTGAGCAACTGAGGTCACGGGCCATCACTAGACCAGTCAGCAAGGCCAGAGGCGTGGGTACTCTACGCGGCTGCCCCACCAGCACCTCTTGCCTGGAGTGGGAGGAAGACAGACCCCTAACAGAGGGAGTGGTCTTCTGAGGAGACAGACATCCCTACATTAGGCTCTCGGATCCCTATTCTACTTTCCTCCGGGAGCTCAGACACAAAGGGCTCAGGAGCCGAGACAGCTGGGTCCACCTGGCAGCCACCAGCCCGCGTGGCTGCCGAACCTGGGGAGGCGCTGTGAGTATGAAACACACACTGGATGCTGAAGACATAGTAGAAGATAAATGGAAAAGATCTCATTAATAAAGGTTTCTATGGACCACATAATGAAAGAGAATCTTTTGGATATATTAGATGACATAAAATACATAGTACTGAAATTAATTTTGCCTGCTTTTTAAAACTTTTTAAATGTGGCCATTAGAAAATTTAAAATTTATTAGGTGGCTTGTATTCTATTTCAGTTGGGAGTGGATCCTCTCAGATCGAGGGTCAAAGGCCTTCGCACCTCAGACCTGGGGCGAGTGTGTCTAATGATGTTAGAAAAATGGGAGGCAGAGCCCAGGGAGCTGGCTTCCCTTCTTACACAAGCCTCTGGGCAGAGCTCAGGGCGTTTGGCGCCGCGATGTGCGCGGTTGTCTTGCGAGCTAGGAGAGTCCTTGCTTTGGGATGTCCAGGCCGCACCCTTATGAGAATGACATCAAAGACCAGCCTCCTTTTCTCTAGGGAGGCACAAAGCACAGCCCCCAGCCCGGTGCGGAAGCCACACGGGAAAGTCTCACTCATCCCCTACGAGGGGTGAGCGAGCTGGAGGGTGATTCGGGGAAGAGGTGTGTTTTCCAATGTCACTGTGTCGTGTCACAAGGTGACAGAGTGAAGCTTCGCCAGCCGTCTGGTGACTCTGAGCCACCTTTCCTGGGATGCTTGCTCGTTTTCTATGTGCGACTCGCTTTTCTGGGGGAAGCCAATGAAGGGTGGTGACAGGAGGGAAGTCTGGGATGAGAAATGTATTGTCTTCCACATGGAAAGCTTCCGATGGGAGATGACTGTAGATACTACAGCCTTGCTTCTCTGTACATGGAAAGCATGTGGGACTTCGCATCCAGTACCCAGGTCCCCTCCCATCCCGGGAGAGGAGGAAGGCGGGCTCTGCCTTCTGTTAACAGCAGGAGGATTAGTCACTTCTATTTTAGTCCAAGACTGCCCCTAAAACTGTGACTTAAAGAAGCCCTCCAGCCGCCTGCCTACTCTCGCCTGTCTTGGTTACATGCAAAGACACTTCAGAAAAGATTTCCCAAGGCAAACTGCAGCGCTTGCTTACCCCCTCCAGGGGCTGCCCCTCCAGTGAAGATAACATGCCGTGGTCCCTAAGAGCCTACAGCACCTGCCATGGTCTGCCCTGCAGCTGATGTCTTGCCTCTCTCGCCACTTCTCACACTTTCCCACCATGCACGCTGCTGTTTCCTGCAGAGGCGGAGCTGGTCCTGCCCCAGGGCCTTTGCCTGGCCAGTGCCCTCTGCTGGAGCTCTCTTCCTCCAACCCTCACCTCCTCACCTCCTCAGAGGGGCCTTCCCAGACAAAGCCCTACTAATGAGTACAGCACCACCCACCTCCAGCCAGACTCTACTTCATTCAATTATCCAATGTTCTTTTAGGCCACAGTGATTTCTAGATGAAATCATCTTTCATCTGCAGAGCAGCTTATTGCATATCTGATAAAATGTAAGCTTGTCGAGGGCAGTGATCCTGTTGGAAATTGTCTTTCTAGATTCCTAGTGTCCCCAGTTGTACATAACAAGGAATGAATGAAATCTCACACACACACACACACACACACACACACACACACACACACAGGGAGGACAAGGATATAGGGTTAATATGTAAGGGAATGTTAGGTAGGTGTTATGGGTTGAATTGTGTCCCCCTCCCCCCATTCGTATGTTGAAATTCCAACCCAGGACCTCAGAATGTGACCTTATTAGGAAAAGGGGTCCTTGCACATGTGATTGGTTGAGAGAATGTCACTCTGGAGTCAGGTGGGCCCTTCTCCAATAGCACTGGTGTCACACACACAGGAAGAGTGCCATGTGAAGGTGAAGGTGATGTGAAGGCTTCCACATGCCAGGACTGCCCGGTGTTTTCAGCAGCCTCGCGAAGCTCGGCGAGAGGAGCAGAGTCCCCCACACAGCCTCAGAGAGAACCAACCCTGCCGATGCCGCGATCTGGGATTTCCAGCTTCCAGAACTGGGACAATAACTTAGCTGTTCAAGCTATCTAGTTGGTGGTTCTTTGTTAAGGCACCTTCTACAATAGTTCTAATGAGATTCTAGTGACAGGCCTGCATGCTTTATTAGGATACACCGACACATAGCAGCCCTCTTTTTCTTTACCATCTGCCCAGTTAGCAGCTAGAAAAATAAATCACCATTGTCCTAAAGGAGCTGAGGGGGAGCAGGCTGGAAAGCTATGACTGAGAGCTTTAGAGAGTGATTTTTGTCGTATCACACAAGCTACCAGGCCCATCTCCTTCCCCAGCCTTAGATGGCCTCTAGCCTTTCAGTTTATCAGATTAAGTCCCAGCTCAGTATGTGAGTGTGTCTTGAAAATGTTCTAATATATAATCAGAATTCAATAAATATTAGTTCACTCCTCTCCTCTCCCTCCAGCAAAACGAACCCATTCCTAAAATAGGTCTGATATTGTCAAGCTCTATGAGCTACCATCTTCATTTATTCAAATGTTCATTCATTCATGAGGTGTTTATTGAGTCTGTGTAGAGTCATGAGAACATGAAAACAAACAGTACACTCTCTACACCAAAGACCGTGTGTTCTCCCCAAGTGCAAAGTCAATGATGCAGGCAAGTAAAAGACATGATATGACATGGTGATTAATGCTGTGGGGCAAGGGACCCAAAGTGGGGTGGCTTCCAGCCTGGATAGAAGAGCTTATAGAACATCCATCCACCTCCTGAAAAGTAAAACAGCAATGGACAAGAATATCTATTTGGAGGCTTTAAGACCTACCCAGATAGCCAGGACTCCAAGAGCTAAGATCCCACAGAGAAGGGAGCTCATGGAAGGGAGCCTGGCATTGTATGTTACTTGCTTTCAATGCATTCATTGGTTCCCAAGAAGAGGAATGGAAAGGGAGAGAGAGAGAGCTGAACAAAATTTCCTGTCATTTCATGAGTTCAAAGAATCAAAAGTTGTAGCTCAGAGACCACCAGCTCAGCCAGGACTGAAGTGCTCAAGACCCCAGAGAAAAGTAAACACAAAAGACAGAGTCCAACCATCTCAGCAACTTTCCCGGTGGAGACATTGGCCATCTGTAAAAGGCATGGATGAAGAGAGCAGGGAAAAGTAGCAGCCAAGGAACTGAGGAGCCACAAGGAGCTTTTGCATCATCACTATCCTGGGGAGACTGAAAAAAATGCAATCCTGGCCTGACAAGGAAGAGCTATCCTGTTCAAGAGCCCTGAGCTGGGAGACCAGAAGAACCTCATCCTACTATGGTGTTTCTCAAAGTGAGCTCCATGGCTCCTTGGGGGTTCCAGAAACCTCTCAGGAGGTTCGAGAGGTCACAACTCTTTTCAAGTAATACTAAGATGTTATTTGCCTTTGTTGCTATGCTGACATCTGCCTTGCTGATGCAAAGTGGTGGTGGGTACCTTACACAAATCAAACCGAGGACATCAACGCGCAGTCATCGTTTCCATCACCAGGAGGCACGCACGCGCAGACAAGACACAAACAAAACTAGTTTCACCTAAGACGGTCCGTGACAAAGCAGTGAAAATGATTCACTTTCTTACACTTCAGCTCTTGATTAGATATCGTTTTGATATTCTGACTAAAATATGGAAAGTACACATAAAACACTCCTGAAAAAATACCGGCAAACCTCGGTTGAGTATGCTTCAATGATATTGTTTTTTTTACAGATGGAAGGTTTGAGGTGACCCTGCATGAAGCAAGTCTATCAGCAAAATTTTTCCAACAGGCTTAGATGATGGTTAGCATTTTAAGCAATCAAGTGTTTTTAAATTAGGGAACGTACACTGTTTTCTAGACATAATGCTATTGCACCCTTCATAGGCTACAGTATAGTGTAAACATGACATTTGCGTGCAGTGAGAAACCAAAACATTGGGTGACTTGCCTTATTGTGATATTTACTTTATTGCAGAGGCCTGGAACCCAAGTACAATATCTCTGAGATCAGCCTCTACAATGGTTTTCTTGAGGAAAAATAATTGTGTGATTTTGTGTGTGTGTGTGTGGGGGGGGTTGCAAGCTGGACTAGCCTTTTTTTTCACAGAAAATTATTATTTGAAAGAACAACTGACAAACTGTGGTTATTCGGAGTTAAATTGGCAGATAGTTTCTGAAAAATATACGAAGGGAACCTATCTTTTCAAGGAAAAATGCTGACAGTATATACTAGTATTGCAATGATAAAATTATTGTTGAAGTGAAAATCAGAATTTTCAAAAACTTAACTCTATCACCATAAGCTTGGTAGCTACCCAATGCTTAAAGACTTTTCTGATAAGATTGATAATAATATTAATAAATATTGTGTAATAAAATGTGTCAACACTTGGAAGATTTACATAAGTTAATGACTAATATTTTCCAAATGATCAATGAATAATGTTCCACATTCACACATGAATAAAAGATTCATTCATTGTGCAAGACAGAATAATGAATATTAATGTCACCAAGTATAAAAGGTTCACTGATATGATTTCAGATTCCACATTGAACCCAGTCTTTAAGAAATTACCACTAGAGGTCTAGTTCAGAGTTTGTGCTCATTAATAAAAGTTCTGTCACATACATTTGGGAGGTTGGTAAAAGTGTATCAAGTGTCTGCTCTGTTTATCAAAACCACCTGGCAAATCTATAGACACAAAACATAGATTGGTGGTATAATATTAAAAAATAACCACAACGACCTGAAAATAATATAAAAATTCTCCTCTCTTTTCCAATTACACATCTGTGTGAAGCTAAGGCCAGCCCAGAAGCAGAGCCCCTTGCTGACCTGCAGTCAACCACAGGTGGCCAAGGGAACCCAGGCAGGGCCAGAACCACCCAGCTGACCCAGAGACTAGTGAGTGATAATCAGTTGTTGCTTTAAGCTACTAAGTGGAATAGTTTGATATTCAGAAACAGCTAACTGATTAAACAACCCCCAACAGAGACTTTACATAAACCACAATAAAAATGGCGTGCCCTATGGTTTACTATGCAAACTGCATACCATAAGTAGCATGCAGTGCTGCCCCCCGGGCAGTACTGTCCACGTGTTAGATGGTTGGACCCCATTTCCAGCTTCTTCTCTGTCTACCTTTTCTATAGATGCTATAAATGCTACCATTGATGTCCCAGCTTCTTTTGCAGCTGGGTGTGGCCATGTGACATGGTTCTGGCAAGTTTAAAAGTTGGCAACTTTTAATGGTAATGGAAGAATCACGGTGCTTCTATTAAGGGCCAAATAGTAAATATTTTAGGCTTGCAGGCAGCCACACCTGCTCTCTGTCATAGCCACTCAACCCTGCCACGTTAGCAAGAAAACAGGCATGGACAATATATCAACCAACAAGTGTGTCTGGTGCTAATAAAACTTTATTAACAAAAACAGGGAACAGGTTGGGTTTGGCCTATGGGCTATAGCTTGCCAACTCCTGGTGCATCAAACACACTTTGAGGTGATCTCCCAGTGAGCCACACCTTATTAACCTCCTTCCCTTGAGTGCATAGAGTCTGACTTGCTTTTTTTTAATTTTTAAATTTATTTTTCTATTATAGTACATGTACAATATTATATGAGTTTCAGGTGTACAACACAGTGATTAGACATTTATATACCTTATGAAGTGGTGATCATCCCAGTTAGTCTGACTTGCTTCTTAGTCACTAAACTATGGCAAAAATGAAAGGATAATTAGGATTGCAAGTCAGTTGGTTCTGAGTTCATCAAAGGGAAGCTTATCCTGGGAGGTCCTGACCCAATCAAGTGAGCGCCCTTCAAAGAGGCTCTTCTTTTGGTTAGAGATTCTCTCTGCTACTGGATTTGAAGAAGCAAACTGCTATGATTTCACAGCTGCAAGGAGATGAAGTCAACCAAAAATTCAGGGAGCTTGGAAACAGATCCTTCCCCAGTCAAGCTTCTGATGAGAATGCAGCCCAGTTAACATGTTGGTTGCCACTATTTAGGACTGTGCAGAGAACCCACCTAAGCCACACCCAGAGTCCTCACCCACAGAAACTGTGAGATCATAAATATACATTGTTTGAAGCCACTAAATTTGTGGTAATTTGTTATACAACCTAGAAAACTAATAAGTGTATTGTGGAAAGTCTGCTACCACTAATGCAAGAAAAGGAGAAAGTAATAATAATATATATGCATATATGGTTAAATTTTCATAAAGAAACACTGGAAAGATAAACAGGAAATTGACATAAATCTCAACAAGGTAAGGGAGAAATGGGTATGTTTGGAAGGGGGAGCAAGACTTTTCAAGCCATCACCTTGTATATTGTTTGAATACTTAAACCCCTAGATATAGTACCTCTTCAAAAAGTTAATTTTTTTCTGCTTTTCCATTGAGTAATCAAAGACTATTTTTCAGATTTGTACCTTTCATATTTCACAGTTACAATTTATGTTCATAGTACCTTTACCTTGATTCTTTTCTATGCCAAAATTACTAATATAACCTTTTCTGTTTCCTTCAGAATGTTTTCTTCCAACCTTAAATGGCTATCGTCAAAAGAATTCTGGACTTTCTTCATTGTTGTTTGCCCCAATAAGTGCTTGCTGAATGAATGGATGACTCGTGGTGCCCCTCATTTTGGGGTTTCTTTCCATACCAATCCCACCTGAACAACGGTTACAAACCCCTTCTGCAGGCCGGATTTCACTCTCCACTTGCAATAAAGCTTCCCCACAGGACGAGCTGTCTCACCGCCTCCCTACCACCCACCTGCCTTGTCAGGAGATGTTGATGAAACACGATGCCTAAAGCATTTCAAACATCTTTCGGGAATCTGTTATGCGGAGAAGACATAATGATGGCAACAGCAAAACACGGGCATCTGTTCTTCTCTGGCTCATTTTCTGAAAACAGCTTTCTGTTTTCCGGGCATGCTCGCTCTGAGCTGAGCCATCCTGTCGTAGTCACAGCTACAGGGACAGAGCTGGCAGATTGTGGCACAGCCTCCCTGCCCCGTTCCTCTGCTCCAGACTCAGCCCTGCCCTGACCAACGCTCCTTTCAGGAGGAGCAGATACTCGGCTCTGCAGTCATTCGGGCTTTTCTTTTGCTGGGACTGACACCCTGGCCAGCGGACCTCTGTCCTGTTCTAAAGACAGATACCCAGATGCACATGCTTTCCTACAACCAGGAACCTCTCTTTTTACCTTTTATTCTGTCCCATGGATTGGAATCCAGCCTCCCTCTTTAGCCCACAATGGCTCACTGAAGCCAAGAGAAGGGAGGTAGGAGTTGAAGGCAGAGATAAAGGAGGGCACAGGGCAGGTTGAGCCAAACTACCAGGAACCCTTGAATGTATATGTGAGTTGGCGGTCAGGCTAGGAAGAGAGGGGCAGTGGATTGTGGTTAAGCCTCACAGTAAGAACCCTTTAAACCAGGGGTAGGCAAACTTTTTGACTCGAGGGCCACAATGGGTTCTTAAACTGGACCGGAGGGCCGGAACAAAAGCATGGAGGGAGTGTTTGTGTGAATTAATATAAGTTCAAAGTAAATATCATTACATAAAAGGGTACGGTCTTTTTTTTTTTAGTTTTATTCATTTCAAACGGGCCGGATCCGGCCCTCGGGCCGTAGTTTGCCCACGGCTGCTTTAAACTATGCACACAATTATGCATACATATTACTTTGATAAACATGTAAATACACATAACAATGAAAATCACCATGCTATCCCAAACATCAAAAATAACTTTAATTTTATAAAAGTAAAGAACAACGTATGAAGTTAAAATCAACAAGAACAGAGAAATTAACATAAGACAGAATTTTCTACTCTCCTCTAACTAATTTTCTCCTTGGTGAGTAGGATTTGTTGCCACTGATTAGTTTTGCTTCTTTTATGTAAATCCTTTGACCATAATACAAATCTGAAGTCTTTACCTAAATCAAACCTATATCTTCCTCAGTGCTGTGTCCACTCCCTGGCGTGGAGCCTGGTGTCTCATACCTTTTCAAGAACATTTGCTGATTTGAAATAAAGTGCCCGACTCTCTTTGAGTCTGAGTTTCCTCGGAGTTTCTCAGGGGTTCCTCAAGGACCGTCTCCATGGAAAACAGTTCTCAATTTTCTGTTAAACTTTACAAAGACATTGGTCATTAACTTGCTTAATGTACCTTTCAGAAGGATCCACAAGATAAAATTTCCCTACATTTAAAGTCCCCAAAGAGTCAGTCTCCTGCTGAAGTGGTATCTAGCCATGAAAATGTGTCACCACACTGTTGCCTCAGCTCCTAGGGCAAAGGTCTGTGTCTCCCCCAGGCAGGGTAGTCATTCGGGGCACCTTCAAAATGATAGAGACTCTAACTTTTTGTTGATGTTTCTTCAGGCGATGGAGAAAGACTGATTTCCTTCCTTTTTGAAGGTGTTGATTTTAACTAGATAATAAAATACTCACCATCATAGATAATAAAATACTCAAAATCATAGTGAGATTTTAACATATTTTCCCTAAAATTCACTGAAAAACAGCTGACTCCAGGACTGTGGCTGGAGAAATTTTAATATCGGAAATATCTTATTGTACTAAAAAACATGGCAGTGCTCATCATTTAATCACAAGTGATGGGGTTAAAGTGGCTGTACTTCGCTAATCCCACTAAACACGTGCAAAAGCACCCGCAAGTCTGTCCTGGGTTAGGGCTCCAGCCAGCCTCAAAGAACTCCTACGGGCACGTAAAGTTCCCATAACGGAGCTCAGCCTCACGTATCACAAAACACAAAAGCTAGCAGGGTGACGTGACCCAGAGAAAGCAGAAACCTCACTCCACAAACTGAGACAGACCTGCAAAGATTTCAGCCACCGAATCATCTGACTTAGGGGATAACATTAGTAGTTTAATAAATTCAACGAAATTAAAGAATTTTAAAGCTATGAATTAGGCACAAAAAAAAGCCATACATATGAATAGTAAGATTTAAAAAGCAGAATTGAGCTTGTGTAAATAAAAATAGCATATTTCAATTAGACATAGCTGAAGAGAGAATTTTTTAGCTAAAAGATAGGTCAGAAGAAATCCCCAGCGTATAGACACTAAGAATTGGAAAAGAGAAGTTAGGAAGCATGGAGATGTAGTGAGAAGATTAAACATGCAGGTAATCACAGTGCCATGAAGAAAAGGGAAGAGATACTTACAATATCTGAAAAGATAATAGCTGAATTGATACTAAGCCAAGATGGATAAGAAGAAATCCACTCCTAACAAATTATAGTGCAATTTTCTGCACACCAAAGACAAAGAAATAAAAGCCAATTACCAATCAAAAGGACGACAAATGGCGGTGATGGCTGATTTCTCAACCGTAATAAAAAAGCTAGAAGGCAGTAGAACAATATCTTCAATAAACTGGGAGAAAATAACAGTTGAATAAAACTTTATATCCTGTGGGAGAAAAAAATAGCTTTCAAGAATGAGGACAAAATAAGGTCATTTTCAGATAATGAAAAACTGAGAAAGTTTACTACCAACAGATGGCCACTGCAGGAAACTGTAGTGAACATACATCAGACAGAAGGAAAGTAATTGCATGTTTGTGTGAGATTTTTAAAAGCATAAGCAAAGATATTGGCAAATACATGGATGAATCTAAACACAACTGACTACATAAAATAATAATAATTTCCTGGGAGAGTGAATATTTTTAGAAGACAGAACTAATATGCATAATATGTCTTTTGGGAAAAGAATAATTATAGAGTTGAACTATTCTAATGCCCTTATAGTGTTTAAGATTTTGACAGAGGAGCTATTTATATTAAAATTAATTTCCAGAGTAAAGACAACATGAGAGAAATAAGGCATATAACTAACAAACTAGAAGAGGGGGAGAAATGAAAAAAGAAAAACTACTCAATGATAATTTCAATGAATGGAGGGTAAAAACAGAAAAATCAGGATAAAGAGAAAGCACAACTTAAGATGTCAGAAGTAAATCCAAAGATATCATTTACTACAATTTTTAAAGGGGATTGGATATGTCAGTTTTAAAGAAGAGATCAAATTATATTTCTAGAGCAGGCTGAATTTTTAAAAATTCAGCTACCTCTTTTCATAAGAGAGATTCTAAATTATATAGCTACAAAATAAAGTAAAAGTTTCAAAATAAAAGGTTGAAGAAGAGATACCAGGAAAATATTAATCAACAAATACACTATAGTATGTAATTGATAGCAGGTAAACTAAACCTTAAGGCAAAAAGTGTTACTGGTAGTTAGGTTACTGTTTAATTCTGCAAGTACAATTTACCAGGCAGACAGATTTATTAAGAGATCTTAAAAATATAGAGAACAAAAACTGACAGACCTTCAAAAAGAAGTGAAAATATTCACCATCATAGTGGGAGATTTTAACATACCTCTCCCATAATTAAGGGACCAATTAGCGATGGTTGACTTCAGGCCTGTGGCAGGGGAAATAGAAAATCAGTGTGACTGTCTTATTGTGCCCCAAGACATGGACGTGCTCAAGGAGTGATGAGGTCATGTCAAAAGGACACAAGAGCCACTTTGAAGGGCCTCCCATTGGCCAAATCTGGGCCAATTTGAGTATCAAAAAAATGATAGTAATGGATTATAACTCTGAGTTAAATGGGAACCCATTATATAAGTTAGTTAGTAATTAATTAACTAACTAGCAGAGGAGGAGGAAGACCTCTCTTATGGTGGAATGTTAACTGACAAATCCAAAAGAAATAATGGACTGAGAAAATCTCCATGTGGCAATTAAGGTAGTAATGATCGCAGGTAGCGTGCCTGGCACACACTGAGCACTCAGTAGATTATACCTGTTTATTTTCTCATTTAGTTATTTGGATGTCTTGTTGTTTCTCCCAAATCGTTTGGGGGAAAAATGGATGTCTAAGGTTCCAAGGTTTTCATTCTGCCTGTTACACTGTTTTATAAACTATCACTAAGATGAAGTTGAAAAAAGAAATGGTGTTCTGGACCAAACCAATGCAATTTGGTCATGCTGCTCACAGAACTGGCCTGTCTTCTTGTTTGTTTTTATTCTTTATTTTATAAAGCATGTGCTCATTTGACATCAAATAAACACTCAGCAACACTGCTCCTCCCTCCTTGGGCCGACCCACCAGGAACCATAATGCGTCTGCTGGTGCAGGCGTCGCCCATCCCCAGAAGGTGTCCTGGAGTCTGCTGACCAGCCGTGGCCTTGGGAAAAGGAAGCTGGCCCAGAACAGGGTGGAAAGGAGACAACCCCTTCACCCTCCTCGCTTTCACCTCTTTGGAAGTTTACGCCAGGTGCATCTCAACCCTTTATTTAAAATAAGTACAATCAACCAATCAATCAATCAATAAATAAATATAAAATAAGTACAACTAATTTTTAAAGACTTAAGCTCTTCATTTAACTAAACCCTAATCCTGACAACGCTGAGAACACCTTCGCCACCCACTAGTTTGAGTCATTAGCTGGGAGAGCACACTTCATCTTTACCCAAACTTGGGCAAATGTAGAATTTTTAAAATTTTTACTGAGTTTGCAGGCAATAAAAATAAAAAAGTGAAACATAAGCACCAAATGTTAACGTGCATCTAAAAAAACAGGAAAGATGACATTCTCCGGAGGGTGAGTGAGTGCGGAACAGTGTGAGGAGCACCAGGCAAGTGAAGATGCTAAGGCCGAAGCCCAAGGGCCAATCAAGATACTGTCTTCTGTGCCAATCTGACATCAATCTACAGATACTAGATGTTTGGAACGGTTTATGGTTGCAGAAGGATCACAGTATAATAACACGGCATGTGGCTCTAATTAAGGTACTCTCTAATTAGCTGAGAGTCTTGTCAGGACTTGTAACAAGGGCAAGGACAAGGTGCAACAGGAATGGAGCACGGTGCCCACACGTGTCTGTGCGTGAAGTCTGCAATCAGCAAACTAACCAGGTGGAAGGCCTCCAAACAGCACCAGCACCACCTTGTCTTTCTGACTACAGAGGAAAGCTTGGAAAGAGAGAAAGAAGCGAGACCCCATAGGAAGGGCAGAGCTGCTCAAAGCAAAGGAACTTCTGTCACTTTGGGACCTTGGGGGACAATTCCACAATTGGTGGAGCCAGTATCAGGCACAAATGCTCAATTGACAAGAGGATCTGCAGAGCACATCAACCTGGAGATGAAACCCAAAACAGGAGCATAGGGGTGGCTCGTCAAGGCCACAGTCATTAGAAGGGAAGACCACACTCTTACTGGGGAGGCAAGACCAGCCTCCAGATGCCTTGACCTGCATCCAGGGCTTAAGAGGGAGCCCAGACAAGCCCTCCCACCTTAGCTGCTAACATCTTCATGCTTTGCTGAGTTCCTGGGATAGCATCATAACTTGTCACCCTGCTTCTACCCTGGCCCCTACAATGCTCTCATCACAGCTCCGGAGGGTCTTTAAAATCTCAATCCCACCACATCCCTCTTCTGTACCTCACCTTGCATGGCTCCCATTTTCCTTTGAGGAAAGTGAAGTCTTAGGTCTTTTCACCAGCTTCACAAGCCTGCATGATCTGACTCCCTCCTTCCCAGCCTCCCCTCCTTCTATGTCCCCCACAGCCACTTTGCTCCAGCCACAGCAGCCTCCCCACTGTCCCCCGACAAGCCAGACAGCGCCCCCCGTGAGGTCTCACGCTGGTTGTTCCCTCCGCCTGGAATGCTCTTCCCCAAGGCAGCCATTTGGCTCTGTCCTTCACCTGTTTCATGTCTTTGCTCAGATGGTACCTTTGCAATCATGTCAACCTGCCCACTCAGGTCAAGGTTGCCGCCTCCAACCAACCTTTGCATTCCTAATCCCCTTAGCCCTAATCTACTTTTTCTGCCTTCTGGAAATCTTTTACCTTCAACTATTCTATATATCTTCCCTGTTTATTGGGTATGGGGTGTGTGTGTGTGTGTGTGTGTGTGTGTGTGTGTGTGTGTGTCTGCCTTTGCTAAAATACAAGTTCTCCAAGAATTTTTTATTCTAATGATGGACTCATGTACTTGATTCAGGCCTGGACCGAAGAGAAAAGTTGGTAAGTATTTGGTGATTTATAGATAGGAGTGGTGACAGACCAGGAAATGTCAGTTTTCATGACTTTTACTCCCTCAAAATTTTCAAAAAGGCAGAGCCTTAGTATTATACATCTGTTCCTGGCCATTTCCAACAGTGCTAATATACCTGCCCCATATACCAGGTAGTCATAAGAGGGCTAGAGAGGGAATGCACCAGCCAGAGAAATACTCCAGAAAAATAATTTCTGCAGGCACTCACCTTCCTGGATCTTGTAGCAACAGTGAGAACAAATGTTTGGAGGGTGATTCACCATTTACTTGCATGCTCATTTTCTCATTTGAGCCTCTGAAGTGTTGTTGTGTGCACTTCACATATGAAGAAAGTGATGTTGGGAAAGGCCCAAGGTCACCCACCAAGCAGGGGCTCAGGCAGAAGGGACATACTGGTCTGGGAATGGTTCCCACCACACTGCACCTCTCTCTGCCTCACTGAAATATTTCACACACACATGAATATCAGTACAAGTCATCATTCAGGGACCAACTGATGTTACTGTTTATTTGTTTGGGTTCACTTTCCTACCCTTCACTAGAATAAATCACAGACGTCCGGCACTAAACAAGCATGTGGTGTAATGAGTTATTGTAGGATATTAGCTGGCAGACCATACAGGTGTTACACATTATACTGCCTTCTGACTCTCACTTAGCCTTAGTCCCAGAAGCACACGGGTGACTGATGTTCCCCACCAGCCCTAAGACATTCCTGGCCTCTTCGGAAGGGCTCCTGAGAATAGTTGTCCCAAAGCCTTTCCTGCTGATGACAGTTTATCATGCCCCTTTTCCTTGATGGCCAGTTTCTTGTATATAAAATGCTGTATTTCCAACTCTTTTCTTGCATATATTAAATACATCACTCCATTTCTTCTGGGACAAAGCAATGCAGTAAAAAAGTCTAATCAAAATAGAATTTTTCCCCTATTTGCTTGGTTGCCCAAAGAACTTTTGATTTTCCTTTTTCTTTGAAGTCTAATAATTTTATAAGAATGTCTTGGTTGTTCTATAGTGATAATCTCAGCACATAGTGAGTCCTTTCAATACATAGCTTCAAGTGAATATTTTTTAATTTTCAGAAATCTTTCTTGAGCATAATTATTGATAAGCGTTGATTGTCTTCTTTATAGACTCCCATTACCCACGCTTTGGATCCTCTTTGCCCATCTTCAATAATAGCCACCTTCTCTCTAATATTTTCTCTTTCTTCATTTCTTTTTTATTTAAAATATTTCCTCCTTTCCACTTTTCATTTCCCGTAAGGCATTGTTGGTTTTACTTATTTGCTGTTGTTTTCCTTCACCAAATTAGGACTTGGTAGAATACATTATATTATGTTATATAATGTTATGTTATACTATATTATGCTATGTTGTGTTCTATTATATATACATAAACATTATTATATTCTCAGGGGCACTTCTATGTTTCTGTAACCCAACAAAATCCTCCATAACTTCTGTGCTCTGCAGCAGTCAAGGGCAGGATTTCTTGGCTTTAATGTGCATATGATTCACCTGGAAATCTTATTAGAATGCAGGTTCTGGTCCAGTGTGTCTGAGGTAGGACTGGTGATTCTGCAATTCCTCCTGCTCCCAAGGTCATGTTAGAGATGGTGGTCTCCAGACCACAACTGGAGTAGTGAAGGTCTGGGTGTCAGAAATTCAACACATATCATCATGATTCTAATAAAGAATCACTCTCAGTAATTTCCAAAAATATAGACTACGATTATTCTTTTCAGCAATAATAGAAACTGAAATTCAATAGAGTACTCTGAGACTGCTATCATACTACACAATATCACACTCACTCATCTATTCACTCATCTAATCCTTCCTGTTCTCACGGTTATAAGTGGTAAAATAATGATTGGATTAACTTGCACATGGCTGTCTTTTTCTGCTGCATCAAGCTGCACCTTTCCTGGGAATACACAAGTCCCTATTTTGGTCTTTGTCGTTCTTTCCCAATCTTTTCTTTATTTTTTTTTTCTTTTCTTTATTTTGATGCAAAATATTCATCATCAAACTTTTTTCAATTTACTTTTTTAATTGAATTTATTGGGGTGACATTGGTTAAGAAAATGATATATTTTTAACAATTTCTCTCCTGTTGCAACATGCACCTCAGATTTGAATTACTGCCTCATAACTTCAGCTTAGTCTTGCCCAGAGCAATGCAGCTCTGCTCCCGCGGCTCCTCGTAGAAAGCGAGAAAACCAATATGTGATACGAAAACATCACTTCCCCGTTAAATGACTATTCTCAAGGTATCTCAGTGCTGCTTCTCATCACTTTAAGCTGAAGTAAAGGTGATTTAAAGCACAGCATGTGCATGGGTTGATTTATTCCATTGCCGTCTAGACTCACATTAAATAAATTAGGTTAATTGGCCCTGCAAAGAGTTGAGGAATGCACAGAGGAAAGCAGTACTTTATAATTGGAGAGAAAAGGAACCATGCCAGTTTTATAAACTACCAAATTAATGATTAAGTAAGTTAACAGAGAGTCACAGGATGCCAGAACTAGTCTGCAGCAGATGGAGGCGGCCCTCGGAGCGCAGTGCATTTGGGCTGCGTCCTGCTCCCTGGCATCTGGGGGGCACTGTTCACAGGCTCACTCCAGCCCCCTCTCTGGGGCCTGTGGTGGGGCTGCTGGGGAATTAGGAACTGCATCTTGGACAAGCACCGCAGTGATTCTGATACTCAGGGGAGTCACTGAGCAGGATCCCCCTGCAGAGCTCACCCCAGGACAGGGCTCTGGGCAGCCAGCCTGGCTGGCCCTTGAGGCCTCCCTCCATGGCTTAGAGACGGCTGTCCCCCTTCCCCCGCCGTCATCTTCTCTCTACACCCGTCTGTCTCTGTGTCCAAATGTCCCCCCTTTATAAAGACACCAGCTGTGTGGAATATGGGCCCCTCCTCATGACCTCATCTTAATGTGATCATCTACAGAGACCCTATTTCCAAATGGGCCACATGCACAAGAACTGGGGTTAGGACATCCGCATCTTTTGGGGAAACCCAGTGAACCCATAACAACCCCTTTGGCCACTGTGATTGAAAGATCATTGTGATCCTAAGAGTAGATTACACATTGTAGAAAACGTGGTCTAGACGCCATTTAAAAGAGTCTGATTGGATCGGATGTGTTTACAATTCATGGCGCAATCGCCTTACCTGGCTGCTGGCTCCTGCTCCGAAGGCCCCTGTCGATAAGAGTAAGACTATCCCCCTTTGTTCAATAAGCCCTGAGTTGGGGAACACCTCTCACCCAGAACAAGGAAACATTCTTTCCCCAGACACCGTATCTTGCCAGCACTCCAGGGCACACTGTTAGTGGGAAAGCTAATTAATGTGCAACAAGCAGACTGGCATAAAGTTGGTGTTTGGCAGATGAGTCAGACAAATTCCCAATCTTTTGAGTGTCCATGTGGATGAAGCTCTTGGCCTGGGGCTTGGCTCCTGGTGAATGAAGCTGGGAGGAGCATTCCTCTCCCCTGGCCCTCCTACTGTCCTCCATGCCCCATGACTCCTGGCCCTGCCCTCTGCCCCCTGCCCCTGCTTGGTGCCCCAGGGATGAGGTCAGATCCTTGTTCTCCCACCATGTAACCCCCGAGTGCCAGCTTTTCCAGCCCAACCTTACTGGTACTGGACTCCCTGCTCCCGTGACGTCTGCAGACGACCTGAAGGAGCCAGGGCAGCCCCGGGATCCTGGCTTGAGAGCAGCTGCAGAGGGACACAGCACAAATACTTGTCTGAGGTTTCAGAGCATAGAGTCACTCGGGGTGTTTCAACTGCACACGGTTTATCTTACAGCCAACACTGGCTGGCTTCCCCGCGGACCTCCTCCTCCGCCTCCTGTGCCTTCCCCGACAGACTCAGTAGCAGCACCACCATTGACTGCACACCCACCCCACACTGGTCATGCTAAACTCCTCCTTGCACCCACAGCCAATCAGTCTTCTAGTCTGTGGCATTAGCCCCTTGACCATCCTCAGTCTCTATTTGCACCCCTCCCCCACCTTCCTTCAGCCCTTTCTCTGCCCCTGGGCACCCTGATCGCCTCCCTGTTCTTCCCACAGGGGCAAGGCCTTGGGCAGTTTGGAGGAATGAACGGGGAGGCTCAAATCTTGATCAGGATATTCCCGCCCTCTGTGCCCCAGTCGTCTTCCCCTGTAAGATGAAGATGATGACAAAATGCGTGCACCCATATCACAGGGCTAATGTGAGGTTTAAATGAGATAATATGCAAAACAACTTCATCTAATAAGTGCTCAGTAAAGTGGACTAGTATTAGATGCTTTCCTAATGTGCTCCCGAAGAATCATCTCCGTATTTCCATCACAGTGCTTATCACACGTAGAACAGTTACTTTTATACCTTTTCATCCCCTACTAGAGTATCAGCCTCCTGAAGGTAGTGTGTCTCTCTTACTCACATTGCACACCCAGTAGAGTGCCTGGAATATAGTGGTTCCTCAAATATTTGAAGATGAATATGCAGACCAATAAATTCATGTAAGAGTGGATAAAGGAAGGAATCTACCTTATATACTAACATTTGAACCATCAAGACTTTTTGTCCTATTTGTTTGTTATAAAAAGTTTAAATTGACTTGTAAAAGCTTAAAATTAATCACCTATTCATGTTAGGAGATGGAAGGAGAAGGTTTTTTTGAGTTAACATGCAAACATAGGAGTAAAAATTGACCCTGCAGAAATGTTTCCACTCGTAATCACGGTGGTCGCTGTCTTTCCTGCTCTAGTAATAGTCCTCCCTAAGAAAGGCCTCTTCAGAAATCTTGAAATAAAGGCACATGATTAAAGTAAACTTGTATTCTTTTACAGTCTTTTCATCCCAGTCATGTTTTTTAATAATAAAGCCTAAGGCTCATGTGTAAAATACAAGAAGCAGAGTTTTCACATGAAGGCAACACCGATCTGAATGACCTTCAAACTGATTCTAACAAGGAAAGACATCTCTGAAGATGAAAATAGTGTACTGTTTCATTTTACTGAACTCCACCTTTCATATGTATGATGGTTAATTTTATGTGTAAACTCGCCCGGGCCACGGCTCCCACTTTTCGGTCAGAGTGCAGGGGTTGCTGCAAAGGTAATAATTAGATCGGTGGACTCTGAGTAGGCAGGTGATCCTCCATAATGTGGGTGGCCTCATCCAATTGGTTGAAGGTCCGAAGAAAAAAGCCTGAGGTCCCCTGAAGAGGAAGGACTTCTGTCTCCAGGTGGTTTCAGACTTTCACGGAAACATCTTCCCTTCCCCTGGGGGTACAACTGAAGGCCTGCACTATAGAATCTGGACTTGCCAGCCCTCACAATTACATGAGCCAATTCCTTAAAATAAATAAAATCTCTCTCTCTTTGCCCAGCCAACCCATGAACCAGAAAGTCACAATTCAATTCCTGGTCAGGGCATATGCCCAGGTTTCCGGCTGAATCCCCAGTAGGGGGCGTGTGCAGGAGGCAGCTGATCAATGATTCTCTCTCATCATTGATGTTTCTATTTCTCTCTCCCTCTCCCTTCCTCTCTGAAATCAATCATATATATATATAATATTTTTTTAAAAATATATGTTTTATTCTCTTAGATTTACACAAAACCAATTTGAAGGTCTGCCTGAGTTCTTCCCTCTCCACATGAACTGACTGGGCTCACGGACCTGCTATGTTGGCATGAAGTCATGCTGGGCAGCGGTAGCTGCTACATTTGTCCACACATTCCTGCCCATCAATTTTTTCCCTATGATGACCAGCCCTGGGTCACTGCAGCAATCCCAAGGTCAGGCCCAGTGTTGGGCCTGAGACCCCCCAGAGTCCATCGGCACTGTCCCTGGATTAGTGTAGGATGTCAGTGCTGTGGCTACTGTCTCCCAGGGATGTAAGGCTCAACACAAGATGTGGGTCTCAGCCAAGAAAGCAGGTGAAGCCAGAGAGACACGCGTGGCTCAGAGGAAACAGAGCTGTGACAGTCCTGGTTGAGCGGAGGTCCCCCTGCCTCTGGGCTGGTTCTTCAACCCACCAGCTCTCAGGAAGTGACATCTTTATCCCTGAGGCCCACACTTATGTGCCCCTCAGTTCTGATGGAATCCCTCACTCGTCCTCTTGAACTTCACTGCCGTGGAGGTGACGAGCCCAGTCGACCTGGCCCTACAGGTGGACACTCTACCCCAACACTAGGCCTGGGCACCATCTGCCAGGGACAGCTACACGCCACCTCCCTCCATCCCCTGCCCCACAGGACGCAGGTGCTGCAAATACATTAGACAGGATATATTTACATTCATTTGAATTAATTAACAATAGTCTTGCTCATCTCCTTAGAATTCAGTTAATTAATTAGGAAGGGCATGCCTTTAAGCAAAGAAGACTGAACAAGGTTTCTTTTCTTTCCTCGACTTGAAAGTCACCCCGGGTCCCCGTCCTCACAGCTGCCTCCAATCGGGCTGAGGTTCCCATAGGCCCTTTGCTGGATGTGAGTCTCGGCCCCACAGAGGACGGACGTTAGGGAGCTGCCTGAAAGGGGCTTTGCAGAGAATCAGCTGCTCTTTCTTAGTTTTTGCTTTTCCTCCTCCTTCCTCCCCACAAACCTCTGCGCTGGGCTCCCGCTGAGAACAATCTGGACAGAGAATGAAGTCATGAAAAGAAAATGCGTGAAGTGGGGAGGGGACCTGCACCCCGGTCGCCCTGCTGATGCACTGGCTGGAGGACTGAGCGCTGGTGACGAGAGAGGGGGGCGCTGGGAGCCCGTCCTCACAGGTGCAGAGGTGCCGCGACCCTTCCCACGGCCTCCCGAGGCCCGACCTGCTGCAGCTGCCGGAGCACAGTCGGCCTTTGTGGAAACCAGAAAATGAGGGAGTCAGAGCAGCCGGGGATCAGGGATCAGAGCCAGTTCCTGGCTGGATGCAGAGTGGGACTCCGTGATGTCCGCAGGGCCTGAGACTCACAGACGACAGGGCTGAGGGATGGACTCGGGAGCTTCTCAGGAGTTACTTAAACAGGTCCTCCTCTCCATCTGGCTTTTGTTACTACAGGGATGTGATCACTGCCACGAAGCAAGCCAGGCAAACTCCCAGAATGCCATGCCTGCCACTGAGTTTTCTCTGAACACAGCAGATGACCTCTGGTCCTTCCCTCCCCTGGAATAGGCTCTGCAAACTGGCCTCTGGGAAGGCTAGGCTCTGGGTCCAGTAACGAGCAGGCAGCGGGAATAGGATGAGGGACTGGGAGGAGCAGGGCCACGGGAGGAAGGACAGGAACAAATGTCGTTCTGCACGGGAACCTCTGCACACACACACTAACGTTTAAAGAGGCTTTTTTCCAGAGAAGAATGGACAGTCCTTCAGTGCTCTTGAGTGGACAGGGAGCGCCATGACTTGCAGTTCCTGGAAATTTGCAGAGGTGCTTGGAGTTGTGGAAATGTACCTGGTCGGTCTTGAGGGGGTAGTAGCCCCCTCGACCTTGTAACAAAGCCTGACAATGACCGCGGCTGGATCCCCGAGACACCGCATCACCTCCACTGCCTTGATGCTCCCCAGGCATCTGCCAAATCTCCTGTCCTCTTACATGTGACTTCCTGGGCCAGAAAGGCAAGAGATGGCTCTGTCACTACCAGGGATGAATCCCTTAGCTTTTACACTAGAAATAGCTCAAGCTTCACTCTGCTACACTGTTTCCTGAATTCTTTGGTGAAGTAGCTGGGTCATTTCTTCAAAGACAAGCAGCCGAGAGGCAGAAATGGAAGTGGGGAAGAAAGAAAAGGGACATCCCTGACTGCCCACAACGTACGGTGAAGCTAGATACAGTCTCTCACTGACGTTTCACAGAACCTTTGTAGGTGGGTGTTATGAGGTATTGAAAATGAAATTCAAAGAAGTTGAATGACTTTTCAAGTAACTTAAAAATAATAGTGGGGGGAATCTCAACCCCAGGGACTTCCAAAATTCAGGGCCACTTGACTGCTGCCCTGATGGTTCTAGTGAGCTGTCACGTTGGCCTGGGCCACATGACAAAGCCCCATTAGAGAGCTGTGAGTGAAGAACTACTGGTCTCCGGTAATATTTCTGGTGACTGATGGCAGCCACTCTTGGGCACAATTCAATAGTCATGAGCTAGTCATGAAGGTTCATCTCGGTGGCTGCCATCGTGTGGCAAGATCCATTGTGGTGATAGGATTTGTGTTGGGGATGGCATGTCCTGACCATGTCGCATTAACCAGCTGGCTCTGCTCAGCCCTACCTGCCTCTTCCCTCATCTTGCTTTGACAATATGTAGCTTGCAAGGCACAGAAAGACTGAACCTAATTAGCTCTGCTGTTGGCTTTGGTAGGGGAGGTTCTGTTTCAGCAAAGTAAAAGGTGACCAACAACAGAGATTGTTTGAACTTTCTGCAACCCAAGGGGGATAAACTCACTGTCACTGACAAGGTAGAGAAAACTGTCAACAGCGTCTAACTCAAATGAAGACCACAGATCAAGTCTCATCCAGGTACAGTCAAAATGTACATTAGTCACTCTTGGTTCTGAACCAATGCAAAGTTTTCTTTAAGTACTAGGGGCCCAGCTTGCGAAATTGCGTGAGACCCAGACCCACTGTGCCTGCGGGACCCCAGACCCGCCCTGAGCAAGCTGCGGGCCCTGCCTCCACCGCACCAGCCCTGCGCAAGCCCCATCTCGCTGCACGAGCTGTGAGTCCCGGCCCCCACGAGAGGTGCTCCATGCACCTCCTGGTGACCGGTTGTTTGGTCGTTCTGCCATTATGGCGTCATGACCGCAGGCCTTTTATGATATAGATTTACAAAGTTTTTTCAGTGACTCTCATCGTTACATGGATTTTTCAATTTTATTTAACACATCCGTACCAGATACTATTCTAAGTGATTTACAAATATTAACACAAGAGTCCTCATGATGAAACTATAAGGTAGATACTTCTGTTATTTATATATTTTAGGTAAGGAAACATGGGCAAGGAACCATTCAAAGCTCACCAGCGATCAAGTAGTGTTGCCAAGATCCAAACTCAGGGTCCACTCTGCTATGCCTAAAATAAAAAAGTTTTAAAGAAGAAAACAGAACAAGTCCCTATTTCTTAAGTAAATTGCAGAGGATCATTCCTTAATTATTTCCTACAACCTCATTCCCGTATCTTTCTTTTCTCTGCAACCCACACCCCTTAAGCACGTAACTGCCCTCAGGGCTAACAGTCACTAAGTCCTCTTCTTCGATTCTGAAAAATATTCTTTAGCTTATGAATAAACATGCCTCCTTTTAGATTAAGCAATTACTCATAGCACATAGAACGAAATGGACCTGTTTGATCTTTAGTGAATAGTATCTGATAGATGAAACCAACTTGCTATAAGATTGGGCTGTAATAAATTGGAAGGCAGACTCATTTTTTATTTGAGACCTCTGATCAGTACTAAGAGTACATTAAATTCATTCCTTTAGGGGAGAGATATGATATCAAAAAAATTCTGTTTTCAAGTCTGATGCACTGGTATTTATCAGAATGCACGTGAAGAAGATTCTCTTTGTTAGGGGAGTTTCTCCTGAGTTATTAATACCCATTTATTACACTATATTTCATATCTGAAGCCTAGATTATACATTCTGTTACCATTACATTCATTTATTCCCCACCCCCACCCCATCTGTAAGCATTCTCCCTCCCCAGCTTACCCTTAATTTCTTCAGCAAAGAAATTGCCATTTTCTGAAAGCTCTTTCTCCATGGATCCCTATCCTTCTGCTATACTCCCAGCAAAATGCCACACCCGGGTCTACATCCATATTGTGACAACTTAGTTCCTTTTTTTTAATTCTTGAAGTTACCAGGCTCAGGCCTCCCCAGTTCATGGTCTTCCAGCCTTAGCTGGACCTGAATGCTCGTCTCAATTCTTTCACTTGTTCTTGGTCATCTACTGTGGTGGGCAGAATAATAGCTCTGAAAGATGTCCATGTCCTAATCTCCAAAGCCTCGAATATGCTGCTTTACATGGCGAAGGAGACTTCGCAGGTGTGATTGAGTTAAGGAGCTAGAGATGGGAGATCATCCTGGCTTGTTCTGTGGGTCAGTGCAATCGCATGGGTCCTTATAAGTGGGAGGCAGGAGGACCAGAGTCAGAGAAGGAGATGTAATAGTGAAAGCAAGAGAGAGAGAGAGAGAGAGAGAGAGAGAGAGAGAGGAAGATGCTACACAGCTGGCTTTGAAGTTGCAGGATGGGACCATGAGCCAAGAAATGTGGGCAGCTCTAGAAGCTGGAAAGGTCTAGAAAACATATTCTCCCCTAGAACCTCCAGAAAGAACACAGCCCCTGCTGACATCTTGATTTTCTAGCCCTGTAGAGCACATTTAGAATTTTTTTAAATCTCTAGAACTGTAAGAGAACAATTTGGGTTATTGAACTCACTAAATTAATGGTAATTTGTTATGGCAGCAATAGGAAACTAATACAGTTACTCCTCTCTTTCCCCCCAGAAAATGCACCAAAACATTACTTATCTCCTCACCAGTTCTAGAGCCTCATACATCTCTCAGTAGACCACTCCACCTATTATTTCATAAGAAAAAATAAGCCATATATTTCTTTATCAGTTAGTCAAAGATGCCTTCAACACTCACCTCATATACACACAGGCAAACCTGTTCCTTGCTCTTTCTCTTGTAAAGAACCATACTTTGCTTTCATTGATCATCCTCTGTAGTTTGTTTCTCTGTTTTCAATTGTATCAGTTCTGCTCTTATCTTTACTACTCTCTTTCCTTCTGCTTGCTTTGAGATTGATTTAACCTTTTCTTTCCAATTATTTACATTTCTTAAAGTGAAAACATAGAATATTGGTTTGAGATTTTTTTCCTTTCCAATATAAGCACTTTAAAGCTATTAATTTTCCTTTAAGCACTGCTTTAGCTGCATCTCATAAATCCTGACATGTTATACTTTCATTTTCATTCTATTCAAAATATCTCCTAATACTTCTTGAGACTTCCTTTTTGTCACATGGTTATTTAGATGCCTTTTGTTTAATTTACAAATATTTAAGGTTTTCCCAATATTTTCTGTTATTAATTTCTAGTTTAATTCCATTATGATCAAAGAAACCCTTTCTTTTCAGGCTGTTTTTTCTCTTTGTCAATAAATGCCTTAACCATTCTTTAAAAGAGACCTATCCTTTGATCCTACTTAACTCACTTTTATACTTTTTATCTCCCCTTCTTCCCTCCCATTCACTTCACATTTGAGCCATCCAGTGTTCCTTTGGTTTTTTTCTACTTTCTCAAACCTATGCTTCTGGATTCTGATTTGTTTCATAAGCCCTTTTAGCCTTTTAATAATCATTCTTTTTGTTTAAAATATTTTGTTTGCTTCTAACCAAGAATCCTGACTGATGTAGTTTAAAAGCACCAGAAATGTGTCCCTCATCCACACATGTCACAGTTTCAGCTTCTCATCACCATAGCAACCACATCCTGTGATATGTAGCAGCAGACATAGAGGCATGTTGTTAACTGCAGCTAAGTAAGGAGAGCATTTCAAGAAGGAGGAGGTAATGATTTGTTACAAGAGCCCCAGGAAATTCACACAGAATCAGAGCAGGTTTGATGCAGCTGGGCTGGTAGACTAGTAATGAGAAGATGAGGTTGCTTTCTTGTGATGAAATAAGATCAAACCTCTGTACCTCTTCTATGTCAGCTAGGAGAAAGGTAAAGGTGAAATAACCTAGGACAGAGAAAAGAGATTACCGCCCTGTTCAACTGAAAAAGGAAGACAGGATGATAAGGGTGTCTCCTGTGGGCAAAATGGAAAGTTATAGGCAAACCAGGTTTAGCCAACACCCTCCTTCCTCGCACAGGTACATGAGCAGCCCAGGAAAAGGCCCGAGTTATGAATGCCACAATCACCCTCAATACTGACCACTTGCTTCCTGTGAGATCCCCACCCCTCCTGGAGTCCTGGAAGCCAGCCTCTTCTTATTCTCTTCTCCCTTCTGACCATTTCATCTTTGACACTGTCCCCCAACAGCATTGCCCCTAAACTCTGACTTTGGTCCTTGTAGTCACTGCTTATCAACCATAGGAGGGAATCTCAGAGCCCCCTGCCTCTACTTCTCCCCCAGGGAGAGGGTGAATGATTAAAACAGCTTATTTGCATTGGTCAACCTCAAGAACACTAATAGCCCCACAGAGTCAAGTTTTCCAAGGGGGTCCAAGCTGAAAGCACAAGTGTGTGTCTCTCCTTTCTTCCCCCAAAGGGCTTAAGGGGAGCAGGAAAGCCAGGACAGCCTCTGGCACCCCCACGCCCCACCTGTTTCTGCTTCCATAAGGCTTGGCCAGGTAAGACTCCGAGCATGTCTTCCCAGGCACCTTTTCTGAGTAAATTTCTTGAGGATATTCTACGTCAAAACAAGTGAGAAACCTGAGAAAATAAGACAGATTTTACCCCACAGCGCAGTAAAAGAAAGGCCAAGGTCACAACAAAAGAGAAAGAGGAGCCGCTTGGGCAGCTTGGAGCGGAGCTGAAGGGCCTCCAGGAGCCAGGGCTGGAGCAGGGCTGTCTTCATGGAGCCCACATGGCTCCCGGAGCAGCCCACACATGGTCCCGTTCACACGCTGCCAACGGCTCTTCCACTCATTCTTGCACCCACTTCTGCAGGTGCACTACATTGTAATACTTTTTTAAATTTAAAACAATTTTTGAATTACTTAGATTTGAACATGATTGACTTTGACCTGGAAATTTGGTTCCTCTTGGAATATTGAAATATCTGACAAAACTGGGCCACAATTTCACACGGCAAAGAGGGGCAGGAGCACACTAGCCACACTGCTCCTGAGCCAGGACGTGGCCCTGTCTCCCCTCCACACACTGCCCATCCCCACAGTCCTCCTGAGGCTGCTCTTTGTCCTCAGACTCACCTGTTGGTTTTCTTGGATGCTCAGCTTCTCTGCAGGCATCTGAGTTTGCAATCCCATTAAAGCCTCGCCCAGTGATTTTTGACCATCGGACCAGCCCTGGGCCATGGCCAGCATCAGTGAGAGAAAGTTCCCGGAACCTCTGCACTGCTCACAGCTGACCCCCTGGACCATTTTGTCTTTGCTCAAGACTGACACAACCCCTCTTCCCCTGCCCTGGCCCCCATGCCTCCTGGGCTATGCCATCTCCTGGGGAGGCTCTTACTCATCCCTGACCCCCTTTGGTACCACAGCAGGGCCTGACCAGCTCCCCCTGCAGGGTGCAGTCACCCTGAGATCACAAGTGTCCCAGCCACTCTGTGCTCTGCATGCTGGACCCTTCCGCTGGCCAGTCTGTGCCCAGGCCCCAGGACCAGGTTGGGGCAGCGGTCAGTCCACTCGGCACTCCTGCGGCAGAACTGACCCACCTCCACTATTACTTCTCAGGCTCGCATCTTCCAAGTGTTGTACAGCCTTGTAACATGTGTCCTGCTCCCAAGGGCGCCTCCGAGCCTGCAAAGCCAGGCACGCGGAGCAGCCACCCTCCCAAGCCCCAGCTTTGAAGTAACCTGATTCAAACTGTCAGTCCTGTCACATGCTCTCCCACTCATGGGCATTTTTGTCTAATCTAATTATTTCATTATGTCACTTGCTATGGGCAAGCCAGCTTTCCAATGAATGCTGTTGCTTATAAAGCACCTCATTATCTACCACGCAACTCAGCTGCCTGGTTCCCACGGGCCATCTGTGAGAGAGAGAGAGAGAGAGAGAGAGAAGTGTAGCCCTGCCCTACTTCCCCCCTTGGTACCCAGGGAGGCAATGCTTTGTGCCCGTGTTTCACAGCCTCCAGCCCATGGTTGCTGCTCCCAAGAACCCTGGCAGGGGTCTGTTTGGCGGAGGCTGTGGGTGAAACACTCCAAATGCAGAGGTGCACAGAGAGTTGAATCCAGTGCTCATGACTTACTCATGTGCGCCTCTGGGTCCAGCCAGGGGCTGGGTTTCAATGAGCCCACTGTAAAGCTTCATAGTACATTCTGCCCCAGCCTTCCTGTGACTGAGAATAAGCCTGCTGAGGTGTGAAGAAGATTAAATTAAGAAGCAGGACATAAAGTTGGGATCTAATAAGAAGGAAGGACCCACCAGAGACTTCAAAGGTTAGTGACAGGTGCATGTGACCTGCAGGAGGCGAGGCCAGAGCACCGTTTCCTGTGAAGATCCTCTCTCCCAACCCTTCTGTTTATTCACTTGATATCCGGATACAAACCATGAATGCAGGGTACAAACCATGAAAACAAAACCCTGGGCTGCCTTTGAAATGAGATTTTAAAAGGAGAGAATTTCCTTCTCCTGCCACCCTCAGCAGTGGGTGGGGAGGGGGCAGTGACTCCCAAGGAAGCCTGGCATCCTCTCTCCCTATGCCATCAGCTTTCCCAAGATCGATTACCTGATTTGCAGTTGCTCTCGTTAATAAGATAGCCTGAAATGTCCCCTTCTGATTGTCTCTTTCCTGCCAGGAGCACAGGACATCCAGTTGTCCACACACCCTGAATGCCAAAGCCTCACCAGGCAGACAGCAGAAATCCAATCACACCAACACCAAAAGGCTCCCAGCAAGCCCCTGCTTCCCCTGCCAGCCTCTGACCCCAGACGCAAGGCCTTCCAAACTCCTCCACTTGCTTCTGAGAGCCCCAGGGGTCCCTCTTGTGTTCATGAGGCCGTACCCCATTCCAGGGGTCCTCCTGCCAGCATCTAGGTACAGGACTGGTGACCTGTCTGAGAACTGGCCATTTCCACCAACGTGAGCCTCCCCTGGTGGGCTGATGGGTGGCAGGGACTTGGTGAGACCCGCATCGTTCGTGGTCTGTAAGGTCCCCCTACCTCTGACTTTCATGGTTGTTACTCCCCAATGAAGCTTCTGGGCTTCGCACTCCATCTCAGACCCCGCGGATGGTACCCGACCCCAGACAGTCTGACTGCCCTGACGTGTTATCTGCTGGTAAAGATAAGACAACAAGACAAAAATGGAGTCCCTTATGCTAAGCCTCACTTCACCAAATTGAGACTTAATTTAACTTTCCTTTCGACTCTCCCAGAAATGGAATCTTTAACCAGTCAGAAATCGCCCGATCAGCCCTAGTGCGGTCATCTGCCGGATGGACCCCTGCCGTCTCCTAAAGGAACGTGACCTTGTGACCTGCAATAGCCAACCTGCTTCTTTGCCAGCATAACTTCCTTGTCCTCACTCCCCTCTGCTCTAAAGGTCTTTCATTTCGTACAGCTCCTTGGAGCTCCTTTCTGTCTGCTACGTGGGATGCTGCCCGCTTCGAATTGATTTTTGCTCAAGTAAACTCAAACTTTTTAATAGACCTTAGGTGACCTTTTGCACTGCAAATAGGCAAGCAGGTTGCAGGAAGATTCACCATCCACAAGGACTTCCTCTGTTGCTCAGTTATCAGAGATCTGGGTGGTTGCAGAGGCTCAGGGTGTGAGGCAGGTGCTATGTATCATAAGCCCTTTAAAAATACTTATAATTGATCACAATTGATATCCTTATTTTTTGGGATATACAAAGAGTGTTTCTAGAGTGATGGATTACAAAGTGGTCACCATGGTTGTGGCAGGAGAAACAGGTGCGGAGAGCAGGTGGGGGCTTCTGTCATCAGCGTAGGATTCAGGGTGAAGCCTCCATCTGAGGGCCCCTCACAGCACAGCCTTTTCCAGGCCCTGAGCGGGGGACAGAGGCCCAAGCAACGTGCTCATGCAAACATATTGCTTTTGCGAGATTTGCCCAAGTAGGACTTTTGTTGTTCTTTTTCTTAAAGAGTGGCCCTCGAATTGCATAAACTTGTAGCCCCCTAAAACTTAGATCTGCCCCTACTTTTCACTAATAGCCTTTTATACATTTAAAATGTGACCTCATACACATATTACAGTGTTATTTTGCTTCATTTCCTGTCATAACCCAGTGTGAACAGGAAAAGACAAAGAAAGGTAAGAAAAACAACATGTGCTAGAGAAAGATCATAATGGAGAAGTAAGGGGAATACTGGCAATAGAAAAGGGAAGTCTTTACAAATAAAAAATATGGAATGGTCCATCGAAATAGTGATGTCTGCTATAGGGAGAAGCAGGGGTTGTTTTTCTAGGGCACATCACATAGATTACCCAGAATGCAGCAGTGAATCCTGCAGTCATGGGCACCTCCCCGGCCTCATTCAGTGCCCATTTCACATCTCGAGGGGACTTTGGCCCACAGATATGGAAGGACAGGACCTGAAACGCTGGGCAGCAGAGCTGCCCTAGATGCCAGGCTGAGCTCGAGCCTGGAAAATAGACCCTCCTCCTGCTGAGCGCTACTCACAGACACTGCTGTGCATGCCTCCGGGGTCCCAGGCAACCCCTGAGCCCAGCAGATGTCTGGGGCGATTGACAGGAACATAATTACCCCATCAATTTCTCTTTACCAAGCCCTTCTAAAGTGGTTTTGCAAAAACAAAAAAACATTAGAGCTTTTCAATAAAAATGCTGTCTTGTGATTCTCATGCAAGTCAGGGTGGGGAGGCAGAACCCGCGGGAAGTCCCGTTTTCCACAGCAGTGCAAACATCAGAGGGTGTTCTGGTCCCAGCTGCACCCCCAACCAAGCCCTGGGCTCCTCACATGAGCCCCCTGGTCTCGGCTTCCCATCCTTGAAAAGGAACAGTAACATTCTTGACCAGTTGGAATGAAGTACTACTGCCTGGAGAGCTGGCAAACCATACAGCACCATGCAAGCATGGAGTTGTTGCCATTAACGCCTTTGTGTTTGATGTGTGAATAGTGGATGTCACTTAACCCAGAATTAATTATGCTGGAGTCGAGGCGATGAGAGCGATGTTGTCCAGATAAATCCTTTCTAGGAAGATGGTCATTTTTTTCATCAAGTCAGCGGCTTGTCGGCTAAGACACAGTTTCTGTGCATGCAGCCATTCATCTTCCTCATCTCTCAAACCCTCTGATTTGATCAGGTGGCGCCTCACCTGCCCATATTTCACATCTTCATCTTTCTTCATCATTCAGTCTGCTTGCTAGATTCATTGTTCCGTACAGCACATCGCACATGCCCTCCGACAGGCCCCTTGCTAGACCTGAGCCTCTCAGGGACATCATCGCGGCAGATGTGGGTGGTGATTTGGGAGATGGGACCGGGAAGAAGGGCGTGATGGGTGAGCACAACCTGGTCCCATTAGTACCTTCTCATCTGTCTTTTCCAAATGCTTTGAGGTGACCACACTTTGATGAGTTTGTTGAAAATGAATTGGAAAACAGAGAAACATCATTCAAAATAAATAGATGACTTACAAGGAAAAACTTATTCCAGGACTAATCTAATCATTGCCAATTCAAATAACTGATCCAAAGACATGTGAACTAGTCTAGAGTCACGGGGAATGGAAAATGCACGGCTCAAGGTGAAAGCTAAAGCAGATATGACAATAAACTGGACTTGAAAAGATGGCCAGCAAATGGTCATCTTTTAACCAGTTGAGACCAAGTCCTTCTTTAGGATCAACACACTGACAGTTTCATTTTGTAGGATAAGCAGAGACTTATAAGTCAGTTGCATGTTAGAACACTTGGAACACATTTTAAAAGTCAGGGATTGTGTTTACTGTACAGCGTTTCACTAAGAACAACAGAACAACAGGTTCTTATCAGGCTGAAACAACAGACCCGGCCATCACTGCCGACGTTGCTGTGACATTTTTGGAAGTGCCTACTGCTAGAAGCACAGTCCCCGCTACTATGGAAGATCAAACGAGGTGCCACCCTTTGTGCAGCACGTGAAAAACCCAACCAGAAAAGACTCGCTGAGGATCAAATCTGGAAGAGCATTGCCTCTCTGGTCTGCCCACTCTAGGAATGTGAATCCCAAATTAATTAAGTGTTATCTCTTGCTGATAAGGACCCCTCACCCGTATCCAAGATGTGGGTTCAAGTCCCAGCTCTGCTACACCCCAGCCCCGAGGGTTAATTATTTAACTGGTGATTTTTTTGTCCTCTAAGCTTTCATTTTCTCAACTAAACAGGAAAGAGTGGATCCTGGCTTCAGTGTTGTCCTAGATCAGGGGTGGGCAATCCCTGGCACGCGTGCCAAACATGGCACGCCAGTAACTTCTGCTGGCACGCGAAACCCTCTCTTATAATCTTCCATTTACAATGGTGAATCTTTGTTCTCAGTGATGAATTTTGTTAAGTTTCATAATAGGAGTAGCCTGACAGATGAAAGTAGTAGCTCGTGCATATCTCTGAAGGTCATGAAATATAAACCTGATGTAAAATCTGTCATCAGTGATGCAGCAGCAAAAGTCCCACTGATAATATCAGAGTCATAAAGTTTTCTGTCGGACTATCAGTGTATACATATACATTAAAAAATAAATGTATTTTTCATCATCATATACTGTGTTTTTGTCACTCGAATGAATTTTATTATTTCTTCAAGGTTCTTCACATATGTACACCTTAAGAGATATCAAGTAAGCGTAACATGTTCTCAAAAAATTAAGGTTGGCACTCAGAAGAATTCTGAGTCAGAGATTTTGCTGGTTTTGGCACGCACTCACAAAAAGGTTGCCCACCCCTGGCCTAGATCCATTGTGATATCCTGTGCTTAGCCCAGTGGCCTCAGTAAGGGCTCGATAAAAATAAAATATTATTATACAAGATGGATATTGGTATTAATCTATACTCTCCAAAGT
Organism: Myotis yumanensis; assembly: GCF_028538775.1. Lineage (NCBI taxonomy): Eukaryota > Metazoa > Chordata > Mammalia > Chiroptera > Vespertilionidae > Myotis > Myotis yumanensis. Next base: position 32,654,272 of record NW_027223759.1, read on the forward strand.
TCTCCTAGCTCAGAATGCTGTCCAGATAGCAGAAAGCGCTGGTACGACATGCAGGATACACATTAAGCATCTAAGTATGACCATGTCCACGACAAAGGACCAACTCTTAGCAGAAGGAATGCCCTGCTCCATTCCTTGGACAAATTCTCTCCCTAGAGTCTCCCTTCACCTCTACTGAGGACATGAGATCCTTCTGGACTCCAGCTCTGTGCACCTTTGCACCAAGAATTCAGTATAAACTGGAGTCCCTTGCAAGTCTTGTTTCTCTCTCTCTCTCTCTCTCTCTCTCTCTTCCTCTCTCTCTCTTTCTCAGCTGTTTGCAGTTCATAATTTCAGTGCAATCTCTATGTATTCATCACAAATATTTATATTTCCACAGCTTTGGAGTGTGTAGGTTGAAGCACAGACCTACGCAGCAGTGGAACCTGTGGAAACTCACTCTTGTCCCGTGGGCGCTCGGGAAGAGGAGCTGTCCCGTTTTGGGGAGTAGATCTGATGCCTCCTGAAACTCTGAGGCGGAAGAGAGGTCGTTCGATGGACCGTTCCCTGAGTGTTTGTGTCTTTGTGAGCTTGTTTGCTTTTTGCTTTAATGGGAAGAGGGTTTCCAGATTAGATGTGGGGTTCCTTACCTGCACGGAGGTCCCTTCCTGCATGTCTCTTCAACCCACATCCACCACGCTTCCCCACGGCAACGGAAACCTGAGGGCTTGCTTTAAAGAGTTAATACTTATTTTAAAAGTGTTGTGCTGATGGCTGGAAAAAGATCTCTCTCTCTCTCTCTCTCTCTCTCTCTCTCTCTCTCACACACACACACACACACACACACACAGATAAGTATTAAAGGGAGTTTGGGACTATCTCAGGTCTGTGCGATTGGATGTTTACTGTTTATGCGTTGGCTTACTATATTTGCACAGTTCCATGCTGTGTGCATTTCTAAGGCATGGGATGCTGTTGCCTCCCATGCTTTCCAAAGCACTCTTAAAAAAGAAAAAAAAAACATGGAATTGAGGCTTGGAGACAGTCACTCTTCGGGAACATTACCTATCTCTGCAGAGACAGATTTATTTTCCTATTATTGAAATTAATGTTAATATCTCCAGCACAAGCTCAGGTCTTGATATTCTCTCTCAGGCAAAACAGAGGCAAAGAGCCAAGGCATAAAAGCATAACCAGGGCAAAAAGCTCATGTCTGCAACAGCAGCGTCAGAAATGGTTCCGAGAGTCAGCCCCGATGGGAGAGACCCAGCTCGTCAGCTCTCTAAGCAGAAGCCGGACGAGGTCTTGGTTTGCCTCCATAACCAGGATGCTCCCTGTTCTGGGGCTCTGGGGACACTTGACAGAGAAGTCCCAGTGCTAATGGTCCCCCTGCTCCCGGTTTTGCATATGAGCCTGGACGGCAGGGATCTTCTTCCCTATTAACAGCCTGGCTGTTATTTACGGGTGTTTTGTACGCGTTATTGTCAGCTCTGCTATAAATTCTGCCGAGAATCTCAGGCTCAGAGGAGCCTCTCTGCATCTTGCCACCGCTGCACAAATGTCTGTGGAGCCTACATTCAATACACAGAGAGTGACAGCCGGGGGCCAGGGAGGAAAGACGGTGCACAGTGTGAAAATGATCTCTTGTAGCTCTTTCTTCTCTACCTGAATGCTCCTCCTGTTTCTACTACATGATCAGATTTTTTTAATTTTTCTCTGGGTCCTTGATGATAATTTAAATAAATTTATTCCTACAAAAATATGAGACACACTGTGGTAATCTGCCCAGGGGTACCTGAATTTCTACATCTGGAATTTAGGGGTAAATTGTAAGTTGTGGTTTTAACATGCATTGGTTTGAGAGTGTGTGTGTGTGTGTGTGTGTGTGTGTGTGTGTTAGTTCTATGAAATCAGGCCCAGTGTATTCCAAATCCCATTCCCAAAGCTCCGTCACCAAGACAGCCAGTTCAGAGACTGTTCTGACATTTGTTAAGTAGCAGAGGTTCCCATACAGCAGACTCCAACTGACATTCCCAACCATTTCATGGTTGATTACTGAAATTCTGTCTTACTGAACATTGCTTAAATAAGATAGATTTATAAACTATTTCGGCACACAAAGATTTTCAATTTAATGAAACTGCAACGGATTTTTTAAAGACTCTTCAAAATACTTAATGATTCTCTCCACTGCCCATTGAGAAAATTCATTTATTTTATTCAAAACAAAACAAGACCTACCTATTCTGAACACTTACTCCATGTCACAAACTGGACAGTTTATGCAAATGTGGACCCCGTGTCCATGTCCTTTGCTCTATGTTTATGTGACTTGGCAGATCCTCCCTCCAAAGGGGGTCTATCCTGCCTGCAATGCTGAGCTGGCCTTCCGACCCGCTTTGGTCAACAGAATGGGTCAGAGGGGCCACCGTGCCAGTTCCCGGGGCCTGTGGGAACCCCTCTCTCCCGAGATCCCACCAACATGACGGAGGAGAGGGACCACCCTCACTGTTCAGGAGCAGCCACAGTAACAGTGTCAGCCCAGCTCCAGCCCTGGGCAGCCGGCGGGTTTTGACGAACGTGGTGTGTCTGAGAAGGACCGTCATTTGCCAGTATCCCAAGCGAGACCTCACCGATTAGCACAGCCTGGCAGGAGTCAAATCTCATCATCAGGATTCGAGTTCAGGGGAAAATATCTATCTCATAGCACGATGTTTTTGCTTTTCTCTCCAGCTTCTGTGAATTCTGAGAAATGGGACAGTTTTGTGACTTGGGGGTAGTCGTGAAACCACCTTCTGCACCCAGGAATGATGAATAGGAGAGCCACAGAGGAGCTGGTGTTTATTTGACTAAAAGCTCCATGTTCCTAAGCAACCAGGAGAACAGGCTGATAAAATACTCCTCTCTCGGCCGAGGCAACACCTTGAGCTGAGACGTGGCCTCACTGTCCATATCAACACAGCGCACAGAAACTGGCCTCGCCCGATACTCACAGAAAAGCTCCACTAAAAGCCACAAAGCCAACTAGGCATGTTTCCAACATGTCATTGAATTAAAAGGGAAACTCAAACACATTATATGTTTGCAAAACTTGTGCTAAACAGGAACAGATTGAAGGTCTTAAAACTTGAGTTCATAGCAGATCATCTCTGATGTAGGATGCGTGGTGACACACGTCAACAACAGAAAGCATGTTGGGCTTACAAAGCAATGAGGGTTTCCTTCTCGCTGAAGGTTTGCTACCCCGCGTGGGGAGTCCCCCCTGTACCTGGCTTAGGCCTTTTCTTCTCCTTTCACAGTCACTGTGGGCAATGGAGGATGAAATTAGAAAACCGCTTTGGTGTCGATTTCGCCTCACACCGAGGGACACTGCACCCTCTGAAAGGCTGGAGCCCGTCAGAGTCCGCCGCCACCAGCTCGGCCCTTCATAAATGTCACAGGCAGGGAAATACGCCGCTTATGCAAATGTCAGGATTGATGGAGTCTCAGATGCCCAGCTCTCACTGCTTGAGAAAGGTCTGACTAACCTAACGAGAGGATTCTGGCCGGCTTATCACTTCTGGAGCCAAAACGGGTTGGCAGGCTGGGACTCCGGATAAAACACAGTTCTGTTCCAGAAATTCCCAGGCTCCGGATCTAAGACAAATATTCCAAAAATTTATAAGGAACCAAAAAATACCCCAAATAGCCTTAGCAATCCTGAGAAGGAAAAACAAAGTCGGAGGCATCACAATGCCTGATATCAAACTATACTACAAGGCCATAGGAATCAAAACAACCTGGTACTGGCATAACAACAGGCATATAGATCAATGGAACAGAACAGAGAGCCCAGAAATCAACCCATGCCAATATGGTCAATTAATATTTAATAAAGGAGGCAAGAGCATACAATGGAGTCAAGATAGCCTCTTCAATAAATGGTGTTGGAAAAATTGGACAGGTACATGCAAAAAAAAATGAAACTAGACCACCAACTTACACCATACACAAAAATAAACTCAAAATAGATAAAGGACTTAAATGTAAGATAAGAAACCATAAAAATCTTAGAAGAATGCATAGGCAGCAAAATAGCAGACATATGTTATAGCATACAATGGAGTCAAGATAGTCTCTTCAATAAATGGTGTTGGGAAAATTGGACAGGTACATGCAAAAAAAATGAAATTAGACCACCAACTTACACCATAAACAAGAATAAACTCAAAATGGATAAAAGCCTTAAATGTAAGTCACAAAACCATAAAAACCCTAGAAGAAAACATAGGTAGTAAAATCTCAGACATCTCTCATAGCAATATTTTTGCTGATATGTCTCCTAGGGCAAGGGAAAGAAAAAGTAAACAAATGGAAATACATCAAAATTAAAAGCTTCTGCACAGTAAAAGAAACCACCAACAAAATGAAAAGGGAACCTACTGTATGGGAGAAAATATTTACCAATGATGTATCTGATAAGGGGTTAATCTCCAAAATATATAAAGAATTTATACAACTCAACAAGAGAAAGACAAATAATCCAATTTAAAAATGGGCAAAGGATCTATCTAGACACTTCTCCAAAGAGGACATATAGATGCCCAAGAGACATATGAAAAAATGCTAACTGCACTAGCCATCAGAGAAATGCAAATTAAAACCACAATGAAATACCACCTCACACCTCTCAGAATGGTTACCATCAACAAACAACAAGTGCTGGAGAGGATGTGGAGAAAAGGAAACCTCAGTGCATTGTTGGTGGGACTGCAGACTGGTGCAGCCACTGTGGAGAACAGAATGGTGCTTCCTCAACAAATTAAAAATGGGACTGCCTTTGACCCAGCTATCCCACTTCTGGGAATATATCCTAAGAATCCTGGAACACCAATTTGAAAGAATATATGCACCCCTATGTTCATAGCAATATTATTTATAATAGCTAAGACCTGGAAACAGCCCAAGTGCCCATTGATAGATGAGTGGATAAAAAAAGTTGTTGTACATTCACACAATGGAATACTAAGAGGCCATAAAAAAGAAGGAAATCTTACCTTGGCAACAGCATGGATGGATCTGGAAATTATTATGCTAAGTGAAATATGCCAGTCAGAGAGACAAACGTGATATGATCTTACTTATATGTGGAATCTAATGAACAAAATAAACTGATGAACTAAATAAAAACAGAGGCATGGATACATGGAGCAGATTGACAGATCTCGGCGGGGGTTGGGGGAGAACTGGATGAAAGAAGGTGAAGGGATTAGCCAAAGAGCACAGTATATGCATAACCCATAGATACAGACAACAGTGTGGGCTAGGGGGAAAGAGGATGGGGGCTGAGAGGAGGTGGGCAAAGGGGGGTGGAAATAGGGTCATTTATAATAATGTCAACAATAAAAATAAAGAAAAAAGACAACTAAGAGAAAGAGATGTCTATCCATACAGTGAACTATTATTTGGCCATAAGAAGGAATGATGCATGCTATAACATGGATGACCTTGAAAACATCACACTAAGTGAAAGAAGCCAGACACAAAAGGCCACCTACTGCTTAATTCCATTTCTATGACACATTCTGAAAAAGCATATCCATAGAGACAGAGCAGATTAGGGGTTGCCAGGCCTGGAGGCGAGGGGGAATGAGGGGACTGAGTGATGAAAAGGTTCTAGAGCTAGATAGAGGTGATGATCACACAACATAATGAATGTTCTATATGCTACTGACTTGTGCACTTCAAAATGGTTATATGATGAATTTTAGTGTTATGTGTTATATATATACTAGAAGCCCGTTGCACGAAGATTCGCGCAATAGGCCTTCCTTCCCCTGGCTGCTGGCACTGGTTTTCCTCCAGCACCCGGGACCCAGGCCTTTGGTCCAGCCGCAGCGGAGAAGCCAAGCCTCTTCAGTCTTTAGTCTTCAGTCTTCAGTCTTCAGTATTCAGTATTCAGTATTCAGTCTTCACTCTGGCCGGAGCCTTCAGTCTTTGCTCCGCGCCTGTGTATGCAAATTAACCGCCATCTTTGTTGGGTTGATTTGCATAGTTGCTCTGATTGGCTGGTGGACGTAGCAGAGTGACACCAATTTGCATGTTTCTCTTTTATTAGTGTAGATATACATACTAGAGGCCCAGTGAATGAATTCATTCATGGGTGGAGTCTGGCTGGCCTGGCCCAAATCGGGGCAGATTGGGGCCAGGCCTGTCGGGAGGAGGAAATGGGAGGAAGTTGGCCAGCTGGCTGCCCCGATCAGCCTGATCAGGGCCAGGCTGGCTGGGGGGAGGGACCTTGGGCAATTAGCTGGTGGCCCTGTCCCGGATTGGGGTCTGGGCCGATTGGGGGTAGAGCTGGCTGAGGGGAGGGGCTGTGGGCCTATGGGGTGGTGGGGGCCCATCAGGGGTGGGAACAGCCAGGGGGAAGGGCTGCAGGAAGTTGGCCAACCGGCCCCGCCCCCCTATCCAGCCTGTTTGCTGGCTGCAGTGGGCATCATAACAATCAGTTTTTATGGCATTACTATCACTGGCTTTTTAGATGATAGATAGATAGATGATAGATAGATAGATAGATAGATAGATAGATAGATAGATAGATAGATAGAAACAAGAAGTAGCAGGTGTTGTTTGCGACGCCACCAGGCAGCAAAGGACAGCTATGTCGAAACTGCTCCTGCTGCTGTCCTGTGACCCTGGGGATAGGCTGGGCTCCCACTCAGCGGCCCAGGATGGCCGAGCACAGAGTCACAGAAAGATGGGGACTAGATGTCTGCTGAACCCCCCACATCCCTTCTGGCACCTCCCAACCTCTGGGTCCCTTACTAGGGAAGATCTTTTCAAGGTGCCGTGTAGAAGCAGTATTCCTTGGAATAATCATAATCGCCTTTCATTTCTTTCCCAACTATCTGCTGACCTTAGAAAATAGTTTTCCAAAAAAACATTCTCCTGAATTCCCAAAGGGCAAGAGACTCTTTCCTGTCCCCTTGAGAGAGCCTCCACCCACACAGCAGAACTAACGACCAAATCTGGTTTCAGCTCCTTTCCTGATATGATCAAACTCCTTCTGGTGGCGGCAGGGGCGGGGGCAGGAACACAGGAGCAGAGCCACCGCTGGCTGGTTTGGTTTGTTTGTTGTTTGTTTCCTGTGGCCTCTGGACTTTTTGAGGAGCAGGTTATGAACACATCCTGCAGGAATCACAGAGTAAATGGCATCCTTTTGGCCCCAAAAGTGTTCCTTGTGGCAGGTTTGACCCCCATAGAGGCATAAGCCCAAGGAAAACTCCCTCTCATCACTGCCCGAGGCTGCTGCTGAGGACCCATACTATCTGCCTGCATCTTACACCCATCTGTCCTCAACCCTCCCTCAAGTCACCACCCTGATACAAGCAGCTTTATGACATTTACATTGAGAAATCAAAATTAAGTGTGAGATGTAGGGGGAGAAACCTCTTAGGTCCCAAGGGAATTCACAGGAAATGGTTGGGGGGCGGGGACGGTGATCTGGAGGAGGAAAGGAAAGGGGGCGGGTCTGGAGGGGGTGATAAGAGCCGGCGGGGTGCTGCTCTGGCCGATAAGTCTGCACACAGGGGACTCAGAGGAGGTCCCGGAAAGGCCTGGAACCAGCCACTCAGGGAAACACATTTTCACAGGGCGCTGAGATTTCTGGTGATTCTTTTTTCCTCTTTATAGTTCACTCTGATTTGCTGATATGTCCCTCAACATAGGATTATTTTCAAAATTTAAAAAAAATCTTACTTTTTAACATATTTTTAATTCGCACAAGGCAATACAAAAATAAGTTTGGAAGGGCATTTTATAAGTAGGGCAATTTCATACCTTCAAGCATTTTTTAAGCCTTTTTAGCACGTTTGAAGACCTTCTGTCAACTGTGGGCCTGCTTTTCTGGCCGTGTGCAAGGTCCTGACATTATCATCCTCTTCTTGGGGACCGTGATGGGTTTGCCCAGGGAGCTGTGTCCTCAGCTCGCTGCCGAAAGCCTTCCTGAAATGGCTGCAAATCATTCACTTCATCCAAAGTCACAGTTTTCAGCCCGTTCAACCAAATCCAGGGAAACATGCTTTGGAGGTTGACGTGGAAATGAAGCCATAAAGGCACTGGCTGGAGAAGAGGCTGCGGCCCTGCACTTTGCAGCCTGCGGATTTCCTGTGGGAACAAATGGCACAGCCCTTCTGTGTGGGCAGGTACCCCTCTGGACCATCAGGCCCCTCAGTAACCACAGAGTGGAGGGAGAGCCGAAGGGTGACGTGACCTCCTCCAGCTCACCGCCATCTGCAGGAAGAAAAGAGAAAGACCCATTCTCTCCTCCAAGTATTTTAAGTTTTGCTTTAAAACTTGGAAATGTGTAGATTTTCACAGATGCCCAAAGCACCCAGATGGAAAAGCACTTTTCACATGAATAGACTAACCAAGTTAATACTGACGATGATAATCATGATAAAGCTTAAGTATAAGATGAACAGCAAGACCAGCCTCCCTCTGTGCGTCTGCTCCCAGGATGGCCTCGTGGCGGAACCCGCAGGACCCGGCCACCCACCTGGTCACCCACCTGGAGCCTTAATCAGCAGAGTAGTGTGAGTGTGTGTGTGTGTGTGTGTGTGTGCGTGTGTGTGTGTGTGTGTGTCTGTGTAAAATCTTAATGTTGTTGATTTCAATTCAAGGGTCCTGATGTTCCTCCATCACCATTAACACTCACCACACGCTGCATCTTCGCGGGCTCAGTTTCTGAAGCAGGAGAAGAAGGTGCTTGCTCCCTGCCAGGCATCTCTGAGTGAGCTCTTCCCCCAGGCGTGTTCTCACCGGCAGCCACACCATTTCAAGGGAAGTGTGAAGTCCATTACGCTCTCTGGTGGATTGAATTGTGTCCACCCTAAAAGATATGTCCGAGTCTTAACTCCCAGTACTGTGAATGTGACCTGATTTGAAAAGAGTCTTTGTAGATGTAATAGAGTTAAGGATCTGACGATAAACCCCAATTGGATTTAGAGTGGGCCCCAATCCCTATGGCTAGGTCCTTAAAGAGAAAGGAGAAGAAGATTAGAGACCTGGAAACAGAGGAGAAACAGGGAGAGGGAATGTGGAGGTGGACGCAGAGACAGAAGTGAGGTGTCTACAAGCCAAGGAATGCCAACGATGCTGGCAACCCCAGAAACGAGGAGGGAAGTACAGAGTGGACTCTCCCTAGCTCCACCTAGAACCCAGCCCCTGTCCAGGCCTCTGGTGTTTGACTTCTCCTACCCATAGTTCTAAGCCCTACCTGCATCAAACCACAGGAAGAGTTCTTAACAATACAGAGACCAAGTTCAAAGACCAATTAAATAAGACTGCCAGCGGGTGTGTGTGTGGGCAGGGGAGAGGTAGCCCTGAACACATGACTTTTTAACAGCCTGCAGTGATGGTAATGTGCAGCTAAGTTGCAGGGGTCCTGGGGGCCTCCAGCTGGTGTCCACCCTATGCCCACCCCGCACACTGCCCTCCACCGTCTCTTCCCAGCCACACAGAGGTGGCTCCCGGAACTCAGGAGCCTTGAGTCTGAGGTTGTGTAAGAATTTCTTAGGCGTGTGAAATTTCCTAGACCCGCCCACAAGGATGAGTCTGTACATCTGGGGTAGGTCCAGGAATAGGAGTTCTTAACAATCTTGAACTTTGTTGTACATTAGAATCTCCTGGGGAGCTTTTAATAAAACCCAATGTCCAGACCACACCCCAGACCCACTGAATCCGAAATGGGGGGAAGCACAAAGGCATCAGAATTTTTTAAATTTCCCAACTGATTCCAACATTCAACCAAGCTTGAGGTCCACTGATTCAAGAGCTTCCTGGTATGTGCCAGCTACAATGATGATCCATGCCCTCCTGGAGTGCACAGTCTAGTGGAGGAGCCAGATATTAATCATTTAAATGCTCAAACAAATATACGATTCTAAGCTGTGGTGAGTACTGTGATGGAAAAGAATGAAATACTATAACAAAAACTGATGGGAGCAGAGTTGCCTCTCTGAGCATGAGTTGGAAGTTAGTGGAGTGTGAGGACCAGAACATTCCAAGTAAAGAGAACAACACATGCAAAGGCTCTGGGCCACAGGAAATGGGTGCATTTGAGTAACCAAAAGAAAACCTTGTGGCTGAAAGGCATTAACAAAGTGAAGGAATGAGGTGCCTTTTACTGAGAACAGAGAACACTAGAATGGTGCTGTTATGGTGATGGTGAAATGATGGAGATGGTGCTTTGATAGTGATGGTGTTGTGACAGTGATGGTGATAATGATATGATGGTGATGGTGCTGTGATGGTGATGGTGACAGTGTTGTGATGGTGATATGATGGTGATGGTGATATGATGGTGATGGTGATATGATGGTGATGGTGCTGTAATGGTGATGGTGCTGTAAATGGGGATGGGGATGGTGCTCTGATGGTGATAGTGTTGTGATAGTGATGGTGATATGATGGTGATGGTTATGGTGTTGTGATGATGATGGTGAAATAATGGTGATGGTGTTGGGATGGTGACTCTGTGTATAGAAAGCTGTCGGATTGCCATGGTAGGGCTCCATGCCCTGTTTGTAAGGAAGATATTCAGTAAATGTTTTTTGACTGAATGGATGGAATGAGTAGCTTGGGAGTCCTTTTATTCTACTACATTTTATCACCATATTAAATTCAACAGGCTCAATGATGCGTAATATTATCAAAGTCCAAACTACATTAAAATAAACATAAAGCAGATTCGCTTTTTAGGACCTGATTTTCTTACTAGATAATGATTTCTTCAACTAATATCTGGTTTCAAATGTTGGAGATTTTGAATGTTTTGCCTCAGCTTCATTTTTTCTTTTGCCCAAATATGGTCTCACCTTGTGGAATGATTCCTAAGGCACCACTCAGAGGGCTTTCCTCCTCTGACCCAGTGAAGGTGACCCAGCCCTCCGTGCCGGCTGCTCTCACGTATGATAAGAGAGCTGACCTCAAAGAATCCTTTCTTTTCCCTTGAGCACCCCTTTGGAGCAGTGACAAGAAGAAAGGTTCCAGCTGAGTTCTAAAATTAGAATTAGCTGTGTTTAATTAAATCTAGGTTTTGGCAAAGAAGACATTTAAACTCCTAGTTAAACTCTGAGACTAAACTGAAGGCTTGTGACTCCTTCTTGGCCAGACTGTAGGGGTCACCACCCATGGCTGTGAATCAGAGTTAAGACCGTTGCTCGCCAGCTGTTTTTTCCCAACTGAACACCCACACCACACGTTAATGATTAGCCACTATTCTTCCTTTCCTCCCCTTCCAGCCAGCCCTGTTGAGCAATGTCCAGGCTCATTCCACAGATGCTTATGTGAGAGCAAATCTACATTAACTCCAGATGAGAAAAATATGCTCTGAAAGAGAAGGGAATGATTCAGTGTGACAACTGACGACGCAGATGCATATGTGCACTGAAATTATAAAATAGCCATGATACCCATGCAGGAATAGTGCTACCGAGGTCACACTGCTGGAGCATGGGACCTTACATCAGCACCATAAACGTGAAATCTGCTCCTGGGTAAGGAGTAAATGTGTTTGCACGGTATTTGTACATTGGGCTTTATTAATAATGAGATCTCATTACGTACATATAAGATTTGTGTTGTCCATTGACTTCCTCAAAAATACTTGTTATTGCCCAGCCAGAGTGGCTCAGTTGGTTGAGCGTTGGCCTGTGCACTGAAAGGTGCCGTTTTATTCTGAGTCAGGGCATGTACCTGGGTTTCGGGTTTGAGCCTCAGTTGGGGAGCCTACAGAAGGCAACTGATCAATGTTTCTTTCTCTCTCTCTCTCCCTCTCTTTCTATCTTCCTCTGGCTAAGCAAGCCCTCGGTGGATTAAAAAGAAATACTTGTTATTGGCATTACTTAAACCAAGACCATCAAACTGGGCTGCAGAAAGAGTCCAGTGCTCTAACTGAGGAAAAGAGACAATCTCCATTAAGAACCAAAGAAATCGAGAGACCAAGATGGCGGCGTAGGTAAACACCGGAGACCGCTGCCACAAACAACCATTTCAAAAATACAACTAAAAGACTGAACGGACATCACCCAGAACCACAGGAAGGCTGGCTGAAGAGAGACTCTACAACTAGAAGGAAAGAGAACAGCAAATCGAGGCTCAGAGGCGGCGCAGTGTGGAAAATACAAAGGTACCGAGGTGTGCGCGCAAAGCGGGCTGGTGGCTGAGGGCGCGGTTGTCATTTTCTGCCGGGAGTGAGTCTCAGACTCTGGGCTCCAGATCCGGGCGAGTCTCTAGGGACCCAGACTCAAACGGGAGAAGCGGGATTATCCGGCATCAGTTGGGACCTGAGGGCAGCTTTCTCTCCGAGGTTTGCAGCGGCTGCCGGGGTTCTGAGAAGCAGAGCCTCTGGGAACGGGACTGAGCGTGGCCATAACTGCTCCCATCCGCCTGCCCTGTTGATCCCGCCCCGCCCAAAACCTGCGCACAGCCATTTGCCGATTGCCTCAGGCAAAGGCTGGATTAGCACCTCCCCAAAAGGCAGACGTTTTCCACACAGCTGATTTCCACAGCCAGCCGGCCTGGTGGTCAAACCCCTCTAGTGTTAACTACAACAATTAAGGCTTGGCTAGAACAAGACTGCGCACAGAGACCACAAGGGGGTGCACCAAGAAAGCATAAAAGATGCGGAGACAAAAAAACATGACAGAAATGGAGGATATGGAGCTAAGAATCGCAATTTTGAGGGCTTGCCATAAATTTGTGCAGAGCCTCACGAAAACTAATGAGACCCTCGATGCTACGATAAAGAAATTAGAAAGTAAGCATACACGGACTGAAATAAAGAATATTATACCCAATAGCAGACCAGAGGAGTACAATAATCAAACCAAAGATTCGACAAAAAACACCCAATTGGAAAAGCAAAATGAAAAAAGAATCCGAAAGTGTGAAGATAGTGTAAGGAGCCTCTGGGACAGCTTTAAGCGGTCTAATATCAGAGTCATTGGAGTGCCAGAAGATGAGAGACAGCAAGATATTGAAAACCTATTTCAAGAAATAATGGCAGAAAACTTCCCCCACCTGGTGAAAGAAATGGACTTACAGGTCCAAGAAGCGCAGAGAACCCCAAACAAAAGGAATCCAAAGAGGACCACACCAAGACACATCATCATTAAAATGCCAAGAGCAAAAGACAAAGAGAAAATCTTAAAAGCAGCAAGAGAAAGAGGCTCAATTACCTACAAGGGAATACCCATACGACTGTCAGCTGATTTCTCAACAGAAACTTTGCAGGCCAGAAGGGAATGGCAAGAAATATTCAAAGTGCTGAATACCAAGAACCTACAACCAAGATTACTTTATCCAGCAAAGCTATCATTCAGAATTGAAGGTCAGATAAAGAGCTTCACAGATAAGGAAAAGCTAAAGGAGTTCATCACCGCCAAACCAGTATTATATGAAATGCTGAAAGGTATCCTTTAAGAAGAGGAAGAAGAAGAAAAAGGTAAAGATACAAATTATGAACAACAAACATGCATCTATCAACAAATGAATCTAAGAATCAAGTGAATAAATAACCTGATGTACAGAATGAACTGGTGATTATAATAGAATCAGGGACATAGAAAGGGAATAGACTGACTATTCTTGGGGGGAAAAGGGGTGTGGGAGATGCGGGAAGTGACTGGACAAAAATCATGCACCTATGGATGAACACAGTGGGTGGGGAGTGAGGGTGGAGGGTGGGGTGGGAGCTGGAAGGAGGGGAGTTATGGGGGGAAAAAAGAGGAACAAATGTAATAATCTGAACAATAAAGATTTAATTTAAAAAAAAAAAAAAAAAAAAAAAAAAGAACCAAAGAAATCATAACCAAAGTTACTTAATCAAAAGTACATCCTTGACTTAAGTGATTTGATTTTTGGTTATTACTCTTTCACTAATTATTTCTTAAGTGTCTACCCTATGCCAGGCACTGTTCTATAAATAGTATGATTCTCCTTTGGTCATTTGTTACATCCTATAAGGAACTTCCTGCAAAGAATGAACTATTATATTCAAGTTCAAGTTACTGTCTCAAAATCTTATTAAGCAAAGCTACTGCATGAAGTCTACTATGGAGACATCTTCGACATTCTGCACTTTCCTTGTTCATGATATTAAGTATAAATATGTAGAAGTATTCATTGCCTTTTGTCTAAACATGTATATAGTTTCTTACAGTGGAAGCCATTTTTAGAAGCTCTAATGACCCTGATGAACTTGGACTCCAGTGCCATTTTATTTCATCTATCTAAATAAAATCTTATCCAACTGATTTCCCTCTGTGCAAACATTTCTCTCAGATGTTCTGCTTCTGGCTGTATCTAAGAAATAGAGCTGAGAGAACTCACAAGTGGCCAGGAGTCTAAAACACATATTTGTCATCTCAATTCTGCCACGTACTCAGCTAGGACCTTGTAATTCTCTCTCTGTGCAATTCTGAGAGAAAAGATTCCTCCCTTAGAAATGAAGGCTATCCTGGGGTCTATCACTGGGACATTGGTTAAAACAAAAACTGGGAGCTCTTTTTCGTGGCGCCTCGGAGGCTGTCATTTGCTTCAGGATGAAGCTCAACATCTCTTTCCCAGCCACTGGCTGCCAGAAACTCGTTGAAGTGGACAGTGAAATCAAACTCCATACCTTTTATGAGAAGCGTATGGCCACAGAGGTTGCTGCCGATGCGCTGGGTGAAGAATGAAAGGGTTATGTGGTTCGAATCAGTGGCAGGAACGACAAACAAGGTTTCCCTATGAAGCAGGGTGTCTTGACCCATGGCCAAGTCTGCCTTCTGCTGAGTAAGGGGCACTCCTGTTACAGACCCAGGAGGACTGGAGAGAAAAAGCTCAAATCTGTTAAGGATTGCATTGTGGATGCCAACCTCAGTGTTCTCAACTTGGTCATTGTAAAAAACGGCGAGAAAGATATTCCTGGTCTCACTGATACCACTGTGCCTCGTTGCCTGGGGCCCAAAAGAGCCAGCAGAATCCTCACACTTTTCAATCTCTCTAAAGAAGATGATGTCCGCAAATATGTTGTGAGAAAGCCTCTAAACAAAGAAGGTAAGAAACCTAGGACTAAAGCACCCAAGATTCAGCGTCTTGTTACTCCACGTGTCCTGCAACACAAACGCAGGCGTATTGCTCTGAAGAAACAACGTACTAAGAAAAACAAGGAAGAGGCCGCAGAATATGCTAAGCTTTTGGCTAAGAGAATGAAGGAGGCCAAAGAAAAACGCCAGGAACAGATTGCGAAGAGACGTAGACTGTCCTCTCTGAGAGCTTCTACCTCTAAGTCTGAGTCCAGTCAAAAATGAGATTTTGTAACTAACAAATAAAGGAGAGCAAATATCAAAAAACAAAACAAAACAAAACAAAAACAAAAAAAAAACCTAGGAATGATTTTGACCTTCGACGCTGGCAGGTGTTTCGAGTCCATGTGCTGACTGGTGCACATACTCACTGCTGGGATGTCTATACATCGGTGCTACACTTAGGGAAACCCATCCTATTTCACAACTCCTCCAAAAGTCTTCATTCACTTACAACCAGTGACTTCAGTCCTGGGAAAAGCTCCTTCAGAAATGCAGTGATGCATTCATGAAGATTTGTAATCCAGATGCCATCACAGGCATGCAATGTGATACGTGCACGTGGTGGGGATGGGGCCAGTCTCTCTTTCCGAAAGGTTCCCAAGCTATAAGACCTGTGAGCCAGCAGCTGCCAGTGCCCATCCTTACCACCATGTTCTGCTGGGGAATAAACTATTGCTGAGAAGAGCGGAGCCCAGGGGTGGAGCCAGAGATGGAGTCCTCATGATGAAGTTCTAGTAGCTGGAACATCCAATATGCCTGGGCTTTTACCTAATGAGCCAATTATGTTGGGTGGGAATGTTCTGTTTTGTTTTGCTTGAGGTATCTGAGCTATATTTCTGTCAATATTGGTTGCAACTAAAAAGTCTAGATTTTAAAAGCCAAGATCTTATTCAATCATTCAGTAGTTCTCCTCTTTCTTGCCTCCTTCACTTTCTCTCTGTCCTGCTTCCTACACTCTCATTATCATCAACACTCTCTTTCCCAACCCAGCAAGTCCCCAGGCCATACCTGCCACCCAGGCTACATCTGTGATCACCCATCCATTCCCTGAGGGTTCATTAGAGCTTCACACATGGGTTCTGAATTCAAAATATTGGGATGTAGACTCTAGTCTGTTTTGTGATGTAGACTGTAGCTTGTTTACTTCCTGTGGATAAGCAAAATCTCTACCACCTGATTCCTTCAGAGAGAAGCAATGCAACCATGATGGTACGTAGTCCAAGGCTCTTGAGGTTGTACCAGTATGATGACTGCCAGAATGTACGTTTTCCTTATCTGGCATACACTTAGGTTCATTGCTAATGACTCATTGGCTGAAAACATGCTGGGCCGAGCTAGTTCTGTATAAGTGTAAGTAGAAGCAAAGCTTATCCCTCAAGAGTCCCTTGTAATTTTTATCTCTTCATCTAAGAATGTTCAGCAGGTTAAGCTGTAGAGTTGTTTGCTCCAATAGGTGCAGTGTGAAGACAAGTAGATGTATCATTGAGGAACTAGAAATAAATACCAAATGCTAGCAATGAATGTTGGGAAGCCAGATTAGCAAATTTTCTCATTTACTATGTAGCAAAAGTGGACATTCTCGCAGATCAGTGGAAACGCTTCTTTATATAGACAATGGATTTTCTTAAAGACCACTAAAGTTATTTAAATACAACATTGAAGGACATAAAAGTCTTGGAATTAAAATATCATCATCAAATTAGTCATGAGGGTAATAAAAGGCTAAAAATATCCAAGAAAAGGGAGTGCACATTCTGTTCCATGCCACTCCGTGGGAGGCGCACCGCCGAAGAGCTTTGGGGGAGCCATCAGGCATGAGATCAGCTGTGAGTAAAGACGCAGGCGAGAATGTTCCATGGAACCAATTAGGGAACAATGACTGAAACCATTTGACTAGATAGATGCTTTCGGCGGAGGAGTCAGTCACAGGAAGATTTAGAGGCAAAGGTGGGAAGAGGACAGATTGTGAACAGCCTTGAGTGCAAAGCTAAGGACTTGGACTTCTTTAGGGCGTCGGGGTCATTGGAGACCTTGGGGCCAGGGCGAATGTGGCTGTTCTAAAACCCACACGGCAGGGCTGGCCATCACATTTCCTGTCCTGCTCAGCGTCCTCTGACACAAAGAGCCCATAAGAGGGTTAAAACCGGATGGACTACGACCTCAGGTAGTGGGCAGTTGTTTGCGGGAAAGAACTCCAAAGCCTGCTTCTCATAAACCGATTAGGTCATCTGATCATTGATCAACGTTTCCCTGAAATACACACCGGAACCACTTATGCAACATGGTGTTAACTATTATAGCAAAGCCAAAATCCTGCCACTACTCGTTTGGCAGAATCCACGCTAACACAGCACCAGGCCTTTGAGAAAGTCACAGAGTGTCTTCTTCAAGACGGACCGGAGTGGTGGATCATGTGGCTGAAGGTGACCCTGTGTCCTGAGGGATGCTAAGTCCCCTTCCAGTCCTGCCCAACCCCAGGTGAGCAGCAGTGCAGGTGGGAAATGAGCGCTCAGGGCAAACAAATCCCTCTCCGGTGATCAGGCTCCCCCGGCGCACGCTTTGGATGCCTTGAGCAGATACGTGGGAGTTATTCACCATTTCCATAATCTGCATAAAAATCAACCAGCGTGCTTTGCAGAAAAACATTTCCTGCATGCAACACGAGCTGTGTTTGTGGAGCACGGTCTGCAGATGAGCTTTTTCCTACTTCTCTGTTCCTCAGAACAGGGTCAGCGAGAATGAATGCAAATCCACAGGGTTATGAAGTCAAATAAGATCTTGGAAGCTACAACACGACTCCACTCACAAAGCAAACTTTCATATGCAAAGGCCTGTGAAGACCTGCAGGAAAGACAGCCACTTAAACGCCTCCTAAGTTCAGTGACAAAGAGCCTGCGCTGATGTCCCGAGGCTCCGGGTGCTGCTGACCTTAGCTTGGCCAGGCCCAAAGATGGAAGGCAGGGTGGGGCTTCCAGGAGCCCTTTGCCTTCTTTCCTGATGGACCTCAGCTGACAGGGCCCTGACATGGTAGGCTTTGCCGCCTTACAAGCAGTTAGTGAATCGGAAGCAAACACTCAAAACCCTGTGTGATTCCGTGTAAAAAATCACCTGCAAAACGAAGAAGCCTTTGGTAATGCACATCTTCACCTCCTAAATTACACACTTGCTCTGCAACAAACTGGCAGAGCGCCTGTCTGGCCACCACAAAGAATAGCCATTTGCTACCGCTCAGGAGGACGGAGGTTTATCCTCGAAATGGGCTTTTTATACCAGTAGGGGACACTTGCATTCAGGGAACCAGAGCCAGAGTTTGCTCATTTCCCCTTTGGGGGTCATGTTCCTGGAACCCTGGGTTGGCCTGGGGCCCTGCGAAGAGAAGGGCAGGTTTCACCCTGGTGGAAGCTGGGTCCTGAGGCCCACGGCCTGTTACAGACACGCCCTCCCCTCAGTCTGGGACCCCTGGAGAAAGAGGAGGAACAGATGCTCCCCTCCTCCGGGGTCCCCTGCCGGCCCGGGCTCTGCATGGCTGGCTCTATTTGTCAATGTTCTTCAGCTCCCGTGTGAGAAATAGCGGGCAGAGGTCCGGGGAAGATGGGCAGTGACGGGGAGCCCCTCCCAGAGCCACAGGATCATGGGTTCGGCCTCTTTCTCCCTTTTTCCTCTTCCCCTGGAGGTCCTGGCCACACAGTCCTCCCCGGAGTCAGGATAGATGACTCATGCTCCAAGAATTCTCCACTTCACTTGAAAGACCAGCCAAAGAAAGGAAACTCCCTTGCATGTGGCATCCTTCTGGGGCGCACGGGACCCGCTCTCTCCGGGGCTAGGAGGGGAGGGAATGTTATTCTTCCGCACACAAAGCCGCAGACTTATCTGTTTCCTGAGGCTGCTGCTTATTCTCCTGGAGGCTGACAACACTGGGTGAGAATAAAGTTTCATTTAACCCAGAAATATGGCTAATGTGGATTCTTGGAGGGAAGGCCCGTCAACAAGAAATGGTCCTCAGTGTTCAGTTCCAAAGACTGAGTTTATTTTTTTTTTAAATTACAAGGAATTCCTTGTTTATTTCTTAAACAAAATTTCAATTGGTTGATAACAGGACATGGGCAGGATGCTCTGAAAGGAGATTTTGTGATGGTCACAAATGCCTGTGAATGTCAAGGAACGTGAGTGGACCCTCTCAAGGAGGGAGGCTTCTCACGGACATAGGAAAACAGCAGTCCGTGTGATGAGGGCAGGGACGCAGATTAAAGAAATCTTCCTGCAAGACTCAAAACCTACTTCTGAAACCCAAGCTGGGAGGAGTTGCCACAGAAACTCTGCATTGTTCCTTGAACTCGTGAATGACTATTTTCTTGCTTGTCAATATCATGCCAGAACCAAAGTAGCCTTGAGAGATGGTGCATGTCCTATGGTTTAACTAGATGGAGAGTTACTTTGTCGGCTGGGCTGTGACAAGAGCAAAGAGGGGTCCCTGCACAAGTGGCCAGACTCCTGCTCCTGGAGAGAGGATGAGGGGCTCATGCCTGAGAGTCATCAGTGGGTCCTGGAATCTCAAGTCGGAACAGGCCTTAGTGTTCTGTCCTCCATGTCTCTGCCAGCCTCGTGCATCCCTTCTGCAGCATCCGGCAGTGACCTTCGGCTGGAGCGCCTCATGTTTGCCTGGAGCGTCGATGAGAACAGCCGGAGGAACCGGCTCGCACTGTGCCGGGCGCACGTACACGTTCAGTGAATGGCTGTCCCGGGGAACGTGACTAAGGCAGGACGTTCTGCGCCGCGGCAGAGCCGGCACTCTCCGGTATTCTGCCCCTTCCACCTGCCCAAGCATTCCCACCACCTTGTCTTGCTGGGGCTGCATAATTTTCCGCTGATGGAAAACCGTAATTTCCTTAACAGCACATTTAGTTTGCTTTGAAATTCCCAGAGATATAAATATAAACACAGACGAGCATCTTTTTGCATACAGCATGTTCGTTTTCAAACGTCCTTGCTTCAAGAGCACACATTTTCAGCCAAAGGAGTGAACTTCTTTCGGAGGGGAGGGTGTGGGTGAACGAGAATGCCTTGGGTGACACTGACATTCTCAGGCACCTCGTCTAGAAACGACGCCGAAATGGTATGAGGGCAGGGGAAGGAGCAAGAGCGGAAGCCAACACGGAGCCCAGGAGAGTAAGCACTAAAGAAGAGTTTGCTTGAAGAACCAGATTCTACTTAGGCCATCAATCCCAGAACCATCTCTGGGACATGCAGAATCCTGTACCATGTTGGGACTTTTACACAAGATTTTGGCTAAAAGCACAAATGGCAAAAAGCCTGGTATTTCAAATGGGCAAAGAGGCATAATATCAAAATGCGAGACGTTTTCATGTCTTCTGTCCACAAAGAGAGAGTTTTACCTGTTGAAAGATAGAGGGAGAACCACATTCTACAAGCGGAAGGTGGGCAGCCCTCATCCCTGGAGGCAGACCCTGGGGCAATGGCAAGAAGGGGAGCTTTGCTGGGGGGGGGGGGGGGTCACAGTGGGTGTTGACATTGTTGGAGGTGGTGTCACCTCCCTGAGCCTCTGTGTTCCTAACTCATGAGTTCGCTGTGAGAATGAGTTACTGGAACAGGCTCATTCCCACCGTTACCCTCCCCATTTCATGAAAACTCTTGCTGTTGAGCGGGCCACAGTGGCCCCTCAGTGTAACCTCCTGCCCCTCGGGCAAGGGCTCCTCCTTGTGGGGGTGCCTGGTCTGCTGCCGTGGGCAGGGCTGGAGGAGGCCAGCATCCTGGCGGCTGTTCACCTGCTCTGCACGGGGTTGCCTCCTGCTGGAGCCACGCGCCTGATGGCCAAAGAGGAAACAGGGTGCCTCGCAGTCCCCCAGCACTTACGCCGCACCCACTGCCCTGAATACTCCCAGGACTAGCTTCTGAGGCTCCCAGCCACCCTGGGAGGCGCACTCTGCCGTGACCCCAGTTCACAGAGGAAGAAGCACCAGGTGTGCCTACGGCTGGCCTCTCGGATAAGAGTTAAAACGAAACCCCTGGGTTAGACTTAACTCCAGACCCTGGACCAGCATAGCCGGGTGCCCGACATGGGATGAAGAGAGACAAGGAAGATGGCAGGTCAGCAGGGCCAAACTCAGTCGGCACTGCCTGGACGAAAGGTCTGGAGGAAAATGCCTGGCTCGTCCCGCCGGGACCAGCTCATCTACCTGGACCGCAGGCTCTGCCAGCCTGGTGCCGGGAGGGCGAGAAAGGCACCGAAAGGCAGTATCAGCTCAGTGACCAGGCCCTGTGGCCAAACCAGGGGCTGCTCCACTGAGCAACGTGTGTGACCTTCTTCAGGAGAGAACAGAGGCAGCAGTGGTGCCCAGGGGTGAGGGGATGAGGGGCTGTTCCCAGCTCTCACAGACCTCCTGCACCCCCTCGAGGCTTATCTGTGTCCCTGACCCCTCGAGAGAATGTGACTCCTTGATGCTGGGACTCTGTGGCTCAACACCTGTCAGAAGGCCTGGGCCGGCGCAGGGAGCAATAAGCGTGTGTTGATTGACCGAGTAATTAATACACAGGAAACCAGGACACACCCAGTGTGGAAACATTGGGATTGAATGTGAACTCTAAGCACTCACTCCTGCCCTGCGGTGGGCAGGTCTTGGGGGCGGCCCCACCACAGCCTGCATCACCAAGATGGTTCCATATCCACTTCGCCTTCAGCACCACCTCCCTCACTGCTGGCCCCGGTCTCTGCCACCTCAGTCTCTCCCACGAGCTGTCAGGCCCATTGCTACAAACACCACCCCATGGTCAGACTCACCTTCTATGAAGCGCCCCCATTGTACAACTGGGTAAACTGAGCCAAGGGTCCCCGGAAAAGCTGAGTTCAGCCTGAGTGTCCTGATTTCCAGGTCAGTGTCAGATGCCCCCTCCCTTCCCTTGTCCTCCTCTGTAGGTGACACCACCTGACTCAGAACTGTGCCCACTGAGTCCCCCCGAAACCTCTGTGACACCTGGTCAGGGTTTCCTTTCTCTGAGCTACACAGAGTGGTGGCCAGGGCAGCCAGCTCCAGCCCAAGAGGGGCCCTGCCGTCCCTCACCATCAGCCATGTCCGTCCTGAGGCAGGGCTCCACCGCACAGGGAACCATGACCCAACCAACCGTGGGGAACGAGCGGGTGAAGGGAGGCAGTCGGTGACCTCCGTCTGCCCTTTCCGTCTTCTCATCATTACAAATAAATCGAGTCCTTTCCCTCTTCTTACTATCTGCGATTACAGTTCTCACTCGGGTCAGAATGTGTGTGGCCGGGAGGAAATGAAGGGGAGCTCTATAAATAACTCCAGCGATTCCAAAGCCATTACGATAAAGGCAGAGCCTGGACACGCGGAAACCTCGGGGGCTGGACAGGAAGAGAGAGAAGCGGGCCAGGCAGGCTGTGTGCGCGGGAGGGAGCCAGCCGGTCTCGGGGAAGGGCCAGCCGATGCTCCCGGGGGACACCCAGTTACCCACGTGTCCAGCTTCTCTGGCCAGCCAGAAACTGGAGAGACTGGGTCTCTCTTCGAACTGTACTGTTTCAAATGTGATTAGGATCTTTAACCAGACACCACATGGGCCAGCAGCATCTGACCTGTCTGACCAGCCCCCATTCCTGACCCCAAGGAAGGAAGACATGGATTGTGGGAAAGCCAAGACGTCCATGCATGGCCCGGACACGCCACTACCGCCAGCGTGGCCGAGACACCTTGGTTCCCCAGCTTCCGCAGCTGAGGCAGAGAAAAGCACTCTTGGGGTGGGAGGGGGAAGAAGGCAGAGTCAGGGGCGGTGGGGGTCGGGTCCCCTCCACCCTCCAGAGTAAAAGGAACAGTGTACTGACACATGTATTAGCAGGTGAGCACGTCTCTCCCACCGCCTTCCCTCGCCAGTCCAGGTGGGGCCCTGCAGGCAGGCCTGGGACCAGCTGAGGGAGGGAGTGTGGGCGCTGCCGTGCCCTTGGGTTGAGGAACCTGGAGGCTGTCATTAAGGCTGGGATCATCTCTGCTGTTCTTTGGGAGGCCAAGGTCAGTCTGGAAGGACGTCTGGCCACCATGCTGTGTGTTTGAAGGCAGTGAGGCCCAGCCGAGACGGGCCAGCGGCTGGGCTGGGAACAAGTCTATTTCCCTGCTCTCAGAAGGGAAGGAGAGGCTCCCCCCGGGGTCTGCAAATCTAGGGGCAAGTCCTACAGCATTTAAGCCTCTGGGACTTGCCCAGTGGCTCCCAGTGCTGGCAGCCTTATAAAGGACAGTGTCATTCAGGGTCGGGGAGGCCACGTGGAGGCGGAGCAGCCGGCGCCGACCCAGCCCCTCTGGGTCGGAGATGAACTCCTGATTAGTTTGAGGGTGGAAACCTGGAGAGGGGAGGGTGAGGTGGGCCAGCCGTGGGGGCCGGTCAGGGTTGTCTGCAAAACTGGTGGGACCACCCAGAAGAAGCCCGTTCTGAGAAGAGATTGATGGAGGAGCCTCTTGGGAGAGAATTTTTCCAAAAGAGAGCCAGGGGACAACGCCAGGCAGGAATGAAGGCTTAGTCGTCGGAGGATAGCAGACCGCACCCAGCCCAGGTGACCTGATCCAGCCCACAGACATCAGCAGAAATCCTGGGGAGACAGGCTTGGAGCCAACACAGAAAGAGGGGTCCTCATCACCAACCAGCCTGATCTGGGGGCGCCAGAAGGGGAGAGGGCTTCGTCCACTCTTCTGCCCAGAGCAGCCCCGGCTGTGCTCCCAGAGGTGGGACGATCCCCCTGTGCAGGGCTGCAGGGTCAGCAGAAGGGACTGGCAGAGCAGTCAGGGCTGGGAAGCAGCTGGGTCCCCAAGAGGAGCCAGAACCACACGTTCTTAAGTACAAATGGGACATCTAGAGACTCCCAGAGTCACTGAGAGAGGGAACACCATGCCATCAGGTAACAGCCAGGGACAAGAAAATATGCGTTTTAGCATGAGCATTACACATATCTCTTGGTCTGCGGACCAAGAAATCGCTGAGTGCAGAAGCATCCCCACGTTGCCCGTGATCATTTGGAGCATTGCTTCACTTGGCTAAGGCTGGAAGACTCTGAGGGCAGGCATTTGTTTCTTTTATTCAAGGCTCCCTCTCCAGTGACTAGACAAGTGTCTAGTGTATCTTAGTCATGTCAGCACTTACTGAGTAAGTCTCCCCACCACAGACCTTGACC
This sequence comes from Myotis yumanensis, assembly GCF_028538775.1. Classification (NCBI taxonomy): domain Eukaryota; kingdom Metazoa; phylum Chordata; class Mammalia; order Chiroptera; family Vespertilionidae; genus Myotis; species Myotis yumanensis. The sequence goes on from NW_027223759.1 coordinate 32,678,548, forward strand.
TCAACAGTTCTCAAGCTTTCGGTAGCCGCGGACCACTTTCTTGAAATAGAACCTCAAGTGGCAGTGAAAGACCCACAACAGGTGAGCATGGAGTTACTCTGACTAAAGGGGAGATAGGGTGAGAGGCCTGTGCACAGCCCAACCCGGTTCCTCTCAGCAGACCCTGCAATTCCTCCAGGCAATTCCTCAGGCTGCAAACAATCCCGTTTGAAGCACAGATAAGGTCATGCTATAAACAGGGAGGCTGATGAGGATGCCAATGTGACTTTTCCCTCCAGGGGCATTGAAAATTCTCAGGATATAGAAGCAATGCAAGTGAGTGAATAAAAAAGCTTCAGTACACACATCCAATGGAATTATTACTCGGCCATAAAGTGGAATGAACTCTTACCATTCGAGACAGCATGGATGGACCTAGAAGGTATTGTGCTAAGTGAAATAAGCCAGACAAAGAAAGACAAATACCATATGATTTCATTTATGTGTGGAATCTAAAGAACAAAATAAACAAACAAATTTGAAACAGACCTGTAGATACAGAGAGAAGACTGGTGGTTGCCAGAGGAAAGGAGTATCGGGGGGGCTGGCTGAAAGAGATGAAGGGATTAAGTAAAAATTCATAGTTACAAAATAGTCATGGGGTGTAAAGTACAGCATAGGAAGAATAGTCAATAACATTGTAGTAACTATGGTGCCAGGTGGGTACTTGAATTAACAGAGGGAACACTTTATAACCTATGAATGTCTACCAGCTGTGCTGTGCACCTGAAAATAATACAAATTGCTGAATGCAAATTATAATAAAAAATTAAATAATGAAAAATATTTTAAAATAAAGTAATAAGCAGAGTTTGAAAAGAAAAGGAAAGGAAAAAACCTCAGGAGAGGAACGGAGACCCCTTGGGATGGTCTGAATGACGGCTCAGCAGATGGCGAATGCAGAAGTTAAAGTCAGGGCAACCTTCAGTCTACAGTGCAGGGACAGGGCAGAGCCACCCAGACCTGGAGTATCCCAGGCCTCCAGCCAACTCGTCAGCACCCCTCTGACACCTCATAAATATTAATGACCATGGGCTCAGCAGTTTTTGCATATTCCTAATTTCAAGTTCTTCCTCAGTGCTTGCTGGGACAAGGAGGCAGGTTGAATGGAGATGCAGCCCTTGCAGTTTTAGGAAATGCTGAGTTTAATTCTATTACTATTTTATGCTTCCCACCCAGACATCAAATTTTGCATTTATATGGAGTTATTCCTGACTAGGTCTAGTGGCAATGTCATGATGTCCCTGTCAGGACACATCCCAGGCAGCTGAGGTGAGCCTCCCTTCCTTCGCACCGACGTCTCTGACGTTTGCCAAACCTAATCCAGGCAGCAAGAAACTGACGTGCGGGAGAACCAGCACCCTGGAGTCCACAGACCTGGTCCCACAGACCTGGGACACCTGTGAATGTCACTGGTTTTTACAAGTCACTTGGTTTCTCTAAATCTCAATTTATCATCTCTAATGTGTGGGGAATAAGACCTGCATCGATTTCCTATTCCTACTGTAACAAATTATCACAGGTGTGGTGGGTTGAAACAAAGTTATTACCTTACAGTTCTGGAGGTCAGAGTCTAAAACGGGTCTCCCACAGTTACAATCAAATTATCAACAGGGCTGGTTTTTCTGGAGGCCCTAGGGGAGAAGTGTTTCCTTTCCAGCTTCTAGAAGCTGCTCACATTCCCAGGCTCCTGGCTCCTTCCTCCATCCACAGAGCCTGCAATGGCTGGTCCAGTCTTTCTCATGTTGTGTCACTGACTTCTGCTGACTGCTTCCATTGATAAGGACCCTGTGATCACACTGAGCCCATCTGGACTTCCATTGATAAGGACCTTGTGCTCACACTCAGCCCATCTGATGATCTAGTATAAGCTCCCTATTTTAAGATAAACAGATTGGCAACCTTGACTCCTTTCTTCCATATAAGGTAACAGGTATCGCCAATGCAATACGTGTCTCACAGTATGGTGTTGAGGTTGACCTGAGGGTGGTCAGCACAGTGCTGGACATACAGCTGAGCAGCTTTTCCTGGAAGCTGGGTACACTGGGACACATCAGCCCCCCAAAGCTGGAAGGCATGCACCACCTTGCATTGTCCCTTAGCACCTGCTAGTCCCAGTAAAGGCCGCCATCCAACTTCGCCCATCTAGCCTGCCAACCTTAGGACAAAGCAATGATGTGCCACGGTTCAGTCAACCTCCCTTTTGCCTTTGTTTGCACGGAATCAAAATGATAAACACACTTTGGCATTTCCCATCCTCTCCATCAGTGGCAATGGCACTGAGGTGGGTCCCCACTGCAACTCCAGGACACATCGGACATACAGCCACAAACCTCCCCTTTTGACATTGGGAGCCAAGCCTGGAGCAGACCCCGACCACTTTATATGGTCTTGGAGTTACTCAACCTGACTACTAGGGGACACGTGCATGGCCTCTTCCCTGACATAGTGGAGACACAGGAAGCTCCAATTGACATGAGGTGCCAGGCAGTACAATAATCCCTGCTCAGTCTCTCCTCACAAGGGCTGTTGCCCACAGTCCTCAGGAGCTTTCCCTCCAGCCTCCCTCGTTCTTCACAACCTGAACACGTCCTCCTGGCAGGACCCCCTCCTTTCCAGGCGGCCTTTCTGCTCTGTGTGTGCACACCCCAAGCCAACAGTCTGCAGTCCTCATGCAACCAAAGGCTCTGTGCAGCCTCTCACTGGAGTGTCTGTGGAAATGCACAAACTCTGTAGAATTATTAATGATCTTAGCTGCAAAGCATGGAAGACATAGAAGTTTTGGTCACATAAATGACTGAGTTAGAGGGGGCTTGCTTGGCAGGCAGTGTGGGGGGCAGGGGGGAGGAGTGCGTTTGGGTGAGGTCAATGCTGGGTTTGAGTCACTGTCCACCACTCTAGAACTGTGTGACCCAGAGCAAGTTATACTCGAACTTCAGCTTCCTCCCTTGTAAATTGCTGGCAATAACTGACTTTGCAGCAGTATAGCTAGAAAGGAAAGAGAGAACACCTACTGAAGCCATCACACCTGGTACCTGACTCTGAGTACCTATTTCTGTGTCTCCAATGACCCAAGCATGGTGGGTTCACACAACCATTTGCTTGTATCTCTCAGATCTGTGCCCCAGGAACCGGGTGGGGCCTGGCCAGAACTGCTCTGCTCCTCAGTTGGCTGATGTCTCCCGCAGAGCTCAGCGGGGGGCTGCCCTGGAGGGTGCAGGGCACCTCAAGAGCAGTAGATCCTCCTTACTCACGTAGTTACATTCTATAAAACCCCACAAGCACAGTGAGCACTCTCGGAGCCCCAGCTCCCAGGGAAGGGCAGGGTGACTCCCGCAAGCCTCTGCTCCCGGCGTTTCTGCTGACGGATCAATATGTAACCTTGTTTCGTGCTTCTGTTTAAAGACACCTTATTAATATCTGTTTCTTCAAAATAATTAATTAGATGAAATATAATTATTAATTAGAGTTAGAATCGGCAGTATTTCTTCGAACACCAAAATGTTGGCTGAGAAGCGTTTGAGCTCCTCCTGCCCCTGAGTAACGGTGCCTGTGAATTTCTCTGGTGGCCAGACCCCCACGGTGCTGCCCACTACACTGGGTTTCACATCGCTCATCATCTCAGGAATCCACACACCCAGTCGCTTCCCCACCTTTTCTGTAGCATCGTCATGCTACTTGAGCAGCGACCAGAGTGGCCTCATGTACGGATGGGCACGTTTCCTCTTCCTTGTTCTCGGTGGGTGTACCATCTTGCTGATGCACTAACTGTGAGCTCACAGCCCACAGCCCACAGCCCCATCCCTCAGGCCTGAATGGAGCTCATGGACACACAGTTCTCTCCAGGAGGCACCCCTCAGGCTCCCTGAGCTCAGGGATACTAGGCCGAGCGGCAGCACTGTGCTTGGGGCCACTTCAATCAGTCAAATCACCAACAAAAAGCACAAAAATGGGGCAGAGTGGACCCTGAAAAGGACGCTTGTTTGCGACATGAGCTGAAACAAGGAAGCAGAGTGTCACCTTGTGGGACCTCAGATGAGGACCTGCCCTTGGGCCACTCAACGTTCCCCTCCTCTCTGCACACATCCACGAGGGGCCACAAGGATGGTGCGAGCACTGACTTTGAAGTTGCAAAGCAATTTTAGTGAGCAGGGGCATTCACATGCCCAGAGTGTGTGAGGAGGGGACCGATTTCGCTGCTGTCTCTGCAGAACAGGCCGGAGAGCTGCACCCGGTAGGGACTGTCCACTGTGACCCTCCAACACGAGGGCCTGCGGGTGACTGGGCCTTGTGCTTCCCCCAGAGTGGGCACCCAAGAGGAATAAGCAGGAAGCTGATTGACCTTTCCCGACCTAGCTATGGAGGTGACATGGCCACTTCTGCCACGTTCTGTGGGTTACAAGTGGGTCCGGGTTGAAGGAGAAGAGAATTGGGCCCCACGTCTCGGCAGGGGAGATGTTACGCCATCTTTGGAAAATACAGCCAGCCAGAGTGTGGGAAGGAACAATAGTTATTATTTGATACAGAGCAACAACAACAAAAGCCGTTTCAAGCAGACGCCCACACGTGTAGAAGTAATTACTCAGAAAGATTGCTTCTGCAATTATCTCCTGACTCCCAAGACTCTAACTGCTAGTGCGCCTCAGCCGGCTACATCTTTAAGTTAAGAAGAGCAGTGAGGAAGCCAGGCAGCCCTATAACCCAGGATTTTACATCCAACTAGGACACAGCTGGGTCCTCCCCACATGTCAGGAATCCACGCCTGGACCACGGTGATCTAGGACATGGGTTTACTCAAAAACAAGCAACCGGAGGGCCTGTGAAAAAAATAACACAAGATTTGCCAGTCCCTGCCTTGAATCTATGAATCTATAGGTCTACAGTATTTTTTACAAATACTCCAAGTTACCCTGGCACAGCCACTAGAACGGGTATCCTTCTGCAAGCTAGGAACTGGGGGGGACCCACAGCCCAGCATCGTCACTCACTCAACTCCTTCAGGCGTCACCAGAGATCCTGTTGAGGCAGATCTAGACCCGCCCACATTCCCAGGATCTACTGAAGAGGACGTGACTGATGGCCAATGCCCGGGTCCCCAGCCACCAGGAAGGGCCCTGGGTCTCCCCGACTCTGTGACAGAAAGCGGGAGAGGAAGGTGAGACGTATCCCAGTCGGACTTTGTTAATCCTCATTTAAAAGCACCACATTATCAACGGGTATTGTGGTCAGAAGACTGACGCTCCCCACAAAAGATGTCCACGTCCTAATCCCTAGAACTTGTAAATATGTTAACTTACATGCAGGAGAGTTTACGGCCAAAGATGAAATCAAAACGTGCCCCATATTTTACCATCATTAATTTATCATGCTGGGAAAAAGGACAACACATGTTTGGCACAAGTAGGGGTTCAATCCGAGGTATAATAAATGACTAGAGTGCTCCCTTATTTTGCTTTGCTGTTATCTTCCAAGCACTCAGTTTTACTTTAGTAAAAGGTAGTTAATACACGAGAACTTTGGAGAGAGCATAGAGCAGGGAAATTAACACGGGCTTCTAGGGTTGGCATGGAGCCTTTGGGGAGACGTGAGGCCGGCAGTCTGCATGGAGTTCATCCGGTTTCTACAATCACTTCCAATTTCTACAATCAAAAGCAATAGAAACTTATTCACATTTACAACAGGTATTTACATGTCAAATCCCAGGCAAAGGGCCAACCTCTCTGTTATATAGAGAGAGCTACTAGAAAGTATTAAAAATAAGACTTAGCCGAAACCGGTTTGGCTCAGTGGATAGAGCGTCAGCCTGCGGACTGAAAGGTCCCAGGTTCGATTCCGGTCAAGGGCATGTACCTTGGTTGCGGGCACATCCCCAGTAGGAGATGTGCAGGAGGCAGCTGATCGATGTTTCTCTCTCATCGATGTTTCTAACTCTCTATCTCTCTCCCTTCCTCTCTGTAAAAAATCAATAAAATATATTCAAAAAAAAAATAAGACTTAAAAACAAAACAGACACAAGGACAAATGATTTGAAGGATATGGATGCTTGATGGGAAAGAAAATGCAAAGCGCTGTTGATGCAATAAAAATACACCGAGCTTCACTCTTAATAAGAGGAAAGCAAATGACAGCTACACTGGAACTGAAACGAGTAAGTACAACCTCTTGGAAGGTTTCTTGAGGAACAAACGCCTTCATCCATGGCTTATGGGAGCGGCAGTCTGTACACTCTATTGGAGACTAATTTGACAATTCCTATCAATGCCCATCAAGTGGCAAATCAGTCCCTTCGTCCGCCCATGCCACTTGGGGAATTCACCTGACAAACCTAACCAAAGAGAAATGAAATGATAAATTTGATGGCAGCTTTGTTTGTGATAAAATATTAGAAACAACCCAAGCATTCATGGGGGAGGGGGCTGCTTTGGCTCATCCATTTTGTGGAATTATATACAACTGTAAAAAGGAATGATAAACTCTCTAGGTGTGATATGGAAACATCTCCAAGATATAGTGTTAAGTGAAAAATATCAAGGAGAAGGACAATGTGCATAATATGCCACCTTTGGGATAAAATAGAGGGGTTAGAAAATCAGACTCTATATTAATATTTGCTTGTGTGTATGCATGGAGGGTCTCTAGAGCAGCGGACGCCAACCTTTCGGACCTCGCGGAGTGGTCCGTGGACCACCGGTTGGCCACCACTGCTCTAGAGGATGCCTGAGATTTGAAAGCGAGGTAGGAAGTGAGATCAATGTATGGCAGGGATTGGAGGTACTTTTCACTGTACTATTCTGGCTTTTGAACATCAATGGTTATAAATGCATTGTATTCATTAAATTTTTTTAAAATATATATTTTATTGATTTTTTACAGAGAGGAAGGGAGAGGGATAGAGAGTTAGAAACACCGATGAGAGAGAAACATCAATCAGCTGCCTCCTGCACACCCCCTACTGAGGATGTGCCTGCAACCAAGGTACATGCTCTTGACTGGAATCGAACCTGGCACCACTCAGTCCACAGGCCGAGGCTCTATCCACTGAGCCAAACCAGTTAGGGCTCATTAAATTTTAATTACATAAAAAGTATTGTGTAGTAATTAGAATGTTTAATGTTCCAAATTGCAAACAATAGATGTGTCCTTGATGGGATAAGGAGCATGATGGAAAGGCCAGTAGATAATGTTTTCCTCCTTCCGTAAAATATTAGCCTGGAAACACAGCCAAGCAAGAACTGACACAAAAGCCAGATGCAATGGCCGGTGAGTGCAGGCACAGTTTAAACAATGTTAGCACAATTTCTGTTCTCGGTGAAATACATTTTAATTGTGGTATTGAGACATAACCGAAGTTTATTGTTGGTTTTGTATGTTTACTGTTTCTGATTTTCTTCTTACAAAGGAGAGAGAGAGAGAGAGAGAGAGAGGGAATGTTAGATGTCTAAGTAAATCAATTATGTGACTATGTATTCATTATTCACATGTGTTAAGAACAAGAGAATTCTCTGGCATGTTTAGTAAAAAATGTTTACCAAAGAAGAGGTATAATCTCATGTAAATTATGCCTTTTCTCAAGTGCTTCTAATTGTACTATGTTTTGTGCATGAGCAATCTGATACAAACCCCCCCATAAATATTATTATAATTATGTCAAAATGCATTAACAATGGCAGTTCTTAGATATTATTATCCTTTATTGGTCCCTTAAGAAATTACCAGGCTTGATATATTTAGAACATAAATCCATCACACCAAATTATAGTTACACAAATCCCTTTTAGGTACACACTCTACCCATTCTGAAATAGTCTTCCCTACTTAATTAATAAACGAACCACATCATTTATCATCCCCCTGTGGCACTTTTTACAGCTAACAGGACACTCTTCATAATTACGCAGGGACAAAGGCCTAAGCCAGGCAGCAGCGGCAAGCGGAGACACTACCTGTCGTGGAATTCATAATTAAATGTAAACCGCAGAGTCTTTATAAGGTTGGTTTGGTTGCAATGAATTGTATCTTTCCAATTATAATACGACTTGCTTCTAGCGGGCACCGTGTGCTGTTTTCTGTAAGGGCACGTTAGACAGAATCAATCACGACCCCTGCAAACTGCCCTCTTGTCAAAACCCACCGTGTCCACCATGATTAATGGTTCACGATAAATTTGATGGCGGGTTCCCTAAGTGAATCTTGCTGTAGTCTGTTCAAATGTATTGCACCTAATTCTCTTCCTAATCTAAAATTCACTTGTGCATTTTTTATTATTGTTGTTGTGCCTTTTGGAGAATCGCTTTAAGTTTTCACTTCCTCCCATTTAAGATATAGCCCTTGCCACACATGTGAGGGCAGTCAGGGTTCAGAGCTCCATCCTTACAGCTCTGAACTGTCTCCTTCCGTCTCCCAAAGCCAAGTCCACCAATGCCAAGAAAGAAATAGTCCAGCCTGTTATAAGTACTGAAGTCACAGTGTTAATTATTCCACAGACTCTGTCAATTCGTCTCTTCACGTAGACATACCCCAGGTCCTTTTGTTCTGTTTGCAACATGGGAACGATCCTGTCCTCATGTTACTAGTCATGTTTACACGGAGTGTTGGAAGCTCGTGGGTACACGTGTGAAGCCACTGAAGTTGCCTGCAGCATGTTTTGTGCTTTGGGGTGTGCATTTGTACCTCATGAAAAGTTGTCCATCGCATTCATCAGCTTCTCAGAGGGCTGACCTGAGGGCGGCATTGGTGTGGGGCTGAGAAGGCCCATTGGAGCTGAAAACTCCTTGGAACTTCTAGTCAAGGCCCAGCAACATCTGCACGGGAGATAAGTCAATGTCCGAGGACTCAATGTCACTCTGAGAACAGTTTGTGGGTTTGAACATTGTTTTCTAACAATGGGATATGAAGAAATGCCTCCTGGGGTCTAGATGAAGCTGTTCTTTTTTTTCCAGTTGAAATTGACTGTCTTCTGACTGCTGAGAGCTGAGAGATGATGTCGTCTTCATTTGCCTGCTTGCTTTTCACACAGACGGTCACATGTTTTGTCTCCATGATATTTCAAAAACATGCTGGTTCCCTGCCTCTTAATGACCATCCCATTAAATATATCCAATTTCTATATCTTCCTTAACTACAAAATGCTTCAAAACCAGCAGGCCTCACGACATCCTACTTTGAATGGCATAGAAGGCACAGTGGAGCTTGCTTGCTGTCTCAATCAGATGACGTAAAACTCTCAACTAGGTAATGTTTCACTCGGGATCACCCATAACAGCACCCATGGTTTCAGGAAATGCAAAAATAATAATGTCAGCTAAACACACTAAGGTGATTATTTCTGCTTTACAAATAACATATTTTACAAATATAAGACAGCTTCCTATCAAAGTTCATCTATATTTAAAAATCAAGGCTGGGTCCCTGTCTGAACAGCCAGATGCGGGCTCCTGGCACATGGCAGGGGAAGAAAGAGAACTGACAGTTATGGAGTCTCTCCTGTCCTATTGCACTTACTTATAACACATTTAATCCTCACACACAGCCCCAGAAGTTAGTATCATCATTCTCCTATCACGAATGATGACACTGAGGCTCAGAAAATGCCCATACTTTGCCCAAAGTCATTCCAGCTACCAGAGTCCAGATTGGAGACCCAGATTTAGCTCTCCGTGAGTCTGTGTCCCCAGGTAAAGGATAAAACCTAGTCCCTTGGGACCATAACCTTGAGCAGTGCACCAACTTCCTGCTCAATAACCTAGCATATGACCTAGAAATTGGAGTATTAAGTAGTCAGAGAGAAAAAGGACCTACCAGGAAACAGTGACAAAGCATTACCTCAGATATGACCTAAACTAGGCCCTCAAAGGCCATCTGAGTGGGTTCTGGTGACCCTATAGGACAAGGACAGATTGAGGAGGTCTGGCCCAGGCACAGGGACTTGAAGGGCAGGAAAGAAAGACTCACACTCGAGTCGGGGAGCTGACTCATCCGCAGCTGAACTGAGCTGAGCTGTAGGGTGGGGGTGGAGGGATCCCACCGGATCCATGGACAGACACAGCGGAGGTCTCTCTGGGAGGAAGCAGAGAAGGGTGTCAGATGAGGTGCTAGACTCAGGGGAAGACCAATGGTATTGGGAAAATCAGAGAGCAAGCTCAGAGGTGGTCTGGACAGCCCAGTGGTAGTAAGTGGGTGCCCAGCTGCAGACTAAGATGGGAGGATGGGAGATGTCATGTGGCAGGGAGCCTCTGTCCCAGGCCCCCCAGCATGGCCAGCTTCACCTTGGAAACTTAGCAGGACAAGGTCCTTGGGTGCTGCACCTCAGCCACCTTAGACATCTGCTCTTGGGGAACAGGACTGACAAGAATCCTCAGGGTGGGGGGTGGGAAGAGATGGGAAGCCAGCTCAAATGCCTCTATTGACCATAAGATGGGAAGGAGTAGGAGTAACTAATACAAAAAAACAAAAAACTAGGAGTCTGAGAATAAAAGTTGAGACTTTCCTGACCTCGGTTCATGACCAGCAATTAGCAGAGGATGCTGCTTCCGGCAGTGACACAGCGCACAGCAGGTGTCTGAAGCTTGGGTAGAATTGTGATACCTCTGATTGAGAAGATGGAGTGGATTCCAGGTGTGGGAAGAAAATGAACAGAAGTGAAAAGATTCGAAAACAGTGGGTTTTCAGGTAACTTGAGCCAAATGGCTTTTCAGGTGCAGGCTGCACCTCCAGGGGATAGGAGAGAGATGGAGAGCGCCGAGAGCAGGGCTGGATGGCTCTGAGGACACTCGCCTCGGGCTGGGCAAGATCTTTAACCTGCACCATTGCGGGACAGAGTCATAAGCAAGGTGAGCCAAATGGGATTTTTCCCTCTCTCTGGCAAGGAGACAGCGGCTTTCCAATTAAGCATTGCATCTGCTGACTCATCAGGTCAGCTTTCCTCCCAGCAAAGGTGCAGATGCTGCCCCCGCAGCACCCAGTGCCTGGGAACTTCGGAAGGCGGGGGGCTCATAGGGTGCTTTCTGAGACTGTTTCTGGACAGGATGCAAAGCCAGCATGTCAATGTTTGTCTTTGCTTTCAACAACTGGGCAAGCATGCTTTTGGGGTGTCTAGAAAAAAAGAGATCTTCTGTGAGTGGCTTTAAAGGAAAATTATTGACTTCTCTCTCACTCCTCTGCTCTCTGACACATAAGCTTTATTTCCTCCATTTGTCATATTCTTCTCTTCTCTGGTACTTAAGGCAAAAATAAACCTCTTATAGGCCTGGGGTGTGACCACCTACTATGACCTTCCCAGTCAGCAATTTATGATCAGCTCACCCTGTGAGGTTACTTTCGGTTAGATTTATTACAGAGCCCCTTTTCATCCACAGACTGAAAACATCAACAGCCTGAAAAAGAAGAATCACATGGTCATGTCAACAGATGCAGAAAAGGCATTTGACAAATTCCAATACACATTCATGATAAAACACACACACACACACACACACACACACCTTCTAGAAATAGAAGGGAACTTTCTCAAATTGATTTTTAAAAAACTACCTACAAAAGTCCTAGCTAACATCATACTTAATGGTTAGAAACTAGAAGCTTTCCAGCTAAGATTCCAACCAGGCAAGGCATGTATGTCCTCTCTCACCTCTTCTTTTCAACATCATGCTGGAAGTCTTTGCTAATGCAGTAAGGCAAGAAAAGGAAATAAAAGGTACACAGATTGGGAAGGGAGAAATAAAACTGTCTTTGTTTATAGATGATGTGATCATTTGTGTAGAAAATCTGAAAGACAGACCAAAAAACTCCTGGAAATAATAATTGATCATAATGACTTTTAGGAGACAATGTTAAGTAACAGCACTGTATACAATACTATATGATTGTAAAAAAATGATAATATTTACATTCTACTTTATAACTTGTTCTTTCCACTTAATGGCATACCTTAGATATCTGTCCATTTCAATTCATGTAGGTCTCCTTCATTCTTCTTTCTGTATGGATAGCATCCCATTAGATGACATCAAATTCACTTACCTGGTTCCATGTTGAAGACATTTAGGTTGCTTCAGAAGTCGTTGCTTGGTTAGTGTTTGCTTGAAGTATGATTTCATGGATCCCCTTATTATTTCAGTGTTCCCTTAAATATCTTCAAAACACAAATTGGCTTTTACTAAGGTTTCTCCAATATGCTTACTTTTGTAAATAAAAATTTTAGGATAATACTATTGACAGTTGTTACCCCTGAGTATATCAGAGAGGAAGGTCATGTGGCAGGAATGTGCTAATATATTTCACTTTATTCTTTTTCTAGTACCAGAGTTTTTACAACTAAATGTAATGCTTTTCCATTTTTAATTAAAATATATAAATATACTGGGTGTCCTAAAAATGTGCACACACGTTAATAGCTGATAGCTCAATTTTGAAAATGAAATGTGTTTTAATAAACACTGCCTTTATCATTATTCAAAGTGCATGTATACATTTGGAGGGACACCCTATATAATGCCGCAATAACAGTCACACAAACTGGTTTTCTTCTTTAGGGCTATGTCTCAGGGGATGTATCTGGAACAGTAATTTTCACTGCTGTTCCACCCCATCAATAGCCATCTGGTGTGAATGCATCAAAATTATACCTATTTTTTGTCAGATCAGAAAAAAAATATAATACATTTTTGGTGTGCCACAGAATGTTAGTAATTAGGTTATGTGTTCCGTGAGATGAAAACCCGCTGATCTAGAAGTTAGATTACTGGCTTAAATGGTGTGCTCTCTACTCTCCTGGTCAGGGGTGATGGCAGAGGTGCAGCATTCTGCAGAGGGTTCCTACCATTAGGGGAAAAGAAAATAACGGTATACAACCGAGTACTGTCGAATTGTGGAAGTTCCACTCATGCAGCTGGTCTTAAAAACCCATGAGAAAAGATCCCATTGGTGGAAATGCTGGGACAGGTCCTGCACACGCAGCTGCATTCTCGCCTAGTGGTCGTTCTGGATCAAAACCCCGAGGGGAGCACTGAGGACTGTCACTTTTTACGAAAACTCAGCGAGGTGGTTGGTGCGTTGAAGGGTGCGGAATGGTGAGTCCATCTCAGGCTTACCAGATTCCTTCTGTTCCACCTTTTTCTGTCACTGGTTTTATCCTCCTGCTGGCTTCTCTCAAGGTCACTAGACAGCTCCCCCAGCAACCGCAGCTTCAGTGGTTTTGCCCACATCCAGAAGTTGAAAAATAAATCACTGTACTTTGAGCCGATTGCGCTATTCCTGAACCAATCCCCAGGGCCAGGTGGCTGACACATGCTGATTGGCTCTGAACCGCTGTTTCAAGAGCCAATGACACTGGAAGGAGGAGGAACAAATAACTGTAATTGGCTGAGGTCAGTCAAGACCCACTCCTAAAGCCCCAGAGGTGTCCATCTCAAGCACGCCTGGCTGCTGCACAAGGAGAGAGATGGCCAGGCATGGCCACCAGGAACCTGCTCTGTGGGCCGCCTTAGATTTTCCATGGTTGGAAAGGCAAAAAAGACCACCATGTATTGGGCCCGATTGTGTTCTGGGCACTGAGTAAGGAGTCTTTATTATTTATTTTAATCCTCACAAGAAATTTTGGGAGAGGCACTGCTATCCTTAAGGAAATTTCATCTCAGAGAGTTTGAGCCATTGCCTAAGGTCAGACAGCTAATATGCATCAAAGCTTAGCTCATGGATTTCATTGCTTCTTGGCATAACTTGCTGACGACCCTGAGGTCCATCTGAGTTCAGCAGGATAAATAGAGTTTAGGTTCTGCTTCCTTGAAGGTTTGGGGAGGGGTTGTTTTGTTTGGCTTTTTGTTGTCATTATTGTTTAAAAGCCATGTGGAATATATATATATCTCCAATGTGGGTGTGGGGGTTTTTTTTTCCACTTAAGCATCTTAATGAAGCATTTGTTCGTGTTATCAGATGCTGGCCTAGGACCAGATTGAAGGAATGAATCATAGCTGATGTAAGGTGCATCTCAGTAGAGCTATTATGTGGTACCCAGGAGCACTGTACTTTATGATACAAGATCAGATCTCCACCCTTGACCCGGGTGAGCAAGTATGATGTCATGAATTAGGTGCTTGGATGCAGTTCAAAGAGTTGAGGACAAGCTATGAAAACCAGGGAAAGCAAGGAAACCTTGGGATCACCAGAAAGTCACCCATCTCTCTCCCCTCCCCGACCCTGCCTGCAAAGCTGCTAGGAACTCTCAGTGGAACCTGGTGGAGCACTTCATGAGTCCAGGTTTGTACTTTTCCCTGAAAGAAGACAGGTTGTCAGGAGCTTTGGGCTGGTGAGTCTTCCAAGAAATCTGTTCCAGGGGAACTTCGTGGAAGAAGAAATTCTACATTCCCTGCAAGCTTTGGGCTTTCTGTTGTTACAAGAATGTGGACCACGGCCCCTGACTGCAGTTCTGCTTGAGGGGAGTATCGAGTGTGCGGGTGGGCAGGTGGGTGGAGGGGTGCCTGGGTAAGTGCACAGACTTATACAACCCGACATGGGTGTCCTTGACTTCCAGAGAGTGGCGACCCTGCGCAGCAACACCAGGGAACAGCCCAAGAGGGAGGGCTCACAGACATGCGTGTCTGAATAAAGGAAGGTGAGAGAGACTTGCAGTCCTAATGCTTCATCCAGACTCGTTTTTCTCCAGAGACTGCATGGAAGCTCTGTGGTTGGAATGATTAATTGTGCTGAGCTCCACCTGAAATGCTTACATATCCTCAAACCATTTCATGTTTGCCTTTACTCAAAATAATCAGTTACCTTCTAATTAACGTGAACCCTAGTACATGGAAGGTGTAGTTCAGGCCAATAAAAAGGGAGGTGATATCATGTTAGCAGTTTCTCAAAAGCAGTTTAAAAATGACATTCTTAAGCGTAATACGCTGAAGACATAGAATGCCCCAAACTTGTAATGATGTTGTTTAAAACATGCCCTAGCTGATTTGGCTCAGCGGATAGAGCGTCGGCCTGTGTACCGAAGGGTCCTGGGTTAGATTCCAGTCAAGGGCACGTACCTCGGTTGCAGGCTCCTCCATGGCCTGGTCCCTGATCAGGGCGCGTGCAGGAGGCAACCAATCGATGTGTTTCTCTCACATTGATATTTCTCTCTGTCTTTCCCTCTCTTTTTCACTCAGTCTAAAAATCAATGGAAAAATATCCTTGGATGAGAAATAAATAAATAAATGACATAGCAGGGCACCCATGGGTGAAGAGAGGTGGGGAAAACTACAATATAGTATTCTTTTCTAAGGAAAACTACCCAAAGAAGTTGCCTGGCCTGGTAGCTCACTTGGTTAGAACATCATCCCGATACACCAAGGTTGTAGATTTGATCCCTGGTCAGGATACATACAAGAATCAACCAGTGAACTCATAAATAAGTGGAACAGCAAATATATATCTCTCTCTAAAAATCAATCAATAAAATTTTTTTTCAGTTGGCCCAGATTCATGCAAAGACTGCCATGTTTTCTGTCATGTGACCCCTCAGCCTACAACTGATTGGACCAGAGGTGGCTTCCCCACCCCCCACAAATAGAGAAATCTGTAATGGATGGGGTTTAGGGTGGGGGGGGAGAAGGTTTACACAATTTTCATTCAAAATAAAAATATGAGTTCTCTTTATCAAAAAACAGGGGAAACATGCCATTAAATGTAATAAAATATAAAGCTTTTCCCTTTCTTCCAGTCTCTGGAGGTGTCTTATTTGCTATTCAGTGTCATTTTAAGTCAGGAAAAAATAAAACTTTAATTTTTTACCATGAATTTTATCATTCTCCTTTATATTGTGTGATTCCTGTTTCAATGCAGTGTCAGGGGATTTAACTCATATGCTGATTAACCAAAATCACACAATTTCTATTTTGTAGCTCATACATGCATCTATGTTTTCTTCTTACCAGAACATTGACAAAACTGCCATCATTAAAACAGCTGTTATGTCATTGCATGATACGCACATTTTCTCCTCACACTCTCTACTTTGGGCTTACTGATGAGTACGAAAAGGCTTATGTCCTTTCCCTCTTTGTCACCCTCTGTGTGTAAGTGGTTGACTACTACAGGGAAGTAACATGAGCAAGGAAAGATACAGTAGGATTCCCCGGTCATTTGTGTTGTCACTGTCTTTTCCCTATGCTCGGAGCAAGATCTGGATCTCATGAAAAGTGTGGCCTTGTGGGGGTCACCTGTGTCTCCCCCTTCCTCAGTCATAGATGTATCAGGGTTACCACTCACCTTTAACACTGAGGCTCACAGAACTCCCACAGCCCACGAGTCTGAGGGAATTCTGTGTTTGGGGCATTACAGAGGCTCCATGTGAACGAGGACACACAATTGTATCTCCTCCGCTCACACCCAGCCTCCACTGTCTCAGTGGGTTTCTCTTAGAAAAAAAGTTCAAACAAAATTGTTAACAATTTTGGTAGCAAAGCATTGAACCAGCCCAGAGACCTTTGAGCACAGGGTCCCTGTACGACGGCACCGATCATGCATCCAGGACAGTGGCCCTGCTCCTTGGTGAGAAGGACCAAGTTAGCCCAGCCAATCAGATTCTCTCCATTGAAAATGGAAACAGAGATGTAACACTGAGTGGAGGCTCAGTCACTAAGTACCAGTAGAGGAAGCAGGGGAAGAACATATCTGAGCCACAAAAGTCCAGTAAAGACTATTCACAAACTTCTGGACCTGAGTATCTAGGATTTTCCTTAGCTTCTCATGACCTCCCATTTCCACGCCTGTGTGGTCTCAGCTCCACCGCAGTCTTTGCACTTCGCATGAGGTCTGGGCATGTGGCTGAAATTTTACTTATTACCACACTTGCCCTCCTACTGCCTCTCTCATCACTTGGCATAATTACCGTAACTCTCTGTTCCCTGCAGCTAGGAGTCTGATAAACAATTAAGGTAAATGGTTGTTGTCAGTACAATCATGTTGGAGCAAAAGGAGGAGTTTAGATAAATGAACCCCAAGAAAGAGTATGTTAATGTCCTTAGCACTTTTAGGTGAGGTGGAACCTGCTCAAATAGCAATTTCTCTGCTTAGGCAGATGAAGATGAAATGAAACAAGGATAGTAGTTCTTAGATGATCCAACTGACATAACTATATATAGGGATGTTCTTTCTGAGTTATTTAAAATAGCAAAAATTTACAAACAACCTAAATGTCTAACAATACAGGATTGGCTAAACAGATTACATC
Source organism: Myotis yumanensis (assembly GCF_028538775.1). Taxonomy (NCBI): domain Eukaryota; kingdom Metazoa; phylum Chordata; class Mammalia; order Chiroptera; family Vespertilionidae; genus Myotis; species Myotis yumanensis. The sequence goes on from NW_027223759.1 coordinate 32,695,799, forward strand.
ATTTGGTTGGTATTTCCTTTCAGGAAATAAAAAAAGTATGTTCGTAAAAGAATATCTTAGCAGTGTTCCTATCAAGATGATCATGGTAACATTGCCATTATATTGAATGTATAAATATTTATTTATTTATTTGTTTGTTTATATGAGTAGAGCAAAGACCATAAAGTTACAAGCCATTATCTTTGGACTATAGGAGTAAGAGTTTTTTTTTTCTATTTTTCATTTCATAATTAAAAGTTTTTAATGTATTTTAAGCTTTGATTTTAAAAATTAATAAATTTCTTCAAAGAATCCAGTAAGTCCCATCAATACAATTCCACACTTGAGAAGTAACTTTATAATTGTAATTTGACCTCTCATGAAATAAAGAATGATAATTAAGAGGGTGCATTTCTGAAGTCAAATGGCTCTTGATTCAAATTACAGGTCTGCCACTTTCTAGCTATTTGACCTTCAGCAAAAAATCTGCATCAGCCCATTATGAGAATTAAATGAGATGATAAAGTCCCTTTGGGAAGGGCTTATGGTCCATCCTATTAATTTTATATCCAAGATTGAAACTATCAACTATGAAGAAAACAACCGCCACTCAGAACCATGGGGAAGTTGGCCCAGTGGGAGATCTACAACTGGAGGAAAAGAAAGAAGCACAGTGAGACTGAGTGGGAGCTACGGAGGCACCAAAACCAGAGGTACACAGTCACACGCCACGCGGGCTGCAAATGGATTCTCGGTTTTTTACGAACCCTCGAATCCTCTGGGCTTGCTCGGGGCGGGTCTCTGAGGCCCCAGATCCCACAGGGAGAGGTGGCCACGGCCTTGCAGTGGTCGGAGAGCGAGGGAAGCTCTGACACGTGGCTGCTCGCCGGCACCGAGGGACAAGAAGTCCTGGTGTCCCGGGGAGGCGAGGGGCGCGGAGACGCCGCCATCGCTATTTCCTCCACGCTGGCGACTCCCTGTGACCCCGCCCTACCCTCAGGGCTGTGCCAGAGGCACAAGAGGGAATGACTGTGCTTTTACAAACTCTCAAATCCACTGAGCTGGTTCGGGAGGGTCTTTGAGGCCCCAGGCCCCAAGGCGAGAGACGGCACGGCCTTCCAGCAGTCAGAAAGCGAGGGAGGCTCTGGCGCTCGGCTGCTCGCCAGCACTGGGGGACGCAAAGTCCTGGAGTCCTGGATAGGCAAGGGGCCGCTGAGTCTCCGCCCCGGCGACTCCCTGTGACCCCGCCCTACGCAATTTACATTCCCATCTGGGCTGTGCCAGACTCACAAGTAGAAACGCCTTTGCTTCTGCAAACTTTCAAATCCACTGAGCTGGTTCAGGCGGGATCATGAAGCACCAGACCCGACGGGGAGAGGCAGCACGGCCTTGCAGCCATCAGAAAGCGAGGGAGACTCTGTTGCACAGCTGCTCGCCGGCACTGGGGGACACAAAGCCCTGGCAGAGAGTCAAGGGGCCGCGGAGACTCAGCCAGTGCTATTTGCTCCGCCATGGCGACTCCCTGAGTCTCAGCCCTAATCAATTTACATCCCCATCCAAGCTGTGCCAGGTGCACAAAAAGACCCACCTGTGCTTTTGCAGCCTATCCCAACAAATTGCAGACTTCAACTGCTCGCAGCCATGAGAGACACACTCAAGAAGCAGACCCAGGAGAACCAGGATGGCGGCATAAGGAAGAGACCTTTGCGTGCTACCTCACACAACAACATCGAAACTACCAAATATCAGACAAACACCTAGCATACAGAACCATGGGAAAGTTGGCCCAGTGGAAGCTCTACAACTGGAAGGAGAGAAAGAACATTGAGACTGAGTAGGATGTGACACCAAGTACAGAGCCCAACCCAACAAACTGCAGATTTCAACTCCTCGCATAGAAAGAAGCGCATTGAGACTGAGTAGGATGTGCAGAGGCACCAAGTACAGAGCCCATCCCAGCAGGCTGCAGATTTCAGCTCCTTGCATCTGGGAGGGACGCAATCGAGGGGCAGAGTCGGTCCGGGGCCGGCCAGGGCTGGGCCTGACTCGGCCGGCACTGTGGAACTGCTGTACCAGCAAGCGCACAAACATGCCCACTGGTCCCAGTCTCTTGTGGGGCGCTGGGGGACAGCAGACAGGCAGTCTGTGCACTTGGTGGAGGGCAGGAGTGCTGGATGTTGAACCACCAGGAACGCCTGGAGATTTTGTCTAGTGGGGAGCCGCCGGCAGGGGACAGAGGGCCAAACTTCCTGTTTCCCCGGTAAGGCTGGGATGGCCCCGGTGAGGTCGGGATGGCCCCGGTGAGGTTAAAACGGTCCCGGTGTGGTAGGGACGACCCCGGTGAGGTTGAAACAGCCCCCGTGAGGTAGGGACGACCCCAGTCAGGTCGAAACGGCCCCGGTGTGGTAGGGACGACCCCGGTGAGGTTGAAACGGCCCCCGTGAGGTAGGGACGTGAGGTAGGGACGACCCTGGTCAGGTTGAAACGGCCCCGGTGTGGTAGGGACAACCCCGGTGAGGTCGAAACGGCCCCCGTGAGGTCGAAACGGCCCCCGTGAGGTAGGGACGACCCCAGTCAGGTCGAAACGGCCCCGGTGTGGTAGGGACGACCCCGGTGAGGTTGAAACGGCCCCCGTGAGGTAGGGACGACCCCAGTCAGGTCGAAACGGCCCCGGTGTGGTAGGGACGACCCCGGTGAGGTTGAAACGGCCCCCGTGAGGTAGGGACAACCCCGGTCAGGTCGAAACAGCCCCGGTGTGGTAGGGACAACCCCGGTGAGGTTGAAACGGCCCCCGTGAGGTAGGGACGACCCCGGTGAGGTTGAAACGGCCCCCGTGAGGTAGGGACAACCCCGGTCAGGTCGAAACGGCCCCGGTGTGGTAGGGACAACCCCGGTCAGGTTGAAACGGCCCCGGTGTGGTAGGGACGACCCCGGTGAGGTTGAAACGGCCCCCGTGAGGTAGGGACGACCCCGGTGAGGTTGAAACGGCCCCCGTGATGTAGGGACGGCCCCGGTGAGGTTGAAACGGCCCTGGTGAGGCTCAGACGGCCCTGGTGAGGTTGAGACTACTCCAGTGAGGTTGGGACAAATAAAGGGGACCAGTATGGACTGATGAACAGGGGTAGATACAGAAGCAGAGCAACATTGAACAGAATGTTAAACTACAGTGGGAAGCCTGGGGAGGGTTGGGGGGGGGGATTAAGAGACCAACTGAAGGACTTATATGCATGCATATAAGATTAACCAATGGACACAAGACACGGGGCGGGGGGGGCGGGGGGGGGCGGGGGGTAGGGGCCGGGGGAATGTCAAGGGGGGGAAAAAAGGAGACATATGTAATACTCTTTGTAATACTTTAAGAAATAAAAATTATTAAAAAAAACAAAAAAAAAACAAAAAAATTTTATATCCAAATAATGAGAGTGGTTGCCAGGCTCAATAAATATTAAGAGGGTGAATGGGCATGTACAAACACCCATGCACATATGTGCACACATGAACAAATGGCAACGAGGGTCATAAAAAATCAGACCAATGTCCCTCCACTTTTCTACATCTTTTTTCTGACATTTGTGCACTTATATGTAAAACTGAATATCAGCTTTTAAAACCGTCACCTTCCTTTCATTTAAAAAATCTTAATGTTGTTTCATCACTATGGCCAGGAATTCACATATATTATCTTCAAGCTTTAATTGTGTTGAAGATCTACATTCACATCATAATTGATAGTTCCTCTATTTTATCATTTTTAAATTGGGTTTGTTTATTCAAGATTAATAAGTATCTGATTTCCTCAGCTCAAACTTTAAATAGTTTAAAAATAAAACAGAGGCAAATTTTCCCTGTTGCCTTCTCTCCAAATCCCACCACTTTTTCCAAGTAGGTAACCACTACCATTAACCCCTTTGGAATTTTTTCCTGAGGTTTTTAAGTATATACTTATAGTCAATTACATTGTGGTCCCCAAAATGTGTCCAAGTCCTACCTGACCCACAGGACCTGTGAGTGTGACCTTATTTGGAAAAGGGGTCTTTGCAATGTAATTACGTTAAACATCTCAAGATGAGATTATCCTGGATTTCCAGTGGCCCTAAGTCCAAAGGCAGATGTCCTTTTAAGAGAAGAAAAGGGCAGAGGAAGATTTGAAACAGACACAAGGCAAACGGTCATGTGAAGACTCGGGCAGAGGCTGGAGTGATGCCACCACCTGCCCAGGAACGCCTGGAGCCAGCGGGAGCTGGATGAGGCGGGAAGGGCTCCTCCCTCCCCAGAGCCCTGCCGACCCCTGGAGTCCGGTCTTCTGACCTCCAAAACTGTAAAATAATAAATGTCTGCTGCTTATGAATTTTTGGTCATTTGTTACAGCAACCTCAGGAATCTAATAAAACATCCAAGCAAAATAAGAATATTCGTTGACTTCTGTTCACTATTTAACAGTTGCTCTTAGAGTTTGGGTGAGTTATCTACACTGCTGTCAGAAAAGTCCAAACCCTGAGTGGTTTTTAAACCATAGGAAACTTGGAAGGAAAATATTTTCAACTCCTTGATAATACCGGGGCTTAATTATAGTTTCTTGAATTGCAGCCTCAGGGAATTTCAGAACACATAATTTAGCTTTCCTCTACCATAGAAATATTCTATTGGAGCAAACGAGATCAGGGCTCTTGTATTCCGTTCATCTTACCCAGAAGGTAAAAGTAGTAATTCATACTTTCAGAGAGAGAGGGAGAGAGAATGTGCCTAAGTAGCCAATTTTAATTCCTGTGTTTTCTAATTTTTAGCATTGGGGCTAAGCTCTAGCAAAAGCTGAAAATAAATGTATTTGGTTACTTGGAGCCAAAGGCAGAAAACCGACTAGTGCCCGGCATTAACGCTTTCATTGCTGGATAATAGGAATGGGGAGGAAGGGGGGGACTGGAGTTTGGGGCAGTCAGAGCAAGGAGGAGCCCCAGGGGGTAGGGCAAGGGGGCTTGGGAGGGCGGCTGTTTGCACCGTTTTAACAGCCAGTCCTGCCTCCCTCCCCAGGCATGTCAGCCATACACAGCTCCAGTGATAGCATACACAGCACACCTCGCCACATCCTCCCCCACCCATCGAACTATCTCATTCTCCTGAAACATGAGGTAGCTGCCTGCCCACTTCACAGAAGCCGCCAGTGAAGGCTCCAGACTACAAACACCCTCCACCAGGGCTGCACACGCAGGCCTTGAACCCATATTCTGGGACTTCAACTCTCAAATTCAACTTCAGACAACAGCTGCTTTTGAAATGACAGTAAATCTCCCCAGTGCGGGCACACGACCAAGCTGGTTCCCTTTCAGGCCAGAGAACCAAAGAAAGCCGCCCTGAGAGCTGCCCTGGGGAGCTGTGGGAGTTGCCCTGAGCACCAGCTTTTCAAAGGAAGAAGGCGGAGGCTGTGTTATGGGCGAGACCCTAAAATCGAGATGTGGTGGAGAAGGCGAGCACAGAGCACCCCTCGGCAAATTTACCCTATAGAGGTCAACATCAGAGTAAGGAAAACGGGTCTACTGTACCCAGTAAGTAGCAGAAGGTGATGACCCAAAATGTCATCTGTAGAGATTATTTTACAGAGAATGGGACTGAGAAGGGCACGTTCTTGCACTGGATGCTGACATCAAAGAGCAGTGCACCTCTCTCAGGTAACCTCGGGGGACAGGTCTTGTTCCTCTGCCGCTGGGGAGCCCTGCAGGTCAGGTCTGCAGAGAGACCGCTGGCCCTGCGCTTGAGTGTAAGGCGTGCCCAGGCCATGGCTGAGCTGCACCTAGTTCAGTTTATTTGCTGGCAGAAGAAATGAGGCCTCTCTCTCTTTCTAAAACTCCAGTGGGCCTAGCGGTGGCCAGAGCCGTGTGCTGTTGTATGTGCACAGGTCTGAGGGCTCCATTTGCATATTTCAGTCCTGTGTTAAGGCTGAATAATGGATGCAGGTTCTGAGCAGCAGAAACCCTACAGTAATGATCAGCCAGGCTGTGCACAGGCGAGCCTTGGCCCACTTTTGCTGCCACTGGTCTCTGAGAATGAACCCGAGGTACAGGCACCTCTGAGCACTGAGACCTGGGGGTGCAGAGGGGTTGAGGGGAGGCTCGTCTGAACTATAGAGTGTTTCTCCCGATGGCCAAAGGGGCGCATCGTCTATGGCAGTGATGGTGAGCCTATGACACTCAAACTCATTTTTTTGGTTGATTTTTCTTTGTTAAATGGCACTTAAATATATAAAATAAATATCAAAAATATAAATCTTTGTTTTACTATGGTTGCAAATATCAAAAAATTTCTGTATGTGACACGGCACCAGAGTTAAGGTTTTTCAAAATGCTGACACGCCGAGCTCAAAAGGTTCGCCATCACTGGTCTATGGGATGTTAAAGAGCATGGGAGGCTGGTGTTGCCCTGCTACACCTGAAGATGAGTTTAAGGCTGTCCTGTGCTGGGACTAGGGGTTTGCATGGCCTCCATGGGGCCTGCAGCCAGCGGAGAGATGAAATGATGGCAGTTAGAAATGAATTTCTATTTGACCACCCACGAATTAACGGCCTACCCTGTGTTCTGCTTCAAGACTGGAGAGATAAAGTAAAAAGGGTTTCCACCTAAAAAAAGCAATGGAAATTAACGGCATGTTATTAAAACTAATAAAATTAAATAAATTGTCAGCCCCCAAATCAACATTTAAAGTCAATGGCAAAGATGATATGAAATCCTGGATCTGCTTCAAAATAACTGAGTCAAGGTGCGGTGCGGGGGGGGGGGGGGGGGGGGGGGGGGTTGCGGGGGAGGACAGTTAGGTGGGGTAGAGAGGAAGAGACCAGGCATGAGTTAATAATTGTTGAAGTTTGGGTTTGAGTACCTAAGGGTCCCTTACTCTCTCGTGTTGTTTATACTTTTGAAACTTTTCACTATAAAAAGGTTTTCCTTTTTAAGTATCACATTTAAAATACCAAAAACCCTTAGATTAAACCTTCCAAGAAATGTGCTGTACCTATCTAAGGAAAGCTGTAACACCTACCTGAAAAATCTAAAGACCCAAAAAGACAAACAGCATGTTCCTGGAAAGGACTCTTTATTATCATAATGACATCCATTTTCACCAAAATTAGTCTATAAATTCAATGTCATTCCAATAAAAATTTCAGCAGAAATTTATTGAACTTGATCTTCAAAAAAATATTCAAGAATAGCAATGAAATTTATAAAACAAAATGAATGAGGAGATTATCTTACCAAGTACCAGAACATGTTAAGATAGTGTGATCTATAATAATAAAAATTGTAATATACTAATTAGACCAGATGTCCTTCCAGACGTCCTTCCTTCCGGACAAAGGTGCCGCAGGCAGGGGCCACAGCAGAGGTGGCAGAGGCCCCTGGCCGTGGCTATGGTGGTGGTGGCGGGCAGGCGGGGGGGCCAGGGCCAAGGCCCTGGCACGAATTTTGTGCATCGGGCCCCTAGTATTGACATAAGAAAGAACATGCATGAATAGAACAAAATAAGGAATTCAGAAATAAACAAGTGCATATATGGAAATGTGACTTAACATAGAGATAGCATTTCAAACCCTTCCCTTCCTGAGTTAAGACAAATTCAGTTTTTCATTTGTAAAAAATGAGGTTGTGAAAATATATTTATGTGTATGATATACTTTTCTATTGGTAGGTCTCTATATATCCTATTTCTATATTTATAGTACAAGATCACGCATTTACTCTAAATACCTATTTTATGTTTTTATACATTTGCAGTTGAAAAATATTTAATTAACATTTGTTTATATGTTCCATGTAGATAAGTTTTATGAAGACCCGATCTTTAAATACAGTCACAATCTGAGGGACTGCAGGTTGAACTGGAGGGAAACATAATTCAGCCAATAACAGCGTTTTCCTGGCCGTGGACAGATGAGCCAGAAGGCAGATTTGTACCCTCAGCCCTGCAGGGACCAGCTGCCAACAGGTCCCATCTGGTCAACAGCTGGTGACATTCTAACGGAGGGGCTCTCGCAGGGTGTGCATTGCTGACCTCCCTGCCGTCCACCTCCACCAGGTAGCGGCTGGATGGAGGAAAAGCTCTGATGATCCTATCTCACAGGGAGAGTAAAGAACACGCTTTTATTTCCTTAAAGTCCAAACAAGAACAGTTATACGCTTGGTGGGTGTGCCAGGCACAGGATCCTCAGGTTTAATCTCACTTCATCCTCACAGCAGCCAACCTGCGAGGGGTCGCCTACCATGATCTTTGTTTCTAAGATAAATTTAGCTTTGGTGTAGCGGCCTGACCTGCTAAAGGTCACTGAGCTGGGAAATGGCCTTGACCTGGGCCCATCGAACTCCAGAGCTTGTGCCTTTAATTCCCACCCTCCACTGCTTTCCTTCAAGTTGTTCCTACTACTCTTTCGCTTTGGAACATTCCTAATTCTTATAGAAACATTCCTAATTCTTATAGAAACATTCCTAATTCTTATAGAACTGAAAGTTCTTGCAGAAATCTCAGATCCAGAAAGCCCTCTTTTGTCAAAGTTTTCAAATAGTCTGTTATCCCTGTGACGCTGAAAGTCTTTGGCTGTGGTACAGACATGACCATGGGCGGCAGCCCAGTGTGGATGTTCTCTGGGTATCCTTAGAGCAAGAACATCTGCAGTCTTCTCAGGCAGCCCCTATAAGGAGAGAGAAAAGGAGAGAAAAGATGGTGGGGCCAGAGGTGGCCCAGAAGAGATGGCAATGACCCATGAGGGCGTTTTGATTCCCGTCTCCTGGCAACCCCCAGGGCAGGTTCGAGAGAATGAGTGGAGCTGAGTAAGTCCAGGGGTTGCTAAGTGGCCATGCCTAGTGGTGCTGGGACAGATGCTGGTGGAATAGAGAAATCTCCAGGGACAGCAGGGCGTGAGCATCAGGAGAGCAGAGCATCCACGGAGTCAGCATCAATATCTACGTCTGTCCACCGGCAGCTGCCAGTCACTCTCAGTGACAGAATTTCCCTGCTGGGTGGAAGCTGAGTGGTCTGCCAACTTCACACAAGAAACGTCAGTATCATTCTATAGGAGCCAGGGCCATGTTCCACATGGAAGGGAGCCATACAACATGTTCCAAAGAAATTAATTACCTGGGGAAGTTGTTTTTAAAAAACAACAAAAATTATACAGAAATTGGGGCTGCCAATAGTGGGCCTTGGTTTAGCTGAGGGGAATGGCATTCCTTGATTGCAAGCCTGTGATCCATAGAGGTGGACGAGCATACAACCTATAAAGTTACTGGCTGAGAAAATGTTATGTGAAATGTGGTTCTTTTCTGAACAGACTCTTCGCGCCTCCAGCGTGCAAGGAGACGAAAATCACCAGGGTCTCTACAAATCATATGAGTTGGAAACATTGGGAAAGTACAGAAAGTTCAATGAATCCACTGGGGGGAAATTACCTAATTTTTCATAGATGGTCCAGCCGGCACAAGTACACTCAAATACAATAAATTTTCTCTCAGTGACTCTCACAAGAAGCCATAAAAAATGTTGACACTGTCATAGAGAAATATTAGGGGTAAAAATATGAATTGGAAAGAGTAATCTTTATTGTTTAACAGATAGGTTCCTCGCACACCTCCGAGTGACATGATTTATGGGTGTTTTCTCAACCTTGTGGATTGGCCATGGCCAGATTGTAACCCCCTGAGGACTTTCCCTGGCCACCCTGCACAAGGGAGTCAAATACAAGTCCAGTGGGCAGATGGGCACGGCTGAGAAGGATAGGAAGGTAGGTACAGCAGGTCCCCAGTCCAGGCAGGACTGTGGGAATGGGAGCAGGTGTGTGACTTCAGGTCCATTGTCAATCACTTTGAACTTGTCTCTAGTTACATAACACACAAGCAGGGCCAATCCCTAGAGGATGGAATGGGTGACTAAGATATATAACAGATACTATAAATATGTATAAACTTCAGTTATCTTGAATTTCAAATATTCTAATGAGGCAAAAATGGACCTATTTTCCTGGTTATTCATTCAAATATAGTCTTGTCCTTTTGTTTGATAATTAATTTCTTACCCACCCTGTGCTGATTCGTTCTGCTTTCTTCTCTCTCCTTCTGAAAGGACCCAAAGAGAGCGAGCCTGGAGCCGGAGGCAGCTGTGGGAAGTGGCTGTACAGATAGAAACCCTCTTTCCAAGTGACGTTCCCCCGACTTCCGATCTCCAGCCATCTCACAGTCCCTGGTGACCCAGAGACAACACAGCCTACATCCTGCACCACACTTGTCCTTGAACTACATTTGGTGCCTCCTTACTAAGGTTTGCAAGTTTGAGATTGTGAGATGAATAATAATTAACCAAGACGAAACGTTGGGAGACTCCCAGTTGAAACAGCTCAGGTGGAACCGAACAGAGGTGGCAAGGAGAAGGCACCCTGTGAAGAGAGCAGCGGACACTCACACAGCAAACACAGGAGGGGCGGGGGTGTGGACACCGCAGTGTGGAGGGGCTATGAACACACTGTGTGTCTCACACCTGCTTTTTAGCTGGATTAAAAAGAGAGAGAGAGGTTTGGGAACTTTCTGGAAGTCACTTAGGTAAGAAGAGGAAGAGCTGGAATGTAGACTGAGCTTCTGTCCACAATGTGCGCAGCTGCCTCACTTGCTCTCCAGAAACACCTTCCCAGGCATGCGACCCTCACAGTCATGCAGGGCCTGGAACTCAGCCAGCTGTGTGGGTTTGGTGCTCTGTGCTAGGCCGTGCCCATTAGTGGCCAGTTCTGTCTGGAGAGGAGCACTTTCTAAAACCCATACCCTCACAGCCCGAGTGCCCATCAGTAGATGAGTGGATAAAAAAACTGTGATACATGTACACCGTAGAATACTGTGCAGCAATAAAAAAGAAGGATCTCTAAGCCTTTGAGACAGCATGGAGGGGCCTGGAGAGTACTATGCTAAGCAAAACAAGCCAGCCAGAGAAAGACAAGTATCACACGATGGCACTCACATGTAGAATCTAATGAATAAAATAAACTGATGAACAAAATAGATCCAGAGACATCAAAGCATGGAACAGACTGTCGAATCTTAGAGGGAAGGTGGGGTGGCTGGGTGGGAAGAAATTAACCAAAGAACTTGTATACATATATGCAAAGCCCATGGATACAGACAATAGTGTGATGAAAGGGGTGGAGTGAGGGCTAGAAGGTGTCAATGGGGACAAAGGGGAGATCTGTAATACTTTCAGCAATAAAGATAAATTTTAAAAAAGAAAAATGAAATCCAGACCCTCACGTCTTTAACTGCTGGGTGTGGAGACAGTTGCACATACTTTGCACTGTGATGGCAGGTCCACCCAGAAAGGACGTGCACGTGAGGTTCCGACAGGGCGTTGCTGAAGTTCCCTCTTGGTTTGCATGGAAGGGAGGCAGTAGAGGCCCTGTAGTCGTTCTCTTTGGAAGAGTTTCTAGGCAGCCTGCCTCAAAAGTGGTGTTTCATCAATATGCAAAGTATGTATGTTTTTTTAAATTTCCAATGGCAAGAAGAGAAGATTGAACAAAAAGGAACTCTCTAGGAGGTTGGTGAGATGCCGTTTCAACTCTTACTGGGGACTCAGAAACACTCACCAGGTCTGTAGGCAAGATAAACCCCAGGACTCCAGTTCCCACAGCAGCCCTGGTCCCCTGCGTACCCCACAAGGCAGTGCATTGTCGTCGTCCCCTCCCCCACTTCTGCCCACAGACACTGTCTGGAGTTCACCTTGGCTTTCCTCCTGCCTTAGACTCTCCCAGGATCAAGGCCCATCGTCGTACCCTGGTTAGAAGGCTCCCCCCTCCTCTCTCTTTCCAACCCCCTTCCCTTAGAAAGACAAATCCCTGAGACACAGCATGCATCACCCACTTTTTGTTAGTGGTTTCTCGAAGAATCTTTCATTGCTCTGAGAAGGCTGTCAGAGTGGGCTCCCACTGTGCTTCTTGCTTGGACTTCTCACCAGTTGACATTGACGAGGGTCCCTGGGCCCTGCAGGGGGCTTGACCCCTGACCTGCATTCCCACCATGCCCAGCAGGCTCTTCTGTAAAGCAAGACAGAACAGTCCTCATCAATATGCAAGAATGTGTTTCCATCATCTCCAAAGCGTGGAAGAAAGAAACATTTCAAATAATGCTGTAATAGGTAGATGACTTGGCTTTCTCTTTTATCCCTAAATCGTTATAAAGATTTTGTTATTGTTTTAACAAAGAAGAAAATTGAATTTTACTTGCCAAACATTGTAGAGTTTATGTGAGAAATAAATATCAAATAAATCTTTGAAAAATAAAGATAATCAAGTAAGAATAAAAAATATTATAAAGCAAAATAAAAAACAACAAAAACACAAAAAAAATTAAAACAGTACTGTGATGGCCCTTGAACAAACCAAGTGGAAACGACAAACACATGTGTTGTAAGTAAATCCAGAATATTATAAAGGTAAAATGACAAATTAGTGAGGAAATGAGGGATTTTTTTCATCAAAATTATATTATACAATTGGCTAAAAAATTGGGAGACAGAATTAAGACCTTACTTTCATCTTAAACCAAAAAAGAATTTCAGATAGATTAAGGATTTATATAAAGCCATACATATGATAGAAAAAATACTGGTTAAAGGTGTATATTACATCAAGGTGAAATCAGGACTTAGCTCAACTCCAAAGACAGACATGTCAAAGGGATGGTTTTGACCAGGACTGCCAGATATTTACCAGGACAGGGCAAATGGTGGCCCCCATATCACATGTGAAAATATCCAGAAGTTGTAAGTCAAGATAGAACATTGTTAAATTTATTTAGGAAGGGGAGAGGAGAAGAGAGAAAGAGAAACATCGATTTGTTGTTCCGTTTATTTTTGCATTCCTTGGTTGATTCTTGTATGTGCCCTGACTGGGGATGGAACCCGCAACCTTGGTATATTGGTACAATCCTCTAACCAACTGAGCTACTCATCCAGGTCTGAACACATTGTTTAGTGAAATCTGTTTTATCCTCTAACTTGACAAATATACTGTCATAATAAACCACAAAAGCAAAAAAAAAAAAAATTTTGTATAAGGCTATGGTTTTTATATGATTGGAAGTGGCAAAATACCAAAGACTGACTATAATAATGATTGTGTTGTGTTTGAGTGTTCTGTTGCTGAGCCAGCCGTATTTGGTAAATCACACAACAAATATATACATAACTGATAAAATGTCATATTTACTCTATAAAAATGACTATCTTGCCTTCACTTCAGCAAAAATCACTATATTATTTTTTAAATTTTCCACACAATTGGTATCCCATTGACCCTAATGTTCTAAAGGATTAAAAAAATAAAATTTAATTACATTCCAAATGTATAAAATTTGAATTATTTTCCTCAGAAATACAGATTGAATGAAGATAAGAAATCTAAAATTGTTTTCATGAGTTTAAATAATACCTTTATCTAAAATATCTAAGATGACCTACTAAAATAAAAGACAATGTTTAAATTAATGGCTATCAGAATTTTAAATGCAATTATTTATACAGAGCTGAACTTTTAAATTTATTTTATTAAATCTCACAAGATATTTTAATAAAAATAACACTATTTACAAGTACAACGTTCACTGTCTTCGTTGCCAATATAAAGAAATGGAAGCGCCTGCTATGTTTACACATGCATGTATGTGTGTGCATGTGACACGAGTCCTCACAGAGTGACATGCATGTACACATACATATGGAGACAGAGAGACGGTAAATTAATCAGTATTGGAACATGCTCCTCGGCCACCATGTGGGATTGTGAATGTCACATTAATCTGAAAAGACGTCCAAATTCAAGAATTTGTACACACAAAGAAGCAAGAAAATGGACACGCAATCCAACCAAGAAATTGTACTTAATATGCAAGAGTGTATGTCGTTCATACTGTCCAAGAAGTAGGGCTTGACCAATCTGCATTTTTCTGCAAAAAAAGCACTTGTGTCACCTAGTCCTGCCCACTCAGGAGTGGCAGCTCTCCCCAACCTCATCGTCAGCATGACACACACACCATCCTCATGTAGGGACACCATTACCTTTTGTTTCAGGGACGTGGAGAAGAGGTGAGCCATTTTTCCCAGGAACCTGACATTAGTCAGCTGTTCCTCAGGGTGTGGATGCCCCTGTACCAGTGCCGCACACCCGTCCACAGGGACATGGGCTGTGCCGACATTCAAACATCACCTTCTTTAAAACAAACTGAACAAAACCAAAAATCTATGAATAAAATAAGAAGCAAACTAGAATACACATGTGCAATATATACAACATACTAAGAAGTAATATTACTGTGTAAAAAAAAAAGTTTGTGAATATCTTTCCATGTGCCCCCAAAAGCAAACTGTGCAGAGATAATGACACCAAACAATTGACAAAAGAAAACCCACACCCCCCTCTACCCTCCACGCCCCCCCCCAAAAAAACCCCACACTCATGATGAATAGGCCTCACCTTCCAGGTAAGATCCTGGGTGGCCTGCAGGCCGACTATTTGCAAGTTTAGCAGAAGACCTGCTTTTTGAGAGAAGTGGGAATGGGAGTCCAAAGGAAGGGGGTGTCAGGAGGGGAACTGTGAGGGGCCAAGGATGCAACTTCAGGAAGCAGGCTAGTGATGGTGGAAGGTCAAGGTCACAGGGAGACCCAGGAGGGCTTGACCAATCTGCATCCCCAGGAGGGGAGGGACCTGCCTACTTCACCTCTGGAGTCCGGAGCAGAAGGAAAGAGAAGCTGCACTTCCTTCCATAGGTTTTGTCATGGGAACAGACAATGGATGATAGAGAATAACCATGGTCCCATTGCTCCGAGGGCCCTATATGTCAAGCACTGTGCTAGACACTTTGAGGAGGCACCTGTTTGAAATCCGGCAGCTTTTTTCTCCCTGACCCAGAGACAAAATAGCGTTCGTGCTCTTGGGAGGTCGCCAGGGACCTCTGAGAGGGTGAGCGGGTGAGCCGGTGGCTTTGCCAAATGCCAATGGTCAGGGAGCCGGTGCTACTTCAATTAGCCATGTCCTCTACCTGCACAGAAGTGAAAGCCACTAGTTTTGGTCTCTGCACCTAAAGCATCACTTTTTCTTTTATATAACACAGAGCTAAACGTTGTTTGCTACTGTAATTAATTTAAACTAGCAATAAACATTTAACTAGATTTCAGGACAAGGAGCCAGTGAACCTAAAAATAACTTATTTTTATTTGCCATTAACTGTGCTAAGTGCCTTTATGTTTAACAATGGACTTCATAAGTCAGTATTAAAAGGAAATAGCTTAGAAACCACCCCCATTTGCACCATGTCATAGATTTATATAATAAATAATAGAGGCTCAGATAAAATTATAGCACACTTTTTTCTAAGTCACCCTTACCAAAGCCATACTCTCACTAGAACACTAGGCTAAAGAAAGGGGTACTAATTTTATCCTAGCTTTAACTAAACTGAGATAATTACAACCCTAGATTTCAGTTTTTAAAGACGGTGTAGTTCTTTGTTTTTTAATAAAAATGACTGTTCTCTATCAATCCAATAGGTTGTTGCAGTTTGCTCCTGTCCTGGGCTCCACCCGCAGAGCGCCATCTCTACCTCATAGACAAACTCTCTGGAAATAGCACTTGGTCTTGGAAATAACAGACAAGCTGCACACAAAAGTGTTTCACTTGCCACCTTCAAAGGTGATCTCGACAGCAGAATTTCTGGACTGTATCTGAAATGTGTCTGATTTGCTAAACAAGCGCTCTCTAGAGGAAGCAGGAACAGCCCAGATGTGAGCTCTTCTTGAGTCTGGTATAGAGGGAGGTTACTCCAAAGACCTGCAGAGCAGCTAACTTAGGCCAAGGTCATTTTCTCCTGCTTCCCAAACTCTTCATTCACAGAGTGTCCATGTCCCCCTCTGAGCCATGCAGACTCCAAGGCCTAAAATCACCAACCTTCGTCCCTCCTTTGCTCTCCTCTAGCTGCTCATCTCAAGGTTTTATTACTGATATTGTTATTGCCATAGTTGATATGGTAAATATTTGCCCTGTGTTGTTCTGCCATTGAGATAGAGGAGTGATTCTCAACCTTCTCCGTCTCAGGCCACACATAAACTAATTACTAAATGTCTACAGCACACCAGAAAATATAGTTTGGGGCGATCTGGCAAAAAAAAATACATATAATTTTGATTCATTCACACCAGATGGCTATTGTTGTGTTGGCCGTTGTCATTATTTTATTTGACAATCTAAGGGAAAAGAGGTCAGTGCCCCCAACTAAAGAGTTGGATATTGCAAGAGGCACACTGGTTGAAAATCGCTGAGGTAGATTGAAGAATTTTATAAAAAAAAGCTGACACTGCATAAAAATAGCCAGACTACCAATACTTGGAGACAAGTGAATAATTTGAATTACATAACTTTTGTTAAAATTTTAAAAACAAACCCTGACCATGCCGTGTCACACTGCTGGTGTTCCCTGTGACTGTACTTTAGCAACTGGTCTAAATTCACACCACACTCAACACCTCTGCATCCCAAGGGTTAAGGATAATAAGCCTGAGAAATAAGGCACCGAAAGGGGAAAGTCAGTGATGTGCTGGAGCCTAAATAGCCGTCTCAGACAGTGAATAAAGAACAATTGAATGTATTTAAGGGAGGAGATGGAGATGGGGATACTCAAAGGGAAGGGCTACACAGCACTGAGCCTAAAGGTATAGGGTCCATGATGGCAGCAAAAATATACTTAGGACAGTGAAACAAGAAAGGACATAGAAGAATCAACATGAGAGTCTAGGCGGGGCTGCTTTGGCTCACTGAGAACTCAGAGAAAAGGGGGCCTTGGAGACAGGGTCAGGGGTTAGCCCAGGACAAGTTGCCGCTGCCCATTGCTCCCCTAGTTGCAAGTCTCATGGGGTCCCTTAGAGGTTAGGGGATACGTGCCTGTGGGGGACGAAGCGGGGGAAGGAAATGCCAAGGGGCATGCTCCTTGGAGGGAGAGCATAAGCTGGGTCCTTTGTCCTGAGCATATTTCTCTCTCTCTTGCAGGTGGAAATCTTAGGGAAGATCTCACGGAGGGTCTCAGTAGAACATTCATCATCTTTCCAGGTGTGCTCTTTCAGGGTCTTGGTCTCCACTGATTGGTCGGAGCCAGGGCAGGGGGTCATTATTCACTGTAGCTGGTCCTGAGGCAGCCATGGCGCCTCTTGTCTGGTTTTGCTGCTTTTCTGGGCCTGGAGCTGAAATACAACTGAGGCCTAGCTGTTATCTTTAGGGAGGAAAAGGTCAGGGGTGTAAACCGCCTGACCAGTGATATGAAAGATTGGGGGGTGGGGGGGCGGTCCAAACCACATGGCCAGTAATATGCTAGGGGAGGAAAGGTTACCTGGGGGCGAGGTCTTGTTTTCCCAGTTTTGCCCCTTGCTTGGCCTCCGGAGCTTTCTGTACTGGTCCATCGTCGTTGCTCTGCTCATGTCTGTCTAACAGGCACACAGTAGGTGCTTGTTAAAGATCTGTTTCAGGAATGCTAAAGAAAACATGTGCACGAGTCCTCTCTGTTTTCATGACGGTTTTGACAAATAGCACAATCTGCGTGTGGGATTGTGAGCTTACTGCTCACGGCCACTTCTGCAGGAGAGCAGCCCTTGGCTTTGGCAATAGACCCTGCACTGGGGCAGCTGCTGGGCAAACTTACAGAGATGCTCTGTCCAGTGGGAACCACCCTGTGTGAGGGACGCAAAGCTACCTGCCTTGGCTCAGGAAATCTACCAGCAAGACCACAGAGGGAGCCCTCGCTGGTGTGGCTCAGTTGGTTGGGTGCCATCCTGTGCACCAAAAGGTTTCTGGTTGATTCCTGGTCAGGGCACATACCCAGGTTGCAGGCTCGATCCCAGGGGGGCATGTAGGAGGTAGCTGATCGATGTTTCTCTCTCTCACATCTCTCTCTCTCTCTCTCTCTCTCTCTCTCTCTCTCCCCTTACCCTCCCTCCCTCTCTGTTCAAAAATCAATAATACATAAAAAGATCACAAAGGGAGACTTGTGGGTGTAGAACAGGAAACACTCAAACATCAGGCAGGAAGTCAACACTGGAATGATTGGAGGGAATGAGCACATGGATGTGTTAGATTTCAGCCCCTGGGAGGGACACACCCAGTCTCAGCAGGGCAGGGCCAGGGGTGGAGGTGGGACAGACGCCAGACCCATTCCAGGAATGAAAATCAGGACCAAAGCCAATGTCCAGGCAGAATCACTCAGACCTTCGATGGCTACAGTGTCTCAGGGCTCCGAAATAAAAGAGGACCCACCCCATCAGACTTGGGCAAAGGGGGGACGTTGCTCAGCCTCTCAGAGTTGGTCTGGCTGAGTTTAAATATTTGACTAAGAAGGAAAAGGGAGGAAGGAATGTCCCTGAAACTTTAGCTGAGGAAAGAAGAGGGTCCTTGAGACTGGGCGAAAGAAAAGGTGGGAACCAACATAGGAAATAGGATTGGACTGAGGTCATTCCCCCAAGGCTATAAAATCATTTTATTTCACCCAGCATGACTATAAAAAACTCCTGTTGTAAAAAACAGGGAGCAAAGGTGGTATTAATTAGGATTTGTTCCCACATTTAATTGCTTTTAAAATCAGATTTTCGGTAGATGAGTGAATAGTGCATATATTAAAGAGGAGACAGTCACAAAGAAACTTTTGTTTAAAAAACTGTTACTGTAGACTCCCAATCCTTAAATCACACCATCAGTTCCTACTACTATTGGGAAAAATGATGGAAGACTTTGAAGTGGGGAAAAAAGGTAAAATAAAAATATTACTGTGTTTTGTCTAGCATACCTTTCCAGGGTCCCCATCCACTGTCTTTGAACTATTGTACAATTCTGTGAGTTGTGGAAAATTGGTACTACTGCAAATTATTTTTACCCATAAAAATGCCAGGATGAGCAATCAGACTGTGATCACTTAAAAAGGGTACGTGGGAAGGAGGAGGGTGGCTTATGGACCTAGCTTCAGTGGCCAGCAGGAACAATGTCCAGAGAAGAGGTTTTAATGCAATTACCCCACAGGAGACAGAGGAGCCATCCTGACCCAAAAATTATCAGTCAATCAAGTAAGCAATGGATGTGACAGCCCTTGCAAACTTTAATTTGAAATGAAGGAGAAGGTATAGCTGAGTTGGCAAACTGAAGTCCATTCATTTTGATTATATACACACGAGAGGCCCAGTGCACGGATTCGTGTACTGGTGGGGTCCCTCGGCCTTGCTTGTGGGGATCGGGCTGAAACCATCTCTCCAACATCCCCCAAGGGGTCCCAGATTGCGAGAGGGCACAGGCCAGGCTGAGGGACCCCACCGGTGCACGATCAGGACTGGGAGAGACCACAGGAGGGCTCCAGGGGTGTCCAGCCTGTCTCGCCCAGTTCCCATTGGCCAGACCCCAGCAGCAAACTAACTTACTGGTTTGAGCACCTGCCCCCTGGTGGTCAGTGTGCATCACAGCGACTGGTCGAAAGGTTGAATGCTCACACATTTAGCATACAGTGGGGCCTTGACTTGCGAGTGTCCCGACTAACGAGTTTTTCAAGATACGAGCCATCTCTGGGCCGATTTTTTGCTTTGAGTTGCGAGCTAAAATTCGGGTTACGAGCCAGCTTCAGATACCCTACCGCTAGTTGGCGCAGCGAACGTCACAGTGAACGCCACAACATCAACCCAGCATCACGTGTCTCACTCATTCACTTTTGATTTGACATACGAGTAATTTGAGTTATGAGCTCCATCATGGAACGAATTAAACTCGTAAGTCAAGGCCCCACTGTATTAGGCTTTTATATATATAGATGTATACATGTGCATACCTATATTCAAAATTTATTTATATGTATGGATAAATATTCAGAACAGCTAACAGTGAAATGTTCCACATATCTATAAAATTTTTTAAAGTTAGCTATTTGCAAATCTTATTGAGTATTTGTAGGCCCAGATTCAACTCAGCAGGGAGGGAGGAGTGTGAGTGTGAAGAACATGTCACCAGCGGGCCACCAGTTGGGAAGAAGCTAGCTCTTATCTTCCAGGACAGCTTTAGAGGAACGCTCCGAAGCAGTGGTTCTCAACCTTCTGGCCCTTTAAATACAGTTCCTCATGTTGTGACCCAACCATAAAATTATTTTCGTTGCTACTTCATAACTGTAATGTTGCTACTGTTATGAATCGTAATGTAAATATCTGATATGCAGGATGGTCTTAGGCGACCCCTGTGAAAGGGTCGTTTGACCACCAAAAGAGTCGTGACCCACAGGTTGAGAATCGCTGCTCCAAAGTGACAAAATCCCACTACCCACCCAGTGGGACCACAGGAGAAGAGTGGATCCTCTGGCTTCCACTTCAGTTGGTCACAGCTCACTCACCCGAGCATCAGGGCCCTGCACTTCTGGGCTGGGTGTGCACTGGGTCCTCCGTGGTCAATCCTTGGTGACAACAGGATGCCCAGAGGCAAGAGATGAGAGACAGGGGGTGTGGGTGTGAGGAAGGGCTCTGTGCAGTTCTGCCCTCAAGACACACAAAGGACTAAAACAACCACCTCGGTGTGTCCCAAGGTGACAGTGGGCTTGGATCCCTGTTATTGCCAGGGCCACCCTGGTCAGAAATTGAGGCAACACACAGATGTGGGGAGGGGTATAAACCAGCCCCAAATTCACAGTAATGTCCCCATGGTCTTCATAGAGAATTGTATCCTGGCTTCTTTCGTTTTTTTCCGTGAGAAAATGTCCAATCATTTCCGTACTCAGTTCAAATGTGAGGCCTGAATTTTTTTATGCCTCTCACTTTGTTTCATGAATCAACATGAAATATATTTTAAAGAGCCCTTTAAGGAGAGTCACATTTTCAGCATATTCACTAACCTCAGAAAAATCGCATCTTATGTGGGAAAGTTCACTGTCATAAGTTTAAATGATCCCCAGAGCCAATAAAATCCTGGACCTAAGACCTATAAATATTTTATAACCCACTTCCTGTTAACAGACCCTAAATCTTCCATAGAGAAGGAGTCATTAAGTAGAGGAATGAGCACATGTGTCTCATTTTCTGATTCTGGGGGAGTGCATATTTCTACTTGGATTAATGGCAGTCCCTCTAACTCAAGTTCCACTTGAAATAAATCTACAGCTACCACCAGAGGAAGCTTGGCCTCGACCTCTGAGCTGTTCCCTTTTAGCGACCATTTTCTATTTCTTTTGATGCTGTGTTGGTCTTGGATTTAGGTATCATACTTACAGTATTTCTTGTTGATGCAAAAATGTGTTGACGTGGGCTTTCTGGCTCGTGTTCATTATGGTGTGTCAGACGACGCAGAAGGAAAGGTACCTGGTAAATTGAAAGAGCTACGCGTGGTAAGAGGCCCAGGTAACACCACCCCGGAGATAAGCTCATGATCACAATCATGATCACTCACAGAATTTTTTGGTTTTGTTTCAGTCACTATCTACCGTGTCAGCTACCAAGCCTTCCTCCCACCCATGCCGTCCCCGCCCCCAGTCATTACTGGGAATCCCCAGGGAAAGCTCACGGAGACGGCAAACAGACGCTGGCTTCTCTGGTGATCTGTAGCCGAGTGTCTAGCTGTGGGCGAACAAGCTCAGATTCAAGCTGAGAATCTATGTTTCCTGCCCCCAAGTAAAACTCTGCAGTCTCTGTGGCATGGAGGATGGGATGGAAAGCAGGCAGTCTTTGCAATGGGTTCTCCGTGGCTCCCCTGGTGTTGGTTCCCAGGTCCCCTAACTCTTGAACAAGGTTTGCCTGAGAGAAATCGCTGGAACCATAAGTCCCCTTGCATAAGCCATGGTCCACACAGAAAGCTGGCTCCTTACCGCAGAGCTCAACTCCTGCCAGTTGTCAAGAACTTCAGGTGTGGAGAGTCCTGAGTCGACACCCAGGTGATCCACAGGTCGAGGACCCCTGGGAGGAAGTGAGTGTCCAGCCAACACTCCAGTTCTTAGAAGTCCTTCGTCTACACCCTCCATCTCCTCTTCTTGCTCTAACCATTTTCCTGCATATTTCTGTAAAATGGAGCAGAATGGCTATCTTTTTGTATCTTTGTACCACCAGGGTTTTAGATTTTTATCAAGTAGCTTATCGGTCTTTTCTTAAATAGCTGCCTTTCTGAGAATAATTCTAGTCCTGGTCATTAGGCAGATAAAATCATGACAGATAGATAAGCAGACAGACATTCCTTAAGAATATTACATTTTCAGGTTTCCGGGATAACATGGTTCTACTGATCTTACTCTCTGTTAGTCAGAAGCTTCCGTTTTCTATGGCAACGTAGTACCACCAGCCACACCTGCCTTTTCTGAGGTCCCTTCTAATTGGACTGTGACATTTGATATCAAATCCTGGATACACAGCTGAGTGAGTAGTACATCATCTTGACAATGCATTTTAGCATGATACAAATGGCCATGCACTCAGATTGCCCATCAAACACATTTGTAGGATTTTCAATCTCAGACAACGGGAGTGCAGTGTTAGCACTCTCAGCGCTCACTCCGAGCCACCCACGGAGAACAGGATGGGGCTATGCAGCCCTCCCCATCCACCTCCATGTCAGAGGCGGATTCCTGGAAGTACCAGGGGACCCATATTTAAAACTTGCTTCTCAACATAATTCCAGTCATAAAGTCTTTACTAAAACAGCAAGATTCCAGTGTATGTAGCTTTATTCTCAGCCTATTTTAGGACACAAAGTTTGAGGAATCCCAAGCGTTTTGTAATTTGTGCCTGATTTACTCTCAGGTCCTCTAGGAAATGTGCTCACCTGTATGACCTTTGTCACTGGGGAATTAAAAAGAAGACTGGGAAAAGCAGGCCATGCAGGCCTTAGGCGGCTGCTGGCGGCCTCACCGCTTCCCACACTCAGCCCCTAGGACTGAGCTGAGCATTGAGGAACGGGTCCAAGAGTCTCGTGCCAGATCTGGGAGGCCATTCTGGCACAAGAAAGTGCTCAACATTATTTGCTTTTCCCTGCAGAAACACCCATAAAGCCCAGGGAAGCGTGAGCCACGGAAGGGCCACTCAGGACAAACCAGCCCTTCATCCAACTGCCGGGCCTGTTCATAGCAAACCTAGAACGACAGTGGAGTGAAGAGCCCGTCACTGCACAACGCATTTCACAGTGAAACTGCGTGGCTCACCCTTGTTCAGAGACAAGCGGGCCAAGAAAGGGACGTGAACTGCCGGGGGTGAGCCAGGGAAACAGGGCAGCAGGCGGTGCTCGGCCTCCCACTGGTCCATGAGGCCCGAATGCACCCAGGTTCCTCAGCGACACCACCAGAGCAGCCGGAGCTAAAACAACAGCAGCAACAACAGTAGGTCTCCAGCAGCCCAGCGCTGTCCTGTGGGTGGTGATCCAGTCGCAAGGTGATACTCTCAGAGTCCCCGGTCCAAGGGTGAGCCCTGTCTATATGGAGGTAGTGATGGCATTTAACCTTGACTGACTACTTTCAGTGTGTCCGGGAGCATTCACACTCTGCACTTGTTACGGGTCCAATTGTGTCCTCTCAACGTGCACGTGCGGAAATCCTAATGCCCCGAATCCACAATGTGAGGACAGCCCCCATGAGGTCTCTGAACACAAAATCTTAAAATCTACTCCGTGGCTCTGAGAGGAGAGAAGCAGATCAAATGAACATTTCCTGGAACTCTCTTCTGTGTAGACAGTTCTCAGCACATCAGAGGGTTCCACTTAGTAAAAGACACAGTCCCTACCATTAAAAAGATGAAAAAGAAGTCTGCAGAAACTTGAATAATTAAAATTTTAAATAGCAGCTAAAGATGACAATTGGGTGGATACCATCTGGCCGTTCAAGAATAACTGCTAGGTGCATTTGAAAGATAATAGTGCTGTTTGTAGAACATTGCATTACAGACAAACTCCCACAGACATCTTGAAAACATACTTTTCAGCAGCATGTCGTTTAAGAACCAGTGTACACAGTGGTCAGTTTCACTAAATCTTGGTGATCTTACTCTATTATTAATAAATCACGGCATTTCTGTTTCCTCGGATGCCAGGTTGGTTTCTGTTTGTTTTTTAACCAACACCCACCTAGAAGGATGTAGATTATACAATTTGTGCATTTCTAAAATAAATATTACACTGCAGGCTTGCCTCTACAGCCATCTTGGGAACATTTCCTGCGATTAGCGAGGGCTTGCTCACCACGGATGGAAACGTGTGCTCACAGTGCAATGCAGCCTAAGAAAACAACCGGGCAGACCCATTGATCAGAGACACACTTTAGGCTAAAAATAAAGACCATTAGGCTTGATGTCCATTTTGTGTTATCTTCTCATTTCCTCCTCCATTAGCACAAATAATTTAGTTTCATAAAGTACATGGGAGCTTACGCAAGTATGGATCTTGTAATAAACTCTTTCCTTCGCTCTCCCCCAAAGTTCTCATTTTCAATCAGACGTCAAGGGTCTTTCCGAGAACTGCCTCCTTCACCTTTGAGAGACAGGAAAGAGCTGGGAGTATTTTTGGAAAAAAATGCCAGCAGCTACCTATACCAAACTTAAGCCCCAGATCTCCTGGGAAAGTTGGGTGGAGATAGGCTTAAGAAAACCCATTCTCTCTTACCAAGTCACATTCTGGAAGGCACCTAGTTATGGAGGACCACATTTTCCAAGCCAAAAAAAAAAAAAAAGGAACATATCTGCTACGTGCAGCCAGAAAACAGACTGAACATTTCAATTCAAGACAACCCTGTAAGATCTAAGAAGTGGCAGGAAGCCAGGCAAGGGGAGACTGTGTTGCTCAGCCCAGATGGGGATGAAGGGGACCATAGGGTTGGGAGATGTTCTGGAAAGGCAGAGAGCAACCCGAGGAGCCACCCTGTCTGGGTGAGCATGAGGAATGTGTGTCCTGGTGCCAAGCGAGGTGGCATTGGGTTATATCCTTCAGCTTGTGATGCTGTGGACCCAAAATGGGATGCCCCACTCCTGACTCTCAGCTCCCCTCTTGTCTTTGGGACGGAGAGACAAGCTCTTCCTGCAGATACTTTGCCTGCATCTATTTCTGGGTAAGTGTTTCTAAAGGCGACAGAACCAAATTCATTCATCAAATAGCAGCAAAGCCAATGTAGCCAAACAAACCTTCACTGTTGTTGCCAAAATCACTCTAGTCCTGTGAAGTAAGAGTTGCTCTCACTTTCTCCAGGCAATTTCATAAACAGAACTTAGCAAAGAATCCCTTAGAAATAAATATTTAGAAGGCATGCTTGCCAATAAAAATATTTCATTAATAAATATTTAGGGAAGCCAAAGTGTTTCTGTAAATGGTACCAAGAGGAGCCATTCTTCCACCAAGAAGAGAAGCATCTTCAGTTAGTAACAAATGGTGAATCTATTTTAATTCTTTGTTTTGGGAATCTGAACTTACTCAACAAAGCTGAAGAAATTCCAAAATCTTCGGAAACTGAAATGCATGCAAAAGTTCAATCTTTGGGAAGCAAACACAGGAATGCAGGCAATTGAAAGGTGGTGGAAGGGTTTTGAGTCAATGACAGCATTCTCGAAGGATTTCTTTAAAAGAAGATGGCCAAAAGGAGCACACACACACACACACACACACAGTTATGTTTCATCATTTTTTATTTTTGAAAAAATGTATTTAAATGAGCAAATTATTTGCCAGTTGTCTATTATGAGGTTGTCATGTAGCATATGGAGGTGCTTGACTCTTAGGCCTCATTCATGAATTCTTTCATTCAATCCATACTGACTGAGCTTCCGACACTGTGGGACAGGACATAACACTCCGCCTGGGTTCCCCTCCTCGTTTCCCAGGGCCACGGCCTAGACCCAGCTCTCAGCACTTCTTGCTCCAACCTCTGCAACAACCAGTCCTCCCTGACCACAGTCTCGTCCCCTCTGGGCCCACCCTCCATATTCCTGACAGAGGGGACTTTTTGAAGAGCAGACTTCATTATCTCCCACTCTGCCTGGAATTTAGAGCCTTCAGTACAAATCGCTTGGAAAAGGGATCTGTCCATCATTTGGTTCTCAGATGCATTCCTCCCCATCACACAGACACACACACACACACACACACACAAACACTCATGCACATGTACATGCACACACATACACACATTGGTGCACATTCATGCACACATGTGCGCGCACACACTCACTCACACATCTGCACACACACTCTTCCATCCCACCCTGAGTCACCACAATGAGCTTTTCAATATCTCTTGCTGTTCCATGTCCCCATGCCTTTCCACCTGCTTGTTCCTCTGCTTGTAATGCCCAGAACATCTTCAATTAATTCGTGCCCGTCATTCTTTAAAATGCAACCCCAACTGGTTAGGTAAATTCTGGCACATCCACGAAGTGAAACACTATGTCCATTGAAGAGGAGGCAGAGTTTGGAAATTGCTCCAGAACCATCACCAGGACACGCTGTTGATGCAAAATAAATAAATAAATAAGCTAACAAGCTGCACAATTGTGTGTGGGCGATGCTATCATATGCACAAATACATATCAAATATAATGGCAAAAATAAAAATTTAGTAGAAAATTAGGAAAATAAAATGGAGGTACTATCTCAAAACACACACACCACACACACATGCACACACACGGCAAAGGACAAAGAAAGAGAAAATGGATGATGAAAACGGTAAGGAAAACAGGGCATCAATCCAGAAGGTCAAATATGCAAAAAGAGAAGAAGAAGAAGAAGAAGAAGAAGAAGAAGAAGAAGAAGAAGAAGAAGAAGAAGAAGAAGAAGAAGGAGAAGGAGAAGTTTTATAAAGAGAAAAATGAAAGGACAAGGTATTTCTCAATTTATTAATTTTTTTAAGTCAGGAAATTTTTCCACAGCTTCAAGACAGGTTTCGAAGGCTGTTAAATTATCTGACACAAATTATAATAAATGAAAATAGAAAGATACCAAGGGATCTTCATAACCCTGGGAACACAGAGAAGCTTCATGTGCATTGAAAGAGACAACAAAACATTCCCGTAAGATGAGCTGAGCACATCAGGTGGGCACACACTGGCTCTCTTGATGAAGTGATAATACATTTATTCATAACTTATTCTGTGTTTCCTTCTCTTTGGCTGCCAGGGAGCTCAGAGTTCCGGTCTGGGGCACTCTGACGAGTCCAGTTTTGGCCGGGATAAAAAAAAAACCTTCCGTCTTTAATGCATATTACGAGGCTCTTAAACATTTATTTTCCCTTTAATGGCTTTATGGCTCTTAACTGTCTAAATCCTTTTAGAGCCACGTGGGCAGGAATAAATAAGCCTGAAGGAAGATCTACCTCCCTTCTTTCTGGCACACCTTTCCAGGTGTGTCCCACCTCTTGCTGGAGCTTCCCTGCAGCCCAGGTTATCTTGGTTTATGGCAACAGATGCCCGCCCCCCCGCCCCCCCCCGAATGGCTCTTTCCTCCCTCCGAACCCGTGATGATCTTTTGCAGTGGCTGTCAACTTTGTGGAAAGGAGAAAGAAAATGACTTATCTGGACTTTTTTATATGGTTATTTAATGTCTGTGTCTTCAACCAGATTTTAAATCCTGTGGGAGCATGCCCAGGGCTATCTTTCTCGTGGCTACAACACTGCTTGACGTGTACTAATTTTCTAGGGCTGCCATAGCAAAATAGCACACTCTGGGGGGTGGGAGAGCTTAAACAACAGACATTTATTTTCTCACAGATTGGAAGTCCAAGATGAAGATGCCAGAAAATTTGGTGTCTAGTGAGAGATCTCGTCTTGGCTTGCAGGCAGCATCTTCTCACTGCGTCCCCACATGGCCCTTCCTCTCTCGGTGTGAAGAGAGCTTCCTGGTGTCTCTTCCTGTTAAGGATGCCAATCCCACCGGATTGGGGCCCCATCCTGACGACCTCGTTTAACCTCGGTTACCTCTCTAAAGGCCCCATCTCCAAAAGCAATCACATTGGAAGTTAGGGCTTAGGGTGTGGGGAGGGGGGACACAATACAGGCCCTACCAACTTTGACATATTTGTTAAATGAATAACGAATCTGGAATCATGGGGCTTGAGGGGACTTCAGAGATGACCTAGTCCATCAGCTTATTTGACCCAAACTTTGAGAGGAAACATGGCCTGTCCAGGGTCCCACAGACAGCGCGTGCACACCTAAGGCTCCACAGGCCTCCCTCGTTAGGAAGCAGCAGCAGGTGCAAGGGCTGCTGGTGAAAAGCCTCTGATGCTGAGGAGACCACGGTTCAAGGCTGACGTGTGCCTTTGACTGGCTCCTTCTGCAGCTGCCCAGGCCCTGGATGGGAAGGTGAAGGGTCAGCATCTCCAAGCTCAGGCTGGGTAGGCCCCCTGGAAGGCACAGAGCAGGAAGAGCTCCTATTTTAAGCAAGTGCGTGAACAGAGTGTCCATCACTTGGGCCTGCCAGTCCTCATCTGTGAGATACGGTGACAGGGACCTCGTCATGGGGTCTGTGCCAACGAAGCAGATCAGGTTGACGGAGGACTAGGAAGCGGCCCAGAAAGCAGCATCCCGCTGTGGAGGTCCTGCACCACAGCCGCTGTGAGGACGAACCAGAAATTGGTAGCAGACGCCCGGGGGCCTTCCGGAGGGCAGCACACCCTGATACACTTTTAGAGGTGCTGTGTGTGATCCCGACATCCAGAACAAGTGCTCTTGTTGCTGCTGAAAGAACTTCTCACTTCCTAGCCTTCTCCCAGACGATGCCCCACCCCCATCTGTGACACTTTAGTTATAATGCATGAGAGAATACTCGGTCCCGTGACACCCTAGTTAAGCTCCCCTGTGTGTGTGACTAAGGACGGCCAGCAGCATGAAGGGCTCATTGTCACAGCATTCTGGGATGGGAAGGATAGGGGGTTCCCAGGATGACATACACATCCCCCAACATTGTTCCACTAAAACAGAGGCTCTTAGAGCCAGTGTCTTCTTGGATTCGTGGCAAAGCAGCTTTCTCAGCTGCCGGGCAGTGGCAGAGGACGGAGCAGAATCTGAACACCTGTGTTTCTCGGGGCCCCTGCACAGTCGCCTGTGTTTCTCAGGACCCCTGCACCGTCGCCGGCCTTGGGGCCCCCACCTGTGAATCTCTCCGCCTCCACACCCTCTTTTCACTCCAGCCACACTGCTTGCTGTCCTCACAGGTCCACAGGGTGGACGCTCTTTCTGGCCTCAAGGTCTTCACTCAAGCTGTTCCTGACTCAGACTCCCTGAGAAACACTGACGTCACCTCCCTGAGGGCCCTCTCTGGCTCTGACCTAAGGCAGGTAGGTGTCTCTTGTGACCTTCCATTCGGGCGCCTGTGGTTTCCTTTAGAGCACTTGCCAGGGGCGGGCTGAACCCTCTCTCCTATCACCACCCAGTCGCAGCTCCACGTGGGTGGAGCCGCTTCTGTCCTGCCAGCCTCATATCCCAGGGCCGCCTGGGTCTGGCACACAGTAGCCGCCCAGTGTTTCTCGAGTGCACCGACATGATGTCACTCTTCAGGCTCGTGAATCACGCAGAAAGCACCTTCTCTCGCAACTGAAACCCGTGGAGTGTGTTTATCCAAGCTAGGGTTTCACAACGGCCACTCTTCACATTCTGAGTCGGGGACAAAAAATGTGAAATTGCACTTGTCCATGTTGATGATTCAGTTTCTATTGTTGCAGATTCCACTGGGAAAAGTGCTTCGTGCCCGATGCTCTTCCCTTTCTCTGAGCTGTGTTTTGTATCTTCTTATTCTGCTTCCCCCTTGACACGGGCATTTTGTCCATTACGGATTTCACTTCACCAAAGGAGCATTTCTCCTTTTATTTTCATGTTGAGGATGCCCTTGTATGTCCCAAACCCGTTATGAGCCCGCCCCCCCCCCCCCATGAGATTTCTGAGTAGTCACTTTCTGATGTGAAGTGTACCTTATAAATGTCCAAAATGCCATACCATATTAGCAGTAGCAGATTTGACACAGTTCAGGATAGTACCGTCCATGGAGAATTATTCCTGTTTGAGCTGCTGTTCTGGTAGTGTTGTGTCTATTTTGAGAAGCCTCCAGAATGAATCATTAGTGGCGGTGAGTGGTGTGGATGAAACTTCAACTATTGCTGATTTTTATAACAGAGGTAACAAGTTGACAGTCCAAAACCACCCCACCCCCTTCCTCTGACTTCCCCTTGCATTTTATTGCCTATGCACAGGAGGTTCCCTAAAATGTCATTTTTCCTATGCATAGAGTAGACACCACTAGAGAGGAGCCCACGCTCATGGCAAGATTGGGCAAGTGGAATCCGTGAAGTCTGAAGTTCACTTCTTGTACTGTCTCATCCACCCTTTTCCCTCAGGGCAGTGTGGGCAGCCTCTTGGTAACTACTGTGGCTTGAAAAAGGACATTCCTGTGAATGGCTTGCATAAAGCTAGGGCCATTCTCTTGGGTTTTATGTGAACCAAAGAATACCTTATAAGTGTGTGTATGTGTAAACAATAAGGACAACGGCTTATATTTATAAATGATGCATGTACTGCGTGCCCAGCACTACACTGAGCAATCCGCAAACATTACCTCATTAAATCCTTGCAAATATTGCACCCGTTTTAAGATGAGAAAACACCCAGCCCTTAAGTGGTAGAGCTGGCCTTGAACCCAGACAGTCTGATTAGAGGCCCCACCATGCTCAGTCTGTCTTTATTTATTTGTGCATGTGTATGTACATATGTGTATATATGCACACACTCATGTCACACACACATATATCTGTCACACACATATATATCATACACACATGCACACACGCACACTAACAAATGCTAAGAACAAGGTTTTAAATAGATATATAACACACTGTTAACCATGGACTCTTGCGAGAGGGTATGAAATTGGGGTTGATGCTTACTTAATCCTCTACACACTTCTCTCATCATTTGGATCCTTTGAAACAAACATGCCTTACCTGTGTACCTGAAAAACCAAGTTACTGATTTGGCTGTACATGTTCCCACTAGACATGCTTACTGAGTAATTGAATGTTGTGAGTGTTATGAGTAGCTCATGTTTTTTCTTCTGTCTTTAGAAGGGTAGTTAATAAAAACCGGTGGAAGGAGAAAACATAACATCAACAGGGAGCAACATCTCGAGGCCTCCTTGCCTTCCAGAACACAGAAGACAAAATGGTCCATGAACAACATCCACTTCAACATGCCAGGCTGTCTCCCAGCTCTTACCAGCTTCAAGGGCAATTGAGCTATTGTGGTAAGAGTATAAGATGTCTATGCTTTTTTTTTTCTACTCTCTTTAAACATTCTGACCTCCATAAATCCCCCTCCTAGGAGGTGGGCAGGTTTGAAGAAGCTCACGGCACCACAATAGCTAGTATTGTTCATACAATTGTGGACACCATAAGGCATACTCTCTGCCCCGCAACCCTTCACACCTGGTAGGAGCTTCGTTTATTCACACCGTGCCCTGCATTCCCACAGCACTTTGTTCTTTGTGACTTTACTGTCTCCTCCTCCCTCCCTCAGTGGACTCAGCTTTTTCCAGGCTGGGCTCTGTCTTTGACTATTTTTGTTCTTTGCCCTTGCTCTCTGCACCAGTGTGCCTGCCTGCAGAGCTCTGCATGCTTTGGGACACTCGTGGTGCCTCTGAGAATTGTCTTTTCATACCTTTGTCCATTTTCTATGGTTTTGTCCTCTGCAATGCTTTATCAGCATTTTTTTTTAACAGTGAGGATGTTAGTCATTCGGAACAGCAGCAATACTAGTAGCTAAAACTTCTTGAACACCAGTCTGTGCCAGACCCTCTGAGCACTCCCATGCTGCATTAATCTTTCATACCGATGTAGGAAACTGAGTCACAGAGGCAGAATAACTTGTCAGACATTCCAGTCCAGCAGGCTGACTCCCAATTCAGTGCTCCCCATGTGTCCCTGTACAACCTAGGACCCCTGGGACCCCACATGTGCCCCAGCCACCGTCCTCTTCTCTGAGCCTTCTCTCGCTGCCCCTTCAGGGGCACTGTCTTCTTTTAAAAGCTGCAGTATATGTTTTAGGGCTGTCAAAATGCCATGAT
This sequence comes from Myotis yumanensis, assembly GCF_028538775.1. Lineage (NCBI taxonomy): Eukaryota > Metazoa > Chordata > Mammalia > Chiroptera > Vespertilionidae > Myotis > Myotis yumanensis. Next base: position 32,727,850 of record NW_027223759.1, read on the forward strand.
CAGAGCCATTTTTAAATGGAGCCAGATGGAATGTTAAACATGACAAAATACCCTTTGGACTGAGCCTAAAGCAACACCATATTCCAAAGAACTGTTTGCAAAGATAAGAAAGTTGTTATTATGACTAGTGGGCTGATGACTACTGGACTGAAATTTTAAAAAAATTTGTTTAGAATTAACATCACTATGCTATGTTATCTGCACTAGTAGAAATGTCTGTCTTCTCTTGATGTAATTGTTCCCCTTCTCTTGTTCATAAATACTCATTGCCTCTCTCTCCTAGTCAGAACACTATCTGGGCCTCTGTCTGAGTCAGTGTGGCCCCAAATAGCTATTCTTATTGATTTCAAATACATGCTTGTTGCCTCACTGTGAAAGGCCCCTTTATTTTTAGGGCAGCAGAGCTAATTATATCCATTTTCAGGAATTCAATGGTCACCAGATGACACCAGAATCAGAACACCATTCTCCACCCTTCTCGACCCATGTCTCTGTCTCCCCGTGTCTCCTGAAAATTACACGACTTCAATTCCAGAGTTAGGGAGCCAGATTCCTTAGATAGCGGGAGGTCTGTCTCCAAGGCAGAGGGAACCTGAAGATAGAGGTTTGGATTTAGATTCACACGTTCCATGTGATCATGACACAGTACTCGAGGTCTAAAGTAACCTGTAACGTGTGACTATCTGCCTTAGGAGGTAAGGTGAGGAAACACAGAATTGAGTGAGTCCAGCTCTGGACCTGACATGACAATTGTTAGCTTTTTCCCCCCCGAAGACCTGTGCTTCCCCCTGGTTTCAGTGTGCAGGGGGGCCTGGGTCCTGCAGGGGGACCTCAGTCCCAAAGTGGTTGGAGCCCAACCTCTGGAGTGGCCTTGGGTCAAATTCTGGTTCCATCACTTTGCTGCCCTCAAATCAACCCTCCAAGGTTCAGTCTACCGAAGTGTAAAATGGCCTAATGAGAGTAGCCAAGTGCGGGATTTTCTGAGGATTAAGTGCGTCAGTCCATGGAAAGTGCTTACCACCCAGTAAGTGGTGCGTTCATTTACTGAGCATTGATTGAGCACCTACTACGTGTTAGGCATGTTCTTGGCATGCGGACCCAGCGGTGCACCGGCCATACCAAGTGTAAATGGTTGTGACGGTATGTATTCCATCTGCATCCTGTTCAGCAGCAAGTTCTCCTTTGTAATTTTCAATGTCTGCCTGTTTTCTTGTTCTTACCTTTTAACTTTGCGTTTGCCCCCACAGCCCCGCACCTGCCTGCCTTGCACAGTCCTCAACAGAGAGCGTTGTGAGTGGTCTCAGAATTAGGCTCTACCCTCCGGGGCCGGGCCGACACCCCCGCTTGGAGATCCGAACCTCACTCAGGGCACCTCGGAGAAGAGGTGAGAAGATTGGGATGCCTTAGGCACAAGAGTGTGGCCAAAAGGTCTCCATGAAACAGCCAGGGACCACGATTCCAGGGGAGCCCTGCGTCCTGAAGCCCGCTTCCTGGCCGGTGGCGCCGGGAAGAGGAAAAGAATGAGGCGCCCAGGCAGGATCCCGGGGGAATCCTGAGACCAGGCGCCAACCCGGCTCCCGGTGGCAAAGCGCCACCGCCTCGCTCCAGGTAACACGCCTGGCCCCGGCCTCCAGGAGGCAGCACCTCGACCTCGCCCCTGGCCTCCGGGCCGCCGGGGCTCACCCCCGCCCCTTTGCGATCGTCCCGCCCCCCGACTGGCTCACACCCTGCCCCTGGCCTCTGGGTGAGGCCCCGCCCTCCACGCTCGCCCCGCCTCCGACCTCCCTCCTCTCGGCCCCGCCTTCTCCTATCGTCCCGCCTCGCGCTCAGCTTAGTCCACACCCTGCCCCAGCATCTGGGCGGCCGCCGCACAGTCCCGCTCACTCCCAATCCGCCTCCCCGGCCCCTCGCCCGCCCCGCTGCCTCCGTGAAGCCTCGGGTCAGGCTCCTCCCCGGCCGGCGACCCCGCCCCGGCGCGAGACCACCCCTGCCGCTGGCTCCCGCCTATTCCCGCCCGGGGCACCGCCTCGCGAGCCCTGCCCCCGCCCCCGAGCCCCGCCCCGACGCGGGGACCACCCTCAGCCCGCGGAGGCGGGGACCGAGCGCTGCGGGCACTCTCGGAGGTCCCGGCTCCTCGCCTGCGCCGCGCGGTGATTCCCGCGGAGCCGCGCGCGCCCCCGGCCGGACGAGCTCGCAGACCACGAGGAGAGCCGCTGGAGCCGGTGGATCGCAATGCGAGCCAGGTAGGCAGGGAGGCGGCGCGCCAGGCGGTCCCCTGCAGGCGCTCCAACCCCGCGCCCGGCCTCGCTCCCGCGGCGCCAGCTCGGGCTCGGCGGGTTTGCGCTCCTCTCGAGCGCCGATCGTTCCCTCGCCGCCTGAGTTCGGGGTCCGGGTGCCCTGGCGGGGCTGGCGCCTGGCGGCTTCGGGAAGTCTCGCGCACATTTTGGAGCCTCCCCGGGCGCCCGGAATCACCCGCTCAGGGCAGGCAGGTCGGGGTTCCGGGAGCCGAGACGCACTCGGAGCCCCCGCCGTCGCCCGGCAGATCCCAGTTCTCCCGGCCCAGACGTTCCCAGACGCTTTGCGGGCGGCCCTGCGGGGTGGCCTACCTACTTCGACAACGGGGCACGAATATGGGGGTTGCTCATTCACCTCCCGCGGCCGTAGGGCGCCCCGAGGGCTGGAGGGTCGGGGCGCCCCCTCGCGCGTACCCTGGGTGGAGGGGAGGGCGCGCGGTCCTGGGTTAAACTTGCTGGTGACAATGCATATTTCAAGTTCGGAGATCCCTTGTTTTAGGATGGAAATGAAAACCCGGGTTTTCGGCTAGCCTTGCGGTGACCGAGCAGCCGCGAGTTGACAACGCTGGCGGCCGGCGGGTGGGGACAGCTGGGAGAGGCACGTTGTTCTCTAAGTGATGTTTCCCGGGAAGCCCGCTCCGCGGCGCGGATTGGTGGTCTAGGATCCTAGCCTTGGAGTTCGGTGGCTCCTAGCCCTGGGCTGGCCCTGCAGCCGGGGGTCCAGGCCCTCTCTGGCCCTTCCCCGCGGTGTTGGTTGGCCCGAGGAGCGGCCGGGCTCTCTACGTGCGGAGAGCGTTGTGGAGCCTCGTGGATCGGTGAGATTTAAAAAAGAGAACACTGGGCTGGATTTTATTCGTGCTGATTCTTTCCAAGTTAGTGCAGCAACTTGGTACCGTGTGCTTATCAGTAGTGATAAGTTAGGACAACTTTTGTTCTGATCACAAAAACAATAAATGCTTTGGGTAGAAAACAGAAATAAAGATGTATCAAACAGAAACCAACCCTTTGTTCCTCCAGCCTTTAATATTTATTCATCTTTATTGGGGTCACATGTTTGCAGATTTCATCAATAAGTTACAACTGGAGCCTCTCTACCCTAAATCAAAAGTAATCTTTTTGCAACTCTCCCCTCCCAACCCTTCAAAATGTGAGGTCCCTGAGCACCGAAGTTTGGGTTGGTGGGCCTTGATTCCTGCTCAGCTGGCGCAGCTCCCTTTCCAATGGGCGGTGTACTCCCTGCCTTCTGCAGGCCCGAGATGGAGAGAGGAGTGGTCAGCTTGGAACACTGGCTCAGACAGGATTGGCCTTGTGCCTCTCCCCTCCCCTGTGGTTTTGGTTCCTTGCCTTGTAAAAATGAAGGTAATGATTCTCAATCTGCTTCTCAGGCCACCATAAAAATTAATGGGTGGTTTGCAAAGCATGTTGCCATTCTTGGATGGACAGCGGCTGTACTTTAAAGGGGCTAGGGAGCATTTTGCTTGCTGTTCTGTGTTGCCGTCATCATCAAATGAAGCAGTTTGCTTCCCACCTGGCCATCCTGATCAGGAGAGAGACTCCAGGAATGTCCGGTGGAGCCTGGAGAACCATCCTGGTACCCCAGAAAACGGGGGCCTTGGGAAGAGACGGCACACCCAAACCCACCTCCTCTCTGCCTTCTTCTGCATGTGGGCAAATGGGGAGAGGATGAGGGGTCATTGATACTAAGACGGCCCCAAGTTGCACAGGCCTGATGCTTGTCCATCTGTGTATTGCTGAGGCCACCCTGGTGGGAGAGGGAACAGTTAGTTCTGGGAGAGGGACTTCGAAAGTGCACAAACCTGACTTCCTAAGGGTTTGCTTTATGGCTCACTTGTTTGCTAAATGAACAATGACCACCTCAGATCTGCCTGGCGGGAGAAGCTTCTGTGAGCTCAAATATTTTTCCTGTTGTTCAAAGTCAAGAGCACCACACTTCAGTGACCTCCTATAACAATTAGAAGGGCCTCTTGCCATTAGTTAATTCCAGGTATGAGAAGCCGGAGTGGGGAGAGGTGCTGCACAGGTTGCCTTTTGTTCCCTTAGAACAGAAACCACGGAAGATCAGAGATCCTCTTTCTGTGAACATCTCCCGGGCTCCAGTTCGTCATTTGATAGTTTCATTTTTTTATTGTCGCTCCCACCAGCACTTTGATCTGCCCAAGGTCTAGTAGCTTATCCAAGCTCAGGCACAGGGGGTTTCCGGAAGGACCCTGAAAGGGGGCTGGACAAGTTGCTGATGGTGTCCTTAGCCCAGCTCATTGTCTGGTAATGTGCTCTTCCTTATCTCGGTGTGGGGAGGAAGGGGGGCTGGCTGGATTTTTTTCCTTTGCTGTTGTTTGTGAACTTGCTTTCTGGTCGGGCAGCCTGGGATTGTTTTCCTGCAGGCTGCTTGAACAGACTTCTTTCTTATTCTAATGTTGGTTTCTAGTCTGATAATAAGATATGCTAATGGTGAGTGGGGTTTTAATCCTTGGATCCCCGCCAGTTAAGTGTATGTGGGAGGTGTGTGTGCTCACTCTTCTTCCTGGGGAGGAGCCAAACAAACAGAAGAGCTACCAGTTCACCCCTGATGACCTCATCCCTGCTCAGGGCAAGCCTCCCTGGCTCCCTGTTTGAGGTTCCAGCCTTGTTTTGACTGAGGAGAAGCTGCTGTTTAGCAAGTGGGCCTTGGGCCAGCCATGTGGGTTTCCTTTAGCTTTGTTATTTTCAAATTCGACACCTGAACTGGGCCGTGTTGCCATTTTTCTTCTGAGAGCTGGAGCCCAGTCCGTGGGATATTTTATTTCCTAAGGCCCTGGAGATGGGCACTAGGACTTCTTTGTCCCGGGGCCGCCGCCTGACAACCAAGGATTGGGAAAGGTCGCTGAGCAGGGAAACAGACTTCCTAGAGCATGCACAGACCTGCTTGGCTCCAGCCCTCACGGTTGACACTCTGGTCTCCTGGGCCCCAGCTATTCGCACAATAGAAGCCCCATGTTCTGCCACTACCCTCTGGAGGGGTGACAGAAAAGTAATTCAAACCCCCACAAACCCAGGGAACAATCCAGCTACTGACTCAGGATCTTCTTGGGAAGATCCTGAGTCTGCTGCTCCGGGGGCCCCAGGGCATCCCTGTTATATAACAGCACCTGGTGCGGGCAGGACCAGAGGCTCATAGGAAAGAATGTCAGTCTTCAGCCTTTAGAAGAAGGTGAGAGGATGCAGAAGGTGTTTCAGAAATGAAGGTATGTGTGGTGTGTTTCAGGGAGGGAATGGTGAAGTCCCATATGTGTGCACAGCTTCTGGACCATCAGGTGAGCATACACCTTCCCAAACATCGGTAGTGATTTGAGGGAGAGAATGGTGGACTGAGTTCGCCTAATTTAAATAGAGATTTGGGGTGTTTTAAGGGGAAGAAATCAGTATCGCTTGCTGAGGGCTTATGATATACCAGGCCCTGTGTTTACACTTTGAAAGTCTCCCCAAAACAATGAGAATTTAAGTCACTCCTCCAACATAACAGTCCATTAGTGAGTGCTTGAGCTGGGACACAAACCCCTGAGCCAGCTTGATCTCCCAGCTCATGTCTCTCAGTGAGCTGAAATTGAACAAGCAGCTGTCTATCACATATTTTGGTAGCATTAAGCCATGAAAGGAGCAGAGTGCCTGCTTCCCTTACACCATGATTAATATATATATATATACTGGATGAAATCTTTAAAATCTGTGAAATTTTTTCAGCCTGAATGGAAGACAGCCAGTTTATACCTTTGTTCCTGGGGGCTGGTGCTCACCCTGTCTGCAGGGTAAAGCTTGATTTTTTTGGAAGACTGTGGTTGTGAAGTTGGGATAACTCAGCACCTGCTATGAAGTTTTTCCTTGCACCTTGAAAAGTGTTATTCTGGGCAGATGAGGTCACTAGAATAAGATTAAGATTATGGGGAGGTTGATAAGTAAATGTAAGATAAGGGTTCCGCCTTCCCCTTTACAATTTCAGAGATGGCATATTACTGAGATTATTCTTATCTGCTCCGTAAAAACTAGTCTCCGGGGAACTCTGCCGAAGCCTGTTAGCCCAACTCTTCTGAACAGATTGAAAAGAATACTTTCTGCAAAAAACGGTTCTGTGGTTCCGAATTCTTATGTCCTCCTTTCCTCTCTTCCCTGTCTCGCTAGTCTGTGCAATTTAGGAAAAGCCTGCTGGGTTCTTCAGAACATGGAAGCCTACTGAAGTCTGCAGGCCTGAATGGAATACAAATGTTTCCTTTTCTAGCTTCTCCAATGTAGGAGGTCCTGAGCCTGCAGTGTGCCACTGCAGAGAAACCTGCTCTTTGAGGGCAAAAGACAAAGAGCCTTGATTGTAGCATCTGCCAATTACTGGGTTTAAATACTCCCACCATGGCCGACTTCAAGATACCAGTGCTGGGGCTGCACATTACTAAATATGCAACAATCTGTGTGAGCCAATAAGAGCTGATTCAGTTTACCTTTCTTGGACCTAGCCCACCTGCCCAAGCCCCCTCATGTAATGAATGAAATGGTTGGCTGGCTTGGACCATGTCAGCCTAGTTGTGTGAGAGGAGAGAGAATTTGGGTGTCGTTGAGTAGCCTGTTTTGGCCAGCAAGTGTAAAGTGCTTTAAAACTCAGAGCACACATTAAAATCACCTAGGAGTTAAAAAAAATTTTTTTAAACCTTTGCTGCCTCCTTCCCCTTGAATCAGAATTTCTGAGGGTGCGGCTCAGACATGAGTAGTATTTAAAAGCTCCCCAGTAGAGCCCTGGCCTGGAGCATTAACCCATATACCAGGGTTCAGATTCCTGGTCAGGGCACATATCTAGGTTGTAGGTTCTATCCCTGGTGTGCAACTGATCGATGCTTCTCTCTCGCCCCTCCCCCCTTCTCTAAAATCTAAAAAAAAATTATATTCTTGGGTGAGGATTAAAAATGATAACAATAAAAGTAAAAACTCCCTGGTAGAATCACCATTCTTATGTCTATCCAGGGTTGAACTCCACTGACAGGAAATTTGGGAAAGTGTCAACATAGAAGTATCCAAACTATAAAGAGTTTTTATAAGAATTTATTGGAGCCCAACTGAGGACATTGCCAGGGACCAACATCTCAAATGCTCTGGAGAGTAAGTTTGCAGTGTCTTTTACACATTTGGAAGTAAGGAAGGAATGTAAGGAAGATTACGTGGAGATGGAAGAAAGCAAGGCAGGGATTGGATTACAGGATAGTTAACATGATTATGTGCTCTCTTAAGGGTGGTTATACTTCCAGGGATCTGAAGAAGAGGCATTTCAAAGGTGTTGTGAACCCTGATGGGGGTGGGTGATGGGGAGACGTACCAAGAAGGGCTCCTGTTGGCTAACTGAGCTCAAATTTTTAAAAAGCAGCCATTTCTGCACAGGGCCTCTCATGCAAACTGCACTTCAAAAAGAGGCCTCTGCCTACCTAGACTGCCTGCCCACACCTTGTTCCTGTCACCTGAGCCAGCCCTTATAAAGGTTTCCTGGAGTCCTGTTTCAGCCAATAGGACTAAAGCTTTATACGTTTCCTTCTTCTCTGCACCCCACGTTGGAGATTCCTGTTGGTGATGAATTGGCACTAATGACCATCGGTTGACAATGTTAACCTAGATGCACAGCAACAACGGACAGGGCTTGCTTAAGGCAAGTATATATCTTTTTATAGGCCTGGGATGTAACTACCTACCATTACCCGGCCAGTTAGTGACTACCCACCATGACCTGTCCAGTTAGGAGTTTATGATCAGAGAAACCTACCTGTGAGGTTACAGTTTGGCCAGACATATGACACAGCTCCTTTTTCGGTTCACAGGAAGTATTTTGGGGACAGACCCTGTATTTGACACCAAGAAGTTGAAATTTCCCTCGTGGAGCCTGGGAGCGTTTTCCAGCTTTGAGTGTGAGGACCAGGCAGGCAGAGACCTGGATCTTCCCAGTTGCCAGTTGTCAGTCTTACTCCAGTGGCCCTTTCCCTCCACGCTGCTGGTCCATGTACTTGTGCCTCGGTTGCAGCTGCTGGTCTAGCACGGAGAAGGGTGTTGGTGGAAGAAGGGGTCTGGATGAAGCAAGGAGATGGCTCCTTGGGGGGGGCTTGGCTGATCTTGGATGTTAAAGCAGAGAGCCGGAGTCTAGAGGAGCTCCCCAGGGCCCCCAAGGGAAGAGAGGAGGAACTCGACACTAAGGACTTTTTGTCACAGTCCTTCAGCTTGGTGGCACACATAAGCTGATTATTTTTTCTCTGCATAATTAGCAGTAGCATTATTTTAAAACGTGAAAGCTTTCTTTGGAGGCAGGGCGCACATGGGAAGCGAGTGTCATTGAACTTCTGAGCCAGTAAGAAGTGACAATACGTTGACAGATCTGGGACTAGGAAGAGGCAATCGAGGTCCCTGGGGTGCAGAACTCAAGGAGGTGTGCACTGCAGGGGCTGCCCGTCTGGTCAGGGAGGAACCGATGGAGAGAGAGTGGACTCAGGCCTCGTTCCCTCAGAGTTGGACCCGGGAGTACGGAAGAGCGCACTGGAGATATGAGTGTGGACAGTGGGGCCTGGGAGCACACTCTGGTCAGCCCCTGGAGGTGGGGCAGGAAGGCCAAGGGGCAGGAGGAATGAAGCCGCTGGAGGCGTGTCCCGGAGGCCAAGGAGGAGAAGGTTGGGGGTGGGAGCCTGACACAGACAGTTCTGGGTACTGAATGATCAGACACGGGACCACTGGGCTTTGATTGTTAGAACTGTGTGATTGCAGGAGTGGGAAGCTTCTAGAAAAAGTAGAGAACACAGCATAGGCCACGGGGAAGAATGTGAGTGATAAAAGAAGTAAGGTTGTCATTTGAGGGTGTCAAGACCAGGGACCACGGTTGGGATGGGCCCAGTGTCTGGGTGGGTGACCAGAGAGGCGTGTGAGTGGTTGTCCTCAGGAACTGGTTTAAGGGCTTCCCCAAATGCCTTTTCAACTTGTACATCTGCCACTTGTTTTCAGCACCCTTTGTGGGAGGCTAGTTGGGGGCCTCATTTGTTCCTAAGACCCAGTTCCCTAATGCTCCCTGTCGGGGAACCCTTTCCCGGTTGCCCCAGGTCAAGGACTAACCACTGCTTCCCTACATGCCTGTTGCCCCCCCAGGCAGGCGCTGCATGTCCTTTACCTCCGAGTCCTCAGTGCAGACAGCTGGTCTCATGAATGAAGGTGCTGAAGAGGGGCTGGCCGGGGTTAGTGACAGCTTAGGGTGGCGACTTCCCAAAGAACCTTACGGCAACAGCGCTAATATTCTCTTCTTAGAGATCTTAACAGCTTAAAACTTACAATACGTACTTTCTGACCTATGAATAACCATCAGCTTACTTGGAACTGCTGTCAAGGGGCCGTCCCGTGCTTCTGTGCCGTTTAATTTTCCATTCAGCCAGGCTTACCCAGCTTCCTTTACCCACCTTTACGCTTTTGCCCTTTTTGAAAGCATTTGAATTTTTAATAGGTTTAGGATACAAAGAAGTAAATGGAATGTCTGAAAATGCACGTACTTTTAAACATTTTGAAATTACCGGTGGTTGCCCTAGCCAGTTTGGCACAGCGATTAGAGGTCAGCCTGCGGACTGAAAGGTCCTGGGTTCAATTCTGGTCAAGGGCGAGTACCTCGGTTTCGGGCTTGATCCCTGACCCTGATTGGAGCGGGAGGCAACCAATCGTGTCTCTCACATCCATGTTTCTCTCTCGGTCTCTCCCCCTCCCTTCCATTCTCTCTAAAAGTCAATGGAAAAAAATATCCCTGGGTGAGGATTAACAAACAAACAAACAAAAGAAATGTCTGGTGGGGCCAGATATTTGCACAGGTCCCGCACATAAATGGAAAAGAAAGGTATGTGTTCTGGCTGAACCGGAAGTGCTCATTAGAGCTGATGTGGTCCATAGAGGTCGTTTCTGTGAAGTGTTGGGCCCAGGGCCTGTGACCAGAGCAGTCCCGTAGTCGGTGCGGATGGTGGTGGGGAGTGAAGACAGTGGTCTGCTGCGGTCTGGTCTCACTTTCCCTCCCCACTACCCCGCACCACACGTCCCCTGGCGGAGGCTGTGGGGTTTCTTTTTCCCTTGTGGTTTCAGAAATCAGTGCTTTGGGTGTTCGCAGGAGAAAGCCCTTGGCTCTTGTACTGGTTGGCAGCCGCTGGGAAGCTCGCCTTTATGGGAAACCAGAATTTTGAATTTTGGTCACATTTCAGGCCTACGTCTGGGTGACATCACAGCAGATCTGTCACTGGCTGGATACAAAAAATGAGTTTCCTGGATTCTACTTAGTGCCCCCCTCCCTTTTTTTATTTATTTTTTTATTTTGTTATAACCACCCATGATTTGGGTCTGTTCAGCTAGGGGAGAAGTAAGTATCTGTTCCCAGAGACAGACTGGGGCCTGTTTAGTGTAGAACCTTCTCGGCTCCACAGCCAGGTCTGTGACAGTCAGTCCTGGGGAGGGGCCGGCTGCCAGGATTTCATATTCTCCAGGTGGAACCAGGGACTTGTCTGTCTCCTCCCTTACATTTTATTCTTACATATTTTCAGAGTCTGAGGAAGTCATGTTTCAGATAGTTTGACATTTAGATAGATGCTAATCTCAAATACAGTTACTATTTGGGGATACACACCTGAAATATTCCCCTTCACCTTTTAACAGGGACTTTCCCGTGGCTTCACTTATTGGCTGGACTTTTCCTCTCTGTCACTGTGCCCGAGGCTTCTGTAAATGGCTCTTTCTTTTCAGCCAATCAAATATGAAACAACCCCGTGTGCACAACTGAAAGTCATCATATTTGATTCAAGGAAAGTCCTAATTAAGAATTAAGTGACTCATCGCCCTTATGTTCTTCCAACATTGTGTTTTATATCCAGGCCATTGTTAGGGAACAGAAATAGCTGGAACGCAGTTTTCACAAGCTGGACTGTGGGGAAATTCCTTTTCTTAGTGGGGTCTCCAGTGGCTCACCCTTAGGACCTGTTTTATTTCCGGTGGCAGCAAAGGCTTCTCAGTGCCACACACCTGTCTGTGTTTGCTTCTTTGGCTTCTGTTTACTTCTGGTTTTGACCTGGGGCAAGTTTTTGGGCTTCTCCGAGCTCAGCTTTCTGATCTCTGATATGGTGATGGTGCTACTTACCTCCGGGCTAGAGATGGGCCTGTGGAGACGGTGGACTTCACCACACCACCCTTGCCTGTCCAGGGAGCCCTTCATTACTGTGGCCTCTTCTGAGTCTTGTGTGCACTGCCGATTATTCTTAAGTGTTGAGTAAATATTATTTTTTAATGTTGTGCTATCTGAATTAAATAGGAGTGCAGGACTTGGATATTTTTAGGTGTTCCATCTGACCTTTAAAAAGTGTACGGGCACAGACTAGCAGCATGATGCGTGTCTAAATAGGGATTAGGATCCCCAATCTTTGCCCCGTTTCTCCAAGTCCTGGGAGCAGGAGAGGTGTGGGGATGGAGTAAGCAAGGTGTGTCCAGCCCCAGACCTGGGATGGAGTGTGGCCCTGGCTGGTAGCATCGGGGGACCAGCAGCCAGCCCCTCACTGGAGGCCTGTGTGCAAGACCTGCTTTGTTTGCCCCTGGGGGGTGGGAGAGGGAGGTGAGAAGCATGTCGTGGTCAATAGAAGTACTTTCTAGGTATATGCATTGTTTGGGGACTAGTTTCTTATGACTTCTTTTCTTTAAATCCTGTCCACTTAAGTCTTTTTTTTAAAAAATATATTTTATTGATTTTTTTACAGAGAGGAAGGAGGAGGGATAGAGAGTTAGAAACATCGATGAGAGAGAAACATCAATCAGCTGCCTCCTGCACGTCTCCTACTGGGGATGTGCCCGCAACCAAGATACATGCCCTTGACCGGAATCGAACCCGGGACCCTTCAATCTGCAGGCCTACTCTCTATCCACTGAGCCAAACCGGTTACGGCAAGTCTTTTTTTTTTTTTAATTATTGAAGAAATATTCATTATAGAAACATTAGCAAATGCAAAAGGAAAAAAGTTTGTATCAGTGAAACTCTGCCGCCCACGATAACCGCTCCGGACATTTTACATGTAAATCTAGACTTTCCAGACAAAGCCAGGTGGTGAGGACCGTGTGCACTCGGCCCAAGTCCTTCAGTGAGTGTTTGTCCAGTGAATACCACACTTTTCAAAAACGGCTTTTCACCTCAAATTATTGCTGACATATTTCCAGGTGAGTAAGTTCAGACTTCCTGTCAGGCTTGTAGGGGATGCAGCCTCCTTATTTAAGAAGTCCTTGTTCATGAGCAGTTTCCAGTTACTATAAAATTATAAATAGCACCACAGTGACCATCTTGAGATATCTTTCCATGCCTGTAAGTTTCTTTGAATGATACACACACACACACACATATATACACACGTATATATTTTGCTTTCGTTGGGCTTAAAATCGTACAGAACTAATTATATGGACTGTTGGGTGAGTGTATGCTCACTACTCAGGAAAGCACCCCCAAGGAGTGACGCGGGGGAATTTTTTCATCTCTTGAATAAACTTTGGTGAACTTGTACATGAGTCTTGGACACGCTGGCACCGCTTTTGGGGGAATTCCTTTCTGATGGTCCAAATCCTAACACGCTCTGTCTGCACGGTGAGTTTTTGGGTGGAGTTGGGAGTGCACCCCTCAATTTTAGGAGGCACATAGACACGCCAGTTTCAGGAACGTTGAAACACGGGGGAAACGTACGTTTTAGAGCACGGGAACTGTTTCTGCTGGGAGGTCTTCCGGGCCCACCCCTCCTGGGAAGACATGAGTGGTTTCAGCTTCAGAACAGTCATTGCCAGCTCCCAGGTCGTGTCACTGTGGACGTCAGGAGTGCCCTGTGGGCTGTGTCCCTGACCGGCTGTGTCCGGGGATGCAGTTTCAGCTGGCACAGGGCCATGGCGTAGACTGGATTTTCAGAACCTGCAGGTTCGCGAAGAGAAGAGTGCTCAGTACCTTCTGCTGGTGACAAGGCTGTGAGTTTTACTCCTCACTGTGGTCTGGTGTCACAGGACGTCTTCGTTCTGGCAGGAGGGGAACTCAGTTATGGGCGGGAGATCTGGCCTGTCTCTGGAGCGCGGTCTTGGCACCGACGGCATCCTGAGTCATTGTCCACCTATTGGCACATGAGACAGCGCTTTGGAGGCCATCAGGACACCAGGAAATCTGCCCATCCACTCTGGTTATTTGTTCTGGAGTACCAGGTCCACCTCACGGAGTTTGGGGGGCTGGAGCCCCTAGACCGGGCCTGATTGCTGAGCCCTTTTGTAACTCTCTGGGACACTACCCTGGTCCTCTTCTCCTCCTTCTAATTAGCTCATATGTGACTTGAACTCCTTCATTCCATCACCCACACTGAGCCGCTGTGTCCCAGGTGGGGGGATGGAGAAACCACTAAAGACAGCCTCTGACTGGGGAGGTCAGGGTTCACGGGGTGTGCTGGGGGGTCAGGGCAGGCTCCCCAAAGTAGCCCCACTAAGTCGGGGGATGTGACCTGAAGGAATTGTGTGGTGCAGGCAGGGGTCTTGGCCGTGGCGAGTGATTGGGTAAGTGCAGGGGACCCGAAGAGGTGACCACTTTCTGGAGCACCTGTGGCCATGGGACAGCTAGGTGGCTGGATGGCAGGTCCTCTGGGCTGCAGTTGGCTTTGAACTGCATCTCAGGGCACTGGAGAGCCTTGATGAAATGTGCCAGCATGATTTGGAAGGGGCCGGGGGGTGGGGGGGTACCTAACGCACCACACCTCATTCTGACTGGGTCCCCTCCTCACAGTCTGACACCCCTGAAGACTTGGCATCCCGGGACCCCACTTTGTGGCCCACAGTGCTGCTTCTCCCTCATGGCCTGTTGTGAGAGGCTTGTGAAGTCATCTGATTAAGTGACCCCTCTGCACAGTGTTAAGAGTTACCTTTATTTAAAAATGACACTTTGGAAACTGAGCCACCTGTCGGGTTATTAAGGGAGTCAAAGCATTTTTATGTTTTAGAAAGGAAAAAGGTATTATGAAGATATGGAGATTTCCAGTTAAAACAACATCAGAGGGACCCAGTGCGATGGATCGGAGTGCCTACCCCTGGTCATCTGAGCCCCTGTCTTTGAGGCTGTCCCAGCATACGGGACAGCAGCCCGGACGAGTCCTGGCATTCCTTGTCGGGTTCTGAAACTCACCAGGCTGGGCGGTGGGTGGTTCCATCCTGCCCGCCCCGTCTCGGCCCCACTCAATCTGCTGAGAGGTGGCAGCTTGGCCAGCTGGCCAGTGGATTTCTGTGTTTAACCCACAGAAACCTGCTAATCCCAGGTCAACTTCAGTAGAACCTCTGCTCTGGGAGGACAACCATCTGTCCTCACCGTGCTCAGAGTAGAATCAGTACGACATGGTTAAAAGGACACAGCTCCGAGCTGGAAAATGATGTCATAAGCACACTCTATTGTCATCAGAGAAAATGTCAAGGAACTGGCTGCTGATTAAATTGGGAGGCTGATGATTATTCTGGGAAGAAGCAGGGTTATTTTGATGAGCAGGGAAAGGGACAGAACAGTAGTGATTCCTTGGGGAGCAGAGGGCGGGAGGCTGCAGGGAACAGGTAAGGCGTTTAGGACAGACTGATTTACAGCTCAGATGATGGTACATGAGGCTCTACGGGAAAACTTGAATCGTGACTTTGAATGTGTCAGGTTGCTTGTGGTTTTCCCTTGTCTTCAGATTTTGTTGCTGGGAATTGCAAATAAAGGGTCAACAGAAACGGCCTTGTTGTTTGGGTGTGGAAATTGGCAGGCAAGGTTTGGGCAGTGTCTCCCGCCCCCCACCTTCCACCTCCCACCCCCCACCCTCTCTATTGACTGTAACAAAACAAACTGTAAATTTTAAATGTTTGGGGAGAAAAGAGGAGAAATGGTAGCTAATATTTGTAAAGCACCCACAGGCAGTCACTATACTGGGTCCCTTGACTTTGGTGACCCTCATGAAAACCAGGTGGTAAGTGGCCTTGTTCACGTCAGTGGTGAAGCTGAAGCCAAGAGGATGGTTTAACGTGTCCATGGACAAGGTGAGTGTGGAAAATACCAGGGACTAAACTGTTCACATGGAGCTTATGCCTGGATACTAACTGAGGGCGTCTTTACCCCAAACCTTGAGTGCCAGGCTTCCTCGGGCAGTGGCACCATGGTGCGTACATGGACTAGGAGAGTGGAACCATTCAGGCCATTAAAAATGGCAGGAAACCAGACGTTTCACTGACGGGCATCCTTCATGAGCGTTTCTCGGATCGATGCTGCCACGGAGGAACTCCCACCTCCTTCCTCTGCGACATGTGTTTCAGACACAGCATCGCGTTTTGAACGTTATGCTGACTTCCCATCCTACATTGGAGGATGCCTGTGCCTTCGACTCCTTTAGTACCTTTGAATAATAATGATACTCAGAAACCTCGGAAATGAAGTTGTGGCAGATAGTCCTGGTGTCAAACTGATGTGAACATCACTTGTCTGGCAGAGAGTGTATAACCACTCTGCTTAATTAAGCTAACCCTGTGCTTGGTAATAGAAGTATCAGGAAATACGGAATCTAACAGATACATTCTGCTTCTGATGACAATAGCTAGGATGTCAGTAGTGTTTGCTCTGTGACATCCAGCGTCTTTGCACTTTACCTGTCAACTCTCCATCTTGACAAGTCCTGTGAGGCGAGGGACTCTTGCGGTGTCTGTGGAACAGATGGGGAGACTGAGGCACCAGAGGGGCTGTGGGTGCAGCAGCCAGGATTTCAGTCCAGGCTCTCCACTCTTACGCTGATCTGCCCCTCATTGGCTGCCAGGTCTTCCCCAGGGTCAGGACGTCCGGAGTGATCAGGGAGTTTCCCACCAGACCAGGGAGCAGCGTGGGGCAGGGCTAGGGGAAGGTGTGGCCTCAGGTGAGATGAGGATGGGCAGGTAACAGCCAGGTGGGTAGTCTGAGGGGGACAGTTCCTGTCCACCAGCAGGAGCCAAGCCTGAGGATGGGGAGAGGCCCTCATGCTGGGAGGGTGGGAGCTGGGCAGGAGGGAGCTCCATTTCCTCCCCCACTGCCCCTCACACTTGGCAAGCACACTGAGCCCTGCTGTGGTGATTGTTATGCCCAGATTTCAGGATCCCCAAGAGACCACATCAGGGAGCCAGCCGTGTCCGATGCAAAAACATAAGAATCTTTATTCAAGCCTGGGCTTGGCTCCTCTACCCTCCTTACCGACGCAGCGGCAAGTGGCAGAGAGAGCGAGCTTTGTGGGTAGAGGGGTTTTATAGGGGGGTTGGAGTAAGGGGAGGAGAGAGGACTGTGGGCCCTGCCGATTGGCCAGGCGCAAGTTGGTGTCTTGTTACACTGGATGTGGTCATATCTATGGCACGCACTTCCCTTGATTATCATTGGTTAGTTTAAAGAAATCCTAGGTGTGGCTAGCAGAGGCTTGGGCTTTTTCCGGGAAGAAGTTCCTTGCTGAGCACATGGCTCTGCCCAAAAATGGAGGATTCGTGGCAAGATGGAGGGCGTAGCCCTCGCCCTTTCAGTGATGTGTGATGCTGTCTCCATCGTAACTGTCATCTGTCAAGGTCTGTGCCATGCCAGGCACCAGGCGGGACACTCAGTCAGGATAATCCAGAAATGCAGATCTTCACCACCAACTGATGGAATGAATGGTGGGCGGGGACCGGCTGTGCTCTAGCTCACCAGGAGATCCAGCACTCACGCCAGCCTGGTGATAACTGATGGACAGATGGGAAGTTCCAGAATAGTCTCTTTGGATGTTAGAACACAGAGGGCCTATTTGAAAGTAGCAACATCACTAGAACCATAGTGTGTGTGTGTGTGTGTGTGTGTGTGTGTGTGTGTGTGTGTGGTTACAGCTTTGTTTCCCTAACTGTGTGCTCCAAAGAATCCCCTGGTGAGTGCCTATAGCCAGGTGGGCCCCAGAAGTCTTTGTAATTCCTAAGGGGTCTCTAGTTTTTATTTTAATATCTTCTTTAACCCAAGCAGGTTTTTTTTAAGTATTTAATTTTGTCCTTTTCATTTTTATTTTTTTAAAAAATATGTTTTAATTGATTTTTAGAGAGATAGAAAGAGGGAGAAAGATATAGAAACATTAATGAGAGATCAAATCAATCAGCTCCTGCACACCCCCTGGTGGGGATCCAGCCCACAACCCGGGCATGTGTCCTGACCGAGAATCAAACCAGTGACCTCTTGGTTCATGCGTCGATGCTCACCCACTGAACCACAGTGACCAGCGCTGTCCTTTTCTATTTTTCTCTCTTTCTAACCTGATTTTCTAGTTAACTTCAGGTATCATTGTCTTGGGACCAGTGGATGTCCGCACAGATTTCTACTTTTGACGTTATCGAGGTGTCAATAATGTTTCCCGTGTTGGCTGGTGAGCATCCTTGGATCCTTCTGCAGCATCTTCTCCAGGACATGGTGTTCAATACGGATCAATGACACTATGCTCATTGATTATGCTCTGCTCTTTGTTGTGTGCCATTTGCTCTGTCTGCCAGGCTGTCAGATTTCAGTAGCTGGGTTCCCAACATGACTGGTTTCGTCATTTTCTCTCTGGATCAGCACAGTTTTCTTCATCTCTGTTCTTTCTGTAGGATAGTTGGATTTTTTTGTCACTTTACAATCCTGGGTCTTCATTCTGTCGCCTCCTGCCTGCCTGTCTCAGTGCCCACTGTGCTGGTCAGAGCCCAGGTACAAGCAGTGGTACCGAGGACAGTGGTACCGAGGACTGGCCTGGAGGGCATCCTTATGACTCCTGAGCTTAAGGGCAGTCTCAGCAGGGCTTCTCTCCTTCTCCTCATTGACCCAATGAGGGTTACTCACAGGTGTTGCTCACGTTCCACCCCTGGAGAGTCAGTTGGCCTGGGGCTGGGGCCCCAGCATTCCTAATTTTAAAAGCATCCTAGGTGACTCTGTCCAACCAGAATGAAAATCACCAGCTCTGAGTGACCGGCCTCATTGGAATCCGTGTCTTGAATGGTATCTATCATTCCTGAGATAATGGCTGTTTTAAACTTTAGGTTTGCTTAAATTTTTTAGTTACAAGGATAACGAGTGCTTTTGCAACAATTCCAAGCATGACAGGCATTGCAAAGTGAAAAGTGTGTCACTGGTCCCACTGGAGTGGCTGTCTGGGATTCCTACCTGCTCTCCTCGGAAGCCGGCCTGACCTCCCAGCCTTGATCTCTGGCCTTGACTGCTGGGCTGATTCCACTGGCTGTGTGGTCGTCTTCTGCACACTGAGTCATGTTGGTTTCCATGTTCCCTTTTCTGTTTATTAGCTTTGGGTGGCGATTTTCAACCGGTGTGCCACAATGATTTTTAAAACATGCAATACCTGACTATTTAGTTAAGGGCACTGACTTCTTTTCCCCTTAGATTGTCAAATTTAAAAAATGACAACAGCCAACACAACAATAGCCATCCTGTGTAAATGCCCTGTCTTGAACCATAAATATATAGGTTATGTAATAGAGTTGCATCTTATTGGTCACCCCTCATAATAAGGTTGTGTCTGATTGGTTAATTGTTGGTACATAAGAAATCATTAGCCCTAACTGGTTTGGCTCAGTGAATAGAGCGTCGGCCTGCAGACTGAAAGGTCCCAGGTTCGATTCCAGTCAAGGGCATGTATCTTGGTTGCCGGCACATCCCCGGCAGGGGTTGTGCAGGAGGCAGCTGATCGATGTTTCTAACTCTCTATTCCTCTCCCTTCCTCTCTGTAAAAAATCAATAAAACATATTTTAAAAAAAGAAAGAAAAGAAATCATTATATACAAGTATAGGCACCTGGGTTTTTAAAAAGTCACTTTGGAGCAAAAAGGGTAGGTAATTACTATTATTACTTTTTAAATCAATCAAAATTGTACCTGTTTACTTTTGTCAGATTGGCAAAAAAATATATACTTTTTGGTGTGCCGCAGAATTTTAGTAATTAGCCAATGTGTGCCTCGAGATAAAAAGGTTGAAAATGGCTGACTTTGGGGAGCAGGATCACTTTTTGCCACTACAAGCTATTGCAGACGGGATTGTTTGTCTTTATAAACTGCTTTACATCTGTCTTCTGGGGCACCAGGCCCGAATCGAAGCTTGTTACATGTGTGTTGCTGCAAGGTGCTGCCAGAAACTACAGGAGGAACACAGGATAAGCTACTGTTTAGGACCGCCCTCTCTTTCTAAGGATTTTTAATTATCCATTTTTAATTGTGGTTTAAAAAAAAATCACATAAGATTTACCATTGTCAACTGATGGTCATTGTCACCAATTCAACCCCCAAAAAATCCCCTCTTTGGGGTGTGGTGAAGAAGGAAACTTTATTCAGTGCAAACAGCTCAGCTGTGATACAGCAGGAGTGTGAGGCAGCCCTCGGGCCAGTTCCCTGGGGCCAAGCCCCTCTCAGGCTAGATAGCTCTACTCTGCTCCCTCCTCCATGGGTGGTCCGCTTTGCCCTGTGCTGATCTGCTTGGCTCTGGTCCAGTGAGACATCTTTGGTGTTCCAGCTCTAGCAGGGGAATGCAGTCAGGGAGCCAGCTTCTATGGACAGAAGTCGCTGCACCTGGTCCCTGCTAGGTCTGTCCTCATACAAATGAGGACTCCAAACTCTTAAAGTTTGATTGGCCCAAAAGAGACCTGCTTGGTCAGAATAGAACTGCTCTGGTTGGTTGGAACTGTGAAGTTCCAATTTTATGGGAAAAGCCTCAGTCCTATTGGTTGAAATAGGAATCCAGGAACTCCTTTATAAGGGCTGGTTCAGATGGCAGAGACACAGTGCAGGCAGGCAGTTCGGGCTTCTCCCTGAAGTGCATTTTGTGTGAGAGGCCCCTGTGTATAAGTAGCCACTAGGCTCTGTTTTAGTTTTTATTTTATTTTAATTTGAGTTCAGCTAGCCACTAGGAGCCTTTCTTAGTAGGTGTCTTCTTTCTCGGGGTTCACACTGTCCCAACAGTGAAGTGTGCAGTTCAGTCCTGTGAAGTGTATTCACATTGCTGTGCAACAGATCTTCAGAACGTTTTCATCTTGCAAAACTGTCTTGCCATTAAACAGCACCCCCTCCCCCACCTCCACCCCCCTCCCTCTCCCATCCCCACCCCCCCTTGGTCACCATCACCTTTCTGCTTTCTGTTTCTGTGCATTTGACTGTTCCAAGTAGCTTGTATAAGTAGGGTCATACAGTACTTGTCTTTTTGACTCGCTTATTTCACTCAGCATAATGTCCTTACGTTCATCCATGTTGCAGCCTCTGTTAAGAGTTCTTTTCTTCAAGGCTGAATGCTAGCTAGTCCCCTGCGTGTCTAGACCTTTTGCTTATCTGTCCATGGGCCTTTGGTCTGCACCTCTTGGCTGTTGTGAATAGAGCTGCTGTGGTCCTGGGTGTGCAAATACCTGCTTGAGGCCCCACTTTCAGTTCTTTCAGATATATACCCTGTTGATGTAAAAAACCATTGAAACCTGTAAAGAATTTTTGTGAGTTTATTTGAGCCAAACTGTCGACATATGCCGGGAAGCAGAACCTCAACAAATTGAGATAATGCTCCGGAGAAAGGAAGGGACATAGGTGGGTTACATGAAATCCATTGGTGATAGACTAGAGAGGGATGGAGGGAGGGGGAAGGAACCCTGGGGTTGGATAAAAAGTAAAATGATAGACAGATACTTAGGTGGGTGCAGGAACAATTAACATGATAATGAAGGAATTTGTGGTATCTGTCCTGGCGCCCAGCACATTTGGTTGTGCCCCAGCGGCTCCAGAAAAAGGGAAGTTACAAGTCACCCAGAATTTTCAAGGGTATGTTATTATAGATGCAAAAAGACAGATAGGCTCAGTTAAGGTAAAGGTTGACCTTGTCAGTGAAGATACTAGCCTAGGATGTAACTACCCACCATAACTGCTTTTAGTTAAAGTTTAATTCAGACCATCCTTTGTGGTTGCTTTAGGCCTCTGAGTTTGCAAGACCTCCATGCAGGCCTTCCCTGAGCTTGTCAGGTTCGCATGTGGCCCCTTTTGTCCACATCCAGAGATGGGATTACTTTATCATATGATAATTCTTTTTTTTTTGAAACCTCCATACTGTTGTCCACAGCAGCCATAGTGTTTTACGCTCCCACGGGCAGTGCATAGGGTTATTCGATGGTCCTCATCCTTGTGGGTGGCCGGTGATGTCGCATTGTGGTTTTGACTTGCATTCCCTAATGATGAGTGGCGTCAAGCACCTCTTCACGTGCTTGTTGGTCAGCCTGCCCTTTTCAAACTATTTGTTTGCTTTGATTGTCTGTGAAGTGTTTTTGACGATTCTTAGGTACAAAAATCTGCTTGTGGTAAAAATGAAAACTCCAGCGAGTTGTTTCAGACAGGGTGGTTTCTCCCATTTCACATGTGCCTGGGGAGCTTGTATCTAACAGACCATTTAGAAGGAGGATTTCCTTCCGTGAAATTGGGAACAAGCCTCCTCTGGCATGACTCCCAGAAAGCCGCCTTCCCCCTGCAGACTGTTTAAAGGGTCGATGGCGTTCAAGTCCATTGTCATGAATAACACATATAAAACACCATCATCACCCTGTAAGCGTGAAATTTGAGAAGATAAGCCACCCAGTGACCCTAAAGATTGACCATGGATTGTGCTTTCTTTTGGTTTATGATTAATCCATGCTTATAGATTCAGAAAATAGACCCTGTAGAAGAAATTAAAAGTCATCTGACAACCTGTAACTCACTGCTGTGAGATAAGTCACGTGGGCGTTATTTCAGAAATGGGGTCGTGTGTGCTCTCTCTCGCAACCTGCCGCTCCGCTTCAACCGGCAGTCGAGGGGGGCAGGCCACACTGAGGTCACCGGTGTGCCATCCAGCTACTGAGCCATGCCTGCCAGGAGCAATGCCATCTTCACTTCCTCACGGCCCTGGCATTGATGGGAGTCCACATACTTGTCACTCCTGTGCACTCCAGTTTCAAGTTTTCCTTCCAGCCCGTCTCAGATGGGATTTCAGCAAGCACCCCAGCAAGGTAGACGGCTTCCCTTGCAGCCCGAATCTGTTGGCATTATGTGGCGGGAGGAGTGCACAGTACAGACCCGGGGGACAGACTGGGAGTGCTTTCTCTTGCATCCCTCTGCTGCTGGGCGCAGGCTGCCTGAGGACCCTCTCCCCTCTCTGAAGCCTGGGCGTGGGGAGGGCTGTAGGCGCCACTGCCCATATGGGCTGAGCCCAGCACAAGTGCCTGAACCTTGGAGAAGGAATGTGTTCACTTATCTCAGTGGGTCCGCTCCTTTCCAGCCGTGGGAAACAATCATGTAAGGTTTGGTGAGGATCCTGAACTTGACCCACTTTGCTGCCCCTCAAACGCTGCATTGGGTGAAGTGGCGGGCGGAGGGCGGGGGCTCATCTGTGGACACTCAGCCCTCAGCTAACACTGATGTCCTGAATTACAGCTCAGGGTGTGCTGGGCCCCTTGGAGCCCGGTGGCTTCTGGAACCTTTAGCTTGATCGGCCCTGAGGCTTCTGTGTTAGAGGTGGCTGGCCCGGCTGCCCAGGGCCTTCAGCTGCCCGGCTTCTGGGGCTTCCTCTCGCTCCATGGAGGAGCTTTCTTCCTCAGGCACAGCAAGGGGCTCACTGCCTGGCTGAGCTCCCTGCTTCCCTCTCCTCCCCGCTCCCCTCGGCGCCCTGCCATTCACCAGCTGGTGTTGGCCATGGTGAGAGGACAGGGAGGAGAGTGAGGGGGGTCTGAGGCAGGCAGTGTGCCCACACTGGGGGGTGGGGGGCCACCGGGACACGTGGTGATTTGTAATGGGGATAATCATAAAACTTACCCTGACGACAGGCGTGTGACATGTGCCTGGCCCTGCCCCTGGAAGCTGGCGAGCAGGGCCCAGCAAGCAGCTGCCTGGTACCTCTCAGGGCTCGGGGACCAGAGGGGTGAAGGCTGGTATGGATTGGATGTCTCTGAACTGGTGCTGTGCAGGGACCGAGCCTTCGTTCCCAGTGGAGGCGGCAGCTGTGTGTTGGGGGCCCCTCGGCAGGCAGACACAGCGCTGGGTTCTGGCTGGGTAGTTAGTTGTCCCAAGACTGAATCCTCCGGCCTCCATCTGCAGGTGTCCTCAGCCCAGTGTTCAAGTCCCACACAGACACTGAGCTCTCCGAAGGGAACGATGACTCGGGCGGGGTCTCAGCTGAGTGCAGGGCCTGGGACCTACATGTCCTTTATGTGGCTGCATCCCCTAGGGTTAGGGGCTCGCCTCTGGTCACCCTTGTGAAGGACACCATAGACTTGTGGGACCTCATCAGGTAACCCATTCACCCAGCACCAGCTCACCTGGCCAGGTGTGTGTGTCAGGAGCCTGCGCAGGGCAGCTGGTATCTGGGCTCTCGTAGAAATTGCCTTTTTATAAACAAGGCGAGATCATCAGCTTTGTTTATCCAGTCACTCAGTTTTAAACTCCTGTTGATCTGTGTCTCTAGCTTCAGTCCTTATGAGGGAACAGGGAGTGAGTGTATGTGGTAAAGAGGTTGCTGTATGTTTCGCGTAGACCTGCCTACAGCTAAGCCAGGGCTCTGTGCTCTGGGACTTGTGCTGTGCACTTTTCTTTGCTTGTTTTCTTACAGATAGAGGCGCTTGTGTTTGTACCCTCTGGCTGGCGGTGGAGGTGGGGAAATCTTTCAGCAGAGACGGAGGTGGGGCCCAGAGAAAGAGGTTAAGAGAAGGAGGCCAGGTGACTAAGGTCAGCATCAACCATGGTCGGTTGTAGCAAGTGTGTAACCTTGATTGAAAGAGATGAGAAGGGTCCCTCACTTTGTGGTCTTTCTCCCCAAAATCCACAACCCCAGAGTAATCATGAGAAAAACATCGGGCACATCCAGGTGAAGGGCACTTACAAATACTTGCTCAAAACTGTTATCTTCACAACTTTTGTATCATTTTTCTCAGTTTCCTCTTTTTTTATGTTTCATGTCTCAGCTCTGGATTTTTGTTTTGTGATTGCCATTTGGTTTGTGTAAATGTCATACGTACAAATAGGCCATTTTCACCACAACTTTTCTATGACTCTAACTCTATTCTAAAGGAGTTTATTTAGAGTGGCAGGGAAGGCCAGTGGGTGGCGGGGTTGCATGATACGGCTCTGGGGCCGGCGTGGTCCTCTGCGCCCAGGTCTGCTTCATGCAGTGACCACAGCTGGTGTCGGGATCCGGGTGCCCCCTGCCAGGGAGAAGCCCAGGCTTCCACACCCTGGCCAGCAGCCGCCCAGTTCCTCAAAGCCAGGCGCTGGGGGCCCAGCCCACTCGGGGTCAGGCCGGGGCCTGTCTTTTGCCCACAGCGCGTTCTTTGTTCTGTCCTGGACCAGACATTTACAGGTGAGCTGCTCTCCTGGCCGGTGCGGGAGCGGGTTTCCAAACACAAATGCCATCGTGTCTGCCCCGTGAACCTGAGAAAGGGAGCAGAGCCGGGGACAATGGGCCCCTTTATAAACTGCTCCGAAATGCAGAGCCGGGGTATTAGGCTTGGGGGGCGGGGCCAGGTGTTCATGGTGGTGGCCCAGGGCCCCGCTAGTCCTGTTACCCACTCAGGGCCCAGGATTGATGCGTGGGAAACAGGATGAGATTGTCTCTCCCCCGAAGACGGCTGAATAAAGCACGCACAGAGTATACGCGGCCACGCTGAGCCATCTGCTCCTTTAGCTGTCTTCTCCTCATGCCACGAGCTGGCACAGGGAGCAGGCACAGTTACACACCCACCCCAGGAAGTCACACTCGCCCGCAGGCACCGGCCCTGCACCTGAGTTAGTCATCTTAGAAGAGAAAGCTTTCTTCTAGGACCCAGCTCAGGAGAGCAGACAATAACTGCAGGACTCCACTGCACCTGCCATGTTCCCGCCCAGCCCAGCTCAAATCTGTGTGCACAGGAATCGCCTGGGGTTTCTCGAACGTGCAGATTCTGGCCTGGGGAAGAGGCTGCTGGTCCGGATGGCACTTTGAGTAGCCAGGTGCTCCAGGATCATCAGGGGTGCGATCTGGGCGGCGGGGGGGCGGGGGGGGCGCTCTGGGAGGACTGGGGCTCATGCTTTGTTCCTTGGGAGCTGGATCTGAAATTTTGTCAGGTGGATACATTGGAAGATAAGCTTGAATGTGTGTAAAGGGGTGAGATTCAGCTGGAAATTGACAAGGGGGTGGCAGGTGGGAGGAGCAGTCGAGTTGGGAGTGGTCCTGGGTAGTCTGTGTGCCCGTCTGGTTCACCATCAGAGAAACACGACAGTGAGCATGTAAGTCACTCTGACTGGACCTGGAGCTTTGTGAGAGCTTCCCGCGTGTCACTCACTCCCCACAACGAGGCAGGTCTGCTGCCTGCCCAAGGCCCTGTGGTAGGAGAGGGTGGGAGCTGGGCTCCTGCCCCCATGCAGTCCAGCGACAGCGCGTTAGCACCGCGCCTGCAGCTGCTCGGGTGGGACAGGTGGCACTGCCCAGCTGACGTGTTAACTCTTCGGACCAGAGCTTACGGTCCTTCTGCTGGGTGAGCACCAGAGGCCAGTGAACGTCCAGTGTCGCACTTCTCCCGTGATGTGACACTTTGGTGTCCTGACGGCACCAGGGCCACTCGCAAGCCCCTTCCCTGCTGCCTGGGCTTTTCCAGAAGGTTCTTCACCTCATCGCTCTGCTTCTCCATCTCAGGCATGCAGATCTGGTGCCTGACTGAGACTCATAGCCCATTTCAGTCAAAACCCACAACAGGCCCGGCCCCATCGAAGTGCTTCGGGGATGTTGGAGAAGTCACAGCTCTGGGCCCTTCCTCAGCTCTTCAGGTGGAGCCGGCTATGCCGTTTGTGGAGGTTTCTCTAGAAGAGGCCAGGTTTTGGGGTGCTAGACTCCCAGGGGGCCTTTATTCCTGCTTAAGACACCGCCTCCCCCCCCCCCACCACCACCAGAGAGCAGGGTGGCCGCTGAGGCCGGGCCTCACGGGGGTTTGCTCTCCTGTGCTCCCGGCAACTCCCTGTCACTCAAGACTCATCCACCCTGTCGTGTCCTCATCCCACTCAGAAGCACGTGGTCAGTCATTCATTTACCAAGCATTTGAAAGCCTGAGCCGTTCGGGGTAGAGGGGTGGGCAGACGCAGGGCCCTGGGCACAACCGGCTGTCAGCCGTGGGCTGAGTGTGGGCCAAGCTGGCGGGCGCGTGGGCCGTTGTGCCCCTGGCCAGAGCCCTGTCGGGTTCCTTCCCTGCTGTGGCGTCTCCCCCTGAAGCCTGTGCAGAACGTTCTTTTGTTCCGCAATATTGGCATGACTGAATCGGTGCCGCAGCCAAACAGGATGTGGTCTGGGTGGCTCCCAACTTCCAGCCTCTGATGGCTCTTGTTTTCAGATGCCTGGAGAGGCACAAAGCCCCTACCACAGGGCACTTGGAGGCTTTGGAGGGCAGCCGTGGACTAATGAGGAGACTGAGGTCTGCAGAGTCCAAGGCCCACATCTCAGGACAGGGGCGGGAGCCGCAAGGAGTGGGGTGAGATCCAGAAGTCCTAACCCAGCCTGGGAGGAGAAGGCTGCCAGGGAACGCTGGAGTCCTCTGGATTTGGTTTGGCAAGAGAGGGACTTCCAGGTGGAGCCATGCTTCCAGGTCGGGGCTGATCTGTTTCCTTGCAGGGAGGCAGAGCATTTCCGAGGCCCCACAGTGCGCCGGGCACCTGACCTGACTATTCCATGGGGTGCCCAGGGGCCAAGCCCTGTGGCCCCCTAAGTGTTGAGATATATTAATAATACTTGAACATATTGGGGATGAACAGGAAACCACAAAAACCATGAACACTCCTATAGACTTGGATAGCCACTACCCAGGCCAAGAAGTGGAACTTGACCCTTAACTTTGAAGTTCTGATGCCCCTGCCCAACCCTGCTTTCTTCTCACCTGCCTCCCCAAAATGTCTTTAATATGCGTTAAGCATTGAAGGTAGTCCTGTCTTGAATTTTGTGGTTATCATTCTCTTTATTTATAATTTTACCGGAGAGCAATAAACAGGTGTCCCTATGCAATGCCATTTCTTAAAACTAACCTCTGTCTATGTAAATGGAACTGTGCTCAGTTTGTGGCTGGCCAGCTCTCACATGACCCCTAATGACTCCCACCTCTCTGTATTTACACCCTGGCTGATCCCGCCCAGATGGGGCTGGCCTGGCAACCTGCTTCTAACTGATAGGATCCATCAAAAGTGATGGAGGCCACGCCCATGATTAGATTACACCCGAGGCCTGTGAAAGTTCAGCTTCTTGATGACAGACTTTGTCTTGCTGGCTTTGAGGAAGCAAGCAGCCACATAGAGAGCCCCAGGAGGCAGGGAGCTGGGCCCTCAGCAGACTTCCTTTGGTGGGGGGATGTCTGGACTGATGGATATGCGAAGGTATCTGACTCGGTTTTAATTTTTATGCGTTCCTTATCATTAGCCATAAACTAATGCTTATTGGCTATTCTGGTTTCTTCTCATGCGAAGATCCTTTTCATGGTGTTTGCCCATTTGTCTTCTTGAATTGTAGTCCTTTGGAATTTTCTGGAAAATAAGCCTTTCTTGGCTGTAAGCATTGCAAATGTTGCCTCCCTGTTTGTCCCCTGGCCACGTGGGCTTTAAAAATCCAGTGAGGCTTGTTCTGAATTTTGTCCTGGGGGGGCGGTAATCTGCAGGATTGTTTGTGAGGTGTTCTCACTTCTGGCCCGTGGTCCCCTCGCGTTGGCACTGGGCCTGGGAAACTGGCTCCTGCTTATGGTAATTATTGGACGCTGCCTTCCTGTGGCGAGTCAGCTCTGTGTGTCCCCCTCTGTGGCTCACCCTCTGGTCGGGGAGTGCTTTCCTGTTCAAATACCATGTTTTGGCCTCTTGGTCATTTTAAAGAGACCAACTTGGGCTCATCCCTTCTGCCAGCCGCTGTGGACTCCGGGGGTGACCGCTTTCCTGAAGGAACGCGGGGCCTGGAGAGAATGTGCCCAGCCGTTCGGCGGGAATGCATTCCTGGAGAAAGTTAAAATTAGAAAGAGCTGCTACGTTTCCTGCCATGCCTGCCGTGGGCTTGTGTTTGTTTTCACAAGAATTCTTCTGGTAACAATCTGCGGTCGGTGCTGGTGGAATGGGAGGTGAAGTCATGATGGAGGTGATCTGTCTCCATGGCGATCTTTGTTGTCGGAGGGCCGCAGCTTTGTTTGTGAATTCTTGAAGAATTATGCCGGAATGGAAAAATAGTATGGAGGCAGCCCCTTTTTACAGCTGGCAAGAAAGATTTTATTTTTAAAGAGCTCTTTAATGAGAAGGAAATCGCACGGAGAGCACCTCTTAGTTAGCGAACTCTAGAAGGAGTGGACGTTAGCCCTGTGGTGAGCTTGCCTTCTGGTCACCCTGCCCCCGGCCAGGCCATCTCCCACCTCTCCCCTTGAGGCCGCAAGTCTTGGGAAACCCCTCTGAGTGGCACAGTCTTGGGGGGGGGGCACCCCTGTAGCCAGGTTTAGCAAATAAAAGTGCAGGACACCCAGGAACATTTGACCCTATGGGACACACATACACTAATAAAATTGTTGTGTATCTGAAATTCAAATTCACTGGGTGTCCTGGATTTCTGATTACCAGAGACCCTAATCCCCCCTCACCCCCAGCTATACTTCGATTTTGGTTTCCTGTGGTGCCTGGGCCCCTCTCAGGTGAGGAGGGGCAACTGCTCCTGTGGGCTGGTGGCACTTGTGGGCAGACCTGTGGCTTCGCTAGTTTGTCCACTTCTGTGTTTGGACCCGTCGTCACGCTGACGCTGGGTGGGCTGCTTTCCTGCGGTGGAGACTGGCCATGCAGTCATGGACGTCCTGTGCCCAGTCAGGGCCTGACCTCCTGGTCCATCTGATACAAGGCCCAGGAGCTGGAGGGCACTGGAGAAATGTAAGGGCTTCTTCCTCAGGGAGCATAAGTGCTCGTCAGAGACTTAGCCCCAGGGAACCGGAGGCTATGAGCTCACCTGCGTAGGTTGGCCTGCCCCGAAGTGCTGTCCTTTAGTGGGGTGGCAGAGGTGTCACCGCCATCTGGAGCCATGGTGGGTGGGAGCTGGGCCTGAAAGGAGAGTACCGAGGAGGCATTCCCTAGGAGGAGATGGGATGTGTGTGCAGGGTTAGGGTGGGCAGCTGACCTGGCCAGATTGAAGGAAATTGGCAGGAGGGGTAAGGAGGCTGGGAATGGGATAGGCCAGATTGGGGAGAGCCCTGAAATGGGCAGGCGGCAGGAGGAAGCAGGCAGTTTGTGTTCGTGAGCAGAGAGGGATGCTCTGAAGGGGAGCTTGCAGGGCCATGGGCTTGGGGGAGATGCACCTGGGACCACACGGGAGGCAACCCGATGTGCAGATCACAGGCACCTGGGGACTTGGTTTTATGTTCAGGAATAGGTCTTGCTAATGGAGCATCTTGCTGTGTGCCCAGTGCAGGCCTGGGAGCTGGGCTACAACAGTGAATGAGAGGTGAGTTCCTGACGATTGCTTGGGGGGTGCCATGGCCATTTACTGAGGGCCTGCTCTGTTCCAGGGAGTCTAGGGGAGCCACCTGCCTCCATAGAGCACTTATTCTAGTAGAAGAGAAAGGAAATAATAAGCAACAGACAAAGAATGTCAGGAGTGACACGTGAAGTGGGTGAGGGAGTGGGGGAGTGAAAGGTGTGCTGTTTTAAGTAGGGAATGTGTTGGGCTGAATGATGGCCCCCAAAGATATACACATCCTAATCTCTAGAACCTGTGACTATTACTATAATGTAATGATGTGTCATTTAAAAAGTATTTTTATTTGTTGATTTTTAGAGAGAGAGAGAAACATCAATTTGTTGTTCCACTTATTCGTGCATTCATTGGTTGCTTCTTGTATGTGCCCTGACAGGGGATCAAACCTGCAACCTTGGCGTGTCAGGACGATGCTCTAACCAACTGAGCTGCCTGGCCAGGACCTGACAGGTGACATTTTAAAAGCCAGGCAAGGGGAGATCTGACTACAGAGGAGAAGTCCATGAGATGATGGGGACAGATTAGGGCGATGTGCTTTGCAGGTGGTGGAGTGAGGGACCACAGGGCAGGATCCGGGTGCTGCTAGAAGCTGAAAAAGGCAGGGAGATGGATTCTACCTTTGGAGCCTCCGAAGGAACCAGACCTGCCTATTCCTTGACTTCAGCCGGTGAAACTCGTTTCAGAGTTCTGACTCCAGGCTATAGGAGAATCAATTGGTTTTAAGTCACCGAGCTGCTGGCATTCTGTTATAGTTGCTGCCCTGGGAAAGCAGCACGGGGGCCTGGGGATTTGAGGAGGCGACATTTGAGCAGAGCCCCGACGTGTAAGTAACTCGAGGTCGCAGCTCGTGGTACTCTCGGGAGGCTAGTGGGCTTCCTGCTGACACTGGGCTGGGCCCGTGGGGCCGGAACTGGGATCCAGGCCCAGCTGAGCATCAGGACTTCCTTGGGAACCATGAGCTCTGATGGCCTCTAGCCTGGATGGGAGCCACGGTGCATTTATATAGTATTTTTAATGTAAAAATGTCAGTTGCGGTATAAATATCCTTCGATTTTCTCCAGCTTTAGTTGAGTATAAATGTATTTTATTGACGGAACAAAATACTTCCTTGGCTTTCTAAATCGGGCATTTCTAACACGCTACAATAGCCCACTGGCTTTGGGCGGCACTGGCCGAGAACGTGCTCATTTATATCACCAGCCCTGTGTGTGTGTGTGTGTGTGTGTGTGTGTGTGTGTGTGTCTTGGCCGAAAGGCCCAGCATCTGGTGCCAGATTCATATTGTCCTCTTCTCTGGTCTGGGACCCCCAAATGCCGAGCCTGAGGCAAGGGGGCTGATTTTGGGGGAGAGGTGGCCTCCCGAAGCAGGAGTGGGGAACTGGGAGAGTGAGATGGGGAAGGGGGAAAACAAAGGCCAGGTGGGGGACTGAGCTCATGGTCACCGTGACTGCTGGGGACCCTCTGAGAATCGTCCCTCGGCAGGACGGGAGGCTGGGCACTCACCCCAGGGCTGCCCTGGATATGGCAAACTGCACCCACCATCTTAGAGAGTGTCAGACAGGACAAGGAGGGGCTCACTGCTGTACCTGGATTCTATACCTGTGGTCTTCAAGAAGTCCAGGCTTCCCTGTACCCCGGAGTCATGAGCAAGGCAGATACCGCAGCCCCACCCAGCAAGAGTTCAGACAGCAAGTCCGTCTTCATGACTGTCCACCACCCACGAGGCAGAAGGTGCTCAGATCATCAGAGAAAGTTCCCCTGTGTTGGCAAGATGAGGGGAGCTCGGAGACCAACGCAGAGGGAGCTGACTCCCGTGTGTGGCATCCTCTCTTGACACCTGTGTGAGCCTGGTCAGCCAAGGTGGAACCTTCTCCGGTCCGACGAGCTCCTTCTCCATCTAGGCTTTCCCTCTCCATCTTGTTCTGTACCCATACGAGCAGCTTTGTCTCTCAGCGTCTTCGTTTTCCGCCTTGGCTTACAGGTAGGCACCTGCTTTTTCTTCCTTCCCTTCCAGAGGGCAGGGTGCAGGGTTTTCGTTATCTTGCCAGTCCCTCTAGCTCACAAGGAGCAGAGCCCGAGGGTGAACTGTGACATGATGGGTGACTGCTGGCGCCAGCCCTGCATCCCCTCCAAGCTAGACGAGCGCCAGCCCAGAGTGTGTGCTGCGTTTTAGCTGCGTGAACCTTTCCTGCCGGCTGACAGTGGTTTGTGACGAAGGTGAGAATAAGTCAGTATCTGAAGTAGTCCCTGGGCAGAGAGACTAATCAGGGAGGCTCAGCTGGCCCTGGTGGGAAGTGAGAACCTGCCTCTCCTCTCCCTGAAACACTTCTTGGACTGCCGTGTTCTGACCGGGTCCCGATTCCACGCGTGTTCCCACCTGTGCTCAGGAGTTCGGGGGATCGGGAGGGAAATGCCTTTCCATGCAGCCATGGCTGCCCTTTGCCCAGCCTTGCTGAGCGGCTGGTCTGGGATATGTACTCAGATTAACAAACTAGGAGTTATTTGGTGCTCTTACAAAATCCGTGTTCCACCCTTTACTGCACTGCTTGGCTAGGTGTTCTAAACTGTGACAGTTACCACGGTCCTGACCGTAAGGCAGACAGAAGCCCCGTACCCCTTTCACAAAGCTGAACGGGGGTGTATATGGGGGGCGGGTGGCGGGGGCTCTTGAGAGCCTCAGTCCGGGATGAGTCAGGCGTGGAAGGGAATGCAGACCCATTGCAGGGCTGACGTGGGCCGCTCCAGGCTGCGTTTTTCCTTCTCTTGCCCCTTTCACTGTTGCTAGGTGAGAGGTTGCCGGGGTGAAGATTTGACCCCCGGAAAGGAGAATCCAAGAGGTCAGAAGGCTGGTGTTCCTCCTGGGGCCAGCTCTTCCCACGAGGACACCCCGAGGAAGGGTTGGCGGGGGACTCTGGAAGAAAGGGACCAGCTCTTGAGCACCATGTGTGTGGGATCCTGGGGACAGGATCGGATTGTAGCGTCACCCACCCTCCCAGCGCCAGGAATATGGGTGGTCACACATTCAGCGGCGGAGCCAGGGTTGGAGTCCAGTTCAAAGAGGGTCTGGGCTTCACCACACGAACTTGTCCTAAATGTTTGCAGCTCCTCAGCGTGTGTTGAGGGCTGCTTACTCTGTGTGCGCTCCCCAGACTCACACAGAAACTCCCTGCCTCTGGCCCAAGCAGGACACTCAGCTCCTTCCCACTTGAACAGACTCAGAAGGTTTCATAACGTCAGTCATAGGAGAAGGAAAGGAAGAAGGAAGTGCGACATTGGGACCCTGCCCAGCGCTTTTGCCCTCCCTCGGAGACATCCTGTCTCATCGACACCTGCCTGGTGTCCCTCTGTTTGCTTTGCACTTGACCATGGTTCTGGGTGTCGATCACTGGTGCTGGCTTTGCCCACGACGTTGGCTGTGTGCTCCCAGCTTCTCATTTCTTGATCTCGGTCAGCCATTGAAACCTCGAGCCTTAGCTCTCTCATTTGCCAAAATGCCCATACCAGTGGCTTTCAAGGTGTGGTCCAGGGACCAACAGCATCGCCATTGCTTGGAGCGAGTTAGAAATGCAGATTCTCAGGCCCAGCCCCTACCCCTGGGCCTCTGGGGGTGGAGACAACCAGCTTTCTGTTTTAGTAGGCGCTCCGGGCCAGGAGTCGGATCGCGCCACTGTTGAGCACCACTGCCTTATTTAAGTGGAAGAAGTTTTTCGAGGTTTTTACTATGTATTTGGCACTAAATAGAGGGTCTTTTATGTGTCAAAGAAAAAGGCAGAGTCTCTGCCCTCAATGTGATCTACAGGCCAGTGGAAAACACAGAAGAGATAAAGCCACGTTGAGTGGGGGTACGCTCACCTGGAATTAGGGACTGCCCTGTTTTCCTCCTGAGGAAACTGAGGCCCGGAGTCCAGGTAAGCGATTTAGCAAAGGTCATGGAGCCAGTAAGGGCTGAGCTGACAGAACCCATGGTGTTGTGACACGGGGACGTCTCAGAAGTCCTGTGTTTGCAGCCTGCCTTCTACCACCTGGGGTCACGCACGCAGTTCCCTGACCGTTGTCATCTCCCCCATTGATTCATGGGAGAAGGTTACAGATCAGATCGAAGGTCTGAGGACTTGCCGGGAAGGTCTCCTTCATCACCTTCTAAGTGGCGATGGTCATAACCCTGGACTTGAACCTCCCGCCCAGGTCTGGCTAAGAAACTCCTAGATTAACTGGTCAGTGAATTGGAAAAGCTAGTCAAAGCTTGGAAGAAGAAGGTTGTTTAAAAAAATAAATAAAATTGGGAAGCAGGCTAATGGGCGTTCATCTTTCATCTTCCTAACATTGGGGGAAGGTAGTTTCTGAGTGTCATTGGACAGTAGTGTCTTATGTGAACTAACAAGTGTGGTCCTCTGATTTTTAAGGTAAAGTCAAGCAACAGCATAAAGACGCTAGTTAAACTGTCTGAATCCAGTTCTAGAGTTTTATTCTTTCCTCCAGTGTTGAATGTGGCCCAGTGTGCCAGCCCCTTTTTAGCGTTGCACCTTTGTGGAGTCTCTCTGAAATATTCCATGTGGGTTGTCATAGCAGCTGCTCTCGCCTCACTTGTGTCCATTCATTCATGTAAGTTAAATGCATAAATATTTCTATGCCCAGGCCCACCAGGTCCAACCAGAAGGAGCACAAGCCCAAAGGAGGAGGAGGAGGAGAAAGCTACCTTCTGACTACAGGTGTCTGTGGGAGTCCACATACCTGAGAGAGAGGGCACAGGTAACACCTAGGGCCTCCCATCTCTCACACAGACAAACAGAAACCTCACCCAAGGAGGAAGGATAGTCGGTGAACTTCACCACTGACTTGATAGGTGTCAGGTGCCAGGTAGGAACCCGCAGGTGTGCAGAGTGAGTGGACAGACACATAAAGAAACCATTGTGGTGTCTGGTTGTTTGTCTCAAAAACCCCTCCCTTTTGTGTTTCATACTCAGTATAGGAAAGAGGAAAGGGTATTCCTTCTCTCATCCCCTGTGAAATTTGAAATGTTAAGTAACTGTAGGAAAGGTAAGCAAACCAGTTCTGTGTTCTGCGTAAAAAAATTTCACCACATGAATCGGGTTAGATGTCAGACACTCTCACTTGGCTGTGTCATCTCCACCTGCCGAAATACTGTTTCCGTGAATAGCTTCCAAGGTGTTGGTGTTGATAGCATTAACTAGAAAGGCCATCGCCAGTCTACCCAGGTGTTACTTTCGCGATTTTCTAAGTTGGTTGTCTTAGAGTTTCTCCCATAAACAGTGAAAAACTTAGAGTCCCTGGCGAGGCCAAGAGATCAATGTCTTGAGCGTTACTTGCGTAAGGACTGATCCTTATCAGGTATGGGGTGGGGCCCCGGGACAAGAGCACTTCCTTGTTGACCTTGGAGCCAGCAGTTTTGACTTGATGAAGTTTTCCCTCTGGGGCCACCTCTGTCTCCTTTTCTAGCCACACCTCACACCTTCCTGTTGTTTTCTTTCCTTCCCTGTTGCCATCTCTCATGCCACCTGCCAACTAGGCCAGGACTTGGTGTCCAGCCGTGCACCCATGGGTGCATGCCCACGGTCCTGTGTGCCCGCCGTGGCCTGGTCTTTTGCCCCAGTGCATAAGCGGGGTTGGTAGAGAACCTGGGGTGGCACACCTTTTCTGGAAAAGGCCAGACCAGATACTTTCGGCTTTGTGTTCTTGACGCACAAAAGAACTGTGGACAGAAGGTGAACACTCTGATGCGGCTGTCTGTGTTCCCCGCAACTTGACTTACAGACACTGCGATTTGAATTTCCTATAATTTTCACATCACGAAATATTATTCTTATGTTGAGTTTCTCCCCAATTATTAAAAAAATAGAACATTCTTTGTTCATGGGCCTTACAAAGACAGGTGACACATTGGATGGACTTGGCACACAAGCCAAAGTTTGCTTCTACAATAGGAAGGACAAGGATTTCAGGGTTCCACTTCCCCCTCTAGTTCCACTGCTGTGGCGCTTTCGGGCATGGGCGTGGTGGAGGCAGGGAGTGGGGAGGACCACTTCCTGCCTGGAGTGACTCTACCTCCAAAATTAGCAGATGCAGGATGTGGGGACCCTTTGGCCAATGGATCCATACGCGTCCATCACGGTGGCTTGGAAACTTAAGGAATAGGCTTAGCAGTTTTCCAGTTTTCCCGAAGTTCTCAGGCTGGTGTAGTGACTTTTGAGGAGTCACTCTTAAAAGTCAGAAGAGAAAAAAAAGAAACACACTCTCTCTCACTGTTGAACAAATTGGAAACAGAGGAAGCAGAAAAACACCCATAAACTCGCTTCCAAGAGGCCCCTCTGTTTGGGTTTTCACTTCCTCTGGTGTGTTTTTCACTTCCTTCTCCCCTTTTAACACAACGAGGTTCCCAACAGCTCTGTCCGGACATAAATCCTCGGACTCCCACAAGCACTTGGCCGCATGGTCTGAGGTTCTCAGAATAATCCGAGTCTTCCTTGGACCTGTGAGCAGTACGGTGGACACGTCCAAGATACACCGATGTGTGGACAATGGCCCCTTGTTTCCATGTCTTGAACATCCCCCCCCCCCCCCCCGCCCATTTCTCCGACTCCTTCGGGATCGGCTCTCTTGTCGTGTCAGAGAATGTTTTGTCGCGTTGTTGCCTTTTCCGTGGAGTTCACTAGCTGGGATAAACCTGTCCCCTTCGCCTGTGGGATTCCTCTCATTGCTGGGCCTTTGGGAGGTCTGTCTCTACCGCGAGGTGCGCTGTGTCCATGCGAGTCGGTCTTTCCTTCGGACTGGTTTCCTGCCGGCACGCCCGCCCGCCCGTCATTCTGTGCATCTGGAATTCATTTCACTGCTGAAGCCCCGGGGGGAACGGTGTCCTGAAAACTAGCCAGCTGCCCCAGCCTCACAGGGGTAATCCTCGCCTGCTGGCGATACTCACTTAATTGCATGTGAAATATGTATAAGGAGGGGGGCTGCTCTGGGCGGTCTGTTCTTGGGGGCGGGCACGGTTTGCAGGCTGTGAGGCCTTGAGTGAGGGAAGGTGTGCAGAGTGAATCCGCCTCCCCTTTCACAGCCTGGCCAGGTCCAGGGCTCCTCGAAAGCCCAGAGCCCCTGTGCCGGTCCAGACGTCGGCCTGGATGCAGGGAGCTAAGCGAGGACTCAGGGTGGTGACCTTCAATCCCGCTCCTCTCTGTCATCGTCACACTTGTTTATGGAACCTGCCAAAGGCATGGGCTCTGTACTTCACATGTTAGTGCTCTGCAACGGGACCACCTCCTAGTGACCCCACCACGTGGGGAGGGAGCCCCACTGCTGGCAGGCGATTGGAGTGTGTCTTTAGGGTTCAGCTGATAAGATTCTTCTGCTGAGCGAACACTGCCAGTCTTGGCAGCAGAAGTAACAGCAGGGGAAGGAAGGCACACGAGCTCTGACTGGGCTCGGTCTGTGGGGACACTGTGGGGACCAGCTCTGAGGGGGGCGCGTGGGCAGAGGAGAGCAGGCTGCCCTGCGGTCTCAGCAAAGCCCTTCGAGACCCAAGGAGCTCCGACCTGGGAGGTCCTGGAGTTCTCAGGAGTTGAGAGCAGGTGAGGGTCTGCCTTCTCTCCCTGGGACAGGGCAGTTCGAGGAGAGGGTCCCGCCGGCCACATGCCCAGCGGCTGTCATGGAACGGGCACCTGGGCGCCACCTCGCAGGGTCCACCACTGCCCTGCCTGACCACGTAAATGCGGCTGCTCTAGCTTTGGGAGAGTCTTGGAGGGAAATAGAGACGTGGGTTTTGGGCTGAGCGAGACCCAGTCTTGGTCACGGTTCCCTTTTGTCTTGCAGCATCTCCCTTCTTCTCTGGAGGGAAGGCCGGGTCCTGGGACTCCACCTCTGACGTCGGGAGCTGGTGGCCTGTGGCAGGTAAGTGATGCACACAGGGTGTTTGAATGAGCCGCTGTCCCTGCACCCGCTGTGTGGAGGCAACTGTGTCCTGGCCTAGGTGCACAGACCTGTGTGGGGAGAGGAGCCCCGCGCACGTGCAGAACAGCTCAGGAGGGAGAAACAGCTTCCGGAAGCTTCCGGCAGCCCTTGGCATTTCAGGGCAC
Source organism: Myotis yumanensis (assembly GCF_028538775.1). Lineage (NCBI taxonomy): Eukaryota > Metazoa > Chordata > Mammalia > Chiroptera > Vespertilionidae > Myotis > Myotis yumanensis. The sequence continues at coordinate 32,765,771 of NW_027223759.1, forward strand.
TGCTCTGTCTTCACGGGAAGGCCAGACATCGCCGGTGGGCCTGGCACCACAGAGTTCCCAGAACAGCCCCTCGTTTCTGTTTACTTTCTGCGACTTCCCCTCTGTTGCCACCAATGGAATGTTCTCGCTCTACCCAGAATGAGACAGAGCCCAGGTTGGCTGTCCTGTTGTGTTTGCACAAAGGAGTTATTCTTATAACGTAAGAGGTTATGCGCTCCCAAACAATGGCCAGAGAGCTCCATGTGGCCCTGTGGTTCCGGGTCAGCCCCGCTGGGGCTCTGGGAAAACAATAGCAGAAAATGTTAAAAGGAAGCACTAGCCAGGTTCATGAGGAAGAGCTGGAGGCGGTTGGCACTCGCAGCAGAAAAGAAAGAGAAAATACTACCCTTTCCCTGGTAGAATGTTCTGGGGTATTTTCTTGGCTGCACTTTTTATTCTCTGGGTGAGAGAAGGAAACCGCCTTTTGTAGAGCCAGTGGGGTGAGATCGTCCAGCTAACATGCCACAGCCTTCGTGTGCTCAAAAACAACAACAGAGTCTTTCCTCCCTGGGTGAAAGGATTGGACAGAATCATAATGGACATTTGCATAATCCTGGGCAGTGGCGGAATTTGAGAGGGAACAGCTCCCGGGAGCTTCCTTTCAGGTCCTGTTCGAATACTAAAATCCTCTCCCCATCAAGTGGGCGCCTGAATTATTTCAGGTTTTCCTTTAAGCACACCACCCTCTATTCAGCTGGGGGAGATTTTGCCCCAATGTTCTTCTCCCCACTTTTACATTACTGGTCTTTGTTTGCCTTATGGCCTGTGCTTTAGGATAGAAAGACCGCTAGGGACAGAAAGAATGTTAGGGACGTCTTCAGGTTACGGCCTGGGGGCTTTTATTAGTGAAGAATTCCGGAGTCTTCTGGGCCCAGGGTCAGTCCTCACTGCCACTGAGGTCCCAGGGACTTAAAATACTTCTGCCCAGGAAGCAGCCTCCAGCAGGCCTGGCCTTATAAGTGCAGCCCCCTGGCCGCGGCTGCGGTCTGTTTGGGTGGTGGTGAAACCCAGTGAAAGGCATCCACATTCCTCGAATTCTTCTGGCCTGGCATTGGCGAGATTGCTGGGGCTTTTTAAATCAAACACAAGTATGCAGCATGACTCTTCTCTCTAGATATACTCGAGAGATAGCAGTGGGTTGTGCGGTATGACCTCCTGCCTCACCCCACATGGTCTCATGAGGCACAGCTTGTCCGATGCAGGTCCCCTCTTGGACTGGACAGGAAGAGGTTCATGGGGGCCCTGCCTGGGACCCCTCCCTGGCTCCAGCAGCTCCCGGGCTGCCATTTATGTGGTTTGCTTTCTCTGCCCCTGAGCCAGACTAACCAAAGCAGCAAGACTTCTGAGAAGAGGAAACAGGAGGGTGAGATGGGGCCTAGCCGTTTGGGGATGAGCCAGAGCGGTGCCCTCTGTCTCTATCTGAGCATAAAGGGCTCCGGGAGCCTGGAGAGGGGGGTTCACCTTTACCCGCCGTGGAGTTGGCAGAGTGGACGGTGTCTCAGCATGAAAGAGACCGTCCCTCATTATGGCAAAAAGTGTCGTCTTGACACATTTGGCCAACTTTTGTGGCTTTTCCTCCCAGGAACATAAATGCCATGTTTTCTCTGTGCTTAATAGTCAAGATCTGATTTGTCTCAAGTTCTTTGTGAGATGGAGCCTCCCAGGATTTCAGTTTCTATTGTCTAGAGTTTTGCTGGTGCCTAGTTTTGTGATTGGCATGTAATTCCCACAACTTTAGCTTAGGTGTTCTAGTTCAGATGTCCACGCTGCTGCTCCGATGCTGAACCAGGTGAGGGAGCAGGAAGGGGCTGACTCCAGTGCCCTGCCCTTTAAGACCAGGATCAATGACGGATATAACTGGAAATAACACAACTTGCCCTGAGAGCTATTTGGGGGAGACCCATGGCTCTGAGGGTGCCCGTGAAGGTGGGAGCTCCCTCTCAGGAGGCTCCAGCCAAGCACCTGCTCGCTGCATGTCATGTCTACTCCAGCCCTGGGATACTGTGCATCCTGCCCATTTTACAGATAACAACTGAGGCTCAGAGAGTTCAGGATCAGAGGATTACTACAATGAGTAGCAAAGACCAGGCCTAGAGCTCGAGGAGGAATGCCCCAAGCTACTCCTTTGCTGCCTCCCTTACCTGGCCCCTAGGAGGACACATGAGCTATGTGGGCACTGTCCCCACGGCTAGCATCGGCCAACAGAAATCAATTCTAGCCACAAATGTGAGCCACACAGCTACTTTTTAGAGTAAAGATAAACAGATGAAATTAATTTTTGTTCTCTCAGAACTGTAAGTTTACTTGAAAATCAAGGATACAGTTAAGACTTGTCCCCACTCTGAAGGGTTGGCTGGTTGGGCACCCTGACTGGTCCACAGGGAGAACTAACAAACTTTTGCTCTTCTGGGGTTTCAGACTGGGACCTCCAGACTTTCCTGACGGTGTGTTTTGTTTTGTTTTGTTTATGTGAATTTCACGTAATATTTCCAATGAACCATTTTGGGATGTACGATGTGTTGGCATTTAGTCCGTTTGCAGTGTTGTATCCACCACCATCGCATTTTTCGTCACCCCAAAAGGACGCCCATGCCCATTCGTTCCTCCCAGGGCTCTCTCCCCTCGTTCCTTCGCGTCGCTTTTACTCTGGTCTGTATGTAGGGGACATCCCAGCTTTCAGGTGTCTTTGGAACTGAGCGGCTGAGGCCAGGTGACATCCAGGCCTGCATGGACCGTCACTGGCCGGGTGACCCAGAAGCACCGATCCCGCACCTGCCAAGGCCTGCCTGGGCCCCGCATGGGGTCAGTTCTGTTGATATAGCGTGTCCAAACCTGTAGAGAAGTTTTGTCAGAATCTATTGGAGCCAAACAGAGGACACATCTGGAAGCAAGATCTCAACAGACTGACAAAAACACTTCATTCGAATGTCAGTGTGCAGTTTCTTTCACGCATTTAGGATTAAGGCATGAAGGAGGGAACGTAGGAAGAGTTCCTGGAGCGGGGAGAAAGCAAGGCCAGATTGGATTGCGGATTGGTGGTTACGGCTTATTTCAAAGGTGAGTTAACCTAGATGCCCAGAAACAATGGACAGGCCTGGCTTCGGGCCAAGGTAAACCATTTAGAAGTTATAGGCCAGGGGCATGGCTACCCACCATGACCTGTCCCGTTAGGAATTTATGGTCGGATCACCCTGTGGAATCCCTTTGTGTCCACGGGTCCGACCTCCCCAGGACCTGAGAGGGGAACCCTGCAGCCCTGCACGAACCTGAGACATTACTCGCCCCTTTCCCAGCCTTTGCATTGAAATGCCTCACGTGTGGCTGCCTCAGTAAGTACAGGGCTGCCATTGGATGAGTGAGGTCATGAGCCCCAAAGTGTGAAGCCCAGGGCATGTGAACAGACCAGAAACCTGAGCCGCTGCCCCCAGCCATACGCTACACTGAAAATGGCAGTTGTGTTCTTAGAAGCCTTGTGTTTTGGCCTGGTAGCTACCCTGCCTTTTCATCCTCCTTAAAGCAGGCCTTGTCATGAAGACAATGAGAAATGTTTAGCATACTTAAGGGTTTGGAGATAAAAGGTGTGAATGAAGAAAGATTCTACCATTGTTTATTTCAAGAGCCTTCCAGTCTCTTACTGAAACCTACTTAGGCTCACAAAGACGTTTTCAATCTAATCAGAAACCCCAGTTTTCCTGTCTCTGCCTGGAGTTTCCCCCCTTTGTTTGTGCATTACTTCCAGTTGCCTGGGCAGGCCGCTGCGATTTAGGAAGGGCAGAGGGACTGCGTTTCATCCTTGGGTCAGACAAAAGGCCTCTGCCCAGAGCCTACAGGGTTGGCCTTGCTTTCAAATGAATTTCAGTTATGAGCACATAAGCACACTTTGCATACATTAGTTTGCTGGCCCTCAGTTTCCGCATCTGCAGAAACGGAGCTAGTGCCTCAGAAGTTTCTCAAGGATAAGAAGAATGAGATCGGCATGCAGACTTGCTCCGGAAAGGAAAACGGGAAGGTTACTGGAGAAAGTCAGACCTAGCACAGCAGTCCGGGGAGGACCTGGAATTTGAGAAATGAAGCTGCTTTTCAGGAATTGTGCTTCTCCCTGGTTGACCTGGCCACTGCTGCTCACCCAGCATGCACCTGGCCCAGGAATGGCCTGCGGCCCCAGCCACAGCAGTCCTGGACCACTGGAACTGTACCTACTGTTCCCAGCTCCCAGCTCGCAGAACAGGGTTGGGCTGGGTCAGCAAGCAGTTTGTGGATCTGTGTCCATTGCTGGTTGATTGTGGGGAGGGGACAGGGCCACCGGGATGTCCAGGCTGGGGGCGTCCCTGCAGGAGGGAGTGATGGCCATTGGTTCTCCTGCTAAGGGAGGGGAGGTGGCATGCTTCATAACCACCTGGGCTTACTGCAAGCTTTCCATCCCTCCTGCCTCCCTCGCTGCCCGCTTCCCTCTAATTTTCCCATAACCCCATCCTGTGGGCAAGCCATTTAGCTTCTCTGGGACTCCCTTTTCTCGTGTCATTGTTGAGGGCCCCAAATGGTAGCCCAGTGGCTCCTTTGTGATGTGGTTGAGGGGGCAGCCCTGGCCCTGACAGTTCGGCTCCTGCCATTTCTGAAGCACATTGCCCTCCTGACCTCAGGTTGCCCCAGGGGTCCCAAAGGTCCAAAGAGGCATTAACACGACCCACTGGCCAGAGTGAATTCCCCGGGGCCCCTCTTGCTTAGCCGGTGCGCATCTGGCCTGGGGAGGGATGGGCAGAAGGAGCAAGAGGATCTTCCTGGCGTGCGTGCTCCGATGGTGTTTGCAGGAGGGATGGCACGGCGAGATGCTCCTGTCCCTGTGGGGTGGACAGAGGTCCTGGAGTCACACATGTGGTACACCCAGTACCCCCCCCCCCCCCCCCGCCACCCGATTCAGGGGACTTGAAAGGCCGCTGAGCCAAGCTGTGCGTTTAGCAGAGGAAGCCGGCTTAAATAGCTGGTGGCTGTCCGAGGTCACACAGTGTCTTCCTATTACAAGCCACCATCCGCGACCCACCAGGTCAGGGTCAGCCCACTCTGCCGTCAGCGCCTGGCAGGGTCTGCCTTGCTGTGCTTGTGTGGCGTGCTCCTCGCCCTGGTTCTTGTGGACACGGATACCTTTCCTTCTCCCTCCTCCCCATCCCAGGCAGCCCTGGACTTTGCGCTCAGTAAACACGGCTCAATTCTTTTTCCTTCTTTGTCATCGCCCATAAATCCTGCTTACACTTACTGTGCCTACAGATGAGCTGGAGTGTGTGTTCTCATTTCTGCTGGTTCGGATGCAATTAGAAAAGCGCCAGTCGATGCTCTGTTGGCCTGGGATGTCCTCTGATGGAGAATAGTGGTCCGGGCCTTGCCATTGAACATAATTTTTATCAACAACAGAAGAACTGTGTTTACCCTAGTGGACTCTTAGCAGGGTCCTTTTATTTTAATTACTAGAGGCCCAGTGCATGAAAATTCATGCACTTGAGGGGGTGGTCCCTCAACCCAGCCTGCCCCCTCTCCCAGTCTGGGAGCCCTCAGGGGCGGGAGGCGACTGGCAATCAGGGGAAGGCAACGTCCCAACACACCTCTGCTGCTGCCACTGCCGGCTGCACAAGCCTCGGCCGGCCCTGGTTACCTGAGCCTCGGGCGGCCCTGGGCGGCTGGGGGGCTGAGGGGACTGGGGGACTGGGGGACTCTGGAGGCAGACGCCCCAGCGGGGCTAAAGGGACTGGGCACCACCATCTTTGAGGGCAGGGCAGTCAATTAGCATAGTCCCTCCTTATTGGCTGTGGGCACCGCCATCCTTGTGACAGTGTGAGGGTCAATTAGCATATTCCCTCTTTATTAGATAGAAGAATTATTATTATTATTATTATTATTATTTTAATTCCCACCCAAGGATAGTTTTCCATTGATTTTTAGAGAGAGGGAAAGACAGAAATATCGATGTGAGAGAAACACATAGATTGGTTGCCTCCTGCACGAGCCCCAACCAGGGCCTGGGCTGGGGAGGAGCCTGCAACCAAGGTACATGCCCTTGACCAGAATCGAACCCTGGACCCTTCGGTTTGCAGGCTGAGCCAAACCGGCTGGGGCTGGCAGGGTTCTTTGAGAGGGTCTGCAGCACATCTTTACAGGTGAGGGTGGTTTTCTCAAGACAAAACCCACAGGTCTTACCGGGTTCCTCAGTGGATTTGGTCACAGGCCCTGACTGGGAGGAAGGCCTAGACCTGCGTGGGGATAAGGGGACCTGGACATACGCGAGTCTGGTCGCTCTGAGACGGGCTGGACATCTCCCCGAGGCTGGAGTGCTCGGCTTAAAACAAGGTTGACCTGGACAGAAATCTTTATTTCCTTTATCTCTTTAATAATTCTGCTTTTTGTTAAGTCTAGATAACATTCACTCATTTACAGAGTGGGGAAGACCTAGCTTAGGAAAGTTTTCTTTGGGTTTGTGTTGAACTTGGACCTACTCTGAATGAGCCCTGAAGGTCAAAGGTGCTCACCAGGCAGTTTACGGAAACCGAGGGTCCAGGTCACGGGCAGCTCCAGGTGACTAGCAGGCCGTCTATGGTCAGGTGACTGGAAAGGGGCCCCTCTGAACGGTGCGGGCTGCACGGGGTCAGGTCTCGACGTGGCACTTGAGGAGGAATTAATGAATGGGCTCTCCAAGAGGAGGGCGGGGTCCTGAGTGAATGGTGCACCAGATCCTCAGGCCGTGGATTTGACAAAGAGGGAGCTTCCCGGAGAGACGTCACCTGCAGTGTTGGCCGAGCTCCTCTGTAACTGTGTTCTTTTTACATTTTGCACAGCGGTTTACAGTGTGTAACGCTCTTGGGTTTGTTCTTGATTTTCTTAGGGAGTCCTGGGTCCAGCCAGATCTTAATTAGTACTTCGTTTTACAGACGGGAGAGCTTGTGCCTCAGAGAAGCTCAACAGTGATTGACTGAGGTCAGACGGCACCTCAACACCCTCACACGGGCTCCCCAGAGCCAAAGGCCTGAGGGGGGATGATGGGAGGCTAAGCAGGGTTCTAGAACTCTCCGTCATGGAAGGAGTCACAGGCAGCAGCGAGGCCATGTGGGCTGTGCACCAGGTTCCTGCCGAGCTCAGATCTTTACTTTCAAAAGGACTCGATGTAACTTGAGAACCGGCCTCCATCTGACTGGGCATCAAACATTTGTCAGGAGGCAGTTTGCCTGTAAGTCACCAGGAAATTGTCCACGTTGGGAACGTGTGTTTCTGTGGAAATCCTTCAGGGTACCACACGAGTGGGCTTCTGCATGAACCTGAGCATGCCTGTGGGAGGCGCCCATGGTAAGGTCCTGAGGGGACAGTGTGGGTGGCCCTGCCCTGGCTGTCCTGTGAGGCTGGTCCAGGAGCAACCTGGGCCTGGGGCCCCATGACCAAACAGGGTTCGGCCCTCAGACACCGGACTCTGGGGTGGGCCTAGATCCTGCAGACCCAGTGTATCAGTGGGATCTGAGAAAAGCAGGTCCTTTGATGATGCAAATAGAGCATCCTGGCTGTACCGATGACGGGGATGGGAGGTCCAGGGGCAGTTGTTGCTGAGAACAAAAGGAGGGTCCTCAGTTGGGTGATGACAAGAAGACCCTCTTTCCTTGGGGAGATCCTTTTCCTTTTTCTCCCACTTCTCCTGTATGGTTCTGGTGGGGTGTGGCCTGGACGTCCGTATCTCTGCTCACCGATCCTTGCTGTGCCTTACTTTACTTATCTGCAAAATGGGAACGAGAAACTGTGGTTCCATGAGTGTGGCACCTGCACAGCTGCGCTGTTGCATTGTGGGGAAGTGGATCAGGGGTGATGGGGTTACCCCATAGGGACGGTGACCAGGGGCTAGAGGCTGGAAGTATTGACTGGCCTCCAAATGGCTCCAGGCCCAGGTCCACCCCCATCCTTCCCTCACCTTGATTTGAGTGTCCCAGGCTGTTTGCATTTGTGCTTAGTGAGTTTGAGTTGGGCTCTTAGGGTCTTAAAAAACCACCCATGGTGGCCCGCACCTGTCTCTATCCGGGCGCATTGCTCCAGAGGGCCAGGTGGCCCCTCAAATGTCTCTGTCCAGGCTCATTGCTCAGGGGGCCAAGGTGGCCCGCACCTGCCCCTGTCCAGGCGCGTTGCTCCAGGGGCCACAGTGCCTGAAGTCTCCGTCAGCACCTCTGACCACCCGCTGCATCCTGTCCGTGACTGGGCTACCATCTGCCTTTTATGGTTCCTTCCCCTTACTGAACCGGCTCCCCTGCTGACTACATGTGGGCTTCTTTCTCTGTCCTGATTATAACAAAACTATGCCTCCGCGCATATTTTAATAAAGCTATCTTTTCAGACTGTGCACATGCACGACATTTTAGCCCTGGGTAGGTTCCGCTGGACGCATCCTAACTTAGGATATCACCTGTGACCTTGCTTCTTTGTAATAAAGATTCTTCTTTTCTTTTTAACTTTTTATTGAACATAAAGTTACCCATTTTAAAGTGTCACAATTCAATGGGATTTAGTATATTCACAAAGCTGTGCAGCCACGCCCTCCACCTATTTCCTAAAGAAGACCTGTGAGCAGTCGGGGCCCTGCCTGCCCCACCCTCTGGCAAACGCTCGCCTGCTTCTGTCTCTGCGGATCTGCCTGTTGTGGATTCTTCTTGTAAATGGAGTCATACAATACGTGACCTTTGTGATTGTCTTCTTCCATTCGTCATGTTCCCAGGGTTCCTCCATGTTGCGGTGTGGGTCAGAATTTCCTTCCTTTTTATGGTAACACTCTGCCGTAAGGATGGACCGCCTTTTGTTGGTCTCCTGACCCACCAGTGGGCTGTTTCCACTTTCTGGCTCTTGTGAATAGTGTGGCTAGGATTCGTTGTGCTTTGGGGATCCTACTTTAATTCTAAGAGCTGTTGGAGAGACCCCTAGCTTTTGATCCTCCCCCCCCCCCCCCCATGCCTGTTCCCAGTGTTTTCAAACCCCCAGAAGCCAGTGTTGACCTGTGTTGACATCCCCCTCGGTGTGGACCAGCTTGGGTTGCTGTTGCAGAGGCCAGCTTGCTGTGGTCTCTGCGGAGTCATTTGACTGCGTGTTGACACAGCAATGCCAGGAACAGTGAGTCACCTGCGGGAAGTGCTGCTCGCTGAGGGGGTGTCCGCAGCAGGCCTGGCCAGGTGTTTCTCCAGGTGTGGCCCCTCGGTCACCTGCATCAGGAACACGCGGGAGGCTTGTTTTGAGAAAACAGGCTTCTGGGCCTCCTCTGTGCTGGCTGCTGTAGGTCTGTCCCTCTGTCCTTGTGTCCCTCGAAGCTTTTCCACCTGCTGTGGGTAGATCTGAATGACGGTAGCAGGTGGGGCTCCCTTGCCTCCTGGTAGGATCGGCCAGGGAGGGAGAGAACAGGCCGGCTCTGCTCTCCCTGCAGGGGAGCCTGGAACTGTCTCCATTGCCCCTGACCGGGGGTCCCTGTCTCCCCAGGTTCCAGTAGCCGCTGCCCCCTTCCCTTCACTCCTGCTGCCCTGCACCACACTCACATCCCTGTAAATTACCCCTTTATTAAGCTCTTATAAAATGATGCTAATCTGAGGGCATGGTCCCGTTCCTGTTGTGACTCTGAGTGAGAGCTCAGCCTGTCCCTACCCAGTGAACATGCCACTGCAGGGCCAGGAACCTGCACCCCACAGGCCCCGAGCTCCTCCGAGCTGGGGGACCACCAGCCAGTGGGTCCCTGACATTCTCTGCTTCTTTGTGTCCAGACCCTGGACCCACCATTCTTGTCCTCCTCTGCCTTTTGGAGCATCTGTCAGGGCAAGAAACGTTTACTGAACCTTCCTGGCTCTGGCTTCTGCAGGTTTAACACACATCTTACAGGCAAGACTTGGGGGTGGCCAGGGAGAGGAGAGGAAGAGCCTCTTGGCTTTGGGTGACTCACTCTGGAGCCCCCTGGAGCCCAGCCACTTAGCTGCCTTCCAGGGCTAGGAATCCCATGGCTGTGTCCCCTGCCTCTGTCCCTGGGAGTTGGGGGAGGTGTGTCAAGTGCCTCCGAGTCCCACCCAGTCCCCCTGAGTCCCTGCAGCTGCTCACACCTAGGCCTCTGGCTCCAGCCTCTAATCCTGTCCTGGGCTGCAGGCGTGGAGGAAACCTGAGAAAGCTGCCCCTGCAGGCTCAGCAGTACTGGCCCGGCTCCTCCCACTGAGGGTCGGACAGGGAAGCACAGCAGGTGGCATGGGAACCCAGCCTGGTGTCCCTGTCTCTTCCTGCTTTGTTCCAATAGGGCCTTCCTTCTTCTTTCTTTCCTCCCTCCCCCTTCCTTTTTTCTTTTCTTTCCTTTCTTCCTCCTTCCTTCCTTTCCTCCTTCCTTCCCTCTGTTTTTCCTTCCTTCCTCCTTTTGGGATGGATGTGTTCATATTCAGAAAATCTCAGGTGGGCCACTTGCTGCCTTCGAGGTATTATACCTAAATTCGTGGGTTTTAGTAAAAATGGATCAGTCAGAAATCGGTGGAGTCACATGTTTATGGGAAATGTATTCCCTTTTCGTTGTAGTAGATTTTTAACTGTTACAAAAACATTCCAGAAAGGGAAGTCAGGGGGTGAGGGCAGCCAGGACTGCAGGGTGCTCACAGCCAGCAACCCCGGCTGCGGGCCACCTCACTCCACACTGTCACTAGGGCTGTTGGCCTGGGTTCCTGTGGACCAGCATCAGGCAGGGCGGGAGCCACCCAGGATGGGAGGCTGGGCTGCGCTGCAGGCTTCTGTAGGTGAGGTTTCATTGGACCCCAGCTGTGCCCCTCACCTGCTGTGGCTGGGTTTGCCTTTCAAAGGCAGAGGCGACTGGTTCTAGTAGAGGCCAGATGGCCCACAGAGCCCAAAATAGTCACCGTCTGTCCCTTTGGCGTCAGCAGGGGATGTCTGGCAATGTCTGGAGACATTCTGGTCATCAGGACTAGGGTTGGGGGTGCTGCTGGCAGCTGGCGGGTTGAGGCTGGGGTGCACAGAATGGCCCCCACAGAAAGGTGTTCAGCCCCCGAATGTCAGCAGTGCCGAGGCTCCGACACGCTGCTCTCTGGGAAGTTTGCTGTTTCCGTGGAGAACTAACTGGTGGGGGGAAGGAGGCGTCGAGGATGAGTGGTCTGGGCGGTGCCCTCTGCTAGGGCGGGGATGTGGGAGTTTGGCAGGCTGGGTGGGGGGTGAGGCCGGGTCTGGGGGCCACGCCTGGGGGCAGCTGTTGTGTGCATGGTGCTGGGGAGACAGGGCTGCCCCGAGAGACATGGGCTTGGGCATCGCAGAGACTAGGCAGCCCGTAGCTCTGTTCCCATGGGTGCCCTGACTGGCCTGGCCCCTGGAAGAATGTCTCAGTGAGGAGCAGAAAAGTGAGGATGGACTTGGGGAACACTGGACACAGTCCAAGGACAAGAGATCTCTGAAGGAAGGCGGGAAGGACCAGCCATGGGGGTGCAGCAGAGACACCCACAGAGCAGTCAGTAGTTAGAAAGCTGCCGGGTAAGACCCGCACAGGAACTCCCCCTTAGGTCAAGTGGCTGAACAGCATGTCTTCCAGGGGAGCTGGGGGCAGGGCCTAGCACAGTGGTTCTCAACGCTCCTAATGCCGCGACCCTTTAATACAGATCCTCATGTTGTGGTGACCCCCAACCATAAAATCATTTTCGTTGCTACTTCCTAACTGTAATTTTGCTACTGTTATGAATCGTAATGTAAATATCTGATATGCAGGATGTATTTTCATTGTTACAAATTGAACATAATTAAAGCATAGTGATTAATCACAAAAACAGTATGTAATTATATATGTGTTTTCTGATTGCCTTAGGCAACCCCTGTGAAAGGGTCGTTTGACCCCCAAAGGGGTCGCGACCCACAGGTTGAGAACCACTGCTCTAGGATGAAGAGCATGGAGCAGCCCCTGCATGAGGGCACAAGAAAAGGCTGCCTCCTCTGCCCTCCTCACCGGGCATAGCCTTCCTGCTGCCCTAGCAGGAGGAAGCCGGCCCACAGCAGGATGCTTAGGAGCTGAAGGGAAGGAGCCCAGCTTCCAGCCTCCCCCGGAGCCCCCTGCTGGGGAGCCGGCCCGCCCTGCAGGGAAGGAGGCCCCAGCTCAGGGCTGCTGCCTTCTAGGCTGAGACTGTGGTGATGGACAGCGCAGCCTTCCTGCAGAGGAGGGGCCTGAGACCAGGTGTCACTAACAGTGGGCGGGACATCTGGTGTGAGCCATGGCAACCTGTGAGCCGAGGACAAAAAGCATTCCAGGTGGCGCCCCTCTCTGCTTGTGGGTAATTCTTTTCTCCTGGTTCTCTCATTCTCTGTATAAATAATCGTTCTCTGGTACTTTGTGGTTGGAGGTGGAAGGAAAGGCTCTCCCACTTGTCCCGGGTTCTGGCTGTGCCCTCTGGCTGCAGGTCACCCTGGCTCCCGGTCACGTGCACCTCCTGGCGTCCCTGGCAGAACTGCTGGGAAACACACCGAATTATCAGGAGGCTGCACTCCCTGTCCTGTGGGAAGCCTGGGGTTTCGGTTCAAGTCCATCTTATCTCTGCCTGGTACAGACTTGTAGCAGAAGGGTGATTCACACAGCGTTTGCTAATGTATGCGTTGGTTTAAAAAAACAGTGAGGCAAACGTTCCAAGGGCCCTGTCAGCTCTCCCACAGTGTCACTACCTTGGGAGTCCCCCAGGTTCTGATCTCCAGGCGCCGCTGGGCTGATGTTTGCCCAGCCGGACAGGTGGAGGGACAACTCGTATCCTCAGAGTTGTCTAGATAGGAGCTGATCCATCTGGTCCTGGAGCTGGGCTTTGGCTATAGGCCCTGGAGCCACTCGGCCCTGCCACTCAGCAGCTGGGAGCCTTGGACAAGTTGCCTACTTCTCTCGCCCCTCAGTGTGTAAAATGGAGTTAGTGAACATGTCTGTCTCACCGGGTGGCTGTGACAGTGAAATGCACGATCACATGGAAAGCACTTAGGATAGTGCCGGATGCACTTGGGGTCCAACAGGTGTGGATGTAGGGCCCCCCTGAGTCCAGTGTGACCTCAATCTTGATCACATCTGCAAAGATCCTGCTTCCAAATAAGGTCACATTCGCAGGCATTGCGTCATTGGGGTACCACTCACCTGACAACAGCCGTGTGCTTGCTGTGTTGCCTGTGGGAGGGTTTCTGTTGTCGTTCCTGTCTGTGTCTCCATTTCTCTGAGCTGCAAGGAGCAGGAATGGTCTTGTTTTCCTATGTGTTCTTTAGCAGCTCACAGAGCGTGGCAAGCGCTCAGTACCTATGTAGTTAATGACTTAAATTAAGGAAGGTGCCCCCTCTGATCACCTGCCCTAGATGGGGAGGAGGAAGCTGCGAACATAAGAAGTCCTGCTTTGGAGAAGCAGCCTCACTCACATACAGTGAGATCAGAGCCACTCCGAGCCCTTCCTTGGTTTAACACTACTTACTGAGCGATTGTCTGTGTGCCAGGCACTGCAGGGGGTGCCGGGAATGCTGACAGACTGAAGTCCTTGCTGACCCGGAGCATATGGCCTGGCTGGAGAGACACGGCTAAATACGCAGTCACAGTCCGGTCGTTAGGTCTTGTTGTGGGGGACCCTGGGGCACCAGGGCTGTCGAGCACAGACATGGCGCTGACTCAGAGGGGACCTTAGTGGTGTCAGGATGGACATCCGTGGACACTGGCGGCTTCCCCTCTGCCCTGGCATGGGGTCACAGGCAACGGCAGCTGCTGCGAGCACCTGTGGGAGCTGGCGGGGATAGAGGCCCCTGGGCCTCTGGGGATGGGTGCGTCCGAGGTCCCCCATGTCATAGCAGGTTCAGTGATTGACGGCCTCAGCCAGTGGCTCAGGGTCCTCACCAGACAGGCAGGTCATTGGAAGAGGCTCTGTTTGTGCCGGTTGAATAGGGGATCCCTGAACAGCTTTTAATGGGAGCTGAGGTGGAGTTCCCTGCCAGGTTTTCCCCTTGTTATTGTTCTCTCCTGTGTGAGTGTGTCTGTGTGTGTGATACTGTGTGTATGTCTGTATGTGTGTGTATCTGTCTGTGTGTATCTTACATAAAGAAAGATCTACAATGTGTTTGCACCTCCTGTTTCTAAGTGGGGCATGTGACCGACTCCACTAGAAGAGTGTTCTTTTCCAACCAGTGGTCCGTGTGCCGCAGGCCTGGCCTCGTCCCAAGGCACGCTCAGGTTTGGTTCTCCGGGCCTCTCCTGATACGGCGAGGTTTCCAGGTGCCTGGCTCTGTACCCAGGTGGTCTAGTTGGTAAATCGTCCAGGAGGAACCTCGGTTAGGCTCGTGCGGTGAGGCCTTTCTGCATGCAGCAGTGACCACACCAGGACCTGAGCGCCAAGGCCTTCCAGGCCATGCATGGGCCCCGGGGGTCCCTCCAGGGCCTTCACTCAGGACAAAGTTGCCCATTGGTGAGCAGAGCTCACATACTCAGTCTGCACCGATAGAGGACTCGCCACTTCGAGAGTCCTGCATGTGCTTGGTGCGCGGCTACAAAAGAACTTGGCCTATGGAGTTGGGGCCGTGGGTGTGCTGACGAAGGGAGTCCTGTAACATCCGGAAAGTGCTGCTGCCCTTTTCGTGGTTTTGTGGTGGGGGTCAGGGTCGGGGTCGGGTTAGTGACAGCACAGCAGTGTGGGGAGTCGGTGGAGGATGGACGGGTTTGGCCAGGCATGGCGGGGCAGAGAGAACTCTCAGGTAGGGGTGGGGCGGGGGGACGGGCAGCAGGCCTGGCCGAGCGTGCTGAGTCTGGGTTTCTGGTGGGAGGTTAGGTCGGTGCTGCAGCAGTGAACATAAGGACTATTGCCGTTGGGGGTTGGGTGGGAGACGGTGGGAATGCTGAAGCAGATGGCAGTTTGGCTGCTGAATGAGTGGATTTTCTTTTTTGCAAGGAATGAGAATATGCAGATAGTGGGGGATTTAGAGGGCCTTGGAGAAGGGCCAAGGCCTCACAGGTAGAGAGAGTTTGGTTGGGTCTAGAGGAGGCCAGGAGGGGGATGTCTTGGACAACAGTCTACACTGAGGCTAAGGGACCTGGGTTCTAAATGGAGTGGTAGATTCTCGGTGGGTGGGTGAGTGGGCCCAGCCTGCACGGTGATCCTCTGTCCTGTCTTGTAATGAGAATTATGCAAGAACTTCTTAAAAGGAAAAGTATTGCCTAAAGACTTCCCCAGGTGGTTACATCAGACCCAGGTTGAGAAGCTGTTCCTTGGCAGCCCTTTGGGGCATGGCGTGCGGGCGTGGCTGGGAGGTGGAGGCTGACCTGGCCCTGACAGGAA
Source organism: Myotis yumanensis (assembly GCF_028538775.1). Lineage (NCBI taxonomy): Eukaryota > Metazoa > Chordata > Mammalia > Chiroptera > Vespertilionidae > Myotis > Myotis yumanensis. The sequence continues at coordinate 32,781,106 of NW_027223759.1, forward strand.
CTGGGAGGGAAAGGAGCCAGGAAGTCGAGCGGCACTCCAGCCAACGGCTCAGGTTCAAAGGGCGAACGGCCCTCACCAGGACAGTGGTCCTTGGCAGGGGCCATTCTGCCCCCGGGGGGCGCTTGGCAATGGCTGGAGACAGCTTGGGTTATCTGGGAACAGGGATGCCCCTGCCTTCGCGCGGGCAGAGGCCAGGGGTGCTGCCAAACGCCCTGCAGTGCGCAGGGCGGCCCCCACCAAAAATGGTCCCCTCCGGGATGTTTGTGGGGCCAATGCTGGGAAACCCTGACCTGGGGGCTGGTGCTGAGCACAGGACGTGGGGCAGCGGGTTCTGTCCACACACTTTGAAGAGGTAGATAGTATCGTTGTCCCCTCTATATAGATGAGGACATGGAGGCACCACGCAGTTGAATAACTTGCCCATCTGAGGCGTTTCAAACTTGGAGCAAAGTGACACTGTTGACTGACGAGGAGAGCATCTCAGCCAGAAGGTGGTGCTTTGGTTCTGAATGAATGTGGACTCCTCCAAGTAGGAGTGCAGAGCATGTGTGGTTTGTAGGAGCCTGAGTTTGTTTGAGTCTCTGGCACATGGCTGTTTGGGGATACCTGTGCTGTGCCCATGTGTCCTCATTCTGCAGGTAAGACAGTGAAGAGGAGTGATCGTGACATGCGTACGGTGTGCTCACCTGGTCTGGCTGATTATACTATCCTCCTGGTTCAGGTGGCATAAACAGGCTCAGAGAGGCTAAGTAACACGTCCGAGAGCACGCAGCTGGCCTTTGTGCTCAGATCTGACTCCAAAACCCCGTGTCTCCTTCTTTGTGCCGTGTCATCTGCCCAGGTCAGTCCCCAGTGCAGCCTGAGGAGGAGGAAGATGGTGACATGTTAATAATTTACTGAGCATCAGGTGAGGACGCCGAGGGCCATGCCAGAAGACCAGGCAGGGAGCAGAACTGGGCCCTCCCGGGTCTCGGTAGTGGGGCTAGGCTGGATATTGAGCGTGCAGACCTGCAGTGTCTTCGTATTTGTCGGTGCGGGGATGAAATGACCCGCTTAGCTCCCTGGCTGCTGAGGGGTCGGCCTACTGGGGAGAGGACAGCATGTGTGTACTCACAGTAACATCCTGTGTTCCCCAAACAGCCTTTTCTTCCCTGGTCTTCCCAGCAGTATTATCCCAGGGTCCCTGAGGGTGAGATTCCATTTGTGCCAGAAGAGACATTAAAGCCCTAAGAGCCAAGGAACGGGCTGCCTGGCCCCCTCTGTCTGCCCTCCAGGCCTGAGCTCTCCCAAGTGCCCGTTCCGAGGCAGATGGTCCCATCGCATCCTCGCTGCTGTCTAGCAGGAACCTGGTGCCTGGGGCTCTGCTCCGTCTCCGAGTCTGTGCAGAGCCCCAGTTTTACCTGGTTGCCACGAAGAGAGGCCTTGGCAAGGCTCTTGAGGTGACCTGTGCAGAGGCTTTGGATGCAGAGGTGCCCGTTGCCTGCCAACATCCCAATATTCGTCCTTCAGGAATGTGGCGAGCAGAGACCGGCAGTGGCCTGCGTGCTGGGGATCTTAGGAAAGGATGTTCCAGAAGTATGGAAGCAAGATCCCATTTCACTATAAAGATCTGACCCCTCTGTTCCATTTGCTGCTTGGAGTTCCAGTTGTATTAGATGTGACAGAAAAGAGAGAGCTGGGAACAGGTGTAGCAGCAGGCAGGAGGCACACCTGTGGAGAGGAGGAGAGTGAGGTTCTGAGAAGACAAGCTTGCGTCCAGACCTCTCCGTTCCCGTGTCTGGTGGGAGGGTGAGACTGGGGCTGTCATAACGAAGTGCCACAGACTGGGCTGCTTAGAACAACAGGCGTTCATTCTCACCGTCCTGGGGCTGGGAGTCCAAGATCAGGGTGGGATGTACCGTGCGGTGGAATTGACGGGCCTTCCGGTACTGCCTGATGTGAGGGCAGCGAACGGAAGCCCCCAAAGCCTAATTTGCTCTCTGTCCTTTTTACAGCCCCTGCTCTACCACACTCTTAAATAAACAGACCCACTGTTTTTCGGGAAGAAAAAAGAATAGTATAAGGGTATCACTTCTTACCAATGCCACATCACCAAACTCCTAGTGGGGTTATTTTTTTAAAGGAAGGAAGAGGTGGGAAGACATTTTATTAAATTATTCTTAAGTTCCTCTGGAAGAAAAAAAATAAATGATAGGAGACTTTGAAACAGAATGGGTCATAGAAACTAGTCCTTCCGCAGAGCCAAACATGGGCAGACCACCATAGTTAAATAAGGCTGATGTTCTAAAAATAGTCAACAAACGGCCCCATCCAAACCCTGGTGTCTGCACACTTTTAGAGAGCGTGTAGATGACATCACATTGCTCAGGTTGGACAGATTGTCAGGAATGATGTGGGAGCCATTGCTCTGCTCTTTGCTAATTAATTTGTGAAGTTCCTCACTGAGCAGCAACATAAATTCTTTGTGCATTAACCTCAGTGCACAAGCCACTTTTTTAAATAAAGGAAAACAGATGTGACTGTTCATCAAATTTTGCATTAGCTGAGTCCCCTCTGCACTTCAAGGCGAAGTCACAAAGGAAAGGTTGATACGGTTGCATAATTAAGACTTTATCAGGTTAGCAAATGGATTAGCGGGGAGAATTGGCAGCTGATAAGGCTGAATTTCAGAGTGTCACTGAACAAAGGTTCCAAAAGGGGATAGTCATGAAGCAGGAAATGAGAAGGGTAGATATTTGAAAAAATTGCTGGTTAATGGTCAAAGGAGTGTGAATTTAGACTTCGATACCCTGTTTCCCACAAGTGGGTTGGCGAAGCTTTGCGTGGACTGTAAAGGAAGGGTGGGAGGTGGACCCCACTGCTGTTGAGAATAGAAATTGCTACAGCGTTCTGGGGAGATGTTTGTCCGCGCTTCTTGCTCTGCTCGGTAGTCCTGAGAATAGCCCGATTGCTGGGGAAGATGGGTGTAAAGATGGTCCCCGCCCTGCCATGCAGAGCAGCCGACATTGGGAAGCTGCTGGGAGAAGCAGGGTTGGGATGCTCTCCCCTCGCAGAACTGAAAATAAGGCCCAGGTGGTCCGGTCACATTTCTGCCCCTCCTCAAATCTCTTTTCGCCTGGTAACAATTCTGCATTAGACGGTACGTGGAAGCTGCCTCCCCTCTCGGGCTTGTGTGACTCCTGTGTTTCAATCTGAGTCTCACAAACGAACCTTGGAGAAAACCCCTTTCAATAAAGACCAAACACGCCTCAGTTTCTTCATCTGTAAAATGGGTGGGGCCCACTATTTTACAGAAACTGAGATCTGTGTTTCTCAGAGTGGCATCTAAGCTGAACTGTTTAAAAAAGTTTAAGTTACTGTATGTGTACTAGCAAAGATGTCAGTCTTTCTTGCCAACGGACTAGCTTTCTCTCAAAATAACTGCCTTGAATAAACTTAAGTTGGCTGAAATGGAAATGATAAACAATATTTGATTTATTATTATTATTATTTTTTAAGGACCACAGGATATCAGGGACTAAAGTTTGGAAACCACAAATCCTTGGAGGGCTGATGCTTTGCAGCCTTGGTGAATGTGGCAGGCGGGCCAGCAATCCGGGCTGCCCCTGCCCAGCCCGGTTAAGTGAATGGGCTTCTCTTCTCATGGCTGTCAGAACTTCTTCAGATAGTCATGCTTTTTCTTCCCAGTCACTGGCTGGGGACCAGAACTATTTCTGGGCTGGGCTGATCACAAGATTCCCCTTCACAGCCTGCCTGCTGCCAGCTCTGTCTCACGGTGGGCCGGCCTTCCCATGTGACTCCGGGAGGCCGACCACAAGCCTCCATCGTGATGAACGCCGCCCTCCCCCCCACCCAGGTCCCCGAGCAGGTGACTGGCCACCCATTGGTTTGAACCCTTGGCGTTTTCAGCAGCAGGGTGCGGGACAGATGAGGAGCTCCCACCACAGCACACGTGGTGTGCCGGGCCAGCCGAGATGCAGACATGGTGGAAACCCCACCCCTTTCCCTCCTCTCCGTGGTGGTGTCATGTATGTTGTTGTTCCAGCCAGATGACAAGCAGTGGAGGGAAGGGACTGGGTGCTGCGTGGCCTTGTGTCTTTGGTGGTCCCCGCAGCTCTGGTTCTGATTATTTGAACAAAACATTTGTCTGTTCAGCTGTCTATTCAGAAGCCACAGACTTCAAGGAAGCGTGTTTTGTTTCGTTAGGGAGCTAAGCCAGCACGTGCACAATCAGCCCTGGTGCTTGGGACCGAAGCAGTCCATGCCCAGAGAAGATGCCAGGTGCTCCCGGGAGAGCTTGGAAAGGAGTGGACTCAAAGGCACATTTGACGGGGTCCCTCTCAGGTGGGGTCCCTCTCAGGTGGTAGGTTTTAATGTAGCAGAAATTGGGAGGCCTGTTGAGTCTTGAAGAAGGCGGATGGTGAGGAAGACGGCAGAAGTTGGGAGAAGGCTGGGTTCTTCGGTTTGACAAGAGCGCAGGGCATGCAAAAGAAAGCATGATGCAGACATGGAGGGGGTTAGTCTTCTACAGAATGGGGGCGCCTCCGAAAAGCCTGAGATTGTGGCTTTACCCGAGGAGATGATGGTATGGGTCCCACACGCCAGGAGAAACAATCCCACAGCTGGGCGTCCAGGGAGGAGGCCGGGTGGTAGGACACTCAGGCCCCAGAGACCCTCCGGCCCCTCCCTGTCCCACCCACAACCCTCTGATTCTCCAGACCCAGACTTTCTTACTTTCACAAGCCGGTGAGAACAGCCCGAGTCATGGTGCCCACTCCCAGCCGTCATACTTTCTACAGTAAAAACAGCAAGAAGGGCCACCACGTGGGCACACCACAGCTCCAGGGCCCCTCCCGCTGTCTCGTAGAGCCTGTGGGAGGTGTCGAGTCACCAGCTTTGGGTCAGTAGATGACAACACCTTCATTCCCTCTGAGCTTTATAGTCTCTCAGATGTGGTCCTTCATCCACGACTGCTCCACGTGTCTTGTGTCCCCGTCAGGACAGGGCCTTGTTCTAGAGGTGGATGCTCAGCGCATGCCTGGGAGACTCAGGGACCAGGGTGCGTGGTCCTGCACACACACCTCGTGACTGATGCAGATGGCTTGTTGCGGGGCCCCAGACAGCTGCTATGCCCCCCGCCCCCAAAAAAACTGAACTCAGTGTTAAATCAAAGTGAAATACACTCTGGCAACCCTAGTCAATGAGGCCAGTGCACCCTTGTTACCTTCGATGGGGTGTGCCCTCCTCGGGGACACAGGGCGGGGGCACAGACAGGGTCTCGAGGTGAGACTTCTGCAGCTGGGAGGAGAAGTCCCGAGGTGGCCAGGAGGGTTGAGTTTCTCTGTGCAGGGCTGGTTCTCTCTCGTAACCGGAGCCTGTGCCTGCTCTGCCAGGGGAGGGAAAACCTGGAAAGGGGACACCAGTCACGTGTTGGCTTTCCACTTGGGTTATTGCCCAGACCAGTCGGGTCAAGGGTCAAGAGGTAGGGGGAACAGGGGTGCTGTGGAGGCTGTGGGGCCGGCCTTCCTCCAGGGCTGTCTGCATGGGGGTGGGGGTGGGGTGTTGAGACATTTAGAGACCACCTCTGCCTTCCCTCTGGTCTCAGTGTGACTCCGTGAAGGCCAGGTGTCCCCCACAGCCTCTGAGTTGCCAGTCAGGAGCCTGGTGCCTGGGGGTTCAGGCAGTTGCTCGAGGGATGACAGGTTAGCCGGGGAAGGGTGTCATTGGGTGATTTGGATCCTCAGGGACACACTTTTGGGGAGTGAGTGAGAGGAAGTAGGCGTGACGGAGTTTCTGTCTACAGAGCCTGGTGACTTAAATCACCGAGAGTGGGCCGAAACTCAAGCCTGCTCTTTTAACCCGGAGGGAATGTGATTAATCAACATGACACTCCTACTCTAGAAATTGAAGTCAAACGTGGAGAATGAGTCATCTTAAAGCGGGCGGGAACCCAGAGCTGTCTTCACGCCTCACGCCTGACTCCTCCTGCAGGCTGCTCTCCCTCTGCACCCACGTGGGTCGTGGGTCAGAGCCACTGGAGAGGCTGGCCGGTCCCTGTGCACACCCTGCGGTCCCTCGTGGAGTAGCCTGCACCCCAGAGATGCCGGTGACCTATTGTTTTCCTGGTTGGTTTGTTCTTGCATTGTTCCTGGAACAAACGTTGGCAGATAGGCCCACCGGGATATCCTGGGCTCCTGGGATCTGAGGAGGGGCTGCGTGCGGTTCCCGAGCTTGCAGCAGAATCTGTAAATAAGTCTGTCTGTGCACAACGATGGCGTCTGTTCAGAGGCCAGCCTCGCGGTTCTGGGAGGAGCAGACACAGGCTCTTCTCTCTCTAAATGAATCGGCCTTTCTACAAGGAAAGGAAAACTCGTAGCAACGAGTCAGATGGAAGTATAATCTGTAATGCCCCTTCCTATCGTCCTAGACCTCATTTCCCCCGAGGGGCGCAGAGACGGCTTCTGCAAGTCCAGGTGCAGGTGGGGGTGGGGTGGGGATGGGGGCTGCTACAGCCTGCCCTTCTCAGATGTCCCTAGCCCCAGGGCTGGCCGACCACCCTGGCCAAGGGTGCACACAGCTGCACATCGTCCCTGAGAAGTGACCCACCCCAGTAGCCTGCGGATGAAGTCCAGTCTCATGGAAGGTGGCCAGACTTGTAGGCCAGGCCACCCAGGCAAACCCATCCGTGGGTTTTTTTGTTTTTGTTTTTTATTTTATTTAACACACAGTCCACCTACCTGGGCACAGCTTCCTCCTGGCAGGAAGAGAGACATACTCCTGATGAGCCTGTAGAAACGCCCAGGTAGTGTCCGGAGCACGTAGATGGTCAGTATTGTCCCCTGTATGCCGAGTGCTGTGAGACCAAGTCTACACTAGGAAAAACACCTCCACACAAATGGAAGGTTTCAAGTCAATTTGGCAGAGATTGGGACTCCCAGAAATACCTGGATTTTTGGCCTGGATAACGGGATGGTGAAGATGCCGTTATAACTATTAAGCCGTCTTTATTATGGTGGATTGCTTAACTCCATTTGATCGCTTTCAGCCGAAGTCCACTCACCAGTCTGAGTTTTCCTCTCCATAAAGTTCCTCCCTAACATTGTACGCATTCCTCGTTCACTAACTGCAGAGACTCCCGCCACTTGGCCGCACTCGGCCGCATTGGTTGAGGCATCACTTGAAGATTGAGCTGGGCGTCTCCGTAGCCGAATCTCCAGATCCACTTGCTCTTTGGGAGTCAGACTCAGCAGGAACATTCTGGAAACTCATGTAAACACCTAGGAGCTTGGCGGTGTGCATGGCCATGGGGGCTGCTGAGATGGGTGTCTGACGGCAGAGTGACCCCCACCGCCCGCCCCTGCATCATCTCAGCACTTTGACTATTACGTTTTGTCTGACTTGACTTTTTCTTGGGGAAGAGTGACAAAAGGAGGTTTGGGGCAAACTCCAGAGTTGGGTTTGGACCCAGGAGGTTCGAGGTACCCATCAGTCTTGAAGGGGAGCCCTCAATGGTCTGACTTCCACGTTCAGGTGTCACTTGTCAATTGAGCAGGAACCTCCCCCCCCACACACACATGTGAGGGGGCTCAGGCTGCCCGGACACCTGAGCTTATGGCTCCTTAGAGTTTTCCCAAGTCAAGGGGAGACACACATACACACACACACACACACACACACACTCCTGACACATGTCTGTGATGGCAGGTAACAAATGTTTCCTATTACTTTCTTAAGTTTTTACACATTTTATTGCAGATATTTAAAACATGTGCAGAAATAGGGAAATGGTAAAAATAAGATAATAATAAAAATAGATAATGAAATAGGAAAACAGTAAGTAAATAGGGAGAATGGTATAATGTATAGTAATTACAGTGATGCATTTATTTACTTAAAAATAAATATGTTTGTAGTCATAGTGTGATGTTTAGTAAAATGCAGTATATTGAACCTTCATGAACCCCTTATAAAGCAGATCCTGTCATTCTCCCGGCATTACTTTCTAATAAAGCAAGGACTAATTTGAAGGGTGCGGTATGAGCTCATGAGACTTGAATTTGCAGCTCGGGGACATTGACTGCAGATCTGAGGCCGGCAGGTGATTCACTGTGGTTTGCAGGGCTGTGCCGGGGAGGGGGAGCGGGGAGCAGAAAGAGGCCGAGAGAGTTCCTGGAGGCACTGTGAGGGGCGTGAGTCCGGAGCAGGAGCTGGAGTGTGGGTGCTTGAGCAGTGGGGCGTGAGTGTGGGCCTTCATTCGCTGTGGGTGGAGGTCCCACGCCTGAACCGCTGAACATGGCTGGTTTAAAAGCAGCAGACAGTCCCCTGAGGGTGTGAGTCGGGGAATGACCTGACTGAGGGGCCCCCATGGAGACTGAAAGGCGCCGGGGATCCCATGGCTGCAGGTGAGGAAGGCCGGGGACCCTGTGGGCTTTGGGAGACCCCGTGAGAACAGCAGCACTTCCTGGAGCCTGACTGGGCAAGTGACTCCAGGCTCCTTCTGCGCCTGGCTCTGGAGTAGGTGGAGCTGCAGGGCTCCCCTCTGAACCCTCACCTCACTGTGTCTGATCGGGGAGGTGCCAGGCGGAGGGAGCCTTCCAGGCTTGGTCCAGCGGGGCCAGCTGCCCTTTCTGTGCCCATCTCCGACCCTCACTGGTTTAGCTCCAGCTTGATAGAGCATCGGCCTACCGACTGAAGGGTCACACGTTCGATTCTCAGTTGCAGGCTCCATCCACAGCCCTGTGTGGGAGGCAACCAACCAAGTTTCTCTCTCTGTCTCTCCCCCTCCCTTCCAGTCTCTCTGAAATCAATGCAAAAATATCCTCTGGTGAGGATCAACAACAACAACAAATCTCCAATGGTGATGGTGCCCCAGGCTCACCATGAAGGTGCTGATGGGTGTCAGGATTCTGTCTAAGGACCGTCCCACACTGCCACTGGCAGAAAAGTCGCCATGCTGGACTTTCCTGGGGGCATCGAGCGCCACGGGACAAAAACGCCCCCTCCCGTGGAAGACCATGTGAATGGCTGCATTGACCTCAGCGTGCAGGCTGCGCTTCTGGTCACCAGGGAGTCGGCCTTAGTGCCTGGGCTGCGCTCTGGCTGATAAGTGGGGAGGGCTGCACAGTCAGTGGCTTATCTGTGCCTTGAATGGCAGCCTCTGTGAGGGTATCTTTGTGTTTTAAAAAGGACTGCAGATCTCTTTATACAACTGCTAACACTTTCTGTCTCTCCCTGGCTCTGGGTCATAACTCTGTCCTCCCATCAATAATAAACAAAAACGATGCTCAGTTTCCAAAAATGCCAGGGGTCTGCGATTCGTTCTGCCCCCCCCCCCCCCCCCCCCCTTCGCCCTGATTCCACCCGGCTGCCTCCTGGGCAGTGAGGATAAGGAAGCTAAGAATGTGGTCACTCTGAAGGGCTTCTCTGGTTTCATCTGGCCGACCTCAGGTGCTCCCTGGTGCTCCCTAGAAAGCTGTCTCGGTGTCTGTAGGTGCCCCGCGAGCTATGGCCAGCACTCTCCCAGCCCCGGTAACTCAGTGGCCCTCTGTGTGGGACTTTGAGGGTGTGTGTGGGGGTGGGGGGGCGCTGGTCCCGTTGTCTCCTCTCCTTGCCATCCACCTGCATTCCACCCCCTAACCTGTAATTTTCATCGATGCTTCCATTTCTCTCATCTGTAGCCAAAGGTCTCTTTCTCAATCAGGAACCTTCTGTGGCCCCCGGGGTCTCCGGGGCAAAGACTAAACCCCATACCAGGACTGGGGCTACTGATGCCCCAGCTGCAGGGACCATAGCCACGGAGCTCTTTGCTCCAAGCGCTGCACGTGGATCATGAATTCTCGGGACAGTGCCCTCCTTACCCCCTGCTACAGATAGGAGAACTGAGGCTTAGTGGAGCTAAATATTGAACTCAAGGTCATGCCCAGCGTGCATGCAAACCCGGGGCTGCTCACTGCACCCACCGCATGCAGAACCTTGGGGAAGGGGGTCAGGGGATGGGCTGCAGAGGGCGGTGTTGGGCCCCTCTTGCTCCCTCTGATTAGTAAAGGTGACACCTGGGTCAGAACCTGCGTTTAAGGGCGTCTTTGGATAGAGAAACAAGGGATCTCAGACTGGGTTGCATGAGTCCAGTTACACTGGGATGAAATTCGCCTGCCCTCAGGATGCAGGCCAGCTGTGGCCAGCTGTGGTCCGCTGTGGTGTGTCTGCCTGTTCCTGTTGGAGAGCAGATGAAAGTTACTTCTTTGAAATAGGCTCCTAGCTGCTCCTATTCCCGAGTCCTGGAGAAGGTCTGCTCATGGCCAGACATCTCATGTGTCTCCAGAACCCCCTAAAAGCCCGTGTGTGCCTCCCCAAAAAAAGCCGAGGCCTCAGGTGTGACGCCTGTGCTCACTTAGTAACGACACCGCGGCTCAGTAAATGGAGGGTTTCTCCTGCAGAAATTACATGAAAATACCTTATATGTACAAGTGGCCACTTGCATATTTAATTTATGATTGTTTGTTTATTGAGTGTCCCGAGAGGCTTTAAGGAGAGTGTGGGCAGAGGCACTGTGTGTGCTAAGCCCTGCCCCAGGGGAGGGGCCGGAGTCACTGCCGAGGCTGTTCAGACAAGGGACCCAGCCCCTGTGGGCAGCCGGAGAGCTACCCCTCCTCTCCCAAACCGTGGAGCCAGCTGTGTGGACTGCACAGATTCCGTTTTTCCTCCTCTGGCGAGTGAACGGGCGAGCCAGGTGCTATTGCCAATCTCACAACCCCCTGTGCCCAGGAAGAGAGGGCACCCACAGCGGCCAGAACACTGCTGGGCCGGGTGCACGAATCCCAGGCAGAGGAAGTGACTTGAGTCTCTCTTTATGGGAATGGGCTCTGGAAGAAAGAGGCTTCCCGCCTCCCATAAAGTTACTTTTTAACCCATGTTCCACTTGCTCAGGGGAAATGTTTTCTTCCTCTGCTTTCAGGAGGAAGCATTGCACCGCGGGCACAGCGGGCAGCATGGTTGCCTGAGGCAGAAGCTTCCGCAGTCGCTGGAGTAGCTGGAGGAAGGAACATGGAACCGTAGCGGCTCACCCAGGAAGAGTTCCAGGATGGCAGCTCAGCGGATCCGAGCCGCCAACGCCAGCGGCCTCCCCCGGTGCAAGTCCGAGGGGACCTTGATCGACCTGAGTGAAGGGTTTTCGGAAACGAGCTTTAATGATGTCAAAGGTGAGCTCCGGGGGCCAGACCTGGGTCTGAGGGCTCTCAGCTGCCAAGTTCATGTTCAGACCAGTACACTTTAGCTCCCTGATCTCCATCGTGTTCTAAATGCCCGATAAATAACTTGTTTTGTTTCTCTGGTGTGTTGGGAGGTTGTTTTGAATTTTCCCTTTAGTAATGAAACTTCATACAGAATGTTTTCTCTTTTCGTGTGTTTTGGTGACATTGCGGTAGGAAACTTGATGGTACAGAAAACTGGGGGAAAGGATGAATTATTGGAAACACTAGAGAAGAAAAAGGGTGGTCTGGGATGGGGTCAGCCGGCTTTTCCACAGAGGGTCCTGTAGGAAACACTTTAAGCCAGCGGTTCTCAACCTGTGGGTCGAGACCCCTTTGGCAGTCGAACGACCCTTTCACAGGGGTCGCCTAAGACCATCCTGCATATCAGATATTTACATTACAATTCATAACAGTAGCAACATTACAGTTATGAAGTAGCAACGAAAATAATTTTATGGTTGGGTCACAACATGAGGAACTGTATTTAAAGGGCCAGAAGGTTGAGAACCACTGTTAAGCCTTACAGGACGTGTGACATCGGTAACAGCCACTCAGTCCTGTCATTGTAGCTTGAAAGCCTTCATAGAAGAGAGCAAACAAATGCACGTGGCTGTGTTTCAGTAAAGCTTTATTGATGAAAACAAACAGCAGATGTGGCCCAGGGGCCCTAGTTTGCTGACCCCTGGTTTACAGGTGGCTGCAGGGTTTAAGTACCCTGCACCTGGGTTAATGAGAAAACCTATCTTTTGGACCCAAGGTTGATACTGGTGGGTCATCTTCTTCCGTGAAGCCCATCCTGACCTCATAGGTCATGGTCAGCATCTCTCCTGGTGCTGAGTGCCCCCTCCCACCATCACCACCACCACCACCACCACCACCATCATCATCATCATCATGAATGGACTATCCCACAGCCGTGACCGCCTTCTGTTGAAATCACCCACCATTCAGGGAGCTGTATCTGTGCCTTTATATCTTTGGGCCACGGCACAAAGCCAGCGCTAAATAAACAATCCTTAACTGAACTGCTGTCTCCCGGATAAAATCGTGGCCTTCTCCCCATGTACTGAGAGTCATGCAGACGTGTGTCGCTTTCTGCTCTCTGTTCTCTTCCACTTCATCCTCCACTTCTACTTCCTCTCTGGGCTTTATGCTGGCAGCTCTGAGCATGGCTTCAAATATTCTTTAGAGGAAGGCTGGCAAAGGGAATCCTGAGGGTTTATTCATAAGAGCAGCAGAGTTATTGGGCTTTGCTATAAATAACTGAACCGTTCGTTTTTCATAGATTGGTAATGGGCATTGTTTTCTTTCTTTAGCTGATCATGGTGAGAGCTGGGAAGTATGAGCATAAACGGTGGGGTTTGGGTTGGGTTCTTAACGAGGGGCAGAGAGCTGAATTTTAATAGATAATGATAATCTGGGAGGAGCTGTTATTCCTAAAAGAATAGCACAGTGAAGGGAGGAAGGCAAGACAGTCTGGGATGTGAGGAGGGGCTGGTGAGCTCGTGTGTGTGTGTGTGTGTGTGTGTGTTGGGGAGAGGGGTCAGAGACCCTGTGGACTCTACTCTCCAGGGGCAGGGGTAGCATCCATGTGGTGAGCAGGCTTCACGGTGGGCATTTATTCCAGCCAAATTGTCTGCTGTGAAAGCTGCTGCTCCTGATGAGTGTTTTGCCTGCAGAGGAACTGAGGCAGGAGGGTAGGAAATGTGTTACCCAGTGCACCAACTTCCTGACACCCAGGGAGCTTGTCTGTATGAAAAGCAAGGGAGCTGGGAATCTGGGCAGCACTCCCCAGAATTCACTAGGTTGGAAGTCAATAGGGATTTTCCTGCATTCGATTGGATGGGGCCCCAGCCTGTTGTCCCAGGGCACTCTGTGGGGGTTGACTGATGGAGGCGCCTTGGGGAAGGGAGCCCACACCACTGCCCACTCCCATGAGGCCCCGATGGGAAGGAGCTGACCCTAGAGTGAAATGTTACCACTAACCTTCTAAGGAGAGTGCTTGGAATACCAAGCAAAACCATTTTCATTCTTCAGTCTGGTAATTGAAAGTAATCATTTGCATTGATACATTTTCTTAGGCTATGTACAAAGCCAACCTAATAGTTTTGGCTTTTAATTTTAAAAATATCACTGTAAGGGAATTATTCTGGGGCGACATTATAGGGATTTAACTTTTTTTTAAATATATTTTTATTGATTTCAGAGAGGAAGGAAGAGGGAGAGAGAGAGATAGAAACATCCATGATGAGAGAGAATCATGGATTGGCTGCCTCCTGCACGTCCCCCACTGGGGATCGAGCCCACAACCTGGGCATGTGCCCTTGACCGGAATCGAACCTGGGACCTTTCAGTTCGCAGGCCAACGCTCTATCCACCGAGCCAAACCGGCTAGGGCATGGATTTAACTTTTGAGGGATTCTAACAAGATTTTAATAGCTTGAAGGCTTTTTTTAATACTCACTTGGTTTTAATTTTCTTTTTTTTTTTTTTTTTTTTTTTTTTTTTTTTTTTTTAAATATATTTTATTGATTTTTCACAGAGAGGAAGGGAGAGAGATAGAGAGTTAGAAACATCGATGAGAGAGAAACATCGACCAGCTGCCTCCTGCACATCTCCTACTGGGGATGTGCCCGCAACCAACATACATGCCCTTGACCGGAATCAAACCCGGGACCCTTCAGTCCGCAGGCCGACGCTCTATCCACTGAGCCAAACCGGTTTCGGCATCACTTGGTTTTAATTTTCATCTGACAGTTTCATTAGACGTGTCAAGGAAACAAAGGTGGTTTGTATTCCTGGAGCCCGTGACCAGACAACAGAATGGAGAGAAGGTCTTACATTATCTCTGACCCCAGCCTGACCCCTCTTCCTTCTCCCCACCTCCCCTTCGAAGCCATTTCCTGTTGTGCTGCTGTTTTTATTCAGTCGAGGGCACAGCCAGGAGGAATCCTCACTTTGGCCATCACCTTGGCCCAGTAGCATGGACATGCCCTCTCTGCTCTAAGCAGACAAGACCAGGTGAGCAAGTAATTCAGTGAATGTAGCTTGAGCACCTGCTATGTGCCAGGCTCTTTCCAGGGACACCCATGAGCATGACAGACCCTAATGGAGCTTGTACGCTAATGGGCGATGGAGCCCTCCCCCCAAAAACCCTAAACAAATGTGTAAAGTGTCTGATGTATTGGTTGGTGATATGTGTTACGGAGAAAAATAAAACTTGGAGGGGGGTGCAGATGTCAGTTGTAACAAAACATTTTGCTAAGCCCTTTATCAGCACAATTTCACTTCATCCTTACCGGGGCCCATGGAAGAAAGATTCTTCTTCTCCATCACGAAGAATCCGGGCTCTGGAGGTCAGACAGCTTCCGAGGCCTAGTGACCCAGAGCCAGGTCTCCCAGTGCCCAGACGGAGGGCAGGGGGTGACAGCCTCCAAGGCCAGGACCCAGAGCCCGGTCTCCCCACCCAGACGGAGGGCAGGGGGTCATGCCTTTGAGGCCCAGGTGTGCTTTCTCCCACGCACGTCTCTGTTACCTGGTCCATGCCAATAAATAGAAACCTCCTGCTTTAGACTGAGCCAAGGAAATGCAATTTAATTTTCATTATTTCCTTTCCAAGGAAAGGGAAACTGGGTGGGAGATGGGGTGTTTTGGGGGGCCGATTGGAGAGAATAGAATGCCTGTTGAACTGAGTCACATATTAGAGCAGTTCAGCTAGAAAACTAGCCCGTCCTTCGCTTGTTTATGTAGGCAGCCTAAAAAGGGTTTCCTTTCTTTCAATTGTTTGTTACAGGAAGTTAGAATATGAGCACACTGTAAAACAAGGCACAGTTCAGGGGGTGGGGCTTGTTTACCTCAGAAAGAGCTTCCTGCGGAATATACTTGGTCGTGTATAGGAGGCAGATAAAACACTGAGGTGTGTGATTATTATTTTTCAAAACACACACCGCTTGCTTAGATGACTTCGTTTTGCTGTTCCAATTACCGAATACCAAGAACCGCGCATCAGCTGAGTCACCGTTTGGAGTGTCGTGGTTTGTCAGACTGCTCCAGCAGGCGTTCAGAAACAATGTGCGTTCCCCCAGACATAAACCTTTGATTTTTACAGTATGTGGGAGAGACCATTTCCATGGCGTTTTTTTGGGTGATCCTTTCAAGGAGGCGGAAAGAAAGCCCGGCCTCAAAATCGTAGGGCATATAAACAGTTCGGTGAACAATGGAACCAGAAGCATGGATACATGGAACAGGCTGGGGAGGGGGTGGGTGACTGGATAAGAAAGGTGAAGGGGTTGGCTAAAGAACATATATGCATTCCCCATGCACAGGGACAGTGGTGTGGTGAAGGCCAAGGGAGGGGGAAGTGGAGGTGGGCAAAGTAGGGGAAAATGGGGGCTATCTGCAGTAGTGTCAACATAAAAATGTTTAATTAAGAAAATAAATAAATAAAAAAGAATGGGTTCAATTTGGAAATGGAAGAAACGGGCCTGAGCGCCAAGGGAACGTCTTTCGTGTTCAGGGCGGACGTGGAGGCTCTTCTTGCCCGCGCCTGGTCATATGCCCTGGGACCCCTCAACGCGGAGCATCTCTGTTTTCTAAGTAAATCCCATTCAATTTCTCCTCCTTTGGGGGAGGACAATTTTTCCTCTACCCTTCCAGGTTCTTGGCTGGTCTGATAATTAAATAGACATAAGACAGATTAACAGGAGAAAAACGAATGTAATGGCATACGTGTGGGAGCCCCATAAGACTGAGACCCGGGGCAGGCAGGCAGCCATGCTGAGCTGAGAAGAAGGAGGTGGGGACTGGGGCTTCGGAGGGAGGGAGGGAAGACGGGTCACAGGAAGATGGGAGTGCAAATGCTTGATAAACAAGTACTTTCCTGCCCCGCAGAGATACTGGGACACAACTTCCCTTCGTAGCGCCCCCAGCCCACCAGCTGGCCCATCCTCCTTGTAATTCTCTGGTGATGACTCTTCCCGGAACGGGCCCTCCATCCAAGTTCTTGGCAGCACTTAGGGAGAAGGAAGAAGCTCTGCCTGAGTCACTGAGGCCTTGATTGTCTTCAGATCAGAGTAGTCCACAGACCGCGGAGGCTCCCTTCGCGGCCCAGCAGCTCTCTGGCCAGTTGGTTAGATAAAGAAATAATTTGGTCAAATTGAGATGTTAGAGGCACAGGAACGTGGTGCTGGTTTGCATTTCTGCGGATGGTGGACCGACTTCCATCGTGGCCTCGCCTATGTGTGTTGGACCTGGACGGGACCGAGGGTGGTGAAACGCTCGTACCCTCATTGGTGTGTTGATCGCACACCAAAACCCACTCTGGTTTGTTCCTGTGAATCACGCTGCTGGCTCGTGGCTGCACCTGGTGTGTTAGTTTCTTGGGCCACCCTCTCTAGCTAGGACAGTGTCCTGCAGCCCGCGGCCTCGCCCTCACCTTCTGCTCTGTGTGTTTCTTGCAGTGCCTTCTCCCAGTGCCTTGCTAGGAGACAATCCCACACCTTTCGGAAATGCGAAGGAAGTGATCGCAATCAAGGACTACTGCCCCAACAACTTCACCACCCTGAAGTTCTCCAAGGGCGACCACCTCTACGTCCTGGACACGTCCGGCGGGGAGTGGTGGTATGCCCACAACACCACGGAGATGGGCTACATCCCTTCCTCCTATGTGCAGCCCCTCAACTACCGGAACTCCACGCTGAGTGACAGCGGGATGATCGACAATCTTCCCGACAGCCCAGAGGAAGTAGCCAAGGAGTTAGATTTGCTCGGAGGATGGACAGATGACAAGAAGGGGTCGGGCAAAACCTACAGTAATAACCCTTTCTGGAATGGGGTCCAAACGAACCCCTTTCTGAACGGGAAGGTGCCGGGGATGCCCAGCGTGGACGAGCTCGCTCCCAGAAGTTCCGTGGACTTGCTGCTCTTCGACACGGGCACGTCTTCCTTCACGGAGTCCAGCTCGGCCACCACAAACAGCACCGGCAACATCCTTGACGAGCTGCCGGCCACACACCAGCTCCATGCCGAGGGGCCGGTCAAGCGGGACAACCCGTTCTTCCGGAGCAAACGTTCCTACAGTCTGTCGGAACTCTCCGTCCTCCAGGCCAAGTCCGACGCGCCCGACTCATCGGGGTATTTCACGGGCTTGAAGTCCCCGGCCCCCGAGCAGTTCCAGAGCCGGGAGGACTTCCGCGCAGCCTGGCTGAGCCACCGGAAGCTGGCTCGGTCTTGCCACGACTTGGACTTGTTGGGCCAAAACCCTGGGTGGGGCCAGACCCAAGCAGTGGAGACGAACATCGTGTGCAAGCTGGACAGCTCCGGGGGCTCGGTGCAGCTTCCCGACACCGGCATCAGCATCCACGTGCCGGAAGGCCACGTGGCCCAGGGGGAAACGCAGCAGATCTCCATGAAAGCGCTGCTGGACCCCCCCTTGGAACTCAACAGCGACCGCTGCTGCACCGTCAGCCCGGTGCTGGAGGTGAAGCTGAGCACCCTGGAGGTGAAAACCGTCATCGTCTTGGAGATGAAAGTTTCGGCCGAGGTGAAAAATGACATTTTCAGCAAAAGCACAGTGGGCCTCCAGTGCCTGAGGAGTGACCTAAAGGAAGGGCCCTACGTCCCCATCCCACTCAACTACAGCTACGGGGACACGGTCCAGGTGCACCTGGACAACCTGGAGCCCTGTATGTACCTGGCCATCGTGGCCCACGGACCGAACATTCTCTACCCTTCCACCGTGTGGGACTTCATCAATAAAAAAGTCACAGTGGGTCTCTATGGCCCCAAACACATTCACCCGTCCTTCAAGACGGTGGTGACCATTTTTGGGCATGATTGTGCCCCAAAGACTCTCCTGGTCACCGAGGTCACCCGCCAGGCCCCCAGCCCCGCGCCCGTGACCCTGCAGCTCTGGGGTAAGCACCACTTCGTCTTGTCCAGGCCCCAGGACCTCCAGGTCTGCATGTTTTCCAACATGACAAATTACGAGGTCCGAGCCGGCGAGCAGGCCAAAGTCGTGCGAGGGTTCCAGATGAAGCTGGGCAAGGTGAGCCGCCTCATCTTCCCCATCGCCTGCCAGAACCCCAGCGAGCTCTCCGACTTCACCCTGAGGGTCCAGGTGAAGGACGACCAGGAGGCCATCCTCACCCAGTTTTGCGTCCAGACTCCCCAGCCGCCCCCCAAAAGTGCCATCAAGCCGTCCGGGCAGAGACGGTTCCTCAAGAAGAATGAGGTCGGGAAAATCATTCTGTCCCCGTTCGCCGCCACCACCAAGTACCCGACCTTCCAGGACCGCCCCGTGTCCAGCCTCAAGTTCGGCAAGCTGCTCAAGACCGTGGTCCGGCAGAGCAAGAACCACTACCTGCTGGAGTACAAGAAGGGCGACGCCATCGCCCTGCTCAGCGAGGAGAAGATCCGGCTGAAGGGGCAGCTGTGGACCAAGGAGTGGTACATCGGCTACCACCAGGGCAAGGTGGGCCTGGTGCACGCCAAGAACGTGCTGGTGGTGGGCAAGGCCCGGCCCAGCCTCCTGGCGGGGCCCGAGCTCAGCACCTCGGTGCTGCTGGAGCAGATCCTGCGGCCCTGCAAGTTCCTCACCTACATCTACGCCTCCGTCAGGACGCTGCTCATGGAGAACATCAGCAGCTGGCGCTCCTTCGCCGACGCCCTGGGCTACGGAAACCTGCCGCTCACCTTCTTCTGCCGAGCGGAGCTGGACAGCGAGCCCGAGCGGGTGGCGTCCGTCCTGGAGAAGCTGAAGGAGGACTGTAACAATGCGGAGAACAAAGACCGCAAGTCCTTCCAGAAGGAGCTCATGATGGTAGGTCCTGGCGGGTTTGGGTGTCGGGAGGGTGGGGCGAAAGCCAGCCTTCTCCTCACACACGTGGGTGCCACGTGGTTCGGTGAACCGTTGGACCGGAGTCTGGGCTCATCTGTGCTCAGGTGCAAGGACGGGGTTTTAGGAAATGCACCTGGAGAGGGGCGTCCACTTGGGGCCCTGGGGTTCCCCAAACAGCTCAGATCTCTTTTCCCGCTGAGTTGGGGGCTCCTCAGAGGTCTCAGGATGGACCTCCGCGTGCCCAGTGGCATGTGGACACACGGGGCCTGTGCTCCGACCACCTCTCTCTAAACCTCTGGGGAGAAGGTTTTCATCAGCTTCCCTGTGAGAGCCACCTATGACTCCAACCTTTTAAGAACCACTGCCCCAAAGTCTGTCTTTATTTTAATGAGTTTTTCCCTCTGCATCTTACTTGAAGGTTCCACCATGTCTCTGTGTTGTTTCCTCTTCCTCCTTTTCGTGTGCGTCTGAGTCGGGGGTGAGGACAGCCTTGGTTTTGCCAGCACAGCCAGGAATTGGAATACGAAGAAGTAAAAAGGGGGAAGTTGGTGTCGCAGTACGGGATTCACCGGCCCACCGGCCGGCCGGGAAGTATTCACTGACCTTTCACGGCCCCAGCGGGCCTGGGCTCAGCCCCAGCCCCAGCCCCAGCCCCACACCTCACAGGCAGCCCCACTCTTCACTGTTGGATAAGCTCTGGGAGTGGCCTCGGAGAAGCTTAATAATATCTTTCTGTTGGCATCTCTCTCGTCGAGTCTGTGCTGCCGTTGCCTGTCAACTCCCTTGGTTACTAGGAGCCGTCTCAGCTCCCTCCCGGTCCCCCTGATGCGATGTCCTGTGGGAACACCTGTGTGACTTGGTCACATGCCTTTCTCCCCTGCTCCGCGACTCCACGCAGCCTTTTCACCTCCTAACTTTGGTGAGGTGTGACTCAGCACTCCTGGCATTTCTGCCACTTCTACCCCCTCCTTCCCCACAGCACCTGCCACTCCGTGTCTGCACTTCTGGGCACAGGTGAGCCAGGTGCGTCTGAGGTTGCCCACGCTGACATGAGTGTGCAACTGATGTGGGCTCGTTGCACACACGTCTCTCTGCTGCCCCCTGGAGCCAGGGGACAGAAGGGATACAGTCCACTGCGCCACGGCCACTGCGGCAGAGGGAGAGGGGCATGATGCAAGGCATCATGTGACCGGCGATAGTATAAAGTGTTGGTCACGTGGAGCAGATGGGAACCTGGCACTGCCCCCAGGAGCAAGCGGGAACTGGAAGTGGCAGGTAGAGGGGCGACCTTGTTAACCTGGAAGTCATTGGGCACTGGCAGCGTTAGTGGAGAGGATGCGGGTTGGCGTGGCTGCAGGGAAGCTTCCCCGGTGATGCCCATGGCCCTCCCTCGGGGCACACCTCCCTGGCCCGCCTGTAGAATCAGTCCCCGTGCAGCCCGAGCTGCCCGTCTCTTCTTTGGGTCGACCTCACAGTGGGCAGGGGCCCAGCTTCCCTCTCACCAGCCTCAGGCTGGAATTCTCCATGGATCAGGGACTTCTGTGCTTTCATGGAGCATAAACGATTGATTGTGCCTTCGTGACAGCTGAGAAGCGCTCGCCTGGCACGGGCACAAGAGGAAAATGAACCGACCTGGGCAGCGCCTTCAAGGCTGAGGAAACCTGTCTGAGGCGGTGGCTTTGCTCTCAGTTCCTCATTTCTTTTCTGAAGACTTAAGTGAGGGCTCCTTTTTTCACATCGGGGACCCAGAGGAGATTTTTCGGTGGTTTCCTGAGGTTAGTGTGTGTGCAGATGGGCCCGGTGTGTGTCTGGGACCATCTCGCCTCCCCCAGCCCCACGCCCACCGCGGCTCCCAGAGTCCCAGGAGGAGGAAGTGGCAGGAAGGTGCCCGGGGGAGGTTGGCTTGGGCTGAAGTGAAACTGGTTTTCCCTCCTCACCTCTGAGCAGCAGATCTGAACGGCTGGCCCGACTTCTAGAAGCCCAGGCTGGCTTATCCAGGGGTGTTGGCGGAGTCGGGGTGTCAGAGGAGCCGGGGTGTCAGAGGAGCCGGGGTGTCGGAGGAGTTGGGGTATCGGGGAAGCCGGGGTGTCGGGGGAGCCGGGGTGTCAGAGGAGTCGGGGTGTCGGAGGAGTCAGGGTGTCGGCGGAGTCGGGGTGTTGGCGGAGTCGCTGCAAACCAGATGTTTCGTTTCCAGGGACTTAGGCATCGCTGAGCAGTGGAGTTTCCTACAGTGTCAACCAAACATCTAACCTGCACCCCCATCAGGGCCAGACCACCCCCACCTCACCCAGCTCCTTGTGAAGACAGTCTGTTTAGGGATGATGCCTTGGTTTGGAAGTCATGATTAAATGAATTAGACGGCGGGAAGGAAGGGTTTAGACAGCAGATTTCTGGGAGATGGGAAGGAAAAAGGCCCACCTGTCCACTACCATCAGAATGGGATCCAGGCCCCCTTTTCTGCCCCCAAGGCCCTGTAAGACCTGGTCCCCCCATCTCACATCGCTGGGGACCACGCATGCTTCTTGCTCACTAGCCGCTCCGGCCCTGTCGCTGCATCCTGAACACACCTCGCTTGCTCCTGCCTCAGGTTTTGCACGTATGGTTTCCTCTGCCTGGAATTCTCTTTCCCCCGATTCCACGCGGCTGGGCTTTCACCCCCTTCAGATACCAGCCCAAACCTCATCATGTAAGAGCTTTCCCACAACTCTCTGTAAAGCCACCTTGTGCCTTTGGGTCACTGCACCTCGTCATCGGTAATATCGTCTCCATGTTGCTTTCTAGAATCTGAAATGGCCTTGTTTACCTGGGTTCCTGTGTCTTGTTGCCCTAATTAAAGACAAAATCCATGGGAGAAAGGACCTGGCACATAGGCAAGACTCACACATGTGGTGAATGAATGAATGAATGAATGATGCATGAATGAATGAGGCAGCCTCCTGTGGTCAGACCACCGTGCTTCTGTGCTTTCTTTCATTCCAGTCCCTCTTGTGGATGCATATTCTCCATATCAGCTGGTTGGGAGGTGTGTTGTGTGCATGGGCCTCGTGGGGTACTTTGCCTGCCCTCTGTCACCCACCCGGCTTGTGACCACAGAGAATGGCCCTCCTGTCCCCAGTCCGCCCAGCTCTCCAGCAGAAGCCATGCCTGTCTGTGATCATCCCATTTCCATGAGGCCCCCAGACCATACTGAAAATCGGGGGAGGGGCGGTGCTGCCGGACCCAGCAGAGTGGACGAAGCCCCTGGAGCCCCTGAGTGTTGGAGGGCATTGAATGGACCCCTGGGGATCCCCGTGCTGGTGGGACTTACGGGTCAGGCAGATGTGGGAATGGGCACCACACATTTGAAGAGCTTTTGGAGTTAAATTCTGTTGTCAAAGGCAGGACGGGTAACTGGTGGCAGGTGCGTGGCTGCAGCTTCTAACAGAGCCAGGGAGAGCCACGGCAAACAGCAGGAGCAGTGTGTGTACTCACACACATTAAACATTTCTTGGGCGCCTGCTGTGTGCTTAGAAGGGGTGCTGGGGGGCTGGGCTTTTGAAGAACTCGGCCTGTTACTTGAGGACAACTTGGGTGAACAGTCAGGAGAGCTGAGTGGGCTTGTAACGGGCCCCAAAGGAAAGGACCTGCTTGGCCTGGGTGGACCATGGGGGGGCACACTGGGATGCCAAAGGGGGTGCAGAAGCCAGCCAAGGGGGAGGGGCTGTCGGGTCCTAGGCACACTGTGGGCAAGGACCAGGCTGAAGGGGAGCATGGGATGGGGTCGAGCAGAGGCTTGAGGCCGGGTTGAATTCAAGGCCTTGGGGACAAGAGATAATAGTACATGTATATGGGGCAACGGGAGAGTGGCCTGGAGCCACCTGGGCCAGACAACACTTGCTCTGTATCCCATGGGCATTCAGTCACAGGGAAGTGAGGGCAATCACGGCGGACCCATTCCTGCTGTTTGTGAAGTCAGGGGTGTCCCTGCCCCTTGCCCCTTCTCAGTCTCAGAGTCACTCAGGTGGCAGGCAGTGCAGTGCCCGCTCTGAGTGCCTTTCCTGCAGAATGCCAGGATGCCTGGGGGTGAGGACCTAAATTTCATACTCACCCCGAACTTACTCTTGTTAAGACAAGCAGGCAAGGTGAGAGGTAAGAGGTATGGGTCACACCAAAGGGCTGCCCGGCTGGGAACACCCTCACAGCTTGTGCTTCGGATTTCACATCTGGCGGCCCTTCCCGCCCCCTCACCTGGCAGGCAGGGTCTGTGGCTGCCTGCCCGGGGTCTGGGCCCGCCCTGCACTGCGGCCCTGGGGACAGGCTCTCCCGTGTTTCCCTGCCCTGTGCCCGTCAGTATTGACCTGGAGAGCTTCAGGGTCTTTGTTTGGCCTTGGCTCCACCCAGGTTTTGTTCTTTCCTCATTGATTTTTCTATTTGTAAAGACAGAGAGTGCTTCTTTTGTGTTGAAATTCTGCAATCAGTGCTGAAGAGCAAAGCAGAAGCAGGTCCCCCATGGAGTGTGTGCCGTGGTTATGATCAGTTCCCTAGGGTTATGCCACCCAGGCCGTCCCGCAGGCTGCTCTCCCAGCCACATGTGCTCACTGTGGAGGCCTGCGGCTCTCAGCCTGGGAAGGCCCACGGGTCCCTGGTCCGACCACTGCAGCACTCTGGGAGGTGCGCCCTTGTCCACGTGTCTGTGTGCTTGTCCATATTAGTTCTGTGACAATATTCCAGAACCTGCAGGCCCATTGCAATCCAGAATGACCTCAGTTACCTAATTCCATCTGTAAAGACCCTACTTCTAAATCCAGTCACATGCTGAGGTTCTGGAGGGACGTCCACCCCACATACATCACCGACTTTCTTTGTCCTGTGAGTCACAGCGGTGCAGGGGTTCAGGGGGTGTATTACAGGCATTAAAACGTTCAGGTAGAGCAGGTGGTGTCTGCATCAGGATCCACAGGCACCCGAGCCGCCCTCTGCCTCACGCTGTGCTCCTCCCCCCAGGCCTTGCTGAAGATGGACTGCCAGGGCCTGGTGGTCCGGCTCATCCAGGACTTTGTGCTCCTGACCACGGCCGTCGAAGTGGCGCAGCGCTGGAGGGAGCTGGCTGAGAAGCTCGCCAAGGTGTCCAAGCAGCAGATGGACGCGTACGAGTCTCCCCACCGGGACAGGAACGGGGTCGTGGACAGTGAGGTGAGTAGGCAGCCCTTCTCTCAACCTGAAAAACTCAGTCACAGCAATATCTGTTGTGTAGCATTTTTATGAGGATAAAATGAGTTAGACGTGAAAGCCCGTGCCCAGCACACAGTAGGCCCTCACTGAGTGGGCAGGTCCCCTCCTTCTTGGGGTCTTTAGTTGTGACTCCCGCTCTGGCGCTGGCAAGGCCTCGCTGCCGTGAAGTGGGGCTGGGGCGTTGGGACAACATCAGCGGGCCTGCCCGTCCCTTGCTCATCCCGATCTTACATGACCTTCCGTCAGAGGGAATGATGGGTGACTGGGCCCTTTGGGATCCGCTCTGCCCCGGGCCTCTACCCGCCCCTGCTGCACGAATACCTGGCATGTTGTATGTCTGATGTGGGCCAGCACGGGCTGGGTTCCTGCTCAGAAGTTCTGTTTCTCACCTGTTCATGGAGGTCGCTTTAAGCTACCGGAGACCTAGGAATGGGGGAAGTTCCTAGTATTAGGGTGTCCTTTATTATTGTTTTTTCTTTTAAAATATATTTTTATTGATTTCAGGGAGGAAGGGAGAGGGAGAGATAGAAACATCAGTGATGAGAGAGAATCATTGATCAGCTGCCTTCTGCACGCCCCCTACTGGGGATTGAGCCCGCAACCCAGGCATGTGCCCTTGACTGGAATCACAAACCCCGGACCCTCCAGTCCGCTGGCTGACGCTCTACCCACTGAGCCAGACCGGCTAGGGCAAGGGTGTCCTTTATTATTAATAGGGTGAATTTCTAAATAAATGGCCACGATAGAAAGTGCCACAGGGAGTGTAAGGAGGGAAATCCTTTCTGTTAGTTGAGACACCACTGGCTACGTCCTGCTCTCACACAAAATGCAGTTCCCTCCGCAGCGTGGAGGCCGGGACAGAGACGGTCCCCTGTGGCTCCGATTTGCTCTGCTCTTACCAAGCAGCGTCAATAACGCGCAGAGGAGCTGTAGCTGGTGACCCGGCCGAATGTCTGACTGTCCCTCACTCTGTCCTTTCTCCCTCCTTCCGTTTCGGACGACTCCCCCGTGCAGGCCATGTGGAAACCCGCGTATGACTTTCTACTGACCTGGAGCCACCAGATCGGGGACAGCTACCGGGACGTCATCCAGGAGCTGCACACCGGCCTGGACAAGATGAAGAACCCCATCACCAAGCGCTGGAAGCACCTCACAGGCACCCTCATCCTCGTGAACACCCTGGACATCCTGCGAGCGGCTGCCTTCAGTCCTGCCGACCAGGACGACTTTGTGATTTGAACGGGTGCCCCTGCCTGCTGCTGCCCTGGGGCCCGTGCCCCCGTCTGCCCCGGATGCCCCCATCTGCCCCGGATGCCCATGCAGCCACATGTTGCTGGGGAGGGAGGAAGAGCCGGCTGCTCAGACAGATGAGGGTCGCTCGATGGCCCCGCGCCCAGGACCAAGCACGCCCCGTGCTCCACCTGCCGCCTCCATCTCGGGGGAGGGGAGGCCTAAAGGGACTTTCTACTGCAGGTCATTGCCAATCAAATAGCTTCCTATTTGTTAAGTGTACATTTAAATTTAAAATCACTTTTTTAAAGGATGGGGAGGAGGGGACGTAGGAGAAACGTGGTATCTAATTTTTTTAATGGACCATATAGGTTAAAAAAAAATAACTTATAGGGGCAGACGCTGTTAAGGTTTTTATGTTCTCTAAAGACCTTTTTAAATTATGTTACAGATGTATATATGTATTTAAAAGTACTCGGGGGCATTTCCTGTTCCCAGACACACTCGCATTTCAACAGGAAGCACGGGAAGATGCTTGTTCGCACATTGGACCTTCTTTCACTCCGTACCTGTTCAAACGTCAATCAAATAGGAACCGTGGTTTTAGGTGAATGAGTGGAGCCCAAGCCCATTCCTTTGGAGAACGTCCTGGGCCCTGTTCTCCCCTCCTTTCTTCTCTTCTGTACCTTGGCCTCGTGGTGCAGTAGGTGACCAGCCACAGGGCACGTGGACCGTTTTGTGGGCAAAGCTAAGTCTGACTGGTGCCCTTGAGATGAGGAAGCAGCTGGGAGCTGGCATTCTCTGTGGCCCCTGCTCACTCAGAAGCGCAATCGCAGTTCCGATCGAGCTGGTCCCTGCAAAACTCCGCCTCTCTGTCATCATGAAGAAAAGTTGGCCACAAGGACAGCCTGTGCTAGGTGCCGGCGGCCATTTGCCAAACTCTCCGCTTCATTTCATCCCACACGTGATCCCTCTCCCTTCCTGGTATACCCATGTCTCCTTGGGCATGAATAGTGTGGGGGGACCGTTTTTATTTACAATACAGAGATTATCTGAGCAGGATGAACATTTCCTGAAAATGAAATACTTCCCACAGAAAGCCTGGGGCCTGGTGAAATGTTGCATTGATCACCTTTATGGTTGCAGATCGACTTACTGGGTTGAATTCTACGATGGCACTGCCGTTGTGGCATCTCAGAGAGCAAGGGCACTGCTGGAGTCCCCAGGAATGTGCCTGGATGGTCACCGGGCGTGTAGGAAGTCATGTGGGGCCACTTGAGATCCCAGTCTCATTCTCTAAATCTGCTTTCTTGAAACACTGTAATTACCTACTATAATCAATGTATAGTCCCTTATGGGGCTGAAGCATTCTTAGGTATCTATTGATTCAGATACTGAAGATCAACTGGCTAGAAAAAAAACGATACCAAAAAATAAAAACACTACGTGTTTTATGCTGCAAGAACCGAGACACACAGTTCCCCAATCATCACACGAGATAACCTTAAATTCAGCTTTTCAACCCCCCACCATCTTTCTTTCCAGAGATCCTCTCTCCCCTTTTCCCCAAAAAAGAAACAAAACCAGTTGCACCTTAAACCATGGATATTTTTCCTCAGGGGCTTAAAATAGTTTCCTATGCAACATGTCTTGTAGCACAAATTAAATTCTACAGAAGTTGCAGTAAACTTTATTTGGATATTTTGACCTCTTAAGTGTGTGGGTATTTTTTTCCATACCAACCAGACTTTAAATAAAACCTCGTGTAAGTATCTGTACAGAGAACAATGACTCCCTCCCCTAACACTCACCCCTAAGTGACAGTGTGACAATTGGGTAACAGGTATCTATTTTCTTGATATTAATGTAATTGCTCTTGGAACATCGGGGTCTCAGTCATTGCTGGCTAGTAGGAATCGGTGTTGCCCAGAGCACACAAAGGGTTCAGGTGGACGGCTTCCTTTATTTTGGCTCCACACCCCTGGGACTGGCAATCCCAATTCCACAACATAGTTTAGGACTGAGCCGGTCCACTTGTGGCTGTTCCTACCTGCACCACCCTCCTCACTGGGATAGTGGCTTTGTCATGTTTTCTGGGTGCTCCGAATCTTGAGAACACTTGCTGTATTTGGAACCCCAAAAACATAAACTTTCAGCCTCCCTTGCAGCTACATGCAGGTGTGTCTAGCTTCTACCTCATGGATCTCTGATTCGATCACCCACTTGCAGAAGGAGGCGAGGCTGGTGGCAGAAGCATCTTCCTCCAGGGTGGCACTGGTCGCAGGGAGAGCTCCTGGCCCAGCTGTGGCCTCAGTGGGGCACGCAGGGCCGTGGCGATTTCCCCGATGCCATGACATTCCTCCGCAAGCCAGTCCTGGAAGCTCAAAATTGAGCTCGGTTCTTTAGATCTCCCAATCCTCTGCTGAATTACCCAATTATCCTTTATTAAGTCCCTTTTTGGAAGAATGAGCCATTGTTAATTTCCATTGCTTGCAAATAAGCACCTTGATTTCCTACTATTTTTATTCCTTCAGGATTCTGCCCTGATACTCAGACTCCTCTGGGAAGTCTTTCTGGACGTCCCATCTGGGCCGTCCTTCCCTTGCTTTCCTGCAGCTCTCTGGCCTCACCACGAATATAACCCAAATCTCCACTAGAGCTGTGCCTCAGACTAAACTGGGCAAGGAGACGCCCAACACCCACACAATACATTCAAAGTTGCACTTAATACATGCAAAGTCACAATAAGTCCCTGGGTGGATGACTGACCGAACAAACATCTTCCCAGTGAGCACTGCAGATCAGTTCATTTAGGGCAGTGGTTGGCAAACTCATTAGTCAACAGAGCCAAATATCAACAGTACAACGATTGAAATTTCTTTTGAGAGACAAATTTTTTAAACTTAAACTATATAGGTAGGTACATTGTTATTAACTTAATTAGGGAACTCCTAAGGCTTAGGAAGAGCCACACTCAAGGGGCCAAAGAGCCGAATGTGGCTCTCGAGCTGCAGTTTGCTGACCACGGATTTAGGGGAATGCAGGCTAAGTACCTGAGTAGCTTTGTGTGAAATGGGAGTGATTTTTCTTTTATCAAATATACATTTTATGGGGAGTCCATTCTAGATTTTTTTTTCTAGAAAGTTCTATCTACTCATTTTAGTTCACTGGTCTCCCCATTATACTATTACATGTTTAGCTCAGCTGAAGCTCACACTTTGGCATAACAAGTATTTGCTGTATTTTTCACACATCCACATATTTTTTTCTACACTCACACCCAAGGTGCAGATGCTCACACCTGCGTGAGAATAGCAGACACTTGGTGACATCTATAGCCTCAGGTGAGCTGTCAGTGTCACAGGCCTCCTTGGAAAGTTACCAGGGCACCTGAGCGAAGCAGGAAGCAGAGGGATGGGCAGGTGGGGAGTTTACCTGGCAACCCCAGCAATCACAGGCCATGGTCTTTGTCTAGAAGAGAAAGGGTTTGGAGAATTGAGTCACTTTCAGTCTTCACTCTGAACCTGGATAGAATCAACATCTACAGAGTGAAGAATTTATGGTAAAATCGATGCTGACAAGTCATAGCTATTTGTAACAGTGAAATATGCAAATGCAACCTGTGTGTGCAAACGGAAGTGCCATATGAAGGTGTATGCTTCATGCAACTAGTGAATTCATAAGAATACAATTACGGGTTCAAAATCTCTTTGAATAATCAGAGTCCAGTTCTCCAAGCCGTTTTGCAAAACACCTTTCTATATTCCTAACTATCACATTTTCCATGTGACGGATGAGGTGAGAAACTAAAAACAGAAAAGGTGATTGATGCATATTGAGGGCCTCAGGACACTTGACCTGGTTAGAAATAATATACACAGACCTTGGAGATATATGCATTCCTCCCAGGGCCTGGGATATAGCTATCATTTTTCAAATATTAGGTCTGTGCAAAACACATAGAGACATACTGGTAGTTGGGGTCACTACGCTATGCACAGAGTGTCAAACTATCCAAACAGGAATACATTTTGCATTCAGAATTTCATACTCAAGTAAAAGCAACTCCATTTAACTCCCTGTTCCATCTGTGACATGTAACATTTTCAACAATTCCGTTTAAAATATTGGGCACTTTCTGTAGTCAGGCAGCCTTCTCTCCCAAAATGAGTTTTGCATAGTATCTCACTTCAAATAAGGCAGTTTATTAGTATCCTTTTCAACATGCCTTCAAAATATAATACTTTACTTTGCATCATTCAAATGTATATAATATTCACTCTTATTTGGGTATTTTGCAAGCCCGTCAAATCACAACAGGGCTCTGGTTGAAATACCATTATTATTTTGAATTCCCGTATATTTTCTCTACCCACAGCTCTTGGAGGAGGTGAAATGGGTACCAGCCTAGTAATCTTGAGAAAAATGAAAGACTTCAGCTATTTAAGATCATTTTTAAAAATGTAATCGCCTGCACTTACCAGGCTTCCCATTTGATTCATGGGTGCCCTGAAGTGAGAAGACAAGCTCAATTTTTAATGTTGGGGTGAAACACTAGACAGGAAAGAAACATAAATGGCTTACATTTCTAGGTAGGGGGGCATGGGCGTGGATTCTATTTCGTCATTTCTAAATATTCCAGCAGCCACAGCGCCTCTCTGCCTCTCCGTGCTTCCCGGCTCCGGTTCACTGTCCCAGTTTCAGTCCCTCCTGCTGAACTTTAATTAAAATCCAGGCAATTGTTTTCGAGGCGGCTTCTCTGATACACACTGCGCCTCTGGGACTTGTTGGGCCATCCCCATGGAGAGGGGTAAATGGGCTGGTTGTCGCTTAGCAACAGGCACACCTCCACCTGCCCTGTGCCTCTGGGGTTTCCCCGCTGGTCAGAAGGAGTGGCTTCTCTCCCCTGGACACTGCTCCACAGGCCTGGGCTTTGCCAGTGCACTGTCACCATGGCTGTGGGATTACAACTGCCTCCTGTCCCCGTGGGGGCCCTGCCTGGGCAGGTGCACAGTCCTTTCATTTGCTTAACGCTGTCCTTGCAGCACCCCGCAGGAGCCCCCCTGCACCCCAGTGCAGGCTTGATAGGTTTCAGCTCACCTGGGAGGTGGGTGTGGAGTGCCCATGTGTGTGCCTGCATCAAAGCTCAAGGAGGGTTCTGAGACAGGCCTGGTATTCCTTACCTTGGACAACACCACCACCACAGAAGCAAAGGGTTCCTCGGTTTTAGTCCAAGGCCATCTAGACTAAAATTAGCCAACACTGAGGTAGCGCTTTCACTGTGCCTGTCAAGGTCCTAAAGACCTGAGTCCTTAAGAGGTCCCTGTGAGATAGGTACAATTATGATCCATGTTTTCCAGATGAGAAAGTAAGGCTCAGAGAGGTTAGGTAACTTTCCTAAGGTCACACGGCTACAAAGTGTGGAGCTGAGATTCAAACCCAGGCAGCCTGGCTCTGAGGTCCTTGCTGTACATTCCTGCCACACCCAGCTGACCTTTTGCTGTGAGTCAGAAGCCCCAACAAGAGATAGAAATGGTGACTTGCATAACTGAAAGTGGCCAATAGCAAAAACTGTACTTTTCCCTCGAGAACGTTTTATGTGGAGACGATGAAAAGTGGAGACGGGTTTGCCATAGGTTTTCCGCTTTTAATTCCCTCTGGGCAAGCACATATAATGAGCTCGTAGGCTCTCCACATACTTCAGCAGCTGGCATGGAGACACAGAGGCCTGGTGAACCGTGAACGATTTTTAAAGTTGCTGCAACATGAATGTGCATCAATAATGGGGCAGTCAGATAAATCGCAGTACATTTGCACAGCGGAACACTGCTCAACCATTAAAGGAACAGGCAGATCCATAATTGTCGGTGTGAGAAGATCGTCAAGATATAGTAAATGAAAAAACTAGAACTGAGTATAAAATCTCCCATTTTGTTAAAAGATAAAATAGGCCTGGCTGGCATGGCTCAGTGGTTGAGCATTGACCTATGGACCAGGAGGTCATGGTTCAATTCCCGGTCGGGCCATATGCCCGGGTTGTGGACTCAATCCCCAGTGTGGGGCGTGCAGGAGGCAGCCGATCAATAATTTTCTCTCATCATTGATGTTTCTATCTCTCTCTCTCTCTCCCTCTCCCTTCCTCACTGAATTCAATAAAAATATTTTTTTAAAAAGATTAAATAACAGGGCCATGCACAAAGCATTCCTAAAATGACACCAAGACACTTGGTCATGGGTTGCTGGGGCCTGGGAATCTGCATTTGAGGGGAGGACTCAGTTTCCATTGGGTGTCTTGTTGTGCTGTTGGATTTCTTGCTCTGTGCTGGTGATAGTTTCCTCTATATTTTCTCTATATTTTTCTCTCTATATTTTAGAGAGAAAAATATAGATTCTCTCTATATTTTTTGCTACAGATAATAATTTATGAAATGAGAGTAATTTAGAATTAGCTGTAAGTATCCAAGGAACAGAATGAATACCCATTTGCAAAATTAAAAATTAAACAAGTACCTAATTTGCATATTGTTAATCAGCCGAGAGGCCATATACAGGCAGATAATCACAACGGATTTGTGTGCCCAGAACAGGAGGTTTCCACCAGGATCCCCAGATGGGCCTTAGGGGGTATATGAACCCCTCAATGGTGCACTAATTTTTGTTTATTATGGTCTGTGCATCTTCTAAGGGGATTATCCACCATTTTAATAGATTCTCATACAGGTTTATGAGTCACAAAAGTTTACCGGCCACTAGCCTAGAGCTCTGAGAAAGGTGGTGTTTGTGTAAAAGATTGTGCTATGCAGAACTTTAACAAGCATCAGAGAGGGACCTGCAGCACTAAGGTAAACAGAGGGGACGGGAGGGACTGACACGGGCAGTGATGAGGTGCAGCCTGCTGTGCCAGGGCACACCTGCCCAGGTGCACCGTGCCTGTCCCTCTGCCTGTCGGCCAGGACTGCGCTAGTCTGGACGCAGCAGGATACTGGCCACAGCAGCCCTGTTGAGGGAGGGCTTCGTTTTTCTCACCTGACGTATTGTCCAGGGTGGGTGATGCTCTCGCTCAGGGGCCGCCTCCCTTGTCTCCTGCACAGCCGTCCATAGGGTGTGGCTTTGTCCCACAGCCAGGCCGGCATCACCGGGGGCTGGGACCATTATCCAGGTAGTAAGAAAGGGACAGCAAAAGGGGTGTGGGGTCTGCCAGCTAAATCTCTCTTTTTACAAGGCAAAGGAGAACTTTCCTGGCCACTGCACCCAATAGAATTCCACTGTTTCATTAGCCTGAAATTCTTCAGTCACCTGGGAGCTTGCGGGTGGGAGCTCTATGTCCCCTAGTTCTGTGGTCGGCAAACCGCAGCTCGCGAGCCACATGTGGCTCTTTGGCCCCTTGAGTGTGGCTCTTCCACAACATACCACGTGTGGGCGCGCACATACAGTGCAATTGAAACTTCGTGGCCCATGTGCAGAAGTCGGTATTTTGTGGAAGAGCCGGTATTTTGTGGAAGAGCCACACTCAAGGGGCCAAAGAGCCACATGTGGCTCGTGAGCCGCAGTTTGCCGAGCCACAGTTTGCCAACCACTGGGGCCTAGTTGGTTGCAATGTAACCATGAACCAACTAGAATTAATGTTAGGAGGAGGGGTAGGGGCCAGTGGAGATTGTGTGGCCCCAAGTGGCCCACACATGTGCGTGGGAGTGTGTATCTGTGGGCCTATTTCTCTGCGGTGAGCTGTCAAGCATGGATTAGTTGGTCGATTGGGCCTAAACACTGGCCTATCCGCTTACTGTGGAAGTGCAGCCAGGGTTCTAACTTGCAAACCTGCATCCACAGTGCCGTTGGAATCAACGACAAATATAATCACGTGGTTTTAAACTCTTCACATGTAATTCTGATACATGGCAAAGGATTCCTCGTGAAAGGAGAATGCATTTTCTTTTGGTTTTGTTGAGACACAATTGACATACAGCACTGTATACATTTAAGGTTCACGGGTTTAATACATGTATAAGTGAAATGAAAAATGCATTGTAATATAACCCACACACAATAAGAGAATAAATGAAACAGCCCCAGGACAGGGTTCCCCTGGGGACACAGGCAAAGTCCCAACCTGAGCGGACTCAGGGCACCTCCATCATCAACAGGAAACCCCAGGAGCCTGGCCACGGAGCTGCTGCTCACGGAGTCCACGTGGAAACAATGGGCGGCCTTTCTCTGAGCTCTCTCCCCAGACACCACGGGATGCCGGAGCGGTACGGATGGGTTTCTCCCGGCAGGGGACCCGGGGCCGGCGGCTGCAGCTGCCAACGATCCGGTCACCAGGGAAGCCCTTCAATGGGAGACAGAGGGACCGGCGGTGACGAGATGTAGACTCCTGAACCACATGACAAAACAGGCCTGTAAATGTGCGACTGCCCATAGAAGCAATAGATCCCTCTTTCCACAGACTTTGTGTTGAATGAAGTAATGCTGACTTATATATAGGACACCAGCCAGGTCCTGGGTTACGCCGCTCCCACACCCTCCCCCCCATCTCTGTCACACACGACCCAGACAGCCCACAGTCCCCCTGCACCCACCAACCCCCACCCCCCCCACCCCAAGAATTCCTTGGTTGAGCTGCCTTTTTCTCTGCAGCAGGTTTGGGGACGTTTGGCTGAGACATTTCGGCAGTGTGGCCTTTCTCCGAAGGCCAAGAACCCTAGGAACATTTTGCCAGAAACTAAGTATGAACATAAACTTAACAGCATCCTCTTCCTTGAAAACCTTGTAATTTAAGGGGGAGGCTGCTGAGAAATATAGTCTTCACAGTTTCCCTCCTGTTTACCACAGCATCATGGTGTTCTAAGCGGGTGGATTTGTCTGCATCAGAATTTAACACACGAGGAAAAAATGATCAAGTGTGTCCTTGCAGAAATACCCACAGACTAAGAAAAAGAGTGAGATTTTCTCCCTTTCCAAAAGAGAAAGCTCAAAATACCCAGAGAGCTACTCAGCCTTTTAGAGAGATGATTGGCAGATGCGTTCAGATCGTACCTCCTCTCTCGTGGTTACACAGTCTTTGAAAAATCATCCAAGACCCCTTTGATTTATGGTTTCTACGCACCCCAAGGAATAACGGCAAGGTGACTCAACAGCTGTAGTTTGGGGAAATAGCAGCCCTTTCATTGAGCTCCCAAAGATGAAGTTTAACCCGTGTTTCTCTTCCATAAATATTCTTTGTTCACGCCAGCTCCGCAGTGTTTGAAGAGTTAGATTCGGGTAGTCTGACTCCGTAGAGAGCCGTGGAGCCCTCTGTGACAGCTTGAAGCCATCCCCGGGAGAGCAGCATGAAAAATGAGAGCTATGCAGTGAAAAATGTAGGAGCTGTGAATGCGGTGGTGAGGTCAGCCCGCAGACGCTCCCCGGTGTCTGGCACAGCCCTCCTCCTGCGCCCCAGTTGCTGATAAGAGGGAGCCAGATGCTCTTATCTGGCCAGGCCGGGGAGGACCGAAACACGCCGTGGCAGCCTGGCCAGGACTGCCCCTTCGCAGAGACCTCCTTAAGGCAGGATGAACAGAGACCCGAGAAATCCCATCTGGGCTGCTCTCGGCTCCCTGACCCCTCCCTGTCACCAGGGCCCCTCTTTGGAGATGGTTCCCTCCATCCCAGCCCTTCCTGGCCCGCTCCTGGGTAGCTTCTCCTCCAGTTCTTTCTAGGGGGGCCCTCGATCCCTGTCCGTTGTTAAACACCCCTAAGTTCTGGCGCCTTTCCTCCAGAGAGTCCCCCTCACTTCGTGGTTGCACCGTCTTTAATATGATTCTTTCCTGGACCCCTGCCTCCCCCCTGGACACACTGGGCTGCTGCCTGGTCTGGCTCTGCTCACCACGGCATCCCTGGTGGCCGGTGTAGCCAGCACAACAAACACCTGCCCTAGGAAGGGAAGGGAGGGGGAGGGAGGAGAAAGGATGAAAAAGGGGCCGGGGACAGGAGGGTCACCCAGATTCTCACAGGGAGGGTCTGGGCTGACAACTCCAAAGAGCTCCGATTGGAAGATGAGCGCGTATTTGTTTTGCTGACACTTTTATTATGTCCAAAATGCAAACAGCCAGCCATTGCCAGTCCTGAAGCGAGAATTTCCTCCTTGCTGCTCATTTATCGTTCTTAATGTCACTCTTCAGCAGCGTCTTCCATGGCGCTTAGAGGCGCTTAAAGGAACAAAACTGCCATCATATTTTACAAACCGTTTCACACCCTGAGAGCTGAGAGCTGAATATATGGAAGGTTTCTGAAAACTGCCTGCAGGCGTCGGGTTCTAATATCATTACCTGTGGCTTTATAGCTCTGCTTTGTCAAAGGAGGGCTGCCGCGGGCCCCCGGGAGCTCTGAGAGCGCCTCTGGTCTTCTGGGCAAACGTAGGGCCTTGAACTGCACTGCCTGCCTCTGGCTCTGCCACAGATGCTTTCTGCTGCCGCCTTTTCTTCCTGAGTTACGCACTCAGATCTAGAGTTCAATGAAGAAGGAGCAACATAAGGTCTAACCTCTGAGGAGTCGGCCTGAACCTCACATAAAGGGAAATACAGTGGGGCCTTGACTTACGAGTTTAATTCGTTCCGTGATGGAGCTTGTAACTCAAATTACTCATATGTCAAATCAACAGTGAACGAGTGAGACATGTGATGCTGGGCTGATGTTGTGGCATTCACTGTGACTTTCGCTGCGCCAACTAGCGGTGGGGTATCTGAAGCTGGCTCGTAACCCGAATTTTAGCTCACAACTCAAAGCAAAAAATCAGCAGAGAGACGGCTCGTATCTCAAAAAACTCTTTAGTCGGGACACTCGTAAGTCAAGGCCCCACTGTAGTGGCGTTTTAGAGTGGCAAGTGGGAGTCACGGAGGAGGTTGCTCAGACGCCAGGATGCAGCCGCGTCCCTGAATGAGCATGGCCAAAGCCGGCCAGCCCCTCCCTGCCTGCATCCCAGGACACCCCCTTCCACCCTGCAACGTCCGATGTGATCTCAGCCATGCTCACCACACCCCCAGCACATGGGAGAGGGGGGAGAGAGAGAGAGAGAGAGAATAGAGTGGGCAGTTATTAAAGAGCAGAGGCATGGGTTTCACTGCCCTTCTCTCCAAACCTGTTCACTGCTCTTGAATAGTCCCCTTAGTTTTGAATTCACACTCTCAGTGAAAGTGCTCTTATACCAACACCATCCACTCAAGTGCATTCACTGGAAGCTCCAAGCCCTCTGTGCGTGTTTATCGTGTGCTGAGCCTCGATACTGCTCCGTGTGGGGAGCAGACAGGTCCTCTGGACTCACTGGTGGTTGGGGGCTGGGGACGTCTGTTTTCTTACCAGTTAGCTCTTTCGTTCTTCATTCGAAGGATTAAATTTCCTTTCAAAGTCTTTCACGCCTATAGGGACTCGTTCCCTCTGCTACTCTGGTTTACTGTTGTTTTGTTTTTCTATTTTTTTCCAACCTTTTCTTCCTGCAAAGACAACACATGAAGAAATAATATAAGGAGTCACTGTCCCGGCTTCCCTAGGTGTCCCTCATACTCACCATAAAACGCTGATCCTATGTGTGTCCAAACTTCACCTCTGCCTTCATTCATTTAGTGAAAGAAGCTTCTAGACTGGGTAAATGATTTTTTTTTTAATAAATGGGAAAGTTGGACTCTTGCTTCTAGCCATGAGGTGTAGCCAGTACTGAACTTGCCCACCTACCATGAACAACTAGAAAACTGGACAAAGTATAGGAAACAAATATTTTTAGACATGGGACCAGGGTCATTGCAGGATTCTGAGAGAAGGGAAGCAAATCAGGTGAACTCCTCTGATGTCACCACATGCCCTGATCCTGGACCACGGCACAGGGAGAGGAATTCCCAGCATTCCTCCTTGAGCAGAGGTCTCCTCAAGCTGAGGAGCAGAGATTGGGGGTCAGGGAGGCCAAGGAGAGGGATGGGGTGGAATGAGCCACACAGAACTGCCCTTTGAGAGCTTCCCCTCCCGTCTTGAGTCTTTGGTTGAAAACTGCACTGTGCATGCATAGGATCAACTCTCCAAGGTCAAGGAAAGAACCACTATTGGAATTTGTAAGTTTCACAATTTCCAGAGCTCACACAGTTCCCATCAGTCAAGTGGAGAGACCTTGTTGCATAAACAGAGCACGCAGAAAAGAACTCAGAAAGGTCATGCTTTAGTCATAGACAAAACTAGCCCAACAATAAAAGCTAGTCTAAACCTGTCATTACAAAAAAACGTTAAAAACAAGACTCAAAAAGATCAATCTGATTCAAAATTAATTTAACTGCCTGCCAAAACAACAACAACAACAACAAAACACACAAAAACCCGCAATACTGTTAAAGGAAGATAACAAAATCTGGACACTCAAGAATGTAGTATTCACAATGTCCAATATGCCATCAAAATTTACTAGACATGTGAAGATGTGAAAGATGCAACATGGAGGTGGGACAAAAACCAGTCATAGAGACAGACCCAGGAAAGATACAGATTATGGAGAGATAATGGACTTAGCCAAGAAAGACTTTGTTTTCTAAAACAGTCTCCTACCCTCAAGAGTTTTAAAGATAAGAACCTAATGAGGAGAGAAATTGAAGGTAGAACCAAAGGAAACTGCTAAACTAGATAATATAATATCTGAAATAATAAAAATTCTCCATACCTTTGCCAATCCATGGGAACTATCATGATTTTTTAAAAAATATTTTAATATGAAAATAATTCAAACATACGCAAAAATATAGAGAAGAGGATAATGAACTCCCAATACCCATCCCCCGTTTCAACAATCCCCCAATGTTCTTTGAGTTTCATCTGTCCTTCCAAAACTCTTTTTGTTTTTTCTGGGGCAATTAAAACAATTTTCAGATATCATATCATTTCACTCCCAAATGCTCTGGTGTTCATCTCTAACAAATAAGTGGCCAAAGCTTAAACGCATACACACAATGCCATTATCACACCCCAAAGATTAGCAATAATTTATTCCTATTGCCTGTTAACCAATCCCTCCTCCGTTTTTCCTGATTGCCTCAGGAAGTTGGGATTGACCATTTTGGTGCATTTGCTCCTCTCATCACTTTTAGCTGAAACGTCTCTTAATTCTCTTGCCTTCTCCTCTGGTTTTTCCAGGGCAGGTATTTGTTGGAAACAATCCAGTGATTTTCCAGGTCATTTTCCCGAGAGAATGTCTCACTTCATTGAGGAGTTCTTTATTTTTTATTTTATTTAAAAATAAAAATAATATTTATATGTATATTTTATTGATTTCCGAGAGGAAGGGAAAGGTAGAGAGAAACATAAATGATGAGAGAGAATCATTGATTGTCTGCCTCCTGCACACCCCCTACTGGGGATCAAGCCTGCAACCCGTGCATATGCCCTAACAGGGAATCAAACCGTGACCTCCTGTTTCATAGGTTGATGCTCAACTACTGGGCCACTGAGGAGTTCTCTACATTTCTTCTAAGCCTCCTATTTCCTGTGGGTCGGTAGTTAGATCTAGAGCAAGCATGTCAAACTCGCATCCTGTGGGCCGCATGCCTCGTTTCTTTAAACTAGCAGCATGCCGGCTGCGAGTTTGACATGCTTGATAGAGGTTCGATTAGGTTCAGGTTGGAGGTACAGAAATACTGCACAGGCAGCGCTGTGGCTTCCTGTTGTGGAGCCGAGGGAGGCCCATGTCTGGGTGCCCCATCTAAGGTTCCCCAACAACACTCCACCTAATGGCGTTAGCTCTCCCTTGGAGTTGTAATTTTAAAATGTCTTTGCCAACTCAGTAGCTGATAAATTGGTCAGCTACTGAGTTGACCAATTTATCATATTCTAGTTGGTCAGTGTTAACTTGTTAGTTATTTCTCAAGTCACAGGATTACTCTCCGATTCATCTGCCCACCTCCTTCCTTGCCAGGCCTCCTCACAGGGTCTCGGTCATCTCTGGTGCACTCCTAGTCGTGCCGGTCTCATCCAGCTCTGTGGATGGCTTGATGCAGAAACTACTGCATGCACAGCGCAGGAATTGTCTCCGCATTCCAGGCCACAGTAGGTACCAGGCACCCGGCCCTGACTCCAGCTCCCCACAGGAACGACTGCTTTGCATGGCAAGGTCGGCGATGTTTCTGAAGCCGCTGGCTCTACAAGAAAGCGGCCAGGGTCACTGTGAAACCTCCACGGACAGGCTGCACAGCCCCCAATGGCACATCCTTTCTCTACCGTGGCCGGGGCTGCAGAATGGGAGAAGGTTAGTGCAGCAGTAAGTCGGCTCAATCCTAGTCACTTTTCAATGTCCGGGTCCTCTTCCTAAGACACCCGAGTCCGTGTGGGCTAAGCCATGAGCAGTTTGTGGCACAGACACTGTCCTGAGTCACTGGGGCTTCTCCCCTGCCAAGTGGGGTCATTGGCTTTGGGCCACTCTGTGCTTGTCCACTCTCCCTCCCCTTAGACTGAGTTATTTCCCAGGAAGAGCCAAAGGCTAGAAACAAATACTCCTCAGTGGGGTCAGCCCAGAGGCCACAGAGACACGCCCAGATCTGCCTGGATCCCAGGATGAGCACAGGTCAGCCTGCCCGGGGGAACCTGCCCCCGCCTACCCAGTAACAGCAAAGAGTCGTACCCTCGGAGAGGGGCAGGGTGCCCCCAAAGACTGTTTTTCCAAAAGATGTTTTTTTGAAGGCAAACAATGTAAGGACTACTTTCGTAATCCAGGTATCTCTGTGAAAATGTTGAAAATCTCCCTAGGAATTCCTCAGGCAAGGCCAACTTGAGAAACACCGTGTGTCAGCTGCCCGGCCAGCCCTCCGGGACCACGCAGGACACTCACAGGCACGCCGTTCCGTCCCTGCCCCCCTGAGACTCCCTGGAGCCACAGGCACTGACCAAGGACATGCTTTGGAGCTCGGTGTATTTTTTTTAATAGTTTATTGATTTTAGAGAGAGAGGGAGGTGGGGGGGCGGGGGGGGGGGGTGGTGGGGGGGGCGGGATTCAGGAATGGCGTCCTTCAGGAGGGAGAGGGAATGTGACCCAGGATCAGATGAGTTTCCCTGTTTGGAGCAAACAAGTTCTTCCCCTCCCAGGGCCCCTGCGCAGGAGCTGAGCCACCTGACCAGCGTTGTCTTCAGCCAGAGGAGGGCCGGTGCCAGGAGTTACCACGTCAGCAGTGCACACACGCAGCCCAGCTTACCAACCACCCACTCCACCCAGGAGGCAGCTTCCCACCCAGGGGGGTTTGAAAAGCCACAGACCCACCTGTCCCCTCCACCTGCCCCAGACTCCCCAGCATCCTGCCTTTGTCCCATTCTCCTGGGAGAGGAAGGCGCCCTCTTTTCCAAGGGGGCTCAGGTGGCATGAGTTAAGCCACTGCCCGTTTGAGGGCGGTGCCACCTGTCTGCCAAGGGCCCCGAGGCTCCCTGGGCCTGCTCAGACGCACCTGCCTCTACCCCTTCACGAACCCTGAGCTCAGACAGCCGGGCACGCATGCTGCACCTGGAGCTTCCTTCCTGGCCAACTGTGGAAACCACAGGGAGGATTTCCAGCTCAGCTCCAATGCCGCCTCCCCTGCCACCCCTCCCACCTTTCCCTTGCTGCCCTGTGTCTCCCAAGGACTCAGTCACATCCAGTCACTTCTGTGCCCAAAGCAGCCAGGCTCCCAAAGCCCTCTACCGCCCTCCCGGGCCACAGGGCCCTGACACTCCAGAGCAGTGGTTCTCAACCTTCTGGCCCTTTAAATACAGTTCCTCATGTTGTGACCCAACCATAAAATTATTTTCGTTGCTACTTCATAACTGTAATGCTGCTACTGTTATGAATCGTAATGTAAATATCTGACATGCAGGATGGTCTTAGGTGACCCCTGTGAAAGGGTCGTTCGACCGCCAAAGGAGTCACGACCCACAGGTTGAGAACCGCTGCTCCGGAGGGTGAGGGCCAGGAATCGCTCCTAACCCCAGTCAAACCCATGCCTCCAAGTTGAGCCCGAGGGACACACCGTTTCACTTTCCTGGAAAACTTCGTGGTTTCTCCAAAAAGTGGACTTCCCCATTGTGGGGAGGCTCCTCACCCTATGGCTGGACACTGATTCCTCCAACAACTTCTGGAACATTCCTGGGAACGCCCTCCTCAGCACCTCCTTCCTCCCTCCTCCGTGGAGCCTCCACAAGTGGGGACTGACCCCTCTACCTCAGGTCCCACCAGGCCGTCCTCACCGTGGCTCCGTCTCACCATCACTGCTCCCCACTTACACTCAGGAAAGGGTCCGGCAAGCCTGCCTTCCCAGTGGGTGCTGACTTTTCATTCTCTCTGGCATCCGCCGAGGTCGCCAAGTGCCTCTGCCTCCCTTCAGCAGCGAGTTCCTTTCCGTTCTCAGCTGGTTCGTGATCGCCTCTCAGGCTCCGCTCCTGCCTCCGAAATTCACCTTCGCCCTTGCTTGCTGTAGCTGCACAGGAAGTCCTGGCCCTGAATATTGCTCCAAAGAGCAGCAAGGGAACAGCCGACGACCACCATCCTCTACGTCCAGTCAGCCCTTCGCTTAGAATCAGGTAGGCCTCCATCCATTCCCTCCGCTCACCCCCTCGTCCCAGTCCCAGGCCCCATTCCCATCCCACCCCCCTGGTGCACTTGCCTCGCCCCAGCCCCCTGCAGCCTCGCTGCACCATCTCACAAATGGGAGGAGAGGACACCTCGGGGCTCCCTGGGGAGCTGGGGCAGGAGAGGGAGAGGCTGGTTGAGGTCACTTCCTCCCGGTGGCATTGCCCACTCTCGGCCTCCCACCCCAGAGCCTTTCCCACGGCCAGGGAGGCAGAAAGACAGGGTGGGACCTGGTTTGCTTGGTGTCTACTCATCATCTGGATAGCAGCAAGAAATAGGGGCGAGGGCCACATGACCACACACTGCATTTCCCAGCGTTCACTAGCTGTGCCGGAGGGGGCTGAGGAATGAGGGCCGATCTTGGGAGCCTAGATCTCTCCCCGCCGATCCTGGGGCATGAGGGCCTCCCACAGGAGGGCGGTGGACAGAGGGTGGAGGGATGGAAACATCTGTGGACCCTCAGACTCAGGGCTGATCCTCCCTTCAAGAATGTTCAGATACCAAGCTGCTCTTGGCATAGGCATACCTCTGCTTTCATGGCCGAGTCAAAATAAAAGATGGGTTTCCTCGGCAACCAAGGAAACATCTCGAGAGAACGGTTATATTGTTTTGAAATGTTTTGAAACCTTATCAATGGTTTCCAGGGAAACCCAGGCTTTCCTAGGTAACTCTAAGAAGAGGCACAGGGGAGCAGGTCTGAATTCACAGTATGCAAGCACGCAGCCATTTGTGAAGGCAGAAGTATTGAGTTCACTCACATCTGACATTTAATGTTCGTGCCTGTTCAGTCTGACGTACAGTGACTCCTTGGGGAGGTCAGCATTACCTGGCTCACAATTTAAGACATCACACAAAGTTTTAAAAATTATGGCACTTGTGAATCCCATAAGAATCGAAAGTTTAATTGATATCATGAAATACACTTTGGGGAAAGCCAGATTTGAAGGACCACCTCAGCGGCCAAATTTCAGTCAGAGCAGCTTGTAGTCAAATGGCAGCTGTGTCCGCAGAAGCAGCGGTGGGACCGCCAATGAATCCGGGGAAGGTGGCCCAAGCCCTCCCCGTGTCCCACCAGGCTGTCCTCACCGTGGCTCCGTCTCACCATCACTGCTCCCCACTTACACTCAGGAAAGGGTCCGGCAAGCCTGCCTTCCCAGTGGGTGCTGACTTTTCATTCTCTCTGGCATCCGCCGAGGTCGCCAAGTGCCTCTGCCTCCCTTCAGCAGCGAGTTCCTTTCCGTTCTCAGCTGGTTCGTGATCGCCTCTCAGGCTCCGCTCCTGCCTCCGAAATTCACCTTCGCCCTTGCTTGCTGTAGCTGCACAGGAAGTCCTGGCCCTGAATATTGCTCCAAAGAGCAGCAAGGGAACAGCCGACGACCACCATCCTCTACGTCCAGTCAGCCCTTCGCTTAGAATCACCACATCGCTTAGGAACATCTTGTTTAATTAAAACGTGCATTTTAATTTCCTGAGTGATATTTTTCACTGTCACCGTGCTGTGCACATGCTTTATATGGCATCAAACACAGCGGACCGCAGGCAGGAACAGATGGGTCTCACTCTGTGTCAAACTGATAGCATATCACACAGAAAAATAACAGTTAATTTGAGCTTGAAAAGGTTACTCAGACCATACCGCCTCCAGTGGGATATATTTTTAAAGACAAAGAAATGTTGAAATGTACATAATAGGTTTGTTTTCGGTAGTGATATAGGTGCAGTGATAATAAGACTATTTCATGCGTATTCTTTTGCACATGAGTCACTATACAAATGTCGGAAGCCCAGATTCTTGCTGTGGGAGGAGGTAGTCCCACAGGAGGCGTGGGGCTGTGAGGACAAGCTCCCTGATGTTAGGCTGG
Source organism: Myotis yumanensis (assembly GCF_028538775.1). Classification (NCBI taxonomy): domain Eukaryota; kingdom Metazoa; phylum Chordata; class Mammalia; order Chiroptera; family Vespertilionidae; genus Myotis; species Myotis yumanensis. Next base: position 32,825,086 of record NW_027223759.1, read on the forward strand.
AGGTGAAGGCATCGTCAGTATGAACTCATGATGTTTGAAAAAACATATTTGAATCTCTGTCCATTGAAGAGTTGAAGGAACAATGACATCCGACTGTAATGAGCACACAGAGCACCCAGACCTTGGTTTCTAAATCCCTTTCTCCACCAGAGGGAAAGGTGGCTGACCCAGGCCTGGAGCGGGGAGGGTCCAAGGTCAGCCTGGGACACCCAACAGTGCCAGGAAGAAGGATGTGCCCAGAGACTGACGGGGGCATTAAAGTAGCTGCATCTCACAAGTGACGAAAGCCGAGTCAGGTTGGCATTCGGTTCCCAGGACTGCCGTGACCGATGGCCACAAACCACCCGGCTGAGACAGCAGCCGTTTCTTCATGCTCTGAAGGGCAAATCTAAATTCCAGCTGTCAATAGGGCCAGGCTCCCCCTGAAAGCTCTAGGGGAGGGTCCTTCCTGCCTCAGTGGCTCCAGCCTTCTTTGGCTGGTGGCCGCCTCACTCCAGTCTCCCCTGTGTCTGCACATGGCCATCTTCTCTGTCTCTGTAGGTCTCTGTGCCATTTTCCTGGCTGTGATTTTGAACTATAATTATGCATGATGCTACCTTTGGGGAAATTGTGTGAAAGGTTTATGAGATCTTTCTATTTATTTTCTTTACAACTGCATATGAATATATAATAATCTCAAATGTTTGTTAAACAAAAAATGTTGTCAGAGAGAGAGAGAGACTGAGGGAGGAGGAATCCACAGGTCCTGGCGTCTGACTGGCTGCAAGACAGAGAGAGACACTGAAGGAGGCCTGGAAGTTCCAAGCCCGGGTGACTAGGGGAAACCAGGACAGAACAGCAGGGGCAGGAAGGGAGGCGCTAACCCCAGGGCCAGACCAGGGGACTCTGGTCAGCATGAAGGCCTGAGAGCCTGGAGTGTGCTTTTCTTTGGGATGCAAGTAACGCCGGGCAGCTGCAGCCGGCCTACGGGAAACGGGCAATTTCCTAGGAGGCTTCCAGGGAGACCTTGAAGCTCAAGGCAGACATGCATTTGGGACCAGGGTGAACACACGCCACCTTTCACCTTTATTTCCCCGTAACATACTGGCTTTCTCTCTCAGTCCAGGGCCGCCCCCAGCGCCCAAGCCCCTGGGAGCAACTGACCCCAAACTCCCAGGGAAAAGTCTCCTAGGTGGGTGCCCTCCCCTCGGGGCCAACAGGGCAGGGCCATTTTACACAAGTGGCCAGAGCTCACCAGAGTGTGACAGTCTCAGGGGTCATCTTGAGCTGGGCAGGCACCCCCAAATGTATCCATCACTAAAGTCCTTACAGCGCCTTGTATTCAGTCCAATATGCTTACTGGGACATTAAAATGAACCCCATTTCCTCTTTCAAGAGTGGATTCTCATGTTCTCCGACTATCACATGTTAGAAAGATTTTCAACAAGAGCTGAAACTAGCATTTAGCCTGGCTTTTAGGAAACCAGAAAATTAAATTAACCGGAACATCAAATCCCCAATCTGAGAATCAGAGTTTTATTTTATTATAAATCCAAATTTATGCAAGTAAAGATCATTCTCGTATGGATATGCAGTAGCTGCTTCCCCCACAACCCCTTAAACTTTCTAAAACCATTCCTTATTATTCGGATAATTTATCTGGAGATAGTTCCTGGTTCGATGACCTTTTAGCACAAGGCCGTTTTTCTTTAACGGAGAAACACTGTTTCTTCACCCAGATGAGCACACACCCCGGAGTGTCGTCGCCTGTGGCCTGAGTTGCTCTCTGGGAGGTTTGCTGTGACAAATCTCGTCATCAGCTGAAGGTCAGGCGCCAGCGCCCTGCGGGACAGAGAGAACTATGGGACCTGGAGCCACGGGGAGAGCATCAAAGCAACACCATGAAGGCCCGCACACAGACATTTCTTCCCTTCTCTTGTAGGAAAACCTCTCAGAGGAGGATTTCCCCTCTTGCAAGGGTGTTTATGGGACCGAGTCACAAACAAGCACCACGTGCTGAGTAAATAAATAAATAGGTGGCCCACGCACCTGCTTCCTAGAGGGGGATTTGTTGACTTAATCCCACCCTTGGCTTCCTGGTGAGTCTTCATTAATTAAGGCTCTGGAAACAAAAGAACTTTGTCTTCTTTAATCATGGAATTTCCAGAACATCAAAGTGGACAAAGAAGTTTTCAGAAGCTCCTTGATTCTAAGCATCTTCCTCCTGCTCAGGGCAGCCGCCAGGGAGGTGGGTGGAGGTCACCTGGGAGGAGGATCCCCCATAAATTGGAAGGGTGGGGGCTCAGGCCAAGGTGGGAGGGGTTGGTTGGAAATAGGAGCTTTGGGCAGCCTGGGGAGATATCCCTGCCGGGCTGGCAGTGGGATGTGAATGATCTAAAGCAAAAATCACATTCCAAACATACCATTCCCAGCAGAGAGTAAATATACTCAGCAAAGCCAGGTTCAAAGTGGGCTCTGCAGAATATCTGCATGAAATGCTGTTGAAGAGTAGGAGAACCCAAGGGCTGAGTTGGAGGTCTTCGCAAACGTGGGCGTGCCCGTTTCTCTCAGAAGTCATGGAAGAATCCAAATGAAAGAATCCCAGAGAAATGCCATGGGAATGAGATGTGTACAAGGCTGTGTGGGAGCAGAGCCCTGTGGGGCCCCAAGGTTCCAGCCGCTGGTGCAGACCCCGTGTGTAATCCCCTCCTGGTGAATGTGCCTGGACTGGGGAGGGAGGGATGTTGCTCTTATGATGGGGTTACATGGTGTGACAAGGTAAGGGGACAACACTCCTGCGATTATCTGACCTCACCTGTGCAGCCGGCTGGCCTTGCAGAAGCACAGCTGCGAGGTGAGCGGCCATGTCTTGCCACATCACTAGGACACGAGGGAGGGAGGCCTCTAGGGCTGACAATGACCCTGATTGACAGCTAGCAGGATGAATGCAGGGCCTCGGGGCTGCCGCCACCTGGTGCTAGGTTCTGCCAACATGGCGGGGAAGGTGGAACTGCGCCTTGGACAAGGACCACGGCCCTGCGGCCACACCCTGAGTGCAACCCGGTGCCACCTGAGCGGAAAGCCAGCTGAGCCATCGCTCACAAAAACGACATGAGAATAAATGTGCTGTTTTAAGCCGCTGTGTGTCAATCTGTTACACAACAAGAGAAAACGAATACAGATCTTATCAGAAAGTCAGCATAATTTATCTTAGCAAGAGTTTTAAAAAGAACTCATGCATCTGTGAGAACAGAGGGCTGCTGGGGTTGGGTTAGCAACTTGAGAAACCTTGGTGCATCCCTTAGAATGCAGAGCACTGGGTTAGAGTCAGGCGATTTGATTCTGGCCCCTCTTCCCTGGCAGGCTAGCCTGGACCAGTAACTTCCTCACCACGGAGGCCAGTTCAAGACCCTGAGAAGTGAGGACGCACAGCCATGCGGCTCCCTGTGTTTCCTTCTAGTTCAAAACATTAGCTGCTGGAGGGGAGCCACATGGAAATCACGGGAAGGACGCGGGCAGCCTCTAGGGGCACGGACTGGCCCAGGCTGGCAGCCAGCAGGGAAATGGGGACCTCAGTCCCGTAAGAAACAGAATTGGTCCAAAACCGGAATGGGCGTGGGGCTCATTGATCCCGAGCCCCCAGAAAGGCTCGCAGCCCTCCCCGTAGCGTGCTTCCGGCCTGGGGACACTCCCCTCCTACAGCTGGACTCAGACTGACCCACAGAACCGGGAGACAATTCATGGGCTTGTTTCCCGCCTCTGGGTTTGTGCAGGTGCGTTGTCGGTGTCCCTGGAAACTTCCGGTGAGGATGTACGCATGCGCATCGCGTGCACAGAGGTTTATACTCATACCTGCCCTGCGTGCTTGTGGAGTCCACTTTGCCGTGTGAGCTATGGGCCAGCTGCCACTCCAGGGGCAGGTCCGGCCACCTGCGCCCAGGGGTGGCTGCCGAGGTTGGGGACGGGCATGGGTTGGAAGGGTTGGGTGGGTGACTGGCCTGACGCTGGATTTGCAGCCCGCACCTCGTTTCTAGCTGTTCCTAGTGCAGACCGGAGTGTCTCTGGGGAAGCTGGTGGGCACAGGGTGGCGTGAGCTCCCATCAGGCAGCCTTCCACCGCCCAGGCTGAGGTCTCCGTGGCTTGTTCTCATGGGTTCGCTGCTGTTGTTGGCGTTGCCTGGTTGTGGTTCCCTCCCCCGTGTTCAGGAGAATGTTCGTCGTCAAGAGGACGGGCTTGGATTCACCTGGGCCACTGAACCCAGTCCTTATGCTTCTGGAAGCGTGGTGAGCTCACCGTACGGAGGGGTGGTGATAACGGTGCGCTTACAGGGCTGAGGGAGGCTCGAGGAGACCTGTTCTGAGGCCCACGTGGTCCTTATTCCTGCCTGTCTGTCTGGGGGGCTCCCGTGGTCCCTGGTCTCCTGACTGGGCTCTTTCACAAGACCTGAGGCTGGTCCCCATCTCTGCCGGCACAGAAGTGAACCGGGAGGGTGTGGCTGCTCCTACAATAAGCCACGGGGAGATTCATGGGCGCGGGGCAGCCTCTCGGCGGTGAAATCCAGCAGGGATTCAAACTAGATAATCATTTAGATCCCCTTCTCCCCCACCACCCGCTCCAGTCCGGGCTCAGTAAGAATGCTGCATCCACGGAGCCCATCCAGTTCGCAGAGAATGAGCCGAGTCTCGGGCTGGAGCGCGAGCGCCACCTGTTGGCACCGACAGCCCACGTTTTTCCGTGGGTCTCTGTGCCAAGACCCCACCCATCTGGATCTTGGGCAAAGTTTCTAATGGATTCTGCCTTTGGGGGCCGGCAATTAGAAACACTCCCCCAGTAAATATATTAACGAACACAGGCTCCCCTTTGTTCAGGGCCTGGCACTTGGCGCTGCCACCCAGTGATCCTAAACCAGGGGTGGGCAAACTTTTTGACTCGAGGGCCACAATGGGTTCTTAAACTGGACCGGAGGGCCGGAACAAAAGCATGGATGGAGTGTTTGTGTGAACTAATATAAATTCAAAGTAAACATCATTACATAAAAGGGTACGGTCTTTTTTTTTTTTTTTTTTTAGTTTTATTCATTTCAAACGGGCCGAATCCGGCCCAAGGGCCGTAATTTGCCCACGGCTGTTAAACCCTCTTCTTTCCTGAATGGCACCGTCCAGGTCATGGGTCTTCCGCCTGGAGACCAAAGGTGACTTTGTCCTGAGCTACGCAGGTTTGCAGGTTCTCCGCTGCACCTGTCAGAGGCGGCCACGGTGCTGTGAGCATTTAGGAAAGAGGAAATACAAAATAATCCCCTGGTCGGGTGGTTTCTTGCAGGTAGCGTGGCTGCATGATTGTCACTGCCCAATGGGGCCAGCATCGCTGTCCTACTGTCTGTTCCTGTCATTGACCCCAGAAACATCCTGGGAAAAGCAGAGTTCTCCGAGCACCTGAGCATGGTGGTGGAGGAACACGTTTCACTGTGAAACCACTACATGTAGCTCTACATATAACACGTGTGATGCTGAAACCAAGTCTCTATGGATCTTGATATCACTTTAAGGGGTAGTGAAGGCCACCGAGTTGTACACTTAAGTATGACTAAGTTGGTAAATTCTAGATTATGTCTATTTTACCACAATTTAAAAAAACTACTCGCTACTACTTTACACATCTGTTCACTCTTTCATCCACCTAAAAGTGTTCTTATGAGGCCCACAGCGGTGCTGGGATGGAGCTGAAAGAAGAGACCATGATGGTCCCCGTCCTCACTGGGCTTTTTACTGTCTCCATCGCTTTGCCCTTTCCAGGATGTCATGTAGTCGGAATCACACAGTTTTCCTTTCAGATTGGCTTCTTTCACTTAGAAAGATGCACGTAAGCTCCCTCCCCGTCTTTTCTTGGCTTCACAGCTCATTTCCTTTTAGCGCCGAGTAAAATTCCTTGGTTGGATGCACCACAGCTTAACTACCCATCACCTACTGAGGGGCGTCTCGGTGGCTCCCAAGTTGGGGCGATTAAGACTAGAGCTGCTACAGACACCCGTGTGCAGGCGTGTGTGTGCACATGAGTTTTCACCCCCTTCGAGGAGGTACCAAGAAGCGTGATGGCTGCGTCATATGGTAAAAGTGTGTTCAGTTTGGCAGGAAACCACCAAACTGTCTTCCAAAGAGGCCGTGCCATTGTGCGTCCCACCAGCAGCGGGGGACAGTTCCTGTCGCTCCACGCCCCCGCCAGCATTTGGTGGTGCCGGTGTTCTGGATTTCCACGGTTCTAACAGGTGTGTGGTGGTAGGATGTTAGGTTTTTCCTAAAGTTTCCTTCCTGCGTTGCGGCCACTGCATCTGTAAGTGGAGAAGGAGGCATCGGCCAATGGACCGCCCTGTGACGTGAGGGCCTCTTGTCTAGGGAAGAACTCTAGCCCGCAGGAGTGAGACAGAAGGACTCGCCAGCCCAGGCCATGCAGACCGCCGTTTCTTGGACACAAGAGCCCCGCGTGCGTGCTCAGAGGAGGAAAGACTCTATGATCATTGCAAGGCAGCCCTGCCCCCAGCAGAGCATTTCCAGCTTCTTACTAGAGGCATTTCGGCCTCAGCTGCCAGCATAGATTTGTGATCGTAATAAAACCGAGCCACCCTTTCACTCCCTGGGGGTGGCAGCGTCCTCCTGCTGTGCAGGATAAGATGCAAATGGATTCTTTACACTCTCTGGAAAGGGAAATCTGAGGCTGGCCGCAGCAGGCCGCCTCCGGGAGCAAGCCCATCTTAAAATGCTCCAACCCTTCTGGTACTTTCCAGAACTCTTTACTCACTTCCGCTGAATTTTGTGAAAATCCGGACAGAGACTATGTGACTCACTCCATTTAAAATTAAGAAGTGGCCTGCTTGGCATGATGCTTAATTATATGTGTCAACGTGGCTGGGCTTGGGTGCCCCGTATGTTCATCAACCCCCAGCTAGATGCTGCTGTGAGGTATTTTTTAGACGAATGAACGTGGAAGTCAGTAAGCGCTGTGTAAAGCAAACCACCCTCCACGGTGTGGGTGGGCCTCGTCCAATCAGTTGAAGGCATTAAGAGTGAAGACTGACCTCCCCTGAGCAGGAAGGAATTCTGCCTCAAGTCTCGAGCAGCAGCACCCATTCTTGCCAGATCTCCAGCCTGCCGGCCTGCCCTGAGAGTTTCGGACTTGCCAGTCCTCACAATTGTGTGAGCCAATTCCTCCAAATAACGACCTCTTGACCTCAGCCCTTCTCTCTCCCTTCACATCCGCGTGTCTTATGCCTCTCATCCCTAGCCCTGCCCCCAGCTTGACCCTAATCGCCCTCTGCTGCTCACCCAGAAGGCACCTTTCCTGGAGGTGCCAATGCCAGCAAAGTGGGCTCTGCTGCTGCAGGTGACATCAGAACAGAGCGTTCCCTGTCAGGGCTCAGGAGGTGAAATTGCCCTGAGGGAAGGGGCCTTCCTGGCCCATTGTCTTTGAGCTTGCTCAGGTCATTCCCTCGGTCCACTCCGTTCTGTTCGGATGGCGTGGTCCCGAGTGATGTTAAACACAGAGGTCTCCACTGGACAACAGCCGGGGTGGGGGGCGGTCCCTCTTGTTGGGCAGGGAGCGGATGGGGGGATGGGCCCACTGCAGGGGGGAGATGGTGGCAGGAGGCAAGGATACTCCTTGGGCACTCAATCAGGCTGCTGGTCCCTCTCTGGCTCCCTCGCTCTGCGTTCCCCTGGCAGAACCCACACCTCCTCCCACCCGTTTTGGGTCCTCGTTGGGGTCTGGTTCCAAGCTACCTTAGGCTTTGCCCAGCACCCCCTCACTTGCTTCACCACCTCGTTTATGCTGCAAAGGAAAAGCCATCCCACACAGTGTTCTTATAGGTCAGCGAGTTTCAACCGGTGTGCCACAGGAATTTTTAAAACACGCAATGCCTGACTATTTAGTCAGGGGCATTGACCTCTTTTCCCTTAGACTGTCAAACAAAAAATGACAACAGCCAACACAACTATAGCCGTCCAGTGTGAATGAATCAAAATTATAGCTAATTTTTTTGTCAGATTGGCAAAACATATAATTTTTTATGTGCCGCAGAATTTTAGTAATTAGTTTATGGGCCAGGAGATTAAAAAGGCTGAAAATCGCTGTTCTGTGTGTTTAAATCATTGGTTCTCAACCTGTGGGTTGCGACCCCTTTGGCGGTTGAACGACCCTTTCACAGGGGTCGCCTAAGACCATCCCGCATATCAGATATTTACATTACGACTCATAACAGTAGCAACATCACAGTTATGAAGTAGCAACGAAAATAATTTTATGGTTGGGTCACAACATGAGGAACTGTATTTAAAGGGCCAGAAGGTTGAGAACCACTGGAAATTGTGTAAAGTAAACATAATGGGATAGAAGAGATGCATAAAACCTCACTCCAATGGGATGGGTCCTCCTCTACTTAGAAAAACACCAGTGAGACTGGGGTGCTGTCATTCCAAAGCCGAGAGCCGAGTGAGCTCCCAGTCGTCCTCACGCTCCTGTCACGTGGCAGGGCACTCGGCCTGCCAACCAAATGCCTATCCGTCTTTCTAAAAATGACGTGTCCCTCGTTGCCGCTGGACCTCTGTGGGCCATCGCCCGCTGTCATTTTAATGTGGTCATTACCTCCCGTTGGAATGTCACCTGAGCCATCGAAGGGGTGGCCTCCGTGCTGACAAACAGAGAGGAGCCGCGTCCTTAGACAGCAGGCGACGGGGGCAGGATGGGGAGGAAGCCGGGCAGCTGTGCATGGGCTGTGCTGCTGTCCTCGCAGAGGCTGCAGGTGAGCACTGCACGGATGAGGGGTGCCGCCTCACACGCAGTGTCATGTAGTCTGCAGGGCCCTGAGACATGGAGACCGTGCTGGCTACACAGCGGGCGGCGCTCTTCCTTGACTCACAGCCAAGTCCTCACTGGTTGTGGAGAACCAGTCAGGGCTGCAGAGGGAAGACGCACGAAGGCTACACGGACTCATATAACAGGAGCTGGAAGACGGAGGAGTGAGGAAAAGCAGGAGAGGCACCTGGGTGGGTAGCGGAGATGTCTGGAGGTCGCAGAGAGGACAGCCAAGGGCAGGAAGAAGAGGACTCTTAAATGACTGCGGTGGCGTGTGGCCCGTAGTCTCTGGGACACCCGGTGGGTGGCCTCAGGGGTACTGTGTACCGTGCGGTGGTGAGAGGGCCCCAGGGCTGAGAGGCACTCAGGTCTCACAGGACAGAGACAGCCAGCTGCGTGGCCAGCACACGTGTCTGTTATCGAGACTTGCTTTATGTGAGCTGTTCCTTTGACTTGACCAGATGTGAGCATGGGAAAGTGTTGGCTGAGCCTGGGTCTCTGGGGTGAGATTCAGCCACACTCCTGCCTGTGCCACTGGCCCCTGGCCCCATCGGGCCCTGGCCCTCACCTGGGCCTGGCACTCAAGGCCGTCCATCATTCAGACCCGGCTGCACTTCTGCTCTGATGGTGAAGCTGTCCCCTCTGGGCGGTGGCCCTGCCTGGGGCATGCGTCCTCAGCTCCCGCTCCCCAGCCTCCCTCAAGGCCCCCGGCTTGCAGATGCCCTGCTCTCTGTCTTCCTTGGTGGTCAGCTCAGGCTCCAGAGCCTCCATGAGTCTGTTTTAAACACTCAGCCTCTTCCCTCTCGTTCCTGTCATCTCCTGTGACTATCTCAGCCTTCAACTGCCGGTGCCCTCTGGGCAGCAATCCTTGTTTACGTATGAATCAGTGCTTGGCAAATTATAAACTGTTTAAATTTATTTATAAAACCCTCAATGACTATTGTTCCGCTCTTATATCCAGCCAGTTCACTTAGTTTCCGAATTTTTCCTTCCCTACATTCTTAGCAAAACCAACAAAAAGCACATTTTGAATCATAGCTGCTCTTCTACTCATTAAACTATTTTCCTTTATTTGCAATACCACACCGCCCCCTGGTGGTGAGAAATAGGTTATAACAGCTGTGATCTTTTCCTGAATCCTCTGTGAAAGAATTAGGAAGAAAAACCGAGTCTGTGTATTTCCAGACTTTTCACCCCAAAACCAATCATTTCAACGCCGTCAGTCTCATGTTTAAACGTGCTCTTTATGCTTATCTCATGATGTTGTATGTGGTCTTGCAATTTAAATTCTTTCATAGTTTTATGCAAATGAAGACATCTTTTGAAAGATACGTTATCTCTCCAAACTTCATATAGACAAAGGCCGCAATAACTTATAGCACTTCAAAGGTCTTTTTCTTTGATCTTCATGAGTCTTACCTCTGGACCAGTCTGGAAGACTATTTCTTTCTCTTTCAAGAGAGGCAGAAACAGGACCTGAGATGCTGAGAGGCTTGTCCAAGGTCACCATCCCCATTGTCTGTCCCCCGTAGCAAACCATCTCAAAGCTCAGGGGTTGAAATGGTATATTATCACACCTCATGGCTCTGTGGTTGACGGAGCTCAGCGGGATGGCTCTCACTCAGGCACCCAAAGGCCCACCACTCTGGCTATCGGGATGGCGCCCTCCTGCGGCTGTGTCCTGGGAGCTTGGCTGGGGCACTGTCCAGGCAACACAGATGCCTCTCCGCCTGGAGGAAAGGTTCTGAGGGGACCCTGACCAGGGTGAGCCTCACAAGAGCCCTGGGCAGAAGCTACAGGTCTCCCAGCCCTGGCCTCCAGATCCCAGAGCGTCGTGTCCACAGCATCCTCTTGTCCAACCTGTCACTCAGACCGGCCCTGATTCACAGGAGGGGACGTGGTCCCTCCTCCGAAATGCCTCTCCGCGCTGCCGTGTTCCAAATGTCCTGCTGACGGCGGACCGTGCAGCCCCAGAGCTGGGGACCCGAACAGCACCCAGTGAGTGTGTAAGACCCGCCCACATAACCAGGAGTTCTGCAAATGGAGTCCCGTGTAGAATTCGGTGTTTGTTAAGGCCTGAGTAAGAATCAGTGTGCTCATTGGAAGCTTGCACTTTTACTACTGAAACAGTGACTGTAGCAATTGTCTGCCACTTAGACCCCAAAAGATCCCTGTTCCACAGGAGGACTTTTGTCCCTGACATTGTGTAGATTTGCTGGCACAGCGGGTGGCAAAGGGCAGATGCAGATTTAGCTGGTTCCATTGTTCTTTTCCACACACCTCAGACGACCTAACACTAACCCTTCCCTTACTGTCTGCTCCTTGCAGAGCTCCCCCCCGCCCACACACACACCTGGGGAAGGTACTGCCCGGTTGGTAGAAATCAACAATCATGACCCCCACCTGCAGGGTCTGGAACCTGAGAAGGAACACCTGCCAGGAGGTGACTTATTCCAAACACTGGTTGGGAAAACTCTTCTCGGCCCTTGCAGGCGTGATGCACGGACTGGGTGCCCCCATGGGCGTTAGCACACCCCTGGACTCCGACATCCCCGGAGAGCGGGCACGAGGAGTGACCTGTGAGCAGGTTCTCTGCAGAGGCCAGAGGAGGCAGGGGCGAGGGCTTTGTGCAGAGCTGCGGAAATTCTCACGCATCTGCCTGCTCAAACCCCTGGCAAACCCCAGGCCAGGCGTCCTCTTCAGCCAAAAGCCCGGCCCGAATCCGGCCTCCCCGAAATCCCCAATGAAAAATGAGCGAATAATCATCAGTTGCATATTACATTTCTTTGGGACTAAAGCTAGACACAAACTGGAATAAATCGTCCTCATGTGGGAAACAGAGAGACAAACAGATCAAATAACCCAGGGAACATCTCCCTGTCGGAAGATCCCTAATGTAATTGGAGGTTGAGCCTCGGGGTTAGGATGTGGACATCTGGGGGTGGGGTGGGTGGGGGCGTTATTCCGTCTATGACAGGGCTCTCTTGCCATTTTTGAAAAACAATTTTAAAAACTAGCTCTGGCCCGTTGATCTCTCTCTGTCTCCTAAATGAGAACAATTTGGCCCAGTTTATGTTTAGCCGGAGCCCCAAAGAAATGCAATATGTAACCAGTTATTAGGTAATTTATCATTTGGCTGTACTTACTTGTTGAACTAAAAGGTGGTGATTAATTTATTTATTATTTTGATTTAGGCTGTGAATAGGTCTTTAAAAATGATTTGTGCCAGTTAACAAACTTAAAATAGGGTGAATAAAATGAAAACCAAAAATAACAGCCAATTAGAGAGACAAACAGATTTCACCAGGCCCCTTCGGATAACGATCGTGGTCCCAGCTCTGCTGGCTGGAGATTTGGTGCCGTTTGGACTAAAGGATGAGCCCATTCTGTGTCCTGGTCATGGTGTCTGACAAACCAAAGGGCACCTGTTCCCCGGGCCCGGATTCTAGGAGGTCTCCTCCAGCTTATGCCAGGTGGTCCCACCTTGGCTGGTCCCTTCCTCCTCCCCATTGTCCCCAGGGTCAGCCCCCTCCTCTCCTCCAGGCTCCTCCCAGGGCTGCCCCAGCCTTCCACTGATGCCCTGGAGCCTCGTCCAGCGGGAGAAGCAAACACCTTTACATAAGTGGTCTGTGGTTCCTTGCCTCCTCACCTGCTCACCTCCTCACCTCCTCACCTGCTCACCTCCTCACCTCCTCGCCTGCTCACCTCCTCACCTCCTCGCCTCCTCACCTCCTCACCTGCTCACCTCCTCACCTGCTCACCTGCTCACCTCCTCACCTCCTCACCTGCTCACCTCCTCACCTCCTCACCTGCTCACCTCCTCGCCTGCTCACCTCCTCACCTCCTCGCCTCCTCACCTCCTCACCTGCTCACCTCCTCGCCTGCTCACCTCCTCGCCTGCTCACCTCCTCACCTCCTCGCCTCCTCACTTCCTCACCTGCTCACCTCCTCACCTGCTCACCTGCTCACCTCCTCACCTGCTCACCTCCTCACCTCCTCGCCTCCTCGCCTGCTCACCTCCTCACCTCCTCACCTGCTCACCTCCTCACCTCCTCACCTCCTCACCTGCTCACCTCCTCACCTGCTCACCTGCTCACCTCCTCACCTCCTCACCTGCTCACCTCCTCACCTCCTCACCTGCTCACCTGCTCACCTCCTCACCTGCTCACTTCCTCACCTCCTCCCCTCCTCGCCTCCTCACCTGCTCACTTGGACTGAACCTCCCCTGAGGGTCCAGCTCCCTCAAGCAGAGGCGATCTGTTCCGCTGAAGCCCGCCGATAGGGGCTTGCAGGTGGGAGACGGGCTTTCTCCTGGAGACATGCCGATTCCAGACCTTTCCTATGAGCCTCCCCTTGGACAGCTCATCCTGAAGGGGCAGTTCTCATTGTAGTTGGACGCTAGCTGCTGGGCATGGGCAGGAAGCCCCTGGTGCTCATAATTACCTGCCGGGCTGAGCGGGTGGCTCCTGGGAGGGCTGCTTTCCGGACAAGCTCACAGCCAGCACCCAGAGCAGTCATTGTGCCCCCGGCTAAGAGCACGCCCCCTCCAGACACTGGTGGGCTCAACCCCGTCCCTCAGTGGGAAGCTCTTCCTGTTAAAGCAAACTGGTCCCTCTGACTTCAGGAGGCTGGTGAGCGAGCATCCCAGGCAGAACCCGAGAGTCTGCCCCGTGGTCAGCCCCGGGGGCGGGGCGTGGGAGCTTGTCTGGCCCCCAGGGCGCTTGTCTGGGTCCTGGTGTTGGGTCTACCCTGAGCAGGAAGCGTTCCAGTTCAGAGGGCACAAAGGCAGCCCTGACACCGTCGGGCCTGGCATTGGCTGGACTTCATTGTCACATTCACAGAACAACTATCTGCAAGCGAGGAAGGTGCTTCTTGGAGAATTGTTTGCATTCTTCCACATTATGGAGTTAGGAGAGGGGGAGGTCTTCCGGTCACCAGCAGGCTTGTCACAGCCACCACCAGCTTGCCTCGTGGTGGTAAATAGAGCAGGTAAATAGGGAGGTAAATAGAGAAGTACGCAACTCGTCGGAAATCAGTTTTATAATTTTCATTTTAAAAGCTACATAGAGTTTTTAATAACCAGCTTACGAGCATATAACTTACATAAGATACAGTCCACCCATTTAAAGTGTACAGTTCAATGAGTTTTGAATGTGGTGAGATCTAGAATATTCCATCTCTGGAAAGGCCTCTCGTGCCCCTTGGCGTCTCCCTCTCCCCCTGTCCTGTCCTCCACCCTCAGGCAACTACTCGCCTGCGTTCTGTCTCCGTCTTTTTTTCGTTTCTAGATACAGGAAATCACACACCCTGGCAGCCTGGCTTCTTCCGCTCGGCAGGGCGAGGCTGCTACCAGGAGTGCGCCCCTTCTTATCTCTGGGCGGCGTCCCACTGTCCGCTACCCCACAGCTTGTTTTTCCCACCCATCCGCTGATGGACATTTGAGCGGCTTCCAGTTTCTGGCCATTATGCATGCAGCTGCTGCAGGCACTTGAATGCAATTCTCTATGTTCACCTTGGATAGCTACCTAGGAGCAGGTTGGGTCATAAGTAACTGTGTGTTAAGCTTTATAAGGAACCGCATGACTATAAAAGCCGTCGATGACACGTACGGCTCTTCACACATAACCGACTAAGGTTAAACACAACGTAAACGTCAGGTCCTCCGACGCGGTAGCCACACTCCGGTGCTCAGTGCTCAGCAGCCACAGGCGACTGGTGGCTGCCACGCGGGATGGAGCAGATAGAGAGTTTCTGTCACCCCAGGGAGTTCCACCAGCTAGCCCTGCTATGGGTTCAAACGTCGAGTTTCAGAATAGGAACCTTTTCACTGACTCGAATGACAGGTGTTTATAAAAGCCTTGGGTGTTCTATCTCACATTGTCCCACACACGGGAGGTCCTCGCCAAATCCAGGGGAGCCGTCCCATCTGGTATCCACTTTGCAGAACTAGTATTTGGAGCCTCCCAAGGACCAGGAAGTCCGATAGGAAGAAGTGATTGTTTGCACTGGAGCAGCTGGCTGTTCTGGGAGAAGCCACCCACGGGGACCCACTGTCCTCCGGAACTCTGCCAATTCTGCCAACCGCTGCAAGCCCCAAGGACCGCACAGAATGGAGAGGGGACTCTGCCGTCGCTGGGAACATCCCCCAGACTCCACGGCAGGTAACATAATAAGCCGATAGCATCACAGTCTCAGAAGTAAGCTCTACGTGGCTTCTCTTCCTTCATCACGCTCTAAAAAGGGCCGGGAGCCCAACTGATAAAACACAGGTCGATCGGTCAGGCTGGACACTCTAAGTTTCAGGTTCCAGCATCTTAAAGACCCTTGGATCGGACAAATAGGATTTTTTCTGACCATGACCCAAATGGGTGTGATTCACCTTGGCTATCCTGCGTGAGGTTCTGGTTTCCTGGCTGCCGGGCTAATGGCGAGCAGCCGGGAGCCAGGACAATTGGGGGCATTGACGGTGGGCGCGGCTCTGTTCGTGTGTGGTCTTTTGCAGAGGAGGGAAGCCACGCCACAGGAGGAGGGGGTTTTGTTACCTTGGGGGCAATGCTGCATTTTGTGAAAGAACATATTTTAACCACCGATGTGAACAAAGCTGGCAAAACAATAGTCCCTCTTGTGGTCTGGCCATTCATCTTCTTTTATGTAGGGAAAAAGTCAGATGGCTCCGTGATGTCACCGCCTGGCCCGGGAAAGGACCAATGGGACCGGGGCCACCATTGTTTCCTGACACGGAGGCTGAAGAGGAAGCTGCCTTTGCCTTTTCTTCTCCAGAGAGAGGAGGCTCTTGGGCGCTGAGCACTAAGAAGCAGGCTGTGTGTTAGCACCAGGGGATTTGCCGGGATGGGGGGGGGTTTGCCGGGATGGGGGGGATTTGCCGGGATGGGGGATTTGCCGGGATGGGGGGGTTTTCCAGGAGGCGGGGAATTTGCCGGGATGGGGGGATTTGCCAGGATGGCTCTGTGGAAGCCATGCAGTATGTGCAAAGAGCCTCCCCCATCTGTTATTCGCTTTCTTTTCCCCAAATAAAACAAGCTCTTTTTTATGGTCTGGTGGAATGTTCCCTCTTTCCTTCACTCCATTGTTCCTTTCTCTCTTCACCTTTGGTGCAAAAGTCATTTAGGGCAATAAAACAATAAAGCGATCTTAGGCATGAGCAAGGGGATGGGTGGGGAGTAGCTGCGCTGCATGGAGAGGCTGAATGGCAGGAGGAGCCTGCTCCTGGGAGGAGCTGTGCCCCGCCCCCCCCCCCCCCCCCCCACAGGTGTGGGAACTGAAATCTCTGTGGCCTGTGAGAGGCTCCCTGGAGCCTTGGTTTTTGAAAATTACAAAACTCCACATGTCATTGTAGACCATTCAGATGGGATAGAAAAAGGGAGGAGCACTGGACCGGACAGAGAGGGAACTCTTGGGCACCCATTGAGATTTAACTCTCTGTACATCAAAAGCTACCTCGACGGCAACATGCCCACGTTGACTGTGTATCACTGTCGCTACGTGCCCTTGCTGAGGTTGGGGCACCAGCAGGGTCATATAGACTGAGTGCAAACATGGCCCTGTTTTCCACTCCTTTCCACACCCGTATCGACTTGTGCAATGGGACCTCACCCTCTTTCTATCAAGAGTTTGGGTATGTTTCCATGTCCCCTGAATCCAGACAGGCCTTTGAACCTGGACTTCAAGATGCTCTGTGCACTTCTGCTCTCTCACCTGAGCCTCTGCTTTCCCCATGAGAAGGAGCCCAGGGTCACTGGCTGGAGGGTGAGAGACCACGTGGAACAGAGCTGAGTCTTCTTAGCTGAGCCGTCCTCCGCCAGCTAGCTTGCAGACGCACACTCAAGCCCCTAAGTTTGGGTGGTTTGTTACGCAGCACTAACATAGCTGGTAACTCTTTAGACACTGAGTCACTGAGGGCCAAGAGACAACAGGGGACATAAAGTCATAATAAAACCCAAACCACGTCAGCATGGCTGTGGCTGTGATGAAGCAGGGCCCTGCGGTGTCTTCTCTCGCCGGCGAGGGCCTGAGGCATCCCAGTCAGACTTCCACTGGAGCACCTTCCCCAGATCCTTTGGCCCAATCAACTCCCAACTCAGAAGCCAGCGCTAAGCCTTCGCAGCCTTGCCCCCTGCAAAAGTGAGCAGTCGCCCAGTTGCCAACGCGATGCGGCCAGTCCCCTGCAAACTGGGTTGTCTGCACTGGAAATGTAGAGTTTGCTTCACGAACAACACCCACTGATGGAAGCAGATGCAAACCATTAAATCCCACCCTACAGAAAGGAGCTGTTAGCGTGCCGGAGACCAGCCTTTGAAGATGGTCCTGTGCCTGAACACACACAGACAGTTTTAATAAATGGGCTCCCAGGGTTCAAATGTATGTTTCCTGTTTTTCTAAAATTACAAAATTCCACAGGCTCATTGTAGACCGTTCAAACAGCAGGGAGTGCCTGAAGCCAACTAGAAAGGTCTCCCTCCCCCTGTGACTGCCCGTGGCAGGCCTGAGGATTTCTTCCAGAACATTGTTCTCTTTGTCACTTTGCTTTACTAGTATGTTCTGTCTTCTAAAGCTTGGACTTGTTTCTCAGCCACACCCATGTCAGCACCCAAGCCTTCCACTGAGGTTCTTGTTTAGATATATTATTATTTGTTTTTGTTTTATTGTTTTTAACTTCCAAGAACTGTTTGTCATCCTCTGATTGATCAGCCTGTTCTTGTTCAATGAATATAGTATTGATCCTCAAAACTCTCTAAGGATATGAATTAGGATTTCAAAAGACCTCCTTCTCTTTCTTGGATTAGCCATGTCTCCTGCCAGTCATTGGCTATGCTTGGTTTTCCTCCAGAGCCTTAGGACCCGTGTATGTGGGTTTATATTTATCGACGAACACCTAGATTCATTAGTGTGGACGGCTGTTGCAATCATCCTTCATAAATATGAGGCTCATGGCTTCAGTTCTCCAGTCGAGTGTCTTCCTTGGGTGCAAGGCTTGGCTGCATGTTTTAGGGGTGGCTTGTCCCTGGCTGCAAAGTAACTACTGGCCAGTAGGAGGGTTTCTCTTTCCTTCCTGTGGCTGGGGAAGTGGCTAGAGGAATGGAATGTACCCGCTGGCCAAGCCCAGCCCTGGAACTACCCACCCACACCTTAGGGACTGGGGTGGGGGTGGGACTTTCCCAAGTGAAAGTCGATGTGAAAGGTCAGAAGGAAGCAGCCAGTATGAGGCTGAGCACCACACTGAGGGAGGATGTGCCCCTGACCTAGGGCTGTGTGCTCCCCAGGATTGATAAATGTGACTGGAAGTATATGGAGTGAAATAGGTGTCAGCGTCTTTGTGAGCTCCGGGAAGCTCATCTTTGCATTCCTTTCGCATGTGCAGGTTGCGCATGATCCTGTCACAAATACAGACCGGAGAGCTTGGGCTAGAACGGGTTTGTGACACTCAGGGCCTTGTCCCCCGTTGCAGCGAGGGGAGCAGGAGCAAGCCATCAGCCCTCAGCACCAGGGCAGTTGGCTAGTCGTTTTGACAAGAAGCAGGCGAACAGATTCAAATGGTGTAGATGAGAGCAGAAGCACAGACGTCAGCGATGGCAGGTGAAGCCTGCTGCGGTGTGCAGCAATGCGCTTGATCGGAGGAGAGGCCCGGCTGCACAGCGCATGCGGGCGAAGGGGGCAGGGGGGCGGGAGGGAAATGCTGTTCCTTTGATTGACGTTCTTTTAATTGCTAGGATTTTCAACTTTTCAATGTTAGCTGCACGTTCATTTCCCGGTATTTGAGATTTGTGTTAATTCTCTGGGAATTCCACCTCTTCAAGTACGTTGTGATCGCATGAAGGAGTTGTGGATTCACTCACCCATTTCCCTCCACGGTTATGGAGAACAACGACTCCATTGTTTTTCTGCTTATGCTTGTTCATTTGGTCCCCTGTGTGATGAACCGAGCCCTGCTGGATAAATGATACTCCAGGCTGGAATGCTCTTGCTGACCTCTCTTCACTTATAATTAAATTCGCACATAGTTGCTAAGTTAGAAATTGCATTCCTAAAGATCCCCAGTCTCGGAACAGGCAGGACCCGGGGGCAGTGGTGCTCTCTCGTCCTCAGGTTTCTAGCGCCTCCTTCCAGGGCCAGGGCCACTGTTTTGGTCTGAAGCCCCTGAGACCTGAACGGTAGCAAACTGGACTTCACTTCTTAGCACCTGGAGTCCTGGTGAGAGAGGCACGGAGTTCGCTCACCGCGGCTTCCTCACTTCCTGGCCTTCCGTCCCCTGGACTGGCAGTCGCCAGTCATACCCAGAGGGACACCTGGACGGCCGAAAAATGGCCTGGCAGATGTCCACGCCCTAATCCCCGGTACCTGTGAATGTTACCTTACGTGGCAAACGGCCTGCGCAGATGTGACTACGGTGAGACTCGGAGAGGATCCTGGGTCATCCACGTGGGACCCTACGAAATGGAAGAGGGAGCTGGGGTGGGTCAGACAGACCCGAAGGTGGGATGAGAGGCAGGCGAGACTGGAGGGTGAGAGGGCCTGGAAGGTGAAAGGGATTGAACCTGGCTTTGAAAATGGAGGATGGGGGCCAGAACCAGGGCGTGTGGCGGCCTCTGGAGGCTGGGAATGGCTGTTTGCAGCCGACAGTGGGACAAGGTCTCAGCCCCCCAACTCGAGGAGCGGGACAGACACAGACTCTCCCCGCGCCCCCAGAAGGCACACACCTGCAGCGCAGCAGCCGGACCTGCTGCACGGCTGACCGATGGGAGCTTCGGGATCGGAAATCTGTGCTGTTTTAAGCCTCTGAGTCTGTGGGGATTTGTTGTGGCAGCAACAGGAAACGAATACAGCTGGGACCCCGGGGAGGGGACTCTTCCGGACAAAATACAGGGTCCTGGTCCCACTGCTCCTACGCTTGGGCGTCCCGGGGGGTGCACTGACATCGCTGAGGCCAACATAGGGAGACTGGCTTCCGGCGGGGTCTCCTCTAGACAGTCCGCCCAGGCCCAGGAGCAGTGGGACCAGGACCCTGCGGAGCTGAGTGTCCGCTGGGGCCAAGCAGGAATGCCGAACGCCCCCCAGCCGCCTCTGCAGGATTGGACCATAGAGCACGTAAGTGGGGGCAGTGCCCTCTTTTTAAAATTGGCTATTTTTAAACTTCCGGGGTGGAGGGAAGCAGGTTTTGAGAGAGGGAGAGGGGTCAGCTGGAGGTGGGATGGGTTTCTCTGTGGGTTGGCCTGGCCTGGGCGGTTATGGCCCAGAAACTGGGACTCTGAGCCTGAAAATGAAGAGGCCGGGAACTGGGCACTGAGTCCCGCCCTGACCTCCCCCCAGGCACGGGACCTGCGGAGTGAGGGATGCATATCAGCAGTCACTTCCTGCTCTTTGATTTTTTAGATTAAGACAGTACGTGTACAGTACAAAACTATAGAATAGCTGTGAAAGTCTGTCTCCCTGTCGCCCCAAAGGTAGCCAGGTCTCCAGGCTGGTCCTCTTCATCCCAGACATCTTCCGTGCAGGCAGCCTGCTTTCACTGTCCTGCTCTCTGGCCTGTTAAAATCACATTGGAGCCGTCTCCCCGAGTCTAGCGGCACAACTCCTCAATGTTCTTCCCACAGTTGCAGATTCTCTGTGTGTGACCGCGCTGGGTCCTTATGAGGGTCACTGTGGTTGCAGTGAGGTCTCGCCTTTGCAAATACCCGGGTGGCTGTATGTGTACGAGGAGCTGCTGGGTCAAAGAGCAGCCACTTTTTAGATCTGATAAGAATCACCGACTTGCTCCAGCTCCTGCTCTTTTCAACCTCGGCACTTCAGGTCGCCCTTCCTGATGCCGTTCTGAAACCACCTTGCAGGCCCTATACCCCTCTCTCCCGGAGCAGGGCCTCCACTTGGATTCTCTTCCGGTTTCTGCTCCCCGTGTCCTTTAAATGCCAGGACTCGAAGTTGGCTGCCTACTGATCTCAAAGCTCCAGCCCATTTCCTTCCCGAAGATTGCTTCTGCCACCGCTTTCTGGCCAGTCTGATGTGTCTCCATCAGCAGCTAAAAATAGACCTGGGCTCAGCGCTTGGGCTTGTCTCTAGGGCAGGTCTCCCTCAGAAAGCCCCTCTCGGGGCACAGACAGGCAGGACACACCTGCCTCCACGTGGCAGCTCCTGTTTCTGCCATCCTAGCTCCCCACTGGGGCATCTGCCAGACTAAGCTCACTGCAGATGGAGGGCTTGGGATTCTGGGAGAAAGAAGCCGGGGCTACTCCCCAGGATGCTGCCATGTGGGCCCGGCCTGTGCCCAGGAATGATTCCTCCTCCATTGTAGCAGGAAGGGCAGGCTCCGAGGTTGCCCAGCGAGCAAGTGCAATGCAAACGTGTGTGCAGGCCATTCGTTTCTAAAGACTTCCTCCAGCTAGAGGAAGGAGCATGTGCATGCATGCGTGTGGGTACCTGCATGCGTGTGTGTGCATGTATGTGTGTGTTTGGTGTGTGTCCTCATCTTTCTCCTGCTCAGGCTGCACAGATCATGACATTCTGTCCATTTCGGCCTCCCTTCCCCCAGTGTCCACTCCAGCCATCTCCTCCTACTCTGGGCCCCAACTGGTGCCCTGCCTCACAGGCGTGGCCATTGGGGCACTCCAGCAGGATGCCCGAGAGGTGAGGGTATTTACACCCCCCCCCCCCAACTCCCACTGCAGGTCCCCTCTGGCTGGCTGTGCCTGCTCCTCTTCTCTTTATGTGTTCCTCTCCTTCCAAGTTCTGTAGCTGTTCTGTCCCCTGGTCCTGCAGGGCCTAGGGATGCTGTCACTAGCCCCAGGGCACTGCCCCGGGACCAAACTTTTATAAAAGGTTCTTCCATTGTATTAGTTTCCTATGCTGCAGTAACAAATTGCCACACACTTAGTAGCTTAAAATAATCTATTTTTTCACATTTACGGAGGTCAGAAACCCAAAGTCAGCATCACTGAGGTGCAATTAAGGGGTAGGCTGGGCTCCTCTCCTCCTTGAGGGGAGATCTGATCCTTGTCTTCTCTGGACGCTACTGGCCTTCCTCGGCTCATGCTGCAGGGCCCCGGTCTCTGCTCCAGGGCCATGTTGCCTTCTCTTCTGTATGGGACCATGTTGCCTTCTCTTCTGTCTGCAGCAAAATCTCCCTCACGTTCTCACACGGACACGTGTGATTGCATTTAGGACCCACCAGGCTAGTCTCCCATCTCAAGACCCGTCATCACATCTGCAAAGTCTTTGCCATGTAAGGCACCATTTACAGGTTCCGGGCGCTAGCACTGGTATCTCTGGAGCCACTATTGGAGCCCAGCACATTCATAAACCTTCCTCAGATTATCCTAACTGGAGCACACCACCTGCCTCCTGTTGGGCCTGACTGATACAGCCTGGGTCACAACATTTAAAAGAGTAAAAATTCAAGCCACATGAATAAGTTCATTTGATAATTTGTACATGGCTTTCAGTGCCACTTAGATGCTCATGACTCCACATTTACATCTCTGGTTCATTCCTTTCCTCTGAGCTCCAAGATCTCACAGCCAATGGACTATTAGATATTTCCATTTGGCTGTTTCCATTTCCATTTTGTTTCACAGGCACCTCAGCTGTGTGTGGCAAAAGACCAACCCCTCTCTTTTCCTACCTCTTACCTGCTCCTCCCCTACTCCTCCCCAGCTCCACAAATAACGGCACCACCCACTCGTTCACTCAACCGCGACTCCTCCAGCTCTCCATATCCTCTTCTAACCCACCACACCATTCAACGCTTCCTCCCTGCAGGGTCTACCTCCAGTCCATCACTCTGTCCCCACAGGCCCCATCCCCACAAGAACAGATCTAGAAAGTCTCTGTTCTCCCCATTTCTGCTGACACCAATCAGGTCCAAGGCGCCAGCTGGCTCTCCCAGGCCACGGCGACAGCCTCCTGAATGCCTTCCGCTTCCCCTCCTGTCTCTCCTTTCTAGTCCACGCTATACAAGTAGCCAGAGGGATATTTTACAAATCTAGGTTGGATCACCGCCCCGTTTGAAATCCCTCAATACCTTTCAATGGCGTTCTTGTTCTCGGCCACCACACTTTTTGCTGAGCCAGTTCTCACCCCTGCCCTTCTCATTGATGTCCCCTATGAGTGGAATGAGCTTTCCCCCAACTCTTTACACTTTCAGGTTGATTAACCAGAGCACAGTCCTCAACGCAGTAGAAAGCTGGCGACTCCACCTCTTGATGGGATGAACTGCAAAGTCATCCTGCAAAGCGGGGGAATACCAGGAGGTCTGAAGGGTTGTGACCACTGGTGGACTCTCACATGTAGTGGACAATGGTGGAAACCAGGCTGATTCAGAGGAGATGGAGACCATAATCTCCCCAGAAACAGAAGGACCTTCCAGGTGCCAAATTCATTTTGATCTCGCCGTCTGCACCTCCTGGGGCCCCACAAGAGATGATCAAGCTGTGCCTCCTGGGGTAGGAGGCACCTAACCTGTGGGGAAGATTCTATCTGCATTGTGTCCCCACGTGTCCCTGCTCAAGGTCACTGGAAGGGTCTGATTAACAAAGGGTTTCATCACTATCAGTTGTTACGCCTCATGTGACCATTTGTCCCAGTGTCCTTAACTTGATGATCAGGTCTGTCTGCATCCCCTGTAGTGTCAGTGATTGACAGCTGGAAGAGGAAGTCCAGGTTCCTGTTAGATGTCAGAGAAAGAGCAACCTCAGGTCTGGAATGAGTCACACAGTAAACATATCTGCACGGGCCACGCAGAGGTTCCCATATTCAAGCCCAGAGTGTAGAAGCACTTTAAAATGCTACTGTGATGAGCAGCTCTGGACTAGGGCAGGTACTGCCCATGTATAGAGATGTCTAAAGCAGGCACCCAGAGGACTCTGGGTGGCAGGATCCTAGGGAGGGGAGCCTGGGGAGGAGAGGGCTCCTGGAAGGGCACTGGTGGTGGGCCTGAGGCTGGGTGGGGGCGCCAGGTGTCCGAGGGGGAGGTCACCTGGACTTCCCTACTTAAAATTACCCTCCAGGCCAGGCATCAATCATTTTCCCCCCTGTGGTCACTAGATGTCACTGCAGGAAAAAGTCTGACCAGAAAACAGATTTGAAGCAGAGAGATATTAATGTTTTGGATCCTAAGCAAGTGGTTGCCTTGGCAACAGGGAGCTGGGAAAGAACTTCCTTTTTTATGGACTGTGTGGCTTCTGAGTGATATCCAGTCAGTGCCCCCAACAGAAGATGCTGTCGGGAACCCAGCCCTTGTCTGGAGGGAGTGAAGCAGCAGGAGAGGAAGAGGGGTGGGGAGTGGGGGTGGGGGGAAGGGGAGGAGGGTTAGTGACGGAGGGGGAGGGCAGACAGACAGACAGAGAGCCTCTAGCAGTGTTAGCGCCCAGTAAAACTGTTGATTCTAAGTCTGGATTCCAAAAGCACTCCAGAATGAATTCCAAAGACGCAACCAGAAGGTCAGTTTTCCCTCCAGATGTTCATTATTGTCATAAAGATGCACTTTATTCGAAAATTCAACACATCTACAAAAGAGAGGTGCCCAAGAGACCAAGCCTGTGCCCACCATTGAGTTCTCTACCCACAAGGAAGCCCCAGATACTGAGACACGACCAGGGCCATTTGTCTCCTGGTCTCCAGCTCCTTCTCTCGTCCGATTTCCACTTGCTCTCCACACCTTTGCAGGAAGGAGAGGAATTCTACCTCAAGAGGTGGAAACGGGGGAGGAGATGGGAGCTGGGAAGGTGCAGACTGAGTTCACTGTCCTTCAGCCACCACAGCCCTAAGCAGAGCTGTAACAGGTGACTCTGCTTCTCCCCACCTCCACTCCCTGTCCCTTTCTCCCACCTTCCTAGGGGCCAGAGTCCTTGGACTGACCTCTGGCTTTTCAGAAGGTCCACTCGATGCTAAGCTTCCTTCCTGCGCTCATCGGAGCCCGCTGGCCTTCGGGTATTGAAATAAATGAGCTCACTAGAGCCCTGAGGGGTACCCTGCAGGGGCAACAGTAGTTAAAAGAATAGTGTCTTATCCAAATGCACATCTAATTGCTAGACTGTTTGCAAGGGGGAGAACGTAGGGTTCTAGATTGGTCCACCCAGAACCACCAAAACCCGGCATTTTCACCTCACCGGGTCCTGGGGAGGGTCTTCCATGAAGCTGTTGTGCAGCGGGTGGGCCAGGCCCCGGAAGTGGACCGGATCCCCAGCCTCTGATGTGGGGGGTGACGGGAGCACCAAGAAAGGCTGGCGTCTCCTGCAGGATACTCGAGGGGGCTTGCCCGAAGAAACTGAGCCTCTGGGAGATCAGAACCAATTACAGAAAGACAAGAGAACAGTATTCCGAAGGCCACGGTCCACACAAAGTCAAGGTCCGGGCTGTCCTGCCAAGCCAGGTGCCATGTCTCGGTCACATCAGGGCCGCGCAAGAGCGGGAGGCGGGGCCAGTCCGCGAGAGGCAGGAGCGGTTGGCAGGACACCACCAGCCTCTGGGACCAGCCTCCCGGACCAGCTGCCTGACCTTGGGGGGGATGGACCTTCATCTTGCTTGTCTGCTTTTTTCTTCTAAACATTTGTTATTTGTATTATTTTTAAAATACAAAAGCATTATTGAGCATGTTTTGCACATAACAACACGCTGGATTCTGCGATATTGCAAGTATTTGCTTTATCTCATGCTTTAATTATTACTGAATGTCTACTCAACATAGTGAACCAAATTATACACATTGGCTGTTGTTAAGACAACATGCTTCAGGCTTTACTTCAGACACGCATCCACTGTGAGAACACAGGGTGTGCTCAGGAGAGAGGCCTCCCGTCTGGCCCCGGCTTGCCAGCTGTCACAGCTCAGGGACCTTGGAAAGGGTGACAAGGAGCACTGGCTCTCACCTGCAGGCTGGGCTCTGCTGTCTCCCCAGGTCTCAGCAGAAACCTCCCTCCCCCAGAGCTGCCAGTTGGTGCTGCTCCCACTCATGCCACAAAGAATGGGGACATCAGTCCCCGATGACATGTGGCACATTTTCACCTGCATTTGCTGTGAAGAGGGGAGGCCTCTTCTGATATTTAGCTCTATGAGTTCCTGGCCCCAAATGCAACGTGTGTGTGGGGGGGGGGGGCTTCCCCACACCAACCAACACTCGTAGGACACCAGCTGGTGTCTGAGAAGTCAACTCAGTTCAACTCAATTCTGACACTGCGCCCCTGGAAGTAGCATTAGGTTCCAGAGGTTGAGGGCTCAGTCTCACGGACTGCCCCCCACTGCTTCCCCACCCCCAATCCTGCCTCACCCAGAAGCCAGTGCAGAGCCCAGATTGTCACCTGCTTCTGACGGACAGGTGTAGGGGGGAAGAAATTTTCCTCTATTCTTCTGGATTCTTTCAGCCGGCCTAACAATTAAATTAACAGGAGACAGACTACCAAGAGAAAAGAACAAAATCCAATTTAATATATATACACACACACACATACATATGAACCCTACATACATAAAATGTTCAAAAACAGCAAGGGAAAAGGACATATGACATTCTGTCCTACAGATGAGGTAAGGCACCTGGGACTTCAGAGAAGATGAAGGTCATTCGAAGGACAAGAAGAACAGATGTTCAGTAATGAGATGTTTGCTCTCGCTATAACTAGGTCATAAAACGTTATTTCTGTTGACAACCCTTATTACAGGCAAGGCCCCAATTTAAATTCTTTAGGGGAGAGGTCCAGGTTTCTCATGAGCCTGCAGGGTCGTGATTGCCTGCAGCTCAAAGCAGTCCACATGCCACGTGGCATGGCCTGGGGAGGCCTGTTCTGAACCCCTTCGGTGGCTATAAATCAGAGGCTCCCACAGCCCCCTCCTTCAGTTCTATTAATTTGCTAGAGCAGCTCACAGAACTCAGAGGAGCATTTACTCACTAGGTCACTGGTGTATTATGAAAGGACATAACTCAGCAATAGCCAGATGGAAGAAGCACAGGGCTACATATGGGGAAAGGGTATGGAGCTTCCGCACCCTCTGAGCCAGCCACTCTCCCCACAGCTCCACGTGTTCACCAACCCAGTTCTCCAAACCCCTCCTTCTCGGTTTTATGGGGATTTATATGACTGACCACTAAACCATTGGCCATTGTGACTAACCCATGCTCCGGCCCCTCTTTCCTCCTGGCAAGTCACAGGTGGGACTGAACGCACCAACCCTGTAATCATCTGGTGGGTTCTCCTGGCAACCAGCCCCTATCCTTAGGTGCTTCCAACATTCACCTCCTAAACACAACAAAAGACACCTTTATTCTCTCATCGCTTAGGAAACTCCAGGGACTTAGGAGCTCTGTGCCAGAAATGGGATGAAAATCAAATACAGTGGGGCCTTGACCTACGAGTGTCCCGACTAACGAGTTTTTCGAGATACGAGCCGTCTCTCTGCTGATTTTTTGCTTTGAGTTGCGAGCTAAAATTCGGGTTACGAGCCAGCTTCAGATACCCCACCGCTAGTTGGCGCAGCGAACGTCACAGTGAACACCACAACATCAGCCCAGCATCACGTGTCTCACTCGTTCACTTTATGATTTGACATACGAGTAATTTGAGTTACGAGCTCCGTCACGGAAAGAATTAAACTCGTAAATCAAGGCCCCACTGTATATACCTCTTACTATAAATCACAATAGCACATAGCCAAATGCCATTCATGTTCAAGCAACGCGTGCACATCAGGAAAAAATGCCACATTTTGGGTATTGGCAAGCGTCAATGCATCTGGCAGTGATTGCCTGGAAATGTGACAGGTGCGGTTCACAAGACCATTGTGGAATCTGCCCCCCCACCTCCCCCCGCAACTTAGCAGGTGGGCAGGACATGAAACCACCTTCAAGCAGCGCCTCTCCTCTCTGCAGGCTCAGGGCAGGCCTGTCCCCTTCACTGATGCTTTCAGCAGACACACTCTGCCCTTGCCCTCTGCTGAGTGCTTCTGCTGCACTTTTGAGATTCTGCACCAGTGGTTCTCAAAGTGAGGCCTGAGGACCCGGTGTACAGACTGTACCCAAGAGCTTGTTAGAAACCAAGAGTCTCAGATCCCACCTGAGACCCACTAGCTAGAATCTGCACCTTAGCTTTAATGTCTGAGCAACACCACGGGATGCCAAGGGTCAGCAGACTGGCCCACAGGCTAAATCTGGTGACTACCTGTTCCTGCATGGTCCACGAGCTAAGAATGGTCTTTGCATTTTTAAATGGTGGGTGCTGTCGACTGAATGTTTGTTCCCCTCAAAATTCATATATTGACACCTAACCCCCAGTGTGATGGTATTAGAAGGTGGGGCCTTTGGGAGGTGATTAGGTCACAAGGGTGTAGCCCTCATGACTGGGATTAGTGTCTTTATAAAAGAGACCCCAAAGGAAGGAAATATCATTCAGCCATCCTATATAATAATAAAGGGTAATATGCAAATTGATCCTAATGGTGGAATGACCAGGAATGACTGGTCACTATGACATGCACTGACCACCAGGGGGCAGACGCTCAACACTGGAGCTGCCCCCTGGTGATCAGTGTTCTTCCACAGGGAAAGCACTGCTCAGCCAGAAGTCAGTTCATGGCTGGCCAGTGCAGCGGTGGTGGTGGGAGCCTCTCCCACCTCCGCAACAGCGCTAAGGATGTCCAACTAATGGCTTAGGCCCGCTTCCCGCCCTAAGCAGTTAGTCGGACATCCCCAAGGGCTCCCGGGCTGCCAGAGGGATGTCTGTCTGACTGCCAGTGTAGGCCTGATCCCCCAGGGAGCGGGCCTAAGCCTGCAGGTGGACATTCCCCAAGGACTCCTGGACTGCGAGAGGGCACAGGCCAGGCTGAGGGACCCCTCCGAGTGCACGAATTTTCAGGCACCAGGCCTCTAGTAAAAAGTAAGGAAATTCTGCCTCTTGGGACAACATACATGGACCTTGAGGACCTTATACTGAGATAAGTCAGAAAGAGAAAGGCAAATACTTTATGATGTCACTTTTATGTGACTCTAAAAAAAGGGGGTGGGGGGACTTGAATTCATAGAAACAAAGACTAGAATAGTGGTCACCAGAGGTGGTGGGTGGTTGGTGGGCAAAATGGGTGAAGGGAGTCAAAGCTAAAAACTTTCAATAATAGATAAACTAGAGGCCCAGTGCACAAATCCATGCACTGGTGGGGTCCCTCTGGGTGGCCTACAGGGATCGGGCCAAACACAATGTGCAGCTCCTACCTGCCGCTCCAGCTCATCCTGGCCCCACTGTGCCTGCCGTGGGCTCTCACCCAATCAGTCCCGTTTGGGAGAGGCTCATGCTGCCTCAGCAGTGCTCACCAGCCATGAGCCATGCGTCTGGCACCCTCCCAAGGGGAGTGGCCTGCTGGATCAGGCTGAATCCAGCTCTCCAACATCCCCAAGGGGTCCCGGATTGCGAGAGGGCACAGGCCAGGCTGAGGGACCCCACTGGTGCACCATCAGGCCAGGGAGGGACCACAGGAGGGCTCCAGGGTGTGTCGGGCCCGTCTTGCTCAGTCCTGATCAGCTGGACCCCAGCAGCAAGCTAACCTACCAGTCAGAGCACCTGCCCCCTGGTGGTCAGTGCACATCATAGTGAGAGTTGAGCAGCCTTAGCATATCATTAGCATATTACACTTTGATTGGTTGTTCGGTTGTTCTGCCGTTTGGTCTATTTGTATATTACCCTTTTATTATATAGGATAAGTTCTGGGGATGTCCTGTACAGCATGGTGACTATAGTTAATAACACTGTATCGCATATTTGAAAGTTTCTAAGAGAGTAGATCTTAAAAGTTCTCATCACACAGGGAAAAATGCAACTATGTGAGATGATGGATGTTAACTACACTTATTATGATAATCATTTCAAAATATATACTTATATCAACGCATGGGAGAAAAGATAAAGAGACCCCAGAGAGCTGTGTAGGGTGACAGGAGATGAGAGCCATCTATGAGCCAGGAATTAGATTCTCATCAGAGTGGATTCTGTGAGAGCCTTGATGTTGAACTTCCCAGCCTCCAAAGCTGTGAGAAATCAATGCTTGTTGTTTGTAAGCTATCCATCTCTGGTATTCTGTTATAGCAGCCCAAACAGACTAAAAGGGTTAAGGGGGAAATCCAAAGAAATCAATAGTATTTCATGACATATGAGAGTCATATGAAAATCAAGTTTCAACATCTATAAATACCATTTTATTGGAACTATATCCCTCTCCCTCATTTAGGTATTTCTACGGCTGTCTGTACTCAATGGCAGAGGCAGGCAGTTGCAACAGAGACCACAAGTGGCCAAAAACCTCAAGTATTTACCATCTGGTCAACCCTTGAGCTACAAAACTAGACCCCATGTACTCATCTCATTTCCCATGGTTCCCTAACACTTGTTCCCAGGAAAATGAAAATATGGCCTTGCTCTTTGACTTCGTCTCCCCGCCCCTCACCTTGTATGCCTTCCATCTGGTTTCCCTGCACTCTCCTTGGGCAATGCAAACCACAGGGCCCTCCTTTTCCTGAAGCCCTGGCCTGTCTTTCGCGGCCTGATTTCTCCTTTGCCAAACTCAGCCATCAGGACCACTGGGTTCAGCATGAGCGTGGACTTGCTTACTCGAGTTTTATTTGTTTTTCAGGATTGCTGATCTGGACCAGTCCATCTGAGTGACCCCAGCATTAACAGAGCCCTTGGCACCGAAAGGGCACCCGATAACTGTTCACTGAGTCAATGCTGACTTAATGGGCCATGTCATTTCTGGGCTTTCCTCACAGCACCCAGCATGGCTCTGGGTAGAGTGTCTAAAAGAAGGCTCAATTGATGGATTGATTTTCCTTCAAGATGTCCAACATGCCTGTCTCTCTCAGGCACCCATTTGTTCTCCACAAATATATTAAGCATCAGCACTGTGCTAGTTTCTAAGGTTACAAATTCAAATTAAGATAGAAACCACTCCTTTGTCATCTTGCAAATCAGTAAGAGAGGGAGGAGTGTGCTGTAAGCAGCCTGGTTTGGGGCTCCTCTCTGCTCATGCAAAGATCTCGCCTTCTACCAGGCATCTCTGAGTGCCTCACGTGGACACAAAACACATTCAATTCCAGAATGAAGGATGCGGCAGGTGCAGCTGCTGCCACCCTGTGCTGCCTGCTCCTCTTGGCACCAAGGTCCCTGCTGTGGCTTGGGGCCTGTCAGAGCCACTTTGGAGGACATGGCAGGTGTTTATCTCACTGTTCTATCCTGGCCTCCAGGTGCCACAGGTACAGAGGTCTCTCCTGGTGGCTGCCTGGGCTCCTGGGATGCTCAATGCTGTGCAGCCAGAGCGGTGTGATATGTGTCCCCCCAAACATGTGATAACAGCTGTGGCAGGGCCCCAGTTTGTTATAAGGTACAATGACTGTTCTATTCTGGACTGAATTGTGTTCCCCAAAAATTCAGGACCTCAGAATATGACCTTAATTGGAGATAGGATCACTGCAGAGGTAATTAGTTAGGATGAGGTCACACTGGAGTGGGTGGGCCTCCAGTCCAATATGAGTGATGTTCTTACAAAAAGTGTACATTTGGACCCAGAGACAGACATGCATGGAGGGAGGATGGTGTGAAGAGACACAGTGAGTAGCTGGCCATCTGTAAGCCAAGGAGAAGCACCGGGAGCAGAGACTTCCTCTCGGCCTCAGAAGGAACCCATCCTGGGAACTCCTTGATCTTGTCCTTCCAGCCTTGTCCTTACTTTAGTTTAAGCTGCCCCGCTGGTGGCACTCTGTCAGGGCAGCCCCAGCAGACTATCGCAAAGTGTTGCCCTTTAACAAATAGATGGCCAGATGTTTCTCCAGAAAAATGGGTTTATTCAGGAACAACAAAGAATTGCAATTCTGCACGAGTGGTTTAATGGCAACCACCAGCAAGTCCTAAGAAACAAAGGAGAGGATGGTTTTTGATGGACTTGGGAGGAGCTATTGTAAACAAAGAGTCCATTGGAAGAAACTGGGAGTACAAAGTGAAGTGACTTCTGATTGGCTGAGCTGTTACTGGGCCAGGAGGGATCTCTTCTTTCTCTTGCTGGAGGAGTGGTGTCACTTCCTGTGGGAAGACGCAGGTCAGTAAGTGCATGACATGGGTGAGAGTCCTCTCCTTTAGGCTGCATTTTCAATGAGGGTTCTGAGTATTAATTTCCACAAAAGATGCAGCTCTGCTTGTTGTTCCTCTGCCCCCTCCACGTTGGTACAGGGGAAAGGCCACCTTGGGATGTTTGACATCCAGGATACTGTCCTCAGTGTCCCCCCCTCCTGACAACCAGGACTGCTACCAGTGAGGATCAGTGGGAGGCCTTCCCCAGGAGGCCCTAGCCCCCTGCAAAGGCTGCCCTGCCCACCTGCCAGCTCCTACGGGCTAGACCCTGGTCCTGGGGGGTGGAGGGACCCACAGCCAGAGCCCTGCCCTCGGCTTGAGGAGGTGGCACCCAGCCATAGGTGCCAGCATGGTGCAGCGAGGCTCAGAGGGACTGCTGCTGCCTCGCAGAGAGACCCGAGCAGGGCGGGTGTGCAGGGCGGTTCCTGCAGAAAGACAGCTGGGCAGGAAGGAGAACAGCTCAAGCAGTGGGTGCCACAGAGCATTACAGAAGGATGGCGGACTCTGTCCCATGGGGAACAAGGCTCCGTGGTTGAGGAGGACGCACAGGATCGGACTGCACTTTGGAGCAAACAGCACCGGCAAGAGCAGCAGGTGCTGGGAGCTCCGGGCATCACTCACAGTCACCTCTGCCCTAAGTTTGGATGCATTCCTTCTCCTCACACATGTACACACGCACCACACACACATACACACACACACACACACACACACACTACACACAACACACTCACACAGACACTACACACACTCACCACACACAACACATACTCTCATAAATACACAACACACACTACTCATACACATTACACACACACACACACACACACTACATACACATGCCACCCACCACAGACAACATGCACATACACACACACTCTTTTCCCACTGTCTTCCAGATAATGTTAGCTCAGGAGTCACACCCTGGGAAAAGCTCTTTGTAGTTGAGAATGAACAAGCCAAAGGTGTTCACCTCTCTGAACTTAACCTTCTCTCCTGCTATATTCACTGAATGAGTTGTTATATGGATGAAATTAGGTTTTGATATTGGACAATGCTCTCTACCTTGGCATGAACGTAAGGCGTGCCGGCGAGAATGATGAGGATGACTACAAAGGTAACAATAATGGTGACTAGGATGATGACAATGATGGTGATGATGAACATGGTGATGGTGATGGCGGTGGTGATGATGGTGGTGAGGGTAATGATGGTGGTGGTGGTGGTGATGGTGGTGGTGGTGGTGATGAGGGTAGTGATGGTGTTGGTGGTGATGGTGATGATGGTGATGATGGTGGTGGTGGTGTTGATAATGGTGGTGGTGATGATGATGATGGTGGTGATGATGGTGGTGAGGGTGATGATGATGGTGGTGGTGGCGATGGTGGTGGTGGTGGTGGTGGTGATGGTGGTGGTGGTGGTGATGAGGGTGGTGATGGTGTTGGTGGTGATGGTGATGATGATGGTGGTGGTGTTGATGATGATGGTGGTGAGGGTGATGATGATGGTGGTGGTGGTGATGGTGGTGGTGGTGGTGGTGATGGTGGTGGTGGTGGTGATGAGGGTGGTGATGGTGTTGGTGGTGATGGTGATGATGATGGTGGTGGTGTTGATAATGGTGGTGGTGATGATGATGATGGTGGTGATGATGGTGGTGAGGGTAATGATGATGGTGGTGGTGGTGATGGTGGTGGTGGTGGTGGTGGTGATGGTGGTGGTGAGGGTAATGATGATGGTGGTGGTGGTGATGGTGGTGGTGGTGGTGGTGGTGATGGTGGTGGTGGTGGTGATGAGGGTGGTGATGGTGTTGGTGGTGATGGTGATGATGATGGTGGTGATGATGGTGGTGGTGACAAGGGTAATGTAGAATTGCCAGTGTAACCTACCTTCCAGGCTACTGAACCTCTTGATTGGGCAACCATCTTATGCTGCCCTTGCCACCACAGCCAAGAGGGCACTGGTTGGAAAATGCGGAAAGAGCAGCTCTGATCCCGGATATTCATACTCATCAAAGCACAGGGATTCTGCTGCTCATAGACCCTCTGTCTTTCATTCAGAAGCTTGTACCTAGCACTCGAATGAAGACTCAGGACTGCCTTGGCACCATCCACCAACCTGGTCCTTGTGTTTCAGAAGGAAGTCCTTGACTTGTTAGACTCAAGGGGTGAGCACCATAGACCTTCCACCCTGGTGAGTGAGGCCAAGCTAAGCTACTTCTTGCAGCCCATGGTGTGCTCCCCAGTGGGAAACTCAATTTAGCCAACGAAAATGGTAGTTCAGTGCTCATTCTTGCAAATTAAAAAGTGATCAGCAGTCCTTTGTCTCAGTCATATCCCTTTACCTCTGTCCTAGAAATCTGAGACTTGTGGCAAGAAAAATGCTGTCACTCAATCCCCACAGGCCTCTCAAGGCAAATTCTCAAGGCCTCAGGGCCTTACTCAGCAACTCTATCTTCCCAAGGGCATTGGATCTTTTAAAGGTTATCACTTGTAGACTGAATATTTTCAGTATTTTGGAACAAAAGTGAATTTCAGCAATACTCTACAAAATCGGTTTCTAAAACAGGTTTAATCTGAGGAGGAGAATTAGGAGCACGTGCCCAATGGCCATTAGTTAGCATAAGCAAAAATCTTGCACCTCTGAGGTCACTCAAGCACTGACAGAACCCGACCCTCGACCCTCGGGGCTCCCGTCAGCAATCCCACTACTGCTAAATATGTTATTAAAAGTTGAACCAAGCAATTCTTGCCAAACCCCAGGGGGGAAGTTTCAGGGAGTGAATAATTCTGAAAAGATTCTGGGCATCCATGTGCATGAAGGACAAAGTCTACCTAAGTCCGAGCCGTGGAGAGTAGGGGGGTTTCAAAACTTGGCTCATGTGAAATGGCAGCTCCCTCCATGTGTGGGATGCCAGTGCCTGGGCCCCCACCCATAGGCTCAGCCAGGAGGGGAGCTGCCTTCTTCCTCTTTTGATCACTGGAGAGGAACAAGCAAACTCCATCTCAGCAGTTTAGCAGGAAGCTGCTGCTGTCATTGCCTCTGGCTACTTATAAGGCCCCTGCAGCACCCCACGGGGCAGAGGCAGGGACTGCAGCCAAGAGGGAGCTCAGGTAGAAGCCTGTGAAGCATGCCACACACCCTGTGGTGGTGGAAGTAGGGCATTGAGCCATCCCTGGCACAGGCTAGGAGCACCTTCTCCCAAGGAAGCTCAATGACCTCTTCCTTACTGTACTCTCTCCTTTTCACTCCCCACCAATGATAGACAGTCTAGGTCCGTGGTCGGCGAACTGCGGCTCTCGAGCCACATGTGGCTCTTTGGCCCCTTGAGTGTGGCTCTTCCTAAGCCTTAGGAGTACCCTAATTAAGTTAATAACAATGTATCTACCTATATAGTTTAAGTTTAAAAAATTTGGCTCTCAAAAGAAATTTCAATCATTGTACTGTTGATATTTGGCTCTGTTGACGAATGAGTTTGCCGACCACTGGTCTAGGTCTTCTTGCCTTTACCGTCAGCACATCTTTATGACATTAGGTTCATTACTTAACCAATGGGAACCTCAATTTTCTCATCTGTCAGATGGGAATGGTCCTCTTCTGGTTACAAGAACAGAGACTCATTTATGTTACATCAGAGGAAGTTAGGAGACCCTTGGAAATCAGAATGGCAAGGGTCTTCAGCATGAGGCCATTGCACCAAGAGGAGGGGTCTAGCCATTGAAGGCCCTGGTAAGTGATCTGGATGGTGAGTGCCATGGGTAGCCCATTGGAGATGCAAGTCAGGACGTGATGTGACTTAATTTACATTTGAAGCATTACTCTAGCTTCTAAATTTAAAATGAGCTGTGCTGAGCAAGAGTCAAAACAGATCCCAATTTAATCTATAAGGGCAGTATTACCCTGATACCAAAACCAGATGAAAAGATTACAAGCAAACATCACAATATTCCTATGAACATAGATGCAAAAGTTCTCAACAAAACACTAGCAAACCAAAACAAACACTAGCAGCCCCAATTCTACAACATGTAAAAAGGATTATTCACCATGACCAAGTGGGTTGTTTCTCAGGAATGCAAGGTTGGTTGAATACCCCCAAATCAATGATGAGTCCTAGAGTTCTGGACATGTCTACTTTCTTGTTAAAATGAATCCCATGATGTCGTCGTATCCCTGAGTGAAAGGATACGGGAGAATATCTGGTTTGTAAAGGGTTTAGAGTTGTGGTTTATAGCTCAGTGGAGTCACATGGTAGTTAGAGTGATGAATCACCCCAGTCCTGGTATAACTCAAGTTCTTCAGTATATGTGAAGGATGGATGAAATGGGAGAAAGAACCCAGGTCCAATTTTAGGGATTGTTTCCTGCGAGCTTTCCACCCCGCCCGCCCCCCCCCCCCCCCCCCCCCCGCCCAAAAAAATATATCATGACTAAAGTGCTCATGCTCTCTGGACCCAAGCTGTGCCTCCCCACCCCGAAGACTTGCAAGCTACTTTGCAGAAGTGTGGCTTGTTTAACTAACGCTTAGAAGGACAAAGTGGCATCAGCTCCTAGAGGAGATCCTGTAGTTTTTACAAGTGTGACAAGCTGTAACCTGAGACCTCAAGGAGAAGAAAGGGATAGGACGATCTTTAGGAGGCGGGCTGAGGCGAGGACATGGAGCTCTGGGCGAAGGGTCGAGACAGGAGCAAAAGTCCAATGGCAAGGCTACTCCTCCTGAGCCTGAGGCTTCCATGGGAGCCCCCAGAGAGCCAGGATAAAAGGAGCCCACTGGGAAGAGGGCAAGGGGGCCTGGGAAACCCACCCGCGTCAGCATTATGCAGGAGTTGGGAAAAGCTGCTCACACAAAGTAGACAGCATGTGTGGGCTTGATTGGCTAAAAAAAAACAACACACAAAAACACAAGACAAACAACAAAATAAAGCCAAACTCGCACCTTTGCAACCTCTCACCTCTGCCTCTCAAGGGGCCATCAGTAGACACTTACTGTTCAGAAGTGACTTTACTGCTATTGGTCTTAAATCAGAAGCTAAAATTGTGAAATGGTCCCTGCCATTTGGTGTTAATGTTTGGTTTTGAGGCCAATCAGCTGAAAACTACAAATTCAAAGTATCTCTAAGTAATGGACTCAGAGCTTCCATTAGTTCTCTTTGCTAATTGAGGTTTCTATTCTGTCAAAGGATTCCAGAATGTTCCAAGGCTATTTGAGTTGAATCCATGTTGCATCATCTCCTTTGTCCAAAGGCAGTGAGGTCACCTCTGACAAGCCTGGCATCGTTTCCGTGTCAGTTCTGGCAAAGAAAGGATCATCCATCTACATTTCAGTGTGAAGGTCATCACAGGAAAGAAGCCACCCAGTTCTGCAGGGTCTCCAGTGCCCACAGGAGGATGCAGCAAGGATGCAAGTCAGGACGTGATGTGACTTAATTTACATTTGAAGCATGTCACCCAGCCTGGACTGCGCTTACTCCAGGATTGCAAAGCTCATCCACTTCCAGGCTTTCCTTCCAGAGTAGCAGCTTGACCAGAACATCTTGTGATTTTCTGGTAACCTCTGTACCTATTGCAGATTCTTGAAGTAAAGATTTATCTTCTTCATCTGCCCCAAAATATTCTCCCATGAATCCCAACTGGGAGTGAATGTCACGTGATCAAATAGATTTGCTCTCTCTCTCTCTCTCTCTCTCTCTCTCTCTCTCTCTCTGATAATCTGCCTAAATTTGTACTACAGGTCAGTAATTTCTCTTCCATGTCTCCAGAAGTTGATGTAAGTACATTAAGGAGCTTCCAGAAATTATTATTGAAGAGGAGGAGGAACAAGAGGCAGGAGGAAAAGGGCAAACAAAACAAAACTAAATCCCCGCCCGCCCCCCCCCCCCCCGCAAAAAAAACCCAAACAAAATAAGCTCTGTGAGGATAGGACTGGATAATTGGAAGAGAATGATATAGAGCGTTGGATGCCTTTAGCTATAAATAAATTGGAAAGGCTCATTCAGGGCACACAAGGCAGGATCTCTGGGAAAAGAGAGAACACTGGCTTGGAAAGCATAGCATTTTACTGGTCAACACTGCTGGTCGTGGACTATCCCTAACCGCAGATGATGTGCAGGTAGCATTCTTCCTGGTGGAGCACTAAGTGCCTCTCGTGGTTGCTAGGGAGACTATGTGAGGGAAAGCTCTAGAAAACCCCCATTAAACTGTTGTGTGTCATTCAATTTCAGGGACTGTTATTTTTGATCATCAAACAAAATTCGATTTGCATAAAAAGTATTTATCAAGGTGTTACTCACATGAAAGACACTTTAAATTCATGATTCACTTTCATCTTTACAATTACCCTGCAAAACTGATATTGGTCCATTGATTTTTTAAAATGAAAATAACTTATAGCTTGTCTATAAGAGATGCATCTAAGTGTTTCGCATTTCAGGGAAAATTCACCTGCACACAAAGTAACTCTACATGCAATTTTTGAAAACCACAAGAAGAACAACAATGTAGCATCTGGGTTTAGCTGAATTTGGCAGCACTAAACCCAGAGCTGAGTATTAAACACATACCCGCTTGGATGTTTATTGCAGCGGGGGACTGGCTGGTCAGAAGACATTCATTCTCTGGAAAGAAAAATACAGACAGATAAGAGTACTTGGTGAAAAGGAGAGAAAGGGCACGTTTCCCAGGTTCCCTTAGCTGCTAGGTACCACCTTACTCATTGGTGTCAGCTAGGTCTTCCCATGGATTTGCTCAAAGCACTGGCCTGGGCATCAGAAGAGAGGCACACAGTGGAGGAAGAGACAGGAGAAGGTTTTGAGTGAAGATGCTGTAGGGACAAAGGGTATAAGATGACCCAGGTTCTTCAAAGGTACCTCAAAGAAAGGCGTTTCTCTTAGCCTCGTGCATTCAAAACATCCTAGGGTAAAAAAAAAAAAAAAAAAAAGATGCAGACAAGAGAAGCGAGATAAAGCTAAGCTGGGAAGTGTTGTGGAATATAAAAGCAGAAAATGGAGATTCTGGACCCATTGGTAGGTATGAATTCTTAAAATAGAGTTTAATTTCAGCAGGGTATAAGGTGACTGTAAGTGCTAAGCAGATGCCTTTTTAAATAATAGCTATTGGCTGTAGCGTGGGCTGGGCGCTGTCCAAGGTGCTAAAGAAACAACAGTGGGTGGGACCCAGGGCCTGCCCTCATGTTGGTTCCAACCTAACTAAAAAAATCAAATAGGTAAGCAGGGTTATGAAACTAAAGACGATGCTCCAATAAGAAAGATCAAGATCCTAAGTACCCTGTGCAACCCTGACTAAGCCTGCGCACAGCAGCCATGGGAGGATGGAGGGGGCCGGGCATGATCCTCATTGTAAAAGTGAGGGGCAGCATGCAGATGGCCAATAAGCCCATCGAAAAATGAGCTCAACATCACTAAGCCTTAGGGAATGCAAATTGAAATTACAACGAGATGCCATCTCACACTATCACGATGGCTACTATAAAAAACAAACAAACAAACAAAAAAACAGGAAATAAGTGTAGGTGAGGATGTGGAGAAATTGGAACCCTTGTGCATGTTGGTGGTAATGTAAACTGTGGGAAACAAGATAAAGTTTCCTCCAAAAATTAAAAACAGAATTACCACTGGTCCAGCAATTCAGCCTCTGGGTATATACTCAAAAGAATTGAAAGCAGGACCTTGAAGGGTATTTGAATGCCCATGTTTCATGGGCATTATTCACAGTTGCCGAAATGTGAAGGTTCATTAGTGGATGAACGAATAAACAAAATGTGGCGCATACGTATAATGGAACATTTCCCAGCATTCAAAGGGAGGAAATTCTGGGCTGCCAGCATGGATGAGCCTGGAGGGCATTATGCTAAATGAACTAGGACAAGTGAGTACTATGTGAATCCACTTATACAAGGTACTTAGGGTCGTCAAAGTCATAGAGGCGAAACGTAGAGGGGTGGTTGCCAGGGGCTGGGGGGAGAGCTGGGCAGCTGGGGTTTCATGGGCACAGACTTTCAGTTTTGCAAGATGAAAAGAGTTCTGTGGATGGATGGGGTGATGGTGGCTCAACACTGTGAATGTATTAATGCCTCCAAGCTGTACACTGAGCAATGGGCAAGATGGTATGTTTTATGTTATGTGTATTTTATCACAATGGAAACACTGGGTGAGGGAGGCCGATGCCGGGAACTCAGAAGCAGAGGGTGCAGGAAACGGGAAAATGCCATGTACAGTATTTATTGAAAAGAATCCACCTATAAGGGACCTGTACAGTTCAAACCCATGTTGTAAAAGGGTCAAGTGTATGTACATACAAATCATGTCTCTGTAAAGCTGCTTTCAAAACAAACAAGCATTCTTATTGTCGTGTCCGCTGCACGAGAATGTCACTGTTATTGGTTCCAGTCCTTTACAGGGAACATGAAGCGATGAACTTGAAAGAAGAGCCCTTTGTGCCCGAGCAGCTCCAGGCAGCTCCCTCTGATCCCTGGGTGGCCCGTCTCCGCCCCACCAGGCCTCCCTCTCGTGGGATGCATGTCCAACCCCCTCGGAGGCTGGGACCATCCAGCCATCCTGCCAGCCTCCCTGGGAAGGACCAGGTGGCAAGCACCAGGCAGCAGACACTCACACTTCCCCCAAGAGGGCCGGGCTGCTTCATCAACACCATTTCCTTTCCCAGTTAATCCTGAGGATTGGATGCAGCTGTGTTCCTTCTCCCCGGTTCTTTCCTTTCAAAGCGGCTCCGTGCACTTTGATCTACAAAGGCCCAGTCTCTTGATGTGGAAGTTGTTCGTCTTAATTAACGATTTGCTACTCTGTTCTAATTTGTTCTAGATTTGTTCACTTTCAAGCTGCCACTTGGGCACCTGCTCTATTGAAGCAATGATGAAAGAATCCCGCGGTTACAGAACATGGAGTCCAGGCATGTGTGACCCGCCGCTGCTTCCGACTGGCACCTCCGTGTCCCTGCATAGCTCCCGGGTCAGTGGAGATGTGTGCTCCGAAGACAGGAGAGCCATGTACTGGGTGCCCGTGCTTTGGTTGGGACAAATATGGTCTTTGGGGAGAAGTCAGTTTCCTAAGGAGCAGGAATGACCTTCTACAACTTCACTCATGTCCCCCTCCTCCAAAAAGCTACTAAGACAAACGAGTCACAATTTTTGATACCCTAACACATCTCCAACACAAGACTCAGGAACACACACATACACACACACATGCATGTACACACATGTATACACACATGTACACACATGCGCGCACACACCATCTCCCTGGTATGTGTTCATTAAAGAGTGTCCCTGGGCCAGAACCCACCCAGCAGTCATGAGAGTCATGGAAATGGAAGGCCTCCACCACCGGCTGGATGTCTAATCCTGACCACACTCAAAGCAGGTGGCCTGAGGCCGTTTGAAGATGAAGATGCTGAGTCTGGAAGAGGTTGAGGCACTTGCTGGAGGCCACCAGGCATTGGACACCAGAGCAGGCGAGTCTGGATTAAAAGCTCATGCCTTTTCCATGGAGCCAAAACCCCTTCCTAACGGCCCCACGAGGGACACCACACAGCTGGAGCACGGCCTTCGGAGGAGTTCCAGTGTGAGAGCGAGACCCAACCACCTGCCATGCAGCCTCCACATCGAAATTAAAGTTTGTGACTACGGACCTGTGTCCCCTCCCATGTGTGCCAAGCAAAGGACCTAGGCCACTTGGGCAGATCAGCAACACCCTGGCATCAGGCCCTGGTGACCATCGCTGAGCCACACCAGGCGTGTAGGGTGCGGAACCACTCTACTCAAGGATGACCTCATTGTAACTAAGTCCACCGAGCGCTGGCTCTTCGCTCCAGGGTGCGCTGAGAGGAGGACAGCACCTGTGTGGGCACCTGTGTGGGCACCTGTTTCCCTCCCTGTGCTGTAGAGACGTCCTCTGTGTCCCTGTTTCCCTTGGGTGGTACGTGGGCTCAGGCCCCATGTTGCCTCCTGGGGGCCCAGTGTCTGCCCAGTGGTTGTCCTGAGGTGCTGATGAGGGCTAAGGAGGAAGGAAGCTGGATTGTGGTCTGAGATCCCAGCCCAGATCCCAGCCCAGCTTCCCAGTAGAAAAGGTGATATATTATGTCTGCATCCTGTCAACCTTCAACTAGTTTGACCTTCAACTACTTTGGGACTTGGGAGTGAGATAAATTGGAGAGGAGGCTGGAAAGGACTGGTTTCTGAGGGCCAGAATTCATGGGTGGAGAGAAGGAAGCTTGGCTGGGACAGGGCACAGCTCTAAGCCATCACACAGAGGAGCTCCGTGTGCAGAGCGGGGAGCTGGGCTGGCGGGTAATCAGTGAAGCCGTGCACGGCAGTCACCTTGACCTGACTCAGCCAGGCCCAGCTGGGCCCGGCAGGGAGTGGAGAAGCAGACAGAGTCTTCGTGATCCCAGCCAACAGAGCTGCCGGGCATGGGCTGTGCGGGCAGCAGCGGGCAGGTGCTCCCGAAGGCTCTCTCTCCAATTTTCTCACCAGCTCCGCATTTATACTCGGAGAGATTTGGGTATAAATTTTCCTCTTCATCGTATCTGACCTTCCTCTAAGGTCAGGGCAGAGTGATCCAGTCATTGTGTGGCCTTCTGCATTCACTCTGAGATGCAGAAATGTGCTCGTGAGGATTCTGCATTTGGTAGGCATGGTAGTTCTTATTAATAAACAAATGAAACTGTGTAAAGTCCCACATAAGAGAGGAAAGTGGAGGTAAAGTTGAAGGACATTCACATAAATCTGAAGGTCAAATTAACCTTACATGACACTGGGACCTGGAACATCTGAGGGTGGGATGACACAGACACTCCCACACCCCGGGTGGCAGTTAGAAGAGTTTCAGGATGTAAAGGGGACTGAGCAGAGAGAGGTGAGTGCAGGCCCAGCCCATGCCCGCCCTGGGCCCCAGGCCTGCGGAGTCACATGCTGAGCACAGCGAGGTTTGGGGAAGGCAGAAGGGAGAAGGGTTGGTCCCACTGGCCAGCAGGCAACTTCAAAATCACCCGCAGCAGCTGCTATTCAGGAATCTGCTGAGGGCAATTCTCCTGGTGAAATGGAATAAATGCTGAGAAGTAGAGAGAATGAACTCTAGGAGTTAGGTTTCACTGGCCAGAGCAATTCTGCAGCAAGAGGCAGAGGTAGGTGCCAGGGTGGCCAAGACACTGTCACTGCCCACCCTCGATGCAGCACCGGTGCCAGGTGAGCAGGGCTCAGAAGGAAGTGGAAATGCAAAGTCCTTCTAGACTTAGCATGTGCACAGAGGAACACAAATCTAAGACCTGGTGATTAAACTTCCTAAATTTTGCACAAAGATAAGACATGTCAGATGCTACTCTTTGATAGAGGAAACAGGGGTGTTTGACTTTTCTTTGTATCAGACAGCCATTGCTACAATAATGCTGCTTAACAAACAAGCCCAGAACCTCAATATTTATTTCTTATCCATAGGTTCGTGTTGGGCTGTGGTTCTGCTGCACTCAGTAGGACCTGCTGGGCTTGGCTCCAGGCTGTGGGCTTAGCTCAGGTCTGTTCAATGAATCTCTTCATTCTCCTTAAAACGGTGGCTATCGAGGCAGGTGCCTTTTATGGCAGAATAGCAAGAAGCCGGGCCAAACCATGCAGGCCCATGGGAGGCCTCAGTTAGCATCTTGTTTTCTAACATTCCATTGGCCAGTGCAAGCAAGT
Source organism: Myotis yumanensis (assembly GCF_028538775.1). Taxonomy (NCBI): domain Eukaryota; kingdom Metazoa; phylum Chordata; class Mammalia; order Chiroptera; family Vespertilionidae; genus Myotis; species Myotis yumanensis. Next base: position 32,868,711 of record NW_027223759.1, read on the forward strand.
CATGAGACAGAGCTCAAAGGCAACCAGAGATATTGGCTATCCTCCCCACATCCCACTGCGAGGTGCATAGTCATCTGGGGGAAAGTCTTTCAAAGAGGGGGAAAAGGACTGGACCCACAATCCCATTCACCACTTTCCTAATAGGAGATTTTTCTCAGAGGCGTGTCGACCTGTAGGGTATGTTATAGACACATGGTACAAACACTCCAGACAAGAGTGAAATCAAGAGCTTTCTTTCACATTCCCTCTGTCTTCTTCTTTGCAGCTACACCAATGTCCAGGCGGCCTTTGGGCATGCTGTTGGCCTTGCACTTTTGGAGAATCTTCGGATCACATTGCACAGGCTCAGGTGAGCTACACAGCACAATGAGTGGGACACAGTTTAAGACAATTTTTGAAACAGAGTGTATTTTTAGTCTCAGGCACAATACGTCATGTGGCAAATTTGATTAATGTTCTATTCTCTACCTTCCAGAATCGTCCTGGGGAAAAGACTAACCTGCTTACCCATGTCCTGGACCCCCGCAGGATACACAAAGGAGCAGGAGTTAAAATTAGGGCTCTTCCTTCCGGATGGGTCCAGCCACAAATCCCTGTAGACCATCAGCCTGATGGTGCCGTCCAGTGGGCTGAGAGCACAAAATGCAGAATCCGTGTTTACCCTTCACTTCTCACACTTCCAGAGAGGGGATATATTGGTCAGTGTGGGCTGGGTTATGCTGCTGTAAGGAAGAAGTACAGGCACAGGCCACAGTGGTGGAACCCAGGGAGTGTTCAGCTCCCCTCTGCTGCAGTAAGTACACCGAGGTCAGGCATAGGGCAGGACACCCATCTCCCTTTGTCCCCAGGCAGGGGATCCAGTGCCAACAAGGCAGGCATTCTGAGTCTTCCTGCTCTGCAGACCTTGCTCTCCTCCAGGTGCGTCAGCCCAAGGGCTGGCTTGGGAGCAAGGCTGACGAGAACCCCAGGTGGGTCCATAAATCTGAATAAACTCTCCCATATTCATTTACCTCTTAAACAAACAAACTCTCTTTTGTTGGTTTTAAAACAATCTAGTGTCGTATTTCTTAGGGCTTATTACTAATTAGGACCCTAACACCCCCAAAGTCCATCTTTATTCACTTGATTTTTTTAAAAAGTTTTAGTAATTTTTTTGTTAAAGTTTCATGAACGTAGAACACACATACAGAAAGATACACAAGGTGAGTAATAAACAGATGAATGAATTCTCATAAAGACGCACATGTAATTAACACGGAGATTATAACATTCCATCCCTCAAAGCAAGAAACAGAACATTCCCAGCCCTGTGTCCCCTCCTCCCCTTATGTTCACTTTCAATAACCAGCCCCCTCTTCCCACCATTCTGACCTTGAACATCATAGATTCACTTTGCCCGTTTTAAAACCTCACATAAACAGAATCGTACAGTTTACGTTGTTGGTGCCTGACTTCTGTTGTTCCGTATTACATTCTCGAGCTTCATTTATGCTGGTGGGAAGAGTTCTGATTTGTCCATTTCCATCTTGGTGTGAGAACCCACTGTACGTCTTCCTCTCTTGTTGGACTCTGGGGCTGTTTTTGACCATTGTGAATACTGCTCCTATGAAAATTCTAGTGTGTGTGTGTCTTCTGATGAACCATCACCTGCTTTCTGGCAGGTATGTACCTGCGAGTGATATCCCTGGGGATCAGGATGTAACAGGGCACATGTTCATTCAGCTTCTAGAGTGCTTGTGCCCATTTACACTCCCTTTAGCCGTGTATGAGGGGAATAGGAGCCCCAAATGCTCACCAAAACCTGGCCTGATGGCTTTCACCTGAGCTACGCCGGTGGCTGTGGAGTGGCACCTTCTTGTGGTTCAATGTTGTATTTCCCTGACGACTAAGGAGACTGAGCACCTTATTGGCCACGTGCAGAGCTTCTTTTGTGAAATACTTGCTCATGCCTATGGCCCATTTTTTATCAGGTTTTCTTTTTTTCTTTTCACTATGTAAGAATGCTTGATATTTTCTACATATGAGTGCTGGGTCAGGGATGTGTCTTGAAGATACTTCTCCCTCTCCATGACTTACTATTTCCCTATCGCCTTTTATTTCCCCACGTTAGCTAATAATTCAAACAGAGCCATTTCCCCTGCATCGGAACAACTCATCATAGGTCTCTGTGCATCAGGAATGGTCCGATGTTCTGGTCCTAACTTTTCAGCCTATCATTGAGTGCCTTTCAGATTGGTTTATGAAGAGGTGGGCCATCAGGGTCCTCCTCCTGAATAAAGCAATGCCACAGTCCACTCAAACGTGTAGCTTCTTACATGGGACCCTAGTGGGAAATATTCTTTTACTCAGAGGTATCAGCCAGAATTCATATCAACCTGCCCTAAATCCAGCCATCTTCCAAGATATTTCCACCTCTATTTCAATCATATTTTTTAGAGAGAGGGGAAGGGGGGTGGAGAGATAGAGAGAGAGAGAGAAACATCGATGTGAGAGAGACACATCAATTGGTTGCTTCCCTCACTAGCCCTGGTCAGGGTTGGGATCAAGCCTGCAACTGAGGTACATGCCTTTGATGGGGAATTGAACCCGGAACCCTTCCATCCAAGGGCCAATGCTCTACCCACTGAGCCAAACTGGCTAGAGTTATTCCTCTTTTTTAAACACAAAGGGGCCACCACCAGTCCTGGGAACTCCCACTGAAGGAAAGTGCAAGCAGATGTGTGTCCCGGCCTTGGGGACAACCAAGGCTCCTGTTTCTCCCCCAGGAGGCTCACACTGCCCCGCCTGGGAGCTGGGCTCAGGCGTTCCCAAGACGTATTTAGATAGGAATTTAAGATACACATATTCCAAACGTGTCTGTGAATGACTGTTTATTAAATGATACAAATATGCTCTAAACATGTATACAAACATAAAAACATGTTTAAAACAAAAAAGTCACATCTTTGATTCTAACTCGGGGCTAATAGTTTTCAATATCCAAGAAATGCTCCTCTTTGATGTTTGTCTTTCAACATTTGATGCTCATTTTTCAACATCTCGCATCCATTGTTTTCTATTCTGCTGAGCGAGGCCAACGAGGAGTTATTTTTTATAAAACATGGGAGCCGGAGCCGGCGCCACACGCGCTTTGATGTCATTGTTCTTCTGACAGCTCTCTCTGCGGAATTAAAAATTATTTGTGGTCTTGTCCTCATGTGAGACCATGAAGGAAATAAAACTATAAACACGCCGCTCATGGAACTTCCAAGTAGTACCGACTGGGAAAGACACTCCTACTGCAGCCTCAGCAGAAACGCTTGTTGCTGCTAATTAAATGACTGATTCATAGGGTCACTGCTTTATTCACGGTCTTCATAAAAGGCACAGTGACAGCACAGAAGTACAGAACCACTATAACAACCTTCTAATATGCCCTTTGACACCCCACCCACTGTTCTTGTGCTTATTAAAATTGTCAACTTTTCAAAAAAAATAAAAATAAAATCATCAACTTTTCTTGAAGCTGATCTGAGAGAAGGAGGCCTGAAAAGTCTTACAACTCACCCAACAGGCAGTGGCAGGGGGTGCGCATATTGGGGAGAAGTTCTATTTTGCAAAGTTATATCATGTATCTTGTTTAATTCAGTTGTAACTATAGCAACTACCTATAATTGGAGATCAGTGAGGAGTGATCCCCATGAAAATTAACTTTGCCTTGGGCCATTTTATTTAAAGCATAAATATTTTGAGGAAGGAACAGTTAGATGTTTTTGAAAGAGAAGGGAGTAAGGAGGGGAAACTCAGCACGTGTGTGTGTGTGTGTGTGTGTGTGTGTGTGTGTCTTCCTTACTTCTCCTGTTTAGTTTCCTGAACCATAAAACTGGGGAAATGACCAATAGAAAGGAAAAACACATTTGAAAAATATACATTTAGTTACATTCATTTTTAAAATGCACTACTTAGAAACAGAACACATTTGTTCTAATTTATATGCATGAACTGCAACCATGACACAAGCGATACCTGTTTGGGACATGAAATAAAACCCCGTTACTGCTGAGGATGAGGGGTCAGTACACTCTCTCCCAGAAGGAGGCTGGGTTGGGTCATGGACATGGGCAGCATCCAGATTGCTGCCTGGGGGCCCAACCGACAGCACAATTTACTGGCTGCATCAGCTCGGACAAGTTTCCAAATTCTTTGAGCCTAGGTTTCCTCATCTATAAAAGGGTCATCGTAGTACCAGTCTCTTTAAAATCTTTCTTCTTTAGTAGTTAAGGTTTTTAAAGCTTGTATGTTTGAAGTGACAACACACTGTAGGTTTGATTTGTATTTTACCATTACTACTCATTTCTAAATCATTTATAAATTTACTTTGACAGTAGTTGGTTTGCTCTTTGACTTAAAACTATTTGAAAGAGTACATTCAACCCTAGCTGGTTTGGCTCAATGGATAGAGCGTCGGCCTGCAGACTGAAGGGTCCCAGGTTCTATTCCAGTCAAGGGCACATGCCCGGGTTGTGGGCTCAATCCCCAGTAGGAGGCGTGCAGGAGGCAGCCGATCAATGATTATCTGTCATCATGGATGTTTTTATCTCTCCCCTTTCCCTTCCTCTCTGAAATCAATGAAAATATATTTTTTTAAAAAAGAAAGAAAGCATGCATTCACCATGTCCAAGCACTTACAATTGGTCTGTTTTATCCATCTGCAGTCTGTTTCTAGATTCAGTGCATTTTGGTTAAATAGGAGACCTGTAATCACGTTTCTCTTTAGCCTACGTATAACCAAATTTTGTAAATAGTCCATGGTTATTTGGGAGGAAAAGACCTTGACTCTATTTGTAGGACACAAAATTCAATATCTACTAAAATAAATACATTCATTGTAATGTACAAGTCCCTTTCTCCCTTATTTATTTCTTGTCTCTATCTGGCAGATTCTGAGTTGGTGCATTAATTATAATTATCATTCCATTCTTATTGTGTTTTGATCATTTCTCCCAGCAACTCTAAGATTTGTACTTTCACATGTTTCAGGGTATGCCCATTTGTGCATCAAACACATTCATGACTTTACCCATAGGAGCATTTTTATAGAGGATGAGAATAAGGACTAGAGAGCTGTTCTAGCTTTTCCTTGTTATGGAACAACTTTCCTGCCTCTGGTGTAACCTCTTTAACCACCAAATTTGGCCAAACCACACGTTGTGCACAGAAATCAGTTTGCTCAGTAATTTCACTAATGTTCTCAGAGACTCAGCTGGTATCTTTCCCCTGAATGTCATCCAGCCACTTCGTGGCGCTCGTTAACTCTTCCAACGCATTAGTTTACAATTTCTTAAATGATGGGGTCGCCATGACAAAATGAGCAGGGTCTAATTTGTACCCAGACATGGGTTTCTACTTTTGGCAAGACTTGCTCTTTTTCATCCTCAAAAATTTACTGTGAACATTAAAAACTCAACCACAGTTGGGGTATTTCCAAAGTGACGTTGAGTTAAGCTATAATTCTCATTTTGCCTTGCTAAATAAAATGGACTCTGTCCCAATAGGAAAGAAATTTAAATCCATTTCTCAGTCCTAAGTTCATATCCATCCATATTTGGAGTTTGATAGTTCATGAAATTTGAAGAGGTAATAAGAAGGATTTCCTCCCCCTCCCCCCCCACCTTAAGATCATCTTTCTGGGAGAAAGAACTTATTTTAGATACCTCTTTATATACTCTATGCATTTATGCTGCCATTCCTTAATCATAAATCTCAAAGAAGTGAAATTGTCATATCAAAGGGTGAGAAACTTGAAATTTTGATGCATAATTTTAAATTGTTCTTGGAAATGCTTATCCCAATGCACACAGTCAGATCTGGTGTGTAACAATGCCCTCACCACACCAGACACTACCAATCTCTTATGTTTTCGGTCTGGTAGAAAAAAATATATGTATCAACCCTCAAATTTGCATTTCTTGAACTGCTAGTAAGTTTTTTAGATTTTCCTAAATTGATTTACTTATTTACTTTTCCTGTTTCATTGATATGTCATTGACATGTAATGTTGCATAAGTTTAAGGTGTGCAACAGCATGATTTCCTGTATGTATATATTACAAAGTGACCATCACAAGCTTGGTTTAAAGTCCTACTGCCTTAAATTCACGAAGTTTCAGTTTTCAGGACTATCTACTAGTATGTTCAGTCTTAAGGGGAAAATACGTTGTTTTGTTTTGTTTTGATTTGTTTGAGAAACCAGAGAGCAATTCTGCGGGTTGAAACAGAGTCCTGAGGCGAGACTGCCTCCCATTTGGTATTTGCCACGAACACTGGAGAGTTCTGATCACAGTCACAGAGCCTCCATTACGAACTTCCCTCTGAGACTGAGGTTGACTAGATGGACGGACGGTGTCATTAACAGTCCTGAGTCACAGCCAGTGCCGAAGGGCCTTGATGAGGACCCAGGGAGAAGCTTACACACGTGGTGCGCCGTTTCACTGTGTGGCACAAGACCAGCATTTCCTCTTTAGAGCCACCGCATCTCTTTGGCGACTGAACATGTGTGCGGCCAGGGACAAGCCTCCTAGCCCGGTTCTAAAGCCAATGCCAATCAGCCAGTAAAATGCAGGTGGTAGGGCTGGTCTACTCAAGGAGGAGTTGCTAATTCTTCATCCTTAAGGAGTGAGGACAAGGTTTAGAGCTCTTGGAATATGCACTGTCTCCAAAGCATGAAGAATTTATTATCTATTTTCCTAAACAAAGCAATAATTAAATCACTCCAGATAACTAATACCATGTTTTCAGGAGCCGTGAGTGACGATAAGCTAATATTTGTACAGTTGACCTTAAAAAATGACAGCTAGAAGCTCTTGGAGAGATGCCCAGAAAGGCACCAATTATCAGAGGATTGAGCAACGCTGTGGGGAATGGAACTTTCAGAATTCTTCAAAAAATAGTTTGCAGTTTTGTAAATGACTGTGTTAGAGTGAGTGTGGCATTAGTCTCTGACGGTATAATTACAGTTTAATTGTATAGCAATTATGTGTTCAATAGTAATGGAGGGGAAATCCGGTACCCAGTCAGCTGCCACCACCATAAAATGTAGACTTTGTAATTCCTACAGCTGCTTTCTGGTGGCTGTTTGATCATTCAGTTGTATTTGGGCATTTACAAAGATGGTGAGAATTCTCTCCAAGGCTGTTGGACACACAAATACCCCAAAGAAACAGCCACTGTCTATCCAAAGCTCAGCTAGAGGCTATTTGACAAAATGTTCTGAAAGCATATTTAGGAAAATATTCCCCATTGTGCAATCAGCTCCCATGGGACAATGAAGTCTCCAGAGAAAAAAGAAAGCCTTTTGCAGGGGGCTGAGCGGGTGCAAGAGCGTCATCCAAGATTCTCCTCTGACGGCCCGTTCAGAACTGTTCTGCTTTCTTTCTGCTCTAAATGTGAAATAAGTCAGGCTGGGAACCACAACTAGCATTAATGAGCAATGAACCGATCCGTCATCCCAAAAATTCGAGTGTTATTTTCTCTCCCATTTTACACTTCTCATCCCCCCACCTCGCTCACTTAGACATCTGTTGTCTGGCCTCTAAAAGGCCTGGAGTGGCAGAGAGGGGGAACCTTTCCAGTGAAAGGTGAAAGGTTCCTGCTGCCTGGGAAAAAAGTGTGTGCCAATTTCTGTGGTGTAAATACTCCCACCATGGCTTTCAGGCAACATGATTCCACTCAATGCACAGTTGAAAGAAATGCACACAATTTGCCTTCACAATCCTCTCTCTCGTTTCAGGATTATTTGAGAGTAAGTTAAAGACTTTATATCCCCCTAAATATTTCAGATCACACTGTGCATGTATTTTAAAAAACAGACAGACATAATGTTCTTCAATTTCATTGGGGAACTAGATATTATTATTCTTATTTTCTTCCAAGAATCCAAAACCCATATCTGTATTTTGGGAACCACCAACCCCAACCTCATGAATCTTGGTAGGAAGCAGAACCGGAAATGCCAGAGCCTCTCTTTCCCAGCATCCCCTTGCAGGTGGGGCATGGTCATGTGACCAGGCTCCCCCCATCAGGTGCCCACCTCATCTTTTGACTTGGGAGTTGGTGACACACATCACCCTGCATTGTAGGCTGATGGTGGCTGTGGTGTCTGATGGTGCAGCCCGGCCTCCCTTCTCCTGCCCACTTCTCAGCTTAGTTCCGGGAGCTGCTCCAATCCCTTTCCATGAGCTCTTTCCTTCTCGCTAAATCACCGGAGCTGCCCCAGATGCCGTGGCACTGGACTGTGGGGGTTTCATGCTTCCACCACAAGTGTCTCACCACACAGAGAACAATATGGAGTCACTGTCACAGTAAATGTAGAACCAGGACGGGAACACTTTCCCCTTGCTCACTCTCTGAAAATGACAGAGGGCAGCACTCCTGGAGTCAGGCTTCCTGGGCTACTGTCTTGGCCCCACACCTCCTGACAGAGCTATAGAACCTAGGACGGGCCTCCCTCCTCTGGGCCTCAGTTTCCCTGCCTCTCTAGCAGGGAACCAGTGGGGGTGGTGCTCACAGGATGGCTGTGAATAGGAGAGACACCTGTGAGGTATCTTATACGGCTGGTGCACAAGGTGGGCTCTGTGGCCTTGCTGCCAGGTCTTAGAATGTTCCTGCTGTCACTGTACGTCTCTACCGCCCACAGCAGCCTCTCAACCCCCTAACATTGGAGATAAACTATATGTTTATCCTTTAACACAAACTGTATTTTACAAAAGCAATTTTCAAGGTGTTGAAATCCGGTCATGAACCCCAAAGACACTCACATTCTCCGGGTGTGGGTATAACCTGGTGAAGAGCCCCTTGTGCAAGGAATCGACAGGTCTGGGTAGGAGTCAACCAGGTCTGGGTAGGAGTCAACCAGGTCTGGGTAGGAATTAACCAGGTCTGGGTAGGAGTTAACCAGGTCTGGGTAGGAGTCAACCAGGTCTGGGTAGGAGTTAACCAGGTCTGGGCAGGCTAATTACTCCCAGATGTAGCGTAAATCACCCTCCATCTGTCCTGCCCCAGGGAGGGCAATGACCTTTCGGCAGGACTGCTAACTCTGCCTGTCACAGGCTTTGAGAGGGGACGTGACTTGGTTTTAGGCAGCAGAGTTGATACTGGGTCAGGGGCCTCTGGGTTTGAAAGTCTGAACCATTTCATCGATGGCAGCGGACAGTTAGCAGGACACCGGGTGCAGGGGTTGGTGGGTGGGGGGAGGACACGGGGAAGGTGCTTTCTCTTGCATGGAGAATGGGTGATAAACTGGTGCCCCTTTTATAAAAAGCAACCAGGTAACATGCTCCAAGAGCCTTGAGAGTATTCACAACCTTTGTCTAATCTGTGAGGGACTCAACCAGAGACACAGCCAAAGCTTTAAAATCAAAATGGTTTATTTCAGCTTTATTTATAAAGGAAGAAATGTAAAAGACCTAAAATAACAAAGGGTGGAAATGACTTCGAAATTATCATGCCTTCCTTTATGCAGCCATCAAAATCCATGATTCAGTAGCATGAGAAATTGCTCATGTGGTAACGTTAAGTGAAGAAAAGGACATAAAACTATACTCAGTATATCATATGTGTATCATATATATGGAAACAGTATATCTTATATGTATGTGGAAACAAAAAAAAATGTTAAGAAGAATTCTAGATGGGTAGAGACATCATTGGTAATTTACAGTATTTTCTAAAATCCCTACAAGGAGATTTTGTAAAAATACCTACAAAATTCTCTAGTGCACATTTTATTTAGTTTATTTTACTATTTTTTCACCAGCTTTATTGAGATATATTTGACATATAAATTACGTAAGTTTAAGAGATATAACATGATGAATCGATACATGTATATATTTCAAAATGATTACAACATAAGGTTAGTTAACACATCCATCACCCACATAACTTCCTTTTTTGTAGTGAGAACATTTAAGATCTATTCTCTTACCAATTTTCAAGTATACAATTGGGCATCGTTAGCTATAGTCACTGTGCTGTACCTTAGACCCCACGACTTATTCATCTTCTACCTGGGAGTCTGTGCTCTGTGCCTACATCGCCCCCACCCCATCCCCACCTCACCCCCACCTCCGTAGCCCCTGGGAACACCATTCCACTCTGTTCTAGTGCACATTCATGTATAAAAATGAACACATACAGCAAGGAAACTAAATGGTCTGGATTCCAATAATAAAAAGAAAATATTCTGATGAGATTAGATTAAAAGCAAAACTAAATAAATGAACCTGACATCCCAATTCATAGGACAAAGTTGAAATCTATTAAGAAGGGGTAAATCTTGTCACTTAAAATGAACGCATTATAGAATTAACCAGGAAAGGATGTTCTCAGACGGTACTCAGGGCAGTGCGGTGGGCAGAGCCGAAAATCCTAGAAAATCAGTTGTGAATTTGAGTTTCTGCCATGAACCGTCTGTTGGCCAGAGGAGTGTGGGGACCCCGTCTCTCTCTGCATCATTTTCTTCTCCCCTAACAGCAGAACACTGCGGGGACCTCTCCGTGCTGCGGTGCAATTAAATGTACTGTCTGTGCACTCTCATCATAATATGTGTAACTAGCTGCGCAATAAATTTCCTTTTCATTTCCTGTGCTGAACGGCTTCACAACAAAACAGGCAAAGGAAAATGTATTAGACATGCGAGGGAAATGATAGACAGCAATGCAATTGTTGTGTGAGATTGTAACTCACTGTTGCTCCGATTCAGACAATGGCAGCCACCGCCAATGGCTGTCTGGAGAGCAGGAGATGTACACAGGCCTGTGTAACCGGCACAGCTGCACAGTGTCAGTTACTTTCAAGATGTAAAATCATATTTATGTGAAGTGATTATATTTTTCCAGGGTCATAAATAAATTCTCCATAAATGTTAAAGAAGTAAAAATCTTATAATCCACATTTATGACTCCAATATAATATCTAATATTAGTATTTATGTTTAAACTGGAAAAACTCCATCCCCTGCAACATTTTCAAGTGCTCTTCTGAATAGTAATTGTATGTGACAAATGAAATAAACATTTTAACAGTAATTTATTTGGAAAATAAAGTACTCTGTATTGAAATAAAAGTAAAATAATAAGTAAAACCATGCCTTCAAAATGTAATTGAATATTAGATTTTTCGATGCAGGGTTAATTTAAGAGCTCTTATGTAATAAAAAAAATCACAAAAGAGACATTCAAAGGATTTAGTAATTAAAAATGCTTAAATATATAAATGAGGACAGAGTGAGATAAAACATTCCCAGAAAACATCCACAGTCCATACAGTGCTCACAAAAATTGATTAGAAAAAAATTAAAGATCCCACAGATAAATGGACAAAGGATTTCCACCACAGAGCATGCTTCATTAACTCATATATAATAGATGGGAAGCAAATAAGAACATTTAATTAAATGCCAATACATTCTTCCCACGTGCTGAACGTCACTCTAAGCACGGACGTGTTAACTCCTTCACCCTCACAAACACCCAGAGATGGTCCAGCTACAAACCTCCACCCCTTCAGGGTACACTGAATGACACCAAGCGAAACCACTGAAAAGTGACTTAGTGCAATATTGAGATTGCTCCCGGTCTCCCACGAGAGTAACAAAACCAGTGGTGGCTCCCGTTCGTGGGTCACTGTCATTTTCAAAGCCCCATTGTATATCAGCTCGTTTTCTGTTCCACCCTCTGAAGTTTCAGGGCTGCGTTCGCCTTGTTCGCCTTGGGCCTAATGAAGCTGAGAGGGGCAGAGATGTGCCCAAGACAGCACTGACCTCTGACGGCCCTGCGGGGCGCTCTGAGCTCACCTGCACCTTCTTCTCTCCGTTAGCCACTGCACCTGCCAATTTTATAGACGGAGGGAACGACGGCGAGGAAGTTCAAGTAAGAATCTGAACGCACAGCCAGTGAATGGGAAAACCAGGGCTTGAACTCAGCAGTTCTGAGTCTGAACCCACGACCCACACACGTAACCCCCAAGGCAGCGGGCCTCAGAGTGTGGCTCCCAGACCAGCAGCCTCCTATCATTCGGGAACTGGTTAGATGCAGATTGTCACCCACCGCTCTGGGTGAAACTCAGCAATCTGTCTGTTTGCAAGTCCTCAGTGATTCGGATGCCCTCATCTGTGTGTGTGTGTGTGTGTGTGTGTGTACACTTATATACATGCACCTGTGAACACACATGTACCTGGCTGCGAACTGGTGAGACGAGGGCCCAAATCCAGGTTCAGGTCCGACTCTGATTACAGAGCAGCTTTTCTCAGCCCCTGCTGAACACTGGATCACTCGGAGGGTTTAAAAGCAATTTGTCAACAATAAGAACAAAAGACACAAAGAAACAAAAAACAGTGTCCTGACCCCACCCCAGAATAGTTAAGTCAAGGTCGGTGCCAGCACTGTCTTTGTTTAAAGCTCCCCAGATGCCAAACATCTGTTTTCCCCGATGTTTTATAATCCTTGGCAATTGGTTCACATCCAAGAACCAGGCCCTAAGAACGGGACAGTCACCGATGGGGTCACTGTAGGGGTCAGCCTCCACAGTCAGCAATCGCTGGGCTGTGCCTTTGGGAAACCTTCATGTTTTTTCTGTGAGTGTTCTAAGTGTTTGAGCCCTAAGATGAACAGTAAGTGTTCACCTCTGGCTGATCAGAAGTCCCCAGAGTAGGTTCTCCTGGTCTCCTTCCCCAGGAAGGGGTCAGGGGTCAAGTGGGGAATAAGCCTGGTGTCTGAGTTTCTATATGAACCCTTCCACGGGGCCTATGGGGGCTGTGATGTAAGTCAGATTGCTCCCCTGCTTCCCTCCTACAGGTTCACCTCTGTCCTCCCTTCTTTCATGCTACCTTTGTGGGTTTACAGTTTTTTATTGTTTCCGTGATATTTCAGGAAGAAGAGTTACCCCATGCATGTGCTAAGTTTGCCACTCCCAACCAAAAATTCGTACAAAACGTCCTAACAGGGTCCTCCTTTAGCCCAGTGTTGTGTCGAAACACACTCCCTCAACTCTCTAGAGAAGCAGCCACCTCCCATCCTTCTGTACTTACACTGTTCTCTCCTGCCACAGGGCCTTTGCACATGTTCCTCTCTCTACCAGGGATACTCTCCCCTCACATTCTGCCTGCTTAACCCCTTCTCGCGCTTCATAGTTCTATCTGTGCTGGCAGGGGACTGTAGCGTGGGTTGGTTATTTGACTAATACCTGTCTTCCCAACTCAACTGCAAGTTCATGAAGTCAGAAAAACTCATCTTATTGTATGCTCTGTTGCATGTATCTCTTCTACTCATCAAATATTTTTTGAATGAACAAAGGAGTAAATGGGCAACATCAAGTAAGCAGAGAGAGGACAGGATCTCTACTACCAGCCTTTCCAGGTGCCCACCCATCTGAGCCCCTATGGACAGTGTGAATCTGGACTCACCCCTGACAAAGGCTCCTTATTAGTTACCTACTGCTGCCTAAGAAATTACCCCAGAACTCAGGGGCTACTTGCAGCTCATGGTGTCTGTGGTCAGAAATCTGAGCACAGCTTTGTTGTATCCTCTGCTCCGCCAGCGAGGTCTTACAGCTCAGTGTAGACTGGGGAGGGATCGGCTTCCAAGCCATTGTGGTTGTTGGTAGGACATGGCAGCAGGCTTCATCCTAGTGCAAGCTGAAAAGGCCACAGAGATTCTGTCAACGAAGGGAAGTCACCATTCTTTTTTTTAAAATATATTTTATTGATTTTTTTTACAGAGAGGAAGGAAGAGGGATAGAGAGTTAGAAACATCGATGAGAGAGAAACATGGATCAGCTGCCTCCTGCACACCCCCTACTGGGGATGTGCCTGCAACCAAGGTACATGCCCTTGACCGGAATCGAACCTGGGACCCTTCAGTCTGCAGGCCGACACTCTATTCGCTGAGCCAAACCGGTTAGGGCGGGAAGTCACCATTCTATGTAACCTATTGTGAAAAGGACATCCCATCACCTTTGCCACATCCTGTTGGTCAGAGGCAAGTCTCTACAAGCAGCACAGGAGTGGGGGTGGAGGAGGAGGACCACGCCTTTCTCCATCCTCCTGGAAGGAGAGCCGAATGGGTAGCGTTAGGCCAACACAGGCAGGAACAGGCCACTGGTGCTGTGCTAGTGTCCTGGGGCTGCCCTAACAAAGAATCACGAGCGGGAGGCGTAACTACAGAAATTTAGGGTCTCACAGTTCTAGGGCCGGAAGTCTGGCCTCGAGGTGTGGGCAGTGCCGGTCCCTTCTGACGGCTATGAGTGAGAATCTGCCGGCCGCTCCTGCTCCTCGTGGCCGCAGCACCCCTCTGCTTGTACGTGCGTTTCCCCTGTCTCCACGCTGCCTTCCCTTTGCATGTGTCTCTCTGGGTCCACATTTCCCCTTTTTATAAGGGCACCAGCATCTAACCATTAGGGTCCACTCCACTGGCCTCGGCTTAACTTGATCGTCTGTAAAGACCCTACTCCCAAGTCAGGTCACAGTCAAGGCACCGAGGGTTGGGGCTCCAACATCGTTTGGAAGGACACGTTTTCACCCGTGACCAGTGCTAACACGGTTTCCTTTCCTGACATAAATCACACTTGACTAGGGCTTTGGCTCTTTTAAACAATGGCTGTGTTTTGTTTTGCTTTTTTCCCCAAACATTTAATAGTTGGCTTTAAGTGGGGGTGAAATTCATGTAGCATAAGTTAACCATTTAAAAGTGAACAATTCAGTGACATTTTCTCCCTTCACAATGTCATGAAGCCATGACCTTTATCTAGTTCCAAGACATTCTCATCACCCCAAAGGAAACTCTGCGCCCACTAAATACCTGCTGTCCATCCACCTGCCCCAACCCCCTATCACAATACTCTACTTTCCCCCGAGTGTACCCACAGAGCTCACAGCACCCGGGAAGTCAGGAATACTATTGTGTTAGGGCTCTCCAGAGCAACAAAACCAACAGGGTACACACACACACACACACACACACGCATGTGTGCACACAGAGTGTGAGAGGAGGGTGCTATCTGAGCCCAGTCTTCACTGTGGTCCACATTGTCACCCATGCTTGGCCGTCCGTGGCCACACCAGCCTTAAGCTGCTGGGCTCTGACGTCAGCCCTGACCACAGATGCTCGGCTGAGGGAAAGAGGTGCGCTGGTGATGGTGAGGGCCGTGGCCATCTCTCTGCCCTGGGTCCCGTTCTGCCACAGCTCGCCCCCTTGGCTCTGCTGTCAGGGTTTCCTCCGGGCTGTTGGGCGGCCGGGAACGGTGGGCAATCCTCTGATAGCAGCTCAGGGTCTCCCATCAGGGAGGTTTCCAGGTTCTATGCATCCTGACAATCACCGCCTCCAGGAGCACTGTGTGTCCCTTCCTTTCCTGCCCCCTGGTCCCCTCAGCCCTGCGCTCTGCCACCATGCCCGCGCCTCATGCTCCCCCCTCTTTCCCTCCCCACCCCCTGACTCTCTTTGCACTCCCGGGCCTCAGAATTGTCCATGGTATTTGCTAAAGTAAACATGTGCTGCTCCTTCGGCTGCTGAAAATCACTGTGGAAAGAACAGATCACAGGCCGCATGGGCAGGAATGCAGGGAAAATCGCTTTCATGCCTAAAAGTAACAGGACAGGGGCAGTACCGGGGAGGAATGGGTCAGCCATGTACCACAGCAGCATGGCAGGTGAGGTCCTAGCTGTCATCTTAGTAAGTCCTGTAACTGTCCCAGGCCTGCTGTGTCTTCCCTGCCTTACTCTAGCCAGGCACCCACGTGCCCACGTCCCCTAACCACCGCCCTCTGGGGTCAGCCCCATCTGGGTCACTGACGACGAGCCCAGCCCACGTCTGCTGGCTGGCAGAGCCCGGGGCCCTCAGTGCCTTCTCCCCAGTCTCACGGGGTTGCCGCTGGCCTGGACACCCCAGCCACGGAGTCACTTCGTGTCCTTCAGAACGCCTACCCTCAATTTCCATTACCGCGGAGGCGTGTGGAAAAAATCACCAGGACACCCTGCCCCAGCCTGCAGGGGCCTGACACTCCTGCTGCCTTTGCTGAACGGACCGACGGATGAAAGAAACGCGGAGGACAGACTGCAGTGTGGATCTCAGAGTTACTGCGCCGCCTTGAGAAACACTCCTGTGGGGTTTTTGTGGGATCTTTTCCTACGGTCTCTAGAGAGAAGAAAGATTTAGACGGACCCGCTGCTGACACATACACTCCATTTCCCAAAGCCTTGATGCCCCCCCTGGACATGCATGAGGTGACTGTTGCAGGACTCAGTGGAGAGCACGTTTCCCCTCACTCAGTGCACCCCCAGTAAATAAAAGCAACCGTGGTGAGAAGGAAGCAGATGAAAAATTGAGAGCTGGAAGGAGATTTGGGTATCTTCAGCCTGATTTCCTGTCAGGGTGATGTCTAGCATTTGTCCCGTCCATCAGAGAGCTAGAGGACCCGACGCTGCCAGCGCCCTGTCCTGTCCCACACCCGGCCTTCCCGGGGGCCCACAGCCGGGCCTGGGGGAAGCTGCCTGGCCCGGCACAGAGGCCACTACACACCTGCGGGTGACAAGCGGCAGCGAAGACAGCGAAGACGCCAGGCGTGTGGAACAAACAGCCACTCTTCCCGGTGCCTGCCAGCGCGAGTCACAGAGGACGTTTCCAGACTGAATGTCAGCAGTTCACAGCTCAGGACGTCTTTCAAAGGGAAATTTTACAAAATGCCAGTCCACGAGGAGATAATCGTGGGTTTCCAGAAAAAATAAAAAAGGAAACCAAGATAGCAGAGCCTTTCTGTTCTCTTTGAAAAGCCACAGAAACCGCAGCAGGAACCCATGTGACAGGAGAAGGCTTCCTGCCAGACGTGGGGAGGGACGATGACAGTCCCCCTTCCATCGCTGAGCTCCTCACCGGAAGTGAAGGAGGCCCCCGGGGAGCAGGCTGTTCCCACGGCCACAAACACATTCATTTCCAAGAGACAAATGGGGTGGCCCATCAGCCTGCAGTTTAGGCAATAATGCAACTCAGTATTTATGGGGCTTCACAACAAAGCGTCATTAAGAACAGGAACACAGTTAAATATAGCAGCAGCCCAAGAACTATGCACTCGGCTCTGACAACAAACAAATGAGAACAAGTGATGGCATCTACTCAAAACTAAACAGAGTGTGGTGTTTTTCTCACTGCGTTTTAGATTTAATGGAGTCTTGTGGGGGATGTAAAAGAGGTCAGAAGCCACAAATGTACTGCTAGCTCCTTGTTGGGTTGGTTTTGATGGCAGCCAGGTGTCCCCACCAGCATCTCAGCCGTGGGTTTAGCTGCTGCGAGGAGAGAAACCCACGTCCCAGTCCTCGTGGCTGACCATCGCCGGCTTCTCCCTTCCCTACAGCTGATGAGCTCCATTTATGACCACATTACAATGCCAAAGGAGACCCAACGGACATTGTGAGAAATGGCTTACAGACATAAACACACAGATTGACTCCAGGAACCACAACTTTGAAAGCATCAGCAAGACGAAAAGAAACTGAGCTGTCGTTTTCCACGGTCACTCCCAATTGTTTCTCATCTTCTTTTCTCAGTACTCCTTTCCTCACATCGACAGTAAGCCTAATTACTAAAATGTCATGGAATCTAGAGATAATGATGCAGCTTTTAACTTATGACAATAGTTAAGACAATTCAAGGGCAATCAGGTTGGACTATAGACTTAAAGAGGCCTCCCTCTTCTGAGCACACAAAGTTGTCCCAACTTAGAAAAAATACAGTAAACACAGTCTAGACCAGTTCACCAAATCGCATGTCTAAGTCATTATTGGAGAAAGAATGGTGCCATATAGCCGTTCAATAAAGTGGCAGAATTAGCATCTGACCACAACACAGGGCTATAATAGATTAAAGAAGAAACAGACCTGCGGTTATCTCAACTGCTACAGAAAAGGTATCTAGTGACGCTCAGTACCTATTAATGAGAAAATGGCTCTCAGCAAGCTGGGAGAAGTGAACTTCCATAACTTAATAGTTTATACCCAGTACTTGCAGCCAGCCTTATATTCCTGCTGGAGAAATTTTAGACACATTCCTCCTAAGATTGGTTGTAAGACGAGAATAACCATTATTACTTGTCGGGGCTGACCGGCAGACCCTGAGCGATGGATGAATGATTACTCTGACACATGTTTTTGTGAAAGAGAGGGCTAAGGGGCTGCTTGGCCTGAGAAACCAAACAGCCCCGTTCGCCTGCCTCCTTGGGTTTTTATTGTAACAACAGCTTGTGCTAAATTTAACTATTAGATACTATCAGCAGGGTAAGCCTCCTTGAGAAGACACATGTATCTGCAGTGTCCTTTAAGCAAGGACTTCTGAAGACTAAGCATAAAGATTCCAGTAAAACACCTAGGGGCTCAGACTTGTTTGGAAAAGTCAAGGCAGGGCCAGCCGCCTTCAGCCAACTCCTGTCCTGTGCCTCCCCACAATTACTGACACCATTGAGGGCACTGTCAGAGGCTTGGCCAACAGTAAGAGGAAAGAAAATGAATAAAGAATAAAGGAACTAAAGAGAAAGAGAAACTACCATCATTTACTGATGGAACAATCCCTTACCTAAAATACCCATGGGCTCTTCGAACAAACCTTCAACAGCATTTCTCTACATTAATACTAATAACAACAAAAAGTCATAAAAGCAATAACTCATTCACATGAAAAACACATTCTTAAGTATTTAGAAACTAGCTTAACACAAGGTTTCCATGGTGAAACTTCAAAATTATGATGAAGGACATAGAAAATGATATGAATAATATCTGAATATGTCTTTATTTTGTCTTAGGGTTTTGGAGATAACTATTGTATTTGAAGAGACTCCACTTACACTTGACCTTTATTCCATGTCCTCTATGTCTGATGGCAATAGTTACCAATAATGCATTGCATCCATGAAATCTGCTGAGTGAACAGATCTTAAATGCTCTTACCACATACATAGTAACTATGTGAGGTGATGGATATATTCATTAACTTGACTGTGGTGATCATTTCACAATATAAACATATATCAAAACACCAAGTTGTACACCTTAAATAGACACAACTTTTACTTGTTATTTGTACCTCAGTAAAGAGGGGGGGGAGTCATTCACAACAACAGACTGGAGGGAGGCAGTGCAGTCTACACGGAGCAGTACCTAGAATACATATTTTAAAATAGCTCTAGCAAATCAATTTGAAAATAGGTCAAAACTTCAAGAGCAAACAGGAATAAAATAGAAACACCTTTCACAGGAGAGAAAATGGAGAAAAATATAAGATGATAAAAATATAAAAAGATGTTCAACTTCATTTTAAAAAACCACACAATTCATCCAAAACAAAAACATACATTTTCCAGGAACTCATATTGTGATGGGTTGAACTGTGTCCCCCTAAAACTCATAGGTTGAAGTCCTAACCCCCAGTTCCTCAGAACTTGGCCATATGTGGAGATATTCTTTAAGGAGGTAATTAAGTTAGAAATGAGGTCATTCGACTGAGCCATAATCTAATGTGACTGACGTCCTTGTAAGAGAGGAGATTAGGACACAGACACGCAGAGGGAAGACCGTGTGAAGACAGACTGAGGAGGCAGCCGTCTGCAGGCCCAGGAGAGAGGCCTCAGAAAACACCAGCCCTGCCGACACCTCAATCTCTGACTTGCAGCCTCCGGTCTTCTCCTCCTTCACAGGTCCCGACACCTGGGTCATGGCTCTGTGCGATTTTCATTAATTCCCAGTCCTCCTCTTCCTGAAAGTGAGTTGAGGTGATTTACAAAGTACTTATGATATAAAAGATGACTAGATATTTGAGGAAATTAGATCATTTTGGAAACTATTTACAGGGAGGTAAAGTAAGTGATCACACACCAAAAATACCATCATTTTCCAGTGAGTTGGCAAAGGTGGTTGATTTGGCTCTGAGTTTTAGCAAAGAAAACAGGAGAAAATGTCACTGCACATCCAATAAGACATAACAGGCATCAGGGCAAGTCCAGCCAGGTGCTTCGGTAAATAGTTGTAACTCGTGAGATGGACTAAGGATTGATTTTTCTTTCATCACCACCTCGAACTGCATATTGTTAAATTTCCTTTTCATTCCTTCATGGCATCTTGAACAGAACCCAAATGTTCCAGTTACTTTTGGGTGTTAACACTCCTTCCAATTTAAAGCCTCAGTGTGGTTTACGTGTCCCCTCCTCTGGGCGAATGCTGGAGGCCACACTACCTGCCAGATCAGGGCCTGGGTGAGGCACACCTGCCTCCCTGCATGTGTGTAGGGAGGAGGACAGATTCTGCACAGGCTGTTGAGTTGATGTCCCTCTCAGTTGTGAAAATAACGTTCCCAAGAAGGAGGTCTGACCTGTCGCTGGGTCAGATGTGACAGTCGGCAGAGGCAAAGGCGATGACTCTATCACGACACAGGTTGGTGACAAAGTCACTCTCCTGTGACACTGGACTTTACAGCTAAAAGTTAATAAATGCAGTTTTTCACTTAAGAAATGTGGTTTCTATGATATCCCTACACAGTCTTGAGTCTGTTAACCAGCTCGCCTTTCAAGATAAGTATTAATGCAAATCTCAAAATGTGACAGGAATGGTCCTTGCCCCTTTTGTTACACAGACTCGGACATTTTTTTATTTTAAAGGTAGAGAAGAAGTACACATGTAAGTTAAATGTTATGGTTTATGTTGACATCCTCACGCCTCCCTTACTTTCTAAACCAGGCGATGATGTTCAATCTCCTCTTCTTCTAAGGCCACCAGATTGGATGAGGGCCCATTCTAACAGCCTCGTTTTAAATTAATGAGCCCCTGGACCCTCCCTCCAGGTACAGTCCCAATCCGAGGTACTGGGGGTTAGGACTTCAACACATGAATGTTGGGGGGACACAATTCCGTCCATAATAGATATGGTGTCATTCCCTACCATGGCTTTGAATGCTGGTTGTGGCCTTTTCTAATTGTATGTCCACGTTCAAATGTATTAATCTCCCTGAACATCCAGCCCTACCTCTTCCAGATACAGGTAATGGTCACCACCTCTCTAGGCACAGGAAGGATTAAATGACATAATATGGGTAAAGTGACCAGCACCGTGAGTGGCACATAGTAGGTGCTCAAGTAATGTAAGTTCCCTTCCCTTTCACTCTTCCCTCCCTTCTCTGTATCTACAGACAGGAGCCCTGTCTTGAACGTTCACAAAGAGGAATGAGTGTTCGTTGTAATGGAGATGGCAGGGTGCTGTGCCCCGTCAGCTCTGAGATCTCTGGTCCAGGACATGGAAGACCAGAGGGAGGCTGCTACACCTGATTATAGTGGGAGACCTGCCTTTACACTCTGGTTCTAAGGAGGAAAATGCAGGCGTTATTTTAACTTTAGGCTACAAAACGCTTGATACTAAGACTTCTTGCCTCCTTGAAAGTCACTGAAGGTTTACAGCTATTTGTTTGTTTGCTTTTTTCTTTCTCAGTTACTATTTTTAAGGTGATTTTCCTATATTTCCTATTTTTTTATTTTTCTCTTGGCTAAATGTATTTTCATAATTAACATGTCTCACTTAGCAGATTTATATTGATCAAGTTTTATGTCCATCACTGCTTCTGCTTTTGTAAACTGAGAAATGAGATTTTTTTTCCCCCCAACTAGTTAAAAATTACATTAAAATTTCATTGGAACTATAGTGCTTTGTGCTGTTTTCACTTTCGCTCTGTAGCCTCCATTCTCTTACTTTGTTTTGAGTTTACTTTAAATGGACAGAAGACTTTGAGAAAAATCAAAGTAACATTTTACAGATAACAGTCTCTCCTTTACCCTTCGCTGACAAATGGAACTCTCTATGAAGGTTTGTTTGAGTCTCAGGATCTTGTTGCTCCATGTACTGTACTCCGCCTATTGCCACCTTTTCATAAACACTTGCTGCCTGGGCTCATAAGAGCTTCATTCGTTCCTGTCCTGCGTGTGACTCCAATTTTGGAAATCGACAAATGAGTCCATCTGCTAAGTGACCACCTGGACTTTCCAATGGCGCTCACCAAAGACTCCCAGTAAACCTCGTACGAGGGAGTGCCGGTTCACCCATCCCATGGAACTCTGCCTAGGGGACACCTGAGGTCCTCCTCAATCCTGGGTTCTCGCTGTCTACAAGATGCCTCCCCCTCCAAGTTAAACTAATGTTTTTATTTGCCACAGAATCCTTCAACAATCCATTCTGCTTTCAGGGCCAAGTATGGCCAACTTGTTAAGGTATATAGCACCTTACTTTTCCTTCAGAAGGAGTGAAAAAACACATTAAGCTAAAAACTCAGGTTGGAAATGAAAATCTCATTGTAAGGCTGGGTAAATCCAGCAACATACACCAAAGAACTGAAAAACAGGCCACCGGGGGTTTTGCCCATGATGTGAATAACTTTGTGTCTGCTAAGGTAGAATTTGGAGGATGCGGTACCAACTCCATAGGCAGTTTATCTCATGCCACTGAGCATGAAGGGGATGTGCCTTCACAGCACCCAACATGGGTCTACACACTGCATGCCTGGGACTGGAACTCCAGCGTGACAGTCAAAATTCGTGAGGTGAGTAAGTGAATGAATAGCACACTAGAATAAGAATGACTAGATTATTCTATATATGTGGCCTGGGTCTCCATCTGACAGATCCTCAAGTCTACATCTTCTCTCTCTTTGAGAAATAAAGAAACTGAAACCCAAAGAGGTTATGTGGCTGGCTGATATCCCATCATAGCAAGGCTCTATTTTTGACCCCTGGTGTTCTTTTTCAGCAACCCCACTCCCTTTTGAGTCACCTTGCATGGTGGAGGGGATGCGAACAGGACATGTATCCCCTTCTCTCTCACTAAGTGAGCCATCGGAGACAAAGACTCGGACTCCATCTGTACCAACTCTTTTCATCCATACAATGGAAAGAATGTCTGCTGTACTACCTACCCCACTATGGGGAGAAGGGTCCTTAGACAAGACTGTGGGTAGGGTTTGAAAAAGAAAACTGACATTAAATACCAGTGACTGACATTATTTTACTAGCATTTTATTCTTTTCTGTCAACTGGAAGCTACTTAAGGTGACATTTCTTTCATAATTCTAGTACAATTGGATATTTATTAGTAAAACTCTCTCCTGGCTGTCTCTCAATTCTTTGTTTCATGTTAGAAATCCTGGGTGATGGAAAGAGTGTGGGTTGACCAATGAGTATTGAATTCCACAGGGTATGGTACCATACCTGGCCTGCCAGAGAAATGACAAAACAAAAGATGTGGGTGGCCATGACACCGCCACAACCTCAGTGGCCAGCCACAAAGACATAAAGAATCTTGGAGGAAGTCAGGTTTTGGTTACAGGCAACCACAAGGAACTTGCAATCACAAGTTACCACATGGATGTGATACATCTACTGAGAAGCACATTTTCTTTGGGTCTATGAGTCATTGTCCAAAATCTGTGTTCTCCTTTGAGTGCATGTGAGATGAGATTACCACTTTATGCATTATCCTTACAATTCTGGAAGAATGAGTTTCCCTGTAAGGGTGACTTGGGACCCTAAGCTTGTGGAAACTGGGCATCCTGCTCACAATGGCATTCTTTGGTTTGTGTTTACTACTTGGGTCGCAAGGCTTAACAATGGAGCTCATTCTTTTTTCAGGAAGGGCATATGGCCAGTGTTCGTCCATGCTATCTCCGGCCATCCCCCAAAATAAGTCCCACTGGTGCTAGAGTAGAAGTGATTGGGCCACAGTCTCCAGGTCCAACCTCTAATTCCAGCTTTAATCCAGACCAGTGCTTTCACACCAAGTGTCTAAGAGCCTGACCTGACCCTTTTTTCGTGGTTAAAAGTCATTTTCCAGCCCAATCTAGAACTGAAATAAACAAGAATCCCTAATAAATTCCATGTTTAAACAACTCAAAAAATAAATTATATTCATCTATTACAAAACAACAAGGGAAAGAAAACCCTTCCAAGAATTTGAAATGAACTGGCTAGTGAAGCGTAAGCCCTTCTGGTTTGATTTTACTTATAAAGAATATGTTACCTTATAAAACCTGAGTAATAATTCTAAATGAACTCATGCAGTCATTCAACAAATATTTATCCACACTTACTATGTGCTGGCCTCTGTTCTGCATAGTGGGGATATAGTGGTAGGGAATTTAACAAGAAAAACAAAAAATCCTAGAATTCCAAAATCACAAGAACCACAGAAACAAAGACCAATGGTGGACTCCCTTGAAAAGATGAAGTTGTGTTGGGGGATTTTAAAAGGACTTGTTAATATACACAACTGTTTCCTTAAAAATACTTTCCAGATGGGAAGGAATACAGTTTTGATGATGCAAGAGTCTTCCAAATATGACATAGACTTGCTCATATACATAGTTCCTATTAAATATTCTATGAAAAAAATTACCCTGGCACCCACCCCTCGGTTTTATTTCCAGATGAAACGAGTAAAGCTGAAAATATCAGGAGAGTGGGAAGCGATTGCTACCACTGTGTTCTCAGACGTAGCCCAGATGCCTGGGTCATTCAGCTCTGAGTGAGCACCAGTCCACTGTGCTGGTGACAGTCCAGAGTGACAGAGCGCCTTTCGCCTGTGACATGGTGGCAGAGAGTGTGGGTGGGCCCACCTGACTTCTCCGCCCCCCTCCTCTCCCTGCCTGCCTTTCCTGTAGAGGCCACAGCAGGGACGTGCCTCCGAAGCGTCCCACCAGGGGTTTAATTCCCTCTGGTCATCATCTTAACATTCTCAATAACTTTCTCTTTGAATTTGTGTTTTAGGCATAAAATCCAATGGGACAACGGAGCGTGCCCTGGGAGACTTAGAGCCTCGGCTCACCTCCCCTACATGTTCTCACCCAGGCTCGGTGACCACTGGTGAGGCTCAGCAGGTGCACCCCGTGAGCATCTGCACTTACTTCCTGAGCATCCTCACCTCACAGCAGGAAATCGCAAATGAAAACACCATGGCAGGTAGCTAGAGAAACTTGGGAAGAAAGGAAAAGCCTGTCCCCTGCTTTTTGAAGGAAGGGTTCTGGGGTTTCCTCCTGGGGTCCTACAAATGATGTGGCCAGCCCCACGTATTAGCCAGAAACTGTTACCTGGCCATCCTCCCAACTGAGAGGCCTCCCACAGGTCCCGCCTCCTGAAATCATCATCTTTGGGGGTTAGAATCTCAACTTTTGAATTTTGGGGAGGACACATAGCAGGTATAACTGACAAAAATGCGTGGCTTCGTGTCTTATTGTACAAATACATTGCGAAATAATCACCAACACCAAGCTAAGTGAGATATTCATCATCTCACAAAGTGACCATGTTTGTATTTTTGTGATGAGAACACATAAGATCTCCCCTCTTAGTAAAGTTCAAGTACACATTACAGTGCTGTGAACAATATTCACATTGTTGAACATTAGACTTCCAGAACAAACTTATCCTGCGTAACTGAACTTCATACCCTTGACCAACATTCCCTCACCCCTGCCCCTCCAACCACCATTCTATTCTCTGCTCCTGGCATTTGACTACTTCAGATTCCACATATAAGTGAGATCAAGCGGTATTTGCCTTTCTATAAGGAATAGTATTTAACCTTAAACAAAGAAGACACTCCTTCATCAAGGGTACAGGGCTGCAGCTGTGTGGGGTGAGTAGAGGGAGCTAATGCCCGCCATGCTGAGTGTAGTTAATACTGCAGTGGATACTGGAAATTGGCTAAGAAAGTAGATTCCCTGTCCTCTCATCACACACAGAATGGTAGTTGGGAGGAGATGATGTGTGAATGAGCCTGACCGTAGTCATCATTCCACTACGTAGATGTAATATATAAAATCATGATGTGTTGCATTTTGAACATATACAATTTTAGTTTAAAAAGAAAAGAAAGAAGTCCTAGCATTGCAACTGCATGGGTGGACCTGGAGGACACTGTGTTAAGTGAAGTGAGCCAGTCCTTTTCAAACCGGATGCCAGGAGGTCACTGCAAATTG
The DNA here is from genome assembly GCF_028538775.1 of Myotis yumanensis. Taxonomy (NCBI): domain Eukaryota; kingdom Metazoa; phylum Chordata; class Mammalia; order Chiroptera; family Vespertilionidae; genus Myotis; species Myotis yumanensis. The sequence continues at coordinate 32,894,735 of NW_027223759.1, forward strand.
ATTGGCACTTGGAATACGTCTATGGGACGTTTCTGGAATATAGAGACGGGTACGTTCAGCTACTCAGATGTTGGCTCTTCCTGGAGTAAATTGTAAGGAGACTGACACTACAGGAAAGAGCTGGTTATTGCCTGGCCCCCCTGGCCTGCAGTGTCTTTCCGAATGATGTCTGAGCCTCCCTCACTGTTCCCACCCCAATGGGAGCCTCGGATTCCCACAGCGCCAGCCGCAGCTGCCCAGCTCCGCTGCCCCCGCCTAACTTCCAGCCATTTGAGGATTCTGAGGCTGTAGCTACATGACATCAAAATAACCCATCAGCTTCAAAAAATAACAAGCCAAACAATTATAAACAAAACAGCTGCTTGAACCAACTGTGTGTTTTTTACCCTTTAACGGGCGTTTCATCCACTGACAACTCTAGAAAGAGTCTTCGGGTGCGAGCTAAATAATGGATTTTTTGTGCTGGGAATGACTTCATGGAGAAGGTGATTGACGCCTCCATGGTTTTGGGGAGGCAAGGATGTAATTAAGAAGCCAGCTGATGTGGGCTGACAAATCCCCCTCTGACTTCCTCACGCTGATGCCCGGAATAAATTTCAATCTTGGCATTTAAGCCAGCTTCCGAATTAACCCTTTCCTTCACGTGCCCTCTTTTTCAGTGTTTGCATTTTCCCTGCCTTTTTAGACATTAGTTCCAGTGGTGTTGTTATTCAGGCCTTAGTGGGTTATCTATTAGGATTATCCATGCCTGTCATTAATCGGTTTAGAAATTTTGGTCTTTAATTGATTTGTTGTTCAATGAAATAAAATCTGTGCAGGATTTAAACAAATAAAAAAAAATCAGGCAGAGTAATAGTGAAAGGCAACGAATTCCCACTCCCCTCCCTGCCCCCCAAGCCTTGCTCCAAAGGCAACAGCATTTCACTGCTTGTGCTTTTTTCTGATAGCTGCCCCATATGTGTAAATACTGTGCATATGCCACTCAGTTCTGAGTGGTCCACCTTTTATTTGCTGCTGGCTTTCTGTTATGATGTATCTTGTAAAATCAACACCCCCACTTCCTTCCACCCAATATAGTCACATCACTACTTAGTCACCTTCACAAACATGCCCCCCAATAAACTTCTCCCACTCCTAATTGTGTTTTGATGTTTGCTTCCCAACAACCCAATTAATACAGTGGTACCAGGAGCATCCGAGAAAGCAGGCGGTAAGGTGGGGGTTGAATGGGATGATTCACTATCAGAAAGATCTCAGTCCTCCTTACGTTAATTTGCAAATGTCAAAATGCCAATAAAAATATCAGCGAGAAGCTTTATGAACCTAGGAAAGTTGATGCTGATGTTCATGTAGAAAATGGAACAGGCATGAATAGCTAAGGAAACATAGGGAAGAAAAAAATCTATGCGAGGGCCGAGCGCTTCCAGACACGAAGATGTTCTAGAAGGCCTCTGTAAGCAAAGCAGTGTAGCCTGGATCATGAATAGATAGACAGACAGACAGATAAGTGGAGCAGAACAAATCACCCAGAAATAGTGCCAAGTACATCTAGAAATTTAGTGTGTGGTAAATAGAGTATTTCAAATCACCAGAGCAAAGATGAACTTTTTAATAAACGGTGCCAGGGCAGCTAGGTAACCACTTGAGAAAAGATAAAATTAGATCCTCACCCCACACAATAGGTAAGCATCAACTCCATATGAACCAGAACTCTAGGTGAGAGAGCTCACAGCCACGAACCTACTGCATGTAAATGTGAGTGGATTCTCTTTCATCTTAGTGGAGACCAAGGCTTTCCAACTGTGAAACAGGGGAAAGGAATAAAAGTAAGGACTGATAAACTTGACTCCATAATATTAAAAAAATCTTTCACACAGAAAAATATCACCATAAATAAAACTAAAAGAAAATTGACAATTGAGAGATATATTAACAACATATATTGGGGGAAAGGATAATACCTCTAATATAAAGAATTCTTTAAAATTGAAAGGAAAGTGGCCAGAACTCTGATAGAAAAATGCGCAAAAAGCATGAGCAGACCCCTTACATACAAAAGTTATAAAAATGGTCCAATAAACATGAAAACATTTTCAGTCTCACGTATAATAAGAGAAATGCAAATTAAACGTAGAGATTCCATTTATCACCAATCAAATGGACAAAAGTTCAAAAGGATGACAATATATTGTATTGGTGAAACTACAAGAAACCAGGCTTCTCCCTTGTTGCTGACAAGAATGCAAATAGCAACAACCCTCATGGAGGAGAATTTGGCAATTTCTAACAGTCTACATACACTTTCACCTGGTGATCTAGCAACTGACATATGGAGTCAAGGTTGTTCATCCTACACTATTTATAATTGGAAGCAATCTAGATGCCTGACCTAAGAGAGTGGATGAATTAACCATGGTATGCCTATGTCATAGAGTACTATGCAACAGTACAAAGGAATGACAAAGATTTCCATAAAACAATATGGAGGGATTTCCAGGGGACATTATTGTGTTGGGGGGGGGGGGTCAAGTGCATAAGAAGACTAAGATATGTTACCATCTATGTAAGAAAAAAGAGAAAATAAGAAAATATACATGTATCTGCTCACTTGTGCAAGAAGACACACAGAAAGGCGGAACCAGAAACGAATGGCATCAGTTACCGCCAGAGAACGAGGTGAAAAGGATGGGGAGAGGAATATGCCTGTGAGTTGGTTCTGACTTTCAGAACCAGATTAATGTTTATATACTTGAATGAGAACAGTAAAGCCTAACCATGAAGTACAAGCAGAAATCAATGAACTGAAGTATTATGTGATTTCAAATTAATAACAAGCACAGTGAAGGATGAGGAGGGAGTTTGTACCCAAATAACATTTCTACACAGGATTTTAAATCTACATCCCTGGGCTAGAGATAGAAAGAACAGCAAACAAATACTGAACTCTAGCTATGAGGTATGTTTTGCTCAGTAGTATGGGTTAGCACTTCTGAAACTATATATTCCAGCATCGAGGAAATAAGTAAATACACAGGGTTTCATGGGAGCCAGATTCCTCATTATCTGAGAAGGAAATTTAAAAAATATGGAAAGAAGAAAGGGTAGAGTGAACCCTAAAGTGATGTATTGGAGGTGTCAATATGAACACATGGCTTTAAAGATAGATGATGGATAGATAGATAGATAGATAGATAGATAGATAGATAGATAGATAGATGATAGAAAATAGAGGACAAATAGATGAGTAGATGGATGGATAATGGATGGGTGGGTGGGTGGGTGGATGGGTGGATGAATGAATGAGTAGATGGATGGGTGAATGGATGGATGGATGGACAAAAACTGATTTTTTTTCTCTGTCCTCTGAGAAGGCATAGAAGCGATGACACCAAGTGATAATAATCGAACATATTACCCAGCTCTTCAGTTTCTAAATACCATTCCCCATTAAAAAGAACCAGAGTTATTTGAGAAATGGCTGGTTTGGGGTCTGAAGATGAAAAAGGTCTTGTAAAAGAACCTGGGACATCCTGTGTCTGAATATAAGGATTGCTCAAAGAAGGATGGGGCATGTCAAAGGGACAGGGGGCCATCTTGAAAGCCCTCCCACTGGCCCCATCTGGGACAATTGGGCATCAAAACAAATAATGGTAAAATACTGACAGACACAAACAAACAATGGGAGAAGAAAAAAAATCTCTCTCTGATAGTAAAATACCAACTAATACATGTAAAAGGAATCGTGCAATTAGAAAAATCACCAGATGGCAAACACCATAATAAATACTGATTGAAGATGTAACCGGTGACCTGATAAGCATTTATCATTGTGGTAATGGTATGGAAACACTGCCGAACTTGATGAGGGAGAAGAGGACTCATGGTACCAGATCAAGAAGGCTCGCCCATTGTGAAAGCCCAGATTGGGAAAGAGCTTAGGCCAGATGGCCGCTCCTACAACAAGAGACTTATTTGTTCCCTGGACAACCCATTTCTGTTGCACCTTATTGCTCGGCACATCAGAGAAGGAGCCCTTTAGGCCAGAGGGAGCTGTGGGGATGTGCATAGCCCGGAGCTACCAGACCAGTAGGACTCCTTTGCAGCTTTCAGGGATCGCCTGGGTACAAGCTGGCTGGAGGGAGGCAGCGTTCTGCAAGCCCCTGGGGTGAGTGGTGCTTAAACAGTCCCCAGATTATCACTCCCCCCTCAGAAACAGCCCCTGGGATTCATTAGCACCAACAGCCTTGCCTCTTGGAAAAGCACGCAATCACAACTCTCAAATGGCAGGCTTCATGTCCCTGCGTGCAGAGGGTCTCCTGGGGGCCGCAGCATTTTTATGACATTGGAAGTCTCTTGTCACTGTTCAAATGAAACATATCGAGGCAGCCCTGGGGTGGGCACCATATGGCTAGCTCCCTGCCCTGAGTGACACTGAGGGGAATAATGACATTCTTCCAGATCTGACTCCATCATTTTAATCACGGAAACGTATGCACTCCTGCTGCTAATCCCAGCTCGGGGCTTCCCGGCTCCCGAAGTCAGCCTCGTAGGGAATTCAATTAATGAGCCAGCCTTGCGGAATAACTTACTCAGTCGTTACAACTGGGGAAACAGATTGGCAGCGAAGAGGAATGGAAATTGTAGGTTTCCTACTCAGCCCCCTTTGTCCCTGCGAGGGAGAATGGGGGTTTTGTTTTCGTTCGATTATCAAGTCAAAATTTCCACTTTCTTGTCTGTTCACTGGCTACCATCTGTTCAACTAAAGGGCTGTGAAGATTCTAACTCAATGTCTCGTTTTTTGGAATGTTTAGAAACTAAAGGAACCCCAAACTTAAATTTTGTATTTTAATTTAATGTTAATAAGAGTTAGAGGTAGCACCCAAAAAGATTTTCTTTTATTTAATGTTCTGAAATCCTTTCTCTTGATGCTTCTTTAAACGGCCCATTTTATGAGTTCTATTTATCTCAGGGAAAAAAGCAAACATGCTGTTTTTCTTCTTCTCTTTTAAAATGAAAGAAGAGTTACATAACCACATGGAGAAAACATGGAAATCAGAAAGTATTACCCACAGCCCCCGTGTCAAAACACAAATGCATGGTGTTGGCCCAGTCTGTTGTTTGCCCTTTTATTTTTGCTTTTTTCCCACGTTCACAATTTCTCATGTTTAATATGTTGGTTTCTCTTATGACTTGTGAGCTTAGACAGTCATTCCTGCTCAACAGTAGTCTATTTTAATTTCGTATAGCTTTTTTATATTTGATTTTTTAACACTTTAATCCATTTAGAAGTTACTTTGGTGAAAGATGAAGCTTTTCCCCTCCCCCTGCAAGGAAGCACCAAGAGCTGTCCAGGGGGATCCCTGGGTTCCACACATGTCCCTGTTGAGTGACAGCCACCCACCTCCCCCGCTGTGTCCGGACGATTACTCCTGCCAAGACAAAGACTCCTCTTGCTCGTTGACCCCTGGACACAAGGATTTCCAAGCAGCAAGCACAGCTTGTAGTTCATGGGACTCATGCCCCCTGGCAAGAGGACGCCCCATCTAGGGGCGGAACATGTTGTCCTGCAGAGCTCAGAGTTGTGGGGACAGGAATCACCCCAAGTCCCCTGGTGGATCATAGGAGGTCAGGGTAGGGGAGGCCACTCCTACTTCACCCTGGGGCACAGTGTCAGGCAGGGCACCCACTGCAGCCTGGAGAACAGCACCCATCCTCAGAGCACCCCCCCTCAGCTGGCATCCCTGCACTCTGTTCGGTGTGATTGGAAGCACACGGACAGAGCTCATGCGCGTGGGCTCGCCCCACACTCCTCCATCCGCCTGGTCAGACGCCGTGTTGTGTGGGATTCCATGCTTGCGGATCAGGCGCTTCCAAAGACCCAGGTGCTGGTCTGAGACATCGGCACCACACAGGGGAGCAGGGAGATGAGACTGACCCCAGGACCCTGCAGGATCCCAGCTCGGTGGTACCGACTCTCCTCCAACACATGGGAGATCAGCCTCAGACCACGTCCGGCCAGATCCCTGGAAGAACAGACGACGTGAATAGTGGCATTGATGACTCTGAGAAAAACCTTGCCCCCCTGGCGACACAGGCCAGGGTGCAAGAACTGGAAAGTGAAAACAGGACACCTGCCACGCGACAGCGGAAGGGTGCGAACCCGCACTAAGGGCTGGAAGGTGGTTTTCTCTGCTCAGAGAAGACCACGGGCTTTGCGATGAACTGCTTTCTGTAGACAGGTTTTATAGTAGAAAGCTTGCGTTCTTTTTATCACATTTAACAAGTTTATAGAATGGTTTTTCCCTTCCAGTGTTTTTTTTTTTAATCCTCACCCAAGGATATGTTTTTATTGATTTTAGAGAGAGAGGAAGGGGGGGAGAGAGAGAGAGAGAGAAACATCGATGCGAGAGAGAAATGTTGATCAGTTGCCTCCCGTACATGCCCGTCCAGTCATCAAACCTGCAACATTTTGGTGTATGGGATGATGCTCCAACCCACTGAGCCACCCAGACAGGGCTTCCTCCCAGTTTCTTGAACATGGTAACTTCCCATCTTGGACCTTGGGCGGTTGTGCTATGAAAGATTAAATACTGCCCTAACCGGTTTGGCTCAGTGGATAGAGCGTCAGCCTGTGGACTGAAGGGTCCCAGGTTCGATTCCGGTCAAGGGCATGTACCTTGGTTGCAGGCACATCCCCAGTAGGGAGTGTGCAGGAGGCAGCTGATCGATGTTTCTCTCTCATCGATGTTTCTAACTCTCTATCCCTCTCCCTTCCTCTCTGTAAAAAATCAATAAAATATATTTTTAAAAAATTAAATACTAAGATTTTGGTAGTTCCTGCCTAAAATTGTCAACATCTTTTGTGTACTTAGGTGAAGTCATTTTTTTCCCTATTATTCCCTTTGTAGTAATTGCTGTCTGGTAAAACTTGCAGTGTAATATTTTTATGAGACAAATAGTAAATTCTTCTATTACTAAAAAAAAGCCTTCCATGTCCCCCAGTATACAGGCCACAGCAGTGTCTTCAGAGGTGGGGCAGGCTGTCTCCAGAACCGGAAGAAGCTGAGTAACACCTGAGTAACAGGTCCCTGATCTCCATGACCCTGCCAGCCCGGAGCCCATGTCTTACCAGGCCTCCAGCACCAGCACCTCCTGCTCATTGTTACATGACGTCATCACTTCAGTAAATTAATATCACGTGCAGCTGGAGGTCCAGAGGGGGTGAAGCTCTTTGACCCGTGTGCTGAAAGAGATCAGGAGAGTGAATACAACTCCTGAGAGAAACTGTGGATGTGTGTTATTGTCCATAACAGGTGAATACCAATAGTTTCAGATCCTCTTTCCTCACTGAGATAGCAGAATGCATTCGCCAAGATGATGGCTGTGTAACACGAGGCTGTATTCATCCAGCAATGACACCAACGCAGCAGCTGCATGGAGGCTACTGCTGGGTGGCAATGGCGGGAGTTACCCTCCAGATCCACATGGCAGGAGCCAGGCGGGCAAATTAAAAGGGATTATGATGGGGGCCACCACCCCTGCACTTGAGGTCTTTGACGATGGCACCGATGTCCCCCATAGGAAGTGACAGTATTTCTTATTTATTATCTGGGGCTGGGGAAGGAGGCGGTGTGAGGGGCTCCCACTTACTATGATACTCATTTCATCAACCACTGAACCAATATGGGGCTTTCTCCAACAGTGAAATCTCTCAATCCCAATGATACAGTGAGGAAAGAGGACAATGACCACCTGAAGGAGTCACCAAACCACTGGACACAGTCTAAGTTGGACTTGGGCCAGGATGCCATTTATTACTTGGCCCCCCTAGGCCCTCACTCCAACAGAGGACACTTTGGGTCTCTGCGTATCAATGTCAACACACTTTACTAAAAGTACTCGGAAGTCCTGGTATCCCCCTCTCCGCAGTGTCTAGGCACTTGGGTAAATGGCCATAGTTCCTTTGAGGGAAGACTGGAGGGGTTGTTAAGCATATAGTTGTGATAATATTGGGGAGCCCTTCCTTCTGGGAGCCTGCAGGGCTCTTCAATCAATGGGCCCAAGGCTGAAACCTGTGCCAGGTCCCAATGTTTGTGACATTTTATTGCAGAGACGGCCCTCAGCCTCCTGCTCATGTGTTCTTGCTTTCTTTTGATTTTATGCATGAAACGCACCACTGTTGGCAGCCCACCGTCTTCCCCTAGGGTACCATGTTTTATTAAATGTGAAATGCTAAATACAATTCTTTGCAGGCCGTGCCCCTGGCTGCCACTCCCTCATAATTGTGACCCTCTGGCTCTGGTGGTGAGGTGCTAGCCCACAGTCTCTGTTGCTTCAGGGCCTCCCATGTCTGTAACAATCACTATCAATGAGCCCAGCTCTGTGACAGCTTCTCCTGCTAGTAGCTTTGGCCTAGAGTGGCTCCAAGGAGAAACCAATGGCTCCCATGGAACAAAGGGGAAATGCCTGAGTTGTTGTGGCAGATGGTGGATGGAGGGATTAAAAGGCTCAGGAGAGCCCTTGCCGGTGTGGCTCAGTTGGTTGAGCATCATCCTGTGCACTGAAAAGTCACAGATTCAATTCCCAGTCAGGGCCCTGGGGTGCTAGAGAAGGCAGCCAATCAATGTTTCTCTCTCACTCCCTCTCCCTTCCTCTCTCTCTAAAGTCAATAAAAACATACTTTTAAATTAAAAAAATGACTCTGGAGAGTGGGCATGCTGAAGTGGAGCAAACTGGACGAGCATCCCTTAAACTTCTTAGTGATGCCGGTGTCCCTCTCACCACACATTCCTGATGGCCTTGCTGAACAGCATGTGCCCAGCTCTTCCCGTGGAACATGGAACATAATCCCCTTGTGAGTCTTCTGACCTCTGCCAACCCAACAGGGAGCTCTGGAGCAGAGTCTGTCCATTAGCAATCACCCTGACCATGTGCTCTCATTGCCTGGGAGCTGGCCAAGAACAGTGTGCCCTCTTGTCCAACACCGAGGCAGGCCTGGAAGGCACGAACTGCTGGAGGCCCTCAGCTAAGTGGCCAGTTCTTTCTTGAAGGAAGATTAAAGCAGCAGACCTCCAGCATTGCTATATCTCTGGTACAATTATTAAGTGTTTCCATATTTATCTGTATGTTTTTTATATTTTTCTTATGTTTTCTAAGAACTATATTACCTTTATAGTCACAAAAAATCATAAATGTATTTTACAAAAATTAACTGATCGGTTTGGCACTTTTCCCGCTATACCTTGCAGTCATTGGTGACCTTGGAAAAGGCAGAGTTGCCAAAATGGAAGGCAGATTAAAGGAAATAAATACGTAGCTGGTATCAATTCCCTGATCAGTAACATGGCTATTAAGTTACTTCCTCGTAGACTTTTATGATGATCCATGAGACGTCTTGCATTATCTTCCACGGTTGGGGGGGGTGTGGAGGGGGGGGTGGGGGGGGGCGGGGGGGCAGGCAGGGTTCTGCCGTGAGGGGTCACAGTGCTTGGGCATCAGAACAGGAAGAGATTGGGGCATTGCTGAGTAGCCATCTACCATGACAAGAGGCAAAACTGAAGGGTGGGCACACAAATGGAGCCAAGTTCATGAGAAATTGTGGTTAAATAAGGGATGATCTCTGCAGGAGCCTCTGGAAAGATAGAAGCACTGTGAGCTACCAAAATAACCATTGTTGCCACAGAACCGAATTTCCCTACTCTCCCTGGCTGCCCCAGAAGGCTTATCTGCATAGTGTTGGGCTGGGGAAGCCCCTGAAATTATCATTACTGTCCATCCTGTTAAATAAGCTGCCATGTTTTTCTATGGCAAAGTGGGAATGACCCTAGCTTGTCTTGAGTGCATGAATAAAAAATGAAAGCTGTGTCTTCTCTCTGACTTCATAGCCAGGAATCTTAATGTCAAATTCAGCTCCCGGGAAATGATTCGTCTCAGGTCCTTTTTCTCTTGTTAGATATATTTTCTGACTTATCTCTAGATATTTTGTTTTGCTTTATGAATTTTAACTCTTAAGATGCCTTGAATCTAATGGAAATAGAAGTATAATTCTTCAGTTTAAAAAAAAAAAAACCCCTGTCTTGTGGAGCCAATATGAAGATTCATGAGTTAATATTTACACAGAACCTTAAGAACATTGGTGAACAGAATTTTTTAACACAGAGTCATAACCTGCAGCATTATAATAACCTCTTCCATTCTGGAAGCCGGAGCACTCGTATTTCCTCATTAATTCCCAGTTAAAGGAGGCATGGCTTACAGCTGCCACGTTTTTCTGAACCAAATGAACTTTCCTTAGGAGCCTACCAATGGGCTCCTTACAAAGCACAATAAAGGGGGAAGAGCAATCTGGGACTTTGGAGACCTCGTTCCTCATCCAGGTTTTGAGGTGACGGACCCACCTGACGGGCACCAAAACTCTCCTTTCCCTAAGCTTCAGTCTCCTCATCTAGAATAATAAAAGCATAATATGCTAATTAGACCTGACAGCCAAACAACCTTCCAGACATTATTCTGGACGTCCTTCCTGACGAAGCCATGGCAGTGGGGGCCGAGGCAGAGGTGGTTAGGGGCAATCAGGCAAGCAGGTGAGCAGTTAGGGGCAATCAGGCAGGTAGGCAAGTGGTTAGGGGCGATCAGGCAGGCAGGCAGGCGAGCAGTTAGGGGCGATCAGGTAGGCAGGCAGGTGAGCAGTTAGGAGCCAGCGGTCCTGCATTGTGAGAGAGGGTGCAGGCTGGGCTGAGGGACCCTCCTCCCCACCCCCATGCACAAATTTCATGCACTGGAACTCTAGTCTATAATAAGTGGATGTGATGGTGGATCTTAGTCAGCTTGGGGTTGAAAGTCCTGGGACTACCTGGTAAAAACCATGGACCTTCTGCCAAGAAGAATGTAACATACAACATTTATGGACAGTGTTTCAGGGGGGTTGTGGGGCAAGGGAAACACACTGCAGAGTCCTCTCTGAAGAACCCAGATGACCTCTTAGATCTCTCCCAGATCTTAAGTTTTATAATCCCATGATGAAGTTGCCTCTTAAAAGGAGGGGGGAAATAGGAACATACTAAGCTAGCTTCCCCCGAAGTGCAGCCTGTCTTCTCACACCTTTCCTGGGTCCACCAGGTAGACCAATGGGAATAGGATGGGTGCAGCCAGGAGCAAAAAGGCCGCTGTGCAGGGCCAGATGCTGGACATACTTGACATTGCTTTCTGAGACCACAGATCTTTCCATGCTTTGAATTGTCATTCCTTTCTCCTGGTGTGAGCTTGAATTTGTTGCCTATAACTTATGCCCACCTATCACTTTGATCTTCGTCTCTAAGGCTTCCTGGTCTATTATTCAGTCATTAACTAACTCCATGAATCCAAAGGCACTCACTGGAAGAATTTTAGCCCACTGTGTTATGTCCATTCTTTATGTGTAGCCATGTGATTCCTTTTATGTCGCTCACACAAGGACACCTTGACTCACACCGCAGATGTGTTTAATCTGGCACTCCCATACCAACACGGAAGCACTGGAACCCAAGGGCTGTGCTCTGGGCTGAGGCTCCCTTCCTTGGCCAGATCCTGAGATCTGCGCTCCTAACTTCCTTTCTAGGCAAGATGGCCAACCTATTCCTGGCCTACTGCGCCCTGTGTGGGACATCCCATCTCAATAATTCAGAGACTTCACAGACCCACCCTACTCGGGCCCCTCAGTTAGGCTGAGGTTATGCCCTAAACAAACCTGACCTTGAATCTTTGGAGGTTTCAACAGTGAGAATTCTTTGGGTTGCAAGTATCAGAAACCCAACCCAAAGTAGCATAAGCAAAAAAGGGGCTATATTTAAGGACTCCTAAGGTTTATCAAGAACTCAGTGGTAAGACACCATCTCGCCTGCAGAAACATATGACTCTTTTGGGGTGTGGGGGGAGTGCAGTCTCAGAGTCTCTCTCCACCTCCTGTCTCCCTGCCCAGCATCCTTCCTTTCTTTAGTTCACATGGCAGAAACCACAGTTGCAAGTCTAAACATCAGGCACCTGTGGGAGGCTGACTTCTCTCTCTCAATCCCAAGTCTAAACCCCACAGGGCACTCTCGGCCACATGGAGTCAGGGGCCCACTGAAGACCCCGTTCACCGCAGCCAGCGGTGGGGGTCACACAGTATCTCCACGGCACCTCCCATGAGGAGCAAGAAACGGAATGGAAGACGGATGAGCAAAGTTCCCAGGAAGGGTGGGGATTATGCTGGGTGGGAAGAACTCCCCTCTCCCTTCCTCCTCTTCTTCTGGTCCTATAGTCACCAGACCAGAGTTCCTCCAACCCCTTATTTGTAAATACAACTACCACAAAAGAGATTTAGTACTCAGGCAAGTTTTAGGAGTCTTATTCACTCGACAAATATTTATTGAATCTTTTCTATAGTCCAAGAAATGTTTTAGGCACTAGAGATTCAATAATTAACAAAACAAAGAAGGCCCCTGTTCTCACCGGAATTTATAGTCTAGCACAGAGTAGAGGGGGAGAGAAAATATCAGGCAAAGATGAAATGATATACAGACAATTCAAATAAAGAAACAAGATGTAACCTGGCATTATATGTGTGTGATTTTTCTGATATTAATAGCGTTACTTTCTGGCTATAAGCCACTGGCTTTCTTTCTGATTATATTCATCGGGTATATCTTTTTCTATCTCCTTAATTTCAACTTCTTTTGTCGGCTTATGTTTTACTTTGTAAACAACATATATTGGATTGTGCATCTTTTAATAGTGGCATTTGTGCTTTCATGTTTGTTGTAATTGTTGATATATTTTGGACTTATTTCTCCCATATTGTCTTCTCTCTTTCCTTAAATCGTGCTTTTTCTTTTATTCTCAATAATTGAACTGCCTCTACATCTTTTCCAAGTTTCTCTTGAAGCCCAGTTTCTACTTAAACATCAGCAGCCCCTGATGTATGTTAGATATTATATTAGTAAATAATAAAATTCCCCTTAATCTCCACCCTGTAGTCTTCATGTTGTATTCATCCATCAATGTGTAGAATCCCCGTCTGAAAGCGTTAGCCCTACAGTAATCTGATCCGTCCCAAGAAAAATGAAACTATTTCCTCCCTCATTTAGACAAAGCGTTACCATCTCGGGCACTAAGCTCGCAGTGGCTCCTGGGAGCTGAGTCACACGGTTGGCTTCCAGCAAACTCACTGTCAACCAAAGTCCCTACATCATTTCCCTACTGTGAATCCACATCTCGTCTGTCTACATTTTACAGCTGAATGGTCTTAATGCAGGTACCAGACTGCACTTATCCCAATCAGACTTCATCTTGTTAGATCCGGGCCACCGCTCCAGGCTGTCAGGACACTTGGATGTCTCCCAACGTTGTGTCACCCACCGAAGGAGGTGTTTTCTTCGTTCAGATGTCTCCATCTGCAATGCCCAGCCCCGGCCCAATAATTCTTCATATTCCTTCCTTATTTCCTGGAAATACAGTCATACCTGTGGGCAGTGTGTGGAGGGGAGTGGAGAGAGGGGACAGAAAGGTACCCCCAGAGAACTTGCAGCTGCACCTTCTTTCTGGCCTCAAGTAGTAAATTCTCCCGTGATGGGTGTGATGAGACACCTGCGGGAATGAGCAGAGAGGGTGCTGGTTGCCACAGGAAAGTTTGAGGACATTCGGCAGGCCAACCACGGGAAATCTCAGGAAGGAGGGACCGCATCGCGATCAGCACGTATTGAGCAGAAATGGACTCATTTGTCTCATAGCCTGTCTGGGTAGAGAAAGGGCGGGTCAGCAAAGGCAATTTTTTTAATGGAGACTCTTAAAAGCAAACGTTATTGGTGCCCTAGGTTTGGCTATTTAGTATTAAATTGAGTTCCTTCAAAATTGAAGTCTCAGAATGTGACTGTATATGGAGACAGCTCTTTAAAAAAGTTTTGTTAAATTGAGGTGACTAGAGTGGGTCCTAATCCAATCTGACTGGTGTCCTTACAAGAAGAGATGCTTAGGACCACAGACATGCACAGAGAAAGACCCTGTGAGGACACAGGGAACAGACGGCCACCTGCCAGCCAAGGAGAGAGGCCTCAGAAGGAACCAGCCGCCAGCACCTTGGTCTCAGACGTCTAGCCTCCAGACTGTGAGGCCATGAATTTCTGTTGTTTAAGCCCCCTGGTCTGGGATACTTTGTTACAGCAGCCTGAGCTGGCTAACACAGACCATAACAACGTGTTGGCAAGGCTGCCGCATGTGGCAGTGACCCAGGCCACCTTCCTAAGATCACCCAGCTTCCTTTGTGCTGACTCTGTGCTCCCTGACTCCCGTGTGGTCGTCTGTCTCAGCATTTACTTCATGGGCACATTTCTCCTGAAACGTAGCAAACCAGCAGATGGCTTGTTGGCATAGGCATGCATGTAGACAGATATATATATATATATATATCAGTGTGCACACCTACATGCTATAGCTACAGAGAGAACTCGCCAAATTGAGTTTCTGAAAATGCAAACTTGAAAACCAGACCTTTGGACATTAGTAAATGAGCCAAGATTTTGCTGTTTTATGAGACTGGCCAGGTAACCAATGGTGATGGTCAAGTAATACTCATCTCTCTTATCACTTATGTTCTTGGAAATGAAACACCACTCTAGCTTTGGGCTTTCATCTAGATGGCGCATCCTTGTGAAGAAGTCATGACATAGAGTACTCCTGCATAAATTCTTCATATCTGCCTTTGTGCATCCTCCAGCCACATTTCTTCTTATTTTTCCCCTCTTTAAACCTCAAGCATCGTTGCCAAGACAAAGCTTAATACCAGTTAATTAACCATAAATTAATTGCCACCCTAAATAGTGCTGGAAATGACTCCAGCGGCCATTAAGTTTAGGTGGCAGTGAAGCTCATCGGACGCTGTGTTTACGAGAGGATCAGAGGCCTGGAGACCAGCCCAGGCCCACGAGGGCCATCGGGCGCTGTTCCCCTCTCGTACCCACAGATTGAGATGCTGTGCGGTCATCTGTGCCGTAGAAACAGAGAAAACATCACACGGGAAATTGCAAGGAAGAGCAATTTTCTCTTAAAGAACACAAACCATAGCCCAGTCAGCATGGCTCAGTGGTTAAGCATCAACCTATGAACCAGGAGGTCATGGTTTGATTCCTGGTCAGGGCACATGCCCAGGTTATGGGCTCAGTCCCCCGTTTAAGGTATGCAGGAGGCAACTGATCAGTGATTCTCTTTCATCATTGATGTTTCTATCTCTCTCTCCCTCTTCCTTCCTCTCTGAAATCAATAAAAATATATTTTAAAAAATAAAAATAAATAAAAGAACGTGACCATAGCTTTGGGACTCTGGCACAGCCAGGTTCAAGAGGCCTCCTCACTGCACTGTGATTTCAGGGTAGTTCATGTTGGTCTAGGTTTGCCTGAACATCTATGTCTCCAGAAGGACTCATTTAGAAAAGAAAAGTAGGACTGTTTTTTACCATATGGGGAACGACACAGAGGAAGACAATTTCAGATACTTGTTAATCAGATCTAGTCAGTGAGGCAATAAAATAGGTCAAGCCTATGGGTTTAAAAGAAATTTTGGGTCATCCTAAGGCCTTTAATTATGAGGCTAAATATGCTATAAATTTAAACATTAAAATGAAACTCAATCACTGCGTCCTCTCTTCAACACAGAGACTCAAGGGACCAGCTAGGTTCCTGTAAGCTCCGTTAACCCCTCATCAAATTTGGGAAGAAATTAATATTTTTAAGAAAACTCTTTAGAGAAAAATCCCAAAGAAAGGCCAAGTTAAAAAGAAAGAGAATATGTGGTGTTTCACTTTCACGTGGATGTAGAATGCTGGAAACAACACCACTCCTACCATAATGATGACAGAAAGCGGAATAAATTACAAAATCATAACATGTTTTCAGAGATCTGGGATTGCAGACCAAATATCCTGAAATCCAAAGACATGCGGGCAGCTCCAAGGTAGGGCACACGCACCTGCTCGTCTGTGGCACAGCGTGAGAGGAGATGCTGAAACCACAGGAGCAGGTTAGGAGTTCGGCTATAAGTCTAGGGAACTGCAAAAGGCTGAGTGTGGGCTTGGAGGAGAGGGTAGGACCTCAGCAGACACGAGGACACTTTGCACTCACTTGCAGGCTCTTTTCCGCAGACTTCTGGGAAAATGCTTACCAAAGGAGTTCAGGGTTGGGAAAGAGACAGGCGGGAGACAGCTTTCTCAGTGGTGCAGGCCTGGAGGAGGGAAGCAGCCATGGATGCAGAAAAGCACAAGGCCCCACCTAAACCCTACACCATGGGGAATAAAGGGTTCAAGCCTCTGGGGGGGGGCGGGGCAGCAGACCCCATAGAGCACAAAAGAAAACCTGCGAAGGGCCAGAAGAAGGGTCCGAATACAAATCCTCTGTCCTGGGGTGGGGAAGGGAACAGGGCTAGGTCCAGATCCTACACAAATACCATTGAAGGCCTTGCCCACAAAAGTTCTACCAAAGACACGGGCAGAGTTTGGCTCCCACAGGGAAGAGGGAAGTATTTCTTTATTTCTCTTTCCCTGCATTCTTTTGTGTTAATCAAGTAAGTTCTCAAAATTATTCTACCTTATCTCCTCTCTTTGGGAGGTGCTATTGCTCCTCTTTACTTCCATCCCCCATCCCCACCCTCTTAACCCAGCTTTCTGCAGACCATGCACTCAGCAATCCCATGAGAGTGAATAAGTGGGCAAGGAGAATTAGCCAGCATTTGGGCTCCCTCCTGATTTCTACCCATATAACCAACCCACTTGCCCATAAAAATGCCTCTGGGTCTTCTTACCCAGGAAATTTTCTCTGCTCTTGCCCTGACCTGGCAATTGCCCTCAGAGAGGAAAGTTTCTGCTGACCTCACTTCCCCAAGGAATGATTTGTCTCTGTGTGAAGTTTTGTTTCTTTATACTTTGCATCATAGCTCTTAGATGTCTTTTTTAAAGGTATGATTTTTTTTTTTAACTTCATTTAGTTGTTGTTGTTTTTTTAGTTTATATGGTGTAGGAGATGGTGTGTGGTGATCTCTGCATCCTCACATGAAAAAGAAATTCCCATTTAACAAACATAGATTAATCAATTATCATGTACCAGACCCGCACCCATTGCTCAGGATACAGTGGTAAATAAGAGACATGATCAGAACTCTAGACCAGAACAGCAGAGAGCTGAAAACAGTGAGTAAGAAGAACTGCTAGTTTCCAGAGAGGTTGCTATGAATCTACTGAACCTGATGGGTGCTGTAAGTGGGTAATTGTTAGCATGCATTCAATGCCATTTTTACTGTTTCTTCCCTAATTACCTGTTCTTATGCAAACTTACTCTTTTCACCTGTTCAGTGTGTAAAACTTGGCATACTTCCCTTTATTTCCCCACACCCCCTATTTCCCTTAAAAACCACACAGCCAACCCAGCAATCTCAGTCTCCATAACATACAGATAGGTGTTGAAAGGAACAAATGTTAAATATGTAAAATACTAACAATAAACCCCATTTCTGGGCAATTTTGCCTCTCTAAACATATTATTTCATTGGTTTTGCATTTCTTCAATGTTAATAAAATAAAACAGATCAGCTGACACCTAATATTTATATCACTGCTACTGAGTAATTGGCAAGAATGTACCAACCCAGGTGGCTGCATGTTAAGTAAAACTCATCAAGGCAGGGCCTCTAGGATGCCAAGCAAGCAGCTGTAAACTGAAAACTTCAGTCTGTTTGCTTTGTTTGACCTAACTATGTAAATGCTTTGAGTGCCGCTGTATAACCAATGGGATGTTCTGCCACGGCCAATTAACCAGAAAGCCCTCCCAGACTCGTGGTCCCAACACCACAGACACGCAGGAAAACAGAGTCCTCCATCTGGCATCAAAATCCAGTTTTCATCTAAGTCTGC
Source organism: Myotis yumanensis (assembly GCF_028538775.1). Taxonomy (NCBI): domain Eukaryota; kingdom Metazoa; phylum Chordata; class Mammalia; order Chiroptera; family Vespertilionidae; genus Myotis; species Myotis yumanensis. Next base: position 32,912,644 of record NW_027223759.1, read on the forward strand.
CATCAATGAGCCATATGTCCTGGGCCAGTGACTTCCGTCACTCAGGCTCCAATTCCTCATCTCTAGAACAGGGAGGCCGGACTAGTGAAACATCTAGTTCCTGCCATCTGTCACGCATACATTCTTGGTAACTGGCCATTAGTTGTTTTGGAAACATGGGTGTTCGTTCTGGGTGAGCTCAAGGCCAGGTAGTGAAATAGCACATCTTGTCTCTGGTTTCTGCAGCTCAGCAACTCCCCCAGTCTCCACTTCAGAGAGTCTTTCTCCCTCTTTCCCACCATAACTGCTCAGATCATAAGCAGCAAGGTAAAGCACTGGCAACAATTAAACCTTTACCCGACCCCAGGCATGAAAAGAAAAGTAGAAGAAACTACTGGTCAGTGTTACAAGTTGGGCTTGGAAATCATACTAGTAAGTGGCTGGGTTCACACCAGCCATCTGGCTCGGGCACGCATGTTGTACCTACTTTCTAGCATTTCTATGAGGATTAATTGAAAAAATGTCTACAGAATCCACAGAACTGTGTTTCACATTTAATAAAGACTCAACAAATGGTAAATGTTTCCACAGCAGGAAGTGATGAAAATATCAAGATAACAGAATTAGATTATTCGATAGTTTGAACTGTCATGCAGAAAATGTTTATCCTCTTCCTTTACACGGTGGATGAAATATACTGCCCTGCCCGATTGGGACTAAGCTTGGTCGTGTGACTTCCTTTGGCCAAAGGAATTTCAGTGGATGTGATGCAAGCAGCAGCTGCAAACATGCTTTCATGTTTTGGTCTCAGAGGCTTCTGATCTCTGCTGGGAGAACATGCCTTGGGTAGCCATTCCCCAGGTAGCCTGGAGCCAGAATGAAACATGTGGAACCAATCTGAGTTCAGCTCACAATCTAGAATCCAGTTGCCTTGCAGTGAACCCACAAGTGTCAAGGTAATGACTGCTGTTTTAAGTGGCGGTGTTCTGGAGTTGTTTGTTACACAGCATAATTATGGAAATAACTGACTGGTACATGTTGCACTAATGTTATTGTGGGTCAATCCTGGAAATAAGGAAAGGGTTTCAGATGTCAATCATGTTTCCTGTGCTGCCTTGTTTCCAAAGTCACTTCCTTTCTACTGCTCTGTGCTTGGGGTCCCCCCAAGCACAAAAAAACTTCACTGAGTACCTCTCTGCCAGGTCCTAAGAGTATAATGCAAACAACACATTACCCTTGCCCTATCTGATGAGAGCCATGGATATCTCAACCACAAGTAACAATCTCATGGGCTCAGAACTCTAATGGAACAATGCCAGACTGCTATGGGACCAAACAGCAGGAACAGCTGGCCCAGATTATGGGGTCAGAGAAGGTGGCAGAGTATAAATTGAGACCAAAAGAATGAGTAGGAGTAAGTAGGCAAAGTGGAAGGAGGTCTCCCACACTGAGGGTGATGCCACAGAGCACCAGTCAGCAAAAGCTCATTTTTCATGATGGGGTTTCTGCCCCCAGTCCTCACTCTCCTCCCCTGGCGAACTGGGTTCAACCATGGAGAAACCTCAAGATGGATCAGTGCTTTTTTCAGTCTCCCTTGGGGAGCTGCTTGGAAATACCCAGGCTGGGCCCTTCCGGAAATTCTGAGTTAGCGCATCTTGGAAATGGCTTGGGCAATCTTTATGAATAAGCCCTCCGATGATGCTCAGGCTCACCCAGTCTGGGAATTGCATCTTTTCTTTTTCCCGGGTACCACCCTGCCCCCACATGCCAGGGCGCCTGGAGGAGGCACCCCATAAGCCTGTCACACCAGGCAGCTCCAGGGGAAGAAAGAGCCTCCTGAGGATCATGCGGGGGGGGGGGGGGGGGGGGGGCAGGGGCACCTCTTCTTTCCTACTGAGAACGCCCTGCCGTGGTGGCTGGGAGCTTCCCTAGTTGCCAGAGGTCTGTGTCCACAGGGATGACTTGTAGCTGGGCTTTGAGGCTCTGCACACAGATTTTAGCAACAGGGCGTGTGGGCAGGAACGACCTTGGTTTGGGCTGGAGGGTTCAGGTAGATCCCAAATCTGGAAATTTGGTATCACGCTGCTTCTGAGCTTTTAAACCCAGATTTTCAAATGGAAAGTGGATTGTGGCAATTTTATTCCAACATATTCCTGGAAACCAGAGAGTTTAACTAAATCATATATGAAGTGGCTGTCCCATGCTGCTCCCACACCTGTGAGTGCTGTCTCTCCCCACCTCCTTCATCAGGCCTCAATCTCTCTCTCTCTCTCTCTCTCTCTCTCTCAGCCTCACATGTTCACACACTCTCACACACACAGAGCTGTGGGATGGAGGAGAAAGTGAAGGTCAAAGCCACTGAGCTTTGCAATACAGTATTGAGCCATACTTGTGTCCTGTCCCGATGGACCAGCTCCTAAGGGCCGCACAGGACACCTGGAGGCTATGATCTGTGGCCACACAGCTTCCTCTGTGATTGCCTTTTCCCTAGGAAAGAACATCATTCCACTTTGCACTGAGACTCCAATTTCCTGTCAGAGCAAATCTGACTTCAGGTGGGGAGGGGAGATGGGGAGATGTGTTGTGGTGTGCAGGGTGTGTGATGTGCATGTATGTGCCTGTATGTGCTATGGTGTGTATGATATGTGTGGTGGGTGTGCCGTGATGTGTACGTTCCACGTGCATAGTAGTGTGATAAGAGGTGTGTTGTGGTGTGTGCATGGGGGTGTGCAGAATGGTTTGTGTGTGCAACCATGTGTGTATGCATGAAGCACAGCATCCAGAGCAGCAGTGCAATGACTAAGAGGAAATTGCTCCCTAAACTCCTATTTTCCAGGGTTCCCCAATTTTTCAGGTTTTCTCACTGCATGTCATTTTCCCAGCTTGGACCTAACGCAAAGGTAAATTTCTTTTCTGGAAATAGAAATGATCCAATCAATACACTTCTGAGCAACATCAGCAAATTCCATTTAAGGGCAGATGAAAGGGCACAATTTCCCATCAGTTTCAATGAACAATGAGATTTTGAAATGTCAAAACAGCCCCCTCCCGCCCAGAGGCTCCTCTCCACCCCTGGAGGGACATGGCGTAATGGGGCTGCCTAGAGCAGGCCCTGAACCTCCTCGCTGTCTTCCTGCAGACCTCCCTGCTCCCATGGCTTGGGTTTTCTCGTAGGGTCATTTTCTGAGGCCCACCCTCAGAAGACCTTTGCAAAACAAAGTCCAGACACAGAGTCAAGAACTGACTGTGCTCCATATGCCGGGCACCAGGCGCTGCCCAAGTTCACAGACATTAGAGCTCGGAAGGCCATGCCCTGGGACCGTGGAGGTCTAGGACTCTGAAGCCCTGGGACTTCTTGGGGTCACTCGGGCCACTCCCCTGTGGGCAGAGCACTGAGGGGGGCAGGTGAAAGCAGAGTTGAGAGCACCCTGTTTATCTGCAGCTCTTCCAAGAAGAGACAGCTGAGCTGTCTCTGGGCAAAATGTCCAAGGAGGTGGCCCTGGATGGTTGACAGCTGCCCAAACAGCTCAGTTTGCTGAGTCCCCCGCGCCCCCGCCCCCCCCCCCCCCCCAGAACCATTCTCTACCTTTCCTTTCCCTTCTCTGTCCCCAGGAGTCTGGCCAAGGGTGGACCACCTCAATGGGGCCACTGGCTTCTGGATTCTGGTGGGGTTGGCCAATGGGGAGGCAGGCAGCAGGTGGGAAGGAGGGACAGAGTGGGGATGGGTGTTCCCTCTGCTCCCTCGGATGGAGTCGCCCCTGGCTGGCTGCCTACCTCATCTGCTGACCTGAGATTTGAACTTACGGAAGGGGTGCCGCCCACTCCTGTCCTCTGTCCCTAAGGGAGAGGTAACAGCACCTGAACTATAAAGAAAAAGGTGAGATAGGAATTCAGAAATTAATTCATTTATGTGTTCATGTAAGGAAGACTTACTGAGCCCCTGCTCTGTGCCCAACTCTGTGCTGGGGCCAGAGGCATCAGCGAGCACAGGAGACCAACAGCCTTGTCACTGTGGGGCTCACAGTCCAGGCGGAGCAGACAGACCACAGGTGGAGGCAACAGACCACAGGTAGAGATGACAGCTTGGAACACAGTAAATGCTGCAGAAAAGGCAGGGGGACGGAGCAGATAAAGGGGTTGGAAGTACGGGGATGAGGAGGGAATCAGGTTTAGTTGTCAATGGAGTAGCCAGAGTGAGCCAAATTTAGAAGATGCTGTTTGAGCAAAAACTGGCAGGGAAAGCCCAGCCGGTGTGGCTCAGTGGTTGAGCATCAACTTATGAACCAGGAAGTCACTGGTTCAACTCCCAGTCAGGCACATGCCCAGGTCGTGGGCTCAATCCCCAGTGTGGGGTGTGCAGGAGGCAGCTGATCAATGATTCTCTCATCATGGATGTTTCTATCTCTCTCTCTCCCTCTCCTTCCCTCTCTCTAATCTCAATAAAAATATATTTTTTTAAACTGGCAGGGAGGGTCCTAGTGTGAGGTCCTTTGAGAAGGAACATCCCAGGCAGAGGGAACAAGTACAGAGAATCCTGGATAACAGGGCCTGGAGCGGCCGAGGAGTAGGAAGGCACCCAGGGCAGCTGCGGTGATGGGGAGAATGGTGGCTCATCAGGCCAGGAGGTAATGGGTGGGGCCTAGCAGGTCAATGGGCCTTGGAGGCCATTGTGAGAGTTTTGACTTCTATTCTAATGAGATGGGAAACCATCTCTCTGAGATCATCTTTGAGCAGAGGAGTAACCTGATTGTATTTAATTTTGAAAGAATCACTCTGTCCATTGATTGAGAGAAGACTGGGGGATAGGGAGGAGACGGGGACATGGGGACTGGGGAATAAGGACACCAGTCCTGTAGGAGAAAGCAAAAACACAGGACAGTAGCGAAGGGGGCTGGAAGGGTGTCAGTTTCTGGATAAATTCTGAAGCCAATCCAGTGCCAATAGGATCTCCCCTGGGTTTTGATGTGGGAGCAACAGAAAGACAGAAGGAAAGAAGGCTTCCAAGTTTGGGGGCAGGACATCCTGGAAGTCGGAAGCTGCTATCACCTGAGACAGGAGGAGGCCAGGGAAGCAGGCCTCAGAGCGCGTTCGGAAGTCAGACGTAAACATAACAGGCTGGAAATGCCTGTTGGAAGTCCAGGTGAGAAAGTCAAAGTGAAAGTCTGGAATTCAGGAGAGAGGTCACGACTGGAGATGTAAATCTGAGAGTCTCCGCCTCCAGACAAACCCCAGCAAAGACACACCTGGCCCAGATCCAGCACACTGCCTTCCGAGCTGTTACCGAACACGTTCGACTTCATCACAGCACAGCGCCCACAAGCGCGTAGTGTGCAGCGTGCCATGTTCTGGGAATCTCATTTGCAGTCCCCTTCGAGGGGATCCTGCCACTTAGTTACAAAAAGCAATCATGTGCTGTGCAAAATGGCTTACATGCCCGCAGGGCCGCCTCGCTGCAAAACCGCTGCTGCAATCTACCCACCGACACGTGCCTCTCCGATCCAAGTCCGAGCTGTGGGACCACAAGGAAAAGCGCCCCATCGGTACTCAGTGACGTCCTGGGAACTAACGAGTCTGCACTGTAGTCGCCCAACCACCGAAACCACAAAAGAACACTTCAGAAGAAACTGGTCAGTGAGTGACTGATGATAAAAAGAATCACAAAAGCATGAGTCAGTGGGAAGGAGGGTAGTGAACTTGGAACATTCCTATTGAGTTATACAAGAAGTTGTGAATCTCGCTGGGTGGCTTTTGCCCGAGGGTTTGGAAGTTCTGGGTCCCGTTTCTATGGACACCACTGTGAGTGGTCAGGACGGACACCTTGGCTGCTGGGCAAAGAAGCATTCTGGATGGAATGAATGCAAATTCCACTCAAGCTCCATAGAAAGACCAATCTCTGAGCATCCACCACATGCCACAAGCTATGGGGCACTGCAGACATGAGATCAAACGTGGCCCCTTTCTCCCATTTCTACCCCCTCCACCTCCAGCTGCACTCTGGCCTTTTATCAGCTCCTCCAAAAAGGAGTCCTACCAACCCTGTATTACCCCTTCCAATGGGGAAAGAAAGGCGAAAAATTGCACACACCCTCCTTCTGTCCTCAGTTCTTCCTCCCTCCAACTCCTCCTTCATGAATCCTGCAAAAAGGCAGCCATGGCATTGGCCCTACTGACCTTGAAACTCACCACTCTCAAGGGGAAGGAAGGGAGAAGTCCTCCAGAGCAATGCAAGCCATCACGGACCAGAGCAGGGTCTGAGGTCACATCCCCCCTCCCCCCCCCCCCCGCCCCCCACAGGACACTGGGCAATGTTTGGGGACAGGTTCTGATTATCTCAACGGGAGGGACTGGGTGGGGAGTGCGACTAGTGAGTCACCTCCTGGGCAGAGGCCAGGGATGCCGCTGAACCCCCTACAGTGCACAGGACGGACGGCCACAACAGAGAGCGACTCAGCCCACACGTCAACAGCGGTGCAAAGAGATGAAGCCAGATAATACGGAGAGATCAAGGCAAATCCTTCAGATCCCAGGGGAAGATTTCAAACAAATATTATACTTACTTGTGGTGTAGTCCACAGCGTTGCTTCTAGGTATTTCATTCCTTTCTCCCTTGAAAAGCAGAGGTTAATGTGAAGGGGAAATCCGGGCCGGCACACCTCGGGCAGGCTTCCTTTAACCCTGCTGCTAAGTTTTTATACAGACCTGCATCCTCATCGATTCCCTGCCAACGCATCCCATCACAGGCCGGAACTAGAAATGATCCTGCTCCCCGAACACAGACGCCCCTGAGATTGGTACCTGGAGGGTATTTAAAGGAGAAGGGTCCTGAAAACTTGGCCAATGAAGTTCTTCAAAGGGTCGGTACAAATATAGACGCACATGGAGCAACAGGTAAAGAAATTGGTTGCACATTTTAATCAGATGTCCTGCTTGATTTTTTTTGAGTGTTTTATTACTCCCTTAATAAATGAAAATCTAAATTAAAGTGGATATGAAGTCAGAGTTGATTTTCACATTGAAACTGCCTCCCATGTTCAAAGGGAAACTGTGCAGGCTCCTGCCTCCCCCGGCCGTGAATAATGTAGTAAAATATTAAAGAGCCTTTGATTGTGAAACTTGTTTCCCCTCCTTCATCTCCCTGCGCAGACTCGAAGGGTGATACTGCACAGGCGCTGGGGTTTGGGGACTCTTCTCTGGGCCTGTTTGGTGGTGTCTGTCTCTTGGGTTTGCTGGCCGCAGGAGGAAACATCACTAGAGACATGAAAAGACATGGTTCCCTTTGGCGGTGCTGGTGTGAGTGCCATGTCCCCGTAAGCTTTGTTTAATGAACTTGTTTCCCACGGCCTTGCTGTTACCGAAGGGCAGGCTCTCTCTCACCCAGAAGTTGTAATGAGGTCCCACAAGGAGTCCCCTTTAAGATCATCCTGGTGGATAGAACACCAAGATCCAGAGTAGAAAGTATTTGCTGGAGCAGGCACCCCACTGAGATAATATGGTCTGGCTACTGGGAGCTTCGTGCTTTTCATTCAGGCTTGTATCTCTGAGTCACTGAGTAATTGACACCTTCCCACTTCACCTTAAACCAGGCAGGTCTGACGTAGGCCAAGGAAATCAGCAGGGCGCCACGATGGCCAAAAGATTGAAGATGACTCACTCACTGGTCACGGGTGACACAGACAGATGCTTAAGAGACAGACGTTTTGCCAGTAAGAGTCCTAATTTTCCAATGCACAAGACAAATTTATTTTCATTTAACGATTTTCTTTGGTGTTGGGTTAGGTGCTAAGAATATGTTGTTGGCAAAGAAAGTGTCCAGGGGGACTCAACATATCCTACTTGGTAGATGGGGATTAATGAGGGGGAAGGAGAGAAGACTGCTATTGTGTCTATTATGTGCACACCCTGTAGAAGGCACCTCACAGATGTTCCCCTCCCATCCCCCAACCACCCGGGGCTGGGGAAGGAGGGCATTATCAATAAGTTGGGACCATGAGGCTCAGAGAGGCCAGGCAGCCTGCACACAGTCAAAGCAAAGATGGTGGAGAAGGAAGCTGAGCCCCCGGCTGGCTCAGGCCGAGGCCTTCCCAGGCCCACTCCGTGGTGTTTGAGACATCCCAGTTGCATGTCCAGTCAGGAGGAGGAAAGTGCACCTCCTGGCCCCATCTCCCACTGGTTGGCTTCTCCTGTGACCATCACCTTCCCTGCATGTCCCATGGCACTCGTGTGGGTGTGAGTGGCCCGTGGCATCGGCACGTAGACCACAGGGAAGCAGGAGAAAGAGGCCGGGAAGCAGGGACAGGCGGTACTGTGGGCTTGCCCTCCCGTAGCACAGGAGGCTACAAACAAACACCACAGCAGGGCCCATAGTGGTGCTGGTGGCCTCGGCAGCGACCTTGCTCCGCCACCGCAGTGGGGCACAGCCATTGCTGGGCGCTCTGAAGGGACACTGAGTCCTGGCCGGTGGCAGCACAGGTGCTTCCATGAGCTCTTTCTACGGTCGGAGCTCTTTCACTCCACATCTCAGGCAGCAGGTGTGAGGGTTCCACCAGCTTCTCCCTCAGAGAGCTGGGAGATAGCAGGGTGCTCTGCAGACCCAGGAAATCTCAGATACCTCCTCCTCCTCTGAAGGGAACGCACCTGCACCCAGGCCCTGAGTAGGCATGTCCTGAGCAGACCCTGCAGCCCAGCGTTTCCCCAATAACAGAACTTTCCATCCGCCCATGGACAGCCCACAGAACCAGTCCATGGGGCAGCGTGGAGTGCTGTGCCCACACACCGCTTCACAGGAGCAGCTGCAGACGCAGAGCCTCAGCCACCTCAGCACCCGTGAGGCTCCGAGGGAAGCAGCGGAGGGGCTGGGTCTCCCTGTTCTGGGTCAGGAACACTCGAGGTCGGAACCGACATCTGCAGAAGGATTGATGAAGGCAGGATGGGCCTCAGTCTCCCCAGCCACCGACTCCATCATCCTACTCACAGCCTGTTTCTCACAGCAAGAAACTCACTTTGGGAAGGGGCGCGAATAACGAGCATCAAACACTCTGGGCTAAAAACACACCCTTGTGTGGCTACAGGGCTCACAAGTGCGACTATTTCCACTAATTTAGTGAAATATTATTTGCCTTTGGGGGCCAAGGATGTGCAAGTCCTGAGACCTGGGCCTTTCTCACTGACACATGGAGGCTGTCGCCTGTCATGGCGTCTGCCCCTCTCGGGAGCCCCTGTCACATGGATGGTGCTGATTCCAGTGAAACAGACCTTTCTGGACACCGTGGACATAAGCCAGTTAAAGGATTTTCTCTACCCGCCACCCCCTGTCACGTACAACTTCATGCCTGTCCAGAAGCTGCCACTCCGCCTGACCTCTGCCTAAAGATGGGGATCCGCAAGGCTGGAGGTGTCTCAAAGTCACAAAGAAGTGATGGTCCAGTGGGACCAGGGGAAGGGCTGGAACACCACAAAGCACATGCATGCACCCCGACTTCCAGATGACGCCATTGCGACGCCAACCCCACCTCGCCTCCCACTTACCGAGCCTTTTGGATCCCTCATCTGCTCCAGCCACGCCCCAGGCGCCACTCCCGCCACCCTCTGCACCCAGAAGGGCGAAGCAGCTCCTTGCTTCCCGAGTAACGACAGCTTCCCGGACACTCTGTCAGGATCAGATGAGGGACAGGAGCCATTCCAGGCCTGAGGAGCCATCAGCAGTTGGGAGTGGAGGGCCGAGACCTGGCTTTGCAGTCCCAGGACTCTGAATGCCCTCTACATGGTACCAGGGTCTCAGCGTTGCCTCCCAGGGGTGTGCCTCCCCAAGATGAAGTCATTAAGGGGGCGATGCGCTAATTAGCTGGCCAGTGCTGGGTAAGGGTTCCCGGTGTTATTTTTAGCCCGGGGGTTTTGAATCAGGAGTAGGCATCATTGCAGCAAGCTGTGTCAGCTTTAATGAGGCACCTCATTATGTCCGAGGATGCACATTCACACCTGTCCCAGGTCGGGAGCCATTATGGGTCACTGGAGGAAACAAGAAGCAGGTGGGGTGGGGCAGGAGCCAAGATTTTAGAAATGGTCCAGACCTGCCTGGATGCCTCCTCATCCCCCCGTCCGCCTCCTGCCCTTTTCCGTGCTCTTTGTTGCAAAGCTCTTGAAAGAGTTTTCTATATCTATGCCCCCAGGTCCTTAACCTCCCTTCACTCTTCACCTCATTCCACCGAGGTCTTCTCCCCACCACCCCCCAATCCAACCTGGTCAAGGTCACCAATGACCTCCCATTGCCAAGTCCAATGGCCAGTTGACTCCTGAATGCATTTGTCCTGCCCACTATCCCTGAGCTTCCTTCCAAGTATACACAATGGACTCCTCTTCATCTCTGCATGAATGTCTCACAAGCATCTCAGAGTTACCCTGGCCCAACAGAACTCTTATTTGAGCTCCTCACACACACTCCTCCAGCCATGAGGAGCACAGCGCCCCCCACCACCTGTGTGACCAGGCCAGAGCAATGACTTCCTTCTTGACTCCTCTTTTCCCTCACTCCCTTCATCCAACCCACCAGCACATCTTGTCAGCTCCACCTTCAAAATATATCCAGAATATGACCAGTTCTCACCCCACCACTAGCACACCAGTCCAAACACCCTTACCTCCCGAGACTGCCAACACCTTCAAATGGGGCTCACTCTGTCTGCATTGCCCGTCATCTACTTTCAACTTAACTCAAAGAGCTGGAGGGAGACTCAGAGACTCCAGAAAATGCCACTGTTTGGCATCACTGTTATTGACGGTCTTCTGGGTTCACCCTGACCCCAGCTCAGGAGCATGGAGCAGTTTCTTTGTCAAGACCCAAACTGAGCAGAAATTGGCCTCTCTCCTCCAAAGACTATATATGCACACATCATATTTCAAGAGTTCATCAAACCCTTTGGCCTTTTTATGTCTGAGTATCAGGCTTGAATGAGAGCTATGAGCCCTCACTTTCCCCAATAATTGCACAGCCACACAAAAGTGTGGGTGCAGCCATGGGCGTCTTCTGCCCCTCCTAATTTTCCAGGACACTAGACTGTGGCACTGGCCCTGGGATGGGAACGGATGATACCATAAGTGAGTTATCTTCCCAACAGCAACTTGTTGGGTTACATTCAACTAACCTGTGATTCTGAATCAAAATAATCAAGTAAAAATAATTATTCGGAGATTGTGTTGTAATTACCTTAAGTACTGCAATTGCTATACTTATAATTGTCACCTAAATGAAATCCAAAGGCAAAAAGCAGCTCTAGAGCATGCCGTGGTAGGCACCGGTGGTCACCGTGAGCTATCATGTAAGTGCCACCTGGCAGATCCTCTTGACGCTGCTCGCTGTGTCTATAGCCCTGCTCCTGGGTCCTGTTGCTTCCACACCCACGGACAGACCAGTTTCCTTGTGTCTCATTCACGCTTCTCCATCAGGATGATGGCTCGCTCATCAACTCCTCAGCTCTAGCAGAAATCCAATCTGGCTTCCCCAGTTCTACCTCCTTGGAAACCCTCTTCCTAGAGTTGCAGGGGAAGATAAAACAGCCCCAGGTCAGAATGTACTCACCTGTTTTCCTCCTGCAGACTCTAAACAAACAACCTCCCAACTCACCTGCAAACACTCCCTTTGTCCTCCTCCGACCCCAGCCAGCTCAGCACAGCACCTGCTCTGCCTGGGGCTTCCCAGAGGCAGCTCTTGAACCTGAACTGGTTTGGCAGCATCATTCCCACCTGCGGAAGGAGTTTAAAATTTCCAGGCCCATAAGTTGTATGAGTTGGAGCCTGGGAATTATTTCTTTCGGAAGCATCCGGCTGATTCTGACCTCAGGTCAAGCCTGTGGACACTGGCCTCCCCATGGACCCTGGCTCCCACGTTCTGTGCCCTCTGGCTTCGCTACAAAACTGCAGTGACATCTCTATCCTTGTTTCTTCAACATGGTGTCCTGAGCACTTTCTGTAGGCAGGTGCTGTGCTAGGTGCAGAGGAGGTGGGGGAGGGAATGTATAAGGAATTAATAAGACACAATCCCTGCAATGAAAAAGCTCATTGTCAACTGCAACTAACAGAAAGATGAATAAATCAATGCCATACAGAGTGAGCAGGCCTCCATTAACAAGACTGTCAAATGTCCCCTGGAGCTCAGCAGAGGAGCAGCTAATCCCACCTGGAAGTCAAGGTAGCCGCCCAGAGCTGTATCTGGAAGGACCGCTAACCAAACATACTTCTTGCATATTTCGGCTGCTTCCAATATTTTCCTATTCTAAACATAATGTAATTCTTGCAAAATTAAATATAGTATTTCCCTCAGGAAAATTCCACAACATTTAACTTTCACTTTTTTTTACTTAATCTATTGCAATTTGAAAGGTGAGAATTTAATTATTACATTAATTTCTATTCAGTATTAATACAGAAATGCTTTTAAAAATATTTATTAGCACTTTTTACTTCTTTATTTGAGAACTTGTCTTTGGGTCATTTGTCTGTTGAAGTGTTTGTCCTTTTCTTCTTAATTCCAGACAATATTTGGATCCTTTATTACATACTAGTATAGTGTGCAATATAAACATTTGACATTCTTTTAATTTGTTGTTTACCTTTGACTTTGAATGTCATGTGTCTGGGGACACTAAAGTCTTCTCTTGCATGGTAAAATCTGCTGATATTTTGCTTTATGATTCCTGCTTTGGGCGGCAGCATCTCATTGCTAAATTATGCTTCTAAACTGCTGTGTATGTAATAGCTTCTGCTACGCTGTCCTATATTTTATATCCTTTCAGTACATACTGTAATTAAATACTGATTGAATCTACTCCTGACGGCTGTTTTTAGTGCATGTGACTTTTTGTCACTCTGTAGGCAGCTCGAGTTCCTTCTCCCATTCTGAGCTGCTCCTCTTCTTGAAAGTCTTATTTTAGTCAATGGCCTCACCTTGCACCCAGGTACCTGAAGCAGAAAGCTGAAAGAAAGCCAGCGATTCCCGCTCCTCTCCCTCACTCCTCAGAGCCCATCGAATCCTGTGTCCTGGTGATTTATATCTCATACATTTTTTTGTTGACTTGAAATTTACATAACCATTTAGAAATGTACAATTCAGGGGCATTTAGTGCATTCAGTGTTGTGAGCCATCGACCTCTCTGTAGCTTCCGAGCTTTCCCGTGCACCAGAGAAACCCTGTACCCATTAAGCAATCACGCCCCATCCCCCTCCTTCCCGTCCCCTATAACCACCAATCAGCCTTCGTCTCCATGGATTTGCCTATTTTGGATGTTAGCATATGAAAAGAATCACACAAACTGTGGCCTTTGGTGACTGGCGGCTTTCACTTAGCATATGTGTTCAAGGTTCCACCAGGCTGTAGCGTGGATCAGTAGTTCTCCTAAATTTCTATTAATTGTTCCCTGTCTTTCCATCCCTAGGACCAGTTCTCAACTTCCGGACTCTGCTCTCTCTACCCTTGGGCTGTTTAAACAGCCCCCCCCCCCCCGCAGCCCCCCCGCCTCCCCGTGAGCTCCCTGCCTCTCCAACCCGGCTTCTCTACTGCAGCCAAAGTGATTGTGTCTTTTACCAACACACCCACCTCCACAGTAGCCAACCACCCTTCCTACAATCTTCACACCTAGGGGAACGCTTCCTCCGCTGTTCCTTCTCCTCTCTCTTATTTCCTTGTTCACATCCATTCTAGTTATTCTAACATTTAAAACACCCCTTGTCACGTCCATTGCAGCATTAGTGCCTTAGCCAAGCACAGAGGCAGGGTCGGAGTCGTGGTGCTACGTCCACGGGATGGGATGTAATTATCCTGCAGTCATTATGAGAAGCAGGGCTGAGAGACACTGTCAGCAGGGCTTCCTGGTGTGAGGCATGCAGAGGAACCAGCGCCACTTACACAGCGTTCCTCCCAGAAATGAATTAGCTAACACTGACCGTGAGGAAACAATCAGACCAACTCCAGTTGAAGGACATTCTACAAAACTACCGCCCGTCCATCTTGAAAGATGTCAGTGTCATGAAACACAGAGAAAGGAAAGCAAAATTCAAGAGTGAAGAGCTTACAGAGATGTGACAACCAAACAAAATGGGTGACTCGGGACTGGATGCGGAATCAGAAACACAGATTGCAATTAAGGACATTATTGGGGCACCTGGTGGACTTCCAGGGTTGGATGGTGGTATTATATGGATGTTACATTCCCTGACAGTGATGGGGGCACTGGGTGTGTAGGGAGATGCTCTTGCTGTCCAGAGATAGATTATGAAGTGGTCATGGGCAAAAGATGATGCTCCCAGCTTAGTCCCAAATGTTTGCAAGCACAACAACTATTGCACACTTAGAGAGAGAGAGAGAGAGAGAGAGAGAGAGAGAGAGAGGCAGAGACAGAGCAAAGATGGTGAAATGTTAACAACTGGTGAGCCCGGGTAATGGGAGTATAGAAATACCTTGCATTATTTTTACAGTTTTGCTGTAACCTTGATAGTTTTTCAAAATGAAAAGTGAATAAAAATTAAGTAAATCATAGTAAGCTGGCATGGAGAGATGTCCCTCATGCCCCATTAACTTTCAGAACGCATTTGTGAACTTGACACCAAGAAGCCTGGGGAGCTGCATGCAGCTCCCAGCGGCGACCACTGCCCAGGGCAGTCCTGGCACCCACCACCTGTCTGAGATGCATGTCTGCCCCTCTCACCTGTGTCTCCCTATGGATGATAAATCACGTGGTCACTGAGCTATAGCCACAGGTTGAGGGGAATGGAGGGCTTTGCTTTTTACTTCTTTCCCATAAACAGAACTTAAAATTTTAAATTGTTAGCATCCATTATTTTATACTGAAGTACTCTTTTAAAAACTCTGAACTATTCATCTCTTACAAATTCTCCCTATCTATAGGATTGTGCTTTGAGTTACTCATTAAGACGTATTATAGCCGAAACCGGTTTGGCTCAGTGGATAGAGCGTCAGCCTGCGGACTGAAAGGTCCCAGGTTCAATTCTGGTCAAGGGCATGTACCTGGGTTGCGGGCACATCCCCAGTAGGAGATGTGCAGGAGGCAGCTGGTCGATGTTTCTCTCTCATCGATGTTTCTAACTCTCTATCCCTCTCCCTTCCTCTCTGTAAAAAATCAATAAAATATATTTAAAAAAAAAAAAAGACGTATTATAAAAAATGACAAGTCTCAACAATTATTGCTGCAACCTGAAAATTAAAACAGCAAGATATCATTTTCATCAATGAGACTGACAAGAAATAGGTAAACTCTACATAGGATTAGCAAAAGCAGGGGTGGGGCTAGCCTTCTCACACACTGCTGGTGGGAAAATAAATTAGCTCAGCCATTTTTGGAAAGTACCTTGTAATAGCTGTTACAATAGAAAATGTGTGTGCTCTACGATGCATGCATTTACCTTTAGTTCTATTTCCTGCAGAAGCTCCACATACAGAGAGGTAAGGACAAAGATGTTCACTGTAGCTTTATCAGCAACAGAGGAACCTGGAAGCAATCTCCCTCAGAACAGGAATGGGCGGATAGAATAAATGCAGACAGACGACTTTCCGTCCGAGTAGATGCACTCGTTCTCTATAAGGCAATATGCACAGGTTCAAAAACAGGGCAGGAAAACTGGGTGCTGGGTAATAAGAATAAGTTTATGCTGTTTGTGTGTAAAGGGTTTAAAAACACAAAAACTATACTATTTCTATGTGCACACATATAATTAAAATTTTTATATTTTTGTTTTATCTTATTTTTTAAAATATATTTTAGAGAGAGAAGAAGGGAAAAGGAGAGAGAGGTAAAAATCAATGATGAGAGAGAATCACTGGTCGGCTGCCTCCTGCACACCCCCAGCTGGGGATTGGCCCTTAACCCGAGGATGTGCCCTAAACTGGAATGGAATCCTGACCTCCTGGTTCATGGGTTAACGCTCAACCACTGACCCACACCAACTGGGCTAAATTTTTTTAAGTGGAACAGAGGAATAAGTACTAAGCTCATGAGAGTAGTTGACTTTGGGGGAAAAGAGAAAGACATGAAATTACAGTGGGAAGTAGGCAAATTTGGTAGGTACACAGAAAAAAACATTACATCTGTAATGTTTTAATTTTTAAATTAAAAACTGGAAGAAAATATTAACAAGTTGTTAATTCTTAGCTCCAATCTTTGAAGAACTGTTTATTTCAATCTTTGTCTTTTGAGTTATATTCCTTATATCTTGCTAAATGAGGATGAGTGTAATTGCAGTATAAAGAACACTTCTTAAGGTAAAGTCTTTGTGATGGTTAGTTTTATGTGCCACTTGACTGGCTACACGTGTCCAGACATGTTGTCAAACATTCTGAGTGTCCCTGAGACTGCTTCTGAATGAGATTGACATTGAGTCAGCAGACCAGTCAAGCAATGGCCTCCCTGATGTGGGTGGAACTATTGAATCCATTGAAGAGCTGAACAAAAAGTCTGGCCCTCCCCTGAGCAAGCGGGGATTCCTCCTGCCTGCTTTTGGGTTGGGACATTGAATTTGTTTTTTCTGCCTTTGAACTTGAACTGACAAATTGTCTCTTCCTAGATTTCAAGACTGCCAACCTTTGGGCAGACTGCACCATCGGCTCTCCTGTGCCTGCAGCTTGTCGATTGCAGATCTTAGGACTCCTTGTTCTGGTTTTCTGGAGAAATCTGACTGATACAAGAAGAGAAACTTAATACACTCATTTCACAGAGAAGTGATCTGTGGCCTGGAGAAGTAAGGTGAACTTGACAAAGCTCACATGGGTTGTGTCAGGACCAGGATTCAAGACCAGATCTCCTCTGACCGGCCAGGGACTTCCACCTCAATTTCCTCACCACTCTAGGCCAGCATCACTCACTCCTCTGCTCATGTGCTTGATCGTGGCTTGTGACTGGCGTCAGGTGATCACTGAAGATGATCGACTCAAGATGCCAACAGTCCCAGTGAGAGCGTGTAAACTTCTTTAGGGCAAAAGGTGATCCCACATATGGATACCCTGATGTGTTCCAGGTGCCAGTGGCTTCCACACCTGGCAGAGATCTCCCTCCTTGTGGTGGGAGTCAGCCACGTGCACAGCCCGGTGTATGCAACTCTGGGCTTCTTAAAAGCACGTGTCAGGTATCCCCTGTCTTATGTAGACACCTGGATCCCGTGTCCTCTCCCATTGACTGCGTCTATGTGTCTTTCTGCCAATTACCATTTCACAGGGACCATTATGTACCTGGCTGTCTAATTAGAAAAGGGCCTCAAGTCTTGGTGATGAAGGGCTGGAATTCTACCACACGGATCTCTGCAAGACGTGTCACCTTCAAGCCCAGGAGGAGGCCGTCCCGGGGATCTGTGCTGAGACCACTTCCTGCCACGTGCCAACGAATGTCACTGAGGAGCCCCCAGGAGAAGGAAAGGCTAGCGTTTGTCTTTTGAAGTGGCCAGCTGTGCACACACACACAGCTGCTAGTTGACCTCCGCGGCTAGGGTCTCAGGTCAGGCCATCTCAGGGGTGACAGATCACAGAGGAACCACAGCTGGGAAGAAAGGTGACTGTCTGCCGCGGAGAGCAAGGGTGACTGGGGCCAGACCAGACTGAATATGGGGCTGTCAGTATGAGAAGGAATCACTTTCATGTTGGGGCCAAAGCCGGGGCCAGGGCCGGGCCAGATCCCTTTCTCCAAAGAGGCAGAATTTCCGGTTGGATAAACAGTTGGGATGCAGAACAGGGAAGAAACAATGTCAACGAAGGGAAGAATCATGTTACCTGAAACTCATTTCTATCAGGCTTTGAAGGAAACAGGGTTCAATTTCTTCATCTGCAGAATGGGTTGATGGTATGGACCCGCCATCATGGTTGTCAGAATGAGAAAAGGAAATTTGTTTCGTGAACTAGTGTTATATTTTACCCCTCAATGCTAAGGTCTGATTGGCGGGCTGGGCCATGGCAGAGTGTTTGGGAAGAGTTCGTGGGCTCCTAACGTTTATTTTAGCAGGGCTATCTATTGTGTACTTGATGTGACTTAACCTGCAGCCACCCGAGAGGTGGACCTTGGGTGTCCTGTTGCAGGGCAGGGGTGTCTGAGCCTCTGGAATGCGTTCCTGTGGACTCGGGTCCTCCCCAGGGCACAGCCTGTGCTGACAGCACCCGGGACCCCGCTCTGGCCCCTCACTCACTACCTGGCCCCGCTGAGCCCGCTGTTTCCTGTTGGCCTCCCCCAGGAGGTGTGCAAGGAAACCAGCCCCTGCCCCGCTGGTTCCCGCACACAGAGGGCAGTTTTGTGCACAGCCCAGGCTGGACATGACCAGCGTGACAATCAGGACTCAGGACGGGCCACTCGGCCTTTCCCAGGGGATTCTCTCCCCTAATCTCAGCCAAGGGCCTGCTCGGAGCCCCCTTCTCCTCTTTCCCAGCCATTGTGCCTGCGGCGGAAGACAGGCTTCCCGAGGCTCCCGCAGCCTGGAATGTATAATGAAGTCACCAGGCTGCGAAAGAAAAGGCCTCTGTGTCTGCGGGTGATGGGGCTCGGCTCTGGGATCTGCATAATGCGGCTCTGATCCTCAGAAATAAAGTAGCGACTGTTAGGACGTCTTCTGGCCTGGCAGCTTCGAGAGAGGACGTTTCAACTCTGCTCTGTGAGCCCCTTATGCCCTCTGAATGGCTCTGTGGCTACATGACCACATGATAGCTGTTGTCTTGCTGCCAGGATGGTATGTGCCACCCGGAAGGAAGAGCCCTGACTTCACTTTCCCCCTCCCCCAGCCGTGCGAACCACAGAGCGGCAGGTGTGCGCTGTGAGCAGAGGGGCTCCTGGAGGCAGTCTGGCCCCTGGTGGCCCTCACTTCAGACCCAGAAAGCACACTGTCACCTGCAGTGACCACCAGTGATGACACCCTAGCTCCGGTCCCGAGGAGGAGGCCACAGGAGCTGTGAGCACTGTTGGGAGCCAGTGTGGCAAGTGGTTGGGAGCCAATGCCATGTCCACCATGCAAAGCCGGAATCGGGGCCAGGCCAGCTCTTGGGTTAGCACAGAACAGACAGCAAACCCTGGGGCAAGAGTGACTCAGAACCCACAGGCCAAACCAAGGTCAACCCCCAGCCGTGAGCAAGGAGAGGAAGCCTCCGGGCCAGAGAGCCTGAGGCTGTCCTGCTCAGTTTCGCAAATGGACCAAGGGCCACCTCTGTCAGAACCACAGGAGTCTGTCCATTCAGAATCCTGGTTCCCACCCCAAACCAGTTGAAAAACAAGCTCTAAATTCAGGCACAGGAACCTGCATTGAGCTCAGTTAGGATCCTGAGAATCTGGGCTTTCACAAAGGGGTCGGAACCAGTTCCCAGGCTGCTTTTCCTGGGGCGTGGGAAGACCAGAACTTTATAAATTGCCCAAAAATGATCTCCCTCCTCTCGTTGTACTTATTTATCTGGTCCCCCTTTGCACCCCTATATCAACCATTCCCCTGAAGGCAGCCATGCCAAAGGATGAGTGCGTCTTTTAATTTAGATGCATCCTTGAAAAGTGTGTATTTCTTGGTGTGTGCCTGTATTTTTGAATTCTGTCAATAGGGCTGCCTGCAGCACTCCTGCTGGTTGTCCTGACGCAAGAAGTGGTGGCGATACATCCGTGTGTTGCTAAGTGAGCGCCTCCTCCTGGTTCTTAGGTACCGCGCAGAGCTCCCTGGTGTGTTTGTGCCACATTCTACTGTTCTTCCCACCAAGTGATGGGTGCTCCGATGGGCTTCATCCTCCACACCGCAGACACACGCAGGCACACACACATGGCCGACAATCTCCTACCTGTCCATAGGACATAGTCAAGATGTGTGTGTGTGTGTCCGTATGTGTGTGCACCCAGAGGCAGGAATGAACCAAGTTCATCAGTTGATGAATCTAGCATGAGGATGACCCTAGAGCTCATTCACTGAACTCTGCCAGGCGGCTCCCCAGCAGATGCAGCCATCTACACTCCCACACACAATGCACCAGGGTTCCATACCCCACAGCCCTGCCAGCCTCAGCATTATCTAGCTTCGATTTCTTTAGTTTCTGCCAGCCTCATAGATTTAAAGTGAGAAAGATATCACTGTGGTTTGAATTTGTATTTCTCTTTTCACCAAAGAGCCAAAATGTATCTTCATATGATTGCTATTCATTCATTTTTTCTCTTTTGTAAGTTACCAATTCAAATACTTTCCTTGTTAATTAGAAACATTTCCTTATGTATTCTAAATATTATTTTCTTTCCTGTTTTAGACATCACAAATGTCTTCTCTCCCTCTTATGTATTTTCATTAACTTTACAGCGTACTTTTTAAAACTTAATTCAGATATAAATCACAAATTGTACAATTCACCCACTTAAAGCGCACCATTCAATGGTTTTTAGTATATACATGGAATTGTGTAACCATCACCAAAGTCAATCTTAATAACATTTCCATCACCTCCAAAAGAAGTTAATACCCTTTAGCAGTCACTCCCCATTACCTACCCACCAGGCCCCTCAGCCCAAACACAGCAGCCCTAAGCAGCCACTAATCTACCCTGTCTCAATAGATTTGCCCATTTTGGACATTTCATAGGAATGGAATTAAACCATATGTGGTCTTTTGTGACTGGCTTCTTTCACTCAGCCCAAGGTGTTCAGTGGTTGATTTGTGTTGTAACACGTGTCAGTGTTTCACTCGTTATTGGTATGGCTATGCCACATGTGTTTACCCACTTATCACTTGATGGACACTTGGGTTGTTTCCACGTATTGGCTATTATGAGTAATGCTGCTATGAACACTTATGTGTCCACACGTGTATGCGGTCATATGTTTTTATTTCTCTTGGGTTTATATCTAAGAGTGGAACTCAGTGGTAATTTTGTGGTCGCATTTTCAGGAAGGACCTGCCACACAGTTTTCCTCAGTGGCTGCACCGTTTTGCATCCCCACCAGCAGTGCCTGACGGTTCTGATTTCTCCACATTCTCACCCAGTTATAGCTCTCCCTTTTGTGCAGCCATCCTAGTGGGTGTGAAGTGGCATCTAGCTGTGTTTCGATTTGCATTTACCTAATAGCCATGGATGTTGAGTGTCTTTTCATGTGCTTATTGGCCATTTGGATATCTTTTTGGAAAATGTCTCTTTGGAGTTATTGTCATTTTAAATCGGGTTATTTATCTTTTTATCACTGAGTTGTGCAAGTTCAGTGCGCTTTTTTAAACAACAAAAGATAAATTTGATGTAATCACATCAGGCTTGTCTTGCTTTGTTTTTGCCTTATGGTTTGTGATGCTGAGGTTTGTGTAAGAAGTCCTTCCCCTCACCCAGCTGGCGTGGCTCAGCATCCACCTATGAACCAGGAGGTCACCCACCCACACACACACACACACACACACACAATTAATACTTTATCTTTCACATTTAGGTCTGGCTAGATTCCATTTCTGTGTGTGATTCTCCGTGGAAACCTGGTTCCATTCTTCTCTATATGACCAGTTTTCCCAACCCCATTTACCAAACAACCTATCTTTCCACGTTGATTGATGGCACCACCTTTCTCCTATATTGGGTTTCCATATACACCTATGTCTGTCTCTGAGCATTTTGTTTCTTTATTCTTTTCTTTTTGTCTATTTGTCTGTCCTTGCATCTGCCCCACATTATAGTAACCACCCAGACCTCTTCTGAAGGCCCGGGCTCTGACCCCGTGGAAGCCGCACAGTCTTGGAGGCGCAATCCTCTGGTCCCTGAAAAGTGTCTCCTCGCCGCCGTCTGTGCCTCTCTAATTATTTGCTTTGGAGTTCCCGTAGGACTTTGATCATGTGGGTGCCCTCCAATTTTCTAGGTACCCCATAATATAGCCCAGGAGAAACTGCTGTGAGTTTATGGCTCATACTCTCCTAATAAGAGCCCTTTTGACTGGGCTAATTATTTTAATAAGCCAAATCCTCCTTCACATAGACAGGTTACTAAGTCATTCTTTAGGGACGTCTGTAAAGTGTGATGTTAATGACTAGTGTCTTGAGATGGCAACTCCAGTTTCATCATCACAAATGTGCTTCTCCCCCAGACCTGACACTGTGCTCTATTCTGGGGTCCTGGGTGTCCCCCGTGCTGTGGATAATGACAAAGCCAGGCTGAGTATGTAGAATCTCCATGGAAATGGGCCCTGGGGAGAGCTCTGGTGTCATCTTTTTATAGACGTGATCTCCCACCTATACAGTAGGTCCTCAGGTTACTTCGGAGACCTGTTCCTACGGCTTGACGTAATGCGATTTTCGCCATAAGCCGGAACCCACCTACATAAGCACCTACATCACTCACATGGAGCACAGACAGAGCAGTAATGAAGTGAAACGGTAAAAAAAATTTAAAAGAAAAATAACAATTCCTGACCTTTACTTGTGGTAAATAAATAATAAAAAGCATAAAGCACATATGGACATACGTCGAAATGATGGAACTTTTTTTTTTATATAAATAAACTAGTAGCCCAGTACGTGAAACTCATGCACATTAAAAGGGAATTAATTAGAGGAAATACTTTAATATTGCTATTTGCCCTTTGTCTATGATAGAAGTTTTAGAGATGAAAGAAAATTAGTAAAATGTATATGAAAATCTCCCTCCTGTCAGATTCTGGGGTGCACCGTGGGACCCAGAGTCAAGTCCCCACCCACCACCCACATGCGCTTCAAAAACACAGGAGACCCAGACCCAGCTGGCCCCACCCCCATTGGGTGAGACCCAGACCTGGCCGGCTCCACCCCTGTCAAGCCCCTCTGGGCAAGGGGTGTAGCCTCAGGTCCCTCAGCCCAGTGCCAGATGGGGGGCACAGCCTCAGGTCCCCTGGCCCAGTGCCAGGTGTGGGGCACAGTCTCAGGTCCCCTGTCAAACCCTGCTGGGTTGGGGGGTGGCCTGAGGTCCCTTGTCAAGTGCCATGGGGTGGGGAGCGTGGCCTGAGGTCCCTCGCTCCGACCAGGCACCATGCAGCCTCAGGTCCCTGCTGTTTGGTCATGATGTTATGCCATCCTGGCTAATTTGCATATGCCTCTATTATATAGATAGATGGGAGATGGTGACGTAACCATGAAACAACGTACATCAAGTCCGACGTAACCCGAGTACTGTCTGTACTGGGAAATCCTTGTGCCAGCTGTTCAGTATAACACACATCCTCTCCAGCCTCCAGCTTATAAAAATACTAGAGGCCTGATGCACGAAGTTCATGCAAGGGGCTTGGCCCTTGCAGCCCTGGCTGCCTTGGCTGGTCCTCCACAGCCCCAGCTTCGTCTGGAATGTCATCCAGATGGTTGTTCTGCTGTTCGGTCTAATTAGCATATTAGCTCTTTATTATATAGGACTAGAGGCCCGACGCACAAAATTCATGCAAGAGTAGGCCTTCCTTCCCCCGGCTGCTGGCACTGGCTTTCCTCTGACAACCGGGACCTGGGCTTCCCTCGAAGCCCCGGCTTCATCCTGAAGGATGTCTGGCGTAATTAGCATATTATGTTTTTATTATTATAGATTGCACTCTACATTTTTCCAGCTCTATGCAACGTTTAAAAAAATCATTCAGTTCTTACATTACACCTGTAGCACCTTCTGATGAAGTACTCAAGGCCCCATAGTGTTAGCACCCTTTGAAGGTGGAGAAGCTGAGGTGCAGAGGTGACGTGATTGCCCTGAGTGATGGACAGGCTGGGGAAAGGCCTCTGCTTTGCTCACACACACAGCACGACCGTGTCAGTCTGCTAGGATGGCCACGGCAAAACACCACAGGCTGGTGGCTTAAACAACAGAAGTGTATTTCTCAGAGTCTGGAGGCTGGAAGCTGCAGCTCAAGGTTCAGATAAGACCCCTCTTTGTCTTCACGTGGCCTTTCCTCCTGTGGGCTGAAGAGAGGGAGAGAGACGGGGAGAAACAGACAGCATGCCCTTGGCATCTCTTCTTATAAGGTCACATCCTATCAGATCCAGGGCTGCACCATGTGACCTCATTTCACCTAAATTACCTCCTATGATTCCATCTCCCAGTCACTCTGGGGTGAGGGCTTCCCTCTGAAGGGGGGGGGGGGCGGGGCACCATGTAGCCCATAACACTCCTGACACGAATGACCACAAACTCGGAGGCTTAAAACAACAGAATCTACCACCTCAAACTCCGGAATGCCGAAGTCTAAAATCAACATTCCAACAGGCTGCGATCCTTCCGGAGGCTCCCGGCTTTTCTAGCTCCTAGGGCGGCCTGCGGCCCGTGGCTGGTGGCTCCTGCCTAGAATCGCTTCAACCTCTGCTTCTATCATCATGTCTCTGACTCCTGATTCTGAACTCTCGCCACCCTCCTATGATGACCTTGTGATGACCTTGAGCCCACTCAGCTGATCCAGGATGATACTTCCATTGCAAGATCCCTAACTTAATCATGCCTGCGCCACAGGTTCCAGGGATGAAGGCGGGGACCTCTTTGGGGGCCATTGTTTTCAGTTTACTCCTCCATAGATGTCTCTCCTGGAAAACGAGGAAGTAGGCCACCGTGGGTTTTTTTCGTGGTCTTTCTACTTTCTTAGATCACCTCTGTGCCAACACTGTTGCTCTTCAACATTATTTTCCAATTTTAGATAAACTTCCAAATGAATACATGTGCTCAAATATTAGGCAACAATCCATTTTTCGGAATTTATAATTTTTTTTTCTGCAGGCATTGATTAGAGTGTATGCACATTGCTTAATCCAATCCATGGGTGGTTGCTAACATTTGTGCACCAACCAACGTGGGGGATACACAGATGCCCACAAGTCAACTGGGGAAAGGAGAAAAAACTGGGTGGGGATTCAGGACACCTGGCATCTCCGTCGGGAACCTGGCAGGAAACTGTGCACATGAAGAGTCTCTGGTGACAGGATTCCTTGTCTAGTCCAGGGGTGTGCACAGGGCTAGGGGGCCCACCAGTGATGGTGGGGGGCTAAGACTTGCCCCAGTAGCGGTTTTACCATCGCCAGGGCCAAGGGGAAAGGGAGGACAGGTGAGAACTGGAGCCCGAGAGGAGGGAGCTGTCAGCGTGACGGGGCAGAGCTACTGTCAGAGTCAGGATGTGCCCCGCCCCTCTCTCCTGTCCTCTCACCTTAGGCCAGTGCCTCCCATTGGCTGGCCCAAGCACAAGCCAGCAGGGAGGGAGCTCAGATGATGCAACTATGGGGTTAGTCTGGGGGGGGGGGGGGGGGGGGACACAGAGGGACAGAGAAAAGCAAAGAGAGGATTTTCTAGGATGGGGGAGGGAACCAAGAAGACCAGCTCTCCTGCCTTGTAGCTGCCTCAGCCACCAAATTGCTTGCTTCCTTGGGTTTTATTTTCCTCACCTGAAAATGAACCAGAGACCTGAAATCTATCATTTAACGGATGAGCTCTACCATCTACATCTCTTTCAACTATAAAAATCTAGGGTTTAAGATGTAGACATAAAAATAGCAGCATATAGATGTATAATATAGAGTCAACACATTACCAAGCCATATGTCTGTTTTCTGTAAATACACGAACTAGTGTGACGATGTGGCTTTCCCTCGGTGCACATGATTCAAAGCCGGCTGCACAGATTTCGGAGGAAAATCACAAACTAGAGTGTGTTCTAACACTGGTCTGGCCCGATTGCTTGGGTGGGGGTCGAAGGGGTGTGACTGCACGAACTTCCTTGGGATTTGAGTCTTTATGTGCACCGCTGCCATGAAAAATAATGAAGCTTGTGGTGCAGATGTACCCTTCTCTCCTTACAAGCTGTAGTTCACCTGCAGGACGGACAGTTGCCAACGCGCACACGAGGAGGAGTTCTGCAAAGAGCCTCCCAGGGGAAAGGGGGTGAACCGAAGCCTCTCCATTCTTGTCCCGGATACGACAGCAGGCCTGGCAGTCACTAGCACAACGCTATTTCAATCTGGTGACAAACTAATAATACCTTTGAACAGAGACAGCCATTGGCAACTAATAAAAACGCTGCGATGCATTCGGAGAGCGTAACAGAAGCCAGCGTTCTGTTGCTAGGTGACATCCTCAGCGGTTAACCCTCTGGCCCTTAGCTCCCAGATGCTGGCCTCCTGCCACTGGGACATTTTCCTTCTTGTCATTGCAACAGCGACGTCTTCCCCCTCTGTGGGTGCCATGGCCAGGTTTCGAGAGCAAGTAACTGGAGGGGAAAAAATGACACCTGGTTGCAAGAGGTTGGTTGTTAATTCAAAAATGAATGAATGCATAGAAATCTCTGGAAGGACACACAGGCAAGAGTGGATGCCCTGGAAAATAACAGAAGTGCCCCCTGGGAAGGAGAATTGAGGCCCTGGGGTAGCAGGAAGAATTTCACCTTCGTTATAGATCCTTTAGTTCTGTCTAAATTTGTGACGTGTGTGTGTCTGACTTTTTTGAAGAAAAACACTCTTCTAAGACCTTCAGCCCCTCACAAGCTCTGACCTGTAGGTATTTGCCACGGAGCAGTTTGCAGAGAATCTGTGTTGTGTTCGCACGTATCGCACAACCCTGGAGAAGGAAGGGATGATGAATGAGTTTACTCAGAATTCATAGAATCAAAATACATAAAGGCAAAAGGTTATAAAACATCCGAAGAAGGGTCATCTCCAAGTGCGCTGACAGGCGCAGCTACAGTGACCTGAGATCGCTCAGCTTGTCGCTGTAAGTGATGCATCCGAATGGAGCGGAAAGGCCTGCAGTCAAGTAGCTGGCGGGAGAGCCGGTGTTTCTCGGGCAGAGAGGACAGTGTGTGGGCAGCCTGGCCACTGCCAGCTCCTCCTACTTACGTGGCATTTCTGCTGGTAGGTTCTTTCAGCTTCAAGGCCTTCCATCAGCCCCAACTTTTTCCCAAAGAACGGCAGGAGCAGAGGCGACCTCTGGAGCCTGCAGGGGGATCGGGTTTGGATATGGCTCCTCCTCTCCCCTGCCTCATCACTCAGGGACGCTTCCCCTGGGGTGGAACGTAAGGCTTCCACAAGCCATGGATCTGGAAGTATGCCACCTGACCATGTAAGCTGACCTCTGCTCGGAAGTTCGTCTTGGTCTTTAGATTCAGGTCCCAGTGGCCCTCTGTGTGTTTCATTCCCATTCCAACAGCCTGGCTTCCCCGTCTAAGTTTCATTGATCAGTACTTCTACACTGTAGTGAAACAATTCCAACCCTATTATGCAGAGACAGCTATTAAAATGTATCTCTGTGACTTAATCCTTTCTTTTATAAAAAATTTAAATGTATTGGGGTGACATTGGTTGATAGGATTGTATAGGATTCAAGTGTACATTTCTATGATACAAGATCTGTATATGGCACGGTGTGCCCACCACCCAAAGATTTAATCTTTTCTAAATCCAGTGCTACAGGCTAACCCTGACTTTGTCACATCAAAAGGGATTAACGATTAAAAACAATGTTAATGCTTGCTGAGTATGAAAATTTTAGTTCATTTTTGCAACTTCTCTCCTTTGCCATTTTTTTAAATATATATTTTACTGATTTTCCACAGAGAGGAAGGGAGAAGGACAGAGAGCCAGAAACATCGATGAGAGAGAAACATTGATCAGCTGCCTCCTGCACACCCCCCACTGGGGATGTGCCCACAACTAAGGTACATGCCCTTGACCGGAATCGAACCTGGGACCCTTCAGTGCACAGGCCGACGCTCTATCCACTGAGCCAAACCGACCAGGGCTCTCCTTTGCCATTTTGATCAGAAGTCCTTCCCCCAACAATTTTCCATTTTGGTGGTGACGGACAGGTACGTGAGGGTTTGCCTGGCACCAGGCTCTATGTCACATATGTTTTCATATGGGCTCTGGTTTATTTCCCCCCTCCATCGTCACTATCCCCTCTCACGGCTTTCCAAGAGACAAAGTGGACGTCCTCTCCTCTGTGGTGACCATGAACTTCGGCAGGATCACTTTCAGTCAGAAGGGAAGAGTGTTCTCCCCTCCAGTCTTCCTTCACTGCTCAGTAGATTTCTCTTAGAAACTAGCAGTTCCTTAGCAACTCCTTAGCAACGGAAGCTTACCTGAAATTGTATATGGCTTTCCAGAAATTATTTTCTAAAAGGACTGATTCCTTCCCAACATTTTTACCCTCGAGGAAATAATTTCTCTTTATTGCTTTTCCTGATCACAAAAGTAATACAAAGTTGCTTGAGAAAATTCAAGCAATATACAGATATGAAAGTAAAAATCCCTGGCTGGTGCTGCTCTCCTCCCTGCCCCAACCCAACCAAGAATACTTTCCAACAAACATTATTAAATAAGGTTGGCTTGTTATTGTCGTTGTTGATAAATAGCGCTGACGTTACTTTCATGGGCAATAAGTAACACATCTCTTTTTGGGTGTCAAAAATAGAAAATGACTTCCTTTCTTTTTTTAAAAAAAAGTTACTACCAGAATGCTTGAATTCTAGAATGCTTTGCTGTTTCATTTCCTCCCCCAGACATTAAATGTTCCCTTTATCCTGAATTACCCACCAGAAATTTTACTTAACAAGAGTAGATCAGGATGAGACCGATGGAGGGTAGACTAGCTGGGAAGACTGAGTGAGTTTGCTCAACCCCGTAAGCTGTGTTACAGTGTGAGGTTTAAAGACCAAACTAAATTCACATGAAGGACAAAGATGATGTGGTTACTTGGCAGCAATCACACCAATGAGATGAGCTGGAGTCTTCTGAACTTGAACAGAACCGAGCTGCTTTTTAAACCTGAATGAGGCCCTAACCAGTGCAATGAAAGCTGGAAGGAAAAATAAGATATCATGTACCAAACAGTCCCGAGTTGTTCTCTTTCTCACTGTGGGAAGTCTGAGCTAGCGCAATTTCATACTAACTGGCACTGAGGGAGTCTGGATAATGTACTGGGATCCGGCCTCTAACTTTAGAAAGCTTAGCATCCTCACTCCAGTTTTCCGTATCTAAAATAACTCAATGTCATAAAACAAGGTCATTTATCCTATATGGTGTAGGCATGGTGAAATAGTGCTTAAATTATCACGAAGAGCTCAGAAGAACTATAAAGCACCTGCTGTCTTACAGTTATTCATTTATTCAAGAAATATTATTAATAATAAATTCTCATATCAAATCTGTCACCCAGATGTGTGAGAATAATGTGTTCATAAAACATGGATCTTGAAAGAAAAAAAAAGAGAGAGAATAAATCCTAGATCAAACACTTTGCTCGACTTTGAAGATTCCAGGTTTAATAAGACAAGTAAACAAATAACAATACCACCCAACGTGTGCCACGACCATTGAGAGCATTTGCCAGGGCAGTGCGCATAGACCGAAAGGAGGGTGTGAACCTCAACTATGCCAAGGAACTGGCCGTTAGGAACAGCTACAAGTTCTCTAACCTCTTAGCTATTTTTTATTTTAAAAAAGAAAGAACTTGCCCTAGTCGGTTTGGCTCAGTGTATAGAGCATCAGCCCACGGACAGAAGGGTCCTGGGTTTGATTCTTGTCAAGGGCACATACCTGGCTTGCAGGCTCAATCCCTGGCCCAGGTCAGGGCCCTGGGGAGGTAACCAATCAATGTGTCTCTGTCACATAATGTTTCTCTCTCTGTGTATCTCCCCCTCCCTTCCACTCTCTCTAAAAATCAATGGAAAAAATATCCTCAGGTGCGGATTAACAAAAAATAATAATAAAAGAACTTGATTTGTGTATTAGTTTCCCAGGGATGCTGTAACAAAGTACCACAAGCCTACTGGTGGGGGGAGGGGGATGGTTTTTTGTTAGCTTTTGAAAAATCTAAATATTGTGTGCCAGATGGTGGTTCCTGCACATGGTATAAGTTGATGCCCCCAAAGTAGATGTTCCCCACTACTCTGGGCTTTCATGGTCTCCCACACTTATTCTCATCACAATTATCAAAGAAAATGATTTACATCTATCTCCCCTGCTACACTGTCACCCCCATCAGGACAGGGGTCACCTCTGTTTTCCTCAATATGGTATTCCACAGATCACTTGACACATAAAAGGCAACTTAGTAAATATTATGTTGATTAACTGACCCATTAATTGAATTAATTAATTAATTAATTAAAGCATGCAGGCATAAATAAATACATCAATTTACTTTTTGGGGAGTGTAAACTGGTGTTGCATTTTTAAAAATATGTTTTTATTGATTTTAGAGAGAGAGAAAGGGAGAGGGAGAGATAGAAATATCAATGAGAAACATCAACATTGATCAGCTGCCTCCTCCAGGCCCCCTGCTGGGGATTGAGCCAGCAAACCAGGCATGTGGCCTGATGGGAACTGAACCAGTGACCTCTCCATGCATGGGTCAATGCTCAACCACTGAACCACACTGGCCGGGCTGGTGTTGCATTTTTGAAGCACAATTTAGCAAAAGCTATCAGCATTTCTAAAGCACATACCTCTTGCCTCAGAAATTCTCCTTCCAGAAATGTAGAGTGCAGAGAAGCTCCCACAAATGTGCAAAAAACTAAACATGGGTGCCTATGGCAGCATTATTTGCAACTGAAAAGTTCTAAAAGCCATATATTAAATTAAGTCAATTTTGTTTACAAGACAAAATATATCAGTACCACAGGTAACTTGCTATTTTTAAAATAATTGCCTTTCACTGTCTGGCATTCTGAATTCCTAGCAGAATCTTAGTCTTTCAGTCTCCACTGAGGGTGGCTGAGTCTCCAGTTGCCTCACTTTCAACCCTGGGTTTGTTTGTTTAAGCACAATGGGAACACAGACACCTGATCACTTGCCCAAAATATAAGCAGAAGGAGAAAATTGCCTAAAAATAAACTGACTAAACTCTCCTTTTCTTTCTCCAGGGGTGTGTGTGTTTATGGAAGGTGTTTGTGTGGACACCTGCAGTTTCACTCCACACCTATTCACCTCACCCCCACCGTCTGCCAGGCCTGTGACAGCCCCTGGGAACTCAAGCTTAAACGCCATGGTGCCTGGCCCTCCGGGATCCTCACAGAGTCATCAGGAGGGGCATGGCTGGCCAGGAACATCAGACCATGTGACAGGGCCAAAAGGAGCGCGGTCCTTGGGTTCACAGAGCAGAGTCAGGCGAACCGCCAGGTTGATCCAGGAAAACCACAGAGACGTGTGGGCGTGGGGAGCGGGGCCCTGATGGTGGAATAGTAGGTTTGCCAAGCAGACAGGAGTGGGAGGCCATTCCAGGAAGACAAAAGGATGAATAGAGACGTGGACCTGAGAAGGAACTTGGGGGCTTAAGAGACCACTGGTAGACTAGTCCCCTGAATGAACCAGACCACCATGTCCTACAAGGACAGGAAGTAGAAATACTTGTTTCCGTTTCTTTTTCTTTCTTTCTCTCACTCTTTCTTTTTTCTTGCATCATTCTTTCTTTTTTAATAACAGCTTCATTGATACATTATTCAGATACCACACAATTCACCTATTTAAGTGTACAATTCAATGGGTTTTAGGGCATTCACAGTCTTGTACAAACAACTCCACTATCTAATTTTAAAATATTTTTTTACCCCAATAAGAAATTCCCTGCTCATTGGAAGTTACTCCCTCTCCTCCCCAGCCCCTGGAAACCACTAATCTGCTTCCTATTTCTATAGATTTGCCTATTTTGGACATTTTGTATAAATGGCATTATACAATATGTGGTCTTTTGTGGCTTGTTTTATTTTGCATAATGTTTTCAAAGTTTATCCCTATTGTAGCATGAATAATTCCTTCTTATTGTCAAATAATATTCCATTGTATGGATATGCCACTTTTTTTTATTCATTCGTCTGCTGATGGACATTTAGATTATTTTCATTTTTTGGCTATTGTGAATAATTCTTCTGTGAACAGTTTTTGTGTGAACATACATTTCATTTTTATTTCTCCTGGGTACATACCTAGAAGTAGAATTGCTGGGTCAAGTGGTAATTCTATGTATAACATTTTGAGGACTTGCCAGACTACTTTCCAAAGTGGAGGTACCACTTTCCATTCCCACCAGCAGGGTATAAAGGCTCTAATTTCTCCATATATATGTCAACACTTATGATTTTGGGGTTTTTATTATAGCCATCCTATTGGGTGTTAAATGCTATCTTGCTTTAGTTTGGGTTTGTCTTTCCCTGATGGCTAATGATGTTGAGCATCTTTTCATGTTTTCTTTCTTTTTTAAAGTTCCTTCTTGAAGCTCAATAAATGCCTGGCTTTTTAAAAATAATGATTGTTGAAAGTATTACATATGTCCCCTTCCCACCCCCCCTCAGTAACTCCCTCCAGCCCACCCCCAACCCTGGCCCCAGGCCTTCAATACCCTATTGTCTGTGTCCATGGGTTCTGCACTTATGCATACAAGGTCTTTGGTTGATTACTTCCCACCCACCCTCCCCCACCTTCCCTTTGAGATCTGCACTCTGTTCCATGCTTCCTTGTCTCTGGATCCACTCCGTTCATCAGTTTATTTTGTTACTTAGATTCCACATATGAGTGAGATCATGTGCTGTTTGTCGTTCTCTGACTGACCTATCAATAAACGCCTGACTTTTTGACTTAAGAAGTGACATGAAGGAGCCAATTGGATGCGGTGAAGTAGTGCCTGACCCAGAAAGGACCTGGGCGCTGGTCACACTCTGGACTGAGAAAAAACCCACCTGTACAATGGAAAGGAGAAAGCTCTGAGAACACATTACTGTATTTAATTCCTGGGGTTAGGAGGATGTTCTAATCTGAAATTTACCTTAACTAAACATACTTGTGTGTGTGCAATGTGTGGGAAGGCTGTTGAACATGTGACTTAGAAATCAGATGAATCTAACTTTTCTTCTCTATTCTGTCACTCATTGAGTGTATGGCTTTGGGCGAGTTATATACCTCAGCTTCCTGAATCCAGAATCTAGAACAGCCGTGGGCAAACTACGGCCCGCGGGCCGGATCCGGCCCGTTTGAAATGAATAAAACTAAAAAAAAAAAAGACCGTACCCTTTTATGTAATGATGTTTACTTTGAATTTATATTAGTTCACACAAACACTCCATCCATGCTTTTGTTCCGGCCCTCCGGTCCAGTTTAAGAACCCATTGTGGCCCTCGAGTCAAAAAGTTTGCCCACCCCTGGTCTAGAATCCAGCTTCTGGTCATGCAGATTACATGAGGCTCAGCTTCCTCGTGTGTAATGTGGGAAAACGAATCCTTAACTCATAGGCTTGTTGCGAATATTAAGTTAAATAATATATACATTCTAAGAGCCTGTCACTCAATGGTCACCTAGTACACTCTGGTTCCTTTCCCTTTCTCCTAATACTCGCCTCGGGACAGTTTCTCAGTAGCACGTTGTCATAAACTTCTAAACTATTCATGTTTCATAACAACAAAGTGCGCCCTGGGTCCGGGGAAGGAGTTTCTGGCCGCATGTGCTCTGTCGTTTGGCAAGAGCTGAGCTCCAGGGCATGATGCCGTCAGCACGCACTCCCGCGCCCCCTCCCAGCCCAGGCAAGTTCAAACAAGGGTCTGATTGTACTTTCTCCTGACCGTGAGGACCTCAGACTCTCCGTGTTGACCACATGAGGAACTGGCGAGATGGTTCAAATGGTTCAGAGAAATTGTGCTGCACGCCCAGGAGAAAATCTCCCGGAAGCCGGAGTTTTCTGGGAAGGTCAGGGAGAGGCTGGTCCTGAATCAAGGGCAGCAAGAGGAGGAAGAATTGGATGGTTAAAGAGGAAGGACATCACTTTCCTCCAAAGAGGAATTGATGTGTGAGCGAGGCCTAGGCTTGGAAGATGTCTGGGCATTGGGGAAAGTGAGCAGATCCATTTGGGATGAAGCAGGAAATCCAGCGGTGAGAACAGCTGTCCCACACACATGGCTTTGTTTGGTTAAATATGACCATCAGAAGTCCCCTCGATGGCTGCCGTCGGCAGTCCCAACGACTGCCTCATGGTCTGTGTGACTTTTCCCATCCACAGTCAACTCATGGACAAATGAAAAGAGTATGTGTTACCGGTACCACCCACCCCTCCCCACCCAGGCGTCCCGAGCAGGGCTGGAGGCTAAGGCAGAGTCCCCACAGAGCTGGTCCTGGAGCCAGTGTCTGCCAATATCCTCTACCCGGCCGGCCTGCTGGAGACTATGTCCCTTTGTCCTAGCCCCCTCCTCTCTGGCAGCCCCTGGCACTGGCTGGGTGTTCCTGACTTTCCTGGCTGCTAGCTCTCAAGGCAACAGTCTAAAAGATGTATACCTTTCAAAAATATATATATACAAAGTCTATGTGTTTATACTAGGTATTCAGGCTGGTCGGGCCCTCACTTGTACCTCCCCCAACGTGCCTGACCTCGGAATCTCTGTCTTGTTCACAGTTCTGCTCTCTCCGTGGGAGAATGTTAGAACCCAGAGGAGACCACAGACTCAAAATGTCAGCGATGAGGCTGTTGAATTGTGGAGATGTGAAGTGACCTGCCACGGTCATCTAGCGAGATGGAGGCTGAGCAGGCTACCTCTGGTCTCCTGACTTGCAGGCCAGGCCTTTCCCCACCCAGGTGGCCTCCTGGTGACTTGCATGGAGCCCGGGCTGCCCTCCCTGTTCCAGTGCTTGTGTTCCTGTCACTTTCCCGTGCAGCCGCCCAGCTGGGGCAGCCGCTGCGGGAAGCTCCCTTCAGCCAAGAACTGCGTTAGTCACTTAATTAAATGGGAAGACCCAGCCGCCACCCTTGCCCTTCAATTATGTTAATGTATCCTGTTCCGGTGGTGTTTTAACACCTGCTCCCTCCCCCTGCACACCCACACCCACACCCACACCCACCGCTTCCTAGAGCAGTGGTTCTCAACCGTCTGGCCCTTTAAATACAGTTCCTCATGTTGTGACCCAACCATAAAATTATTTTCATTGCTACTTCATAACTGTAATGTTGCTACTGTTATGAATCGTCATGTAAATATCTGATATGCAGGATGGTCTTAGGCGACCCCTGTGGAAGGGTCGTTCGACCGCCAAAGGGGTCACGACCCACAGGTTGAGAATCGCTGTCCTAGAGGAATTAATGTACAAATATGAGCTGTTTGCCCAGTGAGAAGGCAAGTTGCAGACTGGGAGGTGCAAATAATGGGGAAAAGAAAACAATGTTTTCACGACATCGGACTCGGGATCCCGGTGCCCAGCGATGACCCCGGGCAGCCCTGGGAGCAGACGCGGAGAGGAAGGACAGCCATCGTGAGGAAAGAGGGCATTTCCCTGGCGTCCAGTTCCAGTCATCACTCAGTTAGCACCTACTGTGTGCACAGCCCGGTTGTGAGGGAAAAGAAAAGGTGACGCTATATTATCTCTGGCTTCAAAAGACCATGTCGTTTTGAAAAGAAAAAACCATGTATTCAAAAAACTGTTTATTTGTGAAAGGCAGAAAGCATCCTCATGCAAGGCCAGGGACAGAGCCACGTTTTACATGCTGGGCGAGACCCATGTCTGCGGGGAGCAGGACGAGGCCCCCAGTCCCTGGAACACACGGGATCCACGCGCCAGAGCTGGCCTGTGTGGGGCGCCCTCGCCTGATGTTCACCTGTGGTTTTGATATAACGTGGGGCTCTCCGGTGGGATGAGCTCTGGGATGTCCAGAAGCCCCACATGCAGATGAAGCCTTCATTCCACAGAGAGGGCCTCGGAGAAGGACCCGGAGCTCAGGTTTGACAGCTGCTTTTGGGTGAAGACACTCCGGGTGCACAGGCCGGCAGGAGGGGACAGGCCCTCACAGCAAGGCCTGGGCGGGACACTTCAGGGAAGAAGGGAACAGTCAGACCAGAGGGAGAGCCAGAGAGGTGAGTCCTGAGGAGCTGAGGCCAGACGGCGGCGAGCAGCCTGCCAGCTAACCTCGCCCACGGGCTCCTTCCAGACATCCAGTCTGTCCCTGCCCACCCACGGCACCCAGGGCCACCTGAGATGGCCTCTGATTTCCTCCTCCTACTCACAGGTCCGATGCTGTCCGTCCTTTGCTGACCTGCAGGGCACACCTGATTTACTCCAAATCCCTCAACGTCAGCCTGGTGATTCACTTTCCCATGCGTGACCCCAATCAGGCTCCCAGTCCCTCATCAACCAGGATTCTGCACCCCCCCCCCCCACCCCCGTCTGACCCAGATCCCAGACCCCTACCTCTAAAAGCACTCATTGGATTGAGTCAGCAGCACCCCAGAGTGACCAGCTGGAACTGAGCAGAAGTGGAGGCAGCTGCCAACAGGTGAGACCAGAGTCTTGGAAGAGTAGACAAGGCTGCCTCGGCAGGGGAAGGGCAGCGAGGTGTCCTGATGGCAGCAGCTGTGGCCATGAGGGGGGGATCTAGGCCAAAGTGGGGGCAGCAGGGTTACAATGAACTGCACCCAAATGGAACAGGACAGGAGCCAACCAGCCCTGTCCTGAGGAAGAGGGAGGGACAGGCAGGACACCCCAAAGGTAGGGTGGGGTGACCTCAGAGGGGATTGTTCTGGGTCCGCTTGAAGTCACATCTTCGACCTATCTCTGCAGCCAGGATTGCCTCAGCATAAGAGGAAGAGAGAGATTCTCGGATTCATCTGATCATTGTTTCTCAAACATTATTTTTGTCCATGACCCATAAATAAAAAATACATTTTACATGGTTGTCCACTATATACACATACACACACATACACAACCACACACACAAATGAAACAAGAGTTTCATAAAACATTAGTTACTCTTAGTATAATGCACTCTGATATTGTCTCTATTTTATTTTATTTCTAAAAAATGCAGATCTTAATCCTCAAATCTGATGTCATGATCCCCTAGAGCAGGGGTGGAGAACGTCCGGCCCATGGGCTGTACAGGCCCAAGAAATCATTTGGTCTGGCCCTGCCAAGGCATTAGGGGTGAGTTCATTAAATGCTTGACTAAAATTAGCAGACTAATTTTTTTTATATATATTTTTATTGATTTCAGAGAGGAAGGGAAAGGGAGATAGAGATAGAAACATCAATGATGAGAGAGAATCATTGATCGGCTGCCTCCTGCACTGATCTCCTACTGGGAATTGAGCCCGCAACTCGAGCATGTGCCCTTAGACTGGAATCGAACCCAGGACACTCCAGTCCACAGGCCAACGCTCTATCCACTGAGCCAACCCAGCTAGGGCAGCAGGCTAATTTTTAAGATGATAATTCTGTATGGCCCAGGAATGATGTTATAAATATCCAAATGGCCCTTGAAAGAAAAAAGTTTCCCCACCCCTGTCCTACAGGGTCAGGACCTATGCTATGAAAAGCATAGGTCGAGTATCAGGTACCTTCTGGGATAGAAGAACAAATAATTGAGGCCAGGTGGAGGTCAAGTTTGGGGGGCAGCTGTAGGCCTGGAAGGAGGCGCAGGCCCAACCCAGATGTTATAGTGTGTAGGTTCTTGATAGCTCAGAAAGAGTGCAGTTCTAAAACTAAGGTGCCAGCCTTCCCTCCGGGGGTGGGAGGGTATATGTATATATGTGTGTGTATATGTACATATATTTATATGGAGAGAGAGAGGGAGAGTGAGAGAGGTTAATCACTATTATTAATAAACAAGAGAAGAATATAAGCACAGATTTTTGCATGACTTTCCATTATAAAATAATGGCCTATAAACTACACACAACTGAGAAATTTTAGTATACTCACCTTGTAAGTGTGTTGCAAATTATTTAAATGTCACACATTCATGAATATATGCAGAACATGGACACATCTGATTTGGCTATATGAATAGGGATCATTCACACCTGCTGAGATGCACACATGTTTAAAATGATTAGAAAACTCACAGGCTAAAAAGAATGGTCCAGCAAACACATATCATTACCCAGAAAGGTTAACCAAACAGCCCACAACTTTCTAAATGTATAAGGACAAAGCTCAAAAGACTGCAACATATAATTTAAAAGTGTGAGTAGCTGTAATTACAATGAGAAAGAAACGTCTGATAACCACAACAACCTGAATGCAAATGGCAGGTGCCGTGCTGAGGAGAGAAGCCGGATGCTGACTGTGTAAGCACAGTGCATGCAGGATGGTCCATGAAACCTGGAGGAGCCAGACTAACGGGTGCTGATGAACACCAGGTCCCTGGTTAGCTGGAGGGGTGGGTGGGGCGGAGACTGATTGCAAAGGGGTACAATGGAACCTTCTGGGTGATGGAAATAGTCTGTGCTTTGATGGGGATGGTGGTTATGTGGATAAGACGGTTACCAAAATTCACCACATTGTGCATTAAAAATGAATGCACTTGTTGTATGTAAATTAGACCGTAATACAGTTGACTTTTTAAAAAATAACTAAAATTAATCACCATGCTCAATTGAAGATGATAACATGATAGTGTACTGATAAGAAAAAGGAAAATAAAAAAATAAAAGGAAAATAAAAACCTTAAAAATAAAAGAATAAGAATTTTGCAAATCCACATGAGTGTGGCTTGGTAGAAAACTCTAACTTCCCGTGGCAGCCAGTTATTTTTAGAAGGCAGCTCAATGAGCCTCAGCACATCGGCGTTAGTTTATAAATACTCCATTCAGAAGTTGGTGGGCCCACTATTAAGAGCATTGGGTCATAAATTAAATGCCAGTCCTTGGAATTGTGCACCTCAGCTCACAAGATATCAAGAGCAACTTGCCTCATCCCTGTCCTGGCAACTCGAATACTGCACTCACCCATCAAGAATTAAAGCCGAATTCTCAACCTTTCAAAAAAAAAAAAAAAGAGTAACATGCTGCTGGAGACCCGTCCAGGGCCCACATTGGACCTTCTGACCATCCAGGGTTGAGAATCACTAGTGACAGTAACCATGATCCTCCCACACCACGAACACGAAGATGGTGCTTTCGGGCCATGTACACATCTGGTGTCTCCGTGACGCATGGCCACCTTAGTCTGTCCTGTGCCTCGCCAGTCTCCCACCCCGGAGAGTGAGCAAACGGTTTGCTGTGAGGTCTGGAGTCCATCCTGGGCTGTGGTCACCAGATACCCATTACCCGCTGTGACCTGCCCTTATGTAACCTAGCCAGCACCCACTTTCCATCTCACCTGAAGGCTGTCGCTCTGCCCACAGGGGAGTGTGACAAGGGGACCGGGTCTCCAGCGGGATGTTTGCTCCTAGGCAGGTGCTGCCCCTTTCATTCCACCAGGAAGGTGCAAGCCCTGGCCATCAGACAGCCACAGCCCTGCCCCTCCCCTGCTTTCTCTCTGCAATAGCAGCCCTGGATCGCAGCGGAGGCTGGAGCGGGTGTCCCAAGTCAGCACCGACAGAGAAAGGGAATTAGCAGGAAGGCGGAAAATCGGGCAACTCTGGTACCTAGGCCCCACCCCCCCTCACCCTGTGTGGACGCACAGGTAGGAATAGGTGGCCACAGACTGCAGGTTTAGATACTTACAAGTTATACCTTAGGCTGCATTTAAAGTCTGACCTCATCCCTTGCCCCCCAGAACCTTCAGCTCACCCCTGAGTCAACCTTGTGACCTGGAAGCTAAACCAGGCCTCAGTCAAAGCACAGAACAGCTGGGCCGAGCCCAGGAGTCCTGGGTGATGGCAGAACCTGCTAAGCCACACGCTCTTGGGAATTAAACCCAAGCAGGGAGTCGTTGGACCTCCAATAGCCAGTCGGTCAGAAGCACAGGTGAGTGACAGCCTGGATTCTCCATTGGTGCCTGAAGATGGGGGAGGGGAGGAGGGCAGGCTGTGGGACTGAGCCCTCACCTGTGGAATCTGATGCTCTCCAGGCAAAGCGGGTCAGAATCAAGTTAAACTGTAGGACACCCACCTGGCGTCTGAGAGCCGCGTGGATGTCGGGTGGCGGGGGAGGAGAATCCACACCTGGAATTGGAGTCAGAATCAATGTGGAAAGTTACTCATGAGGCGAGGATACGGAAAAAAGCAGATTATAAAACAGTCTGTATGCCCTCGCTGGTTTGGCTCAGTGGATAGAGCGTCAGCCTGCGGACGGAAGGGTCCCAGGTTTGATTCGGTCAAGGGCATATGCTCAGGATTCGGGCACGATCCCCAGTAGGGGGTGTGCAGGAGGCAGCCAATCAGTGATTCTCATCATTGATGTTTCTCTGTCTCTCTCCCTCTCCCTTCCTCTCTGAAATCAATAATAATAAATAAAAAACCCTAAGGTTTTAAAAAAATTAGTTTGTATGATATATACAAAACAGACAACATTCTGAAGGAATGTACAGCAAATCCTTCCATGTGGTTACTCTGGGGTTACAAGTATTTTCCCACTTTTTCTCCTGGCTTATCTGTGTCTTCTGATAGCTCAACAATTGACATATGTCCCTACTAATAAAGAACTATAACATTTTCAAGCTGAACTCTTATTTAGTAAGAAATTCTGACTCAAGTGCTCTCTCAAGCATGACTCCCCCACGCCCCCTTAATATGTTTTACTGGTTGCAAGTGTCAGGCTATTTTTGTGTCATATAACCTATCAAGCCCCTCCCTCCCCTTGTGTTGATTTCTGGAGGGAAAAATAAAAACGATCAGCACCTTGCGACAGAGGATGAGTGACCCGCAGGTGTTTCCCTCGATGGAGCAAAAGCCTAAATATAGAAACAGCTGGAGAATGAGCTTGCCCGGCTCCGTGATGTGACTGGCGCAGGTTTGCTCCCAGGCGCTGCGTGTGGAGCTGTTTGGTGGCTGTCCGGATGGAAGGTGGTTCCCCTCTCTGCTCTCAGCTGGCCGCCAGTTTCTGGGTCACTTGGCACCCGCTTGCCCACATCATCCTGTTGGAAGGGGCCCAAGGCAAAGACCACAGTGGTGAAGGGCACAAAAGCCGGCCTCTGCCAAGAACAACACACAGGCCGCTCTGACTTCACAGGATGGGACTCAGCCCAAGGAGCAGGCTCTCCCCTGGTGGGGAACACACCGAGGAAAGGGAAACGTGCCCAGACTCACTAAGACGTTCCTGGAACTTACAAAAATAACTTCCAGAGCTGGGAGGGACCCACTTCAACGGTGTGCCCTACTCCCGGTTAAAAACCGAATCGCAGCCCAGAACACGACCTCCAAGGTGACTCTGAAATGCTTCCTTGTACATTCGTGACCATTTTGCACGTTTAAATGCTTACAGGGGAAATAGTTTGGTAATTGTCAAAAAAAAAAAAGTTTAAGTTCAGCCCTAAATATTCCACCATCATTTAATAAAGAGGAATTCTCATTTTCCATTCCAAGGGAAGAAGGCCTAATTTGCGTTGAACCCTATTGGCTACCGTAGGCAGGATCGAAGCGGCCGGGTTTCCCTGTAGAAAAAGGCTTATTGTGTGAGCAGCATGACCTGGTTGAAGAGACCACTGGCTGGCTCCCAGTGACAGCCTCACAAACAAGTCTGTAACAGTAAGATCTCACCTTTTTAAATTGTCTATAATTATGCATCTTTTCTGTTCTATATGCCACTTGGTAAGTAGCCACTGTCCTCATCTCTTTGCCTGAACTCCTATGTCAACTCTTCCTGCCCCTCCCGCTCTGCTCTCCACCCACTCCCCCGCCCCCCTCCACAACTGAAGTGTTTGTGCCTGGCACCTCAGCCCGCCTCAGGGACTCAGCGTGATCACCAGGGCAAGTCTACTGCTGCCCCGTCATTGCTGGTGCCCTAATAAGGCTGAACGGTTGCATGATTTGAACAGACTGTCTCATGGAGTCATTGGCATAGCCAGGGGATAATGCACAGGAATCACCCGGCACCTGGTACAAATGAGCACCGGTCGGCAATAGGGGCTCCCAGAGAAACCAAACTATGAGTGTGGAACAAGCACGCTCCACCTCCCCTCTCCTGGCTTCCTGGGGGAAAGGATTCCTGTTTGCTGTGCCTTGAAGAGAAAAAACAAAGGAAGCCAATGAGACAAAGGTAATCCCATCATGTGGGACTGGAAAACAGGGGCCCCACGAGAAACAGGGGCAGAAAGGCGTCCTGGCCAGACGTCTGGAAGGGGCCAGGATTCGACTGTGGGAGGAAGCCAAGGTGTCAGGAAAGGTGTGGAAGCTTTGGGGGCTGTTCTCTTGCAGGGGCCCAGGGAGGGGCCTCATAACATGTGGCCAAAGTAAGATGTCCTAACAGCAGTTGGTTCCGAGCACTCTCTACTCTCCTTCCCCTCCGTCAACTTCCCTTCATGTCCATGGCATTAGAGTGCAATGGGCAGTTTGGCGATGTGACTGGGACGTTGCCTTGGTGATTTATTTAGTTGGGGTTTAAGGGATGTATGTACCTGGTTTGGGTTTTGTACATAGTTTATGGTATTTTTACCCATCCCAGTGTAGGAATGGCTATCAGGAATAATCCTATCACTGCTCCGTGACCCCTTGATGGACTGACCCCATGGCCACTGCAGGGTGACATGGAGGTATCCTTGGATACAAGCATGTGTGCAGAGCAGCAAAAATAAGTTTAAAGTAAGAAGCCAGTAGCTAGACTGTGGAAAATCCTTCCAATCATTACATGTATAAAATTACAAGTTGAGGATTCAGTTCCCATGGATACCTAGTAACGTGCAAGTTCTCTCCGATCAGGGATGAAGCCTACAGCTCCAAATGAGCCAGGTCTCACTTGAAGCTGCCGCACACCTAAGCCATGATTAGGTGCAAGAGTGCTTTGGGGATTGCCACGAACACAGGTCAGTTGAGGCTTTAGTGAGAACAGGCCTTGCAGATTTGGGATATTGAGAGTTTCAAGCATATTCAAGACAGTCCAAGTGAGATTGGACCTTAGTCAGATCTCTGGTCAAAACAGCTTTGGGCTGTTTTGTTTTTCAGTAGGAAGGGCAGCAGGCCTGATCTTGACCAAGCACAGACCAGCCACACCTTAGCAAAGTAGCTCTCAAACCTTGACAGCCATAGCAAAGTCATGGGGGTTGGGGGTAACGAGCCACAAGGAGTTTGCACAGAGCCTGGGCCTTGGTAAAGGTGAGTGCCACCAGGACAGAGCAGGTGCATTAGCCAAACGTGAGCTGTGTGGGTGGACATGGCATGCTGGCTGCTACAGCTTGACCTTGAGCTATGCAGACACAGCTGACATGCACACCTGCATTGCAGGTGAGACCAAGGCTGGAGGAGACCCACTTTGATCTCGAAGGGCACAACATTTCCTGCCTTTAAACTGGGAGCAGCTGGGTTCTGCATTAGAAGAGTTCTGGCTTTAGAAGGTGGGGCCAAGGATGGGGAGCCGGCAGTGATAGGCACATGCCACACCCCCAGTCAACCAGGAAGCTGGAGAGACCAAGCCTGAATCATGTTCCCCAGGATCCAAGCTGGCTTAGCTATGGTCATTCCCAAAGTTCTGGTGCTGGCTTCAGATCTCAGAGGCCCGACATGACTCGCCTTCAGGAGGTGGTGGGGTTTCAGTAATCCTATCTAATAATAGACAAACATGGTAATTGACCGTACCTTTGCTACGCCTGCCATTGGCTAATCAGTGCGGTATGCAAATTAACCACCAACAAAGATGATGGCTAATTTGCATACTGCAGGCAGGGCGGGACAGCGCCATCCCGCCTGCCCTGCCACCACCCAGGCCTGCTATCTGCAACCCAGGGCGGCAGGCGTCCATGTGCGACCCAACCCAGGGCGGCTGGGCGGTGCAGCAGTGATTGGCCAGCCCTCCCGGGCGTCCTGTGTGCGACCTGACCCAGGGTGGCCAGGCGGGGCAGCAGCGCCCCAACCCCTGGATCGGCCCTACTGTGTGCTCGACCTGGGGAGGCGGGGCAGGCACCAAGGGATTGGGCCTGCCATCTGCCACCCGGGGAGCGGGCCTAAGCCAGCAGGTGGTTATCTCCCGAGGGGTCCCAGACTGTGAGAGGGCACAAGTGGGGCTGAGGGACACACCCCATCCCCCTCCCCCGCCAGTGCACAAATTTTTGTGCACCGGGCCTCTAGTGAATAAATAGAATGAAACTGGAATCTCTTATGAAACAAAACTGCCATTGTAGGTTCAATTAAACAACTCTGTGAAATTGTTGGAAGTTCAAAAGCTAGAAATGCCTGCGCCTCTATAAATCATCTTTGCTCAGAAAATCAAGAACGCTTTTGGCTTATAGTCAGAACAGGAGCTCAGAAAAAATAAAATAATTCAGACTAGGGGGATTAAACTGGACAGGGGGAGGAAGTGTAAGAGACAGGAGGAAGGGTGGGATTTTAGCAGCCATCCAAAACCACAGTGAAGGAGGGAGTGAGCGCTAAGGGCCCGGAAAGACAGATATGAACATGAAAGGGGATGCGTCCAGGTCTGACTGCTCTTTGGGAGGCAACGGGGAAGATGTTGTCAGCGTGAACGTGGCTGTTAACAGATCAGAAGAGTGATGGAGCCCGAAATCTAACGGATCTGCCCTTCTGCAGCTCTACGGGGAGGACGGCCTTTCCCAGGGGCGAGGCTCACAGAGCATCGGAGTCCACGACCCAATCAACTGGGAAGCCGCCTTTCATGGTCGGACAGATACTCCAAGTAGTTGCAGAACATCGAACAGATTCGAGAGAAGGCCCCCCCGGCCAGTGTGAAACACTCGAAGCAGCCCCCTGAGGTGCCTGTCAAGGTGACACAGAGCATCCTGCCCGTAAGGACAAGTGTCAGAAATAAGGACTCTCCAAGAAGGCACGGCCAAGCTGCCCTGAGCCCGCAGGACAATAACAGACCAAGGCCAGGCCTGAACG
The DNA here is from genome assembly GCF_028538775.1 of Myotis yumanensis. NCBI lineage: Eukaryota > Metazoa > Chordata > Mammalia > Chiroptera > Vespertilionidae > Myotis > Myotis yumanensis. Next base: position 32,957,252 of record NW_027223759.1, read on the forward strand.
CCCGCCTAATGGGTGGGGAACCCACTCAGGGAGGGAGAGGAGAACTCTGAGCAGCGGTGGCTGTCACAGGCCTAGAGCATTTCCATTTCATGTCTTTCACTTTGGCAGCCTCACGAGGCACGGGTCTCACACGATCACAGTCCAGAAGGCAGCGGCATCGCCTGTGCAGGTGAAGTCTCCCTCGACGAGGTGAGCGCAGCACCGTACTAATGGGAATAATCGCCCGGTGGCAGACTTCTCCTCATTGAGCTTAAGTCAGAGGTCAAGGTCTTGAGTCAAGCATCACAGACTGAGGGGCATCCTGGGAAGTGAAAGACAGGTTGCCTCCACCCTTTGTTCACATGTCCCGAGTCACCGCAAGGGGGGCACTGGCCTGCATCACTGAGGCGGGGGGGGGGGGGGGGGGGTGTGACATGGGGGCTCTGACATGCATGTCCTTCTAACTCTTGCACGCTTAAAAGAGGCACCCACCAAGAGATTCCCACAACCTGCAGAGGCCTAACCCAGCTTCTCCGTGTGGATGCACATGTGAATCACCTGAGGAGACTTGAAGAGTACTGATGCCCGTGCTCCGCCTGGAGATTCTGAACTCATGGAGGTGGGGTATGGCCTGGGTGCTGGGTGTCGTGGGACAAAAACTCACATCCACCCTGAACTTCAGAATGTGACTTACAGTGGGGCCTTGACTAACGAGTTTAATTCGTTCCGTGACAGAGCTCGTAACTCAAATTACTCGTATGTCAAATCAACTTTGTGAATGAGTGAGACACGTGATGCTGGGCTGATGTTGTGGCGTTCACTGTGGCGTTCGCTGCGCCAACTAGCAGTGGAGTATCTGAAGCTGGCTCGTAACCCGAATTTTAGCTTGCAACTCAAAGCAAAAAATCGGCCGAGAGACGACTCATATCTCAAAAAACTTGTTAGTCGGGACACTCATAAGTCAAGGCCCCACTGTATTTGGAAATAGGGTCTGTGCAGATGAAATTAGTTAAAAATCAAGACGAGAGCGCACTGGATGAGGGTGGGCCCACGGTCCCATGAGAGTGTTCTTATAAGAGACAGAGAAGGACACAGAGAGACACAGAGAAGCCCATGTGAAGACAAGGCAGAGACTGAAGGGATGGGTCCACAAGCCAAGGAACGCCAAGGGGTGCAGGACCTACCAGCAGCTGGGAGAAGGCCTGGGGCGAGTTCTCCCCTGGAGGCTCCAGGAGGAGCCAACCCCCAGGACATCTTGATTTTGAACTTCTTGCCCCCAAAGCTATGCGTGAACGAGTTTCCGAGTTCTCGTTGTTTGAAGCCCCTCCCCCTGTAGTGCTTTGTTATGGCAGCCCCAGGAACCCAGTGCGTCAGCTGGCTGTCCGGGTGACGAGGTTTGCCCTTTCCAGTGGGAGAAAGCCTGGCTGCATGAAGAACGCTTGGTCTGCCCACACATCCGTCCAGCAAGTCTGTGGCTGAGCCAGAGAGGAATTAGAAACCGGGAGCTTGATTTTCCATCCTTTATTTCTTTGACTTTTAACTCACAAGGGCAAAAAGAAATTTAATTCCAACTTTGATTCCTTTGGACTTGCACTTCTTTGAAGTGTAACTTGCAAGGGACCTAATCTTCTGATTTTATTTTATCCCCAGAAACTTCTTAGTGAAGAAAGGGTTTCTCTTCAACCATGTGGCAACTCATTACTGCCTCTAACTTGTTGGAGGAGCTTTAGGATGTCACGTGATCACAGTGCAGAGCCTCTGCTAGACAATACCAAATAACAGGGAGCGATAGAATCCGAGATAGAAACAGAAGAGGTGTAGTGTGTGTCCTTCCGGAAAATGTGACCCTGAGTTGATTTAACTCGTGTGGTGTTCCAACTGATTTCTGAGCTGTTTGGGATCAAAGTCCTTACTGCTCTCCAAGCTCCTGAGAGGATCCAGAAAAGACCAGTTTCTGGCTTGGGGTGGCGTCATCTCAAGGGGGGAGCAGTCCTGACAAACTGTTGGTCTCCTCCTGAGATGTGGGGCTTGTCTTTGGCCCAACAGGTAAGCCCAGTGGGTACAGAGGTGCTGGGGTCCAATCCCAGCAGGTCCAGGGGTCCCCAAAGGTGTGGACGGAGTCGGCGAAGAAGGAATGACACGAAGACAGCCTTCAGTTGATCAGCAGCCTAGTCAGGACCTATAGCCAGGATTTCCAGCCAAAGTTCTGGTCGGAGCTCTGGTTAGGAACTGATCAGGATCTGATGTTTATTGTCTTGTTACATCCATATTTATACCAGCCGATTTTAATCCTGTCAATTTCTATTACAAAGGTTAGGGCGTTTCTTATCTCCATTCCAGGGAGTAAAGATTATGTAGCTTAACTACCCGCCTGGCACTTAATTAAGGGGTTGTATCCCCTCCCTAACCTCAGGGAAAGATCCCCACCTGGGGAAACAACCTTTCTCGGAGAGGTGACCTTGGTTAAAACACATGGCGCTAAAGAGAGCAAACATATTAAGAACAATATGCTATATATGCCAGGTCCCTTGAAACATATGCTGTGCAGATGTTTCTTTCCTGCAGCGACTGTGTCAAGCAGCAAGGATGGACCGGCTCCCGGCACAGAGGATAGTCAGGTGGCCCCCTAGTGAAGACAGGGGTTCTGAGACCCCTTACCCTTCCTCTAGCAGTGCCCAGGCACAGTCTGCGGGACCTCAATTCCAGGCAGGATGCTGGCTGTGTCTGCTCTGGAAAAGGCCTAAAGATAACATCGGCACTCCCTCCTAGAGGCCCAGCCCCTGGGAGAGATGGACAAGGTCAAGAATGGGGTGTAGTGCTGCAAAGGGAGAGAAAAGGTCACCCTGGAGGGGAGGCTACTGGCCCATCTGTGTGTGGCACTTGGGTCACATCTGTCACCCTGACCACCAACATTGGCTAGTGTGAAGTCCCCAAACTGAACCCCATGAGATCCTGATGAAGGAGATGAGAGAGGGAATGTTTCACAAACATGGGTGGAAATGGCACCATATCTGGGGATGCAGCCCAGAGTCATGCAGCGCGGGAGCGGAGATAAGAGTGAGGCCATTGGTCTGTCAGTAAAAGAAACAGCATGGGTGTTAGTGACAACGCATCACACTTAAAGGGACCCGAATTCTGAGAAAACGTAGCCATGTTTGCTTTTACCGGGAAATTCCTTCCATGTTGCCAAAGGACGTGAAGACACCAAGGGAGCAAGTACCAAGACTCAGATGGACCAAGGCCAGGGGTTAGAAAGAATTCTAGATTTGTGGAGAAAAGATGGTAAAACCTTCTTGCTAGTTCACTTATGAGCTATGACCCTCTGTGTTCATTTTTTATGCATCAGTGAGGGCGGTTTGTGAGCAAATGAAGAGCACCGATTATGATCATTGGTCGGCTATCAGCACCCAGGGATGCACGAACTTGCTAGACATCACCAGGAAGGCTGGCCAAGCAGGGCTTGGCACCATCAACCCTCCCCATGCCTCTCACAGGGAGTATTCAAACAGCAAAAGCCAGGGTCGGAGAGTGTTGTGGGTTGAATTGTGCCTCCAAAAGATAGGTTGATAGTCTTAACCCCCAGTTCCTGTGACTTCAACTTGATTTGGAAGCAGGGTCTTTGCAGGTGAAGTGAAGATGTATGGAGTAGGGTAGATCCTTTACGCTATGTGACTGGTGTTTTTATAAAAAGAGGACCAGAGGCGCAGAGACACATGGAAGAATGTGATGTGTGAAGAGGCAGAAATGGGAGTGATATGTCCACAAACCAAGGGACGTCCAGGATTGCTGAGAGCTGAGAGAGACGCACGGGACAGATTCGACCTCTGAGCCCCCAAGAAGGAAGCTACCTGCTGATAACTGGACTTTAGACTTCTGTCCTTCTGTGAGAGAGTGAACTTTTGTTGTTTTAAGCTACCACTTTCAGTACTTTACAAAGGGGTTCAAAAGTACACCTGGAACCAGGATTCAAAGCCACATCTCCTGCCACCTGCCTCTACTCGTTTGGGAACTCACTGTCAATAGCTCAAGGGATGCAGGTCACGCAAGCACTTGCTCCACTGGAGAGAACGGCTGAAACACATGGACTTGGAGGCGCATGTGAATGGAGCCTGCTCAGGTGCCCAGCGTGGAGAGTGGTCAGGCCTGCTCCAGGTATAGATTTTTTACTGGTACTTAAATACCAGACCAAACGCCCTCCAACCTGACTTTCAAAACTCAGCATTGGCACAAGGAGACTAAGTCTCCGTTTTTCATTCATGAGGAAAAGTTCTCATTGACAGCAGTGGAAGCTGATGGTACCAATTTCCCGGGGCCCTTGTTCGAGTCTCGCTGTGCTCACTGTGGTTCAGTACAGGACGATTGGGCCCCAGAGGGCGGTGTGGAATTAGTGCGCTGTGGAGCCCAAACCGCGTCTTCTCTAAATTCCTTATTCATTAAATACCTCTTATCTGAACACAGCGCAATTTCTGCCTGTTCCCCTGGAGGGCCCTATAGCTAAGCTAAGCATGGCGAGCCGTCTCTGCTGCCTGGGCCTGGACTCCACAGGTTGGCTCCCCCCCAGCTGCGGCTCCGGCCAGGTGGGACTCCTCCTGTCACATGTGTGTCCCCATGCATGGGAGCTGGAACAGAGGATGCTAAGTCGGCTTCTGCCAGAGGGAGAGGCCTTCCCAGTAGCCAAAAAGGACTTCAAAATGGATCGCAGTACCTGCCAACCTTTTTCATTTCTCTTTTTATTTTACTGTTGTCCTAGTGCTTTGTTCTAAATTAATCTTGGAAGCTCTGAGAAAGAACTGGCTAAAAGGCTGAGAGGGAGGAGGGGCATGGAATTAGAAGGATTCAAAAGCAGTGGACGGAGGTGCTCCATGCCACATATATATGACCCTTGTCTCTGTCGTCTGAGAATCTCAGGGACGGTCCCCCTCCTGAGGACAGGAAATAGGTAACCCCAGGTTTAGTGCAGAGCTTCAGGACATACTCCCACGGCTGATCCTGAGCTGACGAGTGGGTCCTGCCATCCTCAAGCCCCCACCATAGGTAATCGGGCAATCGAGGCAGAGACGAGAGCTAATTGGAGATGATGGATAGAAATAGAGAACTGCCAAACTGTGGGGGTGGGGGAAGGGTGCTAACGTGATCCCTATGACCCCCACCCCCAACAGGCTCCAAAACAACCCTCCTTAGAGATGTGGGTGCCTGTGTCCCCTCCCACCTGAACGATGGCTGAGCTGCTCTGGGCTGGAGCTTCGCCAGGAGGCCAGGGGGACTGTAACCTGTCCCCGTGGGAAGGCTGTGAGATGGGACTGACGGAGCACCTGTGCTGGCAGGGCTGGGACAGAGGGCGGCCACACCGCTGTGCAGACCCCCAACACGGGGTGCGATTTGAATGCCTGACTTTTCTTTGGCTAAGTGGATGTTGAAAAGATTGCCCGATAGAGCCAACTTTATGGGCACCCATCCTCGCAGGCCATGGGGACCTCAGCTGTAAGTGGCCGTGGGGTGGACCCCTGGGCCAGGAGCTGAGGAAGGTTACAATAACTCAGCAGAGAGCAGGCCCTTCGAAGAGCGGACACCTCCAGTGCGACAAAGAACCAGCCTTTGGGCAGCTGTCACGACCAAGAGCTCTGACGGCCAAGAGCGAGCAGCAGAGAACACCTGCTCCTCTCTGCTTGTCCCTTCCACCCCGACCCTGGACGTCTCAGACAGGAGGGCTGAGTAGAAGAACCTCTCCCTCCAAGTTCGAGCTAGAGGAGCCCTGGTTATGAGATGGACGTTTCGGTATTCGACTGGTCTGCATCATTTAATCCCAGAAAGTGAGTCTGTGACAGGCAACACCAACAGGCCAAGCCCTGCCAGGAGGAGTCCTGGAGAACAGGGGAGGGAGCTGCGGTGAGCTGGTTGGAGGGAAGAAAAGTCCAGATTGCTCCCCTTGGAGCTCACCCGCCCAACATACTGGGTACAAATCTAAGAAACCAAAGTTCTTGGATGGCCTAACACCCCCAATGCCTGGCCCTTCGGAATGGTGGTATAAGCCAGAGAGCTTGTCCCCGGGGGAACTGCACACCTTCTAGGGGAGAACCCTGGGGCTCTGTGCCAGGAGGTTGCCCCATCCTCCCTGTAGTGGTGGGGAGGGTGGGGAGCTCAGACTGGTGAGGAATAACTGCTGATGGGATGGGAAGGCCTGGGATGCCCAGCTGAAGGCGCTGAGGCTGAACTTCAGCCCCACCCCATTTGCCTTGGGCTGGCTGCCCAAGAAATCTTAGGAAAATCTGTGTGTGTGCACGTGTGCGTGGGGTGTGCACTTTCGTTCTTAAAATCGCACATATCAACCCCTTAGCTGCTTCTCTGTGTTCTCTGCCACAATACTAAATGTTAAATATTAAAGCTGAAATAGAATGGGGTGGAAAATGTAGGAAATAGCAAGGAACGAATTTCCACCTTCCATGCGGAGCTAAGGTATAGCGCTTCTGTTAAATAGTCCTCTGCGCTGAGATGCTGTAACCAGAGAAGCTCTGAAAGCTCTCTGCAGACACAAAGGTTCCGGGTAATCAACAGGGCCCAGTGGGGTGTCCAAAAATAGACTCCAGTGCACACAGCAATGGAGCAGATGACAATGGGGACATCTCAAAGCCAGGAGAGAGGGCTGGGGAAGGAGCTGACATTGGGACAACTGGTGAGGCATTTGGGGGACAGAGGAAGTGATCCTTACTGCTATCATAACACCACAATAAATTCTAGATGTGTGACTGGCAATGCAGTACTTACTAGCCATGTGCGGCCACTTAATCTATATTAGTTAAAATTAAATAAGAGTGAATACTTACTAGGCATCTTTCAAGTGCCCAAGAAACCCCTGTAGCTAGCGGCTACCGTATGGGTCAACACAAAACATACCATCGTCACAGAAATTTATATTAAACAGGCTACTCTAAATGGTCCACATGTCTAAATGTAAGCACCCAATTAAAGCACCAGTAGAAAAACAAACACAATTTTTAAAATCTTGGCATATGGAAGTATCTAAAAACAACTAGAAACCAGAGAAAAATGGTTCCAGTCACAAAGTAAGGATGAAAAATTCTCTCTGTATCAAAAATAACCTCATAACCCAAGTTTCACATTATGAAAACCCAGGGGAAGATTTATAATCCACCCACAGATAGAGAGCTAAGTTCCTTAATAAAATAAGAGAAAGATGAATGCCATACAGAAAAATGTGATGGTGGGGCAGGTAGGGGGGTAGGCATTTCATAAAACCAAAGATGCAAATGGCCCACAAACACATGAAACGATGTTTAACCTCACTCATCATTAAGGACACATCAATTAAATAATGGTAACACCATCATTAAATAATAGAAGAGGCCACTCTTCAACCATCATTGGCAAAAAATGTAAAGTTCTCATGCAGCTTGGGCCGGAGTGTGGAGAAGCTGGTCGGTTCCTGCATCGTTGGCAGTTTGTCAGCAGAAATCTAAACTTGTAATGCACATCACCTTTGACCCAGTATTTCCGTCATTAACAACAAATATGCTTGCAACTGCTCACAAAGATATAGGCACTAAGGATCCCTTGCAGCATTATCTGTTACAGGAAAACAAGTTTAAAACATCTGAATGTCTATGAAAAGGTCTATTGAAATAAACCATGCTGTAGTCATACAGCGAGATACCATGCACCCATTAAAAACATATGTGGGATAAGTAAAGATCCCCAAGATATGTAATTAAGTGAAAAATGTTACGCTAGAACAGTGCACTGTACGATCCTAACTTGGGTTTGTTTTGAGATGTAGAGATTCTGCCGCCTATATGCAAATACACATGGACACAGGGTACGCACACCTGCTAGTAATTCCTCCCAATGAGTGGAACTGGGGGTGGGGTCTTGTTTATTTTTCTCTTTAGACCTTTTTGTGCTTGTTGTTTTTCATACATGCACTCATTCATTTATATTAGAAAGGAAATAGTATCAAAAATTGGTAAAAGTGTTATGTAAATGGAACATAGCCATCACTTCTTGCCTAAATTTAATTCCCAAGCACAGTATGTGCCCGAGTGAGGTAGACAGAGGGACTAGGATGCGTTCAGAGGCTACGAGGTGAAACTGCCGGGCACACATTGAAAGCAGGCCAGGGGATGCCAGAGCACCCGGTTCCCCATGTCTCAATGTCAAAACGCCAGGCCAGGTGTCACCTAACTCCAGCCACCAGATACTTGGCGAGGGGATCCAGCTCTGACTCACAGAAGGATCTGGTTCCAGGGAATGTTGTCATCAAGGGCAAATCATGTGACACCCGGTGAGAGAGGAGCCGGCTGGTGGGAAGCCATGGAAAACTGAAGCTGGTCTTGGGGCTGCATGGAGGTTTTTCTATTAACCAGAGGGAAACTCAGGTGAGGCTTATGGAAAGGTGCAGAGCAGACTGGTAGGCGGCTGGGGCAGTCACCTGCTGGGCAGACGCGGTGCCTGTGAAAAGTGCGTATGATCTTCTGTCTTAAAGTCCAGGCCCTGGGACCATGGCATGGAAGGCCTCCTATGGACACTCAGCCCCAGGCGGCTACAGGCTGGCGCTGATGAGAACGTAAGCTGACAAGTACAAGCCTTGTTTTGTTCTCCGTGGAAACAATGGAACTTCAAGGATAAGGGAAAATGTTCAAATTTTTCAAATTCCCTCACATCCCACCACCCTAAGTGAACTCCTTTTATTTGGGCATATTTTCTTCCTGACTTCCTTCGCATAGATATATGTTTTTCTCATTTTGAATTAAAACATTCTAAAGTGTAGCATTTCGCCTCTTAAAACCATATGATAGAACATATATTTTCCACATCTCTGCATGCTTGTAACGTGTAGTTGTAATGCCTCAGGTTTTGCAGAGTTAACCACTGTTCCTGCTGTTGGCTAGCTTCACATTGTCGAATACTTCTGTCCTGAAAGAAATTACTCCAATGAGCGTCTTCAATGTATACAGTTTGTCCTCTTGTAAAATTACTCCCTAAACATATACAGGACGGAAGTCACCAGACCAAGGATATGGACATTTTGGAACAGATTGCCACCTTGCTTTCTGGCGGGTTGTAATAGTATTGTGTGCCTGTGAGTTGCTGAGAGGAACGAATCAGACAAGGGTGAAGCCACAAAGTTGGGAAGACAGCAGCTGTCTCAGCTTGGCTGCGAAACCAAAGTGCCACGGACTGGGTGGCTTAAACACAGAAACTTATCTCTCCCAGTTCTAGAGGCTGGGTGTCCAAGATCAGAGTATTGATTAGCATAGTTGGGTTGTGATGAGAGCTCTCTTCCTGGCTCATAGATGGTCACCTTCTCACGATGTTCTCACATGGCAGAGGGAGAGAGAGAGAAAGAGAGAGATCACCCTCTTCTTACAAGGACACCAATCCTATCAGATTAGGACCCCATCCTTAGGACCTCATTTAACCTTAACTACCTCCTAAAATCCCCATCTCTGAACACAGGCACACTGAGGGTTAGGGCTTCAACATAAGAACTTGCGGGGAGGGGGACACAACTTAGTCCCTAGCAGCAGCCTTGCCCAGTAGGGAAGCTCCTGGACCATCGGAGCCCAAGGACCACACCAGCCACTTCTCTAGAGAAAAGCCAGTGTGGTGTGCACGTTTAACAGAGTTCGGGGGCAAGTCAACAGAACAGAGGGGTAGGGGAGGCTAGACTTCCAAAGTGAGGCCTGGAAACTGATCCCAACCTGCTCTGTGGGTCATCGGTGACCGCCACTGAATATGAGCTCAGCTGAAACCAATTGGGAACAAGCTCTTCCGTTCTAGACCTATACCTGCCACTCAACAATCCCCTCTCAGGTTCTCCCACCTCCAACCTTGCTGGACCTTAGGTTGACTAATGCGATCACCAGGAGGACCTTGGGGTGGCATCATGAAGGCAGGTTTGTTTAGTTAGGGAATCTCTAGGAGCATTTTTGGCCTCCTGACATCTCCAGCACCTTGGCAACAGGTGATGCAAGAGCTCAGGCTGAGCTCAAAGAAGCCAGATTCACCAAATTAGTTCACATTGCATCACCTTCCCCAAACCCACCCAGTTGGGTCCCCATTGCCCATCCCATCACCATGATAAAATGCCCCACACAAACAAGGGCTGATCCTTCTGAAGCTATGGGGCACGGCTACCGTGTTTGGATAGGTTCAAGCCTCGGACTGAGGAGAGGGCACTGTCCTCTCATTGCCACGTGCAAGTCCTAGCTTGGAGGGCAGAGCCTTCTCAGCACAATTATAGCCAACAGCTAGAGTTGTAAGCTTGAACCTGTGGTTTGAACACATGGCCCCACGTGCCTGAGTGATAGAGTTCAGGTGCATGTAGTTGAGTAGGATTGAAACCCACGAGAATGTTGTAAACATCTTGATCACACCCTTATTTTGCCTCGTGGCATCTGCTATAAAATAAAGACACGGCTTGTGGGCGCTGGTGCTGTCCATCAGAGGGGCAGCGTCCCACTGAGACCCAGCTTTCATTCTCTTGTCTGTCTTTTCTAAGCCTTTCACCACCCCCACTCAGGGTCACTGAACCAGGCTGAGCTGGCATGAGTATGCCATGGTCGTGCCGGCTCCCCACATGAAGCAAGAGAGAAAGGTGCCTGCAAATGTGCCCCTTGCCACATCTGTGCTCTGTAGGCCTTTGATATATCCTGGCCAGGCAGTGCTGGACAGCCCCGTGAGGCCAGAGGGATTCTGCTTGAGAGGACACGTGGTGCCCCAGAGACCAGAACTTGTCGGGGAGGCTGCTCCAGCAAGCATGGCAAGACTAGGAACCCACTCTTACCCCACCTGCACACCTGTACCTGTGGGAGAAACCTTGAGCTTTGCTGCTTTTTTCCCCCCACCCCCCAATCTCAGCATCTTCCATACCCCCACCTCCCCAAAAAATCTGTATCTAGAGTTTTGTGCAAGTAGTGTAGGTTTTACTGTTTTTTTCATGGGAAAAAAATGTCATATAGTTTTTAAAAACCACTTCATATGCTAAAATTTAATGGGATTGTTCCCATTAGTCATGTTGATTTTCTCTCTAGGTTTTAGGTCTGAATACTTATCACAGGATCTCTCACTCTTCCCTTCTCTTCCCACAGAGCCTTGAAGCGATTCTTCTATAAATATTTACTTCCTCTCTTCAAAACAAACAAATGGCCCTGTTATTTGCCAACACTTGACCAGCTTCAGCTCCTTGAGCCTGTTCCTTGGAGCCTCAGCTCATCTTGCCCATGAAGGTCAAGGTCAAAGGGAAGTTCAGGTGCCACAGGGCAATAAACTCATGCACCAACGGGGAAGGAAAACTGAAATCTGGCCGAAGACACCAAGCTGATGCAAAGTGTTAACTTAGCGCAAGTCCACTAGAGCACACACTTGAAATGAGTTAATTAGTGATGAGAAAGTATTTACTTACCGTCTGCCCACCCTGATGGCTCTGAGAAGTGCCTTTCCTGTTTCATTAACCACAGTCCCAAATCTCTAGCGCACTGCCTTGCAAAGAGCAGGTGCTCAATAAACATTTGTTGACTAGTTAATGGGCCCTATTATTATGCTAAACCTGACGTAGCCTATGAATGTATATATCCTGAAAAATAAAATGATTGCAGAGGGCACATTTAACTAAACTCAGATGTACACTGAGCTTGAGAACAAATGTAAAAGGGCATTAAACATTGTAATTGCATGTGTGTAAATTAAATTAGAAACTGATGTGACTAATAAGATTGCGGGTGGGGTCAATATCTGGAAACATAATCATAACACTGTATCAGTAGGCGTTTTTAGTGGCTCATTTTTACAGATGGGGAAACCAAGGCCTGAAGAGTTTGTCCTACAGCTACCTCAGCCATTGACCTTTGGGTGACTCCAGGTGAGCTTTGAGCCTCTGTTATCTGATCCATGAAGAAGGGCCATCTGGAGGTGCTGGGCACAGGTCTGGCGTGCTGGCGTCACAAGCACAAGACCAGTTGGGCCGAAAATCGCTTCCAGAATCGCGGCTTGGCCGAGAGCAAGCCAGGCCATGGTCCAGTTAGCTGGCAAGCGGAGGCGGGTGACCTGCCCAGGGCCAGAATTGCTGCCAGAAGTCGGGGATCACTTCATGTTCTGCTCCAGGTCTGGCGGAGAAGAACTGGCTAGAGCACCCACTTCACCCCACCGAGGCCATCTTACCCCGGGAGTGACAAAGCAGGGCAGGATAATGGCACAACCCCTGGAGTCCCAGATCAATGCCTTTTCAGGGAAAGAAATGGGGATTGCACTCATTTCTAAGGGACTTCTAGAAACTGCTTTGGCTTTAGAGCAGTGATGGCGAACCTTTTGAGCTCGGCGTGTCAGCATTTTGAAAAACCCTAACTTAACTCTGGTGCCGTGTCACATATAGAAATTTTTTGATATTTGCAACCATAGTAAAACAAAGATTTATATTTTTGATATTTATTTTATATATTTAAATGCCATTTAACAAAGAAAAACCAACCAAAAAAATGAGTTCGCGTGTCACCTCTGACATGAGTGTCATAGGTTGCCATCACTGTTTTAGACCATAGCCCTGCTTTGGTTTTCAATAAAAGAGCAAGGTCGGGGCAGGAAAAGTGCCCTCCAGTTACACAGGAAGCAGCACAATAACCACGCACGTGGACCTGAACATGTTTTGTGATGGGCTTGTCTTCTGCATCAGAGAAATGTGTCCGGGATCACGCTGATGAAATATGCTATTGTGTTTTTAAAATTAGGATGTGCTTAGGATGGAAGGCATGCCTGCTTACACTGGGGAAATAGAAAATTGGGCTTTCAATTCTGGGTGTGTCACTTCTGGCAATAGCCTTCGGCAAACCACCACCTCCCAAACCTGCCAGGCAAGGTCTCCAAGGTTAAATGAGATAAGGTCAAAAGGTGCCTAGCCAAGTATTTGGCAGCGATTTGATAAATATTTAAACTGAATCTATATTTGGAAACCAAGCGACAATTGAAAAACAGAACAGCAGTTTTGGGTTGCTGTCATTTTGTGTGCATTGAGAGGGTACATCAAAAACAGCAGTTTTCCAAAGGTAGTAAATTATGAAGTTTAACAAAACTCCCAAAGATATTGTAGCAGATCATCTATAAAGCAAACAAAAAAGCTCAAGTGTAAAGACGCTTTCAAAAATATATGCCAAATGTGATGAGAAGAAATAAAGTTGGTAAGCATTACAGAAGCCCCCCTTCCAACTGCCTCCATCAATCCATTCAAAATCATTACTTGGTTTTCACATGATGTGGGAGACAATTATATAATTTCAACAGTGTCTGTAAACTCCTCATTTGCATCTTATTTCTCAATGTCTAATTTGTTCATCAGCCAGAGCTATGTGTATAAAACCAGCTTTTTCATCAGCTTGCAGAATGTGTATAAGCAAATCAATCTTCCATTTTATGAGAGAAGAACTCATACACTCGGTATTATCATGCATTTTGCACTTGATACACAGAGGAAATGATTTACACAATCATGTTAGCGTGTGTCTGTATAAATACTCTAAAAAACGCTGGCAAATCCAAGGTTGGTGTGTGGATTACAGATGCATTTTCGCACCCCCAGAAGCTGACATGAAGGTGGACCAGTGCTTTCATGGCGCGTGGGGAAGATGGCTTGAGGAGGTTGCTAGGAGCATAAGGCATCTCTGCCTTTTCCCTTCACTTGGAAAAGATGAACAGTAACAGCAACGTTGCTGTGTGGCTACTCCTATCAGGCAAGGGTGGGGCTGTGGCCACTAAACAGTGGGATGTCTGCACTGGGGTGGCCACCACTCCCTGCTCTGGGCTCCCTGACACCCCCAGCCTGGTAGGTCTGTGACCATACTGAGCCCCACCCCTGTGTGGGTCCAGGACTTGGGAGCTTTCACAGACTCAGTTCTGCTCCTGCGTCTCCTTCTACCAAATAGTTCCAGTCAGGTAAGTGACTTCACCTGTGGGGCTCAGTTTTCTCCGTGGTGCGTGAAAGGACTCCAAGGTCCCTTTCACAGTGTCAATTCTGTGGTGCTCTGAGGCTGCAGCCTTCAGATTACTGTGCTCCAGCACAAATCTTAGGCGCTATGACCCTGGCCTGGAAGCAGACGGCTCCATGGAGCTGAGCTTACACTGACGTGCCACTGAAAGGACCTGCCTGGTCCAGCAGCCCCACTCCTGGGCAGCAAATATCCAGGAGATATTTGCACAGCCAGGTTCGAAATGTCCATCAACAGATGAACGGGTAAACAAAATGTGATCTATGTGATCTATAATTCAGCCCTAAAAATGAAAGAAAGTCTGACTCATGCTGCAATATGGATAAACCTTGGGGACATGATGGTGAGTGAAAAAAGCCAGTCCCACTTAGGGCAGTGATGGCGAACCTTTTGAACTCGGCGTGTCAGCATTTTGAAAAACCCTAACTTAACTCTGGTGCCGTGTCACATATAGAAATTTTTTGATCTTTGCAACCATAGTAAACAAAGACTTACATTTTTAATATTTATTTTATATATTTAAATGCCATTTAACAAAGAAAAATCAACCAAAAAAAATGAGTTCACGTGTCACCTCTGACACGCGTGTCATAGGTTCGCCATCACTGACTTAGGAGGTACCTAGAGTAGCCAAATTCATAGAGATGGAAAGGAGAAGGGAGACTGCTAGGGGCTGGGGGAGGGGAGGTATTGTTTAATGGAGGGATGAACTTGGCTTCATGTGTCAGGAATCCTGCTGGGTCTGGGAGTGGGGAGGAGGGCACAAGGGCCCAGAATGCTGAAGGTGTTTCTATCATTTGTCTGGGGAATTATGAGCCCAGAGACTGTAACCCAACGAGGACGGGTACCAGGTGCCTAGCCACACTCAGGCTGCACGTGGACCAGGGGAAGCCTGAGCGGGCTTTAATGGGGATGTCAGAGCTGCTGACTTCTGTTTCCAAACGAGGGGTGGAGGCAGGGACTGGGCTGGTGCGCACAAACTGGGCACATCTACCAAGGTCTCATTGGCCGTGGGCGAGCCCGCTGCGTGCTGGGGCAGCTGCTGCAGTGTGGTCCAGCTCCGCGGGGTCCCGGGGGCTGAGCTACGCCTGGACCAGGGTGGGACGGGCAAGCAAGTGGCTGGGGACCCACTCTGAGCAGAAGGCAGCGCTGAAGAGGTTGCAGCTTGAGATTTGTGTCCTATCATCTATCTATCTATCTATCTATCTATCATCTCTCTCTCTCTCTCTCTTTTTTTTTTTTTTTAAGGAAAAGGATGCCTAGGAAGCCTCCGTAGTATTCCATGGCACCTACCTCTCATCCTTGTCTAAACTTCGGTTCACTCCTGGAGTGTGAGCACCCAGGGCCCCGAGGGAGCACGCACGTCACTTTCGGGAAAGAAGGCCAAAAGTTAAAAAAAAAAATGGGGGCTGGGGGGTGGGGACAACAAACTGCCATTGGGATACACTGGTGAGTGGCGAGTCGCAGAGGCTCCTTGCAATTGCCGCTTGGAAACAAAAAAACGCGGGGGGCGGGGTCGCGCAGTGCCTCCGGGGTCCGAGGCGCGGGGAACCGCGGGGCAGCTCGGGGCCTGCGGCTGGGCGGGAGCTGGGCCGCGCCGGAGGTCGGCGGGCTGAAAGGTCCAGCGCCCTCGTCCCCGGGCCCCAGCTGCCCACCGGACCTCGGTGGCCTCACGCCCTCTCCCCGTGGTCCACGCGGGGAGCCGACGCGGCGCGGACTACAAGTCCCAGGAAGCCCAGAGGCCGGCGCGGGGCGGAGCCTGGCGCAATTCCCCGGGATCCGGCGCGCTGGGAAGCGCCGCTGAGGACGCAGTGGCTGCGGCAGCAGCGGCCGGAGGGCGGCGAGCGCGCTGGCGGGCGGGGCGGAGGCGGGGCCGACGTGGGCTGGAGCGCTGCGTGCCAGGGAGGGGGCTGGCCGGGCTGGCGGCTGGCGGCACTGGGAGCTGGCTTCGCGGCTGGTACGGCGCTTGCGGCTCGGTCCCGGCTCGGCGAGCGGCGCACGGAGGGCTCGGCGCGGGGGCTCTGGCGCGCCGGGTGGCGCAGCACGCAGCTCGCAGACCCACGCCGCGGCGCGGCGCTCCCATCGGCGGGGCCGCTGCCCGGGGGCCGGCCCTCGGCCGCGGCACTCGGAGCGCGGCGGCTGCCTGGCTTTAATGGCTGCTCGGCCGGGCAGTGTCTAGAGGTGGAAGCGGCTGCGGCACAGGAAGGCGCCGGAGCGAGCCTCCTCCGGGCCGGCCGCGCCCGCCGCGGAGCGCTCCATGGGGGCCCGCTGACCCGGGCGCCGTGGCCCGCTCGCTCGCCGGCCGCGCGTCCCGGCCATGAACTGAGTCCGCGGGCCGGCCCCGCGCCTGCTCCGCCCGCTCCTTTCTTCTCGCGCCTCCTCCGCCCGCCGCCGGCGGGCCCGGCTCCCCGGGGGCTGCGGCGCCCCGGGCTCGGCGGCCCGCGGGCCCCGGGGCGCGGGGCGGCGGCGGCGGGGGGCGCGCGGCTCCGGGCGGGGCGCCTGCACCATGAACTACCAGCAGCAGCTGGCCAACTCGGCTGCCATCCGGGCCGAGATCCAGCGCTTCGAGTCGGTCCATCCCAACATTTACTCCATCTATGAGCTGCTGGAGCGCGTGGAGGAGCCGGTGCTGCAGAACCAGATCCGGGAGCATGTCATCGCTATCGAAGGTGAGGGCTGGCTGTCGCGGGGCTTCTGGAAAGCGCGGGGGAGCGGGCTCCACCGGCGCGAGCGGCGTGCGCGCGTGTGTGTGCTTGAGTATGTACACACGCGCCGGGCCGTGGCACGCGGCTGCCTGGCCGAGTGAGCACTGCGGTGCTTCTTACCCTGCAGGCCGGGCGAGAGCCCAGGGGAGGCCGAGGGCCGAGCTCTGCCAGGGAGGATGGGCAGTAGAGTCTCTCCTGTGAGAAAGTGGCTGGACGCGGTTGTGTCCTGGGTCGCCCGAGTGACCCGACTGGCCCAGCTGATGCCTGAGGGTAGCTGGAAGGATCGGCGCCACCGGGACCTTGACAGGTTACCAGATCAGGGCCCAGCGTCTTGCAGGCTGTTGAAGATGTGTTTTGAGAAGTGCTGCTGTGGGGCGTGAGGCTCTGCCAGCGTGTCTTTGCTCCGTTCAGGGGCACCATGGAGGCAGACGAGCGCAGCTCTTGCAGAGTCAGCTCCGTTGCAGGCAGCGTTGTGTCCCGTCCACCTGTCCCTGTGCCTCCAAAGAGTGTTTTCTGTCAAAGTCCCGGGCCGAATGAGAAAGCCCTTACTAGGAGGATAGGGGGTTCCTCAGCCTCATGGTCTCACGTTCACATTCCTGGAAGCCAGCCACCCTTACTGCAAGTCAGGCAAGGTTGTGACCCTGCAGGAACCGTGAGGCAGCCGGGCCTCTCCGGGCCTCCTGCTCTCTTTGGATGACTGGTGGCTCTTATTCCTCTGCTCCTTGGCTTCTGGATTGTCTCCCGTATTCATTTGGTCCTGCCAGGATTCGCTGGGGAGACCAGCTGGGATGTAAACGTGAAATGTGGGGTTATATCCCAGCCACAATCAGCCAGCAGCCTTTCCCCTCTCATCCCTTGGGCCAGTGTCCCCAATACAGAACTGTCCTGATGGGAGGCCAGTAGGGACGCTGTTGAGGGAGGCCCTGCAGGAATGTGTCTGAGAGCCTGGCTGCAGGCTGTCACCCACCACCTCCACTCCATCTTCAAGGGAGCAGGCATGGGCCACAGGAGGGCTCTGCTTTGGCACCACGCAGTCTGCACCACTAACCCCAGGTTGTCTTGGTTTGACGCTTGGCCACTCAGGTGGAGAAGGTGAATATTGTGGTGCTGATCCTCTTGGTATTGGGCAGCCCCGGGGACTTGAACAGCGGCCTGGCCAGGCTGCCGATTGGCTGGGCGTATCCATAGAGGGCTTGCTAATTCCCCTAGAGGACCTGAGCAGTGCTCCAGTCTTCTGTGGGGCCTGGCTCTCAGTGCCCCTGGCCACTCTCTTGGCAATTTAAGATGCTTCCAGTTTCCTCGAGAGGCAGGGGCTGCGGGTGGCCTTGGGACCTGCCCAGGATGCTGATGGTCTGGTGGTGGGGCAGTAGTGCTCCTCTGGAGCCCGAGCTCTGTTCTCTTGCCGTCAAGTGAGGGGACATTGTGCCTGTGTGCCTTTGTCGCTGCCTCCCTGCAGCTCTCTCGGGCATCCACCGGAGTCTGATGAAACACTTTGAAAGTCAGTGCCAAGTCCTGAGCGCACCTGGCTGCCAGCACCTCCTGGTTGTGCAGAGCCCTCCCGCTCAGCGTGATTCATGACACCTCATTTTCATTCCCCATTCTTGATGCCCAGCTCCAGGCGGGGGTGGGGGGGTCGGGCACTTCCATCAAAGCCCATTGATTGGGCTTTCTAGAAAGAGGATGTGGTTTTGTTTTTCTTTTTTAAAGAAAACACTGTGTGGTTCCTGGATGATGGTTTTTGGTAGCTTGATGTCTGCCATTATGATGTGAGACTTGAGTTCCCTTCTTGGCTGAATCCTTGTCATTTTTAATAAGACTCAGAATCCGTGAAGGAGTCCTGCTTGGGGCTCTGACGGTGTTGTTATTTTTCTGTCAGAAAAGGAATGTCTATATTCTGTCAGAGCTGTTGTTCATTTAACGAGGCTTCAGAATCATTCAAATATGCTTTCCATGATTATCAGCAATATCACCTTCATTTGTATAGAACTTTATCGAAAATCCTCTTGTACGTGTGATCGCACAGTGTCCGGGAGAAAGTGGGCAAGCTTTGTTTTCGTCAGTTTGTAGAAGATAGAGGTTCAGGGAGGGAAAGTGACCTCCTGAACATTCGACTGGGGTCATTCAAAGTGTGGTGTGAACCAAAGGGCCATCTGAATAGAGAGCCTGGATCAGCAGCCTCCCAAAGCGCCTCGCACGGCCCCTTCTAAGGAAATGTGAGTTCATGTGTTGTGATGAAATGTTCTCCCACCCTCTGCCAGTTGTAAGATATGGTTGTGATTTATGTCTGTATCCTTGATGTCCCGGAAATTGAGACGTTTTCTCAATTGTGGCAGGACAGCTTTTTTTTTTTGTATGAGAAGAGAACTGTGCACAACAGTTTTGTGTAGTGGTGTAGGGTGTGGGTTGCCCACTCGCGCAGAGTCTGAGAGCAGTGCTGTGGGGTCCGGAGACTGCAGATGCCTTTGGAGGAGCCCTGTGGGGTCACTGCTGGGCACTGGATGGAGCATCACTGGGAACTTTCCCACAGACACTTAGGTCTGCCTCTGCCCGTGAGCCTTGCAGTTAGGATGCTACAGCGGCAAAACGTACATCTTTTCCAATTATGAAATATAACCAACCATTTCCAATCAGGAATGTATATGTGTATCATAGCACATAGTTTAAAAATAGCTAGTCCCACCACAGGGAGACAACTGCCTGTGAGAGGCTGTCCAGCGAGGCTTTCCCCGCCTGTGTGCACATACGCAACATTGGAGTCACACTTACAAAGTTTCGTGATTAGCATAACGTGAGCGCGTTTCAGTGTTATGAAAAGTTTTGAACATGTGATTTCTCATGTTGGCAGACTGTTCTAGCATTTGGCTGTGCCATGATTTCTTTAACATGTCTCTTTCTCTGGCAGCCTCGGGAGTTTTTGCTGTTGGAATGGGGAGTGGCCTTGTCAAAGGGAAGGATCTTTTGGCTAAAGCTCATTTCAAAGTGATTCTAGTGGGCCTGGATTGGAGAATGTCTCATCAGATGGACTGAATTGTATATATGGTAGTTGCAAGAGCTCACGAGGATTCCCAGATAAAAATGGGTCTGTGACTCTGTGCGCAGGCACGGGGTATGGGATTTGTTGTCCATCTTCCATCTTGTTTTAAAACATTACCTTGCCCCCCTTTTTTTTTTTTTTCATATCTTTATTTCAGACTTTGAGGGATCTGTGCACCCCCCTCCCCCCCGCACCCAGTTCTCTGGAGTTAGAGGAGCATTGCTGATGGTTTTCAGATTGACCTGATCAGATTTCTGGGGTGTCCCACAGGGGTGTGGCATGCTGTGAAATGTTAACCCTGCAGCTTGGGTTCTCTCCGTGCCCAGAAAAGCGCCTGGGAGCGGCCTGCCTCCAGTGTGAGCAGCTTGGCTAGGTCTCCCCCTCTGCTTCTTCTTTAAAAAGCCCAACTGGGGTTGATGGGGTTGAGGTAAATGAGTCAACTGCCTCTCTTGTTAGAGAAAGCTTGTTCTTTTCGGGATAAAGTCTCTGTTTGCAATTGCACATTGTAATTCAGCTTGCCAGCAGCAGAACTGCAATGCCTGTGATAACTCGGCCAGCTCATTCAGCCAGAGCCCTGCTCGGACCCCCAACCAGCTTTCCAGGCGGCCGATCAGCAGGGACCAAGCCTCCCCCTGGCACCGCCAGTGCTTTGTGTGGCTTCCTTGGAGGGGGCCAGAGAGATCATGATGGCCTGGTCCTTGGTGGGAGAACTCTGCCTGGACGCCTGGTAAGGGCACTTGCACACGGGGATTCCAGGGCTGGGCCAGGGGAAGACGGGGCAGGGGTCCCCCTAATCCCATGAAACAGCTGCTTTGTTCAGCATCTGTGCTCAGCAGAATGTTAAGTGCTTAACCTGCATGATGTCATTTCATCCGGTGCAATTTTGTGACATGGATGGCACCTCTGAGGCCCAGACAGTGTAGCAGACTTGCCCGAGAGATGGACTGGGCTGCGCTGGCTCTTCAGCTCCGTGTGAGGTAGAAACGGAGCTCCTGGCTATTCACAGCCCTGTGTGCAGGCCACCCCAGGCATGTGTCCTGCGTTGGAGAGGGTTTGAGAACGTTGCAAATAACCAGAAGTATCATGTTCTCTGCAAAGTTGCTACCACGACAACACTTGAGTAGGAGTTTGTTCTCCTATAGAGTTTGTTCTCTTATAGAGATGCATTTAACGTGTTTGTAGAAGGTGTATGCTTTAGGGAACAAACATCTTCCCGCCACGGATGAGCTTAATTTGTTCTTGGTCACTATCGAGTGTATTTGTAATTCTTCAAGTTTAATCAAATGGCGCAGGTTTCGGCCTTTCCATTGCTGATATAAATGTCACAATTTTCTCCTTAAAAATAATTCTCACTTGGCTTTTCGTCGCTTCCAGGTTAAATCTCATGCCTATGGGCAGTGACCAACCCCTTCACATCCAGGTGTCCCCTCCAGCCTGATGTTAGCGTCCTTTCCCCCTCTCCCTGTCACAACGAAGGCCTGGCCCACCAGCTCCCGTTGGCTTCTGTCCTCACACTGCTCCAGCCTGAAGGACTGGGAGCTCTTTGAGGGCAGAAGTCAGGTGTGTTCATTTTTTATCTCCTCAGTGATTCACTGTGTTGTGATTTGCCCTTGGAGGCTGCCCAGGAATTGTTGGTTGACTGGTTGACTTGCCAGAGGAGCTAACGTTTTCCCCGGAGTTTGGGTCCTTTTGCTCCTCGTTGTTAGTATAAACAGTGTTTGTCCAATGGCCGGAGTGAGGGCATTTGAAACATCTTGGAGCACAGATGTTAGGACTGTGCACCTTTGGGATCTGGTGCGTAGCTTGGGTGAAAAGGAGATTTTTCTTTAGTGTACGAAGGGTAAGAAAAAGAGCTGCTTGCTGAATCCTGGCAGCTTGTGCAAAAGGCTGGTGTTTCTTTATGTTGGTGTAAGTGAGTTTGAGACGTAGGACCAGTTTTGTCCTTAGGGGCAAATGAGGGACAGGCCAGGCAACCGACCTAATGTGGTATCTTCAGTGAAATATTGAGAGCCGTGCGTCTCAAAGTTGAGCGTGCGGTCAAATCACACGGAGGTCTTGGGGGAACAGATTGCTGCCCCTACCCCAGAGTTTGTAGTTGTGTAGGTCCAGAGCGGCCGAGGATGTGCCGTGCTAACCAGATTCCCGAGGATGCTGGTGCTGCTGGCCCCGGAGCACTTGGAGGGGCATTGCTGTGGTGGTAGGAGTCCCAGGGAACCGGGCATCTCTGGGCCAGCTCTCCAGCACTCACTCCCAGGCGGCCTTCCTCTCCCCCTCCCTGCAGGTTACAAGGGAGGCCCTAGCCCAGGGATCACACAGCTTGGATGAGTGGAAGAGGGATTTCAACCCAGGTCCCAGAGGCTTCAAGTCTGTGTCCACTCTTCTTCCATGAGGGGATGGACATTGTCAAGGGAATCCGGTAGGGGACCAGCCCTTGTCCCATTTCCTTCTAAGTCCCGGTCTGTGGGTCCCTGGCTTTTCCGTCTGGTCTTTAGAGATTGTGGATTTGTAGTGTCTTCTCCTGCCTTCTCCCACCGGGATTGTTCATAATTCACTTGCAAAGCAGACCATGCATTTTGTTGCTGCTGTTTCAGAGCTGAAGGAGCATTTCTGTGAAAAGGGGGAGCGATGTGTTTTAGCATCAAAACAGGGCTGGCTGCTGGGGGAGCCTGAAGGAAGTGAGTCAGGAGGAGAAGCAGCGACAGCAGCTGCAGGGACCTGCAAAACAAAACCTGCGGCCCTGTTCCTCCCACCTCTGTTTTTTAGTCCAAACCAGACTTTTATTTTGTTAGGACCCAAATCCCTTATTTTGCATCCTTCTTTTTTCCTGTGTCCCCTGCAGGTGTTTGTAGTGTGTCAGTCTGGCTCTGGCTTGTTTTAACTACTGATTTGGTCTTGTCTTGCATTTCTTAACATTCAAACACACCCACGTCCCCACCCCCCCCACTCCTTCCGAGCGCACCAGATCCTGTGAGTCTTTCTCTTCAGTGATTGAGTTTGGCAGAGTGGATCAGGCTTAGTTATTTTTAAAATCCAGGGTTCGGGGTTCTGATCCGGTGCTGAGCTACATAATGCCTTCCCTTTGTTAAGTACCTTTCTCCGAGGAGCAAAATGCAGTCTACAGATGTCTGTCTCTAATCTCTGTAGCATCTGTTATTTTTGTACGGGCGTGAGTGCGAGGCCTTATGTGCTCTGTGAGCCCAGCCTTCCGGGAGCTCCGAAGGGCCCGGGGTTTGTGGCGCCCGTTTTATGTGTGGGGAGCCTGCCTGCACACAGGTCTCTGTGTGGAGCGACTTTCCCAAGACACACCAATGACTCGTCCAGGGGCAGGGCTGGCCCTGTAGTTTGGGTCCAGTCACCCCACCTCCCTGCATTCCTCACTCACAACTGACCAGGGCCAAAAGGGGTCTTGGTTAGGTCTGCGGGCTGGAGGGATGGGGGTGGGGGTAGGGGGAGGAGAAGAGGGCAAACACCATCCCCGCCAGAAGAGGTTGTTAATGGACCCTTTGAATAACCAGCCTACTAGCTTGTCTGTGTTTGAGGTCGGGAGATTTTCCATAAAGAACAGACTAAATATAGGCTGGAGGGTGGGGACCAGGGCCCAAGGGGGGCTGTCATCACTCCGATATTGTTTCTTCCACCGGTCATCGGAACTCGCCGCCGGCCTGAACAGGTGCCGCCCTGTGCCTGGGAACAGACTGGCGGTGGTGTTTAAGCCGGGGCTCATCCGCACATTTCACACTTTTCCCTGCGCGGTGGCGATGGTCTTTTTTGGGCTGCAGTGTTGGAGTATTTGTACAGTGTTTCTACACAAGCAACTGTCTGATCTTTAAAATCGCTCATGCCGTCTGGTTGTCATTAGCTTCATGGTTAGAAGCTGCCTTTTTTCTTTTTTTTAAATGGTGGGAAACACTTTTCATGGTTCTGGGAGAAGAATTCCAAATAATTCCCAGCATGTTCACCAACGATTTATGTTTGGTCTTAGAAATGTCAACATGGAAGAGGCTCTAGCAAATAGAACCATGTTGATCTCCAGCTTAGGAAGTTGCCTTGCAGAAGCTACTCTTACCGCGTCCTCAGATAACAGCCCTGAGGGGAGAACAGTGTCTTTAGTTTTGGTTCTATGAGTTTCAGTTGATACAGACACACTAACCGTGTTGAGGATACTTGAAGGAATTAGAATATATATATTTTTAAATGAGTGCCTACAACAAAACCCGCCTTCGTTTTCGGAGTCCTGGCTTCTTCCATGGTCTCTGTGTGGGGGCCGATGGGGGTCTCTGGCAAGGTGTGGTGGTCCAGGTAAGGTATAGCTTGTGTAATGCAGTAGAAATGGATGGGAGAGAGCTGATTGCCCGGGCGTTCAGCTGTTTATGTTTCCACCTGTCCTCTTCTGTGAAGGGAGCACCCGGAAGTCGGCCTGTCCCCTTCGGTTTTCAGAGATCTGGGGTGCTGCTGTGTGCAGTGATTCCGTCTCTTCATGTTCTGACATGTCCTGCTAGCTCAGGCTGGCCCACCTGGTTTTTTCCAAACAAACAAACAAACAAAAACCAAACAAGAGCACTGTTTCAGTTTTAGCCCCGACAACTGGCCGGAGTCTGATTTCCCACACATTCTTATTTGGGATTAGGGTTTGGCGGGATTGACATCCACTTCAGTCTTCCTCATTGTTTTGGACCCTTTGTTGACATATAACTGAAATAAAGAAGGTGAGGAAGTTTCCACCGACTGTCCCCTGTGTGTACCCAGCATCCAGTTCAAGAACCAGAGGTGGCCAGCCAGGGAGACCCCAGCCCCACGGCCTGTTGCAGAGACCTTGGCTTTCGTTTACGGATCTGTTCTGCTGGTAATGGGCACTGGGGCGGTTTTTTATTTGGGGCTGGTATGAATAGTGTGACTGCGCATATGCTCGTGCGTGCCTTTTGGTGCCCGCATGTCCCGTTCCTGTCGGTGTCTGCTGGGAGCAGAGTGCTGGGGCCTCTTACCTTGTCTCCCCAGCTGGGCACGGCCATCCTGAAACCTCGCCTTCGGGCGGGCGGCCCCAGTCTGGAGGGACCTTTCATTGCTGTTCAAGATCCAGCGTGTGACACTCGGGACACGGTTCAGCTGCTGCCTCCTTCCTTGGGATTTCCATCGTTAATAAGCAAATATTTAGGTGGCTAATGCATTTCTGGCACTGTCTTAGATGTAGGTTTTAAAATTTCGGGTTGTCTACAGACTGCTATTTCCTTGTTAGTTGAATAGTTACAGCTCCCTACGTGGAGCTGGGTGAGTGAAATCATTCACCAGGAAGCACTTCCCTTTAAAACAGTGGTTCTCAACCTTCCTAATGCCGCGACCCTTTAATACAGTTCCTCATGTTGTGGTGACCCCTAATTTCATTGTTACAAATTGAACATAATTAAAGCATAGTGAATAATCACAAAAACAATATGCAATTATATATGTGTTTTCCGATGGTCTTAGGCGACCCCTGTGAAAGGGTCATTTGACCCCCAAAGGGGTCGCGACCCACAGGTTGAGAACCGCTGCTTTAAAATGTGGAGGGTACCATCCTGCTGCCACTGTCTATCGCAGACCTCTGCACTCAGCTGGGGTCCTCTTTCTGGCTGAGCCCAGGCCTCCGGAATCCATCTCACCACAGCTGTCCTGGGCTTTAGTACCCTATTTGGATCTGTGCTGGTATTTGAAAGGAAACTCATTTGCTACTTTTGGCTTAAACTGTTCTGTGGTCTTAATATGTACATGCTAGCACTATTCGGTTTCTGTTGTTTGTAGCAATTATGCAAAAAACACGAAAGAAAAAAAAGAAAAGCTAAGTGTTGCCAACTCTGCTATTCTCAAGGGGCTATTTGTTCCTGCACATCCTGGGAACTGCCATTATACACCCCCCGCCCCCCAACCCCCTAAGGTCACGCTCGCCCCTGAGGCCAAATCTGGGAGCTTTTATAAGAACCCCAAGACTCAGATGAACACAGATCCAGGGGTGTGTGCCTGTGTGAACTACTCCAGTTGCTTTACAAACGCAAATATTTATTTTGAGGGATGGGAGTGGGAGGGCCATGTTTATCTTCACTTTGTTTAGTATGGGAAGTGGCTAAGGGAGAATCAATAGGCAAGATGTTATCAAGCACCTACAATGGGCAAAACACAGTGTTTGAATCTGGCGGGATAGGCAGGTGTGTGGAAGCTGAGCCCTTCTGCCCAGGCCCTGGAGGCCGCAGCAGTATAGATAACCAGGCAGCCAGGGAGGGGGAGGGCCGGGAGGGGATGGAGTAACAGAATGGAAGTGGGTAGGTGGGTAGGAATCAGGCAGGGGAGGGCTCCAGACTGCAGAGAACTCGGGAGGGGGAGGGACAGAGTGAGAGAGAAGAGCCCTGTGAGCCCCAGAGAGCAGGCTGGGAGAGCCTTTCTGGGCAGCAGGAAACTATTGATTATGGATTTCCGTTTGGGGAGGGGTGCACTGGGACTTGCAGTGATTGCCATGCAGGGTAGGAATGTGGTGTGGGGCTGTGGGAGTGGGTGTGGCAGGCTGGGTTCAAACCAGAGCTCTTGTAAGGGAAGGTGGGGGTCTGGGCAAGGGAGTGGGGAAGCAGAGACAGGCCCCAAAAGGTGTACACAGAGGTTAGGCCTGAGGTTGCCTGTGAGTTTCAGGGTGGAGGGAAGCAGGGATGGAGACTGAAGTTTGAGCCTGGAAACACAGGAGTGGGGGGCACTTTGGGGGGGGGATTCCTAGATGCCCCAGGATTTGGGTGGGAGGGCCTTGTCCCTGTGGGATGAGCCCGTAATGTCACACAGGCTGAGGCAGGAATCGGGAACGTACTGCAGTCTCTCTCTGCAGATGCTTTAACGGGTGTCTGAGGTTTACATCCATTTCGGGAGTTGTCTAGTGTGTCTCTCTCTCCAGGAGCTGAATCAGTCCTGGGCGGGGGAGGGGGGGTTATATATGACTAAGCTGCAGCTCACAGACCCTGGGCCCTGAGGTCCTGCTTGTCTAGCCAGGCAGTCTCCTGGCTAACTGTGCCTTTTCGAGAACAACGCAGAGTCCATGCCACAGATGCTTGATTGATGTACCTTCTGCGTCTGTGTATCTGTATCTAAATCTGTAACCTTGTTACCTGTCTGGCAGGTGTGGGTGTTTCTTTGGGTTTAGCTGGTAGAGCCAGGTGCTGGGCCACAGTGGTGAACAGGCCATATGCCGTGCAGGGGCAGGGCAGGTGCACACGGGGGGGGGAGGGGGGGGTGTCAGGTTAGGGGCTAGGAGAGTGGAGGCTGTGCCCTGAGGAGGCCCAGGCTCCCCCCTCCCCCTTGGAGGAAGCCCTGTTTGAGAAGACAGGAAGCTGATGACATTTGGGGGGTCATTGATCTTGCCTCTGCAGGAGGCCTTGGAAAACTCATCTCTCCCCAAAGAAACCCCACTGTCTTCACACCAAAAACCAGTTTCCAGTTTTCACTAAGATAATTTCACTTTTGCCCAGGTATCTCAGTCTGTATTTGTCTTTCTGCTCATCTTATGCTGGGGAATAAAATATCTATCTATCTATCTATCTATCTATCTTTCTGCCCACAGTCTAAATCCAGAGTCCCTCCCCCACACACCCCCAATTCCCAAAGCCCTGACCCCGCTTTTCCTGAACACCCAGCTCACCTGGACAGTCTGAGAGGGGCAGGGGTGCTCAGGCCCCGGGCAGCGGGTTTGTGCTTCTCTCTGGAGTCTTTGAGTTTTGCCGAATGCGAGCTGGTCTGGACTTGATGCCGGTGCTGCTTTTCCTGACAGCGGTTCAGAGTTCCACACTTCGAGGAGGGAGCCTGTGTTTTTTCTAGAATCCCAACTCCTATTTGTGACGGAACAGGGTGAAGTGGCACACTCAGATTTTTTGATTTGCAGAGCACCTGCCTGGAGATCAAGGCACTCAGTCTGCTGGGGAGACTGGCTGTCCTCCACCCACCAGTGGAGACATTGGGGTGGTTGTGCTGAGTGGGGCATGCACGGTAAGAGCGTCAATGGAGCCCTCCCCACCTGTGGATTCGGATCCCTGTGGGTCCGCCCCGGGAAAGGGATGCCCCACAGTCCAGGGTCTGGCAGGAGACGTTTTGCTATTAAAAGAGATGAAATTTGGTTACAACTCAAGGAGGGTCTCTTTTTCTCAACATTTTGGGATAAAGTTTTCAAGCCCAGAGAAGAGTGGAAAGACATTCTGAGTGAACTCTTACATACCCACCACCTTGCTTCTCCACTTGTGAAGTCTCCCCACCCACCCAGCCGGTTATTTAGTCAGCATTTCTATGGAATGCTCAGTTCTCCAGGCTGACCTGGCTTTGTCTTGGAATCGAAAGGATTTCTGGAAACAGTGCCCAGCAGTCTTGTGGCTCAGACTCCAGGTGCCGTGCTGGCTCAGCGCGGGCAGGGTTCTCATCAGTGTGGACTGAATGCGAGGTGTCTAATCCTGCAGGGGACGTGGGTTTAGCGTGCGCCTGGGAAGGAAGGACAGCTTTCTGTTGTGTTAATCTTGATACAGTTCGAACTTGGATGAAAAGGGAAACTTTGAGTAGAATTCTACGGCCCTGTGTGTGTGTGTGTGTGTGTGTGTTGGGAGGGCAGCCCCTCTTTGGGCTTCGGTGATTTCGGGGATAGGGTGGCACAAAGTCCTCTGTGCCCCAGAACTTGGGTTTGGGGAGTAGCTGATGAATTGACATGGAGCTGACATTTCCTCGTTGGGACATGTTAACCATGCCCGCTTCCTGGAAGCAGAATGATGTCATGGAGGATCACAGCCTTGGGGACTCCATGTGGCCTGTGGGGGACAGACCCCCGAGCCTGGGGCATCCAGGGCAGGCTCTTGCCTCAGTGACGTGCCATGGAACCCTTGGGAAATGCATGTGGGCCTCAGTTTCAGAGGCTGGAATCCCCGGGGTTAAACTTTTATTTCAAGGTTCCTCCTGTCTCGGAAGTGACTGCCACTGCCCCATCTATGGCTCCTCAGTCCCTGAACTGACCTGGTCTGGTGTAGGTGGGGCCGGGAGGGTGAGGAGAGGTTTTGGTCGGAAGAGGCCAGGTTGCCCCAGGGCTGTGTGTTGAATTGTTTCACCTGCAGTTCTCATTCCCCAACCAACGGAGCGAAATTCCACTCAGTAGAGTAATATCCAAAAATGAGGAGGAAACATTTTGTGTGCGTGTGTAACCCATGTAGTCCGTGGACCGTCCAGCACTGTGTGCCTCCGGTAATGTGCACGCATGTTGAAGGCTCCTTATGACGCCTGAGTGTGCAGGGTCTTCTGGAGGAACCTGTGTCCCTGCAGTGTCCTCTCGCCAGACGTAGGGAGAGACAGTGCATGGGACTGTGTAACCCTGGAGGTGGCGTGTCATTGTCACTGTCACCAGCAGGTAGTAATGTGGTAGGGGTGATTGAGGAGTCTGTACCAGTGGAGGTCTGATGGAAGGTTTTAAGGCAGATCCTGGAAGTCTAGTTCAGCTGTCAATCATACGTGTTAGGGAGGAGCTTCCAGAATTGGAGTTATCTCCAGGGTGAACTGGGAGCTGAATAATAGTGCGATTCCTATCTCTGCAGTGTTAATTACAATGTTAATGACAGAACCTGATTAGGCCCATATTCCTGTTTCCCAGACTGGGCCTAAATAGAGAGTTCGCTTCCAAATTTTCTGGGTTGCTTGTGCCAGCGATGACCTCACAGTGGGCTGGTAGTCCCCCGCCTCCTCCTCACCCGACCCCCTGCCACTCTCCCCACATCCTGCCCAGAACTGGCCCCTGTCCATAGGGCCTTTTGGGGGGATTGAGTCAGCAGATTCCTTCTCAGCATCCTCTCTCGAAGTCTTCACCACAGCGCTCTGCTGCCGTCCGCATGTCACGGGGCGGCTCTGGGACATGCCAGGTTATGCTACCAGCCGTGGGCAAACTACGGCCCGTGGGCCGGATCTGGCCCGTTTGAAATGAATAAAACTAAAAAAAAAAAGACCGTACCCTTTTATGTAATGATGTTTACTTTGAATTTATATTAGTTCACACAAACACTCCATCCATGCTTTTGTTCCGGCCCTCTGGTCCAGTTTAAGAACCCATTGTGGCCCTCGAGTCAAAAAGTTTGCCCACCCCTGCTAGACTCGTGGTCGGCAAACTGCGGCTCGCGAGCCACATGTGGCTCTTTGGCCCCTTGAGTGTGGCTCTTCCTAAGCCTTAGGAGTACCCTAATTAAGTTAATAACAATGTACCTACCTATATAGTTTAAGTTTAAAAAATTTGGCTCTCAAAAGAAATTTCAATCCTTGTACTGGTGATATTTGGCTCTGTGGACTAATGAGGTTGCCGACCACTGTGCTAGACAGTCGACTCTCAGTTTTCTCCTGGACTTCTGGCTTGGCTCACGGCTTCCACTCCAGATTTCCATTTGAATGAGCCATTGGGTCTCAAATCTCCTGCTAGAACCTGGCTTTTCATTTCCATTTTGTCATGATCATCTCTTCAAACTCCAAGCAAGCTTTTAGGTGAGGGGAATTTATGTCAAAATATATTTCAGTTGTCACCGCTTTAAATGCAACTAGAGGTTGAGTTTCTAAAAACTAGGGGGCTCTGAGGGTCCTTCCTTTTCCCCACACTCTCACTTTCCCATGATCACCACCCCTCCCCAGAGTGGAGAAAGCTTCACTTTTGGACCTGCCACCTACTGATGAGACAAGGATGCTTTCACTCCAACAGGTTAGTTTATAAAGACTGCTCTAGCCTCACGCATGTATTGTCCAGGTGGAAGGGGTTTTCCGATGACTCACCTGTCCATTTCCGAGGATAATTTCAACAGTAGGCAACCACAGTTCTCCTTATGGCTTGACTCTCTCCACGTGTTAAAGGCCTCTTGTTCCTGAGTTTTATCTTAGATCAGGGATGTCTGCCTTGTCCACCACCACTAGCTGGACTCCCTGTTCACCCCCTGCCCCTCCTTCCTTCTCTCTCCCCTCCCTTCCTGCCACACCTCTCCCTCCCTCCCTCCTTCCTTGCCTCCTTCCCTCCCTCCCTCTCTTCCCTTCCCCTCTCAGAACCTTAATGCCATTTATAATTACCTGTGTGTATGTGTATGCCCCACCCCCTCCCCACCCCCTCCACTTCCCCAGAGAGCAGGAGCATGCAGACTTCTCTGTCGTGTCCCTAGAGCAGAGGCCTGGGCTTGGCTTGTGAGTGGGATGGGGATGGAGACATGCGTGGACCATCTTGGCCCATAGTGGTAGAGGGCAGAATTCTCCGACCTGCCGCAGGCACACGCTGGTTCTTACAAGCCCTGCTTGAGGATTCTGTAGGAAGGTACCGCGCACCGCTAATTGCAGTGAACTTTCCTAGAGACTTGTGTTGGGAAGATCCATTTCCCATGGTTACTGTTACCTTGGCTCTTGTTACATAACTGCTGTTAGATTCAGATACAGGGTTTTTAAAGCTTGGGTTCCAACATTTAAACAGACACATAGGACTTAAACTGTGATGACTGTGATATTGCATTTTGGGGGCTTTCTGGACAGAAAAAGAGGACATTTGATCAGAAACTTGAGTTTTTTTGACCAAGAATTTCTCCTTTTGAAAACGTGGTGTCTCAGAGAACGTTCTTGATTGGGAGCTGTCTGTCATAAGCTGCACCCACATGAGCAGGGCCACTCAGACTGGAAGCCACTGTGGGAAGCCTGGACCTCTTGCTTTCCTCCAGCCTAATCCAAAGTGATCTTCTTTATTCTCCGCAAACGTGGGGAGATGAGAGGGGGCCCAGGGGCTGAATGCACAGAGCCACTTAGAAAGGGACCCCAGCCACCTGATCAGGGAGCTCAGTGAGGGCCATTTTCTCACTCTCTTCTCTATATGCACCACAATCTCAGTGAGGTTCCAGCCTTTTTCCCCAAGTGGGGAGGGCGCTGGAGCAGCCTTCTCTCTCTCTCTCTCTCTCTCTCTCTCTCTCTCTCGCACGCTCTCACTCTCGCTCTCACTTTCTCTCCTTTTAATATATTTTTATTGATTTCAGAGAGGAAGGGAGAGGGAGGGAGAGAAACATCAACGATGAGAATTATTGATTGGCTGCCTCCTGCACGCCCCCTACTGGGAATTGAGCCTGCAACCCAGACATCTGCCCTTGACCGGAATCCATCCTGGGACCCTTCAGTCCCCAGGCTGATGCTCTATCCACTGAGCAAACCAGCTGGGGCTGGAGCAGCCTTTCTGATATTCCTGAAAGCCTCCAGGCAGCCAGGACACTCGCGTGGGGCCGACTCCTGGGGGCCGCTTCCCTCTTCACATCTTCCAGCGCTTGAATTGGGGATTACTTGCGATCACATGTGGTAGTTTTTATGCCGAGCGTCTGCACCTCAAAAGGCCCAGTGAAGCAGCTGTTTGGAATGCGTCCTACGGTCGGAAGATGGCCAGTCACCGGGGTCCTGTGTGCCAGGCCAGTGCTCCATGCTGACGGGCTGAGGAGCTGTGCGCCCTCCTCCCTGCAGTGGTCTGTCTCAGATTTTAGTTACGAATTCCTTTTTAGGAAGAGAGGACATAAGCAGCTACTTACAAATGCCACGCACTGTGAGGACGGTCAGGGAGAGGCCGGCACGCGGCGGGGCATGCGGGTGGGGCATGCTGGCAGAGGAGTCTGGTCGGCCCATGGACACCCCTCCCGCCCCCCATCCCCACCCCCCCGCACCCGGTATGATGCTTTAATGAAGCAGGAAGGAAACATCTCCGATTGCCCAGGTCTGCAGAGGGGCTGGGGAAGTCTCTGTGGTCTGCACCCCCTGCGGGTTCTAGTGTGAGATTTGAAGCTACATTCCCTCAGTCTTTTGCTCACCGAGCTTAGAAAGCACAGAGCTGCTGCCGGCGTCCTCCTGCTCCGTGGCTCAGGCGGTCCAGGGACACTCACCGGCGGTTCTGAGGGCCTGAGGAGACACAACGGCAGGCTCATGTCTGGGAGCTGGGAGACTTTCCAAACAGCCTTTTCAGAAAATCCGCAACACCTTTAATCCAGGCTGGTTGACTCTTAAATATAAGCCACACCAATCATGTGACATGTTAATAATGGAGATGCTGCAAGCAGTTAATTTTTAACTCGTACACACAGAAGTGACTTCCTCTGAGCTGTAATTACCATAATGGGGAGAGATTGATGCCCTGGTAGTAAAAGTGATTCCCCTGAGGTCACCCCAAGCCAGGTGGCTGAGCCGAGTGGCAGAGTCCAGGCCAGCCCGATACTGCTGGGGGTGTGGGGTGCGCTCAGCCGGTGCTTTGCTGTCCATCACTGGGTGGATCGGACAGGTCAGATGGCACCACCCTTTTCAGATAGGGCCACCAGGGACGAAGAGAGAGGCACGGTCTTGTACTTTGCCAGGACGGAGGTTCCCTGATTCCTGGCCAGTGCTCTGCCCACAGCATTCCTTCCGAAGGCATTGGGGGGCAGTCTCCCTTCAAGGTGTGGGTTGGTCATGCTTCCGCACCGGTGTGGGGAGCTGACCATAGCACTTTGCTGGCCCCAGGTCAGTGAGGGGCAGTGGGGCCTCATACCTGGGTGGCTGGGAAGGAGTGGGAAGCATAGGTGGTGGCTGTGCCCCCTTTTCCAACCTGGCACCGAGCAGTGTACGAAGTGTGCAGTGCCGCTACCTGTGAGTTCCCACCTGAGCGGCCCTCCCCTGCGTAGGCAGGACTCACCCGTGAGCCGTGTGACCCTCCTGTGATAGATATGTTGCTGGCGGTACCGTCAGTTGTTGGTGAATTTTATAGCTGCTGTGCTCTTTCTGCACTCGTTTTGTCTTATTCTCCAACTTTACCGAGTCCTGATTTAGGTGAGAGAAAGGACACAGATTGGCAGTCTACAATGTAATGAGTTTTGGCCGAGGTGTACACCTGTGAAGCTACAGTCAAGATGCTGAGCGTATCCATCTCCCAACATCTCTGGCCTTGTGACCAGCCCTCCTGCCCGATCTGCTCTCTGTCACTGCGGAGAATGCAGCAGAAATGGATTCACACAGTGACAGGCCCTTCTCTGTGTGGCTTCATTTAGTCTGTGTGCTGATTCTGAGGTTCCTCCATATCATGTCGTGTTCTCTCACTGCTGAATGGTGATCTGCCGTGTGGACTGCCCGCCGTTGGTTCTGTTGATGGGTGTTGAGTTGTGTACACGGTCTGGCTTTTCTGTAAAGCTGCTGGGAATGTCTACGTACAGTTTTTTGTCCCAAAAAACTCCCTTCTCTTGGGAGACGACCCACAGTGAAGTGGCTGAGTGCATAACATGATATATAAACTGCCAGACTCTTCTCCAGGTTCGGGGTTTGGTTTTACACGCCTGCCTGCTGTGTGGGGTCTCCCTTTTGGGTTTAAGGTCGCAGGCTACTGACAGTGATGATGGGGATAGCACCTGTCCTTTAGAAAGAGGGCTTGGCAGCCGGGCCTTATGGGCTCTGAGGTGTCTTGTACCGATGGGTTGGGGTAGAGGCCGGAAGAGGCCAAGTGGGAAAGAGGTGTGACCTCCTCAGGAGTCCAGGTGCCCAAGGGGGAGGAGCTGTGACCACATATGTTCATGTTTGTGAAAATCAGGCCTCCCAGGCTCTTATAACACGACTGAAAATGAGCACCGTCTGGGTGAAGTCAGCATTTGGAGTTGCGGGCGCAAGGAGCAGGCACTGGGGTGCGGCTGGCAGAAGGCCAGGGTGGATGTCCAGAGTCAGGTCGTGGCTCCTCCGCGTCATTGTGACCCCAGCCTCAGCTTCCCTGCTGTACATCCAAGCTTGGCCACGATCAGTGATTCTTAATGAAGGGCGGGGGCTGTCTTTGTCCCCTGGGGGGCATTTGGCAGTGTCTGGAGAAGTTGTATCTGTCACACTTTGGGGAGGGAGGTGTCAATGG
Source organism: Myotis yumanensis (assembly GCF_028538775.1). Lineage (NCBI taxonomy): Eukaryota > Metazoa > Chordata > Mammalia > Chiroptera > Vespertilionidae > Myotis > Myotis yumanensis. Next base: position 32,991,827 of record NW_027223759.1, read on the forward strand.
CATCTAGTGAGAAGGGGCCAGAATGCTGCTAAACAGCCCGCTGGGCACTGGGCAGCCAGGCTCTCCGCAGTGTTGCCCTGCCTCTGCGGCCCTTTCCAGTCCCTGCCCTGCAGCGTTCCTCAGCACACGCTTCCTTCCCAGGTGGGACCAGGCGGCATTGTTCGAAGGCACCTGCCCCTGCGTGCTCCCTGGGACTGAGTCCTTGGTGAGGAAGGACGGCCCATTCCCGGGTCTAACCCAGGCCCTGGGTGGGGGGAAGCCAGGGTCTGCATGAGCCTCATCAGCTCTTTCTTCCCTAGGTTTTCTAGAAATGGGCTCCCTAGTTGGGATGCCACTTTCTCTTCATCTCCTCCAGGCTTCTAGTAGGCAGCACCCCCCCCCCTCCCCCCAGCTCTTTATGACTAACAGCTGCCTGGCAGACTGCTTTGATAGTTCACCTCTGCGAGGCTCAGGGAAGTTACTCCCTGTTCTCTGCCAGGAGCACACCTCCTGGAAATTTGCTATGCAAATCTTGTTGAGGACTCCACTGTATGGAGCGGTCCCTCTACAGCCTGTTACTTACGGGGTGGGGAGAAAGCCCCGGCAATTTCCTCAACTCGTGCATTTTGCTCCTTTTCAAAGATGTGCTCACAGTGGGGTTCAGGGTGTGGGGGAAGAGGGCAGTTTGTGTCCACGTCAGTGGTCACTTCCTGGCCACATGCTGCATCAGCAGAGTGCTGGGAGCCAGCTTTTATCTTGTTGGGAGTTGGGTGTCAGTTGTCTTACTTTCGGGGGGGAAAATGCCAAGGATGGGAAATGCTGGTTTTGTTGCCATGGGAATAGGAAGCTCAGCCAGGCTCCCCCATTCCTGCCTCGCTTTCCCTGTGGACGAGCCCTGGTCCTGCTGCTGCACGGAGTCCTCTGAACCGGTCCTGCGGCGGCTCAGGTCTCCTGTGTCCCTCAGGGCCACCTGCCTTTTCCTTCTTGCCTCCCAGAGAACCTGCCCTGTGCCCGCTCTTCAGGGAGTTCAGATACATGAGTGAAAATCCTCTGTTAAGTGCTTTGGGTGCTATCAGAGGCATAGTGAGGGCTTCGTGGCTGGGCTGCCCCGTTGCCAAGTGGTGGGTTCTCGGGGGCACTGCTTGGAGCTGGGTGCTCTCGGGCCTGCTCAGGTCCGCCCACGCAGTTGCGGTCATGCCTCTTCACATCTGGTTTGCAGTCTTATGGAGCCTGTGTATACTTTTCCAGTCCCAGTGTGGCTTCACTAGCTCTTCCTCGGCACCAGACCATGTTAAAGGTTCGGGATCATGAAGTGTGAACATGTATCTTGTACCCTCCCCTCCCCCATGTTCCCAGGGCTGCTTTGATTAGGCAGCTGGTGTGTGAGGAGTGGCCTTCCCAGTTCCGCACGCACAGGTGTGTTCTCTTCCTGTTCCCAGCACCTGTCCGTGGCCGGCCACTGGCCTGGGATCTGACCTTAGGGCTGGAAGCCTGTAGCTCAGTGGTTCTTGAACATGTCCCTGCCTCAGAGTCACCTGGACAGTGTGTGAGAACCAGCTGCTAGCCCTGCCCCAGAGGTTCTGAGTCAGGAGGTCCCGTGCAGCCTGGGATGTTGCCTCCCTAACATTCCCAGGGCTCCTGCCGCTGCCGCTGGGTTCCCACTTTGGGAACCGCTGCTCCAGGGTCTCCCAGATCTGGTGTCCTGGTAGGACCACAGCAGCATACCTGATGGGGTCCAGAAGCTTCGGGGGCAATGCTGTCCTGTCCTGCCCCTGCGTCTGGACCAGTCAGTAGGCCTTTCTCCGTTAAAAAACCAGACACCCAATAGCGTACAACCTCCCACGCTGATCCTCCTTGAGAATTGTTGCACTTCTCCAAGTACATAATGATTTTATAGCTTTTCAGGTTCAGACAGTGGATGGCCCCTTGGATTCTGTCCAGGTGCCTTACGGTCGGCCGCGCAGGTTGCACTTCTCCTGCCTCTTCGGCTTGCGTGTGACATATATTTTGTTCACGTGATGAAGCACAAGTGGTCCTCGGAGGTCTCGCCTCCGTGTGCGCCATCTGTGCTCAGATGTCCCCGGGTGCTGACCTGGTGATTCATGCTCGACAGCTTCCTAACCCATAAATAGATTCCAAAACAAATCTGGCCAGGCCGTGCCCTGTTTAAAAGCCTTTAATGGCTCACCAGAGCTTTCAGAATGAAGTTGAAATTCCTGGCCTCACCCCTGAGCCCTTTTAGAGCAAGTCATGGGGTAAATAAAGACACGAACAGGGAGCTGCCTTGCTTTGCTCCCAGGGGGGTGGGGGTGGGAGCAGGGGGTAAGGAGGGCTCCTTGTGATGGGCCTGCCTGGTCTTGCCCCTCCCCGGGGGCACCTTCTCCGCAGATAGTTCCCTGGGGGGGGGGGGGGGGGGGGGCACCTGCACTGCCGGTTTGAGTCCTGCCTCTCTTTCCCTAACCTACTGAGGGAGATAGCAGTTCGGGTGTCACTCTCCCAGGAGGCCAATCGGATGGCTGCTGACGGAGCAGCCAGGTGTGTGCCTGTGCATCCTGTGTAATGGTGGGGTCATTCGTTTCTCCCCAGCATGGGCTCCGAGCTCAGGGACTGTGGCTATGGGTCCACCCCCGGTATCATGCAGGCCGGCTGTGTGGTGAGAGGGCCATGGACCCTGACTGGTGAGGGTGGAGGGATTAAGCGGTGGCCTTGAAGGCATCTTCCCTCAATGGGCCCGTGTGTCGCAATAAGGACCACGTCTGGTGTATAGTACACGCATTCAAGGTCGGCCCCGGAAGAGGCTCACGGAGGGTGGTGATCAGTCAGCGAGGCTGTGTGCCAGGACTTTGGGGTGGCCGTGGCTGCCATTTTAGAAATTGACTTCAGAATTTGGGGCACACACACACAGACTTTTCCTCCGAAGTTTACATGAGCTTTGCCTGAAGCAGGCAGTCTTTCCATTGGAACAGTCAGGATTTGCTTACTCCCTGAGTTGGGGAATATGGTTAATTGGTCTGTTTGGGACCGTGGTTGAAAACATCAGAATCCCATTCTGGGTTAGACAAGTTGACATGGAATTTACAGAAGGATGTGGGGTGACTCTGAGCAGGGCAGGCCAGCCTGAGAGCCAGGCCAGGGGATGGACTGAACCAGGGCCACTGGTGAGGTCCAGGGAGCAGGCATGCGTCGCTGTCCTCAGGGCTGCACACTTCTCCTCGCCACCCCGTGGATTTCCTGTTTCTAGCAAGTGCCTGGTCGGCTCATATTCAGCCACCTTGACTGACAGTCCCCACAGGATGTCCACAGAGAAAAGAGGGGCGGGTCCTCAGAGGCTAGTTGAGAGGCTATCTCCAAAAGCCAGGGTGTCGATACTGAGCAGGTGGAACAGCGCCAGGGCAACCCACTGGTGAATGGGCACAGGCTGCCCTGTCAGCACGAGATGCCCATTGTGAGCTGTGAGCGTGATTTTGTGCACCTGCCCAAGTCTACCATTTCCTGAAATTCTGCATGAAACTGGTTGCTGTGGCAGCAGGCATTTTGCAGTATTTAAAAGAGAATGTGTGGACTCATTGGTCACTTTTGACACAGATGCTAATCTTTCAGGTGTGCAAACTGATAAGCAGCTTCCAGCATTGGGATTACTCTCTGCACACTGAAAGAACAGACACGAAGTATATGGGAGATGGGAAGATACCCGAGGACAGCGCTGCCTCGTAGGTCTCCGTGGAAGTGAGATGCTTTTTAGAGTGGAGGTGGCTGAGTCATAGGCGACTCCAGGGCCTCCCAGGTGCTGGGAGAGCTGCTGGGCTGTGTGTGGACTTGGCAGACACCTGTCCTGCCGATGGCGGTAAATGCTGGGCCACCAGCACTGAGGCTGGGGTTCACGTGCCTGCCCTGTGGCTTTGCGCTGCTCACGCAGACAGGGTGGTTTCCACAGGCACACACCTGCCTGCCCGCCCTTCCTCTGCCAGCCTTTGCCGTCGCAGCGCCCATCTTCCTGTCCCCCCAGGGCACTCGGCATCCCGTTTATATTCCTGTATGGCAGTAATAAATGCCCAGTGCATGCTTGTGGGAGGTACGCCCCGCCTGAGTGTTCTGCTCTGCTCCCCAACCTGGAAACAGACCAGACCCTCTCATCCCCAGAATATGTTACTGGAACCTTCCTTGTGGCGTTCTTTGCTTCTACTCACAGTGCGACTGCTGATCACGGGGCATGTACTGTAGCATTTCAGAGCATCTTTGGATGAAGTCTGGCGCTGCTGCTTTTGAGCTGTGGGCCCTTGGGGGCGGGGGTGTCATTTGAATTCTGAGCCTCAGTGCCCTAACTTACTCCAGGGAAATGAATGTCAGTGCCTGGCACTGTGGGCTGGTGTACCATCTGATCTACAGCTCTTCCCGTGGACTGCCCTCCGTCTGGCTCCTGTCACAGCTGGACACACTCGGACAGATGTTTGCTCCCTCAGTACACTTCGGGTTTTCTCCACACTCCGAGGGTCAGCGGAGTGGATGGTGAGCCTTCGAGAGTACACTGTGTGGGGTGTCCTCCTTCACTGGGTGGCTGCAGCGGGGGCAGGGGCATACTCCCTCTGTAGGGTGGTTGACTTGAAAGTCAGCTTTGCAAGTGCAGGTGATGGGCAGTGGCAGGCAGGCGCATCCTCGGTCCTGCAGGGCAAGAATGGCCGGGCAGGGACGCTGTGGAGTATGGGGAGGGCCTGGTGTCTGCGTCAGTCTGCAGGGCTGTCCTGACAAACCAACACAGCCTGGGGGGCTTACGCAACAGATGTATTTCCTCGCATTCTGGAGCTGACGGTCTGAGAGCAAGGTGTCGCAGGGTGGGTTTCTCCTGAGGCCGCTGTCCTTGGCTGTGGCTGAACACTCTCCCTGTGTCCTCACATGCCGTCTTTGCGTGCACAGCCCTGGTGTCCGCCTCTCTCCCATATGGATACCAGGCCTTTGGGTTAGGGTCCCACCCGAATGGCCTTACCTTTATCTCCTCAAAGACCCTATGTCCACATACAGCCATATTGGTGATTAGGGCTTCATACGAGTTTGCGGGAGGCGGGGGCGGGGGGTGGGGGTGGAGGAGACACAATTCAGTCCACTGCAGTGTCCTTCCCTGCCCCTGCCTCCTCCATCATCATAGGATTTGTTGATGCAGCATCACGGTGTCATTATCCACTGCGATGGGGCGTTGTCTGCACGGCTGGGTCAGATGCTGCCACTGGGCGAGTGGTTCAGTGTCGACTTCCAAAGTGAGTGGAACTAGGGAACAGCCAACTTCTGAACCTGAACTATGTCCTTTCTATTTTTATTATAATTTATTCTTATAGTATCTTTATGTACATCATATTTGATGATATATCTGATGATGCCTACCTCATAATAATTTATATGTTTATCTTAATTGAGGTTGCAGAGACTGATTTTTATGGGGAAAAAGTAACAAGTGATTTTACAGCTTTGTAAAATGTGCTTAAAGCAAAGCAGTGTGTTTTTAAAAACAATATAGATTATGAAAAAATATACAATTTGGTTAAAAAGAGAAGCCGAGTGAATAATAGAAAAGATGGTTCGCAGGAGGCTGCAGCCTGGGGCACCTCCCTGGGTCCTCACAGCGTTGCTGCCCCGCTGTGCCTCACACGCGGCCCAGAAAGGACGTCCAGAGAAAGGGGCGGGCTGCCCAGCGTAAGCTCCCCTGGCCTCAGGACCACTGTCCTGGCGTTCCTTTCACCATGGCCTGCTCTTTCTGTCGCTCTGGCATTTAATCCCAGTGAAGCCCACCAGGGTGTTTGTAGCGATCCCCAGGCCCAGCTATGGGCAGTCTGTACTCCTTCACCTGCGGACAGTGATCTTTGAATGCTTTTCAAAGAGGGTTTTGATGAGCTTTTTTGAAAAAATTGTCAACTGAGGATATTTTTTCCATTTATTTTATGTGTTTTAGAGAGAAGGTTGGGGAGGGAAGAGGGGGGACAGAGAAACATTGATGTGAGAGAGACATAGATTGGTTGCTTCCTGTTCACCCCCAGACTGGGGCCAGAGATCAAGTCTACAACTGGGAATTGAACTGGTGACTCTTTGGTGATGCCCTAACCACGGAGCAACAGGTCAGGGCTTGATAAGCATTTTAAAGGAGACAAATACAGTTGGCTCTCAGCCCAAGTCCCATGCCCCCCACATGGTGTCTGCGGAGACCTTCTGGGATTGCACCTCCCCCTGGCCTCCTGGCCTGGACTTTGGTCTCCTGTTGTCCTGTTGTCCCACACTACGTGGTGGCTGTTGCAGGCCAGCCTGTGTCCGCTGTCCCTGCAGGCGCCTGGGGAGTGGCTCAGCCTTCAGGACATCTCTTTAGCTGCTGTTCCCGCTGCAGCCCACAGAGAAAGAAGAGCAGGTTCAGTTTTGAACGCTTTAACAGGAAAACAACCTCCAGCCCACACACAACCCAAGAAGAAAAATGAATGATGATTCGCTGTTTAACCCCTCCAAATAGTATTCCTTTCTGCCATTCTGTTTTGTATGGCTGGACTGCTTCCTGGGTGTGGGGGCTTCTTCAGGAGGGACACACCTGGCTGTCGCTCTGTTGGTGTCAGCAGCCACTGGTGGTCATTATCTGGACGCTCGCCTGCCCAGGGGTCAAAGGGGAGCCTTTGTCCTTCTGTCACTCATCCTTTCCACTTGCTGGGAAGCTCTCAGGAAGAAAGCCCTCCTTTCCCAGGCTGGTCTCGTCTCTGCCCACCTGGGAGCAGCGTGATTGCTGGGCATCTCGGGAAGGGAGCAGTTTCCTCCCAGCCCAGTTTATCGGTGCCTGAGACAAAATCCAGACTCGGGGTGGGACCCCCAGAGCCGCTCCTGGGAGGATGGGCGGGCTCCCTCCCGGCCTTCAGTCTCCCTCCCTCCCATGAGCCAATGTCAAGGAGTGTTTTATGTCCCCAAGGAAGAAACAGAAATGTTTATGCAGTTGCAGAGCAGGCTATACTGGGTGTCTGCAGGGAAGGGACCACTGTGGGTGTAGACAGGGAGGTGGCGCTTATGGCCAGATGGCCTTGGTTCGAATGCCCCACTGACCGTGGTGTGGCGGCGTGACCTCCGCAGGCTGGAGCTCAGCCTGTGTCCCCGTCCACCCATTGCCTCCGAGTTGTGGGATGAGTGTTGAAAGGGGTGAGTCACACACGCTCTGAACTCAGGGCCTGGCTCAGTGTAGACACTACTTTCTAGGTGCTTTTGATTTGCACTGTGATCTTGGTTGTCTTGGGGGCACCATTGTCAGGTGCGAACTGGCTGAACTTGGGCCACGGAGGCTTGAACAGTGGGCCCTGAACCCAACGACACCCACAGACATTGGTTCTGATTACAAGTCCTGCTTAGAACCAGTGGGTCTGCCTGGGTGAGGCGGGATGCTGCCCGGAGATGTAAGCTTTTGTCTTGTTTCCCTGTTGGGTTTGGCAATGAAAGCTACAGTGTGGTTAGGACACTGCAGGCTTGTGGGGATGAAAGGTATACATTTGTATTCAGGCTACTACAGGGGCGGGAAGTCTTGAGCCTTTGAGCCGAGAATCTAGAGAGAAGAGAGGATGCAGGCGGATGGTTGCTCCTCACTGAAGCGCCCCGGCCACTGTGGTTGTCACCCAGGTAGGTCTGACCCACCCGCCCCCTGTGTCCCGGAGACCTTCTCCCAGAGGACTGGTGGCTGCATGTGACTCACCTTTTCCTTCCCGTCGCTCAAAGTAGGAACGTAGACGGTTGTAACTGAAAAGCTTGCCCAGCAAGGTCCTGCTGCCTGAGCGAGGGAGAGAATGTGCCTCCAAGAGAAGAAGGTCACGGGCAGGTGTAACCTTCCTTTCTCGGCCTTAGCTGGCTCGTCTTGGATCCAACATAATAATCTCCAGGCTTCAGGTGTCTCCTTGGGTCGATTCTTGGATATTGCTGGCTAACTGGGTATGAAATTCTAGATAAACTAATTCTGTGTTCAAGCTCTAGGGAAAATGTCTCCATTGCAAAGGAGGATTTTTCATTTGGGGGGAAAAAGAAAAGTTTTAAAATATATCATGTATTCCTCCTGACTCTGTGAAATATGAGTGTCACCTTAAAATGTTAGGGTTAAATTTCTTAAGGTGAGTGGGAGGGGCAGGCATGGAATTCAGCAAAGAAAATGGAATTGACCACTTTTATTTATTTTCCTATATTTTTGGGTGGTAGCTGCTTAATGTTAAATTTTTGTTTTATACCAACGTCTCCTTGGAAACCTGAGCTATCGATGTGATTTTAAGCAGATGTCTCCATTACAGGGGAGGGAGGACTGGTGTATAAAGTGGGAAGATAGAGTTGGAGGTGTAACAGGGTGGTTATTTGTCAAAGTCAAGGCCACTCAGCCACATGAATACAGAGGCATAGCTCCTGGGTTGATGCAAGCCTGTGCCCCAGCTGTGATGGGCGTCCGCGAGGGAGCACAGGTGTGCTGGCCCGTCTCCGCCCCAGGGACTGCTTGTGCATGGCTGTTGTCTTTGCTTATAAGTCATCTCTGTTTACTCGGAAACTGCGAGTTCGACTTTTATTTTTGCAGTGAGAAAATCGTTGTTTGATGATGTAGAATGTTGCTCTTGTAACCCTGTTCCATAAAACGATCTACATTTTTTAAAAAGCCTCTTGTGAATAAGTTAGGGTAACGAGGAATGAATTATTTGGAGAAGAGAAAGAAACCCTAGAAAATAAAGCTTATAAGCAATAGGAGCCTTACAAGATTAATGTGCATAAGTTAAGATCAGAAGGAGATGCTATGAGGACATGAACTACGGGGTGATGTGTACAAGACCATCACCATCCCGGGATTGGAAATTTGAGGCACTTGTTGCTTTTTGAGGCTGAGAATAGTTATAATACATAATACACCTAAAGATTAAAAGAACGCTTTTTCTCTCAAACCATTGGTGACTGTGGGTGAATTCTGGTAGTGTTTGCTCTGGCAACATTTTCTTCAATAAAAACAATGTATGATTGCATTGACTCCAGAGAGTTGGTACCAGTTTACCCTCCAAGGTGCAGCACGACTCCCTTCCCCACCCCGGCACTTGGGGCATTTCATGTTAGAGGAAGTGTGGGAATGGGAGGGCCTTTCCCAGGCCCTGGGGAAAGACCGCCACCCGCACACCGAGGTTCCCTCTTGCACAGGTGTTTTTTCTTTCTTTGCTCCATAAGGGTATGAATGTGGCCTTTTGGCCGACCTCAGGTCTGAACTTAGCGAGCGAGGTAGTGGAGCAGTAGCAGCAGGGTGGGTGTGCGGGAGGAGCCGGGGGAGGTGGTGAGGCTGTCATTTTCATGTCTGCATTGAACACGTTCTGTTCGCCCCGTGCTTCACGGAGGCACTCCATGGTGCGCTGTGCCGTGTGCAGGCGTGCTCACGGGTGATCACTAGTTTGGGTCATGGTTTGGCTATTGCTTACTTGATTGTCCTACCATGCATTTCTTCTTTTCCTTCCTAGTCTGTGGTGCCGACTGTTTCCCAGGGCCACAGGACACCCATCCCCCTTGCTGGGGAATCTAACTGTAGGGGTACGATTTCTAGCTGCACCGGGAGAAAGGCCCTGGGACCATCCTGTTTGCCTTGTCATCATGAGGACACGGGTCCTTTTCTGCTGTTGAAGACGATTGTTGTAAGTCCTCTCCAGGGAACTAGTATTTCTGACAGCCTGCGGAGGTTGCTCTGTGCTGCTGGTTGTAATAGTTACCCTTTAATGAGCCTCTACTGTGTGCCAAGAATTTCATGTACATTGGCTCCTCTTAAAATATCTATGAATCCGTGTTATGTCATTGTGGGGATTAAGAGACTCAGAGAATGTGAACCTCACATAAGGCCCTGCGGCGGCCAATCTCCAACCGGGTTTGGTGTCCAGGTGAGCCTGATCCCAGGGCCCACGAGTGGGGATAGAAGTGGCAGGTGCTGCAGAAGGTTCGAGCATGTCCATGGGGTGAGACTGCATCCGGCCGTTCTGCTCTGGGGGTTGGTAGCGATGCCCGGGAGCTCCGCCCGAAAGCTTCAGCTCCCACATCCTAAAATCCGAGAGCTGCAAGGGAAAGGACGCTCTGCGCTCAAGGGGATTTTCATTACTGTGTTGCTCTGTCCCCACCTGCGTGATCCTCTGTGAGATGCACACATTTGCAGGCGAATCTTCTTTGGGACCATCGTGCATTTCCTCCCTCATTCTGCTGTTCCGAGTTCCTTGGATGAGTCATCAGTTGTAGCATGGACCTTTTTTCTACAAAATAGTGCGGCAAAACCCAGGTGACAGCGGGAGGAAGCAGCCAGCCTTGAGGGAGCAGCCAGGGTGCTTTTCCTGCCCGACTCCCCATCCTTCTCTGCTGGATCCAGGCGTTGTGTCTGGAGATGGGCAAGACCAGCCGCCCAGGGGAACGGATTTCTGCCCAGGCAGATGGCTTTCTAGGGAGCGGAGGCTTCGCCCCGATTCCAGGCCCTGGCAGGAGAGAGTGCACATGGCAAGGCGATGTGGGCGCCTCAGTGCTCCCCGTTTCATCTGCGTCAGCCTTTTTACCACACGCACGTGCGCACGTGAACTGCCAGGTAGAACTAGTTCAAGAAGAGGAAGGCCTGTGTGCGATGGCAAGTGCGTTGAAGAGGGGCTGAGGTCTCGGTGCCGACCCTCATTATGTCAGTTACTCCTAAATGCAATTAGGAGTTGGCTGGCCCTGCCCCGTGGAGGCGCGGGAGGAATTGATCTCAGGACAGCATTTGTGTTTAAACAGCACATGAAATGACTGCCTCTCCTCTTGATCCTCCCCTCTCTCTGTTCCTCATGGTGGGTAGTAAGGCGCAGTGTCCTGGCAAAAGGTTTGCTCAAAGACCCCGGGGCTGGGGCTGGGCTGGGCCAGGCGCCCCTTGGCGAGGCCTCGGCCGGGAGCTCCAGCCCTTTTATGCTTTGTGTGTTCCAGGCTCACACTTTCATTTCTATAGAAAAGGCTTTCTGCTGCCTTTAACAAAACTTGTATTTTCATGCTTAATAAGTGAGCGAGTGTGACACACAATGAGCTCGAAGACTCGGATGTGGGGGCAGGTTCAGAGGAGGAACAGTGCTCACGCCTGTCTGCATATCTGGCAGGCTGCTTCCCAGGACTTTCTCCGAGTAGGAGCTTTGCTTGGAGCCCAAGGCTCTGCTCCTCGGACCTCTCCAGGGTCCGGCCATAGAGGCCGTTCTGGCTTGTCCCGCAGGACTCAGGCCTTTGCTTCATCCCTGCTGCAGGCTTGTCCCCCAAAGAGCCTCACCTTTAAAGCTTAAGTTGTGAAGCCACGGCATTTCCCCTTGCTGGTGGGTTTTTACCCATGAAGAATAAATAATCTCCATTTTCTTTAGTGGAAGTCTGAAGAATCTATCAGGGACAGATCAAATATTTAATGTTCTGTGAAAAGGGTCTCCCGTTGGCCCCCTGGGGAAGGGGGTAACTGCTTTCTTTGTGGCCCCAGTTTGTTTTCTTTTTAAAAAAAATATTTTTACTAATTTCAGAGAGGAAGGGAGAGGGGGAGAGAGAGAGAGAGAGAGAGAGAGAGAGAGAGAGAGAGAGAGAAACATCAGTGATGAGAGAGAATCATTGATCAGCTGCCTCCTGCAGGCCCCACACTGGGTATCGAGTCCGCAATCCAGGCATGTGCCCTGTCCGGGAATTGAACCATGACCTCCTGGTTCATAGGTTGATGCTCAACCACTGAGCCATGCAGGCTGGGCCCCAGCTTGTTTTGTTACAGTGCAGTCAAGTGGCACTTGGTGTGTGTGTGTGTGTGTGTGTGTGTGTGTGTGCACACAAGGAGTGTGTGTGCTCAGGTGTGTGCATGAGTGTGCACCATGTGGGCATTGGTGCATGGGTGTGTGTGGGTGTATATGTGGGTGTGTGTCCTTGGGCACCGGCACCATGCCTGACCCTTCTTGTACCCCTCACTGTGCACCTTGGGGCTCGGTCCTTGCATCCCTGAGCAGATGCATGTGCCACGCTCCACCCGAGGGAGAGCTTCCCTTGGGTTCCACACATGGTGTTTGTAGACTGTGTGCCGGTTGAGACAGTGTGTCCTTTTTTCTCAGTTCCTGGGGGCTTTGTTTTCCTCCCTGTTCTGCTTCTCTGTACCTCCCAACATGACGACTTATAGTTCCCTGCTTCTCAGCTGGGGCAGGCACTGGAACCTAACCAGCTTGTTCATTCATTCACTCACTCATGCGTTGTTCAGCAGGTTGAGTGGCTCCCATGTGCTGGAGCCCTGCCAGGTACTGGGGGAGGGAGGCCAACACAGGCACAAGTTCACCTTCCCAGAGCCAATGTGTGTGGTAGAAGGATACCAGCTAACAGGATTCAGTAAAACACTAGTAAAATGTATAGCTAGTAAAGCATGACAAGAAAAGAAGGCAGCAGGGAAGGGTGTGAGCGTGTGTGTGGGGGGTGCTCAGGTGGCATGTGAGGAGGGGACCTGACTGCATGCCTGCTCACCCAAGGCCGGAGGAAGGGAGAATGGAAGGATGGAGTATCCGCATGGGGTGCGTGGAGCCCTGAGATGGGAAGGGCCTGGAGGTTTTTAGGAACAGAGGGTGGTGAGGGGGTGAGGGCTGATGTGTACTCAGAGAAGGGGGCTCAGTCCCAGCTGGGAGCAGATGGGCTCTGGTGGCTGTTGGGCGGCTGCAAGAGGGTCACACTGCAGTTACAGCCCAGCTCGGGTTCCGCCATCAGCTCCCGTTACTGGCCATGTGTAAAGAGGAGAAATCTTAGGACCTCACAGCTCTCCATATGACAACTGTCTCTTTGATTCTGATGATCACGTCTAATATTAGAATTGCTGAACCTGTGGGAGATTTCAGGTTCAAATGATTAACTCTGAATCCTCCCAGTAATTATCTTAGCAATTGAGATGGCATTGGCTGCGGGTCATGGTTGTTTATTTATTTTATTTTAATTTATTTATTAAATTTATTGGGGTGACGTTGGTCAACATGAACATATAGATTTCAGGTGTGGGGTCATGGATGTTTTAAAGCCAGTCACTGAGTGATCCGGGGACTTAGTACTGAAAGTCACTAGAATTTTTTTGTTTTTCTTTTCCCCTTTTTTTAAAATATATTTTTTTTATTGATTAAGCTATTACATATGTGTCCTTATACCCACGTTACCCCCTACCCCCCCCCCCCCCCCCGCTCATGCCCTCACCCCCCCTGTTGTCCGTGTCCATTGGTTAGACCTATATGCTTGCATGTAAGTCCTTTGGTTGATTTTTCCCCCTTACCCCCACCCTCCCCTACCTTCCCTCCAAGGCCCGACAGTCCAATCAATGCCTCTCCGTCTATGGATCAGTCCTTGTTCATCAGTTTATGTTGTTCATTATATTCCACAAATGAGTGAGATCATGTGGTATTTATCCTTCTCTGACTGGCTTATTTCACTTAGCATAATGCTGTCTAGTTCCATCCATGCTGTGGCAAATGGTAAGAGTTCCTTTTTCTTCTTCTTCTTCTTAAAGAATACCTTTCAGCATTTCATATAATGCTGGTTTGGTGGTGGTGAACTCCTTCAGCTTTTTCTTATCTGTGAAGCCCTTTATCTGACCTTCAATTCTGAATGATAGCTTTGCTGGATAAAGTAATCTTGGTTTTAGGTACTTGCTATTCATCACTTTGAATATTTCTTGCCACTCTCTTCTGGCCTGCATGGTTTCTGTTGCAAAATCAGCTGACAGTCGTATGGGTACTCCCTTGTAGGTAACTGACTTTTTTTTCTCTTGCTGCTTTTAAGATTCTCTCTTTGTCTTTTGCTCTTGGCATTTTAATTATGATGTGTCTTGGTGTGTCCTCTTTGGATTCCTTTTGTTTGGGGTTCTCTGCACTTCCTGGACTTGGAAGTCTATTTCTTTCACCAGGTAGGGGAAGTTTTCTGTCATTTCTTCAAATAGGTTTTCAATATCTTGCCCTCTTTCTTCTTCTGGTACCCCTATAATTCTGATGTTGGTACACTTGAAGTTGTCCCAGAGGCTCCTTACACTATCTTCGTATTTTTGGATTCTTTTTTCATTTTGCTTTTCCGATTGGGTGTTTTTTGCTTCTTCGTATTTCAAATCTTTGACTTGATTCTTGCGATCCTCTGGTCTGCTGTTGGGAGTTTGTATAATATTCTTTATTTCATTCAGTGTATGCTTAATTTCTAGTTGGTCCTTTATCACAACATCGAGGGTCTCACTAGATTTCTTGAGGATCTCACTACATTTATAGGCGGTTTCCATAAAATTTTTGAAAAATCTTAGAAACGTGGTTTTGAACTCTATATCCAGTCGTTTGCTGTCCTCCATTTCTGTCATTTGTGACCTGTTTCTTTGTGTTCGCATTTTGTCTGCTTCCCTGTGTTGGTAGAGTGGTTTTGTGTGCTAGGTGTCCTACAGGGCCTAGTGGCTCAGCCTCCCCAGTTACCTGAGGTGGACACTCTTGGTGCACCCCCTTGTGGGCTTTGTGCACAGTCTTGTTGTAGTTATGCCTTGATTGTTTTAGGTGTCACTGGGAGGAATTGACCTCCAGGCCAATTGGCAGTGAGAATCAGCTGTGTCTGCAGTGGGAGAACTTCTGTGCTGAAGACACCCTTCTGGGGCAAGACTTGCTTCGGTGGGGCTTTGGTGCTCACTGAGTCTGCCCCCTGAGTGTGTTCCTTATGGATCTGAGGAGTTGTAATCTGGATGGTCCCACTCTGACCACTGGGTACACTGGCTCTTGGATCTAAGGAGGTGCTAATTAAGCCTCTTCCTGAGGTTACCCAGCAGGAGTTACGAAGAGATATGCAGATTCCCCTTCCTTTTTTGGGGGTTTGGGGGTGCCCAGATGAGGCCCAGCTGTGAAGCAATGCAAGCTGCTGTGAAGCCTTGGGCCTTCTCTTGGAAGTTCTGGGTCTGTCTGGCCCAGCTGCAATTTGTTAGGTAATTTTCAATTTGCAAAGGACCCGGGCATTCATATGCAAAAGCCTTTGCAGCAGCCTGGATGGGGCGGGGTCTCGGAATCAACAGGGCGGAGCAAGCAGCTATGGCTGATTCTCAGCTCTGCCCTAAGGGGCCGCGCGTCTCAGTGTCCTGGTAATTGCTGCCAGCACCTCTGAGGGAAAGCCGTCCTCAAGTTCGGAGTTCTGCCTGCTGCCAGATCGTCCAGTTTCTCCCTGTATGAGCCCTGGGACCCCAGAGATTTCCCGGAACCGGAGTTCAGAGCAGTCGGGAGCTTGTGACTCCCTCCCGTTTCAAAAAGACAGCCGCGTCCTCAGGTGCCCGCCCCTTTCCGAGCGCGCAGGAGCCTCCATACCTCTGCACTTTACTTTCGTAGCTCCTCTGAGTCTGTGTGCTCTTCTCTTTCCTTCTAGTTGTAGAATTTCCACTCAGCCAGCCTTCCTGTGGTTCTGGATGATGACCGTTCTGTCTTTTAGTTGTATTTTTGAAGTTGTTATCGGAGGCAGCAATTTCCGGAGTTTACCTATGCCGCCATCTTGGTTTTTTTTTTTTCTTCTTCTCTTTTCCCTTTTTTTATTTGCACGACATTACGTCAGCCACATTTAAAATTTTGCACCTTTGTCACCAGAAAAACTGCCATGCTTTCCCCTACATAGCAAGCCCAAAGACTTTTTCTAGAGTTTGTACCAGTCACACTCAGTGGTTTCAGGTTAGCTCTTAATTCATGTTTTCTGCGGCTGCTAATATGCCTAATATAGTCATAATTGCCACACATTCAATATACAAACTAAATCTCAGCTTATACTATTCTCCTGGGATAAATTCAGAGAACAGCTATAAAGCCTAATCCATGTTGTGGTGGTGTTGAAAAGAAAATAGGGTTATCGGCTTATTTGGAGCCTTTGAGTGTTTATGGTTGTATAGATCGAGTGTTCCAGACCTGTGTGGACCCTGGGAAAGAAGATACCTGTTAAGAAGGGCTCCTGGCAACTAACTGGGCTTAAATTAAAACAAACAAACAAACAAACAACAGACAAACAAAAACCAGAGCCTAGCAGTTATTTCTACACAGGGTCCTCAGACAAGCTGCACTTCAGGGAGAAGCCTGGACTGAACTGCCTGCCTGCCCTGTGTCTCTGCCATCTGAACCCACCCTTATAAAGGAGTTCCTGGAATCCTATTTTAACCAATAGGATTCAGGCAGTCCCCATCCAATGGGAGATGTGCATCCATAGCCCCAGCATCATCTTCACTGACCACTCAGAGTGGCTCCATACTGTCCAATCAGGACAGTGCTTTTTGGACCAATCAAACTTTGAGGATTTGGAGTCCTCATTTACACGAGGATGAACTAATTAGGGACCCGGGTGGGGACTTCTGTCTATATAAGCCAGTTCCCTCTGGCTCTGAGAGCACACTTTTCCTCTCCAGAAGACTGCACTTTCCTGGCTGGGGATTGAATACTGAAGATGTTGCCCCAGGGCAGAGCTCAGTGCAGGGCAGAGCCTGGCATGAGCAGAGCCGTCTGGCCATAAGGGGACCTCCTAACAGCGGGCTGTTTTCGCAGCCGTGCAGTTCACAATCGAGCTGTTTGCGCTGAGTGGTTTCCTTGCTCACTGCACCCCAACGAGGGGATTTCCTGTTGGTGTTGAATCAGTGCCAACGACCATTGGTAATACACAATCTGGATGTCCAGGGAAGGGACAAGATCTGTTTTTAGTGGAGGCAGATCGCGCCTTATATTTATGTGATAAGCGTTGCTCAGTCCTAGAATGCAGTGGATTACACTCAACTGCCTGAGGATGCGCAGGTCTCTTGCAGGCTTTGGAGGAAGAGCCTCCGCTGTGTGCGTGTGTGTGTGTGTGTGTGTGTGTGTGTGTGTGTGATGTACATGTGTACACTTACGCACCTCTCCACAGGGGTTGCTCCTCAGCTCAGAGGTCCCATTCTCTGGAAAGTTCTCTCTGCACAGGATTTTATAGGCCTTGCTGTCACCTTGTTGATGGAGCAAATTGTCACCGCCTGGTCCCTCCCACCGAAGAGCTGCCTTCCGCCTTTGTGGTCCAGACGGAACCATTTCAGGTCATGAATCCTCCATGTCCAGCTTCCTGTCCCACCTCGTCAGACTGCCCCCTCCTCTGGATGCCCTTTCCGTGGAGGGGACATTTTTGAAGTGTGTCGTCCAAGACAGGACTTAGTCCCGAGAGGGTGGGTTACCCGGTGGGAGAGAATTGGGTTACTGCAAGGAAAGAATAAGAGGAAAGATGTCTTTAAAGTTTATTATTGTTGTATTATAGCATTTAAACACCACTTTTAAAAAGTGGAAAACTGTTTTTTGTTTTTTGAACCTACTGTTACTTGACTATAGCATTTTAAACCATTTTTTTCCCAGTGGGAGGCAGAAAGAAAAAGTTGGTTGTGTCTCAGTGACTACTTTTTAAATTGTTTGTTGTTCACAGCAAAGCAGGAACTGTGTTCTCACATATAAACTTTCAGATATGGTAAGAAAGCACAGCGAACCAGCACTTCCACCCGCCTTTTCCTAATTGGAAGTGGTGATCTCTGCAGGTAATGACTTTCTCTGTGCACTGCTCCCAGGAGAAAGTGTTCTGAATGTCCCCTCTCTGACCGAAATCTGTGCTGTTCGGGATTGTCTCTGCCTAGCAGATGACATTGGGAGCATAGAGCACCAGCAGTGCTCTGGGATCTCAAGATGTGCCACACAGCTGATCTCTCGGGGATTTTTCTCACGTAACCCCAGGATCACTCTGAGATATGGGGATGGGAGGTGGATCTTGTCCCTGCCCAGGGCTACCTAGTGAGGGGAAGGGCCTGGTCTCTTGCCTCCTGCCTCCTGTTCTTGGTCCTTTTTAGGATTCCTCGCTGCCTCCTTATTGCATGCACATTTGTAATTTTTTCCTCCGCCCTCCTTGCCATGTTCCCCTATCCAGTGGGAGGGAGCAGATGGAGGTATAAGGTGTGCCCTGACCAGGAATCGAACTGGTGACCTCTCAGTGCATGGGACCAAGCTCAATCAACTGAGCCACGCTGACCAGGACCACAGTTATTCTGTTTAACAGTAACTGTTGGACAGGGTCCTGCCCCTGGAGATGCCGAGTGACCTCAAACAGGGATGAACACAATGACAGGAATAGTAAGTGAAGGCCAGCATTCCTCATGCAGCTCTCCAGGAACCTTTCAAGTTCCTACATTCCTCTCCTCCACTGAATCCTCCCTGCCTTCACCCCAGCTGACTGCGATCCTAAATTTTCTGTTCATCATTCCCTTTCATTTCCAGTTTTACCATTTATACAGGTATCACCAAAACATGTATGGCTCAGCTGCACCTGTTTTTGTAATTTATCTGTAGGACTTGCTTTTTGGCTAAGCATCACTTTTGTTACTGAGTCATGATAATATGTGTAGCTGTGGTTTCTTCCTTTTCACTGCTGCATTGTACTCCATTTTATGGATCACACAGTATGAGCACCATTGTGGTTCTTAATCTTTCCAGTGGCTGCACCTTTTTTCCTCCCTCTGACTGTGGATATCATTTGGCATTTTTAATGGTCAAGGACCCATGTTGTGAGTGATCAGTTTGTTCCAGGGATGACGTTGATATTCTTGTGAAATATCACAAGAGAGTTACTGCTCTTCAGGGTAGAACTATTTGCATGCCTCATATCTTTTAGTTTCTTTTCTTGCAACCATTCCTCAGAGCAAGACCCAGGGAGCAAAGTGCATTTCAGATAGCGAGTCCCTGTGGGCCAGTTGTCAGAGAGCCTGAGGTCTAGTGTTTGAAGCCAGAGGCAAGGATCCATCTTGAGCACCAGGGCCAGGCCGGGGGTCATGGCCTTGGCCTTGGACATATGGGAGCGGAACTGAACGCTTAGATGAAAAGGAAGCAATTGATGGAGCGAGCTTCCTCCTGTGCTCAGCAGCTCCATCTGTCAGATCTGAAGCACTCATCAGCTCCCAGCCTCCACTACCACCAAAAACAAAACAAAACACTTTTTCTTTCTGATGACACCTGATTACTGTTTAAAAAACAAAAATCAAACAATACCAGGAAAACCCCAAATCTGTGAATCCTCCTCACCCACTGATACATCAAGCTTGATGTGTCCATTCAGATTTTTTAAAATGCTTATAAAACTATATGTATGATACCTGACATGGTCTTAAAAAGGAGGTGGATTACCTTTGAGGCTTTTAAAAAACAGTTTGCCACGTTGGCTCTCTCTGTGTGCACCTGAACATTTTCACTGCCCGCTTTGAGGATGCGCTGCAGGCATCACGGTGCCTCAGCACCACGTGCATCTCCTGAAAAGCGAGAGTATTCTCCTGAATAACCCCTGGCCGTGGACCATCCATCCAGTACCACATTTATGCTGTGCTGGCCTCATTTACAGCTCCAGTTGTCCCAATCATGGCCCAGGTGGCTTTTCAAAAGCTCCCGGCATTTTACTCTCCCCTGTGTGAGCTGGATCGCTAGAATAGGGCCACCAAGGTATACTTGGGATTTTGTGCTTCATTTTCGGGATTTGGGGTTGTTCTGATGGAGTCCTCCCTGTTCACCTGTTGGCTGAGGGCTGGCTTTTCTTTGGGACCTGGTGGGCAAGTTGAGGCACTGTCATTCCCTGTGTGGTATGGCCTTCCTTGGCACCATCCGGAGCAGCCGTGGCCACTCCCAGGGCAGGCCGGGCTCTGCAGAGGAGGCCATTTGTCACTGCAGCCACAGGAGCTCAGCGTCACCCGCAGGTTCTGAGTGGGGAGGTGACTGAGCAGAGACGGCCATGTGCTGAAGCCTCAGTAGGAAATACAGCAGATCTCAGAGATGCTAGGGGTTCGGTTTTAGACCACAGCAATAATGCGGTTAGCATATTGCAATAAAAGCCACATGAATTTTTTGGTTTCTCATTGACATAAAAGTTATGTTTACACTATACTGTAGTCTATTCATGCATTAGCATTACGTCAAAAGACAATGTACAGCTCAGCCGGTGTGCTCAGTGGTTGAGCATCAATCTGTGAACCAGCAGGTCATGGTTCGATTCCCGGTCGGGGCACAGGCCCAGGTTGCAGGCTCGATCCCCAGTGTGGGGGGTGTGCAGGAGGCGGCCGATCAATGATTCTCTCTCATCATTGATGTTTCTATCTCCCCGTCTCCCTTCCTCTCTGAAATCAATAAAAATACATTTCAAAAAACAATGTACATGCTTTAATTAAAAAGATATTTTATTGCTAAAAAATGCTAACCATCGTCTGAGCCTATTGGAAAAATGTCGATGATAGACTTGCTTGATGCAGGGTTGCCCAAACCTCCAATTTGTTTAGAAGTGCAGTGTCTTCGAAGAACAGTAAAGCAAAGCACAATACAAGCAGGTGTGCCTCTAGTTACAATGTGTAGCTGTTCAGGATACAAAGTATCTCCTTCATTGCTATTAAGTTTCCCTCCTGTGGAGCATGCTCAGTAGATTATTAAATCCTAGTCTGGAATTTTGGCTGATATTCCCTGTCACTGTGGGCTTTGCCTCTTAACCTGAAGGTGAAGGGCCTGTCTGAGCATCCAGGTAAGAAGGTGGAGAAAGGTGTTGGACTGAGCTCCACAGCAGGCAGGCGATGTGGCTGCCTGGGGGTGTGTTGGAGCTGTGCCTGCCCCCCTCCTCCCCCGTCTGACAGGGACACCTGTGAAGGGATGAGCACTTCTGTCCTTTTGGGGACCTTTGTGCCACCTGGAGCTCTGCCCTGCAGGCTGGGGGCTGGGATGAAAACATACCCTTTGCTGGAAGCCTTCTCCAGGGCTGACTGGGCCCTGGCCACCCTCCTATTGTTCTGTAAAGTTTAAGGTCTCCCTCCTGCAGAGATCTCCAAGTCTGAAGTGCCTCCGGGCTTTGCTTGCAAAGGTCACTTTTCCTGCTTTGGAAACAAAGTATATCCGACCATCTCCAGAGGGTGCGGTCCCAGTAACCACAGAGGAGGGCCCGGTGTGTGGCCGCCCTGGAGGCAGGCCGGGCCAGCCTGTGTTCCTGCACCCCCACTCCTCCCACTCCTTCCACACCCCCACAGAGAGTCCCCCAGTCCTCTGGGCATGGCTTCCTCTTGGGGAAGTCAGTCGGGACCATTTGTCATTTTGTTCCAAACAGATTGAGCAGAAGACAGGCCCGTTTCCCATGCGTTACTCCAGGAGCCCCGAGAGCCTTTCAGCTGGGACTCCCGAGGAGAAAGAACTGCCCGGGAAGTGTCCGTCCCTCTGCTGGTGATGGCAGGAAGTTTTTCTTTGACCAACTCCTATTTGCATCCTCTAGGCCAGCGGTTCTCAACCTGTGGGTCGAGACCCCTTTGGGGGTTGAACGACCCTTTCACAGGGGTCGCCTAAGACCATCGGAAAACATATAGATAATTACATATTGTTTTTGTGACTCATCACTATGCTTTAATTATGTTCAGTTTGTAACAATGAAAATACATCCTGCATATCAGATATTTACATTACGATTCATAACAGTAGCAAAGTTACAGTTATGAAGTAGCAATGAAAATAATTTTATGGTTGGGGGTCACCACAACATGAGGAAAGGGTCACGGCATTAGGAAGGTTGAGAACCACTGCGAGTCTAGGTCAGTGGTCGGCAAACTCATTAGTCAACAGAGCCAAATATCAACAGTACAACGATTGAAATTTCTTTTGAGAGCCAAATTTTTTAAACTTAAACTATATATAGGTAGGTACATTGTTATAAACTTAATTAGGGTACTCCAAAGGCTTAGGAAGAGCCACACTCAAGGGGCCAAAGAGCCGCAGTTGGTCAACCACTGGTGCCCTTCAGCAATTACTGTTAATTCATTTCCTGCCTGGTCCTCTGGCAGAAGAATCAGAGATGTGACCACAGCCACGGGCACCTGCTATGAACTCCTTCTGGTCTGTATTTGCAGGAACCAGGGCGGAAGATGCACGGTACGGAAAAGGCGCCCTCCGAGCCTGCACCTGCCCTTCCAGGTGTACTTTGGGGGAGCCAGTGGCACCCTGTGCCCTTTCAGACACAGCTTCGGAGGGAGATCCCAGGACGGCTCTAAGATCTTTCACTGAAGACACAGATGTGATGATTCATGTGTCTGCTGCCCATGCTTGTGGCATTCCTGTGGCCTAAATTAGGTTGGCTCTGGTCATGCTCCATTCCTCCTGCGCTGGCTGTCCTGTCACCTCTCTGTCCCCCATTCAAGGAACCACATTTGAACACAGGGTGATGGGGTTATTTTTTATAAGGGTAACCTTGAATATACTCAGATGCGTAGTAAACATTTAACCTGTGACTGGCCATCTGTCACCGATGGCATTCTGGTACCCCTACACTATTTTGACATGAGAAGGACATGAGATCCAAAGGGTTTTAACCAACTACTCTGTTATTAACAAGCCCTTTGAACCTGGATAGGTCACTGGGATCAGCTTTGGGAATGTCCACATCTTTGAGAGCAGAGACTCATATGTCCTCTAACAAACTATGATTGAATCGACAGAATGGCCATAACCGGGGTAAGGGGGTGGGGGAGGGAGGAAGAGGGCGGTTGTTAATAGTGTACTTCCCAGATGACTGCTTGCTCAGCTGTGGCATTCTCTGGCTTCAGGAACCAGAAGTTCCTGATGGGAGCAGGTGGCAGAGGGCAGCAGTCCAGGGCCCACACAGTGGTCACAGGCCGGCCTGTGGGCAGACCGGGGCCGGCAGACACAGGATGCTGCAGTTTGCTTTGGGGGAGAATGTGTGGGAACCATGGGGGTTGGTGCCGCTTGGCTTTGCTCAAGAGCCCGAGTTCCCCAGGGACTGACTTTCCCCTCTGGGTGGGTCTGTGTTCAGTTTCTCTGACATAAGCTCTGGGAGGAAAGGATGCTCCTTGGGGCTTCCCCGGCCTCCTTGGGGGTGGGGACAGGATCCTCCCTGCCGGTGCGGCTGGAAATAGGGTTTGTTCACTGGAAGTCAAGTTGTCAAAGGAGGAGGCTGTGCAGGGGAGCCCCTCCTCCAGTGACGACCAAGGAAGTGACCCGGACGTGCAGGTCTGCCGCCCACCAGGGTGAGGCCTGTGTGCCAGGCTGGGTGGAGGTGGAGGGGCCTGCTGGACACCCCCCCACATGTGGCCCTTCGCGGAAGGCCCTCCCCCGTGTTAACTGTCGAACTTGAATTTCCAGTTGATTAAACTGGAAAGCGTGTCTCCACACTGGAATGTCGACTTTAGGGAACCTTTTGTCTCAGGTTTCAGGATTGCTCTGGCCCAGGGTCATATTATCTTCTCAGTGGTCCTGGATTCCGTGAGTGGAACTTTCTCATCATTCAGTGTTTAAATTTTGGTTTGAGTTAAACAATATTCTAATGAGGTAAGCGATCACTTGAACATACGAAGTATCTTTTAATACCCTGTGTAGTAGAATTAAACTGTTTTTCTCCCCCGTCCCTCCCTCAACGGTTATGGCTGTTCTGTGTTTGGATCACAGTCTTTAGGGGAAATACGACTCTCTGCTCTCAACGAGGTGGACACTCCCAAGCTGATCCCAGTGCCCCACCTGGTTCAAAGGGCTTCTTAACAACAGTGCAGTTGGTTAAACCGTTCAGCCCTCACTTCCTTCTCATGTCAAAAGTAGTGTAAGTGTGCAAGACTGCCCTCAGGGACACACACCGTCACCCAGCTGTACAGTCTGCGTGTGAGCATCTTTCTTCTGAAAGGAAGGGACGCTGACTGCAGGCACTGGGTTTCCCCAGCGGCAGGGAGCAGGGAGCAGGCATCGTCCCCACTGTGGCGCTGCAGGGGCGCCTGCAGCCACAGGCAGAGGTTTCGGTGGAGGAAACTTGAGACTGAGCTGAAACCTGTCTGGCTCTCTTGCAACTGCAGATAATGAAGCGGAGGAATAGCAGTGGATGGTTTTCTGCTTCTAACACACGGTCAGGTTAGGCAGACCCAGGAACTGTCTCCTGAAGCTATTGACTTCCTGAAGACCGGGCTGTTTGGCCAGAGCCAGGTGTGTGCCACTGTTGGTTGGGCTCCCCCCGCCCCCCACCGCCCACCTCTCCCTGACACTGTCCTTACGGAAATCAGCGCAAGTGTATGGGCTCCAGTGCCCCTCCCCCTGCCCCCAGGGGGCCCTTCTCTCCCTGCAGTAACACTGACTCAGCCCCCATGGATGCTGCCTTTGGGTGGACAGAACGGCCCTGCTTTGCTCTATGGATCCCGAAAGTGCTGGAGGCCCAGGCCTGCCCTTTACATACCCGTGATTTGTGATTTGCCAAAGCACCAAGTGTTGGAGTCACCAAGCCTTGGAAGCACCAAGCGTTGGCTGGCATTTGCTGAGTACCTGTGGGACACAGCTTGAAGGAGGTAGGGGTTCTGGTATGGGTGGGGCAGGCGGGGCCCAGAGGAGACACCCCTCTCCCTCCCCCAGCCCTGGGGACAGGTGGGCACAGATGGCAGAGCTTGTGGCTTCTGTGACTCAAGCCGCTTGTAATCCCTTTAACACCATGCATTCTCCACGAGGGTGGGAGTGGCCGTCAGGAGGTGAACCAATCCCAGCTACTACAGAAGTCCTAGATGTTGCCGAAGGGCCAGAGGACACACACAGATGTACATACTCCTGTTCTATTAAAAGTTCATGGGGAGAGTGACGAGGAAACAGATTCTGAAAGGCTTTTTAGGACGGTAATAATGAGAACTAGCTTGAGAAACACAGCTTTATACCGAGCGAGATTCTCGCCGCCAGGCCCGTGTGCATGGGGTTTCTTCTGCCTGGATGGCCACCCCCTCCTCCTCAAGGTTTTGGCCTCACTGACCTCTTGACCTGCCTCATTCTTCAGGGTTCAGCCCAAGCTGGGCCTTCTGTGGGGAGCGATTTCCACACTGGACTGCAGTGGCCTGCCTGTGACGGGGGGCGGGGGGGTCAGAGGGCAGAAGTTCAGGGACATGGGAACAGCTGTCCCCAGAGCAGGACCAACCGATCCAGGCTGTCCCCCTAGAACTTGGTTATTTGTGTCCTGAGCCTCACTGTTGTGCCCGGCAGCTCTCTGTCACCCCCGCCCCCCACAGCGGCCTTCCTGCTTTGTCAGGGCCTGGTGTATCTGTGAAGAGAAACAGGTTCAGGGACAGAGAGGACAGGAGTGGAGGTTGTGGTCTGGAAGGAGCCTGGTTCTACATTAGCCAGGTCGAACTCGGGTGGTTCCTGGCACCCTATCAGGAGAAGGAATTGTGGTCCGAGAACCATGCGTGGGATCCACGTGTCTGTCCTGGTCCCTGCTGTATTCAGGCCTAGGCCCCTCCAAGGTGACTCCGGTTTCCATGTAAGATTCGGGTTTTGAGCAGCCGATGGTGATGAGGAGGTGGGGCTTAGGGTGATGGTGGGGGATCCTCGGGGTGAGACCAGTCCTTGAGCCCAGCAGCACCCAACCTCGTGTAGGCCAGAAGGGGGCACTGCTGGCCCCCGCCGTCTTGCTGTATGCCCCTTGCCTAGCACATTGCTTCGCCTTCACGGTCTGCAGTTTCTTCTTTCACAGTGGAGAGATTTTATATCGATGTTCTGTGAATCGAGCAGCAGATGAAAGAAAACCGGCATGAGTGCAAGCAGAGTGAGAAAGAAGGCCACCTGACCCAGCCACGTGACCTAGCTCATGGCCCGTGCCGACTGCCGGGTTAGCCTTGAGCTGAGCAGAGGCAAATCACTGAAGGAAAGAGAGACTTCGATGCAGATATCTGGGAGCCTTTGCCATTGAACAGAAAACGCATGTTTTGGGGATGGTGGTGTAAGGTGCCACACAGAGAGATGCTCTGCCCTCCAGCGAGAGAGGGGACGTGACCGAGACAGTGGACTTGGGATTGGGCCCCATGTCATCAGCACCACGGCTTCGCTGTTGGGTACCCACTGCCAAAGTCACCTCGTTTCTCTGTGATTCTAGAAGCCTTTAAGAAATCTTTGACTATCTTATGTATTTTCCCCTCCCAATAGCTGAATAAAACTCCGGGCAGTACTGTGCTACTCACATTGACTGTTCGAATGGGTCTCAAACTCTTGTCGCTCAGGAGAATTAGCCCTGGCCCCTCAAGCCTCTTGGTCCTGGTTATGTGGACAGTGCTTTACTGCTCAGAGCGTCTATAACAGCCGTGGGCAAACTACGGCCCGCGGGCCGGATCCGGCCCGTTTGAAATGAATAAAACTAAAAAAAAAAAAAAAAAAAAGACTGTACCCTTTTATGTAATGATGTTTACTTTGAATTTATATTAGTTCACACAAACACTCCATCCATGCTTTTGTTCCGGCCCTCCGGTCCAGTTTAAGAACCCATTGTGGCCCTCGAGTCAAAAAGTTTGCCCACCCCTGGTCTATAACATACTAAGAGAAACAAGTCACCTTCTCCCAGCGATTTCCATCAATCCCCTCCCCCCCCTCGGAAAACTAAACAGAGAAACAGAGATGCGTGAGACCACAGGCGCCCGAGGTCAGGTTTTCAGCCTTGAAATCCATCCACACAAACACGAGCGCAGCATCTGATTGAAGGGGGGGGGGGCGGTGGGGTGGGGGGGCTTCCGTGTTCCTGCCTGCCAGTGGCCCCTTTGCCTGTCTTGATAAGATTTATGTGGCACACCCCCCTCCACTCCGTTCCCACCAGCCTCCTTTGCAAAATGCTTGCTGTGACAGGCAGATGCCCAGGAAAATTCCATGCCAATCCGTGGTTAACAACACGTCTTGAAATCGTTTTGTGAAAATAATGGGTACAGTGGTGCAATAACTGTCTTTTAGCCAGTTATTCACCAGGACCGCCGTTTCTGTCCAGATGTCCTGAGAAACACTTGTGTTCGTTCGAGAGCCGGAAAGACAGAATAATGGTCATACGTTTCCTGCTGGTGGTGGAGCAGAGAGCAGAGTCCAGTGCTTTGGGCACCAATTCACAGCCCAGCCGCCTGACCTCCACTTCCCCTCCAGGGATGGTAGATGTAACGGGGCTGGCCTGGGTCAGGGTGCGCCTCCCCCACATCATTCTCACCGTCCTTCCAGTAGCGGGACTCACGCCTCGGGTCAGTGCTCTGAAAGGGGTGCTGCGTGGGCTTGTTTCCTCTTTGTTTCTGTCCCCTCCACGTCAGGTTTCCTTCGCTTCTCCCCACGTACTTGCAGCAGCGCTGGGGCACGTGGAGGCCGAGGCGCTTAGCCGGGGTTGGGAAATGCTGCCGCTCCCGGGGCCTGAGCTGTTCAGCGGGAGGCTGTTCTTGGGCTCCTTGTCTGTCCACACATGTGAGGGTGCACACCTTCCACTACAGAATTACCCGTGTGTGTGTGAGGGGTGATTTGAAGCTGGGGTCAGAGGCCAAGTCCAGCCCTGCTTTTGAAAACAAAGTTTTAATCCAGCTAGCTTAGCTCAGTGGTTGAGCATCGACCTATAAACCAGGAGGTCACAGTCTCTTCCCAGTCAGGGCACATGCCCAGGTTGTGGGCTCGAACCTCAGTGGGGGGTGTGCAGGAGGCAGCCAATCAATGATTCTCTCTCATCATTGATGTTTCTAGCTCCCTCTTCCTCTCCCTTCCTCTCTGAAATCAATAAAAATATATTTTAAAAAAAGAAAAAAAGAAAATAAAGTTTTATTGGAACACCCACACTCTTTTGTTTGCATGTTGTCTCTGGCTGCTTTTTGCTTTTTTCCATCTGGCTCTCAACAAGATAAGGGCCTCGACCCACCCCAGAGGGAAGCTCCGCTGCTTGCACGCTGGTCCAGGAGGGTGGGAAGTACCAGGTACGGGGCTTGTGCGGAAACGTGACTGGCTCTCTCTGGAGAAATAGCCTCCAGGTGCTTGGAACTACGCAGGTGACTGAGGAGTTCAAGGCTTCCCTTCCCTCTGGCATCCTGCCCCTCGCAGTTCTTAGCGGAAGGGGTGCTACGCTAATGGGCTTCTTCACATTTAAGGAGTGTGGCGAGGAGAGACTCCTGTAGATAGCCGAGTGGGGAGGATTGGGGAGGACCAAGGCAGCTGGGGAGAGTCGGGGTGCAGCCTGTGGGACGGCACGAGTCCATGTCCCATCTGCCTCCCTCTGAAAGGACACTGCACCCCTCTCCTGCCCTCGGAGGGCCCGAGAGCACCCCCAGCCACCTGTTCTGAGAGCTGCTGCTGAGGTTGGAGGAGATGCCGGACGCTCCCCAGCCAGCATGAACTGCTCCCATCAGCCTCTGCGCTCTGCCCGCCTGACCTGACTGAGTCGAATTTGCCGGTTAATCCTCCGCATGCCTGTGGGCAACTTTTGTTCCTTTGGATTAGGTTTTTTAAAAGTCCCATTTCACAATCTAATCTTAAAAAACGAGCCTAATACTGTTTGCATTTAGCACCTGGTGAGTAACGTGAAGCGTATGGACCCTTCTGAGCACTCACCGACCTGGTTCAAGAGACGCCGGCAGTCTCGTCCTGCAGAGGAGAGCCCTTCAAACCACTGGGATGGTTAGCTCAGGAAACAAGGTAGTTCGCGTGCAGGGCACCTCGTTGCCATGTTAGGAATGAGGGGTACGGTCCTCCCACAGCACCAGGGTTGTAGATGCCTTTGGACCCCCACATGATGGACAGACACCTCTCGGTTTGAGAAGCCCGGGGCTGCTCCTTAGCCCCTCATCCTTGTGTGTTTTGTGTGTGGCTCATGGTGTCAGGGGGAGTGAGCTGTAGCTGCTCCATGGTATTCTCTGGTCCATGTGAGGTCACCCTACCGCTGTGGTACCACCTATGCCAGGTAGGGTGCAGCATTCCATGGTGGCCATTGGAGGCCATTGGTGCCCCAGGAGGGATCAGCTCCTCTGCACCCTGGGGCCAGCATTGCCATGGTGGCGACGTGCCATCTGCTGAGCTGGACCTCATCGGAGGGATTCCTGGCAGCCAGGGAGGCCCGTTGTCAAACCTGGGCGTGTGCTGGCCACTCCCTGCCGCCTCTGCAGAGAGTGCTCTGCTAGTGCCATATGTAGTGTGCACAGCGGGTCCAGTCATCAAAAAGGCACTGAGGCCCGGCCGGTGTGGCTCAGTGGTTGAGCGTGACCTATGAACCAGGAGGTCACGGTTTGATTCCGGGTCAGGGCACATGCCGGGTTGTGGGCTTGATCCCCGGTGGGGGTTGTGCCAGAGGCAGTCTATCAATTGATATTTCTCTCTCATTATTGATGTTTCTATCTCTCCCTCTCCCTTCCTGTCTGAAATCAATAAAAATATATTAAAAAAAATAAAGACACCTGGGTACAGTGGTAACTGCAGAGCTGCCTGTGTCAAGGCTCTCAGGCTTGCTCGCTGCAGGCCGTGCTGGGGGGGATTTTCTGTGATAGGTGGACGGGGCAGCTGCGGTTGCCCCCACACTCTACGGTAGAGGAAGGGCAGAAACAGCTGCTATGGTGAATGGGAGGCCGCCCTGCCCAGGTGGAGGGCAGTGGGAGTTTCTCGGGCGACTGCAGGTGAGCTGTTTGGGCCTCAGTGGTGTAGGAAGGGCGGGGGGAGGGGGTGACTTGGCCCTTGGCTCTCGTGGACTAAGCTTGCCCTTCCGGTGGTTCACCACTGTGTTTGTCCTTGTGGCGCTGGTGCATTTTTAGGGAGGACAGGTAGGGCTGGTGCTTTGTAGAGATCCGTGTCCAGGGTAGAGGAAGGAATAGCACTTCAAGAGTGCTGGACTGGGGTGGGCCAGGCCGGGCTGGGCCACCATCATACCGTAGGACCGTAGCCCCAGTCGTGGCCAACTTTGGGACTGGGCTCTTACCAAGTGCACAGGTGGCTGAGGCCGCTGCTCCTGAATCTAGGCACCTCCCTCAGTCAAGCAGGCCCAACCCCACCTTTATGCCCCAAAGCTGGAGTGTTCCTACCAAGGCCAATGGCGTGCTGAGCGGCTTCTCAGCTCATGGCCGGCTCTGCCTTCTTTGCCCCAAATGCCATTGACAGCAGCATTGCGTCCCCGGGATCTCTCAGGAATGCCAGTTCCCAGGCCCCTCCCCTCCCTGCTGACTCAGGAGGTCAGGGTGCTGTCTGCAGGCTCAGTGGTGCTGAGGGTCAGCATGGCCTTCAGTCAGAGCAATGTCCTTCCTACACCTGAGACTCGGGGACACAAGGCAGGATGCTGAGGTGGTGGTGAGCCTGCGTCCTTCCTGTGGCTGAAGACGGAGCTCTCTGTGCACTGATAACACAGTGTGTCTCAGAGGTGAGTCTGCCTCAGAGGAAGAGGCAGCAGGCTCAGTGGGAATGGACACCACGGGGCAGCAAGCATTGTGCACCCCTCCCCCCAGCCCACCTCCGGTGGAGGTGCCACCGGCTGGGCAAGGTTGGGCCCTGTCCTTGCATCTTATTCCCAGCAGCCTATCTGCTTCTCTCTTGCCTGCCTCGACCACCTTCTGCGGACGGATTTCCAGGCCCTGCATCTCCCGAGCTGATGCTGAGCCGGTGAGGAGAGGGGAGCCCACAGGTGTTCAGGCCCCTGTGCTGTTCCTTTGACTATTAGATCTGGGAAGTGAGGAAGGGGGACCCTTGGTCCAGAACACACAGCGCGCATTGCGCACCCCAGTCCTTCAGTGATGCAGAAACGGGGCAGCTGCCCTCCTTCGGCTGTGAGCAGGCGCGTTGACCAAGGAGGAGGTCTGGGAGGAGGTGGGGGTGCTTATGTCCTGCCTCTCCTGGTTTATTTTACCCTCTTTTAGAAGGACACGAGTTTGTACAGTTCCTTGAAGACCTAGATGAGGAGGTCCGGTGCTAATGGTTGAATCTGGGCCCTGCCCCCCCTTGAGCAAGACTACAGAGAAGCGTTAAGCGGGTGAATTTGAGCCGCATCTGAATGGCCGTTAAGCCTGCCCTCTGGCCACATTCGTCTGGACGGTCTCCTTAGACCCACTTTCAGTTCTGCGTGTTGCTGGCACCGAAACATACAGTTACTGCAGCGAGGAGAGGGCCGGCGCCAGGAAATTCTATCAAGAGACATCTTAGCGCTGGAAATGGTTTAGGAAACCAGGTTTGGAATGCTTCCCTCGTGTGCTGATGATGCAAGTGGGAGTTCTTGGGTGTTTAGTGCTGGCCGTGGCCGGAGGCCAGGGAGACCACTGAGTGGCTTGGTCGAGGAGAACCAGTAGCTGTTTGGATGCAGTGCCGAGCCCTGGGGAATGGAGTTCCTGGGAGGTATGGAGCTCCTTCCGTCACGTCATTCTCCACAGTGGGAGTGTGGGGTGGGTCATGGCTGTGCGATGCTCCTCCACCTGCAGAGGTGATGGGCAGGTGTGCACAGCTGCTGCAGGTCTGGAGACAGGTGTGGCGGAGGTGTGTGCGCAGAGCTGCTGAGGATGCAGAGAGGCTCAGACCCTGAGAATGGAGTTAGAGGAGACAGGAGGGGCCATGAGGTGGGGAAGAGCCAGAGAGGGCAGGGTCAGGAACCCAGCTACAGAACGTAGTGTCCGAAGGCGACTGCGATGGGCTGTGTCCCTCTCACTGGAGCCAGGTCCCTATCTGGATAGCAGTGGGGGCCTTGTTGTAGGCTCAGGTAGTGTAGAGACGCGGTGCCTCCCCCCTTCACACACACACACACACACACACACACACACACAGCTTATGTGGGTATGAGTGTGACACCCCCTAGTTGGCTAGCTCCTCTGAGCCCCAGCTTTTCGGTCTGCGAGCATTAATACTTGTCTCGCACTGATGTTAGGATTAGTTAAGAAAACAGGAGTGAAGGGCGCTAGCACAGGATGAGACATGATGAGTACCCAGTATTGCTGGTCCGACCATCATTGTCATCACCTGGATATAGAGGGCAGGCTGAGTCTTGGTGTGCAGCACATCTGCTGCCTGGTTGGCTGACATTTGGTGGCAGTGGGGTCTGTGTGTGAAATGCATCCTGGTCCCGGGAGACACTGGTTAACACTTTACATCTGGAGCCACAGCAGGACTCTGGGTGGTGACTCCCCTGGGCTGTGGATTTGGAGGGAGGACCTCTAGCAGGTATGGATGGGCTGCAGGGGGAGGAGCCATGCAGGGCACCTGCGAGCACAGGTGACATTCCCAAGTGTGCTCCCCGAACTCTGCAGCAGAAGTAGCATGTCCTGTTGAACATGGCTCCACTGAGGTTCACTCGATGCGTGAAGAACCTCAGCTTAGGGATCAGAGAGCCACCATCCGTCTACCTCCCACCCCAAGAGGTGGGGCCCCAGCCAAGGTCAGACCCCTGGGCCCGTTACTGGGTGGACAGAGGCTTTTTGGCACTGAGTCAACTCTGGCCAGAAATTCAGGAAAGCTCGTTTGTAACTAACCTCCAGCCACTGCAAGAGAGAGAGCTGTAGGACTCGAGGGAAAGTGGTCTTTAAAAATAGCAAGGTTTATTGCTGGCAGGCTTCGGGGAGAAGGAGGAGAGAGCCTGCAGGATAGCACATTAATTTGGCAGGTAACTAGGAACTCTGACCGTGGGCATCTTGTTTTAATTAGCGTGGGTCTGCCTGGTGGTGGTTATGCCCGAGCACAGAGAGTGGTCTGCTTAGCGGCTCCTCACGATTTATTTGGGTTTCGTGTGTGGGAAGGTTGCCTGCACCTGGCCGGGGCTCTGGATCATAGCTCTGGGGGCAGGGGGGTGGGGAGTGGGGCACCATCTCCAGGGCGCCCTGGAGCTTTCCTGGTGAGGAAATAAACCGGGACCCAGCAGCCCTTTAGCCAGAGCCCCTCACTGCGCCTGGGCCTGCTGCCCCCGGTGCCTCTCAGGAGCCCACCGGGGAGGCCCCAGCTGTGGCGGGAGGGCAGAGCCAGGCTTTTGGTTGGAGGGTCCAAGGGCCTCGCCAAACCTTGGTGCCGTTGGAGTTGTTTTCAGAGTTTGCCCAACAAACTTTCTCTCCAGCTGATAAAATTGTAGAGAGGTCTGGGGAGGGGGTTCTTATGGAGGGAGCAATCGCTTTCCCAGCATCTGGAACCCAGGGGAGCCCAGGCCAGGTCACACGGCACCCCCAGACAGCCCTACCATCTCCGGATGGGTCATTTTCTTAGGATCCTGGGTTGCTTAGAGAAGTATTTCTCCCTGAAGGAGCCAGAGGCTTGTATGTCTGTAATGCAGCCGTGGCGTCGCCACCCCCCGTGTAATGCGAGAATCTGCTGTCCTGCTCTGTGGGCCTTCCTGCGGCTGGCACGGCCCCGAGGATTGGGCTCCTGACTTATGTGTGCCCAGCGGCCTCTACCTCCCTTCTCTGAATAAAGCAATCTTCCCATCCACGTGTCTGAAGCTGGCCAAGTACACAGGGAGATGCTCACGTGCTCAAGGTGTCCTGTGTCTCCTTCCCCAGTGCTTCTAATGCATGCGATGGATTCTGAGAATAAAATAAGCCCAGGAACACCAGTGTGTTGAAATCCGACCTCTCGAGCCCTTGAACGTACTGAGCCCTTCCGGAATGTTCTCATGTCTTCATCAACTTCCGTTCTCTTCCCGCGTCACCCCAGCCACCCTCCGGCTTGGCCTTGAGGAGAGATAAAGGACCCCAGAGAGTGCGGCCCGCTTTCCTCCCCGAGTTCCAGGAAGCCTGGTCCGATTTTCCCATGGGAACCCTGCTGATGGATCGGGGCGCATTCCTTATGATGAATGCAACCTCTGCAAGCCTGCTTAGAAGATGCAACAACTTTCTACCGCTGTGACTTACAATACAATTACCCTCTCGGCCATACATTCACTGAACAAACTGATTTCACGAGGATCCCCAAGGTACTGTGGGTA
This sequence comes from Myotis yumanensis, assembly GCF_028538775.1. NCBI lineage: Eukaryota > Metazoa > Chordata > Mammalia > Chiroptera > Vespertilionidae > Myotis > Myotis yumanensis. The sequence goes on from NW_027223759.1 coordinate 33,025,463, forward strand.
CAAGTCGAGCATTTACAAGGCTGAGCTCCATGAAATCATTACCGCGGCCTCCAACAGGTCTGCTTGCAATTAGAAAAAAGTTTATTACACATTTCACCAAAGTTTTTTTAATTTTAATTTTATTTTAAAATATTTTTTATTGATTTGAGAGAAAGAAAGAGAGAGAGAGAAGGGGGGGGGAGAGAAGGTGGGAGGCAGGGAGGAAGGGAGAAAGAGAGAGAGAGAAACATTGATGAGAAAGAAACATGGATTGGCTGCCTCCTGCACACCTACTGGGCATCGATCCTGAAACCGGGGCATGTTTCCTGACTGGGGAATTGAACTGTGACCTCACCAGCCAGGGCTCACTAAAGTCTTTTTTAAAAATTACTTGCCAGCTTAGAATTAATAAGACCAGGTGATGTGAGTCCTGAGACTGAAGGTTGCCCGGGTGAGCACCCTTCTCCATGGCCAGCGGATGTGCCTCTGCTGATATCTAGCTTCACGTGGCTGGTGTGCCGGCCTCATCGGGTGCGTGTGGTGACAGTGGGAGTGTCTCTTGTGCGGTGCTCTAAGAATGCACATCAGTTTCTCATTGTGAGAGTAATGTGTACTCACTGTAGAAAAACAGGTAGCAAGAGCAGATCAGGCTAAAGGATATCCCTCATCTGAATCCCCAGAGGCAACTTGCGTTTCTTGGAGATCCTTCCAGAAGTTTTCTATGCCCATGGAATCCAATCTATAACTTTTTACTTCTTAAAAATAACAGGTTTATTGAAATATCATTCACATACCATCAAACTCAGCCCTTTAAAGAGTACAATGTAGTGGTTTTTAGTATAGACACAGAGTTATGTGACCATTACCACTATCTCATCTCAACATTTTTCTCACCCCCAAAAGAACCCTGTACTTGTTAGCAGATACTATCAGTTTCTCCTCCTCCCTGGCAACTTTTAATTTCTGTCTCTCTGGATTTGCTTATTCTTGATATTTCACATAAATAAATAGACTGTGGCGATCTTTTGTGACTGGCTTCTTTCACTCAGCATAATGCTTCAGGTTTCATTCATATTGTGCATGTGTTACCCCCTTTTTAAGACCGAATTCACATGTCTTTATTTATCTGTATTTATCTCTCTCTTACATTTTGTTAATCCATTCATCCGAGGATGAACACTAGGGTTGTTTCCCCATTTTGACTGTTGCACATGCCTTCCCACCAGCAGTGTCTGAGGTTTCCAGTTTCTCCATGTCCCGTCAGCCCGTTATCGCCTGTCTTTGGTTATAGCTGTCTCTGTGGCTGTGACGTGGTCTCTCATTGTGGTTTGATTGCCTAATGGCTGGTGGTGCTGAGCAGTGTTTCAGGTGTGTGTTGGCCATTTGTATATCTTCCTAGGAGAAATGCCTGCTCAAACATTTTGCCCATGTTATATTTGGGTTGTCTTTTTATTGAGTGGTAAGAGTTCGTTGTTTATCCTGGATATTAGACCCATATCAGATATATGATTTCCAAATAGATTCAACCATTTCTGGGTTGTCTTTTCGTGATATTGTCCTGTGATATACTAAAGTTTTAAATGAACTCCACCCATCTTTCCGCCGTTTGGTTGATTTGCATGTTAGGCTTTTATTATATAGGATGTCACTGCAATAAATTTAATAAAAGATATTTACTTTCCCTATTTTTAGTGATAAGAAAAAAAAGAGAAGCGGAACCCTGTAAATACCGTAGTGCAGTTTGCTTCCTCCCTTCACAGTGTGTCGGACAGTCGCTTTATGGCTGTGGCATCACTTGTGTCTTGGGCTCGGCCCCCTGCCCCAGTTCTCAGCAGGGCTGCAGGCATGGTCTGGGATCATGTGTAAGAAGCAGCTTAGGCCTAAGGGTTTAATCTGCCTCATCGTCTTCCTTTACTGTGGGGGGCAGAATAATGACCCTCTGCCCTCCCCGCCCCCTTGGCCATGCCCTGACCCCGAACCTGTGATGAGGTTACCTTGGGTGGCAAAAAGGGACCTGGCAGGTGTGATTCAGGTTCAGGAGCTCCAGGGGTGGGGGTTCCCCTGGATCACCTTCTGGGCCCCATGCAGTCTCCGGGCACTGAAGAGTAGGAGGCAGAGAGGAGTGTTTGGAGGAAGATGTGGCTGTGGCGACAGAGGGTCAGATCCATGCACCGTTGCTGCTTTGATGTCAGAGAAGGAATGGGGTGGCATCTAAAAGCTCCTGGAAAAGGCAACGATCGGTTGTCCCCTGGAGCCTTCGGAAGGCAGCGCAGTCCTGCCGACACCTGGATTTAGCCCTGAGAGACCCGTGTAGTAATTGCTATTGTTCAGCCACTAAACTTGTGCCTGTGTGCTACAGCGGCCCCAGGAAACGAATAGACCCACCTTTTCACACGCTTTACACGGCAGGGGCTGTGTTCTCTACTAGAGCAGGCGACGTTCCAGGAGACCTCAGGTCACGTGGACGCTCGCCCTGTCAGTTCCTCCTGTTTTGTTGAGAAGTCATCCAGTGCACACGGGACTGGCGTGTCTCCGGAGCTGTGGGAGCTTACCTGAAGTGTGGGCCTCGCCGAGGAGCCCATGGAAGGCAGAGGGGACACACCTCGGCCATGGCCGGGATTGGCGCTGCAGGGCGGCCTCCGTCCTCACTCACAGCCACTGTGTCGTGGCAGGTTTAAGGTCTTACCGCGGCTCGCTGCCTACTCTGCTTTCTTTGTGTGAATACAGTCCATGGGCTTCGTTGTGGGTCAGAGAGGCCTGGGTGTGCTGCTGGGGCCCTCGCCACCATTTTCACTGTTACTCCTGAATCCTAAACCGCCCACAGAGTGACCTTTAGGAATCGTGTGAATGGAGGGCTGCCAAGCTCTTCTGATTCGTGTGTGTGTGTGTGTGTGTGTGTGTGTGACGAATACAGGGTTCCTCGAACACGTTAGAGTTGTCCTGAGTTCCTACCAGTTGATTCAGGCCTGTAACCAGGTGCCCCTTTATCTCTGTCTTCCTGTGGCTGCTTCCCTCGGAGATGCCGAGGGCTTGGCTGGGCCTTGGCGGCCCCCTCCAGTGCATGGCCCACCCTCATCACGGCCCCGGGCCAGTGTTCTAGAGGCTCTTGCCATCAGCTTATCTGGTGAGGATGTCGAGAGGATTAAATAGCTAATACAGTATTTAGAAAAAATATCTGTGAACTTAAATAAAGGCCCATTAAATGCCTTTTTCGGATTAGAACTGTAATTGACTTAGTGTTTAAGGCAGAAATGGAGGCCTTTGATTTTAAAACTGTTGACAGATTTGAGCCTAAGCGGCTTCTGTTTGCGGAGCAGAGCTGCCGCCTTCCAGGCGAGTTGGAACATACCCTCCTCTACGCCCTCCCGAGGTCGACTCTCTCATGTTTTATAAAACACAAGGCTTTTCACGTTAACTCACATTTACGGCTCTTCCACGGACTAGCGTGAGGTTTTTCTACAAACTAGCTAATACCATGACATTGTCAAAGCAAGCAGATATACATCACTCAATGAATGATGAAAGATATATTTGAGGTTAGAGGTTGGGGTGTGCATAATATTAAATTTTTGCACATAAAAATGATGCCAAGTGATCTTCTTAGAGGAAATTGGTGTTTAGTTGACTCTTAAGGCCGTGGTTGTGCAGGTGTCTGTGTTGTGCAGGTGTCTATGTTATTCAGGTGTCTGTGTTGTGCACGATCATTCTGTTTAACCCAACATACCCTTCATCTGTTACACTAGGTTGAATTGAAATGGTTCCTTTATTTTTTGATTCTACAATAAGCAAGCAGTGTAGTCAGATCGTAGCATAATATGGCTTCAGTCAGGTGACTGTGTATGAGTGTGCTTTTTGCCCCTGTGGGGTTGAGGAACGAGGAAGGGATGGTAGGTCTTTTTTTACATGGCTGATCACTGACTGTGAGGAGGGGCGGTGGACCTTGCCTCTTTCTGTGTGTTTTGGCTCAGATCACGTTGTTCTTGAATGGCATGGCTTCCATGTACTCTCCCACCCCCGCCCAGCCGGTGTTTGCTTCTCTGACCCCCCCCCCCCCCCCCCCAAACCAGCCAGTTCACTCCTCCACCCTCAGCTAGTGACATCTCTCTGTGCCGGACCCAACGGCTGTCTCTTACTAGTAGTCCGTCCTTCCTTCTCGAAACCCTCCTCCCCTGTAGCTTCCGCTGTGGAAGTCCTCAGTCCTGGCTCTGTTCTTCTCAGCCTGGTGACCTTGAACAAGTCACCCTGCCTCTACTTCCCCATCTGTGAAGTGGGGGTGGCAACAGTACACTTCCTTCTTCAGCTACCGGGGTTGCTGTGGAGATTCCATATATGAGCCCGTGTCTCTCTGCTGTACCTTGCAGGTTGCAGGCCCAGGTGTTTCCTACCTGCACCGCCCCCCTCCCCAGCCCCTCCGGCCACGCCCTCCGAAGGCTGCCTCGCCCACACAGTGTCCCCGCACCTCAGGATGGCGATTCCCTCTGTCCTGCCCCTTGTCTCCTGTGTGGTCCTGGTGTTGCCGGGCCTCCCACCCTCTGGAATCTGACCCATACCCCCTTCCTCGGGCTGTGGCCTCCGCCCCCACTTTCTCTCACTCTTGCCCAGACCATCGATCGCAGTGGGCCCGCGAGGCTTCCTGAGCCCGAGAGCCCTGCTAATCATCCTGATTTCCTCCTCCGAGTGGGCTCAGACTAGGATGCGCTGGCTCCTGTGGAGGGAATTAATGCATTAATTGGAGCCAGGGTCTTCGGCAAACACTGTTCTATTTTTATCATCAGATGGAACTTGTGTTGTATAACTAACTCTGTAAATTACAACCCGTGGGGCTTGAGTTTTATAATCAAGTTATTCTGTTTGTGGGCTGATTTTTTGTATTTCTGGGTAACTTCAAGGAATTTGCCATAGTCTCTCTCTTTAAAAACGTATTTTTATTGATTTCAGAGAGGAAGGGAAAAGGAGAGAGAGAAACATCAATGATGTGTTTTTTCAGTCCACACAACCTTTTCAGATCTACTGATGATCATGTCCCTGGCCCATATCCATCACATCTGAAAGTGGTCCAGCTGCTAATGACTAAGATGTGACGTCACAAGATGCCTCTCTTGGACTGAGGACCTGGCTTTAAATTACAGCCTTGAGCCTTGCTTTTGAGCAGTCAGACCCCGGGGTGGTGGTGGTGGTGGTGGTGCTGTTACCGGTACTCATTTGTGTCCCACAGAAATCCATCTTGTCTGACATACAGTAGGCGGAGGAGGCTGCCTTGTGCCTACATGGGCAAAGCATTTTAATCCAGTTGCTCAGGCCAAATAGCTGAGACCAATGTCTGGCAGTTCTGCAGAAGTTGGGGTGCTTTCAAGGGTGCCTGCCTGCGAGTGCTGCTCCTAAAGGTGGGGTTCTTGCATCATTCACCCAGTTAACACGTCCAGGGCCTGCCTGCTGTGAGGAGACCCGGGGCCAGGTGCCAACCTGGATCCTCTACCCAGCGCTGGGCATCAGCCTCCTGCCTGGGAGCTGGGTGCCCCTTGCCAGCATTTTAAGCCGTGGGGAGGAGCCCGGCTTAGCTTTGCCGTGTCTGTTTTAAAGAATTAGGGCATGCTTGGGGAAGGTCATCTCTTTAGCTCTTTCACGGTTTCATGTGCACAGCTCATGCCTGCCCAGCACACCCGAGGGGCGACATGTGGAAGGGACCCTTGGAAGGAACTAACCAGCATTCATGTTTTCAAATATCATTATGAAGCTACACTTTTCTTAGGTGTTTGTGGCAAACATGGTCTTAACAGGCCATTGGGAAGCATAAATATGGAAGTTCCTCCAGTGACTGATACTTACAAACTTTCCAAGGATGCGTTGCCCAGGGCTGTTTATTATAACATTTCATTATGAGAATTTTCAAACACAGAGGAAACTCGGAAGGATTTTACGAGTGCTCCTATACCACTACCTGAATTCTAGCATTAACTCTGCTCTGTCCCTTCTCTCCCCAGCCCTCGATTGTTTTAGTTGTTGATTCATTTCACAATCAGATGCAGGTGTCAGGGCCTGTGCCTCTGTGTACTGCCGCGCGCATGTCTGCTGTTACTCACTCGAGTCCAGTATTGTTCCCAGTTGATTTTCCTCCTGAGATAAGCCTGGGTAAACAAGCGTGCCGTTCGGCGCCCTCTGACCACCTGCGGCATGAAGCAGCGAGGTTCTGAGTGTTGCAGGAGAGGACGTGCCATTCATTGTCCAGTGGACCCAGCGGGCCTCGGGGAGAGTCCGTGGGAGGAAGCCATGGCTGGACACAGGTCCAGGCGGGAAGCGGGTCTGGTCAGCGCGAGTGGACTGGGAATTCCCTGCCCAAAGGGCCCTGTGTTCATTTCCTGTGGCTGCCATAACAACGCGCCTCGAACTGGTGGCTTCAAACAACAGAAACTTGTTCTCTCACAGTCCTGGGGCCAGAAATCTGAAATCCAGGTGTGTGCTCCCTCCGGAAGCTCCGGGAGGGTCCTTCCTGACTCCCGGCGCCGGTGCGGCTGGCACTCCGTGGTGTGCCTGGCTGGCAGCTGCGCCTCTGCAGGTCTGCCGGCGCTGCCACCTGCCTCCTTCCCCGTGCATCTCCCCGTGTGAGGCAGAACAAAAGGCCTTGTGATGAAAAGCAGGAGTTCCTGTCCTACCTCTTCCCTCCCCAGTTCTGCTCCCCTGGAGGAGCCTGGTGACGGGCCCTGGGTTTTGCTCTTCTGGTGGGTGACCTCCAAGGATTAAATCAGTGGCCCTGATAGTTATCAATGGCTTATGGCATTAGTGGGGTGTAAGAGAAGCAGAGCTCCTCCTCTTTGTCCCCAGTTCCTGGCACAGAGCTCCTAAGACTCTTGGAATTTCCTGAGTGACAGGAATGACTTGTTATTCATATTGAGCCCTTTTTGCTCACACAGGACTTTAAGCTGATAAGGTCACATAGAGGGGCCCCTAGATAGACTCAGGACGGGGCCCATCACCAGAGTAATGAGAGAGTTGGACCGTTCATTCCCAGCCCTGACCTCCCAGTGCTGACGGCCCATCCTGCTGGTACCACCTGGGGCTGGCCCAGCTGCCATTGGGCCTCCCCTCCATCCAGTCTGCCTCCTGTCCTCCTCCTACTGGTCTCCATGTCCCATTCATGCCCAGAACACCAGGCTCCACCACTGTGTCTTCCCCAAGGAAGGAATTTGTATTGTCTTGAAATCTGGGATGTTCTTGAGGTCCCTTGAGTATCCCCGTCTAGTGGAAATGGAAGGCTTTAAAATTCTCTAGTAGCCACATAACAGTGAAATGAAGCAGGTGTCATTAGTTTGACTAATACATTCTGTTTCATCCAACATACCCAAAGTGTTAGCCTTCTGATCTGGCCCGACCTGGCATTCCTTACAAAGGTGTGTCACCTTCCATCTTGGTGCTAGCTTTTGGGTTGTAGTGGTCAGGGCACATGCCTGGGTTGTGGCCTCGATCCGCAGCATGGGGCTTGCAGGAAGCAGCTGGTCAGTGATTCTCTCTCCTCATTGATGTTCCTCTCTCTCTCCCTCTCCCTTCTTCTCTAAAATAAATTGAAAAATCATATTAAAAAAACAACAACCCAAAACTCAACATTAAAAGCAACAGGTACAATCATATTGTATTTTATACAGCAGGTTTTCACCACTGGCTTCCACCCTTGTGTTAATTTCTGCTGTGGGGTCAGCTCATTGCTTTATACGCGCGTGCTCACACGCACACACATGCACACGTGCACCAGCTGGGGTGGGTGAGCCCTCAGGCCACTGATAGGGGTGTATCATCAGGAAGAGAGCAGAGGAGCCTGCTGCTCTCACCACGGCCCTGCTCGGCCACCACGTTTGCTTTGCACACTCACGTGCAGAAGGGTGCGTCAGGCACCGAGAGGCTGGGCTGGGCGCATACAGATGGTCCAAATACTGAGACTCCTGTGGGAGAGACGGTGGAGAGCAGGTTCTGTGAGCCCGGGACTCACAGGAGAACGGCTCCAGCAGTCACAGCCACCTGACTCGGGGATGGGGCCAGCTCTCCACGTGTCTCCCCCAAGGGTGGGCCCCACAGGGTGCTGTGCACAGGGAACTTCTGGAGGCCTCTGTGCTTCTAAGACAGGCCTTTGGCGACTCCATCTGCATAAGGCCCCTCTTCAGCTGGGCAGGTGTGAGGTGGCTGGGAAACGATGGCCTACAGGTGCTGGGTCTGTGGCTCTGTGTATTGATGTCAGCTGCCCTCCTGGCTCAGACTCCAGGACGACAGGACCCAAGCCCTTCCAGGCTGAGGTTTGTAGGTGATAGCCTGTGCGCATCCCAGCCCTGGCCTCATAGCCCTTCTGGTTTCTGTTGTCATGCGAGGCACACGTTCTCCAAATAGGTTTTATAGGTGAATGAAGAGAAAGCTGGTTCGCTCTGAGAAAACGTAGCTTGGGGGCAGGTGACGGCCTTCCCATCCCCATCAGGAAAGGAGGGGACGGTCGGCCAGGGAGGACACGCGGGTAGCAGCTTCTTAGGCACCTGTTTAGCCGAAGTGTAATTTGCACACAGCGCCCAGCTCCCCCGTGTGCAGCATGAAGAAGTCCCGAGAGGTGGCTCACATGTGTTCACTGGCAGCCGGATCAAGATGCAGAACGTTGCCAGAGGAGCCCACTGCTTTCAACACGGCTGGCATGGCTCAGTGGTTGAGCGCCAACCTATGAACCAGGAGGTCATGGTTTGATTCCTAGTCAGGGCACATTCCCAGGTTGTGAGCTTAATCCCCAGTGTGGGGGGTGAAGGAGGCAACCAATCAGTGATACTCTCTCATTGATGTTTCTATCTCTCCTTCTCCCTTCCTTTCTGAAATCAATAAAAATATATTTTTTAAAAAGACGCAGAACGTTAGCCGGGTGGGGGCTTTGGTCCTGGGAAAACAGACACATCTACCCTGCCTTGCTTTCATTAGCTCGTTCTTGTGCGGTTTAATGAGGAAATGCTCCCTAAATCCTCATTTGAATGGATGAGTGAAGTGCTTGAATGGAGTAATTTTTGAACCGTTCAAAGACCCAAGTATAAACATGGTGGTAATAACAGAATCACTTTATTTCACTTGTTGACTGAGCAAACAGCTCTTATCTCCTCGTTGTGTGCAGAGCGTTCCACTGGGGACCACGTTGAGGGGGGATGTAGGCGGGGGGAGGGGTAGGAAAGTTTCCAGTTGAAGGAGGACCGTGTCTTGTCTTTTCAGGTAGATGGAGCTACAGACAGCGGGAGAATGCGAGAAAATGAGAAACTCCTTAGCTAGCTTGGATTTCCTGCTGTTCTTCCTGCTTGGGCTTATGTGTTTGTTTCTGTATGAAATAAAGCTGTGTTTTCTTTCCCTGGAATATATCTGTCTTAGTCTGTTCAGGCTGCTATAATGAAAATACCACAGACTGGGTGGCTTAAACTACAAGCATTTCTTTTTCATGGTTCTGGAGGCTTTGCTGGGGAGCCAAGGAGGTGTGTCCTCCCCCGCTCAGACCCCTGGGAGTCGCATTTAATCCGGACGCCACACTCTGGAAGGAGACACGTCATAGCCATCGAATGAGCAGGATGCCACAGGAAGAGCCAGGGCCTTCACTTTGGAGAAGACCCCGTGTTATGTTGATTTGGGAGGGCCGGCTCCAGCAGAGGCTGGCTGGAGGCTGATGGCGGGAAAGAGGACCAGGGTGCATATATGGCTCGGCCTGTGGCTCAGACTCCAGTGGGTTCTCCAGACAGAATCTGCCTGAGGGCCCTTCTCCATGCTGGGTGTGTCCAGGGCGTCCCAGCACCCTCACCAGACATGGGTGACATGCCTGGGTGGGGGTGCGGTGGGGGTTAAATTCTAGTAACCCCATCAGATGGGGGAGGCGAGAGCCTTGGCACAGGCGGGACAGGGTTGGGTGTTGATGGGGCAGCTTGGGTTTGGCTGAGGTGGTTCAGGGAGGTGATGGCCAGAAAGCTGCCCTCCCACTCCCAGGGTGAAGCTACTGGTGGGCCGGTTTCCTGGAGAAGGGAAGAGCAGGTGGGAAGTGGAGAGGGGGTGGGTGTAGCTTATGGTGCATAGTCTCCAAGAGTCTTGGTGTCCCAGAGAGGCATATTTTGTCCCAGAACAGGGAGGGGCCGTCATCCCGTCAGTGTGGCAGGGAACTTCTGGAGGCCTCTGTGCTTCTAGGACAGGCCTTTGGCGACTCCATCTGCATAAGGCCCCTCTTCAGCTGGGCAGGTGTGAGGTGGCTGGGAAACGATGGCCTACAGGTGCTGGGTCTGTGGCTCTGTGTATTGATGTCAGCTGCCCTCACCCGGCGGGTACATTGAAACTGCTGAGGTCCAGGCTGCCTGCCCCCCAGGCTTTCCAGGGGCCCCTGTGCAGCCGATGGAAATCATTCGCTGGGCGAGCATGGGCCCCCCTCGTACACTGATGTAGGCTCTCCCCCACACGTTCTTCCAAACACCGAGGCCCCGACAGAAGACTGAACAGTGTCAAAGAAACAGCCTCATTGCAAAAGCAACCTTTTAAAATTCATTTTTGAGTAAATGATAATGCAATTAATAAATATCCATTGGGCAGGTGGAGAATTTATTTGTAATTGCTTTATGTGAATTTTTCCTGCTTGATTTACAGTCTAAACCAGTGGTTCTCAACCTTGGCTGCACATTAGAATCACCTGGGAATCTTTTTAAAATCCTGATTCTGTTTCTTTGTTATGGGGTGGGGCCACAACATTAGTAACAAAGAAACAGAATTTCTGGAGGATGAGCCCCAGAAATCAGGATTTTAAAAAGATTCCCAGGTGATTCTAATATGCAGCCAAAGTTGAGAACCACTGGTCTAAATGTTTCTGATGAACTTTGAATTTTGAAGATTTTTTTTCTGTGTTTAAGCAAATGATGTCTGCTAACTAGATAACGACGGTTTTCCTGTGTATATAGCAATATACTTTATATATGTACACCATGGGCTTTGACTTTGAAATTTAAAAAAATGTATATTCAAATAATGTAAGACAGCACTGAAGCTAAGTAAGAAAAAAGATGAACCAATATCTAGGTTAATTTATAATACATCATAAATATATAAAATTATATTTAAGCTTTAATTGTAGACTCACATGCAATAAAAATATACATTTTAAAGCGATATAAAGGAGGTGCAGATTGAGATACTTAAATGGAAACCTCGTATTTTTTAGGCTTTTAGTATTTGAGCTTACTGGAGAGGCAGAATAACAAGTACTTACATAGTCTTTCAGATGCTGCCCCCTTCTGGTGATTAAAATGATTCTAATACTGGGTGTTCTTAACAGCACATAGGCATTCCGATTTTCCCCCTGGTTTAGATATTTTTATTATTCAACCTGGAAAAGCAAGGTGGAGTCAGCTGTGGTCTCTCTTCCTCCGCCCCTCTCCTCCTCCATGAGATGCAGGGGTCACTCTCTGGTCTCTCTGCTGTTCTGACTCTTTACAGGAGAATATTTCCTCTACAGCTTATTTTCCTCTGTCCTGCCTTCACCCAATACCTGAAGCACCTCTGTGGGCTGGCATTGTATGAGACTTGCTAGTAGCACTTGGGCTCTTTTAAAGAAAAATTGAGAATATGATGCGGAGTTTTCCAGATTACTATTTTTTTTATGACATAAACATGATTATAAGAACATCAAAATAACTTTGAAAGAAATTTAGTCTCACCTGAATCCACAGGAGGTGGCTGGAGGCAGGACCCCAGGCTGACCATTGACGAGGAGGAAGAGGGACATCTGTGTGTCCGGGCTCCTGGGCATTGGGTGATGATGGCTCAGGTGAGACAGGTGTGGAACCTGGAGGAGCCTCTTTCAGGCCTGAGGACCTGGCTCAGATTTCCCCAGGAAGGGGCAGCCGTGAGTAAGTGAGAGGGACGTGAAAGTGCCGCCCAGGTCCCTGGGGGAGGGGGGAGGAAGCCAGGCATTTTTGGGGGTCAACCAGCTTGGTTAGGACTCACAACCAACGCCTTGTTGGGCTCTTCACTAATTCTTAGAGCTGACACTTCTTAGAAAATCCAGCTTCTCTGGGGGAGCTTGCCCTGGGGAGGGCAGAAAGGGTGACATTAACCCCAGCACCCCATGTCCAGTGTACACAGAAATACATCTCAGAACGGAAATGGTGCTGAAGTCTGGAAGTCAGGTTCGCTATTGCCTTCATTTGCCTGCCCAGATTGTGTCAATTTTGTTAAATACATAGAGCATTATTTATAACTAATGAAGCAGTGCTATGTAGACTCGTCAGGACCGATTATTTTAAAACGGAAGCCTGGACTTTTTTGGGGACTTGTTTTCAGCAGCCACCGGTAGGTGGAGGGAGTGAGACGGGTAAGCAAAGGCCAGCTTGGAGCCGGTGTAAACCCATCGCTCACAGAGCTCACTAATAAATCCCTGCTGGTGCAGCTGAGATGTCTGTAGGCGGGGTGATTTATGTGAAATTCACCTGCCTCAGCTCTGAATCATTGCGGACAGCTGGTAGAGGAAATGGCCCGGCGCTCCTCGCTCCACAGCTTCATGCTTACTTTGTGCAGACACAGAAGTAGCTTTTACTGTCTTATATTCATCATTCTTGGATTGTCTGGTGATAAACACAAAATTAGTAAGTTTAATGCAATGACATGAGAAGGCACCACTTGACTTTACACATGGCAGGTGCTTTTGCTGTCCCCGGTCGCCCCCTGGGTGTGACTGCTGAGGTGAACGGGTGGCCGGGCTCTGTGTGTTTGGTGTACTCCCTCCTCGGGCTGTGAGACAACTGAGTTCCCCTGCTGCCTCTGTTGGATTCATGGCAAAGTCTTTGGTTTTTAGGCAAAGTAATTTTTTTCTTAGATTTTAATCAAAATGAAAACACATGTATCCCCTGAAAGTTGCTGAGAACGAGTCCATTGGTGGCCTTTGGGAAACTGGTTGGGTGCTTCCTAGTGAGTATTGATCAGCCTTCACTTTTCATGCATTGCCCATTAAGATCAAGACACCACATTTAAGAAGTAAAGTTACAGGGCCCGGCTGGTGTGGCTCAGTGGTTGAGTGTTGACCTATGAATCACGAGGTCATGGTTCGATTCCCGATCAGGGCACATGCTTGGGTTGCAGGCTCGATCCCCAGTGTGGGTCGTGCAGGAGGCAGCCAATCAATGATTTTCTCTCATCATTGATGTTCCTATCTCTCTCTCCCTCACCTTCCTCTCTGAAATCAATAAAAATGTATATTTTTTAAAAAGTAAAGTTATAGGAAACTTGGATTTGTCAGAGACCTTGCATTTGAGCAGATAGAACCTTACACAGGCGAAGAAGCCCTTGACAAATGACGGCAGAGCCCTGGCAGGTGAGGGGGTGGGGAATTGGGAGGGTGTTGCCACTGCAGACAGGACATGGGGAGCCCTCTGCCTCATTCCGGGAGCAAAAGCCCAGGCAATTGTGTGATGCTTCAGGCAGGCGGCCTGGGGGCCCAGGAGGAGGGAGAGACTCACTGAGGACCCTCCTTGTCCCTAGAGAGTTGCTCCCTCTTCGGGAGCCTCAGGTCCCCATGGAGGGAGGGAAGATTTGTTTTCTCATTTGTGGGCAGGGAGATGAACCATGGCCCCATTACCCTCACTGGCTGTGTGCACCAGAGGAGTGTTTTTATTTTAGAAGCACGTGAAAAACGAATTCTTCACTTACTGGTCTAAATATTTGGGGCTGTGGATGGGCTCAGTTGCTCTAAATATTTGGCCGGTGCAGTAAGCGGGAGCCTGTCTTCCTTTGTTGACCTCTCCCTGTGTGGTAGTTTACACAGATGAGCTCACTGTTTTCTTCCAGCAGGTAAAAATACACTCACTCAGATGTCTTTGGATGCCAGACCAAATCAGTTTGAAATGCTCTCTCTGTTTGTACTTGGGGATAACTTACTTAAAGCCAAAATGGAAACTTCTCACTGCTTCTGGAGGGCATTCCAGTTTATTGCAGCTGAGTCTTTCCTCATGTGCAGGTGTCTGTGCTCTGCAGGTGTCTATGTTGTGCAGGTGTCTGTCTTGTGCAGGTGTCTGTTGTGCAGGTGTCTCTGTTGTGCAGGTGTCTGTTGTGCAGGTGTCTGTTGTGCAGGTGTCTGTGTTGTGCAGGTGTCTGTGCTCTGCAGGTGTCTATGTTGTGCAGGTGTCTGTGTTGTGCAGGTGTCTATGTTGTGCAGGTGTCTGTGTTGTGCAGGTGTCTATGTTGTGCAGGTGTCTCTGTTGTGCAGGTGTCTGTTGTGCAGGTGTCTGTTGTGCAGGTGTCTGTGTTGTGCAGGTGTCTGTCTTGTGCAGGTGTCTGTCTTGTGCAGGTGTCTGTGTTGTGCAGGTGTCTGTGTTGTGCAGGTTTCTGTGTTGTGCAGGTGTCTGTCTTGTGCAGGTGTCTGTTGTGCAGGTGTCTGTGTTGTGCAGGTGTCTGTGCTCTGCAGGTGTCTATATTGTGCAGGTGTCTGTGTTGTGCAGGTGTCTATGTTGTGCAGGTGTCTGTCTTGTGCAGGTGTCTGTGTTGTGCAGGTGTCTGTCTTGTGCAGGTGTCTGTGTTGTGCAGGTGTCTGTCTTGTGCAGGTGTCTGTCTTGTGCAGGTGTCTGTCTTGTGCAGGTGTCTGTATTGTGCAGGTGTCTGTGCTCTGCAGGTGTCTGTCTTGTGCAGGTGTCTGTGTTGTGCAGGTGTCTGTGTTGTGCAGGTGCCTGTGTTGTGCAGGCATGGGTGCTCTGCAGGTGTCTATGTTGTGCAGGTGTCTAGTTGTACAGGTGTATATTTTGTGCAGGTGTCTATTTTTAGCTGCTGAAGGTGTGTGAACTGGAGGAAGTTACCCCGGGTGGCAGGTGTGTGTGTTCTCTTCCTGTCCCAGTGTTGCCCAGGAGGAACTGGATGGCAGGGAAGTGGTCTCTGCTTTTTGCTGTACTGGGTAGAGTGGGTGGGGGTACCACTGAGTGAACTGTGTGCTTTAATTGGCCAGACAGATGACCACAAAGTCACATGAGGCTTTGCTCCACGGCTACAAAAAAAAAAAAAAAAAAAAAATCCCCACCAACTCAGGATCTGTGCAAAGTGGTCCCTCAGCTTTGGGAAGCTACCATGACTTTGAGCCCCGTGCATGGCTTGCGTGCCTCCAGAACCTTCTGGAAATTGGCTTCGAGAGCCTGTTCACCACCCCTAAGACAGAAACCTGCAAACAATCGATTAAAAATTGATCAAAGGGCTTGACTAAACATTTTCCCAAAGAAGACATACAGATAAATGGTTAATACGGACACGAAAAGACGCTCATCAGGGAAATGCCAACCAAAACACTTTACTAGGTCACAGTCATGCCATTTGCTTACATCCTCTGTGGCTGCTTTCAGCAGGTGACATTGGAGAGTTGAGGAGTTGCAACAGAGACCTGCGTGATATGGTTGTGTCTCTTGGCCTGAAAAACCTTAACTGTTTACTCTCTGTGCTTGACAGAAGTTTGCCAACCCTGCTGCGCCCCCCTCCCACCTCCTCGCCTGCCAGCTCCCCCGCTTCCCCGCTCCAGCGACACTGACCTCTTCGCTCTCCCCACAGTGTGCCAGCCTCAGGGCTTTCCTCCAGCTCTGCCCTCTGCCAGGAGTGCCCTTCCTCTCCAGTTCTCACTTCCTTCAGGTCTTGCTCATCTCAAACTCTCACTGGGCCACGGTCAGTGCTGTGACGGGTCCTCCATCCTCCCCCAGGCCCTCGTGTTCTCTGTTTTCCAGCGCAAACCGACATGGAACAGGCTTCTAACTACGCGTTGCCAGCCTGTCCACCGCTGCGGGCCTGTGAGCTCCCGGGGACGGGGGCTCGGTCTCTGTGGGCCCTGATGTGTACCGACCGGTTCGTCCTGCTCAACTCGTGTTTGTTGAATGACTTAATGTAGAATAGATACTATGCAATTTAAGTGCTTAGAGAGGCATGGGTCACAGGGTCAACTCGTAAAACCTGTCTCTGTGGTTAGTACATACCCCATAAGGCAGTTGTGATTACTGCCTACTCTTTTGTGTATAAAAAAACATAGATTCTGCAAGTATGGAACGGGTCAGTGGTTTTTTTCCCTTAAGGAAGTAAAAGAGTATCCTTTTGCTTGACAGTGAAAAAAGTGTATCTTCCTATTCATGTGCATGAAGTATTTTCTCAGATCTGCAAAGTCCTGCTTGTAAACGTTTTGGCCGTGAGATGTGAGCACTAGAATTCTTGCTACTTCATGAATCTGTTTGGTTTTATCCCACGTGTGAGAAGGAGGCACGTTGAGTGGCTGCCCAGGTCTAGGTGGGGCCCGCTGCACGTGCCCCGCACACGTTTCTGTGGGAACACCACGCGGCTCCCTCTGCCCTCCCGCTTCCACAGGACGGGGGCCACATTCCAGCCTCGCTCCCCGAGTCCCTGTTCCTGCTGTTTTTGGAAAGTTTACTATTAATAGATCCCTTATCTAAGAATCTGGATAAAAAATCTGCTTAGCAGTTGGATCTCGTTAAAAGCTCTCCAGCCATGCAATTGGGTTGTTTGTTCATTTTTAACAATTTTTATTTTAAGATAAATAGAATCATTGCCCTCAGAACTGAGGTCACCTCCAGCTGCAGAACTTGGCATTAGGAACAGAACTAAAAACGTTGGGTTCAGATTTATCGTTCCTTCTGGAATTGGTATATACAAGGAGTAGTGCTCATCACTTCACTCTTTATGCTCGTTTCTTTTGTTTTGGGGTCAGGTTGCACATTTCTATTTCTTCTGGCAAATACTATTAAATAATAATAAAAATGATCCGTGGGGCTGACATGGCCTGAATGCTTTCCGCGTTTTGGGAACCGCGCTGTGCATTTCGCGTTTATCATCCTCATTAATCCCATTGTTGTTAGCCCCATTCTACAGATGAGGCAAGTTGAGCTCAGGGACTTTGTAACTGTCCCCAGGCTGCACAGTGCACACGGATAGAGGATAGAGCTGAATTTCACTGCGTGCCTCTAATCCTAGAGCCTGTGCGGAACCTCTTTGTGCTCATCATTTCACACCATCTCATTTTTATCACTGCTCATTGTTTCCTTCGTGCAGTGTTGCCAAGTGCAAATAGTCAAGACACCCCAAGGGAGAACATAAGGGAAGCAGCCTTTGAAAGATAGAAGCACATTTACGAAAAATTAAAAAATTTAGATTTATTCTGCATCAGTAATTGGGAGGCTGGGAAGATGTCGCTTTCTAAAAATTGCCAGCTCTGTGCAGTCAGCACATTCTTGTTGTGCAACAATTCTTCTCAACCAGCAATCAGTCCGTGACTCTAGGATTTCAGCCACAGATCTCCGGAGCTGAGGAAGCCGTGCACACCCTCCTGGTCCGGGTTACCATGGTAACACGCAGCAGCATCTTCCTCCCGTGGTTGTTCATGGCGCTCCAGTGGTTTAAACACTGCAGACACAGCGATGTGTTTGCCTGCTGGGATTCTGTGGGGTTTTTTCTTGCTATTTTTAATTTTCTAGACTTTCTCTAATAAGCATGTGTTTTAGAATTAAAACAATAAAACAAGCAAGTATGTTTATGTGTCTGCAGAAAAGAATTCTTTGGACACTGGTAACTATTCCTTGTTTTCCCAAATTGGCCATTTTCCAAGCCTTTCGTAGGTGCAAAGTGAGGCTTCTGCTGTGGCCAGTTGCTCGCCTGCCGTCAGTCACACTTGGCACACTGTCCAGATGTGTTTACAGCTGCTCAACCAACCCCCTTTTTTTAACCTCTTGGTGGATCTGGTGCGGGCGGCAGGAGGGGGGGCTGGGGGCTCTCGGAGAGCTGATAATGTGTCAGTTTTCAGTGAAGGCAGAGCTGGTTTGCACAAGGTGGATGTAATTCACCCTTTAGCCCTCTCTCTTCTAATGGGTTTGGGGGTGGGGGACAGAGCAGTGTCACTGATGGGGACACAGTTACTGGTGCCATGCAGTTTTAAAGTAAGAAATAGTGCTTGTAAATTATAGTTATTTACAAACCTGTGTCACATGCATTATCTCATTCGTCCAGTGAGGCTGGGAAGTCAGAAGAATGGTGTTAAATTCTTATTTGCATCCTGTGGGTGACGCCACAGGGTCAGGTGGCTTTTCCCAGGTTCCTAAGTGCAGAGCTGGGACCAAAGTGAGTTCCCGTGTCTCTAAGCACAGAGCCACCTCTTCCCGACCCTGGGCAGTCCCCAGCCATGCAGGGGAGGATCCCAGGTGAGAAATGGGAGATTTTATAGAGTAGAAGACCAAGGCATGATTTAGCCAATGGATACCTGGGTTCCAGGTATTCCACTGTATTCCTAAAACAGTGTGCTGGGATCAAGTTTATCTTCTTACTCATGGAGTCCAGCTTGTTATGTGGAAATATGGCTGCTGTTCTATGGAATTGCATTTGTCTGTATTTAGTGCTCTCTGCAGGCAAAAGGGGACACACAGAACCCAGGGCAGGAGGAACCCATTCTAGGGGCCACAGGGGGACTCTCTGGGAGCCTGCAGGCCTGGCTGTTGACTGACGGAGGCTTCACCTGTTACCTGGAGGGGCTGGTCTCCAAGTCATGTGAGAACCCTTCAGCTGGCAGGCTGTGGGGGACAGATTTGAGTCTCCCCCAGAACTCTGTGTAGGTCCAGCTCCCAGGCGGCGTCCTGGAGGCTTGCTTGCCTCCCAGGTTCTAGGACGCGGTGGTGGGAACATTCTTTGAGGTTGTATTAGTACTTTAGAATTTTTAAAGAATAGATAATATCTAGATGTTGAAATGCACCCAGGTGTTCTCAGCGTTAGAGATGCCCTGAGTTGAAGGCCCCTGCGTCCCGGGTGCAGGGTGGCGGGTGCAGACCGCCCTGCACTTGGTAGGGCGCCTTGGTGTAGGGGTTGCACAGCTGGTCGGGGCTTTGGACTGGGTCTCCTGCACACAGACGGCGAGGCTCTTAGTTTCACTCTTGTATTTTGGGCGTCATGTGGACTTCTCTGGAGCATCCCTGTTTTGGCCTCAGGGTTATTGCTCTGCCTGGTGCACATCTAGGCCCCTTCTTACTCTCACTGCCCTGCCGGAGACCTTCGCAACCAGAGCTCGCTGGCTGTGTTCTGGAAAATTCCATGGTGTGTGTTTTTTCCCTTGTAATATGACTCTGGGAAGAGACCCACTGGTTGGAGTTTCCAGCTAAGAGGCTTGGCCGGGATTCACTGGGCGTGACCCTCGGGAGGTGGCACTGTCCCAGGGCACTGGGATGCTCAGGGAGGGCACAGTCAGGCCGCTGCCTTGCCTGCTGCTCGCTGTGGGGCAGGTCTCATGTGCCCTCCCAGTGTGCCCGGCCCTCCATCTGGATGAGTTGGGGGGGGGGGGGCATGGGGAGCCATGGTGCTCTGAGAGGTTACACGGTTAGGTGGCTCCTCCAAGGCCACAGACCCAGAAAGGATGGAGCCGGGACAGGAATAGGGGTCCCTGATTCCTGAGGCTCTGCTGCTTTGGCTGCCAAACAAAGACTTGTCAACCTTTTACTTATTTATTTTTGTGGGATAGAGGGGAGCAATTTTCTATGAGTTGTAACTGACCGGAGACCTTGAGGTCAGTGTGATGAAGGCCTGGGAGAAGCGGGACAAAACAAAAGCCATGTTAGGACGTCAGGGAAGGTACCCTTTCTCGCCACTCTCCAGGTAGCCCCCTGACTGCGCACGTTGATAATAATCACAGGAATTGTAGTAGATGCAGTAAAGCAGTAATAATAATAACAACAACAATAACCCTGCCGATGTGGCTCAGTAGTTGAGCATCGACCTATGAACAAGGAGGTCACAGTCTGATTCCCAGTCAGGGCGAATGTCCAGGTTGCAGTCTTGATTCCCCAGTGTGGGCATGCTGATTGATGATTCTCTCTCATTATTGATGTTTCTGTCTCTCTCCCTTCCTCTCTGAAATCAATAAAAATATATCTAAAAAGTAATAACAATAATAAGAATAGAAATAGAAGGGCCGATGTAAAGGGCCACAGAGAAAGGAAGTGGTGGTTAAGTTCTGCTTAGAAGTGACTGTGCAGAGCTGTGTCATTCTGAAGCGTGCTCATTACAGAGCGCTTGGTGGTTTCCGTTCCTCCTTTCTCACTTCTGGTGGTTCTCTTTCTCCATGTGTGGGGAGATTTGTGGTCAGGTCCTAGTGAGGCAGCCATCTGAGCCGTTTTCCTTGATCCTGATTATAGTCCTAAACCGGCTATGGGAACATAGCAGTGGAAGCGACTGGTGAGGAAGCTGTACACCTGGACCCTGAGCCTGCTCCTGTCCTGGCTCGGACCCTGGGCTGGCCCCGCACCTGGGCTCCGCCCCATCTCTGCAGCCGGAAGCAGACCCAGCGAGGCCCATGTTCTCTCCAGCTGTGGGCACCGTGGTTCCTGATGCCGCTTCTGTTTATCCTTCTGTTGCTAAGCCTTGGTTTCCTCTGTCTCAGCCAATGGCAGCTGCTGCTTTTTATATGACGTAAAAAGCCAGTCTTTCCTGTTACAGAATACTATGCAATCAAAACTCAAACAGGCTTGTAAACATAGACACGCATCTCCATTTAGCCAGGGTGTGATCACTGTGCAGGCCCTTCCTGCATTCCACCTGCTGGTGTTCACCAGAGCACCCGACCCTGTTCAGGGCTGACACTGTGGAGCCCATGGCCACAGACAGACAGGGTGCCCAGCTTGTCACCACCTTCGGCATCAGCTCCGGCCCAGCTTCCACTCCTCATCTGTGTTGATGCCACTAGCTGATGAGCCACAGCCATGCTTTGCGCCCTGCCCGAGCCGACCCTGTTCCCCGCTTCACCGAACATAGCCCAGGCTTCCGAGCAGGATCTGCCATGCTCTGGCGCCCAAGCGTCCGAGTCCACCGTGTCTCGGCTCCGGCTGCCGTGAGAAAGTACCACAGGTGGAGGCTTAGCCAACAGACACTGGTCTCACAGTTTTGGAGGCTGGAGCCCAGGATCAGGGTGCCAGCGTGGTCAGGTCTGGTGAGGCCTCTCGTTCTGGCCTGCAGAGGGCGCCTTCTCACTGTGTCCTGGTATCTCACCAGGTAAGGGGACTGATCCCATCTTGTGGCCCCTCCCTCATGACCACATCTAACTCTAATCACCTTCCAAAAGCCCTTCTCCAAATACCACCACACTGTGGGGTTAGGGCTCCCACATATGGATTTGGGGGGACACTACTTCCTCTCACATTCTGTCTGCAATCTGACGTCCTCAGGTGCATGCTCTGCTCCTGGGGTTCCCTGCCCTGTTCCCCAGTTTCTTTCCTGCTGTCTCCTGCCTGGACTCCTCTCCCAGCATCTCAGAGGGCTGCTCAGGAGGAGTGGTTCACTGACCCTAGTTGGGATTCTTCCAAAGAGCCGCCTTTGGAACCTAAACCCAGCACCACCCTGTGCAGCCTGCAGGCCACTTCCTCCAGGCCCCCTGGCCATGCCAGCTCCCATGAGGCTGTGCCCCTGCTGGGCTGGTGCGATGACCATCTGCTGCTCCGAGGGGAGGACTCTGCCCTTGCTTGGGCCTCTCCCCTCTTCCCACGGCCCAGCTTAGGGGCCACCCCTTCAAGCTGTTCCCAGATCCCCTTCTTGGCAGCTGAAAGGTTTGGTGCCCTGGTGACCCATGTAGCACTTTGGGGTCAGAGTCTCCCTTTCCGATTGCAACCTCTTTGAGAGCAGGAGCCTGCAACTGACTGAAGGACCAAAACCATGTTCATGTTTTCGTGTCCTGGTCGTCTCCTGGTCCAGCCTCAGGGCTTCCATGATGTGTGAGTGTGTTTATGGAGCCGACCTTTGCAGGAGCAGTTTGCCCGGAGCTGCCTGCAGGGGTGAGAGCTCAGGGTGGGGGTGGGTGGGTCGAAGCCGTGGTTTTCATGCTGTGTAGGTAACTGGGTGCTCAGGCCTCAAATACGGATTGAGTCGTAATCAGAGAACTCGTCTGCGAGTGTGTCTTGAGCAGGAGTCGAAGGCTGGCCTGGCTGCTCAGTGATGAGCAGGAGACTGGACCAGTGATAAGGAACTGTGTCGATACCCAACAGCTAGTGTCCAAAGTACGAAATTGAGTTTCTGTTCAAACCTAGAGTTGGTGGACATGTCTTCATTTCTTTAAAGAGCTTTCACTAGTCATAAATATGATTTGAATTTCTCTACCTCTGTCGGCATTTTCACATAAATATGTTTGCGTGTTAGACAAAGAAACCATCCCTCTTCTGTCCCAGCGTTAGAACACATGGTCACTGTTCTGTCACATGTTTGTGGGTCTGTCCTTCGGGGGCTGAAACCACATCCCCGGCTGCTGGCCAGAAACCAGGGTACAGAGGGCCTGCCCCTCGGACTTCATCGGTGTTGATGTTCATGGTAATAATTATGCAAAATTATTCTGGTCTGCGGCCTGCAGTCTCACTGGAGAACAGACACGCTTTATTTATTTTCTCATTGTCACCCTAATCCGAGCCCCATTTCAGGACTTTGTTTTCCAAATTGCTTGTTGTTTCATATTTTTCTCTGTGAGGCCTGTCGTCTGTTGCTGTGTTAGGGGGACTTTTGTGCTGGAGGGGAGGCTTGTACAGATGTGTCTTCCCATCTTGGTGGGACCTCAGGGTGCTGGCTAATTGATTGCACCTCTCACAGCCCCAAGCTGGTGCCTCTGGGTGGTGGCCTGTGTCAAGGGGGGCCCAGACGCCCTTTCTTACAATATGATGCCTGTGAACGCAGGAGCTGCAGTAAATAATTCATGTCGCTGGGGCTCCTGCCTCTGGTAATGAGATCTCAGGGGCCAGGCCTTGAGTGCCGACCCCCCAGACGATCTGTGAATTGGTCTTTGCCTTGGTGCTTATTCACACTGACAGATACACACTTCCTCGCTAATTGCGTTCAGGTGCTGAGGGAGCTGAGCTCCCCTTTGTGTGGGTTTCCCTTCCAGTCCCCGAACCGACACTCCGGACGTTAGTGTAAGAGGCCTCGTGGTTCAGGTGGGCAGAATTCGGGAATTCTCAGCCCCACATCCGGGGTCACTGGGGTGTGGTGGCCGTGCTGCATGGGGTGGACACACACAGAGCCAGGCTGATCTCTCCCCGGCACACGTGCCACGCCTGTTTCTGCCTGGGGCTCGCCCTGCCAGCCACTGGGCTCTGGGGGACGTATGAGCCCACATCTCTGATCCCAGCTTCTGCCTCCACCTGAGACTCTTGGCTCAGGTGGTTTTGGTGTCCTTTCATCTTATGAACACCCTGCGTTCTTGTTGGTGGGCAGGTAGGTGGCATTGACCCTGCTTCCCAAGGCGAGGTGAGCTAATGACTCTCAGTTGCATTTTGAAATAGTTTTACATTTAATACTCTTCCTATGGGATTTTGAGGCCAACAGTTCAGCAATGTAAGGCCATTAATTGGAAAATTCATTTTACAAGAAAATGGGTTCTGCCTTGTAACCCAAACTTGTTTGCATTTAGTGTATGTTGCAATCCCTGCCCCCCAGACCTTTCAGCTTCCTTTAGTGGGATGTATTACGCCTGTTTTCATCGAAGCTGTGGGTCCAGAAGCCAACAGAACGCTGTTCCCCTGAAGGAGGTGAAGGCTGGCAAAAGAATTCCCAGCTAAGCAGGAAAGCATGCTTGCCCCTGGACGGTCCTACCCCTCCCCCCCCTCCCCCCCCCCCCCCCCCCCCATTCTTCCGTAAAATCTACCAGAAACTGTAAGGAAAGGAAAAAAGGAGACCATATCACAGGTAAATAGAACCAGGTGATCGCATGATTAAAGAAGCATTTAAAATAAACTGGTAATTACTTTAAAATATTCCTTTGTGAATGTCCCTAATTGGTGCAGCCCTCCCCATAGGACCTCCAGTTCAAGGCATTGGTGAGTAGAGGCAGTAATTAACAGTGAATTAGCATATCACATCACGGTGTGTCCGCAGGAGTCCTTACCCATCTGCCGCAGGGAACTGGGGTGACACCTGGCCAGCAGCAAGAGTTCTTTGTCCTTTAGGAATGTATGGATGAGTCAGAATCTTCCCTATGATTTTCTTTCAAATAAGTAAGTAAATAAATAAATACAATATTATAATATATATAAAATATATATTCTGGTTAAATAATCATGAAAGTCCCTAAGTCCCATGCCTTGGTATCTGTTTGTTCATCCATCAAATATTTATTGAAGATCTGAGACTGCTGGTGAGTCAAAGCAAGCAAGGTCTTTGGCCTTGGGCATTTGGAGTCTTGAGGGAGAGGTGACATTGGCCAGGGTCACCCCAGGAACCATAAGTTAGCAGTGTGATCAGTGCTACTTAGGGGGCAGGAGGCTGGTGCTGGCGCAGGTGCCAGGAATGGGCTCAGGGAAGGGCTGAGCAGGTGGGAGTTAGCCCCAGGCCTGTCCTGCTTTAAGGCCTCAGTAGGGGTGGGAGTGCCCGAATCCCTGAGGGGAGCAGCTGAGCAAGGCCCGGTGATGGGAGGGGTGTATTGAGGAAGTGGAGGAAGGCTGTTGCTCAGAGGGTAGGGAATGTGAGAAGCATGGGGCGGGGTTGGGGGCTTTGCTCTTTATAAAGCCTGGGAGACTGGAGAACACTTTTACTTGTAGTGGGAGCATTGAAGGTCCCTACAGGAATGTGGGTCCCCTGCCCCTATCATGTGCATCCTGGCTTGGGATTTGGGATGTGCCAGGCATGGGGGCAGACACAGGTGTCCACAGGATTGGGGAAGAGGCTAAATCAGCCACCTCATTGTTCTCCATGAGGTTTTTTGTTTGTGTGGTTTTTTTTTTTTAATGTGAAATAGAATAAAACATTGGGTGCCATGATGTGTTGTCTTTTCCCATTTTCGTGGCCGCCTAGGATTAAATCTGATTCTGTAGCTGTTAATTGTTTAGCTCAGATGTTTTCTATACTTAGCGCACATGCCATATGTGATATCCTTATAACAAATTCAGTTCACTGGGCCTCAGCAATCCTGGGGCCAACTTCCCGACAGCCAAAGCCAAGTAAGCGTCTGCTGTGGGTGGCGTGCTCAGTACAGAACTCCATGCGAGGTGAGTGCTTTTCTGTTGGATTATCACTCTGATAAAATGTACATGGTAGTACCTTCCTATGTGAAGAGGACCAGAAGGGGAAGCATGGTCTCTGCTACTTCATTTGATCACAGGCAGGTGTTGTCACTTCCACAGTCCAGCTGTGGGGAGCCCTGTCCAGGGGAAGGTTCAGTCGTCCAGGGTCACATGACTGAGTCAGTGAACGGACTTCACAGGGCGTCCTGACCACAACACCCATCCTCCTTCTGTTCTGCCTCAGACTGCCTTTTAACTGACCCTACTGAGGAGCTGGCCGGGATCGTTAAAACGGGAAGAATCTCAAATGAACTAAAATTGGAAGGATCCCTTCCTTTACTCACAGCCTGAGCTGTGTTTTCAAAGCATTATCTCTCTAGTGGTTCTAGCCAGAGAGTTTATTACATTTTGCCTAAATTTATCCATGAATGTGACTAAAACCTGTGTCTGGCATTGCTCTCATCTCTGAGCCATTGTAACCTATTTTTTATGCCAAGAGAAAGTATTTTAAAGCAGCAGGGTCAGCTGTCCTCTGGTCCCCTGACTTCACAGGATAGCTATGCATTCTGCCTCTTGGGAGCTGGGTTATTGTGAAATTAGGTCAAATTATTGTTTTTCTCTTTTTTGCCTATAGCCATTCCAAAGATAGACTCCTTTCCCCAAAAACAAATTTTGAAAGTCCTATAGTCTTGGGATGGCCATCAAAGACAGGAAATGAAACAATGAGGTTTGCCTGACAAAATCTTTTGAACATCACAAGCACTTTAAGCAAAACTAAAAGGCAGATAGATAAACTGGGGAATATTTACAATATAGGACAAAGGATTGTCTTTTATATGTAAAGAGTTCTTATAAAACAATAAGAATAAGAAATTCTCCAACCAAAGGAAAGACACAGATTCATAAAGTAAATAAAGGGACAACTAGAAAAACAAATAAAACAATGAGGTGACTTTAATTCTACAGACTGGGTGGCTTACAAGTAACAAATTTATAGCTCACATTTCTGGAGGCTGGAAATCTGAGATCAGGGTGCCAGCATGGTCCCCTGAGGGCTGTCTTCCAGGCCTCAGACATCTTGTATCCTCAGAGAGAGAGAGAGAGAGAGAGAGAGAGAGAGAGAAAGAGAGAGAGAAAGAAAAACATCAATTGGCTGCCTCCTGCATTCCCTCTACTGGGGATTGAGCCTGAAATCCAGGCATGTACCCTGATGGGGAATCAAACCAGGAACCTCTTGGTATATGGAATGACCTTCGGCCAACTGAGCCACACCAGCCAGGGCTTTTAGGTCCTGTTATAAGACCACTCATCCCACTCATGAGGGCTCTTCCCTAATGAACTAATCACCTTCAAAGGCCCCACCTCCTAATGCCATCACTTGAGAGTTATAATTCAACCCAGGAGTTTTGGGGGCACACAAATTGTTTCATTAGTGGGAAGAATAGAAATTGGAACAGCCCCTCTGGAAGAAAAATTTGACAAAATGTAATAAAAGCCTTAAAAATGTACGTGGCCTTTGACCTGGCAGTTCCACTTCTGTATCAACCCTTACCCCTGGATTAATTCCACCCACTGACTGCAACACACCTGTGAGGCTGTAGAACCCTCAGAGGGTAATGGCTTCCACTGGGGGCTCTCCCTGCCCAGCTGTGGTCAGCTTGAGTGGACCTTTAATAAACACTTTTGCCCTGAACAGAATTTTAAAAATTAATAGTGAAAAGAAAAATTCTGAACATAAAACCTTAAAAAAAAAGATGCCTTTTCCTCTTAACAAAAGCTGGAGAAAGAAGCCCTGGTGTTGCATCATTGAAGCGAGGGGTGTGTATTGTGTAATTGTTAAATGCCATTATTAACTTCCCTAGAGATGCTTGTAAAGCGAACAAATGTGAATCTTTATGTATTACTATTTTTTTAAAACTTCGAATGAATTAAAAACTCGGAGTCACACCAGTTCTCCAGGGATTGGGCAGGGCTCCCGTTTACGAATTTGTAATAAAAAAGGGAAACATTTGCTCTCATTTTTGGCCTGCTGAAGTGGCCTGAGCAGGGGATTGCAGCTTTAATTTTAAGGATTAATTGTAATAGAGGAAAAAACCATTCTTAAAACCCAGAACAAGTAAGTGTGAGTAGATGAGGAACAACAGTCGAAAGAATATAATTTTTAAAAACTAGGTTAAAATGTCCAGAGAATTAAATTTGTTCTGTTCAAGGCACAGAGAGTTGCTCATTGTACAAACATGTTCAAAACGCTCCAGTGTAAGAGGCAGGGTAATGAGATTTAGTGGCTGAAACAATAAGGCCCCGGTCCACAGTGGGGTTGTTTGTAACATTGGCTTTTGAGTTATAATTTCTCCTGGTGACCTGGCTGCAGGTTTTGGTAGAAACATAGTTTACCTTCAAGAGGGATTTCTTGTTTTATTCTCTGAAAGCAGACTTGTTTTAGTAAGTGAATACAATGGCGAGTTTTAGGATCCGCATGAACCCACTTTTGAAGTTAAATAGCAAAACAGTGGTTTGGGAATCTGGGTCTCCGAGGTGGTGGTGTGGAGGCTGGGGGCTGGGGAGGGAGTTCAGTTACCTGAGTTAAGGAACTGCCATTTCTTGGAGCATCCACCAAATGTATGCATTTGTCTAATTTGGAGAAAAGCAGCACTTGGAAGGTTCAGGTCTTGATTTACTCACACATCCTCGGTTGCAGGGCTGCATTCATTGCCTTGTTGATGCACACCTTTTGCTTGCTTGTTGCCCCTGTTGCCGTTGTGATATGGACCTGTCAGTAACCGTGTTCTTGTTGGGACCTAGAGCCTCAGGGTCACGGGTGCTAGTCATTTCTGTCTGCTCAGGACTGAGCCACAGGGGCTGAAAAATTCCAGGAGGCTTTGGTGGGTGAGTTTCTGAACACATGGCTTTTGTGGGCTCCACACTTTCTCTGCCCAGTGAATACATTCTGTTATCAGGCACCTGGTCTGCTCTTGCCATGGAAGCCCCCATCTATCTGGTTTAATCGACTCTTCCCTAACATTTACTTTCCTGTAGACACATTGTACACGGATGCAGAACTTTCCAGGCACCCATCAGGCAAAACAAACCAGCCTCAATTAAGGATTTATAGACTAAAAAGGCCTTAATTATCTTATCATTTCTTTTCATTAATAAGATTCATCATTAAGCTTATATTTAGATAATGTACCATGAAAGCTTGAAATTAGAAGACTTTGAAGAGTGGCAGTCACTACTGTTAATAAGCTCTTAATAGTAATGTTTACATGTTATCAAGCCCTGGGTGAGTGGCATGTGTAATCTTATTTAATCCTCATTAACAAAACCTGGGAGGTAAACATGCCGGTAAAGCAGTGGTTCTCAACCTTGGCTGCACGTTAGAATCACCTGGGAATCTTTTTAAAATCCTGATTTCTGGGCCTCATCCTCCGGAAATTCTGTTTGTTTCTTACTAATGTTGTGGCCCCACCCCATAACAAAGAAACAGAATTTCCAGAGGATGAGGCCCAGAAATCAGGATTTTAAAAAGATTCCCAGGTGATTCTAATGTGCAGCCAAGGTTGAGAACCACTTCGGTAAAGGCTCCCAAAGATGCCTGAATCCTAATCCCTGAAACATGCGAATAGCTGGCTTCCTGCAGTAAATGGGGCCGTGCAGGTGTGATCAAGTTAAGGCCTCACCAGGGGTTATTTTGGATGATCCACGTGGGCCCAGTGTCATCACAAGGGCCTTTGCAAGAGGGAGGCAGGAAGGTCAGAGTCAAACAAGGAGACCTGAGTACAAAGCCAGAAGCTGGAGTGAAGGAATTCAGGTGGCCAGCTGGAAAGGGCCTGAAAAGGTTTGGACTCACCTCACAGAGCCAGGTGAGTGTGATCTGCAGCAGCTCCTGGACAGCACAGTGCTGGCCTTTAACTCCTGTGGTCCAGTGCTTCTGTTCATGGACAAACCAAAGTCAGCCTTGAACCTTTGAAAACCAGACCTGGAACAGTGGGAGCCTTGGGCAGAATGGACTCAGTTCTGCTCACTCACATGTCTTATGGGTTGTTTGGACCATAATCCTAAATAATAAAAGCCTAATATGCTAAGTGTCCTACTGTTTGACTGTTCGACCCGTTGCTGTGACATGCACTGACCACCAGGGAGCAGACACTTTGACTGGTAGGTTAGCTTGCTGCTGGGGTTCGGCTGATCAGGACTGGGCGAGACAGGCCGGGCACGCCCTGGAGCCCTTCTGTGGTCCCTCCCTGGCTGGCCAACCTCCCATGTCCCTCCCCAGCCCCGATCATGCACCAGTGGGGTCCCTCGGCCTGGCCTGCACCCTCTCACAATCTGGGACCCCCTCAGGGGAGTCGGAGAGCCGGTTTCGGCCTGATTCCCGCAGGCCAGGCCGAGGGACCCCACCAGTGCATGCATCTGTGTACTGGGCCTCTAGCAGTTAATGTTTATTGAGCACGCACGTATGTGGGCCAGGCTCTTGTTCTTAGCACTAACTTATTTACCTCAAACCTGTTACAGGCGAGATTTGGGAATTGCACACCTGTTGCTTCCTGCACATATGCACTGGACAGTCACTGTAAGAAGTAAATTGTGATGTTTCTGGTCTCTTCTGTCGGCCAGCATTGCTTTACGAAAGGGGCATAGGTCTGGGTGGGCTGGGACCCATGCTCTCGGCCCTTCCCACCTGCACCCTAGAGGGGGCGGAGAGCAGGGAGTCAGCAGGAGTGCCCATCAGGTTGAGTTTGAGTTTGAGTACAGGCAAATTCACCGATAGTGTGGGCTTAGTGCCAGACCACCACCACCGCAATGAAGCAAATAATAGAGCGAGTCACACGAATGTTTTGGTTTCGCAGTGCATATAAAAGTTACATTAACATCATACTGTATTCTATTAAGTGTGCAATAACATGCTTAAGAAAACAAAGGACATACCTTAATTTAAAAATGCCTTGTTGCTAAAAAATACTATGAGCCTTCAGCGAGTCATGATCTTTTTACCTTCACTTTGTAAAAAAAACAGTATCTGGGAAGCACAGCAGAACGCCTGCCTGTGTGTAGTGGGGTCGAGCTCATTTTCCTGTTGATCACCGATGTTCTCCAGGCTGCCAGAGCTATGGTATTTTTACATCAATGGGCCTTTCCTTTGGAACTCCTGACGCAGCTGCAGAAGCCGGCATCTGCACGGGTGGAGCACTGTGGGGACCCGTGCACGCTCTGTGGGCTGACCTCTGCCCGTCCATGTGCAGTGCTGTGCACAACACAGAAATAAATCCATGGGCAGCAGCCGCAGAGCAAGCGCTGCTTTGCCTCGTGCCAACTTGTGTAAACATTAGCAAAACATATTTTGGGGATGGAAAATTAGTTAATTTGGAAATGATGGGTAATTAGACTGCACTTGCTCTGCACGTGTCGGCTTCCAGAGTTGCTGCTTGGAAGTTTCCAGGCGCCCTGAGCCGTCCTGGGCCAGGGCCTTGGTCTCAGCCCCTCGCTCGGGGCTGCTGGGCTGGCTCTGGTGCCTGGGCCTTCCCGCGAGGCCAGGCGGGAATGGAAGGTTAGGATGCTGTGCTGTAGACCTGTGATGACACATCTGGATGTATTTCTTGACTTGTGGCTCTTCACCCCGCCCCTCACTTTAGATACTTTCTGTGAATGAATGACAGCATCTGCTTTCAGCCACTTCAGTCGTTACCTTCTGTGTCAATTTTTGTTAGTATGGTGATGTTTTCCACTGTTTATGGAACACTTGTAATATGACAAAAGGTCATATTTAATAAGGTATAGTCCCCAAGAGGAATATTTTGTTTCTGTTTGAAAGATGATTCCAGTGGGAGCTGCCTCATGGATAAGTTAGATCACACCGAGCGTGTCCATGAGCGGGGCCTCCAGGGGGCTGTACCGCCACTAATTACTAACAGAAGAACTCGGAGAGGTGGCCAATGCGTTCTGGAGCTCCTGGCCAGATCTCAGCTCTGCAGCCGCCACGCCCAGGGACCCATTGCTGGAAGGCGACTTCTTTAACTGTTGAGAGAACCTTATATCTTCATGGTTAAAGTATTAAATGGTTCAAATCCTAAAATCCACAGAGAAGACCATGATGGGTGGTCATGCATCTCCCTGATTTAACATTTTACCTTATTTGCTTTTGCTTTTTCTATATGGTGTGTGTGTGTGTGTGTGTGTGTGTGTGTGTGTGTGTTTGTGTTTGTGTGTGGTATTATTACCTGGCGGGGGAGGGGAATGGTGGGTCTGATTGTCCAAAAGAGAGATAAAAGTTTGCTTTGACAGTGTGCTATTATTCACCCAAACAGCTAGTTTTTCCATTACAAGTCACCAAATTTTCATTCTTTATAAACCTCCACTTGAAAGGGAATTAAAAGATAAAATAAATACGGATGAGCGTGGTAAGGTTGTTGGCTGTGCTATGCTATGCTAGAGATAAAACCTGTAATCCAAAAGACAAAATGACCCGTGTTCAGTTTCAGCAGGGGCTTTTCATTGGAATCATGGTTTAAAGAGGTTTCTAATAGAAGATTAAAGTACAGTGAGTTAGGACATTGCCAGGCACTAGAGGTAGGAGTATGCATTTGCCAATCCTCCTGGAAGGCCAGGTGACACCGTGTGACTGGAGCCTTAAAAATGTTCCATTTGATCTAGAAATTCTGTGTGGAGAAAGGCAGTAAAGGAGAATATTAGCAGAGATGTTCGTGAAAAGAATGCACAGGGGCTATTTCTGTTTTATGAGCGTGAAAAATTGGGACAATGTGAATGTCCAGGTTTGTTTCTATATCGTGGGCAGACGTGACTGAACAGAGCATGTGTGCTTTGCCTGGTAAGGTTTTTGATGGGTTGATGGGGAGACTCAGGGAAGGCCCATGGTGCAGGGCTTAGCGCATGGGGAGTGGGTGTCGTTGGTGGATGCCACCAGTTTTTAAAAGAACTATCTCTGTATAGGTCCTGGCTGGGTAGCTCAGTTAGTTAGAGAGTCATCCCAAGGTTGCAGGTTTGATCCTCGATCAGGGCACATACAAGAATCAACCGAGGAATGCATAAATAAGTGGAACAACAAGTTGATGTCTCTGTCTGTCTGTCTCTTCCTCCCTCCTCTCTCTCGCTCAAATCAATAAAACAAATATGTATGTGTATATAAATCTGGAAGGACACATACAAGAATGTTAGTGGTAGTGATGGTGAGGTTATTTTTTATTAAATAATGTATTACATTTATTGGGGTGACACTGGTTAACATGAACATACAGGTTTCAGGTGTGGGTTTCTAGGTTACAAGTTCTGTATATAGTACTGTGTGCCCCACACACAAAGTCAGGTCTTCTATTGTCACCTGATGGTGAGTTTTATGGGTGTTTATTTCCCCTTTAATATTTTTCTTAAGTATATATTCCTATTTTTCTCAATGAGCACATATTACTTACATAAACAGAGTTATTTAGAGAAGAGTAATTTGAATGACATTAAATTTTTTTTCTAAAGGGCAAAACAGAGTTGAAGTGAGAATTCCCAGTGTGGAAGCCACCAGACACTTTCCGGAAGGGGCCGGCTGGTGAATGTTTCAGGCTTCGTGGTTGGATGTCCTGTGGCAGCCCCTTAGCTGCTCCTCGACACTCCAACAAGTGGGCGTGGCTGTGCTGCAGTAAAACTTCACTTACAGAAGCTGGAGTCGGGCTGGAGGTGGCCCACTGGCTGTAGTTTGTTGGCCTGGGTTCTGATTGCTTCTAGCAGATGTAATATTTGAAATCCAGTCATATTGGGTCAAACCACCGTGTAGGCATATTGGGTTTATTTTCATTGTTCTCATAAAGCAAAATCTCACACTAGTCTGTGTGAGGCTAAATGTCTGGTGGCTGGAAGGAGAAGGGAAGCTGGAGGTGGGTCTGGGAGTGCAGGGCCTCAGGCAGATCTAGACGGGAGACGGGAGACGGAAATGTGCTGGGAGGTGGGCGTGCCACGAGGGTGTCCTGAGTGAGGTGTGATGTGTGATGAGCCCCGGGAGCTGGGAACCAGGAGGAGCGGGGCTGGTTAGGATGCTGTGGTCGCAGCCAGGAGCTAAACCACACGAGGAGACAGACAGACAAGCGGGAGGAGAGTCTCCAGGCTGGGGACCAAGTATCCAGCGTGGGGACCGTCATTGAGGAGCTGCCGTGAACAGACTTCATGGGCGGCAGGAAATGACCATGACTGGGGGATTATAATGACACAATAGTAACCAAAATCACCTCCTAAGGAGATACACACCATTTCACTTTATGTGGACTATTTCATTGTATTTTTTCCATCAGGAAAGTAATTCACGAATAAGAAACTTCAAAGCAGGGAACTGTGGAGAGATTTTTGTGCCAAATGAAGCACACATATTGAAAGAAAAGTTACTTTGGGGAAACCCGGAGTCCTGTCACACATCCTTGTTAGGATTTTGGTGGAATTTCTCCTAAACGTTTCTCTGTACGTTACTTTGTTAAAGATGTGTGCCGTAGGGTTTTGTAGCCTACGGCGTGAGCGTTTTCCGAGAGCTGTGAAGATGCAGCACACCGTGTTAGGTAGACTCTAAATTCGATAAAGAGTACGGGCAGGTTTGGGGGATTCGCTGGATGCATTGTGTCTCGGTGTTCACAGTAGGGCATTGTGCTCATCCCTGTGGCTGAGGCCCTGTGGCTTGCCACCGGCTCAGGTGGAGGCACATTTGTCCTTCATCCCAGTGCGACCACCTTCCCTTGCCGCCGCCATGGCAACGCTCAGCCCCACCGCCTCCGACCTGGGTCCTCCTCCTAATTACTGGAACCAGGCCTGTGCTGCGCGCTGCTCGGTGCCGGGTCTGCATAATGCATGAACCCCAGTGACAGCGCGCACGCCGCCTGATCAAAGCAGAGAGCCGCCCTGGGAGACGGGCAGATTGTGGGGACATATTGTGAACACACTCTCTGCTCACCGAGAATCGTGCCCTGAAACGCGTCATGGCCTGTCAGAAAATATTGTGACAGGGCCTGCAGTCTAGCGCCTAAGCAGGCAAATGTGTCAGCAGTGCCTAGATACACCAGGGCCACACGCAAAGGAAAACCCACAGAAGGGACGACTGACAGTGGCGTCAGGGTTCCACGCGCCTGCAAACAAACACATCCTTCTGTGTATGTAGTCGGTGTGGCGATGGTAATGCGGCCAGAACCTGGCGGCAATGCAAGGGGGTCCCCGAGACTTGGAAAGGCTGCTTTACACTGAAGAGAACAAGGGGGGTGGGTGATGGATTGGCCAACCATGAATGGCCAGGCTATGGAAATGGCCAAGCAGAGGCTGGGCGTAGGGGGCGCCGGGGAGGAAGGTCGAGCGGGTCCTGTGTCCAAGGGTCAAACCAATGCGGTCCCAGTTGTGCCTGTGACTGGGCTGTACACCGAAGGCTGGGGAGGGCATGGAGCACCCTTCCTGGCGGCCGTGCCTCCTTCGGGAGGGGCTGAGACCCTAGGTGGGGCCCTCGGGAGCCACCCTCCCTGGGCTGGGCTTTGGGAGTGTGGGCAGGTGACTTAACCTCTCGATGGTGTGGTATCCTCTGCTGGGGAAGGGAGTAGTAATACCTACGGAATGTGATTGTATGGAAAGTCAATGAGGGCTGCGTGGTGGAAAGTGCTTAGAAATGCTTGTGGCAGATGGAAAACGCTAATTAAGTTCCGGTGGTTGTTAGTACCCCTCCTCGGTTTCGGTGCCCAGAATAAAGACCCCGCCTGTTAGGTGGCGAAGCCCTGAGATGCTCTGGGGGGTGCTGTGTGGTGGTTCTGGAACTTTGTGGCCCATGCGCAGAAGTCAGTTTTCAGCCTGGGCGAGTCTGTTTTGAAGAAGTACTGTTGATATTTGGCTCTGTTGACTAATGAGTTTGCCGACCACTGTCCTAGTGGACCCCTGTGCATGGGCTGAGGCTGGGATTGAAAGAAGCAGTTGTGGCTTTAAGATGAATGGTGGGGGTTTTCACTTGATTTTCTCACAGTTATGTCTCTCTTGAATTTCCTCTCTCAGTCCTGATAATAACGTATTATGCGTGTTCCGAAGTACACATTTGAGTTTGCATTGGTGTGATGCTAGATGAAAGCTGGCCTTTGAGAGCTCTGGGTGTAAACAAGGTGATTGTGTTTGCATTTCATCTGCATGTTCTTAGGGGTCTTAGCCTCAAGCAGCAGCCACATCTTTGCAATAATTACACACCCCGTGTCAGCGCTGTTTAAAACAATAGGGAGACTTGACTTGGGAAGGTCCCCTAGCTGTTTACAACTTCTCACGGGAACTATCTTGCCCTAACCCAGCCCATGGGCAAACTACGGCCTGCAGGCCGAATAGGCCCGTTTGAAATGAATAAGAACCCATTGTGGCCCTCGAGTCAAAAAGTTTGCCCACCCCTGCAACCGGTTTGGCTCAGTGGATAGAGCGTTGGCCTGCGGACTCAAGGGTCCCAGGTTCAGTTCCGGTCAAGGGCATGTACCTGGGTTGTGGGCACATCCCCAGTAGGGAGTGTGCAGGAGGCAGCTGATCGATGTTTCTCTCTCATCGATGTTTCTAACTCTCTATCCCTCTCCCTTCCTCTCTGTGAAAAAATCAATAAAATATATTAAAAAAGAAAAAGAAAAAGGAAAGTTACGTCTTGTGTGGAAACCGATTCTGAGTCTCAGGCTGTGAACTAAATGCATCTCTCATGGATCCCACCACCTTGACCCTGTGGTTGGTCAGAAAGGTGTCACCGTGTGTGACAACCAAAAACGTCCCCAGACGGTTCAGATCAGATGTCCCCTGCGGGCGCAGTGGCTCCTTGAGCATCACCGGCCTGAGATAAAGGCGGTGGGGCGGTGGGGCAGTGGGGCGGTGGGGATGGAGCGAGGGGCCAGACTGCAGAGCTGTGAGAGGGAGCTTGGCTGCATTTGCTGGAGGCAGGACGGGGTGGGAGTGCGGCGTGAGGGATGGATGGACGGATGGTGGCATTCAGGTTGGGGAGGGACCGGGATGAGTTCCCCTTTGGGCGGGCCATGTTGAGGGTGACGTCCGTGTGGGACCGTTGAGTGGGGGTGCTTGGAAGGCTGTTGGGCCAGTGGCCATCGAGCTCCGATCTGAGCAGGCGCAGCTGCGTGATGGGCAGCAAGCCGTGGGGCGATGAGCACGTCAGGGTGATTGTGTGAGTGAGAGGTCGGCCTGGGACAGGGCTCCGGGGACTCCAGGGTTTCCAGCGTGGGCAGAGGCAGAGGAGGCTGCGAAGGGAATTTTCTTCTCCAGCCGGAGCTGCTGCGTAGGGACTGCCAGGCGAGCGGATGAGGCTCCCAGGCAGATGTGGGAACGTCTCGGATGATCTCATGCGGGAGAGACTTTCCCCGTCGCCCACGCGGTACCCCCGCCTGACTGGCTAAGCTGTCTGCTGTGTTCCTGGCGGTGTCCGGGGGGCCTTTCTGTTTGAGGAGGAACCGCAGGGCGTCTCTGTCCCTCTTAGAAAGTGCAGAGCTCGGCTCCCTATGTCTGTCTGTGTGTCTTGTCCCGTGTTGCCCAGTCGCCGCTTCTGCTTCTCAGCTGTGGAAGCACTTCCAGGGCAGGTGAACTGTTCTGGGACGTTGTTTTTGGACAGTTGGTGTGGCCTTGAGGGATTGACTGTGTCCTTCTGGGAGACCAGCGTTGTCATAGCTGTGATGTGTCGATTACGGGGTTCGGAGACCCACAGTTGCTCAAGGCATTTCTAGTTTTCCTCGAGGATCTCCACTGGCTTGTGGTGGCCCTGCAGGAAGTGGTGGTCAACCTACTGGGCAATCTACAGACGTGTCTCTGTTCATGGGCACTTAACCCCTTCCTCCCCATCACCCCCCCCCCCCCCCCCGCCACAGGTGGCCGGTGTGGAGAGCCGGACAGTCAGGAACTCCAGTGGACACGGTGGACATGGATATCGTGCTTTAACTCTTCCTGCCTCTGTGATTCACCCTGGCACATCTCCCGAGAGTCTGGCTGGTTTACTGGTGTAGTTTGAAAAGAGAAATGATTCCTAATGGCCATTGTGGCACCAGGCCAGGAGGGAAGGGTCAGGACAGGCCGGCCCTGTGCTGGGCAGAGGACTGACTGTCTTCCAGAAAAGGAGTGAACTGTGTGTTACCTCCCGAGTCCCACCTCAGGACTCAGAATCAAGGAAGCCCTACAGTGGCACACACCACCTCCCCACTGGCCGGGACGGCTCGGCTTAATTAGAGAGCAGTGCGGAGTTTGTGTTTCCTGCTTGTTTGCTGGCTGTTCAGTCCGTGAGGAGCCAGGGTCTGTAATCAAGCCGCCTAATTGGGAATGGCTGCAGCGAGGGAGGGCGGGGAATGGGGCAGGCCGACATCTTTAACCCATTTGTCAGCCCCCTCCCACCTGCCACCTTTTGTATTCCCCTGGCATCTTTTGAGAGTGTCTGGGGGCAGATTCTGAGAGCAGTGGCAGGCGGACCCTTTGAACTCCAGGTTGGCGAGCCCGCTTGCGAGGGTGAGGCGAGGGCAGGTTCTCGCCCTCCCGCCTGAAGGAGAGCTGTCGGGAGTTTGGTGGAGCGGGGTGGTGGAGAGGAGCCCCCATCTGTTTCAGGGAAGCAGGTCCGTCTGTCTCCAGCGAGGCCTTCCTGTAATGCCCCGGCCTTCTGCACTTATCTGCGTGTATTTTCTTGCCTAATCACAGGGTCTCCAGCTAGGCCTTCCTGACGCCTGTGCACAATGGCTCTTTTTTCCTCCAGGGGCTTAGTCCAGGCTATGATTGGAGGGTATTTCCCATAGATCACCCAAACCACATGTTCTCCCCACCCACCAGTCACAGACACGAAGTCAGGCGGACCTGCACATCACCCGAAACAGTGTATCCTGGGAGCTTTTAATTTCCAAGAACAAAAACCCTCTAATCTTATAGTTCAGGCAAATGAAACTCTACAGAAGTATGTGCATGTCCTGGTTGTGTTTTAGGGAAACTTGTAATCAGAAAAGACGTCCTGTGCTCGTGTGCGTGCGTGTGTGTGTGCGCGCGTGTGTGTGCTCTGTGTGCGTGTGTGTGTGCGCTCTGTGTGCGTGTGCGTGTGTGTGTGCTCTGTGTGCGTGTGTGCGTGCGTGTGTGTGCTCTGTGTGTGTGTGTGCTCTGTGTGCGTGTGTGTGTGCATGTGTGTAAGTGTAACGCCTTCCTTCGCGTTCCAGGGCAGCAGTGGAAGCAGCTCTTTGGTAAATGTCAAGAAGTTGGAGCCGAGGAGGTGCTTGTGTCACTTTCCTGGATGAGTCCTGGGGCTCCTTTCCTGCCCCCGTGGCCGCGGGCTGGTCTTCCTCACAAGCTTTCTGCTCTTTGTCCAAAGGCTTTGCTTTTCTCCCTCACCCTTTCAGCCACGTTGTCTTTAAAATTTAAAAATACACACTTATTTCACAAACAAGAGTATTGCCATAGGGAAACGATGCCACTACACTATAGGACAGTGATGGCGAACCTATGTCACCTCTGACATGCGAACTCATTTTTTTGGTTGATTTTTCTTTGTTAAATGGCATTTAAATATGTAAAATAAATATAAAAAATATAAGTCTTTGTTTTACTATGGTTGCAAATATCAAAAAATTTCTATATGTGACACGGCACCAGAGTTAAGTTAGGGTTTTTCAAAATGCTGACACGCCGAGCTCAATAGGTTTGCCATCACTGCTATAGGAAATGATCATTGAGGGATGATTCTCCAAGTCTAATTCCACCAGCCTGACATCGTGCCTGAGTTCCTTCTCCCAGGTCCTCCTCCAGACTTGCTCTTCTGTACAGAGATGACCAATATGAGGCTTCTTAGAAATTAGCATTTTCTCCATTGCTGCTTGGCCTTCACATCCTAACGGTGGCATGAGACCCTCTCGACTGCTGTCTGCCTCTGCCCCCTTTTGTGAGCATTGAGGTTGCTCATCAATGATTGGCCATTTTTTCAGTCATCGTCCTGCACCTCGTGTTTTTACTCAGCATGAAGCCCCATGTTCCTGTGTGTTCACATCCATTCCCAGAGGGTCGTCCCACATGTGCCAGCTGCTGGGTGCTCTCCCCTCCCAGCTCAGCCTTCCTCACACCAGGGAGCCATCTTTGTGGCTGGTGGCTCCCTGCATTGTAAAATGGGATTTCCTTGCCAGTATGCCTTTCTTTCATCCCTGAGGGTGGGGCATCGGTGGGAGGATTTACAAACAAACCCCAGGCTGGGCCTCCGGGCCTTGGGGCGGTGGCCACTCCCATGGACAAACCCAGGACTCCCGGCCTTCCAGCCCTTGAGGATCCTTCTGCATTTATCTGCAAAGACCGACCCCAGGAGGCCTTCCTGCAGCCAAGGCATCTGGACAGGGCTGCCGTCCTGCTGTTGCCAAGACTGCAGTGGACAGGCCTGAACTTGTCCTTCTCACCCTCCATGTGTCCTCACAGCTGTCGGCAGAGGCGTCCACAGGGCCCAGCTGTCCAAAGACAGACCCGCCCTGGGAGGCGGGCGGGCCGGCCTCAGTGCTTCGGCAGCCAGGGTCCAGGCCGCGGGAAGTCATATGCGGTGGGCGGGGGGCTCTAGTCAGGAGGACGCGCAGGCATCACGCTTGCTTTTAGGAGAAAAATGTGCTCTGAGGGTCAGTTTCAGCTTCCCAGCAGAGTCCCTCGGGAGGACAGGAAAGAAGCAAAGTTGGACCAGACCGTGGCAGCCACCTTTCCCACCCGCTTCCTGCCGCAGAGGAGGAAGCCCAGGCCCAGGCAGGGTTGCCATGGCCACGTGGGTTCTTGGAATATTTAAAGGGCATTTAAAGATTTCCCACATTATCTTTTAATCGTGTTTGTCAAGGTGGAGTGGTCTTAGTGACACGAAGGAAAGGAAGAAACTGGAAAACCCTCTCGTCTACCTGTTCGGTGTTGCTGAGTGACATCCAAGCATCTCCCCTGGGTATCATCACCTGGTCCACCTGCAGGGCCGGAGGCCGGGTTCTCCCACGTGTCTGTCTGAGCACAGTCCCGTGTCCTCTTCTTTGACTAGGAAGCCAGACACTGAGATGGTACCTTGTTGAAACATAGCTTAGAAAGAGATTTGTACAAATCTACTTATCTTTCCCATGATGCTATCTCTTAATAAGGCCCCCAGTATCTGAGTCAGCATGCACCTCGGTTTTCCTGCATCCTGTGATCTTCCTCGGAGAGAAAACTGATTATCTAATCAAAAGCAGCAGCCGGCAGGGCCCATGCGGTACAGCCCCCGCCCTGTGCCTGTGCAGCAGTGGAGATCTGGGGTGAGGAGGAAGATGGCACCCCAGCCACACATGGGGGTGGGGGGAGGTGGGGGGGCGGCATACTGCAAAGCAGCCTTCAGGCTCTGCACGTGGTGAGTGCCGTGAGCCTCGGAGGCCAGCCTCGCAGATGTCACAGTAGTATTTGAGCGGTTCCCGCTGCAGGTGGGCGGGGAGTGCTGGGCGGGGAGTGCTGGACGGAGTCCTTGGAGGCCAGACGGGAGGATGGGAGAAGGAAGTCTGGAAGGGCAGTTAGATTTCTTCCCGATTAGATAATACGGAGGAGGAGCGGGCGGAGGGAACCGAGCCAGTTGCCAATGGTTCTCGTTCCCATTTCATTGTCATGTGGCGTGCTCATAGCTCTGTGTGTCCCCGTGGGGACTTCTCGGAGAGTTCACTGTTGATGTTTATCTCTTGTCCATGCTGGTGCTTACATAGGCGTTTCCAAGGAGTCGACACCCGGAAACCACAGAGAGTAGCCTGTCATCCTTGTGCTCTGGGATAAACAGTCTGCCTGCGGAGCCCGAACCCCCAGCTGGTCAGTGAATCTCCACGGGGAGGGATTAGCATGAGGCAGACACGCAGACACGGGATGACCCGTGAGAAGAAGGTGGCCGAAGGGGCCTGGCGTCACGGAGTGCCGTGAGGTGGATTGTGGTGACCTCACGTTCAATGGCTCGCCGGGGTGTGTTGATTGAGAACCCCGGTTTTTGACATATATAGAAATTTTTTTTATAGTGTTTCAGCTTTGCTAACTTTTTTAAAAATATATTTTATTGATTTTTTACAGAGAGGAAGGGAGAGAGATAGAGAGTTAGAAACATCGATGAGAGAGAAACATCGATCAGCTGCCTCCTGCACACTCCCCACTGGGGATGTGCCCGCAACCAAGGTACATGCCCTTGACCGGAATCGAACCTGGGACCTTTCAGTCTGCAGGCCGACGCTCTATCCACTGAGCCAAACCGGTTTCGGCTGCTAACTTTTAAGAACGACTTTTGTAAGGGTAATGGGGCAACACCACTCAAGGAGTAGGCTCCGAACCATAGCCCCGTGCGCTGCCTTACGCCAGGCCAGGCAGAATTAGAGCCGGAGCTGCCCCCGAAGAGAGATTTAGGGCAGGAGGTGAGGAGGGCCAGCTCTTTCTCCACCTGGCAGTCAGCTGGAGTTTGTGTCCAGACAGGGACTGTTGCCCTGTGACCCCAGGGGCAGGGCAGCCTTTTGTTTGCTTTTTCTTTAGCTTCTGGTGAAGTGTTTGGTCACCACTGTGTGGAAGTGAGTTTTGTAATTGTCATCTTGACAATGGGTCACGTCTACCGGCCATGAGAGTATGGGACGATGTGCTGAGCAGAGAGAAAGTGTTTTCCCGAGGCCCCGAGTCCATGGATGTCGCAGCCCACAGAGGCCTTGGACTTGCACTGTGGACATGTTTAGTCCAGGGATTGCATCTCGGAGCCCACAAAGGGAATCCTGGCTTGAACATGCTGGCATCTTAGTCCTGGAATGACCTTCTGTAGTGGTCTTAGTCTGATCTCATTACTTTTGTGTTGAGAGGGGCCCAGGTGGAGCCTGGACGTCCCCCTCCCAGTCCTCACCGTGGCCACGTGGCTACTTGCTTCCCACATCAGTCTGGATTAGAGTAATGGTTGCCATCTCAGAAAAATTTAATTGTCTAGTTAATGCACACTCCACCATCCATACAAGAAGGGCAGGAGTCCTGGGGTGACTGACATCACAGGTGATTTCTTTTTTAATTGATTTCAGAGAGGAAGGGAGAGAGAGATAGAGAGAGAGATAGAAACACCAATGATGAAAGAGAATCATTGATCAGCTGCCTCCTGCATGCCCCCTATGTGGGGTCGAGCTCGAAATCCTAGCATGTGCCCTGACCAGGAAACAAACCGTGACCTCCTGGTTCATAGGTGAGTCACACCGGCCAGGCACAGGTGACTTCTCATCTGGATGAACCCCCCACCCCCACCCCATTCTTAGAAAGTGGGACATGGTTGTCCCTAATCTTGAAGGAGACTGCTGTGGGCATGTCCCATGTCTGCACCATGTCACCTGCACCTCTTTCTTGTCTTCTAGCTACTTCAGGTCACTCCCAACCCCTCTTCCCCACTCTCAGCCCCACTCCACCCCCGTCTCTTGGGCAGTGATCCTAGGTTTCTTTCCTTTTCTTTGCCCCCACCTCCATGTTGATTAGGGAGTGTCCTGAAGCTGACAGTGCCCTTGTTCCTGCGTCATGGCCAGCAAAGGGCCACCCACAGGCCAGCTAGATCCCTCTGCACGTGGAGAGCTGTGTAATAAAGCCCCACGAAGAATCTGCAGAGGGCACTTACAAACTTGCTTCAATTAAAGTGCCTTCCTTAGAGGTTCCCAGGTCGGCGGTGAGGCCACTCCTCCTTCCGGATGGTTCTCTCCTGGAGAGAGGGTTCCATTCCTAGTGTGAGTTCAGCCACAGCCTGGAAAACGCCTCCTCTTCGGGATCACACCCTCGTCACCATGATTGCCTTAGAGCTGCAGCCACACTCAGACAGGAGCACAGGTGTCAGCTCTCTCTCGGGACCTGAGAGGAGGGCACCCCTCCCGTGCCAGTGCCAAAGCCAGGGAGCCGAAAGGCTGCATTGGTCTGCGCCAGGCAGTGCTGTCCGAACATCCTCCCCTCCCACTGGCTCTCCATCTCCTGGGTCAGGAGCAGGGGAGCCAGTCTGACCTGGGTCCAGATTTCTGCCTCCCTCCACCACTGCTTTGTGGCCGAGTGAGCCTCTGGCCCTTTATTTAGACCAGTGGTTCTCAACCTTCCTAATGCCGTGACCCTTTAATACAGTTCCTCATGTTGTGGTGACCCCCAACCATAAAATTATTTTCGTTGCTACTTCATAACTGTAATGTTGCTACTGTTATGAACAGTAATGTAAATATATGATATGCAGGATGGTCTTAGGTGACCCCTGTGAAAGGGTCGTTCGACCG
Source organism: Myotis yumanensis (assembly GCF_028538775.1). Taxonomy (NCBI): domain Eukaryota; kingdom Metazoa; phylum Chordata; class Mammalia; order Chiroptera; family Vespertilionidae; genus Myotis; species Myotis yumanensis. Next base: position 33,068,661 of record NW_027223759.1, read on the forward strand.
CCAAAGGTGTCGGGACCCACAGGTTGAGAACCGCTGCTTTAGAAAAAGGAGAGGAGACATGGTGCCCACCTGTGAAAGGTTGCTGGGGACTAAATGCTGGGGACTACATCTAACAAGCATGCGCCCAGTGCCTGTGGTGTTCTGAGCACTGACCAGCCTTAACTGGCATTGGGATTATTTTTTATCCCATCTGTGGTCGTCTTGCTGACACGAAGCCCCTGCAGTGTCCCCCTGATGGGATCATGGAGGACACAGGACAGTGTGACTTCTGTGGGGGCCCCAAAGGAGGCGTAGACATTTCTAGAAGACTTATTTAAGACCCTCAATTTGACATGCCTTGGAATTCAGTTGTGTTGCTGTTTAGGGATGGGTGGTGGAGGTGGGCTCCCTGCTAGAGGTGGGCTCCCTGGTGGAAGTGGGTGTGGTCTCCAGGCAGAGAGCCCTGCCTGAGGACTTGGCAGGGCAGAGGGAATGCCAATTTTCCCTAACCCAGGGGTGAGTCTGGAGGAGACGTTTATTTCTGTACTAGAGGCCCGGTGCACAAAATTCGTGCACTGGGGAGGGTGTCCCTCAGCTAGCTTGCACCCTCTCTAATCTGGGACCCCTCGGGGGATGTCCGACTGCCGGTTTAGGCCTGATCCCACAGGGGCCTAAACCAGCAGTCGGACATCCCTCTGGCTCCTAACCACTCACCTGCCCGCCTGATTGCCCCTAACCACTCTGCCTGCCAGCCTGATCACCCCCTAACTGCTCCCCTGCCAGCCTGATTGACACCTAACTGCTCCCTTGCTGGCCCGATCACCCCCAACTGCCCTCCCCTGCAGGCCTGGTTGCCCCCAACTGCCCTCCTCTGCCCACCATCTTGTGACAACGTGGGGGCGGCCATCTGTGATGATGAGGGGGTGGCCATCTTGTGATGCGAGGGTGTGAGGGTCAATTTGCATACTATCTCTTTATTATATAGGATTACAAAATAAGTCCTAGTGGCATTCTGGGTGCAGCTCTGCCTCTATTTCCAGAAGATTGTAATCTTTCCATTATTCCATCATTGACTTGTTCATACTTTAAAAGCCTCTCACCCTTGTATACATCTTTTTAAAAATGTTACTTTGATGATTAAAAAAAAAAAATAGTGCACCATTCTTCCACAATTGGGCAGAAATATGAAGGGTGGAGGAAAAGAGAACATTTGTTTTTTTTTACTAAATCAGTCATTTGAAGATATTTGAGAAAAGTGTAGCTGTTACATCTGAAATGTCAAAAATGATAGGACACTCCGTGCCCCGGAGCAGAGCTCTGTGCGTTGTTGCAGAAATGCAGAGACATCTGGAAGCTTCAGGGGGTAGCCTCCGGGGCCCCAGGCCCAGAGATTCAGAGCCAGTGGGTCGGGTGGGCCGGAGAGTCTGCATTTCTAACACCTGTGCCTCATTCTGTGCTGTTGCAGCTGGTCCTGGGATCAGGTGTGGAGGAGCCGCTCGGAGGCTACGTGAGGTGGAAGGGAGCTTGGGAGCAGGCAGTGCACCAGCTGTCGCTCATCCAAGGACCTGGGATGAGCCTAGGTCAGTAGTCGGCAAACTGGGGCTCTCGAGCCACATGCGGCTCTTTGGCCCCTTGAGTGTGGCTCTTCCACAAAATACCACGTGCAGGCGCGCACGTACAGTGCGATTGAAACTTCGTGGCCCATGCGTAGAAGTCGGTATTTTGTGGAAGAGCCACACACAAGGGGCCAAAGAGCCGCATGTGGCTCTCGAGCCGCAGTTTGCGGACCACTGGCCTAGATGTTATGGGGGTGATGAAAATGAAATCGATTAGAAATACTTTGCTTCTTCCATTATGAGATCATGGCCTGGCTTCTCTTATTATTGACTCTGGAGAGCCTTTTACATCCAAATAGTGGCTTTGTAGTTTCCAGCTCCCGTTAACTTAGGGAGTTTCCAAGGCAACAGATCTCAGTAAAGCAAACTGGGTGATGACCATGCTGGGGGCCTGTCAGAAAAATGTCTTTTTGATTGGAAAGTGATCTTAGGATGGAAAAGACGAAAATAGGCATCACCAGGCCTATGGGGAGTGATGTGAGGGAGCCCTTTGCTGCTCTGGGTGTTGGGTGTGTTTGTGGGCTCATGCATCACCCCCCCCCCCCTCCGGCTTTCCCTTCCAGCCTCCCTGTCTCCCCATTCTGCCATCTCCCCATCCATCCATCCATCCATCCATCCATCCCATGTTAGCTGTTCTCCATGGCAGCTCTAGGCCCTGAGGACACAGCAGAAAAGAACATAAGCCTCTGCAGGCTCATGCTGGGCCAGGCAGTGCCCGCTGCAGTCCTGGGGGTCCTTGCAAATGAGTTTGTCCCCCACCTTCCTGCTCTGAAGAATGTCTGGCAAACAGGACATTGACAAACTCAACTTGAAAAAAGGTACTGACTTTCAGAATAGAAAAAGTGTAGTTTCTGCATATTAAAAAGCTGTGAGCATCGCTTCAATGCAGATAGAAGTCTAGGAAGACTCAGTTAAGGAATGTTTTGTGGAAAGAGCTGGCGTGCACCTCGGAAGAATTCCAGCCTCTGGGACTGTGGGCAGTGTGAAGAGCCGGCCACAACAGACACCTTCGTCTGTGGACAGGTGGGACCACTCGATGGGTAATGCCAACCGGCAGAGAGGTATGGTGTCATTCGGAAAACTGTGCTCCGGAAAATCCACCTGTCTTAAAATTCTTTGTTTTTCATGTACTCTGATCCCCATTTTTTAAAAATATATTTTATTGATTTTTTTACAGAGAGGAAGGGAGAGGGATAGAGAGTTAGAAACATTGATGAGAGAGAAACATCAATCAGCTGCCTCGTGCACACCCCCTACTGGGGATGTGCCCGCAACCAAGGTACATGCCCTTGACCAGAGTGGAACCTGGGACCCTTCAGTCCGCAGACCGATGCTCTATCCACTGAGCCAAACCGGTTAGGGCTCTGATCCCCATTTGACAGATGAAAGGAAACCTCTGTGTAGAGAATGGTACACACAAATGGCTCTTCCTGATGTCTGAAAAGCTCAAACAGATTACAAAAACATGAAGATTCCCAGAGGTAAAGGGAAAAGCGCCAATTAGCCTGAGATGCCATTATTTGAACAAATAAGCAAAGGTTAAACCCACTGATGACAGTGACATGGAAATGTCCATCCCTATGACCAGTGTGTGTGTGTGTGTGTGTGTGTGTGTGTGCGTGTGTGTGTTAGGGGGGCTGTTACCAGAGGACGCTTGTGTGTCTGTGTGTAGGGAGGGGACGAGCAACACTTAAGTCTCCAAAATAATGATGGTGGGAGTCAAAATCATTCATTCTTTCTAGAAAGTAGTTTGAAAATGTGAACGGATGAAGTATTGGTACACTTTGATCCACAGAGTATGCTTCTAGGAATCTGAGGTAAAGAAATGGCGATTTTCACCAGGATGGGTGGGTTGATTTATGTTCCCATCCTTCCTTGCTCCAGAGAGGAAGTAAAGCAGCCTGCAGACACAGGCAGGTGTTGAAAGGCAAGGGTCCCCCTAAGAGAAGGTCTCCTCTCCAGGAGGCAGCCTTACATGACGGCGTCTTCTAGTATAAGACGCTAAGGTTTGGGCACCTTGTTTTTGGAACTCAGTTTTGTAGTGGTTGTTTAATTGGGAGAGAAATACAGATTGATGCTCCCTGCGGGTACTAAGGGGGTCCATTTACCTTCATTTAAAAACATACCTGGACTGGGCAGGAGACCATCTGACCGGCTTCCCAGATGGCACAGGGAGGGGTCTGTGGTAAGCTCCCTGATTGACACGCATCAGCTCCCTCTAGGAGCAGCCCATCCAACCTGTGGGGCATCATCACCCAGGCCATCTGGTCACCCTCCAGCCTCTGTCCATCACAGCCTAAGGCTCTGCCCTCCCAGCCAAGGCCTCCCCTGGGTTCCTGGGTCTCTGAGATCCCGTCTCCTACACTCTCCCGGCTGGTTCACTCAACCCCGAGGAACTGCCCTAAGCAGGTTACCTGGTCACACATGTGTGGGGTGACAACATGGATTACGCCTTCAGAGAACAGCCCTCTCCTGGAGGCTGGGGGAGCCGTGTGCATGTGAACGCGGCCCCACCCATCCCAAAGCCGCAGGGAGGAGGGCTCAGCACTGGAGAAACTGAAGTAGGAAAGGTATCATATCCATTCTCCACTGACCAGGAACAGCCTGGCTTTGCAGGCAGCGGACCTGCCTTAAGACCCTCATCACTCACCAGCTCGCCGGCCTTGGGCAAGTCACATGACCTCTCAAAGCCTGTTTTCTCCTCTGTGAAAAGGACATAAGACCCAGCTGTCATGTGTGTCACCCCTTGCTGCTACTTAAAGAAAAGGGGTGTAGGTTCACTGGGCTCTTCTTCCTGATCCCCCCAACTTTGTTCACTCTTTGATGGATTAAGTAGTAAAGGGGAAACTCTCCAAGAAGGATTTAAAGGCTTGAGCAGACCACGAGATAGATGTAAAGATAGATTTTAAGAATCATTTCTAGTTTGCTCAGAGCGTAAACAAAATTGTCGAAAAGCCAGCCTACACCAAAGTGTAAAAATCAAACATAGCCTTTCTCATGTAAAGTGATGCCCATCCGTGTTAGAGAGTAAGATAAAGGACCAGAGGAGAAGCCTGACGGTTGCCCAGCGGAGATTGTCATCAGTGTTCTTAGCTGCTTATTTCGGGCTGGAGTGTGATGAGTGATAAAAGGCAGTGGAGGGATTTTAATCATAACTGAATATTCAGTGTAATGCACACTCCCCTCCGTCTCTTTGCAACATGTGAAATGTGACAGGGACATGAATTGCTTCTTCTCTGCCCAGTGATGTGTTCATTGCGGTGGTATTTCCTGGACAGCTGAGGTTGCTTAGCTGTGGAACTGCAATAGTGAGATGAAGGAAGCAGATTTTCCAATTGAGTATTTCAACGCGTGATGGGGTGAAAAGGGGCATCAGAGTCTCCGTCACGTACAGAGTTGGCCGAATGTTGACAAGAAGAGTTGTAATAGGTACACCACTGTCCCCACGCGGGACGGGCGTACAGAGTGGTTTGCCCACTTGAAGGTCATCCTCAAGGACCTTGTGTGGGTTTAGTGGAGATGAAGTGGTCTCAGGACAGTGACACATGGGAAGTGACATGGCCCCGATGCTGGTAGTCAGTCGACCCCCTGGCCAGTCCTAAAATTGGCATGCTGTCATCCTGACCCATGGGACTTCGTAAAGACCTTCTCTTCTGTCCCCACGTGGCAGTGCTTGATGATAATGTCATCTGAAAAGTGTCCGTCACGGTCTCAGCTTTATTTTCCTGGAGGCAGAGGGGCTCGAGAAGATTAGAATGGGAATATCCAGCCTATTCTATCAGAATGTCTGAGTCGCCCTCCTGGATACCTTTGACCACAGCTAAACATTTATAAGGTGTAGGCGATGCGTTTCAATGCCAGCATGTGGTGTCTTTGCCACTGTGATTGCATTCATATGGGAAGCCCAGCACACTCGGAAGTAAAATGACTTTCAGATTGCATCGTATTTCAAATAAAGCTCTTTCGTGAGTGAAGAGTGTTAATTTCTCTACCCTGAGCATCCCCAGCTTCTCTCCTTTGCTCGAGGTGTGTGCTAACAGAAACACTTGTTGTTTCCTGCAAGGTCAGCACCGATCTAAAAGCAGACGTGTGCTTTGGGAGTGCATGCGTGCTGGTATTGAGAACGTGGCGTTGATTGTGTGTACAGAAGCTGGAAGACAGGGTCACCGTCTTCACCTTTGTCCCTAAAGCACTTCCTTCCATTTGGAGGTCATGCTTCACTGTTGTGGCACATGCATTTTCAGGTGTGTATTAATAAACCGAGTGGTGAGAACCACAGAGGGTGTAAAACTGGGAAGTGATGTCTTGAATGTGTTGCTAGGTGAGCTGAATGCTAATGAGGCCCAGGGACCTGTTTCAGAGTCGCAGCATCATACCTGCGCAGCCTGGGCTCCCCGCCCTTGGTCGAATCAGGGTCTCACTTCTCTGTTACTTTCCCTTTATGTCCCCAGGGTTGTACTCCCCTCCCCCAGTTTCCAAAGTGAAAGTGGTGGAGATAACACACCTGGGCCGAGAGTGGTTCTCTGATACCTGATGACAACGGCATCGTGTCTGAGACTGGGCTGTGAGCGAGTCCGGTGGAAGCCGAGAGCAGGTGCAGTTGAAGGAGCAGGTGGCTCCTATGTTGCTTTTCGAGTCACCTTGGAGCTGGACGCCTTACTTTGTGGGGATGCCACCTACAGGACCATATACATAGAATATAACACATTTCAGAAGTATGATTTATTCGTGCTTAGTCTGCTCAGTGGAGATTTCAAAGGACCCCTCCCCACCCCACACCCACACTCCCATCCCCCTAGTGCGGCTCTGTTGGATGCTTTTGGGGGTGGTGGGCGGTTCTGTTGGAATAAGATCCTGGGTTTCAATCTGGAGATTTATGGAAGGGGGAGGGCGATGCAGAGTGAGGCCAGGCCTTTGCAACGTTGAGAATTCCAATAAGTGATGGGAGAGCGAGCTGGAGGGATGAGTTTGCCCTAAGATTGTGGTCCATTCCCACTGGCCTGGAGATGGGGGCGAGGGCACCGAGGGTATTGCTGTCATTTATCTGGAAATGGACATTTGGGTTTGAAGAACCTCTTTTGCAGAGTGGTCATGATATATGTGTGTTACGGGTACATTCAAGTAAAAGTGTAAGGAACAATAGAATCTTACACCGCAAGTCTTGACTTCCGTGAAGTTAGGGATACGGTCTTTACTGTAACAGCTCTCGGGAGAAGCAGCATTCACGCAGCTCGGAGCAGGGGGCCTTGGGTTGAGATTGCTGACCTCAAGCACACGGATTCTGTGTTTGAGCGAGAAATCCATCCCTCAACGTACTCCATGGGAAGGTAGGACAGAGTCCAGGGTGGGTCCAGTCCACCGGGCCTTACTCTTCCCAGCTTCCCAGACAGGATGGCCTTGAGACTGAGGGTGGGGACTCTGCTTCCTCCTGTGGCAGCTCTTCTCTCAGGCCTTCCTTTGTCACCTGCTGGTAACTGTTACTCCATGAGGGGCGCCGCGGGGACACCAGGAGCCCAGCTGTGCCTAGCAGGGCCTGGTTGATGTTTGGCTGCTTTGAGTTTTCACTGAGAACAATGCCTTTTGTAAGTCCAGACGTGACTGTCACACATTGAACCACTCCCATTACTTTAAGAATGGTGGTTATTATTTGCTAGTCACGATGGGCATCTGTTGGAGCTGAATTGTATTCCCCCTAAACTCCTGTGCGGGAGTCCTAGCCCCCCGTGCCTCAGGATGGTGCTGTTCTGGGAGACAGGATCTTCACAGAGGTCACTGGGTTATATTGAGATCACTAGGAGGGACCCTGATCTGCGTGACTGGTGTCCCTATAAGAAGAGGAGATTAGGACCCGGGCAGGCACGGAGGGAAGACCCTGTGAGGACACAGGGAGAAGAGGACATGTACACGCCACGGAGCGAGGCCTGCCCACACCATGATCTCAGACTTCTCACCCCCAGAACTGGAAGAAAATAAACTTCTGTTATCGAAACCCCTCGGTCTGAGGTATTGTTACAGCAGCCCCAGCTGGGCTTCAAACATCATTATGAACTTCAACATGTTTGTCTGGATAGTCAAGATCATCACAACCTCAGTGGCTGGTGCAATATTAATGGAAATTTTTCCTTTACACTTTACCCCTTTTGTAAAATGTTTTTGCTTGTTTGTTAACACCTCCTTTTTCTTTTTTATAAATATATTTTTACTGATTTCAGAACAGAAGGGAGAGGGAGAGAGAGAAACATCAATGATTAGAGAGAATCATTGATTGGTTGCCTCCTGCATGCCCCTCACTGGGGATTGAGCCCCCAATCTGCCTGGAATCGAACCCAGGACCCTTCAGTCTGCAGGCTGATGTTCTGTCTACTGAGCCAAACCAGCTAGGGCTGAACACCTCCTTCTTCTATTAGCAAAATGTCTTGTTTCTAGAAATGAGATTTTGCTTCAGAAATAACACTGCTAACACCCTGTGAGGGCCTGGGTAGCTGAACCCATGGAAGTCTGCCTGTCTTCTCAGAAATGTGTGGTTTTCCTAATGCCCAGGCCCTGGTACTGATGGAATTGTATCTGGAATGTGTCTGAGGGTAAGAATGTATGACTTTATAAGTGAGTATTCCCGTCTTAGGGAAGGAGGGTTACAATGGATTGTCTTTCCTACTGCCTTTCAGGGTTAAGGTCAAGGTCTGGGTGGAGGAGGAGTGACGGGGCACTGGGGGCACCTTGGGTGGGGCAGGCAGAGGTTGGAGAGGGCGCCCAGGGGCTCAGGGCTCTCTGGAGGGGGCCGGTTACAGTTGGATTTCGCAGTGGGTGTGGCCATGTGGGGCCACTTGGCTTTCAGGGAGGATGGCCCTGGAGTCTTTGGAGGAGGCAGAAGCCAGCCTGCAGCCTGTGAAGTGGGTGGAGAGGCGAGGGCTCGCTGGGAGGGGAGGGGCTGAGGGTTTTGCTCAGCCTTTCCAGCAACTCTAGAAGGGAATGGAGTCTCAAGAGTGGGTTTCGCATTGTCCCTGGAGATTCAAATGAAATGGGAACCTGTTTGACCCCAGTGTGCCTTGAACTTTCAGCATCCCATTCCTGGGAATTTAGGTGAGGAGCACCTGTGTGTTGAACCACCATATCTGCCTACCTGCTCCCCAAATCCTTACCACTTGGCTTCCATCTTTTCCTTCCTCTTTTCTCCCCGCATGGGGTCAGAAGCTGAGTGGAGTGCAGAACTCTGGCTCTCTTTTGCAAAGCCTTTTCTTTCTTTTTTTTTTTTTTTTGCAAAGCCTTTTCATTGCTCCACCCCGCCGCCCCCCCCCCCCCCCAGGCCTGCCCCCCTTTGCTTACCCCTTCAGGGCTCCCCTTGGTCGGGTCTCAGCTTTCCTGAGAGTGGAGTATAGTTGGGGAGGTTGACGGAGGCGGCGGCACAAAGATTGATGGACCCTTTGCTGTGAGATTGGGCACCTTTCAACTTCCCTGTGACTTGCTTTCCAGCATAAAATAGGGATTATGATAGTACCTGCCTCACCCTCACAGGTATTTGGGGAAGAAAAGGGAAGAACTGACGAACATCTGTGAAGTGCTCCAGCTGAGCCTGGCCTTCCCCGATCACTGTGGAGGGAAGGGCATGCTTTCTCAGGGGTGGCCACCCAAGATCAGCTCATTTTTATTTTTTTATTTTTTGTGGTCAGGGAAGAAATGAATCACCCTCTTTCCTGTCTTTGCCTAATCTTTGGAGCTTCTTAGATACACTTGAGGGGGAAGAAGTGGGGGAGGGACGCTATGGTGTAGCCTTGTAAACAGGGTGTTAAAGGGGGCGGGTCAAGCAAGTCAGCAGGCCTCTGCTGTTACTTGCAACTTGACCCAGGCACTACTGAGCCCTTTCAGAATTAATGTCGAATCTGCCCCCGGGATTGACAACGCTAACCATCAGGCAGTATTTATTAAGCAGTGCCCAGACAAGGGCTGGGATTTAGAGATAAAGTTGGGTCCTGTGTCAAGGACCCTGGTCTTCTGCGGGGGTGGGGGGTGGTGGCTATGTAAATTACAGGTGTCAGGTCAGTAAAACAAGGTGATTGATACTGATAAGGGGTGCGCTCAAGCGTGCACAGGTGTGTGGGGGGTTGGGGCACTCCTGAGCCCAGGCTCCTGTGATGAGTAGATTAGCTGGTCCTGCAGTCAGTCGCCAGCAGGAGGCGGTGGTGAGGCTGGGTATGGTGAGTTCAGGACTAGAGAGCGGCCTGCTGTGATGGCGTGAAGAATCCAGGGACGCCGCAGATGCACATCGGTTCTGAGCACCAGGGCAAATGCTCGTGAACATCATCGCGTTTCTTTCTGAAGTTGCCGAGCTTTATTTAGATTGTGATGGTTACAGATTCCCCATCTAACCCGGTAGCCTGCCCCGCTGCATCGTCACATGTGACTGTCACATCTTCCCTGTATTGTCATCACCGTACTGCACATGTGAGACGGGTCACAGAGACTCGGGTCGTTTTCCGGGGTCACACAGGGCTTGCATCACCCTGGCCCGCTGTGGAGCCCAGCTCCTCCACCACTCCCTGCAGCGGGTGGGCTGGGCGGGGCGGGGCCTGGGATGCCAGTGAAGGAGTGACAGGGAGTCTCATGGTCGGAGCAGAATTGTGCCCTGTTTGCTCTGGGAACCCAGAGAAGGATGAGCGGGTGGGCAATGGAGGGAGGAGTTCGGGCTGTTGGGAGGTGACTGGTAGAGGCCGAAGGGCATGCAGATGGAGGAGAGGCTTCTGCTTCTGTTTGTTATTGTTTGTAGTATTAAATGGAAGATAATTGAGCATTTTCTGTGCCGGCCCAAGGAGAGATGATGGTGACTGATGGTACCAGGTGTGTTTGCCAACTGTGAGCAGGAGAGACGGTGTGGTCGGAGGCCCCAGGGAAGCCAAGCTGAACGCATCTTTGCAGTGATGTTCTCAGGGAAGGCAGCCAGCCTGGATAGCTGGATAGGTCTGTGGGCACCAGGGCTGCAGTGGGCCTGCAGGGTGCCAGCGCCCAGCTCCTCAGGTGGGGCTCCTGAAGTAGACCAGGGGCCTCCCACCCTTTCCTGAAGGTGTGGAGGGTCAGTCGGGGGCAAGTTCCCAGCTGATGCTGCTGGTCATGGACACATTCTGAGGAGCACCTGTCCGTTGGTCTGGAGTTGCGGGGGAGCCCAGGTGGTCTTAGAGACAGCAGGGGCCTGCAGAGTAGTGGCTGGAGTAGACAGTGTCATGCCCCTTGGCTGGTTAGGGATGCACCCCAAGGATTGGGAAGGAGAGGATGTGTTAAACGAGTCTCCTGACAGGTGTAGTGGAGTCTGGACAGAAAGGATGGCCAGCGTGGGAGGTTGTGGGCAGAGAAGGGGTGGTTGGAGCCCTAGATTGCAGAGCAGACAAGTCAAGGGCGTGGCCATGGGAGGAAGCCCTAGGAGCACAAGGAAGGGAAAGACCCCCTGGAGCTGAGGAGGCAGGTGACCTGGGTCCCCATGGATGCTGAGCGCCCCTTTGGGTGGGGTGGCTGTGAGGGAGTGGCAGCAGGAAGCAGGGGGCGGAGAGGGTGGCCTGTGAATCCTGGCTCTGTGTTCACTCACTGCCAAGCCAACTCGTAATGTCTCAGATGGTTATGGGACTGACTCACGGATGGTAGTTCCCAGAGCTGGAAGGAAGAGGCTCATTAACCTCCTTTCCAGACCTGGGAAGTCTTGTTGGTTTGTCACCAGCCAGATCCCTCCCCGGGACAGAGATGGCATAGGAGAGGAGTAAAGGCTGAGGTGGGGAAATTGTTTGGCTGTGGCAAGTGTATCTATCACCCCCAGTTCCTCCATGGACGATTCTGATGTTGGTGGTGAGTTTTTTAAAGGAGGCAAGCAGAGCAGAACGCCATGACCAGATGAAGGAGCCCAGTAACCGCCCGGCCTCTGTGTGTGTGTGTGTCCACCCAGCGTCTTTCCCCTGCAGGAACGCCTCCCCTGCTCCTTGCAGGCTGGTCGCTGATAAGAAGACACGGATGTTTTATTCCTCTTTATTGTGTCAGATCTGATCCCCGTGACCCACTTCCCCTGTCTCCCCAGATTCTAACGCAGATTGTAACTACCCAGTGAAGTAGGAAGCCTGTTGCCACCAGCCACCAGGCGGTTATCCTCCGAGCCTGGGACACTGAGCGGGTGACAGTGGCTCCTAAGAGCAGGAGGTGGTCACCTGTTCGGGGTGGGGAGCAGTGGTAGGGCTTGGTCTTTGAACAGGCATCTTAGTCATGTTGCTTTCGACATTTAGAGAAAAACCTATCAAACCTTCAAGTCCCCTGGGCACAGATAGATTCCCAGATATCTCTGCAGGAAACGGCAAATGTGATGCAGAGGTGATAACTGATACCATTGGCTTTTCTTGATGGTGACTTTTGTCACAGTACTGATTGAAATTCCCGGAGCATTCTTCGTGACCTCGATTTTTATTTTCATAAAAATCCAGGACCTGGCAAACCTTTGGGGTGAGTGACTCTGAAGACAAGCCTGGTAAACACCAGATGTCACACACAGTTAATTGGCAGTGTCTGAAGTGGGGCTCCGGGCCTGCTTTGAGGGGCCGGGCAGACTCGTCCCTGTGTTTTGATGTTCGAGTGTCTGGAAGACGCTCCTGCAGATGTTGGTATTAGAGGCGGCCCTTCCAGTGGGTCCCGAAGGGGGAAATGTGACCAGGTCGGCCCTGCGTGCCCTCAGAGACCGGGAAGCTTAGGCAATGGGTAGGAATTTCTTGGTTTTTCTCCACACAAATCCCAGAGCTTCCTTGCAGCTGTCCAAGGGACAGGTGCAAAGTGTGTGTTGCCCTAGATTAAATCCCTCTGACTCCTCAGCTGAATCTCTGCAGAGAGCTGGGGCGGATGGAAGAGGGGAGAGGACCACAGGCAGTTTGTGTTTGTTTCCATAATGTGACGGTTTAAACATTTGGTTTTAATTTTATCTTCAGACACCTTTGCCTGACACTTAGGAAGAAAGGCCATCAAGAAACTGCCTGCATTTTCCTTTGTTTGCGAGTGAGGATCTACTCATAACTGACACTTACTGGCACATCTTAAAAAAATTAAGACTGAGCCCAGCTGGTGTAGCTCAGTGGTTGATCATCAACCTATGAACCAGGAGGTCACAGTCACAATTTGATTCTCTGTCAGGGCACATGCCTTGTGGGCTCGATCCCCAGTTTGGTGCAGGAGGCAGTCAATCAATGATTATCTTATATCATTGATGTTTCTATCTCTGTCTCCCTCTCCTTTCCTCTCTGAAATAAAACATATTTTTTAAAAATCTGGACTTCTCATTGGCATACTTAAGTGGATTATGAAGTCTCAGTATGGGTGTAGATGCTTCCTGTTGGCTCACGGTACCAGGTGTGTGCAGGAAAGAACACGGGGCTGGAATTTCTCCCATCCCCACTGTGGCCTTGCCAGGTGGCTCCCACGCAGTCAGCTTCTTTATCTGAAAACTAGAGGCCTGGTGCACGAAATCCGTGCAGGGTAGGGTCTCTATGCCTGGCCTCCCCGCCTCTCTGCCTTCCCCTTCCCTTGCTCCCTCAGCCCCCTGCTGCTGTCACTGGTTGCCCACCCCGGCCCCTGGTGGTCAACGCACGTCATAGCAAGCGATCAAACTCCTGCTCTCCTGGTCGAACTCCCGAGCGGACAGTTAGTGTATTACGCTTTTATATATATAGGTGGGTTTTGTTAAACCCCAGCTTGCAGTAATTTACATGGCTTTTCACATTTGCAGAGGGTGGAATCATGCCCCTGACCTAGTGCAGGAGTGACATGGGAGGGGATGGTGTGATAGGCAGCTCCAGCCCTGGGCCCATTGGCCTGTCCATACCGGAGCCCAGGTCCCTGCCGGGGCTCCTGGAGGGTGACGCAGTGAGCTTAGCCTAGGTCACAGGAGTTCTCGGTGGTTTGTCTCCTCCACAGGGGGCTCATGCTCAAAACCTTCATGCACCTTGCATAGGACGTTTTCTAATGGAAGGTAACATGCTGCTTTAGATTTTAAAGATTTAATGGTGGCAAAACTTAATTTTTTTTCCTTCCAGCATTCCCGTTCGTGAGACTCTTTTACACTAAATGTCATTGGTGATGTGTCTGTCATGGAGTGAGGACCCACAGCATTCTCATCTATCATGATAGCGGTTCTTCCTGTTTTGGGAGGGATTCCTGGAAATAATTGCTTCTCTTTTCACTGGGAGACCTTTGGGAGCTTTTTATGAAGATATTCAGAGTCAGGGATTCAAGGAATGTTTGCATTAAAAAAATGAAAAAGTGGGAAGTTAATGTAAGGACGGGGGAACCACGAGCCCCTTCCTACATGTGTCTTGCCTGTCCCTTTGAAGTAGTGCTTCTCTACTGGTAGCATTCCGCTGCCCCGCCCCCCCCCCCCCCCCCCCCCCCCCGGCCCGGAGCTATTTGGCAATGACCACACATTTTTGGCACAGAACAACCCCTGACAAGGAGTGATCCAGCTTAGCATGTCCATGGTGTGAGGTAGAGATGTCTTGCTCTGGATGAAGGCCAAATCCCACCTCCCTTTCTGAAGACATTTTTGAGTATTTTGGTGAGAAATAATAATTTTCTGTCTGCCTCTTACCTACCTCTTTTTTACATAACACTTTTTTCCTAGATGTTTATTTGTGACACAGCCCCACTTCCACCCCCATCCCAGCACCCTGTCATTGTGCAGAGTTCTCTGGGGTCAGGGCAGTTCACACCACTGTCTACCTGCTGGACAATGGAAGACTGTCGAAGCAGGTGGGCCTCTTGCTGAAATATTGCCAGTCCATTGACTGTTGGGGCAGTATTTCCCACCGGCCTGGCGGGTGAAGTGTGAGCACCACGCCGCTGCCCCACTCAGGGTGCACGACTGTCAGCACCTCGTAGTGCTGTCTGTCCTCTAGGAATCCCTGGGAAGACAGCCCAGAGATGACCGTTGTGGGCGGGACACTGAGCTGGACGCCAGGTACCGCTGCGGGTGGATCTCTGATTCCTTCGCTGCCCACCCCACCCGCAGTCACCCAGCGCCCCTGGCCTCTCTACAAAACTGCCTGATCCTCAGATCCAGGGATGCCTTTGGACAGGAAGTGGACCAACGAAACCTTTTCTTTCTTCTAATCTAGGTCAAACCAGATTGGGTTTTGACAAATAGTGCTGACCGTCTGTTCGTCTCACTTGCGCCTAGAGCGCACCATGAATGGAAAAGGTGTGGAGGGTGGGTGCTGCCTGTGATGTCTGTGTCTCTGTACACGACACGCAGCTCCGTGGCCTGGGGGGTGGAGACTGCACTGCTGTCCTGGAGGAAAAGCAGGCGGGATGCGGGTGCTCAGAGGACCTCCCGGCGTTCCTTCCTGTTGGGTCAGCATGTCCTGGCCCCAGACCCACACTTGTCCTCCTGTGACTCAGAGACTAGGGTCAGGTCCTTTCCTTGTTTACTCTTCCACTTGTGGCTTCCAGTTTATGAAATGAGGAAAATGGGCCCCCAGTGAGTTCAGCCCAGGCTGGGTGATTGCAGGAGCGTTGTCGGTCTGCAGAGCTGAGCTCAGAAAACTTTCCTCCTGAAATGATCCCACTGAGTCTCATGCCAAGAGGTAACACATGAAACTGCTCGTGAAACATAAATGTCTTTCTTTTTGCTTTTTTAAAAAATCCTCTCCCGAGGATATTTTTCCATTAATTTTTAGATAGAGTAGAAGGGAGGAAGGGAGGGAGAGAGAGAGAAACATCGATGTGAGAGAGACACGTTGATTGGTTGCCTCCTGCACACGCCCTGGCCAAGGCCAGGGATCGGATCTGTGACCCTTGGGTGAACGGGCTGACGCTCTAACCCAGTGGTTCTCAACCTTCTGGCCCTTTAAATCCAGTTCCTCATGTTGTGACCCAACCATAAAATTATTTTCGTTGCTACTTCATAACTGTGATGTTGCTACTGTTATGAATCATAATGTAAATATCTGATATGCAGGATGGTCTTAGGCGACCCCTGTGAAAGGGTCGTTGGACTGCCAAAGGGGTCGCGACCCACAGGTTGAGAACCGCCGCACTCTAACCACTAACACTGGCAAGGGCTCTCTTTGCTTCTTACAGTATCTGTCAGTCATCCTGATGCCTAAAAATAACCTTTCCAGGGGTGGGGGGATGGGGGGTGGGAGGGGCTGACCTGGAGGAGGGACTCTTTGCTGGTTCCTGGATGGACCTGCAGGGGCCAGGGAAAGCCACTGCTTGGCAGCTTTCTGTTGCCCACAGGCTGGGTTCTGCTAATACTGCAAGCAAGATTAGTAACTGAGCTCTGTTATTGGAAGTCAGGTTGAGTTGCATTTGACTCTGCTGACTACCCGTGGTTTCCTTTAAATAAGGCTTATCAGCTGTAGTAACACTTGTGAAATAGCATTCTTGTGCAGGGTGTTGAATTTATAGGCAGTTAGAAATGGCACAGAACAGGGAAGTCATGGAAGGGTGGCCAAAGGTTCTCATAAACTTGGAACTGGGAGAGCGAAGCCAGCTGCCAGGGTGGTGAACGGGAGGAGACAGGGCTGATCCCTGTCCTGGACCCCTCTGCAGTCCTTCCTCCCCTCCATCATGGGGTCCCAGCAGCACTGAGGTCTGCCCGCCTGCTCTTTGGTGTGGATGAGGCAGGGAGACCAACTGCAGGCTTTTTTTTTGCCAACATGGTGATATATACCATCGCATGGAAAAATTAGATGGTCTGACTCTAGAGCAGTGGTTCTCAACCTTCCTAATGCCGCGACCCTTTAATACAGTTCCTCATGTTGTGGTGACCCCCGACCATAAAATTATTTTCATTGCTACTTCATAACTGTAATTTTGCTACTGTTATGAATCGTAATGTAAATATCTGATATGCAGGATGTATTTTCATTGTTACAAATTGAACATGATTAAAGCATAGTGATGAATCACAAAAACAATATGTAATTATATATGTGTTTTCCGATGGTCTTAGGCGACCCCTGTGAAAGGGTCGTTCAACCCCCAAAGGGGTCTCGACCCACAGGTTGAGAACCGCTGGTCTAGAGGGTCCCATTTAAAAGGCAGCAGGGAGATAAAGCATAATGCCGTCTGAACATATATAGTGGGATTATTTTTATTTAAAGGCAGGTCTGGCTGTGTAAAGGGGATTTGGAGTGACAGGTTCTGTCTGAGCCTCTGATTCTGTGCATCGGAAGAGCCCATGTATCCAGGGCAGTAGGGAGAGGCGGTTTCTCCAGTATTTTCAGCCTAGACACTGGGGTCTAATGTGGAATTATGACGATTGGGGGAGAAAAATCAGTGCTTCTTTGCAAGGTGGGAGACACTACAAAATAGTGGCCAGACACACTGGGCTGTGGCTGGAAGAGGTTCCCTCCTTCAGTGTCTTCTAAGATTCAGTGTCATCTAAGGTGGATGGAATGGAATCTTCTACTCCGCAGGCTGCATCCTCCTACGGCTAAGTGCAAAGCCTGGGCTGGAGTTTGGACAACCATGCACTAATTGGAAGACACTAGCAGCTGTTCATTATTTGGGCTCTGAAGGAATACTGTTTTATTTTTTTACCTTGGGCTCTGAATGCCTCAGATAACAACATATGTATTATATATATCTTGCTATGGGCCAACTAATTTCATATTAAAATGATCTCAATAGTTGTTACTGTGGTCTCATAGTGGGAATGGGGCCCAGGGCATGTGGGAACTCTTAATTCTGGTCCCACCATTGCCCTCACAGAGCGCCCCGCCTCTTGGCATTGCTGAGCATCAGTTTTTCTGCTTACAACCTGGGTTGGCCTTTAAGTCTCTGCAGCTGCAGTTGTAACATGGCTTTTGCCAATCTTGTGGTGCTCTTCTATTAGAAAGAGAGCCGGCTACTGTGTCCTCACCTAATCAGTGTCCTCCTCTCTGTTTTTTCATGTTAAATCACTTGGCCTTGAAAACTGCATCATTTTTCATGAGTTTGTGAATTCTTTAGGGCAGAGGCCCCGCCTTCTTACTGCTTAGTGTTGCAATAATGAATAAAGGAACAAACAGAAAAATGAGTAAATAAATGAAAAGTTACTGAGGTGTTCAAATCTCATTTGTTCCATTAATGTCAAGTTCAATAATAGTCACACATTTGCTCCTCTCTTCATTGCCAAGAAAGCAGAATGCTGACACTTACTGAGACAACGGAAATGACATTGTAGCATGGGAATGGGTACAGGCAGTGTGATCCCTAGACCCTGGGTTCAGCTCTCAGCAAATAGCTGTGTAGCCTGTGGGAAAGTGCCCACCCTCTCTGAGCCTCCGCATCCCCCTAACTTGATGGGCTCTAGAAACCTCATTCTGCCTGGCTCCTACTCCTGAAGTTGGTGGTTCTTGGGTCTAAACAATGAGGGCTTTTTATTGAAACTTAAAAGGTAAGACCCATCTGTCCCGGGGTCCCCACTTTGCCTTGAGGACATGTTAGAGGCATTGCTCCTGAACCTTTGGGTGCCGGAGGCTGGTGGACAGAGCTTAAGACCCTGTGGGTAGGAATCATGTTGGTGAGGTACAGCCACTGAGGGTGGTCAGATATGCTTTAGAGTGTTGGTGTGTGTGTGTTTTTTTTAACAGACTTTATTTTTAAGAGCATTTTTGGGTTTGCGGCAATACTGCCCCAAAGGTACACAGATTTCCCATGTACCCCGGGCCTCCACACATACATGGACTCCCCCATTATCAACATCCTCCTCCAGATGCTGCATTTGTTACAATGGATGAGCCTACATGGACTCATCACAATCACCCAGAGCCCATAGGGTACATTAGGGTTCACTCTTTTTTAAAAAAATATATTTTTATTTCAGAGAGGAAGGTGGAGGGAAAGAGAGATAGAAACATCAATCATGAGAATCATTGATTGTCTGCCGCCTGCATGCCCCCTACTGGGGATTGAGCCTGCAACCCAGGCACGCGCCCCTGACCAGAATCGAACCCAAGACCCTTCAGTCCGCAGGCCGACACTCTATCCACCGAGCCACACCAGCCAGGGCTGGGGCTCACTCTTGGTGGTGCACATTCTGTGGGTTTGGACAAATGCATAATGGCACGTACCCATCATTAAGGAGTCATACAGAGTATTCTCTCTGCCCTTTTAAGTAAATAAATTGAATCAATTAGCAGTCTTTCTGATTTATCTCATTCAATCTGAATATTTCATTTCACTCTGAGGTGAAATTCAGGTTTCCTAGGTCATACCCTCCTTCATAAGAGACCTCACGACTCATCTCTCTGTTCTTTCAGTGCCATGAGCATGACTGGTGCCCCATACTCACTGACTGATGAGAGAAGGGGCAAGCAGCCCCTGCAGACGGTCCTGGAACCTGGAGGACCGACTGCCTGGCCAGGAACACCGTCCCTAGAAGCAGCCCCTGCACCACCTTTGGCATGTCCCGGCCCAGAGAAGGCCGTGGAGCCTCCGGTCTGATTGGTGGAAATTGTATTTGTGTCATTTTCCTTCTGAAACTTGAACTAGCAACCTGAAATCTCTCTGTTCAAGACATCGTGAAGAACCAAGACTCTGGTCAACTCTGTGTGAACCCCGTGCTGCACTGCATCGGGTAGTGTCAGGAACAATGATTATAGAGCCAATAGGTGGCAAGTGGGGGGTTTGATGGGAGAGAAACAAAGTGTTCATATTAATGGTAAATGGGTGCTTAATTTAATGGTGAACAGAGTGCCCAGCACACAGTTCCTTAGCGAAGTTAGTCCTCACAAGAGTGCTCAGGTTCAGGTACATTTCCTTCATTGCCATTAGACAGGTGTCAAAATGGAGGTGGCCAGGAAGTGGACAAGCCTGGCCAGGACAGGCAAGGCTTCTTCCTGCTCTTAACCACTGTCTTCTCCTGCCTGTTGTCCAGGTAGCAAGTGCCTACCTGTCCAGAGCCTTTCCGCACACTCTGGGAAAATTCTAGGAGTGAAGCACAGCCATCTCAGAGCTGCCATCCTCACCCCTCTTTGTTCTCTCCTTCCTGGGAGTGCACGTGTTCCTGTGCAAAGTTGGAGGTACCTAAAATACCTTTTTAAACAAATAAATGCAGTCAGCTAGCAGTCTTTCTGATTTGAGTCACGATCTTGTCAAACACCGTGGTTAGGGGAGATGCTTCATAAACCAGCAGATGAGAGAGGATCCATTTTTGCAGCCAAGTTCAGAGTTTTGGTGTCAGGTTAGTGTTCAGGCAGGGCATCAGGTGGACCCCTGGAGGCTCCGGTCCGCGCGGCCGCGATCCACCCCGGTGCTTCGGCCTGCCCGCCGAGCCGCGCTCCCGCCGCCACCACCGCGCTCCCGGGACCTGGCGGCCGGCTGAGCGCGCGGCCCACGGTCGCTGCACGTCGGCGCCCGCCCGCCCGCCCCGCCCGGGAGCGCGTTTCCATTTTAAACCGCCGCCCTCCCGCCCCTAGGCCGCGGCGGCGCAGCTGCCTGCGCGTCTCGGGCCCTGGGAGCGGCGCAGGCTCCGGAGTCGCCGAACTGTGCAAAAAAGGCCCGAAGATGCGAGCCGGCCGCACGCCTTAGACAATGAAGCCGCGGGCGCCGCCGCCCGCCCCGGGCCCTGCGCGCCGCGGCCGCACCTGCCGGCCAGACCATCCCCGCTTCTGACTGCCCGCCCTCCCGCCGCTCCGCCCACCCGCCCCGCGGGCCCATGGCTGGGCGCCTGGGACCCGGACCCCCGCACTCGTGCCGCGCGGCGCACGGGCCGGCGGGCGCCAGGGGCGCCATCCCTGCAGCTTAAGCGCGGCCCTCGCGGCGAGCAGGGGGCGTGGGCCCTCTGCCGGCGCGCCCGCTCGCTCCGCCTCGCCCGGCGACTGCCCGATCGCGCGTCCCGGCCCGCGGCGCTGGATGCAGAGGAGCTTCGGCGGGCGGCGCGGCGGCTGCGGCCCCGGGCGACATGTACCTGCTGGACGTCAGCGGCGAGCCCGCGTCTCCGCCCGCGGACACGATGCCGCGCGGGACGCCCCCCAGGAAGACCGTTTACCGCATCTCCGTGACCATGGTCAGGAAGGAGCAGCTGGCCGCCCCGGGCCCGGGTGGTCCCGACCCGCGTCCCACTCGGAAGCTCCGGCCCGGGCGCTCCCCGGACGCGCCCGGGCGGCTGGTGGAGGAGGAGGAGGCAGAGGATGCTGCTGCGGGCATTGAGGAGCCAGAGGGCTGCCGGCCGCGCGCCTGGGACGTCCGCACCTACCGCACCCGCAGCACCGGGCAGCTGGAGCTGGGGCGGCTTCGGCCGTGCACACGCGGCACGGAGCCCACGGACCTGGCCGGCAGTCCCCCGGCCGTGGAGCAGGAGCCCAGCTCGCCTACGCCCGGCAGCCCCGACGTGGAGGGGGTCCGGGCCGCGCCCCTGCGGCGGAGCCTCAGCTTCAGGCACTGGAGCGGGCCCGAGGCCCCGCGGGAACGGGCCCCGGGCCGCGGGAGGCGCCACAGCAGCTCTGCGAGCCTGGCCTGGGCGCCGGGCGGCGAGACCGTGGCCGACCCCGGGGTCGTCCCGGAGCCCCCGGCCGCCGCGCAGCCCGCCTCGGAGAAACGCAATACTCTGGACGTGGGCGAGGTGCTCAGCAAAAACGATGCGCTCTCGGACTTGGAGCGCTGGGAGCGCAGCAAGAGCAAGAACCGCACGCTGGACAACAGCGACCTGCAGCGGCTGGAGCGCGCGCGGGCCGCGGCCGCCGGCCCCAGCGCGGCCTCGGAGCACAGGCTGCTGCGCTTCTTCAGCGGCATCTTTGCGCGCAGGGACGGCGCATGCAGCGGCGGGCCCTCCCCGCGGAGCGGCTCCTTGCGACCCCGTGGCTACTTCAGCCTGCGACGCGCCCCGGCCGACGCGCACTCATCCAGCGCCGAGAGCATCGAGGGGTCCCCGCGCAGAGGTGGGCAGCGCGGCCGGGGTGGGAGGGCAGTGGTGGGAACCTTCGGGCCCCGCGGCGGGCCTGCTCAGCAGAGTGCGCTGGGACTGGAGGGCAGCTAAGGGACCTGCCCTTTCAGGTCACCCGCCGCACGTGGTTGTACAGGACGCGAACCCGGGTACTGCAGTGTCCCCCACTAATAATTCTGCGGCGTCTGGACATTCTTGACTGGCCTTGCTTCCAGCTGCGTGTGGTGGCGCCTTTCAGGGCTTGTGATCTAAGCCCCTGTGAGCCTGTCTCAGGAGAGATCACCTGCCAAGTGGCGCCTTTCTCCCGCGGTGCTGGCACAGGCCTCTCCATCCGCAGGCCCAGGGAGCTGGCAGCTTGCTGCCACCTGGGATACCTGTGGGCTGCTCCAGGAGGCCAGGCCTTGGGCCGAGGCTGCCGCACAGGTGGCACGCCTGGCGGGGAGAAGCAGCTTTCCTCTGTTGACATCTTACTCCACCACCAAGCCTGGTGTCCTTGTCAGGGCTACCTGGAGGTGGTACTGTGGGTCCTGTGCTGTGGCCTCGGCTGTTGGCTGGCTCTCACCTGTTGTGCTTGGTCAGGGATGTAGGCCCCTCTCCCTGGCCTCCCCACCAGTAGGTGTGTTAGGACGAAAGCACCTGTGCCGCAGGATTCTCCTTCCTGGGTGTGATCTCTGGTATGCAGGCAGGGAAATCACAGCCTGGAAGCCTGTCCTCTGCTCTCTGAGGCCCTCTGACTAGGACCTGCAGGGAAGGTTCCCAGGAGGTGTGATAATGTTCTGGCACAAGAATTGGGTAGCCTCTGATGGTGTTGGGGGGTCAAAACCCTCCAGAACCTGCGAAACACAGACCCCTTCTCTCCACATGCCTGGGCATCACTCTGCAGGAAGAGGCGGGGTGGGCCAGGGAGCCTCTCCCCAGGGTCGGGGTGGGAGATGGTCAGGGTGGGGGATGGTGGGGTGGGGGATGGTCGGGTGGGGGATGGTCGGGGTGGGGGATGGTGGGGTGGGGGATGGTCCGGGTGGGGGATGGTGGGGTGGGGGATGGTCGGGGTGGGGATGGTCAGGGTGGGGGATGGTCGGGTGGGGGAAGTCTCAAGATCCGCTCCCCATGCACTTCCCCACTGAAAGGTCAGTAGGCCATCAGTACAGCGCTGCTGCTGCTGCTACAGGTTAGGCTGGTAAAACGCTGCAGTGTGGCAGCCTTCCCGCTGCCAACTCACCTTCCTCCTGCAGGTCACCAGTTACCTGACATGCCTGGGGGTGTAGTAAAACCAGACAATGCAAAGAAATTGCTGCTCTCGACATTAGTATTTTTAAAAATATATATTTTATTGATTTTTTTTTACAGAGAGGAAGGGAGAGGGATAGAGAGTTAGAAACATCTACGAGGGAGAAACACCGATCAGCTGCCTCCTGCACACCTCCTACTGGGGATGTGCCCGCAACCAAGGTACATGCCCTTGACCGGAATCGAACCTGGGACCTTTCAGTCCGCAGGCCGACGCTCTATCCACTGAGCCAAACCGGTTAGGGCGACATTAGTATTTTTAAGTGAAGACAAATAATGTCACCTTCTGATATGCTTCCGATGATCCTCCAAATGTGAGAATATTTGAAACCAAGAAGTTGAATGTGCAATTGTGTTAAAATCTGATATTGTTCTTAGTGAGGACACAGTATAATGGACCTGTTGCCAGCCTGGCATTAGTTTAACTTGCTGGATTTTTTTTAAGCAGTATTACTTTATTATTTTCCCAACAATTTGAAGCATGGCGCATGAATCGTTTACCCATATGTGGTCGTGTAATCCACACCATTCATGTCCATATGTACCAGGAATCTTGCCTTGAAGAGTTATTTGTCTGTAGGTGAAGCTTGGTCAATGATGGCCTTATCAAATGATCAGGGTCAGTGGTGTGGCCCATATGTTTCACCCCAAAGTCTTTCTTCAATTACAATTGACATTCAGTATTATTTTATACTGGAGGCCTGATGCATGAAATTAGTGCAAGGGATTCAGCCCTTACAGCCCTGGCTGCCACCACCCTCTGCAGGGCAGTCAGTCTCCTGCCACCTCCCCCACCCCCCACGCACTGGTCGTTCGCTGTCAGGTCTGATTAGCATATTAGCTGTTTATTATATAGGAGGATTAGTTTCAGGTGTGCAACATAGTGGTCAGCCATCCATATAATTTACAGAGCGATCCCCTCAATATGTGCTGTACTTTATATCCCTGGAACTATTTTGCACATCTTGTGTTTTAACCTGCCTTGGAAAACTTGTTAGGAGGCACCATATTGGACTCCCAACCATTATCCCATCCCTTCCCACATGCTCTGAAAATATTTAAAGACCCTATGAGTTACTTTGGTTTGTATAAAGTTGCTACTTCCCTTCACGTTCAGTGGAAGTTGAGGCACGCAGCTCAGTCCCCCCTCTAATAGTAGGCTTGCATCTTTGCTCTCATGGGCTTTGTAGAAAAATAGTAATTACCACCTGGGTTCCAGACAAGTATGCATCATAGAGGGAGAGGGCGAGGGAGAAGCACAAAGGATATAGAATAAGGGTGGCCCTTGTGGTATCTATTGATTCCAGGTAAAAGCACTGGCATTTGGGTGTTCCCTTTTGTTCAAATGGGTAGATAGGTTTGAAATACTAAAGGTGTGAAGTTTGTTGGAATTTTTCCCTCTAGGGCAGTAGAAGATAACAATAGTAATAATTGGAAAGGTGCTTGGTTTGTTTGGCCAATCCTTCTCTGGGTGGAGTTACTTTGGTCTGAGTCTAGGGTTGTGGGTTGTGTAGAAAAACCAAATGTTAATGAACTAGGTCATAGCACACAGAACTGCAGGACCTTATTTTATTCTGAAGTTCTAGGCAATGACAGAAAGGCCACCTTTTTCACCTGCCTTTGGCTAATATGCCTGAAATGTCATGGTTCTTAAGATATTTATAAGACCAGTGTCCTTACAAGTAAAAGGTACACCCCCCACAGCTTTTAGGTCTCATTTTATTGTATACGTTCCCACATTTTATATGTTGGCTTCCTATGACACAGTTTTTCATAATTTAGGTGCTAATTAAGTGAGGTTATGACTTCAGGGTAAAAATCTCTAAGGCAGCAGTCAGACACAGTGACACAGGCCCGTTTCTCTGGGAATGTCAGGAGGCTGAAGGTGCCCAAGGACTTGCCCACAGCTGGGGCCAGGCGAGTTTGCAGGACTCGGAAGATGTGGATTTTAGCGAGGGACCGTGGTGCAGGCTCCAGAACTCGGCCCGTGTGGTCGGGCAGCACTCAGCGACCAGACACTGATGATTTGTAGCAAAGTCTGAGATACTCACATTCAGTACGATAAATGTTTTGCCACCAAGAGTCTGCTAGACTTTTTTTTTTTTTGGCCTTTTTGGATTTCAGAATAACAGATCAGTTATTGTGGACCCATGATGCGATATATACCTTGTTTCACTAGTTTCTTTAAATCTTGGCCACAGTATTAAAATTTGAAGTTTTTTCAAGTCTAAAGGAAATTAGAGAAGATTGTCATCAGGCAGGCGTTCCTTTTGTTATACTCTTTCAGCTAGGGAAGCAAGGTGGTTGGAGTCTTGTTTTAAGTCACACACAGGCTTCCACATCACATACCTGTGATTTTCCTGTGTTTGTAATTGGGCATCGGGGTGGAAGGTTTGAAGCTCCTACCTTCTCAGAATGATTCTCTTGTCCTTTGTAATCCCTGTTGGTTCTTCCCCCCGCCCCATGTATGACAGTCACTGCCCAGAGACCCAAGGCAGCTGGTCGTCTGAGGTTCATAACTGTTCCCGAGCAGGAGGTTTCAGAGAGCCCCTGTGTCAGATCAAGGGCAATTTCCTGTCACCTGATACACATGTATTAGGGCAGTCTGTTGACACAAGTATCATTTAATACAAAGAAGGATGAAATGATAAGTGATTAATTACATTGTAGGGTGTCGCTTTCTGTATCCCAGGCAGCCTGCTAACACTCTTGGAACCCGCCGAAGGCAATGCCAGTCCAGAGCTGCACGTGTGTTTAGGGTGTTCTATTGCTGTCTGGGAGGATTGATTACAGCAATAAAATGATTCGTTGATAGCCCTGACTGAGTTTATTAGCATTTTAGATTACTAATTTACAACTGATATTTGACAGCATATTTTTTTATGAGAGGCTTTGTTCTTTAATTTCTGATTCCCTTGATTTGTATCCGTTTCTGTAACATGATTGACTATTTTATATAGTTTAAAAGAATAAAAAACTTCAGTGGAGAAAGAGAGGAAGCAGCAATTAAATGAAACACAAATTACTGAAATAACTGGATACATCTTAACTTTTAAACTTGACTTGTTATAGAAAAGGAGTTACAGGTTTTAAAGAAACAATGTAACTCAGCTTCTCATTTGAAACATTTTGAATTAATTACATACTCAGTATTTAAGAATTTACTTGCTAGTTTAGGAGTTCACTTGCTTTTTATAAATGACTATAGATAGCAGTTTAGAGCACCCAGTTTTGTTGTTGTTGCTGTAAAGTTGAATTGCTCCCCTGGTGACAGAGAGTCTACTTGGGATACAGGCAGAGCTGCTGAAGGTCAGCCACACCCCTCTGAGCAGACACTGGAGGCTGGAGGCTGGGGCTGAGCCCTGCTGTGCTTATTTTCTCCAATCAGAGCCCGTGTTACCGCATAGTCACCTGTTAGCATCTTTCTTCACGTCACCCTGGACTTAGCTTATCCTGCCACCAAAGGAATGCTCAAAATTGCATCTGCTAGAGGGGTTCTCCAGGTTTAGCCTGGGCCCAGTGCAGTTGTCTGGCTAGCTATACAATTAACAGATACCTTTTGTTTGGTAGTATATGACCCAACTATAAAGTACCAGCACTACTTTTATTTTTTGTTTGTTTGTTTTTGAGTCGTCTTGTTTTCCTGTTGCAGGAACAAACACTGGGTTTCTGTGGTGTGTTCTGCAGCGGGAGCAGGGCCCAGATCCTGTCTCCAGCGGTCAATAGCCTGTTGGGGGACATGAGGAAGTTCTAGGAAATCCCAGCTTCAGGGGACACTTAGGGAAGGATGACTGTGTTTCTCTGCACAGCACACCTCCATTGGTGCGCTAGTCCCAGTGTGTTCTTGTCTGCCAATTCTAATAGCGAGTCCCTCTTGGGCATAAAGTCCCTCTTGTACTGTAGGGTTCAGAGCATTGTGGTTGGCATATGGATTTTTGATAAATGCTTGTGGGAGGAATCAATGAGAGGTCTTAGGGGACACAAAACAAGGCAACAAATATCCATGAGCAGGAGAAGGAGTTAATGAAGACCTCACAGAGGGGTAAAATGATTTGGGTTTTGCAGGATCAGTAGGAGCTTAACAGATGGAACAGAGGAGATTCTGTATGAGCAAGTTGGTTGTGATTTCTATAGTTAACTCCCGAGAAATCATTTCTGTTGCCCCGGTCTATATGATTAATACCAACATCAAGCATTAAAAAGGATATTATATGTTTTCCACAGTGAGCTTTACAAAATTTTTTTTATTAGGTTTGTTTTCTATCGGAAATTCACTTTAGGTTTTTGGGCTTTTTTTCTGTAAAGATTTGAAATAATATCAATTTAAAATGATGTCACAGTGAATAAAATAATGGGCAAGTGAAGGTTCCGTTTATGAGGACAGGGTTGAGATGGGGCGTGTGCAGCTGCAGTTGTATCTCAGATGATGCTCAGAAGTGGTGTTAAGGTAGGCAGATGAGCAAAAAGAAGGGAGATCTGTCGTCTTTGCATCACCTACAGAGAAGCACCATCTGCCCATCGCTGTTTTGGTCTAGGTTTGGTTCAGCCCAAATTGGAGTCCACCGTGGTATTGATATAGGTGCCCGCCTTCGAAATTATGTCTCATCTATTGCAGTTGATGGAGGCATTCACATTTGCTCTCTTTTCTCCTGTTAATTTACTGAAGACATTACTGTAGATGCTCTTATAATTTAAAGAATGTTAGTGCATGCCTCTTCACTTAGCTGGTCTAAATTCAAGGATAGGTCTTGGACCCTTGCTCTCTGTAATCTCCTGTTATTTTCATTTTTGTAGTTGGCTTTGATACTTACATCACCAATGGATGTGAAGACTCAGAGCTTATTACAAATATGCCTCCTTCCCATATGTCAGAAGATGGGAAGGCTCTTCACTCGTTGGGCACCAGGGTGTACCAGCCAGCGGCCTGTGGAGGGTCACGTGGCTGTCCTTACCTAATGGAGATAGGTGGAAGAGGCACATTTCAAATGACGGGAGCGAGAGGGAAGATGAGGGCTATGCTTGCACACCTCCTGCTGTTGAGATAGTGCACAGCTTCCAATCTCTTTCTGCTGTGATCCCGAGGCCCCTCGGGTTTTGCGTGACATAGTGAGTGACCGTTTTGGTCCCCACACAGGACCAGAGGCTCCTTTTACTCAGAACCATCGCTGCCGACCAGTGCATACACATTTCTTTGAGTGGATGGCCATTCGTTCGAGATGGTTCACAGGGAGTCTTGTGTTCCCTCGCCCTCTGTGCCTGTCATGGTCAGGACTCCTTTCAGCCTTCCCGCAGACTGTCAGACACTTGAGAATTGACTCTGAGAACAATGCCCCCAGCCCCTGCCTTCTCTGGACACTAGACCAGAATGACTCAGACAGGACTTCAGCTGAGGGGTGGGGGCGGCGGGTATTGATCCAGTTTGTACATTCCTGTGGCAACCAGCCAGGGCTCTAAAACAATAGAAATTCCAGGTGGATTTAGAGATGCTCATTTGTAACTTGCTTTCCTGCAACTCCCAATCCTGCTACCTGAGAACCTGGCTCGGTTCCATGGGTTGTGGCAGACCTGAGCAAGGTGGGGCCTTCCATGCCACAGCTCATCATAGCTCCAGGATACTTGGATCTTAGAGCTCAGCTTATTGTAGTTGCCAAACAAGAATGCCTAGCTTCTAAGAATCTGATTGCGCTTGCATTGAAGAGTAGATGCCTAATCTGCTTTCCTGATCTGGTTCCTGGAATGTTCTGGAAACCAACTTCCTTGAATTGAACCTGGGAGTATCCAGACTTGTCTCCCCGTATTTGAGAAGCAGATATCAGGAGGACCCAGGAGTTTCTCAGCGCTGATTAGTGCAGTGTGTAGGGAGAGGGGTGTGTGGACGTCACCTCTCACCATCAGAGCTGTCCCACCCTGCAGCACCTGCCGCTTCCCGGGGAGTTCCCTGTCACTGGAGCTTTCGAACGAGGGCAGTCAGGGACTCTTGGAAGGGGGTCCGTGTTGTTAGTCTGGAGGCTTAGAATTGATGGGCGGAAAGTCCACCCTAGTTTTAAACTCAGGAGTCTCGGTGCTTGATGATTTTTATCCCTGTCTTCACCCCAGATGTGTTTTTTTCCCAAACTCAAGGGAAGGGAGATGCTTCTGTCTGTAATGTCCTGGCCTGGCCTGCGGCCCCCACCGTGGCTCCTGCTTTGTTCTGTGAGGTTGAGACCTCAGTTCTGTCTGCCAGCCAGAAGCCGCCTGCCCCACTCCCCTCTGCCACCCGAGCTGCCCCCACGGCTGGCCGTCGCGATCCTCAGGGCACTGATGCCACTTGTCCTGTGGGCACCGAGGGTGATGTCTGAGTGCGACCTCAGTCAGGTTCTTTCACAGCCTCTGCCTCTTTCCTGCGTTCTCCCCGCGCCTTGACTCACAGCTGACTCCAGGTGCGTGCCTGATGCTTGGATGGTGGCGGGAGGAGGAGCGCTCTGTTTGCGGGAGACGACATTGCCATGCGGAGGAAGCAGGGTCTGAGTCAGTGGAGGAGGCTTAGTTTGGCTGCCACACTCAGTCTAGTGAGGCGCTGGGCAAGTCACTCACCGCCCGGGCCCCCTCTCCCCCACGCATGCCTCGTTCATGTAAATCCCAGGCTCCTGCCGCCCTGGCTGGGCCTCGGGAAGGCGAGATGACCGTGGCGGCAGGTGCTGTGCTCTGCAGCCTGGCAGCGTCTTTGCTTTTGAATGATGATGACCTGGGATGGTCTGCAAAGGACCGAAAGGTAGAAAATGTCAGCTCTGTGGACACGTTCGAAGGTATGCTCGCTGAGAGCTGCACACCTGCCCAGGTGGCCAGGTGCATGCCTAAAGCTGCCACAGGTGTCGGCTAACCTGGTTTTTTTTTTCCCCTCACCCGAGGATATTTTTCCATTGATTTTTAGAGAGAGGGGAAGAGAGAGAGAAAGACAGAAACATTGATATGAGAGAAACACATCGATTGGTTGCCTCCTGCATTTGCCCCGACCAGGGCCCAGGCCGAGGAGGAGCCTGCAACCCAGGTTTGTGCCCTTGACCGGAATCGAAACCGGGACCCTTTGGTCCGCAGGCCGACGCTCTGTCCACTGAGTAAGTCGGCCAGGCCTAACCTGGCTTTTTGTTTTCACTCCGTCTTCCTTTATTTTCCCATGAGCTTCAGTTCTTTTTATTTTAAATTCTTTTTTATTTTCCAATATCATATTAGTTTCAGGTGTTCAGCATAGTGGTTAGACATTTATATAGTTTATGAAGGCATCCCTTCGGTAAGTCTAACACCGTGCGAGGTTGCTGCACTGTTACTGACTGTGTTCCCAATGCGGTACATCCTGTGACTGTTCTGTAAGTGCCAAAGCTACCAGTTCCTTTCAAGTTGTTCACCATTGTATCTTAAAATTGCACATGGAGAGAACAGATCACCTTTTTTCTTTGGTTTAACCCCCCCCCCCCCCATTCATGTAACTAGAAGGGTGACTGACTTTGCATATGGATTTATTTCCGTCCTGATGGAGCCAGATACGTGTCTATTTCCAACAGCTCTCTGAGCGCCTTGTGCAGCACCGCCCTCCATCTTGGCCTGTGCTGGCCTCTGGGAGGAGTCTGTCCCTGCAGAAGCCTTTGCCCCTGGGAGCAGTGACTGCTACTCACGCCCCCCCCCCCCCCCAACCCCTGCCCCCCGGCAGCTTGCAGCCTTCGGAGCAGGGAGCATCCACACGCTATGTTTATCAAGTTTGTTCAGTGCAGTAGAGTGGAATAGAGGTTGTTTGGAAATTTCCATGTTACCTTTAGGTATTGAGGTTTTCTAATGTATATAATGATACAAATGGTGACATTGGACCTGTGTTGGTCTCAGGCTGCCCTTTTGACCCTTCTGTATACGAAGTACAGTCTTCCCCTTTGATCCACGGGGATACAACCCCATGGATGCCTGGAACCTCGGAGAGGACCAAACCCTGTGTGTACTGTTGTCCTAGGCATGCATACTTACGATAAAGTTTAATATGTAAACTAGTCACGGATTAACATGGACTAGTGATAAAATAGAACAGTTATAACACTATACTGTAATAAAGGTATGTGACTATGCCTTCCCTCCCTTCCTCCCGCCCTCCTTCCCTCTCTCTCTCCCCCTCCCCTGATCCGATGGATGGCAGTGTGTACAGCATGGAGACGCTGGACAAAGGGATGACTCTTAAGCCCGAATGAGATTTTATCACGATACTCAGAACACCATGCAGTTTAAAACTTATGAATTATTTACTTCATAAATTTACTTATGAATTTTTTCCCCAAACACATTCAGACCATGGCTGACCACTGGTAACTGAAACCAGGGAAAGGGAAACCGTGGTTAAGGGGGGACGACGGTCCTGCCGTGACAGGCACAAGCATTTGATCATTGAAGGCTCATCCTAGAGCCACTGAAGGTTCATTCGTGCCAGGAAGTGACCCAGGAGAGCACCAGACCCTGCTGGCTGCAGGGCCCCCATGTCCAGTGAAGGGTGAGCCCAGCCTCTAAAAGTGAACATTATTTTCAACACAGGAATCTGGGTATTTGCCGTCAAACAAGTTTGCACTCACAGGACAGAAACGTTCTTTGTAGGAGATTTTTGAGGCATTTTCCTTTTCTTTCAAGTCTTAAGATAGACACTGGTTCACACAGAAGGAGACTGAGTCTCAGGTTCCAACCGGGGGAGATCTGAGCACTAGCTTTCCTGGGTGGCACGCGCTCACGGACCCTTCGCCCCCAGGGAGTTCATCCTCAGGCCGGCCACGGAAACGTGACTGATTTGCAGTAAATGTGATAATATGATGTGTGTGTCTAGTGCCACGTAAATCCTAGAAAGGTCATTCAGACACCAGGTTAGAAAACCGTTGATGTCCGAACCCGTAGAGCGTCTTTATGAGTTTACTTAAACCAAACTGTTGACATTGCCAGGGAGCAAGATCTCCATGCTCCCTAGAGGGCAGTTCCACAGTTTCTTTTACACGTTTGGAATTCAGGGCGGAGCAAGGGAGATTACAGGAGGTGGGAGAAAGGAAGGCGGGGATTGCATTCCGTGATGTTAACAGGATGACGTGCTTTCTCCGGTGGGTACAGCTCATTTCAAAGCTGTGCTACCTACATGCACAGAAACCCAGGCCAGGGCTTGCCTGAGGCAGAGATCAGCCTTTTACTCAAGTTATGACTCTTGGACCTCCCACCGAGACCTGCCCACTTAGGCATTGATGAGCAGATCACCCTGGGAGGGGGCTTTCCACAGACCCCTTTTTTCGTCCACAAAATCTATTTAGGGTTGAGGTTCTAAACTTGGATGTATCTGATGCCTGTTAGTTATAATTTGAGAAAACATGCAGATAAAATTATGTTATACCTGGTGCCCAGTGCCTGGAACAGGTTGTTTATATGATCTGTCAGCGTTTCATGTTGTCACTCACAGGAAGTAGGCATTTACCGTGACATTTGCAGGCCGATGTTTGCAGTGACTGGAATCACCGAGGGAAGTTCACGCTCCATCCAGGAAGGTCGCTGCCTGTGGCAGGAGGTGGGCCTCTGCTCAGCCCAGAGGCCTGATCGTCGGGGTCTGTAGCTGTCGGGGCGCCTGTGCTCTCCGTGTCGGAGTCCTGGGTGTGCCTGTTGGAGTTTTGGGCTCCTGGGCAGAGATTGGAGAGCTCTTTCCTTCAGTCTCCAGTGGTTCCTGGAGTCCATGAGGGTCCCATCAGCTCAGTCAGCTTTCTCCTTGCCAGCCCTGTGCCTGGCACACACTCCTGGCCTGTCCGCCTCCCCGGGTCCCTGCAGGTCAGGCTGCTCTCAGAAAGGTCGGGTCCCACGAGCCAGGCTCAGCTCAGGCTGTCCTTGGAGCATGTCCAGTTTCTGGGAGGCGTGGAAGTGGGCACTGGAATTCTTAGCTTATGTTGAGGTTGTCGTCACACAGGTGTGTATGATGGCTCGTACCCATTAGGGCCAACATGAGGGAGCTTTGCTGCTGTTGAAATGAAATTCAGTCTGTATTTCTTTTTATTCTTTTTTTTAAAAAAAATATTTCTATTGATTGCGGAGAGGAAGGAAGAGGAGGAGATAGAAACGTCAATGATGAGAGAGAATTATTGATCAGCTGCCTCCTGCACGCCCCCTACTGGGGATCGAGCTGACAACCCGGGCATGTGCCCTGCCTAGGAATTAAACCATAACCTCCTGGGTCAAAGGTTGACGCTCAACCTCTGGGCCATGCAGGTAACGTTCCTCCAGAGGGCCTGGCAGTGAGTCACAGCCTTTTTTGGGGGAGGGAATGAGCGCTGGTGACAGACTGCTGGGGGTGGGGGTGGGGCAGGGAGACAGAGGGCGTGCACAGCAGGGTGTGACTGAGGCCCTGCCACCAAACTGCTATTTGAGGCATAGACCATTGGTGCCTATTTTTAGGTTGGTTTTGTTGCTGTGTCACAATAAGGCAGGAACAGCCAGGGCAGCCACACCTACCTGAAGCCAGCAAGGCAGGGCGCCCTCGGAAGCGCTTTGCATGCGTCCATCCCTTGGTTCCAGCAGCAGCCCTGTGATGGATCGGTCCTCTCTGGAGAGATGCCTAATAGAGATGTAGGACAGGTGGAGTGGATGGAGAGCTCAAGCACTAAGCCCCAGGCTGCCTCCTCGGTCACCAGCTCCAGGGCCCTGTTGTCAGCTGGCAGGTTGCCGTCAAGGTCTCCTGAGACCTCTGCCTCCCTCAACCCCTTCATGAAGGATCCGTACCGTTTCCCAGAGGGCGGTTCCTGCGGTTCAGAGCTGGGGTGTCGGTGGACCCTTCTGCATGCCTGTGCGTGTGCGGGCACCAGGTGTGCGTGGGTCGGATCTCGCCTGGGGAGATCTAGCCGGCAGGGCTGAGCCTGGGCTCTCGGAGCAGGTGGGCCGTGAACTCAGTTCTGCACCCCTGCACGGGAGGTGGAGGTCAGCTGTCGGCTGGATGCTTTTGCTTTCTGGAGCGTACTGCACATTTAAGGACATTTAGTGGCATTGACACTGTTTATAAAAACGTTTCCTCTATTTTCCTTGGGCTAATTTTGTCTGGTGGTAAATTTATCTAATGGCTGTGTGTGTTTGATGAAAATAATACTATAGTAAATGCACGGTTGGCTGTCGCTCCTCACTGGTGTTTGTGCACTGACACAAGTCCCTTCTCTCCAGTCACCCATGGGTCCAAAGGTGCTCCTCTTATCTCTTCCTCGGAGGCGAGGGCTCTTCCTGGCTCACACTTGGGGTCAGTGCAGTGGCCTCGCTTTACTGGTCGGAGGACACATGTTTAAAACAAATGGCCCTGGAAAGCTAGACTAGAAGGGACTTTGGCCCCAACCCCCACCCCATCCCACCCCATCCTTTTGAAGGTGAAGGCAGCACCTGGCCTTTTAAGGGCATCCCAGACACCCTGCCTCCCTCCCTCCCCATCAGCCAGCAGGCCTGGCTCTAAAGGTTACATCGTGTCACAGGCAAAGCCCAAATCGGAGCACTTGATATTACATATTCGAAACATTTTGGCACAGGTTTTAGTTTAAAATAAAAGTGCTAACCAAGAAGCAAAACGTGTTTTATTCTTAGCCCTAGACTAGGAGGGTGGGCGGCGCGTGCCTCTACCTTAGCGGGCAGATTCGGTTGTAACTCCTGTCGCGGGGAGCTGTGCTTGGCAGGCAGCCTTCCCCTCCGGGGAGACCCCAGTCGACTTGGGGTGGGTGCATTGGTTTTGGATTTTTGTTGCTCTTGAGGCCTCTTTGGGTGAAGTGGTTGTGTTTTTCCTTTGCTCCTGATTTTTTCCCTTCAGTCCAGTCCAAATAAGTGGTTGTATTTTCAGAGTTCTAAATGCAGCCGCGCAAACACGCTGAGTCTGGGCCTGAGGG
The DNA here is from genome assembly GCF_028538775.1 of Myotis yumanensis. Classification (NCBI taxonomy): domain Eukaryota; kingdom Metazoa; phylum Chordata; class Mammalia; order Chiroptera; family Vespertilionidae; genus Myotis; species Myotis yumanensis. The sequence goes on from NW_027223759.1 coordinate 33,103,304, forward strand.
TTTGGCATGGGTTCTGGCTGCTATTTACATGTGCCAGAGCCTTCTTGGAAGTCACTCCGGTTTCTCTCTGCCCAGGCTGTGAGCCTGGGATCTCGGAGCACTGGGAGGGGCTGTGCACTAGGAAATTCTCCCTCCCTCCAGCCTCATTCCTCAGGCCGGGCAGAGCCCAGGGAAGTCCCACTTCCAGAGGGACCTGGCTCTGCGGTGCTGAGTGCTGGGACCTCCTGCCTCCCTGGCGTGTCTGCTCATCCAGGGAGGGAAAGGTGCGCCAGTGACGGGCTCTCAGGTGGGGATGTTCGCACATTTCCGCTGCGATAAGCAAAAGCAAATCCAATGCAGCCTCGAAGTCTGTTTACGGCCTCGACGGAAAGATCATCCTCTGAGATGGGGCCCCAGGAGGCTGTGACTGGCTTTGACCCACCTTTTTCTCCTCCCCCCCTGACACACAGCCACCTGAGGTCATCAGAGAACCAGGGTCATTTGTGGATGTGACCACAGGAGGGTCTGTGTTGGCAAGGACTGCACCGTGGAGCCAGGGGCGGCTCAGTTTCCTGAGCGGGGACATCCTCAGAGGCCCTGAGGGGAGAGCCGGGCCTCTTGCTCTGGGGACCTGGCCTCCTGCGTGGCTCCTTCCTGCTGCCCCTCCCCCACGCTGCCCAGCTCACCCACTGGGCTGGGCACTGACCGAGCTTGGGGACAGTGGCTGATGAGATCCAGGAAACTCCAAGGGGAGGTGGAGATGCAAAATTGAATTTTCTAGAAACAGACGTGTCACGTATGTGAAACTGTTCAAAGAAAGGAGCACCATCCTGATGAGTCGCAGCCAGTCCCCCAGTTGCAGGATAGATGGAGCGGCCGAAATCATACCGATTTCTCCAGAGGGCACCAGGGACGCATAATGAGTTTGATTTTGAATATCCACCCCAGGGCTTTTGTATTCAAAGCCAGAAAATGGGGGAACTTCCTGGCAGGTACCACATGGGGACTGGCCCCCATGTGCCCAGTGACTGGTAAAGGTAGGTATAGACATGTCCATGGAGGTACACCACACCCCACATCCCACTCCTGAGAGATGGCCACCGCTACCGGGTTAGTTGGGTATGAGTCCAGACAACCTTCTCTGCAGTTGCTTGCATGCTGTCTAACTAGCTAGTTAATTGCCTGGTGAACAGCTGCGGGCTCTGGCGACTCGTGCTGTAACCAGCGTTTGTGCTCAGTGTGTTGTCTGTCATCTGGTGTGGGGCTTCCACGCACGGCCAGATTTTGTGCAGGGTGTGTATTCTGGGGGGTGGGGTCTGCACCTGCAGCAGTATCTGTTCTGTGTCTATTTGAGCTGCACAGGGTCAGGTGTGTGAGGGCAGCTTGCAGGGGAAAGAGGAGAGGTTGTAGGAAGTGAAGCAGGCCTGAGAGCGCACTTGTGTGCACAAGACGAGGGAGCATCTAGCCCAGGGGACAAAGGTGACTGACCTGCCCCAGGAGCTGTGTGAGCAGTGAGCCAGGGGTGTTCTCAGACACCTGGTGGGTGCTATGATGCCTGCACTACCCCACCCCTCTCGGTGGATGGCAGGCTTTTGTCCCTGTCTGTGCAACTGCTGGGAATTCTTTTGAGACCAGAGGGCCATTGAGAGGTGCAGGTGAGGAGGGGGAAGGGATGCCAGGACTGGCAGTGAGATGGTGGGTGCTGCCCTGACCAGTAGGGAGGGAGTTTGCATGTTTGTTTTGTTTTCCAACTTCTTTTTATATAAATACTAGAGGCCTGATGCATAAAATTCATGCAAGGGGCTCGGCCCCTGCCACCATGGCTTTGTCCGGAAGGTCATTTGGAAGGACGTCTGGTCTAATTAGCATATTACTCTTTTATTATTATAGATATTTTTATTGAGTTCAGAGAGTAAGGAAGAGAGAGATAGAAACATCAATGATGAGAGAGAATCATTGATCAACTCTCTCCTGCATGCCTCCATTGGGGATCAAGCCCGCAACCCGGTCCTGTGCCCTGGCCAGGAATTGAAGCATGACCTCCTGGTTCATAGGTCGATGCTCAACCACTGAGCCACACCAGCTGGGATGTTTTCCAACTTCTAATCTATTGCTCGTGACTCGTGCTATGGATGTCAGTGACAGAGGGAGCCCCCAAATCACACGGGGTGTGGAGTACACAGTGACCATGAGGCAGGCCCTCCGGCCTCTGCACTCTGCCACCTGGGGAAGAAGGAGTGCTGGGTCCCTGTTTGTCGGTCGGCCCAGCAGACGCGCTGCTGGGACCGTGATTAGGTTTGTGGGCATTACAGCTAATGGGCAGTTTATTTTCATCCTGCAGCAGCCACAGAACAGCGAGTGGGATCGTGCCTGCTTCCTGGGCTTGCCCTCAGCCTTGTTTGTGGAGAAAGATCATTCCGCTGACTCTCAACCTGACACTGCATTGCCCCGCCCTGCAGAGAGAGATAGCCCACTTTTTGTTGTTGTTGTCCTTAATCCTCACCTGAGGACATTTTTCCATGGATTCTTTAGAGAAAGTGGAAGGGAGAACGGAAGATAGAGAGAGAGAAACATTGGTTGGTTGCCTCCCTATGAGGGCCGGGATCCAGCCTGCAACCGAGGTACATGCCCTTGACCAGAATTGAATCCTGGTCCCTTCAGTCCGAGGTTTGACGCTCTGTCCACCAAGCCACACGGCTAGGGCGCACCCTCTTTCCTTTTGATTGCTGTTGTCTGTAGTAGGTCAGGGGCAGTTCTAGCCAAAGGCCATGCCCAGGCTGTTCAGTTGGGAGAAGCTGGAAGCGCCCAGGCACCAGCTGGCTGCAGGTCTGCAGGGAAGGGGGCTTCTATAACAGAGAAGATTCTCCGTGCCTGAGAGCACGGAGGGGCCAGGTTTTACAGATAAAGGATGGAGACAAGTAGAGCCTGGATTCTAAGCAGGCAGCCCCACCTCCATCTAGGGCAGTAGTTCTCAACCTTGGCTGCACCTTAGAATCACCTGGGAATGTTTTTAAAATCCTGATTTCAGGGCCTCATCCTCCAGAAATTCTGTTTCTTTGTTATGGGGTGAGGCCATAACATTAGTAACAAAGAAACAGAATTTCCGGAGGACGAGGCCCAGAAATCAGGATTTTAAAAACATTCCCAGGTGATTCTAATGTGCAGCCAAGGTTGAGAACCACTGATCTAGGGGGTGTAGGTTAGTAACAGTTGTCGATGAAAGGGGCCACATGCTGACCTGACAAGCTCAGGGAAGGCCTGCAGGTGGGCTTGCAAACTCAGAGAACTAAAGGAACCACAAAGGATGGTCTGAAATTAAATTTTAACTAAAAGCAGTTATGGTGGATAGTTACGTCCTAGGCTGGTATCTTCACTGACAAAGTCAACCTTTACCTTAACTGAGCCTGGGTGTCTTTTTGCATCTATGATAACATTCCCTTAAAATGTCTGGTAACTTGTAACTTCCCTTTTTCTGGACCCCTTGGGGCACAACCTAATGTGCTGGGCACCAGGACAGGTACCACAAATCCCTTCATTATTATAATGTTAATTGTTCCTGCACCCACCTAAGTATGTGTCTATCATTTTACTTTTTATCCAATCCCAGGGGTTTCCCTGCTTTGCTTTCTCCCGCCTCTCTAGTCTATCACCAAAGGATTTCATGTAACCCACCTACGGTGTCTTCCTTTGATTGCAATGTATAAATACAGATGTAACCCGCCATTCTCCGGAGCATTATCTCAATTCGTTGAGGTTCTGCTTCCTGGCATATGTTGACAGTTTGGCTCAAATAAACTCACAAAAATTCTTTACAGGTTTCAATTGTTTTTATGTTAACACAATGTTTCCTGTCATCATTCCTCATGAAGCACCTTCCGGAGAAGTTGACACATTGGCACCCACCCAGCCCCGTGACTCCCAGATGGAGTGATGGGCCAGTGATGGTGAGGGCGCAGAGCCATCTGGGCCTTCTGCCCCCCCGAAGAGTGATCCCGGGCCCTGAGGGCCACTCTGCCCCCCCACTCCCCCCCCCCCCCCCCCCCCCCCCCCGCCCCTGCCAACCTCTCCATTGGGCGATGTGGCCGACATTCAGGGCCGTGGGAAAGAGTTAATCCTGATGGCTTGTTCTGCTGGATTCATTGTCCTCTCCTATCCTGCCATCTCATTATCAACAGCAATTGCACTGTGAATTAAAAACATTACTGACTGTTTGCAATCCTTATGGAGCTAATACTGTCTGTCAGGCGCAATTATATCCATCACAGGACTGACAGGAGGTCAGTGTGTGACTGAAGAGCCAAGTTTCTCTCCTGTTTTCATCAGTGTTTATTGGAACCAGGAGAATTTTTCTTGCTTATTTCAGCTTTGGCTTAACTTTCACAAATAAGGTGGTTGCCTCCGCCAGCATCTAAGCTGCACTGTGGAGGTTACGTTTTACTGTTGCGTGTCCACTCAGTCCAGAAGGAAAAACAGTGTCCACTGTCTCATCTCACAGCGACGGCTTCGAATCTAACCTGGCGATTTGTTCTCTCTGGCAATTTCGGACTCGTACCTTTTCCTACAATATCCCCACTTCAACATTTTTACTTTCAAAATCTTTGCACTTTCATTTCAGGTGTTACAGTGTTTTAAAGAACCCTCAAAGTCCTGGGCCGCGGGCTGTATGAGGCATCTCTTTATTTGAAGGAGGAAAGGAACGTTTTCTTCCTCTCCATGCTCATTCCCCAATTCTCTACCCTCTACTTACTTTCCTTATCCTCAGACACGAATCTTTTTTTTTAAATTTACCTTTATTGTTGAAAGTATTACAGATATTTCCCTTTGTGGTCCTCCCTCCACCCCACCCCCGCCCCTCCCAGGCCTTCACCACACTATTGTCTGTGTCCATGGGCTATGCCTGTAAATTCCCTGGTTAATCTCTCCCCACCCCAGATAAGACTCTTTTAAGCCTTTACTTACACACCTGGCACCACAGTGGTCTCGGAGCGTTCTGGAAGCAGGCTTGTTATGAAGCGTTTAGCATTCAGGAACACTGGGAGGACAGTGTAGGGTAAAGGGGGCACCAATCCCCTGAGAAGTTAAAAGCTTGCAGATGGATCCCCAGAGCGCCTCCTGGCTGGTGACATTTCCCTTGGGGGCTCCTCTGGAGACAAGAGAAAGGGTCCGGGCAGACACTGGTCGGGTTGGGAAGGATTCTGAACCGCATCAGGCCTCCGGAAAGATGCTTGGGGCTCTCAGCCAGGGCATAGCTCGACTGTGGCAGTGATTTGGGGGTGTCTTGGTGGCCTGGTGCACGTCACCCTGTACTCGGGGGGCCTTATGAAATGGGGGGAGGGAGGTGGTTATCAGGGAATGTGGGGGTGGGAAACTGTCTTGTTTGCGGATCTTTGAGCCCACTGAACTTCCAGGGAAGCCTGAAACGAATCTGGTCTCCCAGGGCTGTGTGCGTTATTCCATTTTCAAGGATTCGAGGGTTTTCAAGTTAGAAATTAAATCATACCGTGGAAAACAGTGCAGCGGGCATCTGCTGAGCCCTGCGTTGGACAGTCACCGAGTGTCGTGCATGAATCAGTGTGCAGGGTGCCACCAGCTCTTTCCTGCTGCCTTCAAATGGACTTTATTTCATTAGGGACCTGCACTTCCTCCCTCCGCACAGACACGCCCCGGGGCCGCTGTGGGAGGCACGGTCCCGTTTCCTGTGGACGGGCTTGGTTTTCCCATCGTGGTTCTCATTTATATTTTGGGTTTACAAGCGCTTTAAACTAAAAATAAACGCTCCTTCACTTTTCTGTTGCTAAAAAGAATTTTTAAAAAATCCTTGTGAAATTTAGGGTTTCACATAAACGTCTCAGTCCCCGAGATAACATGTTGTTTTTAAAATTTCACCTGCAATTTCAAGTTCTCTTTTTGACACTGGTGTGTAATTTCCTGGGGTTTGTCTGGAACCTGTATTTGTGGTCACTGGAGCCCAATGGATGGAGTGGGAGGGGAGCCGGTGAAGTTGCTCCCGCCGTGGCCACAGGCTCAGCTCTGGTTGGTAACTTGGAAGGAGAGATGAGAGTCCATAGCTCTGCTGGGAGGCGGGCTCATTCCGTCTACAGTGTGCTAGTGTCTAGGAACTAGGTGATTTAAAAAATATATATATATATTTATTGATTTCAAAGAGAGGGGGACAGAGAGATAGAAACATCAATGATGAGAGAGGTTCACTTATCAGCTGCCTCCTGCACGCCCCACACTGGGGATCAAGCCTGCAACCCAGGCATGTGCCCTGACCAAGAATTGAACCGTGACCTGCTGGTTCATAGGTCGATGCTCAAATAACCGGGCAGAATTAGGTGATTAATCTGTGATCCCTGGTGGCAGCGAGGAGCTAATTAAGCAGTTGGGGTTTGGGATGTGTCTCCCCTCATCCCAGGCACCATTGTGCTTCTGTTCTTTGGCCCAAGGAGGTTTTACAAACAGAAACATTGCTGGCTTTCAGATTGGGGGGCATATTTTGTGTGCAGTTTAATGATGGCCTGACATTTCCTGGTTAAATTTGCCGTTCTGCATAACAAACATTTTGGAAAACAGACCTAGAGCTGAGTCCCTCAGCTATTGTTATTAGCAAGCAGAGGATGAGGGGAATTTGTAGTCTGGTTGGATTGTAGAAAAGATCTGGGATGGGAGATGCAACTTTTCCGGGGAGTTGATGTGAAAATAAACAACGGGGTGGCCTTGTTTTTGGTTGTCTTTCCCTCGCTTCGCCTGCAGCTCGCTGCCGCAGATGGGCAAGGTCTGTCCTCTCATCTATCAGTGTCAGTGGGTAATTGCATTCCTTGGGGTCCAGAGTCTTGTCCTTGTCATCGGGAGGTGGCGGGGGCCGGGGGTCAGAGGTGGCCCTGGAAGGGGAGGCTGGGAAAAAGCAGCTGTGTGTTTAGAGATGAGCTTTTATCTGAAATCAGCCTTGAATCCTTTGTAGCTGCATCTTTTGAAAAAATAGGGAGAGACTTGGGGACGTCTGCAGGACAGCGCCTAAGCCGCTTTCCTGAGACCCGTCAAGGGTCCAGTCTGCATGTTCAGAGACCGACTGTGCTGTGATTCAGGGGTGCACCGAGGGACCCCCTAGCCCGCCAGGGGTGGAGCCAGCAGAGCGGGGCAGCTTCAGAACCTGGGCTCCTGTGGCTGACATGTGGACAGCGCTCCCAGCCCCTCTCCCCGGAGGCTGCCTTGCCCATGCCCTGCCGTCCGCAGACCCAGCATGGTGGCCGGCCCTGGTCCTAGGCAACCGGAAGCTGGTTGGCGCAGGTGCAGGGGTGTCTTGGCCTCCACACACGTCTGAGGCTGTAAGCGAGGGGGACACAGACGGCAGCAAATGGGGAGGCGTGCTGGTTGTGGTAAACATAATCTTTTGGTGGTGTGTGTCGTGACAGAAAGTGTTTTCAGTGTAATCAGCGATGTTCGCTAGTAAGGAGGATGTTGGTTACCATTTGCCAGGCACCGGCTGGTCTGGCCCCTGCCGGCACCATCCACGTTCATCCGCTTGCAGGTGATGGCTTATGGGTGGCACTTCAGGGTGGTGCCCGGAGGCCCCAAGAGTGGTGGCCAGGCGCACAGCTTCCCATGCACCCGTGTGTCGCCCCAGCGTGTTCGCCTCATGGGGACAGGGGCGGCCCTCGTTTTCACTTTCATGGACATCTTGCCTTTAGAGCTGCAGGGGCACCTCTGCCCACCTGCTCTGCCAGCTGGCTTGGCGTACGGTTCCCTGGGAGCACAGCATGTGATACTGAGCACTAACTCCACTCCTTTCAGCCAAGATTGCAGGTTAATTGGGCGTCTTGCATCTTCTCCAGCTGCTTTGGCCTCCCGGCGCCTCCTGACCCACCAGCCATCCTTCCCTCCTTCCACCCGAGCGCCGGCCGCCCTCCCCTCCGCCTTTGCAGGGCCAGGTGTCGGCTCTGTGGCATGGCCACCCACCCATTTTCGTGTCCCCAGGGATTGTGTTTGCCTTGCTCCCGCTGAGTGCACTTCCTGTCCTTCCTCAAAGACCCCAGCAGGTTGTGCGGCTCTGCCATTGGCTCCATTCCGCATCCCTTTCATGGGAAGCTCACCCACCCCTCTGAAACTGGGACACAGGCATTTTGTGAGCCAGTTCTGTGCGGAGGTAACACAGAGTGATGACTTTTCTGAATTTGTGGGAAATACGCAGAAAGTGAGTCCCCTTTGGAAGGAGAGGGCCAGAGCTGCCGCCGGCTCTGCTCCTCGCCCACAGAGTGTGGGGGTGCCATGGCTCTCACTGAGGGGAAGTGGCTCCTGTGGGCGTGGGAGACCAGGTCATAGGGGTCATCTGTGTTGCATGGGCCTCCCTGGACCTGCACACGGGGGCGAGAGGCAGAGACGGCTGGCACGGGAGGCCGCCCGAGGGTGCTAAGGGTATGGCTGTGCTGAGGGCCCACGGTGGCTGGGGACTCGTCTTTCTGACGTCCTCAGGGCTATTCCTGAGAAGGAACTTCAGCAGAGAGTCTTCTACACTGTGAAATGTTACATTGTTAACATCCAGTGATCATCCTCTATGCAGTGGTTCTCAACCTTCTGGCCCTTTAAATACAGTTCCTCATGTTGTGACCCAACCATAAAATTACTTTCGTTGCTACTTCATAACTGTAATGTTGCTACTGTTATGAATCGTAATGTAAATATATGATATGCAGGATGGTCTTAGGCGACTGACCCCTGTGAAAAGGTCGTTCGACCCCCAAAGGGGTCGCCACCCACAGGTTGAGAACCGCTGCTCTATCGCATGGTTTTTGGGATTTCAGACAAGGGACTTTGAGTAAAAAACCAAAGGGCCCGAAAGTTGGCTGACTGGCTACAGGGTCCGTTCCGGGCAGCCAGGTGCCTCCTGTGTCTCCACCCCTGTGAATGCGCACAGCCGGGCGTCCTGGACGGGGCGGGGCCTGTGGGCTGGGCAGGAGCCCCTGAGGTGAGGGAAGTGGAAGCCACAGAGCCCTGGAGTCATGGGCAGAGTGGGTTTAGGGGGGCAGAGCTCAGACTTGGAATAGGAGCTGCCGTGTGGACTCGGCAGGTCACAGCCCCGCGTGGAGGTGCCATCAGGTGCACTGGGCGTGTCCTGGTCTGAAACCTGGCGCCTCGGGGCGTTCTGACCTTGCACTTGAGTGTCCTGTGCCTCACTCTGTCACCCTCCTGTTTTGCAGATGCCTTTGTGAACAGCCAGGAATGGACGTTGAGTCGATCTGTCCCGGAGCTCAAAGTGGTGAGTGCATCCCGGGCCTTGGCAGTGGTCTGTGCTCACCCGCAGGAGGGGGCTCTGCGGCAGGCGGTGACCTGATCACACCCAGGCCTGCATCCCTGGGGCCTGCTTGTCCCTGGGGCCCAGAGCGGAGCTTGCCTCTGGGTGTGTCCCTAGAAGGGCCAGGTGTAGCTGGCGGTTTGGGGCTAGAGCCCTGAGTGCCTGTGAGGCCGAGATGAACAAACAGCCAGAGCAGCCTGTGTGCACAGGCAGGGTCCCTCCATCACTCTTGTTTATGTGTTTATGTGTGTGTGTTTCTCTCTCTCTCTCTCTCTCTCTCTCTCACACTCACACACACACACACGGCTTTATTTATCCTTTGTTGGATGTCATGGAAAATTTCTAGAAAGATTCATGAAGCTTTGGAATTCATCATTTAAAAAATGTGACTGTTACTACATTACAAAGTAGTGGCATAAAATTAAAAGAAGAATTTTGTTTTTAGTACAAACTTTATTATTTCTTTTTAAAATATATATATTTCTTTATTGATTTCAGAGAGGAAGGGAGGGGAGAGATAGAAACATCAATGATGAGAGAGTATCATTGATTGGCTGCCTCCTGCACGCCCCACACTGGGGATGGAGCCCGCAACCCAGGCATGTGCCCTTGGCCGGAATCGAACCTAGGACCCTTCAGTCCGCAGGCCGATGCTCTATCCACTGAGCCAAGCCGGCTAGGGCCAAACTTTATTCTTTCAGTGACATTAGTGAAAGCTTACAATTGGCTTATGAAACATGACCTGGGTCTCTTGCACCCACACCTTTGAGCCAGCCGCCTCCCCACTTCCACTTAGGGTGAAGGAAGGGACAGACTTTATCTTGAAGTGTGATGTTCTTTGTGATGAAATAACTGGCTTTGGGGGGATGTACCTGTGCGTGTATAGTTATATGTATATATGTGTGTGTGTGTATATGCATATATGCATATTTATGTGTGTATAAGTGTACCCACTTAGGTATGTATTTATATGTATGGTGTGTGTATATGTGTATGTATGTGTGCACATATGTTCCTATATTGCCCTGGTCGATGTGGCTCAGAGGTTAGAGTGTTGGCCTGCCTGCTGGAGGGTCACAGGTTTGATTCCAGTCAAGGGCATATACCTGGGTTGCAGATTTGATCCCAAGCCCCAGTCAGGGCATGTGAGGGAGGCAATCTATCTATGTGTCTCTCTCATATCGATGTTTCTCTCTCTTCCTCCCTGCCACTCGCTCTAAAAATCAATGGGAAAAAAAATATCCTCAGGTAATGATTAACAAAATATATGTGGGTGTATGTACGTGCATGTGCATACGTGTGTATGCATATATATATGTATGTATACAGGGGGTCCCAAAAATGTATGCACACTTCGAATTATAAAGGCAGTAGTTATTAAAATACATTTAATTTCAAAGTGTAATAGAAATCAGTTATTAAAGTGTGAATACATTTTTGAGACACCCTGTATATGTGTATTTATGTGTGTGTTTATATGCATGGCATGTGTATGTATGTACATGTGTGTACGCATATGTCTTTGTGTATTCATGTACGTATCTATGCATGTGTGTACGTGTATATGTGTGTATGCATGTCCGTCTGTCCGTGTGTGTGTGTGTGTGTGTACACACACACACATATATATATATATATATATATATACCTCTGCAGTGATGGGCTCTGACCATAATGTGGGAGCATGTAAGCTCTCCCACTCAGCACACGCTGATGAAACCTGCCTCAGTTCTCCCAGGGTCCCATTTGTTAGTAGCTGCAGGCTGTCTGCCCAGTGACCCCAAAGCCCTTGGACACCTTTCCCTGGTTGGACGTTCAGGGGGGCAGGACCCTTGGGTTTCTCACTTCTGAGATGAGATTGCGCAACACTGGACACCCAGATTGTGAAGAGTGTATTTGACTTTGAGTATGACTTTCATCATCAGGAAAAGCAAGGAGGGCGTGTGGGAGGGCACCTGAAATTGGGAGGCAGGGTCACCATGTCCCCCGTCTCCGCTGCCCTCGCTGTGTGTCAGCCCGGCCATCGCCTTGCCTCGCTCTCCCACCAGAGCTTGACCTTCTCTGGGGCACCTGCCAGCGGGTTTCTTCCCTTTCGGGAGACAAAGGGTCTGTGAGTCATGCCTGTTTTGGGCACGGGTTCCACAGGACTGACCTGGGAACAGCCACTCCTCCTGCCCCTGTTCTGAGACCCCGGACCTGGCACGGTCAGGAAACACCTGTCAGTCGAATGCCACACAATTGGCATCATGGTCACAGGAGCTTTTCAGAAAGGTTGGCCAGTTTCCCATACACCCTCAGGAAACCATGTGCTGTGTAGGTCCTGCCATGGGAGTGAGACTCGGGGATGGGGTCTCCATGACAACGTGACTGCACTGGAAAGCCCTTCCTCTGTGCAGGCGCTTGTGAGTGCTTCCTATACCGTCTCATTTAACCCTGACCACCCCCATCCCACAGGTGGGGAGACTGAGGCTGAAGGAGCCAGTTAGTAAGGGCGGAGCTGGGGTGTGAACCGGGGACACATCTATCCTCACTTCCAGGGCGGCCGCGCCTGGCCGCTGGCCCCTGGCCCCTGGCCCATGTGACTGTGGAGCACTTGAAATGTGGCTCGTGCAGCTGAGGGGCTGAATTTGAAATTTTGTCTAAATTGGAATAATTACAGACTGACTGTACTCGCCGAGTGTCAGACCCTTTGCCGTAGCCCCGGTTTTGAGAGTTAAAGGTGTCAGGGTTCTGCCAGCCCATAGTAAGGCTGCTTATACCACAGATGTGTTTTCTGCCAGTTGAACAGCACGCAAACATCTGAAATCAATGGCCAGGGGTGCAGGAGGTGTGGTATCAGGGGAGCATGGACTCCTGTTCTCCACAAGTAACTACCTGAAGGTTTGTTTGAGTTCTCCGAAGGCCTGACTCCATCCTGGATAAGGAATGTGAGTGGCTCTGCAGGTCCCTAGGGGAGGTTCTTTCCCTCCTGCCCCTGACCCTGTGGAAGGCTGGCTCTGCTCCGGGCGGGCGCCCCCTGGTGGAGGCCGCAGGCAGTTCGTCCTCTTAGGCCTCCTGGGCAGATCCCTTCTGTGCTAAGGAGTTGCAGCATCTACACTGTAGATTCTACAGAAAGTGCTCCATTGTTCGGAGGCAGCCTCTGTGTACCCACAGGGCTGCAATTGTCTCCTGCCTCGTCCAGCACCACAAGACAGGTGGCTCCTTAGGTCAGCGCCTTCGGGACCCCTGACTCTGTTTCACAAACAGAATTAAATGACATAATAGCCAGCCTCAGATGGGCTCTTTATGTAACATTTTGCAATCAGTCTTCTGGAATCTGTCAGAGAAAACAGCTCAGTGTTTGCTCTGTTTTCAGAGTGGTAGTGCCACGCTGTGTCCTGCGGTTGTGTTAGGGTTAGATGATCAATGACAATTGCACCGGCGGGTCACTGCATGCCAGGCGCAGGCTTGGTGCCCTTGTCCGGGCAGAAAGAGTGAAGCCAGCGTAGCTGTCTTGCCTGTAGAGGGGCATGTTCATCAGCTTCTAGTCACATCTGACTTCCGTGTTTTCGTTGAATTCCCAACTGGGATTTTTACTAAGAGCCTAGATTTCCTTTTCAGCAAACCACATGGTTAGCAGGTGAGGGGTGGCGTTTGGGAGGCAGGGAAGTCAGTGCGGGGAGTGAGGGCGCTCTCGTTCCCTCGTGAACTGGCGATGTGCAGCGCGGCTCCCTGAGGGTTCGTGGCCCTGCCCCAGGACGAAGGGCCGGGGGTGACCACCCCGGCCACCTCACGCCAGCAGGTCTGTCATTGCCAGGACACTGCCCCCCACAGAGCCTGCAGGCCCAGGCTGGCTGCCTGCATGCTCTCCTGTTGTACTTGCAGCGGCTCCCGGGCCCAGTGCAGCTCTGCAGCGGAACGAGCATTGTCCTTCGCTCTTTTCCTCCCCACAGCCGGCTGCTGATTTCTGCCAGTGTTTCAGGTTAGAATAGTGCCCGGGGTGGCGAATGTAGGTCTATGAGATGGCCATTCACACCCACTGACACCTTCCCACGCCCCCCAGGACTGACTGGTTTGTTCCTCCTGATGGGTCAGCCAGTTCTTGGCATGTCCTGGGCACGTAGGAAGGAAGGGCCGTTGCCACGCGCAGAAAGCACTGGGTTACACGGTGTTTGATTCTGAGTGTTTTCCTCCTCGGGAAAGAGGCACTCTAATCTTAATTAAAAATTTAATTCTGTGGCACGCTGTTTTGGATTTTCTCAGCATGAAGCTGACAAACAGCAGGTGCCCTTGAGCAAAAGAATAATTAATAGGTAGAAATTCTCGGATTATAGAGGCCTCAGGTGAAAGGAAGACATCAGAAACCAGGAAGAAGACAGCTTTATTTAGGATCTTCTGCGAAGTCTGGCTTTCAGCCACAGCAAAAGAGCAGCTCATGTATACTCACTAGTGTTGGGTCACTCATTCACTCATTCATTCACTTATTCACTCATTCAACCAGTGTTGCTGGGAGGCAGAGAACCAGGACAAAGGAGACACGGTCCTGCCCTTACGGAGTTGTCAGTCCTGGGGAGTCAGACCTCATACTGATGCTGGGAAAATAAAGAGGGGGGGTCCACGAAGCATGTGAGGATGCACCACGGAGCGTGGAGGAACCCTGCTCCTTGAGGCTGTGGCTTTAGGAAGGCTTTCCGGAGGAGGTGACATCTGAATTGCTTGCTGACCAGAGCAGCAGGAGTGTTTCGGGCAATGGCGGATGTGGGAAGGTCTAGGTGTCTAGGGGTGCAGTTTGGGAGCTGGGGAAGGTGAGAAACTAAAGGGCTGTACCTGGGGAGCGCAGGATGGGTAATAGGATACAGAAAGGTCAAATTTTAACTTATTTTTCACAGTTTCATGCCAAGTATGTTTTCTCCTGTGTTTGTTCTTCTAGTTATTGGCTTCATCATCCGTTTATGCAACCAGCCATTCTCTTTTCCTTCCATCTGTCCTTCCTTTCTTCCATCCACCCATCCGTCCACCCATCCAGCTGTCCTACCCTCCCTCCCTTGGCATGTCGTGTCCCTCCATCCATCTCTTTATCCCTTTCTTCCTCCCTCCATCCCTCTCTTCATCCATCCTCCATCCATCCCATATTTACCAGGCACTTTGTTGGGGCCAGAAACTGGTAAGTGTAGGGATGTGGAGTTGGTGTCCTTGCCAGTACCCAGAGACATAGTTCTTGGTCTTCGGGGATCTCAGTGTAGGGGGGACCTAGCCATGAACATCCCCAGCAGTCACAGTGTGCAGAAGAGGAGCAGGAAGACCATCCCAAACTGGTCAGGTGAAGAAGGGCGGGAGGGCCACAGACCTGCTGCTGGCCTGTGTGTCTGCAGACAGGGTGTGCAGGCTTTCAGAGGGAGACCGTTTGCTGCTGCTCCTGGAGCGTGGGCTCTGGCCTGCAGGCAGTGGGCAGGTGGGTCCCAGGCTTGTGAAATGAGTAACACCCGTGCTGCAGCTGCACCCGTGTTCCAGAGAAGCAGGCTTGCTCTTGTCTTCTGCCTGGTACCAGCCTCGTCCCTCCACCTCCCACCCCTGGCCCCACATTGTCATTAACCCACGTGGCTCATTTGGACCCAGCTCCAAACTCCTACCCCCAAATCAGGTTCAGGTAACCATGCACTTCCTTGGTGATGGAACGCACCAGAATGTCCTCCTTATCCCCGTATGCTCTGCAGGCCACCATGGCCCACAGCGTTCCTCGCTCAGCGTTCCTTGCTCAGACTCGGAGGGTTCACAGTTCACGACGCCCTGACTCACACCCTTTCCTGGTGGACCCACCGCGCGCGCGTGGTGTTCAGGAGAGCGCCTCAGCCGCAGGTGTGGGGTGGTGTCCACGCTCTTAGGGCTGGCGAGGCGGTGAGAAGGGGGATGCTGACGAGGGAGCCCAGTCCCTCTCCTCCAGCAGGAAGGTCCCTGAGCCCATTTCTGCCCTTCCAGCCAGTGCCCGGGGTGATCATGTGTAGACGCACTGCACGTTTTAACTCCCTCCGCTTGTAGATTGCCGAACCGACCGACGCCCTGGTCCTTAATGATCGTCCGTTGCTTTGTTTCAGGGAATCGTGGGCAATCTGGCCAGTGGCAAGTCGGCCCTGGTGCACCGCTACCTGACCGGCACCTACGTCCAGGAAGAGTCTCCTGAAGGTACGCGGCCTGGCAGGCAGGCTCACGCTTAGGAGAGCTTAGCTCTTACATTTCCTGTAGCATATCCTAAATCGTTACTTCCATGTATCACATGCCAAGAAAGTAATAGCGCACCAAGCAGTAGAAATCCTTAGGTAGATTGTTTCTTCTCCAGTATTGGTCGCTGACCAATCGTATTCTCTGTGGCATTCGGAGCAAGAGTAGAACCATGAAATACTCTTGAATTGATTTCTTCCCAATAGTCCTGTCCTTTCCAAATGTCAGTCCAGTCTTATTCCCTTAAACACTGCTTGGCCGTTTCTCCGGCCGGGATGTTGAGTTTATCCATACTGTGTACGTCCTGTGACGTAGTCGTAGATATGAGACGTTCAGATGCCTACCACCACCTGTTGGAGTATGTTCCCCCTTTATAGTGTGTGATAAACATGTAATGGTCATTTTGCATGAGAATAAGATGTTTTATTCGCCATTAGGCCTTTCCTTCTCCTGATAACATATCCATATTTTCTGCTGTAAATAAAATGCCGATAGGAACCCAGCAGCCCCTGTGTCCCTAATCCAGGCCTAGTTCACAGGCAGTTTTCCTAAATTATATTTTCTCTCCGTATAACCTTGTAAAATCCAACTCTGAGACACTGAATTTCTGGTTCCTTCTTTTTCTTACTGGCTGTTCCATTCTTTGCAGATATGGATGCAGGTAACTATGCCCTTTCTTCATGGTAGCGCTTGTCTTGTTTGGAGAGAGGAGAGGCGGCTGTGTCCTGTAGCGTTCCCTCCCCTCCTCGTCCTGTGCTCCATCCTGTTGCCTTTGATTTTGCCTTTTCTTTAAGTTGAACATTTCACCCTGTTGCGTCCCTTAGATGTGTTTTTAGCAGTAGTCTAGCTTCCTATGTTTCCTGTAACACCTGTTCAGTGTCTAACTCCTGTCCTGGGGCCTGTGGAACCTTCGGATAGTGTGGAGGGATGGGTCCTGTGGCCATCTTTGCTTGGGGCTCGGCCATTAATTTGCGGAACTTCATAAACACATAAAACCTTGTGGTGGTCTCCATGGAGAGGCCGACTTTCTGCGTGACCCAGACTGAGAGGATGATTTAGAAAGACCGGAGGTGAACTCGAAGGCTTGAAGGTGGGAATCCGTGCGCAGACACCTGGCCCCTGGTGGAAAGTGTGTGCAGATGCATGGTTTAGAGAGGCGAGGGAGGCGAGAGCTTAGGGAGGCTTTCTCATTCTGGGGTCTGCACCTGGTCGGGCTTCGGTATTTGTTCCTTTGTGTCTGAGTGTGGCTTTGATTTTCCTAGACTGAGGTTTGCTGGTTCCTCAGGTGTAGCTACTATATAGGTTGATGACCCCAGCCACTCAGTGTCTGGGTGACCTGACAGCAGGTGTAATGATCACCTTTCCAGGTAAAGCTGCCTGCACCACCCACCACACCCCTCAGGCACTCCCATGCGAGCCCTGCCCCTGGGGATGCTCTGGCTGCTCTCATTAGGCTCGGTGTCTGCCTGGCTGGTGCCGTGGCTGGTACCGGAGTCTCCGGCCCTCTCACTCAGGGACGCCTCTCCCTCCCCCTGTGTTGTCTTTGCTGTGGCTGCGTTCTTGTCCCTTTGCACGGTCACAGTTTGTTTTGTCACATTTGGGCCTGACTGTGCTGTCTTTGCAACTGGCCTTGTATTTTTATTAGCATGAAGGCATTTCTCTTGAATGTTCATTCATTAAAAGTAAAAATCGTACCAAAATTACGACCCCTAATAGCCCAGGTTCTTTGGTTTTTCAAGAAACACGTTTTACTCTACTGAATTTCCTGGTATCACATACAGTTTCCTAAACACAATTTTCAAGGGTAGAACTGCATGCGTTTGTACACGAAAGGACATTCTTTCCTCAGCTGCACAGTGGAAACATCTCTCCCCTCAGGCCCGCGCCCGAGGCCCCTGCGTCAGGAGGAGGACAGTCCACGGTCTTCTCCCTGCACCTCAGGAGCTCACCCGGGCACCAGCTGCCGGGCCTCTCACTGACTGACCCCAGGTCCAGGGTGTGGGGGTGCTGGGAGGTTGGAGCAGCACCCAGCCAGGTGCACCCAGTGGACATGCATCAAGGCCTCTGGGTGCTGTCTTATGCTGGAAGCCCCTTAGCCCTGAACCCCTGTTTCTCAGAGCCTGGCTACCCGTGCCTGCCTGAACCAGGCAGGTGGCCGTGTCTACGCAGACCAGGAAACTGACTCCTACATCCCGTCCATGTGCCCTCGGTGGGTCTCCACATGGCAGCAGGAAGGGACCATGGTTGTCTCAGAAAGAAAATGACAGAAAAGCCTTGATTCCTCCCTGTCTTACCATGGAAGCTCTTCCTCACAGCCCGGGAGCCTGTGACTGCAAAGTGGTTGCCGTTCTTGTTGAGGGCATTCCTGTCTCTCAGAGCCCGTGCGTGCTTTACTGGGAAGCTGCATGCGGAATGTTCTGGAGTTGGAATGGACGTGTCTCTGCACAGGTTTATGGAGAGCATGGGAGCCGTGGCATCCCCTCCCGGGGGTGCAGGAGCTAGAAGCCGATTATGGCTCAGCCCCAGCCATGAGTCGTCAGGTCTGCCTGTGGAGACCAAGGGTCAGGTTAGGCCACAGCTGATGGTGGTGTTGCGGGCACCAGGCCAAGGGGGTTGGGCTTTGAGCTGGGAGACCTTTCCATTTCCTGGTGTTTTTACTACCTTCTAACGAATGCTCCTTCCTCTTAGAACTGCAGGAGTGGTCACCTGCCTCCAGCCACATGTTTGCAGCGACTTTAAATGAAAAACACGTTGCTGGTGGTGGGGCTGTGTGACCCGCCCGGCCACATAGCTCCTTGGAGCTCCCTGTGGCTTCTCATGTCGCACAGGGCTGTTCTTTTGATTTAATTAACGTGTAAATGCCCTCTAGCATTCCTCCGACCAAACCAGGGCCCTTTAGATTGCTGGGAGGGGTGGTGAGGGCCTTCCTGCTTCAGTGTTCTCGCTCTCTGAACCCTCTCGTGTGACCTCCCGACCTTCGCCGGAGTACACTTTCATCAGATCGAGTTTGGTGGGATCTCAGAGGGTAATATTTGCTGTGTTTTAGTTGTGTGAGTTTGGTTGGTATTTTATTCCTGTGGCAAAGAGAGCTCATTCACACAATTTAGGTCATTTTAAAGACACAATTTAAATGACAACAGATTTAAATGTTATGTGTGTTTTTTAACTAGTGAATTAACAAGGCAAAAGTAGGTAACTCAGTAGGGAGCTTTTGATTCCATGAATGTCACCCACAGAGTAAAGTTTTTGTACAGGCAAGGATGTTTTTAATTGTGTGTGTGTGTGAGAGAGAGAGAGAGAGACATGTATGCGGATGGAGTCCTGGAGCTGCCACAACAAGTGACCACAAACTGGCGGCTTAAAACCACAGGCTGTGTTCCCTCCCAGCGCCGGGGCCAGGAGTCTCGGTGGAGGCGGACAGGTTGGTCCTCCCAGGCTCTGAGGGGGACTCTGCTCCCTGCCTCCCTCCTCGCTTCTGCGGGTGGCCAGCAACTGTTGGTGTCCTTGGTCTGTACACACATCACTCCAGTCTCTGCCTCAGTCGCCGGTGGCCTTGTCTCTGGTCCAAATGTCCCCCTTCTCACCAGGACACCAGGACTGGAGGGAGGGCCACCCTCCTCTACTAGGAAGTCATCTTAACTTGATCACCTCTGCAAAGACCCTGTTTCTAAATAAGGTCACATCAGGTGTTGGGGGTTTGGACCGGAGCATAACTTTTTTGTGATAAAATTCAACCCACACCATGTGCGTATCGTGCGCATGCAGTGTTGCAACAAGCTGCTCTCACAGCTGTGAAGTTGCCCCGTTACCTCTTGGTGGCCAGGCCGTGCTGCGATCTCACTGCTGGTTTCTTGAAGGTCACACGCACTCCGTTTGTTTACACGTGACCTTCACACCTCTGATGGGATTTCACAGCTGCCACTCACTCCTCGGCCATTAGTGCCCTACTCGTGGCTGCTAATTAGAATTGTGAGTGGCGTTCGGCGTGTAATCAGAGTTTCTACCTCTTGTGCTTAATATTCACCCTGTTACTCCAGGCGACCACCACTCAGCTTTTAACTCTCTCCCTTGAAGGAGGAAAGAAAGGCAGGCCGTTCGGTTCTGTGTGGGAATTTGCACAAGGATCCGCCTGAGACACTTCCCCCGGCCGGCCAGGAGGCTGTGTCCCTGTCCCGGGGAATCTCCCTGTGATTCCTCTTCTCTCCGTGGAGCCCAGCTCAGCGTTGCAGAGCCGCTTGTGTGGAAGGACCTGGGGCCCAGGAGGCGGAAGCCCCAGCCGGTGGCTCCCTGGTGGTGGGGAAGGCAGAGGCCCACTGGCTCCCTGGTGGTTGAGTGGGAGATTTTAAGGTTGGTAGTGACAAACTTAAGAATGTCCATAGAGCTTCCTTCCTGTGGTTCTAGAATTAACTGCTGGCAGCCACTTTTGCAAGGAGCCTGGGCTGTGAAATGGGTGACAGTGCCAGGATGAAGTCAGACTGGTTGAGAAACTTCTTCATCGGGTCTGGAGCAAACCCTCCTCCAGGTGTGGGCGTGGCGGGCGTGGTAGGGGCGTGCCTGCCACGGAGGCCCGGGAGCGAGGGTCAGCGGGGTCGTTGCTGCTGCTGCGGCGGCCACAGAAGGGCTTTGCTGAGGGGCTTTCGCCAGGTGTGACCGAGGAGCAGCTGTCCCTGACATTCCCAGGTCCTTGTGAGCTGAACCCGGCAGGATTCCTTCCTGCAGCGAATGGATCTTCAGCTTTTCATAGGCTCTCAAGCAACTCACATTTGTGAACAAAAATCTCCCTCCCGGGCCCTGGCAGCCCCGAATCTGTCTCGGCCAGAGGCCAGCAGGTTCCTGGCTGAGAGCCTGGGAATGGGTGACGTGCCAGCGTGAAGGCTGCGGTGGCACCTCCTCTCACCTCCAGGAGGGTGGTCCCTCATCGCACGGTGACCTGTGAGCTGTCTCTTTCATTCCAGTTCTTTCCAGCAGTGAGCACACAGGTGAGGCAGCAACCTGGACCTTCCTACCCCAACCCCGAACAGAAAACACTACCTTACAGCTGGGAATTTCAGCCCCGCACCACCCATATGACAAATATAACAGACTAAGAGTCCAAAGAGCATAGGCAAAGAATGAAAGCTGGGTCTTTCGCGCAGAGTGGAGTGGAGCGAGGAGAAGCCAGCCTCCTTCCCAGATGGGAGACGCCTGGGAACTTCTTCCTGCACAATCATTGGAGACAGTTAAGGGGAAACCCGAATGTCTGCTATTTGGGAAAAGTTTTAGGGGGAAATGAAATGTTAGATACTAAGACTAATGATTACTGCCAGGTAAGGAAAATGGTTGAATCAATAACAGAACCCCTCTCGTTCTGTAAAGGTTTTCCGATGGGAGCCCCCCAAGTCCTGGCGAGCAGTAACTGCATGGTGACATGTCCCCAAGGTCATTGCTGGCCTGACATGCCACACACCAGTCGCTGTCATTACACAGGTGCCTGCTTGTCACTCACGAGAAGGTGGGCTGTGTCAGGGAGCTGGTCTGTGCCATGTCTGAGGTTTAAAAGGCCAGCGTGGAGCTGCCAGCCTCCCAGGTTCCGGGAGGTGGGTTCTGGTTTCCACAGCGTGTACCTGACTCAGCCCATCCCACGTGCTCGTCTCTCAGTGAGTGTGTGACACACTTGCCAGTGCACGCTGGTCGTTACTGCGATAACAGATTCCGAAACACTTACTGGTGTGTAGCTATTTTCAAAATCCCGAGTCCTCTGGGGACATGCCCCTCGGAGGTGGCAGGGTTCTGTTTGGGAAGCCACACCCCTTTTCTTGGTGGATGGTGCAGTGTCTTCCTTTTGTTTTTTTCTTTTTCCCCATCTCCTTTCTTATTTTACTTAGATGTGGGTTAAATGAAGTCCCGGAGACCCTGGCCTGCTCAGGAAGTCCCCACGTCACCACAGGCACAGCCCGAGTGGCACCACGGAAGCACATAGCAGTCACCACACATCAGAGCCCTCCTGTTAGTATAGGTTATAGAGTCACTTAAAAAAAAAATCAGTATAAGTTAAAAAAAAAATTGGCAGAGGAAATGAAATCTGATTCAGTTAAATTTTATAAACTAAAATGTTACCGATAAAATTTGTCCCCAGGGTGAAAATAACATGTGGTCCAACATTTCTTTTAAATGTCACCATACAAACTGTCTCCAAGATCTCAGTGTTAGTAAGTTACTGACGTGAGTGTATTTGTCAAAGCGGAAAGAGTAAAATTCATTTAAAAAAATTTCTGGCACATTTGTAATTAAGATTTTTTATATTCTCTTAAAGAGAAATGGAAAAGATTCTTGGCTCTTTTCAATGTAGCCCTCTCATTCCACTTGTCTTAAACAATTAGGAAGCAATACATTTTGCAGGCATTCTTTCTATTTCATCATGGGGCTGAGTCAGGAAGAAGAAAATTTTAGGCAAATGTTGAAAATGTTTTCATGGACGGGAATCTAACCTGTGAGGTAGGAGACCCAGTACCAGAGCCGGGCAACCTGAGGCCTGTTTGCACCTGAGGGAAGGATCCCGGCTGGTTGACCACATCTGATCAGACGCTAGAAGAATGCCCCTCCCGCTGTTTATGGAAAAGGGAAATAGTACTAGAGTTTGAAACGCAAGGCAAATTTTCGTTCTTTGTTTTTGCATGGAAAAGTAAAGTTGAATGGTTACAAAAAGGGAAATACAGTGACAGGCGGGTGAATTTCTTTACACTTCCCCACGCACAGGGATGAGTTGGGAGCTGGAGACAGCCAGCCCCCTGCCGGGCTGTGAGTGGAGTAAGGACAAGACGGGTCTGCGTTCTTGATGTCCCCCTCTGGGCCCTGGGCAGCCACGGGCAGGCTGTGGGCTCCGTGGCACCGTGCTCTGCTGTGCAGAAACGCTCAGGAGAGAGGCGGGCAGGCGGCAGCACCTGGGCCTTCCCTGCTGCGAGCTGGCCCGGGGCCTCGGCCGGTGTCCCATGGATCTTCGTGGTCTGCCCAGGCGATCTGGGTGGTGATGGGTGGCCACAGCATCACCAGAGTGAGGAAGAGTGGGGGTGACGGGGAAGAAATGCAAACTAGCGAAGGCTCGCTGTTATCACATCCGTCTCTGTTGCTTGCAGAACGTTAATGATACGTTAATAGCTTTCAGTCCAATTAGCCAAAATGACAGAAGCAGAAATGTCAAACATCTGTGGCAGTGTTTACTCTAAGCTTTTTCCCCCTCTTTGGAATAGGAAATTCCGTCTGCTCCTTCCCCCCTTAAAGCAGAATGACAACACAGATGGGGCCCCAATGCCTCTCTGTGCAGACACCCTTGCATACAGGGCTCCGTGTAGCTCTGCCTGTCTACGCCGAGCTCCCGGGGGCTGGGAATCCAGCCGCTCCCTTAACTCCAGCCTCCCAAACCTCACGCTGGTTCCCAGGCCCAAGGCCAGGAATCGGGACAGTAACCTTGAAACTTCAGGGTAATTGGTTACGGTAGATTAGAAGGGACACCCTTGATTTAAGTCTTTGTAAAAGATGTTTCTGCCCTTCCTGTGTGCTGGTCACAACACACGTGTGTCCGCAGCCCCTTCTTGGTAGGTATGTTCAGTTTGACCTCTCACCCACGTGGGGAAGAAATGAAGACCATGGCTCACGTCCAAGGCGAGCTCAAGGGCATCCACGGTGACCAGGGCAGTTGTCGGGGAACCCCAACGACTTGCCTTCGGGTGAAGCAGAAATGTGATACACTGAGCGTGAGGTGGAGTTCAGACCAGGGTGCACTGAGGCGAGCGAGTCGCTTCCGCTGTCAGTGTAGCGCGGGGCGATCTAGCCCAGCGTCGCTCGGTTCTGTCCAGCACTTTGCCTGCTTACCACCGGTGACCTCACCACGCCTTTGGCAGGAACAGATCTAAGTGAAAGGGGGCCTCTCTCGTCCCTCCTCATTGAGATGTCATCACCGGGACAGAGCCCTGTGCTTGCCCCTGCCTGCCTCGCTCCCTGCGCACCTGTAGGTGTGTGAGCCAGACGTGTCGATGTCTTCTGGAGCGGAGGTCGGGGACACTTTCTAACATAAAATTATCCCTGAAGGCACTTAATGGTAATGGCATGTGGCTGTCAGAGCAGTTGGAACACCATTACGGAACACTTATAGGGTGGGCCCTGGGCCAGGCTGCGCCTTATATGCTGGGAATACAAAGTTGGGTGAAAGAGCCTGCAGGAAGGTAACTGGAATTTGGGTTATAGAACAGGCAGTTGTCAGATCTACCTTAAAAATGAAACTGGGTGGTGTTGGGTGGTGCCCTCTAAGACTCTGGTAGAAAGTAATTGGTTGGCTGGGGTGAGACGCAGGGCTTGGGTTTAAAACGCCAGCAGTGGTGGCCCTGCCTGCTGAGGTCCAGCCTGGCGCCCGCCCGCTTCCCCCCAAGACTTTCCCTCTGTGGTTCCGAGGTCGGCTGCAGAAAAAGAATTTTAAATTCTTCCACTCACCGGTGAGACCCTGTTTCTCCAGCGCCCAGCTGCCACGGTCAGGTGAGCCCGCTGCAGTCTCACCTGACACGTTTATAACTTCTGCTCACATTCTCACTTCCTCCCAACCTGGGTGCTGAAGCTCCTGGCTGGCTTCTATCTAATTACTGAACTTTTGGGTTCATGGCAAATGCGTATAAGTATTTCATTTTGTTTTTTTTTCCTGCACGTACTAGTATAATACCTGAAAAAATTATACAAGCTAATTGCAAGTGGCTGATGCTTGCGAGTGTAAAATATTGAAAAGATACACTGTATCTTGAGGGGAGGGTGGTGAAGAGGTGATTTTAGAATTGGAAGGGGCCTTACAGATGTCAAAAAGAATGGCCTCTCCTTACAGAGGCGATGAATATTAGGTCTGAAGTTCTTGGCCGAAGGTTGCAAAGCCAGAGACCATAGCAAGTACAAGGGGGAGAGAGAGAGAGAGAGAGAGAGAGAGAGAGAGAGAGAGAGGGAGAGGAGAAGAGCAAGCGAGCGAGAGAGCATCCTGGGTGAATGCATAGAGGGAGAGCAGAAACTTGTAACTAATCGGAGGATGTATTAGTTTCCCGGGGCTGCTGTAACAAAGTACTACCGGCTGGGGGCGCTGAAACATAAGTGTGTCCTCTCAGTTCTGGAGGCCAGAAGCCCAGGAGCTAGGAGTGGGCAGCACCAGGGTCCTTGTAGAGCTGGTCCTGCGTCAGGGTCCCGTGGCTGTGCCGCTGGGGTGTGGAGGAGGGGGTGTGGGGTGGGGCTTCTGTCCTGTGCCAGGTGCTTCCCAGCTCATCCTGTAGTCACAGCAGCCTCGCCAGGAGGGCGTGCTATCTCCTTTCCCCGCGAGGAGCCAGCGATTTGGGGGTGGTTGGTCATTGCAGACCCTCCTGCAGTGGGCAGCGCAGGATCTGGTCTGCATCCAGGTGCGGACGGTCCGCTCCACCCCCTCAGCTGTGCCTTATTCTGGCTCCTCTGCGCAGACTGCCCTTGTTCGGTGACAGTGACCGAGAGCAACCTGAGATACTGTGTTTCCTCTGAATGTTGGAAAGTTGTCTTCGGTTTTTCTTATTGAGCAAACTGACCCCAGTGAAGCAAGTGTGTTTTCCCTGTCATGTTGCTGCCCCCGAGGTGTGTGGGAGTGGATGTGCGTGTGCTGGCGCAGAACATCAGTTCCACCTGCTTCTCGGGTGCTGGAGTGGCCCAGACCCCCACAGGCCCGGGCACTGGGGTGGGAGGACCCTCGTTGGGCCACTGGTAGAGTGAAATGTGGCTCGGGTGGCAGAGGACCCGGCGTGCGGGCTCTGGGTCGGTGGGAGGTCCTGCCAGCTGGCTCTCCAGCCTGCGGTTACCTGGGGTTTCGATGCAGTTTCTGGAAGGAGCTGCACGTGGAGCAGGACTGATGGGTTCCTCGCTCAGAAACAGAATCCAGAACCCGGCGAGGGTCACCTGGAGTGAACTCAGCTCAGAGTCTCAGAAGGCGGTTCGTCTTTGGAGGTGCAGAGGGGCCAGGGACCCAGAGTGGCGGTCTCTCCCGCTGTCCAGGGGGTGCCTGGCAGCCCAGTCCGGGGCGGTGCTGGGAGACGCTGGTGGCAGTGGCGTGCCCCCCACCCGGGCATTCGAGGGGCCCAGATGTCTAGGACAGCCCTTGCCACCTCTGTGTGCCCCCCCCCCCCCGCCCCCCGTCCAGCAGGGGTTCCTGGTGGCTTCTCACTAACCCCACGTGTCCTAACCCTCTGTCGCCGCTGCTCTGCTGTCTGCTGTGCGGAGCTGCCATCAGTAGCTGCTGTCTAACCGTGTGTAGTAGTCGGCGCCCCCACCGTGAACTGTGACTGCGGAAGCACCATCCCCATGATGTTCTGTGTTCCCACCAAGAACTGGGTTTCTCTTGAGGAGAATACAGGTTCTCAGCCCCCAAATTTCAGCATGTTGTACACGAGGCACCCGGGAGGCCTCACGGATTCGTTCGTTTGGCAAACTGAACAAGAGAAGGACAATTGTAGTGCTCTCTTCTGAACTCTGTGCCTCAGTGTCCCCAGCGAGCGGGAATCCCTGGATTTACGCACAAAGCCTGCACTTAAATTCCACCCTCCGCAGCCACGAGTCCTCCTGGCCCGGCACGCGAGGCTGTGCGTTCCAACAGAAACGAACGCGGGTTCTTTAAGACAAACACTTAAATCTGAGCTCAGTTCGTTCCAAACCCAGTGGTTGCTGGAGGCAGATCCGAAACCCACTCCTAAAGGCTCAGAGTTGCCTCCAGGGCGGCAGCCTAGAGTGTATTTTCCCACAAGCGAAGCCCATGTCTGTCTGCCCTCTGCACGCTCGCTCTTTCTTGCATAACGAGGTTTTTTGTGTGTGTGGCAGGTGGCAGATTCAAGAAAGAGATTGTTGTTGATGGACAGAGCTATCTGCTGCTGATTAGAGATGAAGGGGGCCCCCCCGAGGCCCAGGTGAGTATTGCATGCCAGCGGCTCACCGGCCCTTCATTCACCTGTTTCTGGCTACAGTTCTGATTCCTGGAGTCTGAACTGGACTGAGAAATCTGTCCAGCGAGCTCAGGAAAAGGGGAGAGAAGCCCATGAGAATGTTTTCTGTGATGGAGGTTCTTCTCATTTCTAAGACACTAATTCTGTTCTTCCTTCAGATAAAATCTCAGAGGGGGGCTCAGTGTGTGCAGCCAGTTGTCACTTTCCGAGTTGTTAAGGAAGGAAAAGCACACTGCGCGCTGACCTGCCAGCGCAGTTGTTTGACCTCAGGAAACGTCTGTGTTCTCCCCCACCCCCTACCCCCTGCCCGAGTCAGCCCCCTGGCAACCTGGGTGCAGGCGGAAAGTTCCAGGTGGGCATCATAGAAATAGGAAAGCCCGTGTGTGGAAAACCTCTTTCTTCCATGTACTTCATCTCCAGTTCAGCATTTTCCTTACATAATTCATGAGCTGAGCACCTACTGTGAGCTGAACCTGGTAACGGTGGGGGAGGCTGCCCAAGCATTCCCGTCCGATGCGCTGAGGTATCGCCGAGGCCGGACCTGGTGATAGGGCACAGCCCCGGTGGTCTGCCTGCCGATGGCGCCAGCACCGGGGTGGGGAGATCGGGACCCCGGAGGTCTCCGTCTTCGCCTCTGGCCACGAGAATGTGTCCACTTGGTTTCTCCAGGGACCAGTCCTCAAATGCGGTCACACTTCCTTCAGAAACCTTAGCCTAGAAGCTGACCCTAAAGATTGCTACTTCGGGGGATATCACGATGGAGCCTTTCCAAGTTATGGCCAGAGTTTTGTACAAAATTAGGCAGAGTGCGTAAATATTCAAGGGAGAAGAGTATTCTCTGGCTCCCATTCCTGGGCACGTGTGAGCTGTGTGAGCACGGTTTCCTTTTCATGGTTTCACGGCGTTTACATTGTCTACTCACTGACCACGGCGTCGTGAATGGACTCCCGAGGCTGTGGCCACGAGGGCATCTGAGGGTGGTGTGGGAACCGCTCTCTTTTTGGTAGTTGGTAGTCCGTGGGGGAAGCTGCAGGGTGTCTGGGAACAGCGCCACCTGCTGGTGCTGGGCAGTCAGGTCGCACCTGGAGAGAATGGGGCGTGATCTGCACTTCCCTGCAGGGAGGTCCAGACAGTGGCAGCTTAGGTCTTGGGGGTGAGGCTGGTCCCAGGGACTTGAGGCACTGAGGTGCTCCTGCCCTGCGGAAGCTGACGGCCCTACCCCCTTCCACACAGGGAGAGGGAAATGTTCCCAAGGTAGAGAAGGGAGGGGGTGACTCTGTCCAGTCCTGGTGTCTCCTCAGGCCTGTCTCACAATTCTTTGTTCCTAAGGTCTTGTTCTCACTTAATTTTATATTTATTATTTGAAGATGACACAGTGCAGACGCAGCCCTTCCTCTACCCCCCCCCCCCCCCCCCCCCCCCCGCCACCACCTCCTCACTCAACTCCTCTGCCTCCTCCCTTCTTCTCTCCCTAGTTTGCCATGTGGGTGGACGCTGTCATATTTGTCTTCAGCTTGGAGGATGAAATCAGCTTCCAGACAGTTTACCACTACTACAGTCGGATGGCCAGCTACCGGAGCACGAGCGAGATCCCGCTGGTGCTGGTGGGAACCCAGGGTGAGTAGCGTCGGCGCACAGATTGTGTTAAAGCATTGGGGCAGTGGCGCTGGCCGCTGTGGCTCAGTTGGTTGAGCATGGTCCCATGTACCAAAAGGTCACAGTTTCGGCTCCGGGTCAAGGCACATGCCTAGGTTGTGTGTTTGATCCCCAGTAGGGGATCATGCAGGAGGCAGCTGATCGATGTTTCTCTCTCTCACGCTCCCTCTCTCTCTAAAATCAATAAAAACATATTTTTAAAAAACAAGGATTTTAGCAGTGGAGCAGTGAGTGTATTCATGGTCTGTGTGTTTGGTGTGGAGCAACTTCAAAGCGGTTTAAAGAAGAAATAACTTCCTGCTGAAGGCTCACTTTTTACAGCTTCATGGAGAGCACACCCGACCCCTGCTCTTTTTTTTTTTTTTTTAAGCATATTTTTAAATGGCAAGTGGTCGAATATGCAAAATCTTCAGAGGGGGAAATTCAACCTAAAACCAAATAGGAGAGAGGTTCTTTATGCGTAGAGCGCCCTCTAGTGGTCAACAGGAAACAGGGCATGCCGGTTAAAAGTCCTTGGTCTGTTATGTACAGAATTGGCATATTTGAGTTGATGGCTTGACAATTTTAATGTCTTAGGGTGAGTAGCTCATCTAAAGCAGATCCTGCTTAAAGCTTCTTAAAGATGAAGTGATTCATTTCCAATAAGCGCCCCTTCCTGCAGCCTGCCCAGGGTATTTCTGAGCAAAGTCAGGCTCTGTGGGCGTCTCCTCACCAGCTGCCTGAGTTCAGGGGGTCACGTTGAGGACTCACGTGCCTTTTTGCTGGAGGCTCACTAGGACAGGGAGTGGGTGAGCTTTCAATGGGGCCAAAGGTTCTATCTGAGTGGTGCGTTACCTTACACATCAGTGTTCACGAGGTCAGGAGCAGAGGGGAGAGTCTGAGCCCAGCATCTGGACCCCTCAGGTCTGGAGGTGGGGGATGGGGAAGATGAGTTAAGTTCCTTCCTTAAGGGCTGCTGTGGGGCTCAGCCGGCGTGGGAGGAGGCTGGAGAATGGGTCCTCTCTCCGGGACAGTCGGGGCATGTGGACCTCATTTCTGGATGAGGTGATCGTGACGTTTGCTAAGCAGGTCTTTTTTCAAGGCTTGCAGATTAAATTGGTCTGAGGGAGAAGCAGGAGCTATAGAAAGATGCAGTTACAAATGAGTGGAAACGGGAGAGCATCGCGCTGCAGTGTTCAGGGCAGGGTGGCCAGGCCCCTTTCTGTTGGTGACAGCACATCTCGGAAGACGAGTGGGGACAAAAAGGAGTTCCCTGACCTCCTCACCCCACCCCATCCCACTCAGCCCCCAGCAGCGCCCTGCATTTGTCTCATTCCTCGTCTTTATTGTTTTCTCCTCCCTCCCCAGCCGACTTGGATACCCCTCCTGGGAGTGTGGGGTTTTGCCTGCTGTGTAAACTGGGGCGTCTGTGCCTGGAACCGGATCAGACTCCCACGGAGGCTGCGAGCATGGTGCTGGTGGGCACCGAGGGACCTGCTGGTGTGCAGGTGCTTTCAGCACGTGCTTTGTGCATCAGCAGGTCACGTGCAGACAGCAACCCTGGGGCTCTCCCTGTTTCAGATCTTTTCCTCTGGGGCCACATTTAACTCCCACTCCTTCTCCTGGTCTTTCTGGGCAGCCCTTTATTCCATTCAGAAGCAGGACCCCCGGAAACAGACTTCTGCTAGTGACGACTAGTCTGGCGTGTGAGATGATGATTGCGGGGGTAGGCTGTATTTTAAAACCTCCAGGTTTGGAAAAGGATCCTGTCCCTACAGGGAAGGTGCAGGTTTTGGCTACTCTGTGATCTTAGGTTGTGGCAGGAATTGCAGCCGCGTGTGGTCACCGTGTCGCCTGTGCGTTTGTCTGTTCCAGACGCCATCAGTTCCACCAACCCGCGGGTCATCGACGACTCCCGGGCGCGGAAGCTCTCCAGCGACCTGAAGCGGTGCACATACTACGAGACGTGTGCCACGTACGGCCTGAACGTGGAGAGGGTCTTTCAGGACGGTGAGTGCCCGCCGTGCACACAGTGCCGCTTCCCACACAGCAGGCCGCGTCCACGCGGGGCAGAGTCCTCTGACGTGTGGGCCCTGGGGGCGAGTCTGAGCTCCGCATTCCAGGGGCGATGCCAGTTGTGTGCCGCTCCAAATGGCACCTTCGTTTGATGGGACAAAACCCCTCCTCTGACCTCTGAAGCAACCCCGCAGCCGATTCCGTGTCACATCACATCACGGGGCCGCGTTGTGTTCGGGATGAAACGCTTCCCGAACTGTTTGTGCTCACGGTGGTCACAGGTACGCGTGGCACCATTTCTTCTGCACCGCGGTTCACAGTCCCAATTCACGCCCATCTCTCTAAAAGGTTTAGATACTTCGTGTTAGTCTTTGAGGAGAATAAGCTGAGAGAAATAAGAGTCCAGTTTGGGCAAAAAAACAAAAACAAAAACACACACTCAGACTCAGGGTGGGGCTGCATGACGTTTAGGAATGGTCTCTCTGTGACTGGGTTCATTGTGGAACTCCTGCCTTCAGGGTCGGCCACAGGTCAGAGAGGAGGTTGTCCTGCGGGGAGGGAGCGTGCCATACCCGAGGGGGTGACTGCTCACGTAGATAATTGTAATGCCACTTGTGAGGTGGGAGAGGGGGCGGATGGCAGGAGGGAAGGGTGGCCTATAGCCTGGAGGGTTCTAGGTGGTCGGGGGTAAGGTGACTGACTCATGGTTGAAGACCTGGGAGAAAGATGTTCCCATCATCTGTCCCGTATGTTGTTGTTGTTTTTTCCTTTTTAATATTGATTTCAGAGAGAGGAAGGGAGAGGGATAGAAACATCAATGATGAGAGAGAATCATTGATCAGCTGCCTCCTGCACACCCCCTACTGGAGATGGAACCCACAACTGGGCATGTGCTTTGACTGGGAATCGAACCGTGACCTCCTGGTTCATAGGTCTACCTATGCTAAACCACTGAGCAACACCGGCCAGGCCATGTGTCCCGTTCCAGATGGGACTCCTAGGAAATAACTCGGGGTCCCCTCCCTTCTGGTTTAAATCCTCGGTGGCAGCCCCACCTCCCTGTCCCGCAGCTGTGATGCCATGGGACTGGGGCAGAGCGGGCAGCCGGGCGTGGTGTCTTCAGAGGCTGCCCGAGCCGCCCAGAGGTCACAGAGGCCTTGTTCTGCACCAGCCCTGGCGGAGACCTGCTAATATTAGTGAAATTGGGGGTAACTTCCCCCAAACCAGGAATGTATGCTTTTCTTTCCAATGTCCAAATTAGTGTTCAGATGAAACTGAAGGAATACCACTCTGTAGTAGCATTTTATTAAATTTCAAAGATCGAGTCCCTCACATTTACATGGGCCTCCTTAGGCCATTCCCAGGGGCCGCTGGGGGGGCAAACCCCCAATTAAAACCTGTGGCCGCACGTGCAGGGCTGTACTGCACTGGTGGCTCCGAGAGCATCAGCCGGCCTGGGAAGCACTGGACACGGAGCCTCGTGGGCTTCTTCAGGTTCTGACAGGCAGGGTCACCATTCACATCGCGGAGCCCAGACCCCCTGAAAGTTCAGGTGAAATGTCAGTGAAGGGTCCCCACTAGGTCCAGGGCCAGGTCCAGCCAGCTGCCTGCTCCTGTCAACAGACTTCTCTCCGAATCATCGATCGGCTGCCTCCTGCACACCCCACTCTGGGGATCGAGCCCGCAACCCAGGCATGTGCCCTGACCAGGAATCGAGCCGTAACTTTCTGGTTCCTAGGTGAGTGCTCAACCACTGAGTCATGCCGGCCAAGCAGTAAGTTTTAAAAATAAAATTGAGGTTACTTAGCACATTTCATATGGTAATTATATAGCATATATGTGTGTGTGTATATATACACATTTTTTAAATTAAATCATGGACCCTGTCATTGTTAGTCGAAGTAGTTGCTAACCGAGTGGGGCCCATCCTCAGCACTTCACATCATTAACAGGAACTGTCCATTTTCATTACAAGGAGAAAACTTGTAAAGTTTAGAGTTAGACATCGAGGCTCAGAAAAGTTACGTCGCTTGACCAAAGGTGCTGCGCCTGGATTGGATCCCGTCTTGGGACCCTGAGCCTAGAGCCTTAACCGTGTAGTCATTAGTGGATGCAACCCCGGTCCTGCCGCCGCAGGGGAGGCCTGGGCAGGGGGATGGCCCCGTGCGCTGGCTCACTGTCCACTCGCAGACTCAGAGTAGGTGGCTCTCTCCTTGGACTTTCTGGCCTCCTCTATGCCCTGGCACTTTTATTTATTCACATTTTATGTGTTTGCTTTGCAGAAAGAGAAGATAAAGAAAAATGTATTATTCCTGTGTGACACTTAGCTTATCAATAGAAGAAGGAAACAGGCCTGGGGCTTACATATTCAATCCCAGCCGCCCCGCAGGCTGAGCGCCCAGTCGGCTGGCCACCTGGGTTTGTTTTTTAAGTGACCAGGGACTTGATTCTTTGCCTCTTTAACCTTTGACTTCCTGTGCCCTGAAACTGAAAGTAAATTGTGAAAATAATAGGAAAACAGAACATCTGTTTCCTTTGCTTCATTTGTGTGGTGGTCAAATGGCTGTTGGGAGGTTCTCTGTAAGCAGTAAGCATGTCAGGAGGCAGGGAAGTAGGTTAGTTCATTTGTTCATTCATTCATTCATTCATTCATTCATTCATTCCCAATTTGAGCACCAGCCTTCCAGCTCTGGTTAGGGATGGAGATGCAATGGGAAGCCTTGGTGACATGGAAGCCTCGTAGGGGACGAACCTGGGACAGTCACCCAGAACTGTAGACTGCCCCCTGGCTGGGGAGGGGAGGGCTGGGCTGGGGCAGGTGGTACCCAGGCCCCTGGGAGCCTCACGTGCTCCATCTGGGAGGAGGATGGTGGACTCGCCGTGGTCTTCGTGACGGAGCGTGCGGGATTTTCGTTCCTGCAGTTGGGTTTCGGAAAGTGTGAATTTAAGTCTTTTCAAATGCTGTTACCTGCCAGTGCCGTGTCTGCAGCCTGCTCTGCCGTGAGTGACAGTGGCGCCCAGTGGGCATTGGTGAGTGTGGCGACTGTCACGGAGTCCTCATCTCGTTCTCTAAGGACGAGGGAGAGTCCCTGTTTTTGTTTGTTGGTTTTGACATTTTATTGAAGATATCCAGTGGACCCCCTATGTTCTGGGGGCATTTTTTAACAAATGTTTAACTATAGTATCTGACTTTCATGTGATAGTTTAGTAAAGATCCTGCATAAGGAGGATCATACAGAATGAGCACAGCCAGTTGGTGCACAAACACTTGTGTTAAATTTCTGATCAAGGAAACTGTAAGCCCCTCCCTCCCTCCCTCCTTCTCTCTCCCTCCTTCCCTCCTCCCCTCTCCCAGAGGGAGCTAATACAGACTTATCTGAATTGCAAACAGTTTCATTTTATGTGTGGATTGTTCTATTATGCATCCCAATGTGAGTTGTTTTGTATGCAGAATTTAACACTCTTGTATGTATATTTTAAAATTCTAGTCATTTGTTAAATATCAAGTCCAAAGCATTCTGTTTAAGGAAGGCTATCCCCCACTAAAGCTTTAATCGGTTACCTTCCGAGCTTGTGTTCATTGTATTGATAGGATGGTAAGAAAACTTAAATCAACATTTTTCTCTGACAGTAATTGTGAGAACAAGTCAAGCAAGATTGGAGTAAGCCGCTCTGACCTGGTGGCTTAGTTGGTTGGAGTGTCGTCCTGTATATCAAAGGGCTGTGGGTTCAGTTCCCAGTCAGGACAAATACCTGAGTTGAGGGTTCAACACCCATGGGGGTATGTACAGGAGGCAGCCGATCAATGTTTCTCTCTCTCTCTCAAATCAATAAACATATCCCCAGGTAAGGATTAAAAAAAAAAAATCTGTATAAGCCAAAATCTACATAAATTACAAATTATTGTGTGTCCCCTTAATTCTCCCCAAAACTGTAGGTTTTAGTCACTTGTTTGTCAGGGATAAGTGGATAGACTGGCGATCTCATGGGAGACCTTTCCGTCTTACGTACACTTGGGTGGGAAGCTGGGCCGAAGCTGGGCCGTGGCATTTAAAGGGCTTTGTCTGCCGATTGCTAATGCTGTGTGTGTGGTCCTGGTGGGTGGCGTCCCTGACAGTCCTCCCGCTCTAGGCCCTTCACCCCGCTCTTCACAGGTACTGCAGTAAGCATTCTGGAAAGCACTTTCTCTGGAAGCCATTCACTCCTGCCTGGGGACGGCTCACCTGGGCATGGACCACCCATGCTGGGGATTGAGCCAGGAGAGGTCTCGTGACTTGCCCAAGGTCATGCGGTACTTGTCCAAGGTCATGCAATACATCAGGAGCCTGAGTTAGCTTTCCATCCTCTGCTTCCACAGATTGAAATCCTGATGTACAAAGAGTCTCATTTCACATACGACGTCTGCGGCTCTCGGTCCTAATTACAGAGTGTCCAGGACGAGGTGGCTGTGCTGATGAGCCTAGTTTGTGCAGCCTAATTGCGTGTGTTAGCGCATCATTAAGTGGAAGCCGTCTCCTGGGATTTCTCCCTGTGCCGTGCGCTCGCCTGCTGCTTGCTTGCTGACGCCGCAGCCTTTTGTCTGTGCTGGTCGGGGGTCTGTGCGTCGCCCCGTCCATTCTCTCCTGGGTCCGGCTTCATTTTAAGTGTTGGGGGGAGGGGGCTGTTTCGTTATTTGCTTTTGTTGCTCTTGTGTTGTTGTTATTCTCTTCATTGTGTTAGAGATTAGATAGGAGCCAATTTGTTTTTGTATTTACATGTTTATTTTTTCCCAGAGGAGTGCTTCCAAAAATCAGATTTTTCATGTTTAAAAGTGTGTGCATTGGGCATTTCATACATGTTGAAAAGTGAGCCAATGAGCCCAGTGTCTGTTACACATTTTTATTTTATTTTATTTTTGCTGCAAAAGCTTTATTGTTTCATTTGGTCCAATGCATGGGAGAGGGCTTCAGGGTGGTTAAAGGAATGGCTAATAGTTTTGGGGAGAGGCTCAGGCAAAAGCCAGACTCAGGGGTGCATAGGGGCCCCTTAAAGGCCTCTGGGCTCCAAAGGCTCCTGGTCCTGCTTGAGGGTGAGCCTTTTGAAGAGATACTCACCCAGCCCAGCCTGGGGCCGCAGCCTGCGGAGGTGAGTCAGGTGTGGCCCATCTTCTTGAGGAGTTTCACCTCCTCACCCAGGAAGTCAGAGATGAGGGTCTGCGTGGGTAGGAACCAGGGCAGGCAACTCCAAGAGGGCCTGGTTTGGGTTCCTCTCCAAGGCCAGGGCGTCCTCCATGGGTTCTGAGTTTTGCCCACTCACCTTGGGAGGCTCCAGCACATTCTGGAAGAGAACGGGGCCACTGCACTGGTTTTGCAACTTTAAGAGATGCTCAGCGCCCTTGCACTTCTCCACCAGCTCCCGGACGAAGTGGTCCACGCCCTCCAGAGCCCCATCCTCACGGGTTGAAACAGAAGCCCAGAGAGAGGTAGGGGTGGGAGGCCTGCAGATTCAGGGTGGCCAGGCAGGCGACCGCAGCCTCCACCTGGGTGGAATAATTCTGACGAACTCGGGAGTTCATGGTTGTTGGGCAATAAGGAGTTAGGTAGGAAAACACCCTGTGTGTGTTCTGCCGTGGTGACTGGGTGAGACGCAGGAGAATGGCGGAGGCTGGAAGAACGGGCGTCCCTGGGTCTGTTCCGTCCAAACACTGTTGAAGCAAGAGACACATCCGGGACCGCCCAGCACACTGCCTTACATATTGTTTTTATCATCTGTTATTATGACTAGTGTTTACGTTGCAGTTTAAGGGCTTATGATGGCAGCGAGTGCGTCCTCACAAGGCCCCATGTACAGCTGGGAGACATGTTCTCCCTGACGTTTGCTTCCTGATGTCACATCACACCGCTGGTGCCAGGCCAGCGTGTCCTTTTCCTACCACTGTCCGTCCGCCTGTGCCCTCATGTCACCGTCCACCAGCTCCGCCGTCTTGTGTTGAAAAGTCACGCATGAGGGACCTCACGGACAGACAGGCAGTTGGAATGACAGTAACAGGTTCAGCTGCTGAAATCACACTTCATTGAGGGGGTTAATGTGTCAGCGCTTTCTAAGAACGGTACTGACCCAAGGCTCGGGTAGCGCCTCGGTGGAGCGGCTAGCGGTGGTGGTGAAAGGAGACTCTCTCGTGTTCCCTGCAGTTCACTGGCTGAGTCCCTGAGGCGGCCCTGACCCTGGCTAGGTGGCGGCCCCGCTGTCGTCAGTAACCTCAGTGTCACTGGCCATCGTCGCCTGGTGGCTTCTGACAAGGTCGAATCCCATGAAATTAGATCTGCAGGCTGCTGCCAGGAGCCCCTCTGGCCCGCGGCTCAGCCTCCCTCAGGTGGACCGCTGCCTGTCAGGTGTCCACAGGGGTAGACTCCCGAGAGCGGAGCGTGTGCTTCCCGAGGAAGGATGCGTGGGCTCGGGTGGGTCTTTCTGTTTGTGCCGGAGCCCTGGGTTATGTCTGGGTGGGAGAGTGCATGACTGGTTGATAGTGATTACTTTTATAAAACAGGATGTCCGTGCCCCTGTTACTATGCATTCGCAAATTCGCTTTATTTCTTACCCTGAGAAGCTTTACCTGTAATGGGGTTAAATCACAAATTAAAATAATGACTCAATACCAGAACTAAAATACAAACTTTTGGTGTAGTAAGCCATATATTCAGGGTTTAAAAAGAAAGGGGTGGGAGGGCCGGGGACAAAAATTATTGAGTTAAATTTTTTGTTTAATTAGTTTGAGTTTACCATCCGGGAGCTGCAAACACATGTGTACGGTGCTGAGCACGTGGCACATTCACCTGCGCCCGGACTTTTCAGACACGCAGCACGTCCGGAACGGGAATGGGAACGGGGCTACCACAGCGGCGTTTCTGGACTGATTTTGGAATTGGTTTGTGGTAGGGATCCTGGAGATCCTGGTGGTTTCAATGTCATTGATTTGTCACAAGTAAGAAACCAGCCTGTTTATTCGTCGGAGGTCTTTGTCCGGAAGTTGCCCCTTTAAGACTTTATTTCTTTTCCTTTGAACTGCTCGGTGGACCCAGAGGCTGGGCTTGCAAAGACGAATTACCTCCTTAGAATACCAGTTGATTTGCTTACCATTACTCATAGGTAAAGGGATTACCTAAGTGATCAGTGTGGTCTGTGCTCCACGGCCTGCAGCTGCTGCCTTAGCAGTGAAAGTGGATCATCCCTCACTAGTGGATGATCCTGTGGAAGGAACCATTGCAAGGGAAGGCCTTTTGATTCTTTCAGAATTAACATAGGAAGAAGTCTTCTCACATCTAGAGAAAGATTGATGTCATTACAGACGAGACAAGCAGTAGTGGCTTATTTCATAATGCGGAGGACGAGGGTGTTAATAGCAGCTTGGATGCTTTCTGGCATTTCTTACCCCAGTCGAGGTTTTTCATGCTGTGCTGCCGATGCTCCTATTTGGGCTCAGAGGGTCTGAGTTAACTCTCACACTGCCGACGCCAGGTCATCAGGCACACTGTTAGTAAGTGCCCTCGGTTTCGATTTGCATGTTGACTCCTATCTTTGGCTGAGAATTAATTTTATTGATGACATAGAAAATGGTTATTTTAGCACTTTCCTGCACGGCGGCCTCCTCGCCGCGTTTGGCCCCAGGACTCCTCCTAACGACGTTAGCCAGCTTGAATTAGCGCCACGTGTCATTAATGCATACAAATGGCTTTTATTTTTGTTCATAATCTGCTCATAATGCCACGGCATTGTGCTCTCACTAATGTTTTTAAAATGATGAAACGGCTGTGTACTCGCTGACCTGTTTAACCCTTCACAGAGTTTCCGACCAAAAGAATATATGAAAATATGACTTATCTAGGATAGAAGCTGTTCCCCTCTCTTGCTGTCAGTTTCAAAGTCTTCTCTTTATTTTATGACTTTTCCCCCTTATAGAATGTGGACATAGCCAGGCTGTGACCTGCACTCGCTGAGGAAGTTCCCCTACCTCCTGGGCCAGCACCAGGAGCTCAGTCGGTGGGAGGGCAGGACAGGAACCCTCCAGGAGGCTGGCTTTCTAGTTGTGAGACGCTTTGGTGCGAGGAAGGCGCCTTACCTCAGGGACTCTGATATATATGTATATATATGACACTAGCAATCTTATCAGCTCTGAATTAGGGAAAAGTAAACTGTGAGGAGTATATTGCAAACTTGTTTGTCTAAAAGAAAAATAGACTGTGAAAACTTTGATGAGTAAGTTGGATTTTGTGAGATTTGCCAAAGAAAAGAGTTAAAGGATATGAAATGTGGAAATAAAAACCGCCCAGCGGCTGTTACTGTTAAGGCCCAGCGTGTGTGCACGGCCATGTGCGGGCACCCATGTGTTTTCAGAAATGGATTGCTGGGCACTGGAATGTTTTATATCCTGCTTTTCCAGATAGTGTTTCTACAATACAATAGCTTATTTTGGCATTGCATTCTGTTGAGTGAATATAACAATTTTTGGCCCAGTCTTCTACTAGAGAGTGAATGTTTTCCCCTATTTATTTATTTGTTTTAGGAAGAGTGCTTTAGTGGATGGCTCTTTACCTAAAGCTGGTCTTCAGGGTACACCTCTGGGGGCAGGGGGTCCGCTGGCTGGTGAGGGACACAGCCTCACAGCATTCGTCCTTGCCCAGTGCCTTCCAGGGGGCCTGGTTGCCTTCTATGCCCTGGCCACCCTGGATGTTTTCATTTTGTATATTTAGGGGCTCCTGTATTGGGTGCATATATGTTTACGAGGGTTATATCCTCTTGTTGGATCAATCCCTTTAGTATTATGTAGTGATCTTTGTTGTCTCCTGTGTTGGCCTTCATTTTAAAGTCTATTTTGTCGGATGTGAGTATTGCTACTCCAGTTTTTTTTTCTTTTCCATTTGCATGGAAAAAGTTTTTTCCATCCCTTCACTCTATTCCTGTGTGTGTCTTTTGTTCTGAGGTGGGTCTCTTATAGACAGCATATAGTTGGGTCATGTTTTTGTATCCATTCAGCTACCCTATGCCTTTTGATTGGAGCATTTAATCCATTTACATTTAGGGTTATTATTGATAGGTACTTATTTATTGCCATTTTCTGTATGCCTAGGTTTTTCTCTCTGTTTCTCATTACAACAGTCCCTTCAGCATTTCTTGTAATGTTGGCTTGATATCTTCATTTTAAAAACTTTTCACTTGCACAGCCAGCATGGCTCAATGGTTGAGCATTGATTTATGAACCAGGAGGTCATGGTTCGAGTCCCAGTGTGGGGCGTGCAGGAGGCAGCCAGTCAATGATTCTCTCTCATCATTGATGTTTCTCTCTCCCTCTCCTTCCTCTCTGAAATCAATAAAAATATATTAAAAAAAACAACAACCCGATAGTGAACGAAAGTGCTCCTTTAAGTCACAATTATTTTTAATAAAATATAAAGCAGCTTAATACTTAGCGTTTGGGGGTGAAATGCAATCCTGTAATCAATGTAAAATTATTTCCAAAAGGCTGTTTGATAAAAATGCATCTCCCAGACTGTTCTCTTCACGTAACAGCCTGTCTGGAAAATAGATCTGAGATTCAGTTTGCTTTCAGGTACCCGAGTTTGTAAGTTAGTGAGCTGCCACTAGGGGGCACTGAAAGCGCGCATAAGGATGATTCTCACTGGCATATTTTTCCTTTTGCTGTCACTATGGGGAGTACAGACATAATAAAACTCACTGGTTTAGGAGATCATTTAGACCTGTAATAAGATGTGGCCCACAAAGCGTGTGAAGTTCCTGGATCAGCAGAACATGAATGCAGAGGTGAAGAAGGTTCTTTCTTTTTTAAAAAAATATATTTTATTGATTTTTTACAGAGAGGAAGAGAGAGGGATAGAGAGTTAGAAACATTGATGAGAGAGAAACATCGATCAGCTGCCTCCTGCACACCCCCTACTGGGGATGTGCACACAACCAAGGTACATGCCCTTGACCGGAATCGAACCTGGGACCCTTCAGTCCGCAGGCCGACGCTCTATCCACTGACCCAAACTGGTTAGGACGAAGATTCATTGGAATGGGGAGAACACAACTAAAAGAGATGAAATGATATATTCTGTTTAACTCCCAGTCCCTTCCTCCCATTTGCTTTGCATGTAACGTTACAGAAGAATCACAGGAAATTTGGCAAAAGATACGCCTTTTGAAAATGGAACATAATAACCAGGTTCATTATGTAGCCTGTCCTCTTTTAAATGAACCCACTGAGAGTCCTGTCGGCCTGAGCAGCAGCCCAGGCCCCTCACTTCAGGGCCTGCATCTTTGCTCCGAAGGCAGGCGGGCGCAGGCCTCCCGCCGACACCTGGGCTGCGTGGGGTGGCTGTGTGGGTCTGGGTGGAGGCATTGCCACAGCCTCTCTGCCCAGCTGTACCCCTTCCTGTGTGGGGGCCCAGGTGCCTTCTGGTAGTTTAGAGACCAGGAGATGAATGCCCAATCGCACTGTCCCGGGCAGAGGGAAGGGAGCTGATCAGTTTACAATGGCCGGGAGGTGCCCAGGCCCTCTGGACAGTTAGCAGCTGCCCCTCCGTGAGCTCGGGACGGGTGGGGGCCTGGTGCAGAGAGGAGCCTCTGACACACGTATATACATTATACGGGGTCTAGTCTCCTAGCTTCCCGAGGGGTTTTCCTTCTGTTCCTTTTACCCCTAAGGTGGAGGGCTTCTCCCTGCCGTTGTTCATTGCTTTCTTGCTTTTACCTTGAATTTTCTCCTACCAGCTAGTTTCCCTTAGAAATGGTAGCATCTCAGACCAGAAAACCTTCTATTTCTCTTTTTGGAAAAGGAGACTAATTGCATGTTTGTACTTCAAAGGAGAAACATCAAATCACAGGCCATTCTATACAAATCGCTTCTTTTATCAGAGTCTGCAAATACAATTTGGGGAGTTCTCCTGTTTCCAGTCCTCAGAATAACAGAAAGGCGGCAGAGTATTGCCAGCACGAAGGGGAGTTAGGTGCAAGTGGGACAATTTCATCAGAAGGGAGGTCCGTCCGCCTGGAGGGCAGCTTCCTCAGGCTGGTCTTGGAGTGCCAACCAGGTTCCCCAGCCCCTGAGAACGAGAACTTGGAGAGAGCCTGTGTGTGTAGAGCAGTGGCCCAAGTTCCAGATGTTTCTCTTGGATTCAGTAAACTTCACTGAGTTAAGCCACCTGCAGGTGGGTCGGCAGCCCCTGCAGAGGGCGGGCGCGGGTCTGCGTGTGGTTGGGGACAGTGACCACAGCTGGATCTGTATTCATCGGAGTTTCATGATGAGTTTTTATGGAAGAAGAAAAGCCTGCTGCTGAAACACATGAGGCTAATTTTCACGGTGAGTGGAAATTTCTACAAAATCAGATTAGAAGCCTTAACATTGGACCTGTAATTTCTGGGTATTTCACTCCTCTGGGCTCTTTGCACACGTCTTGCGTGGTTCCTGCCGGAGCAGTAGGTCAGTAGGTCGTGTGAGGGTGACTGTGGGGAAGCCACCCCACCTTCCTCTCCTGCCCTTTCTTCTTGGCAGGCTCTTCCCCAAGTGGTTGTTAAAGAAATGCCAACAGTTAGCTGTCCCAGTTCACATTGCTGTGTAATAGAACAATTAGGAAGCCCTTGAAGAAATGTTTTACAAAGGAGATCTTTCGACATCCTATATAATAAAAGCCTAATATGCAAATTGTCCCCTCTACCGGGAGTTCGACCAGGAGTTTGACCAGGGGGCGGGGCTGGCTGTCCAACTGCCTGCAGCCCCTCCCCCTGGCCAGCCCTGCCTGGGCCAGCAGGCGGTGGAGGTGGCAGGCTGCAGGGGGGGGGGGGGGGGGAGGGGGTGGAGGGAGGCCCCCACCAACAGCTGGCAGCCGCTAGGGACTCTCCCCGTGTACAAATTTCATGCACTGGGCCTCTAGTAATATATAATTAACTTAATTGCTATAAATTGATGGCAAAAATAAGGGGAAAGAGTTGAACAAAACCAGTGCAATGGCTAAAGGACAGCTCCATGTGCCAGCGCTCACCTGGTCAGGCGGAGGATGGGGGTGTGAGCCGAGGCTCAGTGCCAGCGCTTTTTGTTCTGTGGCGTTGACATTGGACCAGGGTGGACAAAGTGTCCACAAACTTGCACCTGAGTGAGTCCTGCCCTGGGAGGCGGAGGCCGTGCCCTCGCTGCCAAGGTACTCCCACATTCTTTCCCTGGAGTTCTCTTGTCACAGTTGCAGCTAACAGCTACTTCTGTTAAAATATGCCTTCATGTATATTATATTATCTGCCTATGCATATAAACAAACATTTTTCCTAATTAAAATAACACCTGTTTGTAAAAATACAAAAAATGAGAAAGAAGCCAATTAAAATAAACAGTTCTTCCACCTTCTAGTGGTAAACACTTTACTGTATGCCCATCTTGTCAATTTCAGTGCTTCTCAAGCAAAACTGGGGCTCTATTCCAGTGGTTGCCAACTGGTAGGACCTCTGGTGGTCCGTGAGGTCTGAGAAGTTGGCGACTGCTGCCCTATTCTATATCATTTTTAATAATCCTCTTTTAAAAGGCCGGGACAGTGACTGACCTTTACGTTCCTCTAAGCCAGTGGTTCTCAACCTTCCTATCGTTGTGACCCTTTAATACAGTTCCTCATGTTGTGGTGACCCCCAACCATAAAATTATTTTCGTTGCTACTTCATAACTGTAATCTTGTTACTGTTATGAATCGTAATGTAAATATCTGATATGCAGGATGTATTTTCATTGTTACAAATTGAACATAATTTAAGCATAGTGATTAATCACAAAAACATTATGTAATTATAAATGTGTTTTCTGATGGTCTTAGGCGACCCCTGTGAAAGGGTCGTTTGACCCCCAAAGGGGTCGCGACCCACAGGTTGAGAACCACTGCTCTAAGCTGTGTTTTTGAGTCTTCTGAGCTGGCATCGGCCTGCCTGGACTTACCCACCTCGGAGACCCCCTGCCCTGGGCTCATCCTGCAGCCGTCTCCTGAGGGCCAATGGGTGGCACACATGCTCACCTGCTCACGGCATCTTAGGCATCGGCACCCTCTGCTCTGCAGTTCCTGGGCCTGCCTGGAGCACCCAGTGCCCGGGAGAGGAGGTGGCGCGGGACGAGCTCCCGGGTGGGGTGGCTCGTCTCCCCGCTGTCGGTGCTCGTGGGGACATTGGCCTGCTGGGCTACCCCCCTGCATCCCTGATCACCAGTGAACTGTGCCCATAATGGGCTTCCGGGTAGACTCGGGCACAGGAACAGGTCTGGAGTCTGTCTCCTTGGTGCATAGATTTCTCGTGGGAAACGAAGGCATTGACATCATTAAGTACCTACATTGGAAAAACTTTACAAAGGACCAGATAGGCTTGTTTAGACCCCCGTTTTTGCTAGCAAATTACCAAGACTAAGCCAGCCCTTTATAAAGGTTCACTCTCAAATCTCATGTGAATTTATCTAAATGTAAACTCTTCTAAGAGACTTACATAGAAGCTTAAACTGAAGGACAGGTTTTAAGACACTCAATCTTTTCAGAATTTTATTCAACGTACTTAGAGAAGCTGGTGGACGTGGGGGGAATGCCTTTGGCAGGTTGCTAAGGTCAGTGCTAGGAAGGTAGTCTCGAAGTCACAGACTGCAAAGCCTAGAGACAGCTGAGCCATGGCCTGAGGGGCTTGGGGGGCTGAAAAGTGGTCCTCCAGACATGCACGTCCTCATCCCAGAAACGAAACAGTACCTTTCATGGGAAAAGAGGGTCTTTGCAGACGTGTTAAATTCAGGCTCTTCCAATGGGCCTGATGCAGCCACGTGGATCCTTGTAAGAGGGGGCAGAGATTTGACCACACAGAGGAAAGAGCGATACAAGGGCAGAGAGATGGATAATTGGAGTGATGTGGCCAC
The DNA here is from genome assembly GCF_028538775.1 of Myotis yumanensis. Classification (NCBI taxonomy): domain Eukaryota; kingdom Metazoa; phylum Chordata; class Mammalia; order Chiroptera; family Vespertilionidae; genus Myotis; species Myotis yumanensis. Next base: position 33,147,273 of record NW_027223759.1, read on the forward strand.
AAGCCAAGGAATGCTGGCTGCCACCAGATGCTGGGCAAAGCAGGCCATGTACCTTCCCTCAAGCCTCTGGAGAGAGCACAGCCCTGTCCGCAGCTGATGTCAGCCCCGTGGTACAGATTGTGGACTTGTGCCCTGAAGGACTGAGAGAATAAGTTTCTGGTGTTTCAAGTCACCGAATTTGTGGGAACTTGTTGGAACAGCCCCAGGAAGCTCCGCCTGATGGAAAGGGGCAAGGAAGACCCCGGGGAGAAGCTCAGTCCCCCCGCTGTGCCTGAGGTGGAGATGCAGGAGGAGATGGGGCTCAGACTACCACTGCACACGGGCACGCCTGGACGGGCCGTGCCACCAGGAGCTCAAGGACCTGCCACAGACCCTGGGTGACCTCCGGCTTGTGAGGGGTGTGCACAAGTCTGGCTGAGGGCAAGGAGGAAGCAGGCCCTGGGTCAGTGGACTGGGTGACCGTGGGTTCCGTGGCGACCAGGGGCACGTGGAGAGCTGGGAGCTCTGTGTTGTCTTCCTGGAGGAATGACCCGGCCCGGAGGGGCTCACGCCCAGCAAGGTCAAGGCTGGTGGAGGGGCGAAAGCTGCTGACTGTTAGCAGTTCCGGAATTCCGGTCCCGCATCTGGGTTACTTTCATCTTGTGCAACCTCGGAGGCTCCTGAATTCCTGCTTCCCATACACTCCTTCCCCCACTTTGTCCTTCCATCCCTCACCAACCTCACCAGTGACCTTGTCTAAACCCAGTGGCCACATTTAGTCCTCGTCTAGCCCTCACCTTTCGACCTTGACAAGGCTCTTTTCTCCACTTGCCCTCCCTCGGCAGGCTTCTCAAACAGGACGCAGAGCCCTGTCATTGACCCGACACATGCTGTATGCTCAGCAGTAGGTGCTTCGCGGTGCAGCGGAGAGAATCAGGTGGTCAGACCGGCGTTGGCCGTGTTGCCCTCAGCCAGTATTTATTGAGTGCCGTTTGTGTACAGCCTGCTTGCTCTGGGCTGGGTTCCTGTCTACGGCCCAGGAGTGCCCTTCGAGGTATTTACCCTCAGGGCCACGTGGCCTGACCAGCTGCAATGGAAACTGGCCTTCATCCACCGTCAACCTCACAGCTGGTGTCTGCCCCAACTAGCCTCAGGACAGGAAAGAAACATGGTTGAATCAGCGCAGCTGGTACGGGAAGTTTGCAGCCATTAGAAAAATATTTGCATGCCACTGGGGTCAGAACACTTTCTCACTTTAGCTCCCTTGTATTTTGTATTTTATTGTTCAGCTTTCTACCTGTTTAAAAACAAGTGCAATGGAAGTAAAGCAGAATCATCCAAGGTTTCCAAAACAAACCACAGCGCTCAGGTGGAATTATTTAACGGTTCTATTCAGAAGGTGGCTGAAGGAAACGAACCCCCAAGGCCCAGGTGTTTCTTGGGAGCTTGCTAATGACCAGACACGCCGAGCCCCTGCCGTTTCTCCCGGCGCACTTGCTGTTTGATTCCGCCAAGGCAGCTGTTACTGGGCAGCTACTCGCCCATGGGCTCCTGAACCCAATAGATCCCGAGTCATCACCTCGGATGTTGCCGAGTTAATTACCAGGACACCGTGGCTCCTGGGTGGCCCGTGGGTAACTCTGGGTCCGTGTCAACTTCTGATCACACACGACTCAGCATCGCACTCCCTCGATTTGACCGGCTGTGGAATGGGGCACCTTCCCATCCCCTCCTTCTAGGGCTGCTAGTAACGATGTATTTAGAGTAAACAACCACCTGTTATAAAGGTCATGGAAAGCCTCGGAGGTGGTGCTACCCACATAGGGCACAGCTGGAGGCAGCTCTGAGCGGGCAGGCAGGGGCCACCCTCAGGCCGCTGGCCTCCCAGGGCTGTGAGCTGCTCTGACTCTGCCCGTAGGAAGGCCACACTGCTGTCCTGGGCCTCTAGCTCAGGGGTGGGCAAACTTTTTGACTCGAGGGCCACAATGGGTTCTTAAACTGGACCGGAGGGCCGGAACAAAAGCATGGATGGAGTGTTTGTGTGAACTAATATAAATTCAAAGTAAACATCATTACATAAAAGGGTACGGTCTTTTTTTTTTTTTTAGTTTTATTCATTTCAAACGGGCCGGATTCGGCCCGCGGGCCGTAGTTTGCCCAAGGCTGCTCTAGCTCCTCACCTGTGCAGTAAAGGTGCTGAAATGGCTCTACCCTGTCTGCTTTTATCTGATGTAGGAGAAATAGCACTAAGTCTGTTTTTTTCATCCTCGCCCAAGGATATGTTGATTTTAGAGCGAAGAAGGGAGAGAGAGAAATATCAATGTGAGAGAGAAACACCGATCCGCTGCCTCCCACCGTGACCAGGGATCAAACCCGCAACCTTTTGGTGCCGGCACCACGCTCCAACCAACCGAGCCACCTGCCAGGGCAGCACAGTCTTTTGTAGCCCCCTTTCCTCTGTTCTGGAAGCACATCGACTCACTGTCAGTTCTAACGCTTTTATTTTTTTTATTTTTTTAAAATATATTTTATTGATTTTTTACAGAGAGGAAGGGAGAGAGATAGGGAGTTAGAAACATCAATGAGAGAGAAACATCGATCAGCTGCCTCCTGCACATCCCCCACTGGGGATGTGCCCGCAACCCAGGTACATGCCCTTGACCGGAATCGAACCTGGGACCTTTCAGTCCGCAGGCCGACGCTCTATCCACTGAGCCAAACCGGTTTCGGCAGTTCTAACGCTTTTAAATAAACAGCGACTCCTTAGATATGGCTTTCAGGCCAGGAAGTCAAGTGCACAGCTCCTCACGGGGCCCAGTTAGAATCCCCGAGGTGAGCGGTGGGTCTCTGGGTAGTTCCTTTACTAGTTAACTGAGCGCCCCTCTGTCCTCACATCTAAATACTAAATCCCTCTTTAAACATGGCCGCAGTTCACTGAAGCGGTTTTGTTTTTTGTTTTGTTTTGTCTTGTTCTTCTGTGTGAAGATGAGTATCTCTCCCCACCTGGCCAGTTCAGTCCATCTTTTTCCCCAGGCTCCTCGGCAGAAATAGGCAGTGGTTCCTAGGTGCTCCTGATGCCTCCGTCTTGTCACGCTGACTCGCCGTCCTGCAGTGAAACAGCCGACTCAGGACCTGCTGTGGATTGTCTTAAAAAGAAACTTTAAATGATGGGCACCTTTTCTCTAGATACTGCTTTTTCCCTTGGGGCAAGTCTAATTAAGAACCCACGTTCAGAAAATTGTAGAGCAGAAGAAGTAGCTGCCCCGTCGCTCACCACCCTGCCCAAGGCCTGGGGTGCTCTCGGTCTGCAGATGCGAGCATGTCCACCGAGGACAGCAAGGCCTGTCACAGTGGGAAGCCCGCCCAGACCCGAAGGCACTTCCTTCCTGTTTCTAGAAAGGACGGCGTCCGCAGGACCCAGTGCTTCCTCCCATCCCTTCGGTCATTCTCCCCGAATTAGCATGGATTTTTGGCGCAAGCAGGCTAATGGGAACTTAGGACTCCAAAATCAAAACCTTCAAGAGTACAGCTTAAATGTTGCTGCTAGTAAAGCGATTGAGGTTTAAGGTGTAATATTTAAATGGAAATAACACAGATTTGATTCCCAGTCAAGGGCACATACCTGGGTTGCAGGTTCGATTCCCGGTCACAGCCCAGGTGCATACGCAAGGCAACCAACTGGTGTTTCTATTTCCCATGGATGTTTTTCTTTCCCCTTCCCTCCCTCTCTTCCACTCTCTAGAAAATCAATGGAAAAAAATATGGTTGGGTGAGGATTAACCAGGAAAGAGTGGTGGGTGGGTTACAATTCCCCACTGTTACACTTCACCGCCTTTGGCCTCGTCCCAGAACCCACCATTGGCCGCGAAGGTCTCTCACGTGTCTCTGAGCGTGCGCAAGCCTCTCCTGCATCCGGGCGTGAACACACAGGCCCTGAGTCTCGCCTGGGGCATAGTGACCGCGTGGGACGATGACATAGTTAGGGCTGAAGTGAACGATGCCTGTGACTTGGCTCAGTTACCAGCTACAGTGGGGCCTTGACTTACGAGTGTCCCGACTAACGAGTTTTTCGAGATACGAGCAGTCTCTCGGCCGATTTTTTGCTTTGAGTTGCGAGCTAAAATTCAGGTTACGAGCCAGCTTCAGATACCCCACCGCTAGTTGGCGCAGCGAACGTCACAGTTAACGCCACAACATCAGCCCAGCATCACGTGTCTCACTCGTTCACTTTTTTATTTAACATATGAGTAATTTGATTTACGAGCTCCGTCACGGAACGAATTAAACTCGTAAGTCAAGGCCCCACTGTACAGAAATAAAACAAGTCTGGCAAAGTGTTTGCACTTGTTGGATGTAGGTGGTGCAGTTTCAGGTGCTCATTGATTTGTTACATTTCTCTGTATGCTTGACAATTCATGATGAAGTGGTTGCGGGGGGGGTGGGGTGGGGGGGAGGGTTTCCTCTCCTGGCTCTGCCCGGCTGCTTTCCTCCCCACCTGACCCCTCTGACTTGGACAGTGTCACCGCAGGCTTCACTGGGGCTTCGGACGGCTGCCTGAGGGGAGCTCTTCTCTGAGCCCCAGACGATCCATCAGCCATCTACTTGCTGTCTCCTCTCGGGCATCCCAGGGAATCTATCTGTTACTCGGGTCCGACAGCTGGGGTACGTGCTGACCTCACGCCACCCGCCCGAGTCCCCTGACACTAGGTTCTGTTGGTTCAACTACAGGTCTCTGGTCACATGACCACCACCAGGGCTGTGGCCCGAACCCCTGCCCCTCCCACCAAGGCTCCCTTCTGCAGCTTCTCCTTCATAGGTGCCCCATCTCCTCCAGTCCTTCCCCCATTGCAGCCAGATTCACGTCTGCACCTCCTGCTCTGAGGCTGTGTCTGGGCTGCTGTGTGCCTGCCCCTGTCCCCGCCTAGCCCCCCTCAGTTCTCAGCTGTCCTTCCTCCTGCCCCCTCTGTCCCCGACTCCTTACTCTTTTTAATCTCAAGGCCCGCTCCAGTGGCACTTTCTCAGGAAATTGTTCTTCCCTCCTCTCCTCTCAAGTTCAGTTCTTAGATTGGGACCCTTCCGTCTACAGCCGTGGTGCCTGGTCAGCTGCCCGCCAACCGCTGTGCTGCCTCATAACCTGGGGGAGGTGCCAGCCTCCTCAGCTGGGAAGCCGGTGACAGAGCAGCCGCAGTGACAAAAAGTGGGGTTCAGCAGCTTAGCGAGGATGACCTGTCTAATGTCCTGCCTCCTGCCTAGACTAGACCCTAGACCCCCCGAGATCAGGGACCACGTCTAGATTCAGATCAGTGTCCTGGCATCATGGGCTCCTCCGTCACCGCCACTATGGGTTCCTCCCAGTCAGTGTCCCGGCATCATCATCATCGCTGTCACCGCCACTATGGGCTCCTCCCAGTGAATGTCCTGGCATCGTCATCTTCGTCGTCACCGGCACTATGGGCTCCTCCCAGTGAATGTCCTGGCATCGTCATCTTTGCTGTCACCAGCACTATGAGCTCCTCCAAGTGCTTCATGTCAATGAAGTGACGGACAGGCAGACCTCACTTTATTGCACTTCACAAATTTTTTTTTTTTACAAATTGAAGGCAAAACCCTCCACCAGCAAAAGGGTGACTCGCTTTCTTGTGGTGGCCTGGAACCAAGCCTGTAGTATCTCCGAGGTATGCCTGCATTCCTCACACCCCGCTGCCCCCCCCCCCACCCCACCTCCATGAGTCACATGCAGCTAAGGAAACTGAGGCACAGAACAGCCAGGCCACTTGCCAACAATCTCACAGGCCATAAATCGCAGAGCTGAGATGGGAACCCCTGTTGTAGAGACCGCTTTTGTCGTGTGGCCAGTAGTGAATGTGTCCCAGAAGTCTGCATGGTGCCAGCAGCAAAAGGCCGCGGGAACGTGAGGTGTTAGCACTGGAGGACGTGAAATCCTTACGGGAACACTGATGAGTCGAGTTGCTTGTTTTTAAATAAAAGCCTTCCTGGGATACAATTCACATACCGTCAGAATTGCCTATTTTTGATTTCGAGGCTTGTTTTTGGCTTGGCTGTTTGCCTCACCTCTTGCGGGGGTTTTATAATCTGAAAATAGTTTGTGATTAATATTGTCTGTATTAAGTAAACAGTTCTCCCCATGGCATATTCCCCTGAAACTCCTTACATAGCGCATCTGGCTGCCCTTAGAATGTGTCAAATCCAGGCAGGCAGTTCTCAGAAACGTCAGGCAAGTCACAGTAGGACCACTAGGTGGCAGTGTGGTCACGGCTGGAGACACCCTGCCCTGGCTTCCTTTGCAGACTGCAAGTGTATGTTAATGTGCTACATCCATTTTCATTTGAAAGATACAATTAATTAAATTAGGCATGCAGTGGATGTGGTGGGAAACGGGGAGCTCATGGCGGAAGCTCATGGCAGAAGCACGGTCAGCCGTCTAAACAGCGCAGCCCTAGTGTCTGACCCCTTGAGCTGCTTTGTAAATTGGTACCTTATAGCAAACTACTCTATAGCGGTGTTTCCTTAAAAGCTTGGACGGCACCGTGTCATCAGAGAAAACACGGTAAAGCTGTTCACGTGAGGCTCAGAAAATTGTTGTCATCACGTTAGCCTGACGAGGTTTCTGAGAAAGCAGCCAGCCGCCCCTGCCCACCCCCAGGTCTGCATGCAGTCGCTTGTACCTGATTTTATTTCAAGATGATAGTTTTGTGGGGCTTTATTTTTTACAGCTTTAAAAAATAAGTTGAGAAATTTAGGTTTTCTAAAAAAAATGAATAGCTAAAGGTAACCGCAAAAGATATTATTGGCAGATGCAGCAAAAAATATATTTCCACAGAAAATTGGATTTTGCACATAAAACTTAGTAATACTAATAAAGATGCGTCATTACGGGTTTTAAGCCAAATAAGCAAACTCAAGGAGCTGTGCTGTCAGGGTGACTGGCGGTGGTGTTTATTTTTTTGAGACGTGTAAATCAGCTTTAGTTGGGCGATCGCAACTCGGATTTGCTCAAATTATTCTTGTGCCTCCTGATGGTGGGTAGAGCGCTCGTGCCGCATAATTTACAGTCCTGTGCAAGGTGTGTTTATATTTAAGCTGTGCAGCGGTGTAGCTAATGAGAAAGATAAGAAATTTATAGTCCTCGGTGATTGATAGGATTACTGCCTCGGCATTAATTGAAATCCAAGGGATCACAGCTGTGTGGGTTTAAGTTGGGGGGAAAATTACTTCAAGTGCCCTGAAAACTTTCAGATTCACTTCCGAGCATCTGAAAGATCATTTTCCTGCTGTCAGTCTGGCTGGTGGTAGAAACAGTTGCTGCTTGCCAGGGCGTAGGTAATTACACGGAGATAATTATGGCATTTGCTCTGTAACCTCCCTATGGTAGGTAGCTGTAAGTGTGGGGGGGAAATTAAATACTGTGGCGTTTTTTAAATGGCTTTAAAATTTTACATGTATAATAATAAAATTCTCCATGGCTACTCTGTTAAATATTCTCTGGACTATTTAAGACATTAGGGGGAAAATAATAATGGCCGAGGCAAGCCTGTGATATTTGTCATGTCTCACGATTTGCACTGGTTGTATTTAATCTGGGTGCCTCTAAAGTAATCTCGGAGACCTTTCCCTACCTGTCATTTTTTAATGTACCATTCTTGTTGAAGCTCAGTCTTGTGAAAACGTCTAAATTTCCCCATTAAGTGCTTAAAAAGTAATAAAACTAAAGTCATTAGACTTCACTCATCAGAACCGTATCAGGAGAAAAATTCTTAGGCGCCATAAATCTGACCAAGGGTGCGACATTCATATCCCCGGATTCATTCCCTGGAAATGGACATTTGAAGGTAAATTGCTTAAGTAGGACCGTTTAAATTTTTAATACAATCTTATTGTAACTGTTGGCAAATGATTAAAGTGCAAAGGGGCCTCACGTGTTTTGTGAGATTTATAATAAATGCCCTGTGATGCCTTCCCTGCGTTGAATTACAGGTAAATGCTTCCAGAGGCCAGAGAGGCACCGAGGAGAGTTGAGTCTTCCATGGAGACTCAGTCATGCCTCCTGGACGCAGGCGTCTTTCCAGTGGACGCTGGTCATTCCTGCACTCAGTCTCTCAGCACCTGGGAGCTTCAGTGGCAGGGGGTGTCCAGCACTCCCCTGAGCCATCACATAGCCAACTGAAGCTGTTTTGAAAGCTACACAAATAGAGTTGACTGTTTCTGTCACCAGTTTGCTTTTGGGGGACGCATATCTCCTCACAGCTCTCTTTTTCCCCTGCTGGAGTGCCTCTGGCAGCCAGTGGCGCAGTGTGGGCCCCTGGACCGCTGGTAGCTGCTGTTGACTGTGGATTGTTGTTCAGGCCTGTGATTGGACAGCGCGGCCAGCTCTTTGAGGGGCACAGGTGGAGTTGGCGGGCGCCCTCCGGGCAGGAGCTGCAGCTGAAGGTGCAGACCATGGACAGCGTCATCTTCCGCAGCCTCTGCACTGAATCAGCGTCCCTGTTGGGTGGAGTTCAGCACATTTGAGGGATGGCTGTGGCTACTGTCCCGGCAGACGCCCATCTCATTGTGCTTAGATTGCTTGTGCTTCACAGGTGTGTTTGATTACAAATTGAAGATAAGACACCCACCACCAACAACATGTTATGACTCGCTTATTCTGATACTCGCTTTGTTGTGTGGGCTGGACCCCCAGCCCGCAGTGGCCCCTTGGCCTGCCGCAGGCTGTCCTCTCCCTCGCTCTGCGTGTTCTGACCATCAGGAGCCTGTTATGAAGACAAAGGCAATACCTTTACCGTCTTTTCTCATTTATATTATTATTATTATTATTATTATTTTTTGAGGAAGGAAACAAATACCCAGATTTTCTAAGCTGTCTTCAGTATATTAAATTTCCTGGGCTGTAACTTGCCTTTTACTGAAGTGTCGCACCCACAGACATACTTCGAGGTTCTGCAGTGAAGAAAGAGGGTTCCTTTAAAATGCTTCCTCTGATTCTTGAGATAGATGCTAATGATTTGGATTATTAGCTAGCACAAACTGGAGTTCTTTCCATCTCTCCATGTTGGGGTTTTTCTCTCAAACTGAATTTCCAAAGCTTGACTAGGAGAGTTTATATGTGGAAAGATAATGCCATTAGTACCTAAAGCACAATGGTGGCAGTATCAGTGGGAGAATTACAGACACTCCCCAAGACATCTGCCTTGTTTGAATAACTTAACGAAACTCACAGTCGGGTCCTTCTTTCTCTTTAAATATCACCCTTGAGTGGCGTTGAAGTACAGTGTGTTGCATGATTAATTGTCACAGTTTCTACACAGGTAAACCTGGTCAGGTGTTGGGGTGAGGTGCCTTTTGCTCATATGCCTGGGGAGCTGTGCACCTGCAGGGATGGGACTGGCCTCCAGGGCGGTGCTGTCTGCTGCTGTGAAGTCCAATAAAGTGTGTGTGGTGTGTGTAACCTTTTAAACGGTTGGGACACACATAACTTTTGTGACCTGCTGGTGTGTATGTAGGTTGAGGTGTGAGAATCATCTCTGCTATTCTGTGACTTGTTTGTAAAGTGTCCATCAGGGTTGTTGTTTTTTAATGCCATTTAAAAATATATATGTTTTCATTGATTTTAGAGAAAGAAGAACAGAGAGAGAGAGAGAGAGAGAGAAACATCAATGTGAGAGAGAAACATCAATCAGCTGCCTCCTGCCAGGTCCCCTACCAGGGATCGAGCCTGCAACCCGGGATGTGCCCTGACTGGGCATCCGGCTGGCGACCTCTTGATGTATGGAACGATGCTCAACCACTGCCCAGGCCAGGGCTTAATGCTTTTTTTTTTTCTGGTGAGTTTGAGCCATGATGTCACCAAGGACAACATTCCTCGGTGTTTTGTTCATGAAGGACATTGTCTTAGGGTGGATTAAAGTGAGACTTCTGGGTAAAGAGGAAAGGGTTTTGAACTTGTGGTCTAAAGAATCATTATAATCTTTCACCTACAGCTAACACATATGCTCCCAGTCAGATGCATTCAAAAATAGGCTTAATGCTCTACAACTCTGGGCCCTTTCTCACCCTTAGTGGGACCAGAGACGTTAGTGGTAATTAGGAAGGAGATCACGTCTTCCCCAGGGATCGTTGGGCAAGGCCATGAAGGCCTGTTGTCTCCCTGGGAAGAGAAGGGTGCTGACTGTCCCTCTCGCCTGTGACTCTCCACCTCACTGCCGTGGTGGAGGGCGTGTGAGAACGCCTTACTCTGGGTGCACCTACAAAACATGACCTGAGCCCGGCCAGAGGGGCTCAGGGGTGGAGCGTCGACCTATGAACCGGGAGGTCATGTTCGATCCCCAGTGTGGGGTGTGCAGGAGGCAGCCGATCAAGGATTCTCTCTAGTCATTGATGTTTCTCTCTCTCTCCCTCTCCCTTCCTCTCTGAAATCAATAAGAATATATTTAAAAACCAACAACATGGTGCTGAGGGAAAAGAGGCACACGTGTAAGAGTACAGAATGAACGCCTCCGTCTGCCTGAAGTTCCACAACAGGCGAAGCTCATCTGTGGCTTTTTAAAAAAAAACCTGTGGCTGTGAGGAGATGAGGGGGAGTGTTGGGGGAGGGGCAAGAGGGACTCCCTGAGGGGGTGGACGTATCCTGAATCTTCATGGGGACGGGAGTTAGGCGTCATTTGTTGAAACTCATGGAAGGGTACAACTCAGATTTTTACATTTCATGATCTGGACATTTATTCTCAAAAAAGGAACCTTGAGCAGTTAATGAATGAGAGTTACTTATGCCCAGGCTGAACTGCGTAGGGGGAAAGTGAACTGATGTCTGCAACATTTAAAATGCAACAGAAAATAAGATGATGGGCAGATGGTTGTATATCTCTCACAGCAAGTTTAGCAACATGGTATAGTGATAAAGTCCAGGTGGTGTGGAAATGGGCGTTCACTCAGATCCTCTCAACTTTTGTGCATGTTTAAAATTTACATGTTGCCCAAGCTGGATAGAGCGTCGACTTGCAGACCAAAGGGTCCCGGGTTCGATTCCAGTCAAGGGCAAGTAGCTGGGTTGCAGGTTCCTCCCCGACCCGGGTCCTGGTCAGGCTCATGCAGGAGGCAACCAATCGATGTGTTTCTCTTACATCAGTGTTTCTCTCTGTCTTTCCCTCTCCCACTCTTCCTAAAAATCAATGGAAAAATATCCTCAGGTGATATAACAACAAAATAAATAAAATTTTGCATGTTAATAATTTAGGGGAAATCAAAACAGTTGTTAATCCATTTAAAGTATTGCTGTAGGTATTTTACATTAAGATGGGCTCATATAGCCCTGCTGGTTTGCTCAGTGGTTAGAGTGTCAGCCCACACACTGAAGGGTCACAGGTTTGATCCCCAGCCCCGGGACACATGTAAGGGGCAACCAATTGATGTGTCTCCATCACATCAATGTATCTCCCCCCCAACACACACACACACACTCTAAGAAATCGGTGGAAAAAATATCCTAGGGTGGGTATTATTAAAAAAAAAAAGATTGGCTCATATAAACTGACTTCAATGTGAAGAACTTTCTCACTCACTGGGAGAGATGTGCGGTATTATTATGAGGTCTATGTTTTTTTAATGAGGCTTTTCAAAATTGAAATGCATCCTTGATTCTTTTAAGAATTTCAATAATTCATAGAAATTGGAGGTAACCGATAGGGATAGTATGACTTCGTCACTGTTACTAAATCACAGCAGATTACAAATTCAAAAATCAATCAGTATTCTCTGCTGAAGTCTAATTAACACTTAAACATTATTAGTCACAAATGTGAAATCTTGATCGGCAATGACCTCGGGTATTCTAAATGTAAATAAAGTTAGATTTAGATCCCTTTTAATTACCTGAGGTACTGTGAGTAATTACCGTGGCAATTGATAAACTTAATTTCTTTTTAAAGGAAAAAAAAAAAACTTACCGAAAGTTTCTCTGCGCTATATACTTAACTCTTCTGTAACCGTGATCCACGGGGGAAGAATTGTCTCAAGCCCTATATTAATTCTATAGAATGTGTGTCATTTCTTTATTTGGGCTCTCAAATTCACGTGACATAAATGCCTGCTGTCGCTATAATAGCACAAAAGGAGAAACTCGCCCAAAGGAGTGTTATGTTTGGAAGGGTGGGTTTCCGGGGATGGTGCCGCTTAGATAGTAATTGAGGGTGTGGGGAGCGCGTTCCTGCGAGTCTGTGCACAAAGGCCGTGAAGAGCGGGTGGAAATCTGTTCTGTCATCTCATCCTTCTTCCTAATTGCATCACAATACATGGCCTAATCCAGCCTGTGTGTCACTGTCACCTCTCTGAGGCCTCCGTGCGGGGCCACCTGCGAGCTCGTCGCTCATGAGGGGGGTGGGGGGGGGGGGCGTTTTCTCAGGCTCCAACCAAGACGTCGTCTCCCCCACTTTAGGGAGAAAATGTCTTTCTTGTGGAGATTGTAGTAAGGATAGCTATTTTTGGAAATAGGAAAACAGCTTCAATGGGAATGGGTATGTCCATTCTTCTTGCCAAGTACAAGGTATCTGAAGGAGATGTTCCTGTGACAAGTGGGCGGGGGGGGGGGGGGGGGTTCGTGCCATGTCTGAACGCCCTTCTCTGGGGAGCAGGTGTATCTTAAAACAGGAAGGAAATTAGACTGATAGATTTGGTTAAACGGGTATTAAACTATATCAATTTTTAAAAAAAGAAAACCAATTATTATAATTGACTGTATTTGTCTCAAGGTTCCTGCTTTCAACATCCTTTTACAGCCTTATGTCTGATGCAGTCTCTTATTTTGGACCCTTTCCGTCTCCTACCTATTCTTGTCAGCACCTCCTCATCTTTCTTTACATCTGCGTGCCATTTCTTTCGCTTGGATAATTTCACACCATCAGTTTTGTGCGCTCCTCACTTTTTGTGGCATCTCTTCTTTTTTCACGATTTAAATCCCTTTCTGCAGCCCCTTCTCCTCCGTCAGCCCCGCCTGCGGCACCACAGGCATCTCTTCGTGGTCTCTCCTTCACGTCACTCATAAGCCCTGTGAGCATATTTTGTGACCCATCTTTGGCCCTTTCAAGACATCGTGGGTCTGAAAGGGGAGACCTGAGCCTCCCTGGTGCCGAACGTTCAGGGGGCCCCGTGCGGCCTCAAGTGCCCTAGGGTGAGCCTTCGCCTTCGGGTGTCAGGAACCCCCGCTCGGCAGCCATCAGCCCGCTCTGCGAGACAGCTTGATGAGTCGAGGAGAAGTGACAGGTTCATTTTTCCCCTCTGTGTTTCAGCCATTTATCTTTCAGGTCCTCGCCTGCCATCTAATTGTATTGCCAATTTATTGGGGGCCGCGCCGCCTCGTCTGGAAAGTGCTGATTTGCATCCGACATGAGAACGAGTGAGAGAGGAAGTTAATCCCTTCCGGGCCTGGGGGACAGGTCTGCGCTGGGCCCTGTCTCGGCCCGACAGACGCTTTCTGATCGGTGTCTGTGTCTCCGTGCTGACCTGGGCCTTGGTGAGAACCTCATCTCACCCTCGTCCAGAAAACTCCGTTTTTTGAAATATATTTTTATTTCAGAGAGAGGAAGGGAGAGGGAGAGAGAGATAGAAACATTGATAAGAGAGAAATATTGATCCTCCCCCTATTGGGGATTAAGCCCTCAACCCAGGTATGTGCCCTGAGGGGAATTGAACTGGTGACCTCCTGGTGCGGGGGGATGGGGGGGCATGCTCAACCACTGACCCACACCGGCTGGCTGCTCCGCCCTTTGAAAGGTCTGTACTATGTGCTTTTTGCACATCTTTCTACATTTCAGATCACCCTGAGCTGTGTTAGCTGCTTTCATCTCTGCTCACTGTGTTCAGGATCACTTATAACAATGCTAAGGGGAGGTGGGCTGGACGAGGTGGGGCTCAGCCCTGTGTCTCACCGCAGTGTGAAGAGAAGAGAAAAGCTGTCCTACCCTGAGCTGGTGGGGTCCTGAAGGAGAAGCCCTTGGTCCATGAGGTCCAGGGAACCAACTGGCAGAGCTGGGTGCCTCCTGAGGGGCACTGCTCAGGCGCCAAGCAGCACGAACTGGCACAAGGGTACCCGGGCCAGGACTCGTCAGGAGCGCATACCCGTCCCAGTGTGGCGCCCTGCTTCTCTGGGCAATCGCCACACATTGCTTTTATGCACAATCCAAGCACAGTTGTATTCTTTCTAAACCTCTGGTCCAGGGTCCTGGACAAGGAGCCAGAGACACAGAACAAGTCTCTCAGGCTGGGCTGGACCTGGGTGAAGAACCCGCGATCCCTGAGCATAGTGAGGGCCTGGGGGAGTGAAAGATGTTAAGTTTGGGCGGCAGGCAGAGAGGGAAACCCGCCAGGGCCCCCACTGGGAAGGAGGGTTGGTGTGGCAAGGTCTCGGATGACTCAGGCAGTGAGTGTGGTGCTGAGGAAGGCCAGACAGCATGTGTAAGCGGAGGGTCAGGCTTGGAGGGTCCCTGGAATGTCCAGGGCTGACCGTGCGCTGGGCGTGCTGTTGACGGGAGCTGTGGTGGAGTCCTGGGACCTCCGGGCCGTGCCCTGCGCAGCACCTCCCTTCTCTCCGAGGGGAGAAATGCTGATTGAGGGTGGGGCCCAGCAGCCCGTGCCCAGACTGACTGAAGGGCGTTTGACAACATGGCCTTGGGATGAACTGAAACTTCATTTTCAGAGGAGTGGATGTTTGCAGTCCTGTGGGTCTGGACAGGGTCCCTGTGCCCTTCAGCGGCCTGAGACCCCACAGGGTCAGCGTCTTGGTTCCCACTGCCCATCAGCCCAGTGTGTGGCACTCGGACACCCCAGGGCAGTTGCACTTTTGGACTCAATTTTAAAGGACACTTGTGCCGTGAAGAAGGGGACTGCATCTCCTGGGAGATAATTTGATGTCCTTGTTGCCACAAATAATAACTTGTGGCAACAAGTTATGATCAGAATAATCATCCTTGAGTCCACATATAAATAAACATCAGATTGCCCGGCCGGCATGGCCCAGTGGTTCAGCATCGTCCCATGCACCAGGTGGTCACGGTTCAGTTCCGGGTCAGGGCACATGCTCCGGTTCCAAGCTCGATCCCCAGTGGGGGCATGCAGGAGGCAGCTGATCGATGCTTCTCTCTCATCATTAATGTTTCTATCTCTCCCTTCCTCTCTCTCTATAAAAAAATCAATAAAAACATATTTAAAAAAAAAAAACATCAGAAAGACCAGCTTTTTTTTTTCTTAGTTTTATGTTCTCTCACTTTCTCTGAAAGGAAGCGGGAACTGCAGCTGCCTGGAACGGTAGACGTTTCCCCTCTTTCTCAAATTCTGAAATTCCTGTCGGCAGCCGTGACTTTGCCCGTCCTGAAGGTAACTGTTTATTACAGCCGGCGTTTCAGTCCCGGTTAATAGGAGCAATTAAACAATAGCTTCATTTCCAGCAAATTAACAACCGTAATAGGTAATTGTGACATAAATGAAGATAAATTTGTTTTAATACAAGAGATAAAAAGAATACAGACAAGAACTGAATCTCAGATTAAGAATTCAGACTTCATTGCTTTGTGGAAGTTGAACGCTTTGCTGGAAGAAATTAAAGGGAGCCTGGGTTTTTTTTGCCATGTCCCGTCTTGGATCACAGGGCTTTTTCTTTTTAATACCATAGCAGTGTTGTCAGAGTGTGTGTGCAGGTGCATAGAAGGTGAGTCCTCCAGGAGTTCCCCACCGAACCCTTTCTCCCAAAGACTTGCTGGGGCCTGGGGGCCCAGAGATGCACAGAAGAGCGTTTCCAACGAACTTCGTGACCTGTTCCAGGTGTAGGACACCTGTCCGTCCGGGTTAGTAGCAGCTGTAATTAGGAACTGTTCTGGTGGCTGATGGTTTGTTTTGTGGAAACATGCACATGCTCAGGTCAGACCCGTTTGAGGACCGTAGACGTGGTGTCCGTGGGAAGCGGGGCTTTCGATGGGGCAAGTAGGCCGAGGGAGGACGGCTGGGGTTTGGAGGGAGTGGCAGGAACGCGGCCGCCTTGCTGGACGAGGGTCTGAGTTTCTCCTGCCGAAGTGAAGGTCTAACTTTTGTTGAGGGACAGGGTCCGGGCACTTTCTCAATACGGTGCGTGTCCTCGGGTTTCAGGAACCGTAACTCCGTGTAGGTTACATGCCCACATCGGCTTTGACGGGTTGTAAACTGGGGTTCAGCCAAAACGACATCACTGAGTTTCTGTCACCTTAGAACTTCTTTTAGTTGCTTTGCATCATCGATAAAACAGGTGTAAGGGTAGAGTCAGAGCAGTTTCAGGTATGAGAGTCTCAAAACTAAATATCACCGTGCCTCTGAGCCCGGGGAGCCAGGCTCCTGAGTCCAGACCCTGGGACGTCCATCACAGAGCACCCGCCCCCCCCCCGCCCCCCCGCCCCGCGCGCAGCGCGCACACACGCACGCACTCCTTTCTCCAGTGTCCAGATAGGGATGGCCTGCATCTTCCAAACCAGCCACGTGTCCTCCCAAAGCATCTTGTCACTTGTCCTGGAAGAGTTTTGATGGCCTCCTGGTGCCTTAAGGATTGAGTCCACACTTGTCACTTTTCTTTGCATATGAGATTCTTAAAATGTATTCCCAGTTCCCCTGTGAATCTTCTCCCTCACCTTCTCATACGTTCTCGCCCATCCCCATTGGGGAGTCTGCGTTCCTTCCTTTATCCAGGTGGCCAGGGCTTGATGAGGGCCAGGTGCACGTTGGCCCTGGGAGTGCAGGGGAAGCATGGTGCCTGGTGTTGGCAGAAGAGTCGGCGGCCGGTCACATTGGCCCATTGCCTCGGCACGTGAACTGACTATTCTCTGATGGGCAGCACCGTCTGGCAGGATATACAGGTGTGTCAGTGCCAGGGTCCCCGAGTGTGGGTCCCCATGGTTCACTAATTGTCATAAGGCATCAAACAACCCAAGAGACCTTCAAGCACACCGCACGGCTCCCCCCCCCCCCCCCGTTTTCATTTTGTTACTGTTTGGGCACAGCCTCTATACTTGAAACAGAGACAATATGGAAATAAACCTAGGAGATGGGCACAGGGTTACCGCCATACAGAACACACCCTTTATTTTAACATTCATTAACTTTGAGAAAAAATCCACTTCACATTTCTTTTCACTCCTAAGTCACAAAGTCAGAACTCATAGATAATTTGGTAATTAATTTCTTCTTAATTAATAAGATAGTTTAATGATCACTCAACTGTAATTTAAAACTGAGTTGAGACGTTAGGGGATCTTTTATTTGTTGCTGGAAGATTTACAGTCCCTGGCGGTTCCATTATTTATGGGTGTTCGCCTCTCAGCCCTGCCCCCGCCCTGGCTCTGAGGGAGGAGCCTGGTGGACGGTGCAGGACACGCTGCCTTTGGGTGCTGGCAGCAGCGGAGGTGGACCGGTGCACCTGGTATCCTAAAATGGAGTAAAGTTTCTGTGGAGTAAAGTTGGAGTCTCAAGCCAGTTGATTTTCACAAGTGTGTCTATTATGAAGATGAAAAATATTTTTATTAGATTTATCACTCATACTTAAGTTCCTGTCTAGCATTGCTTACTCAAAACTATGGGTCTCCCACCCCCACCCAGACTGGCCTCCAGGGCTGCCTACAGCTGAAGAATCATCCTCTCCCTCACATTTGGCTTCATTTACACCGTGTCCACTTGGCATCTAATTGTGGCTCTTCAAGTCTGCATGCTTCTCCCCAGGGCCACCCTCAGCTAGCACCCCCACCCCCACCCCCACGAGGCATCTGCCTCCAGCACAGCCCGAGGCGTCCTTGGGACTCTTGGAGAGCCCTGTGCGGAGAGCCCTGCAGAGTCCCGAAGATGCTGCAAAGCTCATGGAGCAGAATTGATGTTGGAAAGGACAGAATTGTGCAGAACGTTTAGAAGCAGATTATCACCAAGCTACTTGATCACTTAAATCTCCAGGCTCCAGTGGAGTTGGGGGGGGGGGGGGGGCGCGCGAAGTGGGGAGGACCGGCCAGTTTGGGGCTCTGGGGACCTGCACAGGGAGAAGGTTGGGTGGTGGAGCTGAGTGAGTGATGAGTGAAGAAAGGGGATGTGGGACAAGGGACCCCGCCTCAGCCCATCTCTGGTGAAGGGGAGCTCCTTTGATGGAGGGTGAGGATTTTGCTCCTGGAGTGGAAGCTGCTAAAATTAGAGACCTGGTGGTGCCCCTCTTTTCCTGCCCGTCCCCCCCCCCCCCCCCCCCCCCCCACACACACCTTTCCCGGCTCACAGGTGGCCCTGCGGAAGTCCTTATGAATTGATGAATTCAAGTCAATCATTTAATCCACAGAGGATGTTTTGCTGATTAAATTCACTAACATTTATTGGACTATGCCAAAAATATCATAATCATTAATGAAGTTAAAAAGCTTGATTTGTGCTTAATTTTGGATAGTGTGGGTGACAGCTGGTGCCATGCAAAAGGAGCCTCAGAGGTGACCCTGCCCTGGTCCAGAGCAGGAGGCAGAACCTCATGTGAGTGGGGACGGGCGAGTTGTTTACTGAGCAGTTTCTATACACCAGGCTCTAAGGATTCAGGGCGAGGACTAGAGCTGTATCCCTTCATCAACATACCCCTCTGTGTGTGACGTGTGTGCACACATATGTATACACACGGTGTACATGTGTGTACATGTGTGTGTGTGCCTGTATACATGTCCATGCACACACAGCTGTGCCTAGTCCAGGTACAGGTGAGATGCGGAGCTGTTCACATTCGCACCTGTGTGTGTTTGGGGTTTGGGGCTCCACGGAGCAGTCTGGATGGGTAGGACAGGAAGGCTCCCAGGGCGGTGGTGCTGAGGTGGGGGCTCTTCGAGGACTTGGCCATGGGGAGATGGAAGGCATGTTCTGGGCAGGGGTGGGGGTAGGCAGCTGGAGTTACAGACTGTAGAGGGCCAGTGGCTGAGACAGCTGTAGGACTTCTGTCTGGTTGTATGTAGGCTGTGGGGCTGGGAATGTGGGGATGTGGGGTTTCAAAGGCTTCCTTGGCCAGCGTGGGGTTCTGAGCCAGTTGAGAAATGAGACCAGAGACTTGGGCCCCAGGACGATCCCATCATTACTAATGGATTGGTAAACGGCCCTGGAAGATGAAGCGTGCCTGGACTTCCTGTGGGGCAGTGGTTCTCAACCGTCTGGCCCTTTAAATACCGTTCCTCATGTTGTGACCCAACCATAAAATTATTTTCGTTGCTACTTCATAACTGTAATGTTGCTACTGTTATGAATCGTAATGTAAATATCTGATATGCAGGATGGTCATAGGCGACCCCTGTGAAAGGGTCGTTCGACCACCAAAGGGGTCACGACCCACAGGTTGAGAACCACTGCTGTAGTGAAAACCAGGGTCCCCAGATGGTCACAGGCCTCGAGGAGCCCACACTGTCCCCTGAGCTGCGGGCACTGGGAAGGGATAGGCCTCTCCTCCCACACCCACTGGGCGTGTCACCCCTCCCGTGTGCCGGAGGACCTGTGATGGCAGGAGTGTCAGGGTCGTGGAAGGCAGAGCACTCACCTCGCAACCATGGGCGCCCCTTGTGTGAGGAGGTTCAGGGCGTCTGCAGGATGGGGGGGCCGTTAGACTGTAAGCAGGACGATTGGCCGTATAAAAGGCCATCTGCAGCATGATCCTTTGGGCGGCCGTGGAGGGGACTGCTTTTGGTAACCAGCATGGAAAGATGAGGTCTTGGGTGGAGGCAGTGGCCGTGACGATGAACTTGAGAGAGATTCTGGTGGTAGAATCTACCGTCCGTCATGTCTCCTACTGAGTGTGTGAGGGGGGCGGCTAGTCAGTGGAGGGGGAATCTGGAGAAGCAGGTCTGGTGGCCAAGGGGAGGCTCGGGCTGGGCCCTGTGGACATTGAGAATCGTCTCCCTCCTGCCCGGGAGCTGCGAGTGGTGCTCGGAGACGCGGTTCTAGAATGCAGGGAGCCCAGGCTGTGATGTGGACGTGCAGCCGTGGGCATCGAGGTGGAGAGGCTGCGGGGGAGGGCATGGAGACCGAACAGGGTGAGAGAGGGAAGCCCAGAGTCCCCCACGGGGAAGAGCCTGGGAAGGAGGAGGAGGAGCTGCAGGCGGGGGAGGAAACAGGAACGTGGGGGCCACGGAAGGAGGGAGGGAGGCAGGACAGCAGGGCACCTGCAGCGACGCCCATTGCTGCCCAGCGGTCAGGTAAGATGCCCCCTCCCGGCCATCACCAGTGACCTTGGTGATGCGGGCTGTGTCCAGGCTGAGGAGGTCAGGAGAGCGGGAGGGACATCGGGGACAGTCCAGCTGCTTCCGAGAAGGCAGATTGTGAAAATGGAGTTTAGCCGGCATTGGCTGAGCCCCTCCTGGGCCTCTTTTATCTGTTCCCCAAATAAACTTGAAGGATCATGGAGAGAGTGAGAGGTCAGAGAAAGGGACACATGGTCCCTGTCCTGGATGTGCTAGGATCTCGTGGGGATGCTGGCCGGGAGATAGGGTGTCTCCTGGCCCCGAGGCAGTGTCCCGGGGGGATGGGGGGGGATACAGGCCGCCTGACGGAGCCCCTGCCCTGCTGTGGTCCCCTCTGCCTTGTTGTTTGCATCTGTGGACTGGCTCAGCGTCCGATGTAAAGGAGGGAAGAGGCCAGGGCACCGTGTGCGGCGGGCCTGCTTACTGGTGTAGCCGGGCCTGTTCTTTCCCTCTTAGTGGGAGTGATGGGAAAAGCAAAGCGGAAGCAGGTGTGGGCACCATGCCAGGGTTTAATGAGGTCTGATTTGGGAGCTGAGTCTCAGATTTACCACTAATTAAAGGGTGCCATTTGTCATCTATCCGATGGAAAATTTAAAATTTGTGGCGATAGTAAATGTCTAACTCACTTTGCTTGTTGCTTACATTTAAATTGAAGGATGGAAATACATACATGAAAGTGTCCTTAAGGGATTGGCTTTAAAAACGGTCTCAACTTCATGACCCGGGTCGAGCAAGGGCCCTTGCCAGCCCCCAGCAGCCCCTGCACTCTGCCCCCTGGGCACTGGCGATCTCTGTGCTTCGTTTTGAAGCTTATACAGTGTATATAGATACAATTGAAGGGGTTAACTAAGGATATCTGTTATGGATTACCTAAATCAAACTCAAAATGGTGGGAGGAAGTGACCTGAAACAGCAGTGAGCATTAGTGTGGAAATGCCAGGGGGTCCGTGAAGTTGGCTGGCGTCAGCAAAACAGAGAACATTCGCAGCGGATGCTGCTGACCTTGTGGCCACTTCGCTCCCCTGGCGACTGTGTAGGGACGTCGGTCACCAGAATCAAGGAAACATCACTTCTCAGTGGTAAGGGTTTCCTCTTCTTCTAAGTAACCTCAGTGCTTGTGTTCTGTTTGAATCATTCATTCTCACACGTTTCTATAAAATATGTAACATCCTCATTTGTTGTATGATCCAATGTAGACAAAACTCAGAGGCTATAAAAATGGCCCAGTCAGCATAATCTGGGGTAATATTATGTTTTAAGTCTATTAACGTTTAAATGTTCTGAATATGAGTAGTTAATGATTCCAGTTACAATGGAACAATGCCCCCACCCCACCCCCCACCCCAGGCGACAGGAGTTCCCTGTCCTTGGCTTCGGTTTTGGGGGAGGGGCTCACCGACTCACACAGACCATCTCATCTCTCATGTCTTGTGATTCACCCCGACTTTTGCAAGATCATTTGAGGGATGGGCCGGGGCACTGTCTTAGACGGCCGTGGTCTCTTCAGGTTATAGAGCCGGTAGGCAGCTCATGGGGATCCCAGAGATTTTCGTCCTCGCTGTGGAGAGGGTGCCAAACCTTACACAACAGTTGCTTCATCCTCTCCTTTTCCTCTTACTAGTCCTCTTCTTTTCTTTTCTTTTTTTTAAGTATTTTTTTAAATTGAGTTTTAGAGGAAGGGAGAGGGAGAGAAACATTGACATGTGAGAGACATTTATTTGCTGCCTCCTGCATGGCCCCTACAGGTGTTGAGCCCACAGCCCAGGCACATGCCCTGACAGGGAATTGAACTGGCCATCTTCTGGTGCACGGGACGATGCCCACCAACCACCAACCCAGTCATATTGGCCAGGGCCTTTTACTAGTCTTCTTCCTTCTGAAGTCAGATACTCGCATTGCCCTCCGTTGAGTTTTCCCTACTTTTGTGGGTTATCCTGTAGTTTTGAAAGAGTCTATTTTAGAACAACATACTTGTAAATAATTTCATTTCTTCCATTGGGGTATGGACATAACAATATGGGAAAATAGAACAAATGTGAGTAAAGTTAAAAAATGCCACAAGTTATGAGCGTGAATTTACCAAAAGTATTACCAAAAATGCTACCAGTGTTTTGTAATAAATGTGGTAGAACAATAATTAAATGAACAGGATTTTAACCCTTACCCTCTGGCTCATGCTCTGTACCACCCTGTCCGTGTTTGATTGGGTGGGAGAGGGACTCGCAGGTAAAAACGTTCTTGTGGCTGGTGAACTTGCTCTTGCGGGCCTCCACGGAGGAAGGATGGGACATTCATTTGACTTACCTTAGAAAGCTCCTCAGATCTCCCTGCGAAGAAAACATTTGCAGGAACTGTCTGCAGAGATCTCCAGATGCCCAGCCCTGTTAATTCTGACCTGTGTGCTTTTTAATGAGCTTTCAGATCAAAGTCACTCTGGCCTTCCAACTGCAGAGTGACTCTGAGGCTGCAGTAAAATAACATGCATTCGAGTTGATAATCAGAAACCCCCTTTTGCTCTCCTCCCTCCTCCAAAAAGAAGTAAATGGGCAATCCCCCAAATAGTCATGATTTTAACTTAATTTACTCCTGGTCTCTGGGATTTCAGCTCACTGGCACGACACATGTGTTGCAGCTGTTGGAATCTGGTCTTAAATTTTATTTTTGAGTTCACATAATGATTTATAAAATCCTCTAATATACGTCTTCAAAGACCCCAGATCAATACGCCGATGGTTTTGAAATGACAGAGTGCCCCACTGTTCCTCTGTAATTTAAACATGATTAGCTGATGAAGGTTATGATCAATACACTACGGGAAGATAAATTAATTGATATCATCCTTTCAGGATGATAAGAGGCCTATTGGAGGTGGGCTGTACCTAATGAGGCTGGCTCTCATCTCTGGGAGCCATTTTTTACATATTGCGTTTTCACTTAATCATATTTATACTATCATTCATTTACATGGAGGCCATAAGCTCCGGACAAACTGGTTCCTTATTACAATTGTGTTCATTTGGAGGAGAAATGGCCTGCGGATGCCGTGCGCTCCCTTCTGTGTTGTAACCTTTTGCTGGGGGCAGTGATGCGCTCCTGTGCATGGGTGTCCGCAAAAAAAGAGCAACTCTCTGGACAAACACAAGGATTGAATATCATTGAACTTAATTACAGCTCGTCCCCAAAGACACACATCTATTCAAATAAAAGCTGCAGTTACTCTCCTGCAGTGACACCTATGGGTGTAGGAAGAGCTTTCTAATCGTTGACTTCCTTTCCAATTAAATCCAATATGCTTTATCAGCGAGCCTATTTGCCGGGACAAGTTATGGCTGGTTGAATTTAGATTCGTATTGATTAAGATAAACTTCCGATGTGTGTAGCAATATATTTAAATAAAAAAAAGCCTTTGATATCATTACATGTCCTTGAATATAATTCTGTGAGGCAGCTTGCAAAGTTGAGTGATTCTTTGGGCTATGCAAAAAAACAAACAGATTTTTTATTTTTCAAGATTTGGTTACATTAACCTGTCTTACTTAGGATTATTTTTGCCACAGGTAACTAAGGGTGGGGCGGAATCTAATTATCAGAATAACTTAAACAAGATAGGAGTGTGTTTTTCTGTTTTACACTCAAGGTTTCTGAGGTGGTCTGTGAGGGTTCCTCCTGTCTCACACGCCACAGGTGTGGCTTTTGTTCCCAAGGTGGCCCCCCGGGACCACAGCCAACATGTGCTTTTTAAGCAGCAAGAAGGAAAGACACAGGGAAGGCATGGACCAGGGCCAGCTCTCCCAAGAAAGATTCCTGGGCACGGCCGCATGCCCCTTCTGTTGTCAGAACTTGTGCGCAGGACCACGTTCAGCTGGGGTGCAGGGGAAGGAGGAGGCTCCAGAAATGTCGCGTCCATGTCATGCACCAACTAACAATCAGGAATCCCGTTGCCGCAGGGATAGTGGGTTACAGGGACGGGCTCTGGTCCCCGCCACATTCTCTGCCTTTGGAAACCAGCCTCACGTGGACTTCTCTCTTCTCCCTGCCCACTAGTTGCCCAGAAGATTGTCGCCACGAGGAAGAAGCAACAGCTGTCCATAGGGCCCTGCAAGTCGCTCCCCAACTCCCCGAGCCACTCCTCCGTCTGCTCCGCGCAGGTGTCCGCCGTGCACATCAGCCAGGTACGTGGGGCGCACGAGAGGTTGGGCCCAAAGGCACGCCTGAGCCCAGGAGACCGTGCCTGTGCAGAGGGTCGTCCGCCAACCATAGGTGGTTTTTCTTTTTCTTTTCAACTTTCTGAATAACAGCAAGTTGGTAATTGGCTTAACATTTCCCTCGGACACTGCTGGGGCCAAGTGGTTTTTATGGGACGTATTCTTGAACGTTTCCCGTCACAGCCAGTGTGCTGGGGCAAGCTGGCCCAGAGATAGAGGGGAGCTGTGCTCACTGTCTTTGCTGTTGATTTAAATCACCCTGTGTTAGCCCTGGTCGGGTAGCTCAGTTGGTTAGAGCATTGCCCCAGTACGCCAAGGTTGCAGGTTCAATCCCTGGTCAGGACACATACAAGAATTAACCAATGAATAAATAAGTGGAACAATCTCAGTCTCTCTCTCTCTCTCTCTCTCTCTCTCTCTTCCCCCCTTCTCTCTCTCAAATCAATCCATTAAAGCATTTTCTTAAGGACCCCGTGTTGGCCTTCCTTCCGTCTGCCTGCAGGTGGGACAGTTGTGGATGGACGTCAGCAGTGCATCTCCCTGTGCGCCTAGATCGGGTAGCAGCCCTCAGTTACAATTCCCACGTCCCTGAGGCCCTGTAGAAACGATCTTTCCATAGCAACATTTGCTCAATTATTTACTCAGAAGTAAATGAAATAATTGTCACTATGAAGAACCTAACCAAAACCCCTTAAGGGAACGTGGCTTGTTTTTCTTGCACTCGCGGTTTTGATTGACATTTTGTGGACAGGTGTTAGCCACACGGGCACCTGGTAAAAGGATGCAGCGAGAAGGCTTCCAGTTTCGTGGGGAGTCGGTCAGTGATCATAGATATTCGAAGCCTGTAGAGGTTCTATGGAGAATGTTCACGCCTCCCTGTAGGCAGCTTTCGTTTTCTATGAATCTTGAAATACCTCCCAAAAGGTGTCACATTTTCCAGATGTCATTTTCAAACTGGGAGTGGTGGGCAGACAGTTTCCTGCGTGGAGCCTCGAGCAGTGAAGTAACCACAGGCCCCACGGAGTCCAACCAGCACCTTCCTTTTCAGCGGGAAGAGAAAGTGACTACATTTCACTTTCGAATTTTTAAAACAAGTGATAGAGGCTTGTTTTTCTTAAGTCACTTCTTGAAGGACTCCGAGAAAGGGTGGGTGTGTTCCGGAAGGAAACTGCCTGTGCCCGATGCCGACACCGGCTGCACAGCGAGGAGCTCCCAGCCTGGTGCGGGCGTCTCTCCGGGGTGACTCGCTGACTTGTTCGTTATGACCCCGCACGGGAGGTGGCATTCGGTTCCTGGAGTGTGTCCTTAACCAAACCTTGGTTTTGAATCATTGCAGACAAGTAACGGAGGCGGGAGTTTGAGCGACTATTCCTCCTCCGTCCCATCGACCCCCAGCACCAGCCAGAAGGAGCTGCGGATCGACGTCCCTCCCACTGCCAACACCCCGACGCCCGTCCGGAAGCAGTCCAAGCGCCGCTCCAACCTTTTCACCGTGAGTGTGACTTCAGAGATTTCCCATTAGTAGTCAGTCGTCTGCCCACCAGATGGTTCAGTGAAATTTGTGGAATCCAAACTAATGAGACTAACATTGATTTCCATGGAAGTCTGAGAAAATTATGGGATGCAAAGATTTAGATAGTGAGCAAAATGGGAATTTCTTGGTGTGCAGGTAGTTCTGATCCATGTGTCAAAAATGAAGGGTGAGGACCCTGGCTGGTGTGGCTCAGTTGGTTGGAGCGTCGTCCCGGACATGGGTATAGGTTCAATCCCCAGTCAGGGCGTGAGGTCTGCCTCTCTCTCTCTCTCTATCTATCTATCTTTATCTTTATCTTTATCTTTTCTCTCCCTCCTTCCCATCCTTCCTCTCTCCCCTCCCTTTCCTTCTCTCTAAAATTAATAAGAATATTTTAAAAAAGAGTGAGGGGTTTGTACAAAGATTATCTATGATGCTGTGACTCTCTTGGTCTCTAGCTAGAGACTGGTCACATTGGGATAAGAGCGATGATAAAACTGCCTAAATCCCCAGACGTGTGTGCCTGGCCTTTCCGGTGAGATAGAAAAGCCACACCAGCCCACCGACCCCTCCTCGGCCTGGGGTGCCCGAGGACTCGCCTCTCCCGGGTTGGAGGCTGGTGGCCACGAGGCTGTCCACCTGGGCCTTTCTTCAGGTCCTTGTGGAGCCTTTAAAAACGGTAGCTCAGCTCTGGCGCTGAGGCCTCGGAAGGCGGACTCTGTGCTTGTGTAGCTTTCAGAAGCTCCCAGGTGGTTGGGGCGCAGAGAACCCCTCACTGCAGAAGTGCTGCCTGCCTGTCCCTCCACACGCCCAGCGACGGCACCCATCCGTCAGGGCTCCGAGGGACGGTCCCTGGCTGGAGGAGGACCTGTCCCTCCAGGACTGGGTCTGTGCATGCGTTACATGTGCTTACCCACCATGCTTCCCAGCCGGTGGCTTTGCTCCTGGGGACGTTTGGAAATTCCTGGGGAAATTTTGAGCTGCCACCACGTGGGTGCTGGGACAGGGTTTCGCACTGCAGGCAACTGCTCATGGGCATGGTGACGACCAGGATGTGGCCGAACGCCCTCTGCTGTGCAGGCCCGCCCACAGCCAAGGGGCCGGCTCTGGTGCCCACGGTGCCCTGTTTAACAGTTGGACCTCCTTTGCTCGGCCACTGGTGATTGGATGCAGAGAAGCTCAATGTGCAGTCTTCCCGATCTCGAACTCAGGGAGGACTCTGCTGGGGTGGCCGGGGGCCTGTCGTCTGACTGCGGGCCTGTGGCGGGGTGGGGGGGGCATTGATGTGTGACCCCCCCCCCCCCCCATGTGGGCAGTGCTTTTCCCACTGGACAGTGGTTACTGCCCCAGTCCGTTGCTGGCAGCTCACGCCTTTTCTTTGCTGTGCCCTGTGCCACGTGAGTTCTGACAGACGCTGCTGCGGGAGGGACAGAGAGGACCCGACAGCAGGCTCGGAAGGCAGCCTCCCCTGCCAGCAGCAGTTTGACCTTGGGCAGGTTACTTAACCTCTCTGAGCTGGAAACAGCAGTAGTTGTGTGTGGTGGGTCTGCTGGGAAGATGCAGTCTTTGGGCATTGCTTTCGCTTTTTTCTCACGCCGCTGATCATGAAGTGACTTCTGAGAGTGGAAAGCAGAGGTGGTTGTGGGACAGGTGAGGAGAGGGGTGGCTAGGTGTCTGCGCAGAACAGGTGACTGACACGTGTCACTGTAAGTGCCTGAGGAAGCTGTTTCACCGTGAACCTCAGACACACCAAGAGTGACGGGCGGCCGGGCCCCCTCCCGTCTCTGTCCTGCACCCGCAGCACTTGCAGACACCGGGTCAGGGACTCGGGGCTGAGAAGGAGCCGCCTGACAGAACAGGCTGTGCCTCGCTCTTGGCTCGGTGGACTTGAGGAACCTCACTTGCTGAGGATGCGGAGAGGGTGGGCTTTGGGCGTGGACCAGAGCGCCTTCTGCACTTCCGCCCGCCTGTGAGGGCGGGGCTGGAGGAGAGACCGTCCTCCTAGCTCAGGAGAGTGTGGCTTTGGTTTCTGTTCTCAGAAAGATGAGGAGCCGGGCAGTATCTTTGAAAACTGGGCTGTGTAAGGAGAGCTCCAGCAGCCCCGTCCCCACAGGTTAAGGGTGGCCCTGGAATGTGCCCAAACATAGTATCTCGGACCCTGCCCACAGGAAAGGACAAAAGAGAAAACCTGGAGGCAGGAAGGTAATAGTAACTCAGTGAATGAAAGGTTAACAATAGCACCTCAGTAAATGAATGTTTCCTAACCCTGTGCTGTCGGCAGAGCCTGCTGGAGCCTGGGGTCTGCAGAGTCTGCCCACATTCGAGAGAAAGTGGTTTGGGGGGGGTGGGGGTCTCGGGGAGAGTCCATGGACACACTGCACAAGTGTGGGCCCTGCACACAGGCACCCTGGACGGGCCCAGTGCCCCAGGTGCCAGAGCCAATAAAAAATCCTGCTTACCTTGCCTGGAAGTCTCCCTTCATTAGGTCCCAGGGAAAGTCTCATAATGCAAAGGTCTGGCCCTGGAGCTGTGCTTTGTCATCGCTGTTGTCTTCCTCGCTAAATGCTGGAAAGCAGTTTGCTTGTAACCGTCAGACACAGAACCCAGCCACACAGGGTGGTTCGCAGGCACAGGAGCCAAGGGTCAGAAAGGAGCTGTGATGGCTTTGCCTCATGGCATTTAAGGAAACAGCTGGAATCCTGGATTTGACGTTGGACAGAGCGATGGCGATGATGGTGATGGTGACAGTGATGTGTTCGTATTTTTAAGTTGAAGATCTTAGAAATATTAACTCCACTAGATGTCAGTGTCACCCAAGGAATGAAAAGGAGGCATAATATTTTGAAATTGCAGCAGTGAAGCAACTAAACTCATTGTTACCAGTTTACACCTGTTCATAAACGTGTGGAATCTCAGAGACTTCTTCCCTGGTAATTGTTGGTAATTATTGGCCTAAATTGCCCCCCCCCCCCCCAAAAAAAAATGTGTTTATATGACAGTGTGTAGTAGAACGGAGGTGCCATATGCTGAACACTCTTAGTAAAAAACCGTGCAGGCTGGGATTGCAGTTCCCAGGCGAAGGGGCACTGTCCACCTTTATTAGAGTGTTGGAAAGAGGCTGAGGGAATGAAGTGGTGCAAACATCATTCCACAGACACCGAGCTTATAAATTTGACAGCGCCGACCTGTAATGCATCACGCTGGGCTAGATGTTTCTGTTTGCATATATGCACGATTTTACACGAAAATAAATCACAATGGACTTTTTACAAAATAGAAACTAAACATCTCTGCTGTGGCAGGAGATTATGTGTTTTACTTGTGGGAGGAATTGTACTTTACTAATCAAAAGCTAAATTATATATTATTTTGCTTAACTTTTTAAAAAAAATTATTGTTTTTGAGAAAAGAACAGTTAAAAGGCTATAGCCGTTCGATTCCTGGTTCTGTATTAGGGGTTCTTCGTACAATTAGGGTAGCTTAGTAGCCCTGATTTGTGTGTGGGTAAGATGCTTTATTTGCAAGTATGTTCAGGCATATAGGAACGGAAAGCACACAGACACACGCACTGTGCTGTGCGCCCCTCCAGTGCCAGCTGCTGCTCCGGGAAGTGAACAAGTCTCGGGGGGAAGTCACAGTTCCCCCCGACCCCCCACCCCATGTGTCCCCTGCCTCCCTGTCCGGGAAGCAGCCCGCCTGAACTGGGTGTTTACTGTGTCTGTGTGCATGCTGTCATCTTACTTTACTGTGTCTGTAATTGTACATGGCATTGCTTTGCCTCTCTTCGGGCTTTGGAAAACGGTGTGACTTACATGGTATTTCTAAAAGCTTCCTGTATCATGCCAACACCATTACACAGAGCCCCGCATGCCCCGAGACCAAAGATTGTGAGTACACGCTGCCCGGCTCATAGAAACTCACCGTAAAAATAAGGCAGCAAAGCTGATCGTGTAAGAAGGATGGTGTGGATGGCCACCGGGGAGTCCCACTCGGGCTTGAGGGGGAGGAGGTTTCTGTTGGGCATGAGGGCTCTGCCTAGAAGCTCCTGTCCCTGTGGCAGGCGGTTGATGGGGTTTTCGCGTCCTGGCTTCTTCCATCCCACGGGAGAAAGTTGATCATTTCTGTAGAGAGGGAGGTGATAACGAGCTCATCGCCACCTCTCTTCCGCTGTGTTCCTTGTCCGCCAGGTTAAGCAGTCACTCTGGGCGTATTGCTGGCCTTCCGTGGTGGGTGCGTAAACTCTTGTTAGGTTTCTAGTTGTGCATGTCAAGCAGACGCACCGCAGTCACTCCCAGCACAGGCGGCGGGGACCAGCGCTGCCGCGTAGCTGACAATTTCACGGAGCCATTTCAGCGGGAACGCAGCTGTGCTCCTGGGGCTGTCGTCTCCGAGCTGGGGAGCGTCCTGGGGATGTGTGTGTGGCAGTGTTTCTGTCCGGCGGGTCTGTGTTAGTTTAGTGGTCGGACTGTGCTCAGCGTGCTGTAGCAAACGTAATGGTGGGCTGAGATTCAGCAGACCCTCTCCTCTGCCTGACCGCTTGCCACCGCTCTCTCCTGGAAATGTTAGTTTTAGGGCTCTCACCAAAATGTTAGTTGTTGGGGAATTTAATTTCCGCTTGTATGGGCTGTGCTTCACTCTCATGCATCCTGGAGAGTGTGAGCAAACACGGACGGAGTTTATCTCCTCAGTCCCGCCTCCCCTGGAACCTGAGCGTCCTGCTCCCAGCGACTGGGGCAGATGTGCTGCCTCGAGGGAGACGTTAATGTTTTCATGTTTGTTTTGTTAATCATTCTGGTTAATAGTGAGTAATGAAGATGGATTTCCAAATTTATAAACTTCCAAAAGTACTTTTAATGATCTCTGTTGATTTAAATTTTTAAAAAATTATCCCTGTGAGCATTGAGTCTTCTTTTATCACAGGAAACCTCGAGTTCCACTTTCCCGGGAATGGAGATTTGGGAAGAAGAGAATTTAGGGTTATTGCCTAGCTCTTACCACACATTATTAATTAGAGAAAAGCGAGTCCCTAACCCCTAGCTAAAATTCATGGCAAGGAATTGATAAATGGCTCCGTTTCCCTTCTTGCCCACACTGATAAGCCTTCAGTTTTAGGTTCTCCTGCAACTTTCTATGTGTTGCTTGTTTCATTTCCTGTTCTGTCATTCCGGGCTTCGACCGTCCCAGGTAAACCAGTGCGCAGCGCCTGGCACGTAGGTGTTCCCTGAGTGGTCGCCGGGAAGCACGCTTTCTCATGAGCACCTGTGCCCGTGGGAGCCCCACCTCTGAGCTTACATCAGGGAACCTTCTCCCTACATCCCATGGCGGCGCCCCTAATGCAGAATCAGTGCCCACCCCACACCCCTTTGAAAGTGGGTGTCATTCCCTTGCCACGGCAGCACCGGTCACCACCGAGCCTGCTCATTTCATACATCATCTCAGATTTGAAAAGCACACGAAAATGTTTCTCCATTTTCAATACTGCGTGAGTAATGTTCCCATTGAAAAGTAATGGAGTGAAGTTGTCACTTGTCAGCACAGTTATTAAGGAGGACGAGTCTCAGATCTTTCTCTCATAATGAAATAAATCTGTCAGGAAACCATTGCGCTCCGACTTCCCCGTGCGGCCGAGAGCTGGAGACGTAGCTGAGGCGGTCCCCAACACCCCCAGGTCCCAGCCACTTCAGGTGTGGCTCCCGGATGGGGCACCGTTACCCTCCCGCTGGTCGCCAGCTCCCGGGCTGTTTACGCAGCTTCAGCAACACGGCGGGGAAACTGTCCCAGGAGCTCAGCAAACCAAGCTGCTCATTCCCCCTCAAATACTGACGTCTCGTCAGAAAAGATATTTCAACTTTTTCTTCCCACTTGTTATGGGGGGGGGGGGGGGGGGGCATAGTATACACGAGTTTGACTTTGAATTTGCTGTTGCCTCACCATGCCGAGGCAATAAAAGCATTAACGACACCTCGATACGAATCGAGCGTGTACCATCACATTGCACAGCTGAGCCGTTAATAGAATTTTTTTAATGCTTCCGACGTTAATTAAATGTGTGCATTTATGTGGCAGGGTTCCCCAACAAGCAGCCAGGAGCCCTTGTCTCCCCGGCTGGATTAGCGGCAGCTTCGGAATGTGTTTTCCTGTTGGGCGTTACTTTTCTATATGGTCCATTGGTTTCTAGTAATTGAATTTTGAACTCTTTAAAAAAGAATTAAAAGATAATTTTGCAGGGGAAAAGTTTAGAAAATTCTCCGTGAGAGGACGCACCCATGGAGACGAAAGAATCCACAGCCTGCTTCTGTGGTGCGCGTGCGGATGTCTGTATCCATACCCCCTCCCTGGCCTCCAAATACATGTTTGCAGAAAGTGCGCAAACCAGGGCAGACCTGGCGCCATCTGTGAGCCGCAGCCCCGGCCAAATGCTAACTTTATTTTCGTTTTGCAGTCTCGGAAAGGGAGTGACCCGGACAAAGAGAAGAAAGGCCTGGAGAGTCGTGCGGACAGCATCGGGAGCGGCCGAGCCATCCCAATTAAACAGGTACGCCGCTGCCCTCCTTCCTTCCCTGCCGCGGAGACACACCTCCGTCTCTCCTGGCTGTGACGCTGGCGCGCTCGCCGAGGTTCATTTGATGTGCTCTGTTGATGAATGTGGAAGTCACTCACTTGACATCAATTAGAAGAGGTTCCTGTGTGTATTAAAATGGGATCATTAGAATAAGAAGAGGGAAAATGTGACAACAGACCTAATGAAGTGCGGTCTGCCCGCCTGCATATGGAGCGCGTCCCGGGCTGAGCTGGCTTCAAAGGCCGCCTTTGTAGCTGGGCTTTGATTGGGCCGCCGGCCGCTCCGGTCGACGGGGGTAAATCAGATCTCCGCACAAGAGCCCCTTGTGAGCCCGGGAATAGCCCGACGTGGCCCTAATTTGCTCTCGCAGACGGACATCTGAACACCGTTTCAGGCTAGTTTGTAACAACGAGGCAATTAGTTGTGATAATCATAGCCGGTGTGTCAGCTGTGTGCTCTTGTTTGTAATTTGCTAATGAAGGAATTGTAACTTTGATTAGGTTCGGTTTCATTTAGACCTTATTATATAAAGGAACATTTACAGCTGTAATGGGGGGCCTTAATTAAACTTCCTCATTACACAGGAGGACTGAATGCGAGCATTTGTTTTGGCCCAGGTTGCTAGCCTGGATAGGTTTTCATTAGCCCAGAAACCAGACACCAAATTGCTTTATGTCGCAAGTACAACGGGCCTTCACATGACATCTTTTGCTGCTATATTTCCAAGGAAAATGAAGAGTTTAACTCGGCACTGCGGCTTTTGGAAATGCCATCTTTTAGTTGGTTAAAGAAGGCCAGTTGGTTTTTAGTGCATTCTGGCTGAACGAGGGAAAACCCGTGGGCAGGATGCCGGCTCTGCCTCTCATGGACTTTGCTGTGACCACGATGACCCTCTGGGCGGCTGTTCTCTGCCATCCCCTTCTGCCCGCACCTTGGCGGCTCTCCACAGCTATAGGAACCTGTGTTGGCATTGGCTGCCCTTAAAGGGCCCGAGCCTTTCAGGAATGTAGCCGTAGCTGCTATGGGCGAGGAGCAGGTTAGATGGGGGGAGAGGGGGTTAGCACCGTGTTGTGGGGGGACCAGAGCAGGGAGACTGCAGGGTTCCACACAAGACACGTTCAGAGCCTGGGCGACAACGGTGTGGACTGGCACAGGGCCCCATTGCTGGTGGGTGTGTTCCCTCTCGCAGTTCCCTCCCTGGGGAGGTCCACGCACACTCATTCTTTCTCTGTGTGCTCATTTATAAACCCAGCTCTCTGCATGACGTAATGGTAATGTGTGATTTTATGCTGTTGATACTGTTTTAACAAGAATTATAAAAAGCTTTTGCTCTCTTACTCTCATTTAGTAATTGGTCTGGGGACATTACAACTTAATACTAGACTGTTCCCTTCATTCACGTCTGCTGCCGACGAGGGCGGCTGCTCAGGCCAGGCAGGTCCTGGGTCCCTGGGTCACTCAGTGGGGCCCTGCTCCTCCTCGGAGGCTCGGGGTCCAGTCTGTGTGAGGAAGGACGTCGACCCGCAAGTGTAAACTGAGCCAATCCTTGGAAGCCTTTTAATTGCGAATGTTCAAAACAACCTTGTGGACATCTAAATCGGGGCTGCATTCCCGGTGAGTCATGCACAGGGCTCCGTGTTCCTTGCGCACCCCCCTCCCCGCCCCCCAGTGCTGTGTCCACGGGCAAGCCCGTCCTGGAAACCCACACCTGGTAGGACGTCCAGCCGCAGGGGCCGCATCTGTGACATGGGGCGCTGGGCCAGATCCAAGGCCCTTGGAACACTGGCACGTGGAGATTCCAGAGAGAATGTTTGAATTCCAGCAAGTCTGGATCTTCGCATCCTCATGCTCGACACCTGCCAGCGCCTCTCTGGGGCCCCCCCAGGTGGTGTGGGTATGTGGACTGTTGTGTAGATTGATCTCACATGCTTGTGTGTCTGTGTTTATAAAGGCGCCGAGATCATTAGCGAAAGTCTGATCTCCTACTCCCCCTCCCTGCCCCTCTCCCCCTCCGAGGGATGACTTCAACTAGCAGAAAGGAAGGGAGAGGTGAGAGGAAGGAGCCAGAGGGGCGTTGCCAACACCAGCGTGTTCCAGACACCTGACAGACCTGTTTGTTGAATAAAGGACAATTAAATTAGTGTTTATTATTATCCTACTAGAGGCCCGGTGCACGAAATTCACTGAAGGGGGTGGTTCCTCAGCCCAGCCTGTGCCCTCTCTCAGTACAGAACCCCTTGGGGGATGTCCGCCTGCCGGCTTAGGCCTGATTCCCCCCTCGCAGTCCTGGACCCCTTGCTCCTTACCACCCGCCTGCAGCAGAGGCAGGAAAAGCTCCCGCCACCGCTGCTGCACTCACCAGTCCTGAGCCCGGCTTCTTGGCTGAGCGGCACTCGCCCTGTGGGAGCGCACTGACCACCAGGGGGCAGCTCCTGCATTGAGCATCTGCCCCCTGGTGTTCAGTGCATGGCATAGCGACCGGTCATTCTGCCTGTCCTTCCGCTGGTTGGTCGATTTGCATATTAGGGTGTTATGAT
Source organism: Myotis yumanensis (assembly GCF_028538775.1). NCBI lineage: Eukaryota > Metazoa > Chordata > Mammalia > Chiroptera > Vespertilionidae > Myotis > Myotis yumanensis. The sequence goes on from NW_027223759.1 coordinate 33,182,327, forward strand.
ATAGGATGAAGCACTTTGCATACAGCATCCCATTGAATTCCAAACATGGCCATGCTGGGGTGGCTGTGTTTTCCTTATTTTACATTAAGCCCAGGGAGGGTAAGATGGGGCCAGGATGGGGCCTGACTCTTCTACCCTCTACACTGCCTCACAAGGAGCCTTCAGAAAGCAACCTCATGTGACATGTGTGACCCTGACCTCGGACAGAATACCTGTGCTTGTGTAGGAGAGACTTCTCAGACTGCGCCTGCAGGGCCGAGTTTTTCCAGGGACAGTGCAGGGGCGCTCGTGGCTCTCGGGGATCGGGGGGGTGGCTTTTCACCCATTGGGAAGCTGCTGCCACAGGCGTGCCCTGTCCTCCTCGCCAGCAGCATGTGCTTTGTCTCCACACTCAGCCCTCGCTCCAGCCCTGCAGTGCGTGCTGCCTCCCCGCCCCAGTTGGGAGCCTCCGCGACCTTCATGGGGCTGGTCATGGTGCTGGCTGGGGCAGGCCAGTGTCTGTGTTCGAGGCCGTCTTTGTGCTCCTCCCCACGGGGACCTTGTACCGATGGGTTGGGACACAGACGAGGCCGTCTTGAGCACGCTCCCACCTGACTCATCCTACAGACGGTCTGTGTTCCGGGGAATTACATCACTCACGCCTCGCAGCCTGTTCACTGTGAGGTCGGAGGCTCTTCCCCAGGTGGGCGCCAGCAGGGTCACGGCAGGCAGCGATCTCCTCTCCCTTGTTCCTGGGGAAGGGCTGCTCATCAAGAATATGACTTATTTTCTGCAAAATAACTTCATTTCCTGAGGACCTGGGTCCACCTCCCCCTTTTTTGTCCTTCCTGAGGCCTTAGAGGAGATTTGGTTCAGAGAGTGTCTTCTTTCTTTCCTAATAAGATAAGTCTACTGGAATAAAAATTAAAAAGCAAAGCAAGAAAAAGAGAAAGCCAGAGGCCCGCTCGCCGGCGAGTGGCCTGTCACGTATGAATTTTTCATTGCTGTGGAGAGTTGTACATACATAATCACTTGATTGCAGTGGGAGTTGGGGAGCTCCTATGGTGTCATTTGCATAAATCTTGTTAAGTCAATGGCAGTTAATGAAGTACAAATGAGCCCGGAGAAGGTGACATGCAAATCATGGGTGGCAGATGGGAGGTCTGTTTGGGGGACGGCAGCTGTGTGCTCTCCTTTCTTCCCTTCCCTTTCGCATTTTTTAATCTCTATATTACAGGACAGATCCGCAGCCCGGGCCCTGGCCTCACCCCCTACCCCGCAGACTCCCGGCCAGAGCCAGGCCCCGTGACGCTCCCTCCCTCCGAAAAACAGACCCAGCGGCCTCGCCTCCCCTCACCCCACACTTAGTAACATACGCTCCAGTATATTTGCATTTCTAAAATCTTGATCAGTTTGTCTTGTCATGCTTACACAATTGAAAAAATAATATATATTTCAGATTTGGCGGGGACAAATAAAACACCACTGAATCTTTTGAGGCAGGATGATGCCTCATGAGATTTGAGTGAAAATGAGTAAAAAATGCTCTTTGTTTTTTTAAATATATTTTTATTGATTTCAGAGAGGAGGGCGAAGGAGAGATAGTTAGAAATATCAGTGATGAGAGGGAATCATTGATCAGCTGCCTCCTGTATGTATGCCCACAACCCGGGCATGTGCCCTGACCTGGAATCAAACCGTGATCTCCTGGTTCATAGGTCGACGCTCAGTCACTGAGCCACTGGCCGGGCTGTTTGCTTTATTTTATGTCTGTTATTTTGTTTCTGTTTGGGATCCTGTTCTTCTTCCATAAGACAGGCCATGGTGGTGCTGCCCAGGATGGGTGTGGAGCGGGGGCACGGGAAGGCCTGGGGCCGCCCTGTGAAGGAGGCTGCAGCGAAGACCCTCCGAGTGCGGCCCTCACAGAAGCCCCGCAGGCCTGATCAGCACGGCTGGTGGGTCCCCTGCCCGGCAGTTTGTTTTTTAAAGACTTAAGTGCTAACGGGACTCACAGAGAACTTTCAGAGATTTATGGGCAAAACACTATCAGCTTACTGCTTTTGGAAGTTTTTAAATTTATTTCATGCATTGGTTGATAATTCGAGAGAAGCGTGTCTGCATTGCCATGGACAAAATTCAGGTAAAGAGGTGTATGTGGCCAGACTTGAGCTGTGATGTCAACCGAGATGGTCACTTGGGTCACCCGCTCTGTCGGTTCTGGCTTTGCCGAGCCAAGCCAGGGCGCACTTCCTGGGACCTTCGGCCTCGCGGTTCTGTGGGGGGCCGGTGAGCATCTCGTTTTCATGATGCCCCATGACACAACACAGGCGCCCACCGGCTCCCCAGGGTTTGTCAGGCTCTTAATTTTGACCTTGAACGCGGATGTTGTGGCCACCTCCCGAGGACGGTCCATGAGAGCAAAGGTTTCTCACAGCCGCCTGCATCCCTGGGAAAGCCCTTCCCAGGCCGGGGAGGACGAGCAGCGTGGGCCTCCCGGAAGCACTCGCCCCCGTCCTGTGACCTGTTTTGAAGTTGTGCGCAGTTTTGATTCTCAGTTGAGCAGAAAGAAGCAATTGCCAGTTCAGTGAAAGGAACCTCTGGAGTTAATCCCCTTGGCCGGCCTGCCGCAGGCCGCTGACCTGCGCTGTCTGGAACCTGGGCTCAACGCGAGGGCTGGATTGTGTGGCGTCGGCAGAATAAAAGCCGCCTAATGACACTCGATCGTCTCCGGAAAGTGTGACGCTGCCCACAGCCGGTTGGTCAACTGCTCAGTGTCATGTGTTTTCATAGAGGAAACAAACTCGAATACCCAGCCGGAACTTGGAGAGAGATGGGGAGGAAAGACGGGGTGGCTGAGTTCTTCGTCTGGGGAACACGGGAGAGTTAATGCTGCAGGTGCCGTGCCTACTGCTCCGCATCTGTGGAGGGACTGTGACGAGGGCTCCTGTGTGCTGAGCCTGACCACAGAGGAACCAAGGTGAGCAGAAGGCGCCCTGGGAATAGGCTGTCCACCCGTGTGGTAACCAGCTCTGCCCGGGCACCGGGGCCCATTTAGAGCCCCAGCAGCAGGTGATTGACTGACATGGCCCCCGGTGCCCTGGGAGCTCATTTACCTCACTTGGGTGAGCAACTCCCTGCGAGCATTGCGGCCAGCCTGGTGCAGGCAGACACTAAGCCAATGACGATGATTAACTTAATGGGTCAGGTGGATGCCTCACATGCCTTTAATTCGATTCCTCAAACACCCTACTGTGGTTGGCAAAACAGTGGAGGCCATCCGGATGCTTCCCTGGGAATTTACAGTTGTCCGTCTGTGAATGAGGAGGGCACAGCCTCCCCATCCTCTGACCCACTTGGCCATGTAGGTGTATGGCCCTATGGTCTCTACAAAACACTTACAGATATGACATGAACCAACATACATAATCCATCCTATAAATATAAACCTGAAACATTATTTAAAATATTACCTCCCTTGGTCCCGAGGTCTGCCGGAGAGAGATACAAAGTAACGTATGCTGAAGTGTTTGATACGATATAAACTGCCAGCAAACGGTGTTACTTCCAAGAGTGGACGTTCACTTCAAAATACAATGTGTCCTCTACGTATCCATAATCCAGAAGCTGCAATATCTGACTAAGTGATGCATTTTAGCAAAATGTTTATTTTCTTTAAAAGTTCAGTGATGATGATGATGCCCAATTCCTTATGAGCTCAGAAATAATAAACTCACAAATAGAGGATCGTTTCTCAAAGCTAGCATTGGCCTGTATCGCCGGAATTTATTTGTGTCTTGTGGAGTCAATAAGATGTTAGGTTTGGGCGTTATTTCCCATCAGACTCAGTCAGCTTGTAACAGCCACACCCCCACCTTGTGCAGACATGCCTGGTACTCTGCCAGGGCCTGGGGACAGGGAAGATAAGACGAGCAGTGAAGACCCCAACCCCCGGCCTCCAGTATTGGTGAGTAGGGTTGCATGGAGGTGTGTTGAAGAGCCCTAGGAGTCCCAGGAGCTCAGCATTGGTGGGGTCTAAGCCAAAATCTGTGGCTGCCTGTTTGGAGAACTCCGTGGAGGATGGTGATCTCACATCAGCTGACGTGTTCCCACACAGCGGTGTGCAGATGGGAGACCCGTGGCAGCTCAGGGCTCTAGGCTCCCCAGGAGAGGATGCCTGCAGGCAGTGCCCCGAGGGCTGGCCACAGTGGCCTTTTCCGTTCACAGCGACTGTTGCCTGTGTTGTTCCTAAATCTGAGGGTTTCTTCACTCATCTCTGTCCCTGCAGGGTTCATGATGATGAGTAGTTATAATCTGTCGGAGTGTTGGTGGTAAACCTATGTTTATGTAGAACTACAGAGTGCCTGAAACTGCCGGACTTCATGCTGTCACCCCCCTGAGCCAGGAAGTAGTAGGTACGATGGTCCCGTTTCACAGATGAGAAAAGTCAGGCTCAGAGACGATGTCAGTTGCCCAGAATCACAGTGTGTGGGTCTGCTAGGGCTGCCACCGCAAACACCACGGACTGGGCGGCGTGCACAGCAGAAGTGAACGTTTCATGGTTCTGGAGGCTGTACGTCCAGGGTTGGTCCCGGTGGGGCCCCTGTTCCCAGCTTGTAGACTGGGGCCTTCTTCCTGCGTCCTCTGTGTGTGGACACTCCTGGCGTCTCTTCCTCTTCTTACAAGGCCACCAGTCACTGGATTAGGTTCCCGCCCAAATGACCTTATTTAACCTTGATCACCTCCTGGTCCTCTCTCTAAATAAAGTCACATTGGGGTTAGGGCTTCAGCATAGGGATCTGGCAGGGGGCACAAATCAGCCTGTAACACAGCTGGCGACTAGTGAGCTGGGACTGGCACTCCGGTCTGTGACCCCGAGAGCCGTCTGTGCCTCTCCAAGCAGATGTTCTTCTGCCTTAGGCCTCCAGGTTGTGCAGGGTAAGGCCCTGGATTCCTGTCAGCGTGCTGGAGAATCAAAAGAACCTGCATCATGAGGCTTGGTGTATTCAATAGGAAACACACAAGAGTCAAAACATTCTGATTTGAGGCTTTCGACTCATCCTTTTAAGTTGCACTGACCTGTTACTTGGAATAAGACTGTTGCTGGCACCCTTCTCACTAGAACAGGGGTGGGGAACCTTTTCTCTGCCAAGGGCCATTTGGATATTTATATCATTCCAGGGCCATACAAAATTATCAACCCAAAAGTCACGTTGCTATGAATAAAGCTCCTTGGTTTATTGAATTTCAGGTCCCACCTTCAGTTTTCTTGGCATGGCCAGACCAAATGATACAGCCAATGGGCCGGACGTGCCCCGCCCCCCCCCAACAATCCCCTGCACTAGAAGCATCTAACGCCCTCTTATGCCGTGCTGTGTAACTGTTAAGATACCTTATTCCTGGTCAGTGGAGACCCTTAAAGATTGATTTTTAAAGGAAAAATGAAGCACCAATAATCAACCAAAGTGACTTCACTGGATCTTCTCCGTTGGGCAAATTGTCTTCTAGCTTGTGTCACTGTAATCATATGACCTCATTTAATTCTCTGCCAGCCCCAGACAGGTGTCCGAGGCTTGGGGAGGTTAGTCACGTCGCCAGGGTTAGTGAGCTAACGAGGGTGTGGAGCTGGGATTCAACTCCAGGAGTTCTCTATGTTTCTAGACAGTCTTTGCTGTCCATTCATCCCTGATCTAATCTGTGCTTACAATGACCATCTTTTCTACACCAGATCAGAAATCAAGTAGCTGGTCTACTCCTCATGGGGTCCCAGGCCAACACCGTGTCTTATTTGGGGGCCATCCTTGAAATCATGTGCTGTCTGGCACCTGGATGGCGTGGCCCTCCCGCGATGGCCTGGCTCAAGAGATTTCAGCCCCTGACTAGAAACAGAGTCACTTGGGGTTCTTTGCATACACATGGCTCTTTTGGAGGGTACTGGTCCCTTTTATCTGGACTTGTCACATCTGCCCATCTTCAGGGCCATGTCAATGGGCTCCTGTTCCAGGAAACTTACCTTGTCCCCGAGGCAACACGGTGTCTTCCTCTCCTCCCTGCCCTGACACCTGGGCTCTTGCTGCCACCTTCCCTGACGTGTGGATGTGTGGGTCCTCCCCACACCTCTGTGCCCACGTGCTTCCTGAGAGAGCATACTGGGGGGGCGGGCGGCGGGGAGGTTCCCTCTCCCATGGTGTCTACAGGGCAGGGCAGGAAGGTGGGAAGTAGTGATGGCAATAGATTGGTTAGTGTGTAAAATATTTGTGTTGTTTTTTTCAAAACAAATTTTATGTTTGTTTAAAAAAATAAATGTAGCCCTGGCTGGGTAGTTCAGTTGGTTAGAGCATCATCCCTATTCAACGTTGTGGGTTCGATCTCTGCTCAGGGCACGTACAAAGAATCAACCAATGAATATATAAGTGGAACAACAATTCAGTTTTTCTCTCCCTTCCTCTCTAAAATCAATAAAAAATACATTGTTTGTTTAAAATGTATATGTACATATGTATATATACACACATATATAAAGATATATTTGAAGAGAGAATAATTTTTAGGTTTTAATAATTTTCTCTAAATTTACCTGTTTCATGTAATACATAGGAGACTATATTTTGGTGAAACACAAAAAGTACATCTTTTAATCTTCAAAGAATAAAACCTTTGTTAAGACCAAGAAAACTGGTTTCTTCTCAAACTTCTCTGCTGCTTTTCAGTGTTCATGTGTATGAAATTTCATCTAAACAAATATTTTCATTATGTAATTTTGTTTGTAAGAATTGTTTATGTCAAACCCATAAATTTTAGTAACTCTGGACTGTTTTTACAATAACCAAATTTTTACCCCATTCAGTCTACATCAACCACAGCCTTCTTGATTCTAATTAGTGCTAAAAACAAGAATATGATTATCGTCAAAAGTTCTTCTGTAGCCCTGGGCTAGTGTGGCTCAGTTGGTTGGAGTGTTATCCCATAGAAGGTTGTGGGTTTGATTGCTGGCCAGGGCACATGCCCAGGTTGTGGATTCAATCCCTAGTCAGGGCATGTACGGGGCGGGGGGGGGGGGGGGGGGGGGGCGGGGGAAGGGGGGGCAACCAATTAATGTTTCTCACATCTATGTTTCTCTCTTTCTAACCCCCTCCCTCCCTCCCTCTCTCTAAAATAAATTTTTAAAACATTCTTCTATAGAAAAATAACTTACATTGTTTTTAATATGCATAAAATTAATTTTGTAGAAAAGTATGAATATACCAGCTATACAAACATATGAGTAACATAGAAGAGGTTGGAAATAACAAGAAGCAAATAGACATGGATGGATATTTGGCTTTTCTTTGCTCATACCTAAAGTACTAGAAATGTAAAACAATGAGAAGTCATTTTATACTTAGTTTTATAATTAACAACAGATGATAAAATCCTACTCTTAGCTGAAATTAGGAAAAAACAGCTTAGGAAATGCATTGCTCTGTTACTAGCAGTATACGCAAGACATAAAACATTTTATTCACTTTGTCCCAATAATCTCTTTCCTAGAAATATATCCCAAGGGAATAATTCTTGAAGAGAAAGGGGAAAAAACTTCAGTGTACAAAAACGTCCCTAGCAGTTACTTATCATATTAAAACCTGGGAACTACAAATGTCCAGCAAACAAGGAGTTAAGTTAGTGATTGTCAGCTAAATATTCCTTGGTAGACAGCCACTAAAATGGTCCATTCTAAGACTTGTGGAGGTGCACACATGTTTATAAATAATAAGTGAAAGCATAAAATGGGATTTTATACTTAGAACATGAAAATATTTGTGCATTCGGTTTAAAACGACGAATAGGAACACAAGTGAATGGGGGGAGGGATTATTGGAGAATTTAAAGAATCTAACATTTGTGAACTAAGTTTTAACTTGAAGAGAAGTTGTACAGATAGTACGGAGTTGCCATATGCCCTTCTCCTGGCTTTCCCTAGTGGTAACAGTTCCGTCACCGGGCAGTTTTGATCACCAGGCGATGGCAGAGGGGCAGCTGAGCTCACCTGCAGACCTCAGTCCATGCCCATCTCGGGATCCGGGCCAGGACGCTACTGGCATTGGGTGGTTTATCTGCTTGCTCAACTCCACTCCGAGACAGCTCTGCAGCCTTCCTGCCTCGTGACCTCAGCACTAATACGAGTCCTGACCAGTTACACTGGGGAGTGAATTTGCACTGCCCCATATTGTCTCTGCATAGGGTTGTGCATTTTTGGCAGGAACACTCCAAACTGTTACGTCGTCCTCAGTGCCCTCAGCATTGGTGGCATTCACCTGGTGGTTTGGTTGCGGGGGGTCTGCCGAGTTTCTCCATTGCACGTTATCATTTTCCCTTTGAAGATATTGATGAGTATCTGAGGGGAGATACGTTGAGACTGTGCTGATATTTTCTAAAAACGTTGTTAACAGTATGAATTGTATTCAATAATAAGTAGGTTTAGAAAATGAAAACAACTTTTTTTTTTTAACAAATGTGCATAGTTTTAGAGTAAAGTGCCCTGGGTACTGTGTGTGTGCGTGTGCGTCCCTGTGCATGTGTGAGGGGAGCAAAGCCTGTTTTCCCCCTTGTACCACGGGAATTAGGAGTCTCAGTGCCACGAAATGCCTTGCCACGTAGAGAACTTGAAGGGCAGTTGTTCCATGTAAACCTGTACATTTAAGTACTTCTCGCCCTTTAACAAAGTAATATATGCAACTCAAATCCATTTCACAGCCTGAGAGGACAGCTAAGATTGTTCCATGTGACTTGTTTTTTCAATGGTCATTGATTTATCATCTGAGAACAGGCAGGTGAAATGCTTGTTTAGCTTTCCTGTGTTGGAGGGAACGGACAAGTGGTGGCAATTTTGGAATTTACTGGGGAGAAGGAGGAGCCAGGGGTGAGGAAGAGGAGGAACCCAGAGTGAGGAGGAGGAGCCCTGGGTGAAGAGGAGGAGCCCTGGGTGAGGAGGAAGAGTTGGGGTGAGGAGGAGGAGCCTGGTGAGTTGAGGTGAGGAGGGGGAGCCCTGGGTGAGGAGGAGGATGGGAGTTGGTGAGGAGGAGCTGTTAGGAGTGAGTGGACCTGGTGAGCTAGATCCATGAGAATAGGTGGCAGTCCCCAAACTCAAGGGTGAGGGGAAACTCTGGGCCCTGGAGGGTGGGCACATGATTGGTTCTCAGTGAAGCCCAGGGAATGAGAATAGCTGTCCGTTTTCCTTTAAAAGCGGGTCAGTTCGTTCATCAAACAGCAGGAGTGGCTGGTGCTACTGGGGGGCGGGAGGGGTGGTGCAGGATGCTGCTACCCTCCCGGCTGCTTGGGTTTGGTCTCAGGTCAGTTTTTGCATGAAAATTGTAATCCTGCTCAGGAGTTTATATGATTTTCTTAAGTAATTTATCTCAGAATAAAGAACATATGTTTCTGCAATATATTGACATATAGTAATTCTTTGTATTAACCATCTTCTTCCCTGTGATCTTCCCTTTTTTGCCCAAATGGCCAAATACTTTCCTCATGTTGGTTGTGGAATTACAGTGCCCTGGCACAAAACATGCCGTCTGTAACCCTCACTTTACGTAGAGGGAAACTGAGTCCCAGGAAGGTTAACGACTTGCCTGGGGTTGCACATTATTGTGTGCAGGGTCCCGGACCCACCTTTTTTTACTCCAGTGATCTGACCACTATTAACGTCGACATCGTGGGCATTTTCCATCCTCCAGCTTTAATAAAAGTAGAAATAACGAGTAATGATATTTTGATTGCCTTATAACCAGACATTTTTTTTTCTAAGTTTTCTGCTGTTTGATCTGACTGTTTACAAATGAGGGAGAGAACAAATAAAGGTCATGACATTTGAAAAGGTCTGGCTCCTCAGGGTGGGGAAGCAGCTTTGGTGCATCCTTTATCCAGCAGGCTCTGGTCCCCCGCCAGCCCAGCGAGGCTTCGTGGCGGTAATCTTTCCGTTTCACAGATGAGAAAGCTGAGGTTCTGCTCACAAGCATTCATAAGCCAGTATAATGCAAAGACAAGATTCAAACACAGGTCTGCCTCTCTCCAAAACCCGTGGTTGTCTGGCCCACTGCTGGGCTTCCAGTGTGATTTCATCGGGCCGATTAGAGTTTCAGGCACAGGGCACACCCAGGGCCTGCTCAGAGTGGACGGGTGCCTGCACCGCACCAGGGCTGAGGGGCCTTGGGTTGGTACTGTGTGTGTACACGCACATGTGTGTGAGTGTGCGCACGTGGATGTGTGTCTGTGTGTGCATGTGTAAGGGCATCAAAGCTTGTTCTCCCCTCTTGTACGGGGTGAATGAGAAGGTCTGCCCCCACGGTGCAGCCAGACCTTCCCGATCTCCTTCCCCTGGATGCAGAAATCGCTAAGTGGATTCCACAGCAGTTGCTTGTAATTGGAGTATCTGGAATTCACTGTGGTTTTAATTAGTTGATTACTAGTTCTTTCAAATGTACTGTACTCACTGTGGGTCTTGCAAATTGGTAACTGGTAGCTACCGGTATAATTAAATATCGTGGAGCACTTGGCTGCGGCCGCACTGAACTGTGAAGAAATAATGCGTATAGCCAATCAAAAAGAGATCCTTGTAAACTCATTTGCAGCGGCAGCGCGTGCGAGGGCCATCACAGAGATGCTTATTGCAGGAGAAATTAAAGATACAATTCTGTGCGAAGAGGCAATATAGAAATTAGTTCCCGAATTACTCGTTAATTGATTTGGTAATTCCCTGGGGTCCGCATGCTCTTTTTCTCCTCCCTTTTTTGTTGTTGCATTCAGTTAACAGCGACTATTCCCAGAGCAATAAAAATGTTTTTCACACTTAGATTAGATATGTGCTTACCTCGGACTGCCCACATTCATATTTGCAGAAGCAAATAAACATATATGCCTTAAACACAGCAGGCACACTGCGGTTTTATGCGCTCTCATCAAGGTAACCAGTGCGTTGGAGGGCCTGGGTAATTTCAGCAGAGGGGACGCATTTCTGCGGCTCCTGTTTGAGGGAGGTTCCCCTGATTTTTTCTCCTAATGTAAACCCTCCTTTTATTATCTACAGAGGAGGAGATGGTCGACTTGATTTATGAAAGTCTTTTCTCATTGTTTGCAATTCAGCAAGAATAACCATACAAACGACCATTTGTAGAAACGTGCAAATTGCTCCTAGAAATGATACTGGGAGAAAATGAGGCCGGTCCTCCGTGTTGAAATTGAGTGTGGATCCGAGGGGCACAGTGAGCCAGGGCTGGGGGAGCCTCTGGGGTCTGCTTCCCATCCCATCCCTTACGGGAGGGTAGCAGGGAATGACATCGGAATTATGCACCTATTTGTGCTGGTTAGGGGAAGAGGCTGAAACTGCTATCCTTCTGGGTTTCTGAAAGGACGCTGGCTGCCTTTGGACAGCTGCCGGCATGGTGGCCTTGGCGTCACTGCAGATAACACATTTTTAATGTCTTGTTGACTGTGCTTATGGCCCAAAAAGCAACATAAAAGACATTTTGAAAAATATCATTACATTCCTTTCAGGTCAGTCTGTTATTGTTTCTGCTGCCCTCCCCCTCGATCACCTACATGCATAACTATCATTATGCTTTTGCTACAGTTAGGGCAATTGATGTTTATTTCAATGTCAACTTTTAAAAATAGGTGGTAATGTTTTGCTTTTCGTCAGAAAAAGCAGAACACGTTTGCATTTAGCATTGAATCTGTTAAGAAGCATAAACTTGTGGCGAGAACGCCTTCTTTATAGACTTGACACACTTATTCCCTGATCTTCCAAGTTCAGTCTGTTTGCGTGTTGGTCAGTGCACACGTGAAAGGTCACGTTTAAGGTAAACTGTGGACGCTGTGCAGTCACAGGTGCTCCAGGGACAGGAGAGGCAGGCGGAGGCATGAGCTGGGTGGCAAGGTGCTGGCTCCAGTAGACAGAACGGGAACCCTCATGGGACCTGTATTCCAGGTGGTGCCCTCCCAGCTGCCCCGTGGCATTGCTGTCCTTCCTTATTGAGGGGGCTGGTCAGGGAACCCTAAGGCCCTCCTCTGCCTGCGGGGAAGTGAGCTCGGGCAGGTGGGGCATCTGATCAGGGTGAAAGGAGTCTCCTCACCATGCGCTTCGGGTTTCTTTCTTATTTGTAACTCCACCGTCATCGCTCCCTCTGCATTTCTTATTTTACATGTTTTCTCACAGAACGCTGTCCTGAAACTTCACAAAATTTACTTCTCCCGCCACACCGCCCCGCCACCCCCAGAGCATGTATGTCACCTGGTTGGTCCCACCTGCTCTGGTTTCCATTAGGGAAGAAGTCTTGACTCTTGGTTACAGTTATTGTCTTAATAGGTGGTCAAGAAATATTTCTTTAGGGAATGAATGAATGAATGAAACAAACAGTAACTGGTTTGTCTTTTATTAATGTACTTATACAATGGGATCACACCACACAGGCCATTTGGAACCTGCTTCTGGTTCCAGCTGTGGCCCCGGGGACACCATTGAAGCCTCGTCTCCACGGATCCACGTCAGCTTCTGGTTCCTGCCCCTGAGGGCAGCCGGGTGCAGAGACACCGGGACCCGGGCTTTGTGCTTCTTCTTCCCGATGTCCCAGCATAAGCTTCTACCTGCTTAGCCAGAGGGCACAGGGATTTTAAGGCTTTAGATCTATATTTCTGAGTTGTTTTCTAGGAAAAACATACAAATTCACTTTACAAGTGCTGTTTCTACATACTTAAGTCTACATTTGGGTATTCTGTGCGTGTGCATACATACACTCGTATGCATGTGTTGTTTTAGTCTTAATGAGTACTATAGATCGGTATTGTATCCTATTTTTTAGAAAACATAAACTGCCGCTATTACCATTTGTTAAAAACATTTTTGGTGACTAATTGCGTTTTTGTGTGAAGTGGCTCGTTTCCTATTGGCGTCTTCATCGCTGGCCTGCTAACCTCATAATTAAGCACGTTGGCATTTGCTTTGATGTGCATTACACACTTTCCTCGGTTACCGTTGATTTCAGTGTTATTAGCAGTGATTTCTGGCGTTGAGAAGCTGCAAAACTTTTGGAGTTGAATCTTATTCCCCTTGTTTTCCTCCTTTGTTAATCATGCCTTAAAGGTCTCTCCTCCCAAGGCCTCCATAACTTCAGCCTTTGACTGAGCAGATAGCCAGCCTTTCATAGATAAGTTTACTCATCTCCTGCCACCGTTACCATGTTCTGCCAACCGCGGTGTCTCGGGCCTGGTGCTGCCCAGGCCACACCCCCGAGTCAGGTCTGCTGGTTTGAACGAAGCTTTAGAACCTGCAGGAGACATCCCAGTGGGGGAAGGGGCTGTCCTATGGGGGTGGGAGGACTGGTTTGCAGGTGACATTGGAGTGCAGCCTGTGCTGGTCCACCCCTTCCAACTGTCCCCAAGGAATGGGAGGCCGATAATCGGGGAAGGGTGTCGGTTTTCCATGGCGGTGAAATGAAGAGCGTGTTCAGTGGAGAAGGTGAGACAATGAAAGTAGCACTAACAGTCAGCGGTCATGGAGGGCTGCTGGTGGGCCAGTGCTGTTGCCAGCGCACTTATATGCCCTGTGGCCTGTGGTGGGGAGAAACCCGGGCTGCCTGTATGGAGGAGGTGTCACTTGCCCAAGGTCCCCCAGTTCATAAGCCCTGGGTCAGGGTGTCCAGGAGCCAGCACAGTGAGCACATGCTGGGCAGTGGCCAGAGGCAGGGATGTGTAAGCTGGGGGTTATCTGGCCACAGGGTCATCTGGGCCTCTGGCTCTACTGTCTCCAGGGCTTGGCTGGAATGATCACGTTTAGGCAGAGGCCCTGAAACCCTGGGGTACAGGAGCTTGGTGGCCGAGCTCTGAGGGGCGACCAGGCAGAGGGGAGACTGGCCTTGCCCAGGGAGGAGCCACCTGGGCCCCGAGGGTCCCCTGAAGGCCTAGGCGCAGGGGCCAGGGGACAGAGGCCGCGTGCTGACCTGCTGAGAGCTGCCTGGGCAAGTCCACTCCGTTGCTACTGCAGCAGCCTCGGCCAGGCCAGAGCATCTCCACGCACCTCGGGCGGTTCTGTGTGGAGCCTGATGGGCTGGTGGCCGTGTCCTGAGGTGGCAGAGGCTTCAGAAAGGCTGGTTTTTTAAACACATGCCTTTGCCTTTTCACATGAGCTCTCAGTTAGGGACACCAGTGTCGTGATTAGAGCAAGTGTCCATCTGAGCTCGCTTTGGCCGTGTTTCTATGTTGTGATAGTTACAGAAGTCCCCACAAACCTTTCACTGGCTGTTTCAACATGTTTCAGACTTCATTAGCCACAACACATAGTAAGAAATGCCTTATGTTGTGACGTAGTATGTGTACATGTGTGTGCACATGTATGCACACATATGTGTAGTTGAAATGAAAGTTCTGTGAGATAATACTTATTCGGTGCACCACACTCCAACCTATTCTCTTTTGTCCTGTTTTTCTACAAAGTGCTCGTTGCCACCCACCAAAGTGATTCAGGACCAGCTGCTTGGCGCAGCTCATCCTGTAAAACACCATCCTAAGTAGCTTGGCTCCTGGGCTGGCGTCCGCGTTGGCCCAGGCTGGCCCGCTCAGGTGACTGGCCGGCTCAGCCCAGTGAACTCTTCTGTTGAGATTCACTCACAGGTTCAAAGGGCTGGAGGCGTCTGGGACGGAGCTGGTTAACCTTGCTGAGTGCCCCAACGCCGTGAGCACCAGGAGGGCGGAGGTGCCCCATCTCTCCAGGCCAGACCCCTCGTTATAGCTCCTAATTCACATGTTCTGTCCTGGCCTTGAGAAAACATTTTATCTGGAATGTCAGTTTTGGGGGGCACTGTCCCCTGGAGTGGGCATTCGTTTTGCCCATGAGTCATTTTGCAGACTTGCATGGAGGAGGTCCCCACGAGATGATAGGAAAATGCCATTTAAATGAAAGGTCACCCCCAAATGAAAGGCGCTGAAATCAGGCAGGCGGCTGGCGAGAGGGGTGAAGGGTGGGGACTTGGGCAGAAGCTGAGGGTCGGCTACAGGGAGAAGGGTGCAGCTTCTCCGACGTGAGGGAGCCCGTCCGGACCGCCAGAAGCAGGTGGTCAGACTCCTCGTCCCACCTTCTAATCATTTGTGTGGTCTCACCAGAGCGTGCGATTCATTAGCTGCAGTGAATGGTAATGACTTTCGGGAACCAGATCAGGAAGAGACTTGCTTAAACCTTGGTGTCACCTTCCCTCCTCCCAGGCTTCAACCTCTGTAGGAAATGCCTCGGGAGCTCATCCCAACCCCCCAGGTTCATCCCCTGCCTTCTCACTCCCCTCCCCCTGGGTTGCAGGATAGCCTCCCTGGAGGGACAGCCACCCCCACCTGTACTCCCCCTTCACCCATGTCCCACACTGAGGCCAGAGGCTGCTTTCCGAAAATGGTGCTTCTATTCTGTCACCTTAGCGTAGCCCCCTCAGTGGCTCCCCACTGCCTGCACCAAGATGTCCAAAGCCCTTGGCAGGCCCAGAGCCGCCACCCGAGCCCTGGTCTGGTTCCAGAGCCTCCCTGTGACTCCCAGCCACCCCAGAAAGTTTCCTGGTTTCCAAGCACATTGTGTCTGGCGCCTCCCCACCTTCCACAGAGAGGTTCTTCGGCTTGTAACGTGTTTCTCCACCTCCTGAACGTCCCAGCTTAAGATGCTGCTCATAGAGCCCCTGTTCTTCAAAACCTGCCCTTACCTGAGGCAGGGCCCCTCCTCCCATGGTCCTCTGCCTGCTCCTTTATTGTGCTACCTGGCCTGTTACTCCGCTTTTTCTTGGGCGGAGGCGGGTGGTGCATGTCCGGCTGTCCCGGTGCATGGGAACTGCTGGAGGGCTCTGGGCCCTGGGCTCTGGCCCTGCCTTCACGGAAAGTTCCATCACCTCAAAGGTCCTCATCAGTATGAGTGGAAGGTGAAGGTAGGAAGGAATGACTAAGCCACCGCCGCATCTCGCGAAGACAAAGGTGGTGGCTGAGAACTGCCCGCCCGCGGCTGCAGCGGCCCCGCTGTCATGTGATTATGAACCCATTGTGAAGACATTTTGGGGATTCCACCATATTTTGTGTGGTTGCCAACAAAATGTTGACAGTTGTATTGTGGTTAATAAATTCATTTAGATTTATAAGCATTGTTTACAGAACCTGTTCGCCTGCTGAAACTCTAACAGCATCTGTTCCTTCTTACTAATTAACTGCTAATTACGAATGAGCTTTGTGTTTGTCAGTGTAACTGGCTCATGCATTTTGTAAGGAACATTAACAAATTGATTTACATAGTGGCAGAGCAATCAAAAGAGTAAACTGAACAGCAAGCCACGAAAGCCCTTTAGCCGGTTTCCCGGTTTCCCGAAGGAAGCAAACTTTTGATGCTGTAAACATTGTCGTCAGCTTCTGTTACCTTCGTTCTCTGTTAAAGGTGCCGTGATCAGGAGCCAGGGGGTGAGTGGTAGTTAGAGCGCTGCTGACGCCGCCCGAGGAACCCGCAGGGAGTGATGGGGAGACAACCAAAAGACACGGTCCCTGGGAAAACACATGGGCCCGTGTGGGAGTATGGGATTGCGTCAAAACCCTGTCACACGCAGGATGCGGCGCGTCATCGTAGCAGAGGGAACGTCTCAGCCTGCGGCAGCAGCACGCTTGCGCAGGAATGTGGGCTCTTGTTCCATCACCATTTTTCTCCTTGGGTCTCGGATTCCAAACAACATGGATGCGCATCACGTTTTAAGAGCAGGCATTTAAAATTAACCAGTTTACACGGGCGCTTCCAGAAGTTCAGGGCTCATCGACTTTGCAGGGAGATGATGGAGGCAGCCAACCCCCTGCCTCGCAGAGGCGGCCTGTTTGCATCCTAACGGCTCCAGAGAATCGGGCCCCTGGGGTTTCCCCTGAAGCTGCCTCCTGGGTGGGGGCTGAGGGACCGAGAAAGGAACCCGGGCAGGAGAGATGCGAGCACAGAAAGGAGGGAAGCAACGCAGGCGCCGCAAACGCTCATTTTTCGTGGTGACCTCTGCAAAAAGTTCAGAAGGCGTCTGTTCAACTGCAGGTCAGGAACTGGCAGGCGGATGGAGAGAGAGTTCCAGGGTTTTGAGAATAGGTTAAATGTGACAGCAGTGTTACATTAAAAAAAAAAAAAAAAGCCCTAGCCAGTTTTTCTCAGTGGTTATAGTGTCGGCCCATGGACTGAAGGGTTGTGGGTTTGATTCCGGTTAAGGGCGCATGTCTCAGTTGAAGGCTCCATCCCCTGCCCTGGTCAGGGTGCTTGCGGGAGGCAACCAATTGATGTCTCTCTCACATCGATGTTTCTCTCTCTTTCTCCCCCCCCCCCCATCTCCCTCCCTCTCTCCCTTCCTTCTACTCTCTAAAAATCAGTGGAAAAAATATCCTCGGGTGAGGATTAACAAAAAAATGTTTTAAAGTCCTAGTGTTTTTTGAGCTGGAACGTTTAATATAAAGGATCACAATACAAACACCAATGGTCGGTAGCAGGACTACTTGGAAGATCCACAGATCTGAGCTTTGTAGAACAAGACTCTGCTTACCGGCTGTGCACCTTAGGCAACCCCTCCTAACCTCAGTCAGCTCATCTGTAGGATAGGAATGATCAGACAGCCCTTTCCCAACATCATAGATACCCTCTGTAAAGCAGGCGGCAGATAGCAACAGCTCAGGAAAAGGCAGGTACCCCATCGTCAGCTCTGCATTCTATAAAGATAAACACACGTAAACACACATTCAGCATCATTACATCACAGTAACTACATATGGAGAAGAGTTGCCTTTCTCGTCAATAAGTTTATTACACGTAAAAAGTTTCCATGAGCTTGAAAAGGTAGCTGGGGAGCACATGCAGGGATTGTTGGGACAGAGTGACAAAGTTGTTTTACAAAGTTGTACTGTTTGTGTGACATGTTCCACTGATGGCTGAGACATCCAATGAGTGTCATGGAACGTCATTGATGAAGAACAGGTAGCCATTGATGACTATTACTAGAGGCCCGGTGCACGAAATTCGTGCGGGGGGGTGGGGGGGGGACCCTCAGCCCAGCCTGCACCCTCTCCAATCTGAGAATGTCTGCCAGCAGTAGGACATCCCTCTCACAATCCGGGACTGCTGGCTCCCAACCACTCGCCTGCCTGCCTGCCTGATTGCCCCTAACAGCTTCTGCCTGCCAGCCTGATCACCCCCTAACCACTCCCCTGCCATTCTGATCAATCCCCTGCTGCCCCGATTGCCCCCAGCTGCCCTCCCCTGCTTGCCTGGTCGCCCACAACTGCCCTCCCCTGCCGGCCATCTTGTGACCACATGGGGGTGGCCATCTTGTGCGAGGGCATGGTGGTCAATTTGCATATTACCTCTTTATTATATAGGGTTATTTTTAATATATTTTTATTGATTTCGTAGAGAAAGGGGGAAGGAGAGAGAGATAGAAACATCAGTGATGAGAGAGAATCACTGATCGACTACCTCCTGCACGCCCCCTACTAGGGATCGACCCCTCAACCCGGGCATGTGCCCTTGACCAGAATCAAAACCAGGACCCTTCAGTCCACAGGCCGACACTCTATCCACTGAGCCCAACCAGCCAGGGCCAGTTAGGGACAGCAGGGACAGTTTTGTGAAGTTGCTGTAAGTTTCATACAGTAGGAGGAAGAATAGGAGCCAGGCTTTCTGGTATATTTATTAATTCTTGCAGTTTTTCCTGTGCATGAGTGTTTAGAATACTTACTTCAAAATAGTTTGCTCCAAAATATTGAGAAATGATTTAATTAACTACAAATAAATTTCTGGCAGCATTTGCTGACTGTGTTTGTCTGTGTTAGACACCATCACTCATCACAAAAAGATGATTATTGGAAAGAGATGCATTCTGTACTCCAGGAACTCGAAACCTAGCAAGAAAGCCACGTATCTCAGTAACTGTAGTGTGTACCCGGCTCTGCTAGTTGCTGAGACAGAGGGTTCCAGGGGAACCAGAGGGGACATGCACGCTGGCCCTGTGTTTTATACGCTCCGTCCTCAGCTTTTCATCGTTTGCCAGAGATGACCTTTCATGAACAGAAGGCCTTTGCTCTTGGAACTGAGCTGATTAAAGACTTAAAACAACAACACAAAACTTAGTGAACATAGTGTTTTGGACATAGAGTGAAAATCCAGTTCCTTAGACTTTCTAGTAAAATGTGCTACTCAGGAATTCCAGTTGGAAATATAAAGCTACTCTTCAAGCTACCGCCAATGAGCAAAATTTCTTCCAAGAGACACATTGTTAATATTTCCGTATCTAGCAAATGAACCCTGTTGGATAATTAGTGTAACAGAGGTCTAGATGTCAAAAGACTCCCGCGTGGTCTTTCCCTCCCCGGGGACTTAGGTCTACATTGAGAATGAAGCAGTCTTTGGTGGGAAAAGCTTACACATGATAGGATAAGTTGGAAATAAAGTGTCCAAGAACACAAGGCAGTTCTTTTTCATTTAAATACTAGAGGCCCGGTGCACGAAAATTCGTGCACTCGGGGTGGTCCCTCAGCCTGCCCTGTGCCCTCTCGTAGTCCGGGACCCCTCGGGGGATGTTTACCTGCCGGCTTAGGCCCGCTCCCTGGCCTAAGCCGTCAGTTGGACATCCTTAGCGCTGCCGAGAAGGCGGGAGAGGCTCCCGTCACCTCCGCTGCGCTCGCAGCCATCAGCCCAGCTTGTGGCTGAGCAGAGCCCACCCTGTGGGAGTGCACTGACCACCAGGGGGCAGCTCCTGCATTGAGTGTCTGCCCCTTGGTGGTCAGTGCGTGTCACAGCAACTGGTCCTTCCTGGTTGTTCTGCTGTTAGGGTCAATTTGCATATTACCCTTTTATTATATAGGATTGCACAGTGACTTTCAGTCTTGGAGGTATGTCTTTGGGTGTCTCCAGGCAATTCTCAGCCTAAGATTGTCCCCAGAGTCCCCAGGAGTGTCACAGACCAGCAAAACCTAGTGTTGGCGGAGCCAGCCCCCACGCTCTGTGGATGGGAAAGTTTCTTTGAAACGGTTTTCCAGCCAGTTCCCTCCCACCCCCTTGGGAACTAGCCCTTTAGGGGAACCTGAGGCAAAGATGGAGGAGGCTGCCGTGCTCCTACCCGCCCGCGAGTCCCAGGAAGAGGTGTGCGTTCACACACGACATGCTTCCTTATTTGCAGATCATCATTTGAAAGACGTTTTTGTAGCTTGATTTCCACTCGGAAATAGATGTCACCAGCGCAGGATGAGAGAAACTTATAAAGAATTATGAACTTCTCTTTAAAATGAGAAAGTCAATGAAGGGAGGCAGCATAACCAGAAAAGGGGAAAATTAAAATCTGAAATAATTTATGAGCAAAATAATTTTCCAGCCAAGAGTATATTAGCTGTTTACTCAAAACATTGGAGAGGCACGTTTGTAATCAGATCCCGTTGTGATCTTCTGGGAACTCGCCCTCCCCCGCGGCCCCAGGTTTTCCATTTTCTCCTCTGAGACACGGGTAGGCCAGCCGCGAGCACGCGCCACGGAGGCCGCACACCTGTTGGCACCAGCCTTTCCCAGCCGTGAGCCACTGTCCAGTGGCAGCAATTCCCACGGCTTTAGCTTTTGTGCACTGTTTCAGCCTAAGAAATGGCTTAGACGCGCAGCATGGTGTCATGTACATAGGGAGAGAAGAAACCCTGCCACATGTCGCCTTTGCACAGAAGCAGTTGGAAATATCCCCTCTCTCTTTGGCCTCTTTCTCAGCTCCTCCTTCACCTTGTTGGCCATGGGAGGGATCAAATCTCAACACTCATTGGCCCGGGTTCTACTAGCAGTTGCCCAACGTGTGGGACATCAGCGCCAAATGGCGGCTGCTCCGGGGCCCGGTTAGGAAAAAGTGTGCAGGACAGTGACCCAGGTGAGAGCTGGTGGGCCCGGGGCGGCTGTGGCTGCCAGCGTGGAGAGAAGACTGAATGGGAGTAGAACGGACAGGACCGGTTGGCTGGATGTGGAGGATGTGGGAGAAAGGAAGAAGGAATGACGCTGAGATTTCGAGCTTGGTCATGTTCACAGAAGTGGAACCTGTTGTGAGGTGAGGAGTAGGACAGGAGGAATGGGACCACAGGAAAAGCAGTGAGTGCAGCTTTCCACGTCCTGAGTTTGAGGAGCCCCTGGAATAGCCACAGCTAAGCAAGCTGGGGGTGCCTTTATGGATGAGGGACGTCTGGGCTAGAGCGATCATCGGTATAGAGACGGCAGCCGAAGGCATGCGCATCTGTGACATCGAGGAGCTGCACAGAGCGGGGAGGGATGTCGGGGCACCCGAGGAACACCGTGTCATAAGAAAGGGCCAGTGAAGACGACGAGCCCATGGAGA
The DNA here is from genome assembly GCF_028538775.1 of Myotis yumanensis. NCBI lineage: Eukaryota > Metazoa > Chordata > Mammalia > Chiroptera > Vespertilionidae > Myotis > Myotis yumanensis. Next base: position 33,203,662 of record NW_027223759.1, read on the forward strand.
AAACTGAGAGACAGACCAGAAGAGCAAGAGAAACGCTGAGAGATGCCGTCTTGGGGAAAATAAAGCACTGCACCTTTTAAAGAGGGGCATGAAATGGGAAGGGGACTAGGCAGTATGCTCGGTGTTAGGGGACATTGAGGTCATGGATGATAGTGGTGATGGAGGGAGCCAGGGGACAGGCTGTCGAGCAAAGAGCAGGAGGGACGATGCCGGACGGTGAGTGTAGACAACACTTGTGGGGCCCTAACTAATGGAAAAGAGAGAAAAGGGTAGAAGTTGTTGATTAACATGGAATGATAAACGGTACAGGAACGAGCTGTTGTGAGTTCCTGTTCAAAAAAGAGTTACCAACAGTCTCACTCATTAAGAAAACCTGACTAGACATACATTTATTTTAAGAGTCGTTACCTGCTTATCATCTGGCAGTGTTTCAGTCATTGCCCATGTGTATTAAGCCTAGGCATGCCTGGCACTGTGACTGGCTTTACGTTGAAGGTACTGCCTTTCACCAAGGGCTGATGGCTGCCAGGTGCCTCTGGATTTTTCTTTCTTCTTTTATTGTTAAAAGACTAAATTATTCAAGCATGCCTCCCTTCTCACAGACTCATCCCTATGTCACTTCCTAGTGATTCCCCATTTCCTCACCCCTTCCTCCCTCAGAACCTCTGGTGCCGCTTCCTTCCGTTACTATTGGTGACGTCCGCCCTCCACATTCATCGATATGTTAAGGAGCATTGACCCTGAAGTGGGAAGCACCCCCACATTTAAGATAAACGTGTGGCCCCCACTCTGATGGTGATGACACCTGGTACCTTCCACAAGCTGGAAGCTGGTGCTTGCTCCCCCACATCCCCCTGGGGTTGGGCTCTCCCCCAATTCTCTCTTTCTCCTGGGTGTTTTAGAGCAGGAAGTCCCGCCCACTCGCTCACAAGCAGCTGCAGCTGAAAATGCCCAGCCCAGAGCCATCTCCTTGGTCCAAGCACAGACCAGCCGCTCTGGAGCTCACGGATAGATTCGGGATCCGAGAACGTGGATGCGGGAATCATCTTATTTCTACCCACCTCTCTGAGAGTTCCCATTTCCTTCAAATCTGAATAGAGGCAATGACCCGCAGGAGCAATACCCGAGCCTGGGACCTTGTCGCCCACAGAACTGGTGGCCACTGTCACAGGGCACATGGCCGTTGTCACAGGGCATGGATGGGTGGCTCCCACGCGCACGCTCAGTATTGAGGAGTTAGATCTTCCCTGAGACGCGTGGTTACCACTGACATGCTTTTAAGATGTTTTGACTCCAGTGTTTGGCTCTTTGGTATTCCTGTGAATTTAAAGATGTTCTTCTTCGAAGGGACCCTTTGGGAAGCACCGGAAAGACGCTCCCTGGCAAGCCTCCCCCTGGATTCGTGGTTTCCTGTCTATCAATTCTGTAAACTGATAGGGTTTCCATCTCATGTGTAAGACTGCGTATAGATTAAGGCTACGGGTCTTCAAATTGGAATGAAATGTCTAGCGTCCTGAGTCTCGTGCTCAGTTTTCCTTACGGAGCCAGTCAAGGCCAAATGGATCTGAAGGTGTCTGTGGTGTCCCAGGCCCCCACCCCTGGGACCCAGCCCAGTAGCTCCCCTCCCAGTCCCTGCTGCTCCCTTCCTCTCAGCCAGGCTGTCTCCCTCCATGCCCTCCTTCCCCCGCACCCTCCCCGCTCCCCTGGGCTCTCCCTTCCTCTCCTCCAGGACATTGTAGAATTGCTCCTCCTGCCCCACCAGCACTTCACGTCCCTGCTTCTCCACGCTGTGCCGTCTCCATGGGGCCCACACCTGGCAGAGCTGTGCCTCTGGGCCCAGGGCATGGTGTTCCCACTTCCAGAGAAGCAATGCCCCTCTCCTCCCTCGCACAGCCTGACGCCTCTCCAACTCCTTCCCTTTCTCCTTTGGGATTCCTTTTCCCTCTCTTTCTCTCTCTCTCTCTCTCTCCCTCTTCCCCCCTCTCTCCTCTCATAACCTCTGGTATCTCCTTCCCCTGCTCTCACCCACACTTTCCCAACTCTGGGCTTCCAGCTCTTGGCACCTCTCTTTCTGAAATTAAGGCGATGACTCTCCAAGAACCATAGCCTCTGGGATCGTTTGATCTTGTAAGGACAGTCCTCTCTGCGACCTTCCACCTGACCCCCAGTGGCAGCGGGCAGCCATGGACAGGGCTGCCTGTGGCCAAATGAATAAAAATGTTTAATGCAAGTTGCAAACACAGTGCATTCGAGGGGCCCAGCATTCACTTGATGAGTGCTAGGGGGTGGGGTTGAGGGTTCAGTTCATGGGGGAGGCGGCCATCACTCACTTCCTCACCCCTCTGACTGTGGTGCCTGTTCCCAGATGGTTCTAGCTTTTAAAGGAAGGCAGGAATCTGGGTTTGCATGTCAAATCTTATCATTTTTAAATGGTGGAAACTGATTCCAAAAAATGTGAAGCACCTGGCAGACCAATATAAACACTTCTGTAGGCTGGGCACTGGCCCCAAGATCTCCGCCTGGGCCCTCGCCCCGCCTCCCCCAGGACCCCATGCATCTGAGCGCAGCATCCCAGGCCGGGCTGCCCCGGTTCCTGCTCCTGCCTCTGCCCCAGCCTCTTCGTTCTAGAAATCTCTATTCCATCGCGTGCCCAAACCTACTTCCGTCTCACTTGCCCTGTGTGGTCGGGATTGTGTATACAGGTGTGTCTCTCTCTGGAAGCCTGTGGGTGTGAAAGCGGCATCTAAATGCACTTTCCTAGACAGTGGGCAGTTAGGGGCTCAGACTCAGAGGAAAAAGATTTGGAGAAAACCATGGTGGTTCTTACCCCGAAGTTTGCAGATCATTTGAAACCGGGTGGAATGTAAGAGTCAGCGTGTCCCTCTTCTCAGAGGAGTCTCCACAGTTCCCCAAAGGGCGTACCCCTTCCCCTGCCCCCCAGCCCACGAGGTAAAGGACCACAGACAGGTGGACATTTCCCAGGTGGAACATGTTGAGCAAAACAATGGAGGCAGCGGCCCCGGTGCAGTCACCGCAGACCAGAGTCCGGCTCAGTGGCACCTGAATCTAGAGGTTGGCAGGAGGATTGTCTCTGAGACTTCAGGTTTCAAGTGGGTACCTGTCAGAATGGGGGCTTTGTAATGGGAGTCAAACACCGGGGCAGAAAACTCAGTTCCGTTCAGAAGGAAATCATTGCTTCAGAAAGGAGACTGGAACTGAGCGACACTTGGTGGTCTGTTTCTGTCTTCCCTGGCCTTTGCCACTGTCCCCGCATTCATAGCCCTGTGTCCGTCCACATGACTCTTGCTTTCGATCTCTTCGGAAGAAAACTGAGTCACGGTGGAAGCGATGTTTTTCGATAAGTAATGTGAACCTCCTCATCAATTATTTAACTCGAAGTTCCTTCTGTATAGAAAATTACATCTTTGAAAAGACATGACAGGGTTACAATGAATCATATTTATTGTAAAACTGCTCTAGTCGCAGTAATTTAAACTGTCATTTTATCAAACACGAAAAATTTCCAGTATTTTTGAATACTCATGACGTAGGAAGTGCAACCAGCACTTCCAGAGAGATCCCTTCTGCCCGGTCCCAGATCCTGAGGCGTGCGTCTCCCAGGCCCGTCTTCGCAGGCCTGTTCACCAAAACTGGCTGCCGGGCTATCACCGGACCTCCAGTGTCTCCTGTGAAGGTGCCGCCAGGGCCAGCCCCGCCTGCTCCCCCCCACCCACTGTGCTCTCTGCTGCTTCTCCCCACAAGGGCCAAATCCACAAGAAGTTCTTCCCGCATAAACTATACATCCTCAAAATGAGAAATTGGCCCTGGCCAGTTGCTCAGTGGTTAGAGTGTCGGCCCCCACACCAAAGGGCGCGTAACTGGGTTGCAGGATCGATCCCCAGCCCTGGTCAGGGTGCGTACGGGAGGCAACTAATCGACGTGTCTCTTTCACATTGATGATGTTTCTCTCTCTCCCTTACCCCTCCCTTCCACTCTCTCTAATCAATGGGAAAAATATCCTTGGGTGAGGATTAATTTAAAAAGAGAGAGAGAGAGAGAGAGAGAGAGAAATGGGGCCTTTCCAGATGGCCTGTAAGTCTGTCCCACTCTGGGGGTTTAAGGCTGTACAGTTCTGCAGTTGGTCAGTGCACTGGGGGCAGAAAGAGGGGCTGTGCTAAACCTTTGACATAAAATCATTTCCGCTCAATCCTATGAGACCTGCACGTGGCAGGGTTACAATGAATCATATTTATCGTAAAACTGCTCTAGTCACAGTAATTTAAACTGTCATTTTATCAAACACGAGAAATTTCCAATATTTTTGAATACTCGTGACGTAGGAAGGGCAACCAGCACTTCCAAAGAGATCCCTTCTGCCCTTCCCGTCACGGAATGGGCAGGGACCCTGTCGTCACCTCACCCTTCCCCAGCACGGCCGGGACGGAATCTGCACTCGGTCATGAATGACGGCTAGAGTTACGCTCAGGCCTTCCGACACCAGGAGCGGTCACATTGCCGGGGCCATGTCAGATGTGGGGAGAAAAAGAGGAAAATCTCAGCAAAGACTTGGATTTTGCAAAAAGGGGGAGATAATTCACAGTGAAAATTATAATCCCCTGATGGTGTGTCGATGCTGACTGCTCACGAGGAGAGCGGTGGTGGGTGGTTCCCTCGTCGGGAAGGCTCTGGGTGCTGACATGTGCCCTCCCCCGAGCACGCAGGCAGTGTTCCTGGAGCTCCTCACGAGCAGGGGGGGGGGGACCCCAGTCACACCTGCTGGGTGAGTTCTGTGTGTCCCGCCCCACCCCCCCCCCCCGTAAATGTTCCGAGGAGTGTCTCTCCTTTGGGCCCCCATGCTTTTCCAGTGTTGGGGAGGGTTTTACAAGTGAGTCCGTGGCTGGCTCCCCCCGTGTTTGGGGTCCTCCGTGGACAAGAGGTACCCTGGCCATGTTGCTCCTTGAAGCTCTGAGTGAAAATGACTTTGTTCCGTGGCGCTATGTTAAATTGGCTGGTTAATTCTGGTGTTATTTACCCTGTAATTCATTAGTTTCACCCCACCATTGGCAGCTGACAGGCTGTAATTTCACGCCTTGCAATAAAAGATGTCTCATAATCTGCTTCATTTAGCAGCAAGAGAATTTAATGAAATTAACTGCAGTCCTAATTATGCCAGTGAATACTAAAGACCGCCATCGCGCTTTCTCGAGAAAGGACGAGGTCCACCTCATGAAGGATTTAGCATATAATTTCCTGGGCAAAGTTGCAAATGTCTTCCTTCTCCAACAAGGGCCAATTATGACTACACATATAACTATCGTTAACTGTTTTTCTGAACGTCTCCCCAGTCTTCATTGTTTCCAAACAAATTTGGGAGGGATTCCTCTCGGAGGGGAGTGGATGACGTGAACAAGCGAGCATCCAGGCTCCCGTCAGCGGCCCTCCCTCCTGTGGTGGCCCAGGTGAAGGCTGGGTAGCAGGTGGTCAGTGTGGCTCTGAGGGTTTCCACCCCAACAACACCCTCCTTCGGCCCTTTCTGTCCAGGCTCAGCCGCTGGGCCTGTGACTTAGCTCTGCTTGGAGGATGCCCACTGCCTGCTGCTACCTGTCGGGCTTGGGTTCCTCCTCACCTGCTCGCTCACTCTGCCCTGCTTCAGACATAGGTCTTACCTGCTCCACGGTCCACCTCCCTCTCTGTCCCCGGGTGTGGGGGGAAAAAGCGTGTTCTTGACACCCTAGTCCATGTCCCCTCCCTCCTTGAAATACTCTGCCTCTGAGCAGCCTTTGCTGCCCTCCCCCCGCCCTTCACTTCACCTCAGTGTCCTTCCCTGGCTCTTCCTCTTGAGGACAGGACGAGGCAGGGAAAGGAAATGAGAGGTGCGAAGGCTCTGAGAAGGCCCGAGGTGGGCACACACACCTGTGTCTGCTCCCGCACACCTGTCTCCCCTCCCAGCCACCCCGAGCGGTCAGCAGCGCTTCTTCTCGATGCAGAGGTGACCCAAGCAAGCACAGGCTAGCGTGACCGTGAAGAAAACACAGGAGCCAAAGGGGCAGAGACTCAGGAAGGAGGGACCTCCTTCCGACCCGCACAGAGAGCAGGTCACACACCTCCATGAGGTGTAACTCCTCTCTTCCCGATCACACTTCACAAATGAGGGGCCTTCGTCAAGTTCTGAAATCATCACCTGCCCCAGCCCGTGGCCTGGCTCCTTGGGCTCCCGCACCTGAGTGTTGTGGGCTCTGAGGGCTCCTTGCACACGCACATGCACACGCACATGCCCATTGGCAGTGAAGTCATTCTCGCCAGCCTTAGCTTCAGAGGCCAAGTGTGAGACACGATGATGGGACGTTTCTTCTTTACTAGTATTTGAGGCTGCTGGCGGGGAGGGCTCGGTGGGACACGTTGGGACAGCTGGGAATGGCTGCTGTGCATTCTTGGGAAAACGCTGTCTCACAGACGGCATTTGTGTTCATGGTCACCCTGAATCTCCCGCTGTCCCTGCCATGACCATTGAGCCATCATGGGCGTTTAGACTTGAAAAGATGATTATACTGCACAGGTGGGGGATTCCATGGACATCCCACAGCCCACTCTTGTCAACCCAGGGCACCTGTGGGTTTGCAGGTCTGTGTCCACTTGGGGACTGTGGCCTGCTGTGGGCCAGGGTGACTGACCTGCTTGGGGTGATTGGCAACTCTGCTTAGGATTGCTGGGCCCAGACCCAGGGTCTTCCAGCTCACACTGTGTGCCCCCACTCCCCCGCCCCCAACCCCGACACAGCGATGGAGGGACTCCCGGGCAGAGTGTTGGCGTTCACAGGACTCTCCTGAGTCCAGGAGACCTGGTCTCTAGGCATCCTCCCCTGGGCCGGCCCACCAGCCTCTCCAGGATCTCCGAGCTTGCGGCCTGGCCTGCAGCCAGGGGTGCTGAGAAGCACCCTTCAGACCCGCACTGCTGAGGGTCCACATCTCACCCACTGGGTGTCCTGCTGCTCTTCACAGTGATGGGGGTGGGGTGGAGGGGAGACAAGGCTCCATGAGCACATGAGGTTTGTGCTTGGAGTACACGCAGAGTTGAACACCAGGCAGGGCCAGCTCCAGGCCCCAGTTCCCCATCACTCACTTCCCATAAACTTCCCCCTTCCCCATGGGGGCACCATGCGGCTTTCAGAGATTTTTAAAAACATGTTTTTATTGATTTCAAAGAGGAACAGGGAGAGAGAGAGAGAGAGAGAGAGAGAGAGAGAGAGAGGGAGAGAGAGAAATCGTTGAGAGAGAATCATTGATTGGCTGCCTCCTGCATGACCCCCACTGGGGATTGAGCCCGAAACCTGGGCATGCGCCTTGATGGGGATTCAAACTGTGATCTCCTGGTTCCTGGGTCGACGCTCAACCACTGACCCACACTAGCCAAGCACTTTTCAGGATTTTTAAGGCAAGGTGTGCTGTCCGCTCTTGTCATTGCCTTGCCAGAAGTATCCCTCAGTTTCCCCACCTGGGAGCATTTGCATCCGTGGCCAGGATGGGGACGGGGGGCAGTGTGAGGGCAACAGAAGCAGAAGGGGTGCAGACACTCCTCATTGCTCTCCCTGAAAGTAACGGCTGAATGGAAAGAAAGAGCTGAGTGTTTGGATGCACTGCCAGCGTCTCCTCGGCAGTAGCCGGGGGTGATCTTGGCCACGAGCAGGAAGGAAACCTGAAGTGTTTCTCTCCCAGACCCTCCCAGCTTATTAAAAGAACTTATAGACATGAAAATACATTAAAGTGGGCAAAGTGAGAGGGTGAGAGAGATTAACAACCTTCGCTGAATGGAGCCCATTGATGAGAGGGGCCTGTGAGCTGCCGCCGACGCGGAGACGGGTGTCGGAGCTGAAAGGGAAGGCCGGGCCTGTCCAGAGTTTCGGGGGGAAATGGAAATTGAGAGTTAAAAATCAGAAGCGCCTGCGTGTTCGTTTCCTCCTTTCTCCTGACTGGGGAGCCGGGCTCGGGAAGAAGAAAGACTGCTCCGCAGCCGCTACCCAATTCCAGCCCAAATTAAAAGATCCGCGTAGCATGCAGCAGAGACGGGGTTGTGGAGGGGCACGCGGACACAATGTTGATCGCCGGGCATCTGGGTGTCCCTTCTAACTCCAGGCCCGGCGTGCAGAGGGCCCTGGCTGTGGGGAGACGCCGCGGCCAGCTTGACAGGCCCTGACAGGAGCCGGGCCTTTGGATCCCCGGTGAGGAAATGGGTGTTGGCGCGTCTACATGGCAGCCAGCGCGATGCCGTGCATGTGCGCCCGGGAAAGTTAGCCGTCAGTCAGGTTTTATCTCTTAATGAATAGAGACTGCTGAAGTAAGGGTTAGGTAATTGAGTTTATAATTAATTAGCCAGAACCCTCATCAGATAAAGCAGTGGTGAGGAATCTTTTTTTATGTCCTTTCCCTCCCCGGGGCCTGCCCTTCTTTGTCCTTGCCCTGACTGCCAGCACTTATCTCGGGCCTGGGGCCCGGCCGTCAGCCCTCCCCCTGCCGGCCAGCGCCGAGGGGTGGTCAGCCGGCCCGCATTGTGCTGGGAGGCCCGCAATCAGCCCAGCTGTCCGGCCGTGATGAATTAGCGGTGGGAGTGAACACAGAGCTGGACTCCAGATCGGCCGATAGCGCGCAGGCCGCTGCTGTTTGTCCCCACTTCACTGCCGCTCTGATCTTTGACACTTGCGAACAAAGAGGTTTCAGAGGCAGAGAAGAAAACGGGGGGCTCCTCCAGAAAGTTGGGCAACTTACAAAAGAGCCCTCAATTTCTATAGCCCAGCAATCCACTCCACAAAGGGAGGAAATCAATGAGTTTCTAGTCTTTCTTTGAGGACCTAAAAAAAAAAAAATCCCATGTTTCAGAGCTTTGCGTGTTTGGGGTACATGCCACGGTGAGAACCCAAGGCATCAAAATTAGCCATTGTGCAAAGGGACCCCTTCCCTGCGTCTCACAGACTGCGTTGGGGGGACCTCCTCCTTCTCTGTTCAAAGACTGGAACTCTTACTATTTGTTCTTTATTCTGAATTAGAACCATTCTGGGCTTGGAATGCCAGCTTCCTTGTGGTTTGGGTGGTTCCTCTAATTAGCCCCCAGGCAGGTACAGATAAATCTCTCAGTCCCGCAGGCCAGGGGACGGGGTCTCTCTTTGCATCTGCACTTTCTGCTTGTTGTCCACAGCCTGGGCGGCGGTTCTGTTGTTCTGTGTCCGCAACACCAGGTATCACTGGTCGAGGCCCTTTGTAATTATGGGGACTCCCAAGCCAGAATGTTTTAGCAGGCGATGCGACTGAGTGATGATTTTGAATGTTAATGAAAATTTAATCAGACCGAATATATTATTCAGCCTCATTTAGGGAGCAAAGTGTGCTAAGTGCCTTCACAAGTGCCGAAATTTATAGAACAAACCAGTTCAGTTTTGTGGAGGGTGAGATGAGAAACACAGGGACCGGTGGATTGGGATGGGAGCAAGGATGGTTGTTAGTTCGGGGTTTGAGAAATAAGTGTAGACGGCTCTTGAATTAACTTGGGAAGTAATGTTATTAAGCACAATCCCTGTAAGTGCCGCTGTCTTCGTCCGCTTCCACTGCAGAAAGGCTGGCTGCTGTGTGAGCCGTACCTAATGACTCTGATTTTTTAATGAAGCAAATATGGTCAATCGGCCAGTTGTGGGCTTTCTTTGGAGAAGGAAAAGGAATTAGATGGGTAGGCTCATAGAATGATTGAGACCACGGTGTGGAATTCCAATTACTCAAAGAGGGAACGTGGAACTGCCCTGTTGAGCAGACATCCACCCAAGCAGCCTCCCAGAATCTTCCAGAAATCTTGAGGTCACCTCCAACAAACCCATGACAACCACTATGACCACGCCTTGTCAAGGCCCGAGACAGTACAGGCTGTCCCTTGTTCAAGGTCACAGACCAAGGACAATGCACAGAGCAGACCATGCTCCTCTCCACGTCCCATAGAACCGTGCATCGTGGTCCCATCGGCAAACCCTCAGCACAAAGCAGAAAGGATGCATCCTAGCCCCTCGCCCTGTAGGTGGCATGTGAGGTCCATTCTCTAGGTCAGTGATGGCGAACCTATGACACGCAAACTCATTTTTTTGGTTGATTTTTCTTTGTTAAATGGCATTTAAATATATAAAATAAATATCAAAAATATACATCTTTGTTTTACTATGGTTGCAAATATCAAAAAATTTCTATATGTGACACGGCACCAGAGTTAAGTTAGGGTTTTTCAAAATGCTGACACGCCGAGCTCAAAAGGTTCGCCATCACTGCTCTAGGTGCTGTCAGACGGCCACTCCTGTCAAGTTCACCTCCCAGTTGGTTAGTCTGCCCTTCTTCTCAGAGGCGGGCCCAGCTAATCTCTCATCCGACCTTCATCTGCTGTTGGTGCTACAGAGCAACCCCGGCTCCACCACAGGTGGTATAGACGTGGGTGTGACCACAGACGCCTCCATGGGAGTTAGCTCGGGGCCTGGACTCCCGGAGGGAACAGGGGCCTGGATCCCACCTGGTGCCTGGGCCTGCCACTGCCATTTCCTGGCCGTGGTGTGGCAGTGTCTTCACCTGGCCAGGTTTTACCTGTGCCACCTGTGAAGCTGAGGGAGTGCATGCTGAGCAGGTGGAATGAGTCTAATGGTCGGGTCTCAACAATGCCTGCTTTCCCCTCTGCTTTACTTTCTTACCATTATTTTTTACATCTGGATGTTCATGGAGCAAATGACAAGAAATGGTTCTCTCATCGTCTTTTGTTTTGGAGCCGGTGTTCTGTAAAATACCCCTGGAAGTCAGGGCACGTCCTCGGCCGAGGCCTGGGACGTCAGGTCGGCCGAGCTTGGTGACGCATTCACCTTCAGAGGAAGACCTTGCAGTGTTCCTTTCTGTGTTCATTACTCCTGAAATCTCCACATCAGTTATTTTAAACTGGGATGACTCATGGATCCCTACCTGCATTCGTGAAGGGAAAGAAAAGCAGGGAAGGTTTAAAGGAAGAAAAGATGAAGGTATTCCTGTGTGATATTCTGCAAACCATGTGTGGGGCCACCATGCAGAACGTGATGTTGTTGCCTCGGGTGCTGCTGTCCATGGGGAGGGGCATGAGGAAATGGGTGAGGCGTGGTCAGCTCAGTGGTAGGTAGAAGTTCACCTGGAAAATGACCACCTGTATATATCAGGGAGTCAGCAGTATGACAGGCACTTCAATTATCCTAATATATAAAAACCCAGGGTCCGTAATGGCCGACCCAAGGCTCAACCGAACGGCAGTCCTGCAGTCAGTGCTGTGGCGCAGCGACCCAGCACTGACTGCCAAGGGGGCTGCGGATCAGGCCCAGAGAGAGGCCGGGAGAGAGAGGCAGGGTCTGATCTGCAGCCTCCGTGGCAGCTGTTGATTAGCCATTGCCTCTCTCTTTCTCTCTGGGCTTCGCCAGCAGCTGCGCCTCTCTTTCTCTTCAGGCCTCCACTGGGACTGATGATCAGGCCCAGAGATAGGCCCGGAGATGCTGACTGGCATAGAAACCGACCAATCAGAACCAAATCTGGGTGAGCTGTGAGGAGCCAATAGCTGTCTAAGGGGTGGAGCTTTTGATGCTGACTGGCATAGAAACCAACCAATCAGAACCAAATGTGGATGAACTGTGAGGAGCCAATGGCTGCCTAAGAGGCGGAGCTTTTGATGCTGGCTGGCATAGAAACCGACCAATCAGAACCAAATTGGCCGGCAGGGGAGGGCAGTTGGGGATGAGATCAGGCTGGCAGAGAGGGCAGTTAGGGGTGATCAGGCAAGCAAGCAGAGGCAGTTAGGAGCAATCAGGCAGGCTATCTGGTGAGTGGTTAGGAGCCAGCAGTCCCAGATTGCAAGAGTGATATCCCCAATTGGAGAGAGTGCAGGCTGGGCTGAGAGAAACCCACCCCCCCCCCCCCCCCGCACGAATTTCGTGTACGAGGTCACTAGTCTATCTACACTAATAAAAGAGAAACATGGTAATTGGCGTACGACCGCTACCCTTTTCATTGGCTAATCAGTGAGTATATGCAAATTAACTGTCATCCAAGATGGCGGCCGGCAGCCAGGCAGCTGGAAGCGAACATGAGGCTTGCTCCCGTGACTGCAGACTCCAACGTTCCCCGCCTGCCTTGCCGGCCTCTGAGCCGGCAGTTTGAAACATTCTAACAAATATAGAAGCTAAACAAACGGCCGGGATCTCAGAGCTGAAGTTATACATTGTTTCGATTATAGAACGCAAACAAACCAGCGGAAGCCTCAGAGCTAGAGCCAGAGCTAAAGCTGGCCCAGAATAAAAAAAATAAAAAAAAGGAAAAAAAGGAGCGGTTGGGAGCTTCAGTTAATCACCAGCCTTAAGGCAGCCCTCAGCCCCTCACCCAGACTGGCCAGGCACCCCAGTGGGGACCCCCACCCTGAAGGGTGTGGGACCAGCTGCAAACAGCCATCATCCCCTCATCCAGGCTGGCCAGGCACCCCAGTGGGGACCCCCACCCTGATCCAGGACGCCCTTTAGGGCAAACCAGCCAGCCCCCAGGCCTCTATCCTATATAGTAAAAGGGTAATATGCCTCCCAGCACCAGGATCAGCAGAGCCGCGAGGCCTCCTGGCACTGGATCAGCGTGACAGGGGGCAGCGCCCAACCCCCTGATCGCCCTGCGGCTCCATGTGTGACAGGGGGCGGAGCCACAACCTCCCTTTCCGCCCTGCTCTGTTCGTGACAGGGAAGGCGCCCCAACCCCCTGATCAGCCCTGCTCTGTGCCTGATAGGGGGGAGCTCCCCAACCCCCTGATCGCCCTGCGGCTCTGTGTATGACAGGGTGCGGCACACCAACCCCCTGATCGGCCCTGCTCTGTGTGTGACAGGGTGCGGTGCCCCATCCCCCCACTCCCCACGGGCCCTGCTCTGTGTGTGACAGGGTAGAGCCATAACCTCTCCATCAGCCCTGCCCTGAGTGTGACAGTGGCGGCGCCCCAACCCCCTGATTGGCCCTGCTCTGTGGGTGATAGAGGGTAGCGCCCCAACCCCCTCCACGGGCCTTGCTCTGTGTGTGACAGGGTAGAGCCATAACCTCCCCATTGGCCCTGCCCTGAGTGTGACAGGGTGCAGCGCCCCAACCCCCTGATCCGCCCTGCTCTGTGTGTGACAGGGGGCGGTGCTCCAGCTCCCCTATCGTCCCTACTCTGTGAGTGACAGGGGGGAGCTCCCCAACCCCCTTATTGACCCTGTTCTGTGTGTGACAGGGTACAGAGCCCCAACCCCCCTGATGGGCCCTGCTCTGTGAGTGACAGGGGGCAGCGCCCCAACCCCGATTGGCCCTGCTCTGTGCGTGACAGGGGGTGGCGCTGCAACCTCCCCATCGACCCTGCCTTGAGTGTGACGGGGCGGTGCCCCAACCCCCCAATTGGCCCTACCCTGAGCGTGACTGAGGGTGGCACCCCAACTCCCCAATCGGCCCTGCTCTGAGCCTGACCAGGGGCTGCACCTAGGGATTGGTCCTGCCCTCTGCCACCCGGGAGCAGGCCTAAGCCAGCAGGTCGTTATCTCCCGAGGGGTCCCAGACTGCGAGAGGGCACAGGCCGGGCTGGGGGACCCGCCCCCCCCTCCCCCCAGTGCACAAATTTTTGTGCACCGGGCCTCTAGTATATATATAAAAGCCTAAGTGACCAAACGACCGAACAACCTGTTGACTGGTCACTATGATGCACACTGACCACCAGGGGGCAGACACTCAACGCAGGAGCTGCCCCTGGTGGTCAGTACACTGCCACAGTGGGTGCACGGCTCAGCTGACTGACGAGCGCCAGACATAGGGCTCACAGCTGGCCGCCGCAGCCCTCCTCACCGGTGCACGGCCTCTAGTTCATATATTTTTTTAAGTAAATGTTTGCTGAAATTCTCAGTTCTTTTTGTTATCCTTTATTTACACATCACCACTATTTTCATTATGAAGTTAATCACAGATTTATTAGTTTGCAAAGTGAATGCTGAACTTATTTTACCTTGGATATATTCTAAAGTTATAAAAGTTGAGCTTTACTAAATTAAACACAGTGATTCTAGGCTTAGATATAAATAGAGTGTCAGTCTTCCTTCCCTTCAGCTTCATTGCCCTGAGCGTCTGGTTTTTATATTGCAAATACACATCTGTTCAGACCTGCTCTCTTACAGCCATGATGATGGGCCCCTGGCAGGCTGAGTGTCTTCAACGCAGCGGCCATCCGGCTGAATTGGAGACGGGCTGCTGGTGAACGGGTGGCCAGGCATCTGGGCGGGGCAGGCACCCTCGCCCGTGGTCCGGTGGAGACAAGGCTGTGTCTCTCGCTTTGGTGGTCGCTCGCTGCGTGGAGGCTGCTCCACAGGGACCAGCCTTGTCTCAAGAACCGAGAACAGGTTCGATTTTCCTCTCAGTGTAGCATCACTGAGGCTGCAGCGCGTTCCTGTACCCTCATTCCGATCCCTAGCGGCTCACGAGAATCACCTGGGTTGTGTATGAGAAAATGCACCTCGCCTGGTGTCAGCAAAGAAGAGATTTGGTGGGCGTCCGAAGCATGGCGTGACCCCAGGCACCTCCTGACTCGGATGTCTTTGGTTTGGGGCACGGCATGCCCTGTTCATTCTTGTGCTCTGTGGGCTGAGCCCACGCACCGAGACCCTGTCCTTTCCCCATCAAGGGCCGCAGGAGACCCGCTCACACAGAGGTCTGGAATGGCTCCTGTTAGTCGTGAGCAGCCCCCTGGGGACCATCTGCCAGACCAACACTGTGCCAGGCCCTGTGCCTTGAGGCACAAAGTGTGCAAAGGCAGGGCAGTGACCTTGACTTGGGCCAGGTGTTGACCCAGAGGACACAGGCCTAGGTGGGAAAGAGTGAACCTCCCATGCAAAGTCAGAAACCTGTGGCCGTGAGACTAGGGTTTGGATGCAGGACAGCCACCAGTGGATGTCCCCTGCCAGCGATACCGTGCTCCCTGCTCCAGCTGTCCCCTGGGGACCTGCAGTGGGGGTCGGCTCATGCTGTGAGCTCTGTATCTGAGGAGCCACTTGGTTCCTCTCGTGTAGTCTGGTCGGGTGTAGTCCGTGTGAGAGCGGAGCCCGAAAGGACATGGCTGTAGATGAGCAGAAGAACACACGCACAGTCGCACCCTATCTAACGGCGCAGGCGTGTTTATGTGGGAGCCAGGCTTTCCGTGGGGAGTGCCCTCCTTGGAACCCAGATCCTGAGTCCCCAGTCAGTACCTGAGTTCATCGCAGTGAAGGGGTGTACCTTCCTGGGGTGCTGCTCTCAGGCATTCCCTCAGCACCTGCTAGGACACCCCAGTCATGGTTCCCAACCCTCTCTGTCCCGACCCTCCTGGGCTGCGCAGAGCATGTCCATGGGGAGAGCATGTCGCCCTGTTGCAGCCTTTGCTTTTAACACAGAAGCTAGAGTGGCTGCACAAAAAAACACGACAATGTTGCGTATCACACACACGTCGTCTGTTTCTCCAACCTGCTCCATGCGTGAGTGACACAGAAGAGCAGCCCCTCAATGCACCAACTAGCTTCGGGCAGCAGCAAGTACAAGGTCAGTTTCTCATAAGAGAGACTAACAGACAAGCATGTTCTGTGTATGCCTGTCACTGCTTTCCACCAGCTCAGCACAGAAGTCATCTGGGTGTCAATTGAACATAAAGAGAAGTTTTCCAGCCCGACCGGCGTGGCTCAGAGGTTGAGCGTCTACCTATGAACCAGGCAGTCATGTTCAATTCCCAGTCAGGCACATGACCGGGTTTCGGGTTCAATCCCCACTGGGGGGCTTGCAAGAGGCAGCCAATCGGTGATTCTCTCTCTTCATTGATGTTTCTATCTCTCTCCCTCTCCCTTCCTCTCTGAAAACAATAAAAATATATTTAAAAATGAATAAATAAAATGTTATAAAAAAGAAAGGTTTTGCAGTTAAAGGCAGTGAAGAACCAGAAGTCTGCTAAAGTTCTTCCTCAAAAACCCCTTTTGATCTGCGCCATGTTTTCTGCTGTGTGAGTGGCTCAGGTGAGCCTGTGATTGCACTGTGGCCTCGGTGATGGCGCTGCGGCCTGGGCCATCTCGAGCATTCTCATTGTGAGGACTGCATAAGTGACGATTGTGCATCCTTTAATTTTAGTGCTATCATTTTGGGGAAATGCTGATCTTAATTGTTAAAGCCTTTAACTTTCTGTAAGTTCAAATTGAATGTAATTCAGAGTGTGTAGCAATCTTCGTCAACACATCCCATCGTCAACATTACTGCAGAGAGGAAACTTGAGCTGGGCAGATAAAATTGTAGTCCATTTAATTTTCCTTCAGTTGCTTAGCAGATTACTATTCATTGCCCTAACACATTTTATCCAGGGTTTTGGTAGCATTAGTTAAAAAATGAAAAGCTAATGCTGTGGAACATGAACAGAACATCTTTAGAGAAATATATTCATCAAATTTTCAGCAGCAGAGTTCTAGGATGCTTTCTACCAATTAAAAGCAGTTTTCCTTGTGAAAGATAAGGCTTTGTGTTGTTTTTTATAATTGAGCCTTCTGGTTGGCAAATTGATAGGCAAAATGTATACATTTAGTTGAATTTGTTAAGAAATCTAGTCATTGAGCGGAAATTATTTTAAAACTGGACAAAATTAAGAAAGCAGACCTTTATAAGTAGTTATTATGACTCTCACCCAGAGATGATAAAAAGCAATGAATAGGAATTACTCCGCAGTGAATTATATTTTGTGAGCACAATTATATGTGCTCGTGACTCAACATGCACTTCCCCTTTGTCAGAAGTTATAACGTATCCATCTACCATGAAAGGCCCGTGTAACCTGAAAGGTGGTGTCCCTTCATGCCGATGAAATTGATGAGCTGATGAGCTGGGAGAGACTTACTCATATTTTAATGCCAGCAGTAACAGTCCTCACACCCCAAGAACAGGGGCATCAAAGTTGGTGGTAGCAAGTAGTATTTGCCGCTGTAATTGACAAATAATACCCCTCATAAATACTGCCAGTCTTTTCAATTAGTTTTCATCTAAAATTCGGGCTACAAAATGATGGCCTGTCAACTGACAATGAATGGCAAAAATTAATAAATTGTCTTCTAAATAGAATGGACACTTAAGAAAAATTGGGCAGCCAATTTAGCACAGCATGAAGCGGGGGGAACCTTTTGTACTGATGCCCGGCTCTAATGTTGCCTCCGTCTTTATTAATGGTGCTCGGCGGCGGCTGACAGTTTTGTTGCTACTGGCAACTTTCTTCATTAAAATTAAAGCCAGCATCAAATTCCATTAGCCGTACTCTGGGCACCTTGCATTTTCTTATACATATTGTTTCTTTTATTAACTCCCTCTCCACCCACGAGAAGTTTTAAAAGAAGTTAAACGGGAGGGATTATTTGCCAAGGCCAGAGAATTATTCTCTGTTCTCGGGGAAGAATGGTTGGCTGTTACTTGCCCTGGTAGCGCCTCATGCTAAAATCTGCCGGTTTCTTTTTTGTTCCTTTTCTTTTCAAACTGGGACCATATTACCTCAATAAATACCTTCTAGTTTATTTTTTCTGAGCGTTTGTTTGTTTGTTTGTTTGTTTGTTTTAACTCTGGCTTCCCCCATATTTCTGACTGTACCTTAACACAATAGTAGCCTGAAGCTGGGTGAGACTTGCATTTGTCAGGATTGCTTTAGCATTATTTTACCCAAAGGCATTAGTTTTATCTGTAGAACAAATTTCAACCTTTGAAGGAAAAAATATCTGAGCTTTGTGCTTAAGCAGCTCAAAGCCCCACATGCCTCAGCCTGGATTGCTGCCACTTTGGGCAGCAAGAAGTAACAGTTCAGCCCTGGCCGGGTAGCTCAGTGGGTTAGAGCTTCGTCCCAATACACCAAGATTGCAGGTTCAGTCCCTGGTCAGGACACATACAAGAACCAACGCGTGAATGCATGAAGGAATGAAACAATAAGTCGATGTGTCTCTCTCTGAAATCAATTTTTTAAAAAAATGTGTTAAGTAACAAACAGTTCAGATTCCAGGACAGCGCAGGTCTGGCCTGTGCACGTCCACCAGTGAGCGGGGCTAAGTGGCTGCGTGGATGCCTCTTTAGAACTAGACTGGGATCACCAACCACATGGGGACTTTCCTCCCAAACCTGCCTATTAACTGCTTGCTTATGCCTGAGTAAAGCTAAGTTTAATGGCTAACCTTTCTCTCAGTTGTTTTTCATCTTTTGGATTATATCTCACACTGCAAGAGACCCAGATACTCATTAAAATAAGAAAAAATTAGGTGCTATGCCACGAAGGGAAAGGCGTTATACAGAAAACCAACACTAAACTTGAGCACCCTGGCAGTCAGGGCAAAAAGGGAAATAAAGTTTTGAGCTCTGCTGGAAGTTGTAATGGAAGTGTGCCTTCTGCATTTTTGTTATCCTGTTTTAACTGACTTGAAACCATGAATTTCAATGATCTTTTTGTTTTGTTTTTACTTCCAGGAGATAATTACTGAAATCATTAAATAAGAGTTAGTTTTTTCTAATCACATAGGTTTTCATTCAGCATTGTCTGTCCATACCTTCTACCCTCACATCAGAGAGAAATATGAATAGTATCTAGGGTATTGTTAAGTAAAAGAGAACCCAACAAGTGAATATCCTTGTCTGTCTTATTCTTAATTTTGTATTTTTTAATGTAGAAAGCGACTGAATTTCCAGACGTCTCATAATGAACGATTGCGGCTCTCTGTTTGCAGAGAGGTGGTAGTACTAGTACTGTTTTTCTAAAAAACATTTCTGACATTTCAGTAGTGAATGAATCTATCGAATAATTGCAGGAAGCTCCGCTAGCCAGTCTTCGTGAGTAATCTTAAATAATTAAGTGAGGAACGACCTGTCAAATTGTCCTTCAGTTAGTTGCATTGAAAAAGATAAGTATTCACTAAGACTGTCTTCTTTGCTAAAATGTAGATATGCAACTCTTTTTTTTATTAAATTTATTGGTGTGACATTGGTGAATAAAATTATGTTTAAAGTATACAATTCTGTGATACATCATCTGTAGATTGCGTGTGTGTGTTCGCCACCCAAAGTCGAGTCTCCTCCTTTAATATTGTTGATGTGTTGATGGGTTCATGAAATGAACAGCACAGAACCTCTGCACATGCGTCCGGCCACTGAACCTCGGAGGGCTGCCGCCCCCCTCCCCAATATCTGAGCCTGCAAAGAGACAATTGTTACTTGATGACTGAACCCACTAATATGTTACAGTAAATGGGGCATGAAATACAATACTTTATATATAGTATATACTAAGTGATTCTTATATTGAAACAACAAGGCCATTTTTAACTTGCTGACACAATATTTGCAGTGTTTCATCATTAAATTGTCCTGATTAACACTCAGCTTCTGGAGTGGGGCCTTTGGAGTCATTTTTTGAACGTGATGAATCAGAGGATTTTTTTGAACGCCACTCCATCCTCTTTTTTTGTCTTAGATTTGGAAGACTTTGGAGTGAAATAAGGAATGGCCTGTTTTATGTGTTCATTTTCATAGTGTATTCTTTTACTGCTGCTAGAAATCTTATCCAGATTTTTTATATTAGTCGGGTGTCATAGGCACCCATTAAGGAATGCGTTTTTTATTGATGGTGACAGCAGTCTGTCCCTGTCACAGCCTCTGAGTTGGAGCAGAGAAGACATTCAGAGAGGATGTTTGGTAGAAAGGAAGCACATGCAACCTGTTCGTTCACCGTCACCTTCCCAGGGCTCCCCTGCCTGTGATTTGGGGATGTGCATGCCAATGGCTGCCTTCCCTTTCCTTGGTTTCAGATATGTCCAGACAGATGAGCTGACTGCGTCTGGAGAGAGACTCTCCAGTGGCCTGGTTCCTGCTCGCCAAGGGCATGATCCCAGGGATGACCCTGACCTTTTTACGCAAATCTGTATTGAGAAGCACACATGCACTCTTTCGATCCCAATTTCAGCCGCCTGCCATTTCCTGGGTGACACTGATCCATTTGGCCGTCGAGTGCAGGGTGGCTGCCTGTGCTGACAGTAGGATGGGAGCCCACGGACAGCGTGGACTCAAATTCGGGTCCTCCTTCTCCCTGCTCGTATGACCTCGCACAAGCATTTAATCTCGATGACACCCTGTATCATTCATGGCAATGGTTATAACCACTCCGTCATTTGTTTAGTCAGTAAGCCTTTTTTTCGAGTATTTGCCAGGTTACAGGAAACAAAAAAATGGGCAAGACGAGAGCAGTCCTGGCCCTTGTCAAGCTGGTGGCGCAGAGCTGAGGGGCCGGCGGGGAGGAGCTGCTGTGGTCTGGATGTCCGGGCAGCACCGTCACATAGAAGCAGAACGGAATCCTAGGTGTTTTTTGTAGCCACATTACAAGGAGTAAAAACACACTCAAAAAAGCAAGTGAATTAATTTTAATAGTAATATTTTATTTAACCAAGTATATCCACAATTTAATTATTTTAGCATGTAATCAGTATAAAAAAATCATTATTTTTTCACTTAAACCTTCAAAACCTGGGGTGTAATTTACACTCACAGCAGGTCTCGGAACTGACCACACATGAGCCTCGGTGGTCACACGGGGCTCGTGGTGACGCGTCCACAGAGCAGGTCCAGTGCAAGGGGTCTAAGCTGACAAGGATACCCCGGGGGAGGAGGGGGGAGGCCAGGAGGGTCTCTGGGCCCGGGGAGCACTGAGGCAGTGGGGGAGTAGCTGCCCTTGTTCGGTCCACAGTGCCTGGGAACCCTGCAGGGGGCGTGACCTGGAGGCTCCTGCTGGGCAGGTGGTGAGGGGCCACCTGTGGGGCTCCAGGTGGTGCTGTCTACCCTGTGGCTGAGGCCCTCGGGGAGGCTGCACCCTGAAACGCGCTCTGAGCAATGGCAGTGTTCAGGAGTCGGTGGGTGAGCAGTGGACAGGAGTATGGGAGAGAGGCCAGAGGGGAGCAAGAACAGAGTGTGTTCCATGGAGAGCACATTAAAAAGTGTTGGTGAGGGCCCGGCTGGCGTGGCTCAGTAGTTGAGCATCCACCTATGAACCAGGAGGTTATGGAGGTCATCGTTCAATTCCCTGTCAGGGTACATGCCTGGGTTGCAGGCTCAATCCCCAGTGTGAGATGTGCAGGAGGCAGCCGATCAGTGATTCTCATCATCGATGTTTCTGTCTCTCCCTCTTCCTTCCTCTCTGAAATCAATAAAAATTTTTTTTTTTTTTTAAAGTGTTGCTGAGGGGACAGAAGGCCAGTGTCCCGTGCAGAAGACCTGTGGTGGTTTAGGTAGATATAAACATATCCATAGCTTCAACCCGCACTAGCTCCGACCCCCCGGCGCGAGCGTGCCCACGCTCACACACACTATAATGTGCAGTGGTCATAGCACGTGTGATCTCGGGGATGCTGGCTGGGCTTCAGGGTCACTTGCCTGAATAGAAGCAGCTGCAGGATTTTTATTGTTGCTCATCCAGAAATTCCTCTCTCTCACTGTGTCCTTGCACGGGGTGTTTGTATTTTGTGATGTGTCCGCCATCTCATGAAGAGATTGGCTGTCCATCCCTGGCCTCACTCTGGGACCTGCCTGGGCTTCCTGGGCAGGTGATTGAATTCAGTCTAATTTTCTTTCACTAGAGGAGAAATCTCACAGGCTCAGTTAAGTCCGACTCCAGACCAGGGAGAGAGCCCCTTGGGGGTGTGTCTGTGGTTCTCCCCTCCAGGGCAGGACTGGGTGGGAGGCCAGGCTGGGCGCCCGGAGGGGACGGAGCGGCCCTGCTCTGCTGAGCAGCCCGAGTCCCCGAGACAGTGAGTGTTGAGGGGCGGCCTGCGGAGGTGTCACCACAGCCATTCAATGCTGACACTGTCATCCCTGCCGCGGGAAGCCTGACAGAGAGGCAGGGTGAAAGGGAAGAAAAATGAGGCGACCGAGAGATGATATTAACTGGAAACATTAAGAGGGATCCCCAGCACACTGGAAATTTGTTCTGTTTCCATTTTTTTCTTCTCTTTGGATGAGGGAGGTTTTTTAAGAATTCATTGTTATTGTTTTAGCATCCCAATATATAGTCGTTTCACTGTTTTCTTCTGCCCACATTTAGACTTCATTTGGTTCTGGTTGGGACTCAATTCCAGGCAGGCCTCCCGTGAAGTGTGGCTCCCAGCAGCCTTCCTCAGAGCTGCCGTGGTTTGTGAAGACGGGAGAAAAACCCAGCCAACTTCCCTCCCCACCATGATCCTCCGGCTTGTTATTCCGTTGACTCGGTATTAAATTGCATTCTGTGTCCATCATTATTAAAATGTGAAGTGTGTCGGTCACAAAGCATACATTTCGGGGCAGTTAGCTGAATAATTCTTTTCTTTATTATCCCAAATTACTGCTGCGCTCTGGAGAGGGGAAGAGTTTAGCCAATTATTGCCATTTGAGCTGGATTTGTGGGTGATTAGCTCCTGGTCGAATCCAGTCCCGGCCAGCGCTTTGAAGCCAGGGCCCTGTGATTTTCTCAGCGGTGAGGTAGGAAGAGACGCGGCTAATGACAGGAAGGTCGTGCGGGTCAGCTGACCTGTGTGTGGCGCAGGTTTGGGTTTCGCAAATAGGGCATCGACAATAACAAGTGTGTCCCTAACCCCGCCGTGCATAATCGCGGCTTTATAGGATTGCTGGAGATGCTGACAGCTCAATTAAAGTATAACCCTTTGTACCCTACAACCTGGCAGAATGACAGAAATATCACTAACCAGAGAGGGGAGGGGTCGAGAGGGAGCTGGTTAAAGAGCCAGAATCATCTCCAAGTCCCCTTGCCCTCCCGGAGCAGAGCAGGCTGGAGAGAAGCCTTGTCTGTGG
Source organism: Myotis yumanensis (assembly GCF_028538775.1). Classification (NCBI taxonomy): domain Eukaryota; kingdom Metazoa; phylum Chordata; class Mammalia; order Chiroptera; family Vespertilionidae; genus Myotis; species Myotis yumanensis. The sequence goes on from NW_027223759.1 coordinate 33,226,536, forward strand.
TATGATGGACCCTCTGGAGGAGGCCAGGGCAGAGGTAGCGCTGTTTTGTGTGTGTGCACGTGTGTGTGTGTGTGTGTGTGTGTGTGTGTGAGTTCAGTTGTGGGGGCTCCTTGCTGTTGCTGTGGAATCACTTTAAACTAGATAGAGCATTAAAACTGCCAAAGTGGCAGAGCCCACGTGTACTCGTCCCATTGGTCCGTGACTTTTTTTACCGAAGCTTACATCCAAGCATCATGTATGTGAATCTGCTAGAAGGCTTCCATCTGGGGAGGATCTAGGGAGACCAGTTAATTGGGATCATTTTCTTGCACACAGTGAATTGAAGGTCTTGGGGGTTGGGACCTCAATGTTTGGATTTGGGAGAGGACACATTTCAACCCGTAATTCCTTCCCTGACTATCTGCTTTAAGTTGGCAGCTCCACCCACTCCTTATCACCCTTCCAATGGTGAGTATCATCGTCCAACACGCTGTAAGTATTGTGTTCTTCCCCCAGGAAGATAGCCCCACTCTGTCCCCAGCATAGAGAACAGTCTTATGGCACATAGTAGGTGCTCAATAATTACCAATTGAATACATTACTCATTCGAATTCATTATGACTTCTTCCTCCAGAAATGATTTCCTCCAGGATAGTAACTAAGTAGCAGTTCAGTTATGAGACCCGAAGGCCAGCAATGCCTACCCTGCTGCCCAGCTCTTTGCTATGGCTCTGCCAGCTCTGAAACCACACGGGGAACACAGGGCTATGACCTCATCCTGGGAACATGGTAAACAGAACACTGTCGTTGTAGCAACAATGGCCAGGATCCTGATCATTCTTTTTTTTTAATGCCTTGAAAGTACAAAAGTGACTGCATTAAAGTTAAGTTTGATACTTTCAGTTTATATTTATGATCCTTACAAGAAGATATCCTTCTCTTTTCTCCATCCCTTTCTGTGCATGACATAGTTGCATTACACAGGGATTTTTTAATTATTATTGTTTATCAATAATAATAATAGGACCAAGAGGACCAGTCAGAATGAACATTCCTGAGATGGAATCCTGGCCCAGCCGCACAGGCCCGGTTGACTTTGCTGAACTTGTCTGTACTTGGTTGGATTACCTGTAAAATGATGGGGATCCCAAAGGGTCTATTTCTCACTTGCATTTCTCTGTTGATGGGTATCAGGTCTCTTCTAGAATTACGTGGGTATCCTTGGTGCTAATTTACTGATTGTTCCTGACCGACTTCTTTCATGTAAGAGTATTTTCCACACCTTGAGCTGAGAGCCGCTGTGACCAGGGTATTTCCGGGCCTGGCCATTCTTGTCACACTTGCTTCCTCTGTGCCCTTCTGCTCCCTGGACTGTCTGGGTCAGTTAGCCAGGCTTGGCTCGGTGGCCTGTTAATGGAGCGGCAGGATGTTACTCCTTCCCCCCTTTTTATTTTATTTTTATTACTTTACTTTTTACTTTTAGGTTTCCAGTGCACTGCTTTGATATTTAGAGATGTGTGGACTTTTGGAGCCATTTTAGAACTAGAAATCTCTGTACATTGGGATAGTCATTTCAGGACTGACCCTGTGCCAGGGACTGTAGGGGACTGGAGCCAGAGCCCACTCGGGCCCCTTAGCCCCCAGAACTCCCAATCTGTGGGGGGAAGCTGGTTGTGCCTGCTTGGGGTGTGCTGGATTTGAGGTGCCAATGAGTTACCCAGAGAGGGAATGAGAAGCGAGGACTGGAGAGAGTGGGGAAGTGACAGCTGAAGATAGGAGTGTGATTCGGTGGCCTGGAGGGCCTGTGTGGTGAGACCCAGGTCGTCCACCTACTGGGCTGGGGGCCACAGGTGTGCTGAGGGAAGGGACCCCTGAGCTCCAGCAGTTACCACCTGTTCCAGCTCCTCCTGTTAGTCTGCTCCAGCTGCCATAGCAACCACCACGGCCTGGGGCCTTACACCACAGAAATGAATTGTCTCATAGTCCTGGAGGCGGGAAGTGCCAGTCCCGTCTTCTCCCTGTGTCTCTACATCGTCTTCCTTCTGTGTGTCTGTGTCCTAGTCTTTTCTTATAGGGACACCAGTCACACTGGATTAGGGCCTCATGTAACCAGAATGAGGTCTTTAAAGGCACTGTCTCCAAATACAGCCACATTCTGAAGTGCTGGGGTTAGACTTCAACGTAGGATTCAGAGGATGTAATTCAGCCCCTAACAGCCATTATCTAAGGGTCCGATGGTGCCTGCTCAGTAAAGGCTGGGGAAGCCCTGAGCCCATGGGTGCAGCTCAGGATGGCGGGCATTAAGGATACCAGAAGGACATTTCAGGGAGAAAGAACAGAATTTGCCAATTTTAAATCAAGTGATGGCTGCTGGTTGCCTGTTCATAGTTTCAGATCCTAGAGCTGGGCCCACAGTCTTCTGTAAAGGGCCAGATAGCAAGTATTTTAAGCGTTGCAAGTACCTGGCCTTTCCTGTAACCACGGCCTCAACATGGACAGGGTGAATGCAGCCATACGTACAATTGAATGTCGCAGTGTTTCGATTAAACTTTATTTACAAAAAGAGGCAGAAGGTGAGATTTGGCCCACAGGCCAGCCGGTGCAGGCTGTGGGATTCCCGACTCTAGCGGTCGGTAGTGGAGGGGCGGGCGTGGAGAGCTGGTGAGGGAATGAGTGCAGCCCGGGACTAGGCATCTGACACTTCACGGGGCTTGCTGACGCCAGCACTCGTCCCCTGGTCCCCTGCGAGAGTGAGGGAGGGCTGCCAGGAGGCCTCTGTGCAGACTCTGCCCCCAGACAGTCACTTCAGTGGTGAATTTCCACTCCCTCAGGTCCAGGCATGTTCTTGAAAACGTGTATTTGTTAAGTGCAAGGCACTGCTTAGCGTAATGAGGGAGCAGGTACCGGCTGATGCGTTTTCATTCTGCAGGAGCGGGAAGTAGGAGAGATGCCCAGATAAACCTTTTTCCACAGGGAGCCGGAGAAGGGGAGGGGTTCCCTGCTCCTGAACCAACGGCCCCTCTGCTTCCCTAACTTCCATCCACCTACCACCCCCCAAATATGCTTTTCTAGTGTGTTTTTTAAGTCAATTAATATCAAAGTTAAACACGAGGGGAAGTCTTGATTAGAATAAAAGTACTAAATGCAGCCCTAGCTGGTTTTGCTCAATGGATAGAGCATTGACCTGTAGACTGAAGGGTCCCAGGTTCAGCTCCCATCAAGGACATGTCCCTCAGTTGCAGGCTCGATCCCTAGCCCTGGTCGGGATGTGGTGTGGGAGGCAACCAATCTATGTATCTCTCACATCAATGTTTCTTTCTGTGTATCTCTCCCCCTCTTCCACTCTCTCTAAAAATCAATGGAAAAATATCCTCGGGTGAGGATTAACAACAACAACAAAAGTATTAAATGCAAATGTGAAAATCAGGTGGTCGGTGTTCATACTCTGGGTCTCAGGGAACACTGCCGGCTTTTCTCTGACATTTTAGAAATTCGCAGACCCCTTTACCTGCTGTCATGAGAATCTGTTCGAGTGTCAACGCGAATCCTACGGTGCTGAGGGACCACTAGCAGGTGTTCCTTACAGAACCAAAGAAGGGCTCCAGCCTCAACCTTAGGTGTTGTTTCTTTAGAAGTAGAAGCATCCAACACTTCTGAACTCATGTGGATATTTTAGGCCATGGAAAACCCAGTCTTTTTTAAAATATATTTTTATTGATTTCAGAGAGAAAGGGAGAGATAGAAACATCAGTGATGAGAGAAAATCATTGATCAGCTGCTTCCTGCACAACCCACACTGGGGATCAAGCCCACAACCCAGGCATATGCCCTGACCAGGAATCAAACCTGGGATCCTTCAGTCCGCAGGCTGATGCTCAATCCACTGAGCCAAACAGGCCAGGGCAAAACCACTGTCTTTTGAACTTGGTAATTAGACAGCTGTTGGCACCCCCAGCTTGGTGTCACTGCTCAGTCCCACCCACACTCCCCTCGGCTTCTGGTCAGCATGTGCATGGCCTCCAGCACCTGTTGACCCAGAGCTCCGTGCTCCCTGGATGTGCTGTTCGTGATCCCATCTTTAGTGGGAGCAACCCGTGGCCATCATGGATCCCTTGCCAGGTGGGACCCTGGCCATTAAATGTCCCCTCCCTGTGTCATGATGACCTCCCAGCTAGCAGATGCCAATACCACCTGCTCCCTCAGACGCGTGACAGGCTGGTTCGCCTGGTAGAGACCCCGTCCCTGATGCAGTCAGTAAGTCTTTGTTGGTAAATAATTGCTATCGAGCAGAGTTTTAATATAAATTTATGAGTGGTGTTTTATCACACCTCGGGGCTGCAGGGAGAGCTGAGTGATGGATTTCAGATCGCACTTACATTCATTACATTAACTTTGTAAGTTATTTAAAGCTTGCACACTTAACATTGCTTTTGGCTTCCAGTGACCTCTTGGGACTAGGCAAGGAATACACATGACTAATAAGGAGATTGCAGCCAGAAGACAATTCTGCTCTTTGCTCTGCCATAGAAAGGGTTCCTTGAGCCAAAAAAAATTTAAAAAAAAAATTAAAAGCCAGAAGTGCCTGCCTGGAATCTGATATTTTGGTTGTAGATCATTAAAGTTACAGACTTTCCAATGTGAGGGTAAATTAGGTGGTAGCAATTAGATCCGCATTTGCCATTTCCAAGTAAGATCAGAGGAATAGTTGAGATGTCACAAAGCCCTTAAATCTCTTACTGTGCAAACAAGTGAAAGATGCTAAACCTTGAAAGTTGGTCTGGAGGTGCAACCGCCTGCTCTCCTGCCGCCATGTTTACTGTCGCTGGTAATAGGCCTGAACGTGGTGGTTTACAACCATCGCCATCTCGTTATCTCTTAGGAGTCTGTGGGCCGGGAGTGTGGGCCAGCACATGTCTGCTCCCCAAGGTGCCTTCCAGGGAAGGGCGTCCAGGGTCACTTCCTCGCTCATGTGTTTGATGTCGGCTGGTCAGCGGCAGTTCTGTGCTCCTGACATGGGAGCTCAGTGCCCCTCCGTGTACCTCAGGGTCTCTCTCATGCCAGTCTCTGCAGCAGAACCCTCCTCTGATCTCTCACAAGTCTGCTGGGCTCCCAAGGCATGGAAACAGGAGCGGCCAGGCCTCTGAAGGCCTTGGCCAGAGTGGTCACAGCGTAATTTCACCACATCATATAAGTTAAATGGACATAGGGCCCAGGACCACACCCAGGAGCTGGGCTTTTGGGGGTCATCTTTGGAGACTGGCTACTTCCGTCTGACCTCACACATGCAGAATACCCTAACCCCGTCTCCAGATTCACAGTCTCATCCCAGCATCCGGCTCAGACTGGAAGCTTAGGGTCACTGTCTACATCAGGTGCATGTGTGGATGAGGCTGCTCAGCTCTGATGCTTTCATCTGAACACCAGGGAGCTTGAGAGTCGAGTTACCTTGCACACGTGCGTGCACACAGTGCCACAATGCCGACACAGACAGGTGACCTGTAGTCCACAGCACCTCTGAGCCCACCGGGCACATGTTCTACCCCACCCTGCTCTGGTCACATGGAGTGTGTTCTGCTCGGGGTGGGGATGGGGGCATCTTCCTTCGCCCTGGGCTCTGCTGTCTGGGCCGGCCTTCCTTTTCCATAAGTTGTGGCCTGTTGTCACATCTGTGTGGCTTTCTTAGCCTGCTTCCTGCTCCATGTAGGTCGAGTGCCCAAAGTGAAAAGATTCATTTTGAACGTTGTACCATTTAGTCATATGTGGCATATAATTCCTTTAAATATCTTGTGGGTGTCCTTTGTATCCAATGACTGTCCATTTCATTAGACAAGCCAATCCACAGCTCCTTATCTCTAATATACAAATCTCTATTGGAAGGGTCCATGTGTTCCTGCCCTCAATCCTGCTGCATTCTCATGGGGCGGCGTGTCCGGCTGCCAGACCTGAGATCACGTCTACTGACACCCCCTGGATTTGATCTTCATCCTCAGGCCAGTTCTACTGGCAGGAGAAGCTGGGGACCAGAGACGATTTTTCTCATGGTTCAGCCCAGCATGACTTTTAAATTGGAAACATTTTTTCTGGTCCTGCTTGGAAACTCTCCTTGGGGTTATTGGAGCCAGCAGCCAGGCTGCTGGGCATCCCCGCGGGCAGCAGGCCTGGAACCGTTCTGCCAGCCAGAGCACAACTCGGCTCCGTCTCCATCTCCAACCTTGGGTAGCACTTTCCTCACACCCCTCCAGCCTCCACTGCAGCTACGTCCTCACCAGCCTCAGCCAGCGCTGGTGCCAAGCCTGTGGTTTTTATTTTTATTACAGCAATACAGGATGCTAGCTCTGTTTTTCTTATCTATTGTTGCCTAAGGATCTACCCCAAAACTTACTGATTTGAGAAAACTTATTTTATTATTTCTCTTAATTTGGTGGTTCAGGACTATGGACAGAGCACAGCAAGGCTTATCCAACAGAGCTCCCCAGAGGGAAGCTGCCAGGGTTTCTGTGGGTTCCAGCCCGGTATAGGTAGCATCACTCCCTCTGGTTCTGTTGGTTAATGTGAGTCTGGGCATTTCCAAGTCAGGGCGGATGATTTGCACAGGGCCACGAATACCACAACTCATGGTGCATTGGGAGCCATCTTGAGACCAGCCACCAGGCTGGCTGTGCATGCTGGGGGTAGTTACATAAGCTCTCTGTGCCTCAGTGGCCTCATCCGTAAAATGGGGGTAATCCTAGCCATGACCATCAGGTCCGCTATAAGCTTGCAGCAGGTTCATGCTTTATGGCTCTTAGAGCATCCCCTGGCTCACAATGAACCCAATATTGTTTTGAAGTTTTAAAAGTTTACAAACAGATGTGTAAGTCACATGAGAGTCAAATAAAGCATTAATTGTAATTAATGTCTGCACTGTGATGGCTGGTCAGGGACAGTCTTAAGCAGGAGATCGGTTTTACATGTTCTGAAGTGGCATCTGAGGGGTAGACTACGGATGCGTTGTGACATTCTGCTGTGCAGTTTTGCCCTGGGTCACACGAGATCAAAGAGACTTAGAATCATAAGGGCCATTTCCACAGGCCGAAGGGAACTGCCCGCAGTGTCTCCGGCAAAGAGCCTCCTGGCCTCTGTCATCTTCTGGCTGGTGGGATGGCAGCTTCATAGCCTTTCAGAGTTTAAAATGAGCTGTTTTAGGGTTTTCCATTTTCTTGGTACTTAAGAGAGAAACTGTAAGTCCAGGAGGACAGAAGCATGGGGCCTCAGTCTGACGCAGCGAGGCCCTGTCCTGGTCGCATCGGTAAATGTTTGTCCCAGGGCAGGCCATGGTTCACTCTCTGCCCTGGGCACCTTGGGGGATGCTGTGTTCCGAGGAGAGTAGCACAGTGCAGTGGATGGAGAGGGCAGGGTGGTTGGGCCTGGCGCTGCCCGTCAGCTAACAGTGACTTTACCTGTGTGGCTCAGTCTTGTCTGCACCCAGGAACCGCAGTAACTCTGCTACCCTGACCTGCTGCATATGGGGAGCAAGTGAGGGATGAACGTGACATGTAGAAACACGTCAGTGGTGTTAGCGTTCAGGCATCCAAGGAAGCGTGCCTCTGACCTGGCCCAGCTCCGCGCCAGCAGGCAGCTGGCACCTGGGCTCAGAGCAGCTGTGATGTTGGGGACAGGGCGGCCGACGCTCAGTTTCTACAGTCTTTTGGGGGTTCAGGGAAGAGGTTGGGTATAAACCGGCTTGGCCAAGGGTGGAGAGCAGAAATACGGCTCCTGGGTGCCAGGCTGTCCTTTGGGCCCCGCTGACTTTCGCAGCATTTGAATAGTACACATAATCGAGATGACCCTCCACCAGGAACCATAGAATTAAGATTGTCAAGATTTGGACTGTTTCACCAAGAGATTATGCTTTCCTGGCACCACAGCAAGGGAGCCTGCTTTAGTTCCCCTCTGACGTCACCTGCTCACATCATCTCCCGGCTGGAATGTTCTCTTTATGCCTTAAGCAGTATGTCATGTCCTTCTAGCCCTCACTGGGGAGAGGAGGCCTGTGGGTGTGGGGTTGGCTCCGGGCCGTGCCCACAGCCGGCCTCCACATGGAGCCCTGGGGTGAGGCCTGCGTTTCCTGGAGTGGGAGTGGCAGGGCTTTCTGAAGCCCCAGCAGCTCTCAGCCACCAGTGACACTGCAGTGACCCGGGCCCTGGTGGTGGTAGAATTCACTCTGCATTGGGCCGGGAAGGATGGAGCCCACGGCAGAACTGGGGCAGGCTTTGCGATGCTGAGTTTAGAGATCGTACAGTCCCCCTGGGAGGGCAGTGTAATGATTTGGAGCGACTGCATGTTTATTACCACGTCCCTCGTGTGACTGCCCCTTCCCAGTGGCTCTTCCTGGTTCACGCAGTGCAGTTGCACCCCTTGGTTTGCAGCCGCGCTTCCTGGGGCCTGTTCGCTCGTTGGTCTCGGGGCCACGTGTCGTTTAGATTCTCAGAAATCAAGGGAGGCCATGTTTTGCCACGTGTTTGTTTTTTAAAAATAAGAACTTGTAAAAAAGTGAAGAACCAAAGGTTCACTGTTAGTTGCTTCCAACTTTTTGATATTCCCCCCAGAAACAATATTTAAATGGTGATCAGAGTCCCAGACCAGCTCACAATCCATTCTATTTGTGACATTTGGCATAAAAATAAAGTATTGTCACAGTGCTGGTAACTAATTGGAACTTGAACTTAATTATCACATAAAGATGCTTGCTTGATTTTTTTTTTTTTTTTGCCCGTGTTGTGGTTCCTGGGGGAGTAGCAGGATTAGGAGGCAATACAGCTCCCAAGGGCACTCAAGGGCACCTCTGCTTCTTCAGGGTGTCGAACCCTGTTTCTTTACCCACAGTGTCCCTTCAGCCTCCATCCGGTGAATTAACGAGCATCAGTGCTTTCTCAGTCAGAATTATGATCCTGTGAGTTCATACATGGGTAGCGAGAGGAAGAGCGAGGACGGGGGGCCTTCTGTTCTCCTTGCTATAAGTGGGCAGGAGGCAGGAGACTCCAGAGATGAAAGCTGAAGCTGACATTGCCCGAGCGAGGCAGGCGTGAAGCCCCAAAGGGAAAGAACGTGGGAAGCCAAGGTCGCGGGCCCGGCAGAGGTCGGTGCTGGCCATTGGGCTTCCTAACCCAGGGAAGGGCACAGCTTTGCTGGGAATTGGCAGTTAAAACAAGAATCCATTCTCATCGTCATCGAAGGAAAATTAGAGTTTCAGTGTGAGAGTGTCCAAGTTTGAATCTTTTCATGGGCCCCTAATATGATTTCATTAGAAATGGGTTCAAGTAAATTACACACGATTCATCTGTTAAATGCTGTCGCTGTGTTTGCAAATGGAATTTCATTTTTAACAAATTCAAAATAAAATGTTCTCATTTGCCAAGATCGTAAGGTAAGAATACAGTTAATGTCTTATTTGTAGAAAGGGGAGTTTAGGTGTCCTTTTGTAAGACATTCCTGTGGGCGTTCCTGTCAGCTTAGAATAAGAAAGGTACACTGTTGCGCATCACAGCGGTTTGTGTTACATCTGTTAGCATCAGTATCACCATGTCAAGTTCGACAGTATCACCATGTCAAGTTCGACAGGCACATCCACACCAAAGGATTCTGGCCGAATATATACGTTGTATATAAAAGAGGAGAAAACCAAATCACTGAGCTAAAAATAAGTGTACTTTCCTTTTAAGATGGCAGTTAAAATGAAAGTTTAACATTTTTTAGAGTCCACACAAGACCTTATTAATTTATCCTTGGCTCCCTGTTCCTCCCAGGGCATGTTGCTGAAGCGAAGCGGCAAATCGTTGAACAAAGAATGGAAGAAGAAGTATGTCACCCTGTGCGACAACGGCGTGCTCACCTATCACCCCAGTCTGCACGTGAGTATCGCCCCTCAGAGCGCTGGCAGGCGCCACCTCAGGGTGGACACTGTGCATGGGGGTGGGGGGTGCTCACGGCAGTCAAGCCCCGTCTCTGAATTGAAGTCGGCTCTGGTTCCACCATGAGATGAATAATGCCCCTCACGATGTCCGACCACGCATCTCTCTCTTCCTCTCCCTAACGGTCCACCTGTGGCTCTCTAATTAATTCTACGGAGAATTTCAGTAGAAGGCACAGATGAGAGTACAAAGACAGGCGCAAGTAGTCAGAGAGGAAGGAGGAAGAGACTGTCTCTCTGAGAACCGAGAATGAGGGGCACACGTGCATGGGAACCTAGGGTTCGCTCTGAGCAGCTGAGGTCAAAATAAGTTAAACGCAATCCGTGACTCAGTTTTTATTGTCAAATAAGAATACATGCCCTAGCCGGTTTGGCTCAGTGGTTGGAGTATCAGGCTGTGGACTGAAAGGTCCCGGGTTCAATTCCGGTCAAGGGCACGTACCTCGGTTACAGGATTGATCCCCACACCCTTGGGGCGCATGCGGGAGGCAACCAATCCATGTTTCTCTCTCATGTCCATGTTTCTCTCTCTCTCTCTGTCTCTCCCCCTCCCTTCTACTCTCTCTAAAAACTCAATGGAAAAATATCCTCGGGTGAGGATCAACCAAAAAATAAGAACACATACCAGTTCCTAAGGCAAGAGAAGCTTTTCTGTCTGTGTTAATAAAATCTGTTACATTGGTGATTTATATGAGATGAAAAACAGAAGTAATCTTATTATTGGGGGGAAATGCAGACATTCTACCCACAGTGAGTTTCTTTGGGGACCCTGATAAAGGCAGAAGATGGGGTGTTAGTCCCATAGCAGCACATTGCATGAACCTTGCATGTGCATCTGTCTTGATTCAGATAAATGTATAGATTCTAATATATAGTGTTAGCTGGTTAATTGATTGCATCACTGTGTTAAGCTTTTCATTTAAAAAGGTAAATACTTTTAAAATTGCACAGTTATTGATAAGAAGTTGGAAATAAACAGATTGAAGTAAATGAAAATCACCCCAAAATACCACCTGGAGAGCATGACCACTAGCATTTTGGGGGCGTGCTTCTCCCTCCATGAGCATACGGGCACCTGTGTAAGCTGACTGGCCCCCACTCCTAGGTAATGATGAATCATACGTGCCTTCGCATGTCGGCAAGGAAATGGGCTGTGTGCCCCGATTCTTAGTGGTTATAGAATGTCCGTCGTGCAGGTACATCCTGGTTGGTTTAACACTATCTCCAAAAGGGACATTTGGCAAATAAATGCACTTTGAGTTATCTTTACCAAGTAGCTAATCAACGTCTTCTGTCCACCTCCGGGCCCGTGTCCATTTCCTTTTGACACGTCCCTAGCAGCTGGCCTCCTGAATTGCGTCTTGTGCTTTGGGTGTATGTTGCCGAATTCCTGGGAAGAATATTGGTTTTATCTCCTCTGGCGATATGTCAGAGGGGACTTTCCCACCGCACCCTCGTGAACATTTACCATAAAAATAAATTACATATTTTCCAACGTGACAGGTAACAAGTGGCGTCCTTGCTGGGTGCACTGCCCCCCTTGTCTTGCAGCAGTGGCTTCACCTTTCAGAGCTGCGCTGGAAACCAGGAGTTCCGTCAGCATCCCTGACATGTTTCTGATGGTGGTGGGAACCTCCCAGGTACACGTTCTCAAGGGGACTGAGGAAATTCCTTGGTGCTTGGTTTATTTGGGGACGAGAGTCAGGTTGCTTCTCCAGGTGGCCTGCCTCAGACCGGTGCTGCCCGTCCATCAGAACCCCACAGCAGCACAGGTCTTCTTGGGGTTCTCTCCCCAGCGCTGCTGCACGGGCAGGGGAGCTGGGGGCTGCCCTCTCCTGGCTGAGTTCTTCCCAAGACCCCGTGATAGAGCAAAGGTCTAATTGTTGACCAGGTTGCTCTGTGCCATTTAGAGAGAGAAGTGCAACCAAAACATTCTTCTTGCTGGACTCACTGGGCAGTAAAAGATGAGATCTGAGTGATGATGCATTTCAAGGCCCCTCACTGTCACCCGCTAAGCCCAGGCCTGGCCGCAGGGACCTTGGCCGCTTCCTGCCAAGGACAAAAGTGGCAACAGCTGTGTGTACAGAACATGCCCGTGGGAGGGCTAGCGCCTCCTTACTTTTCAGTCCAGCCTCTGGCTTATGTAATCACCATCAGTCCCTCAGAAGCCCTCCGCACAGGCTTTGTCTTGGATGCCCCGGCGTTTGCCAGGCCCATCCTTCTTTCTGTACGTGTGCACGGATATTATTGGAATGTGGAAAAGGAGCACCGTGGGGCTTCGTTACATAATCACATGGCAAGCAGGAGCCCACGTCATTGCAAAGTGCAATCCAGTCAACGCCAGGGTCCTGGGCCTGAAGTTATGGACGCAGGTACAGAGCTGCCTAAGGGAGCGGCTGAATCCACGAATGATCGGAATCACTCGGAGGTGGGGAGGTGGGGAGGTGGAGTAACCTTTATTGTCAGCCTTCATCGATTCTGCTTTCACCTCCTGCATTGTGGGCAGAGAGGAGGAGACACGCACGGCACAGGAGGCAGCTTAAAGATCAGTGGTTCCACAGTGGGTGCCCACGTTAGCCACAGGGCACAGTGGGGCAGGGTCGCCGAGCATTTCAGCAGTGCTGAGTGGGGGATGTCCTCAGAGAGCCTACACGTCCGCAGCGTTGTGTCTCTCGCCGAATGTGTTCACCAGCTGTCCGGGGTGCACCTGGGCTGCCCCCTTGTCAGAAGTTGGAGCCCAGGAAGTTCAGGTCACATGTCCATCCCTCTGCACACGATGAGGCCCCTCCTTGGAGGTGGTGCCTGTCAGGGACATTGAGCACCGGCTGCACAGTGTCTAGAGATCTGGGCAAGAATCCTTTCCTGGGTGGGAAGTTGGATGGTGCTGTCTTATAAAAGGTCGCTTCGTAGTCCTAAAGAATGGGCGAGTCTGAAATTTTTACCTAAAACGCTTAGCAACGAGGCTAAAGGAGTCAGTTGGGCTTTTAAGGAAAAGCCTGTTTCAAAGTTAGAGCTGTTGGGGGGCGCCAGTCACGTGGACAGACGAAGACTTACCAGAAAAACACAGTTCACGAGGTTCATCTTTCAAAACGCTGATATGACGTGAAATAAAGCCTACCCCCAGTGAGATGGCAGGTGGAAAGCTCACCCAAAATAACAAAGCGCTCCCAGCAGGGTGCCCCGGCTGCCCAGGCCACAGGACTTCGGTGCTGAGTCCCGGGCACCCTGGGACAAAGTGGTCACCCTCCCATTAGCACCCACCAGCTCACCTGCTCCTTCACCTCCACCTGAGATTTTGCAAAGACAACCTGAAACGTTTAAATCCGACTAAAGTAGTGAAAAGCAAGACCTCCGAAGCGCCTCCATGGTGTCTGTTTCTGTTTCTCTGGGAAATTTGTCTACCGCATACCCGGGTGCCCGACTTCCCTGGGGGATACGTATGACTGTCCCGTGGTTTTGTGACACTTGGCTGGATCCCAGTCGGGCCGGCAAGGGGCAGCCTGTTCTGTGGACTTAAATGCGAGCCCCAGGGAGCACCTTGATAGAAAAGTGGAGGGATAATGAGAAAGAGCTCGGACCTCGGGGCTCCACAGCTCAGCATCGCCGCCCATTCATCTTGCTTGTCACGGGAGCAGCCGTGAGGGCACGGCTTGCATTCCTGCTGACAAAGGTGTGTGCCGGGGGATGCCTAAGTGCACCTGTAAGAATCAGGTCATGGCCCAGTCGAGCCAAGGTCTTTCCAGTGCCCTTGTCAGGAGAGCTCTCCTGAGCTTCTTCATGAGGAAGTGTGGCAGGTGGACAGTCCACCTCACTGGCCCACCTGGCTGGCACACCTGGCTGGCGTGTTCTTTTCCACTTTGTGTTGCCCGAATTGGAAATAGCTGAGACCCTGTCATTTCTCCCTGACTTCCCTTCTTACAAGACCTTCATTTCCATTCCAGCTACATGAAGCCTTAGATTCTGCATGTTGATGTCTGGGTTTTTTTCTCATCAGTAGAGTCAAACTCAACTCTAAATTGTCATCAGAGGGCTGATTTCAGTAAGTTTCATATCAAACAGAAAATCTACTTCATTAGTGATGCAAACTAACAAAAACAATAATTTCCTGAGTCAGTGTTCTGAAAATAATTCAAGGAGAAAGGGAAGGGATACCTGTGTTGTGAGAACAACTCTTGTTTGTACCCACGCTGGTCATCGTCATTCAGAGTACACACTCCTCACATAAAACAAGGACGTTGCACTCGAGGATCCAGGATCACAAGAACCTGTGATGAGCGCTCTGGCCAGCTTCACACACCTGCTCAGGTGAACCTTGAGTTTCTTGAGGTGGCAGGCATTGAGTTGCCCTCGGAGAAACCCTGGGTTGTTTTCCCCAGAACTTTGCAGAAGTCAGACTAGCTTGAGCCTAGACCAGTGGTCGGCAAACTGTGGCTCCCGAGCCACATGCGGTTCTTGGGCCCCTTGAGTGTGGCTCTTCCACAAAATACCGACTTCTGCACATGGGCCACGAAGTTTCAATCACATTGTACATGCGTGCCCGCACGTGGTATTTTGTGGAAGAGCCACACTCAAGGGGCCAAAGAGCCGCATGTGGCTTGCGAGCCGCAGTTTGCCAACCACTGGCCTAGACAATAAGATGTACAAGTTCACAGCACCGATCTCCAGGCGAGGAGCCTTCTGAGTCATAGAATGAACAACGACCCTGAGAAGACAGGCCCCCCTTTCTTCCTGGGAATGTCAGACGTGTCCTGTCTCTGCCACACGCCTGCAGTCCGCATTAGTCATTCTGTGATGAAGGATTATTTGATCTTGTTTCCCTTTATAAGCCACGGGGCTGGAAGCTGGGCTTGCTCTGTGTGTTCCTTTCCGGTCTGGCTTCTGGCCTTTGCAGCTCCTGTCCAGGTGGGCCTCACGCCCTTCCTCCAGGAGAGGGCCTGCCGACTCCCAGGTGTTGTCCCTGTCCGTGCTGCCCTGGACAGCATAGCTAATGGAGGGCGAGGACTGGCCCTGCTCCCCACTCTTTGCCCAGTGTGTGGTTGGCACACAGGTCAGGACTTGTGGGTCACGTGGGATCCAGTCACGTGGCTCCTGCAGCACCTTAGAACCTCACCGTGGATGGTCCAGGCTGTTGTTTAAAAATTGCAGTAAGATAGGGACCGAGAAAACTAACCACCTCCCCAGCCAGACCTCCCTATGGGTAGGTTCGCTTCCATCGCCTGGGGAGAGCACACGTGGCCTCCAGAGCAGCATTCCCTCCTAAATGCCTCTCTGCTGCCTCGATCCCGGGTGACTCCGGGTGTGCAGGTGCAGGGGCCCTGGTCGGGGCACCTGCAGTTGTGGTTTCCGATCCTGGCGCTGCCCCCTCCCCCACCCCGGTGGCCTGGAGGTGGCTCTGCGCACTGCAGCTGCTGGGCTGGCTTCCCTTCTTCCACGCAAGTCTCCGTCCCCGCCTTCCCTCCTCCCTGGGAGACCTCTGAAGTCACCCTTACCAAGGTGGTGCCCCGAACCCTGCCTCTGAACTCGCCGGCTGTATAATTCCACCAGAGCGGTGCCCCGCCCGTCACTGTTCCAAAGCCTGTTCACTACATCGGGCAGCGGTCCTTCCTCTGATGCTCCTGCTCCCCCGTGTCATTCTCATTATAGGGAGAGGAGGTCTCCACGGGGAAAAGGAGCTTAAGATGGTTGTTGTGGGGTGTTTTGTGTGTGTGTTTTTTTAATTGTGGTAAAATACATGTAGCATACAGTTTTGCAATTGACCACCTAGACCATTTTTTTAATTGTTTTTAATTATTTTTATTTTTTTAGAGAGAGAGTAGAAAAGACAGAGAGAGAGAAACATTAATGTGAGAGAGACATAGATTGGTCGCCTCCTGCACGGGATCAAGCCTGCAACTCCTGCAACCGAGGTATGTGCCCTTGACCAGAATAGAACCCAGGACCATTCAGTCCATGGGCCGATGCTCCATCCACTGAGCCAAACCAGCCAGGGCTGGACCATTTTTAAGTGTACACTTCAGGAGTGTTAAGTATATTCCCACTATTGATCAGCCATTCTCCAGAACTTTTTTTTTTTAATATATTTTTATTGGTTTCAGAGAGGAAGGGAGAGGGAGAGGGAGATAGAAGCATCAGTGATGAGAGAGAATCATTGATTGCTGCCTCCTGCATGCCCCACCCTGGGGGATCAAGTCTGCAACCTGGGCACATGACCTCCTGGTTCATAGGTCGATGCTCAACCAGGGAGCCACCGGCTGGGTAGGATTTCCTTCCTTTCTGAGGCTGAAGGATCCCATGGTATGGACAGACCACATTTTACTGAGCCCTTCATCTCTGGTGCACAGGTGGCTGCCTCCTCCTCCAGGCTGTAGTGTATGCTGCTGCTGTGAGCGAGGGCGTGCAAATATCTCCTTGGAGCTCGGGGTTTTCATGTGAAAACGAGGACAGAGGAGAGCAGTCGAGGATGGCTGGAGCTCAAAGACATCCACCTTAGCAGGGCCCTGACCGAGCTGCTGGGAGATGTGCAGGGTCTGGTCATGAACGTGCCGGATTATGGAGTTGAATCGCCTGGATGGTGGTCCAGAGCCCATGGGAATGGAAACACCCTGCTCACGTGGCCGTTCCTGTTTGCCAAGTGCCGGGGTGGGGCGGCGCTGTCCGTGCCTGAGCTTCGGGTGGCCAGGGAAATCATTTCGGCGCTGATCCAACTAGGTTCAGAGAGTATGATAAATTGCTTCTCCCAAATACCAATGCCTTCCGTCCCGTGGAACGATACTGCCGTGGTGGTGTAAATATTTTCAGGGACCATCTACAAGTTTTGTTAGGGAAGTTCCTATTAAAAAGCTGATATCCATTATTACACATACACCAAAAAGTCAGGTTCTCTATCAAAATCTTATTTCTGCCCAAGGAATTCCTTCTTGACTTTATATAGCGCTCGGAGTTTGGGAAATATTTAGAATTTACAGATAAAAGGGCCAAAACGCTTGTGCGTTGTCTTGATAACACAGAGTGAATAGAAGTAGGGTGAGACCAGACAAAATAAAGTCTTCACATCTCTCTATAAATTAACCGCATAGCTCAGATTTTACCTAACCCATTTTTACTGCATTGAAAAGTTCTCTCTTCTCACGTCTCTGGATTTAAAGAAAACGAAGTATCGTGTATACGTATGTGTGTAAGTGCACAGAGTTCACCACGTAGCTTGTGAATTTGAGTCTTGAAGCATCCAGTAGAGTCGATGGGACGTTGCCCTAGCAGCATGGCGTTTCTTCCTTTGTACTCAATCTGTGTCATTTGGTTTTCCAATTTTGGGGCCTTCTGAGTGTTACTAATTGTGGCCGAAAATTCTTGCAAAAGGTAAATAAATCAAAACCATCCATTTTCCCCACTGACAGTGAGTCACTCCCTAGAACTCAGTGGGAGAGACTGGACGTGGGGGGTCGTGAGGGAGTGTCCTTCCACTTCTGCTCGGAAATTGAATTCTCATAATTGTATTTTATAAATATTTTCCTCTCTGGCTCGTAACCTGATTGCCCGCTTGTTGCTAAGGCCTTGCAAGGAAGGGCGAGGTGGAGGTGGAGGGGCCCTCTTCTCAGGTGTGCCCGTGGCCCCAAATGGAAACCAATCAAGGTGCGATTTATGTTCATTAAGTGCTTGTCAAAACTGAAAAATTTTCTAATCAACAGCAATCTAGCCTCGGCCCCCTCGATGGCGGGGAGAGCCGCCTCCTCGAGCGGCTATTTGCCTGTTACAACTCTAGGCTAAAATCCGCTGATGATTACATTAGGC
This sequence comes from Myotis yumanensis, assembly GCF_028538775.1. NCBI lineage: Eukaryota > Metazoa > Chordata > Mammalia > Chiroptera > Vespertilionidae > Myotis > Myotis yumanensis. Next base: position 33,244,252 of record NW_027223759.1, read on the forward strand.
TAAGCTGCGAAGTAAATGAACCGTGTCTTATTTAGGTGCCGGGAGCTGCAGTGTAGTCCTGCCCCGCAGGGCACTTGATAGCGCTTTATGGCTTTAAAATTAGTGTAGCTTCCCATTTGCTGCAGGGTGCTGCCTGTTATGCCTTTGAACTCAATAAGCAAAGGGAAGGCGCCTTTTGTTTTCCCCCTTCGTTTTCCTCCCTTGCATCTCAGCAATTTTGTTTTGCATCTTTTCCAGACGGCATTTTGCAATAAAAATGTCTGACTACCATATACATGCCTCCCCCACAAAAGGGGGGGCGGGGGAAGAAGGGGAGAAAAAGTGGAAAATGTCACGTGTTTGCAGAAGACCATTTTCCCCCTATTCTACGAAGTGAAAAACGGCTTTGCAGGCCATCCCTGATGGCTCATCATGTCAGAATCTGTTCCCAGAATGGGAACGGCACCTTCTGCTCAGGAGGTGCCCACGTAAGGTCCGAGGGCAGCGCTCCGGGATTCCCATCCGGCAAGAGTAGTCAGAGCTAACGTTTGTGGAAAGAACTCGGCCTTCTTCCAAGCACTCCCTCTATTATCTCAGTTAACCGGCACAGCAGCCCCATGAGGCTAGGTCTGTTATGAGCCCTTATTTTTAAACATGTGGAAATGGGGACCCAGAGTGACTAAGTGACGTCCGTCCCCCGCAGGTGTGGCTCCGAAAGGCCCGGGCTTGGACCCCTGACGAGGTCACTCTGAAGCCCAGGTCCGGCCAGGAGGAAGCTGACTGTGTTTCTGCAGACTTGGCTTAGTTTAGGAAACCAGAACATTCTATTGCCGAGTGAATGGACTACTGTGCATTTGAAATGAACCTGATTATATTATTGCAAACCTCCTTGGTGGGCAATAGTGTTAGGGAAACAGAATAACACCTGTAAAAGCAAAGCATGAGGGGAGGGGGGATAAACAACAAGACTTCTCAACAGGCCAGTGAAGGTTTAAAGACTAGAAGAAGTATTTAAATGTTGTGATGGGCAAGAACTGAAGTGGGCATTTTTCTGTCCTGTGTTGGGCCCCATGGCAGAAGAACAGGCCTCTAGTGATCATCAGTGCTCTGGAGGACAGATGTGTATGCAGATGTGTATTTCTTCTGTCTTAAAAATCTGTCTTTAAGTGTTGCATACTACAGCAAATTCACCCAGAGGAATCTCAAGGGTTTTTTTGTTTTGTTTGTTTTTTAAATACTTTTTTTTATTATTATTTTAGAGAGGAAGGGAGACGCAGAGAGATGTAGAAACATCAATGATGAGAGAGAATCATTGATTGGCTGCCTCCTGCACGCCCCCTACTGGGAATCAAGCTGGGCAATCCTGGCATGTGCCCTGACCAGGAATCAACCATGACTTTGTGGTTCATAGGTCCATGCTCAACTACTGAGCCATGCCGGCCGGGCAGGAATCTCAAGTTTTAAAGAGCTTCAGACAGACCCAGTATCATTATGGTGATAATTCCTATATAACTCAGAATTTCCAAGATCCACCTGTTTCAAGCCATCTGTGATTATTAAAAGTCACCTGGCCCAGGAGTGACATTGGCTCCTTGACATTCATTGAGGTGAAGTTCCACTCCCGCCTGCCTTTGGAAGAGGCGCCTGGCGGCTGAGAAGACAGGAAGCCATGTTCGTACCCCACACATTTGTTTTGGGCAGCCTCAGTTCCAACACGCACGGGCCAGAACTGGTTATATTCACTTTAACCTACAGTGAGGACAATCTCTCTTGCAGGGGAAAGACAAGACACTAGGTCAGTCCAGTCAAGAAGCAAAAGAGGCCCGGCCGACGTGGCTCAGTGGTTGAGTATCAGCCTATGAACCAGGAGGTCACTGGTTTGATTCCTGGTCAGGACACATGCCCAGATTGCAGGCTTGATCCCCAGTGTGGGGTGTGCGGGAGGCAGCCGATCAGTGATTCTCTCTCATCATTGTTGCTTTTGTCTCTCTACCTTCCTCTCTGAAATCAATAAAAATATATTTTTAAAAAAAAGGAAACAAGAGATTCACAATGCAGTGGGAATTTTCTGCTGTTTTGATTTACATGATAATAACCTCTCCCCCCAGCCCCCACACTGGCTACTGTTGGACTTCAGCCCATGTTGTAAGAAGCCCACAGACTGGAGGACTTGCCTTGGCTGTGGGTTCGGAGCTCTCGGTCCGTGAAGCCTGCCCACTGACCCTCACGAGGCTACACCAGCCGTCTCTCACCACGTTGCTCACCAGGCCAATAAAGCACTTAAGTGAAGAATCAGATTTCGGCCACATGAACATGGGTGTGCCAGGCACCTCCTTCCTGTGGTGGCCACACGTCATACTGACGTGTGTTTACAAGCACTGTCTTTACGGAGCCCCCTCCCAAAGTGAAGCCCTGGAATTCCATTGGCTGTCATGGGAAACGCTGTGGTTTCTCCTCTAGAGGGCGCTTCACTCGGACGCTGTCTCCTGCCGCACCACTGGAGAGCAGGAGAAATGGGCTCCTTTGAGATACCTGACCTGAAAGGACAAAGCCAGGAGATCTGTCAGAGTTTTACAATATTTTCGTAGTGATTTTAGGGCATCACTTTCCTCTGTGCCGTGGCTATGGGCAAGGCCAGTGTTTGTTATTCACAAGTGCTGGGCTTGGGCGTTCGCTGGGTCTCCGTGAACGGATGGTACTCTGTCCATCTTTATAGATTAGTTTCCTTTGAAAACAGTATTAAATGGGGTTTGGGAATTGCAGTACATCTAACAATGGTGTCTCTTGCATACTTTTTTTTTTTTAATCCTAGAAGCAAGGGTTTTTAAAAATAGAACTTGTACAAGCTACTGCTTCGTCTTTGAACGTGGGCGTTCATGAAGTACCAGTGAGAACAGGTGAGGAGTCACTCCTTCTCCCCAGAAGACACAGGTCTGCAGACCACTCCTGATTTCTCCACAGAGGCCCAGGTCTGAGCCCCCAGATCCGTGCACAGTCGCACGCTCGACACTTGTAGTTCTCAAACCTGCGGCCTCAGGACCCCTTCACTGTCCTAAACACTGAAGCGCTTAAAAGAGCTTTTGTTTCTGAGCATTATATCTGTCAATATTTATCATGTTAATTAAAACAAAATTTTGAAAGTTATATAATTTAAAATAGGAATAATAAACCATCGATTATGTAACGTTATTCCATAAATAAGATGTTTTAGGAATAATATACTTTCCAAAAGAAAATCGTGAGGAGTGTCATGTGCATTTTTTCGAAGCTCTTTGCTGTCCGGTTTAATAAAAGACAGCTAGTTGTCCTGTCTTCTGGCGCTTCCTTTAATCTGTTGTGATATGTTGTTTTGGTGAAAGTGTCTGAGGAAACTGTCTGCTGATACAGTTAGTTTGTTAGAAACGGGAGGAGTTTTTGGCTAGCCGTTTCAGGCCACTGTGCATGTTCTTGGAGGCGGCTAAAGCTCAGAATGCAGTGCGGATCCGAAACCGTGTCACTAAATGTTCATTCTCTGCCGCATGGGAACCCCTAGAACAGCCTTGCACTTTGAATCCTCTTGCTCATGCATCGGTCACCTCAGAGGTGTGTGTGACTGAGGTATGCAGAGTTCCAAAGGGTGACACTCTCATTCCGTCGTGTCCAGAAATCACATTTGTAGCACCACCACCCTTGTCGTAACGTCTGTCTCATTTGGAAGGTGTCCAGCTCATAGTGAGTCATACAGGTTTTGAAAATCCTCATTGTCATGGGAAAGCTCAAATTTTATCATTGGCCATAAATACTGTTTTCAAGAAAATGCTTGCCAAATACTCAACACTGAGTAATTGTAGTTAAAGTCTGACATGGTCGTTCTTTCAAGTAAAAAGGGGCTAGTTCAGCTCACAACTCACACAGCTGTGGAGATGCTTCTCTGCAAGGTAACCCTCAGCCTTCAGGACGCAGCCGGAACACTCTGGTGCTTTCCAGGTCCCCACCCAGGAAATTAAAAATTAAAAAGGCATGTACTCAAAGGTTGAAATTTTTTAAAAATCAACTTGGGGCGTGCCTTTTTATAAATTGATTTTAGAGAGAGAGAGAGAGAGAGGGGGGAGAGAGAGAGAGAGAGAGAGATTTGTAGTTCCACTTATTTATGCATTCATTGGTTGATCCTTGTATGTGCCCTGTCCAGGTATTGAACCCGCAAGCTTGGCATATTGGGATGATGCTCTAACCATCTGAGCTACCCTGCCAGGGCCCTGGGGGGTTCTTAAGAACATTTTGAAGTGAGACTGTTCTTGTTTGTTTGTACTTAAAGAGGGTTGCCATGAATACAGTAATGAGTAAAGTAGCCCAGTTTGGTTCCACTCGTGCTAAGGAGCCCGCAGGTTTAGCCACCATCACTTTTGCAAAGTCAGAGCAACTTTCAACACAGTGAATAAGGCAGACAGTGTCTTGGAATTGTTTTAAAAATAGTGTTTAACTTGTAACCCCCCCTCCACCCCCAAAGTGTTTCCAGGATCACAATTTGAGCACTGCTAAGGTGGATAATGTAAAGAGGAAAAACCAAATTAGATTAACCATGGTAAAAAAAAAAAAGCAAATGTCAGTATGTCCTAAGTTATCTAACTTAGACGAGATATTACATATGAATGGAAAATATTAAATTTCTCAACATTTATTATCAGGAAAACCTAATTGGAACTAAGATGTCCATTATTTTTTCCACCATTTAATTGTGAAAATGAAGTATCTTCATACTTTTTAGAAGTGTGTGTAAAATGGCGTGTTGTTGATTGCACCACCTGTGCGTAAGAGAGTAGACCTTCGGTGCATGTCTGCCTTTGAGATGCCAGTCCAGCCGTCCGTGCAGTTCAGTTCAGCTTTAATTCCTTGTTAACTGCCTTCGGTGCCCCTGTGAACACATCGGGCAAACCATCTTTCACCAGACAGCCACCGGTAACGTCCGGACGGGAGGCAGTGCGAATCGATGGAGTAAGAGTATTTTTAGGGACTGTTGATGGATTGCTGTATTCTGCGCTTAACTTGAAGTGCCAGATGCCCCAGAGCTGACTAAGATGAACTCGCCATTTACTGAGCACTGTATAGACTGTGGAGACACGCGCATCTCCCCTTGGTGGTTTTGGGGAGAACGCCTGCATTTTTTTAAGCAGCCTCCTGCGGTACTTCCGTGTGGACTCTGGGCCATCTCCTTGCAGAGCACAGTGTTATACAATTGACAGTCTCCCGGTCCCGGTGATGTGTAACTGTGAGGTTTTAGGACAGCCTTGGACAGCAGCCTGTCCATCAGTTCTCCATGTGGGGGGACCTGGTACACCCAGGCACTGATGACTGACCCTCCTGGTGGCAGCCCCACGGAGGTGGCAGCAAGCTGGAAGCTGTGGCTCTGGGCTCCTCTCACTTGCTAGCAGGTTTCTCTCACTGCAGCTCATTTGCATCTGGGACATCAATTAGCATGTTTGTTGAGGCTAATTGAATGAAACTCAATCATAGCTCTTAATTGCTTGACTATGTGAAAAGAAATCACATTAATGCAGCTAATTAAGTGTACGGCAATAGATGCAACATAATTAGGAGCGAAATGCAAAAAACAAGGGATGGCGAAGGTGCGGAGCCTGGGTGCGGGGGGACGCAGGACGGTGGCGGAGCCATCCGTGCGTCTGGACGGGTCCCTCTGCTCCAGCGCCTGCTCAGAAAAAATAATCCACATGATGAGCATGGACAACTTGAGAAGAAAAATGCAAATAGGTTTGCAATTACTACTTTTTCAAGCTGTTGAGGGGCAGGAGATGGCACCTCTGGGGGGCCTGGCTCTTGAGTGGGCCCCGGGGACTTGTTAAGTGCTGTTTAAAAGTACTTGGCTTTGAATTACCCTCATGCCTTGTTAAAGGGTTTTTTCCCCTTTTATCTTCGATCAGCATTTTCTACAAGGAACATGGAGAAGGAACATGCATTTGCATATCAAAATCGAGCTTGCTGTCTTTACTTTACCCAGGGAGTCCCTGCCTCAGACCCATCCAGCTGCACAGCCCACTTCAGAGGATGGGGGACAGGGTTTCGTGGTTGTAGCTTTAATTCCTCCAGTACCAGGCCCAGGAGAGATGAAAAAGATGAGTTTATTCTTTCAGAAACAGGAAGCTCAGTGTCATTCCTCGTGGGAGAAGCTAGAAGCCATGTTCTCGCGGCTCCCTCCCGCCACCTGTTTCCGGAGCTCCGCCTGGAGGGGCCTTTATGGTGTAGGACATGCCTTTAGTGCAGTTTTTAAAAACTGTGGTGACTTGAAATATAAAAATGGCCAAATTTATATTCCGATTTTCCCCCAGCTCGTTCTTGTAAAGTTTCAGCGCCTAAATAACTCAGGCAAGAGAACAGATCCCTGGCCCATGCTGGGCTCGAGACAGATGTGTTCCCTCGGCGCGTTCAAACCCAAGGAGTAGGCTCTGCGTAGATTTCTATAATAATTTTGAATAAAATGTCCTGGTTATTGTATGTTGAAACGTGCCCATTAAAAGAGCCCTGCTGAGGCTTAGTCACTCTCTGATTAGCCTCATTTTAGAGCCCATAAGCAATAAATGCTCAATTACACTCCTGTTATTGTATTTTAATTTGTTAAGAATTGGCATTAAAGAAGAAAGTTATAGCAAGTTGATATTTTTAAAGGAGTAACTATGCAAGAAGGAATTCATTATTAACAAGCCTTAACTTTGGTTTTGAAACTTGGCCTTGCCTGTTTTGGGCAGGTATTAATAGAAGTAAATGAAATAGGCTTAAGAATGACCTCTTTAATGACCTTGACTTATAGCCCTACACTAACCAAAGGTCACTTTCTCTGAGGTGCATTTTGTTCCCATCCTCAACACAGGGAGCTGGACCACGAGTCTGCTTACATTCCCTCCAGTCTGCCTGTCCTGCAGTCTGATTTAATGATAATAGCTTTCTTACATCTTTGGTCCACATCCTTTCAAACCCACAGCTTTTTTCATAGTCGGTTATATTTGGGGGAGTTTTCCAAGCATCTTGATCTCCATGTGAAGTTTTCAGTCTGTTCCCAGCTGGACACAGCCTCCCTTCCCCAAACCCACAACTGTCCTCCAGGGAGGCCATGGACGACCACCCCTCCTCACAAGTTTGCCCCGGGGACATTGGGGTGACCCTCCCTAAGCCCCCCTGGAGCTTAAGTGCACAACTTGGCCAGCCCAGGGAGGGTATGGCTGGTACCACTGAGGCAGGCCCAGCTCACTCCCCTCTGTTGGCCCCACTGGGGTGCAGCTTCTGACCCCTCCCCCATGTGTCTGTCCCACGGTCCTGTGGGTCCTGCCTCAGCACTAAGAGCTGCCATTGGAGGGCTGTCCCTAGGAACCTGATTGCTTCCACTAAACAAACCAGTGGGTTTTCCCCTTCATGGTCTAAAGGGAACCCACCAAGATCCTACAAGGACGGAGTCGTCGATCCCATTTCCTGCTTAATCTTAAATCCTGTGAAATGTTATTCACCCATGAGTGGTTCAGAATGTATCTCTTTCTGAGGAGTGCTATTGATTTCATAATATGTCTACAGAGACATGGGGCTCATTGCCCCCCAAAATGCAAGAAAGTGTCGATAACTCCTAATCTGCCCACAGGCCCCTCACCCTGGCTCTCAGTGGCCTTCTCCCCACTGCCCCCTCCAGGCAGCTTCAGTCTCATCGAGATGTTTAACGGCATTGCCCTCTGAGACAGAAAGGTCACTGCACAATAGTTCTGCTCCGTGGAATTGTGGGTAAATCGTCCAGGAGGGGCCCGGTTTTCCGTGTGCCGTCGCATAAGCAACAGTTCAAACAATATGACTTCATGTCCATGCTCATTTTCTACAGCTGGTTCTTGTCCCCTGTGATGGGCCCGTCTGCTTTGTCTCCTCATCTCTCCAGGATCTGGGTTAGCACAGGACTGGGAGGCAGAGCTCCGACTTCCGTATAACGGGGAGAGCCCTGTGCTAGGCAGAACAGGGCCTCCTTATTTTCGGAGCATGTGCCACAGGGAAAAGGGCTAGGATTACAGCTCATGACATACACTAGAACGTCTTATCCCAGTTGGTGGAAGGTCTGCTTTTTAATCTATCTTGGCTGTTTAACGTTTGAACAGGATTACATGCAGAACGTTCACGGGAAAGAGATCGACCTTCTGAGAACCACTGTGAAGGTCCCCGGGAAGAGGCCCCCCCGAGCCACGTCAGCCTGCGCACCCATCTCCAGCCCCAAAACCAACGGCCTGTCCAAGGACATGAGCAGTTTACACATCTCACCCAATTCAGGTAAGCTGAAGGCAGACACACCAGAGAAGGCGAGCGCTGGCCGCTGTCCGTGGTGCTGGCTGGGGACACCGCTGAGCTTGTGGGCTCGCTGAGGCGTTGGCCATGATGCTGCAGATTGAGGTCTAGAAGCCTCATCTCCTCCACCAGTGACCCCTCCCTCTCCCCCATGGGTTCTGTGACTGCGCATGGTGGCACTCGACGTCCCAGCTGCACAAGCCAGCCCACGAGGTTGTCCGGAGCCGGGTGGTTGCTAGTGCGATTGTGCACATGATTGAGGATTTAAGGGCCTTCGTAAAAACACGAATGAATTGTTAAAGGATCAAGGCTTCGTGTTAACTAACCCATAGGGACCAAGTATGTAAAAGGAAAAAGGCCGTGTGGAGCGAGATTTGAAGGAAACCCTTGGACCCATGGAGCATTGAAATGCCCTCAGGGTTATGTCATAACTGTTGTGTAATTCTTTGACACAGCGTTCGTTTTCTTTACTCTCCTTTGAGGAAGCGCCTTCTCAAAGTTAGATGTGCTGAGACCTACCTGGCAATTGCAAACCATTCAAATGCCATGGTTCCTTGTTGGTTAAGAGTCTTTGCAAACGGTGGCAATGTGGCTTTGAGCTTCCACAATTACTTGTCGGAGGAAAGGTATAGGGACTGGTCAAGCCCTCCCACTGAACTCAGAGTCCTGCAACACAGGGACCTCTCTGTGTCTTTCTCCATCAAAAAGCCCCTCTCTTCCCTCCAGCTAGTCTTCCCAGAATAAACTTCTGTTCTGTGGTGGTTTCTGCATGTGTCTCTGCTTCTTAAGGACGCTGCATGTCCCTCTCTACAATGTGAAATGCTTCGAAAGAGGAATGGTGTGCTGACCCCACAGTTTGGCATAAATAGCATCGGTTGGGGAAGCAGGATCATAAAAAGGAGCGAGAGTCTGGGGTCTATGAACCGGGGTTCTGCTGCTTGATGCCAAGGGGCATGGGGCAGGTAACTGTCCGTGCGTCACTACCACCTGAGGCCGACCTGGTCTGGCTTCTGTGCGGTCACTGATGCGGTGGCAGGTGAGGTCGCATGGAAGTGCCAAAAAACTCAGAAAGCACAGTACAGACGTCACTGTTACTACTCATCAAAAGAACCAGGGCCTTCTGCTCACGGAGACCTTGGTTCATTCCAGAAAGGGGGTTGTTTTGCCTGGTCTCTGTGACCTGCTGACCCTCCTTCCAAGACATAGGTGACATTTTTCCCTCTTCAGGATGGTGTGCTCACTCTATGGGATAAGAAGAGGGAAATGACGTGCCTGAGAAAACACTTTGTCTGTGCTGTCTTTGTTACTTTGTGTTTATTTAAAAATATTTATTGAGCACATGGTGTGTGCCAGGAATTGGATGTGATGTGGGAAATGAGTCCCTGAGCCCTAGAATGAGGATTAGTCACCTCATAACCAGCTGGTTTTCCTTCTCCTTCTAACCCATCTCATCACATCTGTCAGGATGGGTTATTCAAGTCAAGAAACATTGATAGAATTTTTAATGCTAAGCACAGTCCAGGACTCTGGGACACAGGAGAAGAGGTAAGCCCTGCCCTCAAGAATGGCACCCTTTGGTGGGGGAGAGACAAGTAGACAGGTAAATATAGCAGCTCATGGCGGGGGTGCACCCGGGGAGGGAGACCCAGTGATGGGGTGTGTGAGCAGGGCTGTGCTGGGAGTGAAGCGGGGGCGGGACTCCGCCAGGCACCGGGGAGGCAGTGTTGCTTGCATGAGATTTGGAGTCTGAACTTCTTTATCTTCAGATGTATGATCAGCTGCCGCTTGCATATGGAAAGTGTAATGTAGGGTAACAAATAGAAAATCCAAAATGCCACGTAACCTTTATCCTATCCCATGGAGTCGGGTATGTCATGGCCTCTGCCGAGGGAGGGAGTGTGGGTCCTCCTAAGGCCAGTGTTTCAGAGCCCAGTTCACTCTCTTTAAGACTCTTGCTGTGGACGAATGGGGGTGTAGGGGCACAGTTGAAATCCCTTTGCCATGGCTGCACCCTCAGTTTATTACTACTCATCCTTTTTAAAAAATATATATTTTTGTTGATTTCAGAGAGAAAGGGAAAGGTTGAGAGAAATGGAAACATCAATGATGAGAGAGAATCATTGATCGGCTGCCTCCTGCATGCCCCTTACTGGGGATCGAGCCCGCAACCCCAACATGTGCCCTTGACCAGAATCGATCCCCGGACCCTTTAGTCCTCAGACCAATGCTCTATCCACTGAGCCAAACCAGCTGACCCTGAGCCAGGTTAATCCCCACGCAGGAAGCCTGGCCGATTTCCCTCTTATTTGGCTCACAGGCAGGGACATGGAAGCGGGGGTGGGACATCTGCAGGAGCAGGTACGGCGTGAGGGGAGAAAGTGCCTCACAGTCATTCGTGGCAGTGAGAGACGTGGCTCATTCCTCTTAAGCGTGCAGGTGACGCCATCGGCTCGTGTCCAGGAAGAGTGAGTGACCCTTCATTCTATTGTTCAGAGGGTGTGCCCTCACATGAAAAATCCCAACACAGCAAATTTAATTAGAAGTAAATTGATGCTATTTTTATGGTAAGGGATGGACTCTTAGCAAAAAATAGGCATTAATTATTTTTGTTATTTTAGAACTATTTGCCACAGAACTGGCATGATATTTCCCCTTATCCTCACTCTCCACTCATTTGACTTCTGCTGTTCTGTTTTAGAGCTCTGAGTTAACTAGAAGTGTTTCTTTTTTGCTTTCTTTTTTTTCTTATTCATTTTTTTATCTCAGTGTTATTAGATCAGTGTTATGTACCTTTTTTCCAGTAACTTTTCCATTCACATAGACCCAACACATGCATGTACCCAAATCTTTGTGCATAACACTTATTATTGTCTTAAAAGTCCGTGTGTGGCTCTGGCCAGTTGCTCAGTGGTTAGAGCATAGGCCTGTACACCAGAGGGTCATGGGTTCGATTACTGGTCAAATGCACGTACCTGGGTTGCAAGTCCCATCCCCACCCTGGGTCAGGGCATGTGTGGGAGGCAACCAGTCAATGAGTCTCTCTCACATCCATGTTTCTCTCCTCCTCCTCCTCCTCCTCCCCCCTCCCTCCCACTCTCTCTAAAAATCAATGGAAAAAATAACCTCGGGTGAGGATTTAAAAAAAAAAGTCCATATGTGAAGTGACTCAGTCAATGGGTATAAGCATTTATAAGGCTCTTAATTCATATTTCCAAAGTAATTTCTAGAAAGGTTGCATATGCAGTGACCCTCCATCCATAAAGTGAGTGCCCATTTAACCCCCACACATTTGCTAATATTGCTATTTAAGTATCATTTTTAGACTCTCTGCTAATCTGATAAGCAATAAAAATACCCCATGCTTGGTGTATTTGGATTTCTTCAATAAGTAGTGAGGTTGAACATCTCACATGTTTGTTGGTCATACTTATTACTTACATTGTAGTTGTCTAGAGGTATCCCTTGCCCATTTTTGTACTGGGTGCTTGTTTTTCCTTATTGATATGTAAGAACTCTTGGTATAGTAAGGATATCAACACTTTATAATATTTCCCCAATTTCTTAGTTTTTTTATACCGCATGGTCTTATTTACATTTAGAGGTTCCCCCTTTTTAATATATAATCAAGCAATGTCTTTTACTTCTCTGGTTTCTACTTAGAAAGCCTTCAATCATCTTGAAATCAGAACATAATTCATATATGTGTATTTCTAAATTTTGTCATTGCAGTGTTTCTTTTTTTAGACACATTCAACTTTTTATTATAAAAGTTTTCCAACATACTGAAGAGTTGAAATAATAGTATAACGAATGACTATATACTTTCCAGATCCTTTAAAAAATTTTTAATCACTAATCCACCTTTAATTTGTTTGAGTCTAGTATATGTGATAGGACATCTAATTAAACTTAATTCAAATAGGTAACTAACTGTTCTTTCTCTCTTTGGTGAATGTTTCCCTTCCCTCTTTATTCTATTGGCCCCCTTTATTGTAAACTAACTCATTTAATTAAATGAGCTCTGTGTCTGCGCTCAAGAATGTATTCCATTGATCTGCTATTCCCACATTGTCTGACCTGATGCAGATTCACCACACTGGCTTTATCCTCCAATTTTACTTGGCTATTGTCATGCATTTGTTTTTTCCAATAAACTTCAGAATAACTTGAAACCCACTCCTTCCCCTTAAAAATAACCTCATGTGACTCCAATTGTCACTGCTTTTACCCTGTCAATTAATGGTGGAAAAACCTAATCTTGACCACAGTTTCCTATCATGGAACTCAATTATTTCCCATTTTATTCAGATTTATTTTCTGTCCCTTAGTAAAGTTAACACTTTTCTCATTTAGCTCCTGTATCTGTCTTGTTAATCCATTCTGTTAGTTTATAATTTTTGGTGAAATTAAAACTACTATCGTCAGAAAGATTTAAGAGATTAGTTATTGTATCCATAAAATGAAACAAACAAGAGGTTGAGCCGAAACCGGTTTGGCTCAGTGGATAGAGCTTCGGCCTGTGGACCGAAGGGTCCCGGGTTCGATTCCGGTCAAGGGCATGTGCCTGGGTTGCGGGCACATCCCCAGTTGGAGATGTGCAGGAGGCAGCTGATCGATGTTTCTCTCTCATCGATGTTTCTAACTCTCTATCTCTCTCCCTTCCTCTCTGTAAAAAACCAATAAAATATATTTTTAAAAACAAACAAACAAAAAAAAAAAGAGGTTGAAAAACCAAGGGGTTATTGAAAATTAAAGAAAAAAGATTGACTAGGTAAGTTAAATATTCTAAATAACATGGCTAACAACACTGTGGGGAATCTAAGATATAACAGAAGAAAATATGCTAGAGGTGAGGAGGACATGCTGGGGCCTTCCCGTCTGAGGAGTCGGGCACCGAGATGGATGGGGGAGGAGGCTCTGTAAACGTAGAGAACAAATGAGGTAGGAGAAGAGACAGGTTACCTACAAAGGAAGGGAACGATGGAATCTTCACCTCTAACAACACTACTGCGAGATAATGGAAGAGTTCCCTTCTAAGGATCAATAACTTTGAACCTGGAAGCCTATGCAATGGCAAACTATTATCAATCAAGTGTGAAAGTAGAAAAAAAGACTTTCAAAAATTTTTTTTATCTTTATTGAAAGTATTTCAGATATCCCCTTTTTTTTCCTCATTGACCCTCCCGCCACCCTCCCCCCCCCCCTGGGGGGGGGCCTTCAACATGCTGTTGTCTATTCATGGGTTATTATGCACATATGCATGTAAGTTCTTTGGTTAATCTCCTCCTCCCCTCCCTCCCCCTACTTGTTAGATGACAGAGATATAGAACACTTTCCTCTTGGTGGCTTTTTTGGAAAAAATTACTTCAGCATCTACTCCAGAGGAAAAAAAAAGAAGAAAAAGAAAAGGAGAAGAAGAATCCAAAAGATATTTATTTATTTGGGACTGTTGAATTTCCCTTCTCCATCTCGTCTTCCCCTTTCTCCAAGCTCACTCATTCAGAAAGACCATGTAGTATCTGCTGTTTCCGTTCCTCAGGCTCAGAACTGACAGTGCCTTTCTAATGGGAATCAATCCGAAGTCCCATTTTAGAGAATCTGCCCACCTGTAACTTCAGGCACCCTTCCAGAGAAGGCAGTCACATGTCCGAGCAGTTTCTGACTGAGTTTTTGGCCGGCCACTCTGGCAGAACGATACCCTCATGTGACAATTATTTTGACATTTAAGTAGAGAGCAGGAAAACACAGCAGCCTCAGGAGTCAGAAAAACTACATTGAATCCCACACCCCATCTTGGGGCCTTGTGCAGTTGTCTCTCTGCACCAGCTTCCTCATCTTTAAAATGGGAAGATGGCACCACGTCTGTTCCGGGAGGACCACACACCGGTGCCTCTCCAAAGCTGGGCCAAGGTGAGTGAGTGTCCAGAGCTGCATCAGGCGTCCATCACAGCAGGGGTGCTCGTCGTTAATGAAGAAGAGGAAGGAGGACAGCAGAGCAGTTGTTTTTGAATTAATTTTTTAAATGCCGTAACGTCTATGTATAAAGCCTTTGTGTAGACACAAAGGGTTAGACTTAAAACCTGTGCCCCCCGCAGACAGCATTCCCCTGGGATGGCAGCGACCCGGGCAGGCAGGAGCAATGTCCTTGCGGCTTTCCCAGGTCTCCACGAGGTCCTGTGCTCCAGGTCTGTGCGTCCCCTCATCTCTGTTCCCGCATCCTGATGGTGACATTGCGTTCCTAGCTGACAGATACCTCCTTGTCCCTAAAGTGGGTCTTTGTTGGCTGTTTGCAACGGTGACTGTGTGTTTATCCTAACCAGATGGACGCTTTGTCACAGGAAACCTTTCCTCCTTCCCCACCTCTCCCCACTTCAGGCCCCCAGTGGTTTCAGAAGGGTACAGCCTTCAGGAGGCCGAGGCTGCGTTTGCAGGGGTGGGGGCGGGATCTCGATGTGTTTTGAGTATTGAACTGCCGTTGACATCTAAAGTCTCAACCATGCTGTTTTCCTCCACACTTCAGTAATCAGGACATCCAGCAAACCCATAAAAAACCAAACTAATAGCATGAATATTCAGTGACCTAGAATACTAATTATTGTCATGAATATTAATGCGCTCGGACTTGCTTTTTCCTCTCCTCTTTCTCTCCCGTCCTCTTTCTCCCTCTCTCCCTCTCTCTTTTTTTCCACTTAGCCGGCTCTAAAGATGGGTCATAATGAGAGCATTTAAGAGGGAGCGCGCTCTCCGCCGTGACAGGGACTGGGTAATAAGGAGAGCTTGATTAACGCGGTGCACTTGGGGGAGAGATGAGAGGCTTCACGTGGGCCTGTTCGGGGGAGGCGATGAGGCACCGGCGGCTCTGTTGCTGCTCCCAGAGATTAATGAGGCCTAAGAGTGCATTAGGAACAGTGACAAAGGTTTCATCTAATGGGCTCAGTCATTTTTCCTTTGAGTGACAGACGCACAGAAGTAATTGGCTGTGCAGAATGGCAGCTCATTGGCGGTACTTAAGGATACATTATCCCCGTTGTGTGGCCCGCAGAGGCTGTTTATCAAAACTGCTCACACTGCAGACGCCGCGTCGCTAAGCTGCTGTTACAGTGGTAATAGCTATTAAAAAAAAAAAAATAACGCAACATCCAAACCCGATCTGTGGTTGTCTCAGAAACAAAGTTTTTCTTTGTTTAGTTTCAAATGGTCTAGAAAACATTTTAATAACTCCGGAGTCTGTTCCGTGTACCGATGGGCTGTGCACGTCCCCGTGTGTCTCCTCCTGGTTTGTGGAGTCCCATGCCTCTCGCTCGTTAGAACCTCAGAACCTGGCCCCTCGCCCTGTTTCTGCCCGGCCCCCTACCCCGTTTCTGCCCGGCCCCCGTTAATTTCCCACACTGGGGACTTTGTTTACAACATTGAATCCTCTGATGTATAAAGCGGGTGTGTTTGCTAAATGCTTTTCTAGCAGCTTGGTGGCACGCTTGCAAAGGAAAGCCTTCCTGGTGGTGAATTATTTGGCTGCAAAATAATCCAAAAATCAGTATCATATGATGATAATCTGCTTTCATAAACCAGGTTTTATTGGAGTGGGTGTCAGTGGCTATTTAAAAAGTTTTTATTTTGGGCGGAGCAAATAAATGTTTTGTGAGGTTTCTCTTGGACTGAAATTTCAGGAAGTTGGGTTCATCTGAAATTCAGCTGCAGAGTTGCAGCGTCTTCAGCTTTTACGACAAATGCAGTCTTACGGTCAGCTATTTCTGCTGCTACATCTCTCCCACTGAGATGTAGGCAAATTTGTTTTATATTGTTCCCATCGTTAAATGGTAAGCTCTTTGAGGCATAGACCATTATTTCTCTTTCTTTGTTATCCTCTCCCAGTTTTGTGACCCAGCAATTATTTTTTAATTAAGTGAATATTTGTCTCCAGTTCGACGTAAGTGATAAAACTGAGGATGAGTGCCGTTTGCCTTCTTTCAGACAGCAGCCCCTCCCTCCGCTGCACCTTCTCTGGTCAGGATCACCAGGACACAGTGACAGCACAAGTCAAAATCACACTGTCCAGTTTAAGGAAACTCTAAATGGAGTGTTCTTTGCTGTAAGAACTGACAAGAGCAACTAGATCCTTAGTGATTTCAATTAAATGCATAAGAAGGATGTTAGATACTGAGCTGTATGCATCTCTATGGGAACAGAGTCCCTTTACGTAAGTGAAAATTGCTTCAGAAACTTTTTTTTCCCTTTCAAAAAATGTATGTTTGGCCCTGAATGTATGTTTGGCTCTGCTAAGTGGTTAGAGCATTGGCCCAGAGGGTTTGATTCCCGGTCAAGGGCATGTCCCTGGGTTTCGGGTTCGCTTCCTGCCCCCCTTGTTGAGGCGTGTGTAGGAAGCAGTCAATGTGTGTCTCTCACATCGATGTTTCACTCACTCACTCTCTCGCGCGTTCTCTCTCTCCCCTTCCCTCCTCCCCTCCCATTCTCTCTGAAAAAGCAATGGTAAAAATTCTCAGGTAAGGATTAACACACACAAAAAAATAGTATGTTTGGTGAAGAAATAGTGTTTCAGGTGTTGGCATCATGTTTCATGGGCAGCGTGGGAAGAGCAGCCACAGGAGAGGTGGGCGCTGAGATGGGTCTCTGGGAATAGTCCCAGCCGCCTCAGGGAGGTTTCCGACCGCTGGCCGGGCCTCGGCTGGAACCTGGGCCTTGGGAAAGTCCTTCTGCATGGAGTCAAGTCTGTGATCGGTCTGCTTGCTTCACTCCCATACCCACATCAGTAGGAGAATTGATGGAGGAGAGCAGTCGTGGCATTCTGCTATCGCAGGCTTTGTGCCCAGTGCTTTGCCATTACCCGCCCACAGAGGAAGTCCGTCTTTCTGGGGGACAGCTAGTGAGAGCTCACACCCCAGCGCATCCCGACCCGCACACATGAAGCCCGCCTTCACGTCCTCAGTATGGACACAGGCGTTCCTCGGTGCTCTCGCCCTACATGATTTCTGTACCTGCTCCCAAGAGATGATTCCATAAGGTTTGGGAGAGAGAAGTTGAAGTGAGCTCTTGGGAGGGAGGAGTCCTGTGACCACCTTGGCTTCCTCCCTCAAAGGGATTAGATAATTCAGTAGGAGCCAACAAAGCTCCCCTCAAAACAGTGCAGTCAAATAAAAATGAATTTTGTGCAAAACACACCTATTGCATTTATCATAATAAAGGACGGATGGTGTTTTAAAGATAAAATCGTGCATGGCAAAACTAAACAATTGAATTGATTTGTTGGGGGTATATAACCAAATAAGAATCTAGAGCAGTGGTTCCCAAACTTATTTGGCCTACCGCCCCCTTTCCAGAAAAAATATTACTCAGCCCCTAGAAATTAATTTTTTTTAAATTTTAATAGCAGTTACTCATCGCCCCCAAATGCACCTGTGGCCATCACCGCCCCCCTGGATCGCTGCAGCGCCCACTTTGGGAATCACTGATCTAGAGTACAAGATCTGGGCTCCTTGGACTTTGTTCTATAAGACATTATTACTTGAATGCCATAATCGTGTTTTATTGCTTAAAAGAAAATCCTTAGTTTTATCCTCCTTTTGTGTCATGTTGTCATACCTTATTATTACTGTATTGCACACAAATTCATTCTTGCAACCCAATACCAAGAAATGGATTGTACCTAAGTACTCAGGCGTGTTGCTGAGCTGACCCTGTACCATAGATGTTCAGAAATGCCACTGGGTGACGAATGTTTGGGCTCCACAAAGTGAGGATGACTACAGCACTAAAACACAGACGTGAGGCAAACAACACGAGCAGCGTACACACGGAGAAACACCTTCACGAGAAAAACATACATAAAACAGACTTCTTAGATTGTAAAGTCAAAGAAAATTAGCAACACCACCCTTTTAAACTTTTACTAAAAAATAGACTAAAGAGAAAAGGAAAACTCACTGTTGGTAAAATTAAAAACCATGAATACCTGCAGAGCCTTTGCAGTTTACAGGGTAGTTTATGTAATTGAAGCCTTACACCAACTACATGGGCATATTATTATCACCACTTCATTGTTGTTATTTTCCATTTTACAAATTATGAACTGAACTGTTTTTCAGATGCCAAGTTCCATCTTTTTTAGTCCACTGGGCATTAAGAAAATTAATTAGAAACATATATCATGAGTCAGAAAGATGCTAATGCTGTTTGACCCAATAATAACTCTTCTGGGATTCTATCCTAAGAAAAATATCTGAAAGTAGAAGATGTCCTTTGCAGTATTGTTTATAATAACGAGGGACTGGGAACAACCAAAATTATCCAGAAGTAAAAAACCAGTAATATGAATTATCTACATGTAATCAGTAAGATGTTATATACTATTTAAAATGATTATGACGATAATGGAACAACGTGGAAAATGGAAGGAAATGGAAAATATCAAAGAAGTATAATGTAGCCCTTGCCGGTGGGCTCAGTGGTTAGAGCGTTGGCCCATGCACCAGAGGGTCTCAGGCAAGGGCACATACCTGGACTGCAGGTTGGATAGCTGGCCCTGGTTGGGGTGGGTGCTGGAGGCAACTAATCAATGTGTCTCTCAAACATCAGTGTTTCTCTCTGCCTCCTCCCTTCCTACCTCTCTAAAAAAATTTTTTTTAATTTTTAAAAGAAGTATAATATAAAATCACATCTTTTCCATAGTCATAAGAAAAATGAATGCTATGTTTAATATAGAGACAACCTATTAGATGAAATTTTTGTAGACTTCTATCTCATTACTTTTATATCTGTATCATTTTGTAAGAGAATCTTTAAGAAATTTATATGACAAAAGACTCCCATTTTTCCCCTTTGGCATCATAATTAGAATAGGGAGAAGTCAGAATAAAAGAACTATTTCCACGTTTCAAGAAATAACAGTGCACTGTCTAGTTCCAGGATTTTAATTCTGAGCCTGTCCGCCGTATTGTATTTGGTAGTAATTACATTTCCCCTTACAACTGCGTCTGGAATCTGTACATCCCTTTTTTCTCTGGTAAACATGCTGTGGAAATGTTTTACCAAAAAAAATGCATTGTAGTCTGAGAAACACAAGGTTTCTACTTCAGTAGATGTGTTGAAGGGCACTTTTACAAAACAAGTACCACATAAGGCAGAGTCCTGGACGCCTACGTCTTTAAGAAAGATATTGAATGTGTCCTGGGAGACAGTCTTCTTGGCCTGGAGTCCTGGTGGCCAGGAGGGAGGCCGATTTCCAGGGCAAACAGTGAGGCTAGTAGGCCCTGCTCAGGGCACTTAATTCATTTGGATCTCACTTTTTATGGTAGTGTTGTGAATTATATTCTTTTTGGGGTCATAATTAGAGGATGGGACAGATGGTGAAGGCTTAGTTAGAAGTAATATCGCCGTTAGAAAGATCTGCGCCATCCAGTCCTGATTCCGGCAAACCTGGTTTCCTGGTTGTGTGCAGAGCAGGGCGTGGTGCGAATGTAGGTTTGCAAGCTAACCTCACACTCTGAGCTTGTACAACATTGGAAGCTACGTGGGACGGGAATGGACCTACAAAAGCAGTCATCTCCGTGTGTTCCTAAGGGTTCGGCCTCCGAGGGGAGAAGGGAGTGTCTGTCCATCATAGTCCTGTAATTATGATTTTTTAAATTAAAGCTCCACCGTGGAAATAAATGCTTGTTTTACACTCACCTGCTCTTGCAGTCCTCAGTGGGTTTTTCTCCCCGAGTATCTCAATGTACGTGAACTTCAGTATCACCTGTCGCTGAGAGTCACTGATCTTTTTCAGGCAATAAGTCAAATGCCAGGTATTGTTTCCTAGTTCAAGGTCATGTCTGGTTTGTGAAGATGGACCCAAATCAGACGGGGCATTAAGCAAAGTGTTGTATTTTAAAAGAAATGATTGTTGATGAGCCTTTACTTGAATGCTGTGAAAGGCCTATTTCAGAGTCTTTTTTTTTTTTTTTTAAGTCAGAACAGGCTATTTTTAATATAATAATCCTATCGCTTAAAAGAGGAACACTGGCTTTGATGTCATTTGGTGGATGAAAACATTCTTGCTCAATAGAAAACCAGCATCTTCTTCATGCTCCTTTGAGATCAGTTCAGGCAACACACTGATGTGCATTCAGATATAAATGCCGTATTCACTTTGAAATGCAAATTGTTTAAAGAAAAATAGCATATGGTGGAGGTAAGTACCTTTTCAAATCAACTCGTACACTTCAGGGCTACGCGGAAAGCTAAAATTATTCTTTGGGAAGAATCTGGGGCTTTTGACAGAAGGAAGCGGCTAATCAGGGCGGCCCAGTGCGCACACGCACGCCCACATCAAGGGGATGGCCCTGGGCCGGGATTAGCATGGTAATTGGGCTGCCCCCTGCGAATCCGGCCAGCAGCCCCAGCTCCATGGGGTATCTGAGGAGACACTGTTGCTGAGCTCAGGAATGGGCCAGGAAGTCGGCCTGTGTATCATAGTAACACAGATCGATTGGGGGCGTTGTGGGGGGGAATATTGAGACAATACCAAAGAGGGCCCCTTGTGATCTGCTTCCTGTGGACACCAGTGTCTCACACTTTGTAGGGCTGGGCTATTCTTGGGAGAAACTGTCTCCGCCCGACCTGACTCCACGTCTCATACTTCCTGACCTAACCTCTGAATCCACAAGCCATTCAGATGATCTTGTGGTGTTTTGTTTTGTTTCTTTGGGGGGGGGCGGGGAATGTTATTGATATACTGTACACAAAGAAAGTGAAAAATCCTAAGTTATAGCTAAGTAAGTATACAGGTGACCAGCACACAGATCAGAAAGCAGCAGGTGGCCAGCTGCTCAGGAAGCCCCTGTGGACCACCTCCTGCCACTGCCCACACCTCCCCCCAAACACACACACTCGAGGGTGATGGCCATCTGATCTCTCACTCTACAGATGAGTTTTGCTTGCTGATCTGGAACCATTGGATGGGAGCATAGCAGGTGGTGCTCTCTTATTTGTCTTCTTTTGCTCCGAATCCTCTCTGTGGTCCTTTGTGGCCCGTGTCATAGTTAGTCCATTCTTACTGGGTGTAACATTCCATCATATGGATACACTAAGAGGTATCGGTGGTGGATGGACATTTCAGCCTTTAAATACCACTGTGAACATTCTTGTACGTGTTCTCTGGTGGATGTGTTTATGCATGTCTGTATGGTTTTAGTTTGAAGGATATGAAATAAAAAGAGGAATCTTGAGTCCTGGCCCAATGGCTCAGTTTGTTGGAGCGTCGTCCCTTACACCAAAAAGCTTGCTGGCTTAATTCACATACCTAGGTTGCAGATTTGATCCCTGGTCAGGGCATATATGGGAGGCAGCTGACCAATCTTTCTCTCTCTCATTGATGTCTCTCTGTCTTTGTCTCTCTGTCTCTCTCTCCCTCCCTTCCTCCTCCACTTTAAAATACATCCTCAGGTGAGGGTGAATAAATAAATGCATAAATAAATAAAAACAAGACTCTTGAGAGAGAAACATGGGCTGTTCTGTGAAGGCCTTCCATCAGTTGAGTCAGCTAGGAGAGCAGTGGGGTTGTCCTGGGGTAATGTAGCGTCCCCTCTTTCCATACTGTTCTGTATAGGGCGGGCCAATTCCAAAGTCTAGAGGGATCCACGAGTCTTTCCTGAGCCGTCCAGCAGGCTTGATTCCCTGCCGCTCACACCTTTCACAGCTCCTGTGGTCCTCACCTGGCATTTTGGCCACATGCAGACTTGTCTGGTACTTTCCGCTGGACTAGATGTAGCTTCCGTAAGGACGGGACTCTGTCTCCTTCATTGTGCCCATCCAGCAGGGGTTCAACGAGGTGAGACAAGGGAGTCCAGGAGGTCACTGTGAGGGGTGGCAGGTACAGTGAGGTCTGACTTAGCCTCCTTGCAGGGGAGCTGCCTGCCTGCCAGTTTCTGGGACTCTGGGACTCCTGGGTAAGGACAGGTGACAGTTCCTTGCAGCAGTAGCAGTGGCCAGAACACCCACATTGCCATGTTCCCCCAGGGGTGACGTCGGCACACTCAGCAGTTACTTCGCAGGAGAGGAGAGGACCTGCGGTCAGGAAACCTTGCTCTTTATAGTGGGACACGATCGGCATCGACTCGGGCCAGGCTGTTCCCAGCTTCCAGTCCTACCCGTGTTTTGGTCTGTACTTGTGATGCTAGTGTGGCTGGATAGCAAGAGCTCAGGTCTTTTGTTAAACGCATTTCTCACTAACCAGGGGTCAGAATTCCATTTAACTGGTCGATTTGAAGCTTCCTGTCTTTATTGACTGTTGATGGCCACGTGGGTTCTAGACCCCCAGCTGTTCCGCCTTGCCCAGCATGGTGGCCGCCTGCAGCACAGGGAGAGCCTGGCAGCCTTTAGAACCGCGTTTAGGCGCCTCTGTGTTCAGGTGGTCTTGATCTTGAGACCTTTCACTCTCAGGAAGTCGGGCAAGTCGTGGGCCTCTTTCACCAATGGGAACTCCAGCTCCTCCGCTTAGCTAATAACTGTTCATGGGCAATGACTTCCCACTCAAGGAACATGGTAGCCCTAGAGAGCTTACAGAATACAGTGGGGCCTTGACTTACGAGTGTCCCGACTAACGAGTTTTTTGAGATACCAGCTGTCTCTCAGCCGATTTTTTGCATTGAGTTGATAGAGTAATTTGAGTTAACGAGCTCCTTAACGAGCTCTGTCTCGGAACGAATTAAACTCATAAGTCAAGGCCCCACTGTAACGTGGTTTTAGATGTAGCATCTCCCTTCTGTGCTCAGAAGTGAAAACTCCCTAGGTGGTATATACAGGTCAGCATTGCCACATGCATCTAGATTTAAAAAACGAACTGAGGGCAGTGTTACCTGACCAGGTAATTAGTAACCTTCATTCAGGAACAAAAATGAAATTACCCATGAGTCTTTGCTGGGCGCACGCACGTGTGTGTGTGTGTGTGTGTGTGTGTAAAAATAAGCATCAGAAATTCTGACATAAAATACTACAATTAGATTTTAAATCTGTATAGTTTTTAAAATATTCACATGCCTGGCCATTGTGGCTCAGTGGTTGAATGTCAACCTATGAAGCAGGAGGTCAGGGTTCGATTCCCAGACAGGGCACATGCCCGGGTTGCAGGCTTGATCCCCAGTGTGGAGTGTGCAGGAGGCAGCTGCTCTGTGATTCTCCCTCATCGTTGATGTTTCTATCTCTCTCTCCCTCTCCCTCTCTGAAATCAATAAAAATCTATTTAAGAAAAATTAAAATATTCACGAAACATTGGGGGTAGTTGGTTAAAATATTCACGAAACATTGGGGGTAGTTGATTTGACTGATGGATTTCTCACGTTGGTAGAAATGCCTCAAAGTGTGCCTGCTGGCCCACGACTGCCTCCCTGGGTGGGGTGCTGCCCGGGGCCTCCCTGGGCCAGCACGACTGCTTCACCTCATCACGCGCCCCTCTATGGATCACTGGTTTCCCTCCAATTTAAAACATGTCTCTATGTATTTACATTTACAGACAAGTACCTGGTTGTGTGTCTCCAAACTGTATATTTAAGGCAGAAACTATTTCTTTCCCCTTATACTTTTCTATTTTCAGTTAAACAGTTATATTTCTGTATCATTACAGTGGCTTAGCGGTGGGTGACAGTCGGAGCTCAGGGGCTGGCTTAGCAGTGGGTCCCGGCTTGTGTGTACCCTCTCATTGTTGTTTTCCCAGTTCTCTTCGCTGCCTTTTCATTTAACTCTCATCCACCCTAACAATGTTAGCAGTGTCCTGACGCCTTGGTCTGCGAGGAAGTCTGTGGAAATGGAAGGGGGTCTGGGGGCCCCAGGAGGGGTTTGGGAGGAGCCTCAACCCGAAATCAGCTCTGCTTAGTGGGTGTGGGGATCAGCACCCCCCAGGGGAAGAGAAGGCCCAAACCACACCCTTTCGTTCAGGAGGTTTTGTTGTTTTTTCAAAACAATTTAAAACTTAATTGGTTCTAAAGTAAAACAGTTGGAGGATGGGCGTGGGCACACAGTGCAATATCCAGGTCTTGTATCATAGAAATGTACACTTGAAACCTATATGATCCCATTAACCAATGTCACCCCAATAAATCTAATAAAAATATTTTTTAAAAATAAAACAATTGGAGGAAAGTGTAAAAAAGAAACCTAATCCCTTTGAAGCTCTGCACATAGAGCTAACAAGCTCACTAGCAGCAAGGTGTGGTCGGCGGGGTGGTAGAGAACGGCATGGAACCTAAAAGTAGGGTCACCAGAAAGTGATTGATTTTGACGTTGAGCAACTAATGCAAATCCCTAAGTTACAATGGAATCTTTCTCATCACCCTCCATGTGCGCCATGGAGCGGCTAAGGTTGTTTTTCCTCCGACTCGTCTTTTCAAGGTCAAGGGTAAACTTGCCTGGTTTCCTTGCACATGCATCCAGGAACTTTGGTTTGTGTGGATTGTCAAGTATATCTTCACTGTGGACACAATTCTCTGGCACCAAAACTGACTCCCGTTTGGCGGTCATTATCACACGGCAGCTCCTGTAGGGCCCTCCCTGCTGGCTTTTTCCTAAAGAGTGTCTCCTGTCTGCACCTGGGCTCCATCTAGAGACGGTTGTTGTGCCGGGTGTCTTTGTGTGGGATTGTTCCGGGCGCAGTCATCTGAGGCATTAGCCCCTCATCATGCTTTGCCAAGCACCCAAGACTCACTGCACCCTCTCGTTCCTCTGAATATTATTTTGTGTGAAGCTTCCACCTCCGCGTAAGCAGGACGACAGCTCTCCCGTTGCCAGGGCCCACTGTGCGCAGGTGCGTAGGCCCCTTAGACTAACTGGAGCTGGCTTCTGGGGTCTGCAGTCCACAGCGTGTTCACCCGACTTGTTTATTCCTAGGGAATGTCACTAGTGCATCTGGGTCTCAGATGGCCAGCGGCATCAGCCTGGGCTCCTTCAACAGCCGACCGGACGGCATGCAGCAGCGGTCCTACTCTGTCTCCAGTGCCGACCAGTGGAGTGAGGCTACGGTCATTGCAAACTCGGCCATCAGCAGTGGTAAGAGAGGACGCGGCCCCACGGACCCGCGGCCACCTCACGGCCCTCGGTTGTAGGCCAGGGGCTGGACTCGGCGCCCTGAGCTCTCCGCATTCCCCTCTGTAGCAGCACGTGGGGCAACGTGTCGGCCCCGCACATACAGTCTTCCTTGATGGGCTGTGTCGCCCATGTCAGCTCATTTGTTCCTCTTTGATTCAGGGAGGTGTAACTGTTCATATCCACTTGACAGATTGGGAAACTGAGGCCGCAGGCAGACAGGGCAAGCAGCTTACTGAGGCTCACGTGACGGCAGAGCTGAGAGATAACGGCAGACTTCATGCCCTGGATCTCACTTTCTGCACTCGGCTCCCTCCATCAGTGCTCCTTTTGTATTGTTTAGGGGGGTTTCCATCAAAGGAAAATGCACAAGTCATTCTCCAATATTCCCGGTATATCCTGGAAATCTTGGAGGGTCTCCCCCTTTTCTGTGGGCCCAGCTATTTGGGAAACACATGCACTGCCCTGATGGGTGTGCGCCAATCAAGTCCTGCAGCGTCGGGCTGCTGGCTTCCTGCATCCGCTCTGCCTATTGGCGTTTTGCCTGTGGCCTGCTCACTGGTGTTTAAGGAATTCCCACCGTTGTATGTCATCTATCAGACAGGGCTTTCGAGTAATTTTAGCATAATTTGTTCTAATTAAAAGATTCAGCGTCAGGTCTTCCCTGTAGACCCACCAGCTGCTGCTGCAGGTAAACACCATCCATATTCTGGTGACTCCACACCAGGCCTTAAAGGAAGACGTCCCCGGACCCAGGAGGAGGACATGGGGAGTCCGTAAAGGCCGCTCCCAGGAGGCTGAGGAAAGGAGGGCCTGGACAGGCGGTGGCTTGGTGTTGGAGTGGAACGTCCCCGAGCCAGCACCCAGCTCTGGTGCTGCGGGAGAGGACAGGGGTGGCCTTCGCCCTGTGAAGGGACTCTTCCAAGCTCTCTGCTTTCGTCTGAGGTCATGACTGTCCCTTGAGAGCCCTGATGCGCAGGATCCTCCTCATTGTAAATGACTCCCTTGTGATGGGGCACCTTGCATTCCCAGCCATCACCTGCCCGAGAGGCCTGGGGGCCTTCCTGTGTCACACATCAGCGCCACTGTCATTGCCCCACCTGCTGCCCAGGAGGCCTCGGGAGGTCCCTCACCTCCGTGAGCCTCTGCATTCACACCTGCTGCCTGGGGGTCCTTCCCCCGCTTTGCGTTGTTGCGAGGTGCGCAGCACAACACCTGTTTGCGTCTTCCGTACTGAGCATCTTCTATTGTTATAGGCGTTACTTATCTTAAAAGGAGCAGGAAGTTCACGGATTTAATTATTGAATTATCAGATACTTTGAAAATGCATTGATTTTTTCATTTAGTGTTAGTATTACTAGCTGATTGGGGTTATTCTGTCGCCACCTTCCGTGGAGGTGGCTTCTACCTTGGAGGGTGGGAGGAACTCTTAATCCACATGTCCCCCCCAAGCCCCACCTTCTACAACACTGCCTGGTTGTAGAGGGACAGTTTTAGGTTCTGCCCCCTAGGTGCTGTGGGAATCACAGAAAAAAATCCAGAAATACCACAGAAGTCTTATTCTTACAGTTATTCCCCATTGGGAAGAAGGGAGGTTAGAAAAACAAATTTCTAAAAAAGGGCATCACCCCCAATCTTTGCCTTCCCTACATTCAGAATATTTTTATAGAAAAGATGTTGAAAGCAGCACATTAATCTAAAATCCAATCTATTTGGGCTTCCGCACAGTTCTTTCCTGGACAAAGGCTCACTGGCTTGCGTGCCTTGCCTTCATAGCTCTGTGCCTGGCTGCACCTGTGCGCCATGGGCTGTGCCACCAAACCCTGAAAAGACGCTATTTCCTGACCTTGGTGTGGTTGGAAGTTTCTTCCCACAGAAGTTGATCGCACACGTATTTATAAAACACCTGTAGGAGAGCAAGGTCACCTGTGTAAGAATGCTGTTTCTAATTTGCAGAGTGATCTCTCATATTAATGCCCTGGGGTCACCTTTCTTAATTCATGTAGTATGTTTGCTAAAGACTAGTTAGGCTCCCCAATGTTAGGGAGCAAGGAGATGAGAAACCCAAGTCTGTGTCTGGTACCAGCCTGCTGTGGGATGTGGATGGAGAACTTGAGAGAAAGCCTGTTGAAATGGTGCCGGTAGAGTTAATCAAGGAAAACTAACCAAAGAGCATCAAACTTGAGCGAAGCTTCAAGAACCAGGCGGGCTTTTTTGTGCAAAGCCACAGGAGGAAGTTATTATAAGCACTGAGGCAATTTGGACAAAGACTTGGAGCGGAGGCCCCAGGAGGTGGGAGAACCGAGGAGCTGCAGTAAAATGAGAGTGTGAGCCGGACAACAGCAGGAGAGCTGAGAGGAGCGGGGTGAGCAATGAGAGCCCCAAACACCGTCTTCTAACTGACAGCTGACATTTTAAATAGAAAAATCCAGTGATACCACAGTGGTAGTAATAGGAGCTAATATTTATTGAGGATTTCCTGTGGATGATGTCATTTGATCCTCAGGGAGTAGACACTGTGCAGGCTCCTTTCAGTATCACTTGTCCAAAGTCACACCCTCATAAGGGCAGGGATGCAAATTCAGGTGGCCTCTTTCCAGACCTCAGGGAGCAACACACGGTGTGCTTCCTAGACAGGCGGCAGCAGCGCCCCCTAGGGGACAGACTGGAAATGCAGGTTCTTAGGTCCCATCCAGACTGAATTTAAAATGGAGGGGCTCTCTGACCTGTGTGGGAACAAGCCCTCCGTGCACTGATGCTGCCTGCTAAGGTTTGAGAACCACCCTCTGAATCAGGGGTGGGGAACCTTTCTTCTGCCAGGGGCCATTTGGATATTTATAACATTATTTATGGGTCATACAGAATTACTGACTTAAAAATTAGCCTGCTCTATTTGGTCAAACAATTAATTAACTCACTCCTAGCGCCTTAGCAGGGCCAGACCAAATGATTTTGTGAGCCTTATATGGCACGCGGGCCGGACATTCCCCGCCCCTGCTCTAAATCCTGCTTTTCAAATGGTCATAGGCAGCCCCTGGAAGTTGGCTAGAAAAGCGGGGTCCCAGGCTCCCCCGAGATTTACTGGATCGGAACTGCATGTTACCAAGCCCCATAGGTGATCCCGGGACACCTGGGGGTTTGAGAAGCCCTGTCTGCCTGCGGTGAGGGCATCTAACGTCCTGGCCTCCTGGTGGCACCATCCCTACCTTCATGAGTCGCCAAGGGGCCAGACCTGAGCCATTGTTAATGAATGTCCAGGCACAGGATCTGACGAGCGACTTCAAGAAAACGCATTTATGAATGGACTGCAAGACCTCAACTCGGGCACCAACACTCCCTTCCGTGCTTGGAAAATAATCACAAAGACACAAGCAGGCTGCCGCGCTCTTCCTTTGTAGGTGGCAGTTGATACAAACCCCACCCTCCCTCTCTCTCTCTGTTTTTTTTTTTTTTTAAATCGTTTTTATCTTTTTCCCCTTAGTCTTCAGTTTGGATGTTGGAGTCATAAAAAGTCTACACTGTGCTAGCAGCAGGGACAGGAGAAGCTAAGCAGCTTTTGAATTCAAATGCCCATGAATCAGTGAATATGCTTTTATTGTAAAACATCATCATAATAACAACATTGGGATGCCATTTTCCTCTGCTCCGTGGTCCACCCTGAATTAAGACTTTGGCTCCAGAGAACTTTGCCAAGTCTTCCCCACTCAGGCTCAGGTACCCCGGGGGTCTGTCTTGTAAGCAGCTGTGAGCAGCTCCTAATGAGGGAGATCACTTTGTAGTGTGCGAAGCACAAAAGAGGAGGCTCTGGGTAAATGAAGGGGGGAAGAAAGGAAGAATCCGCCTGTGCGCTGGCGTGCCCCACTGCTTTACGACTATTGCTGTTGTGAGGCTTTGCATTTAAGTACCTGAGGTTTAAAATTAAATGTCTGATGTAATTTGGCGTTGCTAACATGAGACCTGCATCTGCCCTCCGAGAAAACCCAGACAGCTCCGTTCAGGGTTTCAAATTGGCGTCTGCGGGCTCGCAGGCAGCTCGGAGGACAGGGTCCCCCCTCAACCGAGCGCCGCGTGCTGCTCGGCGTAATTTTTTAAATGCAGAAACATATTCATCTTGGGCTTCTGCATTGAAAAAGGCTGTTCCCATAGTCCATGAAAAATTAATTTTTTTACATTTTTCCTCACTCTCCTAAGTGTTTGACAGAAGTAATTTTTGCAGCGAGAGGGAATAAAAACTGGTGGCTGTAAATTCCTGTCCTGGAACCCCTTGTGCAGATTCTTTATGGACCCAGAATTGATCTACATGTCAGAGCCTGTTGTGGTTCAAACTGTTTATCACCGTAATGGCCGGAGTGCGCCCGGGAACACCAACTTATAATCCCGGGTGAAAGAAATCGGTGTTTGCAGTCAATGAGGGGCAGCTGAGCTTTATTGATAGGTTCAGAGCAATTATCTCTGCAGCAGCTATTGGCTGAGGGTTTTCTTGAATCTTATTGGGAGCGTGTGATTTTTTTTTTTATTATTAATCACTTTTTCTAAAGGTGATTTTCTCTAGAAGCACTAGCCCAGAGTTAGCTTTGCTGTGTGTAGCAGGGTACCCCTGGAGTCATCTGTAGCACACCTGGCTGTCATAGCTCACTCCAAGGCAGTGGTTCTCAACCTTGGCTGCACATTAGAATCACCTGGGAATCTTTTTAAAATCATGATTTCCACAGGATGAGGCCCAGAAATCAGGATTTTAAAAAGATTCCCAGGTGATTCTAATGTGCAGCCAAGGTTGAGAACCACTGCTCCAAGGCAACACGCCAGTTAGATGCATCACACCTGCGCTGCGGCCCCATCCGGGCGGGACTCTGTGAGTACCAGCCTTGGCCCCAGGGCCTCAACTGTTGCTGTTGCCGTGGCAGCCAGGCATCCCCGCCTCTTGACTGGCAGGTTGTTCTGCTAGCCCCACCCCTCCGCCGATTGCTTCATTCCAACTGTTCATCTTCCACACTGACTGGCCATCACCGCCAATATATCGCATTGCTTCCAGTGACTCTCACGCAGCCCGCCTCCGCCTGGCCCTCGTCCAGCCTTGTCAGCATCAAGTATAAAACCGTATCCATCTCGCTCCTCTCCAGGGAAGATTGTGCGTGCTCACGCGCATTTCCTTCTGACCCTTTCATCTCGTGTCTTCCCGTCAGAATCTGTGGTTACCAGACAATGGTTTGTGACGCTGAAGCATTTGAGCTGTTGCTAACGTTGACATATTGTTTCCCACGCTGAGCATGCTTTTGTGTGGCTGTTTTAATGACAGGCTAGAAACACAGGTTTCCGCTTTGGCACTCACTGTTGTTTCTCCCTCCCCATGGAGCCAGCACGTGTTTCAGCTGTGGGTCCCCAGGCTGCTGTCAGTTCATCAGTTTTTGCTTTTACATTTGAGCACTTTTTCCCTCCTTGGATAGTATGCTGGCAATTTTAGGATGTGACCAGCAGGTGGTGGTAGTGTGACCCTCGCCAGGGGGCTTGCTATGTAGGAGGGTTTTAATGAGGGGAAAGAGGAACCCACCCACATGGACTGCCTTTGTTGTTATCTGACTCTGTGGCAGGAGCTCGGCTTCTAACTCTCATTTCCCTGAGAAGCATTATCCCTGTTGATCACTGAGGTACGAGGCTGAGAAACTTAAGACCACACTCCGAATGAGTAGTTAGAATTCAAACCCAGGTCTTTCTGATTTCAAAGTTTATCTTTTATGCTCTGCGTGAAAGAAATGAAGACTTAACATGAACACATTGTATTTTAAGAATTTGATTACCTTCTTGTAGGGCTTGCTTTTCAAGGAACTATAATATAGATAGGCATTTCCCTCGTCTCGCTTATCCTGAACTTTTCCTTTATCACCGTTCCCCCCAAATCTTGGCCGGCGCGTTCAGAACCCACTCCCTGGGGTTTGTCATCAACCTTCCGCTTAGCTCAGTGTTAAAGGGCCCGTGGGCTCTCATCTTTCAGCGCTGGGCACTCCCTGTCTCAGCCGCGGCGTCTGTTCCCTCGCCAGCTAGTCGCCTAATTAAAGGGATGACCCCGGCCCCTTCTCTGCTCAGAGCCTGCTTTCCTTTCTCCGCATGCCGCCAAGGAGACAGCAGGAGCTTCCTGGGGTACCTGGCTGCAGGGGGTAAGGGTATGTTTTTCTTCCTCCCAATCAGGCTTTGTACTTTGTACTTTGCCTCCTTAGTTCCTTCCTATCAGCTATTTCTAGCAGCAGGTGCTGACCAGGGGAACTGCTGCCCTGCACATCAGAACGGGGAGCAGTGCGTTTCATGCCTGAAGGCCAGCCATTCTCATTTTCCCTGGCAGAGTCTAGAAATGCTTTTAAACAGATGGTGGAGAAGGATACTGCTGCCAATTGCTGTAACACCTGGACCACATTGCTCAGCCCCTCTGGCCCTCAGGATCTTCATCTAGACCAGTGGCTACATGCCCCTTCCCCAGGACATTTGATGGTATCTCACATGTTCTTGGATTATCACAGCTGGGAGGGGAGGGGGCATGCTACTAGAATCTCGTGGGAAGAAGGCGGAGAGGCTTTTAAATAATCTACAGAGTGCAGGATGGTGCCTCCCAGCAAAGAGTGATCCGGCCCCAAGTGCCAGCAGTGCCGAGATCCTGAAGCCCTGATCCAGACGATGGAGGCTCCGGCTCTGTGGTCTTTTACCCCCTTTTCCAGACTTCCTTTTCTTCTTACTTTCATGGAGACCTGGCTTACACTGTCCACCTGCTTGTCTCCTCCCCAATCAGAAGGGGTCGCCCTGCCCCCACTTTTACCCTATTACCCTGTGTTGTTGTCTTATCTGTCTTCACTAGAACCTCCTCAAGGAGGAATGGGCCGAGTGGTGACGGCTGGCGCGGTGGGCTTGCAAAATGAGCTCCAAGGCCTCTGCCCGTTTTAAGTGATATAATTCTTTGCATTTTTCAGGTTAAGTGTTTTTTATAATAAAATGCTTTGGTGGTGCTCCAGGATCTGTTTCCCAGCATAGCTGGTGCCCCTGAGACAAAGCATGTGGTTTGGGATGGATACAGCTTCCAGCACCCACAGGGGGCCATCACAAGCATGTTGAGCATGTTTAAAACAATGACTAGAGTTTAAAACTGAGTTTCCTTCCTTAGATTATCTCAACCCGTTTCAGAATCGTCAGTAAAACCGCGCTAAGTTCAGTAGGGATGATCTAATTAGGTGCATTTCCCAGCAGGTATTTTATTTCATTTTTCCCACAACTGTGTGGACCACCTGCTGTGTGGCACCCATGGCCTTGGCCGCGTTCCCCGCCTCTAGAGGGGAAGGAGGACAGACAATCCGTAAACAAGTTGAAGTATAGGTACTTTGTCCGGCGGAGAGAAGTGAAATGAGGGTGAGCGCTGGCTCAGACACTCATGTTGGCATTCTGAAACCAAGGCTGGCCGGAATGCGTGAATTACCAAGCATTTTCCCAGCTGAGACTGTAACGTGTAGTAGGCATGTTATCTCGGGCAGTGGTGCCCAGGTATACTTGGAAGTGGCCCCAGAGAAGACAGGCACTATTTGGGCCATAAAATGCTGTAAGAGCTCAGAAGGCTGGAGGGCATGTGCTTTGCTCAGGTCCTCAATGTAGGAATCAAATAATTACTTAAGAAAAGTCAATCATACTGTCAGATCCTTTACAACAGCAGTTCTCAACCTGTGGGTCGCGACCCCTTTGGCGGTCGAATGACCCTTTCACAGGGGTCACCTAAGACCATCCTGCATATCAGATATTTACATTACGATTCATAACAGTAGCAACATTACAGTTATGAAGTAGCAACGAAAATAATTTTATGGTTGGGTCACAACATGAGGAACTGTATTTAAAGGGCCAGAAGGTTGAGAACCACTGCTTTACAATTTCTCCTCACTTCCTATTACAGAATTTATAAATACATGCAGAAAGGGAAAGGCCTAAACGACTTAACATTTTCAGGTACCAGGAAGAAAGGAATAGACGTGAGGGTGGGGGAGGAGGGGTTCTGGAAATGCAAGTAAGAGAGAGAGAGAGAGAGAGAGCGAGAGAGAGAGAATGGATGGATACAGCTGACAGACAGCTTTGTAGTGGTTGGTCAGAGTTATCCTCAAACGCTCCGTGCATTTTCTCTATTAGTGTCTTTATATTACCTTGGTTTTATATCCTTAAACTTCTTCCCATGAATATATCTTTCATTACATCTTTGCTTTACTATCTGACAGATAAGATTATTAACAAAAAGCGATATTAATATTAATTATACAATGATACTAAAATTTTTATATCATGGAGAAACAGATGGTTATTTTAAATGACTTAAAATTTTACTCTTTTATATGAAGAAACAGTTAAACATATTTAGTTATAAATGCTATTTTAATTGCGACATTATTTCTGCCGTGGGACTTTAAAATCTTATTACAGTGGCATGGCAGTGTTTCCATGTATATTTCAGTGTCTCTTAAAATGTGCACATATTTACAAGAAAACAATTATAATTACATCTAAAACACAGTTTGGGGGCTTAATATTATTGATAAGTATGTCATACATTTCCCACACTGATCTTCCTATTTGGCTGTAGTTCAAAAATTCAGGTCTAGCCCTGGCTGGGTGGCTCAGTTAGTTAGAGTGTTGCCCCAATGCCCCCAGGTTTGATCCCTGGTTAGGGTACGTACAGGAGTCAACCAATTAATGCATGAATAGGTGGAACAACAAATCGATGTTTCTCTCTCTCTCTTCCCCTCCTTCTTTCTCTCCCCCCCCCCTCCCCTTTACTCTCACTCTAAAAAAAATCAATAAATTTAAAAACAAAAACAGAAGAATTCGGGTCTAATATGAGGGTTGCTCTCTGCAGCATTTGACCACGTTAACAGCCCTGTCGGTTATCTTTTCCAGTGGGCACTGTTTTTTCATCGTATTTGTCAGTAAATCGTTCCTAGCTGGACTCTGAAATTATCACTGGAATAAGTATTACTACGTTAGAAATATTTTCCATGTATAGTATAGTTAGAAAACACAGTTGCTTCCTGCATTTCACAATTTTAACCGTTTGCGGTCGTATTAAATTTGGACATGGGTGTCGTACTGGTCGGAATTAATTTCCATTGAAAGAGCAGTGATACATAACATGCAAGATTATGAAGGATAAACAAGATTTATTAATTCTTTTTTGGAACTACGTCACTACTAGTAGAATCACTACAAACGTTATCACTTTCTACGTCAGAGTCAGTATTCAAGGTGCCAAAATAAAACTCTTCATCGTTACTTTCAGATTCGCAGTACACTTCTTTCGGTAACTTTCTTTTTGCCAGTTTGGAGTATTATTTTGAAATATCTTAACAAGCGAAAATGCCTAATTACAGTTAAACGTAATTTGTAAAGCTTTATTTGAAATTCTGCGAAGTATCTCCGAAGCTTGTCGATTTCTTCACTCTCAAAAGGCAACTGACTCGCCACGGTGTTTTGCATGGCGAGTGTGGAACGACCGCGTTTGTTTATATTGAGTTTCGATATCTCCGATTTGTCGGGGCAGTGTTTTGGTTCGTGACAAGGTCGCTTAGACACTTAAGAGCTTTCAAAGAAATTATGAACTGATACATGAATGAATAGAGTTAAGATTCGTACGGTTCCTTGCTGTGGTGGCTGAGAGCAGACATACGACCGGAACGGTAAAAAAGCTTTGGTGGCTGAGAGTAGACAAACGACCGCAAAGGGTTAAGCTTGTTTGTCTGAGATTGGAAAGGCCACTTTCCAACAGCTGTTGATCCTCTGTTCATTTCACATCAAAAATGGCATTAATGCAAAAGGAAAACAAGCATTTCCACTCCCCAAACAGCACCTGGGCATCTTCTGACTCGCTTTTCTTGGACATCAGCACGTCTGGAAAGCCTGTGTCCAGGAGCAGGGCTCTCTGTCTCTGGGCAGGACGCCTTTATGGTGGGGTACAGAGGAAATTGAAGTCTGGGGGCACATCAGGCCCCCATCAATCAGCGCCAGCCAGACACGGGTCAGGCCCCCAGATGAGATTTGTGAAGCTGAACATCCACCCAGGCCACACGCTCTGGAAAAATTACCATCACGTGAGACCATCTAAAGCAGCCAAGGGCCGGGTTATTACCCGAGCCAGCATCTGGCTCTCACGCACCTGTCCTCTGTGGGCTCCCACCATACGGTGAACCAAAGTGCAATACAAGTTCCTGGATGATTATTGTTTTTTCAAAAAAGAATGTATTTGTCCTTTCAAACAATATTCCTTTTTTCCTTAAAATTGCATTAATTATGTTCTTTTTCATGTTTAAATTCTTTTTTAGAAGCATCAGTAATAAATGTACTGTGTAAAAGTGCTCCCAGCAAATGGATGTGACGTCACCGTGTGGCTGGGGCACAATATGACATTGGTGTCCGGTGTGTTCGGTCCACCTGTTTAAGGCCCGCCTCTTCCTGCTAGCAAGGGGCTGACTTCCATTTCCCTTCCTCGATTTTTGCAATAACAACTTTGCATTTTTCCTTGATTATAAAACATTGTAATTTAGAAAAATTAAAAGTGCAGAGAAGCTTTCTGCTAAAAACAAAACAAAAACTCCCAACAGTAAAGTATTAGTCTGGGGGGATATATCCTTTTCAGTGTATCTGTCTGTGTTCTTACTTATTTCCAAAAATTGGATTATGTCGTAACTGGCTTTAACTATTAACATGTTACGTTTCTGCTCTATCTGAAAACAGTTCAGAAATGGGACACAGCGTCTATGACCAGCAGCATGGGATTGGTTAAATACATTTTGGTAAACTCCTACCAGGGGATAGCATGGAGCCAGGAAAAGGTTGCTTTCTATGGAATAACTTGGAAGATGTTTATGTCAGTGCTAAGTGTCATTGTCCTACAAACCGGCTGCAGCATCCGTCTCCTGTGATCCCACCGCAGGGCCTTGTCGCGTACTGTGCCGGGAACCTCTCACCGTACACATGAGGCCTTTGTGGCCACAGCCCTCTCCGCTGCTTCCTCCATACCACTTGTCCCTTCCTAACAACCTGCAGAATTTACTCAGTGATTTTATTATCTGTCATCTTCCCTGAGTAATCTTACAGTTTCTTAAGGGTGAGGACGCTGTCTAGTCCACATCTCTGTTCCCACAGCCTAGAGCAGGGTCTGCCTCAGTCCGTGTCTGCCCTGTGGGTGTTCCCTCTGATTTTATAGAATGTCATTATTTACCACGAGCTGACTTGGATTGAGCACTTTCTAGATCTGGCCTGTACAACTTGGTGAGGTAGAACTATTGTCCTTATTTTTAAATGAGAAAACTGAGTCATAGAGAATTAGAATCACTTTCCCAAGGCACACAGCTGGCAGGGATCAGGGGTGTGACCTGCAGATGGAAGCCCAAGCCGTGTGCGCCCACCTGCACAGGTGTCTCCATGTCACCGTTCTGCCTTCTTCCTTCACCTGATGGCCTTGAATACCACGAGTGTCCCAGGCTCTGGATCTGCTCATGGGCTTACCCGTGAATTCCATTCCTGTGCCCCTTTTCCATAGTAAGCTCATAAGCGCCGTGCTCTTCTCATTAGTATCAGCAACTTCTCGCTTTCATTTTCCACTCATCCTCATCAGGTAAGTGCCAAGTCCGTTCAGTTGCCCGAACGCACATGCCTCCTGGCGGGGCCGAGTTCACCAGCCAGACCACACCTCTCTGGCCTGCGGGGTATCCCTGTCACATAGACCACCGCTGTCCCAAGGTCAGAGACACCTTCCCCTGTGAGGAAGTCCTGAGATCTAGAATTGGAAAGGCACTTGGATTTCATGGAAGAAATGATGTATACCTATTTCTTCCTTTTGTGAGCCAGAGCCAGGGAAACAGAGGGACACTAAAAATATCCCGGAAGCTACTCCCGGCAGCCCTTCCCTGCTCGGAATTGCAGAATGGGGTGTTTGCTGAAGACCGTGGGAAATGGGGAGAACTCGGATGTGTGACCTGGGTTACACCCCCGTGGGCCTGGAAAGGGGAGGAAGACCCTCTCTCCAGTCTCCTGCCCAGAGCACCTGGAAAACCTCCCTTCTGGTGGGGACGTGGCGTCTCCCCCACCCCAGCCAGCGATGGGCTCCCGGGGACGGCAGGAGACAGCCAGGGTCCCGGTCACCTGTGCTGAAGGACATCACAGGTGTGTGGGCAGGAGCCTCTGGCCAGAGCATATTCAAGAGACAATTACGGGTCATTGGAGAGCTTCTGCAGGCATGGGGAGAAGAGCAATATTGTGTTCCTGAGGATCGGGGTGGGCAGAGCGGGAGGAGGCCCGCGTCCTGGCTGGGGAGGTTGGTGGGCAGTCTTCCTTTTCACCTCCCTGCAGGGGACAAAAGGCACCGGCAGGAAGAATGGGAACTGGGGTCCTTTGATGAATAGCAAGCTACAGATCCACCTCTGGGCCGGGGCTGTCGCTCTCCCACTGACCCTTCCCTCAGCCACAGGGGACTGGGCTTCTGCTTAAGGAAAATGGGAAAAATGTCAGTTATTATGTTTGCGAACACAATCCTATCTTTCATTTTATTTTACAGCAATTTCCCCAAAGATCCACCACAGTATCCTCTTGAACGATATTGACAAAATTGTAGCCGCGATAAAGAAAACGCTTTAAACTCACAGCAAACCCATCACAGGATCTCCACGCACTTTCTTTTATTGTATTGTATTATTTTTGCCAGGACAAAGCCCAAATTCCAAGGTAGTTGTAGAGCTAGTATGATAAAACTATTGTGGTACAAATGAAGCCAGATCCTTTTATAAGAGAATGTTCTAGAGTTAATGCTGAATCAGTGGTTGCTTTTTGTCAGGAATAAGTTTAATCTTAAACACCATCATTACACTTTGAATGGCTTCTCGTTCAGAAAAATGGAAAATACTAAATAAGAGCCATTCATTTGGCCACTATTATTAAGCTATTGGAAAAGGCTGTACTTTAAACAGCACTTCAGAAACCAACCAGTGTTTTTTCCTGCGGTTTTGAATGAAGATATTATTCGTGGCGTCTTCATCCATGGGGTTGTTGGTGGAGACAGTTACCCGAGTATAATATTTGACAGATTTTCGTCTGCGTTAAAATTACGTGTCATGTTACAGAGTTTCCAGCATCTACCGGTCGCAGGCGTGTTTTCGATTTGAGACTGACAGGAGGTTGTCATGAGGTTCGATAGCATGAAACACTTGGGGGCAGGTTTTCAGATCGGCTTTTCTGTTTTTATGAAACCGCTCACTGGCCTACAGCTGAGCCATCGTGGTGATTAGATTTCCTTTGAACTGTGTTCTTCTTGTCATTTTTAGAAATGACTGCAGAGTGGGGTTGAGATGTGGTGCCCATATGATAATCATTAAACCAGGAACAGACATAAACTGGGATTGTCCCAGGCAGAGCCGGACGGGCCCTCCCCTCGTTAAGGTGGTTCCTCTAAGCACCTCAGATGGAGCCTTTGTTTCCCCAGGTGCCACCCACCAGCGGAGTCCCTTGTATATGCCAGAAAAATCAACAGTGTCCCCGTATCCTAGGTGACAGGGCTCTTCACGTGCCTCCCACCACGCCAGCCCGCCCTCCATCAGAGCTTAGAGCTCTCGAAGTGTGGGAAACTGTCCGGCTCCGGCCAAGGAGGAGAGATCCTAACTAGATTTGGGGTGGAAACAGAACAGTCCACTGTGATCTGTTCATTTGCTGTCTGATTTGGGGAACCTTCTGTCATCCTACCTGCTACATAGCTGTGACCTTGTAAATACTGGGTATCCCAAAAAATGTATACACACTTTGAATCGTTAATTCCAATGGGTTACATCTGAAAAGAAAGATACATTGAGCTATCAGCTCTTAAAGGTGTGCATATTTGGGGGGACACCCTATATTTAAAATACACTGTTTTAATCGTATAGTCATCTTCCATTGACACCACACCAGGTTGATGCCAACATTCAAGGAGCAGGTGACCTCCATGTCTCAGCTCTTCACGCCAGTGAGCGTCTGCAGTGGGGCTCCCCGGCCACCAGTTAGGACACGAGTAGGTGGATGACGTCCAGTTTTCAGGCAGGGGAAGTGAGAGTGTAACCCCCGCCCTGGAATCTACATGAAATATGCAGCACAGTCATTAGTTATTAGCAGCAGGTTAACAAAATTTTAGGAAAGAGAAATTTTCTCTTTTCGGGCGCTGTTGAAGAAGTCATCTCACACTTCAAAAAAAATCGTAGAACAATTACCCTCAAATTTAAAGGTGGGGGCTTCCCCCCCCCCATATTTTCATCAAAAATGTTTATTTTGTTAAAGGATTATCCAGGTATTAAACAGGTACCGAAGGCAGTTCATGATGCAAATTTAGGTAAATATATTTTGTATACCTCTTAGATCCACACCTCAATCTGTGGCCTTACATGTGACTATGTACTTACAGTTGGATTCATCTGTTAGGTTCTTGCACTGTTAACTATATCTGGTTTTTAAACCCAAAATGCCTTTCCGTTGTATTTGCTGCTATTTCCCCAGGCCCCAAGAGAGCACCTCCCACAGGCAGCACTGGGTAGTTATTTGTCCAGTCAGTAAATACTTGGTGTTTCAGCATTCCATCGCACGCGTACACACACACACACACACACACACACGCGCGCGCGCGCGCGCGCGCGCACGCTCCCTCCATGTGTAGTCATGGTCACACTCCTAAGTGATGTGCTTCCTCCCCCGTGGTCCTGCGTGGTTGCCCTAGTTGAGTTCCAGGGCTCTGTGTGTGAGACAGCTCTGCATGGACTACCAGTGGGACCCAGCCCTTCACAGCTTCCCCGTGGGCTGGGTGGCTCAAGGAGCGAGGGCGTCCGGCCCAGCAACCTCAAGCCCCCTGACTGGGGTATTGTTCAGGCCCAGGTGTGGCGGAAAGGAATGGGGTTTCTGAGACGTGCGGAACCTCTCTTTCAAGTGGCCAGGCCTTCCGTTTGAGGCACCTGATACCTCGGTGCTGTCACTCACGGCTCTGGCTGTGGCGTGCCACCCACCATCAATAAAGGCTTGGGAACCACAGGGACCCCTTTCATTAGTCAGACCACCTGTCCCATGGTTTAGGAGAAGGTCATGAAATTACATAGACTGAACAAGAACTTTTTTCAAGTATTATTTCAAATGTGCATGAGATATTATTTTTATGACTTTACAAATTAGCCTTTGATTTCATTAAAAAAAAACACACCACCGTTGACTTCAAACATGGCAAAAGATTACACATGATGCCTGAGGGGACTGGAGATCTTTTTAAAACAGAGATGTAATTTATCATTTTCCAGTGGTAATAATGTATTCTCCAAAGTGCCCCAAACTGTGAGGATTATTATTAATACAGCCTTTTTAAAGCTGGTATTTAAATAATATTTTAAACCTCTAGGTCTTAAAGATACACTTGTGCATAAGCTAGGTTTGTGTTCCCTCCAGTGTTCAAAGGTCCACCCAAATTCATGTTCTTTTCTTTGTGCTTCAGTCTGTCTCGGAGCATCCTTTACTGAAGGACCTTTTCACTGAGCACCTTTCTCGGTGCTTGTTGCCTGCTGGACATGGCACACAGAATAAACTAAAAATCAGAGAGGCACCATCACCTCAGGGAAACGCCCCAGAACCACATCACAGCACTCGGGGTTCGGTGTGTGCGGAGCTAAGAAGAGGGGCAGCCTCCTTGGCGCAGGGTCCGGCCGGACTTCACAGAGCAGGTCGCCGGGCCCGGACGTCGCCGCCACTGAAGGGACCTGTGAGCCGGCTGTCATCTCACTGTCGTTTGTATAGCTTTAATCACAGCACCTCTGAATCGCCCAAGAGCCTCTCTAGTAGTTAAACTTTTTCCCTTAAAGTTACAATCTTCTGTATCAGTAATGGGCGTTTTTGTGTTGTAGTTCTGGGCTGTTTTAACTTTCTAGAGGATTCTTGTCCTAAAAAACTCAGCCACCCTTTGCTTTTGTGTTTTCATGGTTTTCAGGATGGAAGGAGGTTAAAGCCTGCAGTGACCCACCACCCTCACCCCATTTTTCTTCTGCCCTCTGCCCTCTGCGGTTCGTTTTTGTCCCCAGCACTTACCATTTCACCAGTGTGTGTGGATGTGTGTGGATGTATATGTGGGCATCTGTGTGTGGGAATGTGAGTGTGTGTGGAAGTGTATGTTTGGGTGTGTGAGTGTGTGTGTGTGTGTGTGTGTGTGTGTGTGTCTGAGTATGTGGGTGCATATGTGTGTGTGTATGTGTGCTGGGGGGTGTGGGAGTGTGGGTGTGTGAGTGAGTAGGTGTTTGTGTGGGTGTGTGAGTTTGTGTGGGAGTGTGTCTGTTGATGTCCCCTCACTAGGATGCAGGCCATTCAGCACAGCAACTATGTTTTATTTACTTCTGTTGTTACAGCTCTGGAAGAGAGCCTAGCACTGGTGAGTGGGTCTGTCGTCCGTTTGTCTGTCAGTTGGCCTGGCACCACACTTAGGTCACAGTTGTAGAGCAGTGTGGCTCAGTGTGGATGGCCTGGGACAGTGGCCGGTGCACCCAGGTTTGGGTTGTGCAGGCCAAGCCTCGGTGTTCAGGTGGGCTCTTCTGCCTGTGAAGAAATGGATTTACTAGTACAAGCAATGAGTCGCCCAAAGCCACGTGGCCAGGCTGGGATTTGGAAGTGCCCTTCGGATTCTCCAGCTGTGCTGGTTCCTTCTGGAGCCCATTGCATGGCTCTTATTCTCTCCGTGCCACCTGATGTGGCCACGCTGAGGATGGAGCACTTCCACATCAGGAGGCAGGCAGGGCAGGAGCTGGATTCACATCAGCCGCGGTCTCCAGGCTTCAGGAGCCTGGCAGTGTGGGTGCCTGGGCAGTGCTGGCGGGGGAGACGCAGAACTCCCAGGAGCAGTGCACAGCGTGTTTCCAGAGCCCACAAACGCTCATTTCCTGGGACCC
The DNA here is from genome assembly GCF_028538775.1 of Myotis yumanensis. NCBI lineage: Eukaryota > Metazoa > Chordata > Mammalia > Chiroptera > Vespertilionidae > Myotis > Myotis yumanensis. The sequence goes on from NW_027223759.1 coordinate 33,286,539, forward strand.
ATATCTTGAAAGCTGCCCTAACATAGTAATTCTAGATATTAAAATATACACAAAGGTATTGATTTAAGGCCAAAAATCTGAAATTCATCTAAGCAGTAGGGAAATAATTAAGCAAACTAAGACACACTCTACTCATTATGATGTGAAAAAAAATGGATGTTTTTATCTTTGACATTTCATCTTTGATTGGTGGGATATGTTAACTAACTGACCTGCTTATTTTAGTCTGGGTTTTTGTATGCAGCTTTCTTAAACTGGCGACACCATCGCTCTCCTTTTCAAACCACATGATGTCAGTAGATTAAGGGCCAGAATGTGCCATGAGGAAGCAGCCTTGTGTTGGTGTTTCTGTCCCTGGTGCAGAATGAGCTGGCCGAAGGTGTTCAGCACCGTGGACAGCGCTGTCCGTGGCCTGCCCTGGCGGTTGCTCGCCTTCCCTGCCTCAGGCAGGACAACCTGTGCAGCAGTCCGTCCATCCGTCCGTCATTTGACTCCTGTGACTTGCAATAGAAACAGCCAAGTTTCTGAAGACTGGGCATTTATGTCACCAAAGAGGGATCATACATTTAGTTAACTTCCCTGGTTTAGTTGAGTTTTCCTCAAGACATTCTTGGTCTTTCCCCAGCCTCAACGCAAAACAGAATCTTTTTTTTTTTTAAATATATTTTATTGATTTTTTACAGAGAGGAGGGGAGAGGGATAGAGAGTTAGAAACATCGATGAGAGAGAAACATCGATCAGCTGCCTCCTGCACACCTCCTACTGGGGATGTGCCCGCAACCCAAGTACATGCCCTTGACCGGAATCGAACCTGGGACCTTTCAGTCCGCAGGCCGACGCTCTATCCACCGAGCCAAACCGGTTTCAGCAAAACAGAATCTTTTTGTCACTTGGCAGCCATGGGCACCAAACCTGAGAAATGGTTTGGCTGATTATGTAAAAAGAGATGAGGCTGGGGAAATAGGAATCTCTTGAAATGATTTAAATTCCACCTAACTGTGCCGCTCAGAGCGCCCTTATGTGTCTCTGAGGAGTACACTAGATGAATTTAAACAGTGTGCAGCTTGCATTCGGCTAGCATTCAACTAGAGCACAGTTTCATTTTTGACCCTTAAGTATAAAATCTCACTTGCATACTCTTACAGGTTTTTTCTTGGCATGTTCCCACTCAGACTTCTTACTACACGTTCTTTCTTTCATCCCTCCCCCAATCAGAGGACTGCGTTTGGTATGAGCTGGCCATCAGGCACGAGGAGGAACTAAAGGGTCTTGAGGACATCTGTGCAGTGGGGAGAAGGGAGAGAGGAGGAGATGGTGGGTGCAGAGAAAACGGTGTGCACCAAGACGGGGAACGTGGGCCTGTGCTCACTCCCCGGGACGGGGAGGGAGTCGGGCAGCTCCCACAGAAGGTCTGCAGCATAGAGCCAGACTTTAGCAGGTGCCCGGTGGCCTGGGCAGTCCCCTCTCAAACTCAGCTTTGGGGCTCAGTCCTGCACAAGGCCTTCAGCTCTCACTTCTGAGTGTCCCCAAGCTCCTCCTCCTGCTCCGTCCCCGCATCACACCAGACTGTCCAGGCTGTACTTTGTCTTCCTTACTGATTGCTTTTCAATGTTGAACGAAATGACCCCTCTCTAGTGCTTTCCTTAAAAAAACAAAAACAAACAGACAACAACAAAAAAACAGCCTCATTGAGGTAAAACTCACATGACATACACTTAGATTATTTCAAGTGTTCAATTCAGCAGTTTTCATATATTCACAGAGACGTGCAGCCCTCCCCATACTTTGGTGAGGTTTAGCACATGCTTACCGCCTCAGAAAGAAGCCCTGGACCCTAATGAGCGACGGAATCTGTGCCGGTTTCCTTGTAAGGCTTGGTAAACATAGGCCGTGAGTGAGGGCTGCATGTAAATGAAGATCAGGTTTCCTAAAATCAGGTCCATGCTGCTCCATTGAGAGACATCCGCTATAATTAGAATGGCCCCGGGCATGCACTGCTTCTCCCCCATCCTCTCTCCTTTCTCCCCCTCCCCCATTGTGTCCCTTTCCTCCCCACTTCTGTGACTCCATCTAACCCTGTGTTGTCTCTTCTTTTCCCACAACACCTGTCATCTTCCTCGGCCCCCCATGGTGTCCCCGCTGCCCCTTCTTCTGACACCATGCACCTCTGTGCGCACCGCGAGTGGCAAAGGGAACCGGACAATGTGCCCGGCTCTGAAACATCTTCAGAGATGGGGATTCAAGTCCGCCTCCTCCTGCTGAAAGCGCCCTCAAAAGGACTGTGAGAAGGGCGAGGTTTTGAACTTCACTTCACACTCACCTTTTAACAGAGGCCGGGATGTTGTGATTTCCCAGATGGCAGAGGTGGCCTGTCCTTTATTTACCAGCCTGCACATCTCTCAGCTTCAGAAGGAACAGAGCCCGCATTCAAGGTCCAAATCAGCTCTGCGCAGTGGGCCTTGTCTCGGAGGAGGCGCGTTTTAATTCCCCAGCCTACCGAGGCTTCTTCTTGAATTTGTAGAAGGTCTTAGCTCTCAACTGATCCCCTCCCCCGCCCCAGCCCTGACAAATAGCACTGAGTTTGATCATTTTGAATTCTTTTAATACCCACCCCCCAAAAAAGATTTTTGCTATTATTTCTGAAACCACCAAATGAGTGAGGGTGTACGTGAAAGGGAGAAAGAGCGAATGCACACACCTGTCTTTTCCCCCTTTTCTTTTTTCATAAAGATGCCTGCTTCTTGGGACCCTACGTTTAAAGTATCTCGTATTTTTAATCAGCACGTAGGAAATCCACAGTGGGCCAGCCCTGCGGCCCCCAGCAGCTCCTCCAGACAGTGTGGGTGGCTCCCTGGCGCAGATTCTTAGCCCCCGCTCCAGCCTGGCCCACAGGGAAGAGAGGTGGCAGGCGTCCCTCCAGAGGGCCCAGGGCTGCCTGAAATACAGACTCCAAGTCTGGGGAGTGGCAACCTTCGACCTGGGTGGGCCTGGGGACGGCTCGGGAGGGCCAGTGGCAGTGGTCACAGCACTCGCTGCGGCCATCACGGTGGTGGGGACAGTGCAGAAGGATGCCTCCCCGCAGATGCCTTTTCAGACCCAGAGCAGCCGGCCGCAGGCCCACACCGCAGAGCCGGGCTGTTGGAGCATCAGCCGGGACATCAAAAACCAATTCACTACACCTGGTGGTGCCGGCGATCGCCGAGGCGAGCTCCCCACAACAGTTCATCAAAACGGGCCAGCTAATGATCGGCTGGGCAGATAATCAGAGGAGAGTTAATTGTAAGGTTCGACATGGCATCTTGTCAGCAGAGATAAGTTGTCACGTTTTCCACTTGAGCTGAAACTAAATGATTGTAAAATAAGTTATGAGTGTCCTTGGGCCTGTCTGCCGGAATGATAGCTAAGAATCCATTCCTGGCCCATCAGTCTCGGGCAGGCTGCTTGATATTTATGCGAACGGAGTGTTATTTTATCCCTGCAGTCATGCTTGTCAGCCTCCCGAGTGAGGAGTGGGCTGCCTCCCGGCCTCATACTTCACGTGCCGCAGCTCAGAGAGGCTGCAGACTGCTGTCGTTACTGCTTGGATTATATATATTTTGGGGTGTGTGTTGAACATTGATGCCCGATTGGGAAGAACTAATGGCTGACACCCATCGCGCGGGATGGCAGTGGACGGCCTATCCAGCTCGGGATGCCGTGGCCCTGTCAAAGCCGAGATAGGTGTGGAGTAACGAGGTGCTTGCTTTTTTAATTTGGCGTGCCCTCTTTCTCCTCACCTCTCCCCTCCCACAGTCCACGAACCACCATCGTCACCTGTCCCGGTGCCCAGTCATTGATACAAAATGAAACACATTATTTGCAGGCCGTCAGGGGGCGTGGATGGCGGCGTTGCCGGGGCTGCGGCTGGAGCTCATTTCCGGCGTCTGAGGCTGGGCTTTCAGCCTCTTCACTTTGAGGGATCCCTTGTCAGGCAGGGGGCCGTCGGGAAGGGAGAAGCACAGTGTGGAAGCCTCGTGCGTTTGGGTCGCTCCTATTTTAAAATGAGGAATGTTAGCTGCTCCTGGGAGCCAGGGGCATTCATATCCCAGCACCAGCTCAGGCCCCGGTTAACTAGCAACAGTGGCCGTCTCCGCGTGAGCCCCAGGCCACAGTCCCTGCCGGCCTCCTGCCTCGGCCTCCCTGGCCCAGGACCATATTCCTCCCTGACCTCTGCCGTAATTGGCTTCCGAGATCGCCTTCTCTGGGTCACGGTTGTAGTTGGTATCCTGGCCACAGCCAGCCCGCCTGGACCCGGCACGCTGAGCGTCCTCTAGGTGGACAAGTGGTTTGGTGGCAACTGCCTCTCCTCACTCAACCATCCACTCCTGCATTGTGCCTGCTCCCCTTAACCCGCCCACCATGGCCACCCAATTCAGAGTGGCCCCATGCTGTTTGCTGTTCTTCCTCCAGCAGCAAACTGAGAATCCCATTTCCAGGGCCCGGGCCACAGTGCGTAGTTCCAGGTGTATAGCAATGATTTGATATATATAGGGAAGTGCTCCCGGAGTAAGTCTAGTTAATACCCATCACCACTATTACAGTGTTTTTTCTTGTGATGAGAAATTTTAACATCTATTCTCTTAGCAACTTTCAAATCTCCATTACAGTATTGCTAACTGCATATTACATCACATACAGAATTGTGTTGTGTACACTGTGATTACATGAACTGCACTGTAGTGGTTTTATACCTGGAAGTTTGTACCTGTTGACCACCTTCAGGGTCCTTCAGTACTGAGTGCTCTGGGCCTCCATCCAGCAGTCTCATATATATTGTGTAATGTGTTTTATATTCCAATAGTAAATTACTTGTGGGGCTTGATGTGCTCTTGGAGGAACGTGGTTTTCGTGGTTTGAAGTGCTGACGCTTGCTCTGTTTTGCCTTTCCGGTCCGACGCAGACACGGGGCTGGGCGACTCCGTGTGCTCCAGCCCAAGCATGTCCAGCACCACCAGCCCCAAGCTCGACCCGCCCCCCTCCCCCCACGCCAACAGAAAGAAGCACCGAAGGAAGAAAAGCACCAGCAACTTCAAAGCCGACGGCCTGTCAGGCACTGCTGAAGGTAAGGCCTTCCGGGACGTCAGAGTGGGTTTGCGACTCGGAAAATCAACCTGTGCTTTTCAAACCTGTGCAGTCACCTGCCCTGAGAAACACATGCGCAATAATGAGGTCCCTGCAGGTGCTTCCTGTTTACAAGGTGGCGCCAGAGGGCCCTCAGGACTCCTCATCCCTGGCTGATGTGCGGGCGTATCCACCAAACAGTTGTCTTCCTCCTGGCAGCTGTCGCCTGGTAGGTGGTAATGCTGGGGTCCCCGTCGTGTGCCGGTCAGTTCTCTGGTCTTTGGGCCACCTGGGCTGAGTGTCCACTCCCACCGAGGGAGACGCACCTCTCCTGATCAGGAATCTTCTCTCCTATTGGTCGGCTCTGTTCTGCCGCTACCCCTCCCACCAGAGCCATCCACACTGAGTGGCTCCTGTAAGGCCCAGGGGTCACAGCTCCTGTGGCAGCTCCTCTGACGTGTCAAGTCCTCAGTTTTCATCTGTGACGCCAGGTGTGATCTTCCTGCAGCAGCTCCTTCTGCTGGGTTTACAGGGTTTTTCCCACAGATACAAGTGGGGATACACATGCTCGGGCACACACACACGCGCGCGCACTAACAGACCACATCAGAAGAGGTGGGATTAATGCAGTTTTCATAAGCAAGTTAAAGACATACCTCAAAGGAAAAATAAACTTCAAGCATTGTTGGGTAACGTGACTTACTACTTTCGAGGCCAACCAGGGTTAAAGGGTCTGTTTGCAACAGGGTTCCACGTGCCCAGGACTCCCGCTAGAACATAGGTGCTTCTACCTTCTCTGCTCCTCCCTCCCTCTTTCTACCTGGTTGACTGTTCACCATGAGATGTGGCAGGAATTGGCCCATTCCCTCCTAATATCCAAAAATGAGCCTGGAAACGCGCAGTGCACAGGTGAGCAGGGAGAGAACAGAGTTCCTGTGTGTGCGCCGAACGTGATGTCTACCACAGTTCTGCGAGTTGGGCCGTGGCATCGTTCCACGTATGAAGAGGAGACTGAGGTTCAGAGTGTCGAACAGCCTGCGGGGCTCTCACGGTGGCCCAGCAGGGGCGCATCTGAAAGCTCTACTTCCTCCCCAGGTTTCTTACCAGTTTGCCTCCCATAGGCTTCCTGCTGACAAGTTTAGCCAATAAAATCTACTTTTCTCCTGGGATAATCAGGAGATTCTGTTAGGTAAGCACTGGTGAGAAGTAACGATTACAGATGAAAGTGCCCCCAGATGCCACTGTGCTTCCCTTTGGAAACAGATTTGGCCACAGAAGCTGAGAGGTGACCAGACGCCTGTAAATGACCGTCGGGCAAGAGCACCTGCCGAGCACACGGCCACACCCACGCTGACAGGTGGGGGGGAATCCGAAAGAAGCATGGCCTCTCACCCGAGGGGTGGCATGGGCCCCACCCACCTGCGGGGAGAGGGAGATGGCTTCAGGGAAAGGCCTGGTCCCATTTCTCACGTAAACTTCTTACTGTGTTTGTGGTGTGTTTCCAACCAGTGAGGTTGCTCAGAAGCACCACCTGGCAGATTCTGTCAGTCCACCCGTAACTACATCCCACACACTGACACTTAATTATCCCACCCACCGCCGACAAGGTGAGAACTCGGAATGAGATGCAGCTTTAACGTGAATTAGTAGCAGCTGCACAGTCAGCCATTGGTGACTGAGGGAGTTGGAGAAGGGACCGTTGGATGCCCATATTTCCAGCCCACTTTTGAGTTACTGGGACTGCTCTGTGTGTTTCGAACAGTAACCTCTGACACGGCTGAGATGGATCATCCACCCAAAAACAACTGTGACATAAATAGAAAGGCTCCCGGCGCCACAAGAAATACCCAAATTAAAAATCCCAGCAGTGCCTCAGGCCTGCGATGAGGAATGGTCACACGTGTCCTGAAGTTCATCCCGTGATCCAGGGGAAGCCGACCCCCTCTTTCTAGTTGAGACAGTGTTATCTCAGTCACACCAGGGCCCTAACATCCTTCCCATAGGAAATACAACAGTAAGTTCTCTGTAAAAAGAAAATGTGTATTTCTCCCCCAGGAAGAGCTACCTACCAAACCATAAATGAGTCGTTTTTCTGAGACAAGCCTTGTTTCTGACATACTCTTCTCCCCCAACACCTATACGTCTCTGAAGTCGTAATGCACACTACAGTTCAGGCCATTTTTGATTCAATGATATTAACAGTCTCAACAACGCTTAACTTCTTCAAGTGCATTGCATAGCCACATATATGTCAGCATTGTGTTCTTGAAATTAAAGCCAGTTGTATGTGTTTTATTGTTAGAGGATACCGTTTAATTTTAAGGAAATATTTCTGTTTCTTCTGCGGGCACTGTTACCACCTGTATTGTCTGTTGCCCATGCTTGTGCTGGAAACTCAATTGCAGATATAAAATGTTTTATAGAAGATGTCATAAAGTGGTTGAATTTTATGGGTTTTGACATACCCCTTTGGAACAAATGACTGCATTTAATTATCTTTAGAGCATAAGAAAAATAAGGTTCCACTGACAGTCAACAGGCCCAGTCAGAGCTCCAGGGAACACGTGGCGTCACTGAGGGGAGTGAACCACAGGCATGTCCACAGAGCCACGGGCATGCCACAGGGGTGGTTACAACCCAGGGATGTAACAGGGAAAGGAGGGGGCAGAAACCGTGAAGACCTGTGGCCTTCAACCAGGGATATGTCCAACCTGTGATGACCCAGAGGGAGAGGGGGCCTAGGGGAGGCACCCCGACCTCACTCCCCCTGCCTCGAGTCTCCTCCCCGTCCTGCTCCTTGACCAAACCCAGCTAGGAGCCAAAGGGCATGAGAATACCTAGTGCAGGCCACTCACGTCTCTCTCCAGGGCAGAGAAGGAGGGAAGGGGGACCAACCACCAGCATCTGGGGAGGGCCCGGGTCCCCCTCTTGCCTTGTGCAAATCCCTGGGGAAGCCGTGCTGCTGACCCTGCTGCTCATCGTTCATCCACAGCAGACCAAGTGCCGCATGCGGGCCACTGCCCCCGAGGGTGTGGCGGAGCTGGGTGCCCTTCCCCAGCCGAGCACAGAGGGTCCAGCACTAAGTGTGTCTCCCTGTAGGGCCTGCACAGTCAGAGCCGGAGGATGACCACTTTCTTCTACGTACAATTTTAAATGAATGGAATAAATCTGGTAAATTACAGGAGCAGAAACTACGACTGAAGAATTCCTTTACAAATACATGAGTCATAGAGAAGACATTTGCATGATCAAGCCCTTCCCCGGGCTCATATGTAACTGTTGGTGTCATTTCCGGAGTCAAGATGTAAAAGTAATTCAGCCCCCTCCGTGAGGAAGTGTGGGTGCAAGCGAGGGCCGTGGGTCCTGCTTTCTGTTGGTGACATACGTCATTTAAACAGAAGGGACTCGGATGCCGAGTCACTCCCCTGGATGCCGGCTCTTCCAAGACTGAGACCTAAAGCTGTTGCCTTTGGGCGGGTGAGGGGTGCTGGCCGCAAAAGGCCCCCACGCATCCCTCACCGGGCATTTGGCCCCCCCCCTCTGCCTGCTGGGAGCCTCCCCAACATTTAGATCTGTTCTTAGTCTCTGAAAGTATGAGTTTTTCAAAGACTGTGGCCCTTTTTGTAATATTATGCAACTCGGTGATGTTTTTATGCAGGAGAATTAGACTGGCCAGAATGTGGGACAAAGCATGAAAAATGTGAGGGTGGTATTAGCTTAAAAAAACAACCACCTCCTCACACATCACCCGTTTCTACATTATCCCTATTTAATAGACCATTGGCAATATTGACTATTAAAACACCAGTGCTATTCTTGATTTTAAGTTGGATTTGATTTGCTCAGAGTTACTCAATATATTTAAGAAAATGTACGTTCAGATCTGGACACAGTCTCCATGGTGATGGCAGAGCATCAAAGCAGATGCAGGCATTGGTGAGAAGGGTGCTGATGGGTTTGGACCGGGGTCGTGGAGGGCATCCTTGAAGGGAGTTGACGAAGGACGGGGGCATAGAGGCGGCTGGCTGGGTTCAAAGGATGGAAGGACAGTCCTGACTGTCCCAGATGGTCCTCATGGGCCTTTTTGGGACCGATGGGGGGGAAGCCTCAAGGAGATGGACGTTGGCTCAGGTATTGAAAGGAACGCTTTGTTAGAGCCAAGACTGCCCTGAGAGGCAGGGGGCCTTTTCCCTGCAGCGGGCGCAGCCCTGGCCAGGCCACCGCCATGGAATTCAGGTTCTGGGAGGAGGATCGCACCAGGGCCCCTGTTTGTGGCCAGAACCAGGTTGAAGGTGTGTGCCGGCAGAGCTCTTGGCAGTGGGGTCCTGCGGACGTTCAGCGACAGGCATCTTAGGACATCCTCTTTGAATCCTGAGGCGTTTCGGTACCTTCTTATCCAGAGTCCAGTGGCGAGGTTATTGAAGCCAAAACAGAACAGCGGTCTCCACAGCCGCATTCTGTGGTCCCAAAGCTGGTGGCTCCTGTTCATCTTATGACATTCATGCAAGTTTGCATCGAGCGTTAATTTCCCTGCTTTCCCAGTGAAGCGGCGGAAGTGGAGAGAGGTTAAGTGGCGTTCTTGTCCAGGGTCAGGTTGCTGGTAGGCGACCAAGCCGGCGCTGCATTCTCTGCCTCCATCTCTCTCCACCAGGCAGGAAGCGCGTCTTTGAGGTGTGCGGAGCGGCTTTTGAATCTAGGAGTGGGGCCAATGGCGTGGCTTTCTTCATATTTCTCAGATTCCATGTAAAGACGCTGGCTTTTATATGGCTCCTCACACCTAGAAGTTGTGTAGCACAGATCTTTCTGTTCAAACACAGGCCAGTCCGGGCTTACGCAGGCTTATTATACACAAGGGTATGCAGAAATCCTGTTGGGGGTTTTTTCCTCTTGGATTCCCAGTGTTTGTTCTAAAGGCCTCAGGGGAACCTGATTTATCTTTCCCATCACCAGCCATCCCTGGCTTGTTCGTCCTGGGTCTTTATGGAACCAGTGTGTCCGGTGGGTCCTGGTGGACAGTGAAATATTATCTTATAGCGGGGAAGTCACACACTGGCCTCTGCCCCTCACGCCGGGACAGGAATGGCCCATCCCCGAGTGATCAGGGGAGGCCCCGAGCCTGTTTACAAATTCCATTAACTCCGAGTGGCCGAGGTCAGCGCGAGCTGGGGTTTCCTTCCTGCGTTCAAAGGAGACCCTGACATTGTGAGTCATTTTGGTCTTTCATCAAATATCAAGCAGCCAGCACAGAGGAAACACGGTGCGTTTGGCTCCAGGGGAGACACCGGAAATAAAGCCCAGCGCCTCTGCCCCAAGGCGCTCGGAGCCTTGAGAGGAGACTCACGGACCGTGTGCCTGGGGTTTCAGGCAGAACGTGGCAAGGCCTGGGTGGTCCGGGAGCCAGACAGGACCACGTTGGGTTGTGGAAGTGACAGGAAGCTAACCTGTCCTGGAATTTAATCTTATTTTCTGCAGATGGAGTGCATACTGGCTCTCATAGTGGATAAAACAGCAGGAAGCATCATGTTTACAACAACTTTTTAAAACACCGAAGCGGGTGTTAAAATTAGTTGCAAACCGCAGTTTTGTTTTCACTTAATGCTAAGAAACAAATGTAGCTCTCCTTTACTTTCTATTAACTAGTTAATAGGCACTTGGGAGAGAAAAAATAAAAAATTCCGCATAAGGCATTGCACAGTTTTCTTTTTTCTTATTTACATTATGGTCCTTATTACAAGAAATTGATACACAGGCACGTGAGGCTCCGTTAGGCTGTGACACGGGGCTGTGTTAACCGCCGTGCAGTGGAGGCCTTGTGGGGTTACCTGGGGAGCTTGCGCCTCAGAAAGGGAGGGCAGTTTGTGTCTTTTGTTATTTGAGTCTCCTCGCTGTGCCTTCCTCATCTCTGCTCTCCTTGGGTGCAGGTAACACACTGGTTACTGCGCGGTGTGCGATGGCCTACACTTGACGGGCAGGAAGTCGGGGCCAAGGAAGTGCCCTCATGGGTTCTTGTTTAATTTTATATTATCTGAAGGTATGGCTGGAGGGTGAGAGAGGGAAAATTTATGGAAGCTCTGCCAGCACCACTCCCATGCAGCCCTCTTGGATTTCCACTTTCTGATGCTTGCACAATGCCAGCATGGCAGCTACCTCGAGTGAGAGGAGAGGGAACGAGAAGTCTCTAATCGACTCTGTGAAAACTCCATCGTCCACAGTAATTTTTGGTAACAGAAAGCACTTCTTCATTGAACGTCCTTGTTATTAAAGGTTAGTGCCTCTGACTAATTGAGCTCAGCAGTTAATCACAGTGAATGGGAAAAACCAAGAATGGGAGCACCTTCCAGGAAGATAACGCTCGCACACAGTAACTGTTAGGGAGCCAGGAGCCTGGCCGGGTTTCTTTGCCCTTGAGCTGGAAGGTATGGGAGGCACCGCCTGCTCTGGCGGACTTGCCTGCTGCCCACGGACCAGACCCTTTTTCCAAAGAGAGTGCTCCATGTAACTCCCGCTTCTTGCTGAAATGGAGTAGATCTGGTTTACTGCAGACATTGACGTTGCAGATGGGGCACAGTTGACTCGAAAGCCATCCTGCAGGGTAGAGTCCATCCAGCACAAACACACACGCACCATCCGTGCGCGCGGGTCTTTGTGGGAGTCAGCAGGTCGGAAATAAACAAAGATGAGTCAGTCTCCGCGGGAGAAGCCGGAACAGAGGACTCCCATCATGACGAACCGACAAGGAGAAGAGGATTTTCAGTGCTTTTTCTTTCTTTCTTTCAAAGTAACACACAAACGAAAGCGTCAGATTGAGTTCCGTGAAAGTGCCTTGATCACCTGCTGCCTGCGGCCTCTGCCTGGGCTGTCTGGGAAGGGACCGCGCGGCCCCTGCCTTCAGGACGCCCACTGTCCGTCCGGTGGGGAAAGCAGATCCTTACACACACGGTGGCCACGCGGGCAGCCTGTGCGGGAGCCCGGGGCACTCGAGCACCTGGAATATGACGATGGGATGAAGAGCCACTGGGAACCCCAGGGGGGCCTGGGAGACTCCTGATGAAATGGGACAGACCCGTCCTCCGGGGTCTCCTGCTGTGCAGAGGGTAGACGCGCCTTCGGAAAATGCAAGCCGGCACCAGCGTTCCTTTCTAAAACCACACACAGGCCCTGCACCCGAGTGCCTCTTACGCTCCCTACACACGGAGATGCCTTTTCCGCTGCAGGGCTCAGTCAGCAGGAGGCATCACAGCCTCTGGCACCGTCCCCTGAACTGAGGAGCCCACACTTTCCTCTGGGTGGCCTGGGCTTGGGGTTCTGCCTGGTTTGGGAGGCCCCGGGGCAGCTGACTTTGGAGGATTCCTAGATAACCTCGCAAAGTCATTTTCTTGACGTTCTCAAACTATTAGAGCTGTCGAGCCGTTTGGGTGTCACTAGAGTCAGCGATGAAATTGAGGCCGGGTGTGATGGGATCCGCTCAGCCAGAAGAGGCAGGGCCAGTCCTGGTGAACTGGCGTGTTCCTTACGTCCTGATTGCTGTGTACTTTCTCTACTGTACATTGCTGCAGTCATACAGAATGCAAATTGAAACTAGTGTTCAGGAAAAAAAATGTGCCAATGTGTCTAAATCTCAGGTCTCCACCCGTGCGCTCTCCACTAGACGCACACATCCAGGGGCTCCGGGGAACCCGGGGCCTAGGAGGCTTTGGTCTTCAGGAGTCCTGGCCAAGCGCTGCGTCTCTCCTCCCAGCCCTGGCAGCGCTTGGACTCGGCCGTGTTCCAGTCCCACCTGGAGGTGCCATTCCTCATGCTGAGGTTGTGAAACACAAAAAAGAAGATGGTGACTAAAAGCAAAACTTCCTTCTATATAAAAGGAATGTGCAAAACATCTCGTGTCTCATTCAGCTTGGGCAGCCACAGGAATCCCAGCCCAGGGGGCTCAGGCAGCAGACATTTATACCCCACAGTTCTGGAGGCTAAAGCCCAAGATGAAGGTGCTGGCCCATTTGGTTTCTTCCACAGATCACATTCTCTTAGTGTCCTTTCACGGCCTCTCCTTACTGTATGCAGAGAGAGGGAGAGAGAGCTTCCTTTGCTTAAGAGGCCACTAACTACAGCCTGAGGGCCCCACCCTCACCATTTTGTCTATTATTTCCCAAAGGTCCCATCTCCAAATACCATCACATTGGGGTTAGGGCTTCAACAGATGAATTGGGGGAGCGTCAACCTTCAGCCCAGAAAGCCTTGTAGCTTCCTATTCCTGTCTGTGGGACTAGATGTGCCCACGCCGTGAGGGAGGAAATGATTTCATAGACTTCATCACTCGAGTGGAAAACAGCCCTGTAGATCATGTCTATGCTCCACCCACGCCTCCCTCCCCAGGGTTGGGTCCCTTGTAGGAACATGTCATTAAACAGGAAGGGAGGAAGCCATGATTGACTCAGTGCTCTCAAACCTCATTGCATCCCTCAAACAGGAGTCGCGTGGGCAGGTGGGGAGTGTTACCTCCAATTCGCAGGTGAGGAAAAGGGCTCACTGAGGTGAAATAATCCGCCCACAGTCGGCAGGTGAGTGCAGATTTGGGGTCTAAGTCAGGCCTCTGGGACTTGGACATCTGCTCGTCTCGCACCTCCTGGGAAGGGCATGGGCACTTGGCCGTAGAGGACAACCCCCTGCAGGGAAGCTGTGCCCGCCACTGCCCAGCATCGTCCTGAGGACTTGGAAGCAGTAATTTCTTCACCAGTTTTGAGCTCAGCCTCAGCCCCCAGGGTCCCTTTTGTGCCATGGCTTCTGTGCAAACAGTGTTTCTCCTCTCGTGTGTGTGTGAGTGGCTCCTGTACAGACAATTAGAACATGCTGTGTTAGGGGACAGGCATGTTCCTGTCTATGTTACAAGGGTGCGTGTCTCCTGAAACTCTTTGAACTTAAGGACATTTAACTCAGATGCAACGCATCTGAGTTTTTATGTTCGCCTTTTGGGGGAGGGAGGGGTGAGAGGAGTGAAGAGTCTGATGATGGAGGGAGGAGGGGAGCAGTGGGTTGAGCCCCCATCATTCACCTGAGCCCTTCATACCGATGTAAGCATTAATTAGACGTCTGCCAGCCCCGGTCAGGGCGTGCTTTCGTGTCATCGGGGTGTGTGTTACGAGAGCTTTGGAGCCACTGTGTTTCGAGACAAACTGTTTATTTAGTAATCTTGGCTAATGCCCCCTGCCCTCCGCCTCCCGCCCTTTCTCATCTCAGACATCTAACAGGCACCAGGTGGGAAGCCCGGGGTGTTCTCAGCGATGAAGGAAGCGGGTCCTGTGAAGACTTCCATGGGCGCGGCCACACACACACACACACACACACACAGCGCAACAAGGGCTTCTTTGTACGCGGGACACGGAGGAAATTGGCCATTTGTCTGTGGGGTAATGGGCTTTGCTGGGATATGAAAATCTCTCCAGTGGTTGCATTCAGCAACATCATATCCCAGTGCATGAAAAGCCACGCGTGCACACAGTTTAATTCCATTTAATTTTTTTAAGGGGGGGAAAGAAAGCAAAGGGAAAATGTTTTAGTTTCTCTTAAGCTGATTTCTCTCTGCTTTTTCTTGAAAGCGCCTTTCTAGTTGCCACTCAGTGCTGTGATCATTATCTGCCACCTCGTCGCCTTGCTGCCTCTGCATGCAGTAAAATACAAAAGAGAGAGGGAGAGGGAGAGACCAGGGGAGCTTGTGAAGTATGACTTCCTATCCCAAGACTCATTGCCCGCGATTCGTACCGCTTGACAGTAATGATCTTGTTACAGTACTCTGGACCTTGAAGAGATTTCACGAGGAGAGGGAAAGGACGGGGCTCCGTGTAATCAAGTGGCGCTGAATATTCCACGCGGTTTTGATCACACACTGATTGGGCACAGTTTTAGCCCATCTTCTAGTCAATTACACAATTACACATGGCCCTCGTGCTCCTCGGAGAGTCAGAGCCCTGATGGCTGTTGTCTGGGCTCGGGCCGCCAGCCAGGGGTTTGAAAAGCCAGCATACCGCCATCTGGGATAAGTGCTTTTAGTTGGAATTGATCACCTTTCTTTGGCTTTTGCTTAATAGCAAACTGCCTTTGGAGGGAACCACAGGTGAAACATGGGCGCCGTAGCCGTGGGCTGCATCTGAACCAGTCGATTCTGAGGCTTCCCTCGTCTCCACCTGATTTCTGTGTAACGACAGGATGATACCGAAGGTCCTTCGTGGCTACCGCTGACGAGCACTCGTGTTGTGCGTCGAAGACAAGGTCAAGTACATGCGCCCCATGGTCAGGCTCCCATGTTAATTAATCCAGGGGAGGCTCTGAGCTACGAGGGGATAGACCTCTGTTGGCTAGTTCCATCTTGGGAAAAAAGAGACAACACACACACACACACTAGTTCCCTGGAGATATTTTCGTCTGCAGGACGGGTGATGTGTGCTTCCTGCAGTTGACTGGCTGGCTGCCTTGCTGTGGAGCAGATGCTGTGGCTGGGTCTGGGCGCGCTCTGCTGCCCTGTGCCTGAAGGACTGCCGCTCACAGTTCCTCCAGCTCTTCACCTCCCATTATTGAGCTCAAAGCCTAATGCAGAATCTGCAGGTAGGAAAACTCCAAAGTCCTTGCTAACGTTTATGTGCAAAACCGAGGACTCTAACACGCCAAAGCAAGTATGAGATGTTTCCAGACGCCTATTTTGAATCCACCAATTATTGCTGTTTAGTGACCTCCAATTATTGAGGTGATGTAAGAGATGGGAACCCCAGCATTTCACCACTAGGCACCTCAGTAGCCTGATTTGACCCTTCCTAATGAGACAGACAGGTAGCTGTGTTCTTGTGCTTGGTTTTCATGTGGATCTTGCTTGCTTTCTGCAGTGGGAATGATTTTCCTCTTCAGCTCGCTCTCTGCAGAAGCCATGATATAGTTACTGAAGGCAGGGTCACTACACAGTCTGGGGGAAGGGAGGATTTACCGAAGGCCCTAACTGTATGTTCTGTGCACACACACACACACACACACACACACGGAAGTTGTTTTTTTATTTCTCAATTTCATGGAAGTAAAGAATTTTCTATCACAATTTAGATTTAGCAACTAGCCCAGTGGTTGGCAAACTGCAGCCCCTTGAGTGTGGCTCTTCCACAAAATACCATGTGTGGGCGCGCACGTACAGTGCGATTGAAACTTCGTGGCCACACTCAAGGGGCCAAAGAGCCGCATGTGGCTCGAGAGCCGCAGTTTATGGGCTAGCCGACCACTGGACTAGCCTTTAAAAGAAGAAATCAATGACAAAGCAGGAAATCAAAATTGGCCATCTATTAGCAATAATCACTTCAACCAATTATTGACTCCTTGCTACGTATCGCCACTGATTAAATCCTTCTGTGTCCTCTTGTAACCGTCACAGTTGTTTCCACAGTGACTGTCCCCAGCCCTCTCTTCGGAAGGTTCAGGGTGTCTTTTTATTGAGCTCCCCTCACTCCAAACCTTGGCTTCTCTAGGACTTTTCCTAAGGATTAGATTCAAGTAAAATAAAGGATTTTACAATAGCTGTCAAAAGGCTATTTCTTAATTTCAATAAGTTAACATTCAAGCCATTAAAAACTTGTCATTTTACCTGTGGCTATGTTTCAGTAGGTCGACAAAATGTGCTTTTACAATTGGAAAATATCAAATCTACTATTAACCGGTGATTCACGTTGGAAAGGCCGTAATTGTAAAAAGCTGGCTTTCATGTGGTGCTCTGTTACAGCCTGGCACTTCTACCGGAACAGGTGAACGCGGCACTCACATTTAAAGAGTCAGTAAACTTGAAGACACGATTTCATTAGTGAACGCAGAATACTCTTGTAATTAACGTGTAATTACTCTGAACAGGCCAATTAATTAATGCAAATAGTTTAAGATCAGCAAGTACTTTCTTGATTTCTTTTTTTTTTTCTCCCTCAAACATTAGTTTATTCCTCACCCCGAGAAGGAGGGAGAAGTTCATCTGTCTGCAGTAAGCTTGTTGGTGGGTCTGGTTGGTGGGAGCCACCACTTGTGGTTGGCATTTTGAGGCAACCTCCCTCCTTGTTCTAGCAGACGGAGGGGTGGGGGATGTAGACATGGTTTGGCCCTGTTTCCGTTTGGGCTGCACAGAAACACCTGCCCACGTGCACATGTGGAGGGAAGACCTGAGCCAGCCTGGCGCCATCTCCACACCCACACCACCTCCACACCCACACCACCGTACCAGCAGTGGTGCCAAAAGCCAACCCTGGGCCATTGGTCTGCTTCCCTCTTGGACATATGCAAATTAACAGGTTGCTATCACCAATGACTTGTTACCTTCTATTTCCTATCACAACCAATGAGCTTCGTTCACATAGGAGAGTTATTTTTTCCCCCAAGTTCTTTTGCTTGGAGAATTCGAAGACAGAATTTGCAAGCCATCCATTTACAGGCCAAATCTAGTTCTTGGGTTAACTTTTTTCCCAGACTAAAAAGTATTTCGTATTATCCCTTCACACCATCCAGGTTGGCACATGGTGTGGAGACAATGGAACATTCTACCAGCGCTCCTGTCTGAAAGGTGCTCGCAGCTGCAGGTGGCTGCAGGTGGTCGTTATGGGAGGGACCTGGGAGAGGAAGCCAGCCCTCAGGAGACTTGGGGCTCCTGGGATTGTTGGGCATGTGGTGACCCGGGAGAGGTGGGGGTGGACCAGGTGCAGGCTGCTGCAGGGTCTCAGGTGTCGCAGGACTCGAGCTGCTGAGGGGAACAGGACTCAGACGCCCACCTGGGCAGGGGGTGTGCAGGCTACGGGCGGGCGATGGCAGGTGCGCACCTGGCCCTTCCTGGGGCCCGCCCCTGGCTTCCAGCTCTTCCTCTCTGCACCATCCCCTTCCTCAGACTCCTCATTCTTCATTCCCCTGTGTCGTTCCACTTTCTCCTTCTTCCTCCATCCTAGACTTTCCTTTTTCTCTTCTCTCCTACTTCCTCTTTCCCTTTTCCCCCCATCCACACTTTAATCTACTTCTTTTTCTCCCTTAGTTTCTGATTTTTGAATTTTATTGTGGCAAAATATATCACAAAATGTGCCATTTTTAAGATGTATGCTCCAGTGACATTGACGACAACCACAGAGTTGTGCAGCCATCACCACTAGCTCTTTCTAAACCTTCTTCATCACCCCAAACAGGAACTCTGTGCCCATCAGGCAGTGTCTCCCAGCCGCAGGGACCTCTCACCTGCTCTGTCTGTGGATTGACCTGTCCTGGGTGTCCCATGTAAATGGGATCATAGAATATCTGTCCTGTGTGCGTGGCTTTTCACTGAGTGCTGCGTTGTCAGGTTCGTCCGTGCTGTAGTCCTTCTTGGGGATGAATAATATCCCCGGTACGGATAGGCACATTTTGTGTGTTTACCTGTTGACAGACACCTGAGTTGTTTCCACCTTTTGGGCTCTTGGGTCATTGAACACAGGTGTGCAGCGACCTGCCTGAGCTCTGCTTACCATGTTGTGCAGTATATGCCCAGGAGTATGTTTAGCTTTTTGCAGAACCGCAAACTCCCTCTTTTCTTACAATGCCGCCTGCTTCCTTTTTTCTTCATCTATAATGTGGGATTGAAGAGGCTCCTGCAATTGAGTGAATCAACTACTTGGCTCCCTCTTAATTATAAAAATAGAGGATGTTAACATGTTTGTAACTGTTTTCCATTGTTCTTTTGAAAAGTTCTAATATTTTCCATTAAAGCTTCCTTTATCGGTATGTGAGTGGCAAAGGGGTCCATCCTTGCCCCGGTTTATCAGCGCACGCTGCCTGAAACTCCGAGTAGAGGCATCATCACTGCTTCTCCTGGTCAGGAACTTGCTACAGCTGAGGTCTGTGTTCTCTGGAGACCAGAGCTCTGTCCTGAGTGGCAGGCCCCGGGCCGAGCGGGCGGGCAGGCATTGCTCGCTGATTCAGTTTCTCTGCAGAGCTAGGCTTTCCCATCGTCTCGGAAATGCTGGCATTTTTTTCTATAACTTCCCAGTAATGAGTGGCCTGGTGGGAAATGGGATCGTAAGGACAGAGATGATTATTCCTTTTTTCTGCCGACTTCACTCTGGCCAAGATTAGCTTTTTACGTTTCATTTCAGAATGAGCGTCTTAGCGTCCATTTCCCTTTATTTGCCTCTTGTTTATCGCCGTGGTCCACACGTACTTCCAAGGTTGGGTGTCACTGTCACCGCCCTAATTCTCATCTTCTGAGGATTGTCCAAGAAATTACTCTACCACCTGGTACTCATCGCATAATTTTGTGGAAGGGTCCTTTGGGCGAGGCAGTGGGGATCCCCCAATTCTTCTGCATCTTTGCCTTCATTTGTTATAAATTTTGAGTTAGGTCTTTGGGGGGACACAGATTGCTGGTCTCACTTCCCTCTGCAGTTGTAGAGTTTTTTGGTTTTTCTGTTCAGCACTACCGCCTCTGATACCCTTCAAATACAGTCCTGGGGTTAGCATCATTAGTGTAACACGGACCTCCAGGTACACCCCAGATCTTAATTAACAACCAGTTACCTCCAGGGCCTCCTCCTCTCCTGGGAATCTAAGCAGCTTCAATTCACATTAATAACTTACTGGTCTTTCGCTACCTGGTGGACACTGTTATGTGCTTCTGAGATGCAGAAATGAGCTAGAGGCAGCCCAGGGGTTGGGGGGTGGAGGGCGGCCTTCCAGGCACTTTGTAGGATGTCCTGAAGGAAATCCCGAATCCTGAAGCCACACCTCGGCTGGTGCGTGGGCGGGACTCGGGAGACCAGGTGATGGCATTGGATGGTCCGGGGCTTGGTGATGACCTGCTCAGGGGAGAGGTGGGCTGACGGGAGACTGAGCCAGCAGAAGGAGCATGTGTCTGGGGCATGGGCCCCAAGGCAGGTCCTGTGTTTGGCAATGAGGGGATCAGAAGGCCCCTGCGTGCATGTGAGGACGTGGACTCTGAGAAGCTACGGGCTGTGGGAGATGCGAGAGAACTGGGGGAGGGGGGGGGGGCGGAGGCGGGGGGCAGGCGTGTGACAGGAGAGTAAGGGTGTGCCAGCCTTGCGTGTGGTGGAGAAAGGACTGAGGATGACGAGGCTGGTGTGACAGGGAAGGAGGCCTAGAGACACTGCATGGTGGGCCTGGAAGAGTACAAAGGTCAGGTCAGCTGCCCACAGGTGCGGACGCAGCGGACAAGGTGGGGATCACGTGGTTCCCTGGCCTGGAACAGAATGAGGGAGACGCCCAGCACCCAAATTTAAGTACTCATTTAAAGCCCAGGTTTGGATCCAGCTCACCTGGGGATCCTGGGCGCCAAGAGCCAATGGTTTGTGACGGTGGAAGGGACGCATGTCCCCAAGGCTAAACCCCCCAGAATGTGGCTCACACACCGGGACCTGGCTGCCCCAGAAGACATTCCTGTGATGTTGCCTCACGGTAGTGTCCCACTTGCACCATTGTTAGAAGCCCTGTCTCTTACAATGTTTGTGTATTTTTTCTACTTATGTTATTGGAGTAGATCAAATTTCAAACATATAAGAGCTCAAATATTGCGGCCTATTTAGCTAACTGAGCAACCACAGTTAGTAGTTGAGTAGCTGCTGTTTTCAACACCTGTCATGCCCCTGGAAAAGCACCCGTCCCTCCGCCTGCCCAGCTCTGCCCTGTGTCCGGTCACACAGACCCGCAGGCGTAGTGTCTGCGCTCGGCAGCCGAGGCCCCAGGGAGCTGCCTCCCAGCTCGCAAGGCTCAGGGGGTAGACAGGGTGCAACCTGGGAGGCCTGCCCCTGCTCCAGTGTCTGGGGCCTCACCCAGAAGGCGTCAGTCGGGAGGCACCTGGATGACTGCCACTCACATGTCTGGGTCTTGGTGCATCTCTTGGGCCCTTAGCTACAGGCGTCGGCCACACATGGCACACGGCTGCTCCCCGTGCCAGGGCTTCCTCCCAACAGGATAGGCAAGCGCCGTGGGAGAGACACGTAACCGAGTGGAAGCCACGTCTCCTCTGTGCCTTAGCCTCCGAGGACACTGTCAGTGCCCCCACCCGAGAGTCAACACAGTCACCATGTCCCACCTCAGGTCCCGGTGTCGGACAGCCCCCAGCGCCCAGTGCAGAGTGGCAGCATCCTAGAACAGCACTGCTGCATGATGGGAAATTTGTCACTAACGGTGACTAAATATATAATGTGTCAGGCTTTATTTTATTTTTAAAGAATTGTCATACATTTCTTCTGTCTCCTTTTTTTTTTTCATTTAGTAGACATGTCGGTATACAGATATTTCAATATCTTCTAGCTTGTTCCCCACATGCAATTATGTTCCGATTCTTCCAGGATTTATGCTTTGCAGCCAGCACAATGAATCGGAACGTTGCACCGTTTTTAAAAGTGGCTCAGAGAACCGCCAAGTACCGAGTAATGCTCAAGAACAATGGGTCTATTTTTATGCATATTACTCTAACCATTTAAAATGAAGAAGATGAAATACAGGAAAGTTTTTCAATAATTTCATTCTGCATAGGGTTATTCTCAGCGGCCGGGAATGGCATCAGAAGTTTCCCGACAATTGGAAGAAGACGAGAGCGTTTGATTCAGCATTCCCCTTCCCGGGCTCTCAGAATGAAGGCAATCACACGGGGTTATCGCTTCGTGGGTAATTAAGGCATTTCACCCTGCAATCCCTTATTCTAATGAAGAAGAAGACATTTCCCTCTGACTGAAGTATTTCTTGTTAGGGTTTTATTTCTACTCATTGCTCCGACGTTGGAAAATGTTCCTTGTACTTCTGATTGTCTTCTGTAATATCTTTTTGAATTGTGAGTCAGGCGGAAAAAAAAAAGTGAAGATTCTCCACAGATTGAAACTTTAAAAAAAATGTGTAGAATCTCGCTGCCCATGAAAGTGAAGCAGCCAGCATTGCACGTGTCCAGATTTTCATTCTATTTCAGTTCTAGTGAATCTGCTCACTCCAAGTCCAGACAGGCAGGTGGCCGTGGGTGGGAAATGCGTTGAGGGTGGCAATAATGACACCAGGCAGGCCCAGGGGTGGTTAGGAACAGGGCTGGGAGCCACGCCTGGGTTTGAACTCCAGCTCCACCTCTTAGTGGTGGGATGACCTGTGCAAGGTCCTCATCTTGTCCTGCCTCGGAGCTCTGAGCTGTAAAATGGGCTGATCTTGCTGTCTGTCCTCTAGGACAGTTGTCAGGATCCAGTGAGCTCGTCCATTTCAAGTGGGCAGGGCAGACCCTGCCTGAGGCCTTTCTTGGGATTCAGTTTGTATCTGCCAAAATACTATTGGGAGCCAATCACAGGCAACGTATTTGCAGGTTACCTTGGTTCACCCAAGAGGCTCGGTGGTACTGTGCCCTGGCTTCTGCGATCACTTGTTAAATTGCGCTTTTCAAATGGTGTAGACAGTAACTGTTGGAGGTTATCCACTGACTAGCACCAGCATTGTTAAGCCGATTTGTCAACTCGCCCAGACCACCCCACCACTAGCGTCCTGCCCACCATGGACGATGGGCATAGGTGGCACCAGGGAAAATGGCCACCCTGCTGCACTTCGGGCTGGAGGAAAGCTGTTTCCACACAGAAGTGGTGTGTTGCTGCAGGGTCTCTTCCTCAAACCCTTCTCGGCCCCTTGGCGGTCAGATTCCATGGTGACTCATGCACCACACTGTCCCTCCTGCCCCCACGGAGACTGGAGAGCCCATTGGGCACAGTCACTGAAAAATCTGCAGTCATGACCGCCATGAATATCAGCGTTTCCTGGAAAAGTGATAGTAAAGGTTATCCTTAAAGCAGAACACCCCCTAGTGTAGGGCATAGATTCTCATAGGGAGGGCCCAAATGACTTGGACAAAGCCGCCACGTCTCAGAGGCTCTATCATACGGAGTTCCTACCCTTCTCGGCCACGGCAGGCTGCACAGAATTCCCAGCTTATGGGTGTGCCACTAAAAAGCCTGCTCCTTAGGGGGCGGGGTGTGTGCAGGGGGTATGGAGACACAGTGATCTTGGTCTCGACGTCTTTATCGGTAATTGCGTTTGGCCCAGGGGCAGCTTGTGTTATGTGAGGTACTACTGACACATTTCACATGCATTAGTCTTGTCCCTTCAACTGACTGAAAGCCGGGAAGGCAGGAGACACATACCTGCCACGTCGCACAAGCCCAGCACTGTGCGTGCCTGTGACAAGCACCTGACGAAGGCGGGGTCACCAGGGAGAGGAGAAAGAGCGCCTCCGTGGGCCCACTGGAGGTACCGGTGGATTTGTTTTGCACAGCGTGGCTTCGTGTGACATCAACAGCGTCTCCCACAGTCTGTGCTGTGGACAGGAATGCAGCACGACGCTCTGAAAGGAAAGGTTAGGAGAGTCACATCGTCTGTCCACCAGCAAATCGAAGGTTCTGAGAAACCTTCTGTTTAAAACAGTGGTTCTCAACCTTCTGGCCCTTTAAATACAGTTCCTCATGTTGTGACCCAACCATAAAATTATTTTCATTGCTACTTCATAACTGTAATGTTGCTACTGTTATGAATCGTAATGTAAATATCTGATATGCAGGATGACCTTAGGCGACCCCTGTGAAAGGGTCGTTCGACCGCCAAAGGGGTTGCGACCCACAGGTTGAGAACTGCTGGTTTAAAACAAGTAAAAAAAATAAATAAGTAACCTTGTTTGATTTGTTTAAACTCAGAGACACAAATACCCAGGGCTGCGCCCTCTGCCCGGGCCCATCTGGACTCTGGCGCCTTCTGTTCTGGAACCCATTCCGAGCAGTGGTGGCAGAGAGGGCGCTGCTTCCTCTGCTTTCCCACACACCCACAGCCCTGCCACCTCCTCCCTCCCAATTTGGGAATGATTCGGGGAGCAAGTAGTGTATTACTCACATGGAAACCGGAACGCCCCGAGAGGCATGTGTGTCCTGGGTGTGTGTCCAGCTTTGGGAGGTCATGAGGGCCCTTGCGGCTCACTCCGAACGGCTCCTTCGCAGACCCTTCCCCTTGGCTAAGCCAGATGTGCATTCCCCTGGAACTCAAGGCCCCTTGTGTCACCTGAAGTCCTGGAACGCACTTTCTTCTGGTATGCATGCGTCCTTTTTAACCACGTGGCTACATTTTCTATTTCAACAAACTTCGTGATCTTGGAGCACCCCTACGGTCTTTGTTTGAAGCCACTGTATGTGGCATTTCCTCCATGCCTGTATTTACCCAGTCCTGAAAGTTGGTTCTCTTTACGCGTGTTACCCAACTCTTCATCCTATATAATAAAGAGCTAATATGCAAATAGTCATCACACCCTCGCGCCCTCACGCCAGGGGATCTGAGGCCGCACCCCCCCACCTGGAGGGCTTGACGGGGGGACCTGAGGCTGCGCTCCCCGCCTGGCAGACTTGACGGGGGACCTGAGGCTGTGACCCCTGCTCTGCAGGGCTTGACAAGAGTGGGGCCGGCCGGGTCTGGGTCTCACACGATTTCGAGGTGCACGTGGGTGGGCGGGGACTTGACTCTGAGTCCCACAGCACACCCCAGACTCTGACAGGAGAGAGATTTTCATACACATTTTACTAATTTTCTGTCATCTCTGACACTTCTATTATAGAGAAAGGGCAAATAGCAATATTAAAATATTTCCTCAAATTCCCTTTTAATGTGCACGAATTTCATGCACTGGGCCACTAGTGCTATAATAATTGTCAATGGAGATAATGTAGTTTATAAAGTGCACCTCAAACTCATTTCTTTTCATATAACTGAAATCTTTTACTGCCTGTGCTTATGTCTAACTTGAATTTACCCGGTGTACCGGTTAATAATGCGGATTTTGTAGTCAAAGAAAACACGATAATTTCAAGAGAAACATCAAAAGTGTTTTACTCAGAGTAATGTCCATCGCTAGCTACACATTTCCCCCATCTTTCAGGTAATTTATGAATACTGTCCCAGTAGAACTTTTCTTGTTTTGAGGCAAACCATTCAGAGACCCAATTTTCCACTTCTTTGTATGTTTTGAAGTGCTGCTCAGAAAGGCGTGTGCCATCGATCAGAATAAGTGGTAATCTGAAGGAGCAAGGTCTGGTGAATACAGTGGGTGGGTTCATACTTCCCAGGCAAGATCTCTTAACATGTCTTTAACTGGTTTTGAAGTGTGTGATGGTGCATCATCATGAAGCAAAATTACTTTGCTGTGTCTTCTGGCATATTCTGGTCATTTCACAATCAAAGCATGGTTCAAGTTGATTATTTATTGTCAGTAGCGATCAGTATTAGAGGTTTCACCTGGTTTTAGAAGCTCATAATACACCACACGTTCCTGATCCCACCAAACGCAGAGCATTGTCTTCTTTCCGAAGTGATTTGGCCTTGCAGTCGATGTTGATGGTTGACCTGGATCAACCCATGATTTTGTGTGTTTGGGATTCTCAAAATAAATCCACTTTTCGTCACCAGTCACAATTTGATGCAAAAAAAGACTTTCTTTTGTGCCATTGAGGCAACACTTTACTGATGACTTTTTGGTTTTCCATTTGTCTTTCATTCAGTTGTTGTGGCACCCATTTTCCTTCCTTTAAACTCTTTCCCATTGCTTGTAAATGATCGGAAATTGTTTGCTGAGCAACATTTAATCTTTCTGCAAGTTGTTTTGAGTTTGACACGCATCTTCATCCAATAATGCTTGTAATTGTTGGTCTTCAAACTTTTTCGGTTGATCTGGACGTTCTTTGTCATTCACATCGAAAGCATCACTTTTAAAGCCTTTAAACCAGCGTTCACAAGTATCTTGAGGTGGAGCATGTTCACCATAAACTTCCCGAAGTATACAATAACTGTCAGCAGCACTTCCCTTCAAAATAAAGTAATGAATTAAAACTTCCCACAAATGCTCTTTTTTGGCACAAAATTCGACATCTTTAAGCGTAAAAATATCTATGATAACACCTTCAGCAAATTTGACATATGAAGTTTTGAAGCTTTCTGCCAATACAACAAAATAGCACACACATCAAATCGCATCTATATCAACATACGTGTAACTCCATCATTGAAAAAGATCCACATTATTAACCGGTACACCTAGTACCTATTTTTTTATTTATTTTTTTTACAAATATATTTTATTGATTTTTTACAGAGAGGAGGGGAGAGAGATAGAGAGTTAGAAACATCGATGAGAGAGAAACATCGATCAGATGCCTCCTGCACATCTCCTACTGGGGATTTGCCCGCAACCAAGGTACATGCCCTTGACCGGAATCGAACCTGGGACCTTTCAGTCCACAGGCCGACGCTCTATCCACTGAACCAAACCGGTTTTGGCCCTAGTACCTATTGATATGACAATTATCTAGAGGCTTGTTACTTTCTGCTTTGAAAGTTGAGAAATAGATCTTCTTCTTCATCATCATAGCTAATAGTTATTATTTACTCTCTGCTGAACTACAGACTAATTGCCCTCTGTCTGCCTTATCTTATCACTTGGAGTGGGGGAAACGAGTTAAGTCGGGCCGATTGTAACTGCGTATTACCAAATATTTGTTTGTTTGCTGTTCACAAAGATACCTACCTGCGTATGCGAACCGTTTCATACCCATTGGGGTAATAGGTATCATAAAAATCCCTGATTTTGCGCGGGAAACCTAAATAATTGCCCGCGCCATCTTATATTTTGGCGGGAAATTCACCCCACACCGGAGTGTTATGTAATCCTGGCTTCTCCCAGATGGTTTCTATGTTAGTGAATTTCTTGGGGAGAAAGCATGTTGAACTGATTGGATTTTTACCAAAACTAAAATAAGAGTCACCATCCAGCACCATAGAAATACAGTGTTGTTTACAAATAAAACCTTTAGTTTACTTTAAGCCACAGTACCTAGGACCCTCCCATTGGAAAAAGGGGGGTGGGATCTATGAGGAAACCTACACACTCCATCAGGAAAGGCAGGCAGTCCCTGTGCACAGCAGCCCTGCGCTGCTGTTTGACAAACAACCTTGATGGGCCAGTTTGATGCAACAGACCAGATTTGAAATCCAGAAAACTCCAAGCTGTCCCGAGCCCCTTGGAAGTCATTTGTGCTTTGATTCCATTTCTCTGTGTGAGGACATTGCTCCCGCCAGCTGGGCCTTATCTGTCTTTGTTGTTGTTGGGCTTCTTTTATTCTCTGCCTCGCCCATCGCCAAAAAAAAATCCATTGTGCAAATTGATTTGGAGATCAGTCGTGATGAAACACTGGAGTTTCCCGGCTCGGCCGGTGCCGGTGTTATTAGCTGTCCTGATTACCCGGGTGCACGAGCCCGGCTGCCACAGGCTCACAGGTGTGCGGAGATTAACGGGGGCCTTCCAGCCGTTTGTCACACAGATGGCAGTGCCAATAAACCGAAAAACGATCAATCATTTTTCTAAAGATTGAAACCTTTTATCAGTTGTGTCAGTTTCATTATTCAATAAACGATTAGGAGCAGCCGTCCTTTATTCACCCCGCGTCCTGGTGAGGGCTGCTGCGGGTGGGGCGCCCCGCACCTGCACTGAGGTGCACACGCCTTCAGCACGCACCTGTCTAGCAGGGGCCCTGGTCACTGCTGCTGGACAGATGAGAGAGTGTTTGATGTGCATCTTCTAATTTTTTTAAGTCACACCGTGACACAGTTCATTTCTACAGCAGTTGTGAGATTGGGTGGCCTTTTTTTTCTTTTACCTCTCACTGGGCCATTTACTAATGTTTAAAGTAAATTTGCCCTTTCATTTATTTTTTATTCTTTAATTCGGTATTATTTTATGTTAGTTTTAGGTGTACAGTGTAGTGGTTAGACACTTATATAATTTATGATCCCCCCTGATAAGTCTAGAACCTACCTGGAACCATACACATAGTTATTACAATATTATTGACTATATTCCCTATGTAGTCCTTTACATCCCCATGGCTATATTATAACTACCACTCTGTAACTCTCAATTCCTTCACCTTTTTCTTCCATTCCCCCAATTCCCCTCTCTCTGACAACCCTCAATCTGTTACCTGTATCTATGAGTCTGTTTCTGTTTTATTTATTTTATTCTTTAGGTTTCACATATAAGTGAAATCATATGGTATTTGTCTTTCTCTGACTGACTTATTTCACTTAGCATAATACCTTCTAGGTTCATCCATGCTGTTGCAAATGGTAGGATTTCATTCTTTTTCATGGCCAAGTAATATTTTATTGTATATATGTACCATAGCTTTTTTTATCTACTCATCTATTTTCTTTAAGTTTTTTTTAAATTGATTTTTAGAGAGAGAGGAAGGAAGAGTGAGAGAGAAACATCAATATGAGAGACACATCAGCTGGTTGCCTCCTGCACATGCCCCTGAACCAGGCCAGGGATTGAACCTGTAACTGAGGTAGGTGCCCTTAATAGGGAATCAAACCTAAGACCCTTTGGTGCCAGAGCCGATGCTCTAACCTCTGAACTACCAGCCAGGGTAAGATCTGTATCCTTTAATGTCAATGCCAACTATCTTGATTAAAGAAGTAGTGTTGGTCCTACTTGCGCCCAAGTTGGTGATGTAACTGTGCGCCTGCGCTGGAGCCATAAAGCCCGGTTGATCTGGAGGAAGGAAAGGGTAGAGCCACCCCTCCCGGCCTCTGGGTAACCAGCCTCTGGAGACACCAAGGGCCTGGTCCTGGGCCCTTGTCCTTGTAGACATTGGTGAGTGTATGCTGATACCATGGCTAACGGGAAGCAGAGGCACCTTAGAACGTTGCTGAATCATGGTCATCAGAAGGGCCTGCAGGCTTTTTAAAATTAGGACCCACTGAGAGAGATTGATCTTTGCCATTTTTTAAAAACTTTTTTGCCCAAGTTTAGTTTATCATAAAACATGATTCTGCCACTAGCTACAAGTGGGAGAGGCAAATGTCACTGGGTTTGCTTATATATCATGGAGACCCTGTGTGATTATTCTGTCGGGGAGGGGCATGCATGAGTGCAAATAGATGCACGTGTTGCCTCTAATGAAGACCTTTTAAAATATTACAATTCTAGAAATAGTTCTGAATGGTATTCCTACTGCCTTCAAAAATATCTCCATGCTGTCTTAAGATCAGTCTTCTGTATTTTTCCCCTGTATCTGGGACTGCGGTCTCCGTGGTGACTGTGGTCTCCGTGGTGACTGTGGTCTCCCTGGTGACTGTGGTCTCCCTGGTGACGTGGCGTCTGTGTCAGGATCCTGCACAGTGTGTGGTTAGTGGCGCCTCACGTGCTGATCCCTGCTAAGGTGACCCTCGTGGGCAGGCAAGGGGGCCACAGCACAGAGCCCGCGGCCCCCCAAGGCCACCTGTGCAGCTGCCAGGTGGGCAACGTTGATGCCCAAGCACCAGCTCTCGCCACCCCTCACTCTCCTCTAGGCTTCTGCCTGTCCTTTATCTCACCTTGCATCAGGGACTGCTGGGAGGACGGTGGGGTAGACACTGACCAAATGGTCAAATTCAGTCATCAACCCACCAGAACCCGACGCCCACCCTGCAGCCAGGTGTCCGAGAAGGGGGACATCCCGCACACTCTGTAAAAGAACTTCCCGACCCCCGACAATTAGAAAAGAAAGAAATAAAAGAAAACCCCCAAATAAGGCGCACATAATACATAGTCCGTATTCATTCACGAAACTGGTGATTGAAAACCTCAGAACCTCCAGGCTGTGAACTCACTACATCTGTGGAGTAAGTCGCTGTAATATTTCTCTCTCTTGCCATGTATTTGGGGGATTATATATGATGGGCTTTGATGAGAATAGCCAATGGGCACCTCATGCCTTATGCCCAAGTGAAATAGATCTATTTGGGACAATGTGTTCTGGATGCACCTGTGATTGCAAACTTGGATTTTTTTTTTGTATACAACCATATTGCTGGTCCTTTCTGTTTAAGAAACACTGCTAATTCTGTCTCTTGATTGAGGCACTGGAGTGTCTTGAAGTCGCTCCTGAGTTCAGATTTTCCTAGAGTTGATAAATCACTGCAGGTGCATCTCAATGAATCACGAAGCCAGCTTTGCATGACTCTCTTTCATTTTATTAAACTCTGTCACTTTTATTGAAAAGATGGTTCTATTGTGCTGATTGGAAGCTGAGATCTAAACTCAACATGAGTGCCAACAACTTTTTCTCAATAGATCAAAGCTCATTTTCTGATGATTAAAAGCTAATACTGGCAATTAGCTGGAATATTGCTCAAACATGGTACATTTTGGTCAAATATATACACTGTAATCCACTAAAGGAAAAACAATTTCAAGTTCAACGATTCCAGATGAAAGACAAGGAGACAGTGCGCTAGCTTGAAGAGCTGCCAGGGGGAAAGTACTGCCTCTGAAGAACATTAGTTAGCAAACATACTCTGTTCACAATCATAAATTACATACCCTCACTGCCAGTGAGGTTAGCTTTGAGGTTGAGAATTTCAGTAGCACATGGGACCCATACTGTTTATGCCCCTCTGAGATTTCAGAGTATCTTTAATTTGTAAAAGTTGACTTAATGATTAGTAGCATGAGTGGTATATTGTGATGAGATGGTAGTTCTTGCTGCATCTATTCCAAGCTGCGGAATACTCCTTTCTTTTTGGCAGAACATTACTCCTGACATTTCATTCTAAGAAAACAATTAAAATGATGGGGAGAAAAAAACTTACATTCCTGCCCAAAGATGCCTGTAATAGTATTTTAATAGGTTTTATTTTCTAGAAAAGTTTAAAACATAAAAGAAATTGAGGAGATGGTACAGGCAACCCCCATATGCTCCTCACCTACACACACATGCACGTGCACAATTCCTCTGTGGTTAACAGCTTTTCTTAGTGTGGCCTGTTTCTCACAACCAGCTAACATTGGCACACGCACGTTGACTAAAGTCTACTCCGTTTGGGTTTCCTTCGTTTTTCCCTAATGTTCTCCGGGACCCACCCTGGAGGCCACCTGACATTCCGGCGTCATGTCTCCTTAGGCTCCCTTGACTGGGACAGTTCTTCAGACTTTGTTTTTGATGACCTGGACAGTTCTGAGTTCTGGTCAGCTCTACTGTATGGTGCTCCTCTCTTGGAATTTGCTTTTCTCAGGATTACTCTGGAACCTTGGGTTGCTGAGAGGAAGGCCACAGAGATAAAGGGCCATCTCATCACCTCGTGTAAACGGCACACACTATCAGCATGACTTAGGCCTGTCAGTGTTGACCTTGGTCACCTGGTTTGAGGCTGTGTTATCAGGTGTCTCCTCCCTCTCCTCCCCCTCCCTCCTTCAGCATGCCCTCTTTGGGTGGGGACCTCTATGCACGGTGCGTAGGTAAGGAGTGGGGAGTTACGCCCCCTCCTTTAGGGTGGGCTGCCTACATGAATTTGAAATTCTCCTGCCAGGAAGATTGATCTCTTCTCCCCATTTATGACTTTATTCAGTCATTCACTTATATCAGTATGGACTCTTGGATATTTATTTTGAACTTTGTTTCTTTTCTTGCCCAGTTCCAGCTTCAGCCACTGGGGGCTCTTTCAGTTGGCTCCTGTACCTTTTTGTCGCACCCCCATCACTGTAGTGTTTGCCTCTGTGTGTGAGCTCACCCTTGCTTTCTGGATCTACATGAAGCTCCAGGACCATCTTGCATGTTTGCTGCCTCAGTCCTAGAATCAGCCGTTTCTCCAAGGAGCCCGGTTCCTTTCACTCAGCGGTGGTATTAGAAACCAAGATGCGGGGGCTGGGTGTGCTCGTTGCTCCTGGGATGTCATCACTTCCTGGCTCCCTCTGCAGACATAGCAAAGAAGAGTGTGTATATATGCACATGTGTATATACATATCTACAGATACTTATATATGTAACCACCAATTGCTACATTAAGCTAAAAAGAATATAGTATTTTTAATAGCATAAAATTAGAAATAACTAAATGTTTAATAGTAAGGAATGGCTACAACTATGCTATGCTAACTCCACAGTGCAACTGCTCAAAGGGGCAATTTTGCAAATTGTGGTAACATAACCCCTTACATTCAAAAGTGGTCCAGGTCTCTGTGAGAGCTGTCCCCGTACGTGTGAGAATTATGTGTGTATGTGGGTACTAGCTTTAAATCGGCTAGATTGGTCGTGGTTTATTCTTAATATTGAACTAATATGAAATGAACTTTGCTTTTGCAGTAATATTAAAATAGTCTTCCAAGGTGTTCTGGCTTGAAGCGGAATAACATTGGCGTATCTAAATTATTTTTACATTAAAGAAATGAGACGGTTGTTATTATTTTGTTGTGTCCACTCTTGCACCACGTTTCCAGTCCCTCCTAGGATAGCAATGACCTTGTCTGCTCATTGACGATAACCAGGGAACGTGCTGAAAAGTTGGCCCATTATAGCCCAAGCAGTTTTGTGGGGAGAAATCTGTTAGCGTTTAAAGGACTGCATTCCCATTACAGCAAGAAGAATCAAACATTTAGGATTCTGTTGCTTTCCCACTCTGATCTTTGTCCGGCTACATAAATGCTGTGGATCTCATTGTTCTGTGGTTCCTCAAGCCACAGATCCGAATGCTACTGGGAATTTCCGGTCAAGTCCTCCCTAAATGCAAAAGGTTAAAAAGTACTTTCTGGAAGATGTTTTCGGTAGTCTTCTCAGATTCAGATGGCCAGAGGGAAGGGGGACGTGATTGACTGACTAACCCTGAAATGTGTCATTCCGCGGGGTGGTGGGAGGAAGTCAGCCACAGGGAGGGCAGATGAAACGCACTGTCTGCGTGGCTGCGGCTGGTGGTCCAGTGATCACAGCCCCTCAATTACAGCCCTGCACGGAGCGCGAGCGGCCGTCGCAGAGTAATTGTGCCTTTGATTAGTTGCCTTAACTGGCCATCGCCTTTGAAATATGATAGCACAATTTGAAGTTTTATTAAAAACCTATTTTTTTCCTGAAATTGTCGAGAAAGATTTTGTGTTTAAAAAAAAAAAAAATCCTACAAAAGCCTGCAATATACTCTATTGGAGGAAATTGAGAAGACATAAGAGAAGAAAGAAAAAAGAAGAAGAGACGAATGTTTCCCATTATCACTCATTCCTGTCTCGGGATCTTGCGGTGGTGGCGGTGGCGGCAGCGGCGCACCCGCGTGCTGGGCCTGCAGTGAGAACACAGCTGAACCTCGCGTTTTCTGAAGTGAGAATTCGGTCTGCTGATTGTTTCTATTTTGAAGGACAACCACGCAATGATTAGGGGGATGTGACAGTGTTCACTGAGGAGCGAGGCCTAAAATACGAAAGCAGAGTATTTCTGGTGCTGCCACGTCATGGCCAGTTCCTGTTCTACCTCATCCTACACTCAGAACAGAATCAACCCCGAGGCCAAGGAGCCCCAATTTCAACTTCTTAATAAGCCGCCTCCCCCCCAAAAAAAAACAACAACAGCTCTCCCTTCTCCAAATGAACAGCTACTCCGTGAAGACAAGGAGAGAAGTTTCCGCGACTTAGGGATATATTTCTAATCTCCACCTGAGAACATGCCAAACTAAACTTCTACATGACAGGTTTATCATAAAGGGCATGTCCCCTGCAGTCACCTCTCCTTTTCGCCCTGGTGAAAGGTGGACATTCTTGGTGCTGGAAGAAATACCCAATTAATCCCGGTTGCACCTGAACCCACGCTCGGCACTCAGTGTGTTTCCAGGCCGAAAGGAAAACTGCTCTCTACCTAATTGGAACTTCTGGTTTTATGGCGTATCCTGGAGTTTTTACTTAGTTTTTATTTTCACTGTTTCCCAGGGTTAATGGCATTTTCTGTAAGTGTCTGCATTAGCCCACTCTGTAGAAGCCCTGGCAGTTTGCAAATCCAAGAGCTTTAAACGAAGCCACCGACATGGAAA
The DNA here is from genome assembly GCF_028538775.1 of Myotis yumanensis. NCBI lineage: Eukaryota > Metazoa > Chordata > Mammalia > Chiroptera > Vespertilionidae > Myotis > Myotis yumanensis. The sequence goes on from NW_027223759.1 coordinate 33,320,496, forward strand.
TTGTATTTGCTGTAAAGAAAGCCATTATGAGTTACTAGAAACTGAATCAAAAGTTTATCATGAAGAGGTGATTACTTATTTCGGACTTTTACTTCATCAGATATTCATCCTGCCTTCTTGGGCCCAGAATTAGGAAAAGGACCCTGGTCTTGCTGGAACCTGCCAACGACCAAGTTAGGCTGCTTCCTGAACACACGTCCTAGATTGGCTTGGCCTCGGGTTTTGTTTAATCCTCTCAAAGGCCCTTTTAATGGGTGTTTCAACACAACGACTTCTCTGTGTGGCCGCCTCTAGGAAGCCCCTTCACGGCGGAAGCAGCGAGTTCACATCCTGTGCGAATCTTCGGGGCTGCGTCTTAGGAAAAACGCCACGGCCTTTTCAGAGAAGAGAATGTGTACACAGTCTTGTCGAGCAAATGAACATCCATGAGGCCAGCACAAAAGAAATCCCCGATCTCTAACCTCGCAGTGAAATCGCCACAGACAAAGGTCACGGCGATACCGGAGTGCACTAAACTGGAAGGGACGGGAAACCACAGTGGAATCTGCTCCTGCCTATGCCCGTCCCGAGGGAGGGAGGGGGCGTTTCCCACTCGGCGTCCTGGGGCCAGCGTCAGTGTAAACTACTCCCCGGAGCACAGGCCTCCTCTCTGCTGCACAGGCAGCCTTATACCGACGGCATCCTTAAAACAAATAGCTACACGTCCGAAGTGGACAGGGTCGTGCTGTCTGACCAGGTTACCACATGGCTTCTCTGAGAGGCACAGCTGTGCCCCCTCTTGAATGGATGGAGGGGGTATTTGTTTTGTTCTGAGACATGTTAGGAGTGAGTGGCACACAAAAAGACCTTGTTCGTTCTCAAAATTGACTCTGGGGTCTGCAGAGCCTCACCTTGCCAGCCCAGTTGGCCCTCACCCTCGGACATAAGTGGGGGTGCACAGGCTTCGGACATGCACCCTCCTGGCTGTGTTGTCTTTTCACCAGCTACCTGAGGAACACTCAGTCAACAAAGAGCTCTAGCAGAAGGAGACCAGAGGTGACATTAGTGTAAACCCTGGTCTCCTGGTGCAGTGAGGGAGAAAGAGTTGAGGATAAAACCCTGCTCGTTGGAGCGTGCCAGCAGACTAAGGACTCTTTTTAGTCCATTTGTTAAGCGCTGGTCGGAAGAGTCTCGTCTTGGAGATCTGTCTGTGAGTAGTCCTCAGGCACTCACATGCTGTAAGGAGAAAAACAATATTTTGCTTAGAGAAACAAAATAGAAATTCTCCTCTAAAATAAAATTTTAATTCACTCGTGATCATCGCATGACCTCTCAGGAAAAGCTGTTGCTCCCACCAAATTCGGCCACATGTAATAATTGCGAGACGTTAACGCTAAGTGATTCCAGCAACTCCTACTCAGCACAGCCGTGATTTGCGAGTTTTCCTCACCGTCTCCTCTGAGAAGGCCGTGACTGGGAGCAATTACGAGGAGGTGAGCGATCGCGCCCCTCCTCATTCTGTCCACCAGACACCGACGCCGTGCAGAGAGGGCCTGTGACTTGGCCTTTCACCAGCCTTTTTCCTTCAGAACGTCGCTCTCGCTCAGGCTGAGCGGCCGTTGAGAGACTCTGCTGCCTTTGCCCAATAACAGGTGAAATTCTGGTTTTAAAATAATAGTTTTTGTGAAAAACAAATAACAGTGACAAAAGTCAAAATAAGTCAGCCTACGTTTAAATGGAAGAAACTATATTCCTGTAATTTTTTTCCAAAAAAAAAATGAATTTCTTAAAACAAAGATTACCCAGAAAATGTAGTTTTTTGAGCTCGTCTACGTGAAGTCCTCGAGAATCGCTGCCTATTTCAGAGGCCTGAGAGCCATGGGTCCCCCCCGCACGTGGCTCAGATGTGTGGTGGTCAAGCAGAACCCGGTATCCAGCCAGCAGCCTCAGGTTGAGCACTCCCGAGTCCCTTTGGTGCGATGCTTCCGTTTCCCTTAGAGGTGAGTCTGGGCAGCTGTGTCGCACACAGCCTGAGGTTTTAGCGATGATCATACGATTGTATTTTCGTGTTGAAGCTTCTAACCCAGTGGACTTGGAGCAATCAGTGCCCCGGGAGACGAATGCTCGTATCAGGACCTTGGCATCAGCCAGGAAAAGTCCATTTGTTTTAGGAGAAGAAAAAGGCATGACATTCTACACATTAAAATTGATTATTTCATCAATAGGTTAATAGAAAACCAGGCTGCAAGTTCACTTCCTGCTTATACTTCCATACAGTAATGGGAGACCAGGGCATGAAAAATGCAAGCATAGCGCGAGCCAGAGAGGGTTTTCGATGGCGCTTCCCCCTCCCGAGCCCTGACCACACTGTGCCTATTTATATGTAAATGTTGCCGACAGAGGCTAGTTTCCGTGAGGAGCAGGGCTCTCTGACTGCTACTTTCTGGAACTTGTGAATTATGGGCCAAGATGCCAGGACTTCGGCTATTGAAATAATTAAGGGCACAGCGAAAGTGTCCGTTACCCCTGAGGAACCTGGTAATCCTCCGCTGAACGTCTCCAAAGGAAACACTTGAAAACTGACTAGTTCGGTTCCTTGTAGGCATGACGTTTGTACTGGTGGGTACCTGAAGGCCCTTTCCCAGGTGTGCTGTTACCTGGGACGGGTACCTTATCGATACCTTGAGGATATAGAGATGAGGGACACGTCTCCACCCATGAAAAAATTAAGTTTAGACCCATACACTGTAGACACCTACTCGTTTCGAGATTGCATTTCTTATTATTTCTTGTTTTGAAGCTACCAAGTCATTCTTAGGTGTTTAGTTAAAATTTAACTGTTTCTCTTTAAATCAGGTGACAAGTAAATGACAGCTAGTTCTTTTTCTCACTGTTACATAATATTTGCCTCCGAATACACAGAACTGTGCTGCTTTAGAATTGCATCTGCTTCCTTGAATGTCCACATTTTGTGCATGTATTTTCTGTCGTCACTCCAAAGAAACCCAATACGCACCCAGGCACTGGGGTTCGCTTCCGCAGCAGAACTGGTCCTGGAGACCCAGTCCTCCCCCAGGTCATTGAACTGGGCACACCGGAGCCTACACCACACTCTGAGGTAAACTCCACCGCAGGCAGGAGCAGCCAACCCGTCCTAAGTGAGGAGCGGGTGGGCGTGAGAGAGCTGTCCCCTGCCCAGTGCAGGCCTCGTTTCTGTGCTGTGAGCGTCAAGACTCCTGTGCAGATGCAGGCACCTGCCTCCCCAGGTGTGCACAGTCATCCAAAGAGCCTCATGGGAGGGCTGACCAGTTTCTCTTCCCGGCTGTGGACATGGAGAGAGACAGGTGGTCTGGTTAGGGTCCTTCACGGATCTCACGTCCTGAGTCCAGGGGGTGGGTCGGCTGATGAACTGAGACTGTCTCCCCAGAGGAGCATCGGGGCCCCTCTCACCCCAACCAGTCACTGCACAGTGTGAGGTGTGGGGTCCGCCCGTGTTAGATTGGTTCTGCCTTTGACTTCCCAACCCAGGGTTCCTCCGTGGGTCACATGCTCCTCTCTGGGTAACTTGGTATTTGCTTTTTCTTTCTGATGCTTCCTCCAGTGAGCTGAGCACGTAAGGAGGCACATGTGCTCTAGGGGGGCCTGGGAGCTCCATCAAGAGCCCCCGGCGGCCCCGTAAGAAGGGGCCTCCACCCTTCAGCCACAGCCAGGTGGTAGCAGGGTTTTGCTGAGGTGATTACTATCCAGATCCAAATATGCTCATATGTCTGGTCGCGGGGGGAGGGGGTGGAGGGCTTCATCTTTTATCAGCTGAGTGTTAAGACCCCCGTCCGCAGCACACACAGGAACTGCTCATCACCAGGAGCTCTAGATTTGACATGCTGCCAGGTTTTGCCAAATCAGAGGGCTCATGGCTACTGGCATCATAGCTCCTTCAAAAGATGCCACCAGTCCCCAAGGAAAAGGCCAGCTTGGCACGGTTAGAAGTAGCCACGTGTAAAACCAGGGTGCCTGGCCTCCTTGCCTGGGCATCTGTTTAATTCTGTGCAAACATAGTGACACTGGCAGGCACGCCTCTGTCCTGCCCAGGTTCCCTGTGCTACAGGCTGGCAGTGAGGGGTGGGGGTGGGGTGGGGGGCGGGAAGGGACCAGCGGGGACCCACCAGCACCCACCGCCCCTCCGGGAACAGATGGACGTGATGTCACGTGCTACTTTGACATTTCTTTTCTCCCTTTTCATTTGATTTCTTCTCCTTTTTGTTTTCTGTCTTTCTCCCCCTCTCCCCTTTCTGCTCTCTGGATGCAGCCAAACGCAAAGCATGGAAACTAAACCGTGTTGGTAGCCTGCGAAATATATACAGCAGCAGCAGCACCAACACTGAAGGTAACGCCGTCCCCCCTTCCGCCAGCACCCCCCCCCCCCAGACATGGAAATGCAGCCCGAAGCCGCATGCACCCCTATTGTGTTTGCAGACTCATTCCTGTGGTCTTTCCATCTTTTTGTTTGTGTGTTTTATTTTACCATTCATGTTCCTTTCAGCTTACTTAAATTCTGACCTTTCCCTTCAGTCATAGAGTGGTGATGTTTAAATTACTTCAGAAACCTATTTCCTCCTCTTTTTTCTTTTGCTTTATACATGTGGGCACTCAACGTAATATTTCCCAAGTTATTACAGTTTTTAAAAGTGTTAGTATCAGGTGTAATGATCTGTAGCCAAACACAATAGTGCGCCGTGACATTTAAGCAACAGTCTTAATTTGTTTTGTGGACGCATTCTCTGTAATGCTCCGCGCAGCTCTGATCCGGAGGCCCGGCCCGGGTCATTTGCATGGGCTGCTATTGCTTGTAAATTCGGTATATTGTTGTGTTTCTAAAGGTCGTCCGGTGCCAAAGTTCACAAATTGACTTGCGTTGCTTTTTTCCGCGAAGACAGCCGTCATTGCTTTTGTATAATAGCAGATTGAATTTCCCTCCCCACCTTCATTTGAACAACACAATTATAAATTGCCTTTTTTTATGATTACAAATGTCAGGGGTCAGAATTATTCTGATGCCAAGCAAGGGACCCCCTCCACCCTCAGCCCAAGCCCTCGCGCAGGGGGCTGGCGTACATTATGTGCGATGCAAAGCAGGTCACAAACCAGCGATCTCGGTATAATAGGGGGACTTTTTTTTCACTTAAGTGCAAGCCAAATGGGTCAAGTAATCGCGAGCCGGCGCCCTCACACTAATTGACTTATTTGGGGATGATTATAACTGTAATATTTTTCTTAATGTCACTGTTTTCTGGGCTGTTGATTTTAGCGATTGCCAGGCGGTGGCATTAAATCTCTTGTAAATTTTAAATTGCACAGTATTTCTGTAAACAAGTCCCCCTCTTCACATCCCAGTCATTAACCTCCGCTGATTTATATCGCTGCCCTTCTTTTCTTCCTTTCACAATTGCTCCGGTCTCGCCGCTGAAAACCCTGCTCTCGGCCAGGAAAAAAAAATGGATCTGGAAAACAAAACTACATCTTCATGATGCCTTGTTAAAGACCTATTTTTTAATCATAATTTTTTTCATTCCTCAAGGGGGAATTGTCATCCGATAAGGTACCAATGGAGCTTGACCCCCCTGGTATCTTCTTTCAAAGCATTCGTTCAAGAAAGATAAAACAAGAGAGAAAAATAATAGCATTTTAGCAACAGTCCCAATACCTACAGGACCAAGTATCTTTTTTTGTGGTATTTTAAAGGGTATTAAAATGCTCGTTCACTATTTTTTAATGTTAGTTTTTCAACTTAAGGTACAAATCATTTCTGTTCACTGTGTCCTTATCAGATATGTTTTCTTTTGTATGTGTATGCATTTTCCACAACAAATTGGCTTATTGGCTCTCCGCCTTAAAAAATGAGTCATGACATTCGGTTTCACATGTATTTGTATATAAAATTGGGGGGCAGGAAGGAGGCAGACACTCCCCCTGAGACTGCTGATGGGGCCCCTGGAGACACTGGTGGGCTGAAGCTCATGACAGGTGTGACGATTCGCAGAAGTGGGAACTTCTCAGCCTTGATCGATCAGGTAACCCACCCCTCTGCCTGCCCAAAGCCATGGGTGGGGAGGTACCGTGACACGTGCCTCTCTCTAAAATCTGTAAATATCAGGTAACACTGCAAACTCGGAGTCTCCAAGGCAACCCTAGGTCTATTGGAGTAAATAATGCCCCAGAGCCAGGCCTCCCTCACATTGTCTCCTCATATCTGCTCAGTGTTCAGTTACATTTATGAACCTTCAATTAAGCGACACGATCATTCTTCATTTACTTTGAGTTTCTTTTAAGATTAATATCTGTATGCACACTGTCTCATTTCATACGGCCTTTAATAGTATGTTATGGAACTCATATAATTGCATAAAATAAATTATCAAAGGGCCTCTCTGATTGCCAGTCTCTGGATGTATGTCATCACATATTCTGTCTATAAAATGATTCTCTCTGGACATTCACATCCTGAGATTCTGACTGTTACTGTAACCTGAGGCCTCGAGTGTTGCACCAAATGGACCCCTCCCCAGATGGAGTATTTTTTAAAGTGGTCCGCTCAGTACCCAGAAACACCGATGACTGCAGAGTGTCACTAAGAGCCAGGCCCTGTCCAAGGAGCCTGTCCACTGGTCGGTGTTGTCCTCGGTGCAGCCGGTGGGCAGAGGGAGGGGTCCTCATCCCCCTTTCCAGACGGGGGAGTTCAGCTCAGATCCGATCCTGCGGGAGTGGCCTGGGGATGGGCAGGACCGAGACTGGAACCTGGTGGTCCCGATCCGAAGCCCTTTTTCTCTTATGACCGCTCTGTTCTGGCCCTGGGACTACATGTCATTTGTCTCCACAGTCCCCTGCCCATAGGTGTTGTGTTGTTCTGGGAAGTGGGGCGTTGGCAGATCACTCGACTTTCTGCAGAACAAGCACCAGATTCTGGAGGCAGGACATGTGCCCAGATCACTGCCTTCAGGACCCAGACCCCGCGCTGCGTGTGTAGATGTTAGGCGTGGGTTCGAGCAAGTGACACCGAACTAATTAGGGAAACACACGTACGAGCATAGAAAACAAACAGAGGTATATTCTCTTTTGCTCTTTTTCTGTTCATTCGGGCTGATTATCCCTGATGCCAATATGGAAACATAATTTGTATATATTACAGTGCACTAATTTTTAAATCTTTGTGATTTGGTAAAAATTCAACTGTGAAATCTTCGTTCCTTTCACGAGAAGCAACTCTAACATTTCCATCTCGGGAGCCTGTGACGCGGGTGGAAGGCACATCTATGGTGAGATTTCCCAGTGCTTAGTCGTCTCCCGAGACCAGCATCGGGAACGCCCGCATCCGTGGTAAACGCTTTTCTACGAAAGAACCGAGAGAACTGGGCCGAAGGGTGGACGTTGTGCAGGAGCCATGGGAGGGAGGCCTGTGGGAAGGTGGTGAGCACACTGCCCCCACCCCGCGTGGCTGCGGGGCCACCCGCGGGCGGAGGAGCAGCGCTGCGAGTTGGGTGAGCAGATGGACTCTGCTCACAGAGGAAAGCATCTTCAGTGCATGTCATAGGCATAAATGGGTTCAGGAAAGATGCACTGGGAACAGGGGCATCTCTTGGGGTGTCAGGCCACCCACGTTATAGTTGACACCTATACCCAAGTGTCCCCATTCAGCCCAGTCCAGGGAGGTCCGTTTCTGTGGAGCTAGGACTTGCCCCAGAGACAGGCCTTTGAAATCTCTGTTTTGGGTGCCTCCCTGCCGCCACAGTGGCCACAGAAATGGCCTGGGGTCCCCGGACACTGTGTCCCAAACAGGCCCTGCCATGGAGAATCGATTCTTTGGAGGACAGCTGTGGCGGGCACGGCTGCGGGCTTCATGCCAAGTCAGTGCCCACACCTCTTCCCCCACTGGGTAGCCAAGACGTGCCTGTTCACCTGAGCAAAGGTGCGCAGGCCTCTAAGAAGGCAGCTCACCGGTGACCGCCCGCCCACTGCCCAGTGCTCCACTCACAGCTCGGAGACCTCACTCGCTCAGGTTGAGTTCCACAAATCCCAGCCGTGCTCACGCGCTCACACCTGAGTGGAAAGCCCACCAAGGCCTGGGCTCCTCTCCCAACTGGACGCTGAGTCTGAGCAGGTGGAGAGGGGAAGGGCTGGCAGCCAGAGATCCGATGCAGAGCGAGGGAAGGTGTGTCCCGAAGGGCCCAGGTGCCCTGGGCTTCGTGGAGAATAAGCTGCCTTTGACGCAGGGCTCAGCACAGACTCCATGGCTGTGACACCTGGCAGGAGCCATCGTTTCCCGGCATCCTGCCCACTGACTCCAGGTAACCCTGTGCGTCCTCCACGTTTACAAAAGGAGAAAACAAGGCAGGGAGACGGGCAGTCAGGGGCCCCAGGAAAACACGTGAGGATCAGGCCAGGCCAGGCACGGGGGTCAGAGCCGCCACCCGAACTCAGCCGTGGGCTCAGCAGCAAGCGTGGGGCACGTTTCGGCTTGAGCACCTCTGGGGCTGAGACCCCAGGCAGACAGCAGCTCTTGCCAAGTGGGGGTGACCGTCAAGCTGTCCTTCCGCAGGACTGCCTGCAGGGTGTGAGCCCAGCCCCCACCCAGGTGTCCCAGCTGCCTTCCCAAGGCCCCGCCTGCCTGTTGGGCTGCCTTCCACAACCCGGCAGGGTTCCTCTTCTCTCACTCATTCCATTCTTTCAGACTGTGGTTCTTGAGGAGACATTTGGCAAACCTTGTGCTTGTGAGTGGCCTTGTGGTTTCGAGCCCAGACCCCTGAGACAGGCGGTCTTGGTCCAGTTCTCACATCCCCATCTCTTCACCTTGAAGCGCACTCTCTGTACCTCGGTTTCCCCATCTGTAAACTAGGGAGATGACGCCTACAGCAGAGGTTGTGATGACCGGTCTGGAGTCACTATCCAGAGGCATGTAACACAGCGCCTCCTGCTGGCCACTAGTAGTACTTACCTCATGCCGGGAGTGCCACAAATTCCTGTCACTCAAACATTTGAGCATCATTTACGTAACAGGAAGCAAATTCAACACAAAATGTCCTAAAGTAGTAAGAGGGGGATTTAAAAGTGAGCTCTTTCCCCCCAGACTTTTAAATCTATCCTTCCCAGCTCCATTTACTGTCTGAACAGAATCGTCAGAGGTGGACATTGGCTCTGGACTAACACAGGCCTGGATCGATCCCAGGTCTGTGAATTTGGGTGGTTACTGGGTCTCACCTTCCCCTGCTCGGGGTTCTTTCTCTAAAAAGGAAACAGTAAAACCTACCTGGAAGCATAATAGAAGAAGCTGAGTTGAGCCTGCAGAGCCCCTACCAGACCTGGCACATGTGACAGTGACCACGGAGGTCCTTGCAAAATCGTTATAAAGACTTGACTGATAGGAAAACAACTCCAAGAACACACCGTATCTGTGGCCATGTTTTAAGCCTGTTGAGTGTATCCATCCAGGGCAGGACTGGCCAAGGCAAGCCCTGGTCCATGTGAACAGCAAGGATCGAGACCTCATGCAGACAGATTCAGACTTGGGAAACCCTATCGTGAGAAATGACTCTAGAGTTGACTTTTGGGGAAAGAAGTAAGTTTGCTTGTTTTTCCAGCCCTCGACTTTTAAAAGGATGATACTGATCCTCGGAGCTCGGAGCAGCACCTGGGGCAGATGGACACCTGCAGGGCCCCGTCTGATTCCCACGCTGGGCTCTGAGCAGAAGACGAAGCCCTAGGCCTCCCAGCATGCCGAGCCCACACCTGCCTCTGAAAAGTGACGAATGGGAGCTGGAGTGAGCACAGATACAGAGCCCTGCTCCGTGACTGGATAGAGTAAGGCAGGTGCCTCTAGCGGATCTCCCTCACCCGAAAGCCTGGCCCTGACGCCTCTGTCTTCCACATCCTGAATGTTCTCAGTGTGGCACCCAATAACTTATTTTTTCAGGTTTGTTTTAGGCACCCTCCTTCGTGGAGGAAAGGTGTGGCACCCAACCGTTCTGGAAGCCAAATTGAATAGGATGGAGTTTCTTGCCGCCTGGTGCCCAGGCTGCTGCCCCGGCTCTTCCCCTGCGTTAGGGAGATACAGGCCTCCTTTGTGTTTCCGGAGAACCTTCCTGTGATGACATTTGCAGCAGACATTCCTAACTTTGTGGCCTGCCTCTGGGGACTGGCATTCATCCTGCTCTTGTCCTACATGAAGCACAGCATAACCCTCTGCTGGACTCAGGCTCAGCAGACCCAGCTACCAGAGCCACAGCTTGCAGAAATACGTACCCGAGAGCCATGAACTGCACGTCTTCATAATGACCAGAAAATGTATTTTTTTCTGTTTGTGTAAAATAAATAACTTCTCAAGTGGGAGGAGGGAGTGTTTTTATATTGTGTTGTTGGGTGTGTGTGTTTTCTTCACAATCTTGAACCATATTCTTCAGGTTTCCTTCACATTTATCTTTTCCTACAAAAATGAAAGGAAAATTGAACATGAATAAAACCTGACTTTTTACATTATGGTGGATTCCGGCTGACATCGTAAATGCGTGTGGTTTTCATCATCACTGAGTAAAATATCTAAACCACATGCTTTGAAAGAAGAAATACTGAAGTATTTTACAAAATGTATGGCTCAAAAAATTACCATAAAAGCCCGGGGCTGTGGATGTAGCCCTGCGTAATCTCATAGGGCCTACATTATTGTGCTAGACCTAGCAGATACCTTCCATCTCAGTGGTGGTGGTTACCTGGAGAGTTGGGTTAAGAAGGATTCTGAGGCTGCATCAGGCTCCCTGGGATCAGGTCTGAATGCCTTTCCCAGCCAAAGAAAGTGAGGAAAACACCCCTTCGTCGTCCCAGCCCACCTGAGGCTTCTGGCAGATAAGCTGGTGTGAAGAGGGCAGGGTGGCCTGTTCGCAGGGCCCAGCTAGGGGATGGCAGGAGAACCAAGTGCGCGCAGAAGAGCGGACCCCAAAGGTGGGAGCTCCTCAAGGACGTGAAGAAAAAGTTGACATGGAGATGCGGGCAGAAACTGGGAGAAACCCATTGCTAACCCTCACTTGTTAATGAGAACAAAACAACCTCGCCCAAAGTTTGCCTTGCTGTTAACATGTCCATCGGGGCACTGTCGTGTCTCCTAACACAGGTGCCCTGATTCTGTGACAACAGAGGGCGGCTCCTCCCCTGCGGCTCGGCTGCCGTATCCTCAGATCATTTCTAAATGGTGACCCCCAGAAGCCTCTGGGAGTCTGGCGCCTGTCGGCCACCTCTGCCAGTGGACTTGTCCATCCTCTGCGCTGAATGCAGTCCTGTCGCACGGTTTAGGTGACACATTTTCATCCTGTGTTCATCCTTGCATATGTCAGGAAGAACACTTAGCCGTGTGGATAGAAACAGGCGTCAGCGTTTGGGTCCCCGGTGTGTAGGGAGCCTGGGACTGGGATCCGGGAAGCCCTTGGACAGCTGACCTCTGCAGGCACACCGAGTCCTAAATTCAGAAGAGACCAGAGTCTACTCAGTGGCACTGCACACGTCACGCCTGCCTCTCGCCAACGCTGGTGAGCCGTCCTGCACCAGTTTGGCACAAGATCTGGATCCTCGTGGCCTTGGCTAAAGCACCAGGCAGTCCTCCTCTTCCCTGAAGACAGACGGAGGCATCTGTCCGTCTCTTCTCCGCTCTCACCGCTCCCCCAAAATACATCCTTGTCAGGCTCCTCCTGTTGAAAACAACTTCCAAATGTGGAACAGTTGCAGCTGCTTTGAGCCCTTTAACCCTTTGCAAGGATTCCGCAAAAATAATTGATGACTGATTGGCCCATTAACCTTTAAAAAAAAAAAAAGTTTGACAGCCCGGCCTCGTGTAATGAGGAGGGCTTCCTTGTGAAACCAGGCTGATGGCTGAGTTGCTTGCCCCTGAAGAGGCGAAATTAGCCCCACGGGGCCTCGTCTGCATAGAAACTGGACGCAATTAGTGTAATATCCGGTATTATTAATGTCGTTGGGAATAATTGGGAAGGTTGGTTTCGACAGGTTCATGGTGCTAAAATACTATTATAGTGGACCTTTCCACAGCTAACCGTTAAACACGGAAAACTGTTTAAATCCCTGTGAGCCCAATCACAAAACTTTATGAAACAGCCAGGCCCTGGAATGTCACGCTGGGAAACAGCACGCTTCTTTCTTTCTGGCCACGGGGGTGGTGGGACTCTGATTTTTCACCTTGGGGGGGTCCGGAGCTGGAATTCCTTGGATCCCCGCGTGTCTGTCCAACTAAGAAACACGCTTTTCACGTGGGTGTCATCAGGAATTTCTACAGCCGGAATTCCATTGTACGGAATGAATTAAATATAAACCGCTGGGATTGTCACCAAGAGTGGGTTTGTATTAGTGAGATGAAACCACTCGAAATGAGACATGACAACGTACGTCCTTGCCGTCCTAGCACTCATTCTTCACGTTGGGAGTGAGGGCAAGAGAGAAGAGAAATGCCGGTCTGTCTTCCTGACTGATTGGCCTCACGCTGCCAATTCTTGTTTTCCTCGTTTTTTACCCAGTTGCTGGTCACTGAAATAGCTTCGTAGAGCCACTTCCTAAAAATGTGTTGGGACCCTCTGGCCCATCGGTGATTTGAACAGCCTGTCCAGCTGATAATCATTCTTCTTTGAACATGTTAATTGCTGTCTCTACAGAAGAAGGGAAGATATTCGGGTCCCAGGATCTCCTACTATTTACCTACTGAGTGTCGTGGTCACTGCAGTGGTACGGACGTGCTGGCGAGGATTAGCCTAGAGGTTGTCCAGGTGGTGACCTGAGGAGAGAACCAGGCAGCAGGCTGGAGGCTCCCCAGGGGAGTCTTTTCTCCATGGATTAGTCAGGACTGAGGTTGGAGGTGACAGAAGCCACTTTTAAAAGGGTTTAGGCCAAAAAAGGGAGGGGACAATGGGTTGCTCCTACAGCCACGGGGAGGAGGCTGGGGTGCCAGTCTGTGGTCAGCAGCGTTCTCGCCTGGCACAGGTGGTGGCCTTGACGTTTCCTTCCCGTGGAGGGAAGAGGCACCTGAACCTCTGGGAAGAGGGGAAGGGGTGCTGAGGTCCCAACTCAGATGTGACGACCTGGAGGACACTCAGATCATGTGTCCCCTCCCAGAGCAAAGCAGAGCAGCCAGGAGTGTCACGTGCTCCGATTGTCCTGGTGTGGGTGGAACTGTCCCTCCTCCCCAGGCTGACCGCTAACTGGTCGGGAAGCCATGTACCTAGGAAAGTGGCCGCTGGACAGTGCCCGGCTTATCACTGCCACACCCATTGCACCGTGTCACCGGAGCCTCGAAACAGTAGGAGAAATGCTCCCCAATAGCCATGCGTCACACCCCAGACGTGGCCAGTTATAAAGATTATGATGCTGCTGACAAGCTGGTGAGGGATATTTGGGACAACTACTTTTGAAAGAGCCACCACCTTGCCCTTCTGAAATCAGGAGTAAAGAAACATAACAGAAAAGGTCCCTGGGAAATGGAGAGACCCGGCTGGCTCCCACGGGACACCCAGGAGAGCACCTTTTCTTAATGTCCCTCGCGGGGGTATTCCTGGTCTGTGGAATGGTTTCCTTCTGAGAACTGGCCAGGAGCCGAGGGGGCTCTGCAGACCTAGGGCTCTGATAGCCCCATGCTTTCCGGGATCACTGGATGCAGGACTTGGGCTTTCTCTCTGGCACCTTCTTGTAACTTTATTTGTTGAGCCACCAAAATGTCTGCTCCATAGGCTAGCTTTCGCTTTTGCAGGCATTTATCACTTAATTCTCACAGTTCTGGGTTTTTGACTCGTGGGAGGGAGAGGGTGGGCTTAGGGCTTGGAGTTTATGCCTCATACAGGTTGGTCTTTGCAATAAAAAGTGTGTTTTGGCCAAAACCGGTTTGGCTCGGTGGATAGAGCGTCGGCCTGCGGACTGAGGGGTCCCGGGTTCGATTCCGGTCAAGGGCATGTACCTGGGTTGCGGGCACATCCCCAGTGGGAGATGTGCAGGAGGCAGCTGATCGATGTTTCTCTCTCATCGATGTTTCTAACTCTCTATCTCTCTCCCTTCCTCTCTGTAAAAAATCAATAAAATATATTTAAAAAAAAAAAAAAAAAAAAGTGTGTTTTGTAGGGAAGGCCCTGCCACACATCTTACCCGCTGTATGGCTGGGCAGTCCGAGGTAGAAGGAAATGGAGAGGAAGGTGCAACAAGGTGGCGGGGGGGGGGGGGGGGGGGGGGGTTGATGTTGGTGAACAGTGTTGTCACTGATCAGATGGCAGTGGGAAGAGGGAGGGTGTGGAATCTGGGTGATTTTGAATTTTATGACTAGAATTAACATTTTAATCAGTAACAAATCGTGAAACTCTAAGAGGATCATTTGTGGACTATAGCCGGTCAGGTGTGTGCCTGTTAATTTGATGTGAGAACCAAATATTTGAAGAGTATCAGTATGTGTGCATTGTTTAAATTATTTTAATTTGGGGGTCAGAGATACAGACGTGAGAACTGTCCCATGTCAGAAGTGATTCCAGAGCTAGAAAGAAATCTTTACTTGGGCAGAGTAAACAGATGGCAGGCCTGCTGCATGCCCCCCTCCTGCCCCAGGACAGACATTGCTAATGGATCACATTCTCCTGCTCCAGGTGGGGTTAGGAAGGAGAGGTGAACCATCGTGTGTCACTCCCACCGAAGCTCAGACTTGACAGGGCCCTACCGATCACCTTCCAGATGCTGAGTTCCCTGCAGGCTCCCCTGACAGGGCCACACGGGGCTTGAGCCCTCCAGGGAGTGCAACCCAGAAGCTGTCTCTTCCATCTGGGGATAGCTCTGAGGCGAGAGAACCCCCTGAACGTAGAGACAGAAACGCTTAGTGGCACGGAAGGTGCTGGGAAAGGAAAACTGTGTCCAGAAGTAAAAGGAACAAGTGACTCGGGGTGGGGAGGAGCTTGATTTGAAGGTGATGGAGCAGGCATAGGGTAGGTACTGGAGAGCAGTGCCCTTGGAAATTTGCAAGAAATGAACCCACAACGGTTTTGCAAAAGGGGGCGTCCACCTTCCCTACGTGTTCGGGACCCTTCCGAGCCAGTTCCACAGATTTAAGGCCAACTCACCAGGTGGTTACCTTCTAAAAGAGCAGCGGAGCTGATTTTACATTGAACGCAGAACCATTAACATCAGAGCATGTGAAGACTTCACACAACAGTGTCCCAGCCCCATTTCCTGGCAACGCGCGCAGTGGTTTAGGGAAGGGGTCCCCCAGGCCTGGCTGGCGTTAGGGAGGACATGAGCATCCCCTTCCTGGGCCCTGGGGTCAATGGAGTGAGGTGGGAGGGGCCTCCCAGCCACAGAGTGAGGGCTGCTTCCCTCCTGAGACTGAGGGGAAGGAGGTGAGGACGGCCGGATGTGGTTGTCGTTGCTTCGCGAGGAGCTGAGTGAGCATCCATGTCTGGAGGCCGAGGGCTCCCGGTGAGGGCAGGTCTCAAGAACCCAAGAGCAGCAGGGAGCACAGCAGAGGTCAGGGGCTGAAGGTCAGAGGTTGTGAGGGGTGAGGGTGCTGGGGAGATGGGCAGGAGGAGCGGCGATTGTGGGAGGCAGAGGCTGGCCCAGTAGGTGGGTGAGCCGAGTGGCCATGGTCAGAAGACTAAGATGATAATTAACAGACGCAGCGGTCAGCTAGGCAGGTCGCCGGGTTCTTATCCTTATTGATAACAACTGCTCTCTGGGTGACGTGATGCAGTGAGTTCACAGCCCAGTGACTGGAAACTTGGAATCAAATGAGATGAGGCGCCCAGTAGTCCAGCGGGAGAGTGCCTAGCGGTTATTCGTGGCGGGTTTTGCTGCTTGTATGTGCCTCCTCCTCTCTTGCTCTGTGGCAGGGAAAGGGTTAGTGAGGAAAGAGGACAGATGCCGGCATTTATGGGGTGTCCCCTGAGTTAGCACATGTCACTTAGCCAGTGGGAAGCGCTCCGAAGCGGGTGGCCCTTGCCCCGCTGTGGGGGTGAGGAAAGGGGCCTGGGAGGCTCCAGGACTCGCCCAAAGAGCCCGATATGGGAAGCGGCCTGGCAGGATTTGGTGCAAGTTCGAACCATCCTGGTCCGGGCTGTCACCCATGGGAAGGCTTTAATTCCATCGTCTCCAGACGAGGAGAGACAGTGGGATCCCAGCAGCCTGGAAGGGACTCCCTGACGGAAAAGAACAGAAACCCAGGCACGCCCCCTGCTGTGGTGCATCTGTGGGTCTACACACACATGCAACGAAGACCCCAAAACTGTACCCGGAGATTCTCAGCACTAACTTAGTTTTGCCCCCACAGGTGTGGATGGTTGGCATAAGTTACAGGGCACGTTCCTGTGTTGCTTTGTCTGTGCCCATCACAGAGACGCTGCCATCACACACGGATTTTCCTTTCCTCACCCCCTGGGCACTGAGGGAGACCTCGCTGAACCACACCGGCTGCGGAACCAGACCTTGAGTGTTTGCCGGTCTGTGGACTCAGCTCTGCGCTGTGGTGGGCGCGGTGGAACCCAAAGGCACCTGTATGACTGCGGACGGCGGAGGGCCCGCGGTCACATGAAGCTAACCTCTTCATCCCCACCCTCTGTTTCAGAGCAAGAAGAAAACTTTGAGTTTATCATCGTGTCCCTCACTGGCCAGACGTGGCACTTTGAAGCCACCACGTATGAAGAGAGAGACGCGTGGGTCCAAGCCATCGAGAGCCAGATCCTTGCCAGCTTGCAGTCATGTGAGAGCAGCAAGAATAAGGTAAGGCCCCAGCCAGTGTGTCTCAGTTAGTTGGGCATCGCCCTATGCCCCATGCACCGAGGGGTTGCTGGTTCGATTCCCATCAGGGCACATGCCAGGGTTACAGCTCAATCCCCAGTGGGTGGCGTGCAAGAGGCAGCCCATCGATGTGTCACTCTCATATCCAAGTTTCTCTCTTTCTGTCTCCCTTCTTCTCTCTCTAAAAATCATGTTAAAAAATCTTTATGATAAAGGTAAGGCCCTTAGGGAGCTGCCCCCCAAAATCAAGGGCAGCTGCTCATTAAAGGGGTGTGGAGGCCTAGTGATGCCCAGGGGAGCGCAAAGCATCAGTTGACACGTGACTGACAAGATCCTAGTCCTCTTTCTAAGCAAAAAGCTAACTGGTGGAAAAGATTGGAGAAGACTTTGTGCCAATACTTATCAAATATCATGTCAGTCTCCTAGCTTAACCATGTTCCTATGGCCATATATCCCATTGAAACCTATATCCTCTCAACTAATCCCAAATCCCACCTTTTTATTGCAAGTGATGGAATCTTTGAGATTCTTGTCGCTTATGTGGCCACATTTGTTTTTATTTCAGGCATACCACACTCAGGAAAAGAATGCAGACAGAAAAGATGCACCCTTCTGTTCTCATAAATGCACAAAATTCAAGTCCCTGTCAACTTAGACACTGACCCTTGATACAGACGTAAACAAAAGTAAACACATGGGCGCATGAGCACATACATGAGCACATGTGTGAGCATGCAGGAAGTTGTCCATTTGCTCAGCTCTGCCATAAAGTCTTTTTGTGTTTTTTTCAGTAATTAGAGGTAGTTACTTTGCATTTGTGTAGCCAGGAGAAGCTAAATGACTTCACTCTGCATTTTGTAGACCCTGCCCCGTGATATTCCAGGAACAAAAGTCATTCTTCCCATTTTCTTCTTCCCAACAGGGATTTCTTCAACCTCATTGTTTTAATGCTTGGATGTTTTTAACTCCTTTTCTGGGGCATTTTAGAGTCCTAGAGAGAATTTTCAAACTATACTCAACTCGAAACTAAGAGAAAGGATATTGTCCACCGACCTGCAGTTTCATTTGTAACAATTTAAAGAAATTTCTGCCCATGATTTATGTGCAGTTCTGTCAGGGGAAGGAGTGTATCTCTCAGAAAGATGGAGTGTCTTATTTTATTACCCTCTTTACCCAGGGTAAACCAGTCATTATTATTATAATGTAATTTGCTGCTCTTTTTAAAAGTGGTTTTATACCAAGGTGGGCTGAGTCCCTGCCTCTCACTCGCGAGCATCTCGGCTTCATAGTCACGGCCGCAGATGTGCTACCAGAGCGAACGTAGATGCCCCGGTCTCCTCGCCAGTGGGGAGCCACGGCGCGTGCCACCCACCGAACATGGGGATGAAGTTTCAGAGCAGGAGTGTGGAGAGCCAGGGTTGTTGAACAAACACATCTCCAAGTTCAGTACAGAATCATAGTGTCTCGGTCAGACGGAATCAGAGGATCTGGAAGCATGTCGCCCTTTCCCTCTCACACCTGGCCAGCTCCTGCCCGCTCGCTGTGAAACTCGAGGCATCACCTTGGGGCCTGAGGCGCACACCAGCCGTGAAGTGCGGCCCCGTTTCTCCCCCTAGACGTGTGCACGCACAGGCAGGTGCTTTCCCAGGCGGGCTCACTGAGCAGGAGGAGGGAAGGCTCATGCCTGGGCGTTGCTGAACAGGTGTGCGCATGTGCACATGGAAGTAATACCCACAAGCAATAGCTTGAAGGCAAAATACTGACTAGTTGAGAATGAGCTACAAGGTGTCTTAGCTGCCTATGGATAATTCAGTAGATAGCAGGTGTAGACAAATATATACACCCATGTGCTGCAGAAATGATACAGGGAGAGACAGCCGACACATCCCTGCTTGTGTGTACACGTGCGCGCGCGCACACACACACACACACTCAAGGTGCCAACATACTAGTAAACAGCTAAACATACTTTGAATACCTGGGTATCTAGCCAAAGGCATAAAACCCAATAATGCATGGTGCTACCTAGACAGTAGCAATTAATAAATTACATTATTAGGTGGTAAGCAATAAATTATTTCATACTCAGTATCAAACATGAAGATAGTTTGACTTATGAAGAATTCTTAAACAAAAATCAAGCTTATTCTAAATGTCCTCTGAACTGTAGTTGGCTTTTACCATTATATTAAATGTATGCAGTGTAAGCCTTAAGAACGGTACCTATTCCTTTACCTAACATCTCGACATCCAGAACTTGATCCTCAGTAAATAATCCGGGATTTGTGCAGAACTTTAGCACTCTTTACAGTGGAGAAACTGGGACAAACCTGAATGTCCATCAGAGTGAACGTCGTAAATAAATCACCAGAAGTGGAATATCATGCAGCCATTTAAAATGGTGACGTTGGAGAAAACGGGGCAGCATTGAGAGACGACAGTATCTCATTAGGCTAACCTGGCAGGTTTCAAAGCAATATATACAATGTGGCTTTTTAAGAAGTACTTACCTGTGTACAGATGTGCTTAGGGAAAGACTGCAGGAATAGATATCAAAATGTCAATAAAACTTAATTGTGATGATCACATCTCATAGTTTATAGATTTTCATGTTCTTTTCCTCCGATGTTGTCCTCACGTGCTTAGAGAAGTCATTCAAGTGTAAGTTTAAGAAGAACCACGCCCAGCCACTGTCCCACTCCTCCCTGCCCCACACAGGCTAGTGACTTTGTTGTTGTAGCAACTGAGACAGTTTGAGGAAACGTCAAGTGTGGTGTGGCCGTGGTCTCCTGACCAGGAATCATGACGTTTATCTTAACGATGCCGATAAAGCCTGACCCTTCTCTTATAAGCGGAAAACTTGTTTTTCATTCTTTACTCTTCATACCAAGTAGACACACGGCAGTGAAAGTACATTAACCAGTTACGTTCCCCAGGTGGCAGTTTGTCCCCGTTCCTTCACAAAGGGTCCAGCACGTGCCTTTGTCGTCATGTCTCGTAGGGTCATTCTCACCCAATAAATCTTAACATGGGGGTGCCCTCATGGTGCCTTCTCAGCGTGACTTTTTCCTGAAGATACTGGAAGAGGAAAAATTGTTTGAAATTGCCCTCCTGCCATATTTGCTCACAATCTGTTTGAATTTTCTTTGGCGTTATGAGTAGACAGGTATGTTTCTCTCAGGTTTCTCATATCTTGCATTTGTGTGTCTTCTTGTATGTCCAGTCCCGGCTGACGAGCCAGAGTGAGGCCATGGCCTTGCAGTCGATACGAAACATCCGAGGGAATTCACACTGTGTGGACTGCGAGACCCAGAGTAAGTGGGCGCCAGGGAGGGGCTGGGCCTCCGCAGTGGAGAGGGTCAGATTGGGTGGTCCCCCTGTATCTGACTTCTTTGGTTCCTGTGGCTCTGTAATAGTTGGTGCTACCGGAGGGCCCATTTATGGGGAGAAATGTAGAGCCTGAAGGTCAAGTTACAAACACAGCAGGTTGCGTAGCCCGATGCAAGCCAATCTCTGGCTGCTGCAGTTACTCAGAGAACAAGGGGAGGTGGAGGGGCCGAGATCAGAGACTAGTAGATGACACATTGACAAAGACTTCGTTATTTTTAAGTCAAACTATCCAGTTTGGGTGAACATGCTGGGAGATATCCCATCCACAGAGTGACGGAGAACTGTTTGGCAACGTACATAATGGCACAGACACCCCTCACTTGGCTGTGCCCCTCCAGGAACTAAGCTGTGGGCAGGGGGCAGATCTAGCTTCAGAGATGTTCCTCACAGCGCTGTTTATAAAGCAGAACATCGCAACATCGCCAACGTGCAAGAACGAGGAACTGCCAAACCAGCGATAGCAATTGTCTGTTGGGTGGGAAGTTCCAAGGATTTCCAAAGCCAGATATTTCAGATTAGCCACCAACATGTTCAATTTTATAAGACACCTTAGATAGTAGCAAGAACTGACCAGGGAGTATTTTCAAGCCAGACCCCAGGGAGGGGTCTGGATATGAAGTCTGACTGGCTAGTGTTTTGTTGCTGAGATGCCAAGGGCAGTGAATGAGCAGTGATGGTCTGATCCCATGGGGCACTCTGCTCTTCTTCCCACAGACCCTAACTGGGCCAGCTTGAACCTGGGAGCCCTCATGTGCATCGAGTGCTCAGGGATCCACCGGAACCTCGGCACCCACCTCTCGCGAGTTCGATCTCTGGACCTGGATGACTGGCCCATCGAGCTCATCAAGGTGATGTCATCCATTGGGAATGAGCTGGCCAACAGCGTCTGGGAAGAGAATAGCCAGGGGCGGACGAAGCCCTCGCTGGACTCCACAAGGTAAGAACACGGCAAGAGCCCTAACCGGTTTGGATCAGTGGAAAGAGCGTCGGCCTGCGGACTGAAAGGTCCCAGGTTCGATTCTGGTCAAGGGCATGTACCTTGGTTGTGGGCACATCCCCAGTAGGAGGTGTGCAGGAGGCAGCTGATCGATGTTTCTCTCTTATCTATGTTTCTAACTCTATCCCTCTCCCTTCCTCTCTGTAAAAAATCAATAAAATATATATTAAAAACAAAAAAAGAACACGGCAAGGGGTGTGGTTTTGGGGCATTTTGCCAACAGTTGGACACAATTAGAACTGCCCTGGCAACCTGTAGGGGTGCTGCTTAGACCAGCACAGAGATCTGTATTGAAAATGGGTCTTCACAGATGTGGCCAATTCAAACGCCTTCATTGTTTATGTTTGTTTTTCCACCTTGGGGATTCCTCTCCCCTCCTAGAAATGTATTAAGCTTCTAAACTTATGAATGCATCACTTTAATTAATACATTGCTAATAGGCATAAGCTGCACCATTAACACCAATTATGAATTTCTGATTCTTTAATTTTGTTATTTTTAGATCTTTAATAAGTATCTACTCAATTGACATACGCACACAAAATAAGTGAGTTCATGGTAACAAAATATATTTTATTTCCTAAAATATATTTCTAACATGTTTAATCAGACAAATCTGGCATAATGTACAGTGACTCCTCATTAATGTTAATTGTTACCCAATGTAAAAATCGCATTTATTTTGAGGCCATTTAGTTTCTCGTCTTCCATTTACAGCTATGATAAACCGGTTTTGAGCACATGCATATTTAATGCACCCGAGAGGTGATAGAACGGCTTCCGAGGGAGCCTCGTTCCCGGAGGCAGGACAGACGCTTCCCTCTCCGGGGTGTCCGGTTCTGAAGTCGGGTGTGGGGTTCCCTCTCAGCATTCACATCTCAGGGGTGTGGAGAAGCAGGGGGAGGCCATAGGTCTCCCAACCTGAGCACTTTTTAAATTTTTTTTGCTGTTGATCAGACAACACGAAAGTTCAAGCAGCGGCCAGTGTGAGGGCAAGAAGTGGGTCCCTCCGCTGGGCGACAATAACGCTCCGAGTGGGTGGGCTCTGGGTCGTTAACACTGAAGAGTGAATTTCTGGTGCCACCTTGGGTTCACTTGGGAGAATGAAGCTGGTGCGTGAGCAGTCCCGCTCCGTGTGTCAGGGCTGCTGCCAGAGGGCAAGGGCGAGAAAGGGTGCGGGGGGGGGGGGGGGGGGGGGTCGTGTGTCTCCCACAGCGGAGGTTTGCTGTGTGAGCTCTTGGAAGGTGAGTTGAGGCTGGTGATGAACATGGGCAAGTGTCTTACAGGCTGAACAGAGGGTGCACTTTCAAAATGTATTTATCTTGACTTAACACGAAAGTGGACATCGGCCTGGTCACCAACTAGGAGCATTCTGAAGAGATTAATTTTTCTTATAATATTTTTTTTGTAGATATAGTTTCCTTGGAAAATATTTAGGTCTGAAAATGAAAAATGAGTGGAAATTGGATTGAGTATAATGTATGAGTATAGAAAAACAATTAAAATGGGTCAGAAAAAATTAACCTGATGCATTTTACCTGTTTCTATATAAAAGAAGCATATATTCTGTGGTTTTCATATCATGAACTTGAGAAAAGTTTGTTTTTTCATCTGTCATAGTTAGGAGCATTTAGAATGATTGGAAACAAGGATGTGGGTTAATTTTTCAATGGTAACTACCTGACATCAATGTTATCTTCTCATAAGTGCAGACTGTGTGGGCGTTTTAGATTCTGATTCGTGTGTGTAAGTCAGGCCCTTGAGTGTGTACGTTCCCTCCTATCTAGTGTCACGCACATCACATCTTTATATTTTAGAGTCATATCGGAGCCTTCCTTCCTCGCAGAGGGGGTGGCTGCCGTTAAACCCCATCCTGGGCTTCCCTAAAGAGCGAGCGGAGCTGGAATTCCTCTCCAAGGCCGGGGGGGGGGGGGGGGGGGGGGGTAGTTACCTGGTGTTTCCAGGTAACTTTGGGAATTCAAAAATCTGTACATTCTTAACAAGATAGGTACCTATAAGAATTGAATGTTTCTTTGTGCCTTTAGTAATTTTCCCAGGGAGTTTCGTGTTTAATTAAATTCAGCAAATACTCTTGACCACCGTCTCCTAGAAAAGAAGTGATAAATGGTTCTTGTAATTGTCCTGTGGCCGGGGGTGCCCTTGGGGCCAGACGAGGAGGCCAGGGCTGGGCCGAGTTCACAGGACAGAGGGGTTCTCATAGCCGCTGTGCTCCAGGGAAGTCTCGCTGGAGAAACAGCATCCGAGCTGGACTCGGGAATGTGGGGTGATAGCCAGGCCTGGGGGTGGGGAGGGGGTTAGGCAAAGGCAGGAGTGGGAAGCCCTAGGGTGCCCATGGGGTTAAATGTGGAAGTCAGTGTGGGGGGGGCGGTCTCCCACGGGGCTGGTTGTGTGGATGGGTGGGGCCAGAGCCCAGCCAAGGCCTGGGGGAGCCTTGGGGGTGGGAGGGTGGATAACAGCACCTGAGGGGTGGGCAGAGGGTGAGTTGTTGGGTCTGTTTATGCCTCCGTGTATGTCTGCTTTTCCCAGAAGGACCAAAGACAGGCAGCAGCGTCATTGGGAGGGATGGCGACGAGGCAGGGAGGCCGTCGGAAGGCGTGGCCCTGGGGAACAAGCCGTCCTGGATACCCTGTAAAAAATGAAAGAATCTCTCATCCTGTTAGAACACGCAGTCACTCAGACACCCCCACCTGCCCTGCCGCCTGTGGTGTCTGCTAATAGACACGAGGTACTCAAGGTCTGGGCTAGAATTTCCAGGACTCTGGTCTGTGATCGGTCTGGATCCTGCCTCTCCAAGACAGCAAGGAGACACCCCCCCACAACCCACCCCCTTTGGTCTCCGCGGAACCCATGATGGTCAGAACAAACAGCCGGAGGGGTCTTTCATGTGGCCTAACGGAACCCTAAAAAGCAATATTTAGTAAATGTTTATCTCTAGCCCAGGAAGACCCCAGTGCCATCTACCCGTCTCATTCTTTGAAAAGGGGCCCAGCTGTTTCCTTGAGAAGCTCTGGTCCATTCGAGCTTGTTCAGAAGATTCGTTCTGACAGTGGGATATAATTAGGAGTGTGCTTTCCTCCCTGCTAACACGCGCACGCGCACTCACACACACGCACACGCACACACAGGGTCAGGACCGTGGGGACATAGAACACAGCAGATCCTTCTCCAGAGAAACAGCCACTCCCCAGAACCACCGAACCTTGCAGTCGCCCAGTCCTGCCCGGCTGGCAGGCCCTGTGCTCCTGGTCCCTGCACCCTGGTCAGGCGGCCTCGGCCGGCTCATAATTGGTTCCAGTGATTCTCAGCCTCCCTGAGCACTGCCGGTCCAACCTCACCAGCACTGTGATCAATCGAAGCTGACGGCGGCGAAGCCGTATTGACTTCCCATTCCTAAACCGGGGAACCATTAGTCAAGAAAAGCATCTTTTAATTACTCCCAGGAAGAAAAAAAAAATCTTTTTGGATGGATTCTGCAACAACTGCCATTTTTCCCAGTGCACTCGATATGACATGTATTGTCGCAGGAGGGGAGAGGGGCCCCGCGTCCCCGCTCCGTCATGGCGGTGTAATTTGGAGAAAGGAGCGTGTTCGGGAGGTCGATGCGGTAACAATTAACTCCATCTGCGGTGGAATCCGAATTCTCCTCTCTAATTGCTATTGATACCATTTAAGCACACACTTAAAATATTGATTTTAAATGAGGAGTAACAGTAGACAACATCAGCTAGATTGTAGAGGCTGCGGAGGGGCAGTCTGCTGTCTGCAGGAGCAGACTTAGGACGCACAGCCTGTGAGCTTGTGCATCACACCACGCAGTGTATGGTTGTCCGTAGGTGGGCACTGGGCCCGGAGCACCCAGGCCAGAGAAGTCACCAAGCTCCTTAGTGATCCTGTTTCGAGTGAAGGAATAATTCGCTCAGGTAGAGATTATTAACGGCCAAGTGCCTGTGTCTTGAGTGAATGAGTGTGACAGGGAACTGGTCAGCGTGGGAACACCTGTCAGGTGCTCTTGCCCCCTCAGGGCCTCGTGTGTCCTCAGTGAATGGGGACTTCAGCGTTGCCAGCACACAGCAAGGACTTCTCAGTCCACCTGTGCGTCCTCTCACCCTCGGCCACGCATGGGGCCTTGGGGACCGTCTGCAGCACCATGCCGGTCAGTCTTCTCTGTTCCCAGCCGCAGTTCACTTAGCGTTTAGGCTTGACTGCAGGGAACAGCGTTTCCTGCCAGGACTGAGCAGAGCCCTCTGGTGCCGCTTTCCTGACCACTGTCCTTCCTTCCTCTCCCATCTTTGTGACTCTGTCGCAGCATTTGGCCCGTGTGGGTCCACAGGGACCAGCTCCCGAGGCATTTCAGTGCAGGTAGCCTGTGTGCGTGGCGATTCGGGGAATCAGAGCAGCCCTTGTGCTCTCACGTCCACGAAAGAGGCCGAGAGAAGCCCCCCAATGACCTCAGCCCTTCCTCTGATTCCACTGGGTCAGTATGCAGTCTTTTCCCTCTTGTAGCATCCTTTCTCTTTTTGTCATTATTTATCAGTTCACCTGCACGCCTAAACTCCCTTCCTGTCTTTAACCTGTCAAAAGATGTCACTTCAGGCGGAAGACTTGGGGCGGGACTGGAGGTATCCCCATGAGAGAGACGGGTGCACACTCCCAGACCAAGCGGTCTGCCCAGTGATCCCAGTGTTCCGAGTTCGGCCCTTTTGATTCTGGAAGGCCACTTCATCTTATTTATGCACATGGAGATATTGAGAAAGGGGAGATGTATCCAAACTGAAAATAATTGGATCCCCACCGCTAACTCTGAGATATTAAAAGCAGTACCACTTGGCCACGTCTTTGTCTCGTTAGGTTTGATCATGAGATCACAATATAGTAATCTCAGGCTCAAATTTCTGGCATAGAGACGCCCCGTTCCAAATGGGGCCTCAGGGAACACGAGTTCCCACAGCCCCAGGACTGTCTCATCTTATTATTTTTCAACAGTTCTTGGCCCTCCAAGGTCAATGTTTTGTCTCTTTTGAGTGTTCCTCTATGCTTGACACCTTTTTCTGTTTTCTTTCTTTAAAGGGAAAAAAAAAATGGGCAGGGGAGACATAGGCAAAAAAAAAAAAAAAAAGGACTTTGCCATGATGACCAGAGCCCATCTGCAGTTGGGTGGCATCTGCTCCCCACATGTCACTTCCCTCATTAACAAGCAATTGAATTAATTAAATGCTACTCAGAACACGTATAACAAGCTACCGGCAGTGTCCAAATTAGCACTGATAATCAAGGATGATTTCCTTTATTATCCTGCTAAGTGATGTGCGGACTCTGATCTCCCTGTCTGCCCTCATCTATTTACATACCCCCAGCCTCTGCCTTTGGACGCGGAGGTTATCTTACCTAGTTAATTTGCCACGATCACCGAGCATGGCCGATTGATGCCCTGCCCCCGTGCCAGCGCCACCACGGCCCCCTCCCCACCTGCCCTCCCCCAGCCCAGCCTTTGTATCTCAAGCTCACTGATAAATTAAAGGCCACCCCTGTGGTCTCTCAAGTGAGTAATAGAGGCAGAAATTTCATTTTGCAACTGGCTGATTTAATGATCCAAAGGGTAATTAATGGCCTGATTATCTTAATGTTAAATATGTCCGGCAGCAATTACTGTGACCTCCCGCTTGTCAAGGTCCGGGCTGTGCTCTTCTTTCAATTAAGTTCTCTGGGGCTTAATGGTATGAATAAACTCCTCTGATTCTATCATCCCGGACGGACGCGGAGGGTTCAGGGAGCTGGGGGCTCGTCTGGAGTTTTAATCAGCCTGTCTTCCACTCCTGCGACCTGAGTTAACAGTCACAACAAGGGCAGCTTAACTTTCCTCTTCCCTGCAGACCGCCGCCCCCTCTCCCCCCAGTGCTCACTTTCTGTTGTTTTATTTTATTCCGTGTCTGGTATTTATTTCAGCGCTCTGAGGGAGAATTCTGTTTGTGGAGGGAGCCGCTGTGCTCCGTGAGGCCAGTCTCTTCCAATATAAATTATCATGTGAGCACTGTGGTTTTCCTGTTTGACAGGCTTAATTAATTGGCAGGAGCCCCCGAAAATGACAGTGCCACTAATTGCAACTCAGAGTGAATTTCTGTCATCGTGGTGCGCCTGTCAGCGGGCATGCCCAGCCCCAGCCGGCAGAGCTGTCCAGCCTCCCAGCCAGACGGGGACAGGGTCCTGAGCAAGCAGGGACAGCGGCAGATTCTGGGGACCTGGGGGGTTGCGTGCCGGCCTGACATTTGCTGCCAGTAAACTTGATACATCCATGGCCCTGTAGATGCAACAGCTGCTCGGGGACCTCGGATTTTACTTAAGATATTTTAGTGACTTCTCGTAGCAGGCCAGCTCGGAGTCAGACTCTGAGCCATGGCTCACTTAGTGACTGGTCAGGACTGGATGGTCCTCATTAGCACATCGCTAAATAGGCTTGAATTTACCAGAGCTCTGTGCCCAGATCAGAAATATTCCCCTATAAATATTAAGCCAATTAGGGAAATGTACAAATGAGAAGTGCAAATGCATTAACACTGCCTCAGAAATGATACCTACGGATTACAGCTGGCAACAGAGACAGCCATCCGGCAAGCCAGCCGCGGCCGGGAGCCTGGCGGGTCCACGCTCAGCCGCAGTGCTTCCGACACAGCTCTCCGTCTAGACCAGCGCTCATTGTAAGAAAGGCGAACGTTAGAAGATTCTCTATAAGGTTGAGCAAAACAGGATCGCTTCCTAGAGACTAACTGCCCCTCACACTTGCCTTTGAACCAGACGGGCAAACAGCTTCTGGTTGGGTGAGGATGGCCCCGCTGCCTGCAGACCCCGGCATCATTTGATCTTGTGGGAGACCAGGTGTGTATGGGAGCCAGCTTTGCAACCGGGGCTTGAACACCCCTACCATTTCCTCTCTCAAATGTAGCCATGGAGACTATCAAGGAGGCTGGTTTTTTGGGTTTGTTTTGGGGTTTTTTTAAAGAATTTGTATTGTCACTGGTAGACGAAAATTCAAGTCATCAACAAGCATAGCTGTATTCTAGGTGCCCTGACCATGTGTGGGCCTCCGTCGTTTGCGAACACATGTAAAGGAAAGTAACGTACGTGAGCCTGTTGAGACTTGAATTACATGTTGTGGAAGACATTCGGAACACGGGCCTGTAAACACTCTCAGAACAGCGGCCCTGTAGATCCGCCACCAGTGAGACATTCCCAAAGGGGCGTTTCTCCCAGGGCTGTTCTGATCATTGTGCACCAGAAACTCGCTCTTCCGAGGATCCATTCCGCTTTCTCCTTCCTGATACTGACGGAGACAGGAAACAACCCCGTGTCCAGGGTTCGCAGTGTGCTGTGTGCTCTTCCTTAGCACAGAGCCATCTTGTGACGTGGGGGAGCCCACGTTTTAGGGGAGAAGAATGTGGAGTTAGGGTCCTTGAGTCATTTTTTCCAGGGTCACCCAGGACTGTAGGACAGATCACCTGACCCAGGGTGTGAGTCCTGAAACCCACCCCTGGTCCTGCTGCTGCTGCTGCTCTTTTTCTGCTCAGCATTGTGCCCAAATCTGAAGGTCAAATCTGAAGGTCACTCATGGCATCTGGAGATACCATTGTGTTTACCAGGATCCCTCCCCTCTCCTCCCCTTGACCCCAGTTCATTTTTTAAATAAGTCTTTATTGTTGAAAGTATTACATATGTTCCCTTCCACCCAACACACACTAACCCCACCCCCGCCACCCCAAGCCCTCACCACCCCCAGCTCATATTCTTATTAGCCATCCTATCTCTGTATATATAGTGTATTTACAAAGACACATATATAATTAGTGTACATAACTGCAATAGCTTTCCAATTATAAAATTGTAGAAGCCTCACTCGTGGTAACTTAAATAAGAATAACAAAGCATCATTTGTTTTAGTATCTATTCATGTGGCAAACCTGATCTTTTCAGTTTCCCAGTCATTCCAAAGTCTTAATTCTCTGTGGTCGATGCTTATCTTAAGAGCTTCTACAGAAAACAGTGCCGAGAAATCTAAATATCTAGATCGACCCGCATAGGCACGGGGTTCAAGCCCCAGCTTTTTACATAACCAGGTCCTCCCACCTGCACTCCCTCTGTGCATGTCCCTGACCCAGCACTGCCTGGTGAAGCGTTCAGCGTGCATTTCTCAGCCGCACAAACAGGTTTATTATCTGCATGATGAAATGTGGAGCTGGGCCAGAGGATTTCTAATTTGGTTGCATGGCCAGCATTGTCTGCAATTTAGAATTTTAAAAAATCAGGGCATTTTCTTATTTGTAAGATGGAACTAGCCATTATTTTCAACCACTTAATCATGTGAATTTAATGCTAAAATGAAACAATCTTTATGAAGTTTCCTGGGATCTTTTTTGTCTGGAAAACTGAACCAGCGTTGTGCCTGGGTCCTGCATGCTGACAATGAGACAGACAAGTGGTGCATGCCTTCTTAGGTGCTGGGGAAGGTCTGCTGATGTGGAAGATGTAGTCCATGTTTACTCTGCATTGTATCTGTAGGGTGGTTCATTGCAACTTAAGCATTACCTAGAAAGGTATATTCTCAGCTCTATTCCAAACCCACCCAATCAGTATCCCTCAGGTAGAGTCCAGCAGTATGTTATAACTCTCTAGGTCAGCAGTTCTCAACCTGTGGGTCGCGACCCCTTTGGGGGTCGAACGACCCTTTCACAGGGGTCGCCTAAATACATCCTGCATATCAGATATTTACATTACGATTCATAACAGTAGCAAAATTACAGTTACGAAGTAGCAACGAAAATAATTTTATGGTTGGGGGTCACCACAACATGAGGAACTGTATTAAAGGGTTGCAGCATTAGGAAGGTTGAGAACCACTGCTCTAGGTGATTCGTATGCACATTAAAGTTTGGGGAGCACCTGTCCACACCAAGCATAATAATAAACAAATATCCACAACCCTGCCTAGAGTCATCCTCCCTGACTTCACCCAAGTCCCTGGACTTTATTCCTCATTTCTTGAGACCTAGCTATGTGTCTTCTTTCTTTACCAGACTCTCATGTGGCCTTGCATCTCCAATGTACCATCCTAGCAAGTGCTGCAACCCACTATGATCAAATGCCATTTTTCCCCAGGAATGCAAGGTTGGTTCGATATACAAAAATTGATCAGTTTCATACAACACATTAATAGAATGAAGGACAAAAGCTACACGATCATCTCAGGAGATGCAGGAAATCCAGTGGACAACATGCAATAATACCCTTTCATGATGCAAACACTCAGCAAACTAGGAATAAAACGAAACTTCTTCAACCTGACAAAGGGCATCTATGGAGAACCCACAACTGACATCATCCATAATGATAAAGTATCCACAGTCAGGAATAAGACAAGGATGTCCACTGTCACCACTTCTTTCAGCACTGGTTCAAGCCAGGGAATTAGACAAGAAAAAGAAACCAAGGGCATCCAGATTAGAAAGGAAGAGGTAAAAATATTTGTAGATGATGTGTTCGTGTGTATAGAAAATCTGAAGGAATCCACAAATAACTATCAGAGCTAATAGATGAGTTTAGCAAGCTCAAAGAATACAGGATCAACATACAAAAGTCAGTTGTGCTTCTATACACTAGCAATGGACAATTCAAAGTAAAAAATAAGAACACAATTTCAATTACAATATCATCAGAAAGAATAATATGCATAGGAATAATTTAACCTGTATACTGAAAACTACTTGAAGATGACCTAAATAATTGGCAAGACATCTAGCCTCATGGGTTGGAAGACTTGACATTGTTAGGAAAGCAGTATTCCCCGAAGTTAATGTATACATTCAACACAGTTCCTTTCAGAATCACAAATGTGTTTTTTTTACAGAAATGGACAAGCTGATTCTACAATTTATATGGAAATTCCAGGGAGCCCTCTCCCACCTCCCCCCCCCCACCCCCCGCCAAGATTGGCAAAACAATCTTGAAAGAGAATAACAAAATTGGAGGACTCCTATATCTGAATTTAAAAACTTACTGCAAAACTATAATAATCCAAGATTATTGATATTGGCCTAAGGATATACATATAGATCAATAAAATAGAATTAACAGTCCTGAAGTAAGCCCATACATCTATGGTTAATTTATTTTCAACAGAGATGCTAAGAAAATTCAATGGGGAAAGAATCATCTTTTCAACAAGTGTGGTGGAACAACTGGATATTCACATAGAAAAGAATGAAGTTAGACCCCTGTCTCTTGCCAGATACAAAAATGAACTCAAAATGAATCAAAGCCCTCTGTGTAAAAACTGAAACTATAAAACTTTTAAAAGAAAACAGAGAGAGAAATCTTTATGGTACCTAAAGCATGAGTGACAGAAAAAAATAGATAAATTGACCTTCATTAATTAAAAAATTTAGACCTTCAAAGGACAAAACCAAGAAAGTAAGAAGACACAGAATGACTGAACATTTGAAAACCAAATGTCTAGTAAGAGCCTAGTATCCAGAATGCATGAAGAATGGGTTTAATTCTGCAATAGAAAACAAATGACTCAATTTATAAATGTGCAAAATCTTTGAACAGACATTTCTCTAAAGGAGGTATACAAATAACCTACATGTAAGGTGCAAAGTCTCATTATTTATCAGGGAAATGCAAATCTAGCCACGTTGAGCCACTGCTTCTCACCCACTGGGATGGCCACCATGGAAAGGCAGTGGCAGGTGATGGCGTGGCTGTGTGACAGTTGGAACCCTCATACTGCCAGTGAGAATATTAAACAGCACTGCTACTTGGGAAATCACCCTGGAGGTTCCTCAAAAAAACTTACCATATGACCCAGTAATTCCTCTTCTAAGCATATACCTGAGAGAAATAAACACATGTGCATACAAAAGTTGTGCATTTGTGTTCATAGCAGCATTCTTCACAATAGCCCCAAAGTAGAAACAGTCCGAATGTCCATAAAATGAAAGTACCCCTAACTGGTTTGGCTCAGTGGATAAAGCATCTGCCTGCAGACTGAAGGGTCCTGGGTTTGATTCTGGTCAAGGGCATGTACCTTGGTGGTGGGCACATCCCCAGTAGGAGGTGTGCAGGAGGCAGCTGATCGATGTTTCTCTCTCATTGATGTTTCTAACTCTCTATCCCTTTCCCTTCCTCTCTGTAAAAAATCAAAATATATTTTTAAAAAAGAAAGAAAGTAGGTGTATAAAAGGTGGTATACCCACACAGTGGGTTATTTAGACACGGAATGGAATACAGTTCCATACACACTACAACATGGGTGAACCTCGGAGATGTCACACCGAGTGGAAGGAGCCAGATGCAGAAGGCCACATATCACATGACTCCCACTTACGTGCAGCAGCCAAACCAGGTGGATCCACAGAGGCAGGTGGATAGAGCCAGGGTGGGGGGAGGGGCAGCGGGTGAGGGTGTCTGCTGAATGGGTGGGTACAGGGTCTGATCTGGATTTCCCTGGTGGTGATGGCTCTATGGCCTTGTAAATATACTAAAACCACTGGATCATACACATTGAAAGGATGAGTTGTACAGTATGTGAATATGTCAAAAAAAAAATTTTTAAAGGTTAGAAGGAATTTTCAAGGAGAAGAGATGGGGAGGGCATTCCACCAAGAGAACCTTCTGGGCGAAGCTGTAAACCGCTCAGGGTGGCTGAAGCCGGGCTGGGGAGAGGTCAGCCCGGCTGGTATGCGACCCCCTCGTTTGGCACATGAGCCCGTGCAGGAAGGGATCCAGCATAGTGCTCGAGGCAGGATTTGCATTTGAGCCAAAACTCCCTGACTTGGAAGGAGTGAGACCAGGTAGAAGGTGGTGCCTCGTGTCGGGAATGAGTGAGTGTGAGTGAGAGAGAATCGCCGCCAGGTGCTCGGGGCCTGTGAGGAGCCTTCGAAAGGCCAGGCACAACATAGCTCTGGCCTCCTGGAATCCACGGGGCAAACCGACGTCATTTCTCTGTTCTGATACTAAAGGAAACTGGTTTCAGTCACTCAGCCTGTGAAGCCAGAATTGAACACCCGTCCTGCTGACTCACAGACCTCCTACGAGGCAGCCTGGCCAAAGGGATGTAGGACATCACACCATCAGGACTCACCCAACCTGGAGGCCTGGAGAGAGACACGCATCCACCGTGATGATTAGTGTTCTCTCTTGGGCCATGGGGCGCATGGCAAGGTCTTTAAATGACAGAACAAACAAAAGGTAATATCAGCCATAAAACCCTGACCGTTTGAGTTTCTGCTAATAAAGGTGTCAGGTGCACACAGTTGTGACCAGGGACATTGACAAGGTCGTTCAGCTGAGGCTGAGCCCTGCGGATCTCATCGTGACTCTAGAGAGGGATCCCTGGGCTTGGGGACAGAGCGTCCAAAACCAGCAGGACAAAGCCAGCCTCCCCCGGCTGCGAGCCCTGATCTCCGAGACATTGCTGGGTTCCTGGAGAATGAGGACAGCAGTGGCTGCACCACTAGAGCTTCAATTAAGTGTCATCTGTAATGGATACAAAATTTCACCACCTGGGGTCTGGAAGATGGACGTTACCTGGGGTACACATCACTGTATCTTAGGGACGCACTTGCATAAAAATAACCATCTCTAACGTGCGTGATCTAACACAGCGACCCCGGAGGATGAAGACAGCCCTGATGACCTGCCTGTGACTTCTGAGGACCACCAAGGCCGGCCTCATGTCTCACACCCATCCTCACGATCCTAACGAAGTTAGAGATGCCTGTTTAAATCGGAGAAGAGGACACCGGGCAGGGCAGGTGCTTGCCTGTGGTCTAACCCAGGACTTGGAGGAGGCTTGTTATCCAGAGGCTCCTAAAGGAAATGGGCCACATGCTCATGAGCATGGAATTTGACATATAAGTGACCAGGGTCCTGGTGCCAGTGCCTTCTCTCTCCTGTGCTTTCGGCTCAGGGAGTATTTGGAAATGACCTTGGGGGTGGACGGTTGACTGGCATTTAGTCCTAGGGCCTGGGATGTATGTCCCGGATGGTCCTAGGAAAGGAAGAACTGCCCACAATGCCAGTAGCAGGAGAGAGATGAGTAGCACAGAAGAACCAACCAAAAACCAGGCCACGCCGCTGCCGAGGGAGCCGGAATCCGCTCTGTCCCACAGTCCTGTGTGGCCACAGCTCCCCTGAGCCAGCAGAGCTGTCTGCCCATCTGCCTCCCCCAGACTGCCCACCCGATGACCACCAGCTTTATACCCCGGCCTGTCCCCCAAACACAGCCCAGCCCTGGCCAGGTGGTGCATGTACCTGCTGACTCATTTCCAGAAAAATCAGCTGCCAGCTTCCCGAAGCCACTCCGAGTGGGCCTCCAGGAGGGCAGGGGAGACAGTGGCGAGGTCATGATTTTTTACTTCCAGACAGTGCTTTCAAGCAGACAAGCCTCCTCATTAAAGACCCAGTGACAGTTTCATTAGACTAGTCCTGTGTCCTTGATCGTAAGTCCTCTCCGAGCCATTCCTTCCACACCAGCTGCTGGGAGGGAGCAGCAGACGTAGCAGGGCCCCCAGTGAGAAACCAAGGGCTCTGGGCCTGTTTGGGCAACAGGGCAGTGCAGGTCCCTTAACTTCCCCCGTCAAAGTGTCCTCTGCAAAGGGAGAGGTTGAGTGGAAGGCCACCAGGGAGCCCTCGGCACAGTGTCTGCAGTTCTCTCTTCCCTCCCCCATTTATTATATATATATGTATATATATATATATATGTATATGTATGTGTGTGTGTGTGTGTTGCGCGCACGCGCGCGCGCACCTAATATGCAAATTGTCCCCTCGGGAGTTCGACCAGGAGACCAGGAGTTTTATCGTTCACTATGACGTGTGCTGACCACCAGGGGCATGACACGGAATGAAGGAAGGCCCCGGCCAGCAGCCAGAAGACCCCAATCGGCCCTGATCGCCGCAGGCCTAGGGACCCTTCCTATGCACAAATTTCGTGCACCAGACTCTAGTCAACTATAAAAGGCTCAACATCTCTTTGGTGGGAGTAAGACTGACTGTACAATAAAGACTTCCCTGATCCTTCATTTAACCACCCCAGCGGTCTCTTCTGAAGGCAGCGACTTCGTCATCGGGCTGCGATGTAGACATTGAGGAGCTAATTCACATCACACACTCCAGGCAGTTAGTGGTCAGCTTCCGTCTGGCACACACGGCACAGGCTGTCCTTCATTTTCAAAAATGTAAACTCAGCCATTTCACATTCATTTTAAAAAATTAAAAGAGTCCATTTGCTCTTACTAAGTAGTAGTCTGTATAAAATCCAACACCTAAATACAGCAGGTGCTGCTCTGAACCAGAATCGACATGTGAAAGCGTTATGAAAATTTGCATCGAAATAGTTGAACAATGACCAAAAATTACTCCAATGCAAAGCACTCCCTCCTTTGAGCTTTGTATTTACCATTCCCGTTTTCATTTACTTAACGGCGTCTGTGGAATGACCAAGACCTGAGTCCTCTGTGAAGGGAGCCAGACGCAGAGACCTGCCTAGGACATGGTTTCATTGCTGTGCAGTGTATGGAAGAGGCAAGTCTAAGCCACAGGAAGCAGATCCGGCTGGTTTGAGGTGGAAATGCAGATCAACTGCAGTGGACAGACAGACACAAGGGATCTTCGGGGGATAGCAGTGTCATAAAACTGAGTTATGACGATGGTTGCACAGCTCAGTGGATTTACTAAAAATCGTTGGATTGTATACTTAAAACAAGTGGCATTTGTGGTGTGTAGACGATACCTCAATAAAGCTGTGAGGGAAACAAAAGGCCGTAGCCCTAGCCACACACTGAGGGGCTCCCAGTTTCTGAAGAAACACAAGACAAAAAGAAGCTGCGTCTGTGGGGGTGGAAACCGCAAAGGGTCCCCTGCTGCAGTTGTCGTAGTGAATGGTGTCCCAGCCTGGGACACGGACAAGGAAACGGAGCCCAGACCTCTTTTCCTGGATTTTAAAGTCTTTCGGGTGAATATGGAACCTGCTGGGGCCTCCCTCCGTACTAGAAATGGCCTGAGGTCTCCCTGCACGAACCCCCGGGGGGAACACTCCTCCTGGGCTCCTGTCACCTGCTCACGCTCCTCCCAGGCCTGGGAGGTGTCCCTGCATCTCTGATGGGTTCCGAGTCAGGCCTCTGACAGTGGGAACAGCCATGCGAATTGCCAGACGTGTCATGAAGATACCGTCATTGGTTGTAGGTTTGAAAGCTTGTGTCGGGCTAAATGGCTCAGAATCTGAAAGTTATTTGGAGAAGAAAACCAATTAAGGCCCTCAATGAGAAAAACCGCGGCGGCGGCCGTAGGGCAGAGGAAGTCAGTACTGTGGTGAAGTCTGCACACGGGCCTCGGGCACTGAGGAGGCCGCTCCCCGCTTCTCCAAGGCCCCCTGTCCCGTAACGCCCTCCTTCAGACGTCCTTCCCAGTAAGATCTAGAAAATGACGTTGTTTCCACAATCAGGAGACTATTATGTGGGGTGTTTTTTTCAAGTCTCAAGAACATCTATTTCTTGAATGTCTTAACCATGTGGTGAATAGGCCATAAACCAGCCAGACCTGCTCAGCCCAGGAACCAGGAGGCCTGAGTCAAAGCTGTAACTTCTAGAACGTTCTCCTGGGGAATTTAATTCTGGCAAGTGTTAACAGACAGATGTTTCTGGAAAAAGAGGTGTTTGAGAACTGAAAGAATGAAAGTGGCCTCTATCTGGCATGCACAGCTTCCCAAACCAGGAAGGGGCCGAGGCTCTGTGCTGTGAACATCCTGGCCAAGCGCAGTGTTTCCCAAACTCACTGAACAACGGAACCCTTCCTGAAGAAATCCCTGCTCGAGGTCAGGGCCAGCCTTTGGTGGTGACTGTATGCTATGGACTAAAATACATACAGGTGCACACATGCACCTGTGATTCCACCCCCAGTTAGTGTCTGTGTATTACAGGAAGTCTTTATGTACGCAACATTTCTGCCACGAAATCATGCTCTAAACAGCTTCAAACCTGTGCCAGGCTAGTGTTGCATCAGGAGCCACTTTCCGTGTCATTGTGCTTGTTTCTGAAAGCATTCTTTTCAGTGGTGTCCCAGTAATTCATCCCATGATTGAGTCATCGCTTCATCATTTGCCTGTGGACATTGGGAATATTTGCAAAGAAATCCTGAAAGCATGCTGGAGTGAGCATGTTTGTGGCTTCATCTTGGGGGGCTTATGATTCATTGTTTTCTAAAAATAGGTTTCTAAAAGGAGCCTAACTGGGTCAAGGGTTGTAGACTTGAGGAATTTAACTAGTGTCATTGCAGTGGTCTCCAAAAGGTGCCCTCCCCACACCACCCCACCCACGCCCAGCTGGCATCCTTCCTTTTTCTCTTCCTTCTTCACCTTATGCCCCTCTGCCCCTGAAGCCAGTCCAGGTATCATCTCCAGGCTCAGTAGCTTTGCTGGGGACACTTCCCAATCACTAATCTGCTCTATCAGTCAGGGTTTCCAGAGGAACAGAAGCAGCTGTGTGTGTGTGTGTGTGTGTACGTACGTGCACACGTGCACACAGAGATTTGTGTTAAGGATTTGGCTCATGATTGTAAAGGCTGGCAAATGTGAAATCTGCAGGGCAGGCCAGCAGACTGGAAACTCAAGCAGGAGTTGATGCTTCAGTCTTGAGGCTGAATTCCTTCTTCTTTAGGAAACCTTAGGTTTTTTTTCTCATAAGACCATGAACTGACTGGGTGTGGCCCGCTCCCATTGTCAAGGGTGGCCTTTCCTTAAAGGCAGCTGATTGTAGAAGGCGTTAACCGTTCACAGCAATGCCTGGATACCTGTTTGATTAAATCACTGAGCGTCACAGCCTGGCCAAGTAGACACATGAAACTGGCCATCACACCTGCCATGACTCCAGTTGCCCAGAGAGTTCCATCCCAGCGGAAGTCACAGCTGTCCCTCCACACCACTGACCACACAGCCTCAACCTTCTTATTTAAAAAAAATGAGAATAACAATTCTTGCCCTACCTCCCCACTAGATTGTTGTGAAACTCAACTGAGAGCGATCTTCTGGACGACACTGCATTTACGATGCTGTCACTCTGTGTCACATTTGTAAACCTCCTATAGTGTTCCCTCCACTTGACTGAGAGCCCGTGTGTCCAGATCGGGGGAAGGTGCTGACCAGTTGCCAGGCAGACACCATTCTTCTTGGTCAAAAGCCGCCAAGTCCTTAGCGAAGGCTCCTCCAGCAGAGATGCAGGACTTCCGCCCGGGAATAACTTCCCAGTGAACATATGTGGATGGTGGAAAAATGGCCTGTTTCCATCTGCTTAAAGTTCTGCAGTTTTTTGCAGGGCAATTATCTGTATAAAATACTTTTTCTTTTTAAGTAGGATCCTATCGCTAATGAAACCATATTTTGAACGTGAAATTGCTACAAAGGAGAAAAAAATGTCATTATCCAGAAAAGCAGCAATAGCTCACGCATTTGATGGTCTAAATAGAATATTCCTCTTTTAGGGGAGATGAAAGCAGCCCCCTCGTATCAGCCTATGAAATTATTTTAGAATTGAGTTTTAATCCCTGGACCGAGGAAGGGGAATGGAACCCTCACACACAGGATCCAGGCATGGGAAGTCAAATCTGAAATTTAGAGACAGGCTGTGTAGGAGATGAGGCCTGGTCCGTAACCCAAAAGAAACATGAAAAAAGGGTGTTTTAATGTTGGAAAAAGGCAGCTTGAAAGGTAAGGCTTCCTTCCTGCCGCTCCCCGGTGCCCTTTTCCCCTGATCATGTTAGCTGGACGTCCATTTCTGTAAGTTTTCCCCCTAGAACAAACCTATCATTTTTCACCACGGGATATTTACAGCTTCAATCAGCGCCAGATCCAGTTGGCTTCTGATCTCATCGCTGGAAGTTATAGATGCAGATATTATTTGCACTGCGGTTAATTATGGGGCAATCAAACTTTGGCTTTTCTACTGTAATTTCCTCTGCCAGCTAATTTAATTAATCACCCCCAGCTCAGCTCTTCCAGCTGCGACCAGCAGGGTCATTAATTAGGCATGTGACGGTCGCCCAGACCAGGCCCCGCTTCCAGCCTGCTGCCCATTTGATCTCAGGAAGGGAGAGCGTTTCCAAAGCACCCAGGCCGGATTAGGGGTGGGGACCCCCCATCCTCTCCAGAGGGAAGACGGCTCCCACAGGCCCTCAGCCTGCCTCAGTGGTGATGGAAGGAGCCTGGCCTTCCATCAGGCTGGCTCTGCATTCACT
The DNA here is from genome assembly GCF_028538775.1 of Myotis yumanensis. Classification (NCBI taxonomy): domain Eukaryota; kingdom Metazoa; phylum Chordata; class Mammalia; order Chiroptera; family Vespertilionidae; genus Myotis; species Myotis yumanensis. The sequence continues at coordinate 33,359,956 of NW_027223759.1, forward strand.
GAGGAATCTGTGGCCTGTGTGCTCCCAATAATGCAGACAACTGTGAAGAGCGAGCCTGTTCTGTGAGAAAGCCATCTCCCTTGCAGGCTGACTCTTCCTCTAAGGGAAACACTAAAGGATTGTTTTCATTTTGTCATAAGAAAGTAACTTTTTTGGTCTGCACCCATCAAAAGGATGCCTAAATGCTCCAACTGATGACATTGCTTTGCTTTGAAGAGCCTGTTTTCAGGCAGTTACCAGCTTCCCTTTGCTGCTTGGAAAATACCCATTCTGAGAAATCATCATTGGAATTCCATACAGGGGTGTGTGTGTGTGTGTGTGTGTGCGCTGTATGTAGAGAAAAATTCACCCAAATTTGAGAGCTTTCTTATGATTATTCTTAAGTAGAATAATCTTTTTTTAATTATATGGGGTGGGGTTTTTTTACATAATATATTACATAGGATGATTTCAGTTAATATTTTAAAGGAACTGGATATTTAGTCTGATTTTGTTTTAACAAAAGGATAAACTGATGAACAGGTGTTCTCAAGAGCTGTAATAAATCATGCTGGAACAAGGGCTGCCTCTTCTAAGATCTTATCCAGTGCCCTGCCCTCAATTAAATGAATCAAAGAGATAGATGTGAGGGTAGGAACACACACAGGCACACGCACACCGGCACACACAAAGGTTCCAGTGGGGAGGGAAGTGCCGTGCAGCTCAGTAATTAAAGGGACAATCGCAGGAGAACTCACAACCTCTAGGGTTGGGCCTGAAGTTTCCCCATCATAAACCCCAAGCCCAATAACACCAAATATCCCTCCCTCCTGACAGCGTGGGGCTGGGGTGAATGGCCTGAGGGTGGCTGGCAGGAGCTGTGCTGTCCTGTGCCTTCCTGAAGAAGGGGTCTGCGTGGCTGCCTTCAACTTAAGTGTATTCAGTCCTGATGACCAGCCTGTGACCCGTTGGCATGCTTAAAATTTATTTTTGTTTTTAATTTTTTTAATTGATTTCAGACAGGAAAAGAGAAGAAGAGAGAGAGAAACATCAATGATGAGAGAGAATCATCGGTCGGCTGTCTCCTGCACGCCCCTTATTGGGGATAAAGCTGGCAACCCAGTCATGTGCCCTGACCAGGAATTGAACTCGTGACCTCCTGGTTCATAGGTCATTGCTCAACCACTGAGCCACACTGGCCAGGCAGCATGCAGAATTTAAATGCAGGCTACATTCGCTCATTTCATGCTGTAAGGATTGTTCTGGAATGAATTATAGGTGGAGGTTTTCCCCCAGCACTCCTACTGTGCTACTGGGAATGGGGAGATTCTTGAGAATTGTCAAACAGTCAAGGCCAGTGGCTTCTGTGTGTTCCTATTCTCAAAAAAAAAAAAAAAAAAAAAAAAAAAAAGAATGTAGCAGGTAAAAAAAAAACTGATTCGTTTTGAGTCTTTTTTTTTTTCCTGGAGAGAAACCTCTATATGGGTTTCAATAATTGAGAACCCCGAAAGCAATCTGCCTTCCTATTCCTAACTGTAATAGCAGTTGTAAGAATGTTTGTGTATGCAGTACTGCCTGAACCAGCCCGCAGAGGGAGGAGCCAGGCTTGCTGGATTCTTCAGGGAGTGCTGTGTCACTGCAAACTGAAGTGCAAATGGGAAAGTTCTTATTCCTGTGGCCCCTCCCCCACCCGTGGGTGGGTCTGTTTGGCAGAGAATCGTCCTGCCAGGCTGGTTTTGTTTGCTGCCACGTCTCTGATGCCAACCTCAGTTTCCCCGAACTTAGAACCACAGCCCCGCTCCCAGCGACTAAGATGGGCTGGAACCCGTCCCAGAGGCCTGGTGGCTGCAGTGGAACCTGGCTTGCTCACTCCTGACTGCTTCTTCCTTTTTTCTTTTTCATTTCTGCCTCACCTCCTGACAGCCTTTACTGTCAATTTAAAAAAAAAAAAAATACAGCCCTAAAGAGATCAGGGGGTGGGGGCAGGCCTAGGGCGTGACCGGCCCCCAAGGGCACCCTGCCGTTTTCCAGGCCTGGGATGGGGCCCAGCCAGCATCCTTTGTGAGGGCCTGCCAGCCCTGGGAGGGGGCTCCTGCTGGGGACAATGGCTGTCCGTCAGGGATACAAATCCCAGATCCTGGCCTTGGGTTCATCAGGCACAAACCTGATGGCAGTTGTCATCTCTGCTGTTACCGCAGCCAGAGCAGGAGAGGGCCCCCACCACTCGCTGCATCCTTAAAACCTGCCCTCATCGGCCCCTTTTTTCTTCCTCCTGCTTAGAAACAGGCTGACAGTCTGAATGTTGGACATAATTGGATTCTAAATTCTAATTCATCTGTAAAGTATTCGGGGATTAAATTAGCCTAATAGATATTATTTCTTACATGCTGCCTAATTTTACCCTGATCGCGTCTCAGCGGCTCTGACGTGCCCCCCAATTTACTATTGACGTGAAATTCTCAGAAGGCGAGACATAACTGCCTGCCTCCTTCCGTCTGTTTTCCCAGGTTACAAGTTAAACTGATTGATACTTAGAGGGTATCGCCCTCCTGCTCAGGTGCAGTGGCACAGTGTATATCGCTCTTCAGGAAGAGCAGAAGGAAAACATTTCTTTTATGTCATTCTGAGTCCTCTTTCCTGTTCAGAAACTGACATACAGGCCTCTGAGACCCCAGGCAGCACTTCCCTGTGGGCTGCGTGGGTTTTTTAAATTGTTGGAAATTGTATCACAGTAAAACTGTAATGTCACTTGTAACATAGGTCTTACAGGTGTAAATACAGTCCAAAAAAAAAATTCCAAACATCTTAAGAAGCTATTTTAGCCAGAGCATCTCAAACTACTTTTTAATAGAGCTGGCTGAATTCTTGGTCAGGAAAAGAGAGTGGGGGGAGGCATGGCCTGGAGTTACAGATCAGGAGGCATCTTATCCGTTCTTCAGCCTCATTCCTTTGCACGAATTTAATTTCTTCAAGTATGTGCCGCTCCCCTCCCCCACCCCTTCCCTGTCTCCCTCCAAAAACGTGCAAATAAAATCCAGGACTCCCTCCCTGATTCCATAGCTGGAACCAGCTGGTGGGTTTTGTGTGGCGATGGAGCAGTGGGGGGAAAACTTTTGGCAAACACTGGGGGAGCGGGGAGGTGGAGGTAGGTAAACTCAGGAAACTGTTTTCATGAGTAAATGAAGGAAACAAAGGCGCTCCGCAGGCACCAAGGGGACGCGCACTCCCTCTGAATAGCTCCCCAAAAACGGAGCTGAAAAGGAGGAAGGCCCATTTGCTTCTGGGAATCCAATAAATTGTTTCAGGAAGTGAAAGTCTGTCCCGGCTAATGGAGCCCTGATTGACAGCGCTTCTCATTATGGAGCCCATCAGGGGACAGGCATTCAGAGCTATTTAGGGGGAGGTGGGAGTGAAGGAGCAAGAGCCCAAGGGGGGAGTGTTCTGTGTTCGCTGAAAGAGTCCTGCACCCGCAGTGCCCCCCTCCAAGGAAGGCCACAGGAGAAGAGAAGGGCATGGTCCCGGAGCAGTCACCTTTTCCGCTGTGACGCCTCCCGCCTGCATTTCTCACAAACCTGAGGTGCCTCCCTTCCTCCTCCCAGGAGAGCCAGCCCTGCCCCAGTGCCCCTGCTGGCAGCAGGCCACTTCCTGGCTGGTGCCCACCGGGGCGGTATGGGGATAACGCGATCACAGGCATGTTTCAACCTCTTTTCTATGTACATGCCATGCTGTGGGTTGTCTGTTAAGGACAATCACAGGGGCAGTCTCTGTTCCACGACCACCAGAGAGGTGGTCAGTTTCTTTGTCCAGGAAGGAACAAATCAGGGGTCGTGGCTGAGGCGAACCGGGTTGATGAGGGCTCTGGCGGGAGGTGGGAGACCAGTCGCCTCTACAGGGAAAGGGCATTAAGACTGTCCTCTGTGGTCGAGACCCCCAACCCCCTCTCCAGCCACCTGCTCTACGGTGTGGACAGACCTTCAGGGTGATCAGCCTGCACAGAAGGGAAGTGACCGGCTGTGGCAGGTACTTTACACAAGGGCACCAAGCTCAGGCCAGGGTCGGGAAGACCTACAGTGGGGCCTTGACTTACGAGTGTCCAGACTAACGAGTTTTTCGAGATACGAGCCGTCTCTCGGCCGATTTTTAGCTCGGCCGAGTTGCGAGCTAAAATTCAGGTTACGAGCCAGCTTCAGATACCCCACCGCTAGTTGGCACAGCGAACGTCACAGTGAACACCACAACATCAGCCCAGCATCACGTGTCTCACTTGTTCACTTTATGATTTGACATATGAGTAATTTGAGTTACGTGACATATGAGTAATTTGAGTTACGAGCTCCGTCACGGAACGAATTAAACTTGTAAGTCAAGGCCCCACTGTATAAGAAACACTCAGTGTCCCCTGGCCCAATGGACAGGTCACAAGAAACTGGCTGCCCAGGGGTGCTGATCTGATAAGACCTCCCTTCTGGCGCAGGAGAGACCCTCCGTGTCCACAGTGGGACGCTCCCTCTCCTGGGTCCCGGCCTTGCCAGCCTCAGGGACCGCCTTCCTCCAAGCAGCGGGGTGAGACTTGAAGTGCTCTCTACCCTCTTAGGTTACCAGTAAGTGGCTGGGGCCTGTGAATTAAACTCACAACAGCTTGACAGGAGACGAGGCATACACATTTAGTAACTTTTAAATTTATGTGCACGGGGCATCAGAGAAAGAAGTGAACACCAAAAGGATGGTAAGATTTGAAAGCTACATATCAGCTTCACAGGGGAGGACAGGGGGAAGGCCATTATGGCAGAGCAAATGGCTTTTAGGAAAGATAAATGGGCCCTTGGGAGATTAGAGGGAGACAGGATAGCATGTGACAGAGCTTGTGTGGGCGTGGTGCCGACTTCTCACCTCCTCTCCTGTGATCATGGGCATCCCCCTGGCTGATGAAGATCCCAGGCAGGGGCTTTATGACCATCGAGTTCTTTTTTACTGAGGACCCGACCTCAGCTGTCTTCAGCCCACAATGGCCCTTAGGCCCGAGTGGTATGTGTTGATGGTGTGCATGGGGGTGAGGTGCTCGGACAATGGACAATGTGTCCTTTATTCACCTTATGTGGAGTCCATCAGTGCTTTCACTTTGAAGTTGGCAAGAGGCATTGTCGGTGCTGCGCCCTGGAGCAGTGTGGGTGCACACTGAAGGGGCTGGGCGGGAAAATGGAAACACCCATTAAAGTGACCAGCACAGCCCAGCCGCGTGGCTCAGCGGTCGAGCACCGACCTGTGAACCAGGAGATCACAGTTTGAGTCCCAGTCGGGGCACATGCCCCAGTTGCGGGCTCGATCCCCAGTCTGGGGCCTGCAGGAGGCAGCTGATCAATGGTTCTCTCTCATCCTTGATGTTTCTCTCTCTCCCCTCCCTTCCTTTCTGAAATCAATAAAAAGAGATGTATTTTTAAAGTGACCAGTACATGTGCCACAGCTCTCACCCCACCCAGGACGTCAGGTGCTTCAGGGGCCTGTGGCGTGGGCAGGCCTTCCCAAACAGGCTGCCTTTCCGTGGCGCTGTGGGCGGTGGCAGATCTTGGGGTGACCACCTCTGTGAACTTGAATATCCGTTGCAGCGACTCCCAGGCTGCCCTCGAGTGGTGGGTGGGCTGACGTTTACAGGGTGCCGTGTGCTCCTGATCCTAAACTGCAGGAAACTGTTCATTTTTCATCTGAATTTAGCTACACTTTAAGTTTTGTAAACAAAAACCCAGGGCTGTGAAAGCCAAGAGGCCTTGAATTCTCTGTCTGGCCCAGTGTGTTTTGTCCCTTGACTGCAGCGGCGAATGCCAGGACTGGGGTCCTTGCCCCATTGCGATGCATTTTGTTTTTTTGATCCATCTGCCTCTATTCACCTGAAGCCCAGACCCAACACAGCGCGGTGCCTAACTCCTAGTGAGTGCTCAATTGATATTTCCTGAAAGAATGAATGCTTAATAGGGCATTAGATGGCGTGAGAATCGAAGCACATTCAAACAACTCACTTCAACTAAGAGGAGAAATGGTGTTTCAAAGGACAGAGATGGAAGGGATGCTGGCACCCGTCACTTGGAGGAGTGCAAAGAGAAGGGTGGGGGCGTCCTCAGGGTGCTGGGGAGACCGGGACATGCCCAGGAGAAGAGGGTGTAAGCCAGACCTCTTCCAGGGGTGGCAGTGTCCAAGTCCACTTTACACTTCAACACGGGTGACTTCGTCTCAAAGAGCATGCACTTCTTCTGTGATTTCTTTTTTTTTTTTTTTTCCAAAGAAAACACACAAAATTAAAGTCAGTTCCGTCCATGGCTGTAACGCTGAGAGTCCCCCGGGGCAGAGCTGCGTGCTTCCTCCCTGTTCCAACAGGGTGGGCTTACCGTGAGCTCTCAGGCTCCACGCGACCGGGATGCTGACGCTCTGAGCAGAGGTCCTTCCCGGGGCTGCCCGTCCCCGGCCTCAGGGGCCGCGGGAGAGCCTCGGTGGCCTCTGTCTGCACAGGAAGCCCGAAGTCCCGAGGGAACCTTGTTCCTGACAGATGTCATGCTCATCTCAAGTTTTTGTTTACCCCTGGAGAACAAAGAGAAGTTTGCACAGAGGAAAATCGAGGTTGCTAACCAGAAAGGCCCTCTGGAAATCACAGATTCCTGTCCAGTCAGCATTAATATGCTGCTTCTCAAACATAGAACCGGGGGCTTGAATTGCAGAGCGTCGGCAATAAAGAGCGGGTCTGTGGGATGATAACCCGATCGGCATCCCTGCCTTTCGAATGGCTGACGAGGTCTAATTGGCATATAACGCCTATAAATTTATTAGCGGGCCTCGCCGCTCATTGGTGGACCATCTACTGTTAAGCACCAGGAAATTACCAATTTTCAGGAGTTAGTCACTCAAGTCCTACTATCACTGGGTTAGGGAAAAAAATCCACATTGCTCGTGTTATAAATCAAGTGTGTGCCCTGCACAGCAGCTTCCAGCCGCCAAGAAGCCACTTGGATGGGGACGCTTGGGGCGAGCAGGGAAGAGACCGTATTGACCATCAAGCCCACTACCTCGCCTCACCCTTGCTCCGCAGGCCCCTCAAGTTCACAAGGCTCTCCCTTCCAGCTGCTCGGGCCACCTCTGGCTGGGGAGAAATTGCAGCTTTGAGGCCCTTCTGTCCAGGGCTTTGATGTTCTCTGCGCTGCCTTCGGCCCTCAGGCACAGCTCGCAAAGAGGACACCTCCACCCTCTGCTTTCAAGAGCATAATAGAAATATTCAGGAGCAGACATAATTATTTCAATTACTTCTCTCTGGTGTTTGAGACACACTCAAGAGTCACAAATTAGAAAATAATATTCACATGTTTCTTCTAATTGGTAACAGATTAGAGGCATTTTATCTTTTTAAATAATTTCCAAATGTGCCCCAAAGAGACTGGTGAGGAGGGGGGAGGACTGGGAGGCAGGCGTGGAAAAGCAAGCACGGCTCTGCAAGGCCAGCAGCAGCCCCCTTTGGCCAGGACCTCGGACTGCGGGGGAGGGGAGCGGCGGGGGGGGGGGGGGGGGGGGCGGGGGGGGGGCTCCTCCTGCAACGTGTTTTCAATTGGTCGGCTGTTTGGTCCTGTCATCACTTTCTGTGGAAGGTGAGCAGAGATGGGGCTGTGTGTTTCCTGACTGACCAACTTGTGAGCTTAAATTCACTCGTAAATACTTCGATAAACACATCTTTGATCCCTGTACACTGTCCCTTCGGCCACGTTTTCTACACACACACACATTTGCATATCTGCCCATTTTTGCGTCCCATCAACTTCCAGGAACAAATTGGAAGTCATCTGTGCCTCGTCTGCCCGGGGACTCGGGAGGGACCAGGGCGGAGGCTGCACGCTCAGGTCCTGTGTCCGTCCCTCACGGTCCTTGAAACGCAGGAATCACATTCCTCTTAATGCCCAATGGTCACAATTCCAGTTTGGTAATGGGTTTTGGTTTTACCAAATATTGTTTTAAAAATTGGTTGCTTCTGCCCTGGAAAGCAGTTTGGCGGTTTCTTATAAAATTAAACATTGTACCTCCTAGATGACCCAGCAGCTGCTCTCTTGGGATTTATCCCAGAGAAAGGAAAACTTAAGGTCACGTATAAACCTGTTTGCTAAAGTTCAGAACAACTTGATCTGGAATAGCCCCAAACTGGAAACAGCCCAGATATCCAGGGCGGGAGGGGGTGGGGTAAACCAGCTGCGGCCTAGCCACACCCTGGAACACGACTCAGCGCTGAAAAGCAGTGCCCTGTAGATACACACAGCTGCCTGGTGCATCTCCGGAGAACTCAGTTGAATGAAAAAAGCCAGTCCCCAAAGATTACATGCTGTCTATAATCCCATGACGGCACGTTCTTAAAATGACAAAATTACAGAGATAGAGAATAGATTAGTGGTTGCCAGGAGTTAGGGATGGAGAGAATGTGCGGGAGGGGGTGTTTGTAATGGAAATGTACCTTGACTGGTGATGGGTAAGGGAACCTAATGGGATAAGATTGCCTGGAACTCAATACCTACACACCCAAGGGCAAATGAACACAGGGAGAGAGGTGGAAGTCGGACCAAGATGGGTGGATGGATTGCATCAACATCAGGGTATCTCAATTGTCACCTCGTACTATAGTTTTTCAAGATGTTACCATTGGGGAAAACTAGGCAAAGGGATACATGGATCTCTCTGTATTAATTCTTCAAACTACCTGTGAATCTACAATTATCTCAAATTTTAAGAAATAAATAAATGAGCAGTGGCTTCCCTACAAAGAATTGGGGCTGCTTAGGGACGTGATGGACTCCAGATCTGAGAAGGTACAGGGCAGGCCCGGCACCTGCCAGGAAGCACGAAACCGTCAGGGACTGAGGGTGACAGGTGGGAGAGGACAGGAGGCGGCGCCAAGGGGCCCGGCTGGCCACACCTGGAACAGTGTGAGCATCGGAAGGAATAACGCCGCTAACAGGTCATATGACAACACATTTGGTTTGTGTAAAGACGGCGGGTCTACAGTGACACTCCAAAAAAGGGAGGTTGGGGGTGGGGGGCCCTTCTTTACAGAAAATGCCAACTAATAAACGGAGGAGCGAGAGGACTGGGGAGCGTGTGTCTTGCATTAGAGAAGGAGCCGGGATCATCAGCTCAAGGATGGTGCCGGGCAGGTTCCCGCGGCAGGAGCCTCAGCATCTCCAGGTATCGACCCCCAGATCACTTGTTAGTTATGAGGGGAGAAGGTCCTGGACGCGGGAGGGTCTGCGGCCACGGCTTTCACCGTGCGCTCCGATTCTGTAGTGAGTCCTCCCCTCGTCTGTACCTCCTGGTGTGATGTGGGGAACGCACGTGCCTTCAATGTGCTATTCTCGCCAAAAATAGGTGACCCTCCTCCAATCAGTCCAAACGCTACCGGGAACCTCTACAAGGGCAATGGCTTGGATTCTTCAAACTATTGGTGTAATGGAAGTTGAAAAAGAGGGGAGGGCCTTGAGGGTGGCTGTTAGACTGAGGGAGGTGCAAGAGGGGGGTGACGTGTTCTTTACACGGTGTTGGCTGAACGGTTGGTTGTAGTGTCAACAGCTTCACCACATGGTCCTCAATAATCGTAGCCAGCTTTCTCCGCGGCCTTCCTCTCGGGGGCAGAGCGGGGAATCTGCCTCTCTGTGCCCGCCGCAGCTTCTCGCCTGCGAACCTTGGAGGAAGTTCCTGAGCGGCCCGGCTGGGCTGGCCGGATGGCTTTTGCACGTGTTTCTCCGTCGCGAGTCTGTAATTGTCTTCAGCCGTGTTGTCTTCTCTGACTTCGCCGTTCCGCAGGGGCACACCTTAGCCGTGGTGCGCGAGAGGTGTCTGTGGGCAGGAACTGCTCTTTGCCGCTTTGATTTTGGGAGTTTGAGTCCTCGTATCTCATTTTCATCGTCTCAAAAGCCACGTTGATAATACGTTTCACATTTGCAATGTGGTGGTCAAGTGCTTGCAAATGGAAAGCTGAGAGAAGAAAACAGACAGCTGAGAGTAAAGAGTAGCTAAAGCTTTGGCAGGATTCTCGAGTCGCTTGAACTTACTCAAAAGTCCCTAGAATTGTTCTGGCCTTAAGTCTGGACTGGAGCGATTTAGGTGGTATCAACGTCCGTTAAACTGGACACTGCTGGCCTGTACGACTTAGATCTTACTTATTCCCTTTTCTTGAGCGAACAGCACAACCCTCCACCCACTGATCGTCATTAGGTGGGTTTTCTTACCACTAAGTGTGTAAAAACATCTAGCCCTCCTGTCTCAGGAGAGAGGAAAAAAATTTTGTTACTAGCTAATTTTTTTTGAAGGACAACTATTCTCACAAAAGGAGCCTGAGGAAGCCTACTTCCAATCCTGTAAGATAATGCCACTAAATCAGATGGTATTCTCTCTCCTCCTTTATTGGCTTGTCACTTGGGAGAGAGAGAGACAGAGAGAAAGAAAGAAAGGTAGAAAGGTGACCAGATGCAGCACGTCCTCCTGAGTGACTCCTGGGCTAGAAGGAAACAGCTGTGCAGGATGTTTTGGGGTCCCTGGGGAAACCAAGTGTGACCACATATTACTGATGATCGTGTGATTTCGAGCTCCTCGGGGACTGGCATGGGCCATGGAGATGTGCCACCCAGCGCCAGAGAACCTCACAGTGCGGTCCGTGCGAGGGAACAAGGGAGCACTTGATCCTGGAGTCTTTCTAATTGTGGCAAAATACGCATAGCATAACGTTTACCATGTTTATCAATTTGAGTGCGCAGTTTGTGGCATTTAGTACGTTCACATTGTTGTGCCACCATCACCACATCATCTCCAAGACTTTTCATCTTTCCATGCTGAGACTGTCCCCACTAAACTGCTCTCCATGCCTCCTGCCCCTGGCACTCACCCTCCACTTCCTGATGAGTTCCACTACCCGAGGCACCTCATGGACGTGAGTGTCCGTCCTTTCGTGACTGGCTCGTCTCACTCAGCATCATGTCCTTCACTGCCATGCATGTCACAGCCTGTGTCAGGACGCCCTTCCTCTTTAAGGCTGAGTAACTTCTCCTTGCATAGATGGGCCACACTGCGGTTGCTCATTCATGTGTTGGTGGGCACTGGGTTGCTTCCAGGTTTGGGCTCTTGTAAATAATGCTGCTTCGAACATGGGCATCCAAATATTTCTTCCATATCCTGCTCCCTGGTTTGCTGTTTGTTCACCCAGAAGTGGAATTGCTGGATCATATGCTAATTCTGTGTTTAATTTTTTTGAGGAACCTCCGTACTTCCCCCCCACATTCTGGATTTGGGGCATATTTAAATAGTATGTGTTGGCTGCCCCTCGATCTTGCCTTTAAGAAGAGGCTCCGCGTGCATTTCTGCTCCCTCGTGTTTAACGGGCACTAGTGCACATACAGCCAAAGCTCACATCCATTTTGCAGTATTCCGAGGAAAAGGGCCATTTCTCTTCCCTTATCTGTTTGTGATGCGATATGTTCCAAAGCCGATCCCATCAGCCTGTTACGGTGAACTTCACTCGCTGTGATGGGCCCCTGCCACCCGGCTGCGGCGGGGGCCGCCGGGAGCACCCGTTTCATGCCACATTACGCGGATCTGGGACCACCTCACTTGACTGGCTCGGGCTCCCTCTCACTTGGCACAGATTTATCTCGATTTATGATTCAGAACAGTTGCTCGCGTTTTTTCCTCACACTGAGGTGCCGAACCATGAGTGTGTGCGTGGCTGCTGCGATTTAGCTGCAATTACTATGTAAAAACACTAGATTTGCAAATTAATTCAAAAACTTCAGTTGTCAAACTAGCATTAATAAAGGTGCAGAGTAATAAAGGTGTCTGTGCTAAAATCCCAATGAGATAAGATGATCTGTGAGTGGAAAACGACGAGGAGGGGGTGCGGAGACAGTAAGAATGTGTGTGCGTTGAGGGGTGTAGCTGGGGATTTTTTCCTTTAACTTCCCGTTCTCATTGTGCTGTTTTACAGCAGGTTAGAAAATGGGGGGAAATGTTGAAAATAAAAGGATCTCGGCTGCCTCTGGAGCAGTCTCGGTGCTTTGCCGTTCTCCGACAGCATAGCATGCTTGCAGAAGTGGCTTTCATGAGAGTTAGACTTGCTCAACTTCTCTCAGCACCCCCCCTCTCCTCCTCCCACCTCCCCTAACCTGGCCTCCAGGGCCTCCTTCCCTGACCTGCCCCATCCTGTCCATCTCTTGGAAACAGCCCCAGGCCCGACCTCCCCTGACCCCCACCCACCCTTTCTCACCTAAGGTCTGAGTCGGATGAGCCCTAGGCTGGGCTGTGATTTCAGGGACCAGAGAATAAACATCAGCAGATTCTTTCATTCTGGGGTTGGTTGTCCATGAATGGCCCCTGAGAGAGCAGATGGTGTCCATGCAGCAGTGCGGTGGGTGAGCTCTTGGAGGCTGCGTGCTGGGGCGGTGGGTCCACCCTCGTGTCACCGTGCTGGTGGCACAGGATGGCAGCTGTGGGTCGTGCAGGAGGAGGCCAGGAGGACCCGTCAAGCTCAGGCTGGAAGACTCCGAAAGGTCCCAAGCAGATGGGTGTAAACCACGAGGGGTGGCTTCCCTGGGGTGCGAGGTGCTGTATGGATCTCTCTGTCCTGACGGAAAGCTCAGCTGAGGTGTTGCTTCGATGGACCCGGTGACTGAGGCCTGGTGGACGTCGGGCAGTGACAGGCTTCCCTTCCATCATTTACAACTACCTTCTGAGCAGATGCCTCCCCAGAGGGGAAACCGAGGCCCCGGAGGAGGTGGCATTGTGCCCGGAGCCCAGCCAGCTGCGACCCTCCCAGAGAGGCCTAGGTCCATCCTCCCGTGAGCACCTGGCCATCGTAGGCACCTACCACGGTTCGAGCTTGAGCTGATTCTGTTCACTCATCAGCCCCAGTTCTCGCCTGACAGCCCCTGTATGCCTGCCTCGGGGTTGGAAGTAAAATCCTAGGATTCCCTGGGAACTTTCAGGGATGATGCTGTGTTTGCACTGTTGCGTGTGTCTCGCTCAGCCTGGTCAGGTTCCCACGGGCAGGTGTCGGGAGATGGCCAGTGCTAATGACATAAAGGAACAGAGCGTCAGATCTCACCCTGAACCTCGGGCTAAGAGACAGAGGCGGCGGGGACCCAGCTCTGCTCACGGTAACTGCTACTCTCAGCCACAGCTTCTGGGACGCGGCAGAGCCACAGGATGTGCACCTGTGCACACTCAGTCCCCCTCCTGGGCGGCCCCAGGTGGCCCCCGCCCCCGGGTCCACCCACCCCCCATACCTGAGGCCGGGCAAGGTAACTGTGACTCGCAGAAGTAATAAGCCTAATAGGGTTGACTTTATTTAATTAATAATGATCCTGTTCTCTTCCTCTGAGCTCATAAAACACCCTGCAGGTTGGCAAAAACACTCATAATATTGATCAGAAGTCAGGCGGGATATTTATTTTGTTTCTGCCCCATGAGCATAAATCCTTGTCCGTCGCCTCCTGCTCTCCTCATGCGGGATTTACAGTGGCCAGTTTCTTAAAAGCTTTCGGTAATTAAAAAATAAATAGCCATCGGGCTTTGTTGACCATCCTCCATCCGGGGCCTGTCCCCGAAGCCTGCCCCCTTAGCAACGCCGCCGAGGGAGAAGGCATGCGTGCCAGGGGCAGCCAACTGGCTCCCGAGCCGGCCGGCTGCCCCGCAGAGAGGAAGCCCCTGTTTTCCTAGCATATTGTTCCAGCCCCTCTTCCACGCCTCCCCTCCCAGTTCCTGTTTTGCTGGAGGCAGAAAGACACTTTGGAAATTCCTTGCTGCTAGCTCGCCCTTTCTTCCCTCTTCCTCTCCTCGGTCACCCTGTCACTTGCACTGGGCTCCTCCAGCTCCCCCCTCACCCCAGGATCGCCCTCACTCCCATGTCCTTTAGAGGCGATGTTGACAAAACCTCTCCCACCCCGAGGCGGGGGGTGCGTGTTTCCGAAAGGAACAATGAGACAGGTGACAGATACAAAAAAAGTTCTTGGCCTTTTAACATTTGGGGGAAGGGACACCCATAAAAATGAACACATTAGACCTGACACTGGGGGGCTTTCGGGAAGGGCTGTTGCTGCTCAGTGTTTTGTAGAAGCGTCCAGAGGAAGCCTCGTTTGTGGACATCGGAAGGCAGGCGAGGCCAGGACCACCAGGGACCAGTCCTCACCACTCCAGGGCCGTCAGTCCCACTTAACCCGCCAGGACCCGTGGGGCTTCTGGCCGCTGCTCCTGTCTTTTCCCGAAGCACCACAGAACGTGTCGAAAACCAATCAGAGGCTTTGTAGTGATTTGTCAAAAACTTTCCTTTCTGGGAATTCAAGCCATTAACCTCGCTACCCCTTGGCAACACGCTGAGCCCTCCCTGCCAGACCCAGAATGCAGCTGGTGGCACTGAGGGTGACAGCCTCCTTGCAGCCTGGAAATACACAAGCAACAGACACGCACCGCGTCAAGGCACCGTTTCTCTACAGGCGCCCAGCCTGGCTGTGGCTCCTCCTCAGCTTCTCCGTCTCCGGGAGGGTCTGTGAGGAGGACCCACTGCACCGGGCGTTGTCAGGGTGAGACCAGTGCTCATGCAAAAGGTGCAACCCCGTAGCTGACACAGCGCAAGTCCTTAACCCCTGGCTCTGACCCCAGAGAAGGCGTCCTATTGTAACAGTGCCGCCATTTCCACAGTGATTCTCTATATAAGCACCTGTCCATTGATTGACCGCCGGAAACCCTCACGGGGCTCACGCAGGATTGTAAATAAAATGGAAGAGCAATGAGAAAGGCAGCGGTCTGTTATAAAACAGCAAATGCCGTCGAGGGCCACGGCCCAGGCCACAGCGTTTACACTCACCTGAGAACAGAAGGGGCCAGTTCGCACACCAGCAACGTGATGGGCTGGGGACACCAGCCCCCCAGCAGCACCCCTTCTGTTACTTGCAGCAGATCAACCCTCACAGGTGCCTTTGTCGCCACGGTCATCCATGATGTCACAGGCCCTGGTGGCATTCCTGGCCTCTGGACGCCTCCACCCCAGACCTCTTCTGCCTTGTCAGTGACCTTCACATGTCCCCTAGAGCCAAGTACTGTGGGGTCTGCCAGCAGTGGGAGCCTGGCCCTCACCCTGGACTGACCCTCATGACCAGAGACTGACCCAGCTTGGCCCACACATGCCGACAGGCCACCCCTGGTGCCACAGGCACTGGAGCACAGCCCTGCTTCCCCACAACCCTCCCCTTGGACACTTTATTATAAACATCACTGCCATGGCCCCACCGCCTGCCTTCATGATCTCCTTGTCTACGCTAACCTGATCCTTCACCCTCTGAGTTTACCTCCTCGCTGTCTGACATTCCTAGTCCCCGGGAGTGGCTGGCACCACAGTGGGCAGGATGGGAGCAGGGTCAGCGCACCCTCAGGCAGGCATGGCCAGAAAGCCCTCCTGTCCACCCCAACAACATTTCCACCCACACCCCCCCCCTCGGCCTGTCCATCCCAACATCATCCCCCGCCCTGCCTGTCCATCCCAACATCATCCCCCGCCCTGCCTGTCCATCCCAACATCATCCCCCGCCCTGCCTGTCCATCCCAAGCAGGTTGGAAGGGAGCTCAGTCCCCGCGGCCCAGCCACACAAGCCCCGAGCGCGTCCTGAAGGCCCTCGGGGCCCATCTGGGAGCCTCGCTCCGACCCCAGCCCTGTCCTGCCTGGATAGTGCAGGGTCCCAGGCCTTCCAGCCCAGCCGCCCTATTTCAAAAAAGGGAAAACCGTTGTCTCTCTAAGCTCTCCACCCTCCCCTCTCTGGAACTTGGAACATATTGACACATCTCTTTTTCCCATGAAGCCTTGCTTTTTTTGTCAGAATTTCTCCAAGTATGACCACGGGTGAGCGTTTTGCTCAGTAGTTGGTGTGTGGCTTCTTTGTAAAAACATGGAAGGTGCTCCAGGGTCCCTTGAAGAGCCCCGTGTTATCAGGCATTGTCTGTAGCAGTTACTGTCGTCACTGTCGTTGTCACCCTCAGCGTTGTCACAGTGAGCACGCCTTGGAGTGGAGACGGCCTCATCGCTGGCCCTCGCGGCATCGCCTGCGCCAGCAGGTGCCTCCATGTGCCAGGCACGGAAGCTGCAGGTTGGAGGTAGGCTGTATCCCAGGGATCATCTTTGGGGGACACACAGAGCCTTGGCCATGCCATCACCCCTCAAGGTCAAGTGTGGCAAAGCCTGGTCTCTTGTGCTGCAGGACCCGAGCACCATCCGAGCCCACCAGAGCTCTGAGAGCCTCAGTGGACACACAGCTTCTGCTACCTTACCCACCCACCCCCATCCTCTGATCCCCAAATCCTGTGGTTCACACACCATGTGATTTCTTGGACGAGGCCCGGGGAGGAGGGGATACACCTACAAAATATCTCTGTTTTAGGCAGGAAGAGAAGAAAATGTTTACTCCCTTGCCTTCAATTGTGTCTTTATTTGGGGGGGATTTGGTCAGTGTGCCTGTCTTCTGATTAGTTGCTCGTTCTCTCATTTTCTCTCGCTCTGTGCGGTTGATTTATTTAAAGGTGTGTCAGCAAGGGGCTCAAATGAGGAGCCAGCCTCCTCCTTCCTGCTGACGGCCGGCCATGCCAATAATTCATTTTTTAGCTCATTAGCTAACAGGGGCTGTGAGCAGCGGGCCTCCAGGGGATTGGAATGAGGGGAGGTGATGTACTGCCGGCTCCTCTGCTCTTGAACTGGCCTTCCTTGGGGGAGATTAAAGCACAGCCAAGACAGGGGGTCCCGGAGGCGAGACTGGGACGTCAGGGTGACAATGAGGGTGTTTGTGCTTCTGCATCATGGCTGCTTGGGGTGAATGGTTTTAACAGAATATTTGGTTGTAGGCAGAAAAAGCATATTCGTTCACGTGTCCACCTTTAACATGTGAACTGTTGGCACAGAAACCAAAAGAGAATGACAGAGAACTAGGGGCTTAAATAGCAGACATTGACCTTCTCACAGCTCTGGAGGCTGGAAGTCCAAGGTCAAAGTGTCGGCAGGGTTGGTTTCTGGTGAGGCCTCTTCCTGGCTTGCAGATGGCGACCCCTCACTGTGTTCTCACATGGTCTGTCTCTTCCCTGTGTGCACACAGAGAGACAGACGGACAAAGAGAAAGAGAAAGAGAGGTGTCCAGTGTCTCACAAAGCACCAGTCCCATCAGATTGGGTCCTACCCTCATGACTTCATTTAACCTGAATTACCTGCTACACACTCTACCTCCAAATGCACTACAGCTGGGCATCGGGGGGTCAACATTTGAATTGGGGGAGGGGACATAACTCAGCCCATACTTCCAGGAAGACTTTAGACATCTCAAGGCTGTAGGCAAGGGCTGGCCAGACTTAGCCAAGACATCCTAACAGCCATGGGATATGTGAACCAATTGAGCACCCCTCGCCCCAGTGCCTCGGGCCCTCCTGCCTGGGAGGAGGGGTGGCCCATAAGACACAGATGGATTTATCGAGGCCCCTGGCCAGGGCCCCCTCTCACCCTGCCAGGCACGGAGACCATGGGAAGCTCATTTGTACAGACAACTGGGATTTAGAGACCGAAGCATCCCGCAGGCACTTTGGCCCCACCCGCCGTGTAGTCAGCACGTCTGTGTCGCACACACAGCACCCCAGAGGCGAGCTCTTACCTACCTGATAGCAAAGTGACATTACAGATGTTATTCTTTTCATTCACAACACCATCCACAGCTGCCCTGTGCAGAGTGACAACTGTGGCCAGCACATCGTCCAGACACGTGGCCTCACATCCACAGCCACCGTACCGTGCCTGCTGTAGACATCACTGCGCCCATTTTACAGATGAAGAAAGGCGGACCAAGGCGTTAGGGAGGTTGCAAAAGTCTGCAGCACGGAGAACAAAGCAGACACAAACCCCATGGTCTCTAATGCTGATGCCACGGCTATTTCCTCTCCCTGTGGTCTCTGCAAAAAGCACCCTGATTTCAGCTTCCCCTAGTGTGTCACAGGGGAAGTGTGGGGGCAACAAGCGCAGGAAAGGGGGTCTACGTGATAGTAATAGTACCCAGAATACCCAGTGGAGTCCTCTGTCCCTGTGGGCTGGATTTCAGCTGCAGAAAAGAAGCACCCGGAACAGCAGGGAGCCCAGTGGCCCGACTTCTCAGCTTTCTGTCTGCCTCCTGGTGTCTGAAAATACACCGAAATATTGCAGTCCTGTGGGATCCACAGCACAAGGAGCTTTGGTGAAAAACTGTGGTTCTGTCCAGTAGTAAAAGCCACACCTTGATCAGACTTGGGGGTGTCCTAGTGGAGGGGGAGGGGCATGGGGCAGGGAGAGGCAGCCCACCCAGAGGCCACCTGGAGGCTCCGCACCTGCCTGGTCCCTTGCAGTGCCCTCAGGCGTGCATGTGTCAGCCTGTTCTGCAGGTGTTGGAGGTGCTAAAGCCCTTATCAGGAATAGTCACCCTGCCCCTCCCGCAGGGTCACAGGTGGACCAGCCGAGAGGCTAACGCAGCCCCTCCAACACCCTGCCCCTAGTTCCGTACACACAGTATTAGAGCCCTTCTCCTGGTGAAGGTGCCCCAAAGAGCCAGCATTTTTAGCCCCACCCAACCCCGATCCGCCTTTAAACACTGACTTTTCAGAGCAGAGCACAGTTTAAACAGGATGCTCATTCAGACGCGGGTCGTCGAGTTCAGTGAATTCAGGTGAACTTGTCTGTGGGGTGACGGCCACCCCGCACATGCCCCGCAGGAGAGGATGCAGAAGCTGTGGGCTCACCCTCATTCTTGGGGGCATTTGAATATCACAAAGAAAATGGAATCATTGCGGCCCGGACTAGATTTCCACGTTCTGCTCCTCGGTTCATCCCTGGGTGACTGGCAGTGAGGATTAAAACCAAGCGGAGCAGAATAAAACAGCTCTGATTTTAATGCCTACCCCAAATTAGAGTTAGCAAATTGGAACTTGAAGACCTGGACGTATCCTTCACCACTGTTGCTTTTCATCTCATTCACGTCTTGCTCTTTCTCGTGGGTGATTTATGAAATGCATCAACATATGCTTAATACATTTTAAATAAGGTTCTTAAATAGCTTGAGCTCGCGGTGTGGCTGGGGCGTCGGACTCTCGCCTGCGCTGCTGTCCCGGGGACGTGGCCCATGTGCAGGGGCCTGTGTTTTGGCCCAAGTGGAGACAGCACGCCTGTCCCCTTGGGCGCCAGAGCCGCGTTTGGGGGTGCTGGGGCAGCTGCTCAGCTGCAGCCCAGAGTTTGGCCTGGAAATCTCCACATGGAAAGGGTCAGGGGTCACTGTGGGGTCACTCGCAGGGACCAGGAAGTGAAGCACAACTAATCCTGACTTACTGCGGAGGGATCTGTTTGCCTAAGTATTTAAAAGCAGATTAGGGCTCACCAGACACTAGACCGCCAGGAGCAGTGTCAACACGGGTAAAAGGTGTAAACAAGGCTTTTTTCCGTCCGGGAGAAAAAACGTCCAGGTAATGAGTTTTCTTCTGGAGAGCCGGCCCTCAGTGCCGTCCCCCTCGCTGGAGCTGGGCCTGGTTGCTCTGCTGAGAATGCTGGGTTTCGGAGGGGTGGTGAGTGCTGTGCCTTTAAGTCCCTGTGGGCAATTGCAGCCACTCCTTGTCTGCAGGGCTTTCCTCCTCCTCTCCTGCCTCTCAGATGCATCTGTCCAGATAGCGCCCCTTCCCCTGCTCCCCTGACCCTCCTCACCTGAGAGCTGCTTGCTTCTGCCTCTTGCATTTTCCTGCCCCCCACCTTTTTTTCCTGACAGTGCTGCAAAGTGTTGAGAGTTGCTGAGCTATTTTTAACGTCTCTTATGTCCGTTTTGGAGAAACTGAAACCACACACCACCTGGTAGCCAGGGAATGCTGAGTCAGTGGCCGGGGGTCCCATCCTCCGGGTCACCATAAACACACCTTGCTGTTGGTTTCCTCCTTTTCACCCTGTCCCCCCACCCCTTTCTCCCAGGAGGAGGGGTGAGCGTTGTCATCACACCCACCCAGCTCCTGAAGCTCATTCTCCGTGAACTGTGCTGTTGGGGGAGGGGCTCCAGCTGCCACTGTTACTACAACCAAGGCTCCACCCACTTCCCCAACCTCATCCCTCCTCCGCACCCCTAGCCCAGCTCTGGCCTTGGCAGCTGGTCCTGTCTCCTCGGCTGGGCCCTACACATTCCCTCACTTAAGGAGTCAGGACTTGATGGCAGAGTTGCTCAGGGTGACGGGGCAGCTGTGTCTTCTCTAACCCTCCCCGTTCGAGCCTGTGCCTTTCATACGGGGTTTGTAGCAGTGGGCTCTTCACTGGAAGTGTCTATGTGGTTCTCAACCTTCCTAATGCCACGACCCTTTAATATAGTTCCTCATGTTGTGACCCAACCATAAAATTATTTTCGTTGCTACTTCATAACTGTAATGTTGCTACTGTTATGAATCATAATGTAAATATCTGATATGCAGGATGTATTTTCATTGTTCACGACCCACAGGTTGAGAACCGCTGGCTAGAGCCCCAGGAGACCTCACTCCTGGGAGGTCTAAGAGCAGGTCACACCAGGTTGGGCGGCCCACCACTATCCTACCCCAACTCCAGCCCAGCGTCCTCAATCCTGACTCACCGTTGTCCTTACGGGAGAATGGACCTCCATGCCGGTGGCACCTGCCCTGCACTGTGCCCGATGGGTGCTGGGCAGGAGCGGGATTCCTCAGGGGCACAAACTCGAAATCAAGTGAGAGCTCAAGGCCATGGACAGGGCAATACTAAGTTACACTGCACTGACACCTCAGGGCATCAGAACCGCCTGCAGGGCTGGTGGAAACACCCTCTTCTGCGGTTCTGATTCATGGGGACTGGGGACCTGCATTGCTACCAGTTCCCCGGGGGTGCCGATGCTGCTGGTGGGGTGCCCCACTTTGTGAACCAGAGATGAACCTCTCCCCCAGGCCTCCCCAAGCTGGCAAAGACACTTGTCTCCCATTGTTTCTCTTCCCCTTCCACACTTCCTGGTGAGCAGGGTGCCGGACAGGGGTGCCGCCTCAGTGGCCCTGCCTGACTGTGACCATGCCTGCCTCTTGCAGGGAAGAGAAGGAGCGGTGGATCCGGGCCAAGTATGAGCAGAAGCTCTTCCTGGCCCCGCTGCCCTGCACCGAGCTGTCCCTGGGCCAGCACCTGCTGCGGGCCACGGCCGACGAAGACCTGCGGACGGTCATCCTGCTGCTGGCACACGGCTCCCGGGACGAGGTGAACGAGACCTGCGGGGAAGGCGACGGCCGCACGGCGCTGCACCTGGCCTGCCGGAAGGGGAACGTGGTCCTGGCGCAGCTCCTGATCTGGGTAGGTCGCCCGATTGCCCGGCCAGGGGCGGAAGCACTGTGGGCACCGTGGGTGCCAGCCTGGAAGTGGGCAGCAATAGCAGTCGGGAACCTAGGACTCTGTGTGGAGGCTCCTGCCGTGAGGGCTCACCTGTGTGAGGCCTCCTGAAAAAAGGCAGGAAGGAAGTCAGTGGATGTGCCGTCCTCCGGTGGGGACTCTTCCTTCACCTTTTAGGGTACCCCTTTGGGTCCATCATGGTGGGTGGGGGTCTCTCGTCTTTGTCCACACACACACACACACACACACACAAAAAACAACTCCCGTTTTTTTTAGGAGGTAGGGATAGACAAGAAGGATAGAAACTGAATGGATTACCAACGTTGGGGTTTTTCATTCACATAACACAAAAATAGTAGACCCTAAACTGTGAGATTTGATGTGGTAGGAGTTTGTCAGAGGGCTTTGTCTGGGCTATTCTGATTGATTTTTATTGGGGAAAATTATTTTTTTAATTCCCAACAAAACATTTGTCATGAAGCTGGGATGGGGAGAGAATTAGATGCCCAGATATCAAAATCACTCAAATGTTCAGCTTCACTGTAACAATTGTGTGTTAGTCAGTTCGGGCTGCTCTAACAAATACCACAGACTGGGGACTTCAACAACAGAAATTTATTTTCTCACAGCCGCCGAAGCCAAAAGTCCCAGATCAAGGTGAGGGCCAGGTCGCAGATGCCTTCCCTCCCTGTCTTCGCGGGCCTTTCCTGTGTGTGAGCGCATCCCTGGTGTCTCCTCCTCTTCTTAGGACACCATTCCTATTGGATTAGGGCCCCACCCATATGACCTTCATTACCTCTCTGAAGGACCTGTCTCCAAAGACAGCGGCACCTTGGTTCTCGAACTTAATTCATTCCAGAAGGCTGTTCGAGAAGCGATTTGTTCGGAAACCAAATCATTTTTTCCCATTAAAAATAATATAAATTGAATTAATCTGTTCCAGACCCCCAAATGATTGATTCCCTGTTTTAACCTTTCTTATTGCAATACATGTCTCACGTACTATTTAACCCAGTGGTTCCCAAACTTATTTGGCCTACCGCCCCCTTTCCAGAAAAAATATTACTCAGCGCCCCCTGGAAATTAATTTTTTTTAAATTTTAATAGCAATTAAACAGAAAGATATATGTATTAATGTTTCTACCTTTTTTGTAAAATATAGTAAAGAAAGGTGTAAATTAGAAACATTGAAGTTTGAAATTATGAAACTATTTATTGAACTCAGAATAGAAAGGTAATATAAAAAAAGTTAAAACAAATGCACCTGTGGCCATCACCGCCCCCCTGGATCTCTGCAGCACCCACCAGGGGGCGGTAGCGCCCACTTTGGGAATCACTGGTTTAACCTATAAACACACACTTCTTTTCTTAAATTTATCAAACCACCCCTCCCAGCCTCAAAGGAATCACTTTCAGCACTTGGTCCAGGGGTGTCTTTCAGATCAACATGCAGAGTCTTTACTTGTTTATATATCACTGCCTCCAAAATGTGTCACTGGCTCACTGCTCTTCCTTTATCCAGTCAACAACAATTTTTCACTTGCCTGTGATCATTGTTTCTTTCACACCCTTAGCAACATTAGCACTCTTGATGGCCTCTTCATGTTTTAAACTTGTGCTAATTGTTGTTTTGCAAGCAACAAAGGCAGTCTCTCCTTCGTTGCCTGAGAAACACCTTTTGTCATGCTGAGGTATCAGCATAAAAGGGTTGTCAGGTCAAAAACTGAAGTCTGGTTGACAACCGAGACATTTTTTCTGGGAACAACTTGGTCGGGAACCGAATTGTTCAAGATGGGAGACCTTTGAGAAGCAAGGTGACATTCTGAAGAGCTGGGGTTTAGGGCTCCACCCTATGGACTTTCGCGGGGGAGGAGGGGAGCAGAGTTTCATAACAAATTGCATACCATCTTCCCTCCAAAAGTCCTTCTAATTGCATAACTCCCTGCTGACAAGATTCCTAAATACTGTTGAGAGTGGAAGTCAGTCCACCCTTTTTTAAAAACATATAGATTTTTTATTGATTTGATTTGATTATTTTTCTTTTTTAGAGAGAAGCATCAGTTACCTCCCATGTCAATGTTTCGCTCTCACATCCATGTTTCAAACAGGCAATTTTTGGTGCATAGGACTACGTTCTAAACAACTGCGCCACCTGGCCAGCATCGGTCCACCCATTTCCTTTCTTTCTTTATTTATTGATTTTAGAGAAACGAAGCAAGAGAGAGAAAAACATCGATTTGTTGTTCCACCTATTTATGCACTTACTGGTTGCTCCTTGTATGTGCCTGACCGGGGGTTGAATCTGCAACCTTGGCATATCGGGACGATGCTCTAACCAACTGAGCCTCGTGGCCAGGGCCGCCATCCTTTTCGAGAGCAAGAACCACGGAAGTGTTAGTGCAGTGAACCTAGTATCTCCCTGTTTTCTCAGCATCTAGTAATCAGAGACCCTGAGAAACATCAGTGAGAGAGCGCACATCACAGCACAATGTTTGCCAAGGACAGTGTTACACAGAGCGCAGGGCAGCCGAGGGCAGAGCCCGAGTTAGTTCACGCAGAGGAGTACCGGGTGGCTATAACCTGTCATGCTTTTGCATAATTGTTAATGATGTGAGAAAATGATCCCAGTACAGTGTTCAGTAAAGGGGGAAAAAAGATACACATTACTTGCGTAAGTTTTACCGCAATTACACATTTAGACCCAAAGGAAGGAAAACCGTTTGAAGGAAATACGCGGAACTATTAACCAAGATTATCCGTGGATAGATTATAGGCGTTTTCTTCTTAGCTCTTACGTATTAACTGTGTGTGACCCACAATGAAAACAAATTGCCTCTGAGATTTTCGAATGATCGTTTTTTTGTGTTTACAATTGCAAGGTCAAAACAGACAAAGCAAAACTAGAGGCACCCGTGGTCCATTTCAGTTGCACAGACGAGGGGTTTGGAGTTGCAAAAGCACATTCTTGCCTGGAAGCATGCACCTCGGAGCCAGGGTGTCCTCCAACACCGGGCAGGCGGTCCCCGTCCTCGGCTGCCCTGGCCTCCTCCCCCCGGACACTAACATGGCTCTGTTGCCTCCGCAGTACGGGGTAGACGTCATGGCCCGCGACGCACACGGGAACACGGCGCTGGCCTATGCCCGGCAGGCCTCCAGCCAGGAGTGCATCGAGGTCCTGCTGCAGTACGGCTGCCCCGACGAGCGCTTCGTGCTCATGGCCACCCCCAACCTGTCCCGGAAGAGCAATAACCGGAACAGCGGCAGCGGGCGGGTGCCCACCATCATCTGAGGGGCGTCGGCGCCCCCCGCCCGCCACCCCTCCCTCTTCCTGGTGGTCACCTGCCACCCACCTGCCCTCCCTCATCCGCAGTGAAATCACAGAACCTGGACAGCCCTCACGGAGGCGAAGACGAGGCCCGGAGGCTGCAGGATCGATCGTTTCCATGAACTCCCCCACTCGACAATAGGAGCGACCGGCTGGCCTCGGTTGGTTGATGATAGCACACGGCGCGGGACCCAGGTCCCGTGGCCTGGAGACAGAGCTGGGCACAAGGGGCAGGGATGGGCAGAGGGGGAGGGGAGGCAGCAGCAGGAGACGGGAACTCTCCTTAACTGGCGGTTAAGCACATCAGTACATTTCACCTCTACCGAACGGAACACTTGCATCTATCTCATCTCTTCTCCGAGGAGCTTGACGGCATAAATCAGGAGCAAGCCGAGTTTGTCAGGTCTGAAGCCCCTATGATGGTATGTGTCAAATCAGTTGTAGCTAATCTGTCCCGGGAGAATGCTGGCTTCATTACACTTGTATAGTTGAGTTCTTGCAGCATTACCGCTGTTTAATAGAACATGATTAGTCATCACCGGGAAGAAAGCATATTAGCCGAGGAGGCAGTTACGCAGCACGCTCCGGTGATTGCCGCGATGTGATTGCAATACTCTTAGAAGCATCATATTATCCCAGACATGTTCTTCCGAGCCCTTGGAGCCCTCCTTTCTAAATTCACTGTCATAATTTAGTATCTGTTTAATTTTTCAGTCCAAAGAGAGGAAATCAGTTGCTGAGTAGTATTTGACTGCAGTCTCCTTGGTGCAAAAACAAAATGGGAAAAATAAATAAGAGCAACTCAGAAATTCCGGAGGAAATCACGAATTTCAGCCGACAGTGACATGCCGGGTGCATTTAGGAAGCCGGGTAAATGCATAAAAAGCTACGCCCCTCCCCACCCCCCGAACAGGAGAGATATTTTATGTCCTTTTGCCAAGGTGGACGTCTTGGGTCCCAGTCACTCCCGGGCCACGTTGCCCAAGTCGCACAGGCTCCTGTGTTGTGTCTTCAGATGAGATGTGTGGAAATGTATTGGAATAAAAGAAGTTCATAAATATGCATTGATTTTTGTACAGACGAATGGCACCTCTGTTAATTTATAAATGGAACTGGATGTGAACTAATAATGTGCAACTAGTTGAGATAAGCGGGTTACAGATCATTGTACATGGAGAGTGTTCGCAGCGGTAAACACTTCCATTAACGTGATATACAGCTTTGAAAAGGGGGCGCATCAGAATAAGATGGTAGTGCAATTTGCTTATTAAAATCGAGAAAGAGAAAAAAAAAAAAAAGGCCCAAGCCTATTAGAGAGTGGGGAGGGGGCATGTGAGCCCTCACTGTGGGAAGCGTGACTTAGATCTGAGACCGCTTTTGCTGGCCAGGGGGAGGGGCTCTGCCAGGCAGGGCACGATTTCCCAAATGCCAGACCCGGTGCTTGGCAGTGGTAGACGGGGACCCCCACCGATGGTTCTGTGTCACAGACCGGCCCACAAGAATCCCTAAGGCTGACTTGGTGGCCGGGCCGTCCATTTCAGTACAGCCCCTGAGTGTCATCATGGGATCAGGCTGCTTCAGGCTTCAGCCACCTCCAGCATGGTGGCTAAACACAGTAACACAAATCCGGACACCCTGGGTTAAAAAGGAAAGGGGCGGGGTGTGCCCGGAGTCCAGGGGCAGTGTGGCGGGGAAGAGGGTTGGCACGTGGCAGGGAACACGGGCTGACCTGGCCCAGGACCACAGGACCACGTTTGCCCGGAAGCCTCAGGACATTCCTTGCTCTCCTATATTAAATCTTCTATTTTGTAAGAGTTTTTCCTCTTCTTTCACTTTTTTTTTTTTAATTAAAGTAGGTGGGAATAAATAAAGCTTTATACAGAAGTTATATGGAGGCCAGTGTTCCGTGGGCACCTGTAAGCTCCCTTCAGCTCCGGGGAACGTGGCCGTTTCCACAAAGGCCAGGTGCAGACAGCAGGCCCCGGGTCCCTCCGCCGAGTTCAGGGCTGTGCGCCGCCGCTGTGCGGTGGTGGTAAACGCGAACAGGAAGAAAAGTTGCCTGTTTTTGAAGAAGCAGCACTGCCCTAGCCCAGCTCCACACATTAGCCTCCACGCAGCCGCTAGCACAGACTGTATGTAGTGAGCACAGATAGAGTATAAATGAAATTCTTAAGTTATTTCATCGTAGTGAGTCCCCACTGTAGGGATGCTTTATCACAGCGAAGCCTTCTGAAAGGAAAGGGGATTCCTCGTCAGGCTTCTCTTGGGATGTATATGAGTATGTACATATGATTATATGTGTTTATAATATAATATTTTCCCAAATGACTTGTTTTTTCACAGCCTTTCACGGCCCGAATGCTAGATTGGTTCTCCCCCTTCCCTTCCTCCAGCACAGGGACCTCACGGTTCCTCCTGGGAAAACTCGGCCCCTCTTCTGCTCTTTTCGGCGACGGTGGTGGCTCCAGGGGGCAGCCTGCTTTCTTGAGTTTGGGCAACAGAGGAAAGGCATCCGTGGGTCCCCAGGGTTTTGTTTCCCGGCCCAGGTGACGGGTAGCTAATGTTTGTATCTCGGTATCAGACTAGAAGCCCTTTGCCGACAGCACTGTCGACCCGGCTGAGAGCCTCACTAACCACGGGGCTGGGCAGCAAGGACCAGGCTGGTGTCAGGAAGAACAGTTTGGGACGGGGCCTGAGTTTGCATTGTTCGTGTCCTTGTGCGTCCTATGAAGTGATGGTGCCGTGAGAACCCACACACCCTTCCTGCTCAGAATTCACGTTTTCCCTTGGAGGAGAAACCGCCGCTGGAGAAGGGCAGGTGGTCGCTCGTGAGGGTGGCCGTGGTGGCCTCGCTGGGTTCCTTTCGCAGCGAAGAAAACCCCGCAGAAGAAGTAGCCTTGATTCTGACCTGGCGTGGGTGAGCCTTGAGGACCAGGGTGGACAGACGGTTTCCGAAGCCCAGAACCCTAGTCGTGGTCCCCTGTCCCTTTCGTTTCCTGTCCTCCGGGAGGTGAGCAGCCTGAGGGTGAGTGAGTGACATGCTCACGGGTCCTCGGTGCCCCGGCAGGTGCAGTTTCCTGTCGTCTGGTGAGCACACACTGTGTGTGATTATCCCTGACAGCGGTGACGGCGGCAGGTGCTTGCTGGTCACGGGGCTGCAGGGCCCAGAGAGGGCAGCTCTTACTGACCTGGAGTCCCAGGTCAGCACCTCCCTGCGGGGCCGTGAGTTGGGCAGTGCAGGGCCTTGGTTCCTTCCGCCCCTCTCCTGGCGTCTCGTCTGGCCTGAGGAGTCCGCTTGGACCGGCCTCTGCCATCCAGCATAGCCCCAGCCTGTCCCAGTTTACAGAGTCCTCACATATTCAGGGTCAGTCCCCACATGTGCAAAG
Source organism: Myotis yumanensis (assembly GCF_028538775.1). Classification (NCBI taxonomy): domain Eukaryota; kingdom Metazoa; phylum Chordata; class Mammalia; order Chiroptera; family Vespertilionidae; genus Myotis; species Myotis yumanensis. Next base: position 33,388,043 of record NW_027223759.1, read on the forward strand.
AAGCCGTCACTGCCCTCATAAGGGAAAAACACGGCCCAGTGAGACAGCCAGCCCAGGGTCAGGCTGACCGGGGTCACCGCTTCGCTGTCACACCTGTGCCGCCTCGGGCGCGCCTCCAGCTTCTCGCACTCTTTCCTCATCTGGCACTGGGTGGCCTTGCAGGGTGTGGTGACATGTCAGACCAGCGTGGTGAATGGGAGCCTGATGCCCAGCCAGGGGCTGGGTGCTCAGAGATGGGCGTGTTTATTAAGAACTGAGAGGTGGGTAGGACCAAAGCCAGAGCACAGGCCCGGAGAGCTGCCCGAGCTGGCCCCGTGTCCTCGGGAGCTGGTGCTGCACCTGTACCCCCCTCCCTGTGAGCCTCTGACCCTCTCTCTGCTAAGCCTGTTGCTGCTCGGAGGCCCCTGCCCCCGAAGGCCCTCTCCCCGGGGGGATGAGCCCAGTGCCCAGTTACCATCTCGGCAGCCCCACTTACCAAATTGTACCCTCCGTCTCTTCAGTCTGAGATTGATCTTCCAGAGGCAAAGCAAGGGTGGAGCCTTGCCCCGTGCCACTCGTAATGCTGCCTTAGGCCCAAGATGACCCCCTGTCCCCTGCTCCTCGTGTGGCTGGCATGGACAGGCCCCTCCCTTCAGATGCCACCTCTGGGTGCCAAGAGGCTGCTGTGTCACACTCCTGCCTGGTCCTCGTTTCCAGGTCCTTCTACCTCCTCTGAACGTCGGGGCCTGCGGAGGGCACCCTGGCTGGTGTGGCTCTGGGTGCTGCCGCCCGCGCTGTCTCCTCTCCCTCCCTGGGCATCACCTCCGGGGCTGCCTTCCCGTTGTTCACTTGTCTTGTGCCTGCACCTGGCGGTCGCATCTTCCCCCTCGAGTTGCCAGCGGGTCCTGTCCATGCCCCCTCCCAGCTTCGCTCATGGATTGACATGGGCCCCATGGCTCCAACTCTGCCAGCCCTTTCTCCTTGCATTTAGAATGTTCTGGAAACCAGGAGGACATCCACATTCCCGCCTAGGGAGGCTCAGAAGCCTGGCAACATGTAGCTGCTCTAAGAGTGTGGTGAAGTCCCAGACACTTCTCAGGAGGCAGAATGGGAAGCAGATCCGTTACTCCGTGGGCTGCTTCCCGCCCCCACCTCCGCTCGCTCTCTCTCCCTCTCTCTCTTTCTCTCTCTCTCTCTCTCTCTCACACACACACACACGCCCACAAGGCCGGTGCGACTTTCCTAGAACTCCCCTGGGTTGTACTTATGTCCTTCAAGCACACACATCGAAAAGCAGCTGGGAGGGAATTCAGCTAGAATGTGCGGAAGATGCACATCTTCCTTCCGCAGGAATTAGTTTCTTTCTGGCCCCTCCTCCAGCGTGGGCAGACTTCGAACCTTGTGGGCCGTGTGTCGGAGTGATTTTCACCCCCATCCTTCACCAAAAAGCCAAATAAGGGCCTTTGGCATCGGGACTTGCATTTTCGCCCTCGGCCATTATCGCCATGTCTTTCTCATCTGGATTCCCTCGAGCTCTCTGCGGGAAGCTGTGGTCAGTGAGTCTGGTGTGGGCCACACCCCAGGGCGGCCAGGCCAGGGCCCAGGTGTGCTGCTCCTGGCGGGGCCAGCCGCCCGCCTGGCCTGCCGAGAGGCGGGTCTGCCCCCTCTGCCCCGTGTCCTGCTGCACTGGGGGGCCTGCCTTTTAGTCCATGTGTCCGATTCCTTCCCAGAGAGAGCGGGAGCCCTGGGGGTGACGCAGACATCACTGCCAGGAAGCAGGCGCTGAGCCCAGGTTGCCCCCACCTCCGTCACTGCAAACGGTGCAGGGTCAGGGCAGCCTGTTAGACCCCTCACCTCTCCCCTCACGAGGAGAAAGCAACAATTTACACATTATTATTTCAACAACACGTGTTCTTCCCCTTAGAGAAGAAATGCTGTCCTTCAACCATTTTTTAAACAAGATCGATGGATTCCCTCTTTAATTTTGGAAGTCTGCTGCTTTTCAAAAAAAGATAGATTGACACTTTTTTTCCAGTTTCGGTTTTTCAGTTTGAATCCAAGTTAAAATTAAGGGACATTTCATCAGTAGAGGATTCTGTGAAACCAAAATGTGTCTATAATCCGGGATTTTTAGATCTCCCAGGTCCTAGAAGAATTTCAGTTCCACCAGCGACCGTAGATTCGAAAACCTCTCCCCACCTCGCTTCCGTTAGGAGCTGCTCGTTTGCTCTCAAATGGCAGCATTTGGTTCTGGGCTTTGCCCGGTGAGTAAATGCTCTTTTGTGAGGCCGTCCTCCCAGCAAAGGGCTTGGTGCCAGGGGTGGGCAGGTCGGGCAGGTGTGTCCCACAGTGTCGGGAGGCGCTGCCTGGTTAGACAGACACGGGCCTCCAGGCAGGTGTGTGTGCAAGCGAGATGCCTTGTGAGTGTGCGAGGGGTCGGCTCAGGGCTGGTTTTTCCTTGTGACCTGGCATGTGGCACCTCCAGGGAGTAGAGATAAGCCATGTGCGCGGACAGATCTGGAGTTCTGTCAGTGGGAGGTGTAGGGCCTTTGTCTCGAAATGCAGGTGAAAGAAAGGAACCAAACCAGGTGTTGGGGACTCTCCCAGGGGAGCAGGCCCCCTTAACACCCCAGCTGTCGGAACAGCTGCCTCGAATCAAACTGCCCTCACCTCCCCGAGCCAGTCGGTGAGCACAGCGGCTGGAAGCTGGTGTCTGAGCTGGTTCCAGAACTCTTGTAAAAGGAGCTCACACCCCCGGGAAGCTCACTCCGTGAGTGGTGGTTCATGTAAATTAAAGGAGTTTGGGCGCAGTGCGGACTTCCTGGCTCCCCCCCCCACCCCCCGCCCCAGTCCTCACACCTGTGTGTAGAAATCCCGAGTGATGGGCTCCCCACCTGACATTCCAGAGTCGCCGGGCACTGTCTGTCCAGCCTGGGTCCTTGGGAGTGGGTGGTCAGAGGATGGGCCCAGGGTGGGTGACCTGTGGCCAGACTGGGAGCCAGCTCCCCGTGAGCACACCCTGCACCTCCCAGCCCCAGCCCTGGGGTCCCGGCAGCCTTCTCCCCACTGACTTGGGGTGCACAGGCGGGCTGGAGTGAGGATTGGGGCCGTTCCCGTCGACGGACAGCGGTACGTTAGAAACTGCTCTAGCACAGGCCACGTGTCTCAATGTGAGAAACGATGCCTCTGGGACCGTGAAAAGCATCCCGGTTTCCCTCCCTGCCCGGGTTTTTGTGTCTAGTAAGTATCAAGTTCTGGAGGTTGCGACCCGGTCCGGCCTGGGCACCTGCATGCTGAGGAGGATGCCGTGTGCACTCGATCCAAGGGCACGGGGTGGCTGCCCTGGAAAGGGCCGGAGGAGTGGGCCACGCCGGCCACAAACACACCACGTGGCTGCGGGGAGGGGCCTCCGGGCCCAGGCAGCCCCCACCCTGCTGCCCGGGACTCTGCACTGGGTCCTCCTCCGGCCACAGGTGTGTTTCTGGACCAGCAGGTGAGAGGTGACAACCGAGAGGCGGCCTGGGAGGGAGCGGGGCCGGGAGCACGCGTTCCTGTTTCTGTAAATAACGTGTATAGAAAGCGGAGGAGCAGCCTGGGTTCGCCGGGGTGGCTGTCTTCTTGGTTTGGGTTGTTTTTATATTACCTCATTCAGCAAGTTTATGTTTCACAATGACTCAATGACGCTTTATTTATATTGTTTGTACTGTAATTAAAACCATCGACAGACATTTCATTTTGCTTGTTGCTCCATATGATCTTGTTTTGATTAAATATGCCAGTTTGTATTTTCCTGCCTTGGGATTTCTGTGTCAGCTGTACAGTATTCTAAGGGGAAAACAGAGAAAAAGACGAAAGTGTAAAGTATGGAAGAGGTGGCTAGAGTAGAGGCCTCTTTCTAATAAAGAAAGACTATGGCTACATGGCCTCCGTGCAGGGTTTTGTGGTTTCTTGGCGGGGCCGGGGCTGGAGGGGGGGGGGGGGGGGGGGGGGGGGGGGGGAACGTTGGTCACTTGTCATGAATGCCCATTGGGTTTCTGTTCCCACGCGAGCACAGGGGGCTTCGGCTGCTGGCGGGAGGGGTCACGCTTGGCCCTGCAGCCACAATGAGGAGCGATGAGGGGCTTGGAGCACACAGCCCACTCATGGCTCGAGGCAAAGATGAGTTACCTCTCCTCAGACTCGTTCATTCACAAGAGACTCCGAGAGGTCTGGAAGCTCCAGCTGCTGCTTCTGCCCCAGAAATAAAGCCATTGATGGATGCTACTAACACTATTATTATTAATATCATGAATTTTTTTCTCAGACAAAATACAGGGAGGGCAAAATAGGTTTACAATTGTGAGTATTCAAAACACAGCTTATTCTTGTACTATTATTTATTAATTGTATTATTTTCATATGAACAACTGTAGATCTCCTTTTGCCCCACCCTGGATATCATATCTTTGCCCCCCAAATTAGAAAAGAATAAAGGAGGTAAAATTCACCCAGATGCCCCCCCTCCCAAACACACCACTGGCCTCTTTCCTGCTCTTGACTCTGCCCACCTTCCCTTCCCTTCCCTGGGAATGCCTGCTCTCCAGGCCCACTCCTTCCTCAGAGAAGCTGCCCACTGGGTTCCCTCCACCCCGCTCCTGCCCTTGCCCTGCTCCCTGACCTCTGCTGTGCCTCTCTCTCCGAGACAGTCCCCCTCCTGCACCTCCCTGGCGCTCCAGCCCACCCTGCCTGGGGCCCTTGGGCGCAGAGGGTCCAGGGACACCAACAGTTTTCTTTGGGAAGTTCTGCTTTTCAGGAAACCAAACCCCTTTACACCTGTGACGGGCTGAGGAGGGAAATGCCCCGGGGGCACTGGGGGCCTCGCCACTTTCCGCCAGGCGGTCCTGGGCCCAGGTCGTTCAGTGGAAGCTCCATGTGGCCCACGTGCCAGACGGGATCTGCTTGTTGATATGCAGGGCTCTCTTGGGCCTTTGCCATTCCAGTCCCCCGCCCAGGCCTGCAGGGTCCCCTGGTGCCCTGACCTGCCCCCACCTGCGGTGCGTGGGGCACACTGGTCACAGCGCAGTTGTGCGGGGACAAAGCCTTCCGTGCTCGCCAGCAATGAGCGCGGGAAGTCCCCCGCCCTGCTGCCCAGCGTGTTCTGAGAAGCCGCCAAGCCTCCATTTATCACCGCTCAAGTCCGGTAAGGCGCCTAATTGGCCCATAAATGTGGTCCGATAACCGCACCTGACACCCAGAGACACTGCAGGCAATTAGCACTTATTTATTTGCATATGGTATTGACCAATCTCTAGCTACTCTCACTCTCAGGATCTGTTTCTTCTCAGCGCTGGAGGGAAGGAACCTCATTACCGCAGCACAAAGGGCACACCACCCACACACACTCCACACTTCACACACAGGCCACACGTACACACACCACACAGCCACGCACCACACACATATACACACCATACATATGCACTCCACACACACATACACACTATACCAATTACACCCCACATTCCACACATACACCAACATATACACTCCATACATATACACTCCACACACACATACACACTATACCAATTACACTCCACATTCCACACATACACCAACATATACACTCCATACATATACACTCCACACACACATACACACTATACCAATTACACTCCACATTCCACACATACAACAACATATACACACCATACATATATACTCCACACACACATACACACTATACCAATTACACTCCACATTCCACACATACACCAACATATACACTCCATACATATACACTCCACACACACATACACACTATACCAATTACACTCCACATTCCACACATACACCAACATATACACTCCATACATATACACTCCACACACACATACACACTATACCAATTACACTCCACATTCCACACATACACCAACATATACACACCATACATATATACTCCACACACACATACACACTATACCAATTACACTCCACATTCCACACATACACCAACATATACACACCATACATATATACTCCACACACACATACACACTATACAAATTACACTCCACATTCTACACATACACCAACATATACACTCCATACATATGCACTCCACATACATATATGCACTAAACAAATACACTCTATACACAGGCCACTTGTATATACACCATACATCCATGCACCACACACACATACACACCATACATAAACACTCCACACACATATACGCACTATACAAATACACTCCACACACAGGCCACACGTATACACACCATACATCCACACACCACATACACATACACACCATACATATACACTCCACATTCCACACATACACCAACATATACACACCATACATATACACTCCACACACACACACACACACTACACAAATTACACTCCACATTCCACACACACACCACACATATACACTCCATACATATACACTCTACACACATATACGCACTATACAAATACACTCCACACATAGGCCACACATTTACACACCACACAGCCACACACCACACACCATACATATGCACTCCACACACATATACACACTATGCAAATTACACTCCATATATATACTCCATACATATATACTCCACACCCCACATACACATCATAAATATACACAGCACACACATACACATCATATACACACCACACACAAATGCATCCCACACATGCACATACACAGCACACACACACCAGCAGGGATGATGGGAACTTGGCATTGCACTGTGCCTGGCTGAGGAATTCTGTGATTAATTTGTGTGCAAGGCCATTTCTGGCGAAATACTCAACAGATCAGATACCCACGTGGCTGCCCACACTGTGCACTCTATCCAGGTGAGTGTGACTGGGCAGGTGGGGAGGAGGCGGGGGATAGAGTGGCCTGGGGCCTGTGCTCCGGTGGTGTGGGCTTTTGAAATGCATGGAGACCTGGTCGCTTTCATTCCACTCCATTTATCTTGGCTTTGCCAAACCCCACTCAGGTAAAGGACTCCCTGAAGATAAGGTGTTGCCCTAAATGTTGAATTCTGCAGAGAGCTGGGCTGTCATATTACTGTTTATCACCCTAATGTTATGCTCATGGCCAACACCGAGGATTGGCTTGTGTCAGGCGTGGGCCATACACCCAGGTGGTCTGGGTCTCCCAGGTCCTCTGAGTGCTCATCTGTGAAATGGGTGTAATGACAATATTCCCCTTGGAGAGTGGTGAGGATTAAATTAGTTAATATTTGGAAAGAACTTAACATTATCACAGAAAATGTGGGGCATTTGAATAAGCAACGCGATCCATAGCACAAAGATTCCCCAATCATATGCAGGCAGGAAACATTTTTCAGGAGATGGAAAGGTGTTTATAAAGCACAGTGCAAGTGTGTGCAAGAAACAAGTTGCCAAACAGTATGTATGCCATAAGTCCTGTTTTGGCAAGAAAAATAATATTAGACGGACATACATATTTGTGTGTATATGCATAGAGACACTCCCAAAAACAAATGGTAAGAGGTGTTCTCTCTGAGATTAATCTTTTTTAAAAAAATATTTTTATAGATTTTTCACAGAGAAGAAGGGAGAGGGACAGAGAGTTAGAAACATCGATGAGAGAGATCTATCAGCTGCCTCCTGCACATCCCCCACTGGGGATGTGCCTGCAACCAAGGTACATGCCCTTGACCGGAATCGAACCTGGGACCCTTCAGTCCACAGGCCGATGCTCTATCCACTGAGCCAAACCTGTTCAGCCTCTCTGAGATTAATCTTGATTTTAATTTGTTCTCTGCTTATTTGATTTTTCTGATTTAACTGAACATGTATTACTTCTATAGCTATTTTTAAAGCACAGAAAATGAAATGGTTAATTACCAACCCTCCCACCCCCGAGACAGCACTTAACATTTGAATCTGTGTCCTTTCAGCTTCTAAAACATACAAAGGTACTTCTATTTGAAAAAAATAAAATAGCATTCTTTAACCTGTTTTGTAGCCTAGTCTTCCCTTCACGTGTGTGTTTTGAAATTTTTCAGACCTACAGAAAAGTTAAAAAACAGTATTTCAGTGAATACTCAGAGATGTCTCATTTGTATTCACCAATTGTTAACATTGTAGGTAGGTAGGTAGATAGATAGATAGATAGATAGATAGATAGATAGATAGATAGATAGATGGTAGTAGATAAAGGATAGATCGGTGATAGGTAGGTGATAGATAACTAATAGATGCTTGATAGAGGATTGATAGACAGCTAGATAGCTGGTAGATATAAATAGGTAATGTACACACACACACACACACACACACACACACACACACACTATGCTGAACCACTTGGAAGTAAATTACCAGCATCATGATTTTCACCCTTAAATAAATAAGCACAAGGACTTTCTCTGTCGTAACTACAAGACCATTATCACTCCCCAGGCAGTTCCCACGGCTGTGATATAATATGCAGTCCATATTCAAATCTCCTCAATTGTCCCAATAATGTCTTTTATAGCTGATTTTCCTCTCATCCGAGATCCAATCAATAATCACACAGAGCCCTTAATTGTCATGATAACCTACTTCTTTAAACTTAAATGAGCATGAACAACTTTTCATGTCAGAAAAAAGCTAATACGATTTAAACACTCCCCAGCCGGGAGGGAATGAGGCTGCCAGGTTCCCAGCATTCCACCAACATGGTGCTAACATTTATTTTATTGTTTTTTTCCAATTTGAAAGGCAAAAACAGGACCTCTGAGTTGATCCACAGTTTAACACTATTGGGGTTAAAATGTTATATGTTTAATGACAATTTGCATTTTGCTGTGGCTGCCCTTGCGCATTCTGTGCTCACTTTTCTTTTGGAGGACGGTTTTGACCTTTTTCTCCATGATGTGTAGACTCGCGGATATTTACCTTTTACATAGCACACATTATAAAACTTTTCTCATTGTTTCTTTTTTTAATGTTATGTTTTTTAATGTATGGAATTTTAACACTATGCCATCAACGCAGTCTTACCTTTATGATAACAGACAGGTGGTTGCCTTCGTGCTGTGCTGACAAAGTCTTCCTCACCCGAGATTTTACAAAACCCAATTCCTCTTCCAGGACACTTCTATTATTTTGTTTGTTTATTTGTTTGTTTTTTGTTAATCCTCTCCCCGGGATATTTTTCCATTGATTTTTAGAGAGAATGGAAGGGAGAGGAGAGACAGAGAGAGAGAATCAACGATTTGAGAAACATTAATTGGTTGCCTCCCACACATGCCCCTGGGCCGGGGTTTGAGCCTGCAACTGAGGTTCGTGCCCTGCAACCCTTAGTCCACAGGCCGATGCTTTATCCACTGAGTCAAATAGGCCAGGGCAGGACACTTCTATTGTTTTATGGTACTTCGTTTCATTTAAGCTTTTCATTCATCTTTCATTTGTGAAAATTTTATTGTACCAATTCTATGTATTAAACAATAGGGTGGAAGTCTTTTTAAATGTATGACTCATAAATTATAGAATATCCACAGAACAGACTAATATTAGCCATCAAAAAGAACAAGTTAGACTACATGTACTGACATGGGAAGGTATCCATGATATTCTGTCAAATAAAAAATTCAAGTGGCAGAGCAGCGGGTAGACATGTAGCATGTTACCCCAGAGCAGAGGTCCTATGTGCTTGTATGTGTGTGTGCACACACATACACACACACACAACATTCTCTGTTGTCCCTCTTGGTCTCCTTTGCTGGCGGCTGCTCCTCCTCTTTGACTCCCAAATGTTAGGAGTCCCAGGACGCAGTTCCTGACCTGTTATACTCTCCACCCACAGGACCTTCCTGAATGATTGCATCGAGGCCCAAGGCTTTCAATATTTGCCCTTGACTTCCAAATTGACATTTCTAGTCTTGCCTCTCTCCTGAGTTCTAGACTCTTACGTCCACTGCTGGGTAGGTACCTAGATGTTGTATAGTTAGGAATGCTTTGGGCCACAAATAATAAAATACTCAAGGAACTAAGGATTGTGCATTAAAGACATTTCATTTTAGGACAGAATAAAATATTTAGAGGCAGAGAGTCCAAGGCTGGTGCTGTGGCTCATTAGTGTTATTATTAGTTTAAGAGTAGGTTCTTTCATGCTGCTCCACTACTGTTAGCAAGCTACCTCACAGTCAAAAGATGGCTGCCACAGCTCCAGAAATTGCATCCATGTCCTGGAAACATGCCCAAGGTCATGCAACTTATATGAAAAAGCAAGGCTAGAGGTTGACCCGAGGCCCGAGAACCCTTGAAATGTGATGGCTACATCCCAAGGAGAGTGATTTAAGCTGCCTCTGGGGGTGTGCATGTGTGCACACGTGTTCAATTGCAACCTGACGCAGCAAAAGATTAAAAACAAAGGGAAGCATTCCCATGCAAGTCGGAAAGAAATCAAACATGTACATCATCACCACTACTATTCATTATTACAGTGGGGGGTCTAGCCAGCACAATAAGACAAGGAAAAAAAGGTATAAATACTGGAAAAGGAGAAGCAAACCCCACATAAGTCAATTGCATTCTGAAAACATCACTATTAAACAACTAGAAATTGTCATGTAAAAAAGGGTTCCCATTTATAATAGCAATCAATATTTTTAAATACCTAGGAATTAACCTATGTAAGGTATGCATGAAGCCTATATAAAAAATTATCAATCTTTATGAAAGATGACAAGATCTGAAATACAGGAGATACAGACTCTGAACCTGCATGATAAGACTCGGTATTATAAAAGTGTTTTCCCTCCCCCTAAATATCTATAAAGTCAAGGCATTCACCATCAAATGTTACCATACCAGATACCAAGATAACTAGAGAGATTAAAGAGGTAAGGTGTGCCCAGACTGGTTTGGCTCAGTGGATAGAGCGTCGGCCTGTGGACTGAAAGGTCCCAGGTTCGATTCTGGTCAAGGGCATGTACCTTGGTTGTGGCCACATCCCCAGTGGGGGGTATACAGGAGGCAGCCAATTGATGTTTCTCTTTCATCGATGTTTCTGACTCTCTATCCCTCTCCCTTCCTCTCTGTAAAAAATCAATAAAATATATATATGTGTATATATATATATATATATATATATATATATATATACATATATATATTTTAAAAAAGAGGTAAGGTGTTAGAGTGAGGAGTGTCAAATAGACCAGAGTTATATCTAGGTTCTAAAAGTATGGGCCATAGATATATGGGAATTCAGAATGTGATAAAAATAACAATTCACACAGATGGAAAAAATAAACTAATAATGGGGGGGAGCAACTGGATATCATTTGGGGGAAAGTATGTATAGTATAGACTCTTACCCCCCCCCCCCATGTGCAAAAATAAATTCCAAATAGATGAAAGCCAAATGTAAATACTATCAGTACACCCCTGACCGGGCAGTTTCGTTGGTTAGAGTGTCGTCGTGATATGCCAAGGTAGCGGGTTTGATCCCTGGTCAGGGCACAACAAATCAATCTTTCTCTCTCTCTGTCTCTCTCTCTCTCTCTCTCTCTCTCTCTCTCAATAAATTAAAGCATACTAGTACAAAAATACTAGAAAATCTGAAATATTTTAATGATCTTGAGCTAGAGAAGGTTTTCCTCATCAAGATATAAAAACCAAAAGCTTAGGAAACTGGACAGATTTGACTACATAAAAATGTAAAATATTATACAATAAAGTGCATTGTTTTTCTCTTCTTATGGTTCCCTCCCTCACCCCAGCACTCTAATCACCGATAGGAACTACAGAGGATAGAGAAAGAAAAACTACTTAGACAAATTAGTCAAGAGACCTTCAGTAAGAACAGTCACCTGAAGCCTTAAAAAGTCAATGTCACAAACAGAGGTGTTATTCTAGAATAAAGAGGGGCCCAAATTCATAGTAACCAAATGCAATTTATGGACCTTGATTGGATGCTGATCTTTGAAAAGCTATCAACTCTGAGACAATTGGAGAATTCTGAGCATGAGATGGATGCTACTGGAGAATTACTGTTAATTTTCTCAGGGGGGCGGTGATGTTTTTTGTTTTGTTTTGCTTTTTAGAGAGGAAAGACAAGGGAGAGAGAGAATCATTGATCGGCTGCCTCCTGCACCTGCACTGGGGATCGAGCCCACAACCCGGGCATGGGCTCTGACCGGAATTGAGCCGTGACCTCCTGGTTCATAGGTCAACACTCAACCACTGAACCACACCGACTGGGAGAGGGTGATGTCTTTTTGAGTGATGTAGGCAAATGTCTTTATTCTTAGAAAATACAAGAAGGATTTAGAGTTGTTCAACCACAAATAACAACATATTAACTATTGTAAAATGTAGGCAAAGTGTATATAAATGTCCACTTGCTATTCTTTTAATGTTCCCATATGTTTGACATTTTTTGAGGTAAAAATTGGGGAATATATTGAATGAGATAAGATATTACAATAATTGGCGTTTCGGTAAGCTGTGAAAGTGAGTGATAAAACCCATCACCCTGTTTTGAGAACTAGAGAATCACCAGGCCACCTGGGTGTGTCTTCTACCAGAGGGGCCATGATCTTGAATTCTGTGCTAATTATGCCCTTGCTTTTAAAGAAACAGCTTAGCCATACACCGTGTTAGCTTTGCTTGTTCCTGAGTCTTATAAAACTGGAATCCTATTTCCCCCCACTCACTCAACAGATTTTTCCAAGCTGTGTCCGTGGTGTGCCTCACTGAAGTTCATGTGTTTGTATTATTCCAGAACTAGAGGCCCGTTGCATGAATTCATGCACAGGTGGGGTCCCTTGGCCTGGCCGGCGATCGAGGCCTATCAGGGGTCTGGCTGGCCTGGGGGAGGGACCCCAGGAGGTTGGCTAGCTGGGGGGAGGGAGGGGTCACGAGAGGTTGGCTGTGGGAGCGCACTGACCACCAGGGGAGAGGTCCTGCATTGAGCGTCTGCCCCCTGGTGGTCAGTGCGCGTCATAGCAACTGGTTGACCGGTTGTTCCGGTCGTTCAGTCGTAAAGGTCGCTTAGGCTTTAATATATATAGATGTGACTGTGCCAGGGTTTACTTATTCCCTCTCCTCTCTCTTGACTTGAGGCTCCAATGAGGCTGCCAAGAATATTCTTGTACAGTCTCAGCACATCTGCTCACAGGCTCCTCCAGGTCCCTGGCCTTCACCTCCCCTCACGTACCTCCTGGCAGGATTGGAAAGACTGTGTCCTGCTGCAACTCTTAAAGTGGAAATCTCAATTTTTTATCATAACTTTCAGAGTTGAAAAGGTTATGTTTGGCACATTGTAAATATTAACATTTAAAAAATAATTACATTATCTTTTAATTTTTTGAGGTTTTCATTGTATTCCAACTGCACTATACCTATCTAGCCCATTTTACAAGGACTATAGAAAACAATAAGGAATTTTGTCAAAGATATAAAGCAGAACTAGGCCCAATCTGATGGGTAACGGCTAATAAATATCTCATTATTTGCCTCACTTCACAGATAGCTCTTACAGCTCGTCAAGCTAGAGCATTTTACAAAATGTGTCCAGTGGAATACAAGCACATGGCAATTTAGTATCCATCACCATCCTATTTAAAACTCCACGAATGGGCTCTTCAACACTCAGAAATATTACATGGCTCCATTTTTTTTTCTTGAAATCATACTTTTATTTCATTCTCCCCACAAAATTTTATCCTAATAGTTGTATCCTTAAAGGTCTCTTATCGGTCACCCTGTTATACTCCTCTGCGATGCAACTAGGTACCTAACATGGGTCTTCTGTTCACTTCCTGGGCCCTTATTGCTCCAATTGGTAAACATTATTTCTAACGACGCAGCAGCTGATAATTAGATTCGTTCCTCTACCTGCCGTAGAGAACAATGAATTGGAAACGACCTGACTTGCCAAAGGTTTATTAAACGATCATTAGTCATTCACTTTCCAACCTTGACGTCAGCATGTCTTTGTACCTTTGTCTGGCCGTCAGAATAGATTTTACAACCCAGGGTGATGCACCAGAGAAAGGGTTGGGGCGTGGGGGAGGGGGCTGGGCGGAGGGTGCCTTTGTGCAAGCAGTATATTTGGAAGTTTGAATAGATTCCCTTCAAACCGTACGTTTTCTCATTGCCCCTCAGAAGCTCTCTTACACACCCCCATGAAGACCACTGTTCTAGAATACATACCGAAAAGGACAGTTGCTGGGTGGCAGGATCGCTGGGTGTTAGTGTGTCGACTTCACAAAGTATCAGGCACACTGTTTTCCAACGTTGTTGTCCTGTTAGCTTCCCACCAACTGGGTGTGAGAGTTCCAGGGACGCGCCCTCCACCTTTCTGCTGTCAGGTTCATTTTGGCCAGACTGCTGGAGGGAAAATGGTATTTCATTGTGGCCTTACATTTCTTTGGTTGTAGATGAGATTGAGCACATATTCCCAAATTTGCTTGTCAATCATGTTTCTCATCTATGAATTGCCTGCTTGTGTATTCCACCCCCCTTTTTTTGCGGATTAATTTCTGCTTCTCTTTCACTAGTATTGTTCTTTATGCCAATTTCTTGCAAAGATTTTCTTCTAGTTTGTGGCTCTTTTTTTAATACTCTCATTCGTTGAGCAATGCATTTTGCAACCTGTTGAAGAAATCCTTTCCCTTTGAAAAAAAAATGTTCTTCTATATCTGCTTCTAAAATTTTAAAAATTTTGTCTTTACATCAACATATTTAATCGACGCATAATTGATGTGTGTGTGTGTGTGTGTGTGTGTGTGTGTGTGGTGTGAGGAAATCATCGTTTCTTTTTTTTTTTTTCTGGAGAGATAACCAATTGCTTCAGCACTACTTAACGATTGAAGACTCTGTGATCAATCAGGTTCACCTATATGGATGGGGTGTGTGTCCTGGGCTTTCTACTCTGTTCCGCTGTCCGATGTGCCCATTCCCGTGCCGATACTACACTGCCTTACATTCCCAGACCCTTACCAGGCTGGATATCTTACAAGGTACGTTCCTTAGTCCCTTCTTTGCCCGTGTCATGGTTGTTCTTAACCCAAGTTCTTCAAAATCGTCATGGGGTTTTGACTGAATCTGCTAAGCCATTTGGGGATAACTGGCCCATTCATGACATGGACTCCTTCCATCCATAACCACGGTCTCTCCATTTGTTCTGATGTCTAAGTTCCTTACATTTTTGTTGTTCTAAAATGTCTTTCCATAAATGTGTTTTTGTTCCCCACCTCCTCTCCATCCTTACGACTTCTATTTATTTTTCTTATCTAACTGCTTTGGTTGGAACCTCTAGTTACAATGCTGAATAAAAGTAGTGATAGCGGTTATTCCATGCATTTTTTATAGTAAAGTGAATTGTTAATTGCTTAACTAATTTAAAATAAACTGAGACGTCACCCTACCTCCCGAGCGTAGATTCCTGTCTCTTATTCACGGCTGCCTCCCCAGCCCCTTGATGAGTGTTCGGCTTGTGGTGGCTGCTCAATCACTGCTTATTGACTGGGAGAACTTCCTCCAACCACGGGTGAGTGCCCACCGGGTCTTACGCCTTCTTTAATATTATAAATTCTTGTATTATTTTTATACTATAAACTGTGGTAACTTAAAGAGTGGCATTAGTGCCCTGGCTGGTGGTTCTAAGTGGTTAGAGCACCAGCCCGTGCACCAAAAGGTCTTGGGCTCAATTCCCAGTCAAATGTTTGGCCACCTCTGTGGCCCCATTGTCCCACCACTCTCCTTGCCAGTTTGCTCCAACCACAGCAGTCTCGTTGCCTGGAATGCTTTCCCTGCAAACCTGTGTCTCCTTTGCTTCTTTCTAGGAGCTCCCTAACTGATTCCTTATCACAAAGTTGTCCCTGACCCTCCTATCTAATTAGCACCTCCCACCCTACCTCCTAGCTCTGCCTTATTCTCCTTCCTATCACTGATACGTCTTCTGACACCTGACATCACATTACATTCATTTATTGGTTTGTTTCCTGTTAGTCTCGCCCCATGGAAAGCAAGCTCCTTCCTAAGACCAGAAAAGTGTCTGGCCAGTAATAAGTGCCCTGCAATATTCGTGGAATCAATGAGTTTGCTTTTTACTTTCCATGAATTGTCCTTCCAGCCCTTTTCCAATGCCCTTCCCTTTTATTCTAGGTTTTTACGTGGAAACATATTAATCCAACTTGTCATGTTTCTGACAAGTATTTTTCCCCAGTTGTTTTTTATCTTTTTAACTAGAGGCCTGGTGCACAAAATTCGTGCACTGGGAGGAGGGGGGTCCCTCAGCCTGGCCTGCGCCCTCTTGCAGACTGGGACCCCTCAGTAGACATCCCTCTCGCAGTCCGGGACCCCTCGCTCCTTACCACCCACCTGCTTGCTGCTCCTTACCGCTCGGCTCACTGCTCCTTAATGCTGCCACGGAGGCGGGAGGGGCTCCTGCCACTGCCACTGCACTCACCAGCCATGAGCCTGGCTTCTGGCTGAGCAGTGCTCCCCCTGCGGGAGCACACTGACCACCAGGGGGCAGGTCCTGCATTGAGCGTCTGCCCCCTGGTGGTCAGTGTGCATCATAGAGACCAGTCGTTCTGGTTGTTCCATCATAATGGTCACTTAGGCTTTTATTATATAGATTGTTTTATGATCTTTTCAATAAATAGGAGCTGTTGTTTTTTTATGTAGACAGCTTTGCTATTCACTCCTTGTGTGCTCCCACTCAGCAGATAATTATTCAGCTAATCCTCTTTCCTAGGTTTTGAAGGTTTCCTTTCATACACTGAACTCTTTAATCCGTCTGTAATTAATCTGTGGCAAGGTGGGAGGTGAAGATCCATTCTGTCTTTCCCCCCAATTAGCCAGTTTTCCCAAATACCATATATGCAACGTCTTTTTTTTCCTGAAAATTTATGGAGTTTTCTTTATCATAGGTTAAATTTTCACATTTTCAAAGTCTATTTCTGAGTGATGTTATCTGCCTATTACATAATGTAATCTAATGTAATCTACTGCAGCCAGCCTGTCTGGGTGTAAAGCGTGGGCCTTCCAGTTGCTAGCAGTGTGACCTTGGGACTGTACATAAACCTCTCTGTACCTTGGTTTTCTCGTTTGCAAAATGTGGATGACAATAACACAAAATGGCCACTTTGTAGGTCCAAAAATTCTAGCAAATACTAGCAATGTGGTAGGGTTAAACGTATTACCTAGCTCATAGGGCTGCCGCGAGGATTCACCTGAGTAACCAATGTCAAGGGCTCAGTAGAGGGCCCGTCACCCTCTAGTGGGCATTAGGTGTGTGCTCTTATTACAGCAAGTGCTCCTGCTCGTTATGCTTCTACTTAACACCCCAGCTGCGTTCATCCATTTCTTCTTCCAGATGTGCACGGGGATCGCTTGGTCCGGTTTCAGACACTGCTTCTGGGATTCTGATTGGGACTGCATGGAGCTAATCGGGTCACCTGGGAAGCGCTGACATCCTGACAATCCTTGTCCTCCCACCAGCCACACACGGGTCTCCCACTGACTCAGGTGTGCTCCGATGTCTCCCCACAGAGTTAAAGGGACAGGGCACGAGAGGCAGGAGCAGGGCGTGGGGTCTGGTCTGGAGGGTCTGACCAAGGGCTGGAGGGGGACAGGGGCTCATCTTACTAAATCATTATTCCAAGACCACGGCAGCCCTGCCAAGAAGAAATAATGTCGTGAGAAAATTCCTGCAAGCATCATCCAGTTCCCCCAGCTGCAGTAAAGGAAGCACCCGGAGGTGGCAGGCTACCGGGTAACGACGGACCGGGCTTGGTGTCTCCAAATTAGACCATAACCCCCTCCATCCCTTGATGGTCAAGTGGCTGGAACTTCATAGGATGGAAGACTATTATTATTATTATTATTATTTACTCTTATTATTCATTTTAAGAGAGCATTCCAAAGGCCCAAGTGTCTAGGTGGAGGCTGGGGTCTCTGGGTCGCCAGAGAAGACCACCCCCAAAACACATTGGAGGGCATTTTGGCCCTGCACCCAAGGGAGTGGGCTGTTGAACCAATTAAGTAGGCACTGTGCAGCCTTTGCAGAGAGAGAGAGGTGCCTTGGGAAGAGAGAGAGAACTCCCACAAGGCGGGATTCCCCTGCATCCATCCTCAGCTCAAAGCCCCAGAGCCCACGGCGCTGTGATTCCACAGCGGCTGCCCAGCAACAGCTGGCTGTGACCGCTGAGCTCGAGTGGGTGAGATGGCTCCTCCCACTTCCAAAGAGGATGAGGCTTACCTGGGAGCAGGAACTCTGGGGCGAGAGGGCATCTGAACAGAGGAACCAGGGGCCTCTGGGGCACTGAGCCCTAGGCAGCTGGCCAGGGGCACAGGGAGAGGCCCTGGATAATGCTGCTCATCTCAGGGCCTCCACCCAGGCTCCTCTGCCCTGAGCACTCCTGGCCCATGCTGGCTGGGACCATGGCCGTGCCCTGAGCCTCAGGGCACGATGACCTCCCACACTGGAACCAGTTGCCTTCCCCCTCAGCTCTGAACCCCTCAGCTCTGCACCTGGGTGCCTGGTGGGTCCCCCCTGCCCAGCACGGTGGCAGCGAACTGTTCACACTGAGGATGCCTTCCTTGAGGACACTTTGGCTGACACATGCCTGGGTCATAGCTCTGGCATTCAGGGCACAGTCCCACATCACAAAGGACTGTCCTGCCCCAATGTCGAACAGCCAGGGGGTGGAGGCGAGCGGTGTGTTAGGTGGCCCAGGGTAAGGGGAGGCAGCCTCCGGAGGTGCGCTCGGGAATCCGGGCACCGCTGCTGTCCCCTCATCTGCCTTCTGGAGAGAGAGAGATGAGCCGGAGAATGAAAACTCCTGACTACAAATGTGACTTTGCAAAATGAGGCCGAAGATGAATCTGTCTCCACTATCATTCATTAAGGAGCGTCCTTTATAAATCCCAAATTAACAGTCTCTCTTTAAAGATGGGCGATTATCATTCTTTTCTGGCAATTTATAGCTTTCAAAATGCTAAAATATGAAAATTATCAGGGGGAAATTCCGACCATGGTCACGGAAAAATGGAAATCCACTTTGACACTATTGATAAACATTTTTTAAATTATCAATATTCTTAAAAGTGATAATCACACACACCCATGTTAAATGACTGCCCACGTACATGTGTGTTGAATGACTGTTTTGGCGATGCAGCTGTTCTATGTGATCACAGGAAGCTCGGATTCTGGGTTCCGGTGGCACAGTGACCGCATTATTGGAAAGCCGACCGGTTAGTCTGGGGCAGTGGTTGGCAAACTGCGGCTCTCGAGCCACATGCGGCTCTTCGGCCCCTTGAGTGTGGCCACGAAGTTTCAATCGTACTGTACGTGCGCGCCCGCACGTGGTATTTTGTGGAAGAGCCACACTCAAGGGGCCGCAGTTTGCCGACCACTGGTCTGGGGGATTGACCCAGCTCAGAGAGTCTTTGACTAAGGATGGTGACCATGCACAGCTGAAATTCTTATCTTAGTCCCTGGTGCTCAGGCTCCTGCAGCTTTCTGAATGATCCCTCCAGGCACCTGTGGAAGGAGGCGGGCGTCTGTGCAGAGGAGGAATCATGGAAATACAGACAGTCCTCGGTTCCTTGGGACTCGACATACGTCGTTTCGTGGTTACGTTGCTATCTCCCCTTTATTTATAATAATAATAAAAAAAGTTCTTTCATTTCGATGTATGTACATATGTGCTTTATGTTTTTTTATTTATTTACCACAAGTAAAGGTCAGGAATTGTTATCTTTCTTTTAAATGTTTTTTACTGTCTCGCTTCATTACTGTTGTATATGTGCTCCACGTGAGTGACGTAGGTGCTTATGTAGGTGGGTCCCGACTTATGGCGAACATAGCCTTACGTCGCGCCGTAGGAACGGATCTCCGACGTAACCCGAGGACCTACTGTATTAGGAAGGAGGAAGGCCTTTCTGAAAGGAGACGCCGTCATTACTCAGGATTCAGTTATTCACAGAGAGCTTCCCTGCCGGTGTCCGAGCACACTCCTGCCTCTGCCCCAGGCCAACCCCAGGGACCCCGACTCTGGGTCTGACATCACAGCAGGTCCCAGCACACAGCACATGCGGGTCATTGAGGCCATTTGGTTTTATGGGAAAAACCGGGTTGAGATGGTCCTCATGGGCTGAAGAGGTGAGGAGTGTCCTACGGAGGCATCCCTTGGCACAGTGGTCACCAGCCCACATGACTGTCTCTGCCCCTGGACTTCGGCTGCTTGGGGGCCTGTTTGCTGAGTGAGTGAGTGAGCCCGAAGCAGCTTTGATCGGCCCCCGCAGATGCTGACGGTGAAACTGAGGCTGGAGACTTCACTGTCCGAGGATGAGAAGCCAGGTGGTCTGAGTCCACAGCCCGAAGTGGGCTGCTACCGTGGCTTGACATCATCATGCACTTGTCTGTGTTACATCATTGACCTCTCAGAAACCAGGATGTCGTGAAGGCTGGACCCCTGTGCCAGGCAATCAGGAGAAGAAACAAAGGGTCAGACGGGGGAACTGGTTTGGTCAAGGTCGGTCACTAGGATCTGACGCCCTTCCAGTGCTCTCTCCCGCAGGACCTTCCCAATCTCAAATAAACACATGGGCTCTGCTCAGAAGAGGAGAATAAAGGGAAACTTGAAACAGGGCCAAGCGTCCCCAGGCCCCCAACCCACCACCCCATCGCCACCAGCAAGAGCATCCGAAGTTCTGTCTCCCCATCCCTTTCTCACATGCAGCCTCCATCTCCCGTCCCTTACCCAACAGGCCCCTGCCCCCTGGGGCTGGAGTGGGTGCCCCTGGCCTTGGCCTCAGCACCCAAGGCTTGTGGAGAGAGAGGTCAGTTGGGGGTGATCCAGGCCTCCTTCCTAGGGCCTCTCCCCCTAGATCTGGCTGCTACTTCTGCCGAGGGCAGCCTCAACCTTGCCTCCCCTGAGGCTGTGAGATGTGAGTGACAGGTAAAGTGCTGGGTACAGGGTTGGCCTTTCCTGGTTCTATTTGCGCCCTAGGCCCCCACTACCTGGCTGCTGTGATGGGAGAGGTGACCTGAAAGTTCCACACAGACCCACCCATTGTGGTTCCTGACAGCCTGGCTGCACCCACCCCTGCCTGCAGGGAGCCCCACTCTGTCAGGATGGGGGTCAGTCCCTCCACGAGGCTTTTGTCATTCAGAGCCAGGGCTGCGTTCCCTCCCTGGGGTCAGGCGGCCACTTCCAAACTCCTCAGGCGCTCCGCTCCCTGCAGAGTCCCTGTGGAGTCCCCGCTGGACCAGGTGCCTCAGAGAGGTTGGGCTGGGGCGGGAGAGGGGGAGCGGGTGGGAGGTGAGGGATCTGAGTCAGCCGAGCCGGGCAGGGGGCAGGCTTAATAGGATCAGATCTGTGTAATCCCATTTCAGCCTTTGTCATTCGGGCAGCCGCTGAGCCTGAGCTGGGGGGCTGGTCTTTAGGGAGATGAGCGGCCACACCAGAGAGGGACTGGCATGACAAAGGCTGAGAGAGACCTAGTGGCTGGAGGGGGGGGGGGGGGCGGGGGTTGGGGGGATAAAGAGATGAAGATTTGGGGAGGGAGGGTGCGTGCCCAGCGTGGCATCTGCCTCCAAGGCTGGGCCCCACCCCAGGCTTTAGCTTGGACCCTAGACAGCTCTCTGTCTGTGGGCGTGCCTTTGGAGGGGGCCCCAATTTCACGTTCAGGGCCCAGGAACGTTACCTCAGCAAGGTCATGCGGGGTGGGAATCCAGAGGGTTGGGCAGCCCCTGGACGGTCTGCTGCCTCCCTCAAGCTGAGGGACCCGGTGCTACCCGACCTCTTTCCCTGCTCCATCGAGGCCCATGCAGCCCACCACGGTTCGGGCAGGCGTGGCCTGGCTCTGTTAGATGCCCCGGCCTCAGTTTCCTCTCCCTAGCCAGGCCTGTGGGCAGGAGTGTATCAGGGCCTGTTCCAGGCAGGGCACGAAGGTGGGACTCAGCAGGGCGGTAGAAAGGGATCCAGAGCCCATACATGTGTGTTGGGGGGCATCCCTCGTGGTGGAGGTGGGGGGTGTTGGTGGTGGACTGCAGGGTGCGGATTGGTCCAGACCCCAGGAGAGCTCAGAGGCCAGGTGGGGTGGGGGATGACCTGAACTGCAGAGGGGTCATCCCAGAGACCAGAAGGGTGTGGAGGTTGGGGTGTGTGGGGAGAGTTCAAACAGGAGGATGTGGTCTAAGGAGTGGGGTGTGGAGGCCAGAGAGGAGACCCCACCTGGAGGCCCCTCGCAGGGGAAAGGAATGGGGTAGAGCTCAGAGGCATTTGCCCAGGGCTGGGGATGGGGTTCCTGTCGGGGGAGGTGCAGTGCCAGAGTCTGGGCACTCCCCTCTGCTGGATGCCTGGGGACAGTGTTTTTTGGCTCCTCCAGGGGGTGGGACACTTGGCTACGTGGTGTCTAGGGGAGCAGAGAAACTGGGCCACGCAAGAGGGGAAGGGCACACACACCAACACGCTCACACTCCCACCTCCCCGCAGACCCTTGCTCACCATAGAGCCAGCTCCCCAGAAGGGGTGCGCTCCCCGGGACTGTTGATGTGAGCTAGAAATCTGAGCAGCTTCGCAGCTGGCTCACACTGACGGAGGAGCCAGCGTCCGGGGGCTCCTCTCATGATCTAGGGTAGGAGGGTCCTAGTCCCCAGATTGGGACTTGACCCGCAGCAGCCTGGAGACCCGTGGCACCTCTTGCCCAGCCAGCACCCGGCTCCCTGTGCAGCGGTGCCAGCAGGCGCCCATGCTACCACTCGGGGGCCACAGTGCCTCCCGATACTCTGATACTCTCGGCCCAGTTTCCCTGGCCCCAGGCCCATGGAGGTGAATGCACACCCTGACCTTTCCCCAAAGCTACTTCTGAGCTGCTCAAATAGGCCATCATTTTTTATGATGTAATTTATAATGTATGCAGGTTGTCTTCATACATATGGTGTTGCTTTTGTGTGTCAAGGTTTCAGGTGCTTTATTACTCAGATGGTGTGATTTGCATTCATGTGTGGTTACA
Organism: Myotis yumanensis; assembly: GCF_028538775.1. Classification (NCBI taxonomy): domain Eukaryota; kingdom Metazoa; phylum Chordata; class Mammalia; order Chiroptera; family Vespertilionidae; genus Myotis; species Myotis yumanensis. The sequence goes on from NW_027223759.1 coordinate 33,411,020, forward strand.
AAGATCATATTTCTCCAGTTTGCACCATAAGGGCCCGAAATGAAGATGAATGGCGCCTCCCTTCATGGGGACCGAGGTTCCCCCCTAAATCCCAGAGCCCGGGTAACCCAGAGCCCCAGCGCCGAGCTTGGGGGAAGGAGGCCCTGGCACACCAGAGGGTCCAAGCAGGCCACCTGCTCGGGCTGTGTGCATCTGAACAGAGGCCCGGGGTCTCCGGGGACAGAAACAGGGGCACATGCATAGGAGCCCTCTTCTGAAGGAGACCATTCGGCTGCCCACGTGAACACCCAAGTCTCCCACAGGTGAGAAGAGAGGATGCTGATGAGTCTGGGCAGGACCTCACCAGCCAGTCACTTCCGACCACCGCAGGGAGCTGGGAAGGCCCCACGGCCAGAAACAGGTGCTGACCAGGTCCCGAGGCCCACAGTGTCCCTTCTGGTTCCTGCACACCCGGAATCCCCTGCCAAGGGGGTTGGCACAGCTCCGCTTGGGACTGTCCCAGGGCTGGAGGGAGCAGCGGCCACCCGGCCCTTCTGCTAGGCCTGCCCTACGCAGCTGAAATGATGAAGCTAATTACGCCAGAACAAACAGACGCAGGACGGAGGGGGACACTGACCCCGTGAGAAAGGGCATCGTGGAATGCAGGTGCTTGTGTCAGCTACACGTGGAGCCGGGCAGCCTGGCGCACAGACAACCAGATTCCAATCCCATGGTCCTCCGAGGTAAACACGGTTGCGAAGGCCCCCACCCACTCCTTTTAGCTGAAAAGGTCCCGAGAAAGATCCTCCCATGGGCTGAAGACTAGGAGGCGAAAATTGGACGCAGAAAAATGCACTAAGTCTCCAAAACTCCAGCCATGATTGGGGTTGGGGAAGGTCCTAGCACTGATGGCCCAGGCCACTCACTGCAAGGGGCACTCCCAGCCTCTTCGGAGCTGGGGGAGGAGGTTGCTTGACACCTAAGACGAATCTAAAGAGGGCCCTGCTGGGGAACTAGAGATGAGGCTGCTGGTTTTCAAAGTGCCCTCTTTCTCTGGAACAGGGGGTGGGGATGGGGGGGTGGAGGGGGGCTCCCAAGGGAACTAGGGCAGGGGGGTCGCCTGGTCAAGTAGCTGTTCCTGGGGGCGGGGGAGGTGCCAAACTCCTCTTTGGATTGGTAAACACGGGTGGGAGCAACCCAGAGGGCCCTATGCACGGTGGGAGTGGGGGGCCCAGGTCCATGGCCTTCCCAAGCGTAATTATTTGATCTGCAGATGTAAGTGGAATTTATTGTAACAACAAATATAGTGATGTCAAAACCCAACCTTGGATTAAAGCCGGCAGCCAAAGGGGAAGTGTATTAATTTCCAACAGCATCTCAGGCCAGAGCCTATTAGAACAAGCTATTCTTCAGGCCCCCCCATCAGAATTAATCATTGGGAGTTAATTTGAAGCTCAGACAAGTTGCTGTTAATTTAGTGCAGGGAGGACGGGATGGAATAAAAAGCTGAGGTGCTGGCCGAGCCTCGTGGGTCTCATTAATCAGCCAGCTGAGACGGCCTGGCTTGATTACAATTTGCAAAAAAATTCATTAGGGCCCGGGCGATTGACAATTTTTCTCTCTGCCTGTGATGTGACTCATTAGGCAGCCAAATGAAAGCCATGATGACGGCCATGATGACAGCGGCCATCAAGTGCCGCTTGTTTATCTTCCTCCCCTTGGCCTGTCTCTCGGCCTGGCCTCCTCCGGGGGCTCTCCCAGGGCACCCCAGGGGTCATGGATTTGGGAGGAGGGTGACGTGTGGAGAGGGCAGGAGGGCCTGGAGCCCCTGGCCCTCTGCTCCACCTGCTTTCAAAGGGCAAGGATCATGCAGCTGGGGGAGGGGGGAGGACTGGGCCCTGGGGTGGGCTCCCTGAAGGCGGCCCGCGGACACCCCCCCCCCCCCCGCCCCCGTTCCTAGAGAGTTTCTCTTTCCCTCAGAGGTGTACAGCCAAAGCTTCAGGTCTCTTTGTGCCTCCCTCCCTGCCAGGACTTTTGGAGGAGGGAAGGGGCTACACCTGTCATGGCAGAAGTGTATATGGGGGCACTCCAGGATCTGCAGGGGTGCCCCGCTCTTAATATGCAGACCCATCAGGGCGGGTGCAGCTCCCCAGGTCCTACAGTGGGAACTCTGGGCCACGTGCCAGTTCGGCTGGGGGTGCATATCCGGCCTGGGACCGGCTGACCCAGGGGGGAGGGTTTGAGGGGGGTCCAGTGGGGCTGGTGTCTCCACCTTGGCAGCAGTCGTATGGCCACTAGAGACCCGGTATATGAGGGAGCAGAGGACGCCAACCGGCTATGCGGTGTGCTCAGGGACCAGGCCTCACCAATCTTGCTCCAGGGCAGGAAATGACCACCTGCAGGCCTCAGGGAGCTGGGTGGGGGTCAGTAGGAGCCCTCGTGGCTCTCCGCACCCCCCAGAGTTGGCCGAGGCCCTCTGAGGATTGGCCAGTCCACTTTATTGTGCTATAAACCCAAGCCTGAGCCATTGACCACCATGGAGAATCTTGGAAACGCAGTGGGAAACGGAGACTCGGTTGCGCCAGGCCTTCACTTTGCACCTTAAATTCGGCGCGGAGCCTCGGTGCCCATGCCCCTCCGCCGCGGGAGATGGCGTGCTGTAAGCAGTATACATTAAGTCAATGTTAGTCTTGACCCACGGAGACGCGTTTCCCCGTCTTGAGCTGAGGACCTCGGTGGGTGCTGGCGATACCGCTTGGAAACCCTCTCCGGGCCTCCATTCCGGAGGCCCCTCTCCCCTCCAGACTGCTGGTGTGGACACGGCCAGGGCTCACCCTCGCGCGCCCGCTCCACGCCCCTGGGTCACCGCGTCCCAATCTAATGGGCCTGGAGGCTCGAAGCCGGTCGGACGCTTCCGGATCCGGAAAAGAGCCGGCGGAATGGGCCGGACTCGGGGCGCGGTACCCGAGGCGGGGTGGGATTGGGGATGCAGGCACGTCCCTCTCGGCCCTGCTGGCCGCCAGCTCTTAGGAACCCCCACGGACCAGACCCAACCGGCCCGCGTTCCTCGCTCCTTCCCCCTTTGTGCCGCAGGTCGGCCCCAGCGCCCTCGGGGTGGGGCGGTGGTCGGGTCCCGCCCCCTCGCACCCTGCCCGGAGAGGGAGGTGCCGGGCCCACGGGCGCTCGAAGCCCGCTCCGCCTCCTGCAAGCTGAGCGCCGCCCGGAAGACCAGCGTGGCGGGTAGGGTTTCTGCTCCTGTCGGAGGAGAACGCCCGAGCCTGATTTACGGGTGCTCGCCCGACACCGCTTCTTTTCGGGTCGGGGATCTTTGTAAGGAAACGCGTTTCCTCCCTGGATGTAATCGACTTAGAACATCAGGAGTTTGTCTAAAGCCCCCAGTACCCCCAAACACTCGCTCTCCCTCCTCTGGCCGCCCACCTCCTCCTCTGGCCTGTCTGCCAGCCCCCTAGGTATGGAATAGGCTGTGCAAACAGGGGGGTGTTAGATTTCTAAAGTGAAAATTCGGTTTTCTTATATTTAGTGCCCAATTGGAGCGCTTGCTCCAACTGAAAACCCGGTAAGGCACCGTGTGGCTCGCTTGTAGCCAGTCAGCACTGGCCAGGGGACGTTTGTCCGGTACTGGTCCCAGGCCACTGCCAGCCCCACGCTGTGGGTGCCCCCAAACAGTCAAGTCTGGACACACTCAGGAGACCCAGGCATTGGTCTTTTTTTCCCCCCTCTCTCTCTTTCCTTTTTATTATTCACAAGACTGAGATTGTTTAAATGTCATAACTTATAAGAAAATAAGCTACATTGAAATAAATTAAACACAACGGAGACGTGCTTCAGACATGGCTCAGGTAGGATATGCGACCCTTGAAAGAAAGCCAGGCAAAACCAAAGCAAAGCAAATTCCCAGACGCCCCCAAACGCCTGCTTCTCAGTCAACTAAAAAAGCCAGAACAGAAACAAAAATAAGTGTCAACCCCAGTGTGTGCTCTCGCATGTCATGTTTACCTTTGGAAAAGTATGGACAGGTGGGTGGCTGCTATGGGTGGCGGATTACAGCAGAGGTTTTGTTTTCTTCTGGAATGTGAGTGGAGAATATTACTGGGTGGTTTGGTCCTATATAACTTTCAAAATACTGCAGCTGAGATCCAGTCTATATAGATATCTATGTACAAAGTAGGGTAGTATAATAAATATTTAGTGTGTCTTCCGCGGTAGCTGTCGCCCCTTCGAAAGCAGTCTTTGAAGCCTGTGTAATGAATAGACTCTCACTTTACTTGGGGTGTCCACAGTTGGGGTGCTTCCCATGAGGCACAGCCCACCGGGGGTTCCCTCCAGCGGGGAGGCCAGGCCCCGGCGCTCCCTGGGCCCTCAGGGCCGGGCCTGCTCCAGCTGCTGGTGCTGACTTCTAATCGCGAACCTGCTGACGTGGACGGGGATGGGGACCACGATCTTGGGGTTCCGGGAGGGCTCCCCTGTCTTGGAGTTGGCATTGCCGGCCTTCACACGTTTCCACTTAGCCCTGCGGTTCTGGAACCAGATTTTCACCTGCACCTCGCTGAGTTTGAGGGCGTGGGCGATCTGCGAGCGCTCGGTCAGCGACAGGTACTTTTTGCAGTGGAACTCCTTCTCCAGCTCCAGCAGCTGCTCGCTGGTGAAGGCAGTCCGCCGCCGCCGGTTCTTGCCCGTGGACGTGGTGCTGCCCGAGGCGCTGCCGCTGGGCGGGGGCTCCTCCAGCGCGTGGCTGGGGTCTTCCTCCTTGTGAGCCGCCTGGCCAGGCAGATTGTCATCCGAGCTGTAGTCCAGATCGCTCTCCAGCGAGAAGCTCTCCTCCTTGCCCTTCGGGTCGTCTTCCACCTTTGACTCGTCTTTCCCTTGCCCTCGGACAGCCCCGGCTGAAAGCAAAACCAAACGGGGTTTTATTACATTTCGCACACTGGCCTTCCTCTCCCCTTCCCGCCGTCACTCGGGCATTTCCCCCCTTAGCGAATGGTCTTTCTATGACAGTAACACATTGTGATTTCCTGGCCTTTGCGGGGGCGGAGAGGGGGGCCTTAGCGTGAGAAAGCTCAGAAGAGAGGAGGAGACGGCACAAGCAAGGGACTCGAGGCCGGTGTGCCTCCTGGGCACCCTCCCAGCCTCTGGCAGCGTAAGGCCCGAGGAACAGGGAGAGTGAGGCCCAAGAGAGCTTCCTCTTTGTCCCCCGTGGTGGGGGCCGGGTGAGGGCTGAGGGCAAGTTCAGGGCTCCACCACCCCAGGGAAAATTTTGTGAACTTCAATATCGTGGAAGCCACAGTGGGCACCTAGGGAGGCGTAGGTCCCACGCTATGCATTTTTGGGAGACACAATGCTCATCAAAGGGAAGTTTGGTAGCCCAAGGAGAGTCCCCAACAGACACCCCAATACACACAAGCAGCTGCACAGCCTCCCAGGAATCCGATTGTCCGAGGCAAACAGCAAGCCCGGTGAAAGGGTTTAATAGGTCTGGGCACCCCTAGGCACAAGCACTGTGGAGACCCGGAGCCGAGGCGACTGCCCTTAAGGCTGAAACCTACCCGGGACTCACGCAGGGGCGGGGTGGGGGGACGGTCGGGGGCGAGACTTCGTCAAACTCAGCGCCAGACAGATAGGCCGCCCAGTACAGCAGCTGGCCCGGGGGAGCGAAAATGCCACCAACCCCCCAATCCGGAGACCATGCTTGTCGCGTGGCTCTAAAATGCCTCCCTTCCCCGCCCCTGGGCCACGTCTTCCCGCTCTTGGATGGGGGTAGCTAGGGCGGGGGCTCGGCCGCGACCCTCCGGCCCCGGCGGGAAGCTGGAGCGGGCTCGCCCCCGCCTCCTCCCGCCGCGCCCGTGTCGCGCGCGCCGCCGACTTACCAAGAGACGCCTGCACCGCCTCGGCCGCAGAGAATGCGAGCAGCGAGCCCTCCTTGGCCAGGAAGCCTTTGCCGTCCTCAGCGTCGGCCTGCAGCGCCTCTGCCTTATCGAAGTTGCCGCTGCCCGGCAGAGGCTGCGGAGCGAACTTGCGGGCGGCCGCCGCCTCCTGGTGCTGGGGAGATGCGGAGAAGCCACCAGGCAGCGTAGCCATGAGCGTGGAGGTGAGCGCCATGCCCTGCGCCAAGCTGGAGCAGAAGCCGGTGGGCAGGCTGGGGATCTGGTGGTGAGGGTGCGCGGGAGGCAGCGCGGGCTGCAGCGCGGCCTGGGGTAGCGCGGGCGGCGGTGGCGGCGGCGGCGGCAGCACCACCGGCCGGTAGGGCATGAACATGGGGTAGCCGGTGTAGACGAAATGGCCGGGGCTGGGCTGCGGCGGGCTGCCGATCAGCGAGTCTATGCTGAAGGCGGTACTACTCCCCAGCGGGCGCTGCATCATCATCAGCGACGGCGGGAACGTTGCGCTCATAGACGCGCTCGGGAGAGACCAGCGAGAGGCGAAAAGTCCCAGCGCCGCGCCGCCGCCAGGAAGCCCGCCGGGCACCTGCAACACAGTCGGGCAGCGGGAGCAGTATCCGGAGAGCAGACGCCGCTGCCCCTCAGTCCTGGACCCGCTGCATACCCAGCGATTACTGGTGGTGCGCGGGGTGAGGTCGTGCGCCCCGGAGCGAAGAGAGCGCCCGGGCCCCGCGGGCTCGCTGGAGCCACTGCCGCCGCTTGCCCGTCGAAGCCCGCGCGCGTCGCGACCGCAACCCTGTGCCCCGGCTCACAGCCGTCGGTGGGTCCGTCTGTCGGTCCCGCAGTCCGTTGCCTACCGCGCGAAGCTGGCGCACTTGTCTTCCGCGGGCGCCGCCAGCACCTTTAAATCGCGCTCCTCTTTCTCATTCACATTTTGCCTGCTGCCCAGCCGGGCTCGCGTCACGTGGGGCCTAGCGCCACCGCCCATTGGCTGCGCCAGGAGGGGCGTGGGAAGGTGGGGCCCCGCCCCTTCCACCAAGGCTAGCAGCCAGCGGGCTGCAGGCACCACCAGCGGAGCGCGCGGGCCCGAGAGCCTGAGCCTGTCGCTCAGTGCAAACTTGAAAGGGGCGGTTGGCACCCCCAAGGCTCGAATCCCGCGGCCCGGCAGCCTGGTCAAGGCCGCCTTCAAGGGCAGCTTCCGGGGCTAGGGCCCGCCACGGCTAAGCCGAGGGCGTTTTCTTTTATAGCTGCATTGGAACAAACCTGCTCTCGGCTCACCCTAGCTCTGGGTGCTGCTGCTCTAAGGGTCCCGGCGAGGTTCCTGGAGTTGGGGACATGGTCCTGCTGCTTCAGATCTGCCCCTGGGGCGCTGCCCGGCAGCTGATAGCCTCTGCCCGCCTTGGGGAACCCTGGGGGTTGCTCCTTGTGCCCCCACTCCTGCACCGCCGGGGCGGGAAGGCTGCCGGTTCCCCCATCCCGCGCTGGGCCCTCCCGTGAGCGATCCCTTCTCATTTTTCATGACATTCTTAATCATCGCACCTATTTACACACTTTGCCTGTGCGCACCAAAATAACAGCCACGATAATTATGATAATAAAGCGAGTCCTTCATCTCCTCCATCCTGGGGGAGGAAGGGGGAGTTACTGTGCCTCCCGATTGTATAACGTGAGATTATCTTGATGAAAGCTTTATGATGTTTGCTCAAATAAAAGCTGCGTTTTGTAAATAGGCGCTAATTAAGCACGTTGAGAACGGAGGGAGCGCTCACCCCGGCGCCGCCGCCCGGTTTCCAGCGCGAGGACTCGAGGGCGCGCGGCTCCTCTTTGCCTCCTGCAGAATGGAGCCGATTCCCTCCAGATGTCTCTCTCGTCTCGACCATGGTAAAACCCCAGAATTTGGGAGTAAGAGAATTGGCTGGGAGGGGGTGGGGCTAGGAATGTTTATATCCCTTTCTCCAAGATAAAACCAAAACTTTCAGCTTTCGTGTTCCGTTTAAGAATGGAATCATTTCCTCTCAAGGGCAGACCATGCAAAGCGCGCCGGCGCGCTCGGGGGCTTCCACGCGCCTCCGGGGCTTGGGCTCCAACTTCCCGGGTCTAGATGTGCAAGTACCGGCTCTGGAGGAGAGGCGCGAAGGGCATTGTTACACCGGCCATTAAAAATCAGGTCACGCGGAGGAGCTAGTGGTTGGGGAGTTGGCCCGTGATGGGTGTTGGACGTGTGTTATGTATCACTTACAAAGCACATTTAATTGGGAGATAAAGATAAATCGATCTTTATGAATTTATCGACCCGATTCTTTGAAGCTCTTCTTTCTCTTCCTTTCTCTAGAGCTCTCACCCCAAGGCCCCCGGGGAATGTCTTAATCCCAAATCACCTCCTCAGCCACGAGTCTGGCTGGACACCCACTGCCCATCCGAAGGGCCCTGGAGGGTGCTGAGAAAACTCCCTGGCCCAGCCGCCGGCCGCCCTCCTCCTCGCCACCTCCCTCCACCCACCCCACCACCACCACCACCCGGACAAAGACGTCTGGAGCGCGGTTCCCCACTCCAGGCCGCAGTAATGGATGGCTCCGGCAGCAGCAGGTTTGAAAAGAATTCATTAGGACGCTGCCTGTGTTGCCTCCACTCTCTTGAAGCCCAGACCCTAAGGTGGCTGAGGCAGTGTGGGGGAAATGGATTCCTGTGAGGATCCACCGGGATGCAGATATCTGTGGGGTCTCTAAGCTCTACCCCTCTTTATCCACTCCTACAAAAGAAGAAAAGGAAAAGAGAAAAAACTGAAGCCCAGGGCAAAAGGCTGATTTTTTTGTGAGCATAATAAATATTCCCTCTCACTATGAGATAGTTACAGTCACAGAGGTCCGGGTCTCGTAAACTTGTTTTTCCAATACTAGGGAAACCCCCTGGACTCCTGGTTTGATTTACATGGCTACAGCCTTCCCTGCCTTACTCCCTATGCCGGTGAAGGCTGTTACTCATGCACTTTGCTATTTCACAGTGAAAATATTGTTCTACGGACTTACCTTCCGAAAGCCAGGAATCCCTTTGATTATTTTTGATGGCAATTCTGCATTTAAAGTTGAGCAAGAAGATTTAGGTCCGTTGAATTATAGCTACACTTGAAATAATTTGATGGCATATTATTTGCATCCATAAATTGCCGTGCAAAGTATTGACTGCAGGGGTTATAATACTAATCTTCTTTTATTAGTGAGTTCAGAGAATCCTCATCAATATGAATTTTATTTACTAGTGTGCTTTTTCTCGAATGCAATGCAGTAATATTTTCTCGTGTAATGCTTAACTGCTTAGAAAACGACTGCTCGTGTCATAAAAGGGTCCTTGTGTTTCGCAGTGATTAACAAGAGTCATTCCGGGCACCTCAGCTACCTGCACGGCGTTTGGAGCGTGGGGACTGCGGAAAATCAAAGCCTTTTTCCTCCGCTCCTGGGAGAGATATGTGGGCAGCAGCGACAGGTACATGGCTTATCTAGCCTCCGGATTCCTACCTGCTCTGCTCGCCACTGCCTAAAACTGCGGAGCCCTGGGCGCCTCAGCTGGCGCCGGCTGCGCGGGAAAACCACCCAGAGCAGATCTTTGCAGCTTTGCTTTCAGAGGCCTCTCTCCTCCCTCCAATTAGGAAGAATGAAGGACGCACCGCACCTACAGTAGAGCTGGGTCCTCCAACTCTGGTTAACTTCCGCGAACTTTTTTCCAGGGAACTTTCCTCCGGGCTGAAGTTGGCCCAGCCCCTGGGCACTTTCCTTGGTGGGTGCCAAGCTGATGTCAGGATCGTTTTAAGCCACTTGAAACCTCAGACGTCAGTAAAAGGGATGGTAATTAAGTTGTCTCCACGCTTGGGGGCTGTCCCAGCCAGAGGCGGCCTGCAGGTGTATGCAGGCCGAATAAAGTACTGACCGCACACATAAATGAGCATCCACGCAACAGACCCGCGTGGGCCTGCCGAGTCCAGCTCGCAGGAGGGAGCAGCGCAAACCGCGCGCTTCCGTGCTACCGCCAGGGGCGAGGTCGCGGGTGGGAGTGGAGAGGGGGCAGCGTGGGAACCCCGAGTTTGGGTCTCGGTGGGTGCGGAGCAACCCGTGGGCCTATGGGGCCCGCGTGCTCGCCCGCCCGCCCGCCACCTAGCCTCAGGCGACAGGCTGGTTTCTTGGGTAACCGCGTTGTTTTTATTTATAGGGACTTTGAGTGGCCTGATCATTCGGTCATTGCCTCGGCTCTTGCTGCTGGCAATAGCTGGGAAATAGCTTGGGATGGGTTTTATTTATGGAAGGGCAATTGGGATTCACACCCAGCTAACCCAGAACAGTCTCCCCCCCCAGCCCAGGACGCACTCACAAAGGGGTGCTTGTGTAAAATTCCCCTTCAGACACACCAATTTGCAAGTAGCAGAAAGCATTGAAGCCTCATTTTTTAAACTATTTTATTCAGCTTTTTTTTTTTTTTTAATCTGAAAGCCCAAAATAGACTCCATGTGGTTCTAAGTGAAGTCAGCCCTTGGCTGGCTTTGAAATAGCTCCTGCAATTATGTAAAAGAGCCATTCACCAACAGGACGGAATTAAAAGGGATCTCGCCCGCTTCCCTTTCATTGCCAACCTCTCATGTTTGACTTTTCAAAGCACTTCCAACACGATGTCTTTCTCCAGGACAAAAGGCAGAACAAAAAAAGTCCCCAAACTTGTAAATTGAACGTCAAGGGGACTTTAAACAATTTAAAGCCCATAAATAATGATAAAGGGGACTGGCAAAAAAGGCAAACCCATTCAATTAATGGAGTTTCCCAAGCAAAGATCAAGTGGTTTATAAAATAAAAGTCTTTGCTTCATTATTCCGCTCCTTGACCGTGCAGAAGGCGGGACAGGGTTTGTTCTAAAGCGCCCGAAGAAGGGACGCTGTGCGGGACGGTGTGCGGCCGCATTCTTATGTAGAAAGTTTTGCTTTTTGTCCCCCACCCTGACAGTAGCAGAAACAAAACCGCCAACCTGAAGCGTGAGGGGGAGGGTTCTTTTTTTTTTTTCTTTCTTTCTTTTTTCTTGCATTTCCTCGGGGGAGTTGGAAAACGTTCTCCGCAGGCCTGGGGGGCGGGGAAACGTGACCCTTCACACCTGCGCTGCCCTCCCCTCTCCCGCGCGGAGGAGCAGGCGGAGCCGCAGCAGCTCGGCCGGCCAGCGGCGTCCCCGAGGTACCTGGGGGCCGGGGTGGCACCCCCGGGACTCGGACGGCGCACCCAGGCGCCCGCTCGGAGCCCGGGTTCCCCCGCACCCCACGCCAGCTCCGCTATGGAGCGGGGTCCTAGTCCCCTTTTGGAACATCCCTCAGGGAGTTCGTGGCCACTGTTGGGGCTGGATCGCCGGGTTCCTTCGCCCTGGAAGCCCGCGCTCACTCGGCAGCACCCAGCCCCGGCCAAGGGGGGTCCTCGGCAGGGACTGAGCCGCCTGCCCGCCTCGGGACTCCCACCCTGGGTAGTGGGAGCATCTGGCGGAGGCCGGCCCGAGGCTGCCGTTGAGGGCGGAGGCCTGGGGTGCTGGCGTGGAGGGGCAGCGAGGGCACTGGTCAGAGTCTGGGAGGATGCGCCCGTCCTCGAATCCCAGGCCCTGGGGTGCTGGAGGTGGAGGCGCAGGCCAAGGCGCTTCTCACGCGGCTCTATCTCCTCCATCTGCCCCCTCGGATTCCCGCGCCCCCACCTTTCGCGGACTTCAAACGCACCCCGGCCACTCGGCGCCCGACTTTCATCTCTCCGCACAGCAGGCATTGTTTGCGGGCCTTCACAGATATGCTAATCCCGGGGCCGCGCGAACGCTGGCCTGGGAGGCCAGCAGAGGGCACGGAGGGGTGAAGGGATGCGCCTGCCCCGGCTGGGCCTTGGGGACCACTGTATGGACGGCCCATTTCGTCCGCCTTATCCTGGAAGGCGGCGGGCACGTGATGCCGGCCCCAGACTGGCTACAGCCGCGTTCAGTGAATGATGAAGCAGGAGGCATCGGACCAGCGACCATGACCAGGACCCAGCCGTGCGCACTTCCCAACTCGGGAAAAGCCTGGCCAGGGACTGGGCCCGATAGGACCCTTCCCCGGAAATCCAAGGGAGCGCATCTGCGGGCCCCCTGGAGGGCTCGCCCCCTGCAGGGTGTTGTCTTTTTAAAGAGGACGGGCTTACCGCGAGTTCATCCTTTTAACCCTCCAGAAACCACACTGGAGGGAGCAGGAGGGTGTTTGGGTTGACAGCCACTCACAGGAGGGCTCCGCTTCTGCGGGGGACCCAACATGAAGCTGCAAGTGCTCCTGACAAAACCCATTTCTCCTTCCTCCAGACACACTTGCCAAGCAGAGCCAGCGTCTCCCGCGGCCACTGCGCTCTCGGTTAAGAAACCAGGCAGCCGGAAGGATGTCACAGACGGGGCAAGGGTGTGGGTGCAGGCAGAAGGGAGCGATGCTGGCTAAATGGGGGGGAGGGGGGTGCGGGGGGAGGTTGGATTTCCGGGGAAAGGTCGCTGTAAAAAGTTGGCTGAGCAATAAGCTCTCCTGGGGAACGCACGGCTAGGGTATGTCTACAACTGACCAGCCAAGGACAGCTGTGACTCCTAGAAAATCTGCTCAGAGGGACTGTCTCACAGGACAGACGTTTCCAAGGAGAGGCCAGGAGGGTGTGTGTGCTGATGGGGGTGGGGAGAGAGCCATTCTATTAACAGTGAAACGCAGATACCAATAGATGCCACTCCCCTCTAAAAAGGTAAGCAGGAACACCCGAGGGACAGTCGCTCGGTCTCCAAATCCGTTGGGGTGGGCCCATTCTACATTGGAGGGAGATCCCAGTGTAGATCTTTGGTTCTTGTTTGAGGGGCCTGTAAGCCATTGAGAACCAGAGCCAATGAGAAGGGCCCAGGGTAGAGGCTGGCCACAGGACTAAACCCCCCCCCCGCCCCCCCCCCCCGCCCCCTTTAGGCTCTTTGAACCCTCAGCTACCAGGTGCTCCCTTGCTCACTGACCTGAGGGTTGGTGTAGGTCATGGGCCACCAGGGGGTGAGCCAGTGTCCTTTAATGAGGCGTGAGAAATGAAATGGAGACAGGCACCTGCATCTGTCAGGCCGGGACAATCCAAAATGGTTCCCCAGTTAAATCCTCCACAACCACTGTCCTTCCCGCTCTCTGCCCCTGCCTGAGAAGGGACGGCCTTGTTTTTAGGTCTCAATTGTCCTTACCGCCTCAGGTCCCCTACATATACAGCCCCTATGTGGTGGTGACCGCAGGAGAGATGGAAAATGGTGACCTCCTAGGCCTCTGAAACAGAAGAACCTTTGAATGTGTTCCATTTGTCATCTGGAAAAATACAGAGGTTGCATGACGTTGCTGCCAACAATTATATTCTCCTTATCTGTGCAGCCTGAAATCCCCAAACCTTAGAGAAAGAAGGAACCAAGGGCAAGGATAGAGAGCAAACTCACATCCCGGAGGATTTTCACTGAGGGACCAACCTGCTAGAGCGGGTGCAGACCACATAGAAAGGAGAAGGAATGAGGAGAGGAGTTATGTGAGGCGCCGTGGGAAGAGTCCAGTCCAGAGAACTTCAGAATGCTGTCCCCTCTCCCCACACCTCCCTAGGGCACACTTCTGGGGTTTGTAGGAAATGAAAGCTTTATGCCTGGGGCATGTTGCCCTTGTGTTTATGTTGAGTCTTTTCCTTTTTTCTTTTTTTAAAAATGAAAGAGTGTTCATACTATCTAGTGTTCATATTATCTAGAATTTATTCTTCACAACTCTAAAACACCCCTGAAAAAGGGGAAGTTACTCCTGTAGCTTCTTCCCACCTATATACTGAGGGGGGCCATGCTGTGGCGAGTGCTCCCCATGGGGGGTATTGCTGTTGACACCAGAAGAAGGGCTCCCATGGGTGTCAGATGCCTGTTCTGACCAGGCCACAGCAGAGTGGGCATCAAAGACAGTGTCATCCCTACATGGGGCAAGTGAAGCTGCCTCCTGCAGGCACCTGCATCTCAGCTCTCTTTCCTAGTCTCTGCTGGGAAATGAACCAAAGCCAGAAGCAGTCCTCCACGCCTCCACCTGGACAAATCTTCTGTTCCCTGAAGTCTGTGACAATAATGAACATGAGCTTCAGAAGGAGTGGAAGTTGATCATGATGGCGCATAGTGAAGGGCCTTGGACACCTGTGGCCAATATGATGCCTTCACTAAGCTCAGGGATTCCCCCCTCTCTTCCTTTTGAACCATGTCCCCTTGTTTGTTTGTTGTTTATTCATTGCAGAAGATAAGTACTTTAGAATCTATTTCTTGCTGTGATATTTCTAGTTTATCTTGTGGTTACTATAATCCTGCCTTCTCAAGTTCCTCTCAGACCCACTTACAATGCAAACAAAACAAGAAAACCCCACAAAACTAAAGAGATGAGAGATGTCTTAAAGGCAATTTCGTTCTAACCCCCCAAACCTTCAAATTTAGTTCATTCAGCACAGTGTTATTTATTTGGACGTTTATACTTTAAAATGTAATAACCTAAATAATTTATTGTACAAGCCAGATTTTACATTGCACATCTTTATTTTACTGTTCTAATGAGGTTATTTCATATCTGTAAATAGAACTCATATAAGTATTATATATTTTCATAAATTAATGAGGGAGTGGCAGGAAACAGTTTTATTTAAGGCTTTATGATTTCAAAAGTATTAGCCCCGCCCTAACCGGCTTGGCTCAGTGGATAGAGCGTGGGCCTGCGAACTGAAGGATCCCAGGTTGGATTCTGGTCAAGGGTATGTACCTTGGTTGCGGGCACATCTCCAGTAGGGGGTGTGTAGGAGGCAGCTGATCGATGTTTCTCTCTCATCAATGTTTCTAACTCTCTATCCCTCTCCCTTCCTCTCTGTAAAAAAATAAAATTAAATTAAAAAAGAAAAGAAAGTATTAGCCTGAAAAGCACGTGGGTGTGGAGAGCGCTCAGCGATGCAGAGCGCCCCCTATTGGCCGTGTGACTAATGGCATCTGCTGTAGAGCCTGTTGGGATTCCGCGGTTCCAAGGAGTAGACGCCTGCGGACTTCCCCTTTACCGCGGAATTACAACGGCCGAGACGTCTATTTTTTTATGCCTACAATTGCACAAGGAAAAGATTCCCAATTTCTGTTCATTGTAAACGTCCAGGCAACAAGAGAAGCCTTTGTCACAAACGAAGGTAAAAACACCAGACCTCCATGATTGCACAAGGTGAATACCATCAGATTTTGGACATAGTCATAGAAAACTCACCTTGTCTTTCTTTAAGACCCACTAAGGGTCTCCTGACTCTGACTCACTCTGAACAGGGCCTGGAAGCGGATGGATAAGACACCCTCTGACATCTGAGTTTGAGGGGCCTGGGCGCACCGCTGAGCTTGCCCTGGCCTCTGCTATCCCATCCGCATAATGGGTGGGAATCCCGACGACGTTCCTATAACGCAAATAATTAATATTATGTCATGGTTGTGGCAAGGAAGTGAAGTAACTCACGTAGCACTCCAGCGGGGCTCCTGGCACAGAGTCACGGGGAGGCTAGCTCAACAGCGAGCACGCCAGCCGTGCCGGACGTGGAGGTGCCGGGTGGACGCGGGGCCGCCAGGGGCGCCAGCCTGTGCGCTCCGAGGGAGGGCATCAATTTGAGGCAGCCTCAGCTCACTCGACTCTCGAGCGTTAAAAACAAACCGCGGGCCACCCACGGATCTGGACGCGGGCTAGCATTTCAGAACGCGCGACGCCTCCCGGGAAGAGGCTCCGAAGCGCCGCCCCTGCGAGGCACGGCGGCGTTCCCTTTGCGCCCCGAGTCAGGTCCCGAGGCGTCCTCTGCCGTCGCTCTCAGGACCAAGTTAAGCATCAGAAAGGCGGAAGGCACTGCCTTCCAGGGAAACAACTTCTAGGTCACTTTAGAGTATTTTATTTAAATAAAAGATCTGTTTAGGTGCTAAACAAACAAATCTCAAATACATCCCTCTTTGGGGGAGGGGGGAGGCAACTGCGCACTTTGGCCTCTTCACTCCAAACTCCGTCTCCCAGGGATCCCATTCCGGGGCACCGGGGGCGAACGTTTGAACACCGCGGGGGCGAGGGGGGCAGGGGGAGAAGGGGGAGGGGGACGGACGAAGCCAGGGGGCTGGACACAAGCTGCAGCAAAGGACCCAGGGCTGACCCGCCCTTTCCCCCTCCCTTCCCTTCCGCTCTCCAGGCAGGACGTTAGCTCTAGGGCGCCGCCTGCGGGCCGCCGTCGAGATCGGCCCCTCCGAGCCGAGGAGCGGATCTGCCCCAACTTTGGCCGAGAGGCCCCGCGCCAAGGTCCCCGCGGGGACCGGTCCTCCGCACTCCCCGACTTCCGGCCTCTGAGCAGCCGGGGCCTCGTTTCCTCGTCCCTGGTGTAGGGGGCGCGCTTTTACCCCAACTCAGCTTTCCCCTCCTTTTTTTTGGTGGGGCGGAAGGAGCAGACATTTCCAATTTTCATGTGGCCCAATTATCTCGTTTGCACGACTTAAAATGTTTCTCTTTAACTCATTTCAATCTAGTAAATATACTTCAGCAAGTAGCTAATTTATCAGGGATGGCTTCGCCTCGACATTTGCATATAAAGAGAGCCATGGGCGACCCAACTCCGGCTGCACCAGTCGCAGGCACTAGGCCTCCTCCTCCGGGTGGTACGCCTGGGTTTGTCGGAGAGGCGGAGGCGGAGGCGGAGGCCACCGTCTTCGAGGACCCTGGCGAGGGCAGCGGGGAGGGGACCGGCCCTTCCGCTGAGTGCGCCCCCCCTCCCCCGCCCCCGCCCCTGCACAGCCCTGAGCCCCGCCCACTCTTCTCCCGGGAGGGGCGGCCCCTGGGTACCACCGAGGCTTGAGCGTCCGGGGCGCATTTATCCCCAAGTGCGTTTATTAAATCGTGTGTGGAGATAGATGGACGTGGATACAGGAGAGGAAATCGCAGCGCTTAGTTGAGCAATCTTCTGGCTTTAAATTCCGAATAAAAGTCTCAAATATTCCCGGGTCAGGGGGGCACTGTCTCATTAAAACCACTCTCGTCCTGAAACTGCAATGCAGACATTAAAGTGCAGTATTTTTCAATTAGAGCTGACGAATTCAATCAAAATTCCATAGATTAGGATGAAATGAGGCATGGGTCATTTACAGGGGAATTTAATTGCCGAGCCATTAGACAAATAGTATATTTGCCATTCCCGCGTTATCCATCATTTTCGACATCAATACCGGGGCCGCATCTCCTCGTCCCGCAGCCGCCCGGCGTCGGCTGTAAACACTCCCTTCTCTGTATCTTCTGATTATATCTGATTTCATTTAGGGCCACGGGGGATTATAAATGTTCACGCAATCAAGTTCATTAGGACTTCAAATCGCATTTCTGATTGGGATCGCTCTGCCGCTGTCCTCCCTGCGCCTTTCAAACCCCAGGATGAGGCTTTCAAAACATCTTTTTGAATCTAAAGCTTCACATCCTTTTGTCTTCCGACGCCCGGGCCCCCGCCCCCACCCACGGTCCCCCGCGCCTCCGGGCTCCTTCCCTGCGGAGCAGCCCTGAATCCCGACGCGTCTAGAGCGAGGCTGGGTGTGGGGTGGGGTGGACCCCCGCGGACCCCAGGCCCGACCCAAGCAGGCCTCCCACCACACCGGGACCCCCCACCCCCCAATGCTGGACCGAGAACCCACCGCGAGGCCGAGGCCGTGAGGCGCTCAGGTCCTGGAGACCTGAGCAGAGCGCGGGGTGGGGAGGGGTGGGGGAAGCCGAGGGGCGGGAGGGACGATGAACCCCGCGTGTTCGCGGATCGCGGGTGGGTGTCAGCCCCATATCTCTCCACCTCCCCCCCCCGCCCCCCCCCCCCCCCCCCCCGCGCTCTGGAGTCCTGCAGCCACAGGCCTCTGGGCCACGATTGGGCCTGACCCTGGGCACTGATGGCAGGGACCCCCTTGCGGGCTGACCCCTTTCACTCCAGAGGCCCTGGTGGGGTGGTACCCAGAGGAGCCATCCCACCTCTCAGCAAACCCGAGAAACAAAGGAACAGGGTCTTCAAGGGCGAGCCCCGCAAGAAAGGCTCAAGACATCCCTTCCAGCACAGTTGAAAAATAATAGCTTAATATTAACTGCTTCTCATAAAAACATACTTTCACCGAGATACAGTTAGAAGAAAACCCTCATTTTACCCCCGTGCTTTGTGCTCATCGCTGTTAGCTGCCTCAGTAATTTAATTGGAATGAAACGTGAGAAATGTGTCATTTTTGAAGCATTTATGCATCACTTCCTAGAAATCTCATTGTGTTAACTAGGAGCCTACTGCGTTCTGTTTAGAACCCATAATCACATTTTTATGTGTCTGTATTACGAGTTAATGTGACCTCCTGTCTTTAGCAGATTAAAAAAAAAAAAGTTCTCTTTCCATAACATCCGCATGGAACGCTGGCTTGCAGAAAGTCCCCGAAACCCTGTTTCCCCAAGGTTCTCCCAACTCACCCACTTAAGGGCAGGGGGAAGAGATGCGGGCAGAGAAGTGCCTACTGGATGAATAATTACACACCGAATTAAAACCCTGCATTAAACGTCGTCGACAGCAAACACTGCATTCTCAATCATGTTTATTGCTTACAAATTGCATTACAAAGAAATCTACTCTTTTTATTGGAGTGATTAAGCAGAGTGTGAGGGCTGCAGAAGTACCATTCTGAAAGATTAGATGGAGGCAGACATCCCGGCTAGTTACACGGCCGCGGTGACTCTGTATAATTTTGTTAGAGAACACATTTAACACACAGATGAGGATTGGACTGTCATTATGGCATCATAAAAGAATCAACTTAAAATTATATTTATTTATAAACACATTGCCTATAAAACATTCATATTTAATACAAAGGAACTAGGCAATTCTGTAATCAATATTTTCATTACTCAAATTTTATGATAGCCACACAATTCTATATGACACGTCACGATTCTATAGTTTCTCTATACTCTCCTCCTCCTTATCATGTGAGCTAAAATCTTGTTTTCTTTAATTCTGGGGTGAACAGGTTGGTGAAGGAAGGGTTTGCCTGTGGTGCCACCTGCAGGGCTCCATGAAAATAAGTGTCAATACTGCAATCCTCTCAGGCTCTAGAAATGTAACTTCAGGCTTCTTTTCTTAAAAAAAAAAATTATTTATTTATTTATTATATATTTTTATTGATTTCAGAGAGGAAGGGAGAAGGAGAGTTAGAAACATCAATGATGAGAGAGAATCATTGATTGGTTTCTCCTGGATTCCCCCACTGTGGATCGAGCCCACAACCCAGGCATGTGCCCTTGGCCGGAATCGAACCTGGGACCCTTCAGTCCGCAGGCTGATGCTCTATCCACTGAGCCAAGCCAGCTAGAGCTAAGAAATATTTTTAAAAAAATATATTCTTACTGATTTTAGAGAGGAAGGGAGAGGGATGGAGAGATAGAAACATCAACGGTGAGAGAGAATCATTGATTGGTTGCCTCCTGCACGCCCCCCACTGGGGATCGAGCCCACAACCCAGGCATGTGCCCTTGGCCGGAATTAAACCTGGGATCCTTCAGTCCACAGGCCGATGCTCTATCCACTGAGCAAAACCGGCTAGGCTAGGGCAACCTCAGGCTTCTTTTAGCAATTTAATTAAATCAATATTTGCTTTGAAATAGATGATGACAATTTCAAGAAAAACCCTGGAATTTGAAAACTATGCTGAAGTCAAAAAATAAGATGCTGTACTGATCATAGTTGAAACTTTGGGGCTTCTGAATATTCCAAGAGCACAGAAAAAGATTTGTCTCAGGGATAATTTATTCTTGAAATAATGGAATAAAAGATGCCATATTCCTGGTTTATCACTTGGTCCTTGGGCAGCCCTTAAGAGCTGAGAAGCACTTGGCGAGCTAATGACATCCGCAATGGCAGTGGCTAAGCTTCCTCTCGGATGCCCGGCGTCAGAGCGGGTCACGGGAGCCGACCAGCTCATTCTCCAAGCCTATATTTTACACCATTTGGGGAGAGGGTTAAGTGTTCTTTGCCAAAGTTCAACAGCCTGCCCCTTCAACCTGTGTCATCAGAAGGAGATTTCGGAAATTGGAAGTGTGACGATTAAATACAGTTACTGGTATTAGCAAATGCTTCTTAAAGAGTCAGAGGTTTCGATTTTCCTCACAACAGGCTGAATTGATGATGATCATGTAACTTAAAATTCATTGGACACAAAATATGCTGAAAAGAGAGGCCTAACGCTGTGCTCAGAATTTTAAACGTGATACGTCTCAGGGTGCTGCGTCAGAGGGTGACTGCTGGCCTTCCTGCTGTGCTGGGGGCGTTTCCTCCTGTCTGGGGGGCAGTCAGGATGGAGGGAGGCAGACCTACTCAGGTCCTTGGTTGGCGGAGAACCTCAATTGTGTGTTTGGGAATTCTCTGTGGTCAGATGACAAGTAGTACAAAGATATTCAACAAAAATTGGAAGGGCCCAGCTGGTGTGGCCCAGTGGTTGAGTGGTGACCCATGAACCAAAAGGTCTCGGGTGCGATTCCTAGTCGGGCACATAACTGTGTTTTGGGCTCAATCTCCAATAGGGGGGTATGCTGCGGTAGCCAATTAATGTTCCTATCTCATCGGTGTTTCTATCTCTCTATACCTCTCCCTTCTTCATTCTTTCTCTAAAACAAAACAAAAGAGTCAAAGGGGCCCTGGCCAGGTGGCTCGGTTGGTTGGAGCATTGTATGGTGCACCAAAAGGTTGCGGGTTCTATTCTGGGTCAGGGAACATACCTAGGTTGTGGGTTCAATCCCTGGTCAGGGCACATATGGAAGGCAACCAATCCATGTTTCTCTCACATCTATGTTTCTCTCTCTCTCCCCTCTCCCTTTCTCTCTTTAAAAATCAATAAATACATATCCTCAGGTGAGGCTTAACATTAAAAAAAAAACGTTGGAAGGAAAATATTCCTCTGCTATCTTTTTTTTAGTAGAAATAACATTTACTCTTTTGTTACCTTCTGTATTTTGGACCATGTGAATGCATCATTAAAAACTAAATTTGAAATTAAAGAGAGCAACTTAGGTCTTATGAAATTGAGTTTATGTAACACTAGAGGCCTGGTGCACAAAATTTGCGTACTTGTGGAGGTGGTGGGGGTGCGGGGGGGGGCGGGGGGGAGTCCTTCAGCCCGGCCTGTGTCCTCTCGCAGTCCGGGAGCCCTCAGGGGATGTTCGACTGCTGGCTTAGAACCAGGTCGGCATTGAGTGTCTGCCCCCTGGTGGTCAGTGCGCATCATAGTGACCAGTCGGTCTGCTGATCGTTCGATTTGCATATTAGCCTTTTATTATATAGTATACTCAAAGAGAAAAGTAATGATGTCCAATATGAACTGTGAAAGAATAGAAAACATTTTTAGAGCCTGTAGTAAGAGAAATCCCCAGGTATAGTTTGTTCACTGGGAAAGAAGTCAGCCGGGGTAATTCTAGCTTCAAAGAGGAATGTCTTTTGGAGGATTTTCTCAAGTACCTTCCTTCTCTCCCTCCTCCAACTTCCCTCCTCCCCTCCCTTCCTCACTCCCTTCTCTTAGTCTTGTCCTTTTCTCCTTCTCCCCCTACTCCCTCCCCTTTTTCTCTTTCTCATCTGGATGGAATGATGCAAGTCCCCTTCATTTTAGAACCTCCTAACACATGCAGCGTAGAGTACAGTTAGACACAGTCATCAAAACAACACATTTTTGAGTTAAAAATTTTTCTTTATTAATAAAGCAAATTGCTAGCAATTCAATTCTGAAAAACTAAATATGAATCTTTATTCATCAGATTTCCAGAAATATAATGTTAACATGTTTTCAAAGAGTTCTACTTTGTTCTAGGACTCCAAACATATTTAAACTTAATGCATTTCAGAAAAACAAGCAAACTGTTTCCTAAGGTGTGTGGGAGAGATGGGACGGGGTGGCTGAAGCAGGGATGGCGAGTGTGTTCGTTCAGATTCAGATTTGCAAAGTTCAGTGAGGACAGAGCTGCTCAGGGCAGTGGCTGCAGTTCTTACCGGTCTTGCCCTTTTATTTGTCCTCATAAATAACACTGCTTTGCTTTTCCATATTTTACAGTCTTTCTCCCAATATTAGGCTATTTTCTTCTAATAATAGTAAAAACAATCATAGTACTAGAAGAAACTACTTACCAAGTTCCTTTTCTGGGGCGGCTCAGTGGGGCCACCCTGGGGGAAGGGCATCACCCCAGCCATATTCAAGAGGCACAGATATCTTCATTTTCCAGGTGATTGCAGCTGGTTTTGGTTAAATGACTTTTCCTGTTCAGCAGAGCAGCCTGGATCTGAAGCCCATCTCTAGGGTATCATCTCGTGCCGGGAGCCGGTCCATCCTTGCTGCTTGACACAGTCGCTGCAGAGAAGAAACATCTGCACAGCATATGTTTCAAGGGACCTGGCCTATATGGCATACTGTTCTTAATAAGTTTGCTCCCTTTAGCACTATGTGTTTTAACCAAGGTCACCTCTCCAAGAAAGGTTGTTTTCCCAGGTAGGGATTTTTCCCTGAAGTTAAGGAGGGGATAAAACCTCTTAACTAAGTACCAGGCGGGTAGTTAATCACTTTAACTACAAACAATCACCCTTAAGCTACATAATCTTTACTCCCTGGAATGGAGATAAGAAACGCCCTAACCTTTGCAATAGAAATTGACAGGATTAAAATCAACTGGTATAAATACAGATGTAACAAGACAACAAGACAGAGAACCTAGAGAGAGAACCAAGAGACAGGACTTGGCTGGAGATCCTAGACAGAACCTAGAGACAGAACCTAGCGAGAGAACATGGCAAAAGATCCTGGACAGAACCTGGCTACAGATCTTGGCTGGAGAACCTAGACAGAACATGGCGACTGAACCTGGCTAGAACCTGGCTAGAACCTGGCTAGAACCTGGCTGGAGAACCTGGCTGGAGAAGCTGGATGGAGAACCTAGCAAGAGAACATGGCTACAGAACCTGGCTGGAGATCCTAACCAGAACTTGGCTGGATCCTAACCAGAACTTCGCTGGAGACCAGAACTTCGCTGGAGATCCTGACCAGAACTTGGCTGGATCCTAACCAGAACTTCACTGGAGATCCTGACCAGAACTTGGCTGGAGTTCCTGGCTTGAGATCCTGGAGGGAGAACCTTGCTATGCTGATCAACTGAACGCTGACCCCGTGCCATTCCTTCTTCGCCGACTCCGTCCACACCTTTGGGGACCCCTGGACCTGCTGGGGTTGGACCCCAGAAATCTCGGGCTCCTCCCCACCCTCCAGGACGCTGCATCCCTTTCCAGGACAGAGTCACCTTCCTGGAATCCCACCATGACCATATCTGCTCACCTGCTCCATGGTCCTTGTCGCTTGTCAACAAGGTAAGAATCCTTGGTCTGAAAACCAAGGCTCTCCTATCTGCGCTCCTTTCAGTGACCCTCCCCTCCAGAGGACACGCTGCATGTCATTGTACCTCCTGCCTTGCACTGTACCGCACCTCTGAATTTATTCCGGTTTTTCTTTCCATACAGTGGTGACTCCTGTCTGTTTGGGAGGAGCTTGAGGACAGCCATGTTTGTGTAGCCTTTTCTAGGGCAGGTGAGTTGTTGGGCTCAAGGGACAGATGTGGGTGGTCAGCTGAGGGCTCTGCTGCCCTGTCACTCCCTTTCAGACCCTCTGTGTTGAAATCTGACCATTGGCCAAGGCTCAGCCAGACTACCCCCATCACGATGCCCATCTCAGTGTCTGCCCCTTGCTCACTGCCCGCCCCCCAAGTGGGCTTCACTCATAGTGCACACAACACCTTGCCTTATCCTGCAGTATTTGTGGGTATAAACTCCCCTTCCAGACTGCAATAATGGGACAACGTGCCCTGCCCCCCCTCAGATTGCTCAGGAGTATCTTGCATTGGTTCAGACTGGACAAAAACAGAGCCACTGCTGTCTGCAGAGGAGGGCCACAGCAGTCTGTCTTATAAAATACTAGAGGCCCAGTGCATGAAATTCATGCACTTGTGGGCTCCCTTAGCCCAACCTATGCCCTCTTGCAGTCTGGGAGCCCTCAAGGGATGTCTGACTGATGGCTTAGGCCCAGGGAGTGGGCCTAAGCCATCAGTTGGACATCTTACCGCTGCTATGGAGGTGGGAGAGGCTCCCACTATCACCGCTGCGCTAGCCAGCTGGGAACCTGACTCAGGGCTTCTGGCTGAGCGGCGCTCCCCCTATGGGAGCTCACTGACCACTGGGGGGCAGCTCCTGAATTGAGTGCCTGCCCCCTGGTGGTCAGTGAGCATCATAGCGATTGGTCGATTTGCATATTAGCCTTTTATTATATAGGATGGTGTCTAATAGCAAACGTGAGGTCAAGTGAGGCCAACCAATCAGGAGATGATTGCCATTGAAAAGATAGTTTATTACTCATTCCCCAGAGATGGAACAGGCCTCGCCATGGGGGCCACACGGGGAAGCACCAGGGTGGTCAGAAGTGGGGGTGTGGGCAAGAGCCTTTATTGTGGTTTCCACAGAAGGAACGGATGAGGCAGGATAGAGGGGTTAGGCCTAGGGTTAGGGTTAGCTACTCAGAATAACTTCAGTGGGTTCTGGGGCAGAAGGGTTGTCTGGTACCTGGCCTTGGGGTGGCTGGTGTCCTGGGGCATGAGCACCCAGTGAAGGAGGGGCTGGGGTGTATGCTCTGGGTTGGTTTGCATTTGAAAAGCATGCTGGGCTGGCAAGTTGTTTACTGTCTCTAGGAATGATAACCCTGATGGTGGTGGTGGTGGTGGGGTGGGGGTGGGGAGTAGGGGTGAGAGGAGAGAGAGGGCAGAGTCTCTCCAGAGTCATCAGAGCCCCAGATGTCAAAGCATCAGAATTCAGAAAATCAAGTTACTACAGTCCTAGACCGTCAGAACATCTCTCCTGTTACAGATGCTTGGGCTGAGCTGAGTGCAACCTCTATCGGCCTGTGGCTTCCTGGACCACGCCCTAGAGCTGGATCGGTTGGGTTTGGTGAGAATGTCAGACAGAAGACTCGCATGGGGTAAACATGTCTGGCTCACAGCCCCTCCAGCGTCCTTCTGGGGAGCCCTGGGCCACCCTGTGCTGGGAAGCACCAGTGGGCTCCGGGGAAGGGGCTTTTATCATGGAACCAATGTCCTCCCTCAGTATGCACATCTGTCATGTTTTGGGGACAGTCTTTCCAGGTGGCCGGGCTTCAGGAGGAGGGGGCATTGTCCAGGAGGCAGTGGGTCCGAAGCCTTGGAGGCAGCGTGCATGCTGCTTGACCCCTTCCGGGCAGGAGACAAACCTCACAGCAACAGGTACACCTTAGGCACTTTCTGATACAAGTCCTATGCGATGCACGATGTTCATCCTCACAAGCAACCTGAGAGGCAGTGAGGGCTCTTACTGCATCCCCAGGTGGGCCTGACGCTCAGGCAGGTCTGCACCGGCCAGCGGGAGGTCCCACGAGGCCCACAGGTCCCCACCCAGGGCGCTCTCACCACCTAGCCACCACGGAAGCAGAGAGGAGACCAAGAACAAGTCCAAATGCTCTGGTTTTCAGTGCAAAACACCCTCTGGCTCCAAAAGGAGGTAGCTTTGCAGGGTCGCCGGCAAGGGTAACAGAGGCACGAGGCGGAAGCACTGTTTGCCAAACCGTCTGCGAATGGCACAGCGGCAGAGGTGCAGCAGGCGGCGAGGGCTGCCGGCCAAGGCGAAGAGAGACTGGTAGAAAGGCCGGTGTGCCTGGCAAGGAAGGCGGGACGTCAGTGTGAGACCAGCGGACACACAGGAGCCACACCTGTGGACTCAGGTGCTGGACCCCCGCCCTGGTTGGACACCAGGTCCTTGAGCCCTGCCATCCCTCTGGTCAGCGTGGGACTGCTCCTCCCACTCCTTGTAGGACACCCCGACTGTAACAGGAGCTCCTGGCCCTGTGAATGCTGAGCGCCCACAGGAAGGCAGAGGGGCTCAGATGCACCCCCAGGTGGCTTCCACTTTCCTTCTCCAGAGGTTTACACCCACCTGGAGATGAGAGCACAACGCCTGGCCCCGCACAGAAACAGACGGCGATTCTGTACTGACACGGAAGGCAGGCGGCTCCCTCACCTGAAACACCTCCTCTGGAATCACCTCCCTCCAGGACTCGGACACGCGGAGCTGAGGGTAGGCGTTGAACAGCACCTCGATGACCGCAGGGGCTGGCGCGCAGGTCTGCAGCACCTGTGGGAAGTGGGGAGGCCACGTTCAGGTTGACTGGGCTTGGGGTCCAAGTGCGGAAAGGGCAGGGAGATGGAGGTGTGTTCACACCCCACGACTGTCTGTGTGACCCCACTGTCCTCAGTCCCTCTGGGAACAGGGGCGATCACAGTGGCAGCACAGCTGGGCAGGTGAAGGGCTGCAGGAGTGAGTTCACAGATAAGCACAAGATAAGCACAAGGCCGCGCTGAGCAAGGGGCCCTGTCCCACCATCATGCAAATCTGGGCAAAGCACTCAGCATTCGGGGGGCGGTGGGGGGTGAGGGGGGAGACCGACAGGGGTACTCTGGAGAGCTGCTCAGGGAACAGCATGAGGTTCTGCTGGGAGCGCGTGGCCCGAGGACAGTAATCCCAACTTCTCATCTCAACTTTCTAATATGTCAGGACATTGGCGAAGAGAACTGCTTTGCTGTGGTTTCCCCTCTACTTGGCCCTTCCTTTTTATTTTCACAGTCCCCACGGTCAAAGGACTCCTATTTTATTATTTGCAAATTTAAAATTCATCAGCTTTATCATAAAGGTGGGAACACTTTGCTTTTAAAAAATAAACTTTTTTTGTTGTTACGAAGAAATTTGAATGGACACAAAACTGGACCCAATAGTATGATAAGCCTCCATGTACCCAGCGTCATCCCATGGCGAATCCTGCCCCATCCACCCTCAGACCCTCTCCCTCATATTATCTTAAAGCAAATTCCGGGCATTCTGCCATTTCACCTGCACATATTTTACTGTGTCTCCTAAAGGACCCTTTAGAAGAACTATCTACCCAGTATCACTATAGCACCTGAGAAATTAACAAGACTGACTTTCTTAGTATCATATAGGCACTGTTTAAATTCACACCATTCTTTTCAATGCCATTATATTAAAAATAGTTTGTTCGAGTAAGAATCTAAACACATGAGGTTAGTTGATATGATGTAGTTTTAGAACTTTGTTTCTTTGTTGAAGAAACTGGGTTATCTGTCCCGGAGTCTCTCACTGTTCGGGTCCTGCGGGTGTGTCCCTGTGGGTGCTGGAACGCGCTGCTCCTCCGCTGCTTTCTGTGAGTGAGTAGCTGGACTTGGAAGCTCCATCACATTCAGAGCTGATCTTGGGCGGGGTGGGGGGAGAGTGGGGAGGAGAAAGAAACCTCATAGTTCTCTGTTTTTGAGGCCTGAGATTTACTGAGTATAATACAACTGTTCTTTGTATTTTTTCAGATTGAGAAAAACGGAGTTCAAGCAATTTTTCTAAGACCAGGCAGCAAATACCTACAGCAGACAACAGTGAGAGCCAGCAGCTAAGCCTGGCTGCACCATCTCCCTGGGCTCCCTGAGCACAGAGTCAAACAGGAAAAGGTACAGTATTTAAGTCACTCGGGATGGCCGCTCCCTTACAGCCTGTCCAGGTTCCTTCACATCTAAAACTCCTTTAAAAAAGAGAAACAGCCCTGGCTGATTTGGCTCAGTGGATAGAGTGTCGGCCTGTGGACTGAAGGGTCCCAGGTTCGATTCCGGTCAAGGGCATGTACCTTGGTTGCGGGCACATCCTCAGTGGGGGGTGTGCAGGAGGCAGCTGATAGGATGTTTCTCTCTCATCGATGTTTCTAACTCTCTATCCCTCTCCCTTCCTCTCTGTAAAAAAATCAATAAAATATATTAAAAAAGGAGAAACAAAATAAAAAGTTCATAGGTCTTTTGTTCAGAGATAAACCCTATATTGTGTATACTCATGTTTTATGCATTTAGACAAAACATTAATATATGTAAAAATGGGCTAATACTTTGCATATTATTTTGAAACTTGATTTTGTCTACTCAAAATTGACTGTGAACAAAAATGATAAATGAGCATCGTTTTAGTGGCCACATAATATTATTTTATGAATGGATCATGTATTCAGTGAAATTAACTACCATAAGTGGAAATGATAAACAATGAACATTCTTGAACATAAGTCTATCTCTTGCTGTCCCAAACCATTCTTAGGTAATAATTCTACCCGCTTCCTACATTGAATTCCTGGAATGAGAAGTGCAGGGTCAAAGTGTAGGTACATTTTCAAGCTTTTAAAGGATATTGTCAAATTGTGAGTGTGTAAATTGTTACACTTCTTAAAGAATTGAGTATGAGAGTGCCTCTTTCTCCCTGCCCAAATCATCGCATTATTTAAATTTGATAGGTACAAGATGGAATGTTTACACTTGTTTTGGCTGACCATTTGTCTTTCTTCTTTTCTGAATTGTTACATTATGTCTTCTCATTTTTTCTATAAGTGTGTTCAGTCTTTTCATTGATTTGTAAATACACCTTATTTATGAAGGTTATGTTTCATGGAGACAATCATTTTTTTGCAAATAATGGTATTTTCTCCTCACTATTCATATTTCTTATTTAATTTTCTTGTCTAATTACATTGGCTAGAGCTTCAAGTTCAATGTTAAACAAAGTTGATAGCAGGCATCATTATCTTATTCTTAATTTTAATAGGATTGTCTGTAATGTTTCATCATAAATATAATCTTGGATATTAGTTTCAGATTGATACTCTGTTCTAAGGAAATACCTTTCCATTCCTAGGTTACTACAAATTTCAGGATTTAACTTTATTTTTTGCCCTTTTTTTAAAAAGCAAGTTGATATAAAAAGATTTTCCAATATTGACTCACTTTTGCCTTCATAAAACAGACTTTATTTGCTATTCTTCTAATTATAATGGAAGATTTAATTTACTAAGATTTTTGCATCTCTTTTAATAACTAAATTTGGTTAACAGTTTTAGTTTTTTGAGCTATTTTTGTCAGGTTTTAATATGTTAACTTAATAAAAGTACCTGAGAAAATTTCTATCTTTTTTAATACCCTGATTTTAAAAATTAGATAATTATTGAATTAAGAAGACATGATAGATCTTGCACTTGATATTATCTAAGCCTGTCATTTAATTGCAGGTAATAATTTGATATTTTCTATTTCTTCCCTGGTTACTGGCATATTTTGTTTTCATTTTTTCTTGAATCAATTTTGTGAGTCTATTATTTTCCTGCGAAACGATCTTCACTTTACAGACATTTAGCCTTGCACAGGTATCAGTGAGGGTTCCAGCGGGAAATAGAATGCATGTCTGGTATAGGATGATTTCAGGAAGGTGCACTGATACAGGGGCTGTTGAGCTCAGTGTGAGTGCAGGGGAACTGCCAGGGATAGCACATGAAAGTGGAGCGAGCTGGTAGCAGCACTATTCCATTCCTGAGCCAGAGGGTGGGGATGGGGTGGGCTGTCCTCCTTGGTGGGGTGATCCTTGGTGGGGAACACACAGCCAGCCTGCAGCAGACAGCAGGCCCAGTGAATACATCCTCTGACCTCACTTTCCTCCCCTCCCTCCTGCAGTTGAGAGACGGCACTGGCCAAACCCAGCAAGGCAGGGGCAGGAGCTTGGTCTGTGTGTCCCTCTATCTGGACAGGAGATATCTCCTATTTACATCTCCTTGGGAAATAATTTTGGTATTTTCATTAGTTTTACAACGTGTCCTACAATTATTTGTCTCTCTTTTCACTGGGTTGTATGCTTACCACCTGTCCGTTAAGCCATTCATTCCACAGATATTTACCGAGCTCCTACTAGAAGCTAGGAGTGTGTAGGTCTGTGTGATACAATGGCAAGTCCTGCCTTCATGGAACTTTACAGTCCCAACAACACAGTCCAAACACTAATAATAATATGCAGTGAGTGTCACAGCCCTGCGGAGGTGCTAGAAATGGCACCTAACTCAGACCTGGGCTTGCAATGGGGTGGTGAGTTGCTCAGGGAAAGACTTCTGGAAAAAGTGACATTCAAGCTAAGATCTAGCTACAGAGTAGGAGTGACAAAAGGTATGGAGAGTTCTGGGGGCAGGAGTGCTCTAGGTGAACACATTTACCAAACTTGGAAGGTGAGAAGGACCGACACCTGTTGGCTGGCTCGTGAGAGTAGAGACCAGAGATCGGAGAGGAAAGCAGGGTCAGATCATGAAAAGTGTTGTCTGCACACAGGTCAGGCCCGCTCCAGCCACAGGGCCACAGACAGGCTGCTCATCTGCTGGGCTGTTCCAACCCCAGACATCTGCAGAGTCCGTGCCCACCTCTCTCAAATCTTGACTCAAAGTTCACCTACCCTCAGTGCCACACCTAAAACTGCAGTTGCTTTTCTCTCGAGGCCTCATCACTTCATCGGTCCATTTATTATGTTCACTGCTTATAGTGTCTTCCCTTTAGAATGTAAGCTCCATGAGGGCAAGGGTACTGCTTTTTCATTATCCACTCCTACCGCCTATCACTCAATAAATATTTGTTGAATAAATAAAATAAATAGAAGAATGCTTTTTACTTTTTAAAAAATGCATTAGGAAGCCTTGTCTTATGTCTTGATATCTGCAAGTGTCTTTCTTTCACCATCAAAAGGAAAGCCATCCTGGCTGAGGTTAGAATCCTCTGTCCAAACTTTTCCTTTAAAAATCTGTAGACGATATTTCGTTGTCTTAGGAAAATACTGCAGCAGAGTCCAGCCTGGTTTTCATTGCTGTATGGATAGCATTTAACATTAGTTCTTTGTCATGAACACTGGGGCTGACTCCCCAACATCCCAAATGATTTGATTAACCCAGTCATGGTAATTCCATCCTCTATGACGTTCATGGGTCTGGGGCAGGGCATATCCTGCTCCCCCCCCCCCTTCCTGCCTCACCCCAATGTGCTCTTGCCGTGTTGACACTTCTGCTAACACAGCTGCCACTAGCCTGCCAGCTCCTGGAGCATGGCCCTCTCAGACACCCACTGTCCTCTTCTGTGTTGGGAGAACCACGCCGTTAAGATGAGGGTTCGCACTGCACCCCCAGATCTAGTTGGGTCACATATAGATGGAGCTCCAGGCAATGCTTGCTTCCTCAGGCTCCCCTGGCGTCCAGCGACCCTCCGATTGGCCCACTCCCTTCTTTCTTTGAAACGTGAAATGCATCCCAGTGGCTGCCTGCAGCACCAGGACTCCCGGCCCTCCCTCTGCAGCAGCGCCCCTCCCCCGGCCCCGTCGGTGGGTCACAGACTGTGACAAAGCCTTATTGCCTGTCTCTGGGAATTCATTTCCTGTCTCTCCTCGGTTCCACCTCTCTGGGGCTCGGGGCCCTCCCCACGCCCTCCGCGCTGTGCCCTCGTGTTTGCCAGGCAGCTGGCTGCCTTCATTATTTTTACGCCAACACAGTTTAAAACCTCCACGCGCCTGCGGAGGGGCGGCTGCCACATTACTCTGACACGCTGATGTCGTTAGGGTCCACGCGCACCCTCTCCGGCTAATGAGGCGGCAGAAAGAAAATTAAGGGGAAAAATCACACAGGCACATTGCTCTAGATGTAGACGGGAAATAAAATGAACAAGAAAAACAGAGGCACGCCATTTATGCTTGCTCCTCCCTCCTTCCCCCGCCCCCGGGGACAGGGTGCGGGCGGCCCTGTGGAGACAGGAAATGGAGTCCTGGGTTTTGATTATTGCTCCCCCAGGATTTGCCCCCTAAAAGCCTGTGCCATGGGAGCAGGGTGAAGTCACCTTACCGAATTCTGTAATCGTGTAAAAAGAAAACACGAAAACTTTACACCTGGATTTTCAACGCGGGCATTGCCCAGGAGGTGAGGCAAGACCAGAGCTTTGCAGATGTTTCTAGAATCTGTCATTCTCGTCCGCAACCTCCATTGCCCCTCTCTCTGCAGTCCTCACCTGGACGGCCACCAGTCTCTGGCTTTCACCAGCCCCTACCCAGCGCGTTCTCTGCACCTGAGCAGAGAGCTCATTTGATTATGTCACCTCCCTGCTTAGCATGTCATTGATTCCCATTGTTCTCCAGACAAAGGCCCAAACCCTTAACAAGGGCCCTGCCTAGCACACGCCTCAACTGGCTCCCTCCTGCCCTTTCCTCCCCAGAGACTCTGCCCCAGGACATTTGCCTGGACTGCTCATTTCTGCTTGGAATGGCCTTTCCTCCCCTCCTCACATAGAAAGGCTTCAGCCTTCAGGTCTGGGCTCACTCAGCACATGCATAGGGAGCCTGTGGAGCCTCCCCCCAGCCCCCAAGCTAGGTCAAGCCCCCTAGTTGGCACTTTCAAGGTGTGGAGGGTCTTTGCTCTGTACCTGTTCTCACCACAGCAACATCACATGGGTGTGTGTGTGTGTGTATGTGGTTGTCTTACCCTCCTGAGGGACAGTGCCATGAGGGCTGGTTCAACACACTAACTCCAGCACCGGGCTTAGCAATGCCTTAGGAATGTGTGTTGAATGCCTAAATATGTGCTTCAGGGATGCCCGTGGGAAGCATGGCCTATGTGGTTTGGGGAGACAGTGCACTGCTGGTGTTGTCCCTGCACCTCCCCCACTCGTGGGCAAGTATGAGTGTGAATATTTACGGCCTCGGCGCGTGCATTTCCGCTGGGTGCTGCTGGCCTCTGCCCCGTAGGTAACAAGGCACAAAACAGCACAAAATAAGGAACAGGGGTGAGGAAGCAGAGTGTGTTAAGCATGAGAGCTGATTGCACATGAGAAGTGCTCTGAGGAGGGGGTCCCTTTATATAATGAGAGACAAATGACCCATGGAAGAGGCAGGAAAGAGCGGTCCCAGGCCATGGGCTTCTGTCCTGGTGCTGCTACCTCCCAGCTCTGGGACTTGGGGAGGTCCTGTCCCATCCCAGAGCGGGGCTGACTTACCCTCCCACATTTCTGTTCTGGGGTCCAGCCCCAAATCTGCTCTTCAAACACTTGGGATGAGGAATGGAGTACTTCGTTGTGAAAAGATAACATGGGGCTTCGCTATTGTTTCATGAATCTGGCCTCCAGGTGAGAGGCAGGAGAGAGAACCGTGAGCAAAGCCCTTTATTCCAGACCAAGCATCCAACCCACAAGCTCAGCTAGTGCAGTGGCAAAGCAAGTTTGGACTCACATTCGTGTGTGTGTGTGTGTGTGTGTGTGTGTGTGTGTGTCTCTGCCCTCCTGTCCGCTCTCCCCCAGGCCAGCTCCACCTGCGCTGACAACTTCCAGAATTCAAACCTGGCCACCGCCTGCCACCTGCCCTTGTGCCCCCATCCCTGACTGGTGTTAACTAGAGGTCAGCCAGGCAGAAAGGCCTGGCATTGTCAACACGCTTGCTTCCCAAGCAGTGACACCACTTTGATTTTCACCGCAGAGCACTGTCCTCGGCGCGGCGGATGCTTGGAGTCCGCCTGCTGCGGCCATGGTGCCTTTGTCTGGGCCTGAGGGAATGTGATTTATGTCATAAGCTCGCTGTGAAACCTTTTGCCTCAGTAATTCCGAGCTCCGTGGGTGTCTCTTTACATCTATTTCAAGCCCAGCTGCTGCCCACGGACCGCGTGCTCTGTGACATTGCCGGCGCCTCTGTGCACCCCTCACCACGGTGTGGTCTCGCCTGCAGTGTATCTTTGTGGCCTGGTTCAGTGTGTTTGCTGCGTGCTCCACGGGGCTGCGGAGCAGAGCTGGTCTGTCCCTTTGATGTCTCGTGTGGTGATTAGACTCCTTCCTGGTGGAACATGCAGGTGGCCTGGGTGGAGGAAGATGCTGCAGCCAGATTTCCAGTGTGTGCCCTGGTTGTCCTGGGCCCAGGCTAGAACATCACAGGCACTTGTAACTTGGCTCAGAGAACGCCAAGTATGGTAAATGCATTTGGGCCGCACCCTGCTCCCAACCAGGAGTGCCATGGGCGCCCCCTAGAGGTGAGGTCGACCTCAGCACAAAGAACTCAGATCCCCATGTCCATTTCCAGGACTTAACAGCAAGTGCTGTGCCCTGGAGTTGCTGGAATCTCCTTCATTCACTCAACATTGAGGTGTGCAGGGGTCAGCTCTGTGCATGTGCAAGGAAAGCAATGGTGGGCAATGCTTTTTGGTGAAAGCCTCAGAGTATTCTGACTTCTCAAGGAAACTCTTAATTCCTTCTACAATTGCTGGGAGAGTCAGTGTCACTTCTAGGAGCTGAATACTTCTCATGGCCTTTTGACCCCCACGATAGGACCCCCCAAACCTAAAAACAACTTACACCTCCACTGACCATGCTCTGCTCTTTTGTGGCTGACCCAGGATAGGGCCCCTGGAGACCCAGAGGGAGAGCCACTGTGCCTTGCCCTGCATGTCAAGGTCAAGGCGGGGTAATTCCCACAGCCCTGGAGACAGAGTTCAGGTGTTAGAGGTCTTATCTTCAGGGAAGGTGCCCCTGGGGCTGCACCTGAGACTTGGAAACCTGGGTAAAGAATCACTCAAATAGAGTGACTTCAAGGCCAACAAAGGATTATTTGTAGTCACTGCTGAAATACACTGATATTTTTTCTTTTTGTTTTTTTCTTTTTTTTGATATTTTTTCTTTAAAATAATTTGCCTCAGCCCTAGCCAGTTTGGCTCAGTGGATAAAGTGTCAGCCTGTGGATCAAAGGGTCCCGGGTTTGATTCCGGTCAAGGGCACATACCTTGGTTGCAGGCTCCTCCCTGGCCAGGGCCCTGTTGGGGGCTCATGCAGAAGGCAACCCATCGATGTTTCTCTCTGTCTTTCCCTCTCTCTTCTACTCTCCCTAAAAATCAATGGAAAAATATTCTTAGGCAAGGATTAACAACAAAAATAATTTGCCTCAGATATTTTTCACTGGTGGCCCATTGCATAAAGCCTGTTTCTTTTGCATTCTCTATGCAATTTCATATGATAATGGTTGACGTGTGCATCTTGGTTTAAGGCAAACACCGTGTGACCCAGAGGGGCAGTGAGTGGGTCTTGTTTCCAGGTTATGGGTTGATGCACTAAGCCTGCTAATATTGGGACATGTTAAAATGCAAATTAGGGAGATAACAGGTAAGTGTTATAGAATATAAAGCTGCTGGCATTCCCTCCCTTACCAGAGCCCACCCTCCTGGAGTCACTGTATTAGTAGAGTGCCACGTGAGAACCACGTGAGAACGGCTCAAAGACAATGTGAGAGTTAGTACAAGACACTTGTCATAATGTTTGTCAAGGAAATGCTCAGGGAGCTGTTTGGGTGCGCTTCCCACTTTTCACCTGTGTTTTTACAGACACAAACTTTACTCTGCATGCATCTATAATGCAAAGTTAGCATTTGAGAGAAATGTGTGAATCGCGCTATTTCAGACCATCTAGAATACTGCTCTTTTTGGATGACAGCCTTTCACCCATTCAAAACTTGTCAGGCATGTCTCTTGCCTCTGATTGGTGAGCGTGGGGAAGAGGGATCATTTTTAAATTAAGCACACCCACTTTTACATCTAATGGAATGACTTCCCTTTGGTGAAGTCTTTTGGGAAAGACAATCTCTTACTCCAACCAATATTTTGGGAACTTTTCTTTTGAAAATATTTCCCGTCTTTTGAGTATTTTCTCTGGTGAGAACTCATTATTCTTCCTCTTTATTATTTCAAGCTAGATCTGACCCATGGGGAAGGTGACAAACCGCTCAGAGGCAAGCCTGCAAAGCGGGGTTGAGGTCTCCACAGTCCTGACTCTGGAAAAGTTCCCTCACCTGGCTGAAACCCAGGAAGGAGAAACACCTGCCTGGTATTTCACAGGAACTCGTGAGGATGAAAATGAGGGAATTTGCAAACGTGTAATTAATCTCATTAACAAGGTTGGGGATTTCATTTCAGATCAAATGCCAGATGCCTTAAGAAATCGATTTTCATTGTTCTGAAAATGACAACAAAAGATGAGCTGCCAAAATAACTTAAGGCATGACAGCGTCATGGAAATAAGTGTGTGGAGTCCCCAGGTGACTACTTTGAAAGGACACACGCAGGCATGCTTGTTCACACCCCAACCTCTTTCTTTTCTAGTGGCTGGAAGCTTCTGGGCCCTGGTTCCTCAAAGTATGGTCCCAAGACCAGCAGCCTGGGCCTTACCTGGCAACTGTTAGAAGAGGAGACGCTCCCACCCAAACCCACTGAGTCAGAATCTGCTGCTTCCCAAGTCCCCTGTTGGTGCCCTTCTCATCTCTGCTCTATTGAGACTTGAGTCCTTGACCCCTCATTCTTCCGAGTCCCTGGAAGAGTGAGAAGCGCTGCATGCAAAGCTTGGGGTGGGAGGTGCCCGGCCACCTCTTACCTTGGGGAAGGCGTCGGGCCACAGGGTGGGGGAGCCGTGGTTGAGCAGCGCCTGCACCGTGCGCTGGGGCGCAGCCTGGGGCGCGCAGGCGGCCGCCTGCAGCACGCGGGCCAGGGGCGAGGCGCCTCCATAGTCCAGCGCGGCCGGGTTGGCGCCGTGCCGCAGCAGCAGGAGCGCCAGGCTGGGGCGCGCGTGGCCGCAGGCCTTGTGCAGCGGGCTGCGCTCGTCCTCGTCGCGCGCGTCCGCCGCCGCCCCGCGCCGCAGCAGCAGCGCGCACAGGCGCAGGCCGCGCTCCTGCTCCTCGGGCCGCAGCGCCGCGCCGCACGCTGCGCTCAGAGCCGTCTCGCCGCGGCCGTTCCTCGCGTCCACGCGCGCCCCGCGGCCCAGGTAGAGGCGCGCGTGCTCGTCCAGGCCGCGCTGCGCCGCCACGTGCAGCGGCGTGTCCAGGCCGGCGCCGCCCGCACGATGCACCGAGGCGCCGTGCTCCAGCAGCGCCTGCGCGCACCTGCGGGGAGGCCGAGAGTGGTCACCGGGTGGGCAGGGCCGGACACCCGACCCCCACACCCTGCCAAGGGACCCGCCACACCCTGGCTGTTGTTTCGGGGACTTCGGACACCGCCGGGGGACAGTGGGCTCCCTGAAGAGGAAGGATAGCCGCAGAGAAAGGACGTAAGTTCAGATCTGTGCCCAGGCTGCGGGAGTATAAACTGAGGTAGGAAAAAATAAATAAAAAAGGCCCGGCTGGCGTGGCTCAGCGGTTGAGCCTGGACTTATGAACCAGGAGATCACAGTTCCATTCCAGGTCAGGGCACATGCCCGGATTGTGGGCTCATTCCCAATGGGGGGCGTGCAAGAGGCAGCCGATCAATGATTCTCTCTCATCATTGATGTTTGTATCTCTTTCACTCTGAAATCAAATAAATATATGTAAAAAGAGATATGGCAAAACAAGGAGAACACCAGGCCCACCGGTTACTGAATGGTGGACATGGCTAGGAGACTTCCTGAGTCTGTAGCAGAGGGTAAGACTTAGGAGTAATTTGTAACTGCCTGGTGCTACTGTGGGAGGTGATGTGGTTCAGATGACAGTGCTGAGGTACTAATTACCTGGGCTCTTTGTCACACGTGGCAGTTGAGGGCCTGGCAGTCAGGGTTCTAAGGAGCGTCCCTTAGACTGCCAGGTTCTTTCTCAGCCACCATGTACCTCTTCTGAAACCTCAGCTTCGGTGACAAGCGGACAGGGTGAGGCAGAGCTTGCTTTGCTCCCATGGGAGGACTCCTTCCAGCCCTCCAGCACTGACAAAGACTGGCATTGGGGTGTCCCCAGGGCTGGACGCATAGTGAACACACCGCCATGCCTGACTGTGGGATGGCCTTTGTTTCAACCAGGCTCTGCTGAACAGAATGGATTTTAGCTGTACCTGGATTTCCCACTGGCCTCCTGGGCCTATAGCTCCCTTGGGAGACAGGGGTCTCCCCCAGAGGTGGGCACATTCTGCTGCCTCCAGGCCCACCAACTGGAACCCAAGACTGCCCCCTCCTCCAGGCACTAAGGCCTCTCCCAGGACGGCAGTGTCCTCGGGTCCATCCACACCTGGGAGAACTAAACCCCTCAACCTTAGCTCAGGCGCAGGCTGCTGACCAGGCTGCTGGGCCTCGGGGCCCCAGACACTGGTGGGAAACAGTCCTCCCCAGCTGGAATGTGGGAGGACAGCCACACAGCCCCTCCTCCATCCTGCTGGCCCTTGTCCTTTGTGGGCACTGCCAAAACACCAGCCCACTGCAGTGACCTGCTCCTGGGTCAGCTCCTGGGCATGGCCATCCATGTGTTTGCTTCCCCTCTGGAGGCTGATGCCTCAGCATGCCACCTGCAGACCACAGCCTCTGGTCCCTGTTGTCACCCACGCCCGTTGGTGCCCTTCTCATCTCTGCTCTATTGAGACTTGAGTCCTTGACCCCTCATTCTCTCAGCTCTTCCTGCCTTCGTTCCTTCCCTGGGCAGCACTCCAGACACTGTCATCTTGGCATCCTAGGTTCCCTTGAACAGGGGACATGGCTATCTATCCCCGTGCCAGACAGCCAAATCCAACCTGGAACCCATGTGTCATCCACCCTCTCCTCCCCTTTGGCCGCTGAGTGCTGCTGGGAAAACACCACTCGTGGACTGGCCTCCGGTCTCAGGTGGGCCTCGGGGGCTTTCGGTTCACATTGTCCAATGCTGAAGGCCAGCTCCTCAT
The DNA here is from genome assembly GCF_028538775.1 of Myotis yumanensis. Classification (NCBI taxonomy): domain Eukaryota; kingdom Metazoa; phylum Chordata; class Mammalia; order Chiroptera; family Vespertilionidae; genus Myotis; species Myotis yumanensis. The sequence goes on from NW_027223759.1 coordinate 33,449,545, forward strand.
CCCGCCCACAGCAGCACCGCGGCCGTCACCGCCATCCTCCAGTGGTGCTGTGGCTCCTCTCCCCCTCTCCGCGACCTCCTGCAGCGATTGTTCTCACCTTCTCCACCCTCCAGGGAGGGGAGGCCCTCTCGGTCATCTTGCCCCAGGTGCCGTCCTCTTCTGCTTCCTGGGAGTCTTGTCCTTTGCCTTTTCTCTGTCCTACCTCCCCCCACCCTTCAGTGGGCCACCAGCCCTGTGGACTGCATCACCTATAATCACTGCTTCTTCCTTCCTTTCCATGGTCACTGTGCTTTGTGGACACCCAAGTCATTTCTTGCCTGAATGGTAATGACAGTCTCCTAATTTGTCCTCTGCTCCAATCTCACAAGCTCCATACCAGCTGGAAAGAGCCTTTCCTGTGGGAATCAGATGACATGTGCCTGCTGGAGAGAGCCTGGTCCCTGTCCCCAGGACGCGGGACGCCGAGAGCCCAGCTCCTGTGGGCCTCACCGGTCTCATTTCCTGAGGCTCCATCCTTTGCTTCACCTCTATCTGATCAGGTGCTCAGATGCATCCTGGCAGCTCATGCCCCCGTGCCTGTGTGTCCCAGGAAGGCGGACACAGTTCTATCTCTACGTCCTCTGCCTCTTGGGCTCCTGTCACCCTAGTGCCACCAGCAGAGGGTCACGACGCTGTGTTGTCATGTGCCCTGTACATGAGTGCCTGGGCAGCGCCTATGGTACCGTGTTTCAAATGTTCTTAGACCGTTAGCTCCCTGAGTGTGTCAATGGGGGCTATTTACCTCTGCTTCTTGGTGCCCAGCGCAGGGCAGCCCGCTCTCGGTTCTCCCGAAAAGCTCGAACAAATGCATTTCCTTAATGAGTACCAGTTACTGCTGGCTTTCCTGTTACTTGCCTCCCTGAGCTCTGAACATGATCGTCCATGGAGGGTTTCCAGCTGCAAGCGGCTGCCGTTAAATCTGCTTATATTTCTACCCAGGGACTCGCAGTGGTTCTCATTCTCTCTTTGCATATCTTTAGCTTCCATATCAGCAGTGTCTTGAGAAGTGGTCTGTGTTGGGTGGAAGATCTTTATAAACAAGTACAATTTAATGTGAAATATCCTTTGGGACAATAACCAGCTAAGAGAGGATGCAAATTTCAGCATCGGAGTACTTCAGACTGGCTTCCTCCTTGCCTCTCGGGGAGGCATTTCAAACAGTGCAGCAGGCGGTTACAAATCAAGGCTTCCGTCTCATTCTTGCCACTGAGCCCACGCGCGCTCGAAAATAATTACAAAACGTTTGCTTCTGCCTTTTTTTTTTTTTTAAAGCAGCTCCGCCTTCTCCAGAGACAGCCATAGGGAAATACAAGTGGTCCTCTATTCCACACCCACAGCCTGTCTGGCTGATGGACCAGGTTGCAGTTTACAACAGGGATACCTTTCAGAAGAGCAAGGACAGTGGCCCACCCCCTGGAGGGCTTCGGATGCCTGTTCCATTTTTAATGAAGAGCCTCTAATTGGCGAAACCTTGGCACTTTCTTCCAGCAGTTAATGATGTGAGTTGCAGACCACAGGCACGAGAAAAAACAACACAACCAATTGACTGGGGCACACCTCTGCTGGCACACACTGGGCAGTCATTAAAGGCGAAGGTGTGGGAGCCTGTTTAATGACACGGAAAGCTATTTGCAATAGTTATGTGAAAAGATCAGGCTACCAAACAGCACTGAACAGTCCTATTAAAAACCACACCAGATATGTATACGCGTAGACAGCAAGCCTAGAAATATACAGGCCAGCGTGTGTTTACCTCTGGCTGATGGGTGCTTTTATTGCCTGTTTGCCTGCCTGTATTTTCACATTTTCCAAAAGGAATCAGAGTTACAGTTTGAAAGAGGCACGACAGAGGTTATGAATAACGAAACCGTCCCCCACCAGCCACAGCCACAGCACATGGATTCTGAGAATGTTAGCTTAGCTTTGCAGGGGCCCGGAATGCTCTCAGATGTTCCATTGGTCTGCCCAGGCATAAGCAGCGATTTCAGAAAGGATGTACGGCAGTGCCCACGAGAAGGCGGGCCTACAGGAGAGGGCAGGGTGGGTGGGAGGTACTCAGTGAGAAGCAGGGAGACAGTAGCCGTCTTGGGACTCCTGGACCTGACCTTGTATGTGTCCGTGTCCGCAGTGGGAGAAGTGGCCCAGCAGGGAAACACCACCCAGGCCCATGCAGGACTGCAGGTGCCCCAGCTGCGCCCGAGCCCTGTCCTCCTAGGGGAGATTTTGTTAGATTTCCTGCTACCCTGATGGACAGGCAAGCCAGGGCGGCCTGGAGCCACTGTAGGACAGTCACGGTCAGAAGCCAAGGGTAGATTCCCATCTGAGGACGTCAGAACAATTCCTCCTCCTCGTCTTTGATAATGACCGAGATGACAGGCTGTTTCAGGGGCACGAGGTTGACAGTACTCAGAAGAAGTAGCTTGAGCCAAAGGCAGGAGTTAATAGGGATGAGCCCATCAAGGGCTGTTGAATTAATGTCATTTTAACTTATTTCTGAAGGGGGAAGTAGGACTCTAGCTCACACCCCACACACTGCTCCCATCCACCGTCCAGCATCTTCCTGAAGCACCGGCTTCCCTGTCACCTACCAGGTGCAGAAGGTCCATGTGAATGCCCTGGCCTGGGCTTTCCTACTGTCCCCCTCTTCCCCATCCCTTCCCCACCACCTGCCAGGCCTCTCTGCATCCCATGAGACAGCCTGCTGAGGGTGCTCCTTCATCTGTCTTCCCTTCGTCCATCACTCTATTCACACAAAGCCCTCAAAAGTGGTATTCCTCAGGCGCTGGTCCTGAGCTGGGAGCTCACTGCTTCCCTACTACTTGATCTTGTTATTTACTTATTTTTAATGTTATCTTTAGTTCTTGCAACAAATCTGCATTGTAGGTAGAATCTACAGGTGGGGAAATTGAGAAAGACCAGGGACTTACATGAAGTCAAATAGCCAGGACATGGCATAGTAGAGGTCTCGATGGCTTTGTCTGCCACCCACTGACACTTCTCACTGATATTATTGGTGAAGCATCTTCTATGAGCCAGTCACTGTGCTAGGCATTTTCCATGTCACCTCCAAACGTCCATTCATTCATTCGAGAATATCATCTGTGCTTCATTCAACAATAGCCTTTCAAGGCAGGGAGAAGTGTTTCTACTCTGAGTCCTCCACCGATTTCTGGACAGACTCGCTGACAGGACAGCGAAGACGCTGGACCTGGTGCTGTGGGGCAGAGGCTCTGGGAAATCTCTTTTAGATTTACAGAAGAGTAAATAATTCAATCACTTCTTGCCAGTCCTGCTGGCAACCCTGCCCGACAGATTTCATTCTCCCCCGTTTTCAGGGAGGATTCAGTTTTTGCGGTTCGATCAGTGACCTCAAGGGTAGGGAGGTGACGGTGACCCTCCAGCCAGCAATCTTCTTGGGGTGGAACCCAGCTACCACTGGACAACAGCCTGGTCCAACAACCACCAAGAGATCCACTGAGAGAGCAGTTTACAACAGTGACACAGGACTATTGAAAATAAGGCTAAATCCAGGATTCAAAGAAGTCGCTTCATTTGTGTGGGGGAAGTGGACAGCGTCCAAAGCGCTTTGTGAGGTCTCACAGGCATCTCTCCCGAGCAGCAGCTCCACCCACTTGGCTCCACCCAGTTGCTGGAGTCCTAGGACCAGCGGACTGCCCTGCTCTATCCTCACGTGATTGCTGCCGGAACCCCACCCACTCGTAGACCACGTGCCCAGGGAGAGTGATGGGTGTTAGGAACCAGTCTTGTTCAATCATCACGGCTGCTACTCCCCCCCTCCGAGTTCACCTGAGGGCAGGCGGGCTGGAGACACTGTCCTGTGGCAGGGCGGCTGGAGCCCCAAGGCTGGGTCGTGGATGCGGGCAGAGCATCTGTCTGGATGCTGGGCAGGTGCCAGCCTGTGGGGGCAGGGGACACGGGGGAGAGACTTGGGAGGAAGACACAGCCTGTTTTCTAATGTAGCCGTGGCAAGAAGGCTCCCTCCTGCGCAGTCACCAGCTGGCGCCTCATCAAGGATGGAAGCCACCGCCCTGACTTTGATGGAGCAGCAGTTCTGCCTTATTTCCCTGGACCTTCTGCAGAGCCTCTCCTCTGGGGGCCTGTCACCCACTCCTTTCTTTCTGTATTTTCTTCTCTCTCCCTTTAACCATTCCCCCCTCTACCGGAAGCTAAGCTCTGAGATGATCAAGCATTAATATTTACAACTGAAATGGCTGCTGTGAGCGGACTAACCCTTACGTGAAGAGGGGAGGTTGTCCTGGGGCAGTGGCTGCCATTTAATTTTTTTTTTCCTGAAGTGTCAGATGGTTGTGGCTAGTGATATTTTGGGCAAATTCTCCCCAGATTGTAAATGGAACCCTGCATGTTGGTGAACTGAGAAATGATTTAGGGAATAAACGTTGAGAAGTCAGGTCCACCGTTTGCCCTACTTGCCCATGAAGTAGCACCTGATTTTCTGGAAGCTTCTAGAAGCAGAAATGGGCGACCTTTTCTTCCTCTGGTCCCAATACAGTGGATCAAGAGGAAAACTGGAAACATCAGGGCCAGAGGGGAGAAGAGTAAGGAAAAGTGATAGGGGTGGGGGTAGAGTGGGGGGAGGCTTTGACTTGGACCAGAGAAAAGTTTGATGTGTTTGTATTTATGTATTTTTAAGGGAGCTATAATTTGCATACAGATACATGCATAGGTCTTAAGAGTACAGCTGCGTGAATTTCTACAAAGCAGTGCACCTCTGTAACCAACATCCCAATCAAGAGGTGCCGTATTTCCATCTCTCCAGGAAGTTCCTTGTGTTTGCTACCAGTCAGTCATCCCCCCACAGGCTACCTGACAGCAGTTCTCAACATGTGGGTCACGACCCCTTTGGCGGTTGAACGACCCTTTCACAGGGGTCACCTAAGACCATCCTGCATATCAGATATTTACATTACAATTCATAACAGTAGCAACATTACAGTTATGAAGTAGCAACGAAAATAATTTTATGGTCGGGTCACAACATGAGGAACTGTATTGAAAGGGCCAGAAGGTTGAGAACTACTGGGCTACCATGTTCTGATTTCTCTCACAGTGGTTTAGTTTAGTTTTGTCTTTTTTAGAACTTTCTACTCTTTTTACCTGGCCTCTTTTGCTTAACATAATGTCTGACATCCACCCATCCATATAGTTGCATACAAGAGTAAGCCATTATTTTTTATTTCTGGGTATATTTAATTGTATGGATATACCACAATTTTAACATTCACTCTCCTATTGATATTGGTGGACATTTGGGTATTTCCATTTTTTTTTTTGGCTATAATGAATAAAGCTACTATGGGAAAACATTTTTGAATAAGTCTATGGACATATGTTTCTCTTGGGTAAATCTCTAGAAGTGAAATTGCTGGTAGGTGTATATTAAACTTTAAAAGAATCTGCCAAACAGGCTTCCAAAGTGTTGGCATCATTGTGTATTGCTGGCAACAAGGTGGGAGGGCTCCAGCTGCTCCACATCTGGGCCAGCATTGGCCGTTGTCATCCTTTCTGACTTTGGTCATGCTAACAGGTGTGAAATAGTGAATATTTCTTTGTGGTTTTAATTTGCATTTCTCTCATGACTAATGCTGTGGAGCACCTTCTCATTTGCTTATTGGCCATTTGTCTGTTTCCTGGCCTGTCTGATCAGGCTTTTGCCCGGAGGGTGAAGGTTGGATTTGGCCTGGAATACTTCTTTTAATTCCTGACCTGAGTGGTGGGAGTTCAAATGGGACTTGGCAAGTGAACAGAAAGCTGAGCAATCTGCCTGAGATGCTAAGAAGGGGCAGAGAAGGGGCAAAGCCAGTGATAGGCAATGTTTGGAAGGTGGTGACTGGGGCTGAGCAGAGCTACTTCCTGACTATACACAGCTTTCAGAAAACGTTAGGTTCACAAAGGAGAGGCCATCTTTCAGCACTGATCTCTCCAACGACACTGGGCTTTTGAGCCTGGCTCTGACTATTTTCATGGTGTGCCGCCTTACTGGCAAAATAGGGGCCCTCCATGAGCCTCAGTTTTCTAGTCTGTAGACTGGGCATAACCGCACCTTACTGGCCTGCTGGGAGGAGCGTAAGCAAGTAAGACCCTTGCAGGTGCTCAGGAATGTGTGAAGCACAAATATCAAAGCGTCTAATGGACAGCCCCTCTCTGCACCTCGTGCTTTAGTATTCCACATGATGCCTCAGGCTCCCACTGAACCAGGCCACATTTTCACCCCTCTACTTGAATAATAATTCAATCACCCCCCTGGGACGCGGAAGAGTGAACTGCTTTTTCTTTCTGTTTCTCTCTATTTTATTTTTTACTTATTTACTTATTTATCTTTGTGAACTGCTTTTTGGGTTATTTATCAAGTCCCGTGAGCCTGGCGCCTCAGGCAGGTAAACTTCCTGCTATCAGGGAGATGCTGGGGTTTTGGCTGCGGTGGGGACTCTGAGTAGTTCCTTCCCCTGGACCTGTTCCTTCCTTGACTTTCTTGTGAAGGAAAAGCAGTACTTCCTTCCTCTCTGCCCAGATCTCAGCCTGCCAGGGCTGAACTGAAAAAGAATTGCCCCATGACTTTCTTCAATGATCCCCCCATTCCTCCCAGGATAGCTGCTTTCACAGGCCCAACAGCGGCTTATGAATGGTTTTTCATTCAGTTGAATTGACACAGCTGGGGCAAAAAAAGTATGCTTCATACTCGTCTGTTCGTGGAGGAAGCTAGCCTACCTCACTTCGGCTTAAATCAAGGCAGCGTTAGGCAAGAATAAGAATCGGCGCTCTGCTAATTCTTTCCTCATTTTAATCATCTCAGAATGTGAACTAGGGTCAAGGAGAGGAACCAGGTAATAAATAGGGCGAGGCCGGCATGCCGGCTACTAAGGTGAGGAGTAACTTTACTGGAACTTTTTTCTTTCTGGGAAAATCTCTTCAAAAGGCTCCTAGATTAAAGCTCCAATCTCCCTTTTTGTGTGTTGAATTCTGAATTCAGAAGCTTGCTGGTTGGAAGGAAGCACAGACAATTTTTTTTTAAGTCCCAGGAACTCAGAGACTCAAAGGTTTGAAAGTCCTGCACCCACGGTGAATTGCCGGCTGAAAGGGGCCGGAGCAGAGCCGGGCCCCGAGGTGTGGAGACCATTGTCATCAAGAGTAAGAGAATGAAATGGCTCTGTATGTAGGTCAGTGACCCCCTCTCTACTGAAAGGTAAAAAAAAAATTAAGGATGACCTACAATTTACCATGTATAAAAAGATCCTAGAGAAAGTAGCTCTTTCTTGTCAAGGTGATAATGTTTATACTACGTGAAGCCAGACCTCCCCGGACTCTGACTTTGGGGGGACTGTTGAAGCTGAAAAGCGCTGGTCAAAACCTCAAGCCCTTTCTGACATCTATTAACTTTTTATTCTTCAAAGTAGTTGGCTGTATCGTTGGAGGCGTGGCCCATGGAATCGGGCAGCATTTTCATTCTAATCAGTGAGATGGAAGGATTCGGCTGTGCATAGTTCTGCCTGAACTTCTGGTGTGTTCGTCACTTACCTTAAACTTTCCCCCAATAACCAGGATTTAAATGAGCCAAGGCTGTCAAAGTAAATGGATAGATTCACAGAGAGGGACCACAGGCACAGAAGAGAAAATGAGAAGAAAAAGAAGAAAGAGGGGGAGGAGGAGGAAGACAAAAGAAAAGCGATTTCCCAGAGCCCCGTTTCAATACAAAGACACTTCAAAAGTCCTTATTAAACAATGTCCCGGACCTGTGTGATTTTTGAAAATCCAGCGGAAGCTAGGAAATTAGCCTCTTGCATAGTATATGAGCCGAGTAGCTGTCATGGTCTATGTAAACCTCAGCCCTTACGATGCCCAAATGTATTGACCTGCATTAGGGACATTGTCAGGATTCACGCTACGTATGCTTTGAGTCTGTGTTGCATTTTCATTTCTTAATAAAAAGCCATATTTTCCCAATACGATCTAAGTGGGAGGTTGGCGCTCCAGGCGTGAAGCCAACTTGATTTTTAAAACTCTCTTTATTTTTAAATTATTTTAGATTTACAGAAGAGTTGCAAAGCTAATACGAACAGTTCCCAAATACCCTTCACCCAGCTTCCCCTAAAGTGAACCTCTTATAATATGGTACATTTGTCAAAATTAAGAACTTACCATTGGGACAGTTCCATGAACTGAACTGACGTCAAGATTCCTTACAGCGCCAGTATTCAATACCACGTGGTACTGAGTCACAACAGTCAAATACGTCGGTGAAACAGAACAGAACGAGGGAGGAATGGTGCTGCCGTGGAGCCCTGGTGAGCTGGCATGTATCCACACGGGCCATGCAAACAGAGGCTTGAACCACTGCTGATCTGTGTCCTGGCAGAAAACCCATGATCCTCCTGGGTGGGAGGCTGGCAAGGAGCTGCTCAGGGGCCGAAGGCCACTCGCCTCCCTGTGTCTCCTGGGAGGCGTTCGGGAGACAGTTTCTCATCGCCTCCTGGGTTCTCATGAGGTTTGAGACTTCCTGCGTTGCCCCGCTCAGAATACAGCTGCAGACTATAAAACCGCTCAGCTGAAGTCTAGATTTGGCTGCTTAGCAACGGGGTCACTACGACTCATATTGTCACCAACTGGTCCCTTTTGTTGAGGTGTGGTCCTTTGTGGTGTGTGGGGCAGGGACCGTGAGGAATTGGCACCTTTGGCCATTCTCCTCTTCACTGTTTATGGAGGAGATAAATGGTCTGAATCAAACTCGGGACTTTATCTGTTGAATCGGTCAGGCCTTGCCCTGTCTTGTGTGTACTTGACAAGAGTCTAGAAATAAACCCGCACATATGTAGTCAGTTGATTTCCAACAAAGGTGCAAAGTCAATTTAGTGGAGAAAGGAAAGGCTTTTTGACAAATGGTGCTGGAACAATTGGATATCCACATGCAGAAAAACAAAAAACAAACCAAACTTCAAGCCATCAATCTATACCTCACACCATATTCAGAAATTAACTCAAATTGGCTCATAGACTTAAATATAAAATTATTAAATTTACTGAGGAAAACATAGAAGGAAATCTTTGTGGCCATGCATTAGGCAAAGGTTTTTCTAGATAAGATAGCCCTACACAAATCCTAAAAGAAAAAAATTGATAAGCTGGATCCCACCAACATTAAAAACTTCTGTTCTTTAAAAGACACCTTTAAGAGAAGAAAATAGAATCCAGAGATGGACAGGCCATATTTATAAATTGCATGCCTGACAGGGGACTTGCATCCAGGGAATGTGAAGAAATCTCAACATTTAAGAATAAAACAAACAACCCACTTTTTAAAATGGGTACAAGAGCCCTGGCCAGTGTTCTCAGTGGTTAGAACACCAGCCCGAGCATGGAAGGCTCACGGGTTTGACTCCTGGTCAAGGGCACATACCTGGGTTGCAGGTTTGATCCCAACCCCAGTGGGGGCACCTGCAGGAGGCAATCAATTGATATGTCTCTCTCACATCAGTGCTTCTCTCTCTCTCTCTCTCTCCCCCTCCCACCCCCCCTTCCCTCCCTTTCACTCTCTCTAAAAATCAATGGAAAAAATATCCTTGGGTAAGAGTAAAAACAAATAAATAAATAAATAAAACAGACGGGCACAATATTTGAAAAGGCACGTGGTCACCAAAGAAGACATGTGGGTGGCGAATAAGCACATGCAGAGGTGCTGAGCATGAGTTGTCATTAGGGGAATGCCGGTCACAACCACACACCGATGGAGAGCGACCCTACCAGGTACTGCGAGGGTGTGAAGCAACTCGACCGCATACATCGCTGGTGGGCCTGCACAATGGCCCGGCCACTTTGGAAACCAGTTTGGCAGGTTTATTAAAAGGTTGTCTTTCAATCACGTCATAGGACCCCGGCGTTCTAAGCCTAGGTACTTCCCCAGGAAAAATGAAAGCATATACCCGTACAAAGCCTGGCACGCAGATGGTCATAGCAGCTTTATTCGTAACAGCCTGAAGCTGGAAACAATTCCGTGCCTTTCAACACACGAATGGAGAAACACACCATGGAATACCACTCAGCAACGACGACGAGTGAGTTATGGACACACACAACAATGTGATGAATCTCAAAGTAACTATGATGAGTGAACGAAGCCAGACAGAAAAAGAGTACATTCCACTTTATATAGAATTCCAGCAAATTCAGACTGAACTACCGTGACAAAAAGCAGATCCGGGGGATAATGGAGGAGGGGCGTGGGGACATAATAATGGGGCCGGGGAACCTTTTGACCGGGATGGGTGTGGTCAGTCTTGATAATAGGGATGGTTTCATGAACACACAGACGTCTGTCTAAATTTATCAGATTGTACACTTCAAACACAGGCAGCTTATTGTATGCAGTTACACCTCCGTGAAGCAGGCCCTGAAAAGTACATTGGAAGAACGCAGCTTCCTTCAGCCACGCTCCAGGCCCCTGGTGGCCTGCTGCCTTGCTGAGTCCCCGCTCTGAACTCAGGTGACATGAGCAGGTGGGGCCCCGCCTTGGTGACCCAGAGCCCAGTGGTAGTGCCTGCTGCACTTCATATGGTGATTTTACTTAATCCTCACCACAGAGACAGAGGCCAAGAAATGACAACCCCCAGGGCAGGGGCTGGAACATTGTGACTAAAAGAAATGTCAAGATGACGCACTGCAAGCCGAGAAACCGAACATGAATCCTGTGCAATGACATGGTGGCTCACAGCTTCTCCCGGGCCTACCGGACCCCGTGGGCACAGACTCTGCAAGGACAAACGCGGGGTTGGACGCGGCAGCTGTAGAACCTCCCGAACCCCAACACCTGGGCGGGCGGTGGGCTGGGACCGCCGCTCCCCGAAAAATGCCAGGCCCAGCTCGGCTTCCTAGAGGAACTGCGGAGCCCCGCCCGAGGAGCTAGCCATTTATGTCACACTGTGACAATTATTCTGCATAAAATTATCATTAAAAACTCTAATTTTTCAGCTCCCAACCCCGCCAGTGGCCTTTTAGCATTCTTCAGCACTGCGTCTGAGGGCCGTGATCACCCCGCTCATTACTCGGTGTGGCGCCTCCCCCCTCGCGCTCGCAATCAAGGCTAATTACACCCGCGCGCGCGGGGGCAGGGCCGAGCGGGGTCCAGGGGCCGGGAGTGGGGGCGGGGTCGGAGTCCCGAGTCCGGGAGTCCGGGTCCGGGGTGGGGCCTGGGGTGGAGCGGGCGGTGTGGCCGCTGTGGGTTCTGATGGTCAGCGAGGGCCCGCGCCGGCCAAGGCTGGGTTCGGGGCTTGGGTGAGGTCAGGGCGCGGGAGGTGTCCGGGGTCCCAGTCCAGGCCCAGGCGGCACCAAGGTCGGTGGGGCGGGGCGGGGCCTCTGGGTCCTGGGGGCGGGGCGTGGATGGAGGGGCGTGGCCGGCGACAGGAGCAGTAGCCCAGGCGGGTCGGTGGGTGGTGGGTGGTGGGTGGTGGGTGGTGGGTGCCCGCGTCACTTGTCACTTACCCCAGCGAGGCGGCCGAGCGGCAGAGGTGCAGGGGAGCCAGGCCTTCGGCGCTGAGCAGGTCGGGGTCGGCGCGGTGCTGCAGCAGCAGCTGGGCGCAGGCCGTGTGGCCCCCCAGGCAGGCCTCGTGCAGGGGCCCACGGCCTCCGGGGCTGGCATTGGGGTCGGCGCCGCGACCCAGCAGGTGGCTCACGCAGGCCGCATGGCCTCGGGCTGCGGCGATGCACAGGGGCGTGGTGAGCTCACGCGTGTACTCAAGGGTCCAGAGACCTGGAGGAGGGGGGAGGGGGAGGTAAGGTGAGTGGGGTGGAGGCGGTGCCCATTAGGCTGAAATGGGGTGAAACCATCTCTTGAAATGAGGTACCAGGAGGCCGTGGGGGGGGATATACAAAGTCGCAGAGGGCTGGGACAGAGAAAACCATGAGATCCAGGCAGGCACACAGATGAGGGAGAGGGGGTGGGGGTGTCTAGGGAGACTGAGACCAGAGAGGGTCAGAGAGATACCAAGGGAAAGCAGACGTGTAGGAAGAGGGGCGGCGGAGAGTACACACACACACACACACACACACACACGGAAATAGAGCAGGGGAACAATGGGGGTGACGGTGCCATTGGAGGAGTGAAAAGATGACCAAACAGGGTGGGCAGCGGGACAATTAAAAAAAAATATTTTTTATTGATTTCAGAAAGGAAGGGAGAGGGAGCTAGAAACATCAATGATGAGAGAAAATCCTCCATCGGCTGCCTCCTGCACGTCCCCTACTGGGGATCGAGCGGGCAGCCTGGGCATGTGACCCGACCTCCTGGTTCATAGGTTGACATTCAACCACTGAGCCACGCGGGCCAGTCATTGTGGGACAATTTAAGTGAGGAATTCACATTTTCCAGGTTCTGAATGAGGGGTAGCTTAAAGGAGGCAAGTGAGCTGTGGATTTTTCTGGAATCCAGCTCTCTCTCATCCAGCCCCTAATGTATCCTGTATCATTAAGAGGAGAAGGCAGCAGACAAAACAAACTGACCCACAGCACCCACGTTGCTCAAGAAAAGGACTCGGAAAGTTTAGGCCCCTTGGAAGTGGTGAGTTTCAGAAGCGCACTTTGATGTGGTCGGCCACATTCGGCACAATTCTGGTTTGTTTCTTTGCGCTTTTTAGGGTTTTGTGTGTGCGTGTGTGCGTGTGTATAGATTGCTTTCTCTTGCAGGATGAATGGAGCGGTGCCATACATTTTACTTCTCTGAAAACTTTGGGCTTTCAAAAGGCCCGTGGAAGGTTGTTAGCGGCCAGGAGTGCTCGTGGAAATGGAGGAAGCAGTCCCTGGCGAATACACTTCAAGGGACAGGATTTCACATGGCAGGCATGCCTTCTGATAACGATGGAAGAATCGATACCGTGTCTGTAATGAGCTGCGGAGGAGACCCTTTCACGGGCCACCTCCTTCCTGGGACCCATGCTGCGCAGTTTTGAAAGGCCACTCATAATTACCTTCCTGCAGAGTTCTGGCCCTGCATCCCCTGGCCCAGCCTGGAGGTTGTTGCACGCTCCGTGGGATGGTGTGGGGGCCTGTGTCCTGGTGGCGGATGATGGTGGCCTGAGGCCCAGGGGACGTGGCTGGCACGGGTCTGGACTGCTTTCCCAGCGAAGACTGTGTCTGATTGGGAGCCAGGAGGATGGGTACAGTCCTCGATGACAATGACCTACATTCCTGCAGGGCCAGCCCCCGGTTCTGGACTCCACTCATTTCTCTGCAGCAGGAAACGTACTTACTGAGGGGCCAGGAAGTGGGTGCTCCATTCTCCAGGGCCTGCGGAGTTCTCAGCCCACCTCCCCCTCCCCCCAGCAGCTCCATTCACCTGCCCCAATGCCCAGGTCTTCCCGTGGAATGACGGGAAGGGGCCGTGGTAGGCATTTAGCTCAGCCCTAGATTAGGGCCAGGTCCCTTGTCCAGGCCCTAGGAAACAGTGCTGAGCATCTAGCCTTTAAGAGAACAGGGTTCTGAGATGGTTCTTGGGATCAGAAAGCCTGAATCAGCTTCCTATGACTCCCACCCGGGTCCCGGTTCTGCCAGCAGGAGGAACCCGGATGCAAGCTTCTCCCCTTGGGCACGTCCTTCTAAACGTCAGTGCCGTCATGCCAGGGCTCTCCTTGGACTCGAGCTGGGATGCTGTACCCAGGGGCATCCACTGAGACCCTGCTTGGTGCACCCCCATCCCCCTGGCCCTGGCCACCAGGAAGTCCTCACACGAGAGAGGGCAGAGGTGTGGGGCTGCTGGTCCAGCTGTGAGGGAAGACAGGCAGCTGGGCTGGAAGCAAGACTCCAGCGGCCCTGAGCACTGCCCACCCGCTTCTAGCCTGCACCAAGGCTGTGGCAATACCACCCTCTGGGCTGCCCTTTCCCCGCTGACAGGTCAGGCCCCTTCTCTGTCCGCACTCCCTATTTCCTGTCAGACTGGAGTGCCATAGGAAAACACAGATCTGAGGGCTGGGAGACTAAGGAGGGAAAAGGAAGGAGGGGCAGATTCAGGCCATGGGTAGCATTGATGTCTAGTTGAAATTGCAACATTTGAGCATGCAAGTGTTCAGGGCGGGAGGTATGTGACAAAAAATAAACATCCATCAAGCATTCAAACAGCTGGCATTTTTGATTGAATTGCCACCCAGCCCTTGGCGGAAATGTGCACCCCATCTGGACCAGGTGAAGGAAGGAGGCCCAGGCTGCTCCAGGGCTCCCTCAGCTGGGAGGTGGTGCAGCCGGGCAGGAAGGCATCCGCCTCCCACAGCCCCTGCCCCCTACTGGCTGCTCTGAGCAGCTGCAACAGTACAGTGGTTGCTACCGGCCCACTCCCCCCACCCACTGTGAGGTATAAACAGAAGTGAAGACAGCATTAGTGTTGAGGGAACAGCAGGGAACTTTATGGGAACAAGGGCCCACTATGTGCCTAACACCCTGCTGGGTGCTGTGGGACACGCAGTGGGGGTAGAGAGCATGCAGACCATGTTTGCAAGGAATGCACAGTTCACCGCATGTAAGAGGCAGGTGGGTACAGAAAACGATGAGCAGAAACACTGGGGGCCACTTCCCTAGTCACTGTCCCCTGCGGTGAAGGCTGCTCTCCCATCACTTACACATCCTGCCCTTGCTCTGCTCATTTCGGTAGCAATGCTAATTCTTCGCTATTTCATTTCTCTAAGCATCACCATTTTCCCATGGTCTTTCCCTCAGACTGCAATTAGATCCGTTTCTGAAGGACTTGTCCATACACAGCTATACCTGGTCCAACGTGAGCTTGTACTACACCTCAAACTGGACAAGTCTTGTGTACCTGATACTCTTTGTCACGGGTTATTTTGAGAAGGGCTGGGACACTGGGGTGAGTCCAGGGATAGGAGTCATTCCACCTTCGTTCTATGCTAAATTTAGCTTTCCAAGCACAGTATTTGTCAACAGCACCCTACACGTCCAAGCTGGATTTCAGTGGGTAGGGAGTAGTAGTCCCAAAACACGTGGTTCTTTGTGAAAGCTTTTAGACTAGCTCATGGTAGACGGTGCTGGTCTCACAAGTAGGACGTGTGGATTACTTTGGGAGCAAGGCAGAGGTGTCCTTTTTTAAAACTTCAGAACAAGCATAGCTATATGTGTGACTATACATTAAAACACAAAACATAAAAAATAAAACAAACTAAAAACCACACAACAACAAAACACCCTCCACAAATACCTGAAAACCAATCCATTCATCCATCTATTTGTTCAGAAAACCAATCCATCCATTCACCCATTTGTTCAATAAGCATGTATGGACTATAATGTTCTAAGTTGTATTGTTAGGATTCTGAGACAAAAACAACAACAACACAACCCAAAACAATAATTCTGCCTTCAAGGATCACACAGGAAGAAACAGTGACCAGAGGACCCCAAACACAGGAGTTCTTCAGTCTTCCTTTCCACGAGCCGGGTGAGGTTCTTTAGTTGTGGGTGGGTAACACTGTCCCCTGACCCAGTGCTGTTGGCTGCGCTCCTTGCCTGCTGCACACCAGGCCTGCCCATCCTACTTTGCTGGGATCAAGCCATTTTAATCTCACTTTTCTCATCCTCATCCTTCTATGCTTACTCAAAGCCAGTGCCTAGCCTTCCAGATACAACTTAAATGCCATCTTCTCTGCCTACTTCAGTCCAAATAAACTCAAATTCTTCCAAGAACAAATCTGTGTATGAAGTTGCTGAGCAAGTGTTGAAATCTTTGGTAAAACAGAAGAAGGAGCAGAAGACCAGAGTTTTATGTTTCAAATGGAAAGAGAACTTGGATTCTCCAAGTTTAAATTGACACCAGTCCTGGGCAAGGTCCCTAAATGGAGTAGGAAAGAGATGGGTTGGAGGTATTTAGAAATGGGAGTGGGGCACTTGGCACCATGGGGGCCACTAGGAACAAGTCAGGGTGGACACAAAGAGTTTTCTTTTGTGATGAGGTCACTTCCTAGATATGCAGAGGGATGTAGGCATACTCATGCACATTTCAATCTGCAATGGAAGTTTTCATGAAAACCTTTTAGAGAAGATGGAAAAAATATGGGTCTTTCTTTAGGAAACTCTTGCTTAAAAACTCACACTGGAGAAACAATACCCATGGCACCTGTGGAGTGCTGGTTCCCACCTTGGCTGTCAAGTGGAATCACCTGCATCCTAACCTGAGCGAGTCCAGTGTGATGGGTTGGTGTGATGGGGTTGGTGTGATGGGGTTGGTGTGACAGGTTGGTGTGATGGGGTTGGTGTGACGGGGTTGGTGTGACGGGTTGCTGTGATGGGGTTGGTGTGATGGGTTGGTGTGATGGGGTTGGTGTGACAGGTTGGTGTGATGGGGTTGGTGTGACGGGTTGGTGTGATGGGGTTGGTGTGATGGGGTTGGTGTGATGGGGTTGGTGTGACGGGGTTGGTGTGACAGGTTGCTGTGATGGGGTTGGTGTGATGGGTTGGTGTGATGGGGTTGGTGTGATGGGGTTGCTGTGATGGGGTTGGTGTGATGGGTTGGTGTGATGGGGTTGGTGTGACAGGTTGGTGTGATGGGGTTGGTGTGATGGGGTTGGTGTGACGGGTTGGTGTGATGGGTTGGTGCGATAGATTGGAGGGAACAGCCTGAGCAGCAGGACTGGTGAAAATTCCCCAGGTGCTTCTGGCACACAGCACAGCTGAGGACCGAGGCGCACAGGGAAGGGTGGAGTCTGATTTCAGCCTGAGCCTGCACAGCATGCTTGTCGATGATCTGAGTGAATACATGGAAGGGTGGGCCTCCCACTGGTGGGTGATGTGGAGCATGACACAGTCAGGATCCCTAAAGTGCTCAACAGGCCAGAGCAATGGGCTGTTTGCATCAAAGCCCCAAACCAACACTCAAACCCCAGGCCCTTGGGATCCTGTTGTCCTTGTGAATCAAGTGGCTGAAGCTGCCACTCGCTGCTGGCACTTGAGGATTCTTTTCCTTGTTTTTAAGCTCAAAGGTGAGTTGTGCTATGGTTGTGTTGATGTTCAGACCAAAATTTAGGTGGCATCAGTGCAGCAAATTATTTGACTTTTTAAAAAAACATGAAAGCATGCCTGCACAGTTGCTGGTGTCGCATTAAGTTCCCTCACTCAGCGGGACCCCGGCTTTGCAAAGCCTAGAGCCCTGCCTGGAATCCCGAGAGCCCCGGGCTTGCTTCCTCACGTGTCCCCGGACCCGCATCTGCTCGCCCCCACGCCAGGGCACACAATTAGCTTGTTTAATTTTTTGGTTGGTTTGTTTGCTTTCAAGCTGGCCCACTGACAGCATCACTGAGTGAGTCTGGCAACTCCACTGAAGATGTGAAGGTCTACCATGGTGTGCACAGCGTATCACCTCCTCCATCTCTGCTTTCTCTTTGGTGCAACCATGGAAACCTCCCCCATCGCCCTGTCAGGGTGGCTCGTGCATCCTCAGGCCTGGCCATGTTGCTGCTACTCCTGGGAGCTGGTCACGGAAATGTTTCCGAACAAATACAGCGCCCTTCTTGAAAGATGGAGATTCTGGTGAATATGATTTTCTCTAAATCAGTACGTTTAATACTTTTAGTTCTTTAGATAAACTCTCAAATGGTGCCGATTGGATGGAGGATGAAAGAACCTCATTTGTGTAGCTGGGCCACACTGGAGTTCAAAAGAAATGGAACTGCTGTGCCTTTCGTTGCAGAGGGTGGAGTGAACGGAGAAGACAAAAATCCCAGCAGGAGAGGACAGCCAGCTTTCCTCTGGCAGCCCAGGGAACAAACTAAACCTCTCACAACTAGCCAGGTCGTCCAGGGGGTTGGAATATAATTTCATAAAGAATATTTTTGGGATGTAAATAATAAGCATAATATTTTGTCTGTAAGAGACATAAAAACTGGTTCTCCAAATGGAGGCTTGTCATGTAGGTAGCTAGGGAGAGGGAGTTTTTGCTTCTGGATCTAATGAGAGGAAGAGAGTAAAATCCACCTTGAGACGATATGAGATGTACAAATGGTCGTGTTCCAGTGGCAATGATTGTCTTCACGCACTACCCAGGTCTTGGCATCCTGCCAGGGAATTGGCGGGCGGTTTTCTTTTCCTCAGGAGTGTTTGAGATGCGCTCTGCCCATGTCTGTGGAATAACCCAGCTGAGCCCGAAATATGGGGCGGGCTCAGGCTGTTTCTCCATGAAGAAAACTTTCCACGGGTTCACACCCTGACATCCAGGCTGCAGGCCGCTCACATTTCCTGGGGAATGTGTTCTTGGGGACTGGAGAGTGTACGGGCTCTTTCCTGGGCCACCGGGCAAATGGGTGCTTCCTTCTGGGGCCAGGTGTCCAATAGACAGACAAGCCAGGGCAGGAGGCTGGCCCTGTGGACACTGGGAGATTCTGTGCATCTTCTCCAATAGGCCGATGTTCCTTGTTGCGCTGGCCATCGTTGTGCTTCCTACACAAACTGTTTCTATAGAAGGCCAGGTGCTCACGCCCGGCGGACCAGCACTAGCGCCCGGCACAGTGGCCCCAGCTCTAACAGGACATGTACTTGCACACCTTCTTCGATTCTCAGTCTCCCTATTTAATTTCTAAAGGCCATTCCTCCTTCATTCCTGCTCCCTCCAGCTTTTCGTTCTTTTTTTTTTCTTTTTTATTGATTTCAGAGAGGAAGGGAGAGGGAGAGAGAGATAGATACATCAATAATGAGAGGGAATCATTGATCGGCTGCCTCCTGCACGCCCCACCCTGGGGATTGAGCCCCAGCCCAGGCATATGCCCTAACTGGGAATCGAACCGTGACCTCCTGGTTCATAGGTGGATGCTCAAACACTGAGCCATGCCGGCTGGGCTCCCTCCAGCTTTTTTAATTAAGAAAAAAAAAATAGTAAGCTGGACAGGCAAGGCTCTGAGTTTTCCCCATACACAGAGATTAAAAATGTTCAGGTACCTCCACCTCTTTCTGAATCACAACGTTAGCACAGCACACCTCATTGAACTCAGCATTAAAACATTTACTTCCTCAGATCAAGCGCCTCTATTAATAATGACCTAAATTGTCTGCACTGATTTCGTGTTATTAAGAAATCTCATTTCCATCGTGTGCAAGAAGACAATACAGGGAGGAAAAACACCTCTCGAACGTATTTTCATGCAAAACAACAAAGCCACGTCTCATTATGGATGCCATCCTCTCCGAAGGTCAAGTGCTGCCTTTTAAAAAAATATATATATTTTATTGATTTTTTACAGAGAGGAAGGGAGAGGGATAGAGAGTTAGAAACATTGATGAGAGAGAAACATCCATCAGCTGCCTCCTGCACACCCCCTATTGGGGATGTGCCCGCAACCAAGATACATGCCCTTGACCGGAATCGAACCTGGGACCCTTAAGTCCACAGGCCAACACTCTATCCACTGAGCCAAACCGGTTAGGGCAAGTGGTGCCTTTTCAGGGAGGCCCAGGAGGGTGCATTGGAAGCTCAGAAACAAAGGTGCCCTGTGCCCGCAGTCCCTGCGGCCCAGTGTGAGACAGCGGCTGAGCCCTGGCACACACCACGGTACACAGCCCTGGGAGGACGCTTTCCGGCGTGGGGGACGGGCGGGGAAGCACATCATTGATGCTTTCCCTGATAACGCTGCAGAGTTTCTTTGCAACTGTCATGGGGATTTAATTACATGATAAAATTGCAGCTCCTACCTCTTGAGACAAATTGCATGTTCAGACTGATTGTTTTTTATGAGTCTCACACAGGGGAGCAAAATATCACTTGAAGTTGGATTGGCCTGATGGCTATGACCTACCCCTCTTTACGTCCCTTCTAGATACGAAATGTTTCCTAATCCTGCCACGAAGGAGGGTGGGCTCCTGGTGGGGTCTCCCAGCTGCTTGGCAGCTCTGCATGGAGCCGAGTGAGGCCAGTGTCATCTGGTGGATTCCGAGACCATTCTACTTATCTTTCTGTTGACAAAATAGGAAAACCTTGAACTTGCAATAGAAAGTAGGAAATACACATTATAAAAAGTATAAGTGACCATTGAACGTATGCACTGCTTGTAATTTTACTAATTTAAAATGCAAGTTAAAATAACAAGAGATCTTTTCCTAAGAAATGGCAAAAGATTTTTTTTAAAAGCAAGTTTGGAAGAGTTTGGTGATACTGAGGCTCTCGTAGTTTGCACATGGAAGGGTAAATTTCTATACAGAGGGGGAATATTCTCTCTTGAGTTTACATGTACTGGGCATTATTCATGCATAGAAGCCTGGGTAGGTAGAGCAGAAATCCTCGCCTTTAGGGAGGGGAGACACACGGGGCAATCATTAACCAGTGTGAGGGATGGAATCACTACTCCGGAGAGGGATGGGTGTGATGATGAGGAAGCAGGTAAGGTCTGAGAGTGACAGGAAGGTCACAGTCAGCAGAGCAGCCAGGTACCCAGGCACGTGTTTGACTCCTTTCTCTCATGTCGCCTCTGCTCCCAGTGTGCTGAGCTTCTGGAATCTGTACATTTATATCTTTCATCCAATTTGGGAAATGTTTGGTAATTATTTCTCTAAACATTTTTTCTGCTCCATTTTCTTTCTCGAACTCCAGTTGAGTTTCCCAGACCTGCTCTATTGCCCACAGTCTCGTTCGTTTTATTTTCAACCATCTTACTCTCTGTTCTTCAGATTGTGTACTTCCTGTTGATCTGTTTTCAGATTCGCTGACTCTTTCTTCTGTCATCTTCAGTCTGCTGCTAAGCCCATTGTTGACGAGAACAAAACCAGCCCTAGGTTCAAGGGAGGTGGTGCCATTGCATTGCCACAGAGAGAATTAGTGAAGACAGCTAGCTGTGTCTCCTGACACCAGTCTCTCCCCCTCTATCCTTCCCATGTATGTGAAAGTTTTTTCCCCTCCAAATTAGACAATCTCATTTTATTGCTGAATGGCTCCTCATTGACTCTCCAACAAGAGTAACTACCTATGTCTAGAATTTGTGACCTCACACAATACAGTCCCTACTTACTTGCCTGGCTTTTCCTCTCTCTCCTCTGATTTGCACCCCCATTCCCAGGCATGCCCACTTCCTTGTGCAAGGTGGCATGCCCCACATCTGTTCACTCTGCTGCCTTTAGTGGGAGCCTCTTCCTTTCGATCACAGACTGTTAAAAACATGCTCATCTTTGAAGAGTCAATCCAGGAGATTTTTAGTGTCCTCCATATGTGGTTTGGCCTATTAATATTTATTATATACCTACTATGTGCTAGGATATGGTGAATAGGACACGCCTGGTCCCTGTCCAGTATTCAGTGGCTGGATTGGGCATTAGAAAATGACAGACGATGGGATTGGGAGGTAGAACCAGGCTGTAGGAAGTGTGTTTGCCATTCCCAGTTCACCTGGAGTGTTTGTCCCAAGCAGTGCCCGTGGCTGCAGGAGCCACCGCCACCCTGGTAGGGAGGCAGCCTCTGCACTGCACCCTCATTCCCTTTTGTCCTTTCACACTTCTCCACCGAGCCTGGCAGTGATGCTAACAGAATTATGTCATCAGCAAACATTACTTCTCTATTAGCTTGTTTCTCAGTTTGATTCTGAAAATATCCTGATTTAGTCTAATTGCAGTTTCACTGTGTTCCTTAGGCAGCGAGGGTTCAGATTTGAGAGAGCAGAGCCTTAACCCTGCAGGATTTTTCTTCCTGCTCATCTGCTTTGAAGCTGGACCATTAGCTCTAAGGCAGGCATCTCATCTCGTCGCAGCGATTCAGCCTGCTTCTGGGGAAAAGAGAGCCCAGGGTGTTTGGTAGGAAGAAAAGCAGCATCTTCATTCTAGGTGGCGGGAGATATTTTTCTATATGTAAAGCAAGGACTGCTACTGGAATCATTTTATTCCTAAATAATTTAACTATATTCAAAGATAATCTGATGTTATTGTAGGAGAGTGTATTTCTAATAAATTCCACTTGATCTGGGTGAATCAATTCAGGCAGCGCATAATTGAGTCTGTTAGCAAGGACTTTAGCAAGAATTTTGCAATCAGTGTTAATTAAGAAGATGGGACAATAATTTGTGCATAATTCCAGATCTTTTCCTGGCTTGTGAATCAAAGTAATAAGAGCAATGCTCTGGCTGGTGGCGGGATACTGTCATTAGGTGCTGATTTATAAGTACTTAGAAAGGTTTAATTTCATTTTGCTTGGAGCAGGGTCTCCCTGCCCCCACATTCCTTGCTCAGGGTGTGCAGGCGAGATGGCTGAGAGCTTTCCTTTCTATCTTTCCCTGTCGTTGGTGGCCTCCTGCTCCCCATTTCTGCTTTTATTCTGCAGCTGAGCACCCCACTCACGCTCATGTTTTTCTTGATACTCTTATTTGAAGTCAGGGACTCATGTTATTGATATTTTGTGTATGCGTGTGCCTGCCTGCATGCATACATGTGTGCATGGGTGCACATGTAACACACACACATGCGTGTGCGTGTGCATGTGCATGTATAACGTAAAACCAAAGGGTTGCACACAGTTTCACGGGGAACATTTCTTCATGGGTCCTCCTGCAACACGTGTCTGGGTGGGTGGGTATCAAGAGCCCTTGACTGCAAGTCAAGAACACACCTGGTTAACATGCTGCTCCTGATGGGCTATTGACCAGTAAGGGAACAGATGTGAGCCTCAATGTCCCACTTGAAAACGCAGCCATAGGATACACTACAGGCATCATGGGAACCACGAAGAGCACTGGGCTCTACCTCCACAGGGTGTAACGCAACCTCTCTGAGCCTCATTTAGCCCCTTGGGAAACGCACGTTGATGACAAGTCCTCCCTGCACCATGATTCCTTACTCTGCCTCCACTCAGGGCTCATTCCAATTCTCACACGCTCTGCTTTGGGGACTTATTCTCCCTAACGACGAGGACAGGGCTGGCCCTGGGCCAGGCTGTTGCTTATCTGGAGCATTGGAGCTCAGAAACTGGTCTCCCCAGCCTTCTAGGCAGTTCCTTTCCTGTCAAATTGGCCTCCCCTTGAAGGCGGGGCGGTCCACACAGGCCTGTTCAGATACACCACACCTGTGAAAGCAGCAGGGGTTTGCTCACTCCTCCTCAAACACACGTTATTGGACCTGGAACCCTAGCTGGTTTGATTTGTAAAGACCCTGAGAGATGGCCCACTTTTTCTTTTTCTTTTTTGTTAATCCTCACTCAAGGATATTTTTTTCCATGGAGTTTTTGTTGTTGTTGTTAATCCTCACCTAAAGATATTTTTTTGCATTGATTTTTTGAGAGAGTGGAAGGTAGGGGGCGAGACAGAGAGAAACATCCATGTGAGAAAGACACATTGATTGGTTGCCTCCTGCATGTGCCTGACCGGGCCTGGGGCTCGAGCCTGCAACTGAAGTATATGCCCTTGACTAGAATCAGACCTATGACCCTTCAGTGTGCAGGCCAATGCCCTAACCACTGAGCAACCCTCTAGGCCTCCATTGATTTTTAGAAGTAATGGAAGGAAGAAAGGGAGGGGGGCAAGAGAGAGAAAAACATTGATTGAGAGAGACATTGATTGGTTGCCTCCTGCACACCCCCCAGCCTGAGCTGGGGATGGAACCTGCAACCCAAGTATGTGCACTTGACCGGGAATTGAACCCTCAACCTTTTGATGTGCAGACAGATGCTCTAACCACTGAGCTACTGGCCAGGGCTGGCCCATTTGTTTCAATGAGAAAATTAGTTCAGAGAGATGGACTGGCAGGTTCAAGACCATACAGGAAGTGGTGGAATCAAGGCAAGAACCAGGTCACTTCACTGCTATTCTCTTGCCATTCCCATTACGACTCATGTCTCAGAGCCACTCACAGTGGGCATGCTCTTGTCATTGGTGCCACGGAATCCTCTAAGGCAGGGGCTGTGCTCATGTACCTGACATCTGACTGTTGGTCTGCCCCGGGTGAAGGTCCTCCCCACGAGTAGGCCAGGAGCAATGGCTGTGGCTCTAATGTCAGGGCTGCTTAGCGACAAGCCTCTGGGGCGAAGGTTGAATGAGAAATGGAATTCCAAAAATGACCCGGTCTTGGCGTGCATACACGTGCCTGTCACGTGTTCACACACGCTCATGCCCCACCCACCCACGCTGCTGGGTGAGATCTCTTAATAAAAATCCAATTAGCATTTTTTTAACTTGCCTCCAGATGCTCAATACCATTGCCCCAAACACAACATAATGCCCTTGGTTTTCCATTTCCATCAAGAATTCAAGTAGCATCTTGACTTGTATATACTGTATCAGCAGCAAAACCATGGAATGCTGACATCCTTAATAATCGCAATTAGTAATCAGTTGTTCCTTAAGTAGTTTGATTACACCGGTTACCAAATTGTACGGTCGATGCATTTGGGGGCAAGAAGGGTCTCGCCACCCCTCCCCCAGCCGTCCCTGCTCCCTCCCCGTGTTCTCAGTGGTTGCTGAGCTGACAGGCACAGAAGAGAGGCAAGGACAAACAATGCGACTGCCACTGATATTAAGCAGCGGAGGCTTGGCATTAGCAGAAAGGAGAACTAGATAGTGCTTTGCCGAAGACCAGGCCCAGAAGCGCCTGTGGAAAGGCAGTCTGTGCCCACTCAGCCGAATGATCACAAAGGAGCTGGCCTGCCCGTGCCAGGTGGGGCACCCAGAGTCTGAGCTCCCTCTCAGGACGAAGACTCTGTGCCCGGGGCTGGATACCACCAAGGGTTCGGCAAGGATCTTGCCCTTGCGGAGGCTGAACTTGTGTGTGAAATATTCAGTGGGTTATAAAAATTAGCCGGCAAGGCCGTGTGCTCCTGTAATGGATAGAGACGGAGAGCGTTAAGCTCTGGTGAAGGAGGAGGTGAGTCTGCCGGCCCAGTCAGCAGGAGTGGATCCAGGGGAGGTGGCCCTGTGTGCGGGTCTGGAAGGTCAGGGTATGCTCTGGCCTAGGTGAGCAGAGGGCACATCTGACCAGCTGGAAAACAGCACAATACAACTAAAAGTAAACCTCAGGTCAGGGAAAATATTTTCAGCGAGTATGACAAAGTGATTCTATATATGTTACATGAAGAAGTCTTTCAAAAGTGACAAAAAGCATACAAAGAAATGGGAGCTGTTGCCCATGGACCTGAACAGACAAGAGGTCTACAAGGAAAACAAAACCCCGCGGACAAGACTGTCCTGAGCAGCAGAGAAAGGACGCGAGCAGGCACGGAGAACGACCAGGGCGCACACATTAAACTGGAGGTTAAGTACCAGCTTTCATCAGCAGCAAGTCCAGGGTGTGGCGAGACACGGGCACTCATGCTCAGAGGGAAAAGAAGTCCTTTCAGAACACAAGTTGGAAACTTCTATATCCTTGTTGCAGTAATATGGCTCTCAGAAATTCATTCTAATATATAATATAACCCAAATCAGAAAAAAGCCCTAGGAATGCTAATAAAGATGCTAATTACAGCATTATTGATAGTGGCAACAATGTACACAGAGCTTCCCCCCTCTTGTAGGCATTTGGGTTACGTATTTTGTGATGAATCACCTCAATCGGTGATTGAATTAGGATGACTATGAAGCACTGTGAAAAGTACTTTAGATACAGTAACTCTACGGAGCAAACACAAGATTATACCTCCGACCTGGTTCTGAGCAGGGCCCTTGATTTGCAAATGGACCAGCAATGAAGACACACCGTGTTAGGATGGTGGTGCCTTGGGCTCACCTTTGTCTTTTTAAGCGTGTTGTACGGGGCTCTAACGGTTGCCTGTGTCACACGTGTATATCCACAGTCTATGCTGCACGTGTGCGTGTAGGGATGTAAGAATCACACAGCCAAGAACTGTCATTTGCTTTTTCAACCGTCCTCCCTCCCAGCTCCGGGAATGGCCCACCTGCGTCACGTCACATGCACACGTGATGGGTATAGTTTCAAGCACAGGAGACTGGTTACCTAGGAGCACCCCGGGGGGCAGCTGGGCCGAGGGGTCTTTCATCCAGTCGTCGTTGGCCAGTTCTATCATGGCGTCCACGTGCCGGACCTGGGTGCAGATCACGGCCCGCACCGTCTCCTCATCCCTGGCGTCCAGTGCGGACTTCAGCCTCCTCACCAAGTCTGAGCTGAGCGGGTGGTCGGGGAGGCAATCAGAGCTGGACATTGTAATGGCGTCTGCGTGGTGACCAAGCTTCTTTTCTTCTGAGTCCAGAGTTAGCAGCTGCGGTGTGGGGATGCTATAAATAGAAGAAACAGGCTTGCGTTACCCCCTCCCCCCCTCCTTCTCAGGGAGGCGGGGATTCATCTCCCTGAGGCCCCAGGAGAGACTATTCTAGAGAGGGGCAGTAGATGTATTGGTGAGGGAGGTGGGGAAGAAGAGGGGGCATATTTGAGAAGGAAGTTCTCACCGGTGCTGTTGGACCCCGTCTTCTTTGATCAAGAGAGAGACTCTACCTGAAACTCTAAACACTGGGCTTGGAGCCTCCCTCTGTGGAAGGGGCACTTCAGCATGTCCACCGACGGCTTCCTCGCTTCATCTGAAAGGAGAGTCGGCCTGGCTATAAACTGGACACGCTCTGAACTGGAGAGAATGGAGGGAAATCTTTGGTTTCCAAATTCAGAGACCGACTGGCTGGTGTCAAGAAGCCAAACGCATCACATAAGTGAACAGGAAAGAGTAACCTACGTGTTGGCGATGTCTCCACACCCCTCAGGGCTGGTAACTTGGCTTAAAGTACCCGATTCCACCACCGTGGGAGAACAACGCCCCTCATGTGGTTTCTGTGCATTCCAGGGGTGTTGGAGGCTTTTTTCTCACGACCTCTGTTTCTGTTGGTCCTGGACCCCCACATTAACCGGGGCACAGAGCCCTGCTGCCGCAGCGCTTCCCTGTATTTTGTGGTGACCTGAGGGGCCCAGGCTGCGCCATATAGCTTTCAAGAAATTAGTACACTTTTGGATTCTTTTTTGAATTGAAATATATTTGCTATATAACATTGTGTAAGTTGAAACTGTGCAGTAATGTTGATTTGGTGCATTTACATGTTGCAATATGATTACCATGTAGTGCTAGCTAGCTCCTCTGCCACCTCACATGGTTATCGTTTCTTTTTTGTGGTGGGAATAATTAGGATCCAGTTTCTCAGCAAGATTGGTGTTTATAATACAACTAGAGGCCTGGTGCACGAAATTTGTGCAGGGGGAGGGGAGGGATCCCTCAGCCTGGATTACGAGAGGGTGCGGGCCAGGCTGAGGGACCCCACCAGTGCATGATCAGGGCCAGGAAGGGACGCGGGAGGTTGGCCAGCCAGGGAGAAACCACGGGAGGGCTCCAGGGCATGTCTGGCCCATCTCGCTTAGTCCCCATCTGCTGGACCCCAGCAGCAAGCTAATCTACCAGTTGGAGCATCTGCCCCTGGTGGTCAGTGCACATCATAGTGAGTGGTTGAGTGGCCTTAGCATATTATTAACATATTATGCTTTGATTGGTTGAATGGACGACCAGACACTTAGCATATTAGGCTTTTATTATATAGGATATTGTTGTCTATGGTCACTACATTGTGCATTAACTCCCTAGGACTTATTTATCTGCTAGTTGCCAATTTGTGTCCTTAAAAACATTTCCATTCCTCATGTGGCTTTTATAGAGCCTCCTCTACCATGCACCCCTGTCCTACCACCTCTTCCTTTTCTCATCTCCCCTTGTGATGGTTAATTTTGTGTCAACCCGGGTGGGCCACAATGCCCAAATATTTGGTCAAACATTATCCTGGATGTTTCTGCAGAGGTGTTTCTTTGGGATGGAATTAATATTTAAGTTAGTGGACTCTGAGTAAAGCAGATTACACTCCATAATGTGGGTGGGCCTCATTCAATCAGTCGAAGGCCTGAATAGGATAAAGACTGATGCCTCCCAAGCAAGAGGGCCTTTGGACTTGCACTGCAACTTCTCCTGGGTCTCTAGCCTGTTGGCTACCCCACAGGTTTTAGACTTGTCAGTCTCCACAGTTACATGAACCAATTACTTAAAATAAGCCTCTTTTTCTCTAATACTCCCCTCCTCCCAGCTCCCAGGTGCCTCTATGCAGGTTCTGTTCCAAACGTTGACACTTTTTGCAATATGTCTGGCACCTGCATTTGAGGAGCTAGCCCTGGGCTCCTATCTATGTCTGTTCTCCTTCCTCCTACCTCACAGAGCCTGGGTCTTCCTTGCTGTGACAACGTGCCTGGCCCCTGTGATAAATCGTATTGATGTAAGTCAGTAGTGTCAGTCCTAGTCTCCTTTGCAACCCAGTTCTGGCCAGTGAGAGTGGGCATGGCCTGCTCTGATGCCTGTGGGGGATTTTCTGCTTTCCTGATGGATAGGGACATCATGGCTGGCACCTCCCTTTCCCTTCCTTCTTCCCTTGGGCCCGGGCCTGGTGTGGAGCTGGGGCAGCCCCATCACAGTGATGAGGTGACACACTTGAGATGGAGGATCACTACCTAAGGAGAGTGAGGCAGAAAGAGGGGGCGAGATGGCTCCTCGATGACATTTCTGAACCTTTGTCCCAGTTCTGGGCTGCCAACCACTGGACTTCTTGTCTGTATCCCGAGAGAACTGTCCAGGTACTCACTGTGAGTGCAGTGGCAGATGTTCCTGGCTGGGAGGGTACTCTGTTCACGCTGCCATTAAAATCACGGACATGTCCTAGCTTCAGTCTAGAGAGAGGCCGCAGAACTGGCTCAGCCTGTGCTGAGAATGAGAGTTAATCCCCCGAGGTTTCCATGCTTTGGTTACTGGACTCCTGCCTTCCATGATTATCTCACTGTTGGTACAGGGACAGCAGCCAGCCCCAGAGTCCCTGAGTGGAGAAAGGATGGCCACAGCCTGAGATCATCAGAGAGCAGGCAGCCAGGCCCCTGAGGGACTGCCTTCCAGTGTCGCAGGGATGGAAAACAACCCCAGATGGCCACATTCCTGGAATCACTGGCTGCTGGGTCGGCCAGGAAAAGAGATATGAACCCGCTGGCTCAGTCTTTGGTTCAGGCATTAGGCCAGCTTCCTGAGAGTGTGGTTGGCCCCTGGTGCTCTCTTCAGCCAAAGAATGATAGGTGTTGAGAGATAGTTTTGAACCTGAGTTTCCAAGCACAAATGCTTTGCATTGCAGCATCGCATGCCTTACCTTAGAGAGAAATTTGACACCAGCACATTGGTGTAAACACAGAGAGAGGGGGAGCAGTGACCACGGGAAAAGGGTCGGAGTTTGGGCAAGGTAATTTAAAGAAATAAACCGAGGATGGTTAGCGATTGCTACCCAACTTCAAATCAGAAGGGAGGTGAAGAGGAAGCACTTGTGAGGCAGATAATAAGATGACAAAGCCTGGAACAGCGGCGCTCGCTGATCTTAATTACCAAGCGATCTGCTGGGTGTTTAATCAGAGGCACATACGCTATGCTAATTATTCCGGCTAATTTCGTTATAATGCAATTCTTTATCAACCCTGCTATGTATAAATTAGGAATTGAAATGTAACTAACACAAATTATATTTAAGGCAACATGAATTTCTCTATTCCAGTGTGAAATCTTCTAATCTCTATTTCTTTATCTTTTCTTGTTTGATTAGCTCATGGGGATCCTCCCCTCCCCCACGGCACCAATATTTCTCCCTCCACTTCTTAGAAATCTTATATTTGACTTTCTCCTTCTGCGATTGTCCTTGAAAGGTGCGGAATACATTGAGGCAATCAATGGCAGGCGGATCCCGGCTTTCCCTGGGGCAGATAGAGGTCACTTCATTGTTCTGCTTTAATTTTTCAGCAATCATCGGAGGGTCCCCTAGTTCACGTATTCTCAGTGACACATTGATTGTGACTTATGTCAGGTTATGTTCACAGATGTGTTTAGGTAGAGGACCGATAACACAGATCCCCACCAAGAAGCACGAGTATTTAGTGGAAGTTTTTTTTTTTTTTTTTTTTTTTTTTTTTTTTAAATATATTTTATTGATTTTTTACAGAGAGGAAGGGAGAGAGACAGAGAGTCAGAAACATCGATGAGAGAGAAACATCGATCAGCCGCCTCCTGCACATCCCCCACTGGGGATGTGCCCGCAAGCCAGGTACATGCCCTTGACCAGAATCGAACCCGGGACCTTTCAGTCCGCAGGCCGACGCTCTATCCACTGAGCCAAACCGGTTTTGGCGATTTTTTTTTTTTTTTAAATATATTTTATTGAATTTTTACAGAGAAGAAGGGAGAGGGATAGAGAGTTAGAAACATCGATGAGAGAGATCCATCAGCTGCCTCCTGCACAGCCCCCAGTAGGGATGTGCCCGCAACCAAGGTACATGCCCTTGACCGGAATCGAACCTGGGACCCTTGAGTCCGCAGGCCGACACTCTATCCACTGAGCCAAACCGGTTCGGCTATTTAGTGGAAGTTTTAATACCGCGTGCTTTGCCGCCCACGAGGTCAGACTGGTGTGGAAGTCGGCGAGCTGTGCCCCCGAGGGCGTGCCCCCGAGGGCACCAGCAGGGAACTTCTCGAAAGGATGCTCTCTTACGTGATAGAGACCTTCTTTCTAAAGGCAAC
The DNA here is from genome assembly GCF_028538775.1 of Myotis yumanensis. Taxonomy (NCBI): domain Eukaryota; kingdom Metazoa; phylum Chordata; class Mammalia; order Chiroptera; family Vespertilionidae; genus Myotis; species Myotis yumanensis. The sequence goes on from NW_027223759.1 coordinate 33,480,128, forward strand.
AACCAACGTCCGATTTAATGCTGAGACACAGATGGTTACTATGGCCAAGGACAATGCAGTCCAGCCAGCTATGATCACTTCTTCTCTGTTTCATTTTGGAATCAATTGAGAGGAGGCATCAGACAGAGGGGCTCAGAGTGTCAGCTTCATGACTGACAAGGCCACCGAAGCAGGAGTCTTCAGATCAGAAGCCAGAGGAGCTTGCCGTCAATCCCTGGATCAGGCACCACACACATCATTGGCAGCGCTGGGCCTCCTTCCCCACCTCGCCCGCCAGGACTGATCCTTCCCAGGACGCAGAGAAACCAAGACGACCCTCTCCTCAGACAGGCAGACCCCAGAAAAATCCAGAAGGGGCTAAGCTATGCAAGCCCCTCCCAGAGGGCCTAGTAAGGTCTTCCAAGGAGAAAGAGGTGAGACTAGAGGGAGGCTGGGCGCAGCACACGGTACAAGTTCATGCCTATGGACGCACAAGGCCAAGGGGACCTCTAATTCTACACATTTTGAGAAGTTTTAGCCAGTACAAAGTCAGGGCAAGAAATAAGAATGACAAATAGCTTTAAAAAATCAAAATGATCAACCATTATCTGCAGATAATACCTGTATAAAATCTGAGTGAACCAATGGAAAGATATTAGTTAGAACTTAACAAAAATGTTCAGTAAGCTAGTCTACTGCCCTCCCAAATGAGCAAAATTAATAGTTTTCCTATAGACCAGCAAAGTTAGAGACCTGGACAAGGTGCACAGGAGAGAATCCTGGGAAATAAGGTCATGCCAACGTTCAGGAAATTCAATCAAAGAAGGAGAGAGAAAACCTGCCTTGTCGATGGCAAAATACATAACAGAGCTACAATAATTCTCAAGGGCGATGGTGGCAAAAGAAATGATGGAAAATTCACAGAAGAGAATAGAAAATCCAGAAACAGAAACAAGAAATAGGTTTAGGTTATAAAATAGCATTTAATTCACGAGGAATGAAAGGATGTTCTGTAAGTGGAGCTGGGATAACTGGGAACATACAAAGTTAAATCTGTCATGTTATGTACCAAAGGATGTCCCAGATGATTAAAAAATTTAAATAATGAAGATGAAATCACATAACCACTAAAGAAGAACAGAGATACAGATGTTATTACCTGGTGGTAAAGAGGGCTCCCTAAGTATCAAAACAAAGACAGATTCTAGAAGAAGATAGATTTGCCCAAGCAAGCAATCTTATACTTGTAAATATCAAAAAGCTCTAAAAACAAACATTACTTGTGAAAAACAGCCCTGGCTGGTTTGGCTCAGTGGATAGAGCATTGGCCTGCAGACTAAAGGGTCCCAGGTTCGATTCTGGCCAAGGACACATGCCTGGGTTGTGGGCTTGATCCCCCCCCCCCCCCCCCCCCCAGTAGAGGGCGTGCAGGAGGCAGCCATTCAATGATTCTCATCATGGATGTTTCTATTTTTCTATCCTTCTCCCTTCTTCTCTGAAATCAATAAAAATGTGTTTTTTAAAAAAGAAAAATACAACAGAGGGTCACACCTTCCTATGTAAAGGGCATCTTAATATTCAATAAGCACAATCTAAGTCTCCAATGACATTTACAGCAATTTCACACACAAAAATAAGCTAACATGCTAATAGGTCTCTTAAAGTAATGTTAAACTTCACTGATACCCAACGAAATGCACAGTAAAATAAGACAGTAAATTGACAAAGCTTTAAAAATGTGCGTGTGTGTATGTTGAGATGACTCCAGGGGAAGGAGCATTGACATGCCTTCCCGGTGGGTATAACATTTCTGGGAGGCAGAGAGTGTGGCCTGATTTGATTTTTTGTAAAGTATGTACCTAATTATGATTAGAGAAAGATTGGAAGGATGGATTCCAAATAGTAACAGTGGTTATCTCTAAGTGAGTATTTTTAAAAATCTGCATTTTCTCAGAGTTCTACAATAAAAAATTTACTTTTGCAATCATGCTGAAAAAGCTACTTTCTTTGTTCCTGGCACCATCATCTATTACTAGGATAGTGAGAATCTGAACCTACACGTCCAACAGTTGTAGGATGGCTACCGGGTGACACATGCACCTGAAATAAGCAGAGAAAAAAGCGTGAGGCAGAGTGAGGTGGGAGACTCACAGGCATCCGGCCAGAGACGCTCCTACGGGTGGGATTCCCGGGCTCGCAGCACTGGGAGCCAGCCCACATCAACCAGCTGCCAGCGAGGCCGGGCCTCCTCCATACTCTTCAAATCTGCTCTGGGAGGGAGTGTGCGACAATGATTCCCATTTTTCCTAATAGTTAATTTAAACTATTGAGAAAGCTATTTTTTTCAGGAAGAATGCACATGTGAGAGTAGTTTAGAGAACTTTGAGGAGCATGTAAGAGATGGGACTTCCCGGGAAGGTACAAAGCGGCCCTGGAGAGAAGCATGGAGTGGGTGTGGGAGTCCCAGAGAAGGGGGTTGAGAAGTGGATCGCAGTGGACCGGGGTCTTAGCATTGTTGAAGCTGAGAAATGTCATCTGGAGGCTCGCAAGCCGTGTCCGCAGAGGGGTTCTTCTTTGGCTGGGGCCGCTTGCAGGACTCCCACAAACTGGAAACAGCCCAAATCTCCAGCAGGGGGAATTGGCTAATAAATGATGGGGCGTTGATTCAGGGTCCCCACAGCCGTACACATCTGTGATGACAGACTTTTAATGGCCCAGAAATTTGTTTTCAGTTTATTGTTTAGTGAAAATCGGGGTTTAAAACTGCATATTGTGATCCAATATTTGTAAAAAAAAAATGTATGCGGGATATTTTATTTTATTCTGTTCATTTACCTGCATGATATTTTTTCTATAATGAGCATGGAGAACACATAATAGATGTAGTTCACATACAATTTATAGAAAGAAGTAAAAAAGAAGAGAATGGTGTTCAGGTCAGCAAGACTCAGCTCTAAAATGACTGAATGAATCTATACATTCAAGAAAGAGTCAATGAGCAGGGGGTTGGTCAGCAAAAGACAAGAGAGGCAAGATGCTAACGGGCCTCCTAACCCTGCCCAGGGGGACGTTCTCTGGCCGCCCAGAGGGAAGGCCCACCGGCAACACCAGCGATTTTGTGAGATGGAAGCTTGAGGCCACCTAGCCAGGTGCCATCGGACACGTGAATCAGCTGACTAACTCTGGTTGCCAACCGGTGGTCTGCGGACCACTGGTGTTCCATGAGGTCCGAAAGGTTGGCGACCGCTGCTCTAGAGGGATTATACGGGGTCAGCTCATGTGACTGTGGAGGCTGAGAGGTCCCATGATCGGCCGTCCACACGCTGAAGCCCCGGACAGCTGGTGGGGTAGTTTCCGTCTGAGTCCAAAGGCCTGAGAACCAGGAGAAGCGATGGTGTAAGTTTTAGCCTGAGAGGAAAGAAAGCTGATGTCCCAGCTTCACACCCAGGCAGAGAGCGAGTTCTCCCTCCTCGGCCTTCCCATCCCATTCGGGTTCTCAGCAGGTTGGATGAGGCCACTCATACTGGGAGGGCAATTGGTGTCACTCGGGCTTCAGGTTCAAATGCTAATCTCACCTGGAAACACCCTCACAGACTCACCCAGAACTCGTGTGTAACCGGGTATCTGGGCCGCAGAGTTGAGCACGTGCCTATTCTCGGAGGTAAACACGTACAGAGAGAAATATTGAAAGCGCTACAGAGAGGGGCGTGGACATGGAGCAGAAGGGCTGGAGAGCAGGACCCTGCCTGGAGCTGGAGGGAGGAGAAGGGCCAGGTGCCCTCAGGACGGAGGGTGGCTTGTCCCAGGCCCAGCGTGGTGGTGGGGGAGGTCCAATGCAGTCTTTCGTTTGGGTGAAATAACAGTCAAAGCCCTTTGCTGAGAGAGGGGGAGAGACGACTGGGTGGAGAGCTTGAACGTGGGAGTGAAAATCAGCAATACCTGTGTGGTTAATGGGACAGGGAGCTGATTAGGAGCAAAGAGAAAACTGGTGTGTGGCGGTGAGAACCCGAAAGCTCTGGCCACCTGCCTAGAGGAAGCTGCCTGCCTCGAGCCCATGACATGTCTGCTGTTCTTGGATCCTTCACGAAGGGTTAAGGAGAGACATGGCCTATCTTTCGGTTACCCTAAATCCACAGGATCGTCTTAGGGAGCCCCTAGTGTAGGCTGCCAGGGCTAGTAGGTCAAGGCTTCTGGTTCCAGGGCAAACGAGATAAGGATGCACAATCAGCACGTGATCAGCCGGGACAGGAAGTGGTGGAGGGGGTGGGGAGGTGACTGTGATGGGAACCAGATAATTCATGGGCGGTGGCTTTCGAATGGAGTCTTAAGGAATGGGCAGAATTTGGGTCGGTAGAAAGATTCCCTCTTGTGGGGAGCTGGCACGGCCATGGCATACTCATGCCAGCTCAGCCTGGTTCAGTGACCCTGAGTGGGGGCGATGATAGGCTTAGAAAAGACAGACAAGAGAATGAAAGCTGGGTCTCGGTGGGACGCTGCCCCTCTGATGGACAGTGCCCGCGCCCACAAGCCATGTCTTTATTTTATAGCAGATGCCACGAGGCAAAGTAGGGGGGTGATCAAGATATTTACAACGTTCTCGTGGGTTTCAATCCTACTCAACTACATGCACCTGAACTCTATCACTCAGGCACATGGGGCCACGTGTTCGGACCACAGGCTCAAGCTTACAGCTCTAGCTGTTGGCTATCCCTGCCCTCCAAGCTGGGACTTGCATGTGGCCACGAGAGGATTGTGCCCTCTCATTAGTCCGAGGCTTGAACCTGTCCAAACACTGTAGCCGCGCCTCATACCCTCTCAGATGGAGGGAAGAGAGTGAGCAAAAGGATGTGGAGGGACCAGCAGGTGGATAAGTGCCACAGGAGGTGCCACCAGGCCAGCAGGTGCTGCGGGAAGGGGGCACGGGCTAGCATGCAGGGTCCCACAGGCTAGGAATTGGATGTTGATGAGCAACTGTCCAATGTTTTAGAGCAGAGGTTCTCAACCTGTGGGTCTCGACCCCTTTGGGGGTCGAACGACCCTTTCACAGGGGTCGCCTAAGACCGTCAGAAAACACATATATAATTACATATTGTTTTTGTGATTAATCACTATGCTTTAATTATGTTCAATTTGTAACAATGAAATTGGGGGTCACCACAACATGAGGAACTGTATTAAAGGGTCGAGGCATTAGGAAGATTGAGAACCACTGTTTTAGAGGAAGCGTGTGAAATGACCAGGATGGTGTTTTAGAAAGATTAATTTGGCATAATTTATAGGAAGGCGAGGAAGGGGAGCTTGGGACAAAAGAGAAGGCTCCAGGTCACAGACATCTATAAAGGGTGACTAATGATGGCAAAACAATGGGGTTAAACGTCTCTGTGATTATGCATTTAAACGTCTAATTTTAAATCCAGCACCTAATTAAGCATAAATTATTTTGCCATTCAAATGTATTCTGGCTCAAAGCTCCCTCTCTGTTGGTGGTGAGAGGGGAGGAGGGCGGAAGGGAAGGATCCACAAATCAGCAATCGGAATTCTCTGTGGCTCCCACCGAGGGTCCCGAGGGCACAGAGGTTCCCAGGTGGCTCCTATTCCCACTGCGCTCCTCACCCGCTCTCCTGGCTGCTTCGGGCCTCCTGGGGGAGGCTGACCTTTGGATGTGGCTTGTTGTCAGCCTGCGGGGACAGCTAGCCCGGAGCAGGCAGGGGCCTGCGGAGCACAGTGCGGAAGGCTGCCGAGGCCTCTGTGTGTAGAGTGAATCTGAAGTTCTCACAGCACCAAGCATTTCCCGTCCCCAGACAAAGTCATCTTATAAGTGAGGAGGGCAGGGCACCTCCGGGGTGGTCCAGACTGCCCAGGGAGAGTTGGGAGGAATCAGAAGAGGGAGCAAAGACAGGAGGGGGCGCTGGATTCATACACACATGTAAGAGCAGCATGTGTTTGAGAACTCGTGGTTCTGTGGTCCTAGCCTCCCTCAGACTGACGGGCCCAGAGGGTCATGGGCCATTGCCTCCCTCTACCAGCCACCCACCGCCTTTGTTGGGGGAGGGCGGTGTGCCAGGGAGGAAAAGGGGGCTCACTCTCCTGGTACCTTGCCAGATGACCTGGAGTTGCAGGGACCTGGGCCACCATGACTGGGTGGTAGTCCATTTCCCCAGAGTTTGGGAGGAGGTCAGGGCAAAACAGAGAGTTACCACATTTAACCATCTGCTCAATGCCTTCCTGTTCCCAGCACTATAAGGAGGTGGAGAGTGAAGACGGCAACACCACACAATCCCCCTCTTGAGGCTTTATCATGTGATTGGCAAGGCAACCGGACAACTGGTCATAAATGTAGAGAATGCTTTTGACACAGCAGGTCAAAGGCAAGGCGAGCAAACACCGAGAGAAGGGCAGGAGAGGGCCAGGCAGATATCAGGGAGGAGCATCCTCGGCTAACGGACCAGCAGGTGCAAAGGACCCTGAGCAGAGAGCATGCTAGGTGTGCCCGGGGAATGGTCATGCTACCACTGAGTGCTGTGAGCCAGGAGCGAGTGGGGCTAGGTCATGGAGGGCTCATTGGTCATCGTAAGGACCTTGGCTCTCCTGCTGGGGGAGATGGGAAGGTACGGAGGGTCTGAAGCAGAGAGGTGACTCACCTAGCTTGGTTGCTGAGCTCAGGGTGGGCTGCAGGGGATGATGGGAGAACCTGGGAGACATGAGGTTATTGCAATAATTCAGGTGCCTCAGTTGTCTCATCCATAAAATGGGAAGAACCTGGCATTTTCTTGTGATTGATACGAGAGCAGTGCTGGCACATGGCCAGCAGTGTTGCTGGGGGCACCCGATTGAGCTGACCCACTGCTGGCAAACAGGAGAACAGTCTACTCACAAGGTCACGAGAACCAGTTGCCAGGTTTGCTCTTTCCTGAAGGTTTGGGGGTGAAGGCAGGGCTGCTTCTGAGCAGAGACCTGCAAGACCAGGTCAAAGCATGTCTGAAAGTAAAGGACCCATTAAAAATGAGAGAAACATACAGAACATGAAATGTGCCATTTAAACCATCTTTAAGTGTTCAGCTCAGCGGATGCAAATACCTTGACAATGTTGTGCAACCATCACCCACAGTCATCTCCAGATCTCTTTCATCTTCCCAAGCTGTCACTCCGTCCCCATCACACACTAACTCCCTGTCCCCCACCCTTATACTTCCTGTCTCTCACTCTGCCTGCTTTATGGACCTCATGCACATGGGATCATACAGTATCTGTCCTTGCGTGGCTGGCTCGTTTCATTCAGCATCATGTCCTCAAGGTTCATCCATGTGGTAGCAGGTGCCAGAATTTCCTTCCTTTTTAAGGCTGAATATATTCCACTGTATGGGTGGAGCATATTTTGTTCATCTGTCTATGGCAATTGGATTGCTTCCCCTTTGGGCCACTGTGAATAATGCTGCTGGGGATACGGGTGTGCACACGTAAGGAGCCCGCCTGTGCCTAGCCTTCCCTGTGGACCCCTCCCCCCTGCTCAGAGGGGCCCCACAAGTGCCTCTTCCCAGATCTGGGACTTCTCTAGAACAAAACACTCACTCTATGCACTTTCTCAAACACCCCGGTGTCTTGCAGAGCAGAGCGGAGCAGAAATGACTGCGGTTGGAAGCTGTAAGCCAGCAGTTCCTTAGTGTCCATTTCTACTCAAATAGAAGCACCAAGCAGCTCGCAGCACTGGGTATGGGAGTCAGCACTGGGCATTAGGACTAGGACAGCATCCTAACAGAGCCTCTAGGACACCCAGTCATGGAGTGAACACACCCACCCCCTAATCCATACAGATATTAACCTGCTGAGGAGCAATATAGACAAATATTCTTCCAGAGCCTTCAGAAATCTGGCAAACAACGGAGGTTTTGGCTTCAGTGTTTGGCAATCATTGTTCGATAAGTTCAGCTGATTTTTGTGGCTATTTCTGTACATCATTTCATAGATGTTGGTGGATTCACCTCTCCTTGGCAGGGATACAGACTGACTATTTCTCTGGAAGCAGCACTGGATATTTTTAGCTAATTAAATTTAGTTTTTTTTTAAAAAAAGGGAAAGTGGGCAAAAGATAGGAGCAGCTTTTTCACCGAAGAGGAGACACAGATGGCAAACAACCACATAAAAAGATGTTCAACATCGTGAACCATCAGAAAAATGCAAATTCAAGTGGCATTGAGAAACCACTGCACGCTCATCAGACGGGCTAAAATAAGAAATACTGACAACACCAAATGCTGACGAGGATGCAGAGAAACCCACTGCTGCCGAGAATATAAGATAGTGCTGCCATTCTGGAAAACAGTTTGGCAATCTCTCTCTCTCTATATAAAAGCCTAAGTGACCATTCGACCATTTGTCCGTTCAACCAGTGGCTATGATGTGCAATGACCACCAGGGGGCAGACGCTCCAACCAGTAGGTTAGGTTGCTGCTGGGGCCCTGTCAGCCCCGAATCTGGTTCACCTGTACCAGATTCCCTTTCAATGTGCACGAATTCGTGCACCAGGCCATTAGTTTCTTATAACAGTAAAATGCAACATCCATGGGCCCAGACAGTTTGCACTGGGCATTTATCCCAGAAAAATGAAAGTAGGCACACAGAAACCTGTATGCGAACATTCCCAGCAGCTCTGCTTGAACACCCCGACTGAAAAGAACCCAAACGTCCTTCAACAGGGAGGTGGTGAACTAATTGAGGTATGTCCATGCTGTGGGATGCGGCTCAGCAATGAAGAGGGTCCAGCTGTGGACAGATGCAATGCCTTCGCCCTCTCTCTGATAGCCAGAGCATCAGTGGTGCCTAGAACAGAACTTGTGAAATTTTATGTGCACGAGAGTTGCCTAGGGGTGAAATGAGCTGCAGATTCTGATTCAGTAGGTCTGGGCTGGAGCCCGGGCTGCTGTATTTCTGATAGCATTTTTGGGTCCAGCTGCACAGCATTGTTTGAGAGCTTATCAGAAATGTGGAATCTCGGGCCCAACCCTGACCCACCGGTGAAGGGTGTACACGTCTGCAGAATCCTCAGGAGGTTTTAGGGCACACCCTACAAGGAGGCCACGCTCAGGGAGGCAGCAGCGCGACCCCTGCAGGTGCCCAGAGCTGCAGGTGACCATCCTGCAGACACCAGGTTCTGCCAGGAGCCCTTAAGTGCCCCGGTGCCCCTGCAGGTGCTTCCAGGCCAATCTGGATCATTCATTCTTTTTCCTTCAGGCCACCCTGATGCTCCACCCCTCCTTCCTCCTCCCCTCCCCTCCCTGGCGGTCAGTTTCCTGGCTGCATAAACTCTCTCCACTCTGCTGTGGGCCCCTGTGAACTCTTCCCTGCTAAAAGGCATCTGTGTGCAGTGGCCCAACTCCCCACCTTTTGAGCTCTGTCCTCTCCCAAGTTCCAGGGACCGCAGGCAGATAGGAGGTCTGCGGGGCCAGGCAGGGTCTGAGGACATTTCATTGACCTCCCACTGCCCTGAGGCATTCTGGAGGTGGCCACGCAACACCCACTGCATCTGTCTCAGCCGCCGGCACCCCTCCCCTTCACGGAAATCCGCCCTGGGCTCCCGGGGGAATGTGCAGGGAGAGACCATTTGGCTCATAGAATCTGGGCAGAGTTTATTGACCTAATAATGCCAGCAGGACACCTGGGCGAAAGCACTGTGGTGTCCTCAACTTGTCTCTAAGAAACCAACCTTCAAGAGGATTTATTGGCCCCAATATACGAATATCTCCTCCATTCTCCTGGTTTGGCTTCCCCTCATCACCAAGACAATCTCCATTCCATAGGCTTCACCAAGGCAACCAGGAGGAAGGCTTTGAAAAATGCATGCTATTCAAGGGGCCCCAGCTCTTCCTCCCAGTCAGTGGGAGTCATTAGGATGTAACGTTTCCAAATTATATCTGTCAGCTGAGATGCGTGTGTGCGTGTGCATGTGTGCGTGTGTGTGTGTGTGTGTGCGCGTGCACACACATGCGCCTGGAGATGGCAATGAGATGGTTTGGTGAGGTGAGCGTAGCAGTCATGTTGTAACATAATTGGCCAAGACAGAAAGAGAGTCACGGGCATCGCAGATTTATTTAGCTTCAGGGAAGGCATGTCAGATCCCTAGTTCTGACAAGGAGAGAAGGAGAAGGGTCAGATGTCAAGTTTTCTACTCTCTTTCATTTCCTCCAAATCATCTAAATATTAAGCCTGTCTGGTTAGCATTACGCCTCTTAAAACATCTGGCGTTTGGCTCAGCCAGCGTGGCTCAGTGGTTGAGTGTCGACCTACGAACCAGGAGGTTAGGGCACATGCCCAGGTTGCAGACTCCATCCCCAGTGTGGGACATGCAGGAGGCAGCCGATCGATGATTCTCTCTCATCCCTTCCTCTCTGAAACCAATAAAAATATATTTTTAAAAATGTGTGTTTGCAGTCTTCATTCGCTAATATTACTGTGCGTAAGTTGTCACAGCGGTTAAAGTAGGTTATGCCCGCTCCTCCTGCATAACCTTTTCCCACTGCAGCCCTTTCTCTCCACCATCACAACCCACACCCTGGAATAAAGTGGGGTGTCTTTAGGAGGGCAGGGGAGCGTGCTTGCATCCGTCTTCCCTTCCTTTGTCCTCAGAGTGGGGTCTTGTCTTCTTCCCATGATGCACGTGCTATACAGTCCCTTGGGGGTCAGGCCTCAGGAGGATGGCTTTAGCTGGATTTGTCTATTCCTGGGTTCTCAGGGCTAGGTTTTGCCTCTTCAGCTTCTCGCAGGAGAAGAGCCCCATGGAGCATCTCCTCTCTATCCTGGGTGCGCCAGTCACCCAGGAAGAGGGAGAGAGAGAAACATCAATAATGAGAGAGAATCATCGATCGGCTGCCTTCTGCATGTCCCACACTGGGGATGGGGCCTGGGGGTGGTACTGGCAGGGGCCAGTCACTGCAGGTCTCTGCCCCTTGAGCTAGCTGCTCTGTATAGCACTCTCCAATTGTTTGAGGGACCCCTCTTTAAAATGCCATTTGTAGAGTGTATTTTTAAGCCTCACTGTGAATTCTCAAGATGGTGACTTACTAGCTTTTGTAGTAGAAACGTTCACCTCATTTTAAAAACTGTATTTTAGCCCTGGCCCGTAGTGCTCTGTAGTTATAGCGTTGGCCCAAGTACCCAAAGGTCGAGAATCAAGGGTGGGGTGCATGCAGGAGGCAACCAATTGATGTGTCTTTCTCACATTTATGCCTCTCTCTCTCCCTCCCACTCCCTCTCTTTTATTTTCTCTAAAAATCAATGGAAAAAATATTCTTGGTGAGAATTAAAACATATTTTATTGTTGCAAGAACACGTAACATGAGATCCACCCTCTTGACACATGTAAGTGTTTGTTACAGTCTTGCTGACCACAGGCCAGCGTTGTACAGCGGATCTCCAGAGCCGATTTGCCTTGCTTCACTGAAACTTCATGCCTCTGATGAAAACCTCAGTCCCCTCTCTCTCCACCTATTGCCTCATTTCCATTAAACTTGGATGTTTGCCAGCAATCCAGCTCAGCATCCCACAGCATGATGGGCCCGACGGGGCAGGGGTGCCTCTGTGACCGTCAGGAGCAGGACTGAGGCGTGCACATGTGCCCAGCTCCCTTCTGCAACCTTCCAGGGAGCTGCCTCTCAGAGAGGTTCATTCCACCAGGAACGAGAATTCAACGGAAGCATTTGGCATTTATGTCAACCTTGTCCTGACAATGGCTTCCTTGTCCCTTCTCCTTCCCTCTCAGATCTGGGGCCTGTTAGACACACAGCAAAATGAGCATCATGGCTGGCCTGCTGTGCCCACTGGAAAGAGGCCTGGGAGACGGTAGAACCGTTGGCAGCATTGGAATCTCCTGAGGGCATCTGAGACTGGTGATTCAGAGAATGTCTCCAAAGAGGTCCTGCTGTCCCATGTGCAGCCACCTGCCTCAGCCAGCTTCTGTGATGGCAGAAATGATTGACAGGCATCCTCCACTGGGGGTGTTCATGACCCCGACAACCCCCCCTCTGGAGGCCAGGGCCCCTTCGTGTATGACTTTCACCCCCCACTCCACTTGCTGTGTGCATGAACTTTGACCCAGCTAGGTCACTTTCGGGAATCTAGCAGATATAGGTGAACGAAGCTAAGCGTGAAAGGGTATTTGTTGTGGCGTAATTGGCCATGGCCCAGCAGGTCAGCTGATAATAATACTGCTGTGAGGTTAAGAACCCTGAGGTCGCTGCGGAGCTCAGCCGGATCTTCCTTCAGGAAAGAATGTGCCCTCCAGGCACCAAGGGAACAGCCAGCAAAAGCCACAGGTTGATCTGTCTTTTAAACCAATCTTCCCGGGCAGCTCCTGGCTGGTGACAGTCATGGATGGAAGATGTCACTGGTGAGCACCACATGAAACACACAGGAGGACAGGTGTCCCCTATCAGACAGCGGAGGGTGGGGCTCGGATGGCAGAAGCTGAGCTGTTGGCTGAAACCTTCCTTCCCACAGCCTCTCCCTGTGGCCTTTCCCTGGGCCAAGTCCATCGGTTCTCAGTGGCTCACACACACGCCATCATGAGGTTGAGAGATACCTGTGCCTTGTACAAAACAGGTCTAAAAGAATTGCTTGTTCAATGAGTCCCTTATCATTCTTGGCCACCCTTCCCTCCCTCTTCTGCCTGTACCTGCCCACCTCCCCGATGTCCCACGGTCGCAGGAGGAGACATCCCTGCGAGCACACGCAGAACAGGCGTGAAGGCAGGGACAGGTGAGATGTGGGTGCACCCCACACAGGCTAAACACAGACATATTGTAAATGTCTGTACATCATTTACTCATTAGAGGAGGTGAACAGCTTATTTTCTAATAATAAACATACTTACTCATAAAATGACACGCCGCCATCTTTGAATTTAGAGTAAGACATTCCTGATGCAGAACCTTCCATGCTCCTAATCTGGGAATCGATGAAGAGCAGTGCTCTCAAATGTCCACTTGAGGGCACTGTGATCCCAGTGTTGTTCTGGCGTCCCTTTCAACTGGACCCCCTGGGCAGGTGCCTGGCCCGTCCACCTCTTTGTCACTCTCTCTCCCAGTGTGCTCCTTGAGGAACGAGAGACGTTCCGGTGCTCCTCAGGGATGGAGGCCGGGAGCCCCGGGACTGGCACGTCTTTGCATTGATGTCCTTGGCCACTAGAGAGAAGCGTTGGTGCCGATCTCTCTCCGCAGGCGCGGTGAGCTCTCTGGGGCTGCCCACATGGTGCTGATCCCCAGTTTGATCCGTGATCTGTGCGAGAGAGGCTGGAGCTCCCTTCCTCACAGAGCCCAGGGTCTGGGGGTGGGGTGGGGGCGGTGCGCCTTGGCGTTGGCCCGTGGAAGCCAAACCCACGCGGTAGCAGCAGACATCCTGTGTGGTCAGGTCATCCTCTCAGCATCGGTTGACCTCTATAATACTTCCCATGTTTCCCTTTCCCCAGCCCGGAGAAAAGGCAGGAATGGGCGTCACCGGGGCCAAAGGCAGCCCAACCCGGACGGGGCGTTTGGAGGGCGGCACAGCCCGGATTCCGCAGGGGCAGCCTGAGCCCTGGCAGTCCCGAGGGTCGGTTCTTTCCCCGGGGGACGTGGCACCACCGGGCTCCAGGGACCGACACAAAACCTCGGTCATTCCATTTTCCAGCGCTCGTTATCGTGAGCATCATTTCATCCTGGCGCCACGGTAATCCGCCCCCGCGTGCGCGTGAGTATGCATTATGCAAGATTCAAAGTCGCTCGATGCGTGAGGAAAAGAAAAAGGCTCTCTGCATAGGGCAGAAATAATTTGCAAGACCAACTTGGGGTAGAGTGTTCTCAAATGAACCCCAGTCGTCCCGCGGCTTTCAGAGGGCCAGGCAGGCACCCCCTTTGAAGGGCCCCGGAACAAAGGGCCCTGGCTGGGTGCATTATAATTTGCTCCAACCAGTTGCAAAGTACTCATATTTTCGATGATGTGAAGAGAAATACTAATGTCGCAGGACGTGGGCATTGTGCTTAGTATAAATACACACACAAAAGCTAAGTGAGGGTATTTGGGATGTCTTGTTGGGGAGGATGTAATTAAAGTTGCCTTCGAGAAGCCTTTGAAGTCCGTGGCTAACTGTCTGATAATAAAGGTAACACTCCCCATCAGCTGGTCTGTCAGTGGTAGAATTCTCGCAAATTGGGAAAGTTGCTGAGGCAGAATCAATTAATTTCCACTTGGAGTAAAATCTGTCTTTCAAGAGGTGGGATGTCATCCTGCTTCGGCTGTGGAGGCAGGCACCCCGCTCTCGTGCGTGCTCCGTGAGCAGGGGGAGCCCGGGCCCCCTGAGGTCAGGGCTGCTGAGCACAGCCCCGCTGTGAGCCGGGGAGCTCCAGGTTCCTGGTTGGTATCAGCTTCTGCTCAGGTCAGTCCAGCTGGAGCGCCCACCACACAATGAGGTGTCCCCACCCTCTGTGCCCCGTAAACACGGGCAATGCGCCACATGCCCCTGGCGGATGGCACTGGAGGTGGCCCTGCTGCTCCACACCCAGCGGACAAGTGTTGCAAGGGGTGGTTCTGCAAAATCACGGTGGGTGTAGGGACTGCCTGAGGTCTGGGTCCACAGCTTTGTCCCTATCGCAGGCCACAGGTCTCAGAATCAGGGTGGGGGTGCGGGGTGGGGCCCTGCCTGGAACCCCCACCTCTGGGCTGGCCCTTCATCGTCACATCCTTCTGGTCCCATGTCTTCCAGTGGCCTTGCTCTGCACCCAATCTTCCCACTGCCTGGGGGTCCTGCAGGTGTGAGGGCTGCTGTGGCAGGAGGAGATGGTCGCGGTTAAGCAGACCTGGGCTCAGAATCAGGACCACATAGAGGACGTGAAATTGGCACCAGCCAGACTGTGGGGTTGGAAGCTGGGCAGGAATGTGGGGGGGGGGGTGGTTATTAGGGACCCCCTTTAGCTCCCTGGGTGTCTTCTATGATGTAAGCTCACACATGGACACACGATCGTAGGCCTGGAGTGTGACATGATGCGCAGCCAGGCCTGCAGGGGACAGTGGCTGCCGACGGGGCTGAGGTGGGGTGTCCAGTGATTAAAAGGGTGGCCTCTCCTCCTGTTTCTCCCCTGAGTGTCTGGTCTCGGATCTGGTAGGGCGATCGTGTCCTCTTCCGGACCTTTGTTGAGCCGGGTAAAACGTGCTTGCTTCCTACATTTTTCATCATTGCTCGATTCCTTAAAAGTCACATTTTTCATTGTTTACCATGTTATCCACTTTTTAAAAACTCACCCTAGGATTCCAGATAAGCTCTCTGAGGATGTGTAGAGATTAAAGTTTTAGTACAAAAATTAACGTTAAAATTGGCAGCAGGCAGAGATGCTATAGAATTTGCTTTGCTACATCTTTTAAATCCGAGGAATATCTAAAGCCATTGTCTCGCCAGCAGCCTTTCACACGTGGCGCTATCATGGCCCAGCCTCCATTTGCAGATGGCGATTTCCTTTCTTTGAATTTGCACTGGCTTGTCATAGTTTTAAAAAATGCTTTATGCAGCGCCAGCAAGAGGCGAGGCTGGTGCGAAGAGCCTGGGCCTCCTGGAGGCCGGAGGGCAGCCCCTCCCCAGAGTCCCCAGGGGCTTTGACCAGTCAGTGTGTCATGGACACATGTGGCCCCTGCCCTCCAAGATGAGATGGCTTCTGACCAGACAGGGCTCCAGCGCTAGGGCTGTCACTCTGGGATGTAAAATAAGGGGAGGCGCCCCAGCTCTGAGCCCTGCTGCTTACCTTCCCCAGAAGCATCAGATCTTGCCTCTTTCCAGAGAAAGCTCTGGCCACGCTGGCTCCATGGCTGTGTGTGGGCTGCACGTTTGGGGGCGTGTAAAGGACTTTGCCCGGTGTTACTGGGAGCCTCCTCCAGGATGTATTGGAGCCCAGTCGTTTGGGAGGTGTGGTGAGTTTGGCCGTGGCTCCCTTATCACAAACGATGACCTTGGTCATGGTCACAGTTGGGGGTAAGGATGTTCAGATCTGTCACCTGGGAAGCTTCTGTCCTCGGGGCCACAGGAACTTGGAGCTTGGAGGACCTTTATGGAGTTCACCCCATCTTTTAGGAGGAAATACACATGGCTCCCCCGGGGACCACAGGACCAGCCCCGGATCACCAGGTACACGGACTCCTTGCTCCTTCCTCTAAATCTTGTGCATGTCCTGTGGTGTCAGAGCAGCTGTGTGACTCTGAGCAGGCCCCTGACCTCTCTGGGCCCTGTGTGTAAGTGGGGATAGTGGTTTTGGTTTCTGGTGTAGAGGCACTTCGGCTGCTCTCCAGGGCAGCGGCATCGGCCCTTCCTGGCCTCCATCCCCATGCAGCTGGGGCAGCGGCGTCTGCGTCAGCCTTTCCTGCTGCAGCTGGGTCTCCCCCGACTCCCCAAGGAGCAGGAAGCGGATGTTTTCAGCACACACTCACTAGGTGTAGACAGTAAACACCGCCCCCCCCTCCCCCCCGCGCTCTGGGGCCCAGAAGCACCTGCTGAGCATCCTCCCTGTTTGCTGCTCTGGTCCCATGGCCCCAAGTGGGCCTGAGGCTCAGGGACGCTGGGGCCACAGCATATGCTCTCAGCTCTATTGAGGAAATGGGGCTGTGGGAGGCGTATGTGCATCATGTGTAGTGTGTGTATGCATGTGAATGTGCATATGTTTGTTACATATGTGTGTTTGTGTAGGGTGTATGAGTGGGATGTGTGTATACCTGTATCTGTGTGTGTTCCCATTTACATGTGGTGTATAGTGTGCATTTGTTGCATGTGTGTATGTGTACATGCAGGTATATGTCTGCATATGTATATGTGTGTTGCGTATGTTATGCGTTTTGTATTGTGCATGTGTGGTGTGTAAACACACATACACATACATGTGCATGCACGGATATGCATGCATGTTCATGTGTGTGACTGCACGGGTCCAAGGTCACAAGGTTGGTTTGTGAACCAGGACAGTCCAGCTTCCAGGGCTCTAGAGCTCTCTTTCCAGCTCCTTGGCTGGTCTCCCTTCCCAGTCAGCCTGGGGTGAGGCCCGAGGACAGGGTGCAGCAAGGCCAGCTAGGGGCTCAGGGTCCCTACAGGGAAACAGCCGAGTGAAAGGGTTGGAGATGGAGAGTGGTGGGGGGACCCCACAGAGAGGCCCCAGCTTGTGCAGAGCCTCACCTGCTTCTCAAGGGACCCTTTACCCAGGCCCTGAGGAGGCGGGAGCTCCCCTCCCGGGCCCTCCGTCACCGCAGCACTGTGAGGGCCTTTCCTGACAACAGAGACCACGCTTACAGCACCTGCCCCCGCAGGGCTGCCGAGAGCGTGGGCCAGGCACTGTGCGGAAGGCCCGGGTCCTGGCTGGTTTCCTCCTCACAGCAGCCAGGGAGGCAGAGGCTGAATGCGTGAGCGTAGAAAACCTGGTGTGTGCAGAGCCGGCCAGGGTGAGAGTGGTGGCGACTGGCCTTTGCTTAACACTAGACTTATTTCTAAGAGGCTGAGTCCTGAGGCCAAAAGAAAGAGCTTGCTTGCCACTGGGCGGGGACCTGGGCTCCTTGGAGGAGAGAGTCTGTCGCCCTGCACTGTACCTGCAGGTTTCACCGACAGGCCGTGCGGCAGATGCCTGATGCTCACGGGGAAGGTTCTGGTGCTTGGAGACACAGGTTTGGGCCCACGTCCCTTTGGTTTTCCGAATCTCAACATTTAGGTGGCTGCCAGCTCGTCTGCCGTTGCTTCCTCTGCTTTTGTTGGCACTAACCCGTGCCTCTCTCCCATCAGAATCTTCACTTTCATCACCGAGCCGATGCCCTGCCCTGCGGGTGATGACGTCAGGGGCATGACAGCGGTGACAGCACCTCCTTCAGGACATCAGAGGCCACGCCCCTCAGTGGTTTGGGTTCCCTGGTGTCAGTCCTGTGAAGAGCCAGGCACACCTACCACAGTGACTGTCTCTGTGGCGAGCGTGGGCGTTGATTCCTCAGCTTTGGGTGATCTGCCGGTGCCAGTCCTGGATGGAGGCGTTCAAGCCCGAGGGTCTCAGGACATCTCTCCAGGAGCACGTTGCCACGAAGGGTCCGGGACCTGGAGCCAGCTGGTCCCCGGGCGGGGAGTGCAGACCCCACCCCCAGTTCTAATTCCACTCTCATCAGGTTTCATTCCACCGAATGCTCCATTAACGAGGGTTAATGACATTAATTACTGTCCTCTTCACTTAAGAAGGTGCTTGAGAGGAGCTAATTGTCGCACAAGGGCTCAAGCATAGCTCAGACTCGGGTAGAACTCCAGGAAGAGCGTGTCTCCCCTTCTTGGTTCCAGTCCCCACCCATCCCCACCCCAGCCCATGCCAGCTCCTCCCTTCTCTCCTCTCACATCAGAGCTGCCGCTTCTCCTGTCTCCGTGTCAGTGCCAGGGAGCTGCAGCCATTATTGCATCACCCTTCCAGGGACCCTGCCCCATGGGTGGGGAGGGAAGGGGCACCTGTCCTCTTGTGTGAGGCCGTGAGGAGCACCTCTTCGGAGGGCAGTCTGGCCAGAGCTGCCGAAGTTAAAAATCCACAGGTAAGTTTACCCAGTAACATCGCTTCTAGGAATTTATCCTGCAGATCCCCCGCCCTGTACATGCCCACAAAAAAAGGATGTCTAAGGGAACTCACTGCGGCATTGATGGGAGAGCCAGAGGGTGGGCACAACCTAAAGATCTGCCCAGGGGGGGCCTGGCCGAATCGATTATGCGCTTTCCATAAAGTGGGCGATTGTGCAGCTCAGATAAAGGCCAATCTGTGTGCTGATACGCAACAGCCCCCAAGATATATTATTGAGTGAAAAGAGCAAGGGGGTAGGACATGTTACATTTATGTATAAAAAGTGGAATACATGTCTCTGTGACTGTATATGTCCACATAGCTATACATCCCTGCCACCCTCACAATATAGGAGGCCGTGGTGTAAAGGCCATAGGTGCTGGGTTGGGGCCTGTCAGAATCTTGTGGAGTCTGTACTGACATACCAGGGGGTCTGCTCGGCACAGAGTAGGTGGCATCTGTTGGCAGGGGGAGGAAGGGGCAAAGCCTGCTGGGGAGGGAGGCAACATCACGGTCCTTGGAAACTAGAGGGTGGGGCTGGCTGACACGACCCATGAACCTGGCGAGAAAACTTAGCTATAGAATGGGCACGCGGTCACAGCTGGGAGAAGACAGAGCTACCAGTGTGATCACAGCTCAATCTGAGTGGTCCCTGAGAGAGAAAGCATGCCCAGGCCATACTGAGGCCATCTTTTCAATGTTTAAGACTCAAGTTACTCTAAAGCTACATGTTTGAATACACCAGTCACACTAGCCATATGTAGTGATTTAAATGCAAATTATCATTAACTTAAAAAATAAATCCAGTTGCAGCAGCCACAGTACAAGTGCTGAATGGCCACACGGGACTATTGGCTACCCCCAAGGGACAGCACAGACCCAGACCATGTCCCCCCTGCAGGAATCCTGTTGGGTGGGGCTGCTCCAGAGCCTAAGCCTTGGTTAAAGTTTTGTTATTAATGACCGCTCATTCAGCTCTAGCAGATTTGTATGAGTTCTGATAAAGTATACTTGTTATTAAACTGAGACCAAGTTCAATGGTATTGGCTACTTTTTAACATTTTCATAATGTCCATTTCCTTATCATAACATTCAATTTTTATTATCCAGATCCTATTATTTTGCAAAGAATATCATATCCTAGAGTCTTGAAGTTCTCTTCTTGGGTCATAACCCTGGGTCTGATTCCCATGATGAATGATGGGAAGGGTGTTGGTACCACTGCCCAAGAGAGACCAAACTGCTCTCTGAGGTAAGGGTGCAAAGTCTGTCTCTCTCTTGGGTCACTCTGGGTCTTGGCCAGATACAGTATGAAGTGGGCAAGGGGGGGGGGGCGGTCAGGCCCACCGTCTTGAAATTGGGGGTCCTGCGGTATGAGAAGACAAGTCTATGGCAGGGCACTCGGAAAGCAGAGACTCGGGAGCTTCCTGGTGCGCTCAGATGTGTCCAGAGCATGTGGCCTGCGGCCGTCTCCCTCTGTCCTACATGGCATCGGTCTCCTGCACAGACACAGCTGAGGGGCATGTGCTGGTGGCCAGGAGATACCTGGAACCACTGGTGGTTCTGAGCACTGAATCCCAACCTCCTGGGAATCCAGGAAAACTGTGACATCTACTGTGGTCTACAGAGGAGGGGACTGTACCACATTCTGTGGTAGAACTAAATCTCAAATTACATTCATCCCACCTCCATGTGAGTCTCCTTCCTGTGTTCTCACCACAATTGAGAAATGGGTGACTATCTTCCACTCCTTTCATATTCATATAAAATTCAAATTTCCCTTTGAATCCTTGTTTTTCTATCCTTTATTTGGTTTCTTGTTCAGTTTTCAAAAATTTTTTTTTACTTATTCATTTAGGTTTTCTCTTCTCCACATTTATCCTATTTTTACGTCATAGTTTTCATCTAGCATCGGCCTGTCACTGTTCCGGTGCTTTGCAAGAGTAGTAGACAGGGAACTAAAGAGCAATTACTTCAGTCCCAATGTTCTAAAAGTCTGAGAACTCATGTTTTTACTTCAGGAAAATTCTCAGCAAATACTTCTTCAAATTATTGTTTCTTTGATATTTCTTCTAGAAATTCTGTTAGTTGGGTGTCAGTGTCTTTAAAGATTCTTAACTGTAGTTTATAGATTTCATCTTTTTATTTTTCTGTGCTGTCTTCTGGGCTAAAGAGCAATTACTTCAGTCCCAATGTTCTAAAAGTCTGAGAACTCATGTTTTTACTTCAGGAAAATTCTCAGCAAGTACTTCTTCAAATTATTGTTTCTTTGATATTTCTTCTAGAAATTCTGTTAGTTGGGTGTCAGTGTCTTTAAAGATTCTTAACTGTAGTTTATAGATTTCATCTTCTTATTTTTCTGTGCTGTCTTCTGGGCTAAAGAGCAATTACTTCAGTCCCAATGTTCTAAAAGTCTGAGAACTCATGTTTTTACTTCAGGAAAATTCTCAGCAAGTACTTCTTCAAATTATTGTTTCTTTGATATTTCTTCTAGAAATTCTGTTAGTTGGGTGTCAGTGTCTTTAAAGATTCTTAACTGTAGTTTATAGATTTCATCTTCTTATTTTTCTGTGCTGTCTTCTGGGCTAATTCCCCCAGGACCGTCTTCCAGTTCACTAATTTGCTCTTTGACCATGTCTAGTTAGAGTTCATACCTCTTTTATTTTTTTCATTTTATATAAATTACTATATTTTTAACTTCTAAGCTTTCTTTTTATGGTATTTTTCATAATTATCTCTTCTTATTCTATTTCTGTATGATTCTGGGTTTTAGTTTCCCCATCTTCGAAGTCAGAAGATGGACACAGTTAAATTTAAAGTTTTGTTTTCTTTTTGTTTGTTTTTAGCTCAAGCAACCAAATTACTGAGTCAGTTAAAGGACAATATAATTTTATTCCATTATAAAAGGTCTATTAATAGAGCAAAGAATTAATTTATTAAAATATGTGCAAGAGAATATACATTATATATGGATTAATAAAAAGCTAGTGTTCTCATAATAGATTCTAGTTACTTACTAGTTGTCAAATTAGAGTATTTCCTAACTATCAAATTTTAAATTTGGCAACTAGTACTGATGAGATGAAGTATCCAATTTGAAAACGTCATGGAGTGTGAAGACTGAGTTTTGGTTATGGACAAACTTTACGTGGACTAAGGAACAATTACAAGCTCTAGAAACAGTTGCCACGGACAGCTAGCCTGGTGTACAGCCCAGCAAAGGTCTCGCCGAGCGAGTCAGAGGCTGAGGAGCTTTCGGCATCAGCGTGGGTCTTCTTCAGACTGGAGAGTTGGGGCCACCGTTATCCCCGAGAGAGACTCAAGGATGGCTCCTCAGAAAGGCATTACTTTTTCTTCTTTTTCTCCTTTTTCCCCTTCTTTTGTCCTTTATCCTTTGCAGTTCCTGTGTTCCCTCCCATCAATGCCAAGGCACGCTTTTTACCCATAGGCGTTTTGGCATACCAGTTCTGAAACAAAACAAATATTTAGGAAAATGTCAAAATGACACGAATGCACTGGAATACTCTTAAAAAATAGAGAAGATCTTGCTAAGATGGAAGGGGCAAGCTGCCATTAAACTTTGGGCATTTAATGTATGTTTAATACAAATTCTTTGTCACTGGTATTTCTATACAATTTGGGGCTTCTACTCAAGGAGTTAACAGTTTTCAGAGAACCACAGGCTGAATCTAACCAACAGCACTTGCCAATGAAGTCACCTGTCTCCCAGGAATCTTACTCTATCCCGGGGTGTGGGTTTTCTTGCTAATGTGAATGGCTCCTCTGGTGCACAGAAGCTGCTAGAAGCTGGACTGGTGGCCGTGTGTGCACCATGGGAGATCAGACGAACACTCTAAGGGAGACCACTGAAAACATGGCAGGAATATTGGAGCCAAAATATCAACAAAGCAGTTAATTGCACTCGGGCCTGTGATGGCATTTTCCTCAGCCTTCACATTTTGTTTGAAACCTGAGAAACATTTTGGTTTATAAACTTTGTAGTAGTAATATTTCTTTCTTTTTAAAAAATATATTTTTATTGATTTCAGAGGGGAGAGACAGAGAGAGAGAGAGAGAGAGAGAGAGAGAGAGAGGAGAGAAACATCAATGATGAGAGAGAATCATTGATTGGTTGCCTCCTGCAAGTCCCACGCTGGGGATCGAGCCTGTAACATGGGCATGTGCCCTGACCGGGAATCAAACCATGACCTTCTGGTTCATAGGTTGATGCTCAACCACTGAGCCACGCCGGCTGGGCTGTAGTAGTAATATTTCACTGAATGACTACACTATACATTATTTATCAATGCTCTAGTTGCTGACATATAGGTCATTTACAATTTTTTATTAATATGAATGATGTTGAAATTCACAACTTTTGCATATCTCCTTATACACATGAGAAAATGTCTCTAGGGCTTATACATAGAAACAGGATTCCTGGGGTTGTAGGTCATGAGCATCTTTAATTTACTTACTATGTTCAGATTGCTCTCTGAAGCGGCTGTGAGTGGGAAACTACCTCGGTCTCTGTATGTCTTGAGATGTTATTTTCTCCTGTCTCTTGGATGCGAGCTGAGCTGGATATAATTTTAGGTTGATAGTTGTTTTTCCTCAGCACTTTGCAGAAATGACCTCAGTGTTTTCTGGCATCTCTTGTGGTCAGAGAGCTGACTGATTTCCTAAGTGTTGTTTCTTTGTAGGTAATCTGGTATCTTTTAAGACTCGTCTGTGGTCTTGTTCTCAGGTTTCCAATAATGGATGTAGGAGTAGATTTATTTTTATTTGTTCTGCTGGTCCCTTGGAGTATATTTTTAATCTGAAACTCATGCCTTTAGTTCAGAAAAATTCTCAGCAAGTATTTTCTTCAAAATTATTGTTCCTCAAATTATTTCTTCTCTTGCTTTCTTCAAAAATCCTCTCTTAGTTGGGTGTAATGCTTTCAAAGGCTCTTGATTACATTTCATAGGAGTTAGCGTCTTGTTTCTCTGTGCTGCCTTCTGGGCAGTGCCCAGGACCACCCCCCAGTTCACTAATTTGCTTTTGACCATGTCTAGTCTTTTATTTCCCCCATATATGTTAGTGACTATATTTTTAATTTCTAGACTTTCCTTTTGCAATTGTTTTCATAATGATCTCTTCTGATTCTATTTCTCCATCTTTGTTTCAAAACTTTGTGTATACCTCTAATGGAAAGTTATGCCTTCATTTATTTTCTTGAACATCTGCATTATATAAATTTCAACTTTTTTTTCAGATTATGCTTAGAATTAGATTTCCTAAAATGTTTGGCATTTTGATTTTCAGATGCATTTTGAGTAGGAGGGTTTGCTTTGGTCTCTTCCTCTCTCGTTACTCCTCCCTCCCTAGCAGTATTGCAGTTGTTCCTACCCAGGCCTCTCAACCCAGATGCAGAATTTATAATGATGCTGATGGCGTCTGGAAGCGGGTCTTCCTGGGTGATATGGGGAGACCAGAGAGCCTGTCACAGAAGCAGCAGGGCTGCTACTTCATCTGCCATGACTCAATCTCATTTGTGTTCTGTGCCTTGTTTCTCTCTTTGCTGCACACCAGGCTTCTGACTGCTCCTGCATTGGAGACTTTTCTTGGTTTCTGGCGCTCAGGGATCTTCTCATCCTTCTTTGAACTTTGGCTAACATGTAAGGGGAGGTGGCCAAGTA
Source organism: Myotis yumanensis (assembly GCF_028538775.1). Classification (NCBI taxonomy): domain Eukaryota; kingdom Metazoa; phylum Chordata; class Mammalia; order Chiroptera; family Vespertilionidae; genus Myotis; species Myotis yumanensis. Next base: position 33,504,360 of record NW_027223759.1, read on the forward strand.
CTTAGGTGATGATTCATTGAGACACAGTAGAGAATATGGGTAATGGAATTGGCTTTTAGCTTTGGAATAAGGTTTGAATTTCAGTCTCCTCCTTTCTAGCTGTGTGACCTGGAACAATAGTCCCTTTGACTCTTGCTTATTTTTTTTCTTCTGTAGCAAAGTACCACGAACTTCGTGGTTTAAAACAGAACATCATCTTCTATTTCTGCAGGTCAGATGTCCAAAATGGGTCTCCCTGGGCTGAGATCAGGGGTCTGCAGGCTGTGCTCCCTCCTGAAGGGTCCAGGGGAGGGCACCTCCCTTGCCCTCTGCAGTTTTCAGAGACCACCCGCTTTCTTGGCTTGTGGGCCCCCCTCCGTCCTCAAGCTGGTGACACTGGGCACCCAAGTCTTTCTCCTGTTGCTCTCTCTCTGGTTCTTTCTTCTGATCCCTTCTTCTTACTTCTGATGATCACAGTGGACTCCCAGGGACAAGCCAGGATAGCCTTCCCATTTTAGGGTCCACTACTTAGCAACCTTAATTTGACCTGCTCCCTGAATCTCCCTTTCCCAGGTAAACTCACATATTCATATGCTTCAGGGAGTAGGATATACATGTCTTTGGGGGGGGGGCATTATTCTGCCTCCCACATATCTCCATAACTCAGTTTCCTCATTTGTAAAATAGGGGGCTAAATGAGTTATAGAGTGTCTGGCACATAAGTAGTCAATATGTATGAGTTAACAGTATTCTGATTATTACACTATTATCACTCAATATTTCCTCCATCATGTCTACGGAGCAGGGACAACGTGTTTGGAGGCTCCGTGAGACCTCAGTCTGACACGTTGTCAGAGCATAGGTCAGGTTTGTCAGGACAGAAGTGACCAGCTGGTTACAAGCAGCTATAGCCACAGTGTCACATTATTCAAGAGTGTGACAGGGCCACTCCATCTATCTAACTGCTCAGGAAACTTGCCCCTAAACAAGTTTGTTGAACAGGCAGATGGGGCAGCCACTGTGCCCAGCCCTGCAGCTATGAATGGGCAGCAGAAGTGAATTTGGGGGGGATGGGGGAGGAAGATGGTGGTAAAATGATATAGTTTCCTTAAACAATGAAGTGATCAAATAGGCCGAGAACGAATGTGAGAAGCCTATGTGTTCTCATCCCAGGGTATGACATGGTAGCATTTACTACTCTTGAGTTGTATGATCAGTTATATGTTAGCTACTGGGCCCCAGGAACCAAAGGATCATTTTGCAAAGTGGAAAACACGGCTCAGAGAAAGCATAGGTACTTTATCACCCTAAACGTTGCTCCTCCAAATAAGGAAGAAAATGATATTTTAGAAAAAAGGAAAAGAAAATTTGGAATTTCAGAGAAAAATATGATATATCCCTTGAAGAGGGTAAATATTTATCATTAATTCCAGCAAGGCTTGAATAGTTAACAAGAATAGGAATGCAAATGCCTGGCAAAAACTCAGCTTGGAGTGAAAATATCTTTTTCCAGTTTTGCTGGCACGTGGCTCAGCAAACTATGGCCCATGAACCTGATCTGGCCTGCTGCCTGTCTCTGCAAATAAAGTTTTATTGGAACCCAGCCATGTCCATCATTTACCCACTGTGGGTGGATGCTTTTGTGCCATGATGCAAAATCGGACAGTTGTGACAGGGACTTCAAAGCTCTGAAAGCCTAAAATAGCTGCTGTCGGGGCCTCTACGGGAAAAGTTTGCTAACCACCGTGCCAGGTCATCCTCCAGGGGATCAGCATTGTGGCTATTTCCCACCTCCCCTTGAAGCATTCGTGGCAAAGCAGTAGGGAAACACAGTTTTCGAGTGGGTGGGACAGGGTTACAGTGTGAGGGACTTTTCTTAATCTCAAGCTTCCAGAGCCTGCGTTGAGGGAGAATTCAGATCCTCTCTCTAATGGTGGCGTGGCTGATATTAGGGTGGGCAATACTGCATGGGTATCACTTTCCTCCCTTGTCTTCCCAGTCGGGCAAGAACTATGTGCAGGTCCAGAAAGAGGACACTGCATTCCTCTGGATGAAAAGCACTTTGAGGAGTGCCCGCCGCCTGGGCTTCAGGGGGCAGGCTGCTAATGTGCTTGGATAAGGAGGGACAGAGCCTCTGTAACTCCCTTTCCTTCTATAGAAGACAGGTTGGGAAGAGTTGGTTCTCCAAGTCTCCTCCAGACCTAGGGAAGTCTGAACATCTCAGAATGTATTCAAACATTAGAAAACTAAATTTTGGTGTGTTCTCCTAATAGGTGTGATTTCCTATTGCTGGTGCCTGAAAATTCAAGTGGACCACGGCAAGTATGGGACAAAAACAGCATTGTTTGTAATATAGGGAATGGTCTTCTCTATGCAAGACTTGTTCCATTGCCTGAAATATGAAGTGAAAACCAGTGAGAAACAAGACCGGGAGTGTGTGCAGGTGCATGTGTGTAGGCATTTGTGTACATGTGTGTGCATGTGTGCAAGGGTGTGTGTGTATGAACCCAATAGTATTGATGCTGCTACTCAATTCTGCAGTCTGGCTGCTAATTTATAAGATCACGGACCATGATGTTCTTAAAATTTGGAAGGCACATGTTTTACTGCTCAGGATGGAAAGATTTTGTGACCCACAAATTCCATTGCATATGGCAAGAGTTCAAATTCCTGCCATCCAGGGCGGGTTGGCTGCTGAGACCATATGGGCTCCATTTACCTTAAAGCTGTCTTCTTCCTCTTGGTATACGGGGTCCATGGTGCTCAGAGCCCCAATGAACTCCATGGCGATGAGCGGCTTCTGCTGCTGCTGCCGGAGTCTCCGGTCAGTGAGCACACTCCTCACCACCCGGACGATGTGTCCCTGAGTGAAGCCATCAGTGACCTTCGCCAGGCAACTTATGTTCAAGGCACTCGTGATGACTCCTCCATGGCGCTGAATGATCTGCTGCCACAACACTGTTGTTTCAGAGACAGTGGGAGAGACAGAGAGAACAGAGAAGGCAGGATTAATCCGGGTCTCTGCACAAAGCTGCATTGCCTGGATAGGCTCAGGTCCCTGTGGGTGTGAGACACCTTGTATTAAATAGAGCAACTCGACCCTTATTCTCTGCCCCCAACAACTGTGAACACACGCAGCCTGACTGACCTACCAGACGGGAGCCCAGCTGTTCTCTGGCTGAGTGGGACCCGGGGCAACCGAGAGATCTCAGGACACAGGGTGTCGTGAACATGAATTTTGAAGTGACTCTTGAGGTTTACTTAACATAAGAGAATGGACGCCACGCTCCATCGGAGATAACGCTCCACTTAGAGAACCATGCCCTTTCTGGAAAGACAGGGTGTGCATGAGGGTCATGGTAACTGGTGCGCCCGCAGGCAGACGGGAGGCCATCGGCAAGGCCACCTGCCTCAGAGCCGGAAAGATCTGCTCAAACGTCTCTAAAGCATTTCGACCTTCTTGGAGGAACATTTAAAACTTTTTACAGAGGCGACCATTGCCACCTGATCTGAGCACCGTTGGGTCTATGAAGTGACCACGTCATCCAACCATGTGGATTCAAAAAAGCTCAGTGAAACTCGAAGTTCTAACTACTGCCAAGGAATGAATGATGGGCAATGTCACTGTGACCACATTGGAGCCTGGCATTGGGGCCATGAGTTAAACCAACGCGTCACCTCCACTGTCCTCTTTGGCGGGGGTCCTTGGCCCGGTGGTGAGCTGAGGTGCTGGCAGGGGACACTCTGCCACAGGGCCTGCCGGTGTCTCCAAAATGTGGAAGGTTAGGCTTCAAGGGTGGAGAGTCAGGGCAAGGAGTGCAGCCAGGGCTCCAAGGACCTCAAATTGGCCCCTACAGCAACATCTCACTCTCCGGACCTACTGCCTGGTGGGTGTGTGTGAGCTGGAGCCTGCCTTGGGGTTCCCTGGACATGGGTGGGGGGAAGGCTGCGTGAGAAATCAGGATGTCTGCCGAGCACCTGGGAGACCGCTGTTCTTGTGCAGGTCGGGCATGTTGTTTCTGTAGCTGCGTCAGTGTTGTTTTAGTAATAATAGTAATAATAATAATAATAATAATTAGTCATTCCAGTTTGTGCCAAAGTTCCCTACTGCTCATTACACGTCAGTTATAGGAAATCATGCAAAATACACTAAAAGCTATTTCAAAGCTGCTTGTGTAAAGACAGATTGCAGAGGTAGGAAGTGCCCTTATCAGAATATGACTGCTGGAGGGTGAGACACCAGAAGCCACAGCCCATGGTCAAAACAAACCACCACAGACAGACAGCATCGTTCCAGGGATCTGGTCTACCTCCTGCCCAAATTCATGGCATCTGAAAAAGTGCAGCAGCTTGGAGTGCTGACTGGACGCTGAGAAGGGAACGCGTTTTATGGGCGAGTCTCAGGGGTAGTCCCTAAAGCTGAGGACCGGTGGGTACCCTAGGCTGGGGACCCAGAACAACTTCATCCGTGGGCACCCATGGGCCAATGCCCACCTGCAGCACAGAGCGGACTGGCCACGGGCACCAACAGCAAATACTCCGCACTCCCCCTGCCAACCATTAAGCTACGACAGACCCTGTCATCCCGCTTCTGACATGAGGAATGTCTACAAGTAAAGATTCATGGACCGTGGAGCAAAGACCTACACGGACTCTGGTCTGGCGTGTACGTGTAAACACACCATTGACCATCTAAGTGTATGATTCTTGGTAGTCATGTAGAATTTGGTCAAGATTCCTCAAGGTTGGTTACTTCAAAGCTCACCAGTGTTCCATGGAGGCGCAGTAAGGGGCTCTGGGGATGCATCACGGTTACCGTGGGACCTGCCCTCTAGCCCAGAGCCACCTCTGTACTTAGATCCCAGATCCAGAGAAAGGGAAAGGCAACCAAATTTGACGTCCTTTTCTTGTTAGATGAACTGGACGTATCAGCCTTTGAAAGAACAGCCTCGAAGCTTTGACAAAGCCACCGGCTCATTCTTGACCTTAACTAGCTGCTGTGGGGCTGCGAGGGGGCCGAGGGGAGTGAGTCACAGCCTGGTGGGCACGTGGAGGCGGCGGGAGCCACCAGCAGGCTGCTGAGCCTTTAGCCCACGGAGAACACAAGAGCAGGACAGGCCCAGGGCCAACAATGAGCGTGGCCGTGAGGACTGGGGCCAGGGAACCGAGGGTGGGAGGGCCGAAGGCAGCAGAGGGCTCCTCCCGACCGAGTGATGTATTATTTACTTTCCTCTCCCAGATGCAAAAGGCACCTCAGTTCTCCAGCTAATGGACACCCTCCCCACTCCCTGGACTGGAAGGGACCAGGCATCGGGACTTTGGGTCTCCTCTTCTGCTTCTGAATCCAAACTGATTCCACCCTGGCTGGTGCTCCATGACACAGTGACTTAAAGTTCGTGTTTATTTGGGATTTCGCAGAAGCATGAGGGGTAAGTAATATACTATGGATGAGCTTCTGGCCGCTGCAGCCTAGAAGTCCAGGAAAATCAGAAGATGTGGGCAGGACTCACCTGAGCAGACACCGGGACCAGGATGGGGGCCTGTGATGAATTGGGTTATTAGCAAAACAGACCCCAGGGAAGAGAGTCAAGAGGAGCAGCATTAGGAAAGCGGAGAGAAGGAAGTCCAAAGGGATTTCTGGGGACCAGACAGGCATTAATCAACCTTGGGGCGGGTTTTCTCTGCAGAGACATTTGGGAGGAAATAGCTTGATTTGGGGCAAGAAAGTAGATACTGAGTTAGATCTGGTAAACCTTAAGGACTGCGCTTCCTTGGGCTAACCCACCCTTCTGTGCTCGGCCTAGTCCCTCCTTGATGCTGCCTCAAGGATGTGACGGTGGGACTGGGACTGCTCCTTACCCCTTCGGCTCTGGGCTGGGAGATGGATGGCTGAGCAAAGGCCCCCATTATGGATTTGCAGCCTGTGCGTATGGGCTGGAAGAGACCATTTTTGATCACTGCAAAGACAGGAACAGTCTTTCTGTGAGATGGACGTCCCAGCCACGGTGGCTAGGAATACTCCGCAGCCACTGGAGGAAATGTTGGGCATCATTTGTGATGCCCGAAAAATGGCGGCCTGAACAAATCACCCCCAAGAAGGAAATACGTGAGAAGCGTGTGCTGTAGTGGACAGAGCTCTGGGCCCACAGGTATGGGACGCTTTCTCCTTCCTCCCCCATGACGCTGTCTTGAGGAGACTCAGGTGGGAATCTGCAGATCTAGTCCTTAGAGGTGACTGGCATTTTATTAAAAGAACACAATTGTCTTCTTTGTACATCAAATAGCTCCACTTTTAAAGAGCCCATGGTTTTGTCAAATAGAAACTATTCAACCCAAAGTGAAGGATAATACCCTATTTTATTCCACTAAGATAACATTAAGAATATATATATATATATATATATATATATATATATATATGGAGAGAGAGAGAGAGAGAGAGAGAGAGAGAGAGAGAGAGAGAAGAGGAAGAGGAAGAGGAGGAGGAGGAAGAAGAAGAAGGAGAAAAAGAAGGAGGAGGAGGAGGCAGAGACAAAGGCACAAGAAAGGACACCTGGCCAAGGGGAGTGAGGAATGAGTGGGAAAGCTCCGATAAGGCCAGGAGCATGGGGTCCTCCACACTGAGTCAGTGGGCTGACACTGCTGTGCTCCCCCATTTCTGTGCTGACGCCTTCCTTGGCTGGACTACACACCCCTTTCGCCTTGAACCTTGTGGGGCCATGTGACTCATTCTGGCCAATGTAATATGGGTGGAAGAACAGTTGGCCTTCCCGGTCCGGTCCCTAAAATCTCCTTTGAGACTGTCCATACTGTCTTTCTCCCTTTCCTTTGATGCTGGTTGGATGCAAAGGACTGAGTGGAGGTCCTAGAAGATGAAGAAGTCACTAGATGGATGGAGAAAGAACTGGGACCTGAGTCCTCCTGTACTTTTTGTATAACATGGATTTATGAAGCCAGGACCATAACTTATCAAGACAGAAATGAGCGCACATTGCAAATGGGGTGGCTAAGCTAGGAGTTTGTAATAGGTGAGGAGGAGAGAGTTGTGCTTTTAGCTGACCAGGAGTTCAAGACCAACCAGAAAGGACCCCATATCCCCTCTATTTTGGTGGTGCTACTGTGACTAGCTAAGGATGAATAGAAACTAAGTCTGACCTAGTCATTTTTATAATTATCATGAATACTAAACACCGTTACCATGTCACCATGGCCACCGTCTCCTCTACCTCTCCCACCACTGTGACCCCCATCATCTCCATTAGAGCCACACTGCCACCCCTATCACCATCTCGACACCGAATTCACCACCACCACCTGCTACTGCGGGAGGTGAAGGTGACCCCTCAATGAGCCACAAGTGTGGCTTTCACACCTGTGTACATACTGCCCTTGAATGTGGGCTGGCCCTGCGAGTGGCTCTTGACCAGTCCGGGGCGGTAGAGTGACTCTGTGTGACTTCCGATACCGGGCCACAGGAATCCTTCCACATCTGCCCGGACCTCTCAAAATGTTGCTCTTAGGATGCTCCCCCTGGGACCAGCGGCTGTGCTGTGCAAAGCCACACGCAGAGGATAGGTAGAGGCTGTCCGGGCGACAGCTGTCCAGTTGACAGCTGAGCCGGCGGTGGCCAGTATCAACTCTGTCACAGGGCTGATCCCCTCGGAGGTCCAGCCTGTCCAGTCTCCCGATGAGCAGAGCCCCACCTGACATCTGACAGCAAAGTGCTGAGAAGCTCAGGGAGAACTCCCAGCGGAGCCTGTGGGCCCTCAGGACCACGAGAGCAGATCGTGTTGTTTTCAGCCCCTGGGGAGGTGACTCACAGCTGCAGAGAGCCCCCCTCCTCAACCCCATAGATGGCCTTCCTCCCTCTCCATCACCAAGCCCATGCTCTTCTGGGGGCGGATTTGGTGCTAGACATTCTGCCAACCACCTCCGGCCAGGGCTACAATGGCCCTGACAGATAACCATTCCCCTGCTCTGCAGAGAACATGGTGTCTCAAAAGTCAACTGAGGTGTCAAGGTCACCCCACTGTTCCCTGTCTGAGCCCGTCCTGGCTCTTTCCAGTCGGGCCCCACTGCCCTCAGGGTCTCTTCCTCCTATTGTTCCCATCAAAAACGCTTCAAAAGAAGTGGAATTTGAATCTATCTTTTCAAGAATAAAAAAATTGAAAAAGTAAGCTTCTGTTGTATTTAGTGTTTATTTTAAGTGAGTCAACATGCTCCTAGACTCACTCTTCAAGACTGAAAAAATAACAAGAGTGACCCGGTGTAAAGAAATGGTTTTATACGAGAAAGACACCGTCACCGTGGGTACAACATGAGATGAGTGACCACACTCTACTCTTCATAAGAAACATTTGCACCCATGAGGGCTTTGTCACGTTCAGGGCCCAAAATACTAATCGCTGCCCAGTGTCCTTAGCTCTCGGGTAAAAAGAAGTGTGTTAACAACAGAGCAGAGATGCATGTTTTGCTCTTGTGACCCAGTGATTTACATTCGTGGCACCGAGCTCAGCTGACATCGGTGTGCACGCCACTCTAGGGACATCACCTGGCGATGACTGGGTGCCTGGGCCACCCTCCCAGCACCTGACAGCCCAGCCTCGGCCACTGCTCAGGGGCGGCCGGGGTACTTGCCGTATCTGGACGCATAGTCTGGTCTGGGAACCAAGATGATTTTTTGGTAGACTCTGCAGAAAGACTGAATTTCGGCATCGAAAGGGCGGCGTGTGGTCCCCACGATCAGAACCCTGTCGTTGGGTTTCAGGAGCTTCAGGATTTTGGGAAGGTGTTTTTTCAGGCGTTTGGGCTCGTTCTGGGAAAAAGAGAGGGGAGACAATGAGCCACGTGCAGAGAAAAGGGTAAGCGGAAGACCCTGCAGCCTAGGTAGGGTGATACCAGCTCTCTAAGCACTGCCTCCCCAGCCTGGCCTGGGCTGCAGGGACCCGCTCCATGGTCTGGGTGCCCTGACAGCAGGAGCTTCCTGTCCTCAGCCTCTGGCATTCAGAGTTGGAAGGGGTAGGAAGGAAGCACCTGCAAGGCACTCCAGCACCTCGGCCCTGAGAACGGGAAACGGCGGTGGGGTTCCCAGCGCAGGGGAGCTGGCTGGGATTGACAATCTGCCTGCGGGGCTCCGCATCCCCTGAGCTGTTCCGAAGGGGACCCCGAGGTTTCCTCTGCTGGCCGCAGGGACAGGAGGGACGAGGTCCTGGATCTCACGTCTGAAAACGCCCGGTTACGTGAGGGTGAAGCTGCTGCCTCTGAGGCAGTTCGGAAACCGTGTGAACCTGAGATTTTAGCGGCATCTCAGCACTAACCAGGAAGAGAAGCAAGACTTGGCCCAGGGAGGACGACTTCCACCCCAGGGGTCAGCTTTGGCCAGATCGCCATGGAACCACGGCTCTAAGTGAACCTGGCCAGGCACAGGGGCCAGGGGGAAGGGAGGAGGAGGACACAGGGTGAGCAGTCTGCGCAGGGACACCCAGGCTTAGTCCTGACCAGTTTTGCTCTCAGTTGGTTCAGGGGCAATGGAGCGAATTACAATGCGAATGCTGAGCTAAAGACCACGCACGGCTTCCCTGCAGCGGCCTGTGGACCCCGGCAGAGACCACACCTGTGTATGGCACTGTGTGTCCGCCCCTCCCGCCCAGGCCCCCCCCCCCCCCGCCCCCAGCAGAGAGAGCCCTGCCTGCAGGAAAGGCCGGGCACCCAGGGAAGGGAGAGGGTGTTTGATAAATGCCACTCTCAGAAGGAAAAGTGAAGAGCAGGTGGGGTGACAGAGCTGGTATGGGGGTGGGGTTAAGGGGGGCAGAGCTGTGCTCAATTTGTGGGGCCTTTGGGATGATACACTGTTGGGCTCTAGAACCCTGCTCCATGGCAGGCCCAGGGGCGGCCCAGTGTCTCTCCCGCAGAGCTGGGAGTCAGACCCAGGTGGTCACGCTGCTCTGCACAGTGACAGTGCACCCTGGAGGACAGGGGAGCAGAGCAGAGAGTGGAGGGAGGAGTCCTCCAGGGAAGGCGGGGGTGCCCTGGGTGGGCGGCTGGGCTGGGCTCTGGGCACAGGTGTCCACTCCCGTTGTGAGGCTGTCAGCCACGCAGCGGCCGCGTGGTTGTTCACCTTCTTCCTTCCTGCTTGACGGGGGAGAAGGCCAAGTTCTCTGTCTGGTTGCCCAGGTGCAGGGAGAGCCTGGGCCGGAAGAGCAGGACCCGGGTGGAGGGGCTGTTGGGGGAAGTCCGATGGAGGCTGCAGACACCTGGGGCGCCCCAAGGACAGCACAGGGACTCAGTTCTCCCTAACAATCCCCCTGCACTCACCCATTCTGCCAGTCAGCTGTAAGTCTCCAAGGGTAATAATACTAATAATACTCGTATGTAGCCCCCGCTGAGTGCCGACTGCAGGTGCTCCTCTTAGTGCTCGGTGTGGGCTCAATCACTTAATGCTGGCGACCCTTGTGGGTGTGAAGGGGTGTCTCGCTGTGGTTTTGGTTAGTATCTCTCTGATGGCTAACGAAGTCCAGCCTCTTTTCATGTGCTTATTGGCTGTTTGCATATCTTCTTAGGGAAAATGTGTAGTCAGATTGTTTCCCCACTTTTTCCTTAAGTTACTTGCCTTTTTATTACTGAGTTGTAAGAGTTCTTTATGTATTCCAGATACAAGTCACTTAGCCGTATATGATTTTGTAGATATTTTCTCCCATTCTGTTAGTTGTCTTTGCACTTTCTCGATGACAGCAAACATTTTCTTTTTTTTTTAGTTTTGATGAGATACTACTGAATTTTTCTTTTGTTGCTTAAGCTTTTGGTATCCTATCTAAGACGGGCCACATGGGAGCTTCCCAGAGTCTGGTGGGAGAACTGATCCCAGGGTCCTGGCGAAGGAGGAGACTGCCACTCTGTGGGCATAGAGACCCACTTGCACAGTCTGAGCCCCTTTCTAGCAGCCTAGTTGCCATGGTGACGATGGGGCAGTTCTTCCTGTTCTAGGGCAGAAGATGGTATTGCTACCAGTCCTGAAATGACAGGGACATCTGAACTTAATTAGCCTGTTTAGATATCAAATGTTGATCCTGGGCTGTGTCCAGAGTGGCATTCCTGCTGGTAGTGAGACGCAGCCCCATTGGGAGGGCGGAGCGAAAGGTGAGTCCATTCAGTCAGCGCTCCCCTGCACTCGGGCTACTCCTGTTCCGGTTCAGAGCTGCATCCATTATGCAGGAAGTCCTCATGCTCATCCATCACACTAGCCAACATCCCAGTCCAACATCCCAGTGCAAACTCCACAGCCGTGCCCCTGCCGCTAGCCTGCAGCCTGCAGCCTGCAAACCTGGCATTGTGGGCAATTTCAAAGGAGTGCCCAGCATCCCCGCAGCGATGGCAGTGTGCTTTTCTGCAGTCAGCTCCTCAAAACCACGGCACAGCCAGCTCCAAGACCGGCCAGTCCCTCCCGGAGGCCCCACTGCGATGCCGGGAAGGCTGCTGTGAGATGAAGGAAGGAAGGGTAATGGTGCAGAAAACACAGCCCAGACAGTGCCTCATTCCTCACCGCCTGTGCCTCAAACACCGCTGACCGGCTGTGCTGGAGCCAGAGGGTGGAGGACGGCTCTGCTCCCAGCAGCAGGAGGAGGGGAGGGCCCTGTGCAGGCCCTGGGCAGGGGTGCGGTGTACGGGGAGCCATCCTGAGAGTCTAGGCGTGGAAGGCCTTCTCCAGGGTGTGGAGGACAGGGGTGTCGTGCGGAATGTGGGGATCCTGGAGCCCCGCACCTCTGGCTCTAAGACGAGAGGGCCCCACGGCGGTTTTCAGGATGTGGTCTAATGGCCCCGGGGATGAGGAGGGGAGGGGGGCGGATGGACAGACGGAAACCAGGTGCTGGTGCTCAGGTGCGGTCCAGGTGGGGAGAAAGGTGTGGCTTCTGCATCCAAACAGAAGACTTGTGTCCGGGTCCCAGGGCAACCCCCACCAGCTGTGCGCCCCTTACAACCTTCGTCCTCTTCTGCAAAACAGAAGGGCCGCTTCCCTGACACAGTCGCGGTGCCCCGGGGCCTTTGAGGCTGCCTCCGCCGTCCTGGTGTCCTGGCGGGTCCCCAGACCTGGAGCTCCAGAGCCGCACGCTACCTGGCTCTCCTCCCTGCCTCCCTGCTTAGGGCTCGGAGAGCCTCATGCATTTGACCACTGAGTGACCTTCACTGCGGTGGAGGCATCCAGGGTGGAGTCAGTCACTGCAGGTGAGGTTTTTCCCAGTGTGATTCGGGAATCCCTCCCATCCAGGGGGCAGCCGCCGGGTGCTGTTTGTGCTGTGGCTGGGGGTGGGGTGGGGAAGCACAGCCGCTCCGGTTTCTTTGCAGGTGGAATTCTTCTCTGTGCCTCAGTGCCTTTGGGATCAGGGGAGCCTGTGGGGCAGAGGCCGGGATGGGTGGATTCCTGAGGTCGCCGAGTGATGCCGTGAGGAGCCGAGCGATGCCTCGTGGTTGCTCTCCTCTGTGATGCAGCTCGGCATTCGGTGGTCACCTTCAGAACATGGCTGGCCGTGCTCATGGCTGCCCCGGGCCCAGAGACTTGGCTGAGGGCAAAAGTCAGAGCTGGGGGCCCGGAGAGCAGAGCCGGCCCAACCCTGGCCCTGAGTCCCTGAGGCAACAGGAACCCCTCAGCTCTGCTCTCCAAGGGGCAGGCCCAGCACCCCTTGGAGCCCTGCTCTCCTGGGGAGGGGTGGGGGTGGGGAGGAAGGGGGCGCTGGGGCTGGCCCCCACTGTGCTGGGGAAGGCTCAGGCCCCGGCTGGCCTTGTGATGATGGGGCTCAGGGAACCCTTCTGCTGTGCTCATCAGGCGGCCTAGGGTTCCCCCCAGGGCATGGTCCATGGTTGTCAGTGCAGTGAATTCCTCCCGCGATAGACTCTTCCAGTGCAGAGGCTAAGGTACTTGCTTAAGGACACACAGCCCGCTAAGGTGAACACAGAGCCGGCCAGGAACCCTTGCTTCCGGAGTCCCCGCTGCCCACCATCTTCCTGCTCCCCAGGCTGCTGTCCAGTGGGACGTCGAGCAGCCCTTGCCCATGAGTGAGACAAAGCGTCCGATGGCATCAGGTGTGTGGCAGCGTGGGTTAAACACCGCCCGGCATTTCTCTTCAGATTTACAGTCTGGTTCCTAGTAACCCCAGCCTTCCAGTTGGCCGCTATGTGGATTTTTTTCACATGTACAACGTCGCCAGCAGAGGGAGCTAACCACTAGGTTCGCAGACTAAATAATAACCGAGTCCTCCTAAGAGTCTCTAAAATGACAGGCCAATCAAGGCCCCTGTGGGGAAGGAAAGATTGAGCTTTCATTCTTCATCCAAATCATCCCTACCTGCTAACAGGGATGCATAATACATAAGGATCCAAAGTGATTAAAATCCTTACGAATTTAATCAGGAATTCGCAGTTAACCACTATTTGCTTTGGAGCAAATTGTTGTGGAATAACAATCATGTGTATCTGCACATTTTTTTAACGTGTGGGAAATCTGCGGTGATCTGTGGGGGGAAGTGCGGGGGTGGGGGCCATTGAAAGGAGAGAAAAGCAGGAAGGAAGCAATTGAAAGAGGGCTCCCCGGAGGCCCCGGGCGCTGCTCTCACAGTTCCATTGATGGCCTTTGTTCCTAAGTTTCAGGCCCTCTGCTATTTATTATTATGAACAATAGGAAGTCCTAATAATAACCCCTCTGTGTGCCATTTGCTCTAACGGAGCAGAGTTCCCTAAATCGCGCCCTACCTCTGACGCAGGTGACGGGGCTTTAGCTCCCCTCTCCCTCCTTCCACACAGCCCTTCACTTGCTTTTAAACGATGCCTCATGAAATCAGCCCGCTGCGTCCTTTCAGGCACGGACAAGTACTGAGGGCCCAGGGAGAGGGCTGAGCCTTTCCGCCCTGTTTCCTTCCTCCCTCGAAAAGCAAGACCTTCTTGAGAAGGAGAGGGAGCCTGGGAAGGGCCCCCCTTGGAAAAAAGCAGAGCCCAGACTAAGCAACGCCGGGGGAGCCTCACCATCCTCTCGGCGTTGGGTACTTTCTTGTAGAAGGTTTTCTCCGTGTCGCCGATCCACACCACGGACGGCTGGAGCTGTCGGGCCACCTGCCAGGAGAAGGAAAAGCCTCGGTTGAAAATGCTATTCCGTTTTGGGTGCACACTTGACCCCAGGGGACAGCAGGACCGGAGGGCTCCTATGCGGGCTCTCGGGGTGGCGGGGTCTGCCCCCCTTCACTGCAGGGTGGGGATATCGCAAGGGTCCCGTCCCACCTGATGGGCAGGGCACACCCGACTTCGGCACCTTCTGCTCCAAGTCCCAGGCCTCTCTCCATCTGGCTTGAAATAAGCCAATAAATAGTTTTCTGCCGCTAACAAACGGGAAACCGAGCCTTGAGTGTTAACTCCAGCCTGCCCGTGGGCCCAGGCTCATTCAGGTTTGCTCAGGGTGGGAAAGCCGTCTCAGCGCCAGGGCCCCGCGACGCCATTGGCTTGTCTCGCTTGGCTGCACCACCGTGGCTGAGGTTTCGCCGGGAAGGTGCCCTCCGGACGGGCTGGGGCTTTCTGGGCTGGTGAACAACCCACCCACACACACCCACCCACCATCGCTTCAAAGTGCCCCCGTGACAGCAAAGCCTGGGTAGTTTTTAAAAAATATATATATTTCTTTATTGATTTCAGAGAGGAAGGGAGAAGGAAAGAGAGACAGAAACATCAATGAGAAGAGGGAATCATTGATCGGCTGCCTCCTGCACATCCCCTACTGGGGATTGAGCCCACAACCCAGGCATGTGCCCTTAACCGGAATCGAACCTGGGACCCTTCAGTCCGCAGGCTGACGCTTTATCCACTGAGCCAAACCAGCTAGGGCGAGTCTGGGTATTTTTGCACCCGTTTGTGCTTGTGCTGAACGGCGACAGACAAAAGCCGCCCGCAGCCCCAGTGAGTGGTGATACACACTCCTATTTTTATGTTTCTTTAAGCATCGTTAAGGCAGCAGGTGTGATTTTAGACCAATGCGGGTGTTTAGTCAACGATGGGAAAAGCACCGGGAACACTGGCGGGCTGTCTCCCGGGGCCGTGGACCAAGGGGAGCGGACCGTGCACTTTCAACCACCAGGTGGGTTTCCCTGGGTCCTGGTGCCCATCCGACACCAGGCTGGCCGAGTTCACAGGCCCCCACACAGGACGTCCTGAGAGGAAACAGTATCAGCCAACCACTCTTTGCTAGGTGTTATTTGTTAGAACCAGAGATTTAAGAATTCCAAACTGCACGTTTTAATCCAGTCCCGAGGCCGTGGTGCGTGCTGTGCAAACAGCGGCAGCTCTGGGGCAGTTGTGTGCCAGGCCTGGGCCACACACGTGGCACATGGCCTCACATGCATGGTCAGGGCCAGCGTGGACCCCGCATGTCCTCCTGCAATAACTCCTTCACCCTCCCTGCTACCCGGTGAAACAGGTACCAGTATTACCAACCCTGTGTACAGACGGGGAAGCTGAGGCTCAGACGTCAAGTGACCTATCCAAGGTCAAAGGGCTAGAAAGTGACGGAAGCTGGAGGCAGGGCCTGCAGATGGCGGCCAGGTCTGTGCTGATGGCGGCCACACCATGGGCCCCTCATGTACTTGAGCCACACACCTGAGTACCCACCTTGCCTTGCCTCCCCACATCCAACAACCCCAAAGCCTGCCCAGTCCCTAACCTCCTTCAGCTCCATCATTTGTCCATTCTCTCGGCTCCTTACCAGGGTGGCCTGCCTGCGGGTCAGGGTCCCAGTCAGTGCTCCAAGGGCAGCCCAAAGGGACCTTGTTCCCTAGAAGCTATTCTCAGTTTGTTAAAAGCTTCCCTAATCCCAGCCTCCAAGGAAAAGAAGAAAATGAGATACAGTGAGGGAAAGGCTTTAAGCTCCATAGAAAAAAGGTACTTTATTATGACAGAGGCAACATCTTATTCTTTTCAGTCCCTCTGAAAAGTATCAGTTTTAGACCCAAAACCCATGGAAAAGCAATTTTCACATAAACAGTCGTCTCCTGTCTCAGCCTAACTCCTGCTCGCTCCTCTCCTATGTTCATTTGGCGAGCGATGGATTTTCCACGGTTTTTATTTGTGAGGTTCTAGTCTCTCAGTCCAGCTTTTCTTAATGGGAACGGCAGATGTGAGCACCAAGGATTTCAGGGGGACTGTTCTCTTCCTGCTTGTCACACAGTGAGCCACATGATGGACTGGGGGCGCAGGAGTCAGTAGCTGGGGATCTTACTTCTAGCCCCCGGCTCACAGTGGGGTTGAAGTCCCGGCCACAGCATTCCGTTAAACGAGAAAGTGACCGATTGTTCCCTGAAGCGCCTGCCCTCCCCGAGCCAGTGGGGGACGCCACGCTTCCTGTGCGCCTGCTCTGGGGCACACAGCGCCGTGTGGAGGGCGGCGCAGGTGACGTGGTTTGGAAACGTTCAATTATTATAAAATGAAACAGAAAACATTTCCCCAGCGAGTTCTTTGACGATAACAATACGGGGAACGACCCTTTGCCAAATGCCTCCATGTCCAGGACACCCTCTCACCACATGCCACATGCTATGCCAAGCATGTCCACGCTTTGTCCCTCTCACAGATGATGTCACTGAGGCAGAGAGATGGGTAAACCATGTGCCCACCAGCATTGGAGAAGCGGTGGAGCCCGGGTCTGCCTGGCACCCCCCAGGCCGGCGCCATGACCCACAGCACTCTGCCACGCCCCATGGTAGGCAGCTGTCTGCTCCATAGAACCCAGTTACCCTCAACACGTGTCCTCTCGACACCTTTCATCCGGCAGGAGAGCTCGGAAACCACCACTGCCGTGTCCTCCGAGCTCGAGGCCCTGGTTTCCCTGACCTTCCTCAGTGGTGAGCTGGCTGGAGGATGCCTGTGACGTGCTCGGTGCTGGGCAGAGAGGACAGGCATGTAACACTGGGCCCCCAGGAGGAAACCTCCCCAGGAAGGTGACCTTGGAGGGAGAAGGGCTCATCTTCCTTGTCCAAGGACGGATGTCGGAGGGACAGACGGCTGCTGACTCGGGCAAGGGACGGGGGATGCTGCAGAAGCAGCAGGCAGACAGGCTGAGCTTTGAGACACATCTGCCAGAAACCCGGTGCTGTCTTACTGTGATTGCAAAACCTGTATTCACTAGTCAAAACTTCAGAGCGCACTTTCAGACTGCCGTCACCCACCCACCACCCTCTCCACGGAGGACCGGTCGTCCCGAGTTTCCCATCCTTACAGGCCCTTCCGACACTGGACTGCAAAAATGAGATGGTCCTGCCTACGCTGCTTTGTATTCTTGTTCACTTAACAAAATGTATTTGTCCGACATCACTTTAACACGCTGCCCCATAACGTACTGATCTAAGTGTTTTTGAACATTTGGGTGCTTCCCTTCTTATTAAATCAAACAGTGCTGGTGGAGGGGGTAAAGGGGGAGGAGAGAGACATCTATAATATTGTCCACAATAATAAAAGAAATACATAAAATAAATCAAACGGTGTTTAGAGAAGAGCGCTTTGGGCACGAGCGGTCTTATCCTTAGCACGATGGTGGACGTGACGCTGCTGGGTCCGAGGGCTCATGCGTTCTTCATGCTCCCACGCGTGTCGCCAGCCTGCCGCCCGAGGTTCTGTTTACTCTCTCGCCCTAAGAATGTGGGTCTGTTTTTCCACTTTTCTCCTCAATGAATATTAACAACAAAAAACTCTTTACCTATTTATTAAATGACAAATGGCTTCCTTTGCTCTTTTACTTTTCATTTAGCAATGACAAGGCTTCATTGAAATGACCCACAGATAGTTTGAGGTCATGGACAATTAAATGTAATTAATGCATAATTGAACTTTTCTGAAGTTACGTGGGTCGTGTGCTTCCGCTGCCACTAGAGGGCTCTTCAGTCCTACCAAATACACGGCAGGTTTCAGTTTCCTGTCCGTTCTGGGATAAACACCAGTTCCCACCAACAGGGGCCTTTCCCAGTTCCGGGAAGTTCCATGAAAGAACTGAAGACTTCCCATCTGTGTCAGTTTTATGGGTTTGACCTTTTGTGTTCTCCAAAGCAGCACTACCCAATGCTGGGCCTCAGACCGAGATCCCAGGATCAATGGCTCAGCAATGAAAGCCTGTTTGTGTTCAGTTAACAGGATCTGCCCAAACGACCCTGGGACGCTTTGGAGGTTCTTTCTGAAAGGCCCTATTCTGCCTGCCACGGAGAACCTTGGGAGAAGCTGGCTACTCTTTTCAGCGGTTGTGTATCAGTTTACCAAACTGAAAAGGACAGACCATCCACCCACCCACCCACCCACCTATCCATCTATCCATCCATCCACCCACCCATCCCACCCATCCATCCACCCACCCACCCACCCATCTACCCGTCCATCCATCCATCCACCCACCCACCCATTCATCCATCCATCCATCCATCCATCCACCCACCCATCCATCCATCCATCCATCCATCCACCCACCCATCCCTCCATCCATCCATCCATCCATCCATCCATCCATCTATCTACCACCCATCCACCTATCCCTCCCTCCCTCCATCCATCCATCTACCCACCCACCCACCTATCCAT
Source organism: Myotis yumanensis (assembly GCF_028538775.1). Taxonomy (NCBI): domain Eukaryota; kingdom Metazoa; phylum Chordata; class Mammalia; order Chiroptera; family Vespertilionidae; genus Myotis; species Myotis yumanensis. The sequence continues at coordinate 33,522,927 of NW_027223759.1, forward strand.
CTACCCATCCATCCACCCACCCACCCATCCATCCACCCACCCACCCATCCCACACATATCTGCTGAGCATCTGTGAGGGGCAGGCTCCATGGTGGGAGGCAGGGATGTCTGGGACCAGGCAGACATGGTCGCTGCACAGGAGCGGGAGCGGCGGGGAACAGGCCGCCGCCAGGGAGGTGCTACCGTGCGGGAAGCAGGGGTGGGGGCTCACTTTCTTGGACTGTAGTCACTGGGATTCTGTTTAAATACTAATACCTGGGGCATTCTGAATTCCTACTACTTTAAAATAATATTTTAAATTTCTATTTCCTGCATTACCTTCTGTGAGATTGTGGGAGTTACCTTAAGTCCTGACTGGGTGTCAGTTGGGATAAACTGCAAATGACTAAGAGCCAGGAGCTCAGCTGGGCTGATCCTGTACGGAAAAAGGTAAACCGAGGCAGAGGAGAGGAGAGGGCTGGGGATACAGGTGACGTGGGGGAACTAGACTAGTAACAGGGACAGGCTAGTGCTATTGCTGACAACCAGGCTGCATTCGAGGGGAAGGTGTGTGGAGGTGACAGGCGCCAGGCTCACAGAGCATCGGGTTTCCTCTGAACCTCGTCTTCTTTCGGCCCCTCCCCACACTTGATGCCGACTTGGAGAAGCACAGGCCATGCTCAACTCCTCCTGGCACCTGCTAGCCTCAGTTAAGGAGGCCACCAAGCCAGTGTCAGGTCCAGGCCACGTGGCCTGTGAGTCTGGACAAAGGGAGGCCATGGTGCTGCCCCTGCCTCGAGCGTTTCCAAATTGGTTAAAAATTCTTGAATGCCTGTGGCATCGACCCTGGTCCCAAGCTCATCCCCATGAGCCCGGCCACAGCAGGAGTGAACGCACCCAGTGCTGAGAGTGATTTACAGCCACAGAGCGCTCTCTAGGCCTGCCCGAGAGACTGCGCCCCAGGCACCCACTGCCTGTGCCCTCCTCCCTGCGGAGCCCACCCCGTACTGCTGTTCAATTCTGCTGTGATCCAAAAACTGCCCTAAAATATCATGTCTATGTAAAAAATACACCCGAGGTTTGATGCCTACATGTGCGCCCTGCCTCAACCTGAAACTGCACGACACAATGCAAGGTGACCAGGCTTTCTGGCCGCGGACCCACTCAGGACCTACGTCGCCAGCCCTCCCTCTTTATTTTCACACCTGATGCTGCACCACAGCCGGTAACCCTGCTCCTCCCCCCTGCTCCTCCCCCCTGCTCCTCCCTCCCCCTCTCACTTGGGCAGCTCTCGCTTTTGGGTCCGGCGTAGGTCTCTGCTTTATCCTTATTGAATTTCACCTTGTAAAGGCAGGGCTGTCACATGTATTGCATTTATTACACATCTGTGTGTGTGTGTGTTTAAAACTTCATCCACGAATAGCAACGCCGCCTTTGTTTGGGTTATTAGCCTGGAGTAGAAGTCTCCATGCCTGACTCCTGGCCCAGGGTTGACACCAGCACATCTGGGCAATACCCTCTGGTGTGCTGCCATGGCTGCTGGCCGAGAGCCCAGCGAGGAGCCCGGGGTGGGGTGGGGTGGCACCGAGGCAGAGCAGCACCCTAGCCTCCCTTCGTCCAGGCTCCCAGGCCTCGAGGCCTGGATCTGACACTGGCTTGGTGGCCTCCTTAGCCCATTCTCCCGAGAAGGACACAAGAACCACTGGGCAGAGAGGACAGGCATGGGGGATGAAGGAGAAACCACGTGTCAAATACCCAAGGAGACCCCACGGCTCCACCTCGACTATAAATCAAAGTGCCTCAGACGCAGCGGAGGCGGAAATGCTGTGGACGCAGTCATCAGAGTCACAGACACGGGCATCGTGTGTGGGGTCGTGGCCTCGAGGAAGTCCCTGCTCCAGCCTCTTTCCCTGGGCTCCACTGGTCTGCCCTGGCCGTCTCCAGGGCGGCCTGGAGGGCAAGGGAGGAGTGATGGCAAGGGGGTTCAGGAAGAAGTGGGGTCCTGGTGGAGCGCGCCAACAGGACACATGGCTTCCAGTTCCCTCCCCTTTCACGCTAAAATGCCCACGGCTGACACTTTAACCCAGGAGTGTCACCAGGACCCAGCGCCCCAGGGCAGGGCTCAGGGAACCTTCAGTGCCCTGGAGGCAGCGGAGGCCAAGGGATTGGCGGTGGGAACAGACCTGGGCTAAAGTCCAGATGCCAGCCCCTACGTTCCTTTGTAGTGTTTGGTCAAAGTAAGCACTCTGAGCTAGTCTTCTTGTTTGCAAATGGAAACATCAATCCCTGCCCCATCAAGGGCTTGGTCCCATGAAAAGCAAAAGCGTGTGTAAAACCCATTCGTGTGCGCTGGACTCCTGGCCAGAGGTCAAGGTCAGTCCTTCCTGCTCGTCCAGCCCGACTTACTCTTGTGAAAACCCAAGGAGGCCAAGGCTGGTTGAGAGATGGCCTTGCCTTTTGTCCATGAAATACTTATTAAATATTACTCACCACATTTCTCAACTGGTTAGATGACAATATTCCTAATATTTTCCCACTAAAGAGATGTATATTCTTCTCCACAGATAGCTTTAGCAGAAGAGAGAATTTTAAATAACAGTAACCACATTTCTTAAAGGAACCCAGCTTGTTAATCCATTAAAGCTATTGTGTATGAAAGAAAGGAACCCTCCAGAAATACTGAAAACAAAATGGATTTGAATCTGTGGTTGTGAAACGAATCAGAGACGTGTCTTCCCAGTGTGTTTTCACGTGTGCAGGGTGCTGGGTGCGAAGCAAGGCCGCCGGCCAGAAGTGACCGTACGAACGGCTTCCTAACGGGTGCCATCTCTGCTCTGCGGAGGTTAATTCAGTCCTAGGAGTTCTGTACCAGAAGAGATGGTGAGTCACCAGGCCTCCTGTTACTTCACCTTCTGCAGCAGCTGCCACAGATCCATGCTGGCTGCCCTTAAGCCTCAGCCCCCAGGCCATGGCTCAGGGGACACAGGAATGCACGCACAGCACCTGCCAGAGGTTTACCAGCTTTCTCTCGCTTAATTAAAAGCAAATACCTCTCCGCAGTGCAGATAGCTGGTCTGTCACTCATGCCGGGAGGCAGTGTCCTCACAGCACATGGTTATAATTGAATGACTCCTACACCTGGGCTCTGGGTCTTTCATTAATCAGTTACACACACAGCAGAGGTGAAGCTTAATGAGTGTCTGATGTAGAGTGGCCTTGGTGGGTGAGTGTGCCATTCCACATTTTGAAAATTTGACACATAGCATGTTGTGGTCTGCATCATGTCAGTTTGCAACGATTCTAAAAAAAAAAAAAAAATGCCAGCACAGTTTATTGGATAGCAAGGGGAAAAACCTCTCTGCAGCAGAAACAATTTCCTGAGCATTAGGACATCATGATCATGCCATGGGCTCTGTCCTGGAATCACACTGGGAGCACTGAGCCATATAGTGGGTGGGAGGAGACAGGCTTAATCCACCCCAACCTCAGGGAGAGGCTGGATGAGGCACTTGTTAAACCTGGAGGCTCTGGATGCAGACTGTGGCAACACTGTCACCTGGAAAAACGACTTAAATGCTCTGCGTCTCAGACCAGGGAATAATATCTGTAAAGGGCTGAAGAAAACATATGTCAGCCCAGAATTCTATATCTAGCAAAACTATCCTTCAAACAATGGAGGCAATATGAAGATATTTTGAAAAATAAAATGAAAACCAAGACAATTTGTTCCCAGAAGATCTGCACTAAAATAAATATGAAAGGAAGTTTTGCAGCTAAAAAGAAAATTACAACAAATGGAAAGTTGGATCAACAGAAAGGAATAAAGAGTACTGCATATGGGAAATATGTGACTAAGCGTAAAATACTAATTTTTCCCTCTTAAATTCTTTGAAGGACAAACGACTAGTGCAAAATAATAACACCCTATTGTAGTGTTTATAACACTTCTAGATGTAAAACATATGATAAAAACATATAGGATTACATGGTTGTAGGATTTGACATTTTATGTAAAATAGTACAATATTCACCCTTTGTAGACTGTGCTAAATTAAAAATGGCTAAAATAATCTGTAGAACAATCACTAAAAAATAAGAAAGAGTTTTTGCTAAAGTATATGATTGTTTAACTGCTGTGCTGTGTACCTGAAACTAACACAAAATAATATTGAATGCAAACTGTAATTGAAAAATAAAAAATAAGTGACATTGCTAAAAAGACAATAGAGAAATTCAAGTAAAATACTAAAAACTACTGCGTTACCCAAAGGAAGGCAGGAAAACAGAAAAAGAAGAGAAAAAAAGGAAAATGGGATAAATGGAAAACAAACAGCAGAATGGTAGACCTAACCCAACCAGACGAATAACTGCATTTAATGTAAATGCTGCAAGCATTCTATTAAATGGTATATATTGTTAGACTGAATAAGAAAGCAAGACTCAACTATACCCACAAGAAATGCACTTTCACTATAACGACATTGAAAATGAAAGGGGATCAAGGAAGCTGATCAGACCAGGTATACTTCAAGACAATGCGTATTACTAGAAACAAAGGGGACAGCTCCTAACGATAAAATAACTGATCAGAAAGACATAACAGTTCTGAATATGGTGCATCTCATGACAGGGCTACAACATCCACGGGGCAAAACCCGACAGCTACAGGGAGAAATAGAGAATCCAACAATCCTAGTTGGAGCTTTAACACCCTCTTTCAATAGTTGACAGGACAAATAACAAGAAAAATGAGAAAGTGAAAAAGCAAATCACAGAGAAAATTTGCAGTATGTTATGTCCGACAAAGAACTTGTATCCAGAGTATATGAAGAACTCTAACAAATCACAAGACCAACAGTCCCATGAAAACTGGCAAATTACTACTTGAACAGACATTTTAAAAAAATACGTCATACAAGGGGCCCAAGAGCACATGAATAGGGTGGTTACACAGCTGCGTATATTTTTCAAAACTCATACTTAAAACGTATACTTAAGATCAGCGCATTTTACTGTACGTAAATTTTACCTTGATAGAAAATAGTGCAGGAGATAAAGAAGGACATAGGTTTGAATCCCAGCTTGGCCACTTGACCTTGGTCGCCTTGGACAAGTTGCGTCACCTCTCAGAACCCCAGTTTCTCTCTCTGTAAAACGGGGACAAGGATGAACCCCCTCACATAACAATACAAAGGTGTGGAACACCTAACTTGTTTGAGGTGCTCTGTTAAATAACTCAATGATCTTCCTCTATTCCCTACCCACCGTCCTCTTCTCCTGCCTCCTAGCTCTTCACATTCTCTCTCCATGGGTTCCTTCTGGACCAGCAGGGAGGGGAGGAGAGCGGGGAACGTCCTACTACCTCGCCACAGGGTTGGGTCCATGTGGCCAAGGGAAGAAACCCCACTGCCCTCACTTCCTTACTGTGGCCACTGGGATGACAGGGAAGAGGAACTATTCCTGTGGGCCACTGCTGATGACAACCATTGCCTCAGGGCCCCCTGAACACCGATGCACAGCCAACATCTAGCCCCAAGTACAGTGCTATGCATCTGCATTGATATAGTAAAGCTGCCTTATTCTAGCCACTAAAAATACACTGAACAGCATAAAGTTAAACTTGAGCTATTCAACCAAATAAAAATAAAATTCTGTGAAGTTTTAATATTATATATAAGTATTCTGTATCAAAGGGCTTTAAAACTTGGTAATCTTTGTGCTATATATGTATGTTATTTATCTATTTATGTATCTACTAGAGGCCCGGTGCACGAAATTCATGCACTCGGGGGTGGGGGGGTCCCTCAGCCTGACCTGCACCCTCTCACAGTCCGGGAGCCCTCGGGGGATGCCCAACTGATGGCTTAGGCCCGCTCCCCATGCTGGCTGTCAGACATCCTTAGCACTGCTGCAGAGGCGGGAGAGGCTCCCGCCACCCCCACTACGCTTGCCAGCTGTGAACCCGGCTTCTGGCTGAGTGGCACTCCTCCTGTGGGAGCGCACTGACCACCAGGGGGCAGCTCCTGCGTTGAGCACCTGCCCCCTGGTGGTCAGTGTGCATCATAGTGACTGGTAGTTCAGTCATTAGGTTGATTTGCATATTAGCCTTTTATTATATAGATCTATCTACCAAATCATCTATTTATTATTTATCATCTATCACTCTATCTAACAATCATCTATCTATCTACCTACCTACCTATCACCATCATCTACAGATAAACTATATCAGAGAATCATTGCTTTCAGGGCTGGCAGAGCACCTCCTACCATTTGGTGTGGCTCATTCACTGTGGGGATGATACAGTGGAGGCTCAGGGCGGTGCAGAGCTTATCTAAGATCATAGAACTGGGCGGTGCATGGATCTTCTAGTGCAGTGGTCACCAACCTTTCGGATCTCACGGAACACCAGTGGTCCGCGGACCACTGGTTGGCGACTGCTGTTCTAGTGGGTGCTGGGTGGCTGGGTGGGGGTGGCTCAGGCGGACTTCCCTACCCACTGGCCTATGATGTAACTGAGCATGGACATTATTGGGGTCGGCTTGGCTTCCTGCAGGCTCCCCTTACTACCCATGTGAGGAGCTGACGTTCAGAAGGTACTGGACTTGGCAACTCATGCATGTGAGAAAGGACCCAGAATGCAAAGGTAGATGCCATTACTGGAGGGAGGTGGGCTGAAAGAAGAAACTGTGGATTTAATTTCCAAACAGAGGTGCGAGCATTTCAGAGCGGGTTCCTGTGGCACAAGGAGGTGGCCTGGGGCACAGGGGAGTGTTTGTGCAGAGGAAGACGCTGTTGCTAATGGTTGGATGCTCAGCCAGGTGCAATAACTAAGACGCCTGCAAGAGGACGCAGTAGGGACGTTGGAGAGGGATGTTCACGTCAGCCTGAGGAAATGACCTGCCAGGGCCCGTGCTAGTCGGTTTAAGGGGATGAGCTACAGGAGAATGGGAGCCCGAGAAATGAGAAGCGTCGTCAGTACCTTGAGGACCACGTGTATCATCATCTGCAGGCCGCTTTTGCCCGGGTACTTCCCGGCAATGTTCTCCGCGGACAAGTTGAAGAGGTTGGCGCCCGTCTCGCTGCAGATGGCGTGGACCAGCATTTTCTTCCCGACCCCTGACGGCCCGGCCAGCAGCAGCGACTTCACCAACGGTGCATTCTGGTGCACCTCCGCGGAACCTGCAAGAGGCAGAGGCCCAAGCTCTCAACCCCGCCAGGAAGCCAGAGGCTTGCAGACCAGGCTTCCTTGAGGCCATGACCCCACACACGATGCCCGTGTCTGTGACTCTGATGACTGCGTCCCAAGCATTTCTGCCTCTGCGGCGTCTGAGGCACTTTGATTTGTAGTCGAGGTGGAGCCGTGGGGTCTCCTTGGGTATTTGACACATGGTTTCTCCTCCATCCCCCATCCTACACTTCCCCCCAAACTCATAATTTTAAAGAACATTCCTGCAATAACTTGCATCTGGCATTTTTTCGGGGGTGGTAGGGAGGAAGGGGATGGGGTTCCTCTGCTTGTCAGCAGCAATATCACTTCCTTGGAAAGCTTGGGAAGAGGATGTGGGGATGGTCAGGGGTGGGGGAGGTGGGGGAGGACTGCCAAGTGTCCATTAGCGATTCTTAGGAGACCAAGGGGGAACCAAGGATGCCGTGGCCGGAGCCCGACTTCTTTCTTCTGCCTGGTTTCCCACCTGTCGAATCATCGTGCTGTCTGTCACTCAGAGGTCCACCCGTGCCTCAAGCTCTCACCACACCGTCCATCTCCTGCGAGTGCAGATGGCACTCAGACTTGAGCATCTCCCACCGTCCTGAGCGCCAGGGGAGGGCCCGGGCACTGAGTAATGACTTCCACAGGGAGCGGAACTGCAGCCGGGGAAGGGCTGTGGTGCAGGCAGCTGTCGCTCTGGTTTGCTTTTGCTCAAGCACTGGGCACTTTCTGACGTGTAATTAATTGCAAAGGTATTGTGAACGTACCAGCTCATTGGAGACAGTTTTTGTGGTTACCTAACATACTCCACATGGACTAGAATGTCGTTTTGAGAAGTTCTCTTTAAAATGGCATTACGCAGGCATGCTTTATATGTGAGGGGTGGAGACCCTGCTTTCCACCACTGGAGAGCGCGCCCATTCGCGGGGTCTTCTCAGCAGCTGGGCACTGAGGGCTGCTTGGGCCCTGGTCCCGGCTGGCAGCCTATGGGGGTCGAATGTGAGAGGAGTCAGAGATTGCTGTAAAAAACGTATTAAAGCTGAGCGGACATGATGAGAATGGAAGGCAAAGAGTGCTAAGACCCCTAAGAGCCACAGAAAGTTCAGAGAAGAAACACATTTAACGTGGGGGTGGCTGGGTGGCTGGAGGGGGTGGCTCAGGCGGACTTCCGGGAGGAGGTGGCGTCTGAGCTGGCCTCTGAAGCACAGGTAGAACTGGAACTCGTAGTGAAGGGAACAGGTGGGAAGATTCCGAGTGAGGGGGACGCAGGCCTGCTGTGGGGAGCCAGGTGGGTAATGGGGGAGCGGCGGGTAATTCTGACTGGTGCTGCAGCAGGGGCAGCGAGGAGGTGGGGAGGGAGACGGATGCCAGCTGCAGGGGCCCTGGAAGGTGGTCAGGGTTGTAGGTTATCCAAGGGTGCTGGCTGAGGTGGGGTGGGAGGGGTCCTGGGAGGGGTGGCGGAAGACTGCTGAAGGGGGAAAGGGGGCGGGGTGTGGGAGACCTAGGAGGAGGTTCGCACTTACTCCAGGACCTGACTTTCCAGGAGGAAGGGGTGGTCACCAAGGTCGCTCAGAGAGGGAAGGAGGGGAGTCCGGGAAAGCCTCTGCACCCGGGGCCTCGCTGACCTCGGAGCCGCTGACCGGCCAGGACACACCTGCCACAGTGTCCACGGCTCCTCCTGCCCATCTGAACGTTCAGGGGCAGTTTTAAAAAAATACGGGGAATTATACAGAGACAGAGTGAATTTCCAGGCTTTTCGGTTTGGGGAGGATTGGAGTCACGGGGCCAGTGTTCCACACGCTGAGCCAGCTCTGCTGCTTCCTGACACTGGGCTCCTGGCGGCTGGATTGGAAAAGCAGGTTCGCCGCCATGGTCACCTGATGCTCCTGCTGGGAAGCGACTCAATTCCCCTGCAACTCCCGCAGGCTGTGCCGCTGCTCCTGCTCCGAGGGCGCCCTCCTTCCTTCCTCTTCCCCTCCTGCTCCCGGAAGGTGACGTTTCCAGGAGGGAGGGTGGATGCGGGGCAGGTGGGTCCTAAGTGGGAGGCTGCAAGCTCAGACCTGGTCCCGGGAGCCCAGCCCAGAGGCCAGCAGAGCCGGTGCTGGAGGCCAGGCGTGGACAGTGGCCTCGACCTGGGTCCTTGGTGTTCTCTGCCCAGTGGCCGGGTGGGTCAGTCCTGGCAGTGGTGACCTGAGGGGTCCAGGCCAACAAACACATTCCTTTTTGTGACTTGACACCATTTCAGATGCTGGAATTTAGATGAAGCACTGGGAAGGCAGACGTGAACACATTTCTCTGTTGGCCTTGGTTGTGCACTGCATACATGTGCACAAGCGTGTGCACACACACACACACACACACACACCCGTCATGAGAAAGACGTTGAGGTCAGCAGCCTGAAGGGGCGTCAGTTCCTCCCTGACAACGCCCGTCACCTGCACCAGGAGCCGAGGATGCAAACACACCCTCGTCCCCCTTGTTAGGAGTTTCCTTAAAAGCCCGCCTGCTCCTGGTCTCTCAGCTCCAGTGCCTCCCATGACACTGTGATGACGTCTGAGGACTAGTCTATTTATTTCATTTACAAGGACCCACGATATTATATACGTACTGTGTTGATCCCAGGTATTGTCTACTTGTTTATGTTATATATATTTTATCTGCATCAACCCCAAATTCCATTTACTACTTCTCACATTCAGTTAAAAGAGGAGTGTACTGCTTCTTGCCAATAGGTTTAAGTTCTTATTTAAGTCAAAGGAGAACAATATTCTAAGTGCTCAAACCACTCTCCTCTCATTTTAAAGCAAACTGCCTGGCCGATGTGGTTCAGTGGTTGAGTGTCAACCTAGAGTATCACCTGATTCCAGTCAGGGCACATGCCAGGTTGCAGGCTCGATCCCTGGTAGGGAGTCTGCAGGAGGCAGCCAATCAATGATTCTCATCACTGATGTTTCTTTCTCTCTCACCTTTTTTCTTCCTCTTGGAAATCAATAAAAATATCTATTATCTATCTATCTATCTATCTATCTATCTATCTATCTATCTAATCTATCAGCCTAAGCGACCGTTCGACTATTCTACCATTCGACCGGTAGCTATGACATGCACTGACTACCAGGGGGCAGACACTCCGACCAGTAGGTTAGCTTGCTGTTGGGGTCCGGCCGATCGGGACTGGGTGAGATGGGCTGGACACTCCCTGGAGCCTTCCCATGGTCCCTCCCCGGCCCCGATCGTGCAATGGTGGGATCCCTCAGCCTGGCTTGCACTCTCTCGAAATCCCAATCCAGGACCCCTTGGGGGATGTTGGAGAGCCGCAGGCCAGGCCGAGGGACCCCACCGGTGCATGAATCCGTGCACTGAGCCTCTAGTATAAAAAATAAAACAAATTAAACAATCAAGAAGTGATCTCTATTTCAGAATGGTGGTCAGAGAACAGCCTAGCTGGGTCCCTACTCCTGCCCCCGTCAACTCAGGCCATACACATATTAAAGTAAAAAAAATAAAAACAGAAGTGAGCAGCAGCAGCAGCAGCAGCAGCATATCTTTCTGTCACAGAGAGCCCTGCCTTTCCGACACCTCTGCACACATCGTAGAACTCAGGTCCCTGTGTCTGAACAGCCGTGACTAAGTCCCACTCAGCAGTGACACCTGGCAGAACCTCGTCCCTTGGATTCATTTAACACCTTGACCAACTCTCTTAAGGACCTGGTCACAGAAACCTGTGTGTTAGGCAAGCGGAACCTGGGCCCTTTGCCTAATCCGAGGCACTTTAATTGCAGGTGCCTGCATTGGCTGGTATTTCACCAGATGATCGCCCACAAGACCTTCCCGGGAGTGCCTTTCAGGGTGCCCTGGGATACACCATCACGATGGGACTATCTTCACTCAAAGCTCAGGAGGAAGAGTTACGCCCCAGTGCATGGTGATGACAACGGGAGACATGGTCAAAGCCAGCAGGTGGTGCGCTGGCCTCTAGAATAGTCCCAACAGGCTCGTGGTGTCTTTACCTAGTGGCAGGACCCCATACAGTGCGATGAGCTGTCTGACATCCAGGAGGGAAGGCATGGGCTCTATGGAGACCCGGCGAAGAGTGGCCCCCAGGTAGCTGTACTCACCTGGGGAAAGAAACGGAGGACAAATGAGTGGGAACTGCTGGTCAGATCTGGTGATTTTAGCACTTGATGCAGATCTAACATTTCTAAGCAAATACAATCCATGATGGAAGGTCATTCTGAAGGACACGTTTTCTCAGAGAAAGGCTGGAAGAATTTTCCAGTCTCGAAAGCATACTGGGGTAGTAACTGAGCTGTGTGCTGACTGTGACATTAACTTCTTCATATTAAAAACAAAAGTAACCTCCGAATATTTGGCTTGTGAAGAGGAACAACGTTCTAAAACAAGGGATGTACACAGGAGACTAAAAGATGCAGGTTTTGTTTACTTTATATTCCAGGCGAGTCTGACGCCTGCACACACAGATCGCCAGGTGAAGCCCGCACTGGAGCGGTGAAATGTGACTCTGAAACACACTCATTTGAAAGGAAGGACACGAGTCTAATTGAGGATAAATAGAAACATCTCTTTTTGAGGGTAATACTCATTTACATTTTTAAAGGATCACTAAAGGAATAAGTCCGAAATAAATCTTTACAGGCTTAATTAGAAGGCATCAAAGGGCTTAATTGTGAGGAGTCATAAATCTGAAGTGTTATTTTCTAACTAATCTCGAGAAGGTCACCACGAAAATGAGCTTGGCGGTCTCATTTGCGGAGGACGGACCCTGACATGCTCATAGAGTCTTGATGTGTAGCAGAATCTGAAGTAAAAACACTACATGATCATTTCTTCTGAGTCTTTCTATAACAAGTTCAGATCTTGCCTAGCTTTTGATATTATATATGTAGGACAAGTATACATTTATGTGTGTATATAAAAATACTGAAAAAAAATGCTTGTGTGCATATGAAATATTGAAAAAATCAAAATCTTTAAAGCATTTTCCAATGCTAAGAGAACTGGAGTCAAACACCAGATGACGCTTGCTATTTTGTTGTGGAGGGCAACCTCGCAAAGCCACCACATGGAAAAATAAAGTCCTTGGTAAAGACACGAGGACAGGTGTGCCGGTGGGGAGATGAGTGATAACGAAAGTTTCTGCTCCTGACCCCGTGCCTTTTAATGAACAGGTAATAAACAGAACAGTGGTTAATTTCACCGTCACTGGGATTGGGAGAGAGCCTGTAGTCAGCGTTAAATCCAGTCCTTATTACTGTAAACATGACATGAGCGGTGACGTGAAAGTGACCCCCATGTCCCTGCTTAAGTAAATCCACACTAATATCCAATGCACCATTTTTTCTAGCAGAAATTTACTCCATTTAGATAATTCATTTAGGCTCAATTAGTGGCTGTGGGTTCTGACAGAGTGGAGGACACAACGAGTCGGGGCCCTCTGCCAAGTGATGAAACGCATTCTGAAAGTATATGACCATGTTTGCGGTCATCTAGCATGGGAGCCACATGCCTATGTCACCTGCCCAGCAAGGACTCAGATGCTAGCTCCTCCATGGGGAGGAGAAGGAAATGGAGGTGAAGAGGTACTTGAAGTAAAGGGCAAGGAGACCTAGTGCCATGAAAGGAGGAGAAACAGGGACTCTAGGATGGATTGGATTGCGTCCCCTTAACCTTCCTAGGTTGAAGTCCTAACCCCCAGCATCTCAAAGGTCACCTCATTTGGAAGTAGGGTTGTTGCAGGTGTAACTAGTTAAATGAGGTCAGGAAGGTGGGTCCTAATCCAATCTGACTGGTTTAGCATGCAGGAGAAGGCTACGTGAGGAGGGACACAGAGATCAGGTGATATAGCAGAAGCCAAGCAACACCAAGGGCTGCCAGCACACCAGCAGGGACCAGAGGAGGGATGAACTGATGGGGTCATTCAGGCTGCGGAGCCCGGGGGCAGTGGAGCATCCAGACTGGAGGACCAATGGGGCCAGGTAGCAGGAGAGAGGAGGGGGCTGCAGCACAGGAGCTGGTTCTGCCTCAGTGTCTTCGGAAGGAACCAACCCTGCCAAAACCTTGATCTTGGCCTCCAGAACTGTGAGCCTGGTACATTTGTTAGAACGTCTTGGTGTTGGTCAATGGGAGTTGATATTCTCAGGTACACAGTGAGATACTTCACTATGTGGTTTGCATTTCTGTTTTAGGAAGCTTTTCATGAATAATAACTCTTGGTATTTGTTCTGTTCCTTCCTTCTGGCTTTCTTTTTCAGGACGTCATTATCTGTAAGTTGGATCTTCTTTGCCTATCTTTAGTATTTGTTACTTTCTTTTGAACCCTTTTAATCTTGCTCTTCATTTCCAATTTTTTTAAAAAAAATTTTGTCTTTCACACTCTATTTCTCTTAAAGCATTTGTTGACTTTATCTATTATAATTTTTTTCTAAAATAAATTTTCCCTTTATCATTAGCATTCCTTGAGTTTTGTCAACTCATTTCTGAGTTTTTCTACTTCTATTTTATACATTCTTACATATCATCTATACTTTTCTTAATTTCTATATTCACTTGGTTTGAAAGAGTAGGTGCCATATATGTCTACTTTATCGATCTTTTTTGTGATATAAATTTGTTCCTGTTTTTTCTGTTTTTATAGAAACATTGCATAAGCTTTTACTGTGAACATTTTCCATTGCTTAAATATATGATTAAAGAGAGTTCAGGGTAGCTTTTAATGTTTCACAGAGCCCCCCTTTCTGCTGTTTTCATTTATGTTAGAAGTATGGTGGCTTGCTTTTTCAGATGTCCTTGTCCTGTGCCCCACCCCCAACTTTTCTGGACCTTCTCTTTTATCTCTATTGGCCTTGTCCCATTCAATTCTAATTCTAGTCCCAAGAGTTTCTTGTCAGTATAAGGCCATCTGGGAAGGGCGCTGTGGTAGGTCACTTTTAAGAGTGAATAGAGGTTGGATTGCTCTAGCCCAAGCATGTCAAACTCAAAGGCTAACATGGGCCAAATAAACGAGGCATGCAGCCTGTGGGGCGTGAGTTTGACATGCTTGCTCTAGCCGCTATGTACTTTCTTATTTTACCCCTTTGCACTCATCTGCTTCTGAGGTGGGCAAAGCCCTCCCCACTGGCGCTGTGCATTCCAGTGAGTGCTTGCCGTTAATTTGGAGACCTCTGTTCCCTGTCCCCGATGGCTTGCACTTTGAGATCTGAGGGGAAACCTTGGCATTTAGTTTTAGTGTAAATGTTGCCCACAGGTTTTTATTTTTGTGTCTATTTTTATGAGGGGATTGGGGAAGATTCTCTGCCATCTTTTAAACTAAGGGTCTTCACTGGAAAAAGGAAAGGAAAATGTGGAAAAGACCACAGGGAGACAGCCCTGGTGGCAATTCGAAGAATTCTGTCAGACCGGGTCATTTTCATTGGAGGCCACTCCTCAGCGGCTGATCCCCTCCACTCTGACCTTAGGCATCTGAAGGATGCTGCCTGGAAGTGGACAGAGATCACGGAAAAAGTCCAACAAGTAAATTAATAAGAAGATGAGAAACAGGTCCACTATTTTTTTGAGACTCTACCATGTGCCAGGCACTGCACCAAACGCTAGGAATTCAGTGGAGAACAAAACAGACGTGATGTGAAGGAGGAAGAAGGCAAGGAGGAGAGGACTCAGAGATCCCAATCTTGAGTCCAGAGTTCTGTTAAAAATATCATTTTTTTTGCCCTAGCTGGTTTGGCTCAGTGGATAGAGTGTCGGCCTGCAGACTGAAGGGTCCCAGGTTTGATTCCATTCAAGGGCACATGCCCAGGTTGCAGGCTTGATCCCCAGTAGGGGGCATGCAGGAGGTAGCCGATCAATGATTCTCTCATCACTAATGTTTCTATCTCTCTCTCCCTCCCTCTCTGAAATCAATTAAAATATATTTTTTAAAATGTCATTTTTTTCATAGGCACAGAATTAACATAATAAAGGGAGTCTGGCAAAAAACCCTATAGTACTTGAACAAGAAACACATAAAATAAACAGAAACCCAACACATATTCCAATATACCTTGGTAAAATTCTTACACTCTTAGGAACTATGGAGGCCCCTCCACGGCCTCAGGAACGAGATGTGACTTTCTTTCAAGGGGATTAAAGTGACTTTTTTCTTTTTTTTTAATCAAAGGGCGACATCAGCCTTCTCGCTCCCACAGACCCAACTGGGCCATTGGATACGTAAGAATGAATAAGATGGAATTGAATTATAACAGTATTTTAAAAAGAGAGAATCTATGTGTCTACACTGATACCACAACTTTACAAGGAGGTTTCTTCCTGGAAGAACAATACCTAATAAACATAGGGGTGCTAGACACAGAACACCGGTACCTGACAGCCACCATGGCAACAGCTGACGCAGCGAAACTCTGCAGTAGATGCAGACACCTTGAAGCCGGTGAGGAACAGACTCTCGACAGCCTCAACGTACCTGCCCCCCAACTATCCATTAGTGAAAAAGTGGAAAATGAAGCTTTACAGGGGAAACCTGGGGAACAGCTCACTGGCCAGTGATTACACTTATCACCCGTGAGGGACAAAGTGTCACCGTGTGTCCCCGACGTGAACTGCCCAGAAGGTCACAGCGTCACCGGAGCAGCTTTCCTGTTACACGTGTCTCACGTGAATCAAGTCGTAAGAAAACAGTCAAACCAATTCAGTCGAATGACAGTCTGTGAAACAGCTCCGACTGTTTAAAAAGGTAATTCTGTGAAAGACTGGAAAATGCTGGAAATTGTCCTGGTTGAAGGAGTGAAAGGAGACTGAAAAGGGGTGACCAGCATGTCCCTGATCCTGGACTGGAGTTTGGACTGAAAAAGACAGACACTTTTACAGGACATTGTGGGACTGCTGGTGAAATGGATTAGTAACTAGATATTAACTGACAGCATCATATTCATGTTAATTTTTTTTTGTTAGTCCTCACCTGAAGATATTTTTTCCATTGATTTTAGAGAGAGCGGAAGGTAGGAAGGGAGAGACAGAGAGAGAAACATCGATGTAAGAGAGACACATCGATTGGTTGCCTCCCACACGCCCCCAACCAGGGCTGGGGACTGAACCTTGAACGGAATCAAAGCCAGACCCTTCGGTGCTTGGGCGATTCTCTAACCACCCAGCCTCACCGGCCAGCACAATGCTAGATTTTCTGAGTGTGACCATCCGTCTGTGGTTATGTAGGAGAATTTCCTCGTCTGCTGTGGACACCTGACACTGAAAGTGACATCTGAGTCAGGGTGGGATTGCGTGGAGTCTTTAAGCTTTTACTTTGTTTTCAGGTCATCACATTTTTTAAAAATTAAGGAAAAAGCATTAGTTGAATTGGTGATGGCAAATGTCCTCCCAACTTCCTCCCGACTCCGCCAGTGGTGGCCCCTCTGGACGGGGTCCTCCTAGAAGGACTGAGTGTGGAAGCACCAGTGCTGTCCCCTCAGCACCCCTTTAGCCATGAACGCATGGACACGTCTCTGTGTCCTCACATCCTCCATTCAGCTTCTACCAGAAAGAATGCCCCAGGGAACCTCGCCACCAGGTTTGAAAATCTGCCTCTTCCGCGTCAGGGGCGAGAGCTGGACCCATTAGTTCACAGCGGAGTGAATTCAAATCAATTCAAATCCAACAAACACTGCGAGCCACAGTGGGCCAGGCCGGGGGTTGGACAAAAACACAAATGGAACATACTTTCAGCTCTCGGGGACTCACCACCCCGGGGTGACCTAGCGGCCTCATGCATGCATTCCTCGCCACACTTTACCGATGTAGTCGGAGAGGTTGACTTTCAGAGTCTGGACCAGGAGCCCTTCCTCCACCAGTTCCTTGTACAGAGACTCGATGGTTCTGGGAAGGGAGCAGACGGTCGGTTTCATGAGCACATACGCAGGGGCAGCAGTATTTCCACTAATCATCACATCTGCAGAGAACTTCAACCAGATCGATTTCAAAGTACGTTTGTATATGTGCAAACAAATGGGTTTTTGAGGCATTTCTACAATTTTGGGATAAATTAGACTTTAAAAAAAAACAATACGTTCACACATTCATGTATATAGCAGATGTTTCCCAGGAACACGAATGGTATCTAAGGACCAGCTATAACGCCTGCTGTCTGTCCTTCCATCGGTCTTCATGATAGCACAAATGTGAATTAGAAATTACCCCAAAATAGTAACACAATGGACCATCACCATATATTCAGTTAGCATCGGCAAGCCATGGTAAATCATTAATCCTCCTCAAAATTGATGTTTCCTTTTAAGCCAATAGCATAATCGTTTACAGGAAATATGTATAAAGAACAAAAGACTTACAGGGGAAATGATTCCAGTCTAAAGTTCTGAGTGTGATGATCTTTCAGGAGGATATTATACTTTTCCATAGTGTTTACAGATGTCAAAACCACTTCCCTAAGAGGTCCTTGGGCACACAGCCAGCACACGGGTAATTTATACTAATTGAGGGAAAACATGGAGGTACTATGCCCCTTGATGAATGAGACTCCCCAGTGAAATTAACTGGGGCCCGACTTGCAGGCATTCAGATGGGTCAAGTTCAAATATTGTTTGGCAGAGTCCTTGGAGGTGTTTTGTCTTTTCCCTTTTCTCTCCCAGGGGCCTTACTCTTTCTTTAGATGGAGGAGCTGTAAATGTGACGATATGTAAACAGCTCCGTGGCTGCTTGAGGACCCAGGTTAGCGTGGATCCAGGTTAAAGACTTCAGAATATCAGGTTCAAGCCAAATACCAGTGGGATGAATGTTAATTCAATGACCCCAGCCTTTGATTGACTGGAGTTTTATTCCACCAAGTATATTTAAAACACGGTGCCCTCAGCTGAGAACGAAGGAGGTTTTAATTGTGATGGAATTTGGGATAACAGGATCTGACCTATGTCAAGGAAATATCAACTGTAGCAGTTTAGCTTGAATACCTTATTTAATATAAGCATATACCATGCACAAAATATTAACATGAAATGAAAGATTCTCTAAAAGAATGGAAACTCTATATTAAGAACACAAGCCTATATTTGAATATTGCCAGTGAAATAGACTTTTGTTATAGAATACCTTTTCACCCTCAAAACTACCTTAAGCTATTATAAAAATACTGGATTAAGGTTGCTATTAATTTGATGAAAAAGACCTTTCTTAGAGTGTCTCCATATGCCCTCAAAAGTTGGATCAGGATGCTATCGTTTAAACAATTTCTAAGACCCCCATGAATTTTAAAATGCAAAAAAGGTCACATGAGCTCAGAGGCAACGGCCCAACATGTGCCTTTCAGGCCCATCTTCCTGGTGCATCTCCCAGTAGGTGCTGCTCCTTGTACAGGGTGCACGGAGGCCTCACTGTGCCCGTGACACCCATGGGGTGTGGGGAGCCAGCAGGGGCCCCTTTGCCAGATGGAGGCTGAGGACTCAGGTGTGCCCCATCCTCCTGTGGGTGTCCTCCCGCCCCCCCTCCCCGTGCTTTACAACAAAACAGGGCCCTCCTTACCTGTCAGCCGTCAGGTCTTTATCCTTCCCCCTTCTCCCTTTCTTCCCCTTATTTTTCTGGAAGACAATGGAAATATCCAACAGGTTAGGAAAAACAAGGAAGCAGATTAACTCTAGAAGTCAGCTAAGGGAGCTGGTTTCTGGCGGCGGAGGGAGGCCGAGGAGAAGCGGCTGTGGTAGGGAAACACGGAGCAGATAGAAGGCTGGCTCCGTGAACGTAGGAACTGGCCCCAAGACCCCACGTTGCTCAGTGGACACGTCCCTGGGTGGACAGAAAGGAAGGGCAGCACCGTGAATCCGCACGGGGCCGCATTCCCATCAGGCCCTGGGCATTGTGATTCTGTTTCTCTGGGCTCTGACACAGGGTACAACAAAGTGTGAGAGGCCGTGCACGCAGGCTAGCAAGTCAAGCGTGTCTTTGGTACCCAGTCACCTCTCTGTTAGCACCCAGTCTGAAACCAGGAGCCCACAGGGCCGGGCAACTGTCCACCTCTGGTTCCCAAAGGGCTCTGCCTTCAGAGACTCGAGACAGCAGGGGAGGCGTGGAGAACATGATCTTTATAACAGGGCCTGTGACCTCTCCATTGTGATGAGAACACCCCGCTCCCAGGAGCAGGTTAAGGTGCCTCAGCACAGGCACAGTGCTTCCAGCCCGGCCTCTCTCCTCCTTTCCTGCTTCATCTTCTATCTCAGGCCTCCTCAGGCGACCCGTGATCCGTGCCACACGGGACTGACCGCGGGCCCTTTCTTAACGCTCTGCTCTTTCTCTCCTCCGTATTTCCATTCATTCATTCATCCATCCATCATTTTCATTGCAGTATAATTTATGTGCAATAACGTATACCCATGGCTTCTTCAGAACTCTGATGACCTAAAAGGTTTCGTGTTACAACAAGGGAGGAACTCAAGAGAGAGAGAGATGGCCCCG
This sequence comes from Myotis yumanensis, assembly GCF_028538775.1. Taxonomy (NCBI): domain Eukaryota; kingdom Metazoa; phylum Chordata; class Mammalia; order Chiroptera; family Vespertilionidae; genus Myotis; species Myotis yumanensis. The sequence continues at coordinate 33,542,582 of NW_027223759.1, forward strand.
AGAGGCAGGGCCAGCGGTGTCATCAAGGGGTTGCCAGCTGATGAATGTGAATCGATTAATTTACAATAAGAAATAGAATTGTCCAGGGAAATGAGCCCTGTAGATATCCCCCTGGCCAGAAAATCAACATGGAACTATAACAACTGCTTACGAGGCTGCTTGGTGAGAATGCTGCAGACCAGCCGGCTGTAAATCTGAGCTTCCCACGATGCCCTCCCTGGGTTCCATTAATTTGTTGGAATGGCTCACAAAATTCAGGGAAACATGTCTATTGAAGTATATTATAAAGAATACAGACCAATAGCCAGGTGGAGAGACACAGGAGGCGAGGTCTGGCAGAGTCCTGAGTGCAGAATCTCGGTGAAGTTGGGGTGCATCATGCCCCTGGCATGTGATTTGTTCACCATCCTGAACACTCTCCAAACCCCTCACTGGGGTTTTTATGGAGGCCTCTTCACATCAGCACGGTCAATGACCCTCCCCCTTTCCGGCCAGCCTCCCTCCTCTAGAGAATGGAGGTGGGGCTGAGGGTTCCAGGCTCCTCGTCATGGATGCTCTTCCTGGGGACCACCTCCCATCCCGACCCATCCAGGAGCCTGTCCAGTGCTGCCCCATCAGAACAAGATGTTCCAAGTGCTCCTATCACTTAGAAATCTACAAGGGTTTCAGAAATTCTTTGACAGAAGCAGGCAGAGACCAATATATATATTTTCTATGACCTCATAGGGCTCTAGGAAGGGAACTTTAATTATTAGGATCCAACTGGCTACTCCGAACCACTGTGAGAAGGATCCGTGGCAATTTAAAATTCAGTTCATCTGATCTGCCCCCACCCCACCCCCAAAGAAGCTGCTCATTGCCATAGAACCCCCACCCTCACAGATCTACCTACAGGGAGAGATGGGTGGGCATGTGAGGCACGTGCGCTGGCTCCTCTAGTTCCCCTCCGATCGTTGGGGCTTGGGTGATCAGAATCCACAATGGTGAGGGTTGACTTTATCCCCACAACCTGAGGGCTAAGTGGTAAAACAAGGCAGATTCAGGGAGGGAAGGCATGTTCCCCCGGAAGCAGAGGGACAGCCAGGTGGGCTGGGCAGCATCCTGGCCACGCCGCTGGAGCCTGGGAAAGGGGCTCCTTGTCACAGTTGGAATCTGCCCTCGGCCTCATCCCTCCCCACACTCATTCACTACTCACATTTTTACCTCCTTTCTTCTTTCCTTCTTTGACCGGAAGTTCCTTTTCTCTGTTCACGGCTAGTTTGATGTTTTTCAGTTCCTGTCTCATCAGCTCATCAACCTAGGTGAATACAAACACACGGCTTTTAGGTGACTTCCATGCCTTGTGTGTCCTCAGTTCCGGGTTGGTCATGAGGAGGACGGCGCTGCCATGAGGGCGTGGTGTCAGCACGCCAGCAGTGTGGCTCTACCTCAGCGGTTCTCAACCTGTGGGTCGCGATCCCTTTGGGGGTCGAATGACCCTTTCACAGGGGTCGCCTAAGACCATCGGAAAACACATATATAATTACATATTGTTTTTGTGATTAACCACTATGCTTTAATTATGTTCAATTTGTAACAATGAAAATACATCCTGCATATCAGATATTTACATTACGATTCATAACAGTAAAAACATTACAGTTATGAAGTAGCAACGACAATAATTTTATGGTTGGGGGTCACCACAACATGAGGAACTGTATTAAAGGGTCGAGACATTAGGAAGGTTGAGGACCACTGCTCTACCTGAACCCGGATCTCCGACTCCAGCTCCTTCCGTTTCTCCTCTTTGATCATTTCCGGATCGTAGTTCTGGAGGAAATTCAACGACTCGTCTTTATTCTTCCATATTTCTATGCTCCAGAAGGACAAAGAAAAGGAGAATGAGCATTTCTTTCAACAGGAAGACAGATAAACAGCTCCTGCAACAGAAAACACACGTTTACTTTCTACACGCAGGTCCGGCGGGCCCACCTCACTGCGGGGACCGGCGACTCAGCAGGAAAGCTGGCCGGGCACAGCCAGTCTGGATCCAGGTCTGGCAAGGGCAGAAGACCTCAGAGGCTGGAATGGGCCCATGTGGCAGGAGTGGGCATACAGGAGGGGGCTGACAGCGGGGCTGAGTTTTTATTATTTGAAATAACCACTCCCATGAGAGAGGCCAGAGAGGCCTCCCCGTTTCCAGAGTCAGAGCACGAGGAAAACACATGGTGTAAAACGTCTATATCATCCCATTGGTGTGAAAAACGCCATCAGTCATAAATGAATGAACGTCATCTTGTCCCGAGCCCTCCGGAAGGTGAGTTTGTGGTTAGCGTGTTGGGTGTGTGCACCGAAAGCTCAGCTGGTTTGCTGAAACGTACATACGCTTAAATGAGGAGAATTGGAGACGGAGGAGTAATAGCACGCTTCTTCTTATGTGTTTAAAGTTGTAAGCTTTCCCCCTCGAAAATACTATAACAGGTTTAAATGTGTCCTATTTGTTAACAGTAAATATACGATTAACTAATAACAATAACTAATGAGAATGTACTATCTACTTATGACAACTCTTTTCTAACTTATATGATGACTAAATCTTCTCCAACAGTGATTTATAAGCGTTTCAATAAAGCAAAACTGCTTTGTTATTTATTAACTTTGCTTTTCACTTAGATACTAGTTTTACCAAAATCGGGAAGCAATGCATTCAATAATGCGAAGAACACATCAAGAAACAGCACGTGCTGGCGAGGATGCGGGGAGGAGGGGACTCTTGTGCACTGTTGGTGGGATGCAGGCAGGTGCAGTTGCTGTGGAAAACAGTATAGAGGGTCCTCAAAAAGACGTTAAAAATGCATCTGCCTTATGACTCAGCGACTACACTTTTGGGTATATATCCAAAGAAATCTAAGACACTAATTCAAAAGAATATATGCACTCCTGTGTTCATCACAGCATTATTTACAATAGCTAAGCTATGGAAGCAACCCAAGTGCCCATCAATAGACAAGTTGGATAAAAAAGGGGTGGTACCTATACACAATGGAATATTACTTGGCCATAAAAAAGAACGAAATCTTACTATTTGCGACAAGACAGCATGGATGGACATAGAGGGTATTATGCTAGGTGACATAAGTCAATTAGAGAAAGACAAATACCATAGGATTTCACTTATATGTGGAATCTAAAGAACAAAATAAATGAACAAACAAAATAGAAACAGACTCATAGACACAGAAAACAGACTGCTGGTTGTGGGGAGGGGTGGGGTGGGGACTGGTTGAAAGAGATGAAAGGAGTAGGAAGCACAAATTGGTAGTGACAAAAAAGTCATGGGGATGTAAAGTACAACATTGGGGATATAGTCAATAATATTGTAATAACTGTGTAGGGTGCCAGGTAGAAAACACATAAAAATTTTTTTAAAAAGCAGAAAGGGACACAGACTTCCACAGAAAGGAAAGCATGATGCGGTTACTGATGTAACAGCAGTCGCCCCTCGGGGCCAGTTCCCGGCGCTGTAACTGTAACACAGCGATGCAGCCCGCCGACCGAACCTCCACTCCATTCACCCGGTCCAGGCCTCGTTTCCACCGAGACTTTGCCTTTCTCATGACACTTCTGCACAGGGCACTTCTCAATCCCTTCAAGAATGTCACGGACATTTGTAAATGCAGGCAGCCATTCACTGCCCTCCAAGGGCGACCCCTGCCCTGCTCCCCCCTCCAGCAGAGAATGAGCCTTTATCTGAGACTGAAAAGCAGGCCAGGCCCTTTCACACGTTAGGGGGTGAAGAGGGAGGGGGTTTCATCTCAGCGATTAAAATGCTAATGTTTGCTCTGAAAAGGAAAACCTTTGATTTTTAAGAAAAGAGATCTAAGACAGGACATTTCATTTCTTTAAGTTACCGAGGACCTGGCAGATAACACACAAAGTGCCACACCACCCGCCCAGGGGAGTGACACCGTGTCCTGCTCCGGAAGGGCCACTGGGCCTGCTTTGGTTTTAGTTTTCGTTTTTTTGTTGTTTTTTTTTTTTTTTTGCCATAATGGAAACAGATATTACACAAAAGGCATGGATAGTCTCAAGAGCTTTCCTGGAGCTTTTCCTTGGTTAAAAGACTTGGCTTCTCCAGGAAATGTAAGATTTTCCCCAAATTAATTTTTCCTTTTATCAAAACAACGCATGCACATTGTCTTCAACGAAGTTCGAGAGTATTAAAAGATTATGATGAAAAATTGTCTGTCCGCCTCCAGGACATTGCCTGATGACATTCATTCCCACGTTCATTCATTCATTAGAAAATGCACTGAAAAAATTCAGATGTATTCATAAATCTGACTTATTCACATGCTATGTAATTTATAAGTACTTTCTCCACAAATTGTTAAATTCAGACTTTATGGAACCACATTACCAGCCAGGCACTGCCCTCGGAGTGGCCCAGAGCAGCAGGCCCTGCTTCCAAGGACCTGGCTTCCCGCTGCAGGAAGACAGTGAACACACACATCCAAGGCAGATGGGGGTAAGTCAAGCTGTGTCAGGGTGGGCACAGGGTCAGGCGGGGAAGGCCTGCAGGGACAGGCATTCCAGGCAAGGGGAACAGAAGGTACGAGGGCCCTGAGGTGGAAGTGTGATTGGCTTGTGGGCAGAAGAGCAGAGCAGCCCAGGGGAGCAGGGTGTGAAGTGATGTATTTTCACATGAGCTTTAGCTGTTTCTCGGGTCTTCTCCTGGTGTCTGAATAACATGCTTATAGAGCTACCTGTTGATTTACCAATGTTAGCCATGAGCTCCTGACTTCTTATGATGGTCGATGAAGATTTTTCTCTCTCCCACTTTTTCTCTTTCTCCCTTGTTTTCAGAGGGGAAGAGAGCCAGGCCTTCCAAATGCTGGGGAACTGTTGCCTGTGTGCGTGCAGGACAATACCTAGATGTGCAGGGCACTGAAGTCCCCTTCTCAGGACGCCCTGGAGGACAGGCTCCACCTCAACGAGGGGGTAATGAGAGAATGAGGGGGTGGCAGTCAGGAGAAGCAAAGGAGGCCCGAGGATGAGGTGCCCGAGCCCTGGGAGCCAGGGCTTCTGGTCAGTTGCCTAATCTGTTGGAAGGCAGGGAAAATGAGCTTGAAGGTCCGAGAGAATATAAAACAAGTGAGGGTTTAACTTACACAAGCTACCCAGCATATGGCACTGTCCCCACCCCATCCACCGCCACCATCCAGTAGGCGTGCTGCTGGCACGTACCACTCTGTATCTCCAGGTTGGCACAGTGCCAGGCACACGGGAGACAGCCAATGATGTTGAATGGATGTTTTTGATAGTGACTGCTCTGCTCTGTTGTTGGTTAAGGAGTGGATGAACTCTCAAACCTCAATGACAGCAGGTCTATCAGCACCTGCCGACAGGGGGCAGTGATGCTCACCTGGCCTGGTTGTTGTGAAGAAGTGAAGTCAGCATGGGAAACACTAAGCTTTGCATGTCTGGGGCCCCTAATAAGTTTAAACTTACCCCCCCTCCCCGCCTTCCTCCCCAGTTAGAGCAGCACCGAGTCCTGCCAACACTGTCCTCTCCTCTGGGCTTCTCCCGCAGGCCAGCCTTTCATGCAAAGCAAGACCCTCACTCTAGTGCTTGGTGAGAAAATTTTAGGGGTACACGACACTCTTACTTTGGATAACTGGTGTATCAAACCTGTAAGGACACTGGGATTGTGGCTGAGGATGAGGTTCCATTTATTGGGGTAAAACCATGAGTCGATTTAATAATATGTTATGTAACCACCAGCATGGGTGCTGTCCAGACAGGACCAGAGTCAGGAGGAGGCGCACATGTGCCTGACGCTGGGGAAACACCACTTCACGCCCTTGTTGCATTTCTGAGGAATTCCCAACTACCGCCAACCAGCACCAACGACCACAGTTCCCGTGGCCAGTCATTCTGTGCTGGGGTTTATCCCGAGGGTGGAGTGGACCCAAAGGAATTGGACAATTGTTCTTGTAAATCTTCGTGGAAACATCTGAAAGGCCGATCCGCACACTTGCAGCTCCGGCTGGATGTGGCTGTGCTAATTATGAGAACAGGGACAAAGAACGGTGTCGTATTTGGGCACAGGTCTAACAGGGCTAAAACCTTTTGCTGTATAGATAGTATTGGTTTGTCAAACCATCCAGGACATGGCTTCCTTCCCTTTCATTACAGCCAGAGAATGTGAAGTGTTAGGGGTCCAAACACAGAATGGAGGTTTGGATTATGTTCTCATCCTATTTTCTCACCCACTATATGCCTTCTTCCTTACCCACTATATGCCTTCTTCCTTACCCACTATATGCCTTCTTCCTTACCCACTATATGCCTTCTTCCTTACCCACTATATGCCTTCTTCCTTACCCACTATATGCCTTCTTCCTTACCCACTATATGCCTTCTTCCTTACCCACTATATGCCGGGAAGGCACTCAAAAGAATGAAAATAGAGGTGGACAGGTCTTGGCTCTGAGCTGCATGCTTGCAGCCTCTCCTGACGGGGCACTGGGTGCTGGGGTCAGGGGCCTGCAGGCAGACGGAGTGACACCTCAGTTGTTGCTCTCATTCTCCAAAACTGACCTTTATAGGTGTTATTTCCTTCCTCCATTGTTTGAAGGAAAGCACTGGGTGACATTTTCCACGGCTCATCTTCCTCCTGTTAAGCAGAATGATATTTCTGTGACTCGCAGGCACAGTGCATCTGCCGAGACCGGACAGAAGGGGTGCATCTGTTGTGACTCCTGCCCCGATGGTCCCCACACAGACTCCTCCCTGGGCAGCACCCCTGTGGGCCGCCGGACTCAGGGCGTGGATAGTTTGGGAGATGTAGCTCCGCTGCTGGCTCATGAGGCGCCCTGATACTGCTGTCCACATCGGTCGCCTCCCCTGTGGTCCCCACGCCCTGAGTTTGGTCCTATCCCCTTCCTCCACCAAGATGCCATCCAAGCCCCACCTGGGCTCCAGGGCAGAGCCAACCACCTGCCCGAGCACCTGCTGACCACGCCATCCTGGGTCCCTGCACCGCCTGCAGGTGAGGCTGAGCCCTCACCCCCTGGAGAAGTCCCCTCTGCCCCGCGGCTCCCCCTGTGACAGCCCGGCTTGCAAACCCTCATCTGAGGTTTCTGAGCAATAATGTTTGTTTATACCGTTCGAGTGCCAGGTGCCTGCAGACCACTCTCATGGCTGTTGTCACCCCACAGAGGGAGGGGAATACTGTGGGGGATGTTATGTCCATGAGGAGGTTTCCTGGGCCCCCGGGTACTCCCTCCACAGCTGAGAGGCAGCACGGCCACCAGACGATGAGCACTTTCCCCAGCGTGGCTCCCGGAGGGCATGGGCGTGTTCCTCCTTTCTGGACACCATGCACCCAGGGCCGGAGGGGAGACCGGTGAATGGAGCTCACAGAGTGAGGGGCTCCGAGGAGGAGGGGGTCGGGGTGCTGGGGGTCATTCACGGAGGGCCTGCCTGGAGTCACAGCTCACAAATCATGCAGGGCTGCTGCAGCCCAGGAGGGAGACCACCTGCCTTGCAGAACCTGGGGGAGAACTTGAGCCCAGAAACACCAGGGGCTCAGAGCCCAGGGAGCAGCTGCCCCACCTTCCAGGGCCCACAGGAGACCCGAGCTCACTGGGAAGGTACCTCCCTCCCCAACCCCCATCCCCCCAGTGCCCAGGGCTGGCCACCGCCGCTCCTGGCTACCCCACATCCAGTCATTTGAGAAAAGCCTGCAAGGTCAGCAAGAAGACCAGTGTTGGGTAAAGCACATCCTTAGAGCAGGGGTCCTCAAACTTTTTAAACAGGGGGCCAGTTCACTGTCCCTCAGACCATTGGAGGGCCAGACTATAGTTTTAAAAAAACTATGAAAAAATTCCTATGCACACTGCACATATCTTATTTTGAAGTAAAAAAACAAAACGGGAACAAATACAATATTTGTATTTGCATGTGGCCCGTGGGATGTAGTTTGCGGACCCCTGCCTTAGAGGAAAGAGCTAATGTATGGCCACCCGGGAAATTTGAAATAACTGCAATTAAAGTTCTCTGAGGTCCTATTCATATCTCTCTCTTCCGGTGTCACTGAGGACTCATGGGTCTTTGACATTTTTTAGTCAATGTATTGCTAACTATTATTGCCATTTTTGTTTTGGATACTCAGATGTCCTAGTTAGCCTCTGGGAGCCCCTATAGGTGAGAATATTGCCATTATGAGGAGGAGGAAGACGAGAAGGAGGAGGAGGAGAGGAGGAAGGAGAGGAGGGGTAGGAAGAGGAGGGAGAGCAGGAGTGGAAAACTCCTGTTAGATCTGAGGCAAATGTCACCTCCTCTGTGAAGCCGTCCTGGATTCCCCCAGCAGAAGTGACTTTCCCGTTGCTCAGCAGGACGCTCTGGCATCCTGGCGTCTGTTTCTCTGTACGGATTACTGGCTATTCACATGTCTTGAGTGCTCGCTTGGAGCAGGGTTCCATCTCGCTGATGTTCTGTACCCTGCCTCGACCCCGCACTGCATCTGGTCCCAGAATAGGTGTTTAAGGTGTTTAAGGCACGTAGGTAAAAGTGAGATGGATAGGTCTATTTGTATGACTTTGTTTCTATAATAAATATTAAGTTCTTGAGGGGAACGCAACATGGAGGCCTATTGGGGACTCTGATCCTGGCCGCAGAGAATGATGGGAGTGCAGATACTCCCATAAGTCGGGGCGCAGCGCTCCACGTGGTGCCCACATACCAGGTGGTCTCGGAGACACCTTTTCACTGCAGGAGAAAGCATGATGAAAGTGCTTGCTTTCCTCTGGACGACATTCTTCCTTTGGTCGACAGCCCTTGAAGTTTATTGGGCCTATCCCTTTCTTTGGTTGCTGTTTTAAACATTCAGTATTTTGCTCATTTTGACATTTGTAAGTTACACCCCCCCCCCCACCCCCCCCGACCTGGGAAGGGGATGTAACTTACAACCCAGATATGTACCCTTGACCAGGAATGGAACTCATTGCCCTTAAATGTGTGGACCAATGTTCTAACCACTGAGAAACACTGGGCATTCCCCCACGAGCAAACTCCCAAATGGCTCAGAACCCAGGCCACACTTGCCCTTGGGTGGCCGTGCCTTGCCCTGACACCGTCTCCGGTCTCCCCGCCTCTCCATCCTGTACCTGACTGGCCTCCCTGCCTTGGTCACTTCCTCCCCCACAGTCCATCCCACAACATGGCCGTGCAGCACAGATCTTAGACTATAACTCACTGAACTCCCAGCTGCTCAAGTCACTGCCCGGAGCTGACTCCTCTCTGGAGGCACAAGGCTCCGTCAGCCCCCCCGAGCCCATCCCGCTGCACCTTGGCGGCCCCACCCGCCGCACATCCCTCTCTGAAGCTGTCCTCTGGTTCTCTGGCTTGGAGACTGCCTGGAACCCCGCCTGGAACCCCTCATCCTGCCTCCAATACTTGTCCTCCAGGGCCCTCTCAATAGCCCCCCTGCTACCTTTGCTCACTTGTAACATCCCAGGAACATACAAAGCTTTCAATCTTCTCCCTGTGTGACATTTTGAAGAGTATTTTCTGTTTCTAGAGGTTAGTGGAAATATTCAGATAATCCTATCAGCTTTTTAAAACTATGAGGTCTTTCCTAGTTTTCTGATTATACACATGTGGCTGGTGACTGACAAGCCACTAAGTTATGAGATACCAGAGCATAGTCACAGCTCTGCCCCGCGACACAGGCCGCGTGAGTCAGTGTCTGTGCACATTCAACGGAACTAGTTCCTCTTAACAGATGTCATTTTTCTACAGGTCAAAATACCAACTCACGTGGGTTTCGCTGGCTGGTCTCAGGAATGCTTCCAGATACTTGGGGGTTGATTCTAGAATACTTTTAAAAGTCAATGGGGCCTTAACTGGTTTGGCTCAGTGGTTAGAGCATTGGCCTGCGGACTCAAGGGTCTCAGGTTTGATTCCGGTCAAGGGCATGTACCTTGATTGCAGGCACATACCCAGTAGGGATTGTGCAGGAGGCAACTGATCAATATTTCTAACTCTCTATCCCACTCCCTTCCTCTATGTACAAAATCAATAAAATATATATTTAAAAAAAAGTCAATTGGAAAGATAGTCTGATCTCTAAGAAGCATACCCGCATAATTTAAATATACCAATTTTTATTAGTGATGACCATTTATTCTTTTAATAATCACACTGTCACTTTGGAGACCTGTACTTTTCAGGACTAAATTCATTTCTAAATGATTCTGCAGGGTGTCACCTCTCATTTGCAACTACATCATAAATACTGATGTACTCAAACTTTGCTTTTTGTTCCAAACTGTTCATCGTTAAGTGACTCTTTAAAAAAAGTTTTTATTGATTTTAATTTTTAAAATATATTTTTATTGATTTTTTTTTTACAGAGAGGAAGGGAGAGGGATAGAGAGTTAGAAACATCAATGAGAGAGAAACATCGATCAGCTGCCTCCTGCACACCCCCCACTGGGGATGTGCCCGAAACCAAGGTATATGCTCTTGACTGGAATCGAACCTGGGACCTTTCAGTCTGCAGGCCGATGCTCTATCCACTGAGCCAAACTGGTCAGGGCAGTTTTTATTGATTTTAGAGAGAGAGGAAGGGAGAGGGAGAAAGAGATGGAAACATTGATGAGAGAGGAACATCATCGAACGGCTGCCTCCTGCAAGCCCCATTCTTGGGATTGAGCCCGCAACCCAGGCGTGTACCCCAACCAGGAATCGTACTGGCAATCTCTTGGTGCATGGGTCAATGCTCAATCACTGAGCCACACTGGCCAGGCCTTAGGTGACTCTCGAATAGCTAGTTAATAAAATACCATCACTCAACACAGACCAGATTGCGTAGCTGGTAGTACTTTCAGACTTTTATGAAATGAGCTTCACTCACAGTGAATTTTCAATCTGCAAATGGCAGGCGCCCTCAAGCATACCGAGAGAAGAGATGCTCAGAATAACCCTGAAACTCTTCCAATTGTTCTTGCTCTTGGGGGCTGCTTAAACCTCTCTTACCAAGCGAGAGGAGGATTATTAAATCAGCGTTCCTGTGTGAGCTGTCTTTTTTGGGGGGAGATGAGGGAACAGTTTATAACTTTTGGGGTGCAGGCAGATTAGCAGGGCAATAGGTGGTCTCACGAGTTGGGTTCCCTGGAGATACTCAGAGGGTTTACTGGGAGCAGCACCCACAGGAGAGGCGGGGAGGGAGCAGCGGCTCGGGGCCCAGGGAGAAGCTGACGATTACGCAATTAAAAGGAGCTCTTGCTGATCCCACAGAGAGCCAGGAGCTGGGAGAGCCCTTCGGAGTGGCCCCAGTGAGATAGGGGCTGGGCCTTGGTACTCTAAGGTGACTGTCCTTGGATGCAGCTGCCCTGGGGGTGGGGGATGGTAACCTCAGGTGGATCAGCTCCCTTAGACCCAGAGGTCAGAACATTCTGGGCAGTTGGGGACGGAGTGCCTGGGTCCGGAATTGGACGCCCAGGGGCCCACCTCAGCATCGAAAGGATGGCAACCAACTGTCGATCAGCATAAACAAAGGGGGAAAACCGCTGGTTGACAGCGTGATTTCCTCGGAAAGGACTGACTGCCATCTCAGCAGATCTGAGATGATCCCATTGAGTCAAAGCAAAAGAGCAAAAAACTCAACTTTCTAAAATTCCAAATTCCTTACCTTACTTTTTTCTTTTGGTACTTTCTTTTCCTTAACTTTTTTGACTGGCTTTTTTTCCTTTTTCTTCTCCTTCCTTCTTTTTTCCTCCTCTTCTTGGTTTGCAATAATATCTTGAATAACCTGGTGAAACACAAAACAATGGTAGCATTTTAATGGACCTATCATGAGGAGGACTGTTTTTCTTGTCTGGATGGAAGTGTTTGCTGGTCAGTCTCGGGTCTCTGCCTGCTCTGGGCCTGGAGGCTGGCTCCTCCTGGGACATCACAGGGCTCTCGCCTGCCTCTGGGCGGGTTCGTCAGTGGGTGGCAGCAGTCGGGCCTCTGAGGGCAGATGAAGAGAGAGGTCGGGCAGGCGTTCTGAGCCCAGCTCCTCCCCAAGGCAGAGCTGCTCAACTCCCAGCGGCTCCACGACACGAGGGGATCGAGGCTTCCTCCACACCCGAGCCACGAGCCACGGCCTCAGTGCCAGGCCTGGCCACACCTCTTCCCCCAATCCCAGTTGGGGACGCCTTGTTTCCTGCGGGGTCTCCGATGGTGACAGCTGCTCTTGTAACAGCATCACATTCCCGTAAACGATCTCTTCTCAGAGTTGGTTTCTTCCAGCTGTGGTTTACTTTGTATTTCCTGCAGTGACCAAACCCATTTACTCCTCTACAATTAAAATATTCGTTAAGTAGTACCTGGTTCACACAGGACCAGCGTCATCGAAGATGCCATACAATTCAGTTCAATGCAACGGATGCCTCAGGAGCTCTCACTCGCTGGGACGGAGAGCTATGGACTCTGGGAGCTGGGAGGGTAAGGATGATACGTAGGACACACATCCTGTTTGGCCCTCAGACTCTGCTCATCACTGGCCATGGGACTGAGATGAGCGACATACCTGATCTGAGACTCAGTTTTCTCAGGTCTAAAATGCAGTTAACACGTCTGTCCATAGCACTGGCGATATGCCAGGCCAGGTTCTGCTGGCAATATGCCAGGCCCCGTTCTGCGAGCTCCACCGACTAACTCCTTTACTCCTCGATTCAGCCCTGGGTGGCGCTGTTATCACCCATTTTACTGATGAAGGAACTAAGGCACAGAGTTCAGTAACCTGGTCAAGGACACACAGCTAGTGAGTGGCTGAGCTGGGATTAAACTGGTGCTCACCAGGATGCATTTCATCATGTAGGAGAGAGGAGGTGAGACGAGAAAGGATATGTGCAAACGCATCCTATAGTATGATATGCGTATAGTTAAGTAAAGAATAACGCTCTGCAGCTTCAGGATACATGCATGTGTAGTCTAAGCGTAAAGAAACGGAAAGGAATAGGTTTCAAAGGCTGACATCTCCCCTCTAACATGCTGTGCCAACCCATCCTCCTGGGAGCAAGGCCACCTGATTATGTCTTATTCGAATTTACCCAAAATGCTCAGTTTATTCTCTAGTAATATATACATATTTAAAATATATTTTTATTGATTTCAGAGAGAAAGGGAGAAGGAGCGGGGGAGAGAGATGGAAACATCAATGATGAGAGAGAATCACTGATCGCTGCCTCCTGCATGCCCCCTCTGGGGATCGAGCCCACAACCCAGGCATGTGCCCTGACCGGGAATCGAACCCTGATCCCCTCATTCATAGGTGGACACTCAACCACTGAGCTACACTGCCACTCTAGTATTATATTTTTGATGTTTATTACCTATGTTGCTCTTGCGAGCTTAATTCACACCTTTTAAAGTATGAAAAGCAGCTTTATCATGAACAGCGCAGCCATTCTGGCACCATCTGGACTTAAAAAAAACCCTAAACAAAACTATAGTCATGTGAGCTTGCATTCTAGGAGACTGTGGTGGGGTGAGGCCCTGAGAAGGGCATTGGGGAGGTGAGAGGTGACGTATGTGTTGTGTGTATTTTTTGGTAATAAAAAGGGTGTCTTTGGACAGGATTAAAAGTCTCTTGTCAAAATAGCAATGTTTTCCTTGGGGATCGAGTTCACCTCAACTCGTAGAACCAAATCATGGCTGCCCATGAGTGTTGTATCCTGAAGCACTGTGGGGCATGGACAGTTTTTGGTTCTTGGAAGTTTAGAAACTTTCAGAAATGCAAAGACTTTTAAAAACACATAAAAATGTGAGCAGTTGCAAAAAGGATGAAATCGTTATTTGTGGAGCATACAATTCAGCATATCTTTTAAAGCCTTGTCAATTGTGTTGTTTGTTCATTTAGTTTTTGAATAGATAATACATTGACATGGCTCAGAATTCAAAAATAACAAAAGAGCATGTAGTGAAACATTTCCTCCCGTGCTGTGAGCCAGCCAACAAGATCCACTTTAGAAAGCCAACTCATACCTTAGATATGCTTCCGGAGCCATGGTAGATAGATACATGAAAACATGTGTGTGTGTGTACACACCCATGTACAGGAAGCACACTAACACCGTCTGCCAATCATGTCCATGAAAAATGGTATGTGATTGTGGTGGTCCATCTTTTAAACCAACACTGAATTTATTTTGCTCATGCTCTTCAACTATAGCAAAATCCTCCAAAGTGCACACATATGTACACACACGTACATGTACTATAAGCATATATTTGCTGTGCAACCATCTCCATAAATCAATTTTAGAACATTTCCAAGATCCCAATAAGATTCCCTGGTGTCTATTCATTGTTAATCCCTTTTCTCTCCCCTCTCCTCCATCCGGGCCAGCACTAGTCTACTTTCTGCCTCTACATATTTAATGTTTCTGGACATATCATATAAACGAAATCATAGAACATGTAGTCTTTAGGGTCTGGCTTCCTTCACTTAGCATGTCTTTGAGGTCACCCATGTTGCAGTGTGTACCAGATGTTTGTTCCTTTATTTATGGCTAATACTCCATTGCATGGATTGATCACATTTCACCTCTCCATTCACCAGGTGATGGACAGTTAAGTTGTTTCAATTTTTGGCTTTTGTGAGTAATGCTGCTATGAATATTTATATACTAGTATATAAAAGCCTAAGCGACTATTACGACCGAACATCAGGTCGACCAGTCCTATGATGCGCACTGACCACCAGGGGGCAGACACTCAATGCAAGAGCTGCCCCGTCATGGTCAGTGAGCTCCCATAGCCAACCTTCCGAGGCTGGCCAACCTCCCGTGACCTCTCCCCCTGGCTGGCCAGCCCCCCCATCGGCTCCAATCGGAGGAGGGGGGCAGCTGGCCAATCTTCTGCGGCCCCTCCCCCCGGCCGGCTGGCCCCCAATAGGCCTTGATCGCCAGCCAGGCCAAGGAACCCCACCCATGCACGAATTCGTGCACCGGGACTCTAGTTCATGTATAATTTTTTATGTGTGTAGACATATACTTTCATTTCTTTAGGATAGAGTCCTAAGTATGGAACTTCTGGGTCATTTGTAAATTTATGCTTAACTATTAAGAAAGTGACAAACTGATTTTCCAAAGTGGCTGCCACATTTTACATCCCACCAGCACTGTGTGAGGGCTTCCTTTTCTCCACATCCTCAACATTTGCTGACAGTGGCAATTATTCCAGGAGGCACGAATCTTTTTGATAATGGCCATCCTGGTGGGTAGAAAATGGTATCTCTTTGTGGTTTGAATTTTGTTTTCCTAATGACTAGTGATGTTGAGCATCTTTTCATGTGTTTATTAGCTGTGAACTGTCTATTCAAGTCTTTTGCCAAGTTTTCCATTGCCTTATTTATCTTCTCATCATTGACATGTGTAAGGGTCCTTTGTATATTCTGGATACAAGTCCTTTATCAGGTGTATGTTTTCAAATATCTTCTCCCAGTCTGCTCTTGCCTTTGCAGTTTCTTAATGTCTTTTGAAATGCAAAAGTTTTGAATTTTGATGAGGCTCAATTGATCAATTTTGTCTGCAGTGTAGCTTTAATTTGCATTTCTCTTATATGTGTGAGGGTGATTATCTTTTCATATGCTGAACACCTTTTATTATGTTTCAAATCCATTTAGGTTTTCTGTTCTGAGAACTGTCTGTTCATATCTCTTGGCTGTTTTTTATGTTGGGTTATTGATGTTCTTATAGAGCCATGGGAGTTCTTTATATATTAGAAAAATCATCTCTCTCTATGATACTTATTACAAATAATCCTCCTAGTGAGTCCTCTGCCATTTGACTTGACTTGGGGTTGGTTCTGCCATGCAGGTTAAAACTATTTTTTGTGTGTAGTTGAATTTATCATTTTTTCTTCTATGACCCTGGGATTGTTCAACAGCAGTAGAAAGGTCTTTCTCACCATGAGGTTATGACATGTTTCTTCCTTGGCTTCTTCAAGTCCTTTTGTGTTTTTTTTTTTTGTGTGACATTTAAATCTTTGACCCATTTGAAACCATTCTGGGATAAAGAGATGATTTAATATTCTTCTTTTTTAGATGACAACCTGGTTATTCTAATACCATATATTAAACTAGAGGTCCGGTGCATGAATTCATGTACAGGTGGGGTTCTGGCTGGCCCGCCCTGGATTGGGACTGATTGGGCTGGGCCAGCTGGGGGGAGGGGACTCAGGAGGTTGCCAGCTGGCCCCACCCCCTGGTCAAACTTCCGGTCGAGGGGACAATTTGCATATTAGCCTTTTATTATAAAGGATGGTGTTTTTTTTCCCTTATATAAGAAAGGTGAGGTGCTACATTTATTATATAACTATCTTTAAATATGTACTTGGGTATATTTCTTGAGTTTCCATTCTTTTCCTCTGATGTGTCTTTCTAGTCATCTGCTTATACCAATGGTCCTCTAATGACATGTTTTCATACACAGCAGGGCTCATTACTCCTCATTACACTTTATTTTCTCAATTTTACTGGTTGTTCTTGGTTATTTACTTTCTACCTGAAGTTTAGAATTGGGTTGGTCCCCTCCCTGTACCCCCTCCCACCCATGCTCCAACATAATGCTCCTGATATTTTTATTGGGTCAATGACATTTATAGATGATGCTGGGGAGAGCTGAAGTATTTATGATGTTGAGTATTTCTACCTAAGGACACTGTATGCTTTCCCATCTTTTTGTTTGCATCCCTCCGAATATTTTAAACTCTTCCTCGCATAAACACATATTTAAGTTTACTCCTGGGTATTTTATGTTTGTGTTGTTGCTATTGTAAATGGGCCCTTTTATCATATTTCCTATCTAGTAGTACCCACAAAAGCTACTGCTTTTTATACATTAATTTTGTAACTCCCTCATCTGATTTCTCATATATGTTAAAGTAGTTTTTCAGTTCATTCTCTTTGCTTTTGTAAGTATAGAACACATGTTCAAAGGGTGATCATTTTGCCTCTTTCATTCCAATCTCTACATCTTTATGTTCTTTTTTTTTTTTGTCTGTCAGTAATCCATAGATCAGATGGGAGAAAGATGACAAAGGCGACCCTTGTATTTTTCCTGACATTAGTGAAAATGTTTCTAGTGAATTTCACTAAGCATGACATTGGCTTTTGAACTAAGATGGAAATATTTTGTCATGATAAAGAAGTATCCATAGATTCTCATTGTTTTGTTTTATTTTTTAATATCAGGAATGGATGTTGAATTTGCCAAATGACCTGTCAGCATCCACTGTGATGAGCTTATGGTTTCCATGTTTGGCTCTCTTTATATGACACAGTGTATTCATATACATCCTGAAATTGAACTATTCTTACATTCTGGAATAACCGTGCTTGCTTGATGGCGGTGTGTTGCTTATTTAAGGTGCTGCTGGGTTTTAGTTTGCTAATATTTCAGTTGAAATTTTTGCACTAATACTCATAAGGAAGACTGATCTGTGGTTTGATTTGTACTCAATCTTTTAGGTGCTTAGTATCAATGTGATTATGCTCTTTTCATTAAAAAGTATTTGTACTGTTTTTATTTTTTACAAATATAAACTTGACTACATGCATCATAAGAATGATTAGGCTTGGTCTACCTCTTCATCCTACTACAACTAACATTTGTACCAACTGCTAAAGCTTCCTGAAAGCTTTCCGCGTGCCCAGTTCTGTTTTCAGTACAAGTATCATCCCCTCTAATCAGTGCATCAGACCCAGGAGGTAGGCACGGCTTGGGTGTCCTTGTGCAGATGAGAAAACCGAGATGTAGGGGGACTAGCTGGCCTCAGGCTGCAGACCTAGCATATGGGGGACTGTGACTGCACCACGCCAGCCCGACTCCTCAATCGTCTGCTCTGTGTACCTTTGTGTTATTTTAATTATTAACCAGGCATCCTCAGTTCTCTCGTTTTTAGTTTGACTAGATGTTAACTCTACTTTTAGATGTTTCTCCTGTACAATTTAGACATTCCACTGACATTCTTAATCCTATAATTGTTACCTTTCTAAACTAACATGCAACGTGTTTGGCTGCTTGCCATGGACTTTCAAGACAGGACTTGTGCCTGATGATTTAGCTGGAGGGACAAGACCTAAACATAACGAGTGAAATAACACCAGTCCAAACCACAGTCACTCAGGTAGGGCTTGGTGACCTGCCAAACAAGGGTGGGTATTAAGTGTCCACGGAGTTCAGAGGAGAAAGACGGGAGTCCTCTGGGGGTGGAGGGAAGGCTCTGGAAGCTGAGTTGACTTTGACAGGGAAGTGGGGGAGACCTGTGTGCTTGACTCTGAGAGCTCCAGCAGGGGTGCACAGGGGGACAGCCAAGATGACCAGAGCCCTCCACAGCTGCACAATTCCTACTGAAGACCAGTAGCCAGGGATCAGTGAATTACAGTGCCTGGGCCAAATCTGGCCTGATGCACATGTTTATAAATAAAGTTTTATTGAAGCACAGACATGTCCATTCATTCACATACTGTCCGTTTTTGCTTTCATACTATAATGGCAAAGTTGAGTAGTTGTAGTAGAGAATGTAGGTTCCATAGACTCAAATATTTCCTACTTTTGTCCCTTTATGGAAAAAATTTGTTGATCCATGTAAGCGTGTCTTATTATTTCCTTAGTATCAATTTCTTCAATAATATTTATGGATCAAAGGATATAGATTAAAATTTTTGATATTTACTTAGTCCATTCCCCATAAAAAATGTTATGCTCATTTATGTATCCAGCAGCAATGTATGGGAGTGTTTTCCTCCCCACATGCTTAGAGACTCCAGTTAGTACCATGATTTCAAATTTTTACCAATCCCATATGTGCAAAAAGATACAGTAACATTTTCATATTTAAATTTCTGTTAGTGACTTGTAAAATTTCTGCTATTAAATTTCTGTTTGTATTCTTTGTCGTCTTTTCTACTGAGGTGGTCAGATTTTTCTCATTACTTTCTAAGAACTCTTTATATATGAGAGATATTTATCATCACATGTTATCAGTCTATTCTTTTCCCATTACTGTGATATTTTAATTACTTTATCTTTATAATTTGATTTATATCAAATGGGGCAAGTTCCCTGTGGTTATAGCCCTTTTTCAAAAACTTTTCACACATTTTCACGTATATATTCTTCCATGTAAACTGGAGAATAATTTTGTCAATAAAATTGTTTTGATTTGATTGGCATTGCATTGACTGTATAGGACAGTCAAAGGATAATGTGTACTTGTACTTTATTGAGTCTTTCCAGGGAAATAATCCACCAGTCTATAGGTTCAAGTCTTCTTTCAATTTCTTCAGTATAATTTTTGTAAATATCATTTTGTATAATATGTCAATACAATTTTTAAGTTTATTGTGTTTTCTAAGAAGATGATCAGATAATCTAAAATTAATGATAAAATTATCACTCTAAAATAGTTATAACTCTTTTTCTTTTTCTTATCTTATTGCATTAGGTAGTAAGAACTTAGGAAAATATTAACTAATACTTCTTACAGCAACCATTTTTCCCCCGAGTTTTACTTCTGAGAGCAATGCCTCTAAAGCTTCACTGATGAGAATCATGCAAGTCTTCTCTTGGTTTCTATGATGCTCCGAGAGTAAGAACATTTCCCTATCTCTAGTTTATTAAGACATTTCTAAGACTAGCTTTCCATGTCAGTTTAGTCAGATGCCAGGGAGATGAACAAATAGCACTTCTCTGGAAGAACATCAATGTGGCAAACAGTGGAGTCTGGACGGGTGAGAAGGACCTGAGCAGGGGAAGGTGGGTGGACAGGCGCCGTGGAGGGAGGGAGGGGCCTGACATGGACAAGGGCATTTCAGGCGCAGCAGCCTGAGGGTGAGGAGGAAGGTGAGGGGGTGTGGTAGTGACTGTGGTAATGATGGGACAGGAGACGAGGCTGAGGTGAGCAGGGACATGCACAGAAAGGGCTCCTGAAAGCAAGCCGCTCAGAATTGACTAATTGGAGCACCACGTGTTGTTGCATCTCGTTCAAAGGCAAGAGGGAGAAAGGTAAGTTCATTCTGAAGTAAATTGGAAAGTACGTGCATTGGTGAACTCATCGCAGACCTAGTCATTTACATGTTCCATCTTTGCAGTGGAGTTGCTTGTAAAGGGGGCATCAAAAGAATCAGGAGACTGGGTATGAACTAAATATCTTCACTTATCTATTAAATATATTTAATATTACTTTTGCAAAAAGTACCATGAAAAATGTATGTTATTAAGTCTTATTGTGACAATTGACGTGCAACAAAGTTGAAAAATAACCAAGATCTGCCCGGCTGATGTGGCTCAGTGGATGACTATCAACCCGTGAACCAGGAGGTCATGGTTCGATTCCCGGTCATGGCACATTCCCAGGTTTCAGGCTCAATCCCCAGTAGGGGGCATACAGGAGGCAGTTGATCCATGATTCTCTCTCATCATTGATATTTCTATCTCTCTCTCCCTTTCCCTTCCTCTCTGAAATAAACTAAAAAAAACACATAGTAAAAATAAATTAAATAAAAATAACCAAGACCTAATAACGACAAAACCAGCAACTCCAAACTTTAAGGAAATAAAATCACGGTACATTTACATTTTATTTTCAAGCATATTTGTACCTGTTGTGGGGTCTTGTTTGAAAAAATGATAGCGGAACCTCCTTCTTCTGCTTTAGGGTATTCGGGGAAGGCGCCAGTTAAGTTCCTGAGGAGGAAGGAAAGGCAAATTTAATAGAAAGGATCGCAGTCCTCTCTGTTATTTTCCCCCTTAGCTGGCTCTGCTGATGCTCATTTAAATAAGGGCTAGTTATTCAGATGGGGCCTCCCTGACCATCCGGGGCCAGACCCGAGGTCTCACAGGAACAGGAGGGTCTGGGACCCGCAGGAGCGGCTTCCCTCCTGCAGGAGTTGTTACTCTCTCTCTCAGGCAGACTGGACGCTTCGTTTTCTTTTTTTCCCCTTTAAATTATTGAGCTACTCTGTGCTTGAGTTAAGAATCAAGACAGAAGCACAAATCATTTCTTCCTGTTTAAAGTTTAGGATAAACACAGGAGTTTGAAACTAAACAGAAGGGTGGAGGTGTTACAGTTACAAATGTAGTAATAGTGCATGAAATACACACGCATGCTTTAGGCTTTAGTAAGTCTAAGGGTCTATATTTTATGGGTGCCAAGTAGTAATTTACTTTTGCTGTAACCATATAATTTCCTACATTTTGAAAAGCAGGCTTTGTAATTTAATGTTGAGGAATTTCAGAAGGAATGTGTAGTTAATATTTCTAAAGGGAACTGACTCTGACACAAATGTTATGTTTACTCAGCATATAGAAAGAGAAGATGACCCAGTTAGTTCCATCAGTATAGAGCCCAAGGGTCCGAGGAGACAACCATGTTTAAAATGACTCTATAGCAGTGGTTCTCAGACTTTGGGGCCTAGGAACCCTTTACATTCTTTTTTTGTTGTTAATCCTCATCAGAGGGTATTTTTTCCATTGCTTTTCAGAGAGAGTGGGAGAGAGGGAGAGGGGTAAAGAGAGAGAGAGAAATCAGTGTGAGACTCATCGATTGGCTGCCTCCTGCATGTGCCCGGACCAGAGGTGGGAGCAAACCCGCAACCCGGGTACATGCCCTTGACTGGGAATCGAACCTGCACCCCTTCGGTGCACAGGCCGATGCTCTAACCACTGAGAGATACTAGCCAGGGCCCCTTTACACTCAAACTTTTCAGTATCCCAAAGAGCTTTCTGAAAATGTGTTATTGCTATTGATATTTACCGAATTTTATAGTAAAACTGAGACATTTCTAAAATATGTATTTTTAATTCATTTAAAAATTACAATAATAAACCTGTTATATGTTAACATAAATGTCATTTTTAATGAATAACATATTTCCCCAATAAAGAAGTTTAGTAAGAAGAATGTGACTGATTTGCGTCTTTGAAGTCACTTTTTGGTTTGGCTTAATGGAATAGCTGGATGCTCCTATCTGCTCCTATGTTGAATCTGTTGCCATACGTTGTTTTGGTTGAAGCTTAGTAAGAAAACCTGGCCTCATGTATATGCATAATTGGAAAAGAAAGAGCAATTTTTTTGTGTTAATCCTCACCTGAGGATTGTTTTCCCATTGATTTTTAGATAGAGTGGGAGGGAGGGAGAGAGACAAAATATTGATATAAGAGAGACACATTGATTGGCTGCCTCCTGCACGCGCCCCCACAGGGACCGGGGAATGAACCTGCAACCCAGGTACGTTCCCTCGACTGGGAATTGAACCCAAGACCCTTTAGTGCCTGGGGCGACACTCTAACCACTGAGCACACTGGCCAGAGCAAGAGAGGACAATATTAATAGCCTTTTAGGTAACAGAATATTCCGCTTTGATTCTACACCACTCAATAAGTGATAGCTTCCTCAAGGCTGGCTGTGATGTGGAATCTGAAACCATCAGTGAACTTGCCTTCTCCATCACGTGAAAATCCATCCGCCCATCTTGAGTGTTGGATATGTCTTTTGCCCACGCACGGTTCTGTAACACCAGGTATTGGTCATTGGGTTCACTGCATTATGCAGATCTTCCCAAATGTCGATACATTTCCTCTCATCAAAATCACATTCATTATCAACCTTCTAACAAAAAGGCTAAGTAATGGGAAGCTCTCAAACTCATGGAGGTCCTACAGGGTTTTGAAATTTTCAATTTCCTCTAGAAAGCTCAAATTTTACTGTTGGCAACAGATACCCTGGGTTGTTTTCCATTAGGCTCATTTGGCTCATTTTTGAGAAAAATCTCTCCCCCAAACCCAACTCTGAATCACCAGAGTTCATCAGTTGTTTTTTAAATAACAGTGACGTCCTGTAAAAAGTGGCTAGCTCAGCTTGTGACGGTGGTCACACTTGGTGTGCAGTGGAAGGCATTTCTGGGCGCTCCTGGCTCTGTCTCACAGAATATTAAAAAGCTGTCTATTCAAGGGTCAAGTCTTAATAACTGAGTTATCCCTTACTGCACCCGCAGGGGTTGTTAAACGAAACTGTTTCCAAGGCCGGTGGGTAACGAGGAGGACCATGGTGACCACAAATGGGGGTCTCTGCCTTGCTCTCTGCTGCTCCCCCCACCACTGTGGTTTGGTGTGAATGTCAGGAACCATTGCAAATAAGTCATATGGAAAGAGTTTGACTTTTAGATCCTGAGAAGATCTTGGAGACCTCAGAGGTCACACACTTTGAGAACCGCTGCTCTAGAACGTCTCCCCGAGCCACTGCTCAGATGCCCCCATGGAGGTCGGCTCCCTCTCCCCGAGTCAGCCCATCCATTTCCAGCCCTCCGTTGTTATGAAGTCCTTTCTGACACTGGGCCAACTGCAACCTGACTCCTGGCTTCTTGTTTGACCTTCTGGGGACACACAGAATTTGATTCTTTCTCTTCCACATAATTGCTAGTCAAACATTTTAAGACAGTTATGTCATTGTCTGGACGAAACGGCCCAGGTCTCTTGAATCTTTACTGTTGGGCTCATTTTGTGGGAATGTGACTCAGTTCCTCAGTGTTGCTTTGAAAGGAACTAAACACAATGCAGTGTGTGTGTGTGTGTGGGGGGGGGGGGGGCGGGGCAGACTCTGTACAAATGCACTAACACTGAGGATGGTGGGTGATCACACAGTGTGTGTGACATTCTGTCTACGGAGCTACCATCATCACAGCTACTTTGGTGTCTTCACACACTCACCCACCATCCATCCATCCACCCATCTATCCATCCATCCACCCATCCACTTACCCACCCATCCATCCACCCATCCATCCATCCTCCACCCATTCACCCACCCACCCACCCATTTTTCATTAATGCATTTATTTGTGTAGTCAATCAACAAATACCTGGTTAGTACCAACTCGATTCTAGATGCAATGAGGGAGACAGTGATTGAACATTAAAAGATGCTGACCTTGCCCTCACGCAGTTCACATTCCACATCACATGGCGCAATATTTGGCTGATGCACATGCTTGACCCCAGACATTACTTGTCCACAAGATTCATAGCTCAGACCTCCTTAACTTGCCTGACCATGCTTTGTCTCGATCTGTAAATCACTTGACCCAGCCGGTTCCTGGTTAAAAACTCTGAATGCATGGAGCTTACAAACTAGGACACTCTCTTCTTCATATCCAGTCCCCTGATTCCGTTGATGCCACCTTTACAAGCAACTCCACTGTATAATTTTATTTCCACATTTAAAGCTCGAATGGTTTTGAGGACTCATAGTAGACGTAGCAGTTTATATAAACTAAAAACTAAAAGAATTTACATGTTCCATTTTTACAGTAGAATTCTCAACTTAGTCCCACACCAATAGTCACAGTAAGACTTAATAACATACATTTTTCATAGTACTTTTTTCAAAAGTAATATTAAATATATTTACTTTAATAGGTAAGTAAAGATACCTGTTTCTTCTTAGTTACAATAGTTTAAACAATTAATAATCTGAAATTGAATTAGTCTTATCTTGAAAGAATGTAAAAACTGCTACAGGGCACACATTTAAAAGATAAATTTTAAAATTCATATCTAGAAAATAACAGTGTAACTGATAGCTCTTCACCTTGTGCTCAGGAACACGAACACACACACACACACACACACACACACACTCACACACACAGGCTTTCTTGTGCTCATACCACTCCAGTCTGTCCCTCCGTGACAAGGGGACCTCCCCCACAGCAGCGGCGCCCTGCTTGGTGATATGCTGAGGGCACCCTGGCTTCGCCCTGGCTGGGACTCTGTCCCTGTGACTTGGTCACTTGGAGGATGCGAAGAGAAAACAGTTTTTGTATTTTCTTGGCTGCTGGGTGTCACCCCACGTTTTCAGTGTGTGGTCTGGCTGAGAGGGGGCTCTGGTTAAGACGGGGGCACTGCCTTCCCCCTCGCAGTCTGGGTGCTCAGGACTAAGACACAATTGATCCCTCCCTGCTCACCAGAAGGAAGCTGCAGCTGACGAGTGTTTCAGTGCCCGGGGCGCAGCGCACTGAGAAGGTGTGAGACCTCCGGGGAGAGACGCGTACACTCAGACATGAGCGAATGGAAACATTATTTTGGCTCCCACAGTATTTCTGACACTGACTGCTGGGGGCTGACAGCATCCCTGCAGATGACAGTCCATATGGGGACTTTCAGGAAAGTTACTGAGGACTTCAAATTATGGGGTACCATGGCCTCCACGTGGTATTTCCCCTGTGCCTGGCTCACCTCCCCCCTCCTCCCACTTCCTCTCTGCTCACCTGGCTCCCACTGCTCCCCCATCCACCTGGACCCCTGGGCACTCCCTCCTCAGAGAGAAGTTCACTCTTAGAGGTAAAATACTACACCCAGTGTGTCCCTCGCTTGCTCAAATGTCATCGCATCCATGAGGTCTTCCCTGACTATCCTATATAATAAAAGAGAAACATGTAAATTGACCATCCCTCCACTACACTTACCAGCCAATCAGGAGTGAGTATGCAAATTAACCCAACAAAGGTGGCAGGTTAATTTGCATACACAGGCGCTGGCGGAGAGCAGAGTGGGAGATCCGGCAGCTTGGGGGGGACGTGGCTCCCTCAGTCACTCCCCCAAGCTGCTGGGTGGAGAGCAGAGCAGGAGAGCTGGAGGCTTGGGGGGATGTGGCTCAGTGACTGAGGGAACCACGCCCCCAAAGCCCCCGGGCGGAGAGCAGAGAGGGAGAGCTGGTGGCTTGGAGGACTTGGCAGAGTGGGAGGCCATGGGGTGGAGACAGGGCAAGAAGAAAAAACCAAGAGCGCGGGGAGCACCAGGAATTCTGGGAATAGTAGTTCTGGTGGCAGCCCCAGGACCTGAAGCGGAAGCCCAGAGCACGGGGAGCACCGGGAATGCTGGGAATCATAGTTCTGATGGCAGACAGATCTCCTAGACACTAGAGCAAAGTGAGTCTGGAGCAAATTACTGTTGCGGTGGGGGATGGAGGGAAAGCAAAGGTGAGAGACATAAGTAAAATCAGAGTGTTTACGAAAAATTAAAGGAAAGATATCAAAAAACTTCCAGGAAATCTCCACCAATGAAGCAAAGAAAAAAAATGCCTCTATTATTCTGTAAGCAACAAACCAAACTGAGTTGGGGTCTCAGACAATTCACTCATATGATTGCAAAGACAGACAGAAACTCCCGGATTGGAGAGGGCTCCCCTGAGGGCTCCCAGATTGGAGAGGGTGCAGGTCGGGCTGAGGGACCGCCACATCCCTCAGTGCACAAATCTCCATGCACCGGGCCCCTAGTCTTGTATAAAATAAGTTTTTGACAAACAGAGTAGGTTCCTCTTATCCCTCAGCCCAAGGTCTTGTGCAGCGGGCACACTCGGGTGCAGCAGAGGGGGATGGTCAGCTGGTTTTAGATGGTTGCTGCTGTGTCTCTTTGCAGCTTGAAAAGTGCTTTCAGAAACACAAGGATCTTGCCTACTGAACTGTTAACACAAAATCCTCTGCAGAATTATTGTTAACTGTGCTGCTGCCTCTGTGCCTATACACGATTTAAATCATGGCTTTTCCTCCATTATTCTTTGAATCTTAATTCTAAAACCATTTGATTATCTTTGAACTTCCCTCATTTTGCTGATTTACAAAGGCAGTGTGCAGCCTGTGCTGGCACGTCATCCCCCCCGCCTGGCTTCTATCTGCCTTCATGTCCCCCAACAGGCGAGGCCAATGCAGCCTCTTCACTGGGCGCCAGAACCTGCCGCTGGGACCGGTGGTGTAGAACCTGGGCCCTGCCATGTGGCTGCAGGGCGATAACCTGAGGGTGCGTGTGAAGGCTCTGGTTTCTAAAGAACGAGACAGGAAAGGAGAAGCAAGACCGTGAAAGCCACCCAAGAACACAAGGTTTGAGGGCGGGGTATGGAGCCTGGCACGTCTGTGGATGTATCAGTATCCTGAGCTCAGTCTGCATTTAGTCACCCACAGGCCAGTGCCAGCACATCTCAGGGGATCACATCTTTTTGAAGGAAGAATTCAGCCTTTTGGAACAATATTTAACTTGTATTAAAAAGTATAATTTCCAAAGATAGACTTGAAGTTACTCATAAAATCTATTCCCTAAGAAGTATTTAGAAACATTTGAATATGAACATTGAAGATGGACTTTATAATCTAGAAAATTTTAGACTCTGCTTAACATTTTTAAAAACGAAATGGCACTGCTCTCTCTCAAGTCCAGATGGCTTCTGCAATATTGTAGAAGACGGAGCCCGAGGAGCCCCAGGTACCTCCCTGGCAGAGAACCAGTCTCCTAGGTGATGGGGTCGTCCCACTCTGCAGGCCGACGGCTCTGGAACCTTGAATTTCTGTGCATCCAGTTCCTTTTATGTCTTTTTGTATCTTTCTTAGAAAAATTTTTTTTCTACAGTTGGAAAATTCTGACCTTCCTTGAGGGGGGTTACACTCTCCATTCTGCTTTCAACTACCTGTGGGCTTTAACAATTAAGCAACCTACTTACTGCAACCATATTTTTTTCCACCCTTATTACCGTTTTCCTTAATTTATCACGCGCCGTCGGTTTCCATCTCTGTTGTCAGGTCCTGGGCTCTCTGCTTTGTTTTGCTGATCTATGTGTGTGCCTGTACATTAGTATCATGCATCCGCCTCATTTTTCTTTATAATATACTTGAAAATGCAGTGCCATTTGTCCTTCCTTATTGTTTTTCTTTTAATCCCAATGACTTTAATAAGTATGTTTTCAAGTTCAATAACTAATCCTGTTGGGATTTTAATTGAAACTGTGTTCTCTCTATAAATTACCCAGAGCAGACGTGTCATCTTCCCCTTTAACCAGAAACACGGCAGGGCCTGCCAGCTATTGAAGAGGTTCGTCTCTCCTTCCTGTTAACATTTATAGGCTTTGTACGGGTTCATGGGTTTCTCTTTCATAGTAATCCTATCATTGATCTAAACAACATTTTGAACACTTAGCAATATTTATTCCTCTTATTTGCTAAAATGTCAATATTTTAACAATAATTTATATTATGGCACTAACTGTTATCAGGGGCAAAGCCCATTCATATTGTTCTTTTCTTTCATGGGAAGGAATCTAGTATTTCCTCATTAAGTATGTAGCTCTCTTTTGTTTAAAAAAATAAATGTTTCATTCATTCATTCATATACTCATTTAAAATATATTTATTGAATGTCTACTAGGTGGTGGGTACTGTTGTAGTTTATTATGCTAAAAATCAACCCTTGTCTTTATGTTTTTAAGTTTTTTAAATAAGAAGTGGGTATTTTATCAAATGGTTTTTCTGCATGAACCAAAAAGGTCATATTGCTTTTATTGATGTATAAAATATTGCATTTTCCTACCATTGAGCTATTTATGTTTCTGGGAACAGTTACTTGAGGTCTGATTTTGTTCCACTGGCAGTCTCCAACCACCGTCTGATGGAGTACATGATGACGGAGCCAGAGAGCAAGCAGCCTCCAGCCTCGCTTCTCCCAGCTCCCCGAGAGGGACAGTCCTGGGAGCAGAGCCACGGAGGCCGGTCTCCCCAGAGCTGGGATTCCCGTGGATGGGGTATCTGGGGCGGGGTCCCAGTTCCTGCCCTGAGCTGGCAGATGTCCCTGAGCTGACTGGAGCATCTGGGAGCCCAGCTGTCCGTGGCCACAGGACAGTGAGCCCGGACTCGCCGTGCTGGAGTGAGGGGAACACAGCAGGACAAAGGGCTGCCCCTTCCCTGAGTGTGTCCTATACGGTGGTAACTTCCACCTGCTCCCCAACTCTTCTGCTGGCTTTGATGAAGCCAGCTGCCATAGTGACAGCCCACCTGGTAAGGGGCTGGGGTGCACTCTGGCCAACAGCCAGCAGGGAGCTGAGGCCCCAATCCGAATGCTGCTATGAACTGCACAAGAGTGGAAGCAGAGGACACCCCGACCCCAGGCGACACCTGTTGCAGCCGGTGGGACCCTGAACAGAGGACCCAGCTCAGCGGTGCCCATGCTTCTGCCCACGGGAACTGTGCCATCATCAGTGGGTGTTGTATGAAGCCACTAACTTGATGGCCATAGTGTTCCTCAGCAACAGATGGTGAATATCCGGCCATCACACCGAAACAGATTTTGAGAATAGGGTCGGAGCAAGGCGATGAGTTAGGAGGCTACTGGGGTCCAGGCCAGGGTGGGTGAGGCTGAACCTGACCCAGCTGTCAGTGAAGACAGGGGTCTGCAAAGTGGGTGGGTTTGGGCATATTTTAAAGGTGGAGCCAATGCTATTTTTTAATGGACTGGGTGTTGGGCTGAGATTGGGTGGGTGGGTTCACATGCACTGGGGAAGGAAAGGCCATATGTGGAGCCATTGGAGGGGTGAGATGCCAGCACAGTTCTGGACACATGGAAGCTGCGCTGTCCCACATCTGGACAGCTGGGTCTCCACATCTAGAATTTAAGAGAGCAATCTGGACCGGAGACTTGCCTTGGGGAGTCAAGAGTATGATGGAATTGAAGGCTGTGGGCCTCAATGAGATTACCACGGGGTCAGAGAAGGGAAGCAGACGAGGAGACAAGACCTGAGCAAGTCCGAGAGCCGTGTCCAAGCAGAGCCAAGCTCTGAGCAGCTCAAGAACCTGCAGGCTCGGCTACACCGCCCAGCACTTTCCCCGGGACTCCAGGGCACGGCCAAGTTCATGGCCACGGAAAGCATATACCACTGGGTTCCAGCAATAAAACCCTAAAATAAGGCCATAGACTTGAGACAGAAGCACTAGGGAGGCTGGACGTGTAATGAAAATAGCATTTTCCTGGAAATGAAGAAACCCGGGGCTCCTGCCACTAATTAGCGACGTGATTTGAGCCAACGGCTCCACTGCAGTGGGAACCTGGCCGGCTTCCCTCTCCGCCACGTGGTACAGTGCAACAAGGTTGATTCATTCAGTTATTAAACAATAAGTGTTGTGTGCCTATTAGCCCATTTCCAAAGTTCCTTTCAGCTCTGGAAACTCTAGGATTTGCATGTGACAAAGGCTGGCGGGGGAAGGGCGATGTTAATTTCTCACAGAATCCACTCAGTGATTCATGTTACTTTCTTATAAAAATGCCTTCAACACAGCCATCTGCCTGTCTGTTCTTTTACTGAGGCAGCCTGAGGAGAAAAACACCCGTGCCCTGTAACTCTCAGTGAGCAGATCCGAGGTGGAGAACATTTGGTAAAGTGGGGGCCTGTTAAAAATTTATGCATATTGTCAAACATTTTTGCACAAATGTGAGAATGACTGGCCCCAGAGTTGGCGGTGATTTAGAAAGCAGGACCACTAAGGTGATACATTTTCCCCCCGAGGCCCGACACTGAGCTTCAGCGGGTCCTACCGTTTCAGACACGCAGGACAGAGATTTATCTGTGTTTCATCAAGTATGAAAAATATATGGATGGAGGGGTTTCCGGCCGGCACCCCCCAAGCCATCCCGCCACCTCTGTTCATGTCAGCAGGCTCGTAAATCCCTCCTGCGCTCTGAAGAGAGCAGCTTGTGCCACTGCACAGAAGCGCCCAGAAGTGTCACTCGCTGCCTATAAATTCACTGACACTCAATAAAGGCAATTGGCTGCACATGGCCTTAGTTACCACGGTCCTCCATCCCTCACAGGAGAGGAGGAAGGAGGAGTGTGTGGAGCATGGCAGTTTCTTAGTGGCCCATTACACAATCTGATTTATCCCTGGATGTTTCTACTTATTAGCGGGCATCACAAGCAGTTACCACTCAGACGGAAGCCTCCTTCTTGATCTGAAGGTGTTATCTTTGCGCCTGCTCGAATCCTACAGGAACCTCCCTGCCCAACCCCCGCCCACTTTTATCTTATTAGAATGGACAATATATGACAGTTCACTATTGTGATTTGGGTTGAGAAAATAGCCGCTTTAATTTCACCTCTCTGTCTTAAATACCTATGTGTAGAGAAAAATTAACACCCAGGCAAGAGCACCCCTTTAGGAAGGAATGGAAAGATTTTCCCACTAAATAGGCTGCCACCCGTCTCTCTGCACAGACTCAGTTCACAACCCCAGGCATTGCTCACCCACCAACCTTCCCAGTTTAAGGGAGGCGTCATTCCCCTCTCTAACTCAAGAATCTAGGAAGCTTGGAAAAGAGGAGGAAAAGGGCACACTAACAAAATGTTCAGATATGTATGTTTCAAACTCACGTCTCATGTGCTACTTTAAGAAAATAAACAATCCTATATAATAAAAGGGTAATAGGCAAATTGTCCCAGGACCAGGGTCATCAGTGTCTCCTGGAAGCTCATTAGAAACTCAAACTCTACTCCAAAAACACAGGCGACAAAAGCAAACATGGATCAGTGGGACTTCATCAAACGCAAAAGCTTCTCAGTAGCAAAGGAAACAGCCAAATAAAAAGGCAATCTACAAAGGGGGAGAAAGCATTTGCAAGCCATCTATACAATAGAGGGTTAGCATCCAAAATATATAAGGAACTCCCACAACTTGATAGCAAAAACAGAAACAAAATAATAACACGTTTTTTAAAAAATGGGCAAAGTAACCTGAACAGACATTTCTCCAAAGAAGACATACAATTGGACAACAGGTACAAGGAAAGGTATTCAGCCTCACTGATCATCAGGGAAATGCAAATCAAAGCCACAGTGAGGTGTCACCTCACGCTGCTAGGATGGCCACCATCGGAGAGACGGAAGACCCGTGTTGGTGAGGGGATGGAGACGAGACCGTGGGTACGATTGGTGGGAATGTGAATCGGTGCAGCCACTATGGAAAACAGTATGGAGGCCCCTCAAAAAATTAATCATAGAACTACTATACGATCCAGCAGCCCCACTTCTGGGTATCTACCTACAGGAAATAAAATCAGATCTTGAAGAGTTGAATGCAGACTGTGAAATAACAGAAAAACCATATATTAGTCTCTGCTCTGGTTCCTGGCACAGAGTTCCTGGAACCCGGGTCATTTCCTAAGTGATAAGAGCACAAGGAGCGAACGTTTGAACTCTGACCCTGGTTCCTGACACAGGGCTCTGAGACCCCCTGGAATTTCCAGGTGACGGGAGTGTCTTTTGCTCTAATGAGGCAATGTTTGGTGGGGACTGGTCACCAGGAAGATGGAGCAGTGATTAGAAGCTAGGAAATTTCAATCTCACCCTCTACCTTCCAGAGAGGTGAGAGGGGATGGGAATTGAGTTAATGATCTATCATGATCACATGAGGAAACCCCCATAAAATCCAAAAAGTGTGGGTTTAGAGAGCTTCTGTGTTGTGGAGTTTGTTGTCCAGGTGCTGGGAGGGTGGTGATGTAGGACAGGGCGTGGGAGCCCCGCCCCTTTTCATGGGCCTTGCCCTACACATCTCTTCCATCTGGCTGTTCATCTTCGTCTTTTATCACATCCTTTTATAGTAAACCAGTGAATATAAGTGTTTCCCTGAGTTCTGTGAGCCATTTCGCAAATTATCAAACCCAAGTAGGTTTTTGTAGAAACCCTGATTTATAGCCAATCAATCAGTAGTATGGGTGACATCCAGGAATTGGTGTCTGGCACCTGAAGTTGGGGGGCAGTTTTGTGGGACTGAGCCCTCAGCTTGTTGGCTTTTATAGGGCGGTGTCACATGAATTGCTGGATGTGTGAGTGTGATAGTAGTGTGTGGGGAAGGGAGAAAACAAAAAAGAGTGAGTTATTTCTTTCTTTCACACACAACCCCATGTTCACTGCAGCAGATAAGAGATAGAAAAACCCTAAATATCCATTGGCGGATATATGGGTAAGGAAAATGTGGTATATATACACAATGGAATGTTATTCAGCCATCAAAAAGGAGAAAATCTATCTGCCCGGCTGGTGTGGCTCAGTGGTTGAGCATCGACCTATGAACCAAGAGGTCACGATTATATTCCCAGTCAGGGCACATGCCTGGGTTGCAGGCTCAATCCCCAGTGGGGGCCATGTAGGAGGCAGCTAGTCAATGATTCTCTCTCATCATTGATGTTTCTATCCCTTCCTCTCTCTCCTTTGTTCTCTGAAATCAATTTTTAAAAATATACTTTTTTAAAAAGAAGGTAATCTTGCAATTTGCTCCCATATGGATGAACCTGGAGGACATTAAGTGAAGTAAGCACAGGACAAACACTGTATGATACATGAAGAACCAAAAATACTCAGACTCATAGGAGCAGAGAGGAGAAGGTTATTGACAGGGGCGAGCAGGGGAGGGCAAAGAGGAAGTGCTAGTCAAGGGTACAAGTGTCAGTCTTACAGATGAGGAAGCCCTGGAGACCCGCTACCCAGCATGGAGCCCACAGTCAATAAAAGGGTCGTGTGAGTGAACAAATTAGCTGGAAGGACAGACCCTATGTTAAGCGTTCTTATCACACACACAGAATGGCAAGTCAATAAAGGGTGTGGGAGGTGACTTCAAAACGCAGCCTCTCAGGTTCCACCTGAGACCCACGGACAATGAACTCCGGGGCTGGGCCCAGAACTTGGTGTTTGACAAGCTTCCGGCTGATTCTGATTTGGGCCCCAGTGTAGAGGCGCCACAGTCTGGCTCAACATTCAGGACAGTATTATCAGGATCTTCAGCATCTGCTGTCCCCCCTGGCCCTGAGCAGAGTCAGGGAAGATGGGGTGAGGGCATCACAGCCCTGCCCCCCGAAGGCTTGCCATCCAGAGGGGAGGAGAGAGGCACACTGCAGGGAGCAGCAGTATCC
Source organism: Myotis yumanensis (assembly GCF_028538775.1). Taxonomy (NCBI): domain Eukaryota; kingdom Metazoa; phylum Chordata; class Mammalia; order Chiroptera; family Vespertilionidae; genus Myotis; species Myotis yumanensis. The sequence continues at coordinate 33,576,337 of NW_027223759.1, forward strand.
CCTGGAACAGACGGTGGGCCGCAGAGAGTGAGTGTGTCCACTGCATTTGCACACGAGCCCTGGGCCTGTCTTTTAACAGGCAGGCGCCTGGAGAAATCACAAGAACCTATAGCTGCTGCGTGTTCTTAATCGGATTTACTGCGATAACGGACATCAAGATAGGCGATTGCTCAGGGGGTGCACCTGTCCCAAGGCCTCGGCGGGAACGCCGGGACCTTCAGTTCCCATCCCTCCTCTCCTTATGGCCCCCATTCATTTTCCACCAAAGCAACTGGCAGAAAAATGTTATTCGCCTTCTCATCTGAGTAACCTGCACATGTTCACATCTCCACCGAAGGACCACAGATGCTTCTGAGAATTTACTGAAAACATATTGCAGGAGGAATAGGAAATAATGAGCCCCTCACACACCTCCCTGTGTGCGGCCACCCCTCTCCCACCCTCCTCTAAAACTTCTTTTTCATCCTGAAAGTCACTCACACTCCATGCGGAAAACTTGGAATGTAAAGGGAAAAACGAACAAAGCCACGGTCCCCCTACCCAAAGGCATCCATTGTCAACATGCTGGTGGCTTCTTCTGATGTCTTACAAGTCCTCAGAGGGACAGCTCGGAGCCGCCCTCGAGACCCAATTCCAGTTTCACACAAAGCCCATGATTCAGTCTGCCGGTAACTACCCAAGTTTTTAACCAAGTTCCCTGACTTCCCTAAGCCCGCTTTGTCGTCTATAAAATAATTGGGCAAGCCAGCTCTTCAAATCCCATCATGCCCCTCTCCCTTCTATCTGCACAGAACCCACCCCAGCTCCGTGTGGAGGTGCTTGGAGGCAGGAGAAAGAGATGGGGTCAGGAACAAGGGGAGCCCCGGGTTCACAGGTTGTAGCTAACGAGCCCCGTGGCCTTGGCAACTGCCATCCTTCCCACAAGATGACACAGTGCACTCGGCCCGGTGGTGGCAGTCGGGGCCCACAGACAGGGCTTCTGCGGCTGGAGCGCTCAGAACGAATGTGCTTTGGGGACATTGTGCCTTTTAGAATCAAGCCCCATCTCTCAGGAGCCTCGAGCCCAATAAACCTTACTCAACCTTTCTAAGCCTTGGAGTCCCATAAGGGCAACCGTGGGAGGCACCTGGCACAGTCCCTCGTGTATGAGCAGTGGAAAGACCCACGGCATCAAAAGAGAATTTTTTGTCAGTGTCCACAGGAGTGAACAGCAATGGAAGCCAGGTAGGCCGTGGTCTAGGAGCGACCCAGGTAGCCTCCCACGTGTATAGGAGACAGTCTCCCACGTGTGCAGGAGACATGCACTCCTATGTGTACAGGAGACAGCCTCCCATGTGTGCAGGAGACATGCACTCCTATGTGTGCAGGAGACAGCCTCCCATGTGTGCAGGAGATACACACTTCTCCAAGAAAACAGGAAACCTGACATTCTCCTTCACTCCAAACACACCACTCACTCCAGCCCATTCCTGCCTTGCCCAGTGCCTGCTGGGCTGGGAGCACTCCTTTCCCCAATTGCCATCAATTCTGCAGTCCCTCCAAGAATTTGGGGCCGAAATTAGCACAACTTAGGGGGCGGGGTAAGACAGGAGTCCATAGGCCCCTAGGCCCACCTGCCTTAAAATGACAAACCTTGACTTGCAGAACTGTATGCAAAGGGTAAATCTGAAAATGAAAAAACAAAACAAAGCATTCCAAGACCTCTTCCAGAAAGAATGTCCGTTTGCGGGTGATCTTAGACATGTCACACCCCTGCCCTGGGGACTCGAAGCACATTCCTCACTGTCTATATTTTGTTTGCCTGCTCTGTTATTATCCCCTCAGCGTTATCCCCCTCTCACCCCCACTCCTCACAGCCCTTTCTCAGCCCAGCCTCCTCCCAGAGATTGGCAACAACGCAGCGTTTTGGAAAGACACAGTTGTGAATAGTGAATAGGAAGGCCGCAGACCCAGGGGTGAACTGCAAATTGTGTGTCTGAGAATGAACGCCTTCCTACACGTGGAACATCATCACTGAAGATACAGCCTGTGCTGCACATTGTTCAAAGGCCTTAGAAAAATTGATCTACATCATCCTTCCTTGCAGTGAGAGCTAGTAATACTAACACCCTCACTTCAAGATGAGGAGATGGAGGCATAAGTGGGTTAAGTAACTGGTTCAAGGTCACACAGCAAATGCTAGAGCTGGAATTTGAGCCCAGGCAGCCTGGCTCTAAGACCTCTACATATGGTGTGTGTGTGTGTGTGTGAGAGAGAGAGAGAGACAGAGAGAGAGAGAGAGAGAGAGAGAGAGATTTATAATGGATTTTTAAAATTATGCTAACAGAATAGATACCATTACATCATGAGATTAGAAGGCAGTGGCATTTCAATTCCCAGCCAGGCTCACCTGCTGAGGACCCCAGAGCCCTTCCTCTTAACCATCACTTCTGATTGTGTGTTGGCTTTAAAAGTGGAACAAGGCTACTTAATTTTCATCCCTTTCAGATTCCTTAAGATTCCATGGATGGAAAGGGACCTGCAGAAGAAGGACTGGCACGGGCCAGCCCGGAGCCATCAGCCTGTTTGGGGATGTCACTCTCCCTGGACTGAAGGGTGAGCCGGACGTCAGGCGTGGGTCCAACAAGTGAGTAACAGATGCAGCTGGGAGAACGGCAATGCTCCACAGCAGACCCGGCGGTCTAGGACCAGCCCTGGTTTCCAGAGCTGATGGCCACTCAGGTGGCTCTGCTCCCTGTGAGGGAGCCAAGGAGGAGCCCGGAACCTCTTCAGAGACAAGAGCCCGTGGTCCACGGCCTGGCTGAGGGCAGGCGGCTTCCCTGGGCTGCAGGTTCTCCTTTGTCACCCTAAGGGGTGGGAGGAAGTCACTTCTTGATGACACTTTATTACTTCCTTTTTTATGTTATTTATTTTTTATCTACCTGTCCATCTATTTTTAAATCTGTATTACTTTATTGGGGTAACATTGGTTAATAACATTCTCTAATACAGCATCTGTATATTGCCTTGAGTGCTCTGCACCTGAACTCTAGTCTCCTTCCATCACCACTTATTGGACCCCTTTTACTCTCTTCATCCTTCCCCTCACCCCCTTCTACTCTCATAATCACCATTCTGTTGTCTGTGATGATACTTTAAATGAAGCTTATTGATGGATCTTGAAACTGAAATGATGGTTTATAACAGGACCCAAGCCAAGAGAAATAGCACCTGTAGCAGATGTTTCTCCAAAGGAAGTGTCCCATGACTGTGCTGTCCAGTATGATATCCATAATAGCATGTGCCTGTCTACATTTAAATTTAAATAAATTGAAATTAAATAGTCAGATCTTCAGTGTCCTTGACCGCCTTTTCAGTGTTCAGCAGCCATATGTGGCTCATGGCTACTACACTAGAAAGTGTGACTCTAGACCAGTGGTTCTCAACCTGTGGGTCGCGACCCCTTTGGGGATCGAACAACCCTTTCACAGGGGTCGCCTAAGACCATCGGAAAACACATATATAATTACATATTGTTTTTGTGATTAATCACTATGCTTTAATTATGTTCAATTTGTAACAATGAAATTGGGGGTCACCACAACATGAGGAACTGTATTAAAGGGTCGCGGCATTAGGAAGGTTGAGAACCACTGCTCTAGACCATTTCCACCACCTCAGAAAGTCCATCCAGGGCAGTGCTGGTCTAGAGTGTGATACAAACTCTGTAGTTTGGTTCTTCATATGGATCAATGCATGAAGGGGAGAACAGTGCTTACCTCACAGAGTGATTGAGGGAGAATTAGGCTGAATAACAGCCTTCAAAATACTGGGTCCTAATCCCTGGAGCCTGTCAGTGTTATTTTATATGGAGAAAGGGTCTTTGCAGATGATTAAATGAAGGGTCATGAGACAGGGAAATTATCCTGGGTTATCTGGTGGGTCCTAAATGCCATCACAGGTGTTCTCCTAAGAGTGGTACAGAGTGAGATAGAGATACACAGGAGAGGAGAAGGCAATGTAACTCCAGAGGCAGAGACTAGCAGGGGTGGGCAAACTTTTTGACTCGAGGGCCACAATGGGTTCTTAAACTGGACCGGAGGGCCGGAACAAAAGCATGGATGGGGTGTTTGTGTGAACTAATATAAATTCAAAGTAAACATCATTACATAAAAGGGTACGGTCTTTTTTTTTTTTTAGTTTTATTCATTTCAAACTGGCCGGATCCGGCCCGCGGGCCGTAGTTTGCACACGGCTGGACCAGAGTGATGTGGCCACAAGCCGAGGAATGCTGGAAGCCTCTTGGAGCTGAAAGAGATGAGGAATAGACATCCCTCTAGGAATAGACATTCCTCTAGAGCTCCTAGGGGGAATGCAGTTCTGCTGATACTTCGATTTGATTTCAGATTTCCTACTTCCAGAACTGGGAGAAAATAAATTTCTAGTGGTTTAAGCGACTATGTTTGTGGTAATTCATAACAGTGACAATAGCAAATTAATACAAGGGTTAAATTAGTTGATGTGTTAAGCACGTAGAATTCCTGGCACACAATAAGTACCCAATAAATATTATTATCATTTTAAATTAACACACACTTAATATACCAAATCATCAGAATGGTTTTAATGACAAGAGAGGTCAGGGGTGAGTTACAGGCGATAAACCCCACATTTGAGTCCGACTCTGGGAGGATGAGGAGGGGCGGAAGGTGAAGGAGAGGAAGCTGGCGTTTGCTTGATGAACTGAAGTGCTCTCCAACTGAAACCATGTTTCCAAGATTGAAATATTTGACAAAAACAGTTATTTCAAATAGGTTGGCCTGTAGGAAGGACAGTGAGCTCAAATGCCCCCCAGTCCAGAGATTCCAGGTCCCTGGAGCATTAGTGTGAAGCACCCCGGAGGTGACCACAGCTGAGAGCCTGCTCCACGGGCGGGAAAGAGACCTAAGAGTGTGACATGGGCACGGGAGAAAGTATCAGCCATGCTCTCCCATGACTGTACATCCAAGAACATCCTAGAGCCTCAAGTGGAAAACCATTCGAACCCACTGGAGAGTTGGGTTAGGTGATGGTGCACATTGTTTAAAAATATATAACCAATATTAATAGAAAATAGTATTTGGAGAAAATCTCATCTAAAGCAGGAAAAACACCTACAAAGTTCAAAACCTTAACAGGAAGCTTGTGGGGCCCGAGTCTTTACTTGCAGCATCTCATTCAATCTCACAACAACCTGGCAGCAGGTACTATCGCTGAGGCTCCGAGCAGGGACGCCCAGGGAGCAGGGCCAGCCCAGCTGCAGTGAGTCGTAGACCCTGGGCAGTGGGCTCTTAAGGACTGTTTATTTCTTCTCTTCTGTGTCTTTTTCTCTCTAGCTTTCCTATCTGCCAGTTAAAAAATAAAAGGCAAATGACAACTGGAAAGTCATTATTGCAATGATATGTTAATAAAGCGTTGGTATCAGTAATATATATATATATATATATATATATATATATAATTATAATTTAGAGATCACTTAAAAAGGCATCATAAGGAGAAGCAGATAAATGACAGGGAAGAGATTACTGAGATAGTATCTTCTCTTTTCAATTGACAAAAGATTAAAAAGATAATAATTCATTAACTAGGGCAGGGGTCCTCAAACTTTTTAAACAGGGGGCCAGTTCACTGTCCCTTAGACCGTTGGAGGGCCGGACTATAGTTTTAAAAAAAACTAGTTGGCTGCTAAGCAACAGGCAGCAGCGGCAAAAACACCCGGCGGGCTGGATAAATGTTTTCGGCGGGCCGCATGTGGCCCGCGGGCCGTAGTTTGAGGACCCCTGAACTAGGGCATCCATGCACTAGGCTGTTAAGCAATCATTAAAAACCTCTTTTGAAAAACATTTTAAGGATATGGGAAAAACCAATTTAAAATTTTTTTAAATTAGAAAAAGAATCCATCAAGCTGCAATTAAAATACATATGCAAGAGGGAAAGACTGGAAGGAAATTTACCCAAAATTTACAGTAGCAACCTTTGTATACACAAGTTATATATGCTTTTAATGTTCTTCTTTAAACTCCTCTGTCTTATGAACTTTCTGCAATGAGCATGTATTACATTTAACTCTGGAAAAAAAGATTTCCTTTAAGATAATTTAAAAATTGACTTAAAAAAATCTGGGTATAACCCTTTTTGGCAACTGTAAGTATTAAATAGATGAGCTAAGAATAAGTATTTAAAATTGTGGGAGTATATACGAATTGTAACTTCTAGAAATTCCCTAAGTTGCCATCGTGTGGCCTATTGGAATTTAGCCTGAGGGTTGATCATGTTTCATGTTTCAAAAGACAACATTTGCTTTTTATGTGTCTTTGATTTAAAAGAGCAAGGAAAAGGATTTTTATCAAAGTCAATCAGATCAATGTAATCCAATTAAGAAGATAAATGCACCCTCGACCTTACATTCCTCCAAGAGAGGAACCTCTACATCTTTGTGAATTACACGCAGCAAAGCCCTGGGAGCTGCTCTGACTTGGCCTCAGACTGTCAGGTCAGTGACCCCAGGATGAACATTCTCAAGGGGCCGGCCAGCCAGGCCTGGATCTTCAAAGGGAGCCCAGAGCCCCTGCGCTGTTGGGAGGGCCGCTCCCGGGTGACATCAGGGCCTGCAGAAGTCTCCCATGACCCTCCCAGACCTCAGGTGGGGGAAGCAACTCCTGCCTCCCTAGTCTTTAATCAAAAGATGATTTCCAACCGTGCCATGCAGGTACTGCATTCATCACTTTGAAACATTAGAGTGCTTTAAAATTTAAATGTTTATTTTGGGTTATGCCCAATTCATTGCTTGTCTTTCTTCTAATATATTTTTAACTAGGCTTTTTATTATAAAAATAGTGCTTATTAAAAAAGACTTCAAAAGCACATGAGAATATAAAATAAAAGCCAACATCACCGCTCTAGTTTGCAGAGGTAGCCACACTAACAGTGTCTAGTGTATCCTTCCAGAAGATTTCCATGCACATACAAACATATAATTAATAAGTTAAATGTGTGTATGAATATATACATTGAGTGGCCAGATTATTATGACCACCTGACGTTTGTAGGCAAATTGGCCGTACATTGCATCGTATGGGATATGGAAGCCAAAGGCCTGTTCGAACACCTTTGCTGTCTGCAGTTATCAAGATAAAACGTCTCCAATTCGCACAGGAACACAAGGATTGGACAGTCGAGCATTGGAAAACAGTCATGTGGTCTGATGAGTCACGTTTCCAGTTGCATCATGCAGATGGCAGAGTGAAAATTTGGCGGAAGCAGCATGAAAGCATGCACCCCACATGCATGAGTACAACCCTTCAAGCTGGTGGGGGCTGTGTTATGGTTGGGGCATGATTTGGGCCCTTTAATTCATGTGGAACAACGTCTGAATAGCACAACATACCTAAGTATTGTTGCTGATCAAGTTCATCCTAACATGTTGATGGCATATCCCAATGAAGATGGTTTCTTACAAGACAATGTGCCATGCCACGGTGCTCGTATTGTGCAGGAGTGGTTTCAAGAACATGAGGGAGACTTTACCTTGCTTAGGTGGCCCCCACAATCACTAGATCTCAATCCAATTGAGCATTTGTGGGACGAAGTTAAAAGAGCCATCAGGCAGCTGGTTCCACAACCATCAAATCTCACAGAACTGGACAGTGCTATTTATCAGGCCTGGTGTCAGATTCCTCACATCACCTTTCAACATCTCATGGAGTCAATGCCAAGAAGATTGGCCGCAGTATTGAAGGCAAAAGGTGGCCCAACGAAGTACTGATGGGGTGGTCATAATAATCTGGCCACTCAGTATATATATCTCCATCCCACATTCAAAGGTTGTTAAATTGCATTGTTTACCCATATCTTCAGAAAAAATCACTTCTACTGTCATGGTAAACAACCTGCTTCTCTATTTATAATGGTCTGGCCCTCTAGCAACTTCAGTGTGAAAGTATAGCTAATTTGCCTACAAATGTCAGGTGGTCATAATAATCTGGCCACTCAGTGTATATGTATGTGTGTATATATTATATATTTTAGCTTATTTGGGATTATAATTGTACATAGTGCTTTCTACTTTGTTTTGTCAAATAAAAATAAATTTGATTTTAAAATGTCTATATATCATTGGTAAATATGTTCTCCCATACAGTGGGTTTCATTTTCATTTTGATGTGGGTTTCTTTTGCTGTGTAGAAACGTTTTATTTTAATGTAGTCCCATTTGTTTGTTTTTTCCTTTGTTTCTTTTGCCCTACGTGTTGTATCAGTAAATATTTTGCTACATGAGATGTCTGATATTTTGCTGCCTATGTTTTCTTCAAAGCTTTTCATGGTTTCATGAATTACATTTAAATCTTTTATTAATTTTTAGTTTATTCTTGTGTATGGTGTAAGTTGGTGATGTAGTTTCATTTTTTCACAAGTACCTGTCCAATTACCCCAACACCTGGGAAACTGTCCTTATTCCATTGTATGCTCTTGCCTCCTTTATAAAAGATTAATTGAGCATAATGGATTGGGTGGATTTCTGGGTTCTCTGTTCTGTTCCATTGATCTAAATGCCTGTTCTTGTGACAGTACCGGCTGTTTTAATAGCTTGATATCTGGTATTGTGATTCCTCCAACTTTGTTCTTTCTTAAGATTGCTGCAGGCTATCCAGGCTCTTTTTGGGTTCCGTATAAATTTTTGGAGTGTTTGTTCTAGATCTGTGAAATATGCCATTGGTATTTTAATAGGAATTGCACTGAATCTCTAGATTGCTTTGGGTAGTATGGACATTTAAATGATGCTAATTCTACCACTCCATGAACATGGTATATTCTTCCAATTGTTTATATCTTCTTTTATCTTTTTTCAACATTCTATAGTTTTCTGAGTATAAGTCTTTTACCTCCTTGGTTAAGTTTATTCCTAAGTATCTTAATTTTGGTTGTTACAATGGTAAATGGAATTGTTTAGTTTCTCTTTCTGAGAGTTCATTATTGGTGTATAAAAATGCCAATGATTTCTAGGTGTTAATTTTGTATCCTGCTAGATTGCCAAAATTTAATTTATTAAATCAAGTAGTTTTTTTGGTGGAGTCGTTAGGGTTTTGTGTGTACAATATCATGTCATCTGTGAATAATGACATTTTTATATCCTCCTTTCTGATTTGGATGCCTTTTATTTTTTCTTCTTGTCTGGTCACTGTGGCTAGAACTTCCAGTACTATGTTGGATAAAAGTGGTAAAAGTGAGCAACCCTGTCTTGTTCCTGTATTTAGGGGAAATGGCTTTAGTTTTTGCCCATTGAATATGATGCTGGTTGTGATACATCTGATAAAGGGTTAATATCCAAAATACATGAAGTACTCATACAACTCATACGAGTCAACAAAAGGAAGACAAACAACCCAATCAAATGGGCAGAAGACATAACTAGACACTTCTCCAAAGAGGACATACAAAAGGCCAAGAGACATATGAAAAAATGCTCAAATCATCAGAGAGATGCAAATTAAAGTGACAATGAGATACCACCTCACACCTGCCAGAATGGATACCATCAATAAATCAACAAACAAGTGCTGGCGAGGATGTGAAAGAAAGGAACCCTAGTACACTGCTGGTTGCAGACTAGTACAGCCATTATGGAAAACAGTGTGAAGTTTCCTTAAAAAATTAAAAATGAAACTGCCATTTGATCCAGTGATCCCACTTCTAAGAATATATCCTAAGAAGCCTGAAGCAACCAATCAGAAAGAATATATATGAACCCCTATATTTATAGCAGTGTTATTTACAATAGCTAAGATCTGGAAACAGCCCAACTTCCCATCAGTAGATGAGTGGATAAAAAAAACAACAACTGTGGTACATTTACACAATGGAATACTACACTACTATAAAAAAAGAGAGAAGGATCTTTTACCCTTTGAGACAGCCTGAAGGGACCTGGAGAGTATCATGCTAAGTGAAATAAGTCACTCAGAGAAAGACAAGTATCACATGATCTCATGTATATGTGGAATCCAATGAACAAAATAAACTGACCAACAAAATAGATCTAGAGACATGGAAGCGTGCAATAGACTGAGGATCCTCAGAGGGAATGGGGAGGAGGAAGGAAGAGATCAACCAAAGAACTTATATGCATAAATGAATAAACCATGGACACAGACAATAGTGGGATGAAGGCCTAGGGAGGGGAAGGAAGTGGGAAGGAGGAGGGTCAATGGGGCGGAAAAGGAGGACATCTGTAATACTTTCAATGATAGAGATAAATTTTAAAAATGTCTATATAAAACTAAAGCATCATGTCATTGATAGAAAACATTTCTGTGGACACCTATTCTCTGAAGTCCCAAGAGAAGGGAGGAGAGCTCCTGATGGCAGAAGTTCATGAACATTGGGCATGTCATCCTCATTAACTATAAAAATGAGGGTTTTAATGATAATCCCACAAGATTTAATCGGAAGACAATTCATTTGAAACAATGCCTTTCTCCCTAAATTTCCATGATCCCACAAGCCATCCTAAGATTATTTCCTCCGGACACAATTACGTAATTGGATAAGAATGAAAGGCTGTGACACCGTAGCCCACACCATTTACTGCAAATACCTGACTTGTATGTACCATTCTGTTCTCAGGCCAGATGTGTGAATAAGCAGATGGTCATAATATAAGAGAGTAACAATGATCTACACGGAGAGGTCTAAGTGCTCTGCATTTCCTAACAACCTCATGATGTGGTACGAGTCTTGTCCTCCTGTTCCAGATGAGGAAACTGACCCACAGAGAAGTTAACCACACAGGTCACTAAGCTATTTCTCCCAAAGCAAGGCTCCACACTGCCTGGAGGAGGAATGGGGGTGGGGCGCATGATGTTCAAGTCCACGGGGTCAGGGAAGCATTATAGAAACTGTGATTAAAGAAAAAGACAGCAGCAAATGCATTACAAAAAATTAGTTCCTGAATTCATAACCTTGACATTTCACTTTTCTACAATGAAGCCGAAAACCCTCGTGAATCTACATCAACATGCTCCTGTGCTGAAAACATACAAGAGACAGTCAGGCGTGGTCTCTACGCCACTCGCGCTCACCTGCATTCGAGGATCCAGTGCCGGATCTGGTCTCGGAGGTTCTCCTTGATGTCTGCACCTTCTATTAACTGCAGCTGGCTCTTGATGGTGTCCAGGGCAGTCTTGTAGTCCTCTTCATGCTTTATCTGCAGCTCATCCCGCAGGCCGGTCACCCTTTCAGCCTGGACTATTGCAGCACTGACTTCATTCAACAGAGGAGGCGGGTCCTGAAAATACAAGCAGAAAGGTTTGAGATCATAAAGGTTACAAAGCTGGTGGAAAATATTAGAACTGGGGAATTATCCCAATATCTTCAATGGTGTCTTACCAAAGGCTCATAGAAATACATGCAGGACACAAGAATCAGATTTGGCGGGAACATCTGTCACTGTGATTCACTGCCCCGGGGAAGAAAGATGGTGCTCATGCCACACCATTTCCCAGAATCCAATGGGAGATGTAAGTTAGCTTGAAAAAAATGCATATTCAGTAAACCTTAAAAAAAAAAATCACCCAAACTACAGAAAGTAAACTTTTTCTGAATCTTCTTGGTTAGTGGGAGAATAAACACTATAGAACAGGGGTGGGCAAACTTTTTGACTCGAGGGCCACAATGGGTTCTTAAACTGGACCGGAGGGCCGGAACAAAAGCATGGATGGAGTATTTGTGTGAACTAATATAAATTCAAAGTAAACATCATTACATAAAAGGGTACGGTCTTTTTTTTTTTTTTTTTAGTTTTATTCATTTCAAACTGGCCAGATCCGGCCCGCGGGCCATAGTTTGCCTAAGGCTGCTATAGAATAAGAAAATATTTGGAGCAAGCCAAAAGCTGTGAAGAGAGTGTGAGTGCTCTGATTTCAAGAAAATCCAAAATCAGCCCTGAAAACTCTGTTCCATTGCTGGAGACCTCCAAAAAAGAAAATTATCTGCTGACCCAGACACTCACTGTGATATTGTATCTTATTGTCAGAATGTTCTTCCCCAAAGTCTGCAGATTAGCAAGCCAACAAATGCCTGTCTATTGAGTACCAACCAAGTGCTCAGCCCTGGTCCAGCATCCTGAAGGGTGTGGTCAGAGAAAATACAGAACAATGTTGAGACTTAACTTCTATTCTTTAAAATCCCTAGAGAAAAACAGTTGGCAGGATAAGAATGATGCATGACATAGGCTAGAACAATGGCCAATAACCTATGAAAGTGCTATGTTGTAGGTTTGGGTGGAAAGAGCTAAAAGGGACTTGGAGAAGGAAAGCATGTCTGGGGCTCCTGGTGCCAGGAATCACACCTTGGAGAGCTGGGACAGAAGAGATCCTGAGCTCCAGGGAGTTCAGAGATTCAGCCCAGGTCACTTAGCAAATGAAGGGCCAATTCAGGGGTGAGCTGGAGCCAGCCCATAACGGCTCATGAGATCTAATTGATGCATTTTCAGGAATTTTGCAAGCTGGCTGTTAAATCATCATCTTTGAATGCTAAATTTTATAAATTTATAATTAAATCAGTTATATTAAAAATGAAAGTCATCAATACTAAAAATCTCATCACTTCTTAGCTGTTTTCACTGGATTTTACTATTATCTATGCGCTTGACATTATGAATGTTCATCATTTCTCTATGTTGAAAGTGCCATGTGATGGTGGGTGACTGTATGTACCTTCCAACAGTGTTCACTCAGGTAGGAGCCTGAAGTTGGCTACAGAAATTAGCAAATGCTGTGAGTCAGGGCTTCGGATATTGTTCTGATTGAACTGTCTAGACTTAAGTGATAGGAAAATAACAATGCAGATAAACATAAAAATGTGCCGTGCCTGTATCAGCTACATTGTGACTAGCACAAGAAGTTGAGGAAATATTCTTCCAGCCCCAAAACTGTAATCTGATTCAGCAAAGGGGTGTCCAACTTTTAAAATTGATGGCTGAGTGAAGCTGCAGTGTCCTTGGTTGTCTCACTTTCGTCTTATTAAGGCACATGAAGGTAACAATCTATGTCCATATCAGAACTACACTCACTCATCAGATGCAACCCCTTATCATCCAGACAACAGACAGAAGAGCTCAGTAACAATCAAGGAAAGTGTTCTGTGAGCATTGATGGCTAGGTGAGATTGGCAACAAAGAGGAGCGTATATTTTATTATTAGTAGTAAATTGTATGTACACAACCTTATATCAATGAAATGATATATGCATACATTTTCCCCAGAGAGCCTTGGTTAAGCATTACCAGTGCAGCACTGGGTACGTCCAAGACTAGAACCCCGTTGTTCTGGAAGGTTCTCCCACCACTCACCCGTCATCTGCATTCTACCCACCGCCCACCTTCTGTGGGCTTTCCTTCCCAAAGAGGCTGTAGGGTATGGAATGGTCAAAGAGCCTGCAGAATCCAGGGCAAAGCTAAGCTCAAAAGATTTCTGTTGAGTCAGAGCATAAAAGGAACCTCTCTTCCTGGAAAAGAGAACAGCATAAGCCAAGGCACTGAACTGGAAGAGAACATGGCTGTGGTTCACAAGGAGATGAGCTGGAACGGGGCACAGGAATTAGCAATTCTAATCCTCCGTCATACCCATCAGTGGCTCTTAACAATGTCTGTGCCTCAGAGACCTCTGTCGGTCTGGCAAAGCCTAGGGATGTCTTTTCCAAATAATGTTTTCAAATGAATAAAAAGAAAATAAACAGATTTATAAAGGAAACCGATTATACTGACACACATCTCTATCCGGTAACGACTAGACTGGGGTCCTGGGTCTCTGAGAGGAAGACCACAGAGGTAAAGTGCCATTTTTATCATGTCGTATCAAGAGGGCAGACTATCAACCTGCTAACCTGGATCACCTGGCTTACGTGGTATCTTCCAGGTTTCCCCTTCTAAGACCACTGCCCCCCTCCTCCCCACCCCCTCCACACTGTCCTCTGGTAGGAAGTCACTGTGCATAGCTCCCGCTTAAGGAGTGGGAGTGATGTTCTATTTCCTTGAAGGTGGAGAACCTGAAATTATTTGAAAATTTTCTGCATAATAGATTGGTCTCTTCTCCCACATTTATTAAATGATTCAATAATTTATTTAAATCAATATGGACTCATGGATAGTTCACTCATACTTTGGGTTATAATCCCAGTATCACTTTATTATGTTGTTTAGATTGTCCCAGTTGAACGGTTGTGACGGAGACTCTATGTCCTACAAAACCTAAAATGATGAGGAACAGGAAGGAGGAGGAGAGGAAGAGGAGGAGGAGGAGGAGAAATTTATAAAAGGGATCAAAGCAGCAGAGGGGACCACTTCCTGAGCTTCTCCTGCGCTTGCTCCCTCTACAGAAACAATCTCGTAGTCCTTGCGACAGTCCTGCTGGGCAGGTACTATTATCACACGAGGACATGGAACCAGAAAGTCGAGTTAGCGTTCCCCAGTCACACAGCTGGCACGTGGCAGAGGCAGGGAACAAGGCCTAGTTTGTGTGCTCCAAAGCCATGCTCTGGGATGTCGGGGCAGGGTGTCTGGGCTTAAGTCTAGGCTGTGCCACGTGCTACCTGTGTGACTTCATACAAGGCCCCAACTCTCTGAAGGCTCCGTCTCCCCCTCTTTAGGATGGGGGCAGCATTAGGCTGTGACGACTGAATGGGACCCTCTCTGGAAAGCCCTGTCTGGAGTCTGGCATGGGTGGGGGTGCCTGGTGCAGGTTCACTGTGGGGTCAGTGTGGAGGTCAGTGTGACTGCTGTCCTTGCACCAGCGGCACCAACATTGGGTGCCTGGAACCCAGGGAAGCTAGGAAGCTCCCTTGTAGAGAAATTTCCAGGATAAGAGAAAAATATTAAAGTCCATTTTGAAAGCTGTGAAACCAGCAGATGACAAAATTGAAGGCCTTGTTTCCATGGATACAACTATAAATTTCAATCAATTACTGGGGGAAAATGGTCATCTTAAAGACTCAATTCATGTCATATACTAAAATAAATTCCAAATGAATGAAACAGTTAAGTGTAACAAGTACACACACACACACAGACACACACACAGACACACACACACACACACACACACACACCACAACCTCCAAGAAATACCTATGAACCCCTGGGAGTGATTTCTCAACTTGAAACCACAATCCAGATGTTGTTGGAAGTCAGCATTCACTTAATGACACAAAATCAAGTTAGAAAGATGAAAAGAAAATCGCACATATAGGAGTTTATAAAAACATGCATCAGGAAGTCGAAGGAAAGAAGGCAATTGTCTACATTTAGTATAACAAGAATGTGTCACTATTATGATAGGAAAAAATGCTAAAACTACTTTAAATCTGAATCCAGAATGAAAATTATAGAATCCTTTTGAAGAACAATCTTAAAAACAAGCTAAATTGCCTCACTGTGCAGGTGCTCAAAGGCAGGACTTTATATGATACATTTGGTGTCACTATAAAGAGATAGGCATTCCCTTTATTTAATCATATAAAGAAGTAGCCAATTCTTACACCTCCCAGGTAATGTTTCCCCTTCCTAGTGCCTACATCTTATAATTCTTCTACAGATTTTCCCCTCATCACTCCAAGGACTACTGTAGAACCCATTGTTTTCGTGACTATGTTAAAATGGGTCCCTGCTACAAAGGACCAACTTCCTCCGTCTGTGATGACTGTGTGAAATTGAAGTCTTGCATTAATGTTATGATTCTCACAATCAATGAATCACACAAACGGCTTCCGCCCCCAATTACATCCTTCTTATGGTGATTTATGGCAAATTTCTTTCACAGATGTACGTATACAAACTGTAGTTTAAACTGGGCCTTCTCCCGGGTTATCCCTAAAAATGAAGTAATGAGTAGTGACTCTGATGCGTGTCCTGTCCATAGCTCTCCATGTGCTGCATGGCGGACTTCCTCCCGCTCCATGGCCTCTGAGCGGAACAGGGAAATCTCCCAGCTCCCATGGGACTGCACTGTGTCCCCACGTTGGTTCACCGGAGTCCTTTACTCATTTCACATCCACCTCCGAGGTGGAAATGGGGACCTGGCCGCCCCATTGGACAGATGAGGACACGGAGGTTCAGAATTAAGTGAGTTTCCGAGTCATTCTGCATTAATGAACAAGCCATGAGGTTTCCGGCTCCGTCGCTATGAGTTCCTCCTGCTACACCAGGCAGTGCTGTTCTCCTGTGTGTCCATGTGTGTTTCTCCCTATAGACGCCCTCCGACAAACATACACTTGGGGTCACTGGCAGCATCTTTCTCTAGTTGCTTCTAAATGTAGAGGTTGTCATCTCTTCGGGTCCCAGGTTAATGAGCAGCTTTTCCTTGGGGCTAAAACATCTTTTCCTCCTCGGCAACCCCGGTCATACGGAATTCAAATTCGAGAACTCATCATCGCATCAACAGCAACTCATTTAAAAATAAATTACGAATATTAAGGGGAAATAGGAAGCGAGATAACATACGATGTATTGAAATACATTAGCGGTAGAATTACGCGTCTTAATGAAGGCTTCCCATGTGAATAAACCATTATATTTACAAGCTTTCCACAGTTAATGACCTGGAACCGGATAACGCAACCTACACTGATGGCAAGGTCCTCCGTCAGCAGAAATATGCATATTAATAATTGATGCTGCTGTAAAAACAGGACATCGGGGGACGCTTCCTGGGTTTGTGGGGAAATAGGACTCCATGGTCCATTAACTTGAAATGCTTAGCTAATGTTTCATGGGCTTTGTCTTAAAAAATCCGTGTTCAAATTAGTAAGAGAAAATGGACATTTGTCCAAATGGAAATCTGTTCCATGTAGCAGTCGCAAATGCACTTGCAAATAGGTGGTTGGATGAGGGCAAGCTTCTGGAGAGGCCCAGGGTGTTGGGGGGTTCGCTTCTTCATGGTGCTTTGTTGTCCCTGAAGGCAAAGCCAGAGCAGTGAGGGGAAGGGGGCATCTAGCGAAGCAAATGACCGCCTTGCGGGGTCTCGTGCTGTGGCCAACCCAGAGATGAACCCGCCCGCCGCCTCCTGGGAACAGCGGGCAGCACTGCTCATTAGGAAGCTCTCGGGCCCAGCTCCTGGGGCCACGGGGTGCCCCTGCCCCCGTCTGACTTTGCCAGGGGATGACCGCCTCATGCTGTGGAGGGAATGGCGCT
This sequence comes from Myotis yumanensis, assembly GCF_028538775.1. Lineage (NCBI taxonomy): Eukaryota > Metazoa > Chordata > Mammalia > Chiroptera > Vespertilionidae > Myotis > Myotis yumanensis. Next base: position 33,593,539 of record NW_027223759.1, read on the forward strand.
GCAGTTGCTCCATTTCCTTGGTTTATGGAAATGAGCCATTTTGTTCCATCATTCCATTTTAGAGCGATGTGTCTGTATTTATAAACCTGTGCTTATACCAGCGCGCCTCCTCATGACGACGGAGCCAGCAGGCGTGGCAACAGGACCGCAGGGAGACCCAGGCTGGTGGTTTCCTTTGCCCTCAGCGCCAAGTCCAGTTACGTTATGTCGTTAAGTGAAGATGCCCCAATTTGAGTGGGTGCCAAACTATTAAAGGTTAAAATTTTTCTAGTCCATTAGGTCCAATTTCTAAAACTTTCTTAGTAGTTTTAAAATGTGCGTAATTAGGAGCTGTGCTAGAACAGAGTCTGATTGAGCTTATGATTGATTAGTGGAGGAAGCTTAATCTGTTTCTTGGGTCCTACATTCTTTAAAAATGTTTTAGATAAACACTTTAATGGCATTTACAGGGTGCAAAGCACTGTTTTAAGTGGCTGACCAATATTAACTATTTTATTTATTATAATAGCCTTATGTATAGGTACTGTTGTTATTTTCATTTTAAATATGAAGAAACTGAAGCACAGAGACCCAGGGTCACACAGCAAGGAAGTGGTAGACTGGGGCTTTGACTCAAGGCATCTATTTCTAGACTCTCTGTTCTTAGCCTCTATGCTTTGCTGTGTTTCTCCACTGACAGGTTTCTTACAGCTTAAAACATTTTGTCTGAAGATATTTTTTATGGATACTATAAGTCAGACCTTTTAAAAAACGTGCATTTGTAATTTCAATAGCTATTGCTGATCTGCCTCGCAAAGAGGTCGACATGTCCCTCTCCCCCCGACAGTTTGATGGAGCCTGTGTTTCCAGACTTGCCAACATTGTGGCATTCACCTTTCTGATCTTGGCTAACTTCAATAAGTAAAAATAGCAATTAAAAAAAAGATTTACTTTTATTTTTTAAAAATTGACTTTTAGAGAGAGAGGGGAAGGGAAAGGGTGAGGGAGAAACATAGATGTGAGAATGAAACATTGATCGGCTGCTTCCTGCATGCCCGCTACTGGAGATCAAGCTGAAACCTGGGCATGTGTTATGACCTGGAATTGAACCAGCAACCCCTCAGTGCATGGGACGACACCCAACCAACTAAACCACAACGGCCAGGGCAAAATGGCAATTTTTAAATAAACCTTTGAATCATGAGCGATATGAGCATCTAAAGCTGTGATTCTGAGCCACTGGAAGAAAAACAGCTGGCACTTCCCCAGTGCTCACTGTGCACAACACGCAAGACTGTTTTGAATGCTTTCCAGAGGGCAGTGTCTTTAATACGTAGCACACACCGATGCGCAGGTGCCAGGACCATTTCCCATTTGCCTATGCGGAAGTCTCGGCCCGAGAAGCCAGGCCACCACCCAAGTCCACACAGCGGGGCAGTGGTGCGGCCGGAACGTGAGCCCAGGCGGGCCGGCTCCGGAGTTCTGGGCCTCAACCACTCTGCATGCTCCTTGAAAGGACTCTGCGGGCCTAAGCGGAGATGAATTAGGGCAAACGTCCTGTTTGAGGACGTGCCTGTAGGAATCCTGGGATCAGGAGGCAAGAGGGAGAGAATACCTTCATCACTGAATTGCTGATGACCTGAGACCCGGGCGAGAAGAGAGCAGAGGAATAATAACAAAAACCACCTCACGTCAGACTACAGGTTACCACGTCTCTAGACTGTAAAATCCCATTTAACAGAAAAAACAAAACAGTGACTTTTCCTTTTTTAAAACCTCTTGAGGCTTTTGAGTTCCCAAAGATGACTCAGGGTCCGCCTGACTCTCCGATCGCCTGGCTCCGCCTGTCGGAGACCGCACATCTGCACCGGATACACAGGCAGCCTGGTCTGCGGGCCGTTCCCGGGCAGCACACACAGGGCGCAGTGTGGCGGCACCTGCTGCCTTAGGGACCCTGGGCACCTCCCTGGCAGCCAGATGCTCAGCTGCATGCTAGACTCGCGCCTGCGCCGCTCCAGCTCCACTGCAAATGCCTGAATCACAAAGGCCGAGGTATTTCCTATTTGGAAGCCAGTGGCCTGTGAATTTGATGCAACAACTTGTTCTGAAGTGTTTCGTGTTCTGCAACACAGAAAAGTTATCACACTTCTTGGTACTTCGCACTGTAGACATCATTCCGTTACCAGGACGACACACTGATGTTCCACGATGACCAGCAGCAGCCGCCACTCCTGGAAGGGTGTCTTTGTCATCCCCCCTGAAGCCCCATCAGCCCTTCTGTCCTGCTCTTACAGCAGATGGGACGGAGGCTCACAGGGAGGGCCGGGGTGTCGCTCAAAGCCCCCAGCTGGCCACCTGGATGCCTGCTTCCTTGTCAACACAGTGGAGCAAACCCTTCAACACCTGTGGTGGAGACGGCCACTCATTTCTAAAATGCCGCCTCCCCCCGGGACATTTAGGGAATGGCTCTTTTGCATTTAAGACATTAAAAAAAAATCTAAAACAAAGCAAAACAAAATCCCATAGATCATGGCATAGCCGTTCATTGAGAATAAATTTCTTTCTAGAAACAATCAAATGTCATTTGGAGCCAACTATCCTATATAATATAAGCCTAATATGCTAAGTGTCCGACTGATCGTTTGACCATTTGACCAGTCACTCTGACGTGAACTGACCACCAGGGGACAGATGCTCTGACCGGTAGGTTAGCTTGCTGCTGGGGTTCGGCTGATCAGACCCCAGTGGTCCCTCCCCAGCCCCAATCATGCAGCAGGGGGGTGGTCCCTTGCAGGACCCCTCGGGGGATGTCTGCAGGCCAGGCCGAGGGACCCCATTGGTGCATGAATCCGTGCACCGGGCCTCTAGTAATACACAATGCACATGGCCCGGCTGGACGCCATGGCTTCTGGTTGATATTAACGTGCAACCATGAAAGCGTTTCATTTTGATTCTTGGCTCATTTCAGCTTTGACAGCCCTTTCCAAAGAGGAGCCCACGGGTGCTGAGGGCTGGGGAAGCACTGGGCGCTGCACCCGCCTTCCCAAAGGAAGCCTTGGAGGGAGCGTGCCGGGGGCCCCAGCACCTACTGGGGGTGATTTGTTCATAAAGAAATAAGTCTAATTCATTGACCTAAAAACAACCTAGCACCCAGCTTGCTTTGCGTTGGGATCTGAAAGTGAGCAGGCCTTTCCGGTGCTATGAGGGTCCCACTGATGCATTTCACGGTGACAGTTCTTTCTCTTTACTACGCGCCCCCCCAGTGTTCATTATAATGCAAACAGTGATAGCTTCAGGCTAACACAGAATATATGATGGTCATGACTGTAGGACCAATTATTTCAAAGGGATCCACAGAATGAAATGTATGACATTCATTAAGTTTCCCTCTACCTGATCCACCCCATTGCCTCTGCCAATTAAAATAACTGCACATGAATTTCTAGAGTGCTATTTATTTTCCTTTGTAGATTTTAGAATATAAATATTTAAAATGGCAATATCAAAAAAAAATTTATATGTCAATGGTAAGAAAAACATTTGGCCGGGAGTGGAATGATGGCATAATGATGTTTCTTGCTCTAATTCTGGTTTCAGTTACTAAATAGTCACCCCTGGAAACATGCCAAGCTTCCCTGACAGATGCATATACAGTTTTGATCAGATAAGTCACTGGTTTCCTCACTGGCATAATATAACAAAATGAAATAAGGGAAAAATGAAATTTTAAAACAAGCAGACACTATCTTAATTAGTGATAGAGTGGAAAATACATTCAATTGGAAACATTTCTTCAATTTGGGGTAATGAATTTTTATGGTTATCAATTAGTGAGCAGAAGATACCATTCTTAATAAATTGAATCCATGTATTTCACAATGGTGTAAAATTTCAATGAGCATGCATACCACACACACACATACACACACATACACACACATACACACGCACACGCACACGCAGAGGGGGAAGAAAAGTCACCTTTAATAGAAAACAGATGAGTTACTCTCTTTATATTGTCCAAACTCTGCACTGCTGAAAAATTAATAGGCATTTTTTATTTGAGCTGAGCAGATACAAATGACAAAAGCAGAAAAAATCATAATAAGAGACATTCTATCTTTATGTGGGATCAATATAAGATATTAAGGCTTCAAGATGGAAAAAAATATTGTTTGGCCATTCCCTAAGTTTCTGGTGCATGAACGTAGTAGATGGTCAGCAAATGCAGGCTGGGTTAAATTAAATGGAAATTGTTGAATTAAAACTGCTGCTAACACAAAATTTTATGTCCAACTTAGATTATCTGAGATTAAATCTTTGACTGCGAGTTTAATTTTTAAAGTAGAAATTGGAAGTATCTATTGTTTTTATTATGATGTCTCATATCTGCGTGTCTATTAAGGATGGTGTAGAGGAATGTCAGCTCATTCCCTATCTACTTCCCCACATACACCACACAATTTGGAGGGCTTAGGAGAAAAAGTTGATAATATTCCATGGCCATTTACTTTTATTTTTAAATGTGTACTTTTTTTCCAGTTAATGAAGCAAAATTCAAACGCGTAGGAAAATACAGACAATTATGGACAAAAAATTATTCAAAAGTCCCCACATTAAAAAATGAGCAGCCCCAGCTGGTTGCTCAGTGGTTAGAGCTTCAGCCCTGGTGAACTGAAGGGTCGCCAGATGGATTCCTGTCAAGGGCACACACCTCGGTTGCAGGCTTGATCCCTGGCCCGGTCCCGGTGAGTGCCTGTGGGAGGTAACCAACCGATGTGTCTCTCTCACATCAATGTTTCTTCTGTCTCTCCCCCTTCCTTACACTCTCTCTAAAAATCATTGGGAAAACTATCCTGGGGTGAGATTAATGAAAACCAAACCAAAAAAAAAAAAAAAAAAAATTAGCATTATCTGAACTCGGTATATTTTCTTTCTTTGCATGTGTGTGGATGTGCGTATATATTTAGATGAAATCGTACTGTTGTGTATAATTCTAAATCCTGTATTTTCACTTTGAGCATTGGGCCGCCAAAAATTAGTCATAAACATGTTTCTGATGGTGGCTGGTGGCGTGGCACTACATGAATGTAGGTCCACCGCAAATCACTTAACTACATCCCTACTCTGAACACCAGAATTGTTTATTTCCAATTTTCATTAAAAAGGACACTAGGAAACTTCTATGCACAGACATCCCTATTTCTGATGATTTCCTTAAGCTAGAACTAGAACTGGGGGTGAAGGACGGAAATATGCTAATGGTCTTGCACAGCCGGCTGACTGCCGTTCAGAAAGGCCGAGTGGGTCTCACCCATCGGGGGTGCGGGTGAGCACCGCCTCACGTTCCTGTCAACAATTATAACTTGAAACACAGACACACCTTGCCCTCCTCGGAGGCTTTTGCTGGGGATGCCGACCAAGGAGGAAACGCCCAGCACAGACAGAGGCTCCAAGACGGTCCAATGATCCTCACCTCCTGGTGCTCGCGCCCTCCTGCCCTCCCCTCTGCCTGAGTGTGGGTGACCCTTGACCTGCCTCTAACCCGCCCGATTGGGCAAACGTGAGGCGTGCCACTTCTGTGATGCTTGCAGGAGATGGAGCATCTCTCCCTTGCTGGCTTTGGTGACCAAGTTCTCACATGGAGGGGCCCCATGGCACTGAGCCGGGCTGCGTCCGGCTAACAATGGGCCGGAAAATGGAGGCTTCTGTCCGACAGCCCACAGGGGCGGAGTCCTGCCAACCACCACACACACTGGGAAGCAGATCCTCCCCATGCTGAGCCTCAGAGGGGATCCCAACCCGGCCAACACCTTGACTGCAGCCTGGGAGAGGCATCCAGTCAAGCACAGACTCCTGACCCACGGCAACCGAGAGAACACGCCTGTGTATGAAAGCTGCTCGGTTGGTGGTAATTTGTGACGCAGCAGTAGGTAACTAACACACCCTTTCAAGTCTGCGTCAGTCACTGTCCCCCAGAGGCAGCAAGTCAGTGCAACCTGGTCACCACAAATACTAATAAAGACGAGTGCACTGCTGACATCAGCCGGAACAGCATGTGGTGAGCAGCTCAGCACCTGCGTCCACATCTGGCGGCGGCGGGGAGCGGGGTGGGGAGGGGTGGTCCACAGATTCTAACAGAGCGGGTGTGGGGGCACACCCCTGCTCCCCTTCCCCCAGGCAGGCTCTGTCAAGTACAGGTGATTCCACCTTCGTCAGTCACTGGTTGTTTATTTTTCTTTCCTCTCTCCCCTCAAGGAAGACTAGCTAAGGAAGACTCAAACCATACAGGTGCTACTGTCTTTCAGAAAAGCGGACACATGTTGTGTGTGTGTGTGTAAGTGAACTTACCATGCCCAGGAACACCATCTCCTCTTGTCTCTCTCTTTCGGTTTTCTTACTTTGGTGGAAACCTCGCCAAACCTAAAAACAAAGAAATGGTTACTTGTTTTGTATATAAAAATATAAAAGAGAACAGTACCCTACTGTTTCTGCCGTACAAACGCACGTGCCAAAGGACAGGCTGTGCACGCAAGGTCGTGCACGCGAGTGTTGATGGAATACATTTTCTTCTGCCATCAGAGGCACAATCTCTAAGAAAGAACAAATCACAGAAACGGTTTATACCGCTGTCTGAGGACACAACCATGGACCCTAAGGTGGGCCCTTGTACCAGCACCGCCCTACTGACCGGGGGGTCCTGGGGGCAGCCCCTCCACCCAGGGACCAGACTGGATCCACACTCACCAAGACCCTGGGAGGAAACCTGCTAACCTCAAACCCCATCCACCCAGCAACAGCCTCACACCTGTCAGAATGGTTATTACAAAAAAGACTAGAGACAACAAGTGCCTGCAAGGATGTGGAGAAAAGGGAACGGAAATGGGTGTGGCTACCATGGAAAATAACATGGAGGTCACCAAAAAAACAAGGAAGAAACAGAACTACCACACAATCCACCAATCCTACTTCTGGGTATAGATCTAAAAGGAATAAAATCAGCACCTCAAAGAGATATCTGCACCCCCATGTTCACTGCAGCATTCTTTATAACAGCCAAGACAGGAAAACACCTTAAGTGTCTGTTGATGGGTGAATGGATTAAGAAAATATGGTTTACAATATAATGAAATATTATTCAGCCATAAAAAGAAAGAAAACCTGCTATTTGAGACAACATGGGTCAACTTGAGGGCATTATGCTGAGGGCAATAAGTCAGACAGAGAAAGGCAAATACTGTATGATCTCGCTTACACGTAGGTTCTAAAAATACTGAACCCATGGAAACAGAGAGTAGATTTGTAGTGGCCAGGGGCTGGGATGGGGGGATAAGTGAAGGTGGGCAAAGGTACTAACTTCCAGGTATAAGATGAGTGGTAAGTTCGGGGGATCTAATACACAGCATGGGGACTGGAGTTAATGACACTGTATTGTACCCTTAAAAACTGCTAAAAGGGCTGCTCTTAAATGTCCTCACTATAAGGAACAATGGTAATTGGGTGCAGTGATGGCTGTGTGGGTTAACCTGACTGTGGTCACTGTTTTACAATATATTCGTGTATCCAATTATGACATATATCTTAAAACGTGCACAATATTCTATATCAAATACATCTCAATAAAGTTGGGGGTGGGAAGAAATGGCCTATAATTGTCCTTAGGGAGATTCCCCTATCTGGGTTTCTTCTAGGTTGCAGGAACATGGGACTAGATCTAAGGGAGTTAATTCATAGTTACAAAAGAAAATTTCTGCAGTCACGTGGGGAAATATAACGGCAGCGTTGAACTGCACAACTCAGCTGTGAATTCAAATGCTTATTTAAAACCTCATATCTGCATAGAAACCAGACAGAAGATAGTCTCTTATCTGACCCTCCCCCGCCCCTCGCTGCCATTCAAACACAATAAGGGGCAAGCATCCGACCTCCCTGCTCCAGCTCATGCCCTTATACTTCCTTTCTCTCCAGCCTAATTCTAATTTGTCACATGCCGTATTTTGCGTTTTCCTATAAGCAACGTGGTCTGTATTTGAAAAACGACAGGGTATAAATCTGACTAAGAGGAGGGAACCTCAAGGCCCGCTTTCTAAAAGGGCACCGAGGCCCCGCTCACTGGCGCTGGTCGCTGGGACCCTGTGTGCACCGTGCTGTAGGGCACCAACACCTCCTGTACTGTATGTCCATGTGTCAGTGGGTTTTAAAAAGTCATTAAAGATTTATATCCTCACTGAGTTTTCAGCAACATTCTTTCCAACAATTATCAATGACTTCAAAAACGTGTGAAGAAAATGCCTAGACCTATTTATAATAACATTTAAAAAACAGGACCAAGCTTAGTTAATGGTTTCCCCAGGGTAAGAAAAATCAATCTTTCTGGAATTTCGTCCGGCTCTACTACAGGTAAGATTTTGGAATTCTGAGGTTCGGAGCTGACTGCACCCTGGTACGCATCCCTGGCGTGCCAGACACCAGATCCCCAGGACTGAGGGCCCTCCCCATCCCATCGCACCTTCTGGATCCGCAGTGCTGCTGCCCCCACGTCTGCCATTTTCTCGCCGATGAGCTTGGCTTGCCTTGCTCTGAATTCTTGGAGGAAGATCTGCTTCATGAACAGAGCTCTCAGGCGACCTTGCCGTGCCCTCTCTGCAATCTGAATTAATTTCACAGCCTGTTCTAGGGAAATGGTCTTTATAGATAATCTCTGCAAAAAATATTTGAGATCAATCAATATTTAATCATGTTAACTATACCAACTGATCCCAGAAACATACAGGCGTACTGCCAGCCCCACCCTGCAGAGTTGCCAAACTGCTGATAAAGAGTGTGACGTCCGCTCACTACTAATCATCTTCCCCGTGATTTATGTATATTTTGATAAGATGCCATACTCGTGCCGTGGTCCCACATGTAAGCACCCCTTCGGCTTTCCTCTACCATTCCAAACAAAATACTAATTAGCTCCACATTTTAGGTTGGCAGCAAATTATACTAAAAATGCCAATAAAATGGATTTAATGAAACTTGAAATGGCTATCAATGTTCATCAACTTAATAGTATAACCATGAATTAAAAACACATCTCTAGCTCGGCTGGTGTGGCTTAGGGGTTGAGCATTGTCCCGTGCACCAAGAGGTCACGGGTTTGATTCCCATCAGGACACATGCCCAGGTTGCCGGCTTGATCTCCATTAGGGGGCGCTCAGGAGGCAGCCAATTGATGTCTCTCTCATCAGTGTTTCTATTTTTCTCTCCTCTCTCTCTAAAATCAATAAAAACATATTTAAAAAAACATAATACAAACAAAAAACAAACACATCTCTGAGAATTTAAAACATAAAACACACGTGAAGTAAAATGCTGACTTTAAAATCCATCACAGAATGATCTGGTGAATATAACGAATGCTAGAATTACTGGAGGAGTGTTAACTTTATATATGAAATGTCCTCCAGTATCTACAAGTTTGCATTTCAAAACATTCAGACATGACAGGCTGGTGCAGTACAATGCTGTCTTTGGAGGCAAAGTCAGATGAGGGAATGTGATGTTTTGGAGGAAAGAGGAGTAAGAGCAAGGCTGCAGAGGCACCCAGAGGCCTGCATGTGTCCAGTGCGGGCTCAGGCCCTCGGCCTTCCATTTTCCTGGGAGGGAAGGGGAGGCTGTGCATGTGGTCTGGCTTGGGCAGAACCGCATACACGGATGGGGCAGATGGGAGAGGCCACTGGAATCAAAAACACCCACGCACAGGCTGAGTCCTTGCCCAGGCCTCAGGGTAGCAGTGGCCATGATGTCAGGATACAGCGCAAGACACTGAGGTCCCAAGTGTGGCTGCTCCGATTCATCACCTGGGGCCATCACTTCTCTGTGTAATGGCGTGTATGTGCATGGGTGTGCACATGTGTGTGTATGAACAGGAAGGACAGCAAAAGGACATGGACTGAGAACCCACAGATGCCAGACACTTTCCATGCACATCCTCATCAAATCAAGGCAGGCATTACAGTGGCCACTTAAGGGTGAAGGAGAATGAGGCTCCAAGAAGTAAAGTGATTTGCACACATTCCCTGGTTAGTAAGGGGTGGAGCCAATGTGAAGGAGAGGCCCCTCCTTCCTCTAGAGCAGCCACCACTCCTCAGTGTGGGCTGGGTTCCTCAGAGGAAGCAAATTCACCTAACAGTCCCCCAGAGTTCTGTGTTCAGTGAGCTCTCGTCCTTCACCTTTGCAGCGAGCACACATTTTCAATAATGAAAGAGCGCGTGTTAGACTGGAATGAATGTTATTCAGGCTTTAAGTCAGAAGATGTGTGTAAAAGCACTTAAGCAGATAGCAGGTGCCCAGCAAACGTTAGCTCTTATTGTATTTATTTCCTTTAGATTCTGTACTGTCTGTTGTTCTGAAGATAATTACAGTCCTTACTGGCGACTTCTAAGGGATGGAGTAGTCGATGCGACAAAGATAAGAGGCTCTGAGAGTAAATATTAAGTATTACAAATGTAGGAGCGGACAATCATTTTCATTTATCAGAATTCCTCTTGGGGTATATATTGCATATATTTTCCAGAAATAAGCAGCTTAAGATGAGAGTGGGGGTCCAGTGAGACCCCGAAGGGCATGGTGACATCAGTCAGATGCCCAGGGCTGGTGCCAGAAGCCAGGAGTCTTTTTTATTTTTTAATATATTCTTACTGATTTCAGAGAGGAAGGGAGAGGGAGAGAGATATAGAAACATCAATGATGAGAGAGAATCATTGATCATCGGCCTCCTGCACGCCCCACACTGGGGATCGAGCCCACAACCTGGGCATGTGCCTTGACTGGGAATCGAACTATGACCTCCTGGACCATAGGTGACGCTCAACCACTGAGCCACGCCAGCTGGGCAGAAGCCAGGCATCTTGCTGAGAGTGAGCACCTGTGACCCAGAGCTGAGCAGTGCCAGGGCTGGATGCTGAGGGAGGTAGAGCCTCCTTGTTGCTGACCCACACAGAGGAAGAGGAACAGGGGGAAAGGGGGAAGAGTAACAGCAAAGAGGAATTTTTAGGGTTTTCCTGTAGTATGTGCAAAGTAATCTCTCTTCTCTGCTCCCCTGTGCAACCTTAATTCTGCTCGCTTGCCAGTACTCTGGGCTCAGGAGGGGATGGGAGGGGTGACTAAATGAAGGGCTTCGTGCAGATTGAGCATGAACTGAAGGGCAGACTCAGGGCTCCAGGGGTGAGGATGGCTAGATGACGCAGGCAAGTCAGCCCTGGGACCTACTTCCAGGAAGGTACAATGTGGAAGAGGGGTCAGTTACTTAGGGGACAGGCGTGGGAAGGAGAGTTGTCTCCAACTAGGTGGCGGGGGCTGGGGCGGGGGAGGTCAGGAAAGAATTCCTGAGGGAATGAGTGTCATTTGGATAGGCTGGGACAGAGGGAGGAGAGGGAGCCCGCTCTGCCCAGGAAGCAGCTCACCTACTCAAAACGAGAGACAGTATAAGGCTGGTGAACCCGGAACACGTGATCTTGCCCCATCACCACTCAGCATGAGCCTGGAGTCAGGCTGGCAGTACCCAACGGGGCCTGTGTGTAGGGAGACGGCACAGGCGAGGCATCCTGGGCACCCTGGTCGGCACCGGCAGGGGCGGCATAGCTGCCAAAAGTGTCTGGTTCGCTCTGAACTTGAGGTTGTGAAGGTCAATCAGCTTTTTAGAAAGTGTAGTCATTTTTGAGTTCCGTGTAAGTTATCTCAGCCCTCCATTATTTTATATGAACACCATTCAGCTTCTGACTTAGGCGAGGTGAATTTGAGATGAAAAAATTAAACCAAGTTGCTCATCTACACAATCTTAGAGGTGCCGATTTAACCAACAGCGTATTATATTTTGGTCTCCATTTCTAAGTTCTTGACAAATAATAGTTATGAATCACCAAAAACTTCTATACTGAGTAACAAGGGGAGAAAGGTACTGCTCTCCTCACACTAAAAATAATCTAATTGCTTCTCAATTAGGAGTATAAAAAGCAGAGTTTGTAGATTACTACAGAATAATGTGTGTTAAGATGATATACGAACCATTTCTTGTATGTCTAATCCTGTGTCCGCTAATATTTGAGCAAGGATTTTCTCTCTTCCTTTTATTACTTCCAACTTCTCCTTCAAAAAATACTTGGGTATGGGAATATCTAATTGTTGCTAGAGAAAGAGAAAAAATAAGCAAAAGAGCATTTTTGTCACAATTCCAGGACTCATATCCATGTAAAATATACAGTAAGAACATGACAGGCCTGACTTCCCATCCTCATTTCAGAGACGATGAGGCGGTGGTGTGAGGAGAGTTCGCTACTGCTAAGGAGACACAAATAAAGTCAAAAGGAAAAATTGTACCCATATTCCTTGTTTAATCATTACAGTAAGATTTCAGTAATTCATATCAGTTAGGCCTCCATTAACTAATGAATTTCTTTAAAGAAATGTAATATCATCTCAGTCTACCTAGAATAATAATGCAAATTAGGATAGCAAAATCTTGAGCTGTAGAGATCTTTGAGTTAAACCTAATAATTTATCACTAGCATCATCAAATGACTTGTTTTATTTTTACCCAAATTACTCCATTACAAAAATCACTTACAAAATTAATTTGCATTATTAGGAAACTTGTTTTTTATACAATAAATATAAACTTCTATTCTTTACTATGTACATTACCTAATATTTCAAATTAGTAGAGGTCAAGTGAGTATTTAGCAGTCTGAGATCAATAATCAGGAGTGTACAAAGGCTATTAAAGGACTTAGGTGGGCCCTTGACCAACTCCATTGAGAAACACTGTTGGATACTCTTGGACACTCCTGGCTGGCTGCCTTCTGGTAGACCAGTTGGCTGGGGAAAGCTAAGGTTCTGGTTTTCAGGATTAACTGTCCTTTTCCCTATTCTGATGTGAACTCACACTCTCTGCCCTAACCAGGAATTTTGAACAGGCCTTCCCCTAAATAAATATTATAGCATAAAAAGGTGTCTTTTTAAGGACTTAGTGGGATGGGATCCCCAGAACTGGGAGGTGGCAAAAGTTTTTGAAAACCAAACCTTTAGGCTAATGGAGTATTGGGGTGCATTAAGCATGCGTTTCTAGGATCCAGTGGGTGAGTGTAGTCCAGGGACAAAGGCAAGTCAGGGGAGAATGATTATATTTTTATTTTATGTTGTGATTTTTATCAAGATTTTATTTATTAGCAAGCATGTTCAAGTGTTGTACTTTTCTCAAGTATTGTGTTCTCTCTCTCTCTTTCTCTCTCTTTCTTTCTCTCTCTCTCTCTCTCTCTCTCTCTCTCCCCTCTCCCCTCCTATTAGGGAAGTCTCCTGGTTCTACAGGTCCCATCAAATAGTTGGGTGCTGGCCCTCCAAACATAGAGGACCTGCAGGCTATGCAGGTGACAGAGCCACTGAAGCCCAAATACCGAGGATGCTAGTTGGTCTGGGCTTCCACCCTGAAATACAGGACTAGTCCCCACAGACATTTCCAGAGGTTAGTGTGTCTCCCTGATCAGGGCACTGTTTATGAAGTCCATGTAACTGATGTTGGATGCACCCTCTAATCAGTTGGATCTCAGTGTCGTCACATGGTCAGTCCACATCTTCCAGGACTGGCAGAAAACACTGCTGAGAGTTTCCTGCTATGAAGGTTTCCAGAAGGATGTCACTTATTCTTCATCTCTCTCAATGCTCAGTGGCTCCATCATCTATCCCTCTAACTTCTCAGTGACTCAATCATCTCTCTCAATGCCCAGTGGCTCTATAATCTCTCTCAATGCTCAGTGGCTCCATCATCCAGCCCTCTAACTGCTCAGTGGCTCCATCATCCCTCTCAGCGCTCAGTGGCTCCATCATCCCTCTCAGCGCTCAGTGACTCCATCAGCTCTCTCAATGCCCAGTGGCTCTATCACCTGTCTCAATGCTCAGTGGCTCCATCATCCCTCCCAATGCTCAATGGTTCTAGCATCCCTCTTAATTCCATGGCCTTCAAGAAGATAAACCAGCTGCAGCAGAGTACTGATGGAAGTAGTAAGAAAAGCAGGGAATGAACTGAACAAACCTGCCATATAAATTACATAAATTTCTTATTCCTTAAATTTAGGAATATTTATTTAATATCCTTAAAATTAAATTGATAAATTCAATCATTGAATATGATTGAATGACTATTTCATGTTTATCCTAAGTTGTTCTTGATATTTTCACAGGGGTGAGTAAAGTGCATGTCCTAAAAAAAGCTTTAATTCAAGCTCTTATCAATAAATGCAATAAACATGAAGGTTTTCAAATGATCCTCAACATTTTCATTCATTTCAGTTATTCTCTTCAGTCTTTAGGCCATTCTGATAAAATGCACTACTAATGCTAGGAAAGTCTATCCCAGAAAGAAACATAACCTTTAAGGAAGCCCAAATATTTTCAAAAGGAAGAAACATTAAACCCCATGTAGAAAATTCAACATTTTCTCCTTTTTTTTTAAAAATATATTTTATTGATTTTTTACAGAGAGGAAGGGAGAGAGATAGAGAGTTAGAAACATGGATGAGAGAGAAACATCCATCAGCTGCCTCCCGCACACCTCCTACTGGGGATGTGCCCGCAACCCAGGTACATGCCCTTGACCGGAATCGAACCTGGGACCTTTCAGTCCGCAGGCCGACGCTCTATCCACTGAGCCAAACCGGTTTCGGCAACATTTTCTCCTTTTATCTTTACTTTAGGGAAATCGTTCCTTTCACAATGAAGCCTGAGCTCACGGGGCCATGAAGCTGAAGTGTGGGATCCACTGGCCCTTGGAAGACCTAGCCAGACAGAGTGTCAGAAGAGACCCTGGAGTCTGGCAGCAAAGGTCAGAGGGTAGTCACAGGGGCAGAACGCTCACAGGAAGACATTGTGGCCACAGGTGGGAGAGCTCCAGGGCCTCAGAGAGGGAGAGGGAGCCCTTCTTTGGTACCTGAGGCTTGAAGATCTACTATCACACATCCTCTGAGTCACCAATGACCCAAACAACGGAGGAGATGCATCCACCTGGGAACAGGGAACCAGCAACCAAGGCTGCTCATCCAAAAGATGATGGAAAAGAAGCCAGAGAGAGATTTCCTTGAGAAACAGAGTAGAAACACGGCTGATGGAAATGGGAGGGTTTGCACCACAGCATATCTGGGAAGGGGTCAGCCTGCTCCATTCCAACAGGCCAGGACAGACACCATGATGACAAGACGACAATAACCTCAGTGTCCAACAGACCCAAAGACTGTGCCCCAAAAGAAGGAAACCCAGGCCGGGCCCACGGCAGTGTGGTGGAACTGAAGGGCTGTGCTTCAACTTCCAACACCACAAACAGCAAGTAAATCTGTCTAGACAGCCTGGAGAATATTGGTCACAGGACTGCACATCTTATTTAAAACCAAAAGAAACTAATAATAAATGAGAGCCGAGTACTTACGGGAGCCAACTTTAGATCCTGTAAGATATCATCAAAATAGTGGAACTCAGTTAATTCCAGTTCAACCATTTCGTTCTTCAACTCCAGGATGCGACCCATCACTCCGTCCAGTATTTTCCGGATCAGTATTCGTTTCTGCGGATGAACGATCTGGTCATAGACATTCTCCAGGTTTCTAAAGATCTGAACATATTTTACGTAGAAGGTGGCTAACATATGGAAGATGAAAACTTGATTTCTGTTTGGCTCTACCATCTTCTGAGACTCTTTATCAAGCAAAGAATTGAGGGCTTCTTGGGTCTGATGCCACATCTCATTGTACATTCTGAGAAAAGACAGAGAGTCCAGATAATGCAATAAGCAACAATGACTTAGTCAGGCATACAGACTGGGCATCTGGAATAACAAAAGGTAATATCATCAAGTGTGAGCTCAGAACACTGCATGTAGTCACAGGCTCTTTAGATAATTTATGTCCTGTTTGGATGTACATGTGATTTTTAGATATGACCATTTCTACTATTATCATCAAATAAATAGTTTAAGAAGCCTTTTATCGATATGCTATACCTATAAAGCCAGTGTTGAAGCTAGTTAACTGATTTGTCCATATATAGAGATGGTGGTGTATAAATTGGACCAACCACTTTGGAAATAACTCAGGATCCTCTTGGAAAATTGAACACGTGCACACACTATGGAGGAACAATTACACTGCAGAGAAGCTTGTAAATCTGCATCAAGAATGACCACAATAACATTTCTCTATAATAGCAAAGACCTGGAGATAACCCAAGTGTCCATAACAAGAGACAGGCACAGAAACTGCAGTGTATTCACCAATAGATTACCACACAGTCGTGAAAAATGAGTGAATTACAGCTATAAGCACCAACCAGGAACCTTGCAAACATAATGGAGAGTGGCAAGCACAGTGCAGCCACGGCTTGGAGGCTGACCTCTAAGGACTGCCTTAGCAGGCTCCCTGGCCCCAGCTTGCAGTTGGGTGAGACAACACATTTGGGAGCCTCCAAAGGCTCAGGATGGCGAGGGCCTCAGCATTGCCAACCCCAGGACACCACACCATCCCTGGTTGGCTTCCCTGGACTCAGCTCACACCTTTGTCACTGGTCCCTTCATTAGTCCCCTGTGCTGCTGATTTCGTCATTCTCTTCCTGTCGGGACTTTGCCATTCATGGCAGAAATGTTTTATAAGGCATTTTGGGTGATTTGGGCTTTGTATAATATCTAAGAATCAGGACTGAAAAGCGAACTGAAGTTTGGTGTGTTTGGGAAGGAGCTTATGAACCAGTGGGCTTCACCTGGGGGTGAAGGGCTGGGCAGGATCCTGGCCACTTCCTGGGGAAGAGAAGGACCCAAGAATGTTGATGTCTGTCCAGGTGTCTATCTGCCCGCAGAGCAAGTGGGTCCAGGGGGCTGAGAGTTCTCACTCCTCCTTGTGCTCAGTCTGGCCTCTCCTATGCCTGGCATCCTCAGGCGCCTGCACATGCCTCCTCTGCCTGATGAGCAGCCCAGCGCTGCTCTGGGCTGAAGTCCCTGATACAGATCTGCAGCCCGTCCTCACCCGCCCAGCCCCGCTGAGAAGGACCGGACCTCCTCCCCTCTTCCCAGGGCTCTGCCCAGACCTGGCTTGCTATCTCCCCGGTTGCTGGCCCCTGTCGGTCTCTGCCCTGCCTCTCCTTTCTCATTCAGCCTCCTTTCCCTCCTCCTACATTTTCCTGACATCCCTTGTCAAATGCTCCAGTGTCCCCTTGGCCCTCATGCGTTTATAGCCTTTTAAATCTTTTATTGCCATTTTGGAGGTGATTTGAGAGGAGGTGGTGATAAACATGCTCCTTCAATCTACTTTTTTACACTGGGGCCCCTCCTCTACCTTCCCAAGGTCATTGCGAGGCAGCCCCGCACCTGCTCCGCTCTGGCCCCACTGTCTGCCCTTCCTCACTCGTGCTCTGCACTTTCCTATGAGTAAGGAGTTGTGAGCACCACTGACTGAGCTCGGACCACCTGCCACCTTCTGTCCTACAGGTCATCCTGGCGACATGCCACCAAGGGGGCTCCTATCACTCCCACCACAGTTGGGGGAAGGAGATGGCTTGCTCCTGAGTGATGGGGCCAGTGTTGGACCACCGGTCCCTGTGATGTAAGCTCAGACCACTATCCAAACTGACCCACCTCAGCATCTACCAGAAATGAGTGAGCCACTGCCACCACTAATGCACAGCTGTGATTTCTGCCTAGATGGGCAGACACCACGAAAACTCAGATTTATGGCTCCAAACCTCCCACAGTTCTTCCCCTGCCCCTTTCCCAGAGAGCTTGGATACTGAATATTGCCCCTGGCACTCCAGCCACAGGGTTCAAGTGCCCGATTTCTCCAAACTTAGAAATGTTTTAAAAGCATGGCAGTGAAGAGCACTCTGCTTTGCGAACTTGTCAGGAAAGAGAAGCTGATCGTCAGAAAGTTAGAACTCCTTTCGCCCAGGACGTTTCACTCCACCCATAACGCGGGACCAGAAACCAGTGCTGTTTACCGGAAACAAGCCCACAAAGAACAGTAACAACAGCAGCAATGTCGCCTGCCTGTTCAAAGCGTCGGGGACGGCTGGGCACTTCTGCTTGTCAGGCCTCAGAAAGACAAGCAAACAGCAGAGGAGGGGAGGAGGCAGAGTGAGCAGGGACCGGATGCATCGTGGATCAGAATAAACAGAGGCTTATCAAATGTCTGCCTGGAGAATATAAAACTGTGTAGGGTCCAAAGAAGCCCAGACTTCCAGCATGGGGGAGGGGGCCGCAGGCCTAAGGGGCTCCCCTCCCCGACCTGACGAGGCCACGGGCTGCGCATTCCAACAGGCTCAACAAATGTTCACATAAAACAGAAAACCCGCCCCGGTGCATTCTGTGGACTAAATAGGGTTTAGAGCCTAAACCTGTCAGGACAACATTATAGAAGGAAATTACAGGCTAATGCTGTTTAAACTTGGATCTGAAACTCCACTTAACAAACAGAACAGGGCGCCAGATCAAAAGAACCATTCCCTGCGACCAAGGAGGGGCTCATCGCAGGAACTCAGGAGAGTTAAACATCAGGCTGAACTAAACGCAGCGACAGAGCGGTAAAAACCAGAGATGATTTCCACAGACACCTAAAGATGCCCAATAAATTTTAATTTACGATGCGTGCCCGATTAAGAGCATTACCTACACGCCCCAGAGACTAGACGACGATGACTGCTTCGACATCCTAAATCCAGAGACCGAAAATGATTTCGGCCGAGAAACACACCCAGAAAAACGGAAGTCAAAGGATAGGCATATAGGAAAGGGATTCATAGAAAAGATTTTAAAAACTGCTTGTAAAAGACTGCTTGTACATTGCAAAATCTAAGGAAATCAGTAACAAAAATATAAGAAGTCAATTAGTACAGCAAAGTAGCAAGATGTGGCTAAAACCCACAGCAAAGCTGAAGAAACGTCCAGAATGCTAGCTGCAGAGCAGGCAAAAGGCAATGTCTGCTCCTGCCCTGAGAGACCAAATAAAAAGAAAGCAGCCTCCTGAGCCTGACACACAGATTTCATATGACCAAGAATTGGGTAATCACACACTGCAGACTCTAGAAAGAATTTTAGTCATAATTTCTGCATTGGGGGAGAGGGGGTGGAGTTGATGATAAAAGATAAAAGGCATCTTATCAGACTTCAAAGCATTGAACACACTGGTAAGCATTAAGGTTGTGCAATAGCGAAGGATACTGCCCTCATAGGAAGCTGGAGGGGTGACCTGAACCCCACAAAGCCCCAAACCCATTGGCAGCAAGGGATCTTGGGTAGAAGAGGCTTCCACCAGGGGAACCACAGCCAAGTGAACAGAATGGAACACTCCTAGAATTTAAGAGCACCTAGACCAGTGATGGCGAACCTTTTGAGCTCGGCATGTCAGCATTTTGAAAAACCCTAACTTAACTCTGGTGCCGTGTCACACATAGAAATTTTTTGATATTTGCAACCATAGTAAAACAAAGACTTATATTTTTGATATTTATTTTATATAGTTAAATGCCATATAACAAAGAAAAATCAACCAAAAAAAATGAGTTCGCGTGTCACCTCTGACACGCGTGTCATAGGTTCGCCATCACTGACCTAGACGCTGCTTCGGTGCAGACCCAGCCAGGACCTCGTCCAAATTCACTCAGGGTCAGAGAAGCAGAAACCCTTCCAGGGCCATGGCGGAGCCAACCCCTCCCTGGAACTTTTGGCCAAAGGCCATGCTGGTGGCTTGAGCCCTCAAGTCCTGCTATTTGGGCTGCAGCCCCTTCTTCCTCACCCACTGTCTGTCCACTGACCCTTGTTGGAGAGACCAGACAAAGGTTGCTGGTTGATGGGGAAATATTAAGTAGCTAATTAAGCACGCTGACCCCCTTATCCTGGAGACTGACTTTGGCTTCAGTGCTTCCTATGTGTGTCCAGTGGCCACAATCCCTCCATTCCCTGGTCTGCCAGGGGCCTGGACACTGGGCCTCATCCAGGCGCCCCCACCTCCCCCACAACCCCAGACTGGCTTGAGCCTCATTCCACCTCGCTGCCCGGAGGCGCAGCATCCTCCAGGCGGTGCCCATGAAGAGCACATTGGATAAGGCAGCGGTTCTCAACCTGTGGGTCGCAACCCCTTTGGCGGTCGAACGACCCTTTCACAGGGGTCGCCTAAGACCATCCTGCATATCAGATATTTACATTACGATTCATAACAGTAGCAACATTACAGTTATGAAGTAGCAACGAAAATAATTTTATGGTTGGGTCACAACATGAGGAACTGTATTTAAAGGGCCAGAAGGCTGAGAACCACTGGGATAAGGGATGCAGAGAGATGACTTTTTTATAAGAGCATTACTGAGCTATAATTCACATACCATAAATTCACCCTTTTGAAGTGTACAAATCAGTGGCTTTTAGTATATTCCCAGAGTCGAGCAACTAACACGTTTACCTCATTTCAGAACAGTTTCATCACTCCAGACAGAAACCCTGTACCCGTTAGCAGTCAGTCCCTGTTTGCCATCATTCCCATCTCCCCGGCCCCTAACAACCACTCATCTAATTTCTGGCTCTACTGGTCTATTCTGGACATTACACGTAAGTGGAATCAGATGCTAGGTGGTCCTTTGCGGCTGGCGCCTCAGCCTGGCACCGTGTTTTCAGAGGTCATCCATGCTGTAGCCGGTCTCAGTGCTTCATTCCTTTTTATTGCTGACTAGCGTTCCATTGCATGGACACGACACATTTTGTGAATCCGTTCATCAGCTGCTGGGCACGTGGGTTGTGCTGCCTTCTGGCTACTGTGACTGACGCTGCCAGGAGCATTCCTGTGCCGTTTTTGCGTGGACATGTGTTTTTGTTTCTCCTGGATATGGCAAAGTGGTGTTTAAAGGCAAAAGCGCTCCAAGTTTAAAATCAGAATCTGCTTCCTGAGTAGTTGCTCTCAGGCAGGTCACTTAACCTCCTTTGCCTTGATTTCCTCACGCGGGATACGGACGCCTGCCCCGGGTCCCCCGAAGGATTACTGCGGGATGGGAGAACAGATGTGGGAGTGTTCTGGAAATCTTACATGCGCCTTGTAAAGAGAAGGAACTATTTTATCCAGGAGGCTACTAAGAATTGTTTAAGTACATGATTGGTTTCAGGCTTGAGCATATGACCTAGAAATGTTACAGATATTGAAGTCAGGGGGACTGCGGGTGGAGGAGACTGAATATGACAGTTGAAAAAGACCAGATTGTAATATCCATAGCCTGGCAGTGTTCCTAAACTGGAAGTAGGGGTGTGGGGCGGAGGAGGCATGAATATTCAGGCATACCGTGGACTTCGATAGAAAATCTAAATACTGCAAATGGGACTTCTCACCAAGTTCTATTACACACGACAAACCTTCACTTCTTCCACTGTTATCTAGCTGTGAATTCTCTTTCTGGAATATTCCCTGAGCCTTTTTGTTGTAAGGGAGGCCTGGCTGTCCCCTAAGGACACAGTGGCCCTCTGGGGGGGGGGGGGGAAGTGGGGGGTCTCTCTTCTCCCCACTGGCAAGGAACTGGGTCAAGGGCCTTCCTTGCTCCTTACTGCCCCCTCCAGACCATTCTCCCTCCTCCCCCAACACTCCCCAGCTTTGAACCCCATTTCATCAGAAGGTATGGTCCACTGCCCCTCAGTGTCGCCGTTGTCTACCATTTACACCACCTTTCCAGGCCTCCTCCAGGGCATCCACCCACTGCGCTGCATGTTTACTGAGACTCCGTCTGCCCTTTCACTGTGATAAACACTCCTCTATCTGAAGCCAAGGCCTGGACTGGTCCCGTGCCCTCTCCAACAGGATGTCACCTGCTGCTCCCTCCTCCTCCCATAGCATCCTGTTTCCTTGACCACTGGGCCATTCCCTCCAACAAACAAATAGGCTATTGTTTCCTATCTTTAAAAAATATCTTTTAAAAAAAGGTCTGTCTCCAGGTCCTATTTCCCTGCCACCCACTTACAGCAAAATTCCTTAAAAACTTAGCTGTGCTCACTGTCTACAGTTTCTCTCCTATTCTCCCCTGCACTCACTCTAGGGAGTCTTTCTGTTCCATCGCTCCACTGAAGGTCAAGGTCACCATTGGACTCCGCACTGCCAAATAAATGGTCATTTCCCAGTTCTCCTCTGACTTCTCTCAGCAGCATTTCACAGGCTGCTACTACCTCCTCTGAGAAACATTTCCCCCCTCACCTGGCTTCCAGGCACCATGATTTCGCTTCTTCCTCACTGAGCATGATTTTAACCCCTTTGTTCAGTTTCTCCTTTTGTCCCCAACCTCTTTCCATCACAGGAACCAAGCTTAGACCCCAGACCCTTTTTCTCTTCTGTCTACACTCACTCCATACCTCATTAAAGACCACACATACACCAACAGCTGCCAGCTTATATTTCATACACAGAACTCTTTCCTGACCTCAAGACTTAAATATTCAACTGCCTATTTGATCTCCATTTGATGCCCGATTGGCACTTCAAACTCAACATGTCAGAAACTGAACTCCTGGTCTCTCCCACCCTCAATCTCTCTGCTCTTATTTCCATGCCGAAAAACCAGGGTTAGTAACTGCACAGGCTGGGGCTACAGTGCCTGGGTTGGCACTCTCTACTTTCTGTATATGAATGCTTAGGCTCTTAGCGCCTAAGTTTCCTCATCTGTAAAATGGACATAATAGTAGCAGCTCCTACATTACAGGGTGTTGTGAAGATCGAAAATTATTCTATTTCAAGCACTGAGAACAGCACCCAGAGTCAGCACTATAATACACGTTTGAAGTGGTCACTACGAAGACCAAGGAAATCGCCGCCAAGCAAGTGCTGATGCAGTGCGACCCCGGAGGCTGGTGCTCTTCAGGGCTACCTGGCTGGTGTCCTTGGGAAAAGCCAAGGGGAACCACCTTTCCTGACTTAATATTGGGACCTGGGTGTTTCCACAAAGCAACCACGTATTACTCTGAAATACTATCAAAAAAGCAGGCAACGTACTGAGGTTCTGCTTCCTACAAAATACACCAGCAGGATCTAGGGAGCACACCAGGGGGCCAAGAAGAGGCAGTGCCAGGGCAGGAGGAAGATCTATGAAATTCCTTGTCCACAAGAAGCTAATACTCTAGCCCGAGGAGAACCTTTATTTGCTAAAATGTAAAAAGAAGGAGGGAGAAGGGTGGGAGAAGGAAAAAGCAAAGAAGCAGCGCAAGCCACCTTTTGGTTTGGAGAAGCCCACCTTATGGCTATAGCCCAGCAACCCATTACTTACGCGCTCGACATGGCTGGTTACTTTCCCTCTTTCCCTCGGCCGCTGGGAAACTCTTCAGTCGTCCTCCTAAAGGCCGGCCTGGCTGGAGGGGTGTGGACCCAGGCGCTCAGGGGGTGGTCCTTCTGGAGGGAGGGGCAGGACCTGGAAATATCCTCGCACTTCGGGCAAGGAAAGGTGACAGCCAGGGATGCTCAACCACAAAGAGGGGAATTGGATGGATCCCGCGGCGACCCACAGCTACTGGAACTTTACCGTGGCCACCGGTCTGGACGCGAGGCAGAACCTAGCAACGGAGAAGCTACGCCTGCGCAGTGCCATTCCTCTGAGGCCTGGCGAGCTTCCGCCCCCCGCTGCGCGCTATGCGCCTGCGCTGCCCTCTGCTGTTTCCGTGGCAACCGCGCCGAAGGACGCTGGGGCAGTCCCAGCAGGAGTCAGCGGATCAGCTGTTGAAGCCCAGGCCTGGCAGGAGCCCCAGAGAGGAGCCGACCCGCGGGAGGACCCGCCCAGCGAGATTTATCCGGGTCAGCCGCGGGTCCCATCCACTTGCGCGTCATCCCGTTTTCATCTATCTTTAGATATGTAGCCCTGGACAAGGCCTGGAATGATTGTTGCCTCAGCCTTTCCACCTGTAAAGTAGAGGAACAGTTATTCCTTCGTTCAGAACGTTATTGGGCATCTGCTCTGAGCCAAGAGCAGACTTGGTGCGCGGTAAATGGGAAAAGCTACGTGGGTGTCAGTTATTAGCAAGTCGCTCCGATTGCTTTCTTTGCTCTCTCTCTTTTTTTTTTTTTTTGTAACTGTTCAGATTTATTTGCAAATTTTACACTCCGCAATTCGTAGAGGAATACATTCAGAACTCATGCAGCCAAAAGAGCGTGGTGAGAAAATCCATGTAGAAATGACGGAATCTGGGTGACAGAGCCCCTCCCCCACAGTGAATAATGCAATGACTAGAAAAGTAAAAACCAGCGAAAAATAAAGGAGCGACCTAACAAAAAAATTAAGTACAACTTCATGCCAGACTTCCAGAAATGGCACTGCATTACAGAATGACATCCATCTCACCCCCACCCCACCCCCTTCCGGAATATCCCTCCTGGGGAAAGAAACCAAGTAGACAAAATACGGAGAATTCTCACCCATAATTCTGATGAAAAGAAGACACGAGTCTAAGAAGTGAGATGAAAGGGTAGAGTACGAAAACCCCCCAGGAAATATGATACTCATGTGTACATCAACATGTTTTCAAATGCAAGTAATAGAAAACCCAGAGTCCAAGGCCTTAGACCAAAGGAAGTTTTATAATCTCCCTTCACAGCGAGAATGGAGGTGAGGCTGTTTCACAACTGATTGTTCCAGTGGCTTAGTGACATCATCAATCTTGATGGTCTTGCCATCTTTCGGAGCTGTCTCAGGATGCTGGATGCCACCCTCACACTAGTTTATAGCATAATCAGGCAAGTTATAAGCCCATCGCTCATTGGAAAACAACTGGGTGCTTTATTAGGAGGGATGGACTTTCAGACGATGGGAACTGTCAGACAACCAGTGCCAACCCTTCCGTTTCCTAACAGTGTGACTAGAAGCAGCTCCAGTGACATTTCTGCACCTAAGTCCATCTCTACGCAATGGGAACACCTGCTTGTTACTCAACGTGTGGGGTGGCTCCTTGGCTGGTTTTTCAACTGCCATGTGCTAGAACCCCGGAGGGTATGGCCCTGTGTGTGTACTATTCGGGAGATTGAGTTTCTGAAATGTTTTACTGGAAACTCAGTGCTTGAGCACTGTTGATAGTTTTCTCGTATTCCTTCCTGAATGCAGTGAGGAGTGGAGACTTGCAAAGATGAGTTTACCTAGCCTGTAACGAGGTTGTGGTAAGGTCATCGACGAGCCTGAGTACCGGACTCTGAGAAGTGACTGCCGCGATCCCATTGAGGTTTCGTGGGACTTCAAGGCACGCTGCAAAGGACGTGGCCCGGACTTTGATCCAGTTCCTCCTCCATCCTCCGGTAGGCCTGGGGCACCGTGGATAGCGAAGGCAGGCTCGATCAAAGGGAAAAGGTGTACAGTTCAAATAGAATGTGAAGGCCCTCTCCTCTGAACTTACACGTGAGAAGCATTTTCCGGGCTTCTAAGGATAAAAATATCACTCTACATAAGAGGTGTACGTTAAAATGCCAGGTGTGAAGCTCTCTGCTGCCACATCCGCCTGTTAGGTCTGGTGAATGTACAAAAGCAAGTGGATGAGATACTGCTGCTGACATTTCCACAATTAACTGGAAATAAATAAAGCCTGCGTTTTATTAACTCAGCCTTATTCAAGTGCACATTGGTAGATCTTTGGTGTTCAAAGACATGACATTCACAGTCTTTCTAACCAACCCCCCAATGTCCAGGACAGGTTAAAATTTGTAGTAGGGACAGTTCCACTCACCTTGAAGGATTGACATAAGGATTAGATGAATAATGCATGCAGAGCTCTTGGCACAAATTAGAGCCCGCACGCTATCGTGTGGCAGCTGGTCCCCTAAGCTGCTTAGGTTGCCTAGGGGTCTGCTCAAAATTCACATCTCAATTAGCAGGATTTCTAGTTTGGGGTTCAGAGAAATCTTGGGAGATACCCCAGGTGTCCAAGATCTGCTCCTCGCAGGATGCGCAGCTGGGCGCTCACAACACAGACACCGGCTTAGCAACAACGACTCCAACAGCTGATAGCTGCCTGCCTGACGGAGTGTGGCTGTACAGCTTGGCTTCCCTCCAGTCCATCACAATAGCAGCAAAGGGGACTTGGACCGGGAAATGAGTCTTATTTGACAGATGTCATTGAGAAAATGCTAGTCAACTGAATTAAAAGGGATATGAGCAATCTGTATATCACCTTCTGGATGGAATTCCAAAGAAAACAGATTATACAAACACCAAAGCTATTTTACGTCAAATAAACATCACTTCCACTGGGAAATGAGTGTGTGTGTGTGTGTGTGTGTGTGTGTTTCTTAGAAGCGGCCTTATTATCTATAAATAAAACTGCCCCGTGTGAGAAAAAAATAAAAAGGAACTAGCCAGAGGCAGGATGTTTTCGATTATTATTATTATCCTGCCTTTTTCCACAAATACAGAGGCAGCTTTTGTAAGCCAGGTGCAAAGGAGGTCACTTCTCATTGTTTTAACACCTGCTGTCTTTCAGAATGAACACGGCTTCCACCAGCCATTGATCAATTCAGTCTTCAAGCCACCGAGAATGACTGTCTCCTATATTTTGATAATACTTCTGAATAACGAACGTGTCCGTCCAATTTCTGTTTTGTGTTGTGTTGTCGTACCACTTCCCTTTTGCTGTTTTCACAGTGCTTATAATAAAACAATAGTTCCTGATTCAAGAGGCAGAATGCTGATAACAGCTGCATTGTTCATGAAACAAAAGTGATACATTCATGAGACTTACTTAGAGACTGGAATTGCTTATGGCCCTGAATATATCAGTAAAATGCAGTTTAACAGCAGAGAAAATATCTACTGAATCTATTAATTTACCATAGGTCGCTGCCAGGTATAACAGAAATATAATCTTGATTTTAAAAAAGCAGGTAGAAGGTCAGTAAGAATGTTCATGTGCACACTGCCTCCTCTGTCTGTCTGTCAGTTCTCCCTCTGCGTGTCCCCCTCTGCTTCCTCTCTCCCTAGAAGTGCAGTGCCTCTGAGAAGTGGTGTTGGCCTGTAGCAGGACTAGGATACCCGAGGCCCTCACAGCAGATGACAGGACAGTGGTCGTTGGCAGACTTTCCCACGGCGTCTTACTGCTCAGATGGCCAGTCTGGCCTGTGGGTGCTGGGAGAGCCTTAGTATTGGGTCATGGAGGGCATGTGCCTGCCTCATGCATCCCCATGGAGTTGTTTACTTATAATTTTTATGTAAAAATTGTTTCAGACGTTTTAGTTGCCCTAGTAAATAAAATGCAGATAAAAATGAGAGCGTCAACTTTTAAAATACTTTTAATTAACATATAAGTGCAGAAAAGTGTGCAACTCTCAAGCATCCAGCTCAATGAATGTTCCCCATTTGCAAATACCCATAGGATAGGTACATGGATAGAGACGCAAAAGAGCAGCAGAATTCCAGAAGCTCCCCTGCACCTTCCAAGTCTCATCCTGTGTCTCCTTCCCCAAGGCAATCACGCCTGCCCGACACCAAAGATTTTTTCTCCCCCATAAAGGAAGACCTTCTATGCAGACTCTATGGGAAAGGAACTGCACAGTGTGTATTCTTCTCGGTATAGCTGTGGCCAGCTTACGGGCGTGAGACTCATCGGTGCTGTTGTTTGTAGATGACATTGTTCTCATTGCTGGGCAGTCTTCCCTGGTCTGAAGAGACCACAGTTCACGTGTCCTTTCTACAGCGGAGGGGCAGCTGCTCCCAGGTTTGGGGCTGTCATGAGCAATGTACTGTGATCGCTCTCGAACGCACTTTTGTGTGTGTGCACGCCCCTTGCTGGGTCAGAGGGTGTGTATATGTTCAACTTCAGCAGATAAGTGGAACTTCGGTTCTGGAACTTAATGTGTTCCAAAGGCTGTTCAAGAAGCGATGTGTTTGGAAACCAAATCATTTATCCCCACTAGAAACAATGTAAATTGAATTAATCTGTTACAGACCCCCAAATAATTCCCCATTTTGACTTTCCTTATATACAGTACATGTCTAATGTACTGTTTAAGCTATAAATAAGCACTTTAAAAACAAAAAGGTCATGTATGTAATGAAAATTTAACAAAAAGGAAATGAAATGCTCCCTTAGCAACACTCTTAGTAACATCAGCACTCTTGATGGCCTCTTCATGCTTTAAAATTGTTCTCATTGTTGATTTCACCATGCTATGCTCTGCAGCCAGATCAGACACTTGCAGTTATTTCTTTTTTAAGCTCTAGCACTGTTTCCCCCGTTTGCCTTTGCCCAAATTCTGCACTCATTTTACTGCTGAATAGTAATACAGCTTCCAAATCACACACATACACAAGGAAGGTGACCCTGGCCAATTCATCCAGGCCTTGACACAAGCAGAAATAGAGGCAAGCCCACTCCAACTTCTGTGTCTGTGGAAAATGGAATTTTATCCTCATCAGAGGTCCTTGCATTTTTTCACAGATGAACGTCAAGGATTTGATTTGGCCAATGCTTGCCCTAGAGCAGTGATGGCGAAACTATGACACTTTTTTGGTCTTTGTTAAATGGCATTTAAATATATAAAATAAATATCAAAAATATCAATCTTTGTTTTACTATGGTTGCAAATATCAAAAAATTTCTATATGTGACACGGCACCAGAGTTAAGTTAGGGTTTTTCATAATGCTGACACGCCGAGCTGAAAAGGTTCGCCATCACTGCCCTAGAGTCTAGCCTAGGGCCTAGACTGACTCATAGGGATGGGGCCTGTGTGCCGGGCCTGACTGTGAGGAAACCAGGCTTCTCTCAGAGTCTGAAGACATTCAATGCCCTGCCGGCCACAGGGGAAATGTGGGCCTCTCCATTTGTATTGGAACATGGCGATAACAGCAGTAGACAGGGCATCGCCTGGCCTGCCCCAGCCTTCTGTCCTCCCAGCTAGATTCAGGCCTCTGAGGCTCTTGCGTTTCCCCTCATTCATCCGGATGCCTTTTTAGAGGAATATGGATGGTGGCTCCACCCCTGGAGCCTCAGAAAGGACAGCCCTTCTGTGGGAAACCAAAGGATGAAAGTTTAGCTATTCTGACCCCCAAACTGCTGCACAAGGAAACTAGACATGAGCACACATTTCAAGAAATTTGACCTGGAGAATTGAAAACAAATGATTAGATATGAAGAAAAAAGAGAAATGGATCAAAATCATAGAAGATGTCCTCTGTATTCATTTTCTATTGTGTGCAACCAATTATCACACACTCGGTGCCTTGGAACACCACCCAGTTGGCATTTCATTTGGAGGGTCAGAGGTTGGCTTACCTGTTCAGGCTCTCTGCTCAGGGTCTTGCAAGGCAGTAGCTAAGGTGGGCTGGGCTGTGGCTCTTGCTGGGCTCTGGGTCTGCTTGCTGGGCTGGGTCTCCTTGCTGGGCTCGGGGTCTCCTTGCTGGGCTCGGGGTCTCCTTGCTGGGCTCGGGGTCTCCTTGCTGGGCTCTGGGTCCTCTTGCTGAGCTCTGGGTCTCCTTGTTGGGCTTTGGGTCTCCTTGCTGGGCTCTGGGTCCCCTTATTGGGCTCTGGGTCTCCTTGCTGGGCTCTAGGTCCCCTTGCTGGGCTCGGGGTCTCCTTACTGGGCTTGGGGTCCCTTGCTGGGCTCTGGGTCTCCTTGCTGGGCTCGGGGTCTCCGTGCTGGGCTGGGTCCCCTTGCTGAGCTTGGGGTCCCTTGCTGGGCTCTGGGTCCCCTTGCTGGGCTCTGGGTCCCCTTGCTGGGCTCTGGGTCCCATTGCTGGGCTCTGGGTCCCCTTGCCGGGCTCTGGGTTCCCTTGCTGGGCTCGGGGTCCTTTGCACACTCATCCAGGTTGGTGACAGGATTCAGTTCCCTGCAGCTCCTGGAAGCTACCCTGAGGTCTCAGCCCCATGGCCCTGTCACACCAGCTGGAGTGCCTCTCTCTATGGGCATGACGACGGAGTCTTACAGAGTGTAACCTGATCAAAGGAGCCACTGACGCATCCCAGGCACCGTCTGTCTGTCCACACTCAAGGAGAAGGGTTTATACGGGCCCACCCATCAAGGCGTTGGAGTCTTGGGGGCCTTCTTAGAAGTCTTCCTGCCACAGGCTATAAAATCAGGTGGTTAAAAGAAACTACTTTGGCTAATAAAGAAAATAATGGATGGACATTATTGGGGAGAAAGGTCACAAAGTCCAGATTTTATAAAGTAGAGAACTGTACCCAATCTATGTCCTGTGTGGGTTGTTGCAAGACTGACTGGGTCATGCATGCGGAAAGCTCCTGCAGAATGAGCCTGCTCTGCAATGGAAGAAAATTAGAGAATGCACCTGCGAGTGTGCCTGTGTGTATCTCTGTGTGTGTGTGTGCCTCTGTGTGTGTCTGTGTGATTGTGTGTCTGTGTATCTGTGTGTGTCTGTGTATGATTGTGTGCCTGTGTGTATCTGTGTGTCTGTGTGTGTGTGTGCGCGCCTCTGTGTGTGTCTGTGTGATTGTGTGTCTGTGTATCTGTGTGTGTCTGTGTATGATTGTGTGCCTGTGTATCTGTGTGTCTGTGTGTGTGTCCCCAAGGGCTGTAAAATACCCCACATCACGTGCTTCTGCTTCCCTACCCACAAGTGAGCCCCTCACCTTTTCCACTCCTGAGGCACCGTTGCTTCCTAAAGGAACGAGACGCATTCCACTCGCCCTGCAGCTCCTCTTGTTCTTTACTCACTTCCCCACCAGTTCAGAGTGAGCACCTCAATTATGTCTGCATCCACTTCAGTGTCATCCAAAAGTGACAATAATTCCAGCATCAATGCAACACATGACAGGGCCGAGTGCAGTCTCCACTCAGCGCAGCGGCTGCCGCTGTCCTCAGGGCCCTGAGAGCAGATTTGGCGGGTCCCTTTATCAGGTGTTGATTGCGTGTCTGCGGTCAACCAGGAAAAACGGCATCCGAGTGGGCTCCTCCCTGAGGTCTCTGCCTCTTAGAGATGCTTCTGTGTTAAAACAAAGCAATACCCTCCAAATAGCCGTCAATACGAGGCTTTCATAATGGCACAGAGACCATTTTGAACTACGTTTGCTTTGCTGTATGAAAAAGCAATTGAACACAGAATAACAGTTCACAGTGGCCTCCAGGGTGGCCTGCACCACCCGGAGTTTCTGACCTCACAGGTGGAGGGGAAGCTGGTTTGCAGGTAGACCTAGCGGTGCGGTGTCTTCTGACCTCATCACGGGGCATGGGGTGAAGATACCATCAGCAGAGCAAAGGCTGCAAGGAGGCTTATTGCTCTTGGCATAAAACAAATGGCAGTGGTGGGCACCATAAATCCTCCAGATGAGGGAATTATTAGTGACACGGTGACCTGGTGTGAACCTGTAGCAAGTTAAGGGGCATTATTGATCGCCTTCTCAGTCTCCAGGCTCAGAGAGGGCTACCTTGCACTGAAATGTAAACACTCCAGGCATTCTTCCAATAACAGCCTTCAACCACCTCTCAGCTCAGACGAGAAGTTCCCTCTTGGTTGGGTTTTGATGCCCTGCTTAGGAGTAAATGTATACCAGGAGTTCTCAGCACGCTGAGTATGGAATCTCGGCTGTTATCAGCCCAGGGCTGTTTCTTATCTCCTCCGTGAAAGCTTAACCCAAACAGGCACCAGCACAGGCCACGTTTTCTTGTTCAGTCTCGAAGTCTTCTTCCTAGAGAGCCAAACTGTAATTCGTTTCTTCTTCACCAAGCGGAGACTTTTTACTAACGGACACATGGTCTCTCTGGTTTTGCAGCCAAGAGAGCTCCCTCTCCCCCTGCTCGTCTCTGTCCATGTCCCTCCTTCTTCTGTGACCTTCAAAGACCAAAAAAGCCCACCTTCGCCACCATCTCTCCTAGCAGCTCCCCAGGGCAATCTCTCCTTCCTCTTACCTCCTGCAGGGCTGTTGTTTATTTTATTAGGTTGTAAATGGCAGAGAAACCACCTCAAATTGGCTTAGGGAAAAGGGATGTTTATTGGCTTCTAAACCTGGAAGCCTGGGGGTTAACACTGTCTCCACAAACTCAGTCAGATGCTGTTCTCTATTGCTCACCAGCATCTCATTCTCCGTGGCCAGTCTCAGTCCCTGCCTGGTGGCTGGGCGTAGAAGGCTCTTCTGGCCCAGCTCAAGTAGGCCACGATTTGCCAATGTCAGATACTAGTAATTAAAGAGGGATAGGCCTAGAGCATTTTCCCCTGGATTACTTTATGTAGTTAGTTGGCCTATAAACGAACAGCTCTTGCCCCATGTGATCAGCAGGTCTGACCCCTCGAGTGTTTTTCCTGGGCCCCGGGAGGTGCACTGGCCACTTATGTTATTAATGACTGAAAGCATGCTAACTGGTGGGTAACTCAGACAGCAAATGAGCACTTGTTATGTAACGTTATTGCTGCACTTTGGAGAAGGTTCTAATCTCTTACTGAGCTGCCTCACTGGCAGGAAGGAGAAAGCCTTGCCTTCTCCCTGTGACGCCCCCACGCCGCCGGTGCACGCGTGCCTCGTGTCCCCGACACAGGTTAGTGTGGTGACCGCACGGCAACAAACTGGGCAAAAGGGCACCACCAACCTAAAGCACACAAGCAAAACCTGGACTTCAGCTTTAAAACCCTCCGTGCGGGCTCCATTCCAAGCCTAAGAGGCACGGTGTTTTCAGTATAGCCTCTGATCTGCGGTGAGGCCGGCCGGCTGCTTTCCAGTTTACAAAGAGGAAATCATTTATTTTGTGGATTTTCTAGGAATATTTAGTTTGGAGAAATGAGTTCAAAGCATGTGCCCAAATAACATTTTTCCACACAAGCAGAAAACTAGAACTGACAGCACCAATTCAACGAAAACCATTCTTTTACCACAGTGAAGACGACCCCTTTCACATTAGCCAATGAACTCAGCTGGGGTGGGAAAGGGAGGAAAGGTTGGCATTCTGTCTTCACTTTGAAACATAAAAATCTGAGGGTGCGTCCACCCTTCACACTGACCCATGCTCGGACGGGCCTCCTGCAGGCGGCAGCTCTATGCATTGTCTGCTCTTGGCCTTCAGACCCCTCCAAGAAGACAGGAAAGAGCAACAGAGAGGAAATAGGAATCAAAGAACAAGATGGCACACTCACACCTTGTCAGTAAATGCACTAAATGCACACAGTGGGAACCCCTGGCCAGGCTGTCCACTGGAGCGTCGTTGAAACGCCCTGGGTCTCAGCCTCAGCTTATAGCGGTCTGATGGGGACCTCGGGCACCCCACCTGTAAATTGCTCTTTAGCTTTGTGTTTTCTCCAGAAAGAAAGCCCTGGATTCCTTCAGCCATACTCACTGCCTACATTGCCCTCTGGATTCCACCAGGGCTGGGCCTTGCCTCATTGCCTGAGTCCTCATCCAGAAAATAGCTGGTGGGGAGCATTTGTTGACTCAGGGCTGTTTTCAGGACAAAATAATATCAAATGGTTTTACATAGCATTTTATACTTTAAAGCACTTTTATAAGCACGTTTTGTATATAGCTCATATAGTCCTCGCACCAATGAGGGAAGCTTTTTAAAAAAATTATCATTGTGTAAGTGAAGGTCATATAATGTTCTCAAGGTCAGAGGGCTAGGACCTACCCCAAGACTTTCATACTCTAGCGCCTCACATGACAAGAAAGTAAGTCATATAGCACGTCCCCACTGGAACCACAAGGTAGGAGGAAAAGAATTGCCTGCAAACTAATTTACCCCAAAAGAGGGATTTCTTAAGAAGATTCCAGGACATACCCAGAATCCCAGGTTACCTAGACCTCAGAAGGGCCAGAGTTCCAGGAAAACCTTGGGAACAAAGCTGCCCTCTTGCCCCAGCTCACTGTGTGTGGGGCCATTCCCTCCGCAGGTCTGTTCTGTCCTCCACTCACTCCTCTTTGATTAGACTTCAAATCTTAACCTTGGCCTCTCAATCCGCTGCTTTTCACAAGTACTAAACACATCCTAGATAAAACATAGCTCACATGGGAGTATATTATTCACTGAAGAAAAACACCAGGCTGGACAAAAGGGAGATTATTATGTGTGAAGTTCCAATTCCTAATCATTTTCCAACAGGGTGACATTATTTTTCACACCAAATTTCATATAGAGATTGCCACGAGTTTTACTCAAAAGTCTCAGCTCATTTGTTTTTCTAATAGAATCTTCTCAGTATAGAATAATTACTGATCCTCAATGCTGAATATTAAATTGAACCCACACATGAAAAATGGGTGGATTATGGGTGTGTGTTGTTGTTTTTGCTAAAAGGAAATGTAATTAGCAAATATAAACAAGGCTATAAAAGAGTATTGATATTATTTAGAAAGTTCCCAAATGGGCATCTGAGAAGATGGTGATACAAACAGTTCCAGGAGCCTTCATCTCCCAAATGTCTCTATTCTGTGGACAAGGACATTTGAACTCAATTGAGAAATGATGGGTTTGACTTGCTTCGGGCCTTCATAGGCTGCTCTTAAGCAACGCACAGCAGGAAGATGAATCCCTAAGGAGCTGGAAGGCGAGAATCTGGCAGGCCTAGTAATCCCAGCTCACACTAGGGGAAGGATTACATGAAAAATGACAGAACATATCCATATTACATCGATATCCACACACATGGATAAGAAACACATCGCATAGTTGGCGAATAACTGGGCAGAATGATGAGTAAACATTTTCACAAGAATACCCGCAATTAGTAAATAAGGTGGAAAAATGTTCGCTCCCACGAGTAATCGAAGGACATAATTAGATGCTCCATCTCCTACAGGAAGTGATTTAGGCTATTATGATGTGTTTCCTTACTTTTGGGAATTTCCTAAGAGGACGGGTTCCATCTACCAATTATTTTCTGTAATGAAGCAACATCTAGGGTCAGGAAACAGCCAGAACACTGCCCTGTCGGCCCTAACGCAGCCACCACACAGTCAGTTTTGAAGATTATTGGCAACATGAAGATATTTCTATCAGGATTTCAAGGGAAAGTTCAAAAGTCAATGAGAAGCTTAGAGTGGACCAGGTTCCTGATACTATCCAGTCCCCAAGCCTCCCACATAGAAGTGAGGACAGCGAGTGAAATCTGGCCAGTCTTTCTGGAACCAGCCCTGGCACAGGCCTGAGGGTGATGTGGGTCTGGGCACATCAGCTGAAAGGGGCCATGGGAACTCCAATTAGAAGACAGGACAACTATCGGACGATCCAGGGAGAACTGTAAAGGGCGTGGGATGCCCTGTGGAAGGGGAGACGGGAGTTAATGACCAGCTTGTCGACTTTGCATGAGAATAAATCGAACACCCTTAGGCATAGATAGTGGCACCTGAAACCTTTGCAGTCACTCATGTGCATTCTTTCCCCATGTAGGTACATTTTTAAAGATAATAGGACCAGGAGAAAAGCCTTCCTTGCACCATTTGATGTATCCGCTCCGGGCAGGAACCTGTGTCCCAGCCCTGGCTGCATGAGGAGGGTTAACCGTGGGCAGGGCCAGCTGCTGCCCCAGGCTGAGGTCAGAAGTCACCTGTCAGCACTCCCAAATCACATCCCAGCCTCTTACTGAGCCTCCTCACAGTCACTGTCTCCCTTCTTTGAAGTTGAGAGCTCTTCTTCCCTCCTCCCCCTTCCCCTTCCTAAACCTTTCAAAGCTCTGTCCAGACGCCCAGATACCATCTATGGACAAGGACTGCGGCCAGCTACGACCCCATTCTTCCGACCAAAGGAGCTTAAGTCCTAAATATAAATGGAAAGGAAACATCAAGGTAAACACTACCTTGATCTCATGGAAAGTCATCTTCCAAGGGTCTGTTGACGAGTTTCTTTCTCACTGTCACCAATCAGCACCTTCCCAGGCCGAGGGCCCCAGGCGCTGCATCAAAGCTAAGCAGATGGCCGCACCTGTGTCAACAGGTAGGGCTCCACAAAGGTGGACGGTGCCATGAGGCACCTCCAGTGAAGGGGTCTCACACCAGGTGACGCGGTCCACAAGCCAATGTCTGATGTCCTTTTGAACATGTATCCTTCTGCTCCTCTTCTGCTGCCAGCACCTGGTGTGGCACCTGAGCCGGACTGCCTTGTTTATTTTATTTTATTTTAAAAAAAATATATCTTATTGATTTTTCACAGAGAGGAAGGGGAAGGGATAGAGAGTTAGAAACATCGATGAGAAAGAAACATCGATCAGCTGCCTCCTGCACACCCCCTACTGGGGATGTGCCTGCAACCAAGGTACATGCCCTTGACCGGAATCGAACCTGGGACCCTTGAGTCCGCAGGCCGACGCTCTATCCACTGAGTCAAACCAGTTAGGGCCGGACTGCCTTGTTTTAGCACCTCTACCTTTGCCACTCAAGAATTGTGGCCCAGCGTCCATTTCAGTGCATGTTCTCATTGTGCTCTGACCCAGACTGGGTTCCCGCGGTAGATCCTGAGACAAGGAATTCGTGCCAGTAGGTTGCTTGACAGGCGATCCCAGAAAGCAATGATGAGGCTGGGAAGGGAGACTGAGAAGAGATAGCGCTCTGCACTGCACGCCTGCTGCGTGTCAGGCACTTCTATACACATAACATCAGAGAGTCCCACTGCAGCCCCTCGGTGGTACCTTTCACTATCCCCGCGTACAGATGGGGAGACAGAAACTCGGACACCAAGGGCCCTGCCCCGGGTCAGGGGGAAGTGGTGCAGTGGGACTCCTCCCTGCCTGTCTCTCTGCATCAGAGGAGCTTAGCCATCCTGCCCCAAACGCTCCCCATGGCCCTGGGGTAAAGCGTGGTGTCAGCTGGCGAGCATCTAGGGCTCATGACCAGATTCTAGAAATGCTATAAGTGGGTTACCCACTCTGCTGGCTGCGACTGGGGGCATGGAGAATGGAAGGTCCACCCCGCTCAGCCGGCCTCAGCTCTAAATGAACCAGCCACGAGGAAGCAGGCACTGTAACGGCTTTGGTTTTGCTCCGAGCAGGGATTCTTAGCCTGGGCTGCATGACTAGACCTGGGGAGGGAGACAGTGTCTGAGCCTCCTGAGATGGTCTGTAAAGTTGTGAGTCTTTTCTGGGAATAGGCTCATCACTTGTATTAGAGTCTTAATGATCCATGACCCAAACGTTTCCCACCCACGTCAGCTGGGCCATCCCAGGTAAACACCCCTATGACAGCTCTGGAAGCAGCAAGACCCAGCTAGCCAGTCCTTCAGAATGGCTTGAATCCCTGAGTTTTGTTCTTTTTTAAAAAAAATGTGGTCTGCTTTTAATTTTTACGTTTTTGTCTTTTTGCTACTAGTATTTATGAGCCAGCAGCAGTTATTTCCATGGAGAGCTATAGGGAGGGAAATGCAGGGTAATTTAATGATCAAACTGTTTCCTCCTCCTCCTCCACTGTTCCCTGCACTTTCCCCAAAAGGTATAATTTCCTTATCAAATTTACTCTCTTTCACTGACACACATTCATGCTCTTTCAAGCAAGTGAATGTGCCTCTATGTGCCTCTTTTAGGAAATCAGCACTTGCAAATTATACCTCTTTCTGTTGTCAGGCTAGGAAAAAAACCTATTAAGAAAATATTTATGCTCAAAGCAGGTATTCTAAAAAAAAATGCTTCTTTTAAAAATAATTCCCCAAACAACTCTTAACAGGTTTTGATTAAAAGGCCCTTTTTGTTACTAGTGTGAAAAGCAACACAAGCAGACCCCACTCCCCTTTCCTTGCACGGGGCTCACTCTGGGGCCGGACACCTGGGCTCGGCCTTCGGGAGCCTGCTAATAGCCGATGTGGCTGTCATCCTCAACTTGATGAACTGTGACTGAGCGTGTCTGCACAGTCATAGAGCTTTAGATGTCCCCCTGACAGAAAAGTGACCGGAATGAAACGGCAACATAGTAATGACATATTTTCCCAATTGGAAATAATGACCATGTGGTCCAAAGGATCCAATCAAGCCAGGGACTGGCTCTTTCCAGGGTCCTAGGGGAAGCCAAGGGCCTTCCATGGGGATACTTTTCCCCCAACTTAGAAGGACAGCAAGACCTTCACCCTCCCCCCTTTGCGAAATCAAGGGGAACACTGGAACCGAGCATTGAAGCGGGGGGTGGTGGGGTGGTGGGGAGGGGGTGTGTTGGGAGGGGCAGTCCTCGCTGTCTCTTCTCTGGGAATGGCTGTGGGCTAAGACCAGGCCTGGTGCACCTCCTAGTCCATAGACGTGCTTCTCTCAGAGGTGACAGGAACCACGGTGTGGGGCTGCCAGGTGAGGTGCAGGGTGCCGAGTGAAATTTGAATGTCAAATGAACAATGAATACCTCCTGGTATATAAGTATGCTCCGTGCATGTATGTGCCATGCATGTCTCAAATATTGTATGGGACATGGAAAATTTACCTGTGGTTTATCAGAAACTTAACTGAATGTCCTGTATTGTTGTCCCATGAACCTGACAACCCTAGCCTGGGGTGAAGGAGGCCCAGACAGGCCATGATGGATCTAGCCCCAGAACAGCCGTAGAGCCACCCTGGGGCTGCACATCCTCACTGGTGTCGGCCTGCATGCCACTCGTTGGCTCCAGCCCTTGCCAAAGACAAGGGTCCCTGTTTCAAAATCCCTGCCCTGATCATGCAGCGGCACACTGCCTCGAAGTGTTGGAACAGTTCCCCACTAGCTGTAGTTCCATAATTGCCCCAGAGCCTTTGGACTATCTCTTGGGTCTTTTATGCCATCGGAGCAAATTGGCAGCAAGAAGTTTATAATCCCGTTGACATGTGTTTCGGGTTAGGGAGGAGTGGTACAGATTTTGTTCGGAGCAGCATTGTGGTATTGCCAGAAGAGTTGCGTTTCAGTTGGAATTAACTTTGCATGTAAGTGAAAAGGTTTGTGACATTTCTTATCCACAGTGTAAACCTTACAGGAAAGCAGTATTGATCTGGGACACCCCTCCTGTATGAGAATCCAGTGGGGAGTTTCCCCTTGCGAGTGGGGGTGTCTTGTATATGCTCGGAGCATGCTACGATTCTAGTACTCCCTGTCATGGTTTCTGTTCCCTGTGGGGGACATTTAGTTATCCACTGGGGACTATTTGTCCAATGCCTACAACATGCATGTCTGCAACACTGACGTTACAGAGAATATAGTTCTTTCTCTCTAGGGGTACACATCAATTGTGGGAGACAGAGAGAATAAACGTTTACAGAACCGTGTGGTAAATGCTTTACTCAACCTAGAAAGAAACCAGGGAGTCTTCCTGGAGGAAGAGCTATTTGGAGTGTAAAACTCTGAATGGGAACCGCCTTAGCGGATAGGAGAGGGGGGCTGCTCCGAGGTGGGAGGAATAGTCCATGCCCATGGGGGCTCCAGGGGGCAGAGCTGGAGCAGTGGCAGGCGCCACGGACCGGGCTCCTGTGTTGTGGACCCTCGGGAATGGTGTGCAGCGGGGTGTGAAAGCAGAACCACGTTGTTTCAGTTTCAACTGAGACCCCAAGAAATGGATGTCACAGTCCAAAGTGGAGATTGAGGCCGCTGTGCCAAAGGTGGTGAAGACAAAGCTGTTTCGTTACTCCTGTCTCAGCCCCCGCATCGGGGCCACAGAAGAGAAGCTGCAGAGGAAGAGAAGCTGCAGAGGAAGAGAAGAGTTACGGATATGCTGTGCATTCCAACCCCTCCCCAGGGCGTGGATGGCTGAGTCTACACGGTGCAGGGCCAGAGATGAAACCCCTCCCTCCAAGTGGGTGCCCAGCCTGTAGCAGGCACGGGCTGGCAAGGAGGAGTGATTTTAAGTGAAATTGCATATACTGATTAAGTCATTACGCTTACACTAACATTTTAACTACTGACTGGCCTGGGCATGTTTATTGGTTGAAAGTGACCAGAATAGTGACGGGAACGGGGCCACTGATTTTCACCCCGAAGATGAGAAAGGTGGCCTACAGAGAGTGGTGGAAAAGCAGAGGAGGGTGCAGCAAAGGGTGGGAGGAGACGCGACCCCCAAGAAGCCTGGCATCTCAGGGGGCTGGCGTTCCTTGTTCACCGCAATTCCTCAGGCTGCCAGTCTTTGCTTCCTCTGGGTTTCATGGGACGCCCTGTTCTTTCTATTCATTCTTCTTTATGGAAGCTTAAGTGAGGTTGAGAGAGCTTCTACTTTAAGGCTTCTGAAGGGTAGAAGATAGACACACTGACCTTCAGGGGCTCTGTCAGCCCAAGAATTGGGACTCTGTGGCTGATGGTATCACTCACAGCTCTGACATGCCCACACTGCTGGGTACCCACGGCCCCTCCTCGTCACCCTGCCTAAGAATACGTCCAGGCTTCCTGCTCTAGTCACCGCCTCAGGTCACAACCACACTCCGCGCTCCCATCTGATATTTCTTTAGCATTTGTGCACCCGCCTGCAAGTCTCCGGATCCCTCCCTCAGTGCTGTGCTTAAAGAGAAAAAGTGGCTATTTACACATCTCACACCTGTGATCACGGAGCCAGGGTGCCACGGGCATCTAATAAATCCTTCGGGGAGGATGTTCATGATATGGCTGCAAGGATAGACAAAATATCAGGATTCCAGGAAGGAAGGAGTGCAGGCAAATCATCAGAAAGAGAAGCTGGCAAGCCGACACAATCACTTTCTCTCGAGTGCAGTTTAAACCAGTCAAGGTCAGGAAGTTCAGCTGGGCCTGGTGGCCCCTCCACCCTCCGTTGAGACTTTTGTCTTCAGCAGCGAGCAGGGCATGGGGAATTCTGGTTGGACCTCAGTCTCAGTACAACAGCTTTTTAATGCTCTGCTTTACAACTTGGTTATAAAACAGGAGGATTTCATGGCATGTAATACGGGTTTCTTCTCTCGGGGGTGTAGTAAGGTAAGACCCCTGGGAATCCTTTATAGCTATAATGGGGGGAGTTCATTGGGTTTTCCAAGCCAAATACTCTTATATTACTAGAAAGAGGAGT
This sequence comes from Myotis yumanensis, assembly GCF_028538775.1. Taxonomy (NCBI): domain Eukaryota; kingdom Metazoa; phylum Chordata; class Mammalia; order Chiroptera; family Vespertilionidae; genus Myotis; species Myotis yumanensis. The sequence goes on from NW_027223759.1 coordinate 33,634,391, forward strand.
CGTGTTTGTTTATTAAATTATTTGCATGGTTTAGTCTATCCTTGTTGAACTTTGCAGACACACGGTGAGATGAGAGCTGAAAACCCCCCAGTTCCTGCACGTGAGAAAGGAAGTGAAGTTATTATGAGACAGCTGCTCTCAGGTCTTTTCCAGCCTCAGTACAAAGCAGGGAGCCGCATTTCGACCACAGGAGTTTTGCCTCCTTTTCAGAGATTCATTCCATGTGTGATCGGGGAAAGCACGCCACGGTGCCTTGTGGATTGTGAAGCACCAAATGTTTTAGTGCCACGTGTGGATTTTTCTTGGTCTCATGAGAAACTAGATACCTGGCTAAGTTTGCTGGCTTTCTGATATGAAGATTGCTTCTTTTTCTTAAAAAAAAATTTTTTTTAATTGATTTCAGAGAGGAAGGGAGAGGGAGAGAGAGATAGAAACATCAATGATGAGAGAGAATCATGCCTCCTGCGGGGATCGACCCTGAAACCCGTGCATGTGCCCTGACTGGGAATCGAGCCGTGACCTCCTGATTCATAGGGCGATGCTCAACCACTGAGCCACCGCGGCCAGGCTGAAGATGGCTTCTTACCGAGTTGGAGGTAAAATGGTGACATTGATGAATGGCATGCCCACAAGAGAAACGGGCCTCTTTCTGGCTCATTCTGGCAGGCTGGCCTTTCCGGTCACCCACTGAGGCCACTGGGCTTCATCGGCCAGTAGTCTTCCCGGTCTCTGTCTGTGCAAGGGCGGGGCTAGTCCATGTTATGGTAATACTAGTACACAGCTACTGTTCCTCTACAGATTTAATAAAACGTGTTGTCAGTTCTTGGGGGTTACAGTGAGAGTGAGATTTAAGGGAGCACGCGTGTCCTCCGAGGTCTGCTATGAAGTGCAAGGACAAGTTGTCCCTTGACCTTGGGGAGGGCGCTCAGGCTGCCAGCTTGGCCACCCTCCTGAGTGACGGCGGATGTGTCTTCTCATTATTTCAGACTTCGGCAATGATGAGTCTAGAAATGCAGAAAGCATAGCACAGGACAAAGAAAATAAAAATTGTCCAGAGCATCCCCACACAGATAGTGACTGTATAAAATATTATACTTGTTTTTTTCTTTTTAACATAATTCAAATCTATAAAAATGTAGGCACAGTTACTAAAGTTTAAGTCCTAAGAGATGCTCCAAGGAGACACAATTTGTCCCCAATTACTAGTATCTGCAAAACAAAACATAAAGACTAAGCCCCACAAATATATGGTCAGAACTGGTTTAGATTTGGCCACAAGTTCATTATTTAATTGCTCATCCTTTTCTTTGCATATCAAATCTTTTTTTTTAATTTTTAAAATTTCTTCCAGAAATAGAACCTTTAAAGAAGTTCATTTAAGGAAGGTTTGTTGCTTTAAAAATTCAATTTCTGATAGTCCAAAAGATTTATTTTTTACTGTATAAATGCATAATACTTTATTGTCAAAATGCTCTTTGGGAAATGTCATTGAAAATAATTTTAAAAATGAAATGCATCCTTGGGGTGATGAAAATGCTCTGAAATTAGATTTCGGTGACGATGGCAGAACTCTGCAAATTTACCAGAGACCTGAACTGTCCATATGAGCAGATGAACTCTGTGGTTTTAGGTCATAAAAGGCTTTTCTTTTGCATTCAATTAACAGAGGACTATCCTGGGTTTGCAGTTCTGGATTGATGGCTACTTTCTTGGAGTGTATTTCCTAAAGGCAATGAACAACAAGGACCCACACACTCATGCTGTTCTTAAAACTTCAACTGTAGCATCTTTTGGTAAAAAATTAGAGCTGTTTAACAAAATAAAGGACCTTGATTCCTTCACTTCAACTTTGGGGGGAATCTGAGGCTGCTGTGGTGAGTTACTGAGAACCCCTGGCAGCTCTGATACACGTCATCTAACGCCAGATAAGCTCTTCTCTTTTCTAATAAAAGTGAGCTGCAATGTTTTCTCGGGTTGTGGTATTTCTGTCCCTGCTCTCTCCCTGTCAGAGAGAGGTAGGTCTGAGTCCACACCTGCCACAGAGCAGCCTTCTCCTCCAATTCCAGCTTTGCGGGCTCCAGCTCCACTCTCCCTGCCCCCATCCCCACCTTTCAGGCCTGAGGGGTGCAGAAAGGGGTGCTTCTGCCTCTGCTGGTCCAAGCATGCTTCACAGTCCTTGGGGGTATCTGCATGCCGGCCCATACCCCTTAGGAGTCCCTGCTCAGTCACCCTTTGAGCATGCCATCTGTCTGCGTGGCCTCTGCCAGGAGGGTGTCTGCAGGGACCCTGTGTGCTTCCTCAGTGACAGCAGGCTTTCCTCCTTGGGTCCCCACACACAGCCACAGGGCCCATTCCTCCCAAAGGCTCCTCCCCACCAGGTGTCTTGACCAACAGGCCGGTCTGGATGACTTGGGAGGCACGTTGCAGGAGGTTTGAGTGATTTCATTTGTAACTAACAGTGGGGTGAAGATGTCTATCATGGGGGCATCCTCCTCCCATGGCTGATTTCTGGGTGTGAGAATAAGAAGCAGGGCGGGTCATCGCTGGTGCCAGAGGTTGGTCCCCAGATCATGCCGCAGCTGGAAGGGAGCGAGCCACTGCTGACGTGCCCTTCTGGCTGGGGCAGGTACAGCGCCCAGTGCATCTGGAGAGAGCCTTTGAACGTGGACGTCATGTCTTGTGTTTGGTAGAAGACAAGTGGTGGTGATCCACGAATCATCCCACTCATTTCCAGAGCACAGATGGGTTCATAGTGATTGCACATCATCACTTTCTTTCATGCAGCCGAGGAAGTTGCCGCCTCTCCATGTTCCTGACATGACCGTGTGTGTGTGGTGTGACGGCTGGCAAGGACTGGCCATCAGGGACTCCCACTGGCCTTCTGACAAGTGTCCCTTGAAAGTGGACAATCAAGGCGCCAGCTCTCCAGCAGGCAGCCGAAGCTCAGCGGTGTGGTTCCTACTTCGTGCCTGTCCTGTCCTGTGCCTGTGCTCACGAGAGGGGTGGCTGTCCTGGCCGGTGTGTGCACACTGGGGGCTGCAGGGGAGAGGTCAGTAAGCCTTCCCCGTGCCCACACCAGGGTCCTGTGGGCCGGGAACGTCGAGCGCTGCTTTGCCAGATGAGGTCCCGGCAGGAGAGGCTGGGGTCAGGCAGGCACCCCCTGCTCACACGTCTGCCAGGCCAGCGTGCTGACCCACAGCATCGGGTTAAAGACAAGGTCTTGGCTTCTAGCCGTGCAGTCAGGACGGGCGTGTCGACATTCCTCCTGTCACTGGGCAGTCAGCGCGTGCTGATCGATGGCATCGCCTCTTGAGAAAAGTCCTGCCGTTTGGGCTTTGTTTTGTTTCAGGCGAAATGTGTGCAGACTGGTTCCAGGCAAGGCGGCTGCTCCTAAAACAAGTGACCAATCCCTAACCAGGCCAGAGACTGAGGGACTCCCAAGAGCTGGGCAAGGCTGTGGCAGGCAGGGCCCTCTGGGAGCCTCAGCTCCCTCCTCTGTGACAGGTAAGTAATGTCCATGATCCTCTCTGCAGGGCTGTCACTAGGGTTCAACTAGATAAACGCAGCGTCGGTGAAGGGCACTCAGTAGGTATTTACTTGTTGCTGCCATCATTTCCTTTATTGTCAATAAAACCACCCGACTTGTCACGTCCATCCGCACCTAGCTGTCCCTGGGCCGCTGCACTGACCCGCACCTGTTCACCATCGTGGCTGCAAGCCTGGGCCCTGCTCCGGTGTCTCATGGCTAAGCCTCCACCTGTGTCAGGTCCTCGTCTCAGAGACGGTGTCTTTTCTCCTTGGGGGTCTCCACCTTGGTTCGCTGCCCACCCCTGCACCGTAGATGGACCTGTCCTCCGGCCTCCATCCACAGGGCACTGCCCACCTCAGCGTCTCACATCCGCCTGAGGGCCAGTCCCGCAGGTGCCCAGGGAACAGGAGGAGGGGCTGTGCGACCCGCTCCCGCTTCTCCTCGCCCTCTCAGCACTCAGGCTCCTTCCCAGGCCCCAGGAGGCTGAGGCCTCATGCTCCAGAGCCCCAGCGGTGACTCTGAGCTGAAAGTGTCTGTCGCCAAGACCAGCCGTGTGGCCCAAGAAGGAAAGTGTGCACCTGGCCCCCGGGAGGGATAGGGGGAACGCAGGAAGCACCTCCTGTGGGCCCCTGAGGCATAGCAGGCCCTGACGTGCGGGGACTGTCCTGCCAGCCATCTCCCAGAGGCCACTCACTGTGGGAGAACAGGATCCAGGTGCCTGGGGATCCACCTGCTAACTGACCTCACCGTCAAAACAGGCTGTGCGGGGACTGTCTCCTGTTCTCCGCCCCCAACAGGTAATCCACAGAAGGACGGCTTCGAAGTGGCAAATGGAGTATGTGCAAACAACAGAAGCGTCTTGGGCTGTTTGAAATAATGTTTCTCTCACTGTTCATGTCGACTGCCTTGATTTATATTTTAGCCCAGCCCGCCCAGTCCGCCCAGCCCGCCCAGCCCTCGGTCTGCCTGGATCCCGTGCCCTTGGTGCTCCGGTTCTTGCCACCAGGACCTGCCAGCCTGGACCTGTCCCTACAGAGCCCAGGCCGGGGCTCTCTGAGGCCCAGCTTCTGTCCCACCTGCCTTGGGACTCGGGGGCCAGTATCTGGACTCTGGCCTTGCTCCTCATTATCAAACTTTCCCTTCTACCCCCTAACCTCAGTCTCTTCCCCTGGTGGAACTTTCTGCTGTTTCCGGTCCCATCCCTGACTCACAGGATTTACATCTCCACTCGGCAGCCCAGGGGACTTTCCAAAGCAAAATGGTGTTGATATTTTACAATGGAAACACGTGAAAAGCGGTGGGAGAAGGAGGGAGACCTTCCTAGTGGGCGGCTTTGTGTCCTGAAGGTGGACGAGGGCGACAGGAAGGGACAAATGCTGGGGAGAGAGGGTGGGTCTGTTTCCACCTACCTGTCCTTGATCTGTATGTAGTTCATTCAACTTGTTTCTAACTTGCATGGCGAACGGAGGAGGAAAATTAGTAAAATCAGAGCAAGGGAACATAGCCCCTTTGAAAACCCCTGGGAGGTCCTGTCCTCCCCGTTCCATTGTGTGCCTCCTGCTGACTGTGAAAGGCTGCAGTGACCCCAAACAGCTTCTTTTGGGGGGTGGATGCGAGGGGGTAATTATATTTGGGAAAATAGTAAATGTCTGCTATTGATGAAGAATTAGAAAGATAAACCGCATGACCCTATCAGAGTAGAGGGGTGCTTGTCCACAAAGGGCACATGTACAAGGCATGCGCGTGGGGAACCGGACAGAGTGGGTGAAGGCAGGTCTGCAGCGCCCAGGGCCCTGGAGCAGGCATGAAATTGTTTGAAACATCGAGGAAGTGACACACCAGGTGAAGATCTTTCTCTTCCCGTTCTGATTTCAACTTCCCCTTTGGCACGTGCTTGGGGGTTTCGAGCGGCACAGGTGTTTTCTCTTTATAATGTTGTGTTCTTTTCTTAAAGGGGACCACCCGAACTGAGTCAGCCCCATCTCATGGAGAAGGAGGCAGAGTTGCCCGGTGTCAGTGGCTCTGGTGTCACCAGTTGCCTGGATGAGGGTGAACAGCAGGGTAATATTTCCCTCCTCCTGTCTGCTGCTGAATCCCACAGAAGCCAGAGTGCCCAGGAGCCCATGGACCCCTCCACTGGGTCTGCCTCAGGGCAGAGGACAGGTGGAGGAGGGCAGAGTGTGGGTCTGAAGTAGAGAACCATAGGTCTCCGCACCCTCACGTCTCCCACCTAAAGATAGCACTGGTGACACTGGGCATCTTTATGTTTGCAGTCCTTTAAAGGAGGCAGAAAATACCCAGGCATAGAGTAGCCAATAATGAAAGCCAGAACATCGAGAAAACAGATCCCTGAGGGCCGTGGTCAAGGAGACTGGCTGGGCTGGAAAATGAGCTGCAGTTTGGCACAGAAACCCAGGTTCAATTAAAGCTCAGATAGAGAAGCATCCAGTGACAAGCTGAGACGAGAAGGCAAGTCCCTGTCCTTTGGATGTGGTTGAGAGTCCTTCTGTGGCCAGCCCATGGCACAGGGGAGGTTTGTTCCTAAGATTCTCATATAAACACTAGAGGCCCAGTGCATGAATTCATGCACCAGTGGGGTCCCTCAGCCTGAACTGTGGGATTGGGCTGAAACCAGCTCTTCAATATCCTCTGAGGGGTCCTGGACTGTAAGAGGGTGCAGGCCAGGCTGAGGGACCTCACCAGTGCATGATTGGGGCCAGGGAGGGACACAGGAGGTTGGCCAGCCAGGGAGGAACAGTGGGAGGACTCCAGGGTGGGTCCAGCCCTTCTTGCTCAGTCCCAATTGGCCAGACCCCAGCAGCAAGCTAACCTACTGGTTGGAGTGTCTGCACCCTGATGGTCAGTGCATGTCATAGCAAGCAGTTGAGCAGCCTTAGCATATCATTAGAATTATGCTTTGATTGGTTGAATGGCCAACCGACCCACCAGACACTTAGCATATTAGTCTTTTATTATATAGCATGCTGTTTATCTATAAGGTACATATTAATCAGAGTCAACATTTCAGAAACAGTGTCAAAGAATGTGGGATGGGTTGTAATTCTCTACTGTTTTAAGATCGCACAAGGCCTCTGCACCCATGAGGGACTGGTGGGTTCTGAGCGGGAGGGAGCAGAGGTTTCGTGAGGAACAAGGTGGGGGTATTGGTCAGGGTCCAGACCAGAGAGAGAAACCGCACAATAACTTGAACAGGGAAGGCTTAATGTAAAGGATTATCAACTATAACAGAGGGTTAGAGAAGGAGGGATGGTGAGTAAGAAGTAACGAGAACTCTAAAGAAGACAGGATTGGCAGACACAAGGAGCAGTCAGGACCCCAGGGCTGAGACCCAGACTTCACTGAGGATACAGCTATGGCTTTCCGTGGCAGAGATGTTGCCATGGTGACACACTCAGGTCTTACCAGAACTTGGTCCTTAGGGTACCAGGAAGGCTGTTCATGGGGAAATGTCTCATCAGAGGGCACCGAGGTTTTGTACAAAAATCTCACCCAGAGGTGCTGGGGGAAGCAGTTGGCTGCTGCTGGGCACCATGAGCTGAGGGAACTGGGAAGTTCCTCCTGCCATGTCTCTCTGGTCCCCCACCACTGACAAAGCTGAACATCATGCCAACTGGCAAAGTAAATGTATTTAAAGTGCGCATGTCCATGTTTACAGAACAGGCAAAAAGAGTGAATTAATAGCTGAGAGGCAATACATACATGAGGATCACAGCATGTATCAAGTTTGGAAGGGACCTAATGTCAAGTTTGGAAGGGACCTAAAATTCCTATTGAATCCCAAATCCTCACATCCCATCGAGTGGTTGCCAGGCTATGAGACATCTGTGGCAAGGGAGCTAAGAACAGTCTGAGACGGTCCCTCCGCACATGGAGGCAGCTTCTACTGCTGGTTCTTTTTCTGGGCACTTATCTACGTCTCTCACCTGACAGCTCTTCAAATACATGAACTGGGTCCTTCTGCTTTGCTTCTTCTCCGCCTCTTCTGCCTCTTGTAAACGACACATCCTTACGACCTCCCTGGCAATTCAGAAGCCTTTCACTCTACCACGCTTGGGCACGAGTGCACCGCCGTAAGCCTAGGCCTCTCTCCAAACCTGTCCCAAGTGTTCACAGTGGCGCAGGAGCTGGTCACGCCTAACTGCCCCTGTCTTGTTGGCCACAGTGGTTGACCTAAGGAGTCACTCCTGATCTTTGTCAGAAATGGGCCTTTTCAAACTGGTGCTAGGAAAGAGAAGTCTCTATTCATCAATCTTAGTGATGAACCCAAGAAGCTGTCTTCCATCCTGATTCCAGCCGGAGAGAACATATCCAGGAAGAGAGGTGGAGATGGAAACCAAGAGAAAATCCTGATGCCATTAGAGTCCCTGGTTCCTGGCAACCTGAGGCCAGCTCCATGCCCGCTTTGCCTCGGTTGGGCTAGTTGAGCCAATAAATCCCTCCTTTCTGCTTGAACTAGTTCACGTTGGATTTCTGGCAATTACCAATAAGAAACATCCTAACTTGAAAGGAAAAATAAGACAAGAGCATCACTGGCTCGCTTCTTTGGGACAGGCTTTCTGTAAAGCGAATATAACTTTAAGTAGAAACTCTGGAAATCCATTGTTAATGATTTTTAAGAAAAGTGTATGATTTTGGAAGTGAGATCTTGGTCTGCCCCATTTCTTCCTTTTTCTTTCTGAAAAGGAAAAGAAGAAAGAAGGAAGGAAGGAAGTAAAGAAGGAAGAAAGGGTGTCTAATTTGAACTCACATGGCACTTTTAGGCTTTTTAGAGGTCTTTATGAACATAGGTGGAAATTAAAATGTCTAACTATTAAGCATATATAAAATTTGTAATCTTGAAATCCATATCCACTGAAATAATTGTATAAGATATACTCAAATATTTCTTCTTTGTCTTCAGGTTCAGCTCTTTTTCAACCGAATCGGTGTTAGGTTTTGAAGCTAAAGTCTATATATTGAAGCTGGAGGAGTGTGAAACGACAATACTGTAGAACGTTGTCAAGGTTTCAGAAAAATGAGGTTGCGGTTTGACCCAATGTCCTTGGTATCCCATTAGGCTTCCATGCTTTGATACGCTCTTGTGGGAGAAGTTTCCTGGACTCGCTCAGAGATCAGAAAACATCCTTTTCTGTGTCAAACTTGACAATGGAGTGAAAGTAGAGAAAGCAACGCTTCACCCAGAACTCTCTATTCAAGTTTATTTTCCTCTTCTTAAATGTAAAGGCTAAAATGAAAAATTTCAAACATAGAGAAGAGCAAGTCATGTAAAGTCTACTTGGGTGCCACCAATAAGATCTAACAAATGTGGACATTTTTTTGCCTGAAGAAATAAAAATAGTACAGAGATGGTGTAGATGCCCCCGTGTATCCCACTGGATCCCATTTCTCTTTCTCTCCTCAGAGGTACTAGTAACCGTTGTCTTCAAGTTGGTGGATGGCCTTTCTCACATCTCCATAGGCAGGGATTTTCACGTTAGCCTTCCTGTTGGGTGCCAAGCGGTAGGGCATTGTGATTCTAATTTTATTTTTCCAATGACTAAGGAAGTCGTCCACTTTTCATGTTTATTGACCATCTAGATATCCCTCTGTGTGAAATACCTATTCAAGCCCTTTGCCCACTTTTAAGGTGTATGGTTTTCCATTTTCCTAAAACATTTAACGTGGGCCCTTTCCTAATTCCCTTCCACCCCCCAATTCTATGAGGCAGAAGGTTAGAGAAATGTGAAGAGGGCAAACACCTGATTCAAACATGAGGTTCATCTGAGTTTATTCATTCAGTTGATATTGATGAGAATCCACTATGTGCTAAACATCGTGTGTTACAATGGGGACATGGCATTGAACAAATTAACAACATTCTTGCCCTCGAGGACTTATACTCTAGTGGGGAGAAAGCGAACAATAAACTGTTGACTTTGGATGGTGATCAGTGCTATGAATATTGGACAACAAGGGTGTAACTGGGATGGGGGATACTTTGGCTAGAGCGGTGAAATACGGTTTTTCTAAAGAAATTATATTAAATTGTACATCAGAACAAGAGAAGGAGCCATATAACAATCATTAGGAAGTGTATTCCAGGAAGAGGAAGTGTCAGGTGCAAAGGTCCTGAGGTAGAAACAAGTTGGTCTGAATATTACTAAGATTGTATGCATTATCTTATTGGGACCAAAACTATTATAAGAGATGCCATGGATGCCTAATTCAGTGTCTTGCTGTTTCCAGATCCCCTGACCCCCTCACATTTCTGTGTCCCTCCCCCACATTTAATGTGGGTTTACTGCTCAGACTTGTGACAGGAATGAGTCTTTGAGAGACTGACCTGGGATTAGGAGCACCTCCACCCACTCTGGTTGGCAACAGGAAGTATCTGGGGGTTACATTCCCCTTCCCCACTCGTCCAGCAGCCCTGGTGCAGTGGTTGAAGGATCCAGCTCCCGTGCCTGGAGTTGGGGTAGATTCAGGGTGTGTTTAGGCTTCAGAAAGTCAAGAAGGGCCAGGCTGCAGCCGAGGTTTAGCCAGAATTGTACCACTGGCTGTCTTTCCCCCATTCATCGTACGTTTCTTCTGGGAGCAATGCCTTCATGAATCTGTTGCCCCTGAATTCTCATTCAAGGGTGTGCTTTTAGGGAACCCAACCTAGTGCGCCTTCTACAGTTGCTGTGAAGATTCCATGAAAGAATGTAGGCAAAACACTTAGTGGAGAGGCCGAGAGACTGGCCGAGTTAACGCTCACATTTAGCTTTGATGATGAAACCTTTCAAGCTTTATCAGCGTCCATCACAGGTCACAAGCCCTGAGTTATGTATCCTTTGTCATCCTGAAAAATGCCCTGTGTCCTTAGGATTTGGCTGGGGCCAGGGGAGGGGCTTTGCTGGGACCTGCCAGGTGCCTCTAAGCGAAACCCTTTCATTTAATTCTGAGAAGCACCTGGCAAGAATAGAAGGTTCTATTATAATTTTTTTGAAAAAAGGACCTAATATTAAAAAAGGCTAAACTGCTTTGGGAGACATGGTGTGGAAGTAGGGGTTCCGAGGCATCCCTGTCTGGACAGAGCCCAGGCTCTTGGGAGTCTGTGTCTACTCCTAGGTCCCTCCCCGGAAGCAGCAGCGTGGTGGCTGTCATTCAGAGGGAGGTCCGGTACTAGCTGAGAGGACTCCCACTAGGCCCAGCCTCTAATGCGGAGGCTTCTTGCCAGGGGCGGGGCTCCAGGGGTCCGCCAGCCTCGTGTGATGTTCTGAGGCTGTTCCTGGGCAAAGTCCATCTTCAGTCCCCAAGCCAGGCTGCAGCTGAGTGTCTGGGGTCACAGCTGCGGTCACCAGTATCCATGCTGACTCCTAACTGCTCACTAGCCGCCCAGACCCGCCTGGCCCTCCAGGGTCCCAGAGCTTTTAAAGTGAGGCCGGTTTGGGGCAGGAGGCTGAGTCAGGCTGCCACACCTGCCCGCAGATCTGATGGGGTGGGGTGGGCGCGCCTGCACCTGGAGCCTCAAATCCCAGGTGCAGACTACAGAGCCGGGATGGCCTGGGAGCCAGGCTGGAGCCCCTCCCGGCTCTCACCCCTCTCACACTAAGTGCGGCGCTAGCAACGCGCAAGGAAACCGAGTTCTGAGTCAGCCGGGTCAGCCGCCCTCCTGCCTCCTTAGAACTTCCTGTTGGGGTAACCAAACTCGCTCCTCCTAAGCTAACCACGTGCGACCCTCCCTTACAAATGTGAGCCTTCCAAAAGCTGGGGGAGACTTCCCAGCGGTCCAAGAGGCATTTCAGGTTCTGGGGCGATGCCATCTTGCTCCCTTAGGAGCACTGCTTACTTACCCTCTCATTTGCCCCAGAGAGGGTAGGGCCACTCAGGCAACGCAGACGCGGGAGGGTGCAGGCCCCCTCCCAGGGCGCCTGGCGCGCAGTGGCTCCTGCCGCTGTTCCGAGTCCCGGATCCAAGTCCAGCGGCTGCCTGGGCCCCACCACAGCCCCGCCGCCCCGCAGAGTAGGGATTGAACTGGGTTCTTTTTTTTACAACTGTTTTGCATTTTCCTTCCTCCTCGGTTAGCAACCGCATCCTGTCGCAGGTTTCTCTCAATGCTGTTTCCTTTTCAAGAGAGCACCCTTGATTCGAGCAGATTGAAACCCATCCTGTATTTCAGTCCAGGAACAGATCGCCAAGTTCACAGACATAGACGGGCCAGCCTGTGATCAGTGTCACAGAGGAGCTCTCTGCTTGCCGGCGTCGGGGTGTGGGTAGTGCGCCGCGAGGAAAACAGGACCAAAAAAGTGATGAATGAGCATTCTTACCGCCTCCCCTGCATGCGGCCGGGGGCGGGGCGGTGGGGGGGGGGCGGTGGGGGGGTGCGGAGGGAGCCGCCTGCAGTTTTCCTGGACAGCAGCTTTTTCTGGGAGCTGGAGGTGGACCCTCTGGTGCCCCTGGATCCGGCAGGGACGGGGAGGGCTCCTGGGAGCCGACCCCCGCCGAGAGCCGCCGGAGAGCAGGTGTGCCCCCAGCTCCCTGAAGATTTCTCTAAACAAAATGTTGCTTTTGCTAAGGGCTTTCTCCACGCGGAGGCCTCCAGCCGCAGGGCATTTTGACTTCCTCGCCCCCCAGCCCGGAATCTGGCTGTCTGCTCTTGTTTTTAGTAAAAGTATAAAAAGAATCTAAAGTGTTAGCTCCGGAGGGGAAAAGTGGAAACACGGCAAGTGACACGCGCGACTCCGAGAAGCCCACTCCAAAGCAGAAACCCAGAGAAAGCGAACGCTGCACACGCACGGGTTTAAAAGTGAAAGTTGAGGTCGTTGCTTTGTGGTTATTTTTCTAAACAGGGCATGAGAAGCGAGTGCTCTGTGGAACACATTTTTCAGGTTTAATTCCCCAAGGACAGAACTTTAGCCACACACTTCTAGATAAGAAGTAGATTTTAATAATAATAATAGTAATAAAGTGTTGGTTAAACTTACCTCAGGAAAAGACATCATCAAAAAGACATTTTTTTTTCTACCCTTAATGTGTGCCTGGTACTGTGTAGGAGCGTCAGAATACCATTTTGCTTAGGTTTTCAAGGCATTTGGGCCTAAAGTGATTTATTTTTTAAAAAAAGAATAAAAAAAGAAAAAAGAATTCAAATAAAATCAATTGAAATCTATTCTACAGGTTCTTTCCCCCCACTTTGGGGGGTATATAGGATGCCCATTGATTGCTCCTACGAAAACTGTGACTTCTGTTTTGAAGGAATTAACAAAGAAAACCCAGGCTGAATAAATCAACACCCAGGTTCAGAAGTTCAGAGCATTTGTCTGGGAACAAAGTCTCCCCCAGAGCTGAGAGGCATTCAGAGGCAGCTCTTGGTGTTAATGGGAATGTTAAAGATATACCTGAGACCAGATAAATATTTGACGATTTCACCAAGCACTAAGGCTTCTTTGCAGTTTTTCTTCTGCTGACACATTTCCCCCCATGGGGCCTGGACCTTGTGGCTTCATTACACTTTGCAAATGAAGGAAGGCGGGGGTTTTCCAAGAGTGCGCTGGTGTGGAGGAGCTTTGCTGGAAGCAGCAGACCGGGCTTCACAAAGAGGGGTGTGTGTGCGTGCATGCATGCATGTGTGTCTGCATTTGTGATGGGGGGTGGGGGTGGGGGTGGCAGGGGGGAGGGAGGGACGGAGGGAGGGAGGAAGATGTGGGTTACAAAGCTGCCATCTAGAGGCGCCTTCCTGCAGTGTATATAATGTGAGTCTGAAGCCCTGGAGCTCACAGTTCCTCCAAACTGCTCAGCCCTGAAGGCAGGCAGGGAGCGTAGGAGCCAGGGTAGGAGCCAGGAGAGCGAGCCCTAAGTGAGAGACAGCGGAGGTAAGGGAACTGCTCCCTCTTCAGCCGGTGGGAAGGAGGGGAGGCGGCGGCGGGCAGGGTTTCTGCTCCTAAGCTGAGTGGTTTGTCAGAGGCTTCTTTCTCAGGGCTGTGATGGGTGCTTGCGATCGCGCAGGTCTGCCTTCTGAGAGCCCGGCTGCTTGTCGCATGGCTGCGTCGCTCAGGGTGCCTACCACCGCGGGGACGGGGGCACCTCTCCCTGCAGAGAGTAAAAAAGGCAGTTTTCTTAGGTCACTGGTGGAAGGAACTTCCGTGTGTTGGTTGGGTTTGGGAATCTGGTGTTTATTTGCTGCTGTGGGGACTTCAGCTCCAGTACGCTGGGGACTTGGGGAGACTGCAGACTGTTCATTCTGCTTCTCAAAGTTGGCACAAGGGTCAGCTTGGCACCCCGCTTCCCTTCTGGTATATCAACTGCCAAACAGAATCGGCAGTCCACGTGCAGTTCCAGAAAGATGTACACTTTGTTCAGAGGCACCCTGAAGTGGAGCAGAAAACTGCTGAGAATCTCGGATGGTCCCAAGTGCATCTGCATTCAGTGCCGTGGGGGACCACTGGGTCCCGGGAGCCAGGGAGCTCTGAGGCTGAATGTGCCACAGGGCTCTGCCTTCTGGTCTCCTAACGGCATCCTAGCTCATCTAACCTGAGCATTTCCTGTTCTCTCAGAAGGTTAGTCCAACTTCAGTTGGGGAAAAGAGTCACAAGTCTAGGATTTTGTCATGTAAATATACTCTTCAGGTAAAACATAAATTTTGCTCGGTTTTGTTAGTATGCTCAAATATTGAGGGGGCATCGGAGAGTAACAACTTGGGAGTGAGGGCAAAGATGGGTGGTTAACTATGACTTGTAATTTCCAGACGGAATGAGAAGTTGTAAAAGTCAGACTGACTGTCTCCCTTGTTTTTTTCTCTTTCTTTTCCTTTCCTCTCCTTTCCTCTCTTTCCTTTTCTTCCTGTCTTTTCTTTCTCTCTTTCTCATGATTCATTTGGTCACAACAGAATAATTACATTTCCGAGAAGTGGAAGTCACCCCCCAAATGGTTTACAGCCTTTTGAAGGTATTTGGTGCAGGGACACCCCCTGAAACTTCACTCTGCAGTGTCTCAATGTGATAACTTTTCCTTCTCTTTTTAAACACAGATGCTGCCTTTGTGTGCTTTTATTTATGCCAGGAAAATGCCAGATCAAATAGGCTTGCTTAGAAAAGAAAGTGGAGGCTGCTGGTGTCTGTGCTGAACTGTCTGTAGATTTTTAATGGATAAAGCGTTGCCTTCCTTCCACCAGCATGCGTTTCCCAACGCTCAGCCTTCTCTGAGGCAGAGTTGCACACGGAGCTCTAGCTTGGAAACAATTTACTCTTTTCCCCCGTCTCTGCCATAAACACTCCAGTGTACACACAACTGCTAAGCTTGAGGCCACAACCTCCTGGGGGTAGGAGGAGTGGGGAGTGGAAAAGCAAAAGAAAAATTGAGAAAAAATGCAGGTGGAAAGGCAAAAGAAAATTGGGAAGTGCCTATTTTGCTGCCCATGTGATTTTTTTAAAGGGCAGCACATCACAATCACAGTTTAAAGAAAGTTCTGGAAAGGATAGCCGAGGCAGCATGCCTGTGCTTAAAGGGAGTTGGGACTCTGGAGGTGAGGTCATGCCCTGTTAACAGCAAGTCCTGAGAGAATGGAGACGGTATTATGGTTTCTAGTCAGGCCCAGAACAGGCCAAGTATAGACTTTCTGAATTGAAGAAAAAAAAAAAGCCAAACAAAAAAAAACTATTTACGCAGGAACAGTGGCTTTTTGTGTGATTATTCTAGTTATGGAGGGTCCTGTTTTCCAGGCGACACCAGGGAAGTTGGTGGCAGTTTCTCAAACCTGAGGCCGAGAGTCTCTCTAAACCCTGAGAGTAACCGACGGGAAGAAAAACAACCTTAACGATTCCAGGGCGAGATTTTCCCCAGTGATTTTGCAGAACACAAGCGGAATTGGGAGCTGAAAAGTATTTGCACTTTTAAATTAGGCAACTGAGAAACTTAATTTTACTCTTGGGAACAAAAATGGTACTAGAATGCCTTCCAAGTGGGCAGGTGCAATTTAGAAACTGTACTTAAAGTCCAGAAAATTATAGCTCCAGGACACATATTTGCTATTAAAATCATGACAAGCAAAAAAAAAAAAAAAAAAAGGAAAAAGAAACAGGGATGGCTCTCTAATCTGGACTACCTGAATGCTCTCTGCAGGGGTATTGCATGCTTTTCAATGTAAGAATCTACTAATTTAGAATTGGAAGGGGGGGCATTATTGCTTCGTTATTAAAGTGATGGGGGAATTGCATAATTTTGTAGCCAAAATTTTGCTGAGCCAGGAGTAGGTTTGGAAGCTGACCTGTGTTTTCCTAGTGCCCGAAGGGTGGAGAGCTGTGACTGTCCCAGGTGGCCTTGACCTGCTATTGGCTAAGGGGCAGCGTGGGGACCTTTTGTGGGGATCTGTCTCAGTTTGAATAGAAGAGCCTGAGATTGTGGAGCATTCTCCTGGGAGCCCCATTGTGTGTGCCGGGCGCCGTGAGTGGCTCAGCCTGGCTGACCTCCTGCTGCCCGGACCCAGTCCTAAGCTGGGTGGGAATTAGGGCTCTAGTTACACTCAGCCAACCCAGGCGGCAGCCTTTGTGACGTGGGGCCTCTGGGTCTGCCTTGCTGGGTGCAAGTCCACTTCCCTGTCGGGCAGCTGAGCACAGCAGGCCAGATTGGGTTTCTGGATGTGGGGTTCATTTTATCTCCCAGTACTTAAGTGGATGAGGGTTCCCCCAGAGTTAACATGATGTATGACTGAGGACCCCTGGAATAGGTGGCCTGTACCTGAATTAGGGTATGGCCTTTTCTTTCCTTCTTTTTCTCTCTCTATTATTTTTCCAGTTCTCAAGTGATTCAGAGCAGTTCTTTACTCGTGCAGACTATGGTCACTCAGGGTCACTCTGTGTGTGTGTCTGTGTGTGTGTGTGTGTGTGTGGTCCAGTCGGCACTGTTCTCTGTTTGTTGGGACTGGGGGACAGACCGCTGCAGTGAGCTCTGGCCACAAGAGCTGCTGGGGCTGAAGCCTTCCTGGACTGCCCCATAGATTTACTGCGGGATTGGTAACAAAAATCTCCAAAATGAAAACCAAACCTGTCATGTGCAGCTGCCTAATGGTTCTCTAGGCCCGGCGGATCCTCCTCATCTAGGCGCCGTGTAGAGGGGTGGGCTTTTACAGCAGGCCCGAGCACGGTTCCCCCAGATAAAGTCCCTGGAGGAGTTGGGAGAGGGGTAGCTTGCCCCTTCTGCCCTGCCTCAGTCTCCAGGTGATCGCCTCTGGGGACAACACTGAGTTGCTCCCCAAACTTCAGTTCTGGGAGGACACCGTCCCAAATCACAGGAAGTTGTTAAAGAAGGTCCCCGTAGGCAGAGGTCCTGAAAGGGCCAGAGGGCCAGGGGCCCCTGTGACTGAGAGGTGCCCGAGACCCTGCCTGGCCTGCCTTATCTTACCTGCCCCACTGGAGACTGGGAGCGCCTTCCTCCTCAAGGTGTCCTGCCTCCAGCCTGCTCCGCACCCTGCCACCGCAAGCCTACCCGGTTTGTGTCACCTCCATCCTCAGAAGCCTTCTCTGCACCAAAGCCACTCGCTTGCTCAAAACCCTTGTGTCTTCTGCAGGGACGGGCCCAGCCTGACCCCTCACCCCCACCAAGTCCTGATTCTTGCCTCCAGCTATTCAGCCAGGTTTGCTGACCGTCTCCTTGTCTCCTTTCTCCTTGAAGGCCCCACAGGCCTCGGGAGTGGAAATCCCTCACCTCCTGCCCCAGGGCGGCCCCGACCTCTGCTTCCTGACCCTCTCGGTGAGCTGGTGAGCTCTTGGGGGCAGGGCGGTGACCATGCTGGCTCGCTGTGCCCCAGAGTACAGCCCCCACGGAGGGGGCTCCACAAACATTTGGGGGCATGAAAAGGGAGGATGGTATCTCCGCTCGGTGGGGATTTCAGAACAATCGCTTCTGGATGCCCATCTCCAGTGATGGCCTCAGATCTCTGGTCTCAGTGGGGCTTGATGAACTACTGATTCATTGACTATTGATTCATTGAACATCTACTTTGGGCTGGGCGACTTTGCAGGCGTGTCTGAGGATGAATGATGTCGTGGCAGGAGAAATGTAAACCAGTCCAGGACATAGCATGGAGATGCCGGCCTGGGTGGGAGAAGGCCGGAGAAGCACGGGACACGTTATTTGGGATGGGAGGGGCTGAGGGGTTAGTCGGGAAGGGTCTTTTGGTCTGTGATGGGAAATTGCAAACATATTGAAGATGATTTAGGTGAACACTAGCCAGACCCTGAACACTTGGCAGTCCATCCTGGAGGGAGTGACTGTTGATGGAGAAGGGACAGTTTACTGCAGGACAAATCGCCACCCCGTGGGGACGCTAAGCTTGGAGGCCTCTGATTCTGGCTTGCCCCCAGCCCCCCGGGTGAGCTTAGGCAAAGCATTTGGATGCAGCTGAATACCTCAGGCCACTGGCTGCTGCTCACTGGTTGCCAAGGATACTTGGTGAGAGAATAATGAGCCTGAGAAGTGAGAGGCACGTCCCCAGGGATGTCCTTGTGGGACAGAGAGGAGCCCTTCCACCATGTGGGACATCAGTAGTAGACGAGGCCCTTGCAGACCCCAGACAGGGAGGGAGGCAGATGCTGGCCCTCTGCAGGCCCAGGACGAGCCACTGTCCCTTGGGGCAGACACGCCATGTGTCCAAGTGCAGGTGTGGGACGGGGACTTCGTGGGCTCTAGGCGACTCATGAGATAAAACACGGGAAGTGTCAGGAAAGAGGGAAGCGACAGTGACCTTACTGCTTTCTGTTCTCACTTGGGTGTCTGTGGTCCAGAAACGTGGAATATGAACCTTTATTGTTTACTGAAACATTCCTGCCTAAAATTTACATAATTATTTTATTTTTCAATTACCGTTGACATCCAATATTATATGAGTTCCAGGTGTACAGCACGGTGGTTAGACATTTATATAACATATGAAGTGATCCCCCCAATAAGTCTAGTAACCACCTGGCACCATCCACAGTTATTACAATATTATTGACTATATTCCCTGTGCAGTACTTTATATCCTCGTGACTGTTTTGTAGCTGCCAATTCATAGTTTTTAATTAAAATTTACATAATTCTTAATGTCAGGTTTCAAATAATACAGAGGTTTATAGTGTCAATAGTGCAATCCTCGCTTTGTCCTCTCGCCCCACCCTCCTGGCCCAAAGCTTTATACGTAATGTGATTGTTCTTGTGCCTTTAAGCACAGACATTTAAATATAAAAATACACATAATGTTTGCCCCTTTTTACACAAAAGAGACCGTGCTCTGTGTATGTGTGCGGATCTGAACAGCATAGTAACTTTCCACATTCATAAGAGTCGGTCTCCTCTTTGTTTTCATAGCTAAATTATATTCCACAGTGGATACGCCGGATTTATTGAACCATTTCTCCATTGATTGGCATTTTTGTCTACAGATTTTACTAGCATGTAACCTGCACGCCAATAAACATTCTTGCGTGTACACTTGGGAACATGCGAATCTTTCGAGAGGAGGAATGTGTGCACTGTGAAGTCATGGAACTGGAAACATCTTTTATTCTATGCCCATTTTTTCCCTCCTTTTAGGAACACCTGACGGCCTAAGTGTCTGCAGTGGGGCTCATGCCCTGGCCCCTCTTTGGTGTGGGCTCAGAGTCACAGGGTGCCGGCAATGGGTAGCTTTGACTGACACCATGAAGTTGTTCCTAAACTTCAGCCCCTGTGGGGAGCCGATATAGGATTAAACCTCGGACTGACCTGTTGGCAAAGTCACAAACAAGTCCCAGCTTAAAGGGCACAGTCCTCTTAAGCATAATTAGGCTTGACCTTATGACGCTCCCTAGATCTTATCTGGGAAGCTAATGGGCTGAGGGAAGTGCAGCAAGAACAAAAACAAGTGAAACTCACAAGAACAAAAACAAGTGAAATTCACAAGAACAGTGTAACTATGGTCAAAACAAGTGAAACTCACAAGAACAGTGTAACTATGAAAACCACTACCTTGTTTACCTCTGACTATAAAATAAAGGCTCAGCTTGCCTCGGGGTCTTTCTCTGTGGCCTCAGCCAGGCACAGGAAGATCCACGGAGACTAAAGAGAGCTAGAGAGTTCTGAACACTGTCTCCGTGTAAAACATTCTTCGCCGACTCCGTCCACACCTTTGGGAACCCCTGGACTCCTGGGGCTGGACCCAGGCAAGCCCCAAGAATGGCTGGTTCATTCCGAGGCTGGTAAAGGCGTCACCTCCAGGTCCTGGTGGTTACCAGCCCCACCACTGCCTCCCAGCAAAGCAGACCAGCTGCACTGGCCAATGCAGAGGAGCTCACACATGTACACCGGGGCTCTCGGCTCTGTGTCCTGGACAAGGGGCCCCCTGCTTTGGCTGGAGCGGAGCAGAGATGCCGTGCAGGTGGTCAGGGAGCTCACGTGGCCACAGGGGGTTCAGTAGATGCTCCTTCCCTTCCTCCACCATCAGACTTTGCTGGGCACTTAGTGGCCAGGCCTTAAACAGGCATCTGCGTCGACAGTTCATCGTCTGCGTTTCATGCCTTTGTTCATATTAGGCTCTGAGAGCCTCCCTTGTTAAAACTTAAGCCGATGATTTAGGCAGATTGTGTTCTCTGGTGGGGTCCACGCTGTCAGTGTAATGGCATGAAATGAGCCTGCCCTGCCCCCCCACCCCCACCCCAGGCCTCCCAGACACACGCTCAGCACCCGGGCCTTGCTGAGAGTGCACACCACACAACGGGGCCAAATCATAGTCTTTTCTCTGGACACACCCCTGGCTCCCCACACTTAATGCATGAAAAATACCGAGATGGCAAAGGCTGAGCGATTGGGTGGCATTTCCCCTCCCGGTTTCCCATTTGACTCTGCGGAGGATCTGATGGCTGTGCTGTTTCCCACCTCCTTTCTCTGTGTTTCCCTTCCTGCTCTGACCACCAGAGCCTTCTGCGGCGGAGGTGGGGGCACTGTGGTTCCCAGAAGAAGGCATGTGGGCCTTTGGCTTCACCTCCTGGGCTAATTGGTGATCAGTAATCAGTGATCAATGATCAGTGATCAGCAGGGCAGCTGAACTTCACAGTCCACCCACTGCTGGATGATCCCCACTGTGCCACCCGGGAGAGGACGGCTGCGGGGAGGTGTGCCTGGTTATGAGTGACCGTGGTCACTGCATCAGCCTTTCACTGCCCAGCCGGCAGAGGCAGGAAACCCTCTGGCAGCAGCGAGAGGTGCAGGGGAATGGAGGGGCCCAGAAGGACCCATTTGCCTGCTGATTTCCTGGGGACCACACACAAGAGACAGGTGTCCCCTGATTTTGTACCCCTGCCCGTGAGTAGGTCCGTCTGTCCATGCCTGAGTGAGCTGGGTGTCTCCTGGGGTGAAGAAAGACATGGGGGAACTTGGCATCTGCTCATGCTAACAAAGACCCCTGTGATCGGCCCAAACCCCAGGATTTATGGCTGTGGCCGAGGCCTTGTAGGCTGTGCCAATGCGGGCGGAGAAGGAGCCCCAGCCAGGCACCATCCATGTGGCTTTCTGGTCCCAGGACCCCACCTACCTTTGTCTGGCTGCCTGGCTGTGGCTTGTCCGAGCTCCTCCATCAGCAGTGGGACACTGAGACCTGGGTAGGTCATCTGGAGAGGAACCAACTGCCTCTTGCAGCCCAACAGGAGAGAACTCCCAGAAGCCCGCAGGCAGCCTCTGGTGACTGGGATTCAAGGGTAGGTTGCCTGCCCCGGGTTTTGAGGCTGAGGAGCCAGCTGGTCCGGGGAGGCAGCAGAAAGTCTCATTTCTCGGGGACTCTGTCCATTTATCCCGGAGGTGAACTGACTGCACGTCTTTGTGTGAGCTCCTGCATGTCTCCATGGCGGGGACACAGATTACTTTGTCTGGAAGAGTCAGCTTCAAATATGCAGCAAGAACTAAGCCAGGGTATGCTTTTCACTTAAGGGAGGGGGAGGGCAGGGAGAAGTTTTAGTGAGCATGTGCTAAGTGTTAGATTCTGCTTTAGGGTCTTTAGTTCCAAGGCACCGGTGTCCTGAGAAGTAGTGGGAAAACAGGTTAACTTGTCTCAAGTTAATATTAACTAGTGAAGAGCCAGAATCCCATCCCAGGAGGGCAGGGCAGAGGGGAGGATGGGAGTCTGTTCTCAGGGGGAGCTTTTCCCAGCTATCTCTTCATACCGTTAGCGTGGCCACCAGGGCACTGACCCACGGACGGATCATTGACTTCCTTCCCCAGGGAATTCTCATGTGTGACCTGGAGTCCACTTGGCAAATAAACTTGACTTGGTCAGTTATTACCTGGGTCAGGTGAGAAGGAAGCACCAGCACCTAACCCTCACCACGGCCCGTGCTTATTTTCATTTTACGTCTCCTCTCATAGTCATGCGGACCCAGGGCCGTGCCATGGAAGGATTTCAGGGCCCTGGGGGGGGGGGAGGGGGCGTGGGGAGGGGGACAGGGCAGTGGTAGAAGACAGGCCCTGGCAGCTCCCATAGCTGATGAATTCCTGGAGGAATCATTGCCAAGCACAGTGGTGTCTTGGGCTGTATCCTCCGTGGGGGCTACATGGGGACAATTCAGAGTTGGCCTCATGTCAGGTCAGCGGGAAAGACAGTTGAGAAACTCGTCGGCCCCTCCAGGAAGGCAGCCGGCAGTGATTTTTGTGCTTAGGGTCTTGGCACACATTGCTCTCGAAGCAACTGGGCAGATAAAACATGGGAAGCCAGGCGCTGGCCCAGCGCTTGAGGCAGCTGCTTGGGCGCCCTGGGTTG
Source organism: Myotis yumanensis (assembly GCF_028538775.1). Classification (NCBI taxonomy): domain Eukaryota; kingdom Metazoa; phylum Chordata; class Mammalia; order Chiroptera; family Vespertilionidae; genus Myotis; species Myotis yumanensis. The sequence continues at coordinate 33,656,662 of NW_027223759.1, forward strand.
GGAATCACACAGCAACACCAGAGTCTGCGGGCCTGGAGCTCGGTCAGGCTGCAGGGTGCTCGGCTTGCTGACCACGTTTCCAGGGGTCTACACGTCTGCACACGGGGGCGGCAGGAGACCTGGGTTTATGTGCTGATTTTGCAGACGGGTGAAAAGCACTAGTCCCATTTTTAATGCAAATTTGGAAGAGAATCTGAATCAATTTCATTGAGATACCAGAGCAGGGCACTGGTAAGGAACAGATCAATTCTGCCATTTTTTGGGGGGTGTAGGTGAAACGCCTCCACTGTCCACTGAGAGCCAGCCGGCCATCCGCATCAGCTGCCTGACATTTCTCTGGCCCCTGGATTGTGCTGATTTCATACCCTGGGCACAGCCAGGCTGGCGATGTCTTACAAACACAGCCGTGGAAAGATAAAGCAAGCACTGTGTCTTTGAGCACCATGTGGCTTTAGATTCTGGGTGTGTTTGATTTTGTTTTGTGGGGTTCTGCTATGGTTGTTTTCTTTAAAAATTCTATAGCACTGGAGTGAAACAGTTGCTGTACGGGCGCTGAAAAAGCATTTTGACTGAAACTTGAATGTTTCCTAACGAAGCGATTTTTCTCTTCCATCTTTTTGGTTTGATTTTTTTCGTGCAGGCCACTTGATCGCTGCCCTCGACACCATGGATTTGCATCTGTTCGACTACTCAGAACCAGGGAACTTCTCTGACATCAGCTGGCCATGCAACAGCAGCGACTGCATCGTGGTCGACACCATGACGTGCCCCAACATGGCCAACAAGAGCGTTCTGCTCTACACGCTGTCCTTCATCTACATCTTCATCTTCGTGATTGGCATGATTGCCAACTCCGTGGTGGTCTGGGTGAACATCCAGGCCAAGACCACTGGCTATGACACGCACTGCTACATCTTAAACCTGGCCATCGCCGACCTGTGGGTGGTGGTCACCATCCCAGTCTGGGTGGTCAGCCTTGTGCAGCATAACCAGTGGCCCATGGGTGAGCTCACTTGTAAGGTCTCTCACCTCATCTTCTCCATCAACCTCTTTGGCAGCATCTTCTTCCTCACCTGCATGAGTGTGGACCGCTACCTGTCCATCACCTACTTCACCAACACCTCGAGCCACAGGAAGAAGGTGGTTCGTCGTGTCGTCTGTGTCCTGGTGTGGCTGCTGGCTTTCTGCGTGTCCCTGCCCGACACCTACTACCTGAAGACTGTCACGTCTGCATCCAACAACGAGACCTACTGCCGGTCCTTCTACCCCGAGCACAGCGTCAAGGAGTGGCTGATCAGCATGGAGCTGATGTCTGTGGTCTTGGGCTTTGTCATTCCTTTCTGCATCATCGCCATCTTCTACTTCCTGCTGGCCCGAGCCCTCTCGGCCTCCGGCGACCAGGAGACGCACAGCAGCCGGAAGATCATCTTCTCCTACGTGGTGGTCTTCCTGGTGTGCTGGCTGCCCTACCATGTCGTGGTGCTCCTGGACGTCTGCTCCATCCTGCACTACATCCCCTTCACCTGCCAGCTGGAGAACTTCCTCTTCTCGGCTCTACACATCACACAGTGCCTGTCCCTGGTGCACTGCTGTGTCAACCCTGTGCTCTACAGCTTCATCAACCGCAACTACAGGTACGAGCTGATGAAGGCCTTCATCTTCAAGTACTCGGCCAAAACAGGCCTCACCAAACTCATCGACGCCTCCCGGGTGTCGGAAACAGAGTACTCCGCTTTGGAGCAAAACACCAAGTGAGGCCCAGTCTCGGGATGCGTGTGCTTGCTTTCAGCAGGGCTCCCAGCTGCCTGGGGGCTTAAGACAGGAGCAGCGTGCCGAGGGGGAGGCGTGCCACTGTGCTTCCTCCCCGCCTCTCTCATGCCTGCGTGGCCGTCACGTGACTGTGACCCTGACAGTGCATCACGCAGGGCTGTGCCACCAGCCGACGCCACTTGTCAAAGCCGGTGGCCGGAGGGGCCTGCCTGCACTTCTGTACAGTAGGACTCTCTGTGTTTCCTGAAGTTTTCTATGGTGATTTGTATTTAAATGCTAAAACTTTATTTTCTCACTCTTGGCATACCTTATAAACTTTCAGAAAGTTTAAATATTTTAAATGCTGTATGGGAAGTATAACGCTGACATGTAATCGTGTTGTAGTTTTAATTAGCTTGACTTCGGTTTTGACTATGGATGACGTTGACTGTTAGCTGTTGTGAAATTATATATAAATATATAAATATATACATCTATGCCAGCCTCGGCGGAAACGTTTTATTTACGACAGTTTTCTATCTGGGTGGCGCTTTGTACTGGCATGAGGTGTGCGACGAGAACTGCTCTGTAATGCAGTTTCTGACATTAATCGTATCTGTAAACTTATATTGAAATAAAACAAACAAACAAAAAAGCAAAACTGTTCCAGGCTTCAACGCTGTGCATAAAGCAAACGGCGTAGGTCAGAGAATTCGCTCAACCTGTAAGTTATTGTTTTAAAAATAAAGATCGTTTTGTTTTTCCTAAAAAAGGCATTTGAGTCTGTTTTAAAAGCATGTTTGGCATTTAGGTGGCATGTATGATAATAACTTACAAATACACACAGCATATACAGGTCAACATGTAATGAATATGTTTTTAAAAGAGAGTACTACCATAAAGGCAAAACACCAAATGATGCCAACTTGGGTGAAATGGTACATAGAAAAAACATTTGAATGCATTGAGTTTTTTAAAAAATGTATTTAAATTTCACATAACATGTTTGAAGGAGGGGAGGTGGCTGGGAGGCACAGCGGTCCAGACAAAGTTGGTACCAGAAAGTTCCCGACTGCTCTTGGGCCAAAGGGTTCAGGGCGCAGCACTCACGGGTCCCCAGGGCTACACATCACGGCCCTTGAATCTTCCTTGCTAGGGTTCTGTGACTTAAAGCCTTATTTCCTTCCTCTGGTCAGGAAAATCTCTTCATTTAAAGACTATTCCATCAATGACCTTGTTCTTGAGGCCATGCAATGACTGAGTTACCAAATCAACCTACATTGCTAGTTAGAAAGAGCACAGAATGGCCGATTCGGCTGAGCCCTCACCAACTGGACACGGGCCACAGCAGTGGTAGAGACATCGGCCGCAGGTTCGTCTGGGCAGGAGCTCAGAGAAGGCCTGGCTCGCCAATGCTCCCTCATCACGTCCAGGGTGACGGGACCGATTTGCACAGAGAGCAGCTATCTGCCCACGCAGAGGTGGCCTGGGACCAGGAGCTGTGAATGCGCACCGAATGGGGTGAGGGGATAGCTGCTGGCTGCAGGGAGATCCCCACAGCTCCCTCCTAGAGTTACGGGCTTTGCTCCTAGCTCAGCGATGTCTCTGGGTGGACACAGGTGCTGAGATTTCAGTTCTCCGGGGCGATGTTTAAGAGATTGAAAGGGCCTATCCAGTTTTATGGAATACTTCCTACCCTGCCCCCAGCCCTGGACTCCTGAGGAGGCTCCTCCACAGCCTGGATGGCACACACACACGCAGGGCCCGCTAGGATCCCAGATCCTCATTCCAGCAACGTGATACCCAGTGATTCGGGTTGGGGAAGGCGTGAGAAGAAATGGACTCATTGCAGGCAGTTTGCATTTGCAAGGCTGTTTTGCTTTCTCCTTCTGGGTGGCTGATGAAGGCCCAACTTCACACAGTGCCAGCAGAGTCTACTTACCTAACACACCTCTGCACTCTCACACACGCACATTCGGATTCGTTACCCTCCATGTGACTAACACATGTGTCCTGGACATGATGTCCACGGTCACGTCCAGGACGGTCCTAGCCAGGGACTGAGTCACAATGTTGAGGTCCATCTCCTAGAATCTGGGGCTGCCGCCAGAGTGTGGGCAGCTGAGTGTGTGGTCCAAAGAGCCATCACTATGAATGTCCTGGGGAACTTGGTAAAACCTCAGTTTCCTTGTTTATGAAGCCAGATGTGCTAGTACCTGCTTCCTAGGGTCATGGTGATGATCAAATCCTGCAGTCCCTGTAGGCTGCCCATCAGGGTGCCGGGGCACACCACTGTGTGCTCAGGCTGCACCCGTCCGTCCGCAGTCTCTCAGCACAGAATGCACTTGCTTTACAAGAAACAGTGCATTTCAGAGAAATAAAGTGACAGCCCTCTGCCTGTGGGAAGCGACTAGAGGAGTAAGAAACATCTGCCTCAGACAGTGATTTCAACGGGGGTGACTGTCCCCCAGGGGACACCTGGGAATGTCTGGGGCCATTTGTGATTGCTCTACTCGGGATGGGGTGCTGTTGGCATCTAGTGAGGAGAGGCCAGGGGTGCTGCTGGACGCGCCGCACAGGACAGGCCCACGACAAAGGCTTCCTTAGCCCCAAAGGTCACCAGAGTTGAGGTTGGGAGACCCAGTTCTAGGATAAAGCCAACCATTTAGACAGAATTCTGGACGGTATTCATCACCTTTTCGATGTGCTCTGAGCAGAAACTTCGACAATCTCAGGGCTGGGGGTACATCCCAGGGTCCCTAGAGCCTCATTTTTTTCTTTTGCCCCTAACCTCTGCATGGGTATATGGATGAGATCTACACCAATATTCTCGTTGTGCCTGAATATTTCAATGACAAGAATTTGTTTGGTTCATCAACAGTTTACATAAAAGACGTGCTCATGAAAAAGGTACGTGCAGATTAAACGTTGGTCAAACTTTAAGTGTGGTTTGAATTTTGGATTTAATGTTTACTATCTTCCCTTTAAAGTCCCCAGCAAGAGCATCATGGTCCATGGCCGGGCGGCACCAGAAGCCCGGGTGACCGCTTCAGTTCTGCTTCTCAATAGCTCCACGGAGGGCAGTGTTTCACTGTGAACTTCAGTTTGCTCACCCTCACAATGACTTCCCCACCTCCTTGGAAAGGCGGCTGCAGAGGTCACGGGGAGCCTGTATGCCAATAAACACTGCTGAGTGAACGAATAACAGGATGAGCGAGTGCTTAGAAACCGTGGCGGGCGGGCCACACCGAGGTCCCTGAGCACTTCCCTAGCTTTTTGCATGTTTCAGTCCATCCGACCCAGTGCTTAACTGACGCGCCATGTGGGAGGATGTAGCATCAGCATACATCACACCTCGTGCGTTCAGGCTTGTCTGAAGTCCACCAATGGGTTACGCTCACCTGTGTGTTGCTGTGGGTCACCGCATACATGATCTCCATCTAGATGCTCAGGTCCTGCTTCCCAGGGACTGAGATACTTGGCCGTGGAGGGAGCACTTGTCCTCATGAAAGAGGCCTGGTTATCGGTATGGTATGTGGAGAGCGATGGGTAATTTTGGTGTTTTTCTTATTTTCTAAAGCTTCCTTTTTGTTGGCTTTTCATATGCTTATGACCTTAGACCTTTCCATGTGGGATTCAGAAGGGCTGCCAATCATGTCATTTCTCAGGGTTGGGGGTGGGGGAAGCGGTGGCTTCCTCAGCCATTTGTCACAATGTAATGCCCAGAAGCAGCAGAATGGGAAAATCTGAATTTCCATAGTGATTTCTGGAACTAAACTGATTAAAATAATTCCCTAGGTATGTCGGAATCTTCCCTTTCAGCCAGAGCGCGTCATGGTGGCGATGGCATTAAATCTGCTTGGATGACTCCGAATGTATGTTGGCACGGCAACATGTCACGGGGCGAGCTGCGAGCGTGGTGGTGGTGGTGGCCGGGCCTGTGTGAAAGGGCCCGGGCTGCGCCGCACCCGCTGGATGTGCTTCCTGTCAGCCTTTCACAGGCAAGCGTTTGAGGCTGGGCTTTTCATTCCTTTTGCAGAGCTGTGGTCAATAGGAGGGCCACGCCCGGTCTCCCCACCGCTGCATTTCTCAGGGGCGGTGTGAGGAGTGCAGACTGTGACTTGTGCGGTGCAGTAAAGAGCATTTGAATTTTGTGTGGAGCCTGAAGCGTCGATGGAACATCGTCAGTTGCCTAGCTGTGCAGCTGATGAATGTCTTTCTCTGCGTTTTTTTCCGCACGCGTACCCGCTCCTTTATTCTCCCATCCAGGCCTTTGTTCATTCGATCACGGAGCGGACAAGCTGTGTTGAGCACCCACTGTGTGCCAGGCACTGCACTTGTCTCTCTAAAACAGCGGTTCTCTTGCCGAAACCGGTTTGGCTCAGTGGATAGAGCGTCGGCCTGCGGACTGAAGGGTCCCGGGTTCGATTCCGGTCAAGGGCATGTACCTGGGTTGAGGGCACATCCCCAGCAGGAGATGTGCAGGAGGCGGCTGATTGATGTTTCTCTCTCATCGATGTTTCTGATTCTCTATCTCTCTCCCTTCCTCTCTGTAAAAAATCAATAAAAAATATATTTTAAAACAGCGGTTCTCAACCTGTGGGTCGTGACCCTTTGGGGGTCGAACAACCCTTTCACAGGGGTCGCCTAAGACCATCGGAAAAGACATATATAATTACATATTGTTTTTGTGATTAATCACTATGCTTTATGTTCAATTTGTAACGATGAAATCGGGGCTCACCACAACATGAGGAACTGTATTAAAGGGTCGCAGCATTAGGAAGGTTGAGAACCACTGCTCTAAAATGTCAGAGATGGCTCCCAGCCTAGAGGAGAGATGGACAGTGAGACGTAGGGAAATTGTTACCGGCAGCATGGTGAAAAGCCTCTCTGACTTTTACTGGAAATGCCCAGAGCAGAGAGGCAGGAGGGGTCAGGGGGGACTTACAAAGAAGGCCCAGGGGACAGGGTGTGGCTGACACCTCCGGACAGCTTCTGGATTGCCGTCTCTCATAAGTAAACGCTTTAAGGAAACGTGGAGGCACCTGAGAGGTGTCCATTAACGAATAATGAAGTCATTAATCATTGTGTGATGGGAGCTTAATTCTAGGTGGGAATCCAAGGTCATAATGGCGACCTCTCCTCCGAGGACAGCTATGAGGCTTGAGGACAGCACGTGAGGGTGGACAGGGAGACAGTGGGGCATCGGCACTCCACTCTCACGGGCTGTAGAAGGTTCTGCTGGACCTGTGTTCCCAAAAGGACTGGACAGTGCTGACCACCTCTCCTTGTTCTGCTCCGTGACGCCTGCTGCGGGCTGACCTGGCGGGTGTGTGCAGCAGTTCACAGAGGCGGCAGAGAGAAACTGAGGGACCTTATGACTTTGATTGGATTTAGCTTTAAATTCTAGCTCTAGAAATCATAACTCTCTCTACCCCTCAGAGACCTAGCCTTTCCCGGGGTAACCAGCAACCACCAAGGCAGCAGAAGACAGCACCAGACCTGACTAATGTCCCAGGTCAGGCCCTCCGCAGGCTGATCACATCTTTACCTGAGTTCCGTTCCATCTCCTGAGCCCTCAGGTGGAATGACCCTCTGGCTACTTTTCCACGAAACCAAACAGAGGGACCTGGGAGCAGACCTCAGAGTGTCCTCAGACCTGCAGAAATGACTCATCACCCCTTCACCTCCCACAATCAGCTCCCAGCACCCTCTGGGCCCCTAACCCTGGTGTCTGGTGACTTTGCCTACAGAATCCGTCCCCTACGTGCCATCGGAGCTCGGGCTTTGGCGCATCACCTTCCACTCTCCTGATTGGTGGCTTTCACGATAAAACGGCCAAGGTTTCTCTGCGGTGGTTCTCAGTGCCAGGTGTTTGGCTCAGCAGTGCCGGGTGGACCGGCTCGTTCTGCTCGGTAACAGGAGAGACCACATGTGAAATGCTGGGCTCTCCGGTCTCACCCAGCCGGCAGTGCTTCTATCACGTTCTCTCCTCCCTCCACACACAGGAGTCTTTCATCGTCTCCTACATGCAAACTCAAGCCAGACCCTGCCAGGGGTGGCAGAGGTCACCCGTGTTCCCTGACAGGCCTGTTCCCTCCAGCACCCGTGTGCCTCTGCTTCCATTTCCCCACAGGTCACACTTAGTTTTCTATCTGGAGGCGAGGGTGGCCCCTGACTGTGAAGTAGGGGTGGGCTATGGGGTCTAAAATCCTCCTTCCCACTGGAGGTGCCTGGCCATAGAGCCTGTCCCACCAGATAGCCTTGGCCTCTGGCCTCAGGTCAGCCACCCTCTTCCGAGTCCCACAGGCCACAGAGGTGGCTGTTCCCTCTCTGATGCTGGTCCCGGGGCCGCCTTGTTGTCCCCGATGGCGTTTCAGCATCTCTTACCGAGGCCCCACCCTGCTTCCTCTCTACATCACCACAGGTGGGCTCCTCGTTCCTGGCTGGACTCAGTCCTTCCCTTTACCTTGACAGTCTCCTGGTCTCATAGGGACGTTCTCGACTCCCACCCATCACTCCCACTGCTTCACGCTTGGTATTTTTTCTTTTTAATAAATTCCAGTACTTGTCACCGGTGTGTGTAAAGGTCCATGTTACTCCCCATGCTGCCTGTGTAGAATCCTGTGACCCACAGTGCCTCTTCCTTAGCACTCAGGGCTCACGTCCTGCTCGATGGGGACAGAAAGCAGCGGCACAGACAGAAGGCCCCTGCTCTCCAGGCTGCCTGCTGGCCGCACGCCGGGGAAGGAGGCACACCCGGGAGGGTGGGTGACTCAGGGAGGAGGAATCCACAGGGCAGGCCCCAGCGGTCAGTGAGTAATTAGGCGTGGTCACTAGTCGCCTGCCTCGGGGCTGACTTAAGTCATCGTTTTGGACTTTCTGCTCAGCTCACTGTGCAGACCCTGCACATTTGTCAATGGTTTGAGTCCGTGTTGGGTAAAACAAACCATGAGCTGACCAGCCTCAGCCTCACCCTCGGGATGACCAAACCTAGGAGCCCTGGCTGGCTGCTTGAAGGTTACAGATTTCTGCAGGGCTGTGAGGTGTTCAACTCTGGGGCTGCGGGCACAGCACTTGCTCTCTGGGGAAGAACAGACACAACCAGGGCAGTGTCTTGGCTGAGGTTGGCCCGAGAGTGCCGGGGATGGATTTGGGCCGAGTTAAGCTCCGAGCTGCAGGCACCCAAATACCTGCACTAGGATGGAGGATGGAGGGTGGAGGATGGAGGGTGGAGGGTGGAGGATGGAGGGTGGAGGGTGGAGGGTGGAGGATGGAGGGTGGAGGATGGAGGGTGGAGGGTGGCGGGTGGAGGATGGAGGGTGGAGGATGGAGGGTGGAGGGTGGCGGGTGGAGGATGGAGGGTGGAGGATGGAGGATGGATGATGGAAGGTGGAGGGTGGAGGGTGGAGGGTGGAGGGTGGAGGGTGGAGGGTGGAGGGTGGAGGATGGAGGGAAGCCCGCCCTCTGCATCCTGGCGGCATCTCCCCATCTCTCTGGGGCCCGTCCGCCATCGCCCGGGTGTGCTCCTGAGAAGGGGCCTCGGTGTCAAGGTGTGTGAGACCAGCTGCATCACCTCCTGGGAGCTTCACGGGCATGGAGTGTATCTGAGGCCCCAGGGTGCTGGGCACAGATGCCCTTTAGCTTTGCTGTCTGTGGAGCCCTTTTCTTCTGGAACATGAATTTCTGGCCTGCTGAGCCGGCTCAGTCTGCAGGGCTAACACTGAACAGGGCAGGGTTTCCAAGCCTGGCCATGAGGAGGCATTTGGGGCGGGGTGGGGGGTGGTGGCTGTGGTGGGGGGTTGATGGGGGAGGTTGATACACACATTCCTGGGGTCCACCTGTGCATGTCTTGGTCTAGGAGCTCTAGGTGGACCCCATGACCCATACTTTTAAAAACGTCTCAGGTGATTCTGATTAGCCCTCGGGTTTGAAGGTGGACTGACGTGCCCACAGAGGCATTTTTAGTGGCCTTTTAAGTCTGAGCATCCCCAAGGCAAATGGAAGAGAGAGGCCAAAGGTGGCACAAATCCGTCTAGACCGCCCTGTGGGTGGGAGTCAGGCTAGGCAGGGCTCCCGGGGACTGCCATGAACCTCACAGGGTTAAGCTTGGCTGCACAGAGGAATCCTAAAATCAGGTGAATAAATTATGTTTCATAACTGACTGACCTTATCTCATCTTTAAATTAAGTTTCAGGGTTGTTAAAATGCATCCAAACCTTGCTCAGCTCACCGAGTACTTCCTTGTAGAGAAAACTCAGGGGGTTGCTAATAATACTTTGCATATAAAAATTATTTTTACGCGCCCGCCCCCTCACTGTGCTTCAGGGGTTTTAAATAGCAGACAACTGAGAACGGGGTGTGGTTGGCAACTCCGAGGTCATAGGTGAGACAGAGCACTCAAACAAAGTACCAAAACCTTATGCTTTGGGTTCTACTCTGGCTTTTACTCTCCATTGATCTCGGGGTGATTTGGGAAAAGTTATATAAGATCTCAGCGCTTTGGTTCCCACAACTACACTGTGGGAATTCTGCTGGTATCTTCCTCGCGGGCTTGTTTTGAGAATTATCTCCCAGAAAGGGTACAGGCTGTACAGCAAAATGCTGGATACGTGGATGCACTCCTGGTAGGGTGGGGACAGTCAGCAGATGTTATTTGTCCCTCTGGGCTTTCGTAGTGCTGTGCCCTGACTCCCTTCACCTCCTGTCCCTCAAATAGACGTGAGCCCTGAACCAGGGACCAAAATGTCTCTGCACCCCAGTGCCCAGCACGGTGCCTGGCTCTGCACGCATAAATAAATGAACAAGAGCCAGAGCTTTTAACTCTTGGTGTGCGCAAGCAGGAGGTCCAAGCTCAGCACACTACATTATGCTGCATTTAGAAGGAATGTAGGTGCATTCAGAAATGATAACAGATCGGCGGCTGGAGTCCACAGATGCTCATCTGGCAGGCGGTGCCCTTGGACCTGGTCTTCCCACGATGTCAAATGCTTTTCTGCTGAGAGACCTGAAAACAAACATACTAAATAGTATGAGGATTTTCTTTTCTGTGTGTGAAGGAAGAAGAAGGAAGATCTCCATGTGCTTTGACCTGTAACGCTGTAGCAGGCCACACAATGAAAAACAGAACGCGAGAAAGCTCCTGTGTTCTTGGTGTGCGCAAGCAGGAGGTCCTTGCAGTGGGGCCTGCGCTGTGGGTGTGTTGGCAGCTCCAGCCGTGAATGCCACACACAGCTCCTGAAGACCATGGTTTGGGTGGCCACCAGGTCCCCAGGCAGAGCCCAACTGCGACCTGAGGTCTGAGCCCCTGGCAGCGAGTGAGAGGGGAAAACAGTAGCCAGGTGCTCAGGGCTGGGCCGAACTTCTCAGAAACACCATCTCTTTGTCCCTGCCCTGGGCTCTGGAGGGTGGTGTTTTTATCACTTCGGTTTCATGAATAAAAGAACTGGCACATGGAAAGTAAGGGATGAGGCCTGAATTTGAATCTAAGACCACTTAGCCCTGGGGCCACCCCCTGGACATGCCCCCAGAAAGAAATTGGTCTGGGCAGCCGACATCAGGGAGCCAGTGGGCATGCTCAGACAGGCACTCAGCTGCCCAGAGCAAGCCTAGCCCTGCCAGAAATCCAAACCCAATGTACAAAAAATTTTATCTTTTCTTCTCTCAATTTAGAGCTGTGGATTTGAGCATAGGACCTCAAAGTCTTTGGTTTTAAGAACAGATACACCTGATGGAATATAGGTTTATTTTACAGAATTTACCAAACTCACAGGTTACGCAAAGGCCAAACAAGATTGCAGGCGAGAAGTATTATCTGAAAACAGAAAATCAGGCCTGTGGGGTCCCACGCAAAGGGAAGAGCAGATGCAGAGGTGGCTTCAAAACCTAGCAAAAGACACCAATGTTGACTTCGAGGTTCATTTCTCCTCCTGCCTTTCTGATGCTCTTCTAAGATTAACTTCAGGTGGTGAAATGGACAGTTCTTTCTTTCTCCCGACACTACGTACAAATACCGATGGCCACATGCAGAGAGAGAAAGTGGGCTCTCAGGGGCTGGGCCGCTGCCGTGAGGAGACAGTGCCCTTCGAAGGCTGGGAATCCCACACCATGGGGCTTGTTTTCGGTGTGAGGGCCTGAAATTGGATATGGCTTTTAGGGGAGGCCAATCGGAGGCCGTGCTACGTCGTGCGGCTCTTTTATGGAGAGGAGGCCAAGCTTCGGCAGCATGTCTAATTACAAAGCACGGTTTCGCTCTCACCCACGGTCATCTCTCTAATGGCCATTCGCTTATGCGCGGGGCCTACTTTTGGTGACTTGATCTAGAAAACGCCCATAGACTTGAGTCCTCAGCAAATGGAGTGTTTGCTTTTAGGTCTCTCTGCGGTTGGCATCTTATTCAATCCTATTCCCAGAGAGCCGCCTCCGCACCTCTGTGGCTCCGGGGCCCCGGGCGGTGCTTGGCACCACAGCAGGCCTGGAGGGCTCCTTGGCTTGTTGAGTGATCGGGGGTGTCCAGGGGATGGCGGCTCTTTCTGGTGACACTTCCATGGGGAACATGCAGACAGATGGACCCACTTCGATTTTAATTCAGCTCCAAGAAACTGGCGGAGGCTGGGAGATAAAGACCACGGGGGTCGGGTCTGGGGCTGGGCCAGATGAAGTGTGTGCCACATCACCTTGGTCTTGTCTCTCTGAATGTCCCAGCTGCAGGGAGTGCCAAATGCTACCCCCGGACCCGGCTCACTGATCCTGCCAACTCAGATCTGTGAAGCAGGGTCTCAGGGGGTCGGACCTTCATTCTGAATTTCCCTGGGGTGTCTCACTGTCTGGCTCAGGAAGCAGGAACTGCCCGTCCCCCAAAGCTGGCTTCCTCTGCCTGCCACGTGCTCACTGCTTTCTTTCTCCAGCACATTCGGGTTCAGAGATGGCACATGGCTGAGGAATCAGACACACCTAGATTCGAGTTCTCCCTCTGGACAAGCAACTGGGCCTCTCAGCCTGGATTCTCTCCCCTAGAACATGGACTGCCTACTAGTATCCATCTCAAAGTGTGTGGTCAGTGTTCATCGGGACAATCCCAACCGCACAGCCAGACAGGGAGCACCTGCCTGTGTGTGCTGGCTCCCTTCTCCCTCACCGGTCTGCCTTCTTTTCCAACCTTGCTCCAATGTTTGACCTGTCAGTGAAGGGACAATCGAGGGGATGTGTGACAGCAGGCGTGGACAAAGCCGGCAAAGCCCTGCGTCCACAGAGGACCCCGCACGCAGGAGGGGCTCTGAGGATGGTTATCAGATGAATCGACGTATTAGCTCAGTTTCCCCAATGGCGAGCTTGGCAGATGGAACTCACTTGGATGCCGCCCATTGCTCTGCAGTCTTCTTGGTGCTCTTAAAAGAATTCCTTCCATGTCATCACTCTTCTTATACAGATTTACGGGGGTTGTTCATTCTTAACAGTGCAAATGCAAACATCCTTTCCGTGTCTATAGCCCTCTGTGGTTAATTTCTAAAACCCCACCCTGTGGTTGCATGCATAATATTTGAGGAATTTACATATTTCTAAAACTTGGTAACGGTGGGGAAAACAAAAAAACAAATATTTGGCCCCACCTATGATGACTCAATTCACATAACCCTCTGTCTCAGCCAGGGCCTGAGTAAGGAATGACCAGGCAGCATTCCCTAAGGCCAATAGATTTGTGGACCATCACCGAGGCAAAGGTTTGGGACTCCAGCTTGTCTTAAGGGCCCAGAGGGCTTCCTGGAGGAAGCGGAATTCTTCTTGGTACCTTAATCAGAATTTACTGTGCAAGCTCCTTTGGGGCAGCTGTCCACACTATCCCTGAGCACCCAGCCCCTCGACACCCCCCTGCTTGTGTTGTAATCTCAGGTGTGGTAGAGAAGGGACAGCAAAGAATAGGAGCCACGTCCATGGTACCTTAATCAGAATTTACTGTGCAAGCTCCTTTGGGGCAGCTGTCCACACTATCCCTGAGCACCCAGCCCCTCGACACCCCCCTGCTTGTGTTGTAATCTCAGGTGTGGTAGAGAAGGGACAGCAAAGAATAGGAGCCACGTCCACCTGGGAGCACCTACCATGAGAATGGGTTTGGGTTTGCTTCACTTGTGTGTTCTCCATGACTGCGTATTTCACCTGAAAGGAGTAGGGTAGTGGAACCATTAAACAGGAGACCATCCTGCTATCCCAGGGTGTTCAGATCCTCACACAGTGCCCAGAACACAGCAGGAGCCATAAAGACTTGCTCAGTGAGGGAGGGAATGAATGAGATCCACTCCCTCGAGGGAACACAGAGACTTCATCAGAGGAGGAGACACACAGCTGGTGAGCCCCAGCTGATTGATTTATGTGCTTACGTGAAACTCATAAATGTGGCCAGGACTTACCACATGGACCCTCAGGGAAGGCTGGGTTTGGAGAGCAACTATCTGTGGGCTCCTTAATGAAAACCAAACAACAGAAATCAAGCTAGGACTCACCAGCGACAGCCCGGGGAGCAGACTCCTCTGTAATTACCTGCAGTGCGTCTGCGAGGAGCAGCAGCCCCTGGGGGCCAAGCACTGGACAGACCTGTGAGTAACACCGGTCGGCACGCACACGCTGGCTGTCAATGCCGTGCCTGCCCACGTCCTGGCAGCCTCGTGATAGGGACGTGGCTCCAGGGAGACGATGGGGAGGCTTCCAAGCAACCTCAGACTGGTCTCCCTGCCCCCGCCTCCACCCCAGCACCTGGCATTCACTCGCAGAAGAGGTCGACATGAAGCGTTATTTGGAAAGGTTTCCTTTTCCTGTGGAGAACAAAACTCACAACCCAGAGGTACTTACTTTGGTCTTGCTCTGCAACTCTTGAAAGACTTTGGCTGTTCGACCAAACACTCCGTCTCCACTGACTCCATTAATCAGCCCTGCCCTTCACGCGGGCGCGAGAATTGATTTTTATCAGGGGGAGCCAGAGGCGGGGATTGGGTGTTGCTATAGTAAGAGAAACCTCACGGGCTGTTTGGCTAGAGAGAAATATTGTTGTTTCGGTCACCCGTGTTCCCTGACAGGCTTGTTCCCTCCGAAAATGTTGCCTGGGGACACTCATTTTACTAACATAACACCCAAACTTCAAGAGGTAAGGCCAACTTCACAGATTTTGAAAAACAAAAAAGTTGTTTTTCAAAGTCCCCAAATGACACATCCGAACTATTCCAGTAATATAAACACTCCTCCTGAGGTGGCAGTATTTAATAAGGGTTCCCTGAATGACTCTTTCTCCAATTAGGTTTGAATAGATGGAAAAACCCGAGAACACTAGAGATTAGGTATGAAGAATGCACAGGCCACAAAGACCCTTCTCTCCTGTGCCACAGCTGCCTGGATGAAGACTGGAGACGGGGAACCATGTGGCTCCCACATGGGCAGCCGGAGCTGCCACCAGCAGAGACCTCGGCTGGCCTGGATGTCGGGTGAGCACCTAGCTCTTCTCAGTCCAGGCAATATGCTGGGTAAGGTAGGTTTTCATTAATCCCGTGGACGTGAGCATTTGAAGACCCACAGCTGGTCTCCTCCTTATGGAGCTTGGCGACGCCCGGTCCCCGGTGTCTGGAAAACAGGCCCTTGCGTGTGAGCCCTGATGCTCGGGCCCTGGCCAAGTTGCCTGCTGTCTCACACCACCACCCAGCAGTCCTCTCAGGTGGGTGTCTTTCCCACCCCGGTGTTCCTTCCACACACACAGTTCTATGTGCCTCTTTTCAAGGCAGTTCCCTATTCCTCTGGCACCTAAACATTCACCATGGCGAGCATTTTCCAGAACCTCGGAGAAGAAGGGGATGATTTTACTTTGCTCTGGGTCAGTGGTGTTCAGGGGACAACATTGCGTAGTGGCCGAGGGTTGAATGGGGAGTTCAGAGGCCGGGGCTGGGCCTCTGTCAGCCTGGAGACCGCTTCCTGGCTTCATTTTCTGTCATTAGCATGGAGGGAACAGCTACCCCATCTAAAGATCTGAAGAATGTATTGCGGGGGGGAGAGGGGGGTGAGCATGGGCATGGAGGGAAACTGCTAAGTTTCCAAAAATGCATTTGTCATCAAGAAAACCAGCGAGTAATTTAGCAGACGAAGCGAGGGTGGTTAAATATCTGTCTCCAGACACGGCAACTCCTTTAGGGGCTCCTTTATGGAATATCTGTGGCTTACTTAATAAGGCCCAGGAGACGGCAAATGGCTGGTTACAGAGTTTAATTAATCAACAGGCATCTCCTGCCCCTGGAGGCATTTCTTTAAAACCTTGGGATCAGGGCCTGATGATGAGATAACGCGCCATGAAGACGCCACGCCTGCAACTTCTCTCTCGGGCTTCTCTTCAGCTCGCCTGGGAAGCTAAAGATTCCAGCAGGCTGCGTGCACACGACAGGAGCACAAGGTACTCGAGGAGCACAGTGACCTCTGTCAAATGTTAGGGACCTGCCAGAGGTCACAGCTTTGCAGAACTTGTACCTATAAGTACATCCAGGCACTGCCCATCCATCTCTGGCCAGGGGCCAATTTGCCCCCGGAGAAGTGTAGTGTAGTGGAGAGAGAGTCTAGTGATTTCTGACCGCTTCTTTGCCTGGCTGAGCCTCCAGCTTGGTTTCCGACCTCATGGCCAGCTCTCCGGGTGCACCCTTGGTTCCCTCTGGCCTCGCCATCCCTCATCATCTGTACTGCAAGGTAGATCAATAGGGTAGCCAAGAGCACCTGCGGTTATTTGAATTTAAATGAAAGAAAAAAAAATTCAGTTTGTCAGTGGCACCTCATTTGGAGTGTTCAGCAGCCACGCAGGGCTGGTGGTTTTCCCACAGGACTGGGCAGGTTCAAAGAACATGTCCCTCACCACAGAGGGTCCAACTGGGCAGCACTGCTCACAGCATCCACACTGACTCTCCCCAGCCAGGGACCTGACAAAGAGCCCCACCCCGGCCCACCCCAGGCTGCTTGCTGCTGGAGAAGACATAGGACCCCGTAGACTGGTGCCACCAAGCACGTGGCTTTCCATCTCGGTGGGTCTCCAGGCACTTGGCAACCATGTCCTGCTTCAGAACCCTTCTTCTTCCTTTCCTGCCAGATGTGCCTGGCTCTCCTCTGGCTCCGGAAACTCCTCCTCCAGCTCCTATCCCTGACTCGAGGCAGAGGTCTTTGCCTGTCACACTTGGAGAAATCCGGTGGCAGGAGGACACAACCCCCGTTTCCTTCCCAGCATCCACACCACACACCCTGGAAGCCTTACTCCTCTCCTCTGGCTCCTGACCCTGCAGCCGCTCGGGACTTGGTCGCTCTTCTTTCTAGATGTGGGGTTAGTCTGTGTACCCCATATTGGTTTCCTAGCAGCCACAACAAGGCGGCACACACTGGTACTGCACATCTCAAAGTTCTGGAGGCTAAAGGTCTGAAATCGAGGTGCCCGCAGGGCCACACTCTCCCTGGGAGCTCCGGGGAGACTTGGTCCCATGCCTTTCTCTTGGCTTCCATCCTTGGGCTCAAACCCAGGCGTTCCAGCCGGCAGCTGCCTCCCTGCCCTCCTCCTTACAGGGCGCTGTCCCCGTGCCTGGCTTCACCCAGCTGTCTTATAAGGACTCCTGTCACACGGACCAGGGCTCACTCTGCTCCAGCACGACCTCACCTGCACTCATTACTGCAACCATCCCGCTCAAAGGTCACATTCTGAGGTTCCAGGACCAGGGCCTCAACATACCTTTCTGGGGAAGACACAATTCACCCAGAGCATCCTCCAAACTCATGATTCCCTCTGCTCTGCTCCCCTGGGCATGACCCCTAGGCCTGTCCCTGTCACTGCCGTCTTGCTGGATCCCTGGGAGGAAAGAGGCATTGGGCCTGTCTTTCCGTCCCTCCTGCAATGACACATTCTCAGCAGCACATGACGCCTCAGGCACAATGCCTGTTGGGCACCTTCCCTCCCACGGTTCCCATTGTTGCCTGTCGTGGGCATCCCTGTTTCTTTCTCTCTTCTGTTCAGGTCTGGATGTTAATGACTTTGTCCTTGGAGTCTCAGCACCCCTGTTAGTTCCCTGCATGTGGCCTCCACCATCGCCACTGAGCGTGCGTTTTCTGCTGGACCTTGCAGGAGGCCCCACCTCTCAGCTGTGCACTGCATCCCCTCGTCCACAGACGCTGCCTTGGGCTTCTCATACAATACACATTCTATCAAAAACAAAACGAAATGACATCTAAAACTCTTCCCTGGAGGCGTGGTCTCCTTCACACGGCTGCCCCTCTTATTTTTCCCTTACCCCAGCCCCCCAAACGCTGTTTCCTCTTGCTGTGTGAGCTGCCTCGCATCGGCTCTGTCTAGCCACACAGTCTGCTTTGTCCTGTGGCTTTTCGCTGGTGAACGGCCACACTGAATGCTGCCTCCCTGGGTGTGTCTACTCAACACAGTGCTTCACTGCAGGCTGCCTTCTGCTCTGTAGCTCTCCTCTGTCCTTCTCCATCGCTTTATCACTTCTTTCACCTGTAACAGATGATCATATGTTGGCCCCAGGTGCCGTCTGTGGGTCAATGGACCCCTCATTCTGTGTGTCCTGTATTTTTTTTTTAATCAAGCTATTGTGTTTGTACCAACTTTGGATGTTGTGGAGAGTGGCAACAGTATTTTGGACAGGTTCAAGCCTTGGACTGATGAGAGGGCACAGTCCTCTCATTGCCATGTGCAAGTCCC
Source organism: Myotis yumanensis (assembly GCF_028538775.1). Lineage (NCBI taxonomy): Eukaryota > Metazoa > Chordata > Mammalia > Chiroptera > Vespertilionidae > Myotis > Myotis yumanensis. The sequence goes on from NW_027223759.1 coordinate 33,675,128, forward strand.
AGCTTGGAGGGTAGAACCCTCCCAGCACAATTATAGCCAACAGCTATATTTGGGAGCTTGAACCTATGGTCTGAACACGTAGCCCCACGTGCCTGAGTGATAGAGTTCAGGTGCATATAGTTGAGTAGGATTGAAACCCACGAGAATTTTGTAAACATCTTGATCATGCTCCTACTTTGCCTTGTGGCATCTGCTATAAAATAAAGACATGGCTTGTGGGTGCTGTCGCTGTCTCTCGGAGAAGCAGTGTCCCACCGAGACCCAGCTTTCATTCTCTTGTCTGTCTTTTCTAAGCCTTTCAGCTGTCTCCACTCAGGTTCACCCTTGGCCGTGCTGGCGTGGCACAGGATTTGACATGGGGAAATAAATAAAAAGATAAATAACTAAATCAATGTTGTCTCTGTTTACTCGTGTAGGCCTAGATTTTCAAAATAAAACTCCTGTAAGTTTTCAGGTGAGACATCACCAAATGAGAGACGAGTCCTGGAAGCATGTGGGAAAGACCTGCACTCCCAGGCCATGGGCTGGAGTTGGGAATTATGGGAGAAGGCGCTCTTGGCTCCTTTGTGCCCCCGGACCCCATGATGATGGCCCTAACTCATCGGATTCCCACATGTGAGGAGAGCTTGTCACCTCTCAGGCTTTCAGCCATCTTCCAGCCTGTGTTCCTGTGACCTCGCATGTAACACGCCTGGGTGCTGCTGGCTGGAGTGCGGGTGTGCTCGGGTCTGAGACCTGATTCCTCAGGGCACAGCAGGATGGGCTTTCCTTTCGACGTGATCTGGGATGGATTAAAAAGAGGGAGTTTGTGTGTTTCTGATGGAGACAAAGACTGACTTCATATACTAACATGCGCGATATCACAAAAGAACGGGAGAGCTGCTCCCCCACCATGATGGCTCCAAGTGCACCCCAAGCACCATGAGGCTTCATTTAGGAGAGAGGGGAGTGATGCCTGCCAGTTCAGGAATTTGGGGTTAACCTTACACTGTATTTGTACACTTAGTTTAGGAGTTAGTGCCCAGGCCCAGATTTCACATTCTTACAAACAAAACACGCCCAAAGGTACACAAGTAGAACCTCCTGACCCCCTGTGGTCTTAAAGGGGTAGCATTAGGAATACGAGTCAGGGGGCTTTCTCAGGTCACCATGACAAAAGCTACCAGCAGCTGCAAAAGCCCACAGCAAACAAAGCTCATGGCGTGTCCATCGTGACAGTAGAGATGAGGAGGAAGCCATGCTTTGCACAGAGAGGGACAGGGACAGCTGCCGACAATGACTCACTGGGAGGAGGTCAGGGGACCAGCAGGGCCTGGTGTACCACCCAGAGTGGAGGCCTTCCATCCTGGAGTGGGCATCGGGGTGTGTCAATAAAGAAATCCTCATGTGTTTTGGCTCCACAAACGTTTTATTAAAACAATGTCAAGTTGATTATGAGCCTTTGGCCCTGGACTTGGCTCCAATGCAAGTGCAGAGAACATGAAAGTTTAGTTACTCCTTTAGCCCTTTGAAAGCAATCCGTGCTCGTGCTCTGGTCTTGTGATGTAAGCTCAGTGGAATTACAGGTCAAGTGCCCAAAATTATATAACTAATTACCTCTGGCTTCAGTAACAATTATTAATCAGTCCCAACCTCTGAGCTTGCTCCTTGGTGGATGGTTTGAGTGAACTAATTAGGTCCAAATTTATTTTGCTAACAATCTCAGGCGGGCTGTGCCCCGGGGCCATGCATGCCTCCTACTGCACGCCCAGACCCGTGGGTGTCAGGAGGGGTGGAGGCTGCACTGGGAAGTGATGACGGATGGGCAGTGACATTGAGTGAGAGGAGCTCTTAAGAAGTTGGGTCAGGCTGGGGGGACAATACCAGTTGGACAGAAATATCAGGGATGCGTGTTGGGGGCGCCCTTGGATGTCAGGGGCAGGGACAGCTCATCCTCTTGGTTCTCCTACACTGAGTCTGGCTGGTGTGGCTCAAAGTCCTTTTAACGCAGTGTTCATAGACGCCACTCTCAGTCAGCTGAGATTGGCCCCAAGGGGGACACTCACTTGCCACCTTGACTCTAGGGGACCAGCACTAAAGAAGCTGAAAATTGGGGCTCTCCCGTTGGGTCAAATGTGGGGTGGGGGCAGGGGACCAGACAATGCAGACATTGCCTGCTGAGCATTTAGAGTCTGGTCTTGGAAGCTCATTGCTCCTTCATGTTTCTGACCATGGTGAGCACTTGCCGTGGTCCCCCTTCTGGATTAGACCGCATGCTCCCCGAGGGCAGGGCTGTACGTCACTTACCTCCGTCATCCGCAGCAACTACGCTGGCGCAGGTTCCCAGGACATGCAAGCCGAGCACCTGGAGGAGATGCAGTGAGCAGTCTACTCATGGCATGCAAAAAAGTGATTGATCTTTATTTACTAAAGTTTGTCTCCCTTTAATAGCCTCCAGAAGGATAGTTTGGGAATAATGATTGGTTTCTGCTATGAATGGCCTTGTGCACAGACACTAAGGCACTGCTCACCTGCCACCTTTCTGAAGCCGCCTTCCCGCCAGGGGCTGAGCAGCATGGGGGAGTCGGAGCTAAGCTTTGTGTGACTCCTGGGAACACCCTGATCTCGTTGGCATCCCCTGAGGTCCCCAGGCTCAGGGATCAGTCACACAGATCGAAAACACACCTGAATTCCGAATTGCTGCCTCCACTTACCCCTGAGGGAGGGCTAGTGCTGGGCCTCGCTGTGGCTCACACCCAGGGTGCTAGGGTGTCCCGAAGCCTCCCTGTCAATCACCCTGCATCTCCAACCTGACCTCCAGGCAGCACTGCCTCAGTGTGACATAAGAAGGCTGGCTGGCTTCTGCTTGCCCCCTCCCTGCTCTGTGATCGTTCTGCTCCCAGCTCCTGGCTTAGAAGACTGGCCTCGTGACCACAGCTGCTCCCACCCCCGCACCACAGAACAGCTGTGCCAAAAGCTCCAGGCTGTCCCCCAGTCTGTGCTGCGGAGCAGGGGGCACCAGCTGGACTCTGCTCTCCAAAGGGTCAGCTTCTGGGTGCTGCCATCCTCCCTGGAAGGATGCTGGGCATTGAACCTGGGCTGCCTGTCCATGCTGGTCTGGCCAGGGCAGCCTCGCCCTCCTGGGAAGCCTCGCCAGTCCTTGCTCACTGGCACCCTTTGCGGCTCCAGTGGGTGAGCCCTTCTGTGCTGTCTTTACCAGCACCCACAGAACAGTGGGACTTGAGGAAAACCGGCAAGCCCCATAGTCATGGTCGCTGCTTGAGCGAAGGTTATGAAGGCCCGGAGGACAGCAGCTCCTCCCTGCAGGGAGCACAGAGATTCCTGTGAAGGAGTCCGGTGACTCTGGACTGTCCCCCAAACAGCTTTTTATTGCCACGTTGTCTTCTCCCGAGGGCCCAGGACTCTGTATTGTGGGGTGTGGGCATGTGGGCCTGCAGGGGGTGGGCAGGCCATGGTTGGAGGAGGGAAGTGGTGCCGGGGGGACTTGTTTCCAGGCCAGGGCTGGCGACTAGGGTTTGTTCATTGAGTCCCTCTCACCGTTATCATCAGCATCTACAGAGGAGGAGGGCGGGCTGCCCTGCAGGTGCAGCTGGTCCCTGTGGGCTGGGAGGAGCCGCTGGCCTGGCTGCAGGTGCTGCCTCAGGTGTCTCTAGCTCCGCCCCACCCACCTCGGGAGCTCTTCAAGCCCAGCAGCAGCCACTTGACACCCACCAGGTCTCCCCCTCTCCAGCCTGGAGCCGAGTCCAGCGCACCATCTGCCGGGTTGTTTTTCTCCAGGAGTCTCTCCAAGGTAGGCCTTTCCAAGGTCATGTTTTACATGGCAAAAAAGCAATGCTGTTAGCAACATACTTTTATCTCCACTAAAACAAAAACACCATCCTTCTGCAGAAGAGAAGATTATTTTGATTACTTGTTAAAACCATTTGTTTTACTTAAAGAGGTTTTTGTGTAGGGAGGTAGTGTGCGCAGGTGTGCCTTCTGGAGCAGGGGGAGGAGGGGCCCTTACAGTCCAGAGTGGCGTCACTCAGCACACCGCCTCCTTTAGCAGGCTCCTGCGCCTGGGTGTCCTTTCTACTGACCCTGGGGAACACCCTGGAACGTGAGGGGTAGGGGGCAGTGGCGACTCCCTTCCCAAAGCTCTCACCTAGGTTCCCAGGGCTTCGGGTGTGAGCACCTGGGCTGGTTGAACTTGAACCCCGCTGAGTTTCTCTTCCTCTACCCCAAGGCCACCTGCACTGGACACCCCTGGTTTTCATATAAAGCATCATTTCATGAAATGGCCAGATTCCGACCATCTGTGTTTGTAAAACTGTGATCCCCAAATTCTAAAAGTCCGTCATGCTGTGCTGTGTGTACCCCATGAAGACGCAGGCAGCGCGTCGTCTCCACAGCTCCGTCTTATGGAGAATGTTTTTCTCCCTCTTATTTGAGAACCAGGGCTGTGCAATTATCCCGTCCTCTGTGGCAGCTGCCAGAACACTTGGAGCGAGTTTTGTGGAGGCCGTTTATCTCAGCGGAGTGTTTCTGGTAAAAATATTTGCCTCCCCACCTTACTCTTTGACTCTTGTGTTTTTGTTCATGCTTCAGTAGTTTTTGGATTTATTGCATCTTTGTGTAAATTGCCCCAAACCTTCTCTGGAAATCGGCCACTTTCTTCTGTCAGCTGAGTGGGCTGGCTGGTAGGGTTGGGGGGAGAGTCCAACATTGAAAAAAGACTAGGCCCGGATTGCCCAGCAAGAGCACCCTGGAGTCAGACGTGGGCTCCCCTTCCTTCGTCAGCTTCCTCACCTGGGGGAAAAAATCATCAACAATAAAGAATTTAAATTAAAAAAAGAAAATCATCACACCATTTGCCTATCCCAGGGCCTGTGGAAACGGGATGTGAGGTTTTTAAGCTGCGGAGCCTGGTGCACAGCAGACTCAACAACTGCTTATGTTCTTTTTCCAAGTGGCCTTGGGTTGTTCTGACCAGGACTGGCCTCCTGGGTGTGGCAGTCATCACAGGGCCTGTGCTCAGAAGGGCCTCCACCTTTGAACCTTAATCATTTTATCCCTGAACTTGGGTTTGTAAGTGAACTCTGCTGGGACTGTGATGTGGGCCCCTCCCTCTTGCACCCAGCTCAGCAGCCTTTGCTGCCCTTCACCCCTGGCAGAGGCCTGGGTGGGCCCAGGGTGGGGCTGGGCACAGTAAGGTCTGCAGTCACTGCAAACATCCCTGTGCCCAAGCGAGAGTGACCTGCACAACAAATAAAAGCCAGCCTGTTCGGTGGGGAGAGAGCCTGCGGAAGGGAAGAGACAGCCTCTGAACCAGGGAGCCGGTGCTCCCCGTGCGCTGGGCCCTGCGGCTCGGGCTGGCTCTGGTCCCGTGGCCTCTCTGAGGTGTGCAATGTCGGCCCCAGGAGAGGAGGATTGTGTGTAACCGGGCTCCCTCACTTCACTTCCTAAGGAGGGAAGGAAGGAAGGAGGGCGGACTCGTGTCCTCAGACGGCTGTGACCAAGTGCCCCACACTGGGTGACTTCGAACAAAATGAAGGATCTCACAGCTCTGGAGGCTGGGCGGCTGGAATCCAGGTGCTGTTAGCAAAGGAGCGAGGCGCCAGGTGTTAGCCTTGGTGCAGCAACCCAGGCCCTGAGTTTTGGCTGAGAGAATTCAGAGCCAAGACTCAAACTTTCAGAGAAAGTTTATTTAGAAAGTCACAGAGGTAGAAGAAGTGAGCCGTAGAAGAACTGGGCTCAGGAAACAAGTTACAGCAAAAGAAGAGCCCTTGGAGCTTAGGGGAGGGAGGGAGGGGGAGAGGATGGGAGAGGGAAATGGGAGAGAGGGGTATATATGCCTTGAGAGAAGAAAGAGGGGAGGAGAGAGAAAGAGAGCCCCAGAAAAGAAAGGGGTGGGGGAAAGCACTGGGGCAGCTCCACAGAGAGTGAAGCTGGGTTCTCCAGGCTAAGGGCTTTTACCTGAGGCCTCAGGGGAGGGTCTCAATAGAATATTCAGCAGCTTTCCTGTTTCTCCTCAGGGTCGCGGTCTCCACTGATTGGTCAGCCCCAGGGGTGGGTCATTAGTCATTGCAGATGGCCCCCGGTCAGCCACCTGGTTTTGCTGCTTTTCTGGGCCTGGAGCTGAAACACAGCTGAGGTCTAGATGTTATCTGCAGGGCTTAACACTTAAGGGAGTGGTCGTGCAAGGGCCTATGGTTTTGCCCCTTGCTAGGCACCTGGGGCTTCCTCCCTGGTGACCTTCTGCACCTGGTCCATCGTTCCTGCTCTGCTCATGCCCATCTAACTGTCTGCTACAGTGTCACAGGCCACGTGCCCTCTGAGACCTGTCAGGGATCCTTCCTGGCCTCTCCCAGCTTCAGGGGGTATCTGGCAACCCTGGTGTCCTTAGCCTGAGGCTGCACTCCAACCTCTGCCTCTGGACACATGGCCTCTCGTGTGTGTGTGTGTGTGTGTGTGTGTGTGTGTGTGTGTGTGTGTCTTCTCTTCCTGTAAGGTCACCGGCTGTCCTAGTATGAGCTGTTGTGACAGAGCACCATAGGCTGGGTGGCTTACACTCAGCAGGAATTTATTTCTCTCAGTCTGGAGGCTGGAAGTCTGAGATCAGGTCCCTCTTTGGTCAGGTTGCAGACTGCCTACTTCTCGTTTTATCCTCACGGGGCAGAAAGAGAGCTCCGTGGCTCTCCAGCTCTTCTTACAAGGGCACTAATAAAATTCACAAGGGTTCCACCCTCATGACCTGTTTATCTCCAAACATTACCTTATTGGTATTACGGTTTCAATATGTGAATTTGGGGGGGACACAATCATTCAATCCATAAACTGACCATATTGGCCTCAGGACCCACCCTAATCCAGTATGACCTAAACTTAACTTGATCACATTGGCAAAGACTATTTCCAGATAAGGCCACATTCACAGGTTCTAGGTGGCCTCAAACTTTGAGGGACGCTATTCAACCCAGTGCAGGTGCACATGGCAGATCAGCACCTCAGGTAATTCCTGATGGAGGATGAGTGAGGTAATGCCCCGAAGGCTCTGCCCAGCGCCTGGCACAGGGTGGCCTCTTTTCTTCCTCCCTCACCACCGAGAGCTTCACCTGGTGGCATATAGACAGATGGATGCTTGGCATCCAGGGGCGGCCGATAATGACTCAGGAAACGCAAACACGTCGGCCTCGAGGTTTATTGCAGTGAGTTGGGTGCTGCCTGTGGGTGGGTGTGAACCGCAAGAGGCACCCACATTTGCCACATTTTACATGAATGCCTTGGTTCTTGCACCCAGTCAACAGCTGTTTATTGGATTTGCACTATATCCTGGCACATGCCAGGGGCTGGGATGCAGAATGAGGGTGACAACATGAGGAGGGCTCTCAAGATGGTGAACTGCACACTCTGCCTGGGAAAATTCGGGAAGGCTTCGGTAGGGGGAAGGGAAAGTCTGGTGAGTGAGTGAAGGGCCGTGCAGAGCGCATCCCATGGGACCACCGGGGCCACGTCAAGGCGGGGAAGCCTCAGCTTCTGTTCAGGGAATGGCACGCGGGCCCCTGAGCTGCTCATGGGTGCAGGTTGGGATTTGAATCAGGGAAAGGACTGGAGACCAGCCTCCACCAGCGATTACAGAAGTGGCTGGTTAACAAAGATTCAGGGGCCAACCATTAGTATGATAAATAGGTTGAAACAACCGTGACATGCACCATGAAAGGGACAGTGACACAAACAGGTGTCTCCACAGCGAAGTGCCCTGCTGCCATGAAAAAGAGTGAAGTTAGTTTATATCAGGGACAACAGGAAACCCAAGCCCTGCTTTTGACGGGATAAACCAAACTGCAAAACAGCGCATCATCTGGGAGGTACACGCGTGCAAAGAAAAAAGCCCCCCAAATATAGATTTCTAATGCACCCACATGTGTCAATAGCTGTATGTGTGTCCAGCTCAGCAAAAGGCTGGAAAAATAAACCACAAATTATTATTGATGGTTATTTCTGAGCAGCGGGAGGATTGTGGTGGGGATGACGGAGAACTCCCCTATTTTTCACACGAAGTTTGTATTCATCTCTTTATTCCTGTGCTGGGGCCGGGGTGTGAGCAAAGTGCTGCGCAGCCCAAAGCTCGAGAGCGAGCCTCGCTCGGGGGTTGGGAGGGATACTCAGAGGGCTTGTGAGTACAAGCCACCCCCTCTTACATTCTGAGTGTTCTCTTTCAATCCCCCCAAACTTAGCTCTCCAGTTACCCTGCTCTTTGTCTCTAAGCCATGGCGTGCCCTCATTACTGAGATCTGTTCTCTGTCGCTGGATTAGCGTGGGTGTTAGGCGGCAGCTGCAGTTCCCAGACTGATAAGGGAGGCTTCTCCGATCTTTGCTGCGGACCGGCGTCCTGATTAGCATGCTCTTTGCCTCCTTGCATCGTCGGTGGAATCCCTCTGGGAGGGTTTTGCCTGGTACCGTAAAGCTCATGGAATGTACACAGCGGAGGCCTGAGGTCTGGGTCTGCAGGAAGACCAGGGTGAGGGGATGTGTTAACCACTTCTTGATTGGCAATGAGCTGGTGTTGCCTCGAGAACACAGATGATGAGGGTGGTGGCAGGCGCTGGATTGCCAGACGTTCAAATATGTGTCCAGGGGCCTGTAGCTGGGCAGGCGTGGGCATCAGGAGACGTGCGCTCAGAGGGATCTGCACAGAGATGTGGTTGAGGTTTTTACTTCCACAAAATAATGGAAGAAAGACTCTTCTGCTGACATGAAGCTGGGAAGTCTGTGAGTGTGCTGGATGACAGTCAGGGGGATACTAGGTGACATGTAGAAAACGGAATTTCATAAGCACAATTGACTTGGCGTCAAAAATACCCATTGCGTAGGTACAAGGAAAATGTGTCTGAATGATGCAGATAAGAGACCAGGATCCTGGAAGGTGATATAATGGATTTAAAGGTGAGTTATTCAGCCGCAGGCTACATTCACAAATGTGTAGAATGGGGGACGAAGATGCAGAAAAAGACCTGGTTATCTTGTTCATCTCCGGGCAGCTCACTTTCTGAGAACTATTTGGAAGAAGTCATTTCCAAGGCACCCTGTGCTATTCAAAGAAAGAACTGTCTAACAGCAAGAGCTGTCCCGGGATAAAGTGGGCGTCCTCGGAAGATAGTGAGCTCCCTGTCGCTGGGTGTGTGCAAGCAGCCTCTGGCAGGGAGGCACCCGGCTGTTTGTGTCCTCTCCGTTCCTAACAGGGGCACGGCGCCCGACTCAGACATGCTCCATATGTTTGCCCAGTTAGTGAATTGGTGAACATCGCAAATCCGGAGAAATATTAGATGGACTGGGATGTTCCCTCCAGGCCTGGATACTATAGCGCCAAACTGTACGTGCCTCTTCCCCTCAAGTGTGTTTTAATCCCTTAAGTCCTACAAACTTAATGGATTAAAACACATTTTTCTTTTAAAGTCCTGGAGGTCAAACTCAGTTTCACTGGCTGAAGTCCAGGTGGGCAGAGCTGGTTCTTTCTGGAAGCTTTATATCACCTGTTTCCCAGCCTTTTCAGCGTCTAGAGGTGCCCACATTCCTTGGCTTGTGGCCCCTTCCTCCACCTTCAAAGCACATCACTCCAACCTCTGCTTCCGTCCCAGACATCGAATTAATTCTCTCTTCTGTGCTCTGATCTCCCTCCTTCAATTTCTCTATCTTAATCCCGTTTGCAAAGTCCCTTTTACTGTAAGAAAACATTCTCAGGTCACAGGGACTGGAGGTGGTGGTACATTATATTGCAGGCAGCACATGTTTGGGGAAGGGAGGAAAGTGGAGGTAGAGAAAGAGGGAGAAGAAAGAAGTCATCAAGTTCAGAGGATCATGACCACCTGGTGACCAGCAGCCTGGGAGGGCGGGGATGTTGGAGGGAGAAGATGGTGGCCAGGGTGGAGGAAGCTCAGGCTTCTGTAGTATCCTCTGTGCCTGGCATATGGTGGAGACTCAATAAGGATTTAGTGATGGATGAATGAATGAATGAGGGTGTCGCTACTGACTGAGGAAAGGACGGTCCCGGGTCAACATCTTCCCAAGGCCGGGCTCGGTAAATCCCTGTGGGAAGCTGAGATACGGGCTGGGCGGGACCTAAACCAGAAATGAGACTGGCCCCGCAGGGCAGCCCGCCACCTGCTCTGTTTCCGAGGCTCCAGCCTTGGTCAGAGCGGGAGCTTTGTGTAAGGTTGCATTGAACCCAGAGAAAAGGTGAAGGCATGTGGACCAGCATACTGATGGGGGTTTGGCAGGCAGAAGTGAGAATGCTGCGAGATCTGAGGCTTTGGGTTTTGTCCCACTTTCTGAAGGAGAAGATGGGAGACTTAAAAGCACTGAGCAGTCATTTCTATAAGCCAAGGAACAGAATCCATGCCAACAAGCAAAGCGCTATTATTCAGAAACCTTTCCTGTTTCTGAGGCAGAACCAAAATGCCCCCGCTTTCCAGCTGTGACCCAAGGCCAAGGGCAGGCCTGGAAACTTGGGGTGAGCTCTATTCCTGGCCATCTTTCCTACTGTTTATCGCTATTTATTCACAGAAGCTGCGGGCATTATCTCTGCTTGCAAAACAGACGTGGAGTGAAATGTTTGGCATTTAAATTGCTGCTGGGGCGGGCCGGGAAGAGTGAGGGCGCTGGCTTTCTCAGAGGTGTCCAGGGCTTTGCAGGGGGCACAGACCCCCGGATGTTGCAGGCCTCAGAGCTCCGTAAATTTTTCTGCCCGGTCAGGCACATGCCCACGTCGGCCTCCTGTTAAGCACTTTGATATCGGATTTCTTAGAATTCTGAGAAAGTTATTTATTTTTCAGAGCCTGCAAGTTAGTGCAATATGAGATCTCTGTAAGACCGTTTCCTCTAAGCAGAAGAGACCCCAGGCTATAAGTTCGTTCACTGAATGGGTCATTCATGCATGTGTCCAGTTCCTAGGGTGTCTGCTGTGCGCCAGGCACTGTGAATTCAAAGATGAGGAGGGCCCGATTCTGTCAGCTGGAGTGGTGGGTGACAAGCATGCAAGCAGCCTTCCTCGGGCTCCGTGAGATTGACACAGTCTGCACACAGCGCTCGAGTGGGCACACATCGACCCAGGAGGCCTCCCTCGGGTGGGCGTCAGGGGCAGCTTGACGGAGGCTGAGCAGTTTGGTCTCCCAGGTGGAGGAGGGGTGAGTGGAGCACTGGGCGCATGGGAGGGAGACAGCAGCCCAGTCCAGTCTGAAGGTTTGTTCAGCTGTCAGTTCATGGCCCCTGGTGGGCTGGGCAGAGAGGTGAGGGGGGGCGGGCGGCAGGTGGGGAAAGACGGTGAAGAGCTACAACTCTTTTTCTCCCTGCAAGTCACAGGATGACAGCAAAGATATTTGAACAGAGAACAGCATGGGGCAGGGTGACAGGTGGGTGACAGTGAGAGGCTGGAGGCTGGAAGGACGGGGTGTGTCCGGCTGCCCCGCAGTCCTGCAGGGACCATTGCTAAGCAGAGGGCACAGAGGGAGAGGACGGCCTTTGAGGCCCTTATTTACAGAGTGTGCTCTGGGCTGAATTGTGACCCCCACAATCCACATGTTGAAGCGTAGTGAGTGCAGTGTTCCTCCTCTGGAAGCAGCCCGATTTATATTCGTAACTGAAATGCTAGCTGCCACCTCTCGCATGGAACGCATGATAGGACTGTGGCAGGACGTTCCCAGTGGTACCTCACCACACAGCGGCCCTGAGGGGGAAGCACAACACCCCATCCTGCAAACGTGAGCTGAGTGTAGAGGGGCTGGGGGTGGGCACAGGGCACAGGTGGGAAAGGGGGCGCGCACGATGGGAACCCAGATCAGAACCCGTGCTCTTCCCGCCACGTGTGCAGCCTCAGGAGACTCTGGTACCCAGCACCTAGTAGGTGCTCAGACATGGACAAGACTGGAGGATGGGGACTGGTGGGAGTTGCCAGCAGCATGCCACGGGGCTCGCAGGGGCACCTCTTTTCCCTGAGCTCCTCGGCAGAAAGCAGGTTCCTGCTTGGAGTCCAGAGGGCTCAGGATGGGGGAGACACCCCTGTCCTAGCATGGTCATCATTTGTCTAGAATGGCCGTTCATCTACAGAGGTTACCACGGAAGCTACTGGGAGCTTTATCCTGGTGGTGGTGGTGGGGAGGGCTGTCCAGGCGCCACCTGGACAAGGGAGGCCTTGGGTGAAGGGCCTCTCGCCTCACACTTATTGAGGCCGAGTGAAAGTGAGAAAGAAAGGATTAAAAAGGATAACCTTCAAGGATCTAAGAAGATCTGAGGGCAGCCTTGGGTCGGGGGCCTGAGGCCTCAGCCAAGTGCCCAGGCTGCTGGGAGCTCAGCCTGTCGTGCGCTCAACCACTGCTTGGCACTGAGGGTGGAGGGGTCGCCTGTGCCTTGGCCTCTGTTCTTGGCCACCCATGGCCATTCCTTCTCCTTGGTGGCTATTCCCACCTGGGCCTGCTTTATTCTTGACATGCTGGCCAGTGTGAGACTGCTCCGGCTGGATGCAGAGCCCACACCTTCCGCTCAAAGTCATGCAGGGTGATGCCTTCTGAACCTGCCTTATTCCCCTCTGCTCCACCCTGGCGTCAATCACTGGGTGCAAAGTTGGGTGACCCATGGATTAAACTTTCCATGGCTGTGTGTGACAAGTACTTTGCCAGAACCAACTTCGGATCCAAAAAGACCCCATGGGCTGGATCATGTGCCGAGCCGAAGGTGCTGACATGTGGTCAAAATGGGGCTGCCTCTGCCTCCCAGAGTGAGTGCCAGATGACTTCTCTCCATGCCTGGTTATGACAACCTGAAGAGCCCACTGTGGCCAATTTTTCCTGTTGTGTTATCTAATGGCACTTACATAAGAAAACACTAACACACATGCCATTTTGAATTGCTGCCGGGAAAATGTTGGTCTTGACTCAAGGCCCATTGTGCTTCCTTTCACCTGTCAGGGGAAATCCATCATGTTTCCCTTTTTGCATCGTCTTCCAGGAAGCTCTGTGCAAAACTTGTACAAACATAACCACCATCATATCTCAGGGGCCTGGAGGAATTAGCTCTGCCTTTCTTCGGTAAACTTGCAGCTTCTCCATTTTGCCTGTACTGTGTGTTGTTTCTATGTTTATTATAAGATACTCAAATATCTTTATAGACAGATGACAGTGGTTATTTTAAAGTCTTGCATGAAGGTACAGAAAAGCCCAACTGGTGAAAGACAGTTGGGAAGGGATTGGTTAAGCAACAGTTCATCTGGAAATGACCTACAACAGCCAGCGGCTGTGAATACAGAGTGAGTCAGGACACTGGTGTCTGCCCAGCCGCCTGGGGCTCTGAGGCAGAAATAGCCCATCACATCAAGGCTAGGGGGGTTCTGGTTCCTTGAAACTGTGCCCTGGTCAGGTTACATTAGCAGGTGGCCCTGGGTTCCAGGCTGGACTTTGAGAGGAGCGGGAACAGGCTGGGTGTGTTCAAGCTGATGGGCAGCGTTGGTCAGGGAATGAGGACTGACAAGCGGTGGTACATGTGGACGTGGGCTGGACGGGTTCTATATGCTTCCAGACCAGAGGTCCCAGGCAAGGAGCAGGAGGTCATAGCACCTAATGTGAATCAGTGGTGATGAGGTCCCACAACAGAGGCATCCAAGAGGGTAGTGTGGAGGAATTTTATACGTAAAGTGGGGTTCAGCAACTAGCTCTGAGACTCAGTTACTCCACATCCTATTGATGAACTGACGTGGGAAACCTCCACAGATGAGCCTTGACCCACAAAGGTTTCTGACCCATGAGGACCTTCCTGGCACCTGAGCATGGGCCCTGTTCTCCGTTTTTGGGATTCACCACTTTGCTTCACAGCCCGCTGTCCCTCTGCTGGTGCGGGTGGGAGCAGGTTCCGGGGAGCAATGGGACATTCAGGACCCAGAAACCTTCCTGGGAGATGGGAGATGTTTGGGGGAGGAGGAGGTGGGCAGACAAGGGGAGCTGGTCAGCTTCTCATCTCTCAGGTTGAGCCTTTCCTACTGGTGGCGGTTGCGCCTGTTGGTAATAGAACCTGGGCGTGCTCTCCAGCTTTACCCTGAATGTCTTCTGGATGGTTTTGGCCTCAGACAGGATCCTATGCTAACAGTGTCCCGCCCTATTCCAGGGACTTGGCCTTCTTGTGTTCAGGAGGTGGGAGGGAGCGTGGTGGATTCATGGTGCTGACGTCCGGAGCGGGACTCTGAAGCTTGAGATGCCTCCCAGGATGGCACTGGGACATTACAGGATCAGCGTCAGAGGTCGGTGCAGCTCCCAGGATGCAAAGCTAAGGCAGCCATAGCCTCTTATCTGCAGGGACGTCCCAGAGCCCCAGGGGAGGCAGCCTGGGGTGGGGGAACATGGTGATGAGGAGTTCCTCACTAGAAATGTTGGGTGGGGCAGGGGTCCAAGACAAGCCTGCTGTGTGCCACGCACAGGTAGGTATTCCTATGCCTGAGGAGCCCAGGTGGAGGGTTGTGGCGTTGAGGGAGGCCAGTGCATACTCAGGGAACCAAGAGGTGCCACACCAGGGGCCACTCACACCGGATGTGAGGTGGGCCCAGAGCTGTGCCACGTAAGCCCCAGTGGTCAGGATCAGGGGTGTGGCTCAAAGAGCTAGGGGTCCAGATGAGGGGCAGTGAGTGAGGGGGGATCACAGTGAGAAGGGACACCTGTGCCCTTCAGGTGGGGACGAGGCTGTCCAGGTGGGCGGGCCCAGTACAGGCGTCCACTGGTCCACTGTGCTGGCAGCAGGACAGACGCCTTTCCTCTATGTTGCTGAGTCTGTGACTGGGGCTGTCAACAGCATCCTGACCATTTGTTAATAATCAGGGACCCGATCGCAGACAGGCTTCCTGACGCTGATTTCCCTTTAACAATTTCCAGCTTTTTAATCCAATTCCTCGGCCATTCTGGAGTGAGCACTTAGAGCCGTCAGGAAGGGAGCTGGCAGCCATAATAAAACTCAGAGGGAGGAGAGCGGGAAGGAAGCAGGAAGCCAGCGCGAGGATTAGAGCGGTTAAACACCACCAGGGAGCAGAGCAGGTGGAGGAGCCTTGGAGAGGGTGGGCCTCGCCCTGGAGACGGCAGGTCTAGGGAGGAACTGTGAGTTCCCGGGCCCCCCTAGCTGGCACCCCTCATTGCAGCATTCCACCCCACGCTCTGCCCCAGCACACACTGAATCAAAGACTTCTCTTAAGTTCTGAGGGAACCCTGTCCACGGCTCAGAAACCACCTCGTTGGCCCTTGATTGGATCCATCTCCTCTGAGGACAGAGCGTGGACGGGTGAATAAAGGCCTGGAGGAGAGGGGCCCCAGCAGCCCCCTTTTCTCAGGACCCCACTAATGTGCCATGGCCTGGGTGCTCGCCGCTGGGGACGGCTGAGCCTTTGAGACAAGAGGGCCATTTGTCTCCGTCATCGGTTTCCAGGAGAGCGCCTTCGAGGTGCCAGGTTCCCAGCGCCTCCCTCTCAAAAGGAAAGCACCTCAGAGTGGGCAGAAATGGGGGACAGCCCCTAGGGGTCACTTAGGGAACCTGGCTGGCTCCCAAAGGCGGAAGCTGCAAGGTGGCAGGTCCTGGGCATTGCCAGCCTCCAGCTCAGCCTGGCTGGGCTCTCCGTGGGCAGCTGTTCTCAGGGCGGGCCATGGAGTCAAGACGGCCCATCAGAGGCAAGGGTCCCGGTCAGCAGACTGATTTCCCTCGGGGGCCCATGGGTCTCCCATGTTTCACGATGGGCCTCAGGGGTGAGGGATAGGCTGGGGTACAGGGACAGGCCACTGAGCAGACCCTCCCTTTTCCCTACTCAACCAGAGACCCATCCTTGGCTCAGCTTTATTTATTGCAATTTGATGTGGGCTTTTGGGGTCAGAGAAAGGTTTCCTACAGCTTAACGAGCGTTTGAGACCCTCAGTGTGGCTGACAGAGCGTTGAAGGCCGGCCTGGATGCCCTGCCCCTGCCGCGCCTCCTCACCTCCATGTGACCTCGTGCCTGTGACCTCGTGCCTGTGTCCTCAGTGCCGTCCCCGCACAGGGCGTCCTCCGCACACTGCGGGATCCCTCATGGGAAGCTGTGCCTGGCTCACGTCGGCCTCTGATGAGTATGTGTTACATGACTGACCGATGTAACAGGACTCGGGAGACCCAGGTGTGAAGCTGGCCCCATCTTGTGACCTCGATAAAATGATTTAACGCCTTTGAGCCTCAAACCAGGTGTAATGGCCATCCCCAAACGCCCTGCTGTGGTTTTCCTCCCTGATGTTCAGTCTGAAGTCACAGAAAGAAAGCCATTTAGCTAGTTAACCAACCCCAGAGAGGCACAGGAGAGAGGCCAGTAAGTGTCTCCCTGTCCCATGTTTCCCAGGAGCAAGCCTGTCCCTGCAGGTCACTGCCTGGTGAGCTGGGCGGGAGTTATGCCGTGCAGGGGCCACAGCCCTAGGTCAGATCGGCCACCAGCTGAGCCAGGCCCTCGGCCACCAGCCCCCTCCGAGGTCGGGTGGGCACTTTAGCCAATGGGTGGCAAACTCCTCCTGTGTAGACTAGTTGGAACCTGACTCTGGGATCCACAAACGCCTTGGATCATGGGAAGGCCCTCCACGGGGTGGCATGTTTACAAGAAGATTGGACCAGTCTGTGTGAACTTTCCTCACTGGTTTTTATGTTATTTCCCATCTGCTGAGTGCAAGTCTGTCCCTGGACACACTGTCTCCATCTCCATCGGGCTTCCCCATTTCTATGACAGCTGAGGGGTGCAGTGGGACCTGGGGGAGCTGCCCAAGGACTGACTCACGATGCTGGGAGGGGTGGGAGGGATGTTCAGAACTGCTGTGGCCTCTGCTTCTTCCTGGTGTGGCCTCCACACCCCCACAGCTGCACCTCCTTCAGGCGGGTGTGCGCCTGTCCACGTGCATGGCAGGTCTTCCCCTTCCCTGTGTGGGGTGGGGGCGGGGCTGCACGGGGTTGGAGCTGGTCTCATCCCTGATGCCAGGTTCAGGAGGGGGAGCCTGCATAACCCCAATCTCTGTCTCCGTGGTCATGGGGCCTCTCCCCGTGTGTCTGTCCCCACCATAACCTGATATGACCACATCTTAATTTAACTGATTACATCTGGAAAGACCCATTTGCAGATCAGAGCAGATCCTGAGGTCCTCCTCCTGGGTCCCCCTCTTTGCCCCCGCTTCGTTTCTGACCTGTGGATGCTGACAGACTTGGGTAGGCGGGGTGGGGAGATAGCATTTGGATGTCTCACCTGCCTCTGCTTCTGTCTCACTCTGATCTCTGTGGAGGCCAGTGTGTCCTCCCCCGGCCTGTGCACAAGCTCGCTCAGCTCCAGGAGAGGGTCCCGGGGGCTGCTGTGGAGGGGCTGCAGGAGAGGCTGGGTGCCCAGAGCACCAACTCCCAGCAATTGATACCTTTTTGAGTCTGGTTTGACTTAAAGAAACTGAGTGTGTTATTTCCTGGGGAATGCCATAATAAATTCCACAAATGGGGCAGCTGAAAACAGCAGAAACGTGTTCCCTCACACCTCTGGAGGCTAGAAGTCCGAAATCCAGGTGTCAGCAGGGCTGTGTTTCCTTCTGAGGTCCTAGGGGAGATCCTGCTCCTTGCCTCCTCCGGCGTCTGGTGGCTCCAGGTGCCCCTTGGCTTGTAGCCACATCACTCCAGTCTCTCCTCTGTCTCCACACGGCCTTTGCCTCCTTTCCCTGCACCTTCCCTCTTGCAAGGACACTTGTCATTGGACTTAGGGCCCACCCAGATAATCTAGTGTGATCTAACTTGATTATCACCCAAAGACTTTCCAAATCAGGTCCCATTCCCAGGTTGTGGACACACCTTTTGGGGGAGCCACCATTCACCCCACAACACTCAGCCTAGCAGAAGTTGGGTGCTTTTGGCTGGAGCTGTGGCCTGCTCTGCTGAGTCTGCCTGACTTACAACCTGCCCTAACCGCCCAGGGGAGTGGCTGCAGCCCCATGCCCAGCGGTGACCTGCCTGCCCGCCCCTGAGTCCAGCCCGCTGGGTTCCCCCACCCCCAATGGACCTCAGCCTAGCCAGGGTGCATTTTCTGGTGACTCAGAGCCCGACACAGAGAGGCTGTTCTGCTAGATCTGGGGTGGGCTGTCTGGAGATAGCACTATCTTAGGTACTTTCCTAGCCAGCGTTGCTGGGCGGGGTGAGCGAGTCTTTGAACCTCTGAGGTCAGAGGTCAGGCAGCCTGGTGTGTCCCAGGCTTCGGTGAGGAGCTCCCAGTGTTCACCAGCAGCCTGCAGGGTTAGGAGCAAGGACCCCAATGTTTCTTCTGTTCCCGCAGTCTGCACCCCGACTCTGCTCAGGGAACACGGCTCAGGCCTTACATAGAAAGCGGCCAGCCAGGGCGGTGCCCCAGCTGCCCCAGAGGCCCTCAGTGGACAGGAGCCTGTGGGCGTGTTACTGGGAGGCAGAGGGAGTCCACCAGATGTCCCTTTATTCTGTGCACAATGGCCCTTGACATGGCGACGATCCATCAAGGACTCCCCAGCACCCCAACATCGGCCGTGACACTGCTCTCCAGTGGGCCTCGTTCTCACCACTGTTATGTGCTCCTTTTGGGGGCAAATAGCTATGTGACTCCACCTTACTGGACAGGCTGCGGCCTCATTCAAGCCCTCGCTGCACCCCATTGTCTCAAGGGTTTTGTCTCTCTTTCGTTTTTTGTGTATTGTTTTCATTGACAGATGTTGGTCTTGACCACAATAAATTACGCTTCTCCCATTATTTTATTTCTTTGTTTGCTAAGTGTCCCAATTGTCACTAAGAAAAGGTTTTTTTTTGTTTTCTTTTTAAAGTGTGGCCAGGGGAAATTTATAAGCAAAGCCTGAACCGAGGGCTGAACGCCATTGACTGAATTTCTCCCTGTAGTCTTCTGTTCAAATTCTTCTTCTCTTTGGAGTTTTCTCTTGATCGCAGCTTATACAAGCAAACACACTGAATTCGGGGTCCTTCACCTCTAGCGGAGTTTTAAAATTCACCTTTTATGCTTTACCGCCCCCAAAGGGAATTTTGCTTCAAAGCACATTGTTATAATCTTTTTGGAACTCAAGATACGTGGGAAAGGTAAAAAGTTAACATTTTTGTAAATGGGCTGTTCTGTATGACTTATGGCCAAGATAAAACGGGCCCTGTTTTTGCACCTATGGAGGAGTGATAGCCGTGAGTTGGTTTGGGAATGGGTTTAAACAGCCTGCGCTGTTGGCTTAACCATATCTTTAAAGCACCAGGGGATAATGAGCATCATGCTCCGTGCCAGACACCGCGCTTGGCCTGTAAGAAACACTATCTCATTTAATCCTGCGGCCCGATGACGTGGGGCCTTTATCTGCACTTTGCAGGGACGTCTAGCACTTTCTGAAAGTCTTGCTTTGGATCCTGGTCTCTCAGGCACCAGTCTGCCCAATTCTTCCCTGATTGTAACTCCGCCTGTGCCACTTTCATCTGTCCAGTGCGTGGTCCTGTGCCCCGACCTACTGCCGTGCACGGCGCATGGTGATCCCGCTGTCTCAGGCTCACAGGTCGGGAGGTGGTCAGAGCGAAAAATCGCAAGTGACTGTGGTCAGGGCTGTGACAGAATCCACACTGAGGGCACCTGCTACCCCTGGTGGCCAGGCAGCAGCTCTTAGGAGGGACTTTATGGGGCAGAAGGAGCCGGTGGGTGGGGGTGGGGGATGGGTAGGCAGCAGAGGTAGAGTTTGGGGGGTAAGGGGTCTGTGAGAACAGGGAGGAGCAAAAGAGAGTTGGAGATGGGCAGGGCCAGTCTGCAGGATGTGGCAGACCAGGCAAGCACTCAGGGTTCCTTCCCAGGGCAGGGAGGAACTCTGGGCAGTTTTAGGGGGCGAGCGACTTTCAGAGGCTCTCCATCAAAATTAGACATTGTGCCTGGGCAGGTGGGCGGGCAGGGGACACACCTGTGACGGTACGTCATCCCCAACACCGGTCAGCGAGTCCTCACCTTGACCATGAGAAGGGCTCAGACGGACTGTGGGAGTTCCCGTCGCGCTGTTCACGTTTGCCTTTGGAGTGGCTTTCAGGAGTTCTGTCAGAGGTTTTGTAGCATGTCCTCCAGTTTGGGGTTTCTGCTGTTGTTCTCATGGTGAGGCTGGGCTGTGGGGTGTCGGGGGACCCCACGGAGCTAAAGTGCCCTTCTCATCACATCCTCTCAAAGGTGCATGCTCTTAACATGACGTGTCCCCGAGGAGAGGTGGAGCCTGTTGACCCCTTAACTCTGGGCCGAGTAGACTGGCAGGCTCTGTGGACAGGTGTCTCCCAAGGAGCCCTGGCCTGGTGTAGAAGGGATGGAGGCACACAAAGGCAATTACATACGAGCATGGCCCGTGGGCCTGGGAGGTGCCCAGTGGCTGAGAGAGGCAGGTAGGGTCACGGGGGGCATAAATGAACTGATCTTATGGGGTGGGAGCCTCAGAGAAGGCTTTATAGGTAAGATGCCTGAGAGGGTTTTGAAGGATGAATAGAAGTTGGTCAGGCAGGTGGTGAGCAGTGCAGGGGGGCAATCAGCAGATGAACAGGTGTGGAGCCCCAAGGCTGCAGGGTGGCGGGGATCTGTGGTGGTTTTGCATTTCTGAGACACAGCCTGGAGATGGGACTGGAGAAGGCAATTGAGTCACGTGAAAGTACCATGTGGAGGAGGGATTTGATGGGGAAGTGGGAGGTGGGAGAGCAGGCAGGAGCTTACAGTGCAAGTCTGCACAGGAGAGGAAGGGGAGGACCTCAGGGAGGGCGGGGCAGCTGGGAGAAAAGGAGTGGACAATTTAAGAAATTAGAAGACAAGTGGAATGTTATGGAGATTGGGGGCCAGGCTGAGACCTGAGGGGAGGTGACACTCTCCCTCCTTCCGGCTGGACAGGTAGCGGGCAGTATCCCCGCCAGGACTTATAGGTGAAGAGCAGGTTTCCAGGTGCGAGGAGCCCGAGGAACGACTGTGTTTGGACAGTGGAAGGAGCTGGGCGTGTGCGCCTGGGGCTGGGAGTGGGATAGGACCTGTGGGTCACTGGTCTGTGCATGGTGGCGGGGAAGGGGGAGTCTGAGGCCCAGAAAGCGGGTCCTACAGCACGAGCATAAGAAATGGGTGGGAACAAGACGCACGGGGCATCAGTGGTGGGGAGCTAACAAGCTCTACGAAGATGCAAGCACACCAGCAGCACCGGAGTTCAATCAGTGCCGTCACCATGGCTTTGCCACTGAAGCATTCATCTCACAGGACCTGAGCTGACTCCAATCCTTTGACCACTTTCTGGACTCTTTGCTCTTTCACACTTGGGCGTCTTTGCAGAAGAAGCTGCACCACTTTAACCGAACCCTAGGATCTGTTGGACACCACTCAGCCAGGCGTCTCTAACCCGCTCCATGCGGAGATCCGCATCAACACACTTGGTGACCCCTGCTGGTTGCAGAAGAAGTGAAGTCCTTGGCTGATGTTGAGTGAAGTCAGGAGGGAACTTGGCTTTGGCAGGGCTTGGGGGGAACTGATCAGGAGCACCAACGTCTAACGGCAGCCCGGGCTGAAGACCAGGGTGGCTTTCCGCTCTGATTTCTCTGGCCTTGTATCCTCATGTTGGTGTTAGGATTGGAAAGATGGCTCCTCCGTGCTGTTTGCACCCCAGAAATGGCTCTCCTTTGTTTCTCTATCATTCTCTTCTCAGCCCTAAATGCAGGTGAAGGGTTATAGTTTGGCAGGTTAATTAACTTTCTGAATTTCTCATCTCTCCCCCTTCCCTCTCCTTCTAAGTGGCGCTGATGTGCCTGTCCTGCTCTCGTCACATTTCCTGCTGTAATTCCTCCGGTCTTGGATCAGTGGTCTGGAGATCTCGGGCGTCTCTTCCCAGTTTCTGTAATTTTTCCAGAGGCTGGTTGGTGGGCCTCCTCTCCGAGCATCAGGCTCAACTCACCAGAGGCAGCGGTGTGGAGCCCCGGGCGCTGGTGACAGCTGACATATTCCCCAAATGCTGATCAACGATTCACGTTAAATGAGGATTTATGATCGATCCTCATCAATTAGGGCCGCCTCTCGAGTGCCAGGTGAGGCCCTTGCCCGCACGTCGTCGATCATCAGCACAGGAGGTGTTCTCGCTTATTCGGGCATGAACAGCAGTGTGTGTGTTAGAGCCGCACCTTGCCGTTCTGTGGCCACTGTTGCTGGGTCAGTGTCGCAGGCCCTGGCCGGGCGGGCGGCTCCCTGCTGGAGGTCACACTGCGGATGGTGCCCTGTGTTCTATGGAGAGACAGGGTCCACTCGAGCACACTGGTTCTAGGAGGTGGGAACCCACGCCATTCCGGGTGCTCAGCTTTGCTCTGCAGTGTCATCAGAAATCTCAGCTGTCCGTCTCTCTCTCTCTAGAATACACACTCCCACTCACACCACAGCTCGGCACTCTGCTTCTTGCCAGCTGGGTACCTTACCAGTCACTGAACAGTGACCCTCCCAAATATTTCTGTACCCCAACCCCCACACCTGTGAGTGTGGCCTGATCTGGAAGTTGAGTCTTTGCAGTGTAACTAGTTGAGGATCTTGAGGAGAGATGATCTTGGATTAGGATGGGCCCTAAATCCAATGACTAGTGTCCTTATAAGAGAGGAGGGGACACAGAGAGAGAAGGCAATAGGGAGACTGAGGCAGAGACTGGAGGGATGCAGCTACAAGCCACCGGCTGCCTCCAGAAGCTGGAAAGACACAGGCAGGACATCCCTAGAGCCTTTGGCGATAGCATGGCCCTGCCACACCTTGATTTTGGGCCTCCGGTTTCCAGAACAGGGAGAGAAAACAATGACTGTTGTTTTGATCCACCTGATTTGTGGTACTTTGTTACAGCAGCCACAGGAAGCTAATGCTCACTGTCCTGTCTCCATAGGGAAGGCATGGAGATGAGTGAGACAACCCATCCGGCTCAGAGCCTGGGCCAGACTGGTATTATGATGCTTTATATTCCTTCCACTCTGCTACCGAATAAGTGCTTTGCCCCCCTACCTGGGCTTTATGGAAAGGAGCCCCAAGAAACAGGCTGGGGGTCTCTTTCTGGCATTTGCTGGGGTACCTTGCTGGCCCAGCTCTCAGTAATGTCTACTGGGTAGCAGACCCTTTGCACTAGGGTGGGGAAAACTATTTTCAATTCTTGATTATTTTAGCATTGGATTGTAAAGTATTTTTTTCAGAGTGTGTGTGTGTGTGTGTGTGTGTGTGTGTGCATATGTGTGCATGTGTGTGTGCATAAATGTGTGTGATGGTTAAATCACCCCTATCATGGTTCATTCTTTCTCCACAAACCGTATCAGCCTCAGGAAATCCTGCATTTAAAAGACACCTCCGGGAAGCATTTTCTATGTGTTTGGAGAAGATTCTTGGGCGTGCAGGACATGGTCTGTAAGCGGCTTCTTTGTTGCCATGAGCACTTGGCACTACGGCCCTCTCCTCCACGGCCTCCTCCATGGTCTCAGAAGCATCCACCAGGGTCATCTTAGGGAGCCCTCCTCTTGACCCATCTGCAGTGCTTCCTGGAGCCGTGTTCCTCTGTGACGACTCTCGGCGTCTATACTCCCTTCTCTTGTTCTCAATACTCCTCCGTTACCTTCTAATTACCACATTATTGTACACATTATAGCTGGAGTTCACATAACATTGAAAATTATTTTACTTCTAATAAATTTTAAATTGCATATGGACCCCCAGCTTCCCAGCGTTGACTCTGACCTGGAAGATTTCTGCACCTCAGGTGTCTTGTGCAAACATCCTCACATGAGCTAATATCTGGAGTGTTAGAACTGTGCCCGGCACATTGTACGTGCTGTAAACGAGTTTGCTAATGAATGAACCGCATAGCAGTGTAATCGGGAGGCAGGGTTTCAGGGCTGATTACAGACACACAGAGTCCACATTTCCTCCAAGATGATCTAATGGAAAATCCCATCTGCTCAACTGAGGCGAGGCACCAGATTTCAAAACCCAGGATGTTTTTAAGAAGGGGATGATTCCATAGTAAATACTGGAAAATATTCCTAACTTCCCTCCAGAGAGAAGCCATGGAAAATGACCAATTTCAAGAAAATGCAGTCAAATGAAAGTGGAATATGGCATTTTGCTAGAATAATTTCAAATAAGTGGATTCTTTCCAGTCATTATTAATTGTATTCCTATTGGGCACCTCAGTAAGAGTGGTGCTCATTTACATATCTTCATTAATATTTATGAGGCACTCTGGACCTGCTGGGCAGTCCCTGGATGGCAGGGGTGCCCCAGTCTCTCCTCTGCAGGATGGAGAAGTCATAACAACATGGGCATATCATAAAAGGCTTTTAGAATAAACTTTAAAAAACGAGGCACTCCACCATGGCTTTGGCATTTGTTTCTTGATTGCTAGCATGATGCATTGTGTGAGAGAAGCTCACTTCATAGCCCTTAGGACATTATGTACCGAGACAGAGCTGCAGGTGCTGTTGGAACCGGCAGAGCCAGCGGAGGCTCCGGGAGGAATTCCATCTGGAAGAAGCATGCCCTGTCCAGAGGGCGGGGTGGTCTGGTGGAGTCAGCGCCGGAGAGGGAGCAGGTACAATAGCAGGGCTCTGGACCCAGGTGGGAGTCCAGGCCAGAAGGCAGACGGTGGAGGCCTCCTGGAAGTGAGCCAGCAGACAGGAGCAAAGGCCAGGCGGGAGCCTTGGGCACAGGGCAGAGGACTAAAAAGAGTCTAGTACCAAGGCACTCTGAAGCAGGCCCATGTGGAGGACCCAGTGTCCAGAGGTGGGTAAAGGTGGTGATGTAGCCACAGGAGGAGCTGGAGCCTGAGCTGGACAGGACAGGGTAGCAGCAACACCCCGCCCTGGAGCCAGGTGGGCTGAGGACCGAGCAGCTGACAGAATGGGCTGCAGGGGGTGGTGCTGGCTGAAGTTATGAGGAGAGAGAGAGTCTGGAAGGGCATCGGCTGGCCTTTGCCGGGATAAGGCTGAGAGTTCTAACACTGTTGCAGCCGGTCTTCTCCAACTGTGGTCCCTTTTGGTCTCTAAGTGAGGTACACAGGACAGTCTGGGGAGCCTCAGCAGGGTCAGACTGGTGAGAAGCCATCTGAAGAGGGCTCCAGCAAGTCACTCTGGAGGGAGGCAGGTGTGGGCGCGAATCCCAGCTCTACCAGTTGCCAATGTCATGGCGTTGGGGCTGATATTGACTCCTCTGGGACAGGGCTAATCATAAACACTTGTTAGAAGGATGCATGAGATAATGTATGCAAAGAGCATCTGTGGTTTTGAGGGATGAAGCCTGGGAAAGTCATTTGCAGGGACGCATTGGCTCTGTGCAATCAGTGTGATGACCGTGGCCATCTGCTCACCCCACAGTGTCCTGGCCGCCACAGCAGTGTTCCTTAACTTCCAATAAATATTTTTTGAGTCAGCAACTTCTTTCAAAGCCCGATGAAAGCTCTGTGAGTCCACTCTTACATTTTATAAGGAACTTCGGAGGATTCACAGATACCTGAGCTGAGAATTCCTGCTCCTGAGGAAGGGGCTGCGTTGGTGACTGCCATTTTATCTGTCACTGTGCCAGCTGTATGCATGTTCTACACAAATGTTTGGACATTCTAAGTTACAAAACTGACTTTATGCATCTGATACCCACTGTGTCCCACACAGCGATTTATCTGCCGAGTAGGACCCTGTCGGGCACAGCCACTTCTGATGCTCTCCGGGGAAGCTCTGTGCCTGCATAGACCCTGCTGCTTGGGCATCGTGGGGCCCCTTCTCCTTTGAGTCTTGTTGAAGCCACTCCTTTCCCAGGGAGGACATGTGCTCTGGGTTGCGTCACAGGTAGACATCAAGTTACCTGGACTTGGCCTATCCCCATCCGTCACTGTCCCTGGGTCTCTCTTCTAACTTCTGCTTTGCGTCTACCACCATGTTTCCTTCTCAACAACGTTTGGGTGGGAATGCTGTATGGGACAGGCAATACATGGGGTAGATTGACAATTGATGAAATAATGTGCATCAGTAAAATAAATAATAAGGAAGGTCTTTAAGAGTGGATATATAGTTTCCAGGATATATTGGTAAGAGAGGATATGTTGTTAATGTGCAAAAGATTGTTAGAAAGGAGGGATATGTGGATATATTTGCATATATGTGCAAAAAGAAACCCAGAAAAGATAACGTAGAATTTAGGGGCATCAGTGATCTGTAGGGATTGGGTAAACACACATGTGGAAGGGGGTGAGGAATAACCTATGATGCCGGTTTGAATGAGAGGCAGCAGAATGGAACATGCCCACTAGTACCTGTCCCCAGCAGTGTCAAGGCGCGATGACGTCTCAGTTCTAAGGAGCATATCTGGTCCCCAAATCTTGGTGTCTAAATAGCATTTCCCGGGGAAGTGACAGGGCCAGCGGGGAAGGCACAGCTTGCTCCTGGAACATCTAACTTCCTAAACCAGGGCAGCGCTCACGGGCTGATGGGCTCGGCTGTCAAAAAGAATAATTATGTGCTACAGCAAATCCACCTTTCTGGCATTCTTCCCCAAAACGTTACTAACGAGGAAACAATCAGGCAAATCCAGAGCGCCAGACCTTCTAGAAGACAAATAGCCTGGAGTCTGTTCCATGTCACGCAAACCAAACAAACCAACCAAAGGGTGGCAGATGGGGGCGGCTCTAAAATAAAAAGAAGTAAAAAACATTAAAAACAAAAGAATGTCGTGAAAGAAGTTTAATTGGGTCCTGGGGCAAAAAGTGAAACCTCTGCGAAAGGCACGCTGGGACAACTGGGGAAAGCTAGTGTGGGCGGTGGGGAGAGCCGAGGAGACTGTAAAATTTGTGTCTGTCCTTAGGTGCAGTCATAGCCCTGGTGGCCTGGGGAACACTCGCCCTTGGGCTGATCCTCCACCCTGCCGAGTCCTGAGGCCTCATTTATCACCCACATGGATGGGAGGGCCGGTGACTAGTGAGGAGGGTCCCATCCCAGCCAGGACCTGAAAACAGGCTGCCTTTACCACTGTGCTGCCATTTACACCCCGCTTCTTTAAGGGGGAATCTGGATCCCCCTTAAAGAAGTGGGTGGGATCCATCCTCTCCATTCAAATTGTCCAGCACCTGTGCGCCCCGGACTCCTGGACCTGTGGAAGGGGGCTGCATTCCTGGTGTCTCCGAGCCCCGCTGGCCAGGCCACAGCTATCTTCTGAACGGGTGGGATTCTGGCTTGTAAACCTCCGTCCCACGTGACTTGGTCCTGCTTTTATCTTTTTTCATGAGACATCCTTTCTTTGCTTTCTCCACAGGGGTTGGGTCAGGAGGGTCAGGATGGGCAGAGAATCAACCTGGGGAGGGAGGGGCTCATCCTGAGACCTGGAGCAGAGCATTCCGCTCCTCAGGACCCCGGCTGCCAGAGGGTTACCTCAGGTCCGGGGACTCGGTGCTTCCTAGGGAGGGGCACCTGCCGAGGACCTTGTGGGACATTCAAACACATGAAAATCGCGAAGACCCCACGCCCGCTGGCTCCCACGCCTGGGCGCTCTTCCTAGCAGGGCTGGCGGGGCCTGCACACGTGCACCCTGTGAAAGTTCAAGTCCTCAGCGAGCACGTGTCTGGTAAAGAACCAGCAGACCAGAATGAGGTCCACAGAGCTCCTTCCAGAGGAGAGGCGGTTAAGTGGCTCCCAAAACATCTCTGAGGTCAGAAAAACAACGCCCAAGGAGCTGATGCAGTGCTGGGCCGCAGGTTTCCTCCGAAGCGCAGCACAGCTGAGTGCCCCAGAGCTCCGCCCTCCGCTCACATCTGGTGTTTTCCTGGTGGTGACCCCGCCACCCCAGGGAAGGACTGCTCTCTGGCTGGCCTGTGCCTTCCGAAGGGTCATTGGAACCTGAGTGGCAGTGAAGGAAAAACAGCCGGTGGGATGACAAATGGGTTTGGTTTCAAAGAAGTCTGTTTGCTCCCCGGGGCGGGGCGGCCGCTCGCTGGCTCTGCGGCTGAGTCATGACAGCTCGGGCCCTGGGTCTCACGAGCCGCCTCTGGGTTTACTTGAATCCTGCCCTTTCCAAGTAAAAGGCCTCGGCTAGACCTCCAGGGTTGATTCCCTTCAAAATAGGGGAGTAAACAGCTTTGGCATGTCACCGCTGGCTTTCCCAAGAATTCCTTGGATTGTGGATCTTGTTTCTTCTATGGTTTCATCACTTTAAAATTCCGCAGCCCAAACAGTGAGCTGCCTCAGAAGACCTATATGGAGCACCTACCTATGCCCTGTGCAGCAACTCAACCAGCTTCTCTCCGGCCCTTCCCTGAGGAGCCCAGGTGCAGGTCACCGAAGGTCACTTAGGAGGCACTTGATACCTCCTGGGGTCCTGTGTCCTGATGCTCCCAGGCCTGCCGGCCGCTGTCACTGGCGCCTACAGCCCTGGGAGGCATATTTTTGGCCACTTGATCTCCTGAATGACTTTGAGATGTTGGTTATTGTATGGCCTCCGCTGATGCCAGTTTTCCTTTTCTCACCAAAGGCATTCAGCACATTAGTACTGCTAATGATATGTTAGGAACATTTTCTGAGAGTAAAAACATCTGAATTTATTCTGTGTAACTTCCACCGTGACTATTAATGTGACCTAGGACACAGCTATAGTGTCCAGAGCTACACTGACTACACCCTTCGTCACTAGTTCTCTCAGCCAGAGAGCTCGGCATTCCTGATGTGGCCCTTTCCTTTCCTTTAAGCTGGACAGTCCCATAGGAAAGAAATACTTCCGAGGAAACGTCACTGGGTAGGTAACTCACGACTCCACGAGGCCCCAGGTTGCCCATGACTACCTCTTTTTTGTCTTCACGGCGACTCCTACCTTTCCCATTAATTGAGAGGAGGACCCTGGTGTTCTCCCTTGTTTATCTTCTTTGTAGTAATGCATGGAGTTTGTTTTCGGCTGGATAAATCAGTGTGAGCCTCACTGTGCCCCCACTGTGCCGGCCAGTGGGATTCTTCTCATTCCAGCCAGAAGTCTACGTTCTGATTTTCTGCACATGAAACGCATTCCCTCGTCTCGTCCCGACCCCGTCCATCACGGTGGAATGCTCCTGCCCTGGGCTCTGAGGAGAAAGCTCAGATGGGACACCTGTTGAACACGCTAATTTTGTCAATTAATAACCAGAAAGAAAATAATGCAAAGAAGACAGACAATGATTCATTACTAGTTATAGCACAGAGCCATCTTGGCATCAGATGTAGAGTTCAAGCTCAGTATATTTGGAAACTAAATAGAATTTTAAAAGTTTGTGTTTATGTGTTAGACGTAGTTCATATGTTCAGAGAGACCTCAGCACTGTCAGCCTCAAGGAGACCCTGGCAGAGACCAAAAATAATTCCATTTTGCATCTTGGGTAGCTTTGCTCTCAAAATAAAATCTTCCCAGTGGTGATGTCATTTAATTACTAATTAAAGCAATTATATTCCCAGCTTGTCATGTTCTAGAATAGTTATTATTAGGACCCTAAAGTTGGTGGAATTCACTGGATTGCTTTGGGCTGACCGCAGAGTCCTAAAAGCAACAACCAAAGTTGTCCTTTGAGGCAAGCGGACATGAGCTCATGGCTGATCCCCCTGGGGTGACTGTGGGAGACGGGACGAGGAGCAGACCCAGTGACACAGACCCTCCTCCGGTCCCCCCACTTCTCTGACTCACCTCAACCCATGGCCAGGGCATTTTGCTAATATTGGTAGTTTCTGATTTGTTTATTTAATTTTTCACTCTTGCTTTTAGGAAACCCAGAGCTATGTTTAGTAACTATTTCACATCAACTTCCTGCGCTCCCTGAAGGTGGTCCCTGGTCGGCTCTGATCATGAATTCTGGGTTGCATTCTGCAAGTGTGTGGGGACCCCAGGGCCCAGCTAGGGGCTGGCCTTCATGCTCTGAAAGAAGAGGAGGGGAGCAGGGCACGTTTGGATGAAGAGGGACAAAGGGAACATTCTGGCGGCGGGAGGTAGTTCTGCAAGTGAGCCTTGCTGGCAAGTGCCCCCTTCCCCCCCCTCCCCTGCTCCAAGTGCCTCCAGGTCTCCCAGCATGCCCTCCCCCATGCCCACTGTTGGGATTTACACATGGACACACAGCTATTATTCTCCCAGCAGAGGGTCTGGCTGGCCTTGCTTGTGAACCTTGGCTGGCTGGACTAGGGCTGAAACCTAAAATAATGTGTGGTTTTATGACCAAATTCTTGAATAGTTTTATATGTATTTGTAACGGGAGATAAGGTGACTACAATAACCCCGTGCCCATAATTCTTCAGAAACATCTGTTTTCAAAATATTGTTTTACCCAGAGGATGCCACCTTCAAATAGTTGAAGCAACTTCTAAAAGGGCTGGACTGTCAAACTTGAGTTAAATGCATGAATTACAGTTGAACCCTGCAAACAAGATTCACTCAATTGCAATTCTTTGCTTAATGCCTGGACTTCTTAAACAGCATTTTCCAAGTGTGGTCCAGGACTATTTGCTTTAGAACCATCTAGAAATCTTCAGACTGTTGGGCTTGCTCCAGACCCACTCAATTAGAAATTCTCTGGGTAGAATTTGAGTTTAACAGGCTCCAAAAAGATATTCAGGCAAAATAAAGTTGGAGACCCACCACATGAGGGGTGGGCAAACATTTTTTGTAAAGGGCTAGGTAGTAAGTACTTTTTAGGTTTTGTGGGCCATTGGTCTCTGTGACAACTAAACTCTCCCCATAGATCATATGTAGATGAATGGGCCTGGTTGATTCCAATAAAACTTTATTTACAAGATAACTGGTGGGAGGATTTGGCCCTTGGCTCTCATCTGCCAACCTTTCACTATGAGTTTAGAGAGGGGAGACTGGATGGACCTCGTTTGTCCCTGTACTGATCCAAAGACATCTGCATCACAGGACAGGCACCAATAAACATGGAGCGAGGCCTACGTGAATGCATGCTTACAATGCACACAGACTTTTCAAGGTTTTATGGTAGTAGAATTTTGTTATTGAGGTAACATTGATTTGTCACATTAAATAAGTTTCAGGTGTATAATATTATAATTCGACATCTGCATATACCATATCATGCTCACCGCCAAAGTCTAGCTTCCAGCTGTCACCATGCAGTGGACCCCCTTCCCATTTCACGGTTACTCTTTAGTTTATACAAGTAGAGTGCACCCTTTTGGTGTGCGGTTCTATGAATTTGGCAAATGTGTAGTCACGTGATTGCTATTGCAATCAGGCATGGGCAGTGTCACCCCTCCCTGAAGTCCCTTGAGCTGCCCTTTGCAAGCACACGGATCTGTTCTCTGTCCTAGAGTTGGCCTTTGCCAGAAGATAAAATAGATGGGATAGCACCACAGGCAGCTTTGAGTCTGGCTCCGGCCCCCTTCAGAGAGTGTTTGAGATGTGCATGTTGTGTGTTTCAATAGTGGGTCCCTTTCACTGCTGGACTGCACCCCCTGCTGTGTATGTGCCACAGTTGTTCATCCACCCCATTAGAGGGAAACTTTGATTTTTTTAAATTAGATGAAAGGTGCCATCAACACTCATGTACAAGGTTGTTTTTTTTTGTGTGTGAACATACATACCATCAAACTGTCTTTGAAAGTGGCCCTAGCTTGTGTTCCTTTAGTGATGCAGGAGAGCGCCCGTTATTCCGCATTCGTGTAGACATTTGGTGCTGCCAGCTAAAGATTTTAAATCATTCTCGTCAGCATGTGTATCTCATTGGTTTTAATCTGCCTGTTCTTAAGCAATCTTTGAGCATCTATCTTTCCATGTGCTTATTTGCATCTGTGTATCTTCTTTGGTGAAGAGTCTGTTCTAATTTTGTTTTTGTTAATTGGGTTTTGTCTATTGTTGATCTTTGAGAGTTGTTTATAGATCCTGAAGTTCATTGTCAGTTATACAATTTGTAAATATTTTTTTCTTAGTAGGTGGTCTATTTTCTCATTTTTCTGTTGCAGAACAAATGTTGTAAAATGTTGACCGTGTCTGGTTGACCCATTTTTTTTTTCTTTTAGGATTGTGCGTTCACGTTCATATCTAAGGACCTGTGCTTGACACGAGGTTGCAAGTTTGTTTGCAAAGTGCTCCTGCTGGTGCACTGGGGCTGAAGGAGGAAGTTGCAGAGCTTGTAAGGGCAGATCTCCCTCAAGCCATCCACACAGAACTGAATGGAGATGGATCGCGTGGATGGTGGTGCAGATGGCTTCTGGGATGCGATGGCTGCTGCTGAGTTACTGGTAAGTACCTATTGCAGGTGAAGGAAGAATCTGAATGTGCACTAATTAACAGAAGCAGCTGAAATGATCCATGTTCCTAACAATTGCATGAAAAGTCTGAGCCTTGGGAAAGCTTTGTCACAGCCAGAAAACCTCAGTCAGGGTGGGGAGGCCATGGCCCCTGGGGAAAACAGCACATCCTCCGACCTACATCAAGGAAAGAAAGCGCGTTCGCCAAGTGTCCTGTTTAAGAGAGTGTTGACCCTGTCACAGCACAGGAGTGGCTCCCCAAGCCCAGGACAAGGTGGGTCACATGTGTGGAGGTTTGATGCTTCTGACCCCTATAAAATACAAGCCAAAGTTATCCCAGAAAAATTCAAAAGAATCCCTGGCTGTTATCCAAGGCAGCTTACTTTCTAGGAGAGAAAAGCTCATGATAACGAGTTGAGTGCTCTTTTGGCCGAGAGACACCCACTCAACTTAAGAAATGAGAGTGTTTATCTGAGACGGAAAGGACTGAGGAAGAATTTTAAAGGTTTCCAGAGAATCCTTAGGTCCCTGCTGCTGTGGGAGGGGCATCTGGCAGACACCCTGGAGGATGACCAGGACCCAAGGAACAGGAGCACTGGGTTGTGCTGGGTGGAGGTGCGGGGTCCAGGGCTTGGGGCAAGAGCTCCTGCCATGTCGGCCCATCCCCAGGAGTCAGCCACTCCCTGAGCACAGGAAGGAGGGACTGGCTTTTGATCCAACCTTCTGGGCTCCATCCTCACCTCGTCCCCTTGTCCCTCGGGCGGAGGTTCCAGGAGTTTCAGGACCAGCTCCTGGAGAGAGAGAGAGCGTTGTTCTTTCCCAGATTCCAAAACGGGAGGAAGGAACTGCCCAGGAATCCCACCACGAAGGGCGAAGAGCGCCCTGACCCAGCCCTCTCTGACTAAGGTGCAGAGATGCACGCACCTACACAGAGCGCTGTCCACACAGCCTGCAGGCAGAAGTGAGTCCACTCCAAGTTGCCCCCACCTTCCCAGGAGGCTGGTTCTGAGAACCCAGAGCCATAACAAGCAGTTCTCGCTCTGCTGAAATAATTTGATTTTTTTTCCTTTTACCTGCTGTTAGTTTTTATTGGCTCAAATGGAAACTTGATAGGATTTTATTATTCTTGGATCAAGTTTTACAGTTGTAGATTATTTAAATGTGACTCACAAATGAACTGATTCCATTATATATATTTTTGTAGAGAGTGTAGTTACAGTACCTTAATTGTGAACAAGTCAACTAAAATCATCCAAAAAGACGGCAAACATATTATTTGGTCTTTCTTCTGAAATAATTTTAAAAGTCTTCTATTTTGGTTCTTATTGCTATTACTTAAATAATTATATGACATCTACATGAGGACTCGATAGAATAATTGTTAGGATGGTGTTCTATCAATAAATATACATCAGGTGAATGTGGCCTTTTAAATTGTTTCCATCTTATTTGATTCCTAGGTGGTACAACAGTATTTTTGTTATTGCTATTTAACCATATGTTATATGGACCCAGGAATAGTAAATTTTTGTCTCTCTTCTGAAATAATATTGAATTTTCTCTTACTTGATTTTGCTGCTAGTGTTCAATGATTATACAACGCTCACAGGGAAGTTCGCTAGAATTATAATCTTAGGATAGTGTTTTTAGCAGTAGCTTATATAGAAATGACTATCCCCAGTGTGTTGCTTCCTTTGTCTGTTTCTGATGGTCTCAGATCGCATTTCAGTTGTCGCTATTCGAGAAAGCCTGCAACCTGAACTTAGTGAGAATTTTAGGTGAGCTGTTTCACAACTGGGGATGTTTGGAACTCAAAATTTATTTCTGTTGACCAAAGGCGAATTCGCCTAGTTGTCAGATGAGCTAAATACATTTTGGTTCTTATGAAACAGTTTTGGAACCATTGTCGGTGGGCACAGAACCCTGGCCTCGGTATTCACTGTGGATGTTGGCGTGTAGGTGGGGAGAGGGGTGGGAGACCTTCCAAAGGGCCTCAACATCGTCCACCAATTTCACCATTAAATCTGGGGCACCTGCTTTGGGCAGGTGAGGAGTGAGGCCCCCATCAGTTCCCTCCAGGAAAGCACTTGAAGGATGCAGGGGGCGAGGAAGGAAGGGAGGAGAGGAAGGAAGAGGGGAGAGTCAGGAGGTGAAGAAAGAGGCAGGTTCGGCCCCACCCGGCTGCTCTGTGTTGCTGGGGTGCACACGCCACCACCTCCCAACAGTGTTAAAATAGGCCCCTTCCCTTGGATCCGTCACACGACTGACTACTCACCATCGACAGTGCTCCCGACTTGTGTTCATGCCCAGAGCAATAAACAGCTACTTTATCACTACCTGGAGGTTCCTCCTGACTTGGAGGGAGGATGAACGGTTAGTTATCCCTAAAGAACTAAATCCATAGAGTGCCATAGTGTAGTCTTAAATCTCACCACAGAATGAGGCTGCTTCTCCGCCTCCTGCCCGAAACTTCAGCGCTTGCTCCTCTGCCTGCAGCACGCGTTGCTCAAGGCAATGCGAGAGATAAACTATCTATTCTTTCTTTTAGAATACACACACTAGCCAAATGCTCTGGGTCATCAAGAAGCAGAATACCTCGGTCACATGACCTCAGTTATGCCCCCGAAATGTTTCCGTTCAGCTGTGGAAACAGCGTGGAAATGGAACCCACCTTCCAGTTCACATGACCTAAGGCTGGTTAGGACACTTCTCAGTTTACAAAGCACGTTCACATGCCACTGCGTCTTGTTTGAGCCTGGTACTAGTCCATGGTGAGCCCTTGGACTTGCAGAGAGAAATTCATTACCACACCTCTCTGGTGAGTGGGTTTTCCATCCTTAGACAAGGTTGGGTTGAGGCCTTGGGTTTAATGTCAGGAGCTGTCTCTAGATGCATCTGTGTGGGAACTTTGGTTTAAAAAATAATCGTGTACCAAAGTATTTCACTTTTGATGGGCTTTTAGGAAACTCATAGCTAAGTTTCCTATTAACTTGTGATAATAAGCTCACGTCTACTCCTCCACATCTTTAATACGGTCTCTGTTCTTAATTGTCCTACTTTTCATTATGTTCAATCACGCAGGGTCTTTGAGGCATGCGGGAGGGTTTGGATTGACTCCAAAGGCGGTAGGAAGCCATAAAAGGATTTTGGCAGGGAGATGACTTGATTGACTAAGAATGTAAACGGATGATTCTGGCTGTCACTTGTGGAGTCGGGTAAGAATGGGAAGGGAGAGACTGAGCAGGAGATTGCTGTAGGGGCCCGGAGCAGGGCAGCAGAGCAGGATATGGGCAAGGGTGGACATTGTGGGATTAGAATTGATAGGACCTAGTGATGGTGTGGCCATGGGATGAGTCCATAGAGATGGGCTCATGGATGGTGGGTTAGTAAGGCAGGAATGGAATGCAGGAGGGAGTTGGGGGAGTATGGGGGGGCATTCACAAGGGCCCTACTTCATGCCAGTATTCTGGACTTCTTTTACCAATGACATGCAGGACGAGGAAGATGATCAATCAGAATGGGAAGGGATCCTGGTGTCCAGTTCTCAAGGACACCAGGGCCACGTGCCCAGACCGGTGCTCCTGGTCACGTTGCTCTGGTTATATGAACAGAGCAACATGACCAGGGAAAGGTGCCCTGGTGGGAGGTGGGTCTCCTCTGCTGAGCTGGGCTGGGAATTCGCCCACTGTGACCCGGAAGGAAAACACCCTGGTTGTGGTGGGAGGGGCAGGGCCGCCCTCTGAGGTTACCTTGGTTATCACTCACCCGCCCTTCCTTTTCCTCTCCCTGTGAGAAGATAGGGGCCACCGACTCAGTCTCTTGGACGCTGCCTCCTCTGGCTTATCCCACGTCCCCAGCTGAGGGGCCCTCTCTTGGGGGGTGCTCCTCCTCTAATTGTCTGGCAGAACCAGGCATTTCGGTTGGGGCCACGTAGTGACCACCATGTTGCTCTGATATCAAGGTGGCTGCCTCTCTTTGCTCCGTGACAACGCTGCCCTTGTCACATTCCTTTGGGGGAGACTCCAGTCTGTCTCTCGCCTCGTGTAGGTCCAAGGCTGCCAAACAGGTGTGAGGAACGGGGCACCAGGAGGGCATGAGCTCTCATGCCCCCTTTGGCGGGTCCCAGGTGAGCAGAGACCTCTGAGTTACAATCCAGCAAGAGAGCTCGAGGATGTCCCACACCCGAGCATGTCACAGACACGGCCACATGGCATTCGCCCAACAGCATTCGTCAGATAAACATCTGTTTCTATAAGATTCTGTCTTCAGTTTTACTTGGAGAGCTTTCCCAGCCTAATTGCGTGTGTCAACTCCGTGGCTGTAATCAGTGCTCTCAGGTTAACCTTCCTGAACAGTCAGATGTAGATGGCTTTACGGCCTGTCTCAGGGAGCCTGGGGTTACTCTAGACGAGAATGATTACCAGGCGATGGAACTGAACTCTGCAGCCTGCTGACCTCTCCCAGCACATTAGCGGGATGGAGTCTTGGCACCGCCTTGCCGCTTGGCTCTCGCGCAGCCTTTGTACTGAAAGTATGAGTAACAGCGGACACGTCTAGCAAATCACAGAGTGACCCGGACTGGTTCCAAGTTGTAAGAACCGCGTGAGTTTGCTTAAGAGGGAGGCCCACAGTGAGCTCTGAGTGCATCTCTGGGAGACGAACTGAAATGAACCCAGCTTGTTGGTCATCAAGATAAAAGCACGCATTGGCTCCTGGGAATCCCGAAGAATGAATGGGCGTTTTTCCTGTTCCTTTTCCACTCCTTTTAGCTGTTTCCCACCTGGAGCGGACAAGAGGGGGCAGCATGAGTGGGGAGGGGGCTTCCAGGTGATTTGGGGATGTTGATGTTCAGTCTTTTGATGTGTTTTATTAAAGGTCTTTCCCTAGCCTTTCTCTGTTACTATGGAGTTTCCCCTCCCGATGGTTAGTCCTGGAGTTCCCAATCGCTCAGCTTCCTTCTTGGCCCCGGGGCGTCCGAGTGGAGTAGGCATCACCATAACCCTGTGGCCATCATTTCATCCAAAGGGGTCGTTTATTTTAAAACCAGAAAGCAGTGACCCCAACGTTTCAAGTCAAGCTGTGAAACAACTCTATTTTTGTCCTCCCTGTCACTAAAGATAAATCTAAGATTATAAAATCATTTCTTGAAGGTAGGGAAAGCGGAATCAATGGTTTTTGGAGTCGTTATCACGATTCAACTGTAATAAAGAAAAGTAATGGGTAAAAGCAACCCTGACATGCAATAAAGATTGGCCTCATCATCAAGGCTGGGAGGGGTTGAAGAAAAATAAGCCAGCGCCCCCTCTTCTGCGATAAAATCTGGCTGTGTTTTATGCTGGGCACAGCGTGTGCCCTGAGGGATCACCACGAGGAGCATTACGTCTCCTGCTCTATTTTGCAGCTACTCTGTCTCTTATTTTAAAAAAGCAAACTCAAATGTGCTCAAACTCCCCTTTGCCTTTTTTAGAGCCAGAGTGTCTGGTTCCTGTGCCAGAAACGTTCTTAGCCCGTTGGCATTGATGAGACAAGAGTAAATAAGGTGCTTCGAGCTGTGGCAGGGGGCGTGGCGCAGAGGAGACTCGGCCCGGGGTGCCAGCGGCGGCTTGCCCCTGCCAGCGAGGGTTGCGTGCTCCATGCTCAGATATCGGCAGAGCTACTCGACTTCACGTCGCCACCATGAAGTTGGCTGATGTGCAGGTGTTTATTTAAGGATGGAAACTGGCCAGTGCCACAGACAGGGCTCTCCCTCCCCAGCCACCCATGACGTTGCTGACACGTGCCTGCCAGCACACCCCTGTCTGGTCTGGAATGGACGACAGCTGAACACAGAGCCCTCCTCCACCACTAGTGACTCAGGCAGCAAAATGGTGATTTCTGAAATGCTCTGGACCACGCAAAGGCTTGGGGGTGGGGCAGGGACTCCGGGGGCTCGTTTATCAGGAGCCTATGCAGCCGGGATCTCTCACTCACACCCGGTTCTCAAGTTCTGTACCGAGATGCTTTTCTTTCTGGGTCGCTTTCCTGTGCTCAGAGTGGCCGGGCCTCTAAGACAGAGACAGACAACTCTGGGACAGCAGGAGGGCTGAGGGGCAGGAGGTGACGAAGCTGGTTCTCACTCAGTCTCCACACGTGGACATGTGTGGCTCTCGCAGGGAAGGTCCAGGTGGGAAAGTTTTAGGAATAAAAACAGGAACATGTTTAAAAGCTGTCATTTTAATCCCAGCAGCTGATCTGACCTGTATCAAAAAATCAAGCTAAAAAGAAGTTTTTGCCGCAGGACGGCAAAGTGGGAATTATCTCCTTGGCTTTGCATCTAGGGCGTTGGGCTCCCAGAATGAAATTTTTTGAGACCCTGCAACACAGCCAAAGAAACCCCAAGGTTCCCTTCCTATGCTTCATTTACTATGTCTCTAGCTCCTGCCTTGTGTCTCCAGCTCCTGCCTCGTGTCTCCTGCAGCTGAGTTTTTGGCCCCAGCAAACTTCACGCTGAGTTGAGGGAGAGGTGGGTCAGAGAGGAATGAAGTTCCAGGAAGCCAGCCTGCGAGACAAATGAAGTCCACGAATGAAGTCTCCCTGGCACTATCCCGTCCCCCACCCCCCTGCTTGGCCTCTGTGTCCCGTCGGGTAGGCAGGCTCTCACCGCCAGACTGTGCATCCTGCCTGAATTGGAAAAAGAAAAGGCCAAGCATTATTTTAAAGTTTAGGACTGCAGTGGGGAATGTGTGTGTGTAAATGGCTTATAAACAGCAATTGCTCTCCCAGAAACTCTGGATTGCCCGGCAATAAAAGCAGGGAGCATCCTCGCTGGGCTGAGAGGGTTGGAGTGTCTCCTGGGGGCGTCTTTGAAAGGCTGCCCAAACCACAGCCCTAATCACCGAGGCACGTGGCTGACATTTAGCAGCCTCCTTGGACTGCGGGAAACTGGGGCACAGCGTCCCTCTGGAGCACTGCCCCGCCCCCCTTCCCCTCCGGCCCTCAGCCACTGCCCTGCTCCCTGGGCGGTGTTTGCTCCGCAGCCTCCCCCGCAGCACACAGGCCAGAGCTCACCAGGCTTCCGAGGGGTGGGGCGCGGGAATTTGGCACAATGGTGGCTGTTGGTATAATAATGATGTTTTACATTAATAATGATGCTTTTATCAGAGGGGTTCTTAAACACCCTACAAGCTTTGTTAAGTAATTGGAACAAGTTACAACAATTTAATTGGTCTATCAGTGAGCGTGGTTTCTGGGTGAATCACGGGGGTTTTGGACCACACACAGTAGCCGGATAGTGATCATGGATGACGTAGAGCCAGGGCTCCAGCCGGCCTTTGGTCTGAGCTGGGAAAACGTGGAGACCAGCTGCCTCCAGTTGTACCTGCGATGACAAGTGAGTGATGGCCACGAGGAACAGGAGATGGAGGGAGGCGGCCAAAGCATTTTACACGGCCCTGGATATATATACTCACACACTGTCTACAAACCACACGGAATCCTAATTTAAAGACCGAAAAAAACCCAACAGGATAGACTATGAGTCTCGAGGGCAGAGGCTCACTCAACGGGACCTAGAGCCCAAGGGGCCTCCAGCACCTATTGGTGGGAGCCTTTCAACCTGGGCCTGCACTTCACTTTGAGGGGTTTTGTGAGGGAGCTGAAGGGTCACCAAGACCCCGTGGCCCTGGTCCTGCCCCTGCTCTGACTGTTCCACCTGTTGGACTTCTGTATCGTAGGATCTCAGCGGGAAAGGTTCCACTGTAAAGAAAGAAAAATACGTTTGGAGACCTGACTGGGCCAGTGTCTGAGATGATAGGTGATGACCAGAGAGGGTGAGTGAGCGGTGTGAGGTCACACAGCTAAAACTGGCCAAGCTGAAGTAGGACCGAGCTCTCTGTGCTGCGGATGGTGGTGCTGGTTTCAGAAGGCCACAGGACTGTCCTCGGATGGTTTTCTAAGGAAGCGCCACTTTTCCTTTAAGTTAAAGGATGGGTCCTGAGCGATGGGGAGGAGGGTGTGGTGCCTCTGCAAGCTCAAAGAGGGGAGAGAAAGTCAAAGGCAGAGACTGGGAAGCAGACTTGAGCTGCTCTGACATGGCCTCTGTGGAAATCCAGCACCACCCCAGTGACCACGTGGCACCGTGTACTCAGCATGGCTCTCGACAGGCATCGTGCGAGGCACTCACATGCCTTACTTCCCTGTCCTCGCTACACCCTGCCAGGTGGCCGTGCCGGTCTCCACTTTGCTGCGGAGTGGGTGGAGTTTTAAGAAGCTGAGTAACTTGTCCACAGATTTGCAGCGTTGAAAACTATTCTCTTCCCACCTGCCCACCCACCCACCAGGGAGGAACCTTGGACAGTGGCCAAACTCCAGCCACTGATAAAATACATCCCTACCAGCTATCGGCTCCTTTAGGGCAGGCGGCAACCCATTTATCCTCTTATTCCGAGTGCCTGTCCTAGCATCTGACGCATGGTGAGCACCTGATGAAGGGGCCTTGGATTTAATCAACTACGTCCTGTTTGACCTTAGAGACTGACCCCAGCTGGTTCTGGAGCTTGGCGACCCTGTACAATGTAACCTGTGATTGCATTTGCTGGGTGGGGGCGGGTCTTCACTACAATGAAAACTCCTGTAGGCAAGTCTGTGTCCTGGTGTTGCTCCCTGGGAATATGCCTGTGTGTGTGTGTTGGGGGCGGGGCGGGGGGGGCAGGACAATGCCCCCAAAGATGTCCCTGTCCTTATGCCTGGAACCGGGCGATATATAGGTTACATGGCAAAGGGGAACTAAGGAATTAAGGTTGCTAATTAATTGTCCTTAAAATAGGGGGATTACCCTGGATTATCCACAATGTGATCCCAGGGGTCTCTAAGGCGGAAGTGGGATGCAGAGCAGGCAGGAGGGTCTGGAGAGGAGACTCGAGGGTGAAGCGGAACCCAGAGGGGTGCAGCTGCAGGCTCTGGTGATGCAGGAGGCCCTGTCACAGGGGTGTGGGCACCTCTAGACCCTGGGAAAGGCAAGGAATGAGTTCTGCCCAGAACCTGGGAAGAAAGG
Source organism: Myotis yumanensis (assembly GCF_028538775.1). Classification (NCBI taxonomy): domain Eukaryota; kingdom Metazoa; phylum Chordata; class Mammalia; order Chiroptera; family Vespertilionidae; genus Myotis; species Myotis yumanensis. The sequence goes on from NW_027223759.1 coordinate 33,716,406, forward strand.
CAGCCCTGCCCACTCCTTGTCTGTGGCCAGGTGGGACCCTTCTCAGACTTCCAGCCTCCAGAGCTGTGACATAGGAAATTGGTGTTGTTTTGAGCCACTCTGTGGTCATTTGCTACAGCAGGAAAAGGAACTAAGACGATGCCCCATGGAATCTGGTGATTAGGTTGCTGACAGTCCTCCGGGTTTTTGAAGGAGTTGAGGCGAGAGTGGCTCCTACTGTCTGTGATGGGGCAAATTTTGTCATGGCGCCCCCTGCACACAGATGCCCCCCTGCACACAGATGCCCCCTGCACACAGATGCCCCCCTGCACACAGGTGCTGGACACTGTCCCTCCCACAGATCTGGTGGCCCATATGGAGGGTGAGGGTCTTCATGACATAGGACATGTCTGGGCCAGAGTGAATGCCCTGTCTAATTCCCTGTTCCTCTTAGCACATCCTCTTTCATGGCCTCAGGACAGGCATCTGTCCTGCTTCTTTGGGCCAGGGGTGGGGGGACCCAGCCAGCACCACCACTCCAGACCTCCAGACCCGGGCACCTGGGTAGGAGGACCGACACCTGTGCCGTCCGAGCCCCTGTCTGGGTAGAGGTGGAGCTCCGCCCGTGAGAATGCACCTGCTGAGTGGCTAAGGATCTGTGAGCGTCCCAGGGACACTTGGAGAATTTTGTTTGGACTTTGCTGCATTTGCAGCCTCCAGATCTGAAAAGAATGTTTGTGTCAGCAGCAATGACGCCCACTGTACGTGGGCTGGAGCCACACCAAGGAGCACTTGGACAGAAGGCTCACCCAGAAGACGATGGGTGAACTTCTGACCCGAGCACACCCAGTGGTGTCACTCATCCGGATTCCCTCCCCATCATTTTTCTTTATGTCATTTCACATTGCAGCCCAAGCAGTTCCATGTTTACCTGGGTGTGCAGACGTGCACATGTGTGTGCGCAAATGGGTATGAATGAGTGAATGTATGAGTGTGGGAGTACATGCAAGCATGATGTGTACTTGTTGGAGTGTGTGCATGAGTGTGTGAGTACTTGGGTGTGTGCACCTGTGTGTGACGTGTACACACATGATTGTGCACATTTGAGTGTGCAGTGTGCGCGTGGCTGTCAGCTGTATGCCTGCCTCATCCCACCGCCCTTCCACAAGGCGGAACCATCCTGTTTTATTGTCACATTCCTCAGACATTCAGATACAGGCTAGATGTCACCACACCTTGGCTGGGACACCAGTGCCCACGGAGGCCCCTGGGCCAAGTGTGGAAGGGGAAGAGCAGCCACACTGGGACCGCCTGGAGCAATGAGGGGCATGGGCCCTGTCCTGGGGGTGGGGGACATCAGGAGGACAGGGTGCTGTCACAGGCTGAGTTCATGCAGGCAAATAACACTAAACAACATGTTCCTGGTACTTCATTGTTATCACTGCTTATTGTGCCACATCCGTGAGGCAATCTGGTTAGTTATCCAACGACAAGCTGTGGTGGTGCCATGAGCTCCAGGTGACACACTAGCCAACGTGCTGAAGAGCAGGACTTCCCAGTCATCTGCAACCACTGCCCAGGTGGCTGGGAAGCCCCACAGGTGCAATGACGGGACACAGAGGGCAGGTGGGAACCTGCACCTCAAATAAGAGAAGCAGCTGACATTCGTCCGAGGCCCCTTCAGGGAGGGCCTGGTGGTCAGTGCTTGAGAGTATGATCACCACAGGTCCCCACGATAACCCCTGCTCCATGAGCTGCTGGGACGGGTTTGGGGGTGGCTGCCTTGGGAAGTCAGGAGAGCAGGGTGCTGCTCTCCCTAGGGGACCTCTGGCAGGTCCCAGGCATTTGGAGGGTCCTCTCCCTCATCAAAACCCTGGGTGGAACCGGGCCCTCTTCCTCGCCCCTCCAGCATGAGGCTGATGCCTGCTGATAGCAGAGCTCTCCTCTGATGCAAATCCAGTGGCTGAAGTTCATGGCCAGGTGAACCAGTAGTTTCCTAAATAGTCAGGCATTCAATCTTTGTCGGACTGTGCGAGTGTGCTAACTTCAGAGAGCAGACTGTCCCCCGTCCCTGAGCCTGGTAGTGTGACCTGTGCCGCACCAGCACGTCCAAGGGTGACCCTGAGTGGGGGCAGTGAAGGATTAGAAAAGACAGACAAGAGAATAAAGCTGAGGCTGGGTGGCACGCTGCCCTCTCTGATGGAGAGAGACAGCGCCAGAGACTACAAGCCATGTCTTTATTTTATCGCCAGATTCCACGAGGCAAAGTAAGGGTGTGGTCAAGATGTTTACAACATTCTTGTGGGTTTCAATCCTACTCAATTACATGCACCTGAACTCCATCAAGCCCACATCACGCAGGCACATAGGGCCACATGTTCGGACCATAGGTTCAAGCTTACAACTATAGCTGTTGGCTGTAATTGTGCTGGGAGGACTCTGCCCTCCAAGCTGGAACTTGCACATGGCAGTGAGAGGACTGTGCCCCCTCATTAGTCCAAGGCTTGAACCTGTCCAAACACTGTAGCCGCTCTCCACAGTTGGAGATTTGCTGTCCTGGCCACCCCCTGTGCCGGGGCCACGAGCTGGGAGCACAGTGAGCTCAGGGAAAGCTGGTGTGTGCACCACAGATCTGGTTGCGGGCCTGGCTCCAAGCCCCACATTTTCCTCTCGGCCATGTTGGCAGGCATGTTGTTCCCATCCTAAGATGAGCTAGACCAGTGGTCGGCAAACTGCGGCTCGAGAGCCACATGCGGCTCTTTGGCCCCTTGAGTGTGGCTCTTCCACAAAATACCACATGTGGGCGCGCACGTACAGTGCGATTGAAACTTCATGGCCCATGCGCAGAAGTCGGTATTTTGTGGAACAGCCACACTCAAGGGGCCAAAGAGCCGCATGTGGCTCGCGAGCCGCAGTTTGCCGACCACTGAGCTAGAGCATTAGGACGGTCTTCTCATTTGCTGAAAGCATATGGTCAAGACAGAACCCTGAGTGTGTGCTTTGTTGAAATCACCTCCTATTTTTATTTTATTTTTATCCCCTCCACTTACTCATCCAGAAAACACGTGACTCCTATTTTCACTGCCATCCGTCAGGGGGATTTAATCTCCTGGTAAGCATATCTGGAAACATACCTCCAAGTATTTATTTGGACTGAAGAATTAAGTCCGTGCTGAGTTTAAACACAGGACACACAGGGACTGAGGTTTGCTGCTGGAAACAGCCAACGGCATTTTGGGAACATAAAGTCATTTTCTTTTTCCTGTAAGCAGGTGATGGAGAAAAGGCTTAGGCATCGGTTTGATTAAATCATGTTGTTCCAAAACATTTCTTCTTGGGGATGAGTGAGGGCTCAGACCTTAATTTGGGGCTATTTCCTTCCAGGAATGCACTCTTTTGGCTGCATTCTCACTTGGCATGCTTTGGAGAAAAGTGGTGATTTGAAGAAGTAGGTTCATGGGATCTGTGCTGTCATCTTACAGATAAGGAACCTGAGGTGCAGGCAGGGGCTTGAGGCTCCCACACAATTAGTTCATGACAGAAGCAAGACCAGACTCCAGAATCCCAACCACCAGATTGGTTGGGATTTTCTCTGCACCCCACTATCTCCCCTGACCGATTTCCTGACATAGACCAAACACCGGCTGCTGAGTTATGGGAAATGCTGCCTGTTGTGTCCTTATGAAAGCTCTGAATCATAATGCATGCTTTGGGGCAATGCAAAAGTTTTGAATTTGCAATTTGAAACTTCCTTCTAGCTCAAGGAAAATCATGATTTCTTTATGTGTGTGGACTTTGACATATATCTAATTGGACTGTAGGCAGAGATCAGCTCAGAGAAAAAAGTTCTGACCACAGGCGGTTCATGGTTGTCGTTTTGCTGCGGGAACTCCAAGAAGGGAAGCCTGGTTTCTGTCCATTTCAGACACTGGTGTGGGGGTGATTTGGGGATCTTTAAACCAATGTACATTCAGTCATATTAATTGCAGGAAGATGCAAACAGGCTAATGGACCTTTATTTTTATTTTGTTCTTTTGCTTGCCTCTATAAGGCAGCAATTTAAAGAGTAGAACAACTAAATGGAAGATATGGAAATTTAGCCAAACAGTTGGCTCAAATAATAGAAGCCTTTCATGTTCTCTCCAGAGCTCCCTATTCATGCAGCCTGGTGCCAAGCTTGGGTTAAGTTACAGCCAAGTATGTTGTCTTTGCCCATTCAATTTATTCTTGGCAAACTTCAGAGAGTATTTATAATAAAGTCCCATTTCGAACATTCTATTGCCCCAGTAGAGTTCTAATAACACCGGGTATTTACTTAATGTCTAACTCTCGGAGTTCAAAGCACTTTACAGACATTCCTTCGCTGATCTTAATATCCCTGCAAGATTTACAGATTGTAAAAGTCAACTGAGGCACGAAAACGTGCTTGAGATCACCCAGGAAGACCACGGAACCCTCCGGATTAATCCCACACCCTGCGTTTGGAAGTTTCTGCACCTCAGATGGCAACGCATCCCCAACCGCCTACCTCGGCGCTGTTGACTAGAGAGCGTTTGTTTATTTCTCCATGGAGATCTTTAATTAGGGAGAGGAGAAAGCCCACAAAACACTTCTGTTTGTATGTCACAGCATTAATTAGGCAAAGTATCTTTCACATACTCTTTGGCAAGGAGGTTAGGATTGCTAACTGAAGAATAGACCGTTTGGGAGGCGTCCCATTCAGACGAAAGCAATGGTATCGATTTTTCTGTGGCCCTCAGAATAGATGACACTGCCCTTGGGGAGCATGGGGGGATTGCAGGGCTGTGGTGGTGGATGTGGAGAAGCCGTCAAAGGCAGGTGTTCAGATATTTCTGTGGCATCTTCAACCTGAATAGTATCACCATCCAGCTCTCCGCTGTTCCTGGGTGCTGGCTATGAGATGGCTATGGAGCCTTTTCTTGGCACTTTTCATGATGGCCAGGTTGTAGTTCTCTTAAACTTTGCACTGTGACCGAGGCGCTGAACATGCCACGTCAAGTGTGTTGAAGATGATTACTTGAAGGAGGCAAAGTCTGAAGTCCAAGTGTGGGCTTACTGGCCTGCGTGCCGGTCAAGAGGTTTCCCTGTGTTTCTTGCATCGCAGCAACGGTTATGTTGCCATCTGCTTCTCTGAAACAGTGTGAAAAGGTCACCTCAAGGACATTCTCTGAGAAGCACAGAGGTGGCGTCTGCTCCAACAGCCCTGGCATGGGGCGGGGCAGGGGCTTTTACAACCTGTTTATCTTAGGCCCGACATGGGGTCCGAGGGTCCTCTCCAACAGTGTTCGTAGGAGTCAGGATTGAAGGCTGCTCTGCCATTTTCCATGCTGCTCCTGTCCGTCCCCTGGGGCATCAAGTGCTGGAACAAACAGCAGCTGGGGCCAGTCACCTGCTTTGGATGGAAAGGCACAAGGGGGTCAAGAGGCCGGCTCTGGAGCTGGACTGACCCAGATGTTGGTGCTACTCAGCAGCTATATGACCGGGAACAATTCACTTTGCTTCTGTGGGCCTCAGTCTCCTCACCTGTGATATGGGGAGACGAATACTAGTACCTGCCTTGTGAAGAGTAAATGGGCTGACATATGGTAAACGCTTAAGACTGTTCTGGGCGCAGAATTAGGGCCTCACCAGTTTACTAGCTGCTTGTTATCACGCCCGTGAACCTCATGGATGAACAGTGCAGCTTCTCTCTGTCTCCTTGAAATTGATGGCAAAGATACCAGTAAGGCAAAGACAGGTGGGGCAGTGGGGTCAGCACTGAGTCCAGGTGGGAGGCTCTGTGACCAAGAACACTGAGGACTTTGTGCTGGATGTAGTGAGAGGGGATGTAGTGAGAGGGGACACAGGGTTACAACATCACCTCATCTTTCCCCAGAAATCAGTGAGGGGTGTGGGCATGGGTAGGAGGTGTCTCAGGGAACCTTATCCTGCCCCGGCTTGGGAAGGCAGGGCTCCAGGTGAGAATGGGCCACACAGACATGCCTCTTGGCACCAATTTGCCTGTCCGCAAAGTGACCCTCCGGGAGGCCACACGGAAAACCAGCTGATGCGCAGCTTGTGTTTAAGTGGCCCTGCCTGTCCCACCTGTTTTCATGTTTGTGACCCACCGTCTCATTCCAGGTGAGCAGTACTTCTCCAATTTGGCAGGTGTGGCGGCAGACAGGGCCGGCCAAAGCCACATGGGTCCTGGAGTGGCGAGCTGGCTGGACGGCCAAGTCTGGACAACTGGGGGTCCATGTGAGAGTTTTGTCAGCAAGAGGATACACCCGGCAGAGACCGAGGGATGGGCCAAGGCACACTCACTATTAGGCCTGTGCGACCCAGCACCGTCCCTGTCTGGCTGTAAATCTGGGCATGTGCGAGGGTGCTGATGTGCCTGCACAGAGGAGGGTCCAGGGGCAACTCCCACTGTTTTCGGTCAGATAGCGTCCAGACCCACACTTACCTGTGAGAAGATTCTGCAACATGAGAGAAGGAGCCAACATGTGCACTCATTAGGGAGAAACATACACCGGTGCTGCAGGAAGCAGAGGGAATGTGGAAATCTCTCCCCCTTTCCTGGGCTCCACACCGTGAGAGGTGGACTACAGCCGAAGATGGAGATGGCAAAGGAGACGGTGAAGTAAAGAAAAATGGTTAGAGAAAAAGAAAGCCCCACGAGAATGTAAGATGGGGTCAGAAAGCAAAAGTCCCTTGGAATTCAGAAAACGGAATCGGGGGATCTGAGGAGCTCCTTCAGGAGGAAGTGAGCATGCAGGGGAGAGGCGAGGAGCACTGAGAACCTAGAACAGCTGTGGGCGAGAGGGAGCGGGGCCTCCACGTGCCAATGCCCATTGTTCCTAAGAGAAAGATCAGCACCAGGAGAGCATCCTCACTGACTGCGAGCTCTTCCCCCTCCCCCCGCCACCCCCTCACCTTCCTGCCAAAAGCAGCCGCAGCCACAGCAAAGCACTTGAACCTGACATTAGTAAAAAGGGACGTGCCTGAGAGGAATAGCAGCGGAAGCTCATCCTTTGTTTTTGAAGAGGTTACTTCAGGGAAAAAATGAGAGTGAGGGTTTAAATATCATAATTAATAACTGCAAGTGGAGAGCTGAGAGGCATCCTGTATGTTCTCCGAAGGGAACAGACTACCTGCCCGGGGACAGCTACAGAAATGGACTAAATGTTAAGTATTTCTAAAGAACTCAGTAAATGACAAAGAGCAGAAACAGTGCTCTCCACATTCTTTCAGCACAATGCAGTGGACTCCAGCGAAGGGATAAAGATAATAAACAGGAAACCGTAGCCACAGGAAAAGGAAAACAAAGCAGGTCGGAACAAAGCGTCCCTACATAACTATCAGGTGCAAGATGCAATCGAAATCGCAGTGACAGACTGCTCACATGCATGATGCCGTGGAAAAAGTTCACCTCGGTGAGGAATGATGGATCGACGATGCACTGATCCCCACAGTGCGAAAGGCAACGGCTGAAATATCCAGCAACGAGGGGCCGATTAAAAACCTACGGCACGCCCTCGCCTCGCCGAGGAGTAGTGTGAGGCCATGAAGAGATTTCTATCGACACAGAGTGATGCCCTTGATATGTTCTAGGTAAGAAAGCTAGGTCTACAGAATCACCCCACTTTAAAATTTGTTTTTAAATTAAATTTATTGGGGTGACATTGGTTAATATGGTCATTTAGGTTTCAGGTGTGGATTTCCATGTTACACGATCTGTATATTACATTGTGTGCCCACCACCCAAAGTTAATCACCTCTGTCGCCATATATTTGCCCCTTTTACCCATCCCCAACCCCCTTCCCTCTGGCAACCACCACACTGCTGTTTGTGTCCACAAGTTTCAGTTTTATATCCCACATATGAGTGAAATCACATGGTTCTTAGCTTTTTCTACCTGGCTCATTTCACTTTACGTAATATTCTCAAGGTCCATTCATGGTGTTGCAAATGGCAATATTTCATCCTTTGTTATGGCTGCGTAGTATTCCATTGTGTACATGTACCACATCTTCTTTACCCAGTCCTCTATCACAGGACACTTTGGCTGTTTCCATGTCCTGGCCACCGTGAGTAATGCTGTAGTGAAGAAATAGATGGTTATGTTTTCTCTGTGGGTGGTAGAGTAATATACTTATTTCTTTTCTGCTTATGGCTGTTTTCTACTCTGGATGTGCATGTATTAATTAAGTATCAAAGTAGACAAACATCTATAGACAGAAGAGGGGCTCAGGTGAAGATATGACATCATAACTAAGGAAAACACGCAGCGATTTTATGCGGGACCATGAGAGTATGGAATTCACTGTGTGGGGCGCTGCCTGTGTACAATCTGCAGAGAATTTAAACTCCATATACACTTACTTAGATACATTTCCATGGGCACTTACCAACTTCCTCTGATGGTTTCCACTATTTTCACCATAACAGTAATCCACTCACTAACTGTGAAAGGATCTCGAACTGAGCTGGTGAAGTTTAACGTTGGTTCCAGAAACTCAGTGGCATGTGTAAACAAGATGAATTCCTCCAAGCATGTTCCGAATGCTGGCTTCAGGCACCATCCCCCACGACACCCCAAATACGCCCTGGTCTCGAGTCTAATCGTCGGAGATCTGACTATAGATTAGGTGACTCAGACACACGGAGTTGGAGCTGCCCTCCAGCCCCACAGTAATAACTCTGTATGGCCCTGGAACGCAACATGCCAGGATGAATGCTGCCTTCACATCAGTGAATGCGCCCACCATACAGCACCCGTGCCCAGACAGCGCTCACTCTTCCGTACCCAGCACCCCAAGCCATGAATGCATGAGTGACTGGACTGGGGCTGGCCCCCACCCAGCTGGGCCCATGAGAGGCTGTCCCCATAATTTGGACCTGGGACCACTGAATGTAATTAGTCTCTGTTGGTGCTTGGCTACAGGGGGTGGGTGAGAGGGAGCTGGGGAAGCCACGAGCTCACGGAAAGAGAGGACCCTGGACTGTGAGGAAGATGATTCTTCAGGGGTGCAGGGGATCCGTGGTGAGAGAGGATGGGAGGGAGAGAGAGACAGGGAGAGACAGAGGTGGGGGAAGGGAGCCAGGACCATACAGAAGCCCCTCTGAACTTGCCACCCAGTTCTAGGAGGCAAACCTGGGCCCTCCCTGCTCATTGGGGCTCAGTTATACTGATCCGGTGCCCGGCCCACAGGCAGTATTTTTGCCTGGCGTCACAGTGATGACTGGATGCGGTGGGCCAACAGGCTCATCAAGGAGCTGGCGGTGGTGGGGACATTTGATCCCGTCCCTATAACTCTCCACCCGGGTCTGCTGTCCTTCCACGGGGAATTTCTGTTACCATCCATTCCCCACAAACCTGCAGCTGGTGCAGGAGGGGGTTCCTGAGAACGAGCGTGTAGACAACATCCGTGAGAGAAATAACTGGGCGGATAGAGTCCTGGGGCTGTTCCCGTCTGAGCCCGTCGGCCCTGTTACTTTGGGCTACATTGTAATTTGGTTTGATTTACTGGAATTGACTCAGAATAAGGAGGGTGTGGATCTTTTTGGAAGGAGATGTTATTATTGTCTCTATCGACTTGATAAAAAAAAAAAAAGTGAACGCAGAGACACCTTGATCTGCCAGTGCCCATAAAACGAAGTTGGCCTCTTCAAAAACAAGACAAAGCGACTACATCCATCCCAGAATTTGGGGCTGGTGCTTGTCCTAGAGAAGGAACTGCGCTGCTCCCTGTAAGTGCAGGACGGGGTTCAGTTGAGTTGTGACTCATGTCTACCTTCCAGGTGGGTGGGCATCATCCCCCTGTCTTGCAGCTGGGCAACCTAAGTGGAGGGCTGAGGTGACCTGTCCAGGATGCTCGCTATGAGTGGTGGGGGGGATATTGCATTATTAGAGCGTCTCTCTCCAAAAAAGTCTCTCAGTCTACAGTTAGAGACAAAATGGTAAGCTGGTATATGGCATGTTCTGTCTTCAGTCTCCCGTTTCTAAATCTCTTCCTGGTGGTGAACCCTGCCCACCTAGAGCTCCCTCTCTCTCTGAGCTCTTCTCCCTGTGAGAGCAGAATGAGGAATGTCCTCGTCATTGCCCATGCTACGGACCATGCTGACCAAACCTCAGAGCTCCCTCGTCTTCCTCTTCTGCAAAGTGGAGACCAGAGTGTCTGCCCTCGGGATTTCCGTAGGATTAAATGAGAAAATTCTGTAGACCTGCGGCATGGTGCCCAGAACATAAACATTCAGTGCTTAATAGATATCAGTAATGATACTCCTAGGTTAATAATGGTCATGCATTTCAGCCACCGTTTTGCATTTTGAGCCTCTCTCCTCTACTGGGATCAAAAGACCCCTGGATATGACGTGTAGGCATGTGACATGTGAACAAAGGGACCCCAATATCACTCAGTGAATAAGCTAATCCCCAGGTGACAGTCAAAGGGCTGCGTGACCCTGCATGACCCCAATGTCATAGCTGCTGAACGGTGGGCTGTGCAGTGCATCCCAGCGGAATAAGAAGCCAAGGCCCAGCCTGAGAGTCAACCCAGTGGCCAGCCACCTCGCTGCACCTCTTAGAAGGTGGAAGCATCAGAAAGCCCTCCCACCATGGCTGCAGGAGGAGGCGGTGCTGGGCCCTAGCAGGAGGCTGGCTTTCACCGTGAGGGCAGATGTGAACCTGGGATGTGGGCCTGGGGCGAGTCTGCTGCCTCCAGGCCCAAGCCCCACAGCACTCCTGCCCAAGCCACCTCCTTGGCTGCTGTAGAAGCCCCTTACTCCGTCCAGGCCCAGAGGTAAAGCCGTTTCTAGGCAGGAAGTGGAGAAGGAGCTGTATCCGCGTCACTTGGGCCTCTCTGGGTGTGTGCAGCTTTTCAGCGCAGAACAGGGTGTCCTCACCAGGAGCTGGCGGTCCCAGGGCGGTGGCCACAGCTGGAAATCAGGGTGGAGGGCAAGACCGAGCAGAGGCTGGGGCAGAGCCAGGGAGGGCCTCACGGGGTGTTTATGGAGAAGCAGGGGTGAACTCGGGCTTCAGATATGGGGTGCCTGGGCTGAATCTTCAGATGGAAGATTCTGGGACAGAGTGCACAGGGTCAAGGGTCTGGGGGTCTGGCTGGTATGACTAGTGTGGGTGGCAGGTCTCCTGCAGGGACTGCTCTGGGGCCCCAGCCTGGGCCAGGGCTGAGCCTCCCAGAGGCTGGGCAAGCTGACCTGCTGGGAAGTCTGAAAGCTATGAGGCGGCTCCAGAATATGACGGCTTCTCTTGGGGGCTTTATGTTGGCAAAGACTAAGTCTGCACGTTGCATGTAGAATAAACATGCAAAGGGGTCTCTGGGTTTTTGTTACTTTCTCATTGCCGACCCGCAGGCACCAGGTCCCTGGGTTTATCTGGGCTCCGGGGTCCTGCCTCTGCTCCTGGCTCCGGCACACAGGCCTGTATCAGACCTGAACATCTGCCCCTGTGCGCTGCCTCCGCCCTCCTGTCTGGCCTGTGGTCCAGGACATTGAGGTCCAGGGGCTGTGGGTGTGTCCTGTCCGGGAGGGGGCTTTGCGCTTTCACGAGCTCCATTGAGACGAAGCCACTGTGGGTGGTTCCGTTTACCAAATGACGTGTGAGCCCCAGGGCTGTCTGTCCTGAGAATCTGGGTCTGTAAGAGGAGGCCAAGCTGTAATTCCGTGTATTATGGAGACTTGATTACAGAAAACTCTTTTATACTCTTCCTCTCTGCCCATTCCCTCATCTGTGAAAACAATCACAGGGTCCCCACTTATCTCCTCGGAGAGTTCCTGAATGCTGTGGGAATAGGAAGATGTTTGGGGACTTAATCCGGTTTCCAGGGTGATGTCTGGACTGGGAGGGGCCGTGAGAGGAAGCTGGGGGTGGGGTGTTGTGGGAAGGACTTGGAGCCCTGATCTCACCACAGAGGAGGCAGCTGCACCTGAGAAAATCTCTTATCGAGGCTCCCGATGAGTCTCTCCAGCCTGTGTGGTACCTGCACGGCACCTGCATGACACACTCCTCATCCCCTGGCGCTGCTGGGCTCCTGGAGGCTCAGGAGACCCGGGGCTGATGCCAGGCCTGGAGAGGGGCACAGCCCTTCTCTGTGAACCCCGGTGCTGAGGACTGCCTCAGCGGGGAGCTCCCAGGTGAGGGCCTGGGGGATCCTCTGTGGGGTGGGATAGGTCATGTTCCCATGTGGAGAGAGCCCAGAAATGCTCATTTGGGTGAAGCATTTTGAACTGGTTTGAATCCAAATGGATGCATAGCCAGAAATATGACAGGCATTCATATTCTAGAAATACACACGGAGAAGGCCAAGTAGCTCGGGGACCACCCGGCAGACGAGCTCAATGGCGATAGACACGCCACTCACGTCCCGATTCCCTTCCCCAATTCTGGGATCTGGGGAGTTGCTTTGAACATTCTGCTTAAGTAAACGTATTCTTCACCAGCAGGAAGCAAAGGCACCCATGTCGGGCATGGGCACCGCTGTGTGCCACAGATGGGAGGTGAGACCCTCTCCGGCTGCCTCACAGAGCCCCTCGCCACCTGGGCCACCATTTCTCTTTTCTTGTGCACTGAGTTCAGAACCTGAGGACTTGGGCTAGCTTCCTGCCACTTTGTCAAAACGCCCAATGTAACGTTTTTACTCCTGAACTATAAGAATTCCTACGAGTTACAGGAAGGTTTGGGAAGGCCTTGGAATCAGGGGATTTGAGGGCAACAGCTGCTTCCAGTACAGAAGAGCTGGGTCCTGTCCGTGCGGGGTTGTCTCATGGGTCGAATGCAGGCTGGAGGAGATGATCTCCCAGACGGCTTTGAGCTGCTGACTGTTCTTGGTGCCTGTTATCCAAGTGCTGCTGAGCAGGTGGGTAAGAAATGCCACTGGAGTGGAGTGCTGGGCGTCACTGGAAGAGATGCCCTCCATGTAGTGTCTCAGAGACGTGGCGCAGAATAAAGCGGGGCAATGTCGTTGGGAGCACGCGAGTGTGGGGCTGCCGGGGAGCCTGACCATGCGTTCATTTCCTGGAGGTGAAGCAAAGTATAATTCAGAAGGTGCTTCTGGAGTGGTTAACTGTGAATATCTTTTTAAAAGCTGACATTTATCGAAGGCTGTTCCATGTGAAAAAAAATATGTATATGAACATTAGGAAAATGAGACTTTGTTTGATACAGCAGCAAGTCCAAGGCCAAAAGGCTGGGCTGGGTGTTGTGGTTGAGCCCTTGGTCACTCTGAGCCCAAAGCCCTTGCCCGTGACAACCCTGCTGTATCTCATGTCACCAAATCAGGAGAGCCGGGCAATCCATGCAGTAGTGGGTGTTCATGTGGCCCAGGGACTGTCCTGTCCTCGGCTGGGACATGCTCTCCCCATCATGCCCCTCACTTCCTCAGGGGGTGCTCTGTCCCGGCTCCTGTGGCTGCCGGCCCACATCTGCTGGCACTTTCTGTGCTCGAGGGGAGGACAGTGGGCTTTGCAGCAGGAGCCAGGCCTCTGCAGCGAGCTCTGCACGATGCTCAGGCTGCCCCCGTATGTGTTGATATCCCGTCTAACTCTTAGGGGACACTTTGCTTTCCTTTTTTATTCCCAGATTCGGGGGGATGTTTTGCCTCCTATGGGCCTGTGTGGTTGGAAAAGATGTCCTTACACTTTCCTTCAAATTTTGAATCTGCTCATCTATGAACTTTTATAAGGTTTATCCTATAGGATTTATGCCAGAATTGTAGAAAAAGATCAATACCACATTGAGATGTTGGGGATCCCGACTCAATATTTTTAGCTTTCATTGCCTAAGGTGAGCTTGCAGATCCGTTCGTCTGGGCTGCGAGCTCGCACATGGCATTCCCTGGTTAGCATCTCTCCAAGGAAAGGAGCCCCGGGCTGAACACTGGCTGTTGGAGTCAATTAGCGGGAAGGCTTGTCTGTTTTCAAGGGCTGTGTTTTGGAATGCCTTGTTCCTGCATTTCTGCATTCCACATGAGCAGAGGGAACCCTGCAAAACCTGTCAGTCATGACAGTAATTGAAAAAGAAGAATGTTTTCTCTTATCTCGGATTTGAGCCAAGACGTGGGCGGGAACCCAGCCGGGCTGACTGCATTCACTTACCGCCTTCTGCGGGACTAGTCCCCTTCCTGCTGACTACATACCCCAAGGCCATACATTCATGTGTGCACGTAGATTCTTGGAATAAGAGCAGGGAGAGACCTCAACCACATCTAGTCAGAGAGCTGCCATCTGGTCAGTGTGCCCAGGGAAGATGGAAGGGGCCCTGGCAGATGGTGAGCCTCTGCTGGGCTCTGCTCCTCTGTGATATCGCCCTCGTTCTCATAACCTGTGGAATCATTATTTGCATTTTGTAGATAAACAAAAAGACGGAGTTGGAGTGACTTGGCCAAAGTTGAAAGGTAGCTATTTTTAGCCTAGGATTAAATGGTGGTCCCTCAAGTGCATTTATTTATTTATCCACCTATCCATCCATCCATCCACTCCCCCATTAACCCATCCATCCATCCATCCATCCATCCATCCACCCATCCATTCATTAATCCATCCAACACGTGTCCATTGAGCTCCTTGTCTGGGACGGGTGGCAGACTGCAAGAAAACCTGGAAGTCCTTCTCCATGAGGACACAGGCAGACAGGCAGGTCTCCTCTGCACCCTCTCATTATCAAGGTTTCCTGGGGTTGGGGTCACCTCTGTTTTCTTCTTGATTTCCCTTGGGGGAGGGTTGTCTTCTCTGATAAGTCAACTCCGGGCCTAGCATAGGATGAGTTCCAAATACCAATCTTTCTGTGCATTGATCTGCTGTGGATGGAACGGTTGGGGGTCCCGCATGTGGAAACTTCAGCAAGTGACCTTCACCTACAAAAAGCATTTAACCCAGCGCCAGCATTTAGCAGGCATTCCCCTTCCTCCCAACTCTGTCCCTGTGCCTATCAGGGCCAAAGGGATTGCTACTCACCTCCCTCCCTCCCCTGCGGCCAGAATTTGCCCACCCTCTCCCTCAGTGTCTACAGGTAATCCCATTGACTCTAGCTCAGAGGTGTCCCTGCCCCAGCCTGTGGTCCCCACAACGGGGCTGATGCATCTGTGGGGAGGATGACCCAGCCGGCTCGGACACCAGAGGGACATCACCAGCCAGGTGAGGCCTTGGCAAAAGGGATCTTTCTCCTGCTTGCATTCTTTCTCCTTTGTTGACTTTGCTCATAGAGGGAGGTCTGAGGACTTGGATTTGCCCTTCTGGGCCCACAGTGATGCCTCGGCTTAATCAGGTGGCCAGTGGCCCACAGCTTCTGAGATTTCTGCAGACGCCGAGGGAGCCATGGCCCAGGTGACCCACCTGACTGGAGATGGGGAGGCTTCACTGGAAGGTGAGCAGTGACTGTGGGGTCCGAGGCACAGCTGGAGGGCCTCTGCCCTCTTGGGTAGGGTCAGCCCTCTCTAGCTGCCTGCGAGTCCACTACTGGGCAAGCCTGGAATAGGAGAGCCACTGAACCCTACAGGCCGGGGAGGGAATCCCAGACAGGAGACTGGATAAAAATCTCCTGGCGGTGTCAGATTGCTGGGCAAGAAAGAGATCTGAGGCGGAGCCTGCTGGACAGGAAAGCAGGGCTGTGGGAGAGGTGAAGGCTGGCGCCTCCCGTGGACCAAGCCGCCCCGTAGGGGCCCAGCGGTGGCTTTGGGGGGGTCCTGGGTACCGACATTCCTTTGGTCTGGAGTAGCCGGTGGCTCAGGGCCACCAGGGCTCATTCCACACCGACCCCAGTGTCAACTTCCCTGCCATTAGGGCCGCATGCCAGGGACCTTCTCCTTTGGAGGAGGAAGGTAGCAGATTTCAAAAAGGGCAGAGAAAAGAAGTCAGCCCTTCTGACATGAAATTCTCAATTGAAGCAAGGAAAGGCGAAAGGGAAATTCATAAAAATAACTATTGCTTTGGGCGGCTCCTAAGAAACCCAGTTCCGCTGGGTAGGAACTCCACAGAGTGGTCAGAGCCTGGGGGCTTGGAAGACTGGAGCTGTAGAGGCCTTCACAGGAATCTGGGGAGGGAGGATTCCTGTAGACAAGAGAAAGCTCAACTGCTGTGTGCTCTGACAAGTAGGACGTCCTCTCTCCTTCCGGCCTCTCTGCAGCATGTGACTCACACTATCCTTTTTGAGTCTCTGTTCACCCATATCTCTGTGCACTGACTGTCTTGCTGTCCCTGAGGCAGAGGAGAGACCCAGACTTGAAATTGGAACCCACACACCATTGCACTTGGATCTTGGTCAGTGTGAGAAATGCATGAGGCAGAGGCAAATACCCCTCCTACATCCCCAGCACCAGGAGGTGCTCAGTGCGTGGTGGTCCCCACCCTTCTAGCCCCTCATCACTTCCCTCCCTGGGCCTCATGGTCATCAGATGAGGAATGGGTTGTCCACTCCCATGGCCAATGCCTGCCCTTCAATTTGAGGATGTCTCTGTTGCAGAAATAGACTCATGGTGCTACTCCTATCTCTCTTGTAAGGTGGCTCATGATCTGGACACGCCATGGATTATCAGGTTCTCTGTTCTCTCGCTTGAAAATAGGGGCTTAGTTGTCTTTTAGGTCTACTGTACCAACCAGGCAATCAGTCATCTTTCTTTTGGAAGTCCATGAACAATCCAAATTGTTACATGGTGTTTCTGCTGGGATATCAATCTTTGGAGGGTGGGTATGGAGTATGGTTTGAGTTACGTTTTCTTCTCTCACTCACTGGCTTTTTGGCTTACATCAGCTGTGTATTTGGCTTACTTGAACCCGAAAGGAACAGGCTCTATCTGAACATTTTAAACTGACATTTTGCTGGACACCTTCAGGTGTCAAAATGAAACAGAATTAACCTTTCTGCCCTGTTCACACATTATAATTACTACCACATTCCAATATTTATGTACACTGCGGGGTGACCATATCTTGAATGGCTGAAAAAACCCACTCTGCCTCCGGTCTGTCAACTGGCCGGTATTTTCCTATTACGCGCGGTAATGACAGGTACCATTATTAAAGCAGAGCTGACCTTTTTAAAGGAAGGCCCAATCAAATGTCACATCCAGTATTGCTAAATGGTCTTGTGAAAACGCATTCGCACAGTGACAGCAATCTTGGGAGAAGCCATTTCCCAAGAAAAGCCAACTCAGGATCCCAGGACACCTCGCTGGGCTTGAGTTTCCTTGATCAGATTACGCCCTGGCTGCCAAGGGGACTGCAGATGACAAACCAAAGGAAGGTCTTTCTGAGCTGGAAGAAAAACAAACAAAATATGCAAGATGTTTATATTTCCAACAGCTCGAGTATGTGTGTGTGTGTGTGTGTGTGTGTGTGTGTGCGCACACCCCGCCCCCCCCCCCCACCGCAGAGAATATACACTGTTGAATAAGTGCTTGCTGTCCTGCTGCTTCCTGTGCATGAGGCCGCAGTGTAACAATGGGATCACATCTGGAACAGTGCAGCAGGAGAGAGCACAAAGCCCCGAAACCTCTCTGCTTCCTTGGAGCCTGTCCCAGCTCCTTAGAGTGGCCGTGACCTCTTCCCCTGCCCTCCCACCCACCCATTCACCAGGTCATCTCCAGCTTCCCCTGACATACCTGCCCCAAGAAATGCACTTCCCTCCTGGTGGTCATACTACAGGAATGCTGGTGTATCTGCAGGGAATCAAGGGAGCAGACATCTTCCAAGGAGTGGCCTTGGCAGTCCCAAGAAGACAGTAATCCCGAGGGACATTTGTATCCTATGCTGGGCTCTACAGTGACCTCAGTCCTCTGCCATCCTCACTGGGATCTCAGCTCCCACCAACACTTCAGTGGGGGTTCTCTGAGCTGCGTATTAAGGAGAAGGTCTCAATCTGTAGAGCCAACAGATGAGGTCCAAGGACCTGTCTGTCCCATAAAATGATGGGTCTGAGAGTTGGGTCGTACCTCTCCCTGCCACCTGTCTTCCTCTGAAATGCCCAGCCACTTGGCCCGCCTGTCTCCAGGGAAACGCCACCCTTCTGGCCTCCCTCCTCTCTGATTATTTTGTTCTGCTGATGCCCTTGCTCATGTGAACCTATTCCCCAGTCAGAAATGATCTCACCCCGGGTCTCAGAGCTGGTAAGCGGAAGGTAAACTTGGAAAAAGCTGCCCACACACTTTCTAGGGAAAAACATCAGAAGAAAAGAAAACAAAGCATTGATCCAATTGCCTTGCCTGGCGAGGGGAGCTAGGGAGATCAAGGATGCAAAGTCTTCCTAGCTTGCACATCCACTTGTCTACCACTCAGTGATTGATTTGTTTGACAGATACTCACTGGGCCTCCAGCAGGTGCCAGACTGGGAATATCGTGGTGAGCAAAGCAGGCTGCCCCATGACTCATGGAAAGGCAGACGTTGGATCATCTCACACTCATGTGTGCACACACACACTTTAATTACAATTGTGGTAACTGCTCTGAAGGACAGAATCTCCTCTGAAGAGCCAGGGTGGAGTTTCCTGGAAAGGGTGTATTCTGACACTTAAAGGAAAAGTGAAATTAACTGGGTGAGAAGAAAGAGGCCACACAGGCCACAGCAGGAGTGTGCACCAGGCTGAGTCAGAGGGCAGGGCCAGCAAAGTGCCGTGTGGGCCCAATCTGCCCACTCTGTTTTGTCAGTAAAGTTTTTTTTGGAATGCAGCTACACCCACATGCTTATGTACTGTCTTTTGTGGTTGTTTCAGTGTTATAATAACAGAGTTGAATAGTTATGACAGATCCTATAGGCCAGGGGTGGGCAAACTTTTTGACTCAAGGGCCACAATGGGTTCTTAAACTGGACCGGAGGGCCGGAACAAAAGCATGGATGGAGTGTTTGTGTGAACTAATATAAATTCAAAGTAAACATCATTACATAAAAGGGTACAGTCTTTTTTTTTTTAGTTTTATTCATTTCAAACGGGCCGGATCTGGCCCATGGGCCGTAGTTTGCCCACAGCTGCTATAGGCCATTGAACCTAAAATGTTCACTGTGGGCCCTTTATAGAAGAAGCTGCCAGTCCCAGCTCTGGAGCAAGGAACAGTGTGGCTGGGGCAGGTGGGTGAGGGCCTCTGGTGGGGCAACAGAGGAGGGGGAGCCTATAGGCCTCATAGGGGCCAGAGGCCAGGAGGGAGTTTGGCTGTTTCCTGAGCAGCAAGGGGGAGAAGTCAAAGGTTTGGAGAGAGGATTAGATTTGGGTTTTTAAAGGTTTATACTCTTCACAACTCTTAATGGTCACTCTAGTCTTGCTTTTCTTGGTTTATAGTAATTACTCAATGAATATTTGCTAAATGAATAGAAAAACAATTGCAAAGGGTTTGAGCAATAATCAGATTTAATAGGGATAGAGTAATATCTTAAGGCCATTACTCCAAGCTACTTATTTTTAGAAAGTGTGCATCCTATTAAAAAACATCCTCAAATCTCTGTGTTAACACTTGTAGCGACTTTGTATTTCAATATTTTACCTTGAAGCATACTAGCTCTATAGAGGGAGAGAGTTACAATGACCATTCTGTCCCACATTCACACTTGAATTTCAAAGTGCTTTCTTTCCATGAGAAGCCTATCCCCCAGCTGTGGTGGGTGTGAGCCAGAAAGGTAGAGCTGGAGGAGGGAGTTTGGTCTGGTGAGTTCACCTGCTTAGTGGGAGCGACTGTGGAGTGAGTCCAAACAAAGGTGTTAGTTACCTTCCTTAAACCAGGTTGTCTTGGCCAGAAAGTTCATGAATACTCCAATCTGACCATCTGGTCAACCTGAGAATGAACTCTTGCTGAGTGAGTCCTGGGGGCCAAAGAGCTGCTTTCTCAAGGTGCAGACGCACACACACATAACACTTACTCTTAATTGCTTGTGTTGTGTTGGCCAGTGTGAAGGTCAATTTTGTGTGTCAACTTGACTGAGCCACAGGATGCTGACATTTGGTCAGACATTATTCCGAGTGTGCTTGGAGGGTGTTTCTGGTTGAGACTAATGTTTGAATAGGAGACTGAATAAAGCAGATGGCCTTCCCAGTGTGGGTGGGCCTCAGCCAATCATAAAGACCCGAATAGAAGAAGAAAGCTGAGTAAAAGGGAACTCTTGGGCTGGAGCATCAGTCTTCTGACTTCCAACGTCAACTGAAAGTTGACTCTCCTGGGTCTTGAGCCTGCTGGCTGTGGACTGGAACTACCCCATCGGCCAGCCTGGGTCTCCTGCTTGTCACCTGTAGGTCTTGGGACTTCTCAGTTTCCATAATCACACGAGCCAATTCCTTATAATAAAGCTCTTTCTATATATGTGTGTGTACATGTATATGTATGTATGTAAGTGTATGTGCATGTGTGTGTGTATTTCTGTTTCTCTGGAGAATCCTGGCTAACAGGTAAGTGTTTCCATCCATTACCACCTTTCTCAGCTTACTGTTTGCATTTTTATTTTCATAATGTTTTCCTTTAAGCTGGCTTATTTGTGTAATACATTATGTTAAAAGGGGAATTTAGTATCGCAGCCTGAAATTGAAAAGCACTATCACATACCAGGAAGGAAAGCCAGAGAATTCTGTCCCCTCTGGGCTCACCCCTGGAGGCCTGCTCCCTTTCTCTGCTGAACAGGGAGATAAGCAGTGTGGGTGTTCCAGACAGACTAGCAACAAAGAGATGCAAAGGCAATAAAGTCCTCACATGTGATTTATGACTGGATGCCTGAGGCTGGTCCCACGCTAGTAGAAACAGTGGCTACTCCCTGTCCAGTGAGCTGACCCATAGCCTCAGCTTCCTTCAAGGATGGAGGTCAAGAGAAGACCTGGCAGTTCTTACTCTTTCTTTTAATAAAAATCACCAGGGGAGTTTGTTAGAAGGCCTGGTTCCTGGGACTCCCTCCCCAGAAATTCTGATCTGGGAGAGGCTGGGAGTTGACAGGGTCACAGTGTTGGGGTCACCCTGGTGCCTGGGTTTGGGGGCTGCATTCTGGGAAGCACAGCTGAGACCGGGTCCGTGGCAGGTCTGCTGGACAGGCCTGCATGAAGGGTTTCCACCAAACAGCAACAAATAGCTCCCAACCAACCTGAGACAGAGCCCTGGATTCCTCCTTACGGGTGTGGTTTGGAAAAGTAATCTATACACTGAATGTGCACACAATTCCATCCACTTATTAGAGGAATTTAGGTTTGAGGCACTTTATTGCCGAATTCCTGGAATGAGAAATTGCCATTGACTTCTGGGATACCCAATAAATTCAGGCAATGAGAACTCAGCAGTTTCCTGCCCACTAGGGGTCTGACCAGTGGTTCATCCCCCCCCCTCCATCCTGCAGTGGGCTTAACGGTGGTCCCATAAAGATGTGTCCATATCCAAGTTCCTGGAACTCGCAAATATTACCTAACTAGAGGCCCAGTGCATGAATTTGTGCACAGGTGGGGTCCGACCTAGCCTGGCCCCAATCGCTGGATTGGGGCCTGGCCTGTCAGGAGGAGGAGATGGCGGGAGGTTGGCTGGCCAGCCCGCCCCAATCGGGGCTGATCAGGGATGGGCTGGCTGGGGGAAGGGGCCACAGGCAATTGGCTGGCAGACCCTGCCCCCGATTGGGGTGAGGGGACTGATTGGGGGCGGGGCTGGTTGTGGAGAGGGGCTGTGGGTGGTGGGCCAGCCAGCCCCACCCCCAATTGGTGTCTGGGGGGCGGCGAATAGGAGGCGAAGCTGGCTGGGGGGAGGGGCTCAATTGGGCGGGTTCGCTGGCCACAGTGGGTGTCATAGCAACTAGTCATTCGAGTCATTATGGCATTCCAGTTGCTGGCTTTTTATATATAGAGATATGGTAAAAATGTGATGAAGTAAGGATGTTGAGAGGAGGCACTAAACCCAATGATGGGTGGTCATGAGTGATGCAGAGGGAGCGCCCACACACACAAGAGGGGAGGCCATGTGAAGACGGGAAGATGGAGTGATGCTGTCACCTGCCAGCGAATGCCTGGAGCCACCAGACACTGGGAGAGGCAGGAAGGATTCTCTCCTAGACAACCACTGGTCAGACGCTCCCTCCAGGGAGGGAGCGTGGACCTGCCGACACCTCGATCCAGGACTTCAGGCCTCCAGGATGGCTAGAGAATACATTTCTGTTGTTTTAAGCCGTTCTGCTTTGGTAATTTATTATAGCAGCCTCAGAAAATGAATACACAGCCCAGAGCAGGATCCAGGAATGACACTCAAGGGGCTGCTGATATCACCTTCTTTAAACAAGGCAAAGCTCTTGGTTTCCCACAGGGAGAGTCAGACTGAATGACTGTTACTCACGGAATATGTGTACACACATGTGCATGCACACACACTGCACACACTCTCACACATGCACACAGAGTCACACATAGCCACACACTCTCTTCCACATGCACACAAGCAACTTTTCTGTTCTCTCCTCTCACCTGGGTAGGTTTGGCTGAGCTGGTAGCCCCGGCCTGTGCATCCTTCACAGATGACCAGCCATGGACCGCTCTCCTCTGCCCCAGAGAACACACAGACGAGCGGACACCGTTCTTATCTGACTCCGAGAGGCGTTTGGGGCCAGAGCTGGGCATAGCCGCTCACTCAGGAAGGGTCCAGAGCAGAGCTGCCCAGCAGAAATAGAATGTGAGCCACTTACCAAACCTTAAGCTTTCTAGAATTTATATTTAAAACGTTTTTAAAGGTGAAGTGAATTTTAATACGATATTTTATTTTACTCAGTGCATCCAAAATATTCTCCTTTCAACATGGACCCTGTATAAAATTGACCAGTGAAATGCTTTACATTCTTTTTCCTTGTATTACGTCTTTGAAATCCAGTGTGTGTTACGCACTGCCTGTGCATCTTGGTTTGCAGTAGCCGTAGTTCAAATGGTCAGGACCTCCGTTTCTAGTGGAGAGTGCAAGTTAGTGCTCAGGCAGCACCAGGAGGTGGGCACGGGGGCTACTCCAACCATTCTTGGCTCCCTCAGCTCTGATATTTGATCCATGTGGTCCCTGGCAGCGCTCCCTGGCCAGTGTTTCCAAGGAAGCCAGCCTGCGTGTGCATTTGTGTGGGGTTGCGGTTTGGGGTTGGAGCCACGCGAAGGCAAATGAAAAAAGAGTCTCCTTAAAAGCAAAGTAGACAGGAAAGTTAAAATGATGGCCGGGGTCCAGAGATCCGAAAATCTTTCTCCTGGTTTGAGTGAATTCCTGGGGCGGCTACAGGATTCCATCTGGGTTGAGGTCTTGAGTCCTTAGGTCATGAAATCTTCTAGAACAGAATTCCCTCAGGAGGCATCCGTTCGTTGGGAGCCCTGGAGAGCCCAGACTCATGACATGTCTTTAGAGAGAGGATAGGAGGAGAAATTGGTTTACCTCACTTGGAATGGAAAGTTAATTGGTTTTTAGAAAGTTGTTTTCAGCCCAATGAGGACCACACAGAGGAAAAAGCAGCACTGCCCTGGGATGGGAGTTGAGCCAACGGTGACAATAGCCGTCTGCTTTTCCGAGGTTGATGGACGTGGAGGGCAACCCGAGGCAGGACCATTGTGTGCACTGACAGCTGAACAGCAGGCTGGAGGAAGAGGAGGTTGCGATGGCAGTGGGATGCCATACACCCTTAATCCGTCACAGAAATTTTGAGGGAATCAGGCGCCAGACCAAACCCTTAATTGTTGGGCACTCGCCGTCCCGGGCTGTCTGCACTCGTTGGATGCCAACATGGCTGGGCATTCAGGCCAGGACCGCCCACTGGGGGGTGTGGTGGCATCAGTCCCCAGGAGACGTGGGAAATATGATGGATAGTCACCTGTCCACAGTGCTTATCTCATTTATTCAAATTAGCTGGTGCCCAGAGCTGCAAAGAAATGGATCTGGACTCAGACAAAGATGGATTGCAGTAAAAATGGAAATTACAGCCCAGAAAACTAATATCGTCAGGCCACTGGGATTTTATTAGCTAATCATGGCTATGATATTGGGCTTCTGAAAACGTTGCTCTGATTGAATTTTCGCCTTGTATCCATAAGGACGTGTCAGGATGCGTGTTTAGTGACGCGGCGAGGGAGTGACATAGTCTGTAATGAGCTGTTTCACGCCTCCTCTCGGAGGTTTTCGTTTTGTTGTTCAAGTATCACAGAGTTCTTGCTGTTGACAATGCTTCAAGTCCTAATAGTGGACTCAGTGGCTGCTACCCCCCAACACCAAGGTCAAGCATTATTCAGTGTCTCAGGGGCCGCTGACATGTCCCAGGTGTGAGGTGCTGGTGCTTTGGGGGTTCTGGCAGCACGCCCAGCCTAAGAGAGGAAGCAGCATGGATGGCAGCCTCCCTAGCGTGAGCACAACCTGGATCACCAGGACTGGGCTTTGCCCTCAGCCATGTCTTTAGCACCTGCCTCAGGGCATCCATCGTGAGCTTTATTTCATCCTCACGCCCCCCCCCCCCCCCCCCCCATCTCAAGCTGATCCTAACCCACACCTCCCTTTGTCTCTGCTGGCTTCTAAGCCTGCACTATGTGACACATCCTCGGGTCCCCTTCTGATATCCGCCTGCAGGTTCTCCTTGTCTGGCTGCCTCCAGCACAAGGAGTGTCTTTCATTTGGCGCCTGGGGCTTCCCCAGGGGCAGACACTGCTGGGAGCCTATTATTCAATGCAGAGTGTGGGGAGTTTGAGTCCTGGGGACGACTTTCAATGGGTGGGGACTGGGAGTGTGGGGGGGGGGGGTGGGCAGTGGGTGAATCCTTCACCTGAATCCCTGGAGGGGCAATTCCACGCTCTCCTCAGAGGGTCCCAAGCAGGATCAAGACCCCGGTTTCTTTTCTGAGTAGATATGTTCGTAACATAACCTTCTGTTGACCCTCCTTCTGTTTCTCACACTCCCGGGGCCTTCCCTCCAGTTCCCTGCGATCATCTCCATGGTGATCCAGGTGATCACAAGGACTTCTCTCAGCTCTCGGCTTTCTGGGGGAACCCGAGCCAAGCACCGGCTAAGTCCCAGGTCTCACCAAGGGCCCGAAAATCCACGACAGCTCATTCTCGCCCACCTCCAGGATGCCAGGGACTGTGCGGAGAACTCTGTATGCCTTAGTACCTTTAGTTCTCACCAGCCTTTCACACAGCGGGCACCATATTTATATCCATTTTTCCCATGAGGATATGGAACCACAGAGAGGCGTAAGAATTAACCCAACCACGTTACACAGAGAAAAACTAGATTCAAACAGTCTGGATTTGGTCCCACTACATAAAATACAGCCTCCACAAATATTTTTTTTTAAGTGAACTGCCTTTGCCTTGCGCTCCTTGAACCTAGGAGTGAGTATCTGAAATGGAATCCAACCTCTGCTTAGAGATAAGATGAAAACAAGGAGACGGTGGTGGATCTGAATTAACACGAATGAAGGGCTGGCCCACACGTGCCCTTAGTCTGGAATTTTTTAGGATAATGGAAATGGATTGAAACCCAGAGAGCCCAGACCCCCTGCAGGACCCGTGCTTCTTCCTCCGGCAACATATTAAAGGCCCTCCTGCTTTCTCTCCGGGTAACATGATTGTGCTGATAAAATCGTTTATCATCGTGTGAGCTGCACTGATTCTCTTATGAGAGAATGTGACTGGAGGCTCTGAACATGGCTGATCCTGACACGTTTTAATTAGGGCTTCCAGAGCTGGGCACGGGCTGGCGGCGTAAGTCGGGATGTGACTTCAAGAGTGTTTAACTCCTCCTTCCCCTGACACACAGACAGGATGGAAGAAATGAGAGAGAGAGAGAGAGAGAGAGAGAGAGAGAGAGAGAGAGATTGTTTATTTTTCTGGGAAATAGAAAGGCTGCCATCAACAGGCTGGGATGAGATGGGTTCCTGCAGATTGTGGGCCTGCGACATCTACACCCTAATGAAGCCAAATCCCCACCAGACCTCCCTGGGACCCCAGAACTACTGAGTTTACGTTACAGTCTATTTTTACCTGTCACTGTTCCTCAAAATTTAGCCCAAGGACCATTGCAGGATAATTGCCTGGTCATCGCTGAGACTGATCCGGGAGTTTTGCATTGAGCGCCAGAGTTTTAAGGATGCCCAGGAATCTTCATTTCCCTAAGTTCCATCCTTTGCACGCATGGTGCAGCCTAAGCATGCAGTTCACAGATCTTATTCACGGTGATGTGAAATGTGGGGCCCGAACACGCGTGTCTGCAGCATTCAGACTGCCGGAAGCCAACGCTGAACACTGTGAGCTTCTCCATTTCATTCCCATTGTAGCCAATGTAGCACAGTGACCTCTTAAAACATTTCTGGGCTTCCCCTCCCTGATCTTGTTTCCCTCCCCACTGGGGTTCTTTGGCCACCAGCTTCTGTTGATTTTCACAAACTCAGGACCCAGTTCCAGGCAGGCTGGGCTGCATGCGCCAGGCCCACGGCTGTGTCTGGTACTTCTCAGCGGCCACATGGAGCTTGTACAAATATGCCTGGGGTAGAGGTTTAATTAACATGGCCTTGGTTACTGGCATAAATAAACAAAAATTTGTGTGTTTCCAACAGGAGTCATGCATTTCCCCAGGTCCTTCTTGTGCCCTGATTCCAACAAACCTTAAAGTTGGGCTTCAAGTAAGAGGTGAATGTCTTACTTGACCAGGGGATCAGAGCCAGGTCAAAGTCGAGGCCACCAGGGTCCTGATTTACAACCCACGAGGCAAAGAGGGGCCATGAGAAGGAGGCCCGGATGGCCAGCGTCTGTAACCAGAGGTTGAGCCTTCATGCAGGACAGCAGGGACACATTGGGGTCAAGGTCAGATTGCCAGTGACCTGTGCTAGTTGGACTCTTGGGCTCTGAGAAAGAAAACCAACTTGAGCTGGCTAAACTGGAAAAGATAAATTTATTATCAGGATATATGTTGCATAAACTATTCAAACACATATATAGGGTATTATATTTAAACTAGAGGCCCGATGCACAAAATTTGTGCAAGAGTAGGCCTTCCTTCCCCTGGCTGCGGCACCAGCTTCCCTCTGGCACCCGGAACCTGGGCTTCCCTTGCAGCCCCGGCTTCATTCGGAAGGTCGTCCGGAAGGATGTCTGGAAGGACGTCCACTCTAATTAGCATATTACACTTTTATTATTATAGACAGGCTGCAGAGATGAGGCACAGCCTGAGCAATACCAAGAGTTATTTCTGTTCTTGTTGGACTTGATCAGCCCTTATTTTTTCTCCTCCTTCCGTCAGGCACTTCGAACATATAGTAGAGTACTATATTTAAATGTATAAAATGTATGTATAAAGCATACCACCTATGTACCTTGTATTTTCAAGTGTAAATGATAAACCTGTATTCATTAACCAGTTCTGATGGTTTTAGATACGACTCTTTAATTTTGGGGGCTTTTCCTTTGAGCTTGCATTTAAGTTTTCAGATGCACTCGAGGGTGCCATGGCGTGCGTGGAGAGTCACCTGCCGCCCGTCAGGTGGAATCTGATCCCCTGCAGCCTGACGGCAGCTCCGTTATGACGGGTGATGATGTATGGCTGTGCCACGGCTTGTTATGTCACGTCTGTTGATAACTGTATAATTAATTTGACGCCATCGGATACGGCAGCAGGTGAGACAGGTGAGAAATAAAAAGTTGTCTATGCCCCACGGAGCACATCTGTTTAATGGCATAATTCAAATTAATCCCAGCGATTCTGTAGAAGGTCTGGAACCGCTCGGCGTTTCACCGACATCCTCTTGTTGGCTGCGGGCAAGGCTCCGCTGAGCGTCCAGAGTGGTGGCTCCTGAGCCCATTCCCATGGAGCACATTTTAAAAAAATCTTTTTTATTTTTAAAAAAACTTTTAGAACTAGTCAAATTGTAAAATTATACACAGAGTTCCCAGTACCCTCCCTATAACTTCCCCAAATGTTACTCAGATGACAATAACTAATCGAGGCAATCACTGCTGCTGGTCCACCCTTATTAAGCAACATACAAACCCTTTGCCAAGTTTGCTGCTTGTCCTGTGACATCCTCCCTCCGGCCAGGACTTGGCTGTCACGTTCTGTGGTCATCTCCCATCTGGGATGTTTCCTTCAGTTTGTCTTTTCTGACCTCCACACTATTTTCAGGAGAATGGCCTGTTTTTGTTTTGTAAAATGTCTCTCCACTTGGGTTTTTCTATGTTTCCTCACTATTAGACTGGGGTTCTGCATTTTTGACCAGAATATTAGTGAGCAACAATACCAATAGTTATTTCTGTTACTCTGGGCTTCTCTAAGCATGGGCTTGGTCAGCCCCCTTTCTCCTCCTTCCTTCATGTCCTTCCCACATCCCCGGATGTTGCAGGCTCACCACGGAGTCCTGGGAAATAGCTGCCCGACGGAGAACCTGCGTGAGCACTGGGATCCCCTCCCCCACCAGGTGAGCGTGCTTAGACCATCTAGTCATAGCTGGCGTGGGTGCTGATAGAAAGCAAGGTGACAGGCTGCAGAGATGAGGCACAGCCGGGGCTGTCCATCTATTATGAAAAGACAATGTGGCATCATCAAACGGGGGCAAACCGGGTCACACGAAGGGGTTCACTTACTCCCTATGTCATTACATTTTTGGGTCACCTTGGGACAAGTCACTCTCAGAGCCTCAGTTTTCTCATATCTAAAATGGGAATATTATCTTTCTTGCAGAATTGTGAGGAATATAATGTTGTATGTAATTGAGCCCAGTGCCAGGTACCCAAACATGCTGAGTGAATGACATGTATACATGTACATCCCATTATACTCATGCATGCTCATTGCATATGCATTTACATGTATTAAGCATGCACATGTCTGATGCCTCATGCATATACCTGCCCCATACCCCGCAGCAGGTAAACTCTTGAACCACTGATTCAAGTAGGATTTATGAAGGAAACAAGGCAAAGGAAACAAACATTCATTAAAATCTGATCATTCTTGTTTCTGCTTAATGCCGTTTTCCTGAGCCATCTGGGAGCAATTTATTGAAAACCATAATTGTGCGTTAACCATGGCGGCTTGTTGCAGACCCCGTCTCGGACTAAACAGCTTGGAGATGGGCTGTGCAGTCAGCACCCAGCGGCCCTGCAGCTTTTGTTACAGAGACATAATGGTTCCCTCGGGTCTTTCAGGATAGCGCAGGAGAATGAATGCTGATCCCCATAAGCGAAACTCGCAGGAGGAAGGGAACAGCACCAATGAAGCACCTCTGTGTTCAGACCCAACGGAGGCAGTTCAGGGAGACGTCAGCCGAGGAAGGTGTCTTCCCTTTACCTGGGCCCAGGGAGGGTCCCCGGGACCCCAAGAATGCTGCAACTCTATCCCCTGGAAGAACAAACACCACCTGCCCTTAGGAGAGGGCCTACCCAAGTGGCTGGGCTCCCAGAGAGCTGTGACTGTCCCCGGTGCCCAGTGTGGCTGTAGCTACAGCAGTGTAGGTGGAGGTGGGACAGTGTGGGGCCAGGCAGTTGGATTTTGGTGTCTGGCCAGGATGGACTGATTGCTGTGGGCCACGTGCCTGGGGTTCAGCTGAACGGGACTGTTTCTCAGCCCTGAACTAGGATTTCAGTAGGAACAAACCGAAGGTATCAGTGCTGAAAAGCTGGATACAAATGGGGAGCCTGGGGAGGTGGGAACACAGAGAAGGAAACTAGCAAGGGCTTGACATTGTGATTTAATGCAACTGGAGGGAAAGGCTGATGCCCCCATTTTTCATGTGCGATGTTCCAGGTCTCCTCCTGGCAGGTCTCGGGGGCGGGGGGAGGGGGGGGGGCGGCGAGGCCGGAACCTCAGCCACCTGGTTCCACGCTGGGGCGCCCTGGAATGGCCTCGTGGCCTCAGCTCCTCTCTGCTGGCACTGCCCCCGCCACCTGTCTTTTCGTGCCCTGGCTCCCTGTGCCACGGTCCCTTCTAAAGGTGTCCCTGAGAGCAGGCTGGTTCCTTTCCCCAAGAGCTCAGCTCAAAGCCCTGAACACCTTTGGGGCAAGAGAGTGGTGGCTCAGTGGCCGTGAAAGATGAGCGAGTGACGGATGAGGCCGCACAGCCCTGCCCCGCTCTCACCAGTCCTTTCACACGTTTCCGTTCTGCGTCACTTGGTCTATCAAGCACTTTGCATTAGGCAGCCTGTCCACCTGAAGGACGTTGTATTTCCTTTCTTCTTTGTTTCTTTTCCGGTCCCCTCCCACCCACCCACCCATTTGTCCTGGAATCTACGGTCAACTCGTCATCACCAAGAAGGGGTGACATCCGGAGTGCAAGGCTGCAGAGTGAGAGGCACGGGGATCGCCACTTCCCTGAGTTCCTGTCCAAAGTCTGGTGCTGTGGCCTTTGGCTCATAAACACCAGGGACACATAAACGCGCAGTTCCTGTGACCTTCCTGTACAGCGGTCGTTTGTGGAAGAAGAGGCTGTCATAAGGTCGTGAGCTTCTTTTGAGTCACTTCCGCCAGTCCCACTTGTGTCATGAGGGTCAGTGGACCAAGGGGGCAGGATGGTCAGACCTCTGGCCTGTGTCCTGGGGAAGGCGCTGGGAGGAGGAGCACCTGAATCTCATTGTCAAGGTCAGAGAAGGTCAGAGCTGAGGGAATGCAGGACCCTGGGGGTGGGAGGAAGCAGGTCTGGAGAGGATCGGCCAGTGGGCCGGGCGGGAGGTGGTGGCAGGACAGGAAGCTGGTCAGAGCAGGGATGTTTCGAGGAGGGATCAGAGGGCTTGTTATCTGGACGACCTGCGCTGGGAGCCCTGCCTCAGTCTCCCCTACACAATGCCAGCACCATGGCTCCTTGGAGCTGGTGGGATCTTGGACGTTGGACGGGCGGTGTGTTTGTGCCTCCCTCAGTCTCAAGCGTGGTATAGGTACTGCTCTGTATGTGGTTAGCACCCTAGCCTAGACCTTGACCACGTCCTGGCCCTGCCTTGCCGGCCTCTTGGAGCTGAGCATCCATCGTGAGCAGTACCTTAGTGAGAACAGGCAGGATCAGGCAGGGTCCTCTCCTTCAGACCAGAAAGTCAAGGCCCGGGGCTCGGTTTTGTTAAATATACATATTTATACATATGCACACACGTGTGTGTGTGTGTGTGTGTGTGTGTGTACCTGCTCACAGAAAATACTCTAGAAAGTAAAAGTAATAAACCACAAAGGTAAAAGTTACTGCACTTGGTGGTAGAATTTTTTGCTTTATTTTGCATTTAAAAATTTTCGTATAATAATAGAAAAGAAGCAAGTATCATGGTTAAAACAAGCTATTAGAAATTAGATTCTATATTGGAAAATATTCTAAAACAAACTATTAGAAATGGGATTCTATATTGGAAAATATTCTAAGTGTGCTTAGACAATTTTTAGGATGTAGTGTGATGAGACTGGGCTCAGGCATTGACCCCCCTGAGTTCTGATCCTGCCTCCGTCACTGACTGTGTCCACCTGTGTGTGAGCTTGAATTTCCCAGTGCCCGAGTGTCCCTAACTGGAAAGTAGAAATAATAACAGCACCTCCCTGACAACAAAGGCTGTAACAGTCTAGAAGTGAGTTTATATTTCTGCATTAAATACTCCTTATTAACATAGTTCTAATTCATTAGGTTTTAAACATTAAATTTTCAACCACTAGTAGCACATTTAAAAAATTACTTGGAACGCTAATAGAGAAGAGTGAGGAAAACTGGTGTGAGTGTTTATGACCTTTTATTCCTTCCTGGGAAAAAGAGCAGAGGGCGAAGTTGTGAAAAGGAGGCCGTTGCTCAGTGAGATTAGAACCTGTAATGTCAGAAACAGCTGCCGGGTTGTGAACTTAGCATTGAGCTCACACTGCTCCCGTCTGGGGCAGGGGAGACCAAGCGCAAGGCAGGCTGGTTGGGGTTCTCGGGTCACCCGAGGCCGTGAGCTCTGCTGGCCAGCCTGGCTCCATCCCCGGGCCGCCATCCCTGGAAGTCACAGGACTGAGGCCCTGCTCTCCTGCGCTGGCACCTCCTCCTCCCCACCTCTAGCCCCGCTAACTCTGTGAGGGGCGCCCCGGGGAACAAGTCCCAGGGCCGTCAGCAGGCAGCTCTCTGGCATCTGTGCTCACACAGGTTCCCTGCTGCTGCCCAGGCCACAGTGATGTGCACCTGGGGCTGGTGGGTTGAACAAATAAAAATAGAGGAGGTCTAGTTAAATTCAAATCCCAGGCAAACAACAGATCCTTTCTTAGAATAGGTATGACCCATGCCCTACGTGGGGTATACTTACACTAACACAAATTGTGGGTTGCGTCTCTGAAATTCAGTCTTAACTGGCATCCTACACTTGACCTGGCTCCTGGCACCCCCAGTGCCTCCCAGATCTGCAAGCCCACTTGGACGGGTACTTATATAGCACAGCACAGCACAGCATGTGGGTGGGAGGGGAAGGGAAAGATGTCCGCTGCAGGCACAGGGGGAGGACTAATTTAAGCGAGTCAGCAAATGACAGCCCAGGGGCCAACCCGGCCCACCCCCCTGGCTTTGTAAATAAAGTTTTATTGGAATGCAGCAGGAGCATTTGTGCACAATTGTCCGTGGCTGCTTTTAGGCTGCAGCGGCAGAGCTGAGTAGTGTGACGGAGACAGTAGGGTCCATAAAACCAGGAACACGCCCTGTCTGCCCTTAGCAGAGGAGGTGGGCTGACCCCGACTTAGGGCAGCGATGGAGGAGAAAGGACAGCCTCCCTTCCACACACTGTGTCACGACAGGCCCCATGCACACACTGTGTCGGGCTGCATCCTCCCACCATTTCTCAAACTGACCCTCCTCAGAGGGCACAGGCTCTGGCTCAGTGCGGTCCGTGTTCTTGTCCAGGCTTCCTAGGACTGAAGACACAGGAGGTTGTATAGGTAAAGGGCTCAGAGAATCTGCTCCCCGAGGTGTCGAGCCAGGACACCGGGAATTGGCGCCAGTGGGACCCAGGCCTCCCTCGGCCTTCCCAGGTCTCTGCTTTCGGGAGCTTCCTCAAACGGCAGCCTCTGCTCCAGAGAACAAGGGTGATCAGGCTGGTGTGAGGTACCCCCCCTCACCGTGTCTCTGTCCCCTGCATTGACCCTGAGAGAGGACAATCTAATCTAGGCCTCCAGGACTCTCAGGCCAGGGGCCCCAGGCAGCGTGCTGGTGCCAGCAGGCAGGGTGGGTACATTGGGCGAAGGGGCTCATGTTCAGGACAGTCATGCAGCCTGTGAGTGACCAGGACCGTCCTCAGAGCCCAGACCCAAGCACTCACCTTCTCCCGGAGGTAAGGGCCAAATCACGGTGTCCCACCCGCCGGGTGAATATAATGGGAGGAGGCACAGTGTAAGACACGTCCCTGTCAAGGAGCCTGACTTCAATTTAACCTGAGCAAACAGCGCCAGCTACGGAGGGCAGTCCATCACCAAGTGCCCTTGTCCCAGAAAGGCCCCTCCAGGTTGCTTTGCAGGAGTCAGATTACCGGGACATAGGGCACGAGTGTTTAGGGCCAAGACACATCGCCTTCGGACAGACCCATGTCCACTTAGGGGCCACCCCCAGCAAGGGCTGGGTCTGTCCTCCTCAACCTGGGGGTCATGGCACATTCTCTCTCCTCTTTCTCTGTCCAAAAGGCAATACGAATATGAGCCGGGAAGCAGCCTGGACCGCGCTGCCCCTGTCATGCTGGCCCTCGGTCTCCCTGGAGCAGCTGGCCGACTCCAGGGCTGAGTCTCTGGCCAGGGCTCCTGGATGCCTGGCAGATATGGAAAACCTCTGCCTCGGCTGGAAGGGACACCGGAGAGGGAAGAGGGGCGGGCGGTTTAAAGGTAAAGAGAAGGACAGTGTGCGACATTAACACCGCGAGAACACGTGGGGGCAGCTTCCTGCCTCAGAGACCCAGGAGCCCACCCACGATGCCTCATTTGAGAGGAAGTGACTAAAAGTGGCCAGTTGACGTCCTGTTGGTACCTGTCCTCCCTTCCTGTGTGTCTGGGTGTCCCAGCCAGAGGTCACTGCAGGGGACATTTTCACCCTGAGTCACCGCGGGCAGGTCCCACAAGAGTCCGGAGATCCAACCTACACCTTTTCTCTTCAGTTCAAACCTCCAGCCTCCCCTGTACCATTTAGAACCTGTGGAGGAAGGAATTCACTCCCTCACTCTTCCATTCATTCTTTCACTCACTTTTGTGACCATGTATTTAGAACATCATATGTGGAGAGCGGCTACAGTGTTTGGACAGGTTATGGTCCGAACCCGTGGTCCCATGTAGCTGAGTGATATAAGCTGCAGGAGGTGCAGCAAGTAAACAAACCTTGATCAGGTGCATGTAACTGAGTAGATTCGAAACCTGTGAGAACATTGTAAACACCTTGACCATGCCCTTTGCCTCGTGGAATCTGGCTATAAAATAAAGACTCAGCTTGCAGGCCGTGGCACTGTCTCTCCATCAGAGAGGGCGGCGTCTCACCCAGCCCCAGCTTTCTTCTCTTGTCTGTGTTTTCTAAATCCTTCACCCATGGCCATGCTGGCTTAGCACATAAGGCACCCAGTGAGGCCTGAGTACGGGGGAACTATAATTGTCAGGTGAAAGGAGGCTCCCCTGAGGCATGCAGAAAGAAAAGCAAAAGTAAGGTCAGAAAGCAAAAGTAGGGTAGTGAGCGAGGTTTGGTAGTCGCTGGGTGTAAAACATGGGCATTTAGGATCTCAGGAAGGGGATCCCTAAAACAATGCTTAGTGAAGCATTTTTAAATTTCTTAAGTTTTGTTAGGAACTGTAAAGCACAGGATGGAAGTCCTGGTCCGCGGGACGCTTAGAGCCAGGCCAGGGCATTTTGTTAAGGACTGTCTGCTGTGGTCTGTGGCTGATGACCTCAATATGAGTTCTGACTGTTCGATGACCTGCTAGCTCCCTGGAACCTTGGGTCTGTGTGAGATGCCAGATTCCGAGTTGGAGGTCTCCAGCTCTGCAGAGCCGAGGGCTGCTCGCTTCCAGAGAGGACTGCATGCAGCAGCGGCTGAAGAAGCTGAGGAAGGGACCAGACTTCCACCGGCGTGGACGGGGCTGACTGGGACTGGTGCTGACTCAGTCCCAAAGCCAACCGTCTAAGCAGCCTGCTCCTCAGAATCCAGGGGCACCAGCCTCGCATCGACGACATCTTCTCATCAACAGCATCTTCGAGAGGAGCCAGAGCATGGTCAGCAGCCTGAATGCCGAGGCCATCCTGCAGAAGTTCGCCGACCTGCGGCAGCCGTGGGGCCTCCTCATCGAGGAGACGGAGAAGCGGCACAGGCGTCTGGAGGAGGTGCAGGGGACCCAGAGAATCTCCTTGTCCCTCCGTTCAAAAGACTGAGAGTTGCCCTGATGATTGTGATGTGGAAGGAGAAGACAACGAAGACTACGCAATGGACCGAGGTACCAACAAGGGGTCAGCTGAAGAAGTTAGCAGGTGGTAGAAAAACAAGAAGTGGAGCCTATGTTTCTGGCTATGCTAGCATTGGTGAGCTGCCAGTTTTCTGTAAAGTATTGCGCACTCAAGTCTGAGGACTCTGAGTAAGATATACTCCAAGTGCAGCAAAAGAAACTTTCATTTTGGAGAAACAGTCCTGAAAATGTTAACATGTTTGTAGTTTGGTTTCTCTTATTGCTGTATTACAAGTTTGTAGTTAGGTTTACATTACTGTGGTTGTTGTTTTGTTAATAGCCAGAAGTTTGTTCTTGATGTCTTGGTTATGCTGCATAATTTGCCTAGAGCTTTTGATAATGTAAATGAAAGTGTTTAAAAACAGAAAAAATAGGGGGGCGGGGGAGATGTGGAGAGTGGCTACAGTGTTTGGACAGGTTATGGTACAAACCTGTGGTCCCACCTGGCTGAGTGATATAAGCTGCAGGAGGTGCAGCAAGTAAACAAAGCTTGATCAGGTGCATGTAATTGAGTAGATTTGAAACCCACGAGAACGTTGTGAACATCTTGACCACGCCCTTACTTTGCCTTGTGGAATCTGGCGATAAAATAAAGACTCAGCTTGCAGGCCATGGCGCTGTCTCTCATCAGAGAGGGCAGCGTCCCACCCAGCCCCAGCTTTCTTCTCTTATCTGTCTTTTCTTAATCCTTCACCACCCCCACTCAGGTTCACTGAAACTGGCTGTGCTGCTGCGGCACAATTATACATTTTTATACAGCTCTATTTCGTCCATTTTTCTAGGAATAATTGTTGTGGGGTTTTTGTGTGTTTTCTGTTTTTAAACCTTAATAAGATTTCAGCTGAATTTCTCAGCAGCCACAGGTACTAAAAGTGGATCCTTGGATTATCAATCCTTTTTCCACCCTCATTTTTGTTGAGCAAAGACTCTGAGACAATCAGGAGTCCTTTCTGCGCAGATTCCCCTGGATCCTGGAACCACCAGGCTGACCCAAGAAGTTCGTCTGGGGCCGAGTCCACAGTGTGAGAGCCTGGAGGCTCCCTGGGCACAGGTGGAAGAAACCACGGCTCCACCACTGATTTGTTCTTCCCTGAAGCCAAGAACAATGACAGGATCTTAGAGACGCAGGTCCTCCCACCATGGGGCCCCATATCAGGGCTCACTCACCTTCCCCAGGAGCTCTCCTCTGTGCCAACAGCACCCAAAGTGAGTGATTTGTTGGACCTGTACCCACATCCCTGTTAGCACTGACCCTAAAGATTTAGGAAATCTGTCCAAACTCTGCGGGGTGTGCTTGCCCTCCCAGTGTGTAAAGAGCGTTGTCTCGTCCTCCTGAGGTCGTTTCTTTCCTACAGCATCGCCATTGGCATTGAGGACCACGGCTTCACCCTCCCCTCTTCCCTGAGGAAAACGGAGCCTCCCACGAATGTTGACAGCGATACTTTCCTGGGAATGACACCTAAAGGCCCGAGGCCCAGGTGATGGAGTTACAATGTCACTTTCCAACATTTTAACTCTGCCAATGGCACTGCAGGAATCCCGGGTGTGGAGGAGGACACTCGAACATGCACTGTGGGGGGAAGTGTCTTTACAAAGCATGGCATTTGAAACAACATGAGTACAGTGATACTATAAGAAGTATGCAAATTCAGTGAGCCTCTGTTCCCCAACAGAGTTATGTCATGTGTATTATGTAGTCACAGTACAGAGGCAGAGTAGAGGACTGGCTGAGCTACAGCTCAGGCGTGCGCGTCTTCTCTCTTCTCGCTTGGGTGGTGTCAGAAACTTTAATCCTCTCTGGTTTCTACACCCTGGTATTTAATACAGTGTTAGGGTGGGCTCCATAGAAACACAGTTCCCCGAATGCTCTTTAATATACGGTTTCTGTGGTCAGAAGAGTTTGGGAACTATCACATATTATAGCCTCCTCCTGGAGATTCATAATTCACATTGCAGTATTAAAAACTACAAAAAAAAAATGCTGCAATAAGTAAACCGACTTCAACTGTGTTTAATCAGTGATTTATAAGCTTGCTTGAGCACCGGGCTCCTTTGTTATTTAATACCTGTTACCATCCTATGGAATTACCACTCCACCGGCTGCTCCTTGGGAAACTCGACGGCACAGCTTTCTCATGGATTAAGAGCGTTGCTTTGTTCCCGGGTTTCTCACTTAGCGCAGCGCGGTTGCAGGTAGCTTTGGTCACTGTGGGACCACTTATGGCGGCGCCGGGCAACGTACCTTTGTAACTTTCGTCAGCACAAACAGACTAATCAAACTGGAGGTCAATGACAAAACTTCCATAAAAAACTTTATCAACGGTACTGGTTTTAAACGAGGAGACACGATCCGCAGTTCAAGTTGATATTAGCATACTGAAAGTTTGAATTCCTTTTGCAAAGGAATTCATTCAGCAACCTCTGCTGATTTTCCCCAAGGTGGGCTACAAAAGAATACAGGATTCTGAGAGCATCCACCTGCCCCACCCCCGTGTCCTGCTGCTGACTTCACCGATGGATGGAAGCGCTCGCCTGTGCCGGTCAGTAGGGAGCTGGACTCTCCTCTCTGTGACCAGCAAAGCGCTGCCTTTGGGCTGCTTGCTTCCAAGTAAGGATGCACCTCCCTCTGGAAAGGCCTGCACTGCCACCGTCCGGACAGGTACACTTCTCTGCCCCGATGCCTGTTCCACACCTTTGCACCTCCACGCACCTCCTTTTCATGCCAAAAATCA
This sequence comes from Myotis yumanensis, assembly GCF_028538775.1. Taxonomy (NCBI): domain Eukaryota; kingdom Metazoa; phylum Chordata; class Mammalia; order Chiroptera; family Vespertilionidae; genus Myotis; species Myotis yumanensis. The sequence goes on from NW_027223759.1 coordinate 33,754,459, forward strand.
TGTTTTATCTCCCCCCCAAAATGAAGGCTCTTAGAGGGTAGGAGCTGTGTGCCTTTTACTTTGTGGGGCTCCCCCGAGCATGCAGTGTGAGATGGAGAAGAGCCATGTGCTTGTAGCCATCTGTAGTAAATACTTGCAGAGGATGCAAATGGTTTTCATTTGTCCCTGTAAACTGCATTTTGCATTTTGGCCAATCTAATCCTTAATTTAAAAAATATATGCAGACATCATATCCATTTGAAAGCATAGCCAGTTCCCAAACTGTGCTATAAAATAGGTTATAGTTCCCTTTGCTTCCCCTCCACCAAATGCTAGCTCTAGTGTTTCTTGCCTGGTTGGATTTCACGTTTGTTTTTTTTTCTGGCCACTTTTCTGTCATCCCAAATTCCTAGTTGTGGGTATAGCCAATGGAGTCACGAAGTACTTACTGTTCTGTGAGTGCCAAGATGTCACCAGTGAGTGACTGCCAGTAGGGCATACACTGCGAGTGTCTTCTCCAGCTGGGAGGATGTGCTTCGCTGTTATCCAAAACTCCAGTTCCTCAGGTCATCAGGTGAGAGAATGGGGAATTGATAAATGTGTAGACAGACGGATTGATGGGTACATAAACAGAGGATGGATGGGTGGATGGGTGAATGAATGAATGGGTAGATTGATGGATAGGTGAGTGGGTAGGTGGATGGATGTATAGATGGATGGATGGATGGATGGATGAGCTGGTAGATGGATGGGTGGGCAGAGAGAAATTCTTACAGCTGGAAGGGGTGTTAGCTCAAATGCCTTCTTTCCCAGTGAATTTTTGTGGCCTACCAACCATCATGTGGACACTAAAGTCTGAGTGTTTTGGTTTGAACCCCAGCTTTGCTGCTGCTTTACTTTTGAGAATTCATTTCCTTCTCTGAGAGATCAACATAATAACAGCATCCACCTCTGAGTTTCCTGCCAGACCTCAGGAGGCAATTAACACAGTGTCTGATATATGAGGAAGTGCTCAAAAGTGATAGCTGTTACCATTTGGATAATTGTTATTTATAGTTGAGCGAAGAATTGTCCAGGGAAGAGTGAGGGAATCACCTGAGTCTCACACGGCCAGTGAGATCATGAGAAACAAGGTCTCCCCGGTTCTCAGACAGTCTTTTCCTCTAAAATCGTGTCTCTCTGGGTCACAAATATTCAATGGCCAAAACCCAAGGAAAACAAGCAGAGATCCAATTGGCTGGCCACTGAGATCATGAGAATGTACCCATATGTCTAGAGTCTACAGGAAGTATCTTCATTTGTTCAACAAATGTTCTACGTGCTGCCATGTGCCGAGCATGCTGGAATTCAACAGTGGAAACAAATCAAAATAAGGCCATGCAAAATCCATTTCTTCATGGAGCTATATTCCCATGGGGTTTTGGCATAAAAAACAAACAAAATGAGCAAATAAGATATGTAAAATGTTCAATTGTGATAAATGCTAAGGAGAAGTAGAGGAGTAAAGGAGGAAGTATGTCAGTGTGTGTATGTGTGAGCATGTGTGAGTGTGTATGTAAGTGTATGTGTGAGCATTTCCATGTGTGAGTGTGCATGTGTGAACGCATGTTGAGGAAGGTGTGGTTTGGGAAAGGAAGTGACAGAGGGAGCCATGGGAAGTCCTACAGGAAGAGCATTCCAGGCAGAGAGAAAGGCAATGCAGGTGCTGAGAGTGGGGGAGAGCAGAAGTCAGTGTGGCTGGAGAAAAGTGGGAGGAGAGCAGTGGACAGGAGGAGGGGGTGGCAGGGGAGCTTCGGCCTTTGGAGGGACATTGGCTGCTGCGTGAGGTTGGAAGCCAGTGGAGGGATTTAGGTGTTAGGCGTTTGCCCTTAGTACTAATATGTTAGTTTTTCATTAGGTCTATTATTGCCATGCATTCCCTTCCTCTTCCTTTATAAAATCACTTTGAGGTAAGGTAGGTATTTGCAAACCAAAGACCCAACAAGGGACTTGATCCAGGCCCCACTGGTTTTTGAGGAAAGACACCAAATCCATTCAGTTTGATTGTAACTGGCACCAGGAACCCTGAGCCTGCCCAGCCCGACCCAGCCCAGCTCACTCTGCTGTGGGGGGTGTTATCTGAGGTCCTACTTCCCTCCCCCAAAGGCCTGGGGGCTCCCCCTGAGGCTGCTGGTAGTGAACACCTAGAAAGGTGGGTGAGATGTCCCCAGGTTGGGGGAGGAGGTGCTCCTGAGATGGGAGGCTGGCTGGGCCTGGGGTGGCCTGTGCCCGAGGGATCCCAACTCCCGAGGCAGCTTCTTTTCAGTTAGCCACCCAGAAAATTGAACTTTCCAGAACCTTAACTTTTTCCCCTAGAGAACTGTCATTCCGTGTTCAAGTTGCCCCACCCCTCAGCAGTGGAGAGGGCTGGACCTCCAGCGGCTGCACGCTCATCTACTTGTCTCTCAGCACATGAAAGGGGGGTCAGTCCTCCATCAGTGGTCTCTCTGCCACTCGGGGCTCCCTCACGAAGCTCATGGCTGCAGCACGTAGTGAACCAGCAGAATTAATTAACCTGAATGACCAAGTGGAGCTGCAGATGGGACTCTAGGGCCACCCCCTTTCACTCTGCCTGAGTGACGAATGCATGCTTTGGCTTTTCTACTTTTCCGAGTCATTTTGTTTAATGAGTCTCTTGGAGGCGCATTGGGTTGGATTTATGGGACAACTAAAACCATGCTCCGTGACCTCTCCCTCCAGGCAGATGGGCTCTCGCAGAGGCGAGGGAGCCCAAGATGCCAATGCATCGGTGAGACTGCAGCGTGTGTTTTCTGTAATGATACAAGTTGTGTTTTCTCCCTCTCCTCCCACCCCCTGCCTCCTAGGGGAGCCTTCGTACATAGTGTCCTGGAGGTTAGTAGACGTTCCCTTAGAAACTGATTCCATTTTCTCCTGAACATTCTTTGAAAACAATTTGGAATAAGACACTTACCTCCAAGACAGTCCATAATCCAAGAATGCAACCATTTGATGCCATTTGCTAATAGTAAGATTGTAAGGATAAAAACATTCAGCATCTTACCAAGGGTATCAGTGTGTCTCCATAGAGCAGTCTACATTGCAACAATGACCAGTCATTGCATTGAGTAGTGCTCTTGCCAGGAAGCCCTCCAAGTGCTTGTCCTTTTGTCTGAAGACCTGCAGACCCCCAAAAGAGGAGGGTCATTAGCCGTGGGAAATACCCAGGAGCCCCTGCAGCAGGGAGTGGCCCTGGCCACTGACTTAGGAGCTTCTGGATGCTCATGTTTCCAGCATGAATTTAGCTCCAGGGACAAAATGACCTTGCTTATGCTTTGGGCATAAATGATGAACAGTGGATGACAGGATAGGAGAAGGTCTCCTGGGAAGAGCAGGGGGCAGGGAAAGGAGCACAGAGCTGTGGCCCTGGTTGAGCAGAGGACACATCCCCAGTGGGAGGAGCAGCATGAGGACTCCTCCTCCTCTCACTGGGCTTCTCACCACCACTTACATAACCTAAGGTAATGGCTGCTTTTAAAAAGGCAGGAGCTGCTTTCAAAAGTGGCCTTTGATCTACGGTATAAAGCAGGGGTCCTCAAACTATGGCCTGCGGGCCAAAACATTTATCCAGCCCGCCAGGTGTTTTTGCCACCACTGCCTGTTGCTTAGCAGCCGACTAGTTTTTTTTTTAAACTATAGTCCGGCCCTCCAATGGTCTGAGGGACAGTGAACTGGCCCCCTGTTTAAAAAGTTTGAGGACCCCTGGTCTAAAGGGTCTCTACCCCCCAAAGTTAACAATGTCATAAAGTAAATCAGAAAGCAACTGGGTAGAAAAAGGAAGGAGAAAACCAAAGCCATAGAACAGGTCATTCCTTTGGGATGAGCACTGAATTTGCTTCTGAGCATCTCTGAAAACAAAGGAAAAAATGAGGAAAAATTATCTCATGATTTCCATGATCATAACTAGGAGTATTTTTGTTTTTCAGGTTTGGCTAAATGTTTTCTGGCAGTGAATTATTAAAATAAGAATTGTCATGGACTTCAACTGTGGGGCAACACTGGATGGCATAATGAGAAAAGGCTTAGGCAGTGTTTTTATATAGAAACTCTAGAGCTGTTTCCTATGACTATTTTTTTCTTGTAGTAAACCTATAAGAAAAAAGGTCAAGCAGTAGCATAAAAATATAACAGGATCCTGGATGAGGTTAAATTTACATGATGCAAGTATGTAGCTTCTAGCATTCTAACTTGATGCAATGATCAAATGTGAGAGGAGTAGGGAAATGAAGGCAGCACAAGACTGATCCCCACCTGCGGGGACTTGTGTGGCCCCTCCCACAAAGGGCTCGAGACCCCAGTTCCATGTATCTGGTGGAGAGAAAGTTGTGCCCTTGGAAGTTCAGAGGTGGTAGTGACAGGACTGATCTCTCAACCGTGGGAAAAGGAGACGAGGAGGCTGCTGTCCTCAAGGCGGGGAAGGTCATTGCAGGCAAAATCTAAGATTTTCTTCAAGGAGTGTCCTAGGAACTGGTATAACCTCAACTCTCTCCCTAATGGGAGCCCAGAGTCCCACGGTTTATAGGGTCGGGCAGACAAAATTTGGACCTGGTACATCTTCAGAGAAAGTGTTACTGCTTGCTCTCCTGGGGAGCCCAGGAAGACCCTGGAGACCCTTCTCTTCAGTGTGTGAGCAGCTCTGGATGCTGGGCAGTCACCAGGGTGATGGACACAGACATGTGGACTTGCTTGTGAACTCGCTGAGTGAGGACCTGACTCTTAAACTCATTGAGGGGTGACTCTTTGAGTCTTGAACAGTGTTTGCAAAGACCATGGCTAGAGCTGGGGCGATTCCATGGGAGCTGTTCTTCCTGGCGGTGGTTACATCTTTTGAGGTCGCTGTCAGTTCATGATAATGAAATTATGTCCTCGGCAGAAGGGAGGAGGCTTATCTCCCTCCGTGTTACCTTGGGGACATACATCCAGTTCTTCATAAGCGCTGCTAGATGATTAAGACACAAGCTCCTGGGGAAGGATTGGAGGAGAAAAGCAACTGCACCTGCTCTCACTCTGCTTGCAACCCTGACCCTGTCTGTTGGGTCGCCATTCCTGTCTCTCCTCATTTGTGTCACAGTTCTTAAAACGGACCTCTTGCCAAAGCCCTCGGAGCTAAGGAATTTGATGATGGTTTTGTTGCGCTCCAATGCTTTGGATTTTCATGTGCTTTAAATTACTGAATGACAACACCTTGCCTTCCTCAGCGACGTGAAACAATGTCCTGCTACCGAATGCACTCCTAGGGCCGACCCAAGAATGTCCAAGGAAAATCACTGGAATGTGTTTGGCAAATGCAAAAACGCTTCGGAGAAATCATCAATGCATCCCATTCACAGATGTTCCTGCGTGTCAGGAACTACAGACTATAGACGTTTATTAACTCTAGGCGTTCCTTAAGCGCTTCATTTTGACCACAAGCATGAAGTTGCTGACCATCAACCATTCTCTGGGAGCCCATCACTGCACAGACATCTGAGTCAGCAGCACTCGGGGCCCTCAGAACAGACCCATTGGCCGGGAGTCAGGAGAGAGGACTGTGCATTTATCAGTGCTTTAATGAGGCCTAGAGATTCTTCTGTGCCAAAAATAGTAGAACAAAATACGGCATGGTCAAAGATGCAGAAGTGGGGAAATCCCTTTATTCAGAAAAAAAGTACAGTAGCAGAAAGAGAGATACGGAAAGAGGCGCTGGCTGAGGCTTTCTGAGGCTGTTTGCTTTAAATACATCCTTTGCTGCTTGTGCAGATTCCCACTGTCACTGAACTTGGCCTAAGTGCCTTGAGGAATAAGAATGAATGGAGCGTTCACAGAAGCCTGGGGGTTGGGGCACTCGGTGCCAATGCCAAGGGTGCCTGCATGCACCAGGCCTCTCCCGTCCTCGCACCCAGGTGCCCACACTTCTCAGGAGGATGTTCCTGAGCACTGAGCTTCTGGAATGGAATTTAACTTTTAACCACGATTGTTATTTTTCTCCAGCTAAACCTTGCATTCATCAAGCCGGGTGGTCTATTAGAGCACAGTGGCCCGGAGAATGTGAATGATTTACAGAATTTTCAGACATTTTCACCAAAGGGATAAGCCAGGGGTGGGCAAACTTTTTGACTCGAGGGCCACAATGGGTTCTTAAACTGGACCGGAGGGCCGGAACAAAAGCATGGATGGAGTGTTTGTGTGAACTAATATAAATTCAAAGTAAACATCATTACATAAAAGGGTACAGTCTTTTTTTTTTTTAGTTTTATTCATTTCAAACGGGCCGGATCCGGCCCGCGGGCCGTAGTTTGCCCACGGCTGGGATAAGCCAACATGTGCTTCAATTCAGGGCATAGATGTTTTTTATTCAAAGATTATTCTTAAGGACCATGCTTAGGTCGCTGGATAGCGTCTTCAAAGTTTGTCAATGATTTAAAGAAATATATTAGTGTGAATTCCTGTGCCTATCACATCTTTATCACTGTTCCTCTTGTCTCCAGGACAGCTTTGGAAAACTTTCTGAATAGTCCTCCTAAGAAGTAATTCTGGGAAAGAGCCACATGACTATGTGAACATGCAATGTCATAGTCATAGATTTGAGGGGCCAACACACTTATTCCTGGCGACTGGGGTTGCTTAAGTTCATGTTAGAATTTGGAGCTATGCCTTAGTTCTTCTAGAACAGCAAGCATAGGGTTAGAACAGCTATGGTGAACAGCTAAGATGCCCTTGAGGGTGGGGGGCACTAACAAGGAGCTAACAATTGCCAACTCACAAGGTCCAACTGACAAGGAAGGTTTTTTGCTGAGAAAGTGCTGTCAAGGGACCCTGAAGAGAAGGAGCAAGGAAGGCCTGGCTGTTTACACCATGTCCCTAAGCGGACACACACGGTCACTCCCGATGGGTCCCAATCCTATTGCAGTGATGAAGCTGCTGTTTCCTGGTGGGTGGATGGTTGTCACACAGATATCGCTTGGCTGTTGAGTGTCCTCATCACTGATGTTCTTTATCTGATATAGGAAGTCCTGGTGTGTGACCAGCTGAAATGTGGGATGTCACTGTGTCGCATCAGACCCTTGGTGCCCGCAGACCCCGGCTGGAATGTGCTGGGTATGGCATCAGAAATCTGAGTAATTGGCAACGAGTCTATAATGGGTTCCAGATGCTCCTCTCTTGGAGTTCTCTAACCTGATTATTGGCACAGAATTCACAAAAGCAACGGGTATCCCAGGGAAGCCCACATTTGCAGTTGACCTCTCACGGCCCTTTGCATTCACCTTGAAGCCAGGACCTGGTCACCTGCAGATGACCTTCAACAGGGCGGCCACATGCCAGCCCCAGGCTGTCGGGTGAAGTTACCCACTGGGGGTCTGTGCCGCGTGCTGCTGTCCGGCTGCTGCTGGTTTGTTGTTTTGCCTTTTCTATATCATCTATTTCTAGAGTCTCTTCATTCAGTCAGCCCAAAGCAAAAAAAAAGTTCCTTCCCATTTCTGTACACCTGGAAAACAATCTGTTAATCACCTTAAAATCAGCTCTCAGTCTTCAGATATCTGGAGTGACCGCCTAGGTCAGGGCCTGGGACCTCCCGCACTATTTTCTGGGGCAGGAGTGCCCCCAGCAGCGGAAGTCTCATGCGCAGGCCCAGGCGCTGAGCCCACTGGGAGAAAGGCATTCAGTGGGTGGGGCAGACCACCTCTCCCCTGTCACAGCTCTGGCAGCTTGCTTCACTGTCTGCCATGATTCTGTTGGCATGGCGTCCCCCCTCCACCACGCAGACAGATTCACAGGGACACTGTGGAGGGGGGATCAGATCCACTCTTTTCTGGGTTCCGTCTCCCAGGCCTTCAGCAAGGGCACCTGGGTGGGATCTCGGGCTCCGTAGGGGCCACCGCTCTTTGCTCCTGCACGGGGCTCTGATCTCTCCATCCTGAGTTTTGCTTTCTGGATTCCTGGTGTGGACACCCTCAGAAGGCTCATCCAGAGGCCGATCTGACGCCCCTGTAGCCACGTCCCCTCAACCATCCTCCTCTTTAATGCACAGTGTGTGCTGACCTTGACTCATGGGCCGTTCAAAGCAGCACCGTGTCGTGATGAGGAAATATCAGCATTAAATAATTTCCCTGGGCTTCACTTCCCATCCCAGCCAAGTCCCCGCAGGCCGCCCAGCCTCCCAAGCCTTTTTGCTTAGTTGGCTGTTTTATGTCCAATTCTAGGGTCTCGCTTGATCCTGCCTGTGAGCATCCCTGCCCCCAATTCCTCCTTTGAGTCCTGGCCATTGAGCCAATATTTTAAAATCACAGAAGCTTAAGGCTGGAAAGCATTTTGACAGGTCCCCCAGGCTGAAGCTAAATGCCTTTTCTCCGGTTTTGCTGAGTGGAGCCAGACAATAGCGGAGTGCCTGGGGTTCCCCACAAGCTGGCTCTGGATACAGAGGCTGGGGGCTCCCAGCTGCAGACCCTCCCCTGAAGCTGGCCTGCCACCAGCTTCTCTGGGAATGTCTAGCAAGAGCGAGGCAGAGCATGAAGGTACATAAGGCCGGGCTCCCTGCAAACGTTAGTGGAAACAGCAGCAGTGCCTTGCATTAAGCAGGACGGGGATTGCCTTAGTCCTCCAGAAGGCAAGAGCCTGTACCGTCAACCCATATTTCCAACAGCATTTCCAAAAATAAAAAGAGGAAGAAATGGTACAACCAGATGTTCTAGTTGTGACTTGGCTGGTGATGTTATAGTTTCAAGCCCTGATGGGGAAGCTACACTCTAACACTTTACATGGAGACCCATCTGACTCTTTAGCATGTGGTTGCCTGATAAATTTCTGCACAAACTCTATTATTTGATATTTGTACTGTTGCTGTATTCCTCTGATATTTATGGGCTGCACTGGTTCAGTGGTGAGCAGGCAGACATGCTCCATGCCCATGCGGCCATCACAGCTCAGCTGGAGGCAGAAAGTCCCAATACCACAGGCCAGCGTTGGGCACAATTGTGGGAAGCATCTTTAGGGAAGGAAGGCAAGCTTGGAAAGTAATAATGGGGACAGGAAAGGCTTCCTGAGGAGGGGATTTCACATGGAGACCTCAAGGTTACTGAAAGGAAAAGGAATTCCCAGGAGAGAGAAAAGCTTGTGAAAGGGCCCTGAGCCCAGAGGATGAGAGAGCAATGTGTTCCACAGGTGGGGGGAGCTGGGCCAGGTAAGGACATGCACCTTCCCAAGGCCCCCTGGACCTCTTTCAAGAAAGTCTGAGTCTTGTTGTTGATCATTAACTTATAACACTACACATTTTGTTTGAAATACAATGTGAGAGAACATACAGTGACATATAGCAGAATACAGTAGGGTATGGGATAGAGAAATTGAAGAGAAAGAGAAGGAAGGTGAGCACTTGGAGCTCTAGGCACTCTCAGAGATGAGTCCAAACTGGGCTCAGAAGTTCTGAAAACAACGGGTTCTGTGGTCAAATCCATTTGGGAAACATGGCCCCCTTCATCCCAGCTTTGGAGACCCACAATGCACATCTGCACACGAAGGGCATGGGTTTCCTTGTGGTAAAGAATCTGATTAATTTGCTGTCCATCTCTCTCTCTCTCTCTCTCTCTCTTTCTCTCTCTCTCACACACACACACACACACACACACACACACACACACGTGCGTGCGCACGCCTGGGACGCTTGTTTTTCTCTGCTATTTCAACAATAAGATGAACTGAATATACTGTTTTCAAACCTGCTTTCTCCATTCAATAAAACATCACAAACATTTTTCAAGCCATTAACTTTTCTCAAACATCTTTCTTAATAGTTGCTGCATTAGTATTCCATTTCATGGTTGCACCATAATTTATGGCCCCAAATCCTATCCTAACATATTTAGGCCAACCCTCATTTTTCTACCTATAAATAAAATGGATGAACAGCTTTGGAGCTAAATCTTTGCCGACATTTGTGATTATAACCTCAGGATCTGTCTTGTGTAGTGACGTTTCTGAATCAAAATGTATAGGGATCTTTTGGTTCTTGATACATACGTGTCACCATTGTTGAGCCTTTGCAATAATTTAAGCTTATTTTTTACTGGTTATTTTGAAATAATTTTAGATAAGCAGGAAACCTGCACCAATAGCACAAGGAATTTTCCCCTGAGTTACTTGAGAGAGTGCTGTCGCCAGGAGCCCTTCACACACAAACACTTTGCTGTGGGTTTAGTGCAGACAAGGCAGCACAAGGGCAGCACAGACAGCAGGGAAGTTGGGAAATTAAAGTTGATAGATTGTATTCTTTGATTCCAGACTCCTTTCAGCTGATACCAGTCATTCCAATAATGTCCTTTAGCTAGAGCAAACTTAGTCAACTCGGGCCACAGATTGCATTCAGTTGTCCTGTCTCTTTATGTTCCTTTCATTCTGGGACAACTTCCTAATCTTCCCTTGACTTTCATGACCTTACTGCTTTGGGAAATGACACCCGAGTTATCTTGGGACACGGCCCTCCATTTTGGTGTATCTAATGCTTCCTCATGATGAGATTCAGATGACTCATATGTGGAAAACATCTTAGACATGATGCTGTGTTCTCTCCCAGGAGGTGCCCAATGATTTTGCTTGGTACCATTGCTGGTGATGTTGATCTTGATCACTTGGTTAAGAGGGTGTCTACCAGGATTCTCTACTGTGAAGGTGCTTTATTCCCTTTGTAATTAATGAATATTTTTGTGAGGAGATATGTCAATATCCTATTCTCTTCAAACTTTTACCCACTAATTTTAGCATCTACTGATTTTTTTTGACGTTATAGTAGTTGCCAAAAATGGTGATTTCCCAATTCCATCATATCTTCTGCATTTATTAGTTGGCTTTCAGCTCTCACAAAGAGCTTTCCCTTTTCCCTATTTATTTATTCATGGATTCCTATGAGTATAAACTTCAATGGGGTATAACGTATTAGTACTATTCCTCATTTTGATGTTCAAAGTGTACCATAAATACTAGTAGCCTGCAGAGCCCACTCTACCTGGTATCTAATCCTTTTGCTATACCCCTGCCACAGGGTAAGCACTTCTATATTTTCTGTGACAATAAGTTGTGTAGCCTCCCAGCCTTGAAATCGGTCATTTCTCCATGAGAATGGCAGTTAGACACCAATGTCTGGGTGCTAGGTGTGCTCTTTGCTGTTGTGGTGTTGCTGCTTTATGTCAGAGCTGGGACTCATGTGTTTGTGAGCTCATAAGGATACCTTAATTCCAGTCCAACACCACTGAGTCCATCTCAGCTTCCTTCCCATGATCAGAACCCCATTATCTCCTCTATATTTTCTTATTTTACTTCTCTTACATAATCAATCTCAGGGGTTGAACATTGACCTATGAACAAGGAGGTCACAGTTGGATTCCCAGTCAGGGCACATGCCCGGGTTGTAGGCTCAATCCCCAGTAGGGGGCATGCTGGGGGCAGCTGATCAATGATTCTCTCTCATCATTGATGTTTCTATCTCTCTCTCCACCTCTATTCCTCTCTGTGAAATCAACTTAAAAAACATTTGAAAATGTAGACGATGAATAAGAAAAACACCAACGATGATGAGACCAAACAAAAGTGAGAAGGGGGGAGGGGGGCGTGTACCTGCATGTGCCTTTCACCTTATGGACGGGAGAGGAAGTGCGTGCTGCTCAGTGCGATGGGCTTGGAAGCAGATGTCTGAGCCCATTGTTTAATGTTGTGGTGATAGCCACGAGCATAACCCAAACCAAAGACTGTTCAGGGGCGTCTACAGGATATTGGATGGGGAGGAGGAGGGTGAGAGAGATTTTCACTCTTCATTTAATTCCTTTCTGGAGTCTGTAAATCATTGTTTACCAAATGGATGTATTACTTTCATAATAATAATAATTTATAATGTGAGTTAACTACAGGATATATTGCTGGTGTAAAGTGTGTGTCATTAGGCATGTTGGCAGTGGGAGGGGGGCAGTGATATTTGCAGGAAGAGATTACCACCAGCAGTGTTGGGAAGGGATGGGTTCCTGAATCCGACAGAGAAGCCCACATTAGAGAGGTGGAAAGTCTCCTCTGGGGGAGGGTGGGGGGCAGGGGGGCACTGTGCTTCCCACAGGAGAGGCTCTGGGTACTCTGTGGGATGCTCTCAACTCTTCATCTGCGGAAGAAATGGGGCATGGACTGGTGATTCAGAAGAGGTTAGTGTGGGTGGTGGGGTAACTGCCATGAAGTCTTGAGTGACGGGTGAGCCTTGGGCAGGAGCAGTGACGTTGACCAGATGGCTGAATGCTGAGGTGTCCAGGGCCCGGGTCTGCTTATCCCAGAGGCTGAGGTTGAAGATGGTGAGACCTTGGGCAATGAGCCCTGAAGGCTCCTTATCAGTGTGCTAACTGGACCGCAGTCCCCTGAAGTCCCAGGGACCAGAGGTAAAAGCAACTATGATTTTCTTAAAATGAGGACTCAGGAGTAGGATTGGAAAGTCAGGGCCCATTGTCCCCTAAAGATCTCCACTACCCCTGGTCCTGAGATTAGGAGGTTGAGTCACTGTCGAGCACCCCAGTACCCAGGCCTCTCACCTCTCTGTCCCTCCTGTCCATGTTGCCATCGTGTCCCTGGTTTCCTGGCAGGTGCACAATAACTTGCAAGACCCTGACAGTGAACAAACACCTCCTTAACTTTTACACCCTCAGTGCCACCATCACCTGACCCTGGACTTGGCCCCGGTCACTGTGGTGAGAACTCATTAACTAAGAGTCACAGTGCGATAGAGAAATGAGTCCCGTGCCTTGTTGTCTCCTAAACAGACCCGTGGCTTCAGTGTGGGGACGAGTGGCTCAGGGTTTAGGCACCATGAGGAGTGAATGAGGGCTTATTCACCTGGGACATGTTTCCTTGCTTTACCTGTTTTGGAGATCTGCAGAAAGTAGAATCCTTGAAGGTTTGGGTGGAAATAATGAAAATGGTATAAAAATCTTGATATTTTAAAAAAAAATTCAGCAGAGCACTTTGCCTCCTTCTAGATGCGGCCGTGCACGTGGGACAGAAATTAGATTCCCCAGGACTCGGACACATTTTTAAGATAAACGCCTCCCCTACGCGGGAAGGAGGTGTTATAAAACGATTGGCTCTGCTTCCCACAGAGTGAAAGAAATGGAAGACGGCACATGAATGCCATTTGCTGGGCAAATGGTGACAAGGCCAGCTGACCTTCGTGCATCAAAAAACCCTAAAACTCCATCAGTTTCTAAATTTGCTTTAGGAAATCAGCGAAGCATAAAAAAAATCGATGGATAGGTCTTAAGAATTTCTGATTTTTAATTATTTTACCTAGTGCTTTCGTCCCGCGCTGCCTACCCATTCTCTTGGAAAGAGGAAGACCTTGTCAGTCACTGAAGGAGATGACAGCCCAGACGGTCCGCACAGCTCCCAACAGGAATGGCAGCCCCGGATTCCGCACGGATTGAAAAATGTGTGCATGTGGTGTCTCTTCAGAAAATCACACTGAGCTACGTGACATTGGTGTTTCTCCTGAAACTCCAGGCGTGGGAGTGCACACCTGTGCTGTCCTGTTCGATCTGACCCGCAGCGGCAGTCCGGGCACAGACTACTACAGTGGCCTGCAGTGCCCTCCTGCACTGCTGGGTGTCAGATGGGCAGGTGCGTGTGGCCCTTGAACTGCCCAGATCAGAAGTATGGCCTTTGTGGTTGCCATGTAGAAGCCCCGTGAACTGCAGGGAGGAACCGTGCACATCTGATGGTGACGGCGATGGTGTGGGCGTGGGAAGATGGCTGACATTGCTCAGATAAGCCCCCCTCTTCCACACAAGGTCCCAGATGATGCCAAACCTTGCGTAGGTGTGCCTCCAGGTGCTCCGGACAAGGGCCCTCCCCGCCAGTTTTTGGGCCTCTGCTTTCGTTCTCTGCTTCTCCAGTTTCCTCTGCGACAAGGCTCAGGAAGCCACAAGAAAAGGCCTGTCCCCACCTCCAGGTTATGTTGCAAGTGCTGCTGTTCCCAGAGTCACCCCAAGCAAATTCAGCCAGGTGCAGCTTCTGTCACCGCCCCCGCACCTTTGTGCCATGCCATCCAGGAGAGCGCCCGGGGAGTGGAGGCCGAGCCCTTCCACCCTCACAGAGATCACCCGGAACAAGCTGGGGGCAAGAACGACCTGCATGATCATGTACTGAGATGTTAGCCCGTGTGCTGTCCATGGATTCTCTCTCTCTCCCCCTTTTCCTCTGTCTCTTCCCCACACTTTCAAACTTTCCAATATTTGTAAAATTTTCAGTTTCTTTGTGTGTTTTTTTTGTGTGTGTGTTTTTTTAATTTGTAAAAATAGAGAGGACAACCCAGGCTCTCTGGCCAGCTTGGTAGAGGGCTGGGCCTGAGATGAGCTGCCTGCACTGGCCGCCAGGTCTAGATGCCAGGTCCCTGTGTGGACCCCTCTGTATCTGCAGCCGCCACCGGCACATGAAGAAGCCTCCTGCTGGAGAGAGCATGGGTGTGGGCAAACCCGTACCTGCCAGCACGTGGCTGAATCCATATGCTGAGAAAACCAGGTGGAAAAGACCCTCTTCCTAAAGTGTTTTTTTGGGAGGGGAAACACCCTCAGGGGGTTGGGCACCAGCTGCAGAGACGACAGCAAAGCTTCCGACATCCCCCTGTGGACCTTTATGGTCAAGAAGGAACCTGCAGGTGGTTGAATGTCCAGCTTAAAACACCTGGGGGCCAGGTGATGGCCAAGCTGGCGCTGGCCTGGCTCTTGCTGGCTTGGGAAGTACGTCTTCGTCAGCACTTTATTGTTCCATTAAGGACATGGTTGCCGATTTTCTGAGCGCAGCACCAGTCTCTGCTCAACCACTTTCTAGATTTCCCAGGGAGCCTTTATTCTCATGACCCATGTTATTTGATCCCCCCAGCTCCGCTTTTTGTTCTTAATTTCTCTTGTTTACAGTGAGTTTAATCTCTGTCATGCTTAGGGTTTAGTGGGACAGATCCGCCCCTGCCCAGACTTGGCCATGTGACCGCATCAGTGAGGCCCATGACAGGGGCTTCAAGTGTGTCTACCTCTTGAAAGAACAGAGTCTTCAAAGCCTTAAGCCTTTCCCCCTAAACAGTCTTTAAAGGGCATCAGAGGCTGGAGTGATGGGGACCACCCTGCTACAGGATGCACCAGGTTTAGAAAAGGAAAATTAGTCCATTTCTCCAGGCGGTGTGAGCCTGTGAAAAGATTTAGACCGGTTGTATAAAAGCTTTGCACTTACAAAAGCAAGAGACATTCGATCCATGTGGTTCGCAGGTTAAACTCAGACTCCCAGGCACCCGAATGCTGGGTGGTGGTTGTGCATGTGCAGGTTTGTGAGTGTTTGGGGACATCAGAGCAGGGTCGTCCATAACGCTGCCCGGGGTGCGTGAGTGGGGTGCGAGGCAGAGCCCCCTGCATCTCAAGGCTGTGTCCGTGGCTGATTGTCCTGCTTCCCCCTGGAAACGGGTAGTGGGCTCATGGACCCAATGCTACAGGCCTCGCTAAAGGCTTCTCTGAGGAGCCCAGCGAAGAGGTGCCAGTGAGAGAGGAGCTGGACACGGAGCTCAGCGCCCTCGGACAAGGAACTCCTTGTGCTTATCCGTCCAAAAGCAGAGCTGTTTTCACACTGGTGACTTGAATTTAATTCAGCCTATTGAGACTTTTAAAAAAAAATTGTGGTAAAATATACATCATATATATTCACATTTTGATCATTTTTAAGGGTACAGTTCAGTGGCATTAAGTACTTTTACAATGTTGTGCGACCATCCCCACCATCATCTCCAGAACTTCTTCGTCTTTCCCAACTAAAACGCTTACCCATTAGCCCCCCCATTCCCCCTCCCCCCAGCCCATGGCACCCACCAATTCTACTTTCTGTCTCCATAAATGTGACTGTTCTGTGTATAAGCTGAATCAGGCAGTATTTGTTCTTCTGTGACTGGTTTATTTCACTTAACATAATGTCCTCACCCATGTTGTAGCATGTGTCCTTTTTCAGGCTGAGTAATATTCCACTGTCTGCATGGACCACATTTTGTTCGTCTATTCATCCATCGATGGACACTTAGTTGCGTCCACCTTTCAGCTGTTGTGAATAATGCTGCCCTGAACATGGGTGTACAAGTACCTGCTCAAGCCCCTCTTTCACTTCTGTGTACACCTAGCTTATACGCTAACTCTATGCTGAAATTTTGAGGAACTGCCATATTGGCTACATCATTTTAGATTCCCATCAATAGTGCAAAGATTTCCAATTTCTTCACATTTTTGTAAACACTTGCTAGTTTCTGTTTTGTTTTTTGTTTGTTTGTGTGTTTCTTAATTATAGCCAGCCTAGGGGTATGGAGTGGTCTCTCGTTGTAGTTTGGATTCACATCTCCCTAATGATGGATGATGTTGAGCATCTTTTTTATGTGCTTGTTGTCTATTTGTCATTTGCTTCAGAGAAACGTCCATTCAAGTCTTTCGCCCATTTTTTAACTGAGGTGCCTCGTTGTTGTTGTTGTTGTTGAGTTGTGGGAGCTCTCTGTAGATTCTGGATCTCAGTCCCTTATCTGATGTGTGATCTGCAAATATTTCCTCCCATTCCCCAGGTTGCCTCTTCATGCTGCTGATGGTGCGTTGATGATGGCCCAGGAGCGTGAGTAACTGCCAGTGTCTGTGGGGAGCACGGGAAGTTACGGGGTGGGATGTAAGCAAAGCCAGCCTGGATCCCTGGCCATAGAGAGATTTTCATGTGCTCCCAGGCCTCTCGGGACAGTGGCGGGGAGCTGGTGGGCAGGTAAACCTGGCATGACTGTAATAATGGAGTCTGTGGGCTGCCTCCCTCACTGGCCAGAGGCAGGGACCCACCCTCTGTGCCCTGGAAGCGCCCCCGCCAGGCGCCTCTCCTAGCTCTGTCCTGTGAGTGAACCCATAGAGCACAGTGTCACATGACTCAGTGACCATGGCGCTGAAGTCGGTGGGCCCTGGAGGTCTGTGACCTTGTTTCTGGGGCTGCACCAGCCATTAACCCAGGCTCCCTGCTGCCGCCCACCCCCGCGGCTACCTGATGCTCACACAGAAACTGGAAGCCCTGAAGGTCACAGGTCACAGGTTACACATGAGAGAATCTATCTGGGGAAACTGAATGGTGGCATTAAGTAATGCCTTCCAGACCTCTCCATTCCCCCACCTTCCTTCACCTTCGACCCCAAGTCGCAACGTTAACCTACCAGGTTGGCTCACGCAAGCCTGTGGCCCTGGGCCATCCACGGAGGCTGTTAGGAAGCTGAGCTTTGGAGTCAACCCCGCTGCCCTCGAGGACTGACCCGTCTGCTGCTCTGAGACTCAGGGAGTCTTCTCTCTCCTCCTCCCTCTGGCTGGTGCCCCGGCCATGCTTGGGGCCGGCGCCAGGCTCTGAGCTGAGCGTGTTGAATCGGAACCCCCCACTCCCTCTTCGCCTCCGCTGGGTGTGGGTCTGCTGACAGGAGGACAGTGCTGGAGATGCCAGATTTGCATGCGAACACGGAAGCTTTCCCCTCAGCTCTGCACCGCGTTGTGGAAGAATGGCTTTGCCCCAGGGCCTCTCTGGCCTGCGTAGGTTTCTCTCCTGTGTGTGTGTGTGTGTGTGTGTGTGTGTGTGTGTGTGTGTGGCAGGGGGGAGTGGGAGCAGGAACAGGCACCAGACCACAAACAGGCAGGGGCCACATGGGGGATGTGATTGCCACCCTAGACCCCTGAGTGCTGCCGGCTTTGGAGGTGAGCCCTGCCCGCCTGTAGAGCCAAATGACCAGAGTGAGGCCGCCAACCCACAGGGTCGGAGGGAGCAGTCCTCTCCTGAAGGATTTTTTTCTAATGGAAGCCAGACTGTGGGCCCAGCTCTGCAGCCCAGGCTTCTGTCCCCCAAACATCAGAACGGCCTCTTGTCTGGGGGTTTCCTGCCAAACCCTAGCCCCCAAGGCCGTGCTCTGCCATCGCGCCTGGCACACACGGCTGGTGTTAGAGGCATTTTCATCCGATGAGCAGATGCTGTCAGTGCCGGGCAGGGAAGAGGCAGGAGGAGCAGCTTCCCGGGAGGAAGGGCCTGGACATGGGAGGACATGACGGGCAGGGGTGGGGGTGGGAGGGGGAGACAATGGGATCAATCAGAACACAAGGAGGGGCAGGAAAGCAGAAAGGGAGTCGGCTTGGAGTCAGAAGTCCAGCCCAGAGCTTAGACCTGGGCGCTTAGGTAAGAGATTGCATCTTCATGCCCGAGTGGGGTCCTTCCCATGGGACCCTGGGTGCCATGAGGGCAGGGGTCTCACTCAACCTGTAGCACCCACACCAAGAGCAGTGGCAACTTCCCAGGATGAGGCCCAGATTGGGGTGGGATGTCAGGGCAGGTGGGAGGGGAAGATGGGAGGAGAAGTCCAGATTGTGAGGAAAGTCCAGGCAGTGGAAGGAGGGCCCCAGGCAGGTGGACTCCCATCTCCGGGGTGCTCGCCTCAGAGACAGGGACAGAGAGAGAGACACACAGGATGGAGCGTCCCCCAGGGGACGCCCGGGTCAGCCACATCTAAGGTAGAGTGCTGACCACCACCAGGCATCTACACTGGGCTAGCGGGGGCGTTGCTGGGGGAGGGTACAGCACCTTTCCTTTGGGTGGTGTACTCCCTTGTTCTCCAAAGGCCGTAAGGAGGGGTGGGGTTACCAGGTCAGAATCACTGTCCCCCACTTACTGGCTTATTTTCTGGGACCTGGACCAATAGGAGTTGAAAAGGTGGAGTGAGAGACATGGCTTCAGGTTGGAAGGTACAAATCCTTGCTCCTGGGGTGTTGACCCCCAGGTGTGGCCCAGGCATGCTGAGCTGGATGGGGTGTGACAGGCCCCGAAGGATGAGTCCCCACCGGGGCAGGTCTGTGCAAGAAGGAAGAATGCAGGAAACGCCACTGCACCTGGCTCGCCGGATTCCCGCCCTTGTTCTAAGCGCCCTGCCCGGGTGGGGGTCTGGCAGAGTGCGCGTGTGTGTGTGTGTGTGTGTGTGTGTGTGTGTGTGTGCCCTCTGCTCCCTGTTCTTCCTCATCTCTGAGATGTGAGCTTCTAAGAAGTCAAACGGGGCCCAGAAAGACACTGTCATGGAAGAGAGGAACCAGAGGACCCTCCTCTCCGCCTTCCAGAGCCCAGGATGTTTGACCAGCCGGGGCATGGGGCGGGGGGCATTCTTTTCACCCCATCCTCAGAGAGTTTGTCTCCCTCCCTGTCAGGTCCCCAGACTGGTACACCTTTCCAAGTTCTTTGTGCACATGTGACGACTCAGATGTACCTTCCAGAGAGCCCGGCCCACCCACGTGGAGGCAGGCTCTGCTTGCTTTCGGGGCCTTCTCTGTGCCGGCTCCTGCTTGGTGGGAAGCAGACACCCCTGCAAATTGCCTGGCATCTTCCAGGACAAGTAGGACAAGTCCCGGATAGTCCTTGGGGGCTGAGCCTCCGGAGTGACAGGCTGGGCCTCTGACCCCATGAATGCTCTCGCTCAGGACGGGCTGGTGATCTTTCTACAAGAGAAACAAAGTCACGGACGGTGCTTGCATTTTTGTCTTAAGAACTCCCACCTCTGAAGAGGCATGGGCCTCCTCAGATTCAAGAGGGAGGTCCTGAGAAGTTCACCGGCTGCACTTGGATTAAGAACCCACCTCCTGGGGAGTCAACTCTGCAGGGTGCCAGCACCCAGTCCCTCAAGACCCATGCAGATGAGGGGCAGGGAGGAGGGTGACTCTGGTGGGGGAGACGTGACCTGGGCCCCTGGGCATGGCCGGTCTGTTGAAACTTGGGCAGCGTCCCTTTCCTGGGCACAGAGAAGCCTTGGTGGCTGCTCAACTCCAGTTACAGTGCTAAGGACTCGACAAGATTAGTGTGAATGTGCTGCCCTCATGGAGGAAAGCGGATACAACAATGGCCTTTAGAAAGCGTTCCAGAGCCCCCAATGCCTTCCAGGATGAATTTGAAATGGCTGCCGAGGAGATACAGGGCGAGGCGGCCTACAATTGGGCTGGGTTTTGTCTATTTCCCTCCGTCTTCTCGCCCCTAACCATTGTGTGAGGGCAGTGACAGAATAGCTCCAGGAAGGGGGTGGGGAGGCATGTGGGCACCATGTTCCCGAGGAGATAGGCAGGCTTCTGATGATGGGCTGGGCCTGTGCTTTCTTCCTCGAAGACCTCAGCATCCTTTTGTGGGCCACCTGTCATCCACCACCTATCCTCAGATCCGTTCATTAGCTCATCCCCTGAACAAACTCCTCCTTGTCACACCAGCCCGGGGCCACAAGGCTCTGACAGCCACCCAGGAGGGGACGGCCTGCCTGGTGAGCATATCTGGGCCCTTGCCCGGCTCCCCTCTCCCTCCGCTGGACCCCAGCCTGCCCTGGCAGTGCACAGACATCCTTCTTGAAAGAGCTGTGGGGATGGCAGGATGGCATTGTCCCCAGTTTAGACTTTCCCTTTCTTGTTGACATCAACATCCATGGCCGTGCTTCATACATCTGCGGTCTGGTGGGGATGGAGAGGGAAAGTTGGTTTTAATTTATGTTTTTGCAACTTAGGGTGTTTGAGATCGTGTTCTGTGGTACCAACAAGTGAGAGAGGGAAAACTGACTTCAATATTTTTCTTATTATAGATGCTCATTGAAGCTGTTTGGAAAATACAGCCAAGTGTGAATAAGCAAATTAAAACCACTTGTGGGAGCACAGTTAATCGCTGTTGACATTTTGCTGCATTTTCTTCATGCTTTCATCCTGCATGCCGTGTGCTTTAGAGCCGCGTTTACAGACGGGGAACGTGCATAGCAATCCTTTGGCGATCAAGCCAATATCCAGAGCCTGATTCACCTTTGATCCCTGGCCTGAGCTTCAGGTCACACTGATGCTGCTGGTCTGGTCACCACGACTCTGAGGATTGAGGGTAGAGCTCAGGCTTGGAGTCCGAGCGCTGCTCCGGTCATGCACAAGTGCTGGAGAGCAGCTTATTTGACCTCTCTGTGCCTCAGTTTCCTCACCTATAAAATGGGGATAGCATCTGCCATGTAGAGATTCTGTAAAGAAGAAGTGAGAAAAAGTATGCCAGGGTTCATCTCTTGCCTGGCACCTCGCAA
Source organism: Myotis yumanensis (assembly GCF_028538775.1). Classification (NCBI taxonomy): domain Eukaryota; kingdom Metazoa; phylum Chordata; class Mammalia; order Chiroptera; family Vespertilionidae; genus Myotis; species Myotis yumanensis. Next base: position 33,775,586 of record NW_027223759.1, read on the forward strand.
GTGCCCGGGAACTTGTAACTAAATTGAAAACAAGCCAGTGATTTCCAGAACACCGTAGTCTGTGTACGGCCTGACATGACAGGCTTGCTTTCACTTGGCATCATGTGGTGAGCATGTTTCCAATATTACAAATTCTCTGAAAACATAATGTTCAATAACTGTTTCTTAGTGGCTCCCACTGTGTTGATGAATCATAATTTATTTGAACATTTAAGATGTGAGAATAATCGTTTACTTGTGTATTTCTTGTAATCCAATAAAACCCTGTTAGCAAAGCCGCTATTTGAAAGGCGAGGAGAGTTCTAGATTGAAAAGGAACTGTGGTGTGTTTTCCTCCCCTGGAAACAAGGGTTACAGAGCATTTTGTGAGAACAGCCATAGCAACTTACAGACAAGGACCTTTTAAGTTCTGAGGGTTCCTGGCACCCCATGGGCTCTTCACAACAATGATAGAAATAGTTATAGGACCAAAAGCCCCCACACTCTATAGATCTAATAACAGAAAGTACAATTAGGGCTTTTCAGACAAAGAGGATATTTCATGACTTTGTTCCTGGTGATGACGAAAATAACTATTGAGAAGAAACCAGTGAACTTGGGAAGAATCTTGACATTTTAAGAAAGAATTTCAAACATGTTAGGACCCTTTTGTACTTGGATATTTTTCGCCCTCGGTTTCATTGGCAAAGACATTGCGTGGAATTTACGCTAACCCTCGAGAACGATGTTGATTTGGAATCCTCGCTGGCGTTTGACGAGGGTCCCTTCCTACTGGGCTCAGGGAAGCTGCTTTGAACGGGGTGTGCACGGCCAGGCTGCACAGGGAGAGGTGCGTGCAGGTCAGACCTGCGAGTGGCTGCTGCGTGCAGGTCAGACACAGACCTCACCTGCGATGGAATCGCTTTCCTAAGGTCAGGGGTGCCTTTGGGGACAGCAGCTTTGCCTGTCGCTGAGGATCAATGTTGATGGCTTTGAACCTTTAATAAGGATTTTGAAATGTCATGTGGATGGTGCAACTGGGGAGAGGGATGGCTTGTGGCCTCCGTTCATTTTTGTTCAAAAGGTCACGCACAGTTGTGGCTGGGACACTTGCAAATCTTTCTGCTGAGACCCATGCCTTGCAGATATGAATAAATCATCACAAAAGACCTGTGGGAGGAGCCACTGTTCCCACCAACGTCCATGATTCTCCCCACAAACCACACCTCAACACTGTAAACACTGTGGTCTGTGTTCACTCTGTGCGTCCTCATCATCCGCCACCCACAGGTGTGATGAGTGACTCACACCTTCCCGCTAAGCCTGCCTCTGCCCCACACACCTGCTCTGCCAGGTGACCTCCTCAGGATCGGTCAGGGACGGAGCCCAGCCCCAGAGGGACCAGAGAGGGACCCCGAGTCATGCTTGACTCTGTTGACCCCAGGTTCCTATAAGGACTGAAGGCATGTTTGACTTCTTCTTTCTGACTGACCTTCCCAAAGAAGCTGTTTTTCAGCCTTTCTACGCCTATAGACCCATTGCATATTCACCCATCTGACGCTATTCATTTTTTATCAGTGATCATGTTTATCCTGGGCAGTGTTGCCAGGACAAATATTATTTCATTGATTTTAACATCTGTTCACATGAAATCTGATATTCAAATTCACCCTGTCTTGTCCTGACAGCTAAAGGGCCCCCGGGACGGTCACACCCACGTCTGTAACCAACACAAGTTATTTCTGCCCTGTGGCTGTGAGCATTCCTCTGCTATTTTCTGAAGCAACGCCTGCCTGCTTGCTCCAACGAATAAAAATGGCACCAAAACAGAGAGATAGCTCTCCACCCTTCCTCTTACCAGGGCTTCTACCCACCAGGGCCACCGTCATGCTTTTCTGCATCTGAAGGATGAACAGGCCACACCCAGGGACCTAGACTCAGGACCACTCCTATCTTAATGCAGCATCGGACACCAGGGTCCTCCTGCAGGGCAGCCCTGGGGGGGACGCACTCGAGGCAAGGAGGGCGACTGCATGCCTGAGAGCACCTCCCAACAAAAGGGCCGTCAGAGGTGACAACAGTCATTTCACATAGTCACCGTGTGTCCTGAGCAGGGAGTGATTTATAGCATCGTGACCCGGCCCTGTGACCTGGATGTGAATGGCCCCTTGTTTCATTTGTTAGTGGGCTGTTGGTCATCCGGCCACCCCCAACCCCAGCTCTGTGAGGAAGGACAGTGCTGTTCCTGTGGCAGGCTGAGACCAGGATGGAACAAGTCCCAGGTAGGAAGGGGCTGGGTCACCTGGCTGTCCCTCCATCGCAGAAGGACCCACTCACACAGCCTGAGGCTAGAAACGTGTTTGTTCCAGGGCATGATCATCCGCTGGACCTGTTGAAGCTCAGTTTGTAAGAGGACCGGCTTTCTGAGGCTTGGCTCTAGTGCATCTTGAAAAATGATATAAAAATGATGCAGGTGAGACAAGCCACGCCTAGAAAAGCTGTGACCTCTGCTTCCCTGCGTGGAAGATGCCGGTCTGTGGCCTCTAATGACCTGCCCTTCTAGGAACTGCCGTCGTCCAAACGGGTCCTGCAGCTGCTGCCCCCTAAGACCGTCTTCTCTGTTTCCCCCAAGTCCTCTGGGACCGCCTATGAGTGGAATCACGCAGTATTAGCCTTTTTGTGACTGGCTTATTTCACCTAGAATCATGTCCTCGAGGTTCAGCCATGTTGAGTTATGTCTATGCATCTCCTTCCTTTTATTTATTTATCTTAGAGAGATAGGAAGGGGGGGGGGGAGAGAGAAACATCGGTCAGTTGCCTCCTATATGTGTCCCAACCAGGGATCAAACCCACAACCTGAGGATGTGCCCTGACGAGGAATTGAACCTGTTGGTGTACAGGACGACACTCCGACCGAGTCCCACTGGCCAGGGCCCTCCTTCCTTTTAAAGCTGAGTACCATCCCACTGCATGTATGGACCACATTGTGCTTGTCCGTGCATCTGCCCAGAACACTGGGGTTGCTCCACAATGACCTCATAGAGATGCGTTCAATTCTTTGGGGTTTACACCCAGATATGATATTGCTGGATCATATGGTATCTCTAATTTTTGTTTTTTGAAGAATTTCCTTACTATTTTCCAGAGCAGCTGCACCATGTTACATCCCACTAGCAGTCTACAAGGGCTCCAATTTCTCCACATCCTCGTCAATACGTGTTGTTTTCTGGTTCTTGATAGTAGCATGTCTCTAATGATTTGTGACGTTGAGCATCTTTTCATGTGCTTATTGGTGACTTACACATCTTCTTTGGGGAAATGTGTATAAGTGCTTTGCCCATTTTTTATCAAGTTGCTCGGGCTGTTTTGTTGTTGTTGTTGAGTTGTAAGAGCGCTTTACGTATTTTGGATATTAACCCCTATCAGATATATAATTTGTAAGTATTTTTCCTGTTTTGTCAGTTGGCTTTTTACTTTATTGATTGTGCTGCAAAAAAAAAAACAAAACCAAAACACACAATCAATAAAGTAAAAAGGCAAAAAAAATGTTAAAAACTACATCAGAAGTTTTTAATTTTGATGTAGTCCAATTTATCTGTTTTTCTTTTGTTGTCCATCATGTGTTTTTTGAAGTAAAAACTTCTTTGGACAAAATATATGAGGGTCAGACTGAAAGGAAAAAGCACCTCGTGGTGACAGATTACCTGTGACTTCCAGAGGCTGCCGTGGTAACGGAGAAATCGCTCTGAGGTGCATGGGGGGAACTGTCTGCCTGCCTCTCACAGGGATGAGCGGCCTTCAGCTAACATTCCTGTCACACCGCAAATCCCACAGGACTCAGCAGTCATAACAGCCTGAGCTCAGCTACGGACACTTAAAAGAGCAAATGCCCCTTGTTTCAAACCACAGACACCTGGCCCACCGGGGAGCCCGGCTGTGCTTGTTATAGATCACTTCCGTCCATCTATGCACACCATACGCACACACACATGCACACACATGCACTCAAAAACACACACACTAACTCACATATGTGCATGCACACACTTACAAATACACAAACACACATACATGTGCATGCTTTCACATGCACAAACACACATTTGGATGTAGCCTGACCCCTAATCTTTCATTCTTTGAATGTAAAGAGGACCAGATATACCCGTCCTTAACTATCATTGAATTTTTGAAAGTTTCATGTTCTATATGACATATATCATGTTTCTATCATAACAGAAATTCTATCTAAGACCGGGGCTCTGATTCCAAGATTCATTATAGCCAGCATTCTGAGACTTAGCTATTTTGCATTCACCATAGAAAAGGATCCTCACAGAAACAGGGAAGGTTCTTGCTTCTGCCTTTGTTGGTGTCCTCCCTCAGCCCTCGCACCCCCACACTCTTTCTCTCCCTACAGCCTCCACCAGAGTCAGCATTTAAATCCCAGTCCACATTTTGGGCATCTGTCAAGCTGTGCCCAGAATCTGAGGTGGCTTCATAGTCATAGAACCTGGCTAGTCCCCAGATACCTCAACTCAGCACCCTTCCTTCCACCTTCTGTCCCTCCCTCTACGGATTCCGATTTGTGCAGGTGACACCATCTGCCTGGGGGGACTTCATTGGTATTTATTCTCCAGAGCCTAAAGCTGCCACTTCTGCAAGGTCAATGCTGTCTCTAGAAAGTTCTTTGTGTCTCTCCCCCTTTCATCACCACTCCCATTGTATGGCCTCCTTCCCAATGGTTGGTCTGTTTGTTTCCCTGCCTCAGGTTCCTCTGCCTCCTCTGCCTCTCTTACCACCAAGGGCTTGCGATGATCCTGACACCAGCTCTGCGTTTATCACTGAACTGATTACAATGTCAAGGTTTGGGGTTTTAATCACTTTCCAAGTAAGGCCCAAACTGCTTCGCCTGGCTGTCAGTACCGTCCTCATGTGAAGGAGACTAACACCTCCTCCCCACACAGAGTTGGGGTGAGAGTGAGCCGAGGTGCCATGAGAATGAACAAAAAGTCTGAATCAGAGAACTCATACAGCTTAACAAAAGGAAGATAAACGATCCAATCAAAAAATGGGCAAAGGACCTAAATGGACACTTTTCGAAAGAGGACATACAGAAGGCCCAGAGACATACGAAAACATACTCAAAGTCACTAATCATCCAAGAGATACAAATCAAAGCAACAATGAGGTACCATCTCACACTTGTCAGAATGGCTATCATCAACAAATCAACAAAGGACAAATGCTGGAGAGGATGTGGAGAAAAAGGAACACTTGTGCACTGCTGTTGGGAATGCAGACTGGTGCAGCCACTGTGGAAGACAGTATGGAGTTTCCTCACAAAGTTAAATATGGAACTGCCATTTGACACAGTGGTCCCACTTCTAGGATTATATTTCAATAAACCAGAAACACCAATTAGAAAGGATATATGCACCCCTATGTTCATAGCAGCACAATTTACAGTAGCTAAGATTTGGAAACAGCCTAAGTGCCCATCAGCAGATGAATGTATTAAAAAACTTTGGTACATCTACGCAATGGAATACTATGCTGCAGTAAAAAAGAAGGAACTTTTACCATTTGCAACAGCATGGATGGAACTGGAGAGCATTATGCTAAGTGAAATAAGCCAGTCAGAGAAAGATAAATATCACATGATCTCACTCATATGTGGGATATAAAGAACAACATAAACTGATGAACAAGAATAGATCCAGAGACAAATGGTAGGGGAGAGGTGGTTAGAGAGCAACCAAAGGACTTATATGCATGCATATTAGTATAACCAATGGATACAGACACTGGGGTGGTGGGGGCTTGCCCGGGGTGGGAATGGCTGGGAGGGGGCTTCAATTGGGGAAAAAGGAGACATATGTAAAACTTTAGACAATAAAAAAAAGTCCGAGTCAAAATGAGGAGGTCCGCTGAGCTCCAGGGCAGGTGCCTGGCCCCACCATGGGGAGATTTCCTCAACTTGCTTTCCTTTGTCAAATACAAAAATGCTTCTCAGCTCAAGCAAAGTAGAACACAAGAACGCCCAGGTTGTGGGTAAGCAGGTGGATGACCACGGCCAGGTCTCAGTAAACTCATGGCCAGGGAGGATGTGGCAGGCGCTTGGGAGGTGAAGACCAGGGTTCTTACGTTAACCAACAAATTCAGTTTAGCCCGAACCACATTGGTCAGCAACCTGGTGATGGTTTTGCTCTACCTTCTTCCTTTGAAATAGCTTATTATACTAAGTGAAACAAGCCAGTCAGAGAAGACAAATACCCTATGATCTCACTTATATGTGGAATCTAAGGAACAAAACAAACGGATGAACAAAATAGAAACAGGCATGGATACATAGAACAGATTGACAGCTGTCAGAGCAGAGGGGGCTGGGGGACTGGATGAAAGAAGGTGAACAGATGAGTCAAAAAACATACATGACATATAGATACAGACCACAGTGTGGTGATAGTTGGGGGGAGGGGGTGGGCAAGGGGGACTGGGAAAGAGACTTTGCTTGGGGTGGTGGGTGCCCGATGCAGTGGGCAGATGATGTTTTACTAAGTGGTACACTTGAAACCTGTACGGTTTTATAAACCAATGCCACCCCAATAAATTCAATTTAAAATAAAAGAAACAGCCCGCCGAGGAGTTATTCCCCGTGGGGCAGAAGTACGGATTTTGTCTATTTAGCAAAACAGGAGGCTAATTGCGTGCTGCTGGGCTAATGGCTCTGCAAGGGAGAAATGAGGCAACGGCTTAATAGATTAACCAGATTTCCGACTCTGCTCTTTCTATTTGATCCGTTTGCATGCACACTTCAGAACACAGAGCTGCAAGAAAGCTGAGCCGCCGCCGTGTTCACCGAGGAATGCAGCCTTTATGGTTCTCGTGTTAAAGCAAACACGGAGTGAGCGGCTGCCGCAGAAACCCCGAGCAGAAGGAACTGTTTACGGGGCAATAACATTTCTCTCATTTCCCACATCTCTTACATTATGTATTTCATCGTTTTTGAGGAGCTCCAAAGCCATTGTTTCCTGGAATCCACGCTGCTTTTGGGTTCTGGGTACAAGTATGCCTTATTTAATCAGGAATGAATTCGTGCAGCCCTTCGAGGCCCCGGTCAGGAATTGAAATCATTGCCAGGAAGGGCAACTCCCCCAAGAAGCAGACAGGCTCTGCACGTGCCCTTTGCAACTGATGTCATTGATTTGCAAAGTGATGTAATTCAAAGAAATATTGGGAACTTTTGCAGTGACCCACGCCTCCCACCACATAGCTGACCTCCACAATACTTGGCCTCGGGAGCTGTTGACAGACGGTTTGAGCCGGTCATTCTGAGCCCCTGCTCTCGGAGCCCCAGTTTCCACGGAGAGGCTGGCCAGTGGGACCTGGCTTTTCTAGATAATGTCTACCTCATCTGCCCATCCACACGCTCACTCAGCACACACATCCTGAGCTCTATGACTGTGGACAGAGCACCAACAAGTGGTGATTTTTCTGAAAGAAACCTGTAGTAATGAAGTCCAGTGTCAAAACAAATGCAATTGCTTCGCCAAAGTCATTGGCATGTCTTGCTCGGCAAAAATTGACCACCTGCACGGGAATTACAGTGCCCTGGGCAGAGCATCCTGCGCGCCCTGCTGAGTCTGGGGACTCGCTCTCCTGTGGGTGGGACAGTCCCGAGCTCAGCCTGGGGACTTAGAATTCGGTCCTTTATGAGATGGGATGGATTGTGTGAAGGGGGCTCTGAGTCAGCAGCTCTTTTTGGTCCACTGCAGTGAGGAAGGAAAATGAAAAAGGGACCCCGTGGTGACATTTTAATTTAACACTGCTTGCTTGTTGAGTTTGATCAACTAGGGTCATAATTCCCGGGTGAATGTAAAGGAAGAGGGAGCCAGGATCCCTCCCCCGAGGGCCCAAGGGGACAAACACAAATGCTGGGGGACACACCTCCTCTAGGGCTCAATAAGCAATTTGGAAACCAGCTTAAGCAAGACACCGTCAATGTCCCTCCTGCCTTCGCTGTGACCTCTTCCCCTGGTGCTGCCTGGACCGTCTTTCCTGAGCCTTGTGGATAATGAGGTCTTGAGGTTCAGTGTGTCGGGCTGTGCCTGTGCCTTCACTCTCTGCTAAAGGCATGTGCAGCAGACTCCTGACATCCGGGAGTCGTCTGGATGAAACCCATTAATCACGCGAAGAACTCTCACGCCAGGCAGGCTGTAGGGCCCATCAAGTCCCATGGCCCAAGTCACACAGCTATTAGGGAACATCAGTCCTTGAACCCAGAGTTCCCTTACTCTGCACACAGCAGCCAGGATAGGGAGCATGGACAAATATCCTAGTAATCCAGGATGATCTCTCCATCTCAAGGTCCCTGACCTAACCACACCCACAAAGTCCCTTTTGCTGTGTAGGGTCACATGTCCTTAGGTTTCAGGAATTAAGATGTGCACATCTCTGGAGTCCATTATTCTGTCCACCACACTAAAAGAAGAAAAAAATGCACGAGTGTGGTGGTTTTAAAATTTGTCCACAAACTGATACTCCTCCCTTCAAGAAATGGAGCTTAATTCCTTTCCCTTCGCTTGTAGGTCAAACGTAGCAACTCTCTTCTAACAGATAGAAGACAGAAGCAATGGTTTGTAACTTCTTGGAGACTAGGTCAACAGTTTGAGACTAAGTCATAAAAGGCATTGTGATGTTTTCTTTGCTTTCTCTCTCTTAGGTCACTGACTCTGGGAGAAGCCAGCTGCCATATTGTAAGGATGCTCAAGCAGCCCTGTTTAGAGGCACACATGGTGAGGAACTGAGGCCTCCTGCCAACAGCCACATGAATGTGCCATCTTAAAATTGCTCCTCAGCCCCATCAAGCCCTCCAATGACTATAGTCCCAGATGTCACCTGGATTGTAACCTCACAAGAGACCCTAAGCCAGAAGCACCCAGCTGATCCACTTCCAAACTCCTGACCCACAGAAAAGTCTAACATAATAAATACATTTATTGTTTTAAGCCACACAGTTTGAGGGTAATAATCTGTGTAGCAATAGATAACTAAGACAAGAAGCTATTTTAGAATCCTGTAAACAAAAGAAAAACACTTTATTTTGTGCTTTGATAGTCTTTGAAACTCTCTTATCCAATCAGGATCCCACACTACCCCGAGGGACAAGATGAGGAGAGTCTGATCCCAGTAACCCCACCCTTGGGATTATGGTCTCTTTAGGACCTTCTCCAGTTACCATGGAGCCCAGCACAACATATATAAATCAGTGACCTGAGAATCTGACTCACAGAAAAATCCAGAAAGTACAGTTTCAAGTGTAATTTCATTAGTGAATTCATTTCTATCTTCTGGGTTTATCACTTTTACATTTTCTTGCACATTCCATTTCTCTTATCTCCTTTGGCTGCTATTATAAGTGTTATCCAAGTTTCCTAGCTACCAATGGATCTAAGTCTTTTATCTTATTATTTCCTTTACTTCTTTAACAACATTCATAAGCCTTGGTCTAATGGTGCTCTGGATTCTGCAAGTCTTCGAGATCTTTCTGCCCATTTCTCCCCTCACATGGAGGACCTAGATGACACGGCTGGCTCACCATCTGAAGAAGGTCACCTTGCCTGCCTGAGCTCTTACTGCTATTCCCATGGGCTAGATGTTTGTATCAGTCAGGATCAGATAAACTATGCTGAAATAACAAACAAGCCAAAATATCAGTAGATTTAAAATCTTTATGTCTGTTTATTTCTTTCCCCCCACTCAAGCCACATGTCCATCACTACTTGTCTGGGGCCATGGGCTCTTCTCTATCTCATGGAACCAGGCTGAGGGAGTCTCCAGCTTTATGTTTCCATTATTGGCAAACAGAGGAAAGGGAATGTGTTGAAATAACACATTGGCTCTTAAAGCTTCTCCCTGGAAGTTAGATGTGCCTCTCCGATCACATTTCATTTGCCAAAGCAAGCCATATGGCCTCAGCTAACTTCAAAGGGAATAGAGAAATGCAATCCTAATATGTGCCTGGAAAATCGGGAACTGGAGACATTTGATGAATATCAGCGATGTCTGCCACCTTTGGTTCTTGGCCCGCCTGACCCCTTCCTAAGCTCTCCAGTTCTGCAGACAATCAGATAAGAGTCTTTTAGTTGCAACTGACAGAAATATAATTAAAGTTGGTTTTAAGAAAAGATAAATCCATTGGCTTATATGACTGAAAGTTCCAGTGGGAGCAAAACCTCGCTTTAGGGGAAACTACTTCCAGATATTCCCGCAACGTTTTAGGAAGCTGGTCTCCATTGTGAGGTTCTGCTTTCATCTGTGCTGTTTTCATTCTCAGATGGAGTCTCCCGAAGATGGGAGCTCCAGGCCGCAGGCAGAGAGGCTACTTCCCAGAAATTACAGCGAAGTCTCAGGGCTGGTTCTTGGTTTGGCTCCTGGGCTGCACACACCAAATCCATCACTCTGGCTGAGCAGTTGTGACACCTAACTGGCCAGGCCTATGTCATAGCCTTTGCCTAAGAGGCAATCAGCCTCACATGAACTACCTGGCTTGAGAGTGAAGGAGGGGTGGTCCCAGAAAAGAAGTCAGTGACCTGCAATCTAAAGAGGGTGGGCAGATGGACATGTCAGGTATTCTCTGCAGGTATTTTTCATGTGCTTATTCTATTCCCACAAATAGCTCACATGGCTCACACCTCTCCCACTATTCCTATGGCTGTGCCACTGCCACCAGAACCCAGGTCTGATTTGCTCTGGGTTGGCCTTGGTGGCAGTCAGAGAAGCAAAATGACCCCAACTCATCATGTCAGCAGGGACAGCAGGGACAAAGCCAGGGACTTGAGGGCTGTCTTTCTTACTTAGATGCAGGTATCACACCTTCTTAGGGCATCAGGAGCAACTGGATTCAAATACGAGCCCCAAAACTTTAGAAAGCCAAATCTAAGAAGATTTTTAGCAAATGGCCATTATGAAAAATTCATGCACTTCCCTCCTCCCCAGCCCCTGCCCATCTAACATTGTAGATGGAGACAGAATTCTATTGTGAGCAACTAGAAAATTACCCAGATAATTAGGATGGATGGAGAGGAGTGCTGGCCCAAGGTTAGTCAATGACACCTACGTGGCAGTAGTTTCCAAAAAGCTATGGTCCATGTGAAAAGTGGGACATATCACTTCCTACGAAAAGGGGAAGATGAAGCGTCTCCTTCAACCACAGCCCTGGAGCTGGATCCAGGGCAAGCATTTAGAAATGACTTTCCAGTAGATGGTTTATAAGCCTCCCGGGAGGAAGGTGATCATCTGAAGCCAGCGGGAGTTCCTCGAGGGCCAATCACGGGAGATTAGTCCCATTTCCTTGTTTTGACAGGGAAACTGGACTTACAGAGCAGAGCCGTCTGCAGACATCATATATCTGGATCGGAACAGCATTTTGGAAAAGTTTCTCATGCGATCCTTTGGAAGGATAAGCTGAGGGATCACGCTGGATTGGCCCGGGATTAATGGCTGCATGGAAATGGGGCTGATGGCTCTCAAATTAGTGGGCCGCCCGGCTTCCTGCTGAGCTTCCATTAATCCTGCACATGAACTATTCCTGCCCGTAACTTAGATGACACTGATGGCACACGGGGTAGTATCATTACAAATATGAATGCAAACAGTGACAACAGCAGCCACAGCTGCAGTAACACATATTGTGTGTTCACTGTTCTGGGCATTGTGCCCAGGGCTTTCCATGGAGTATATTATCAAAGCCCCAGAATCCAGTGGGGTGGGCAGTCCTATTTCCCCATTTTACTGGGGAAACAAGGGCTGGCACTGGGAGGGAAGTAACTTGAGGAAAGACAGCTTAGCCCATCTAAACCTAAGCACTTTCAACCATGTGCAAGGTGGGTGGGGAATGGGTATTTGGAGGGGGGACAGCTGATTGTGTTTCCTATCCAGGAGGTCCATCTAGGGGAGGGGCCCAACGATGGAGTTTACTGCAGAAGGTCTTCTCACAGCACACTCCCCTTGCTGGCTCCCACCTTGATCCTGGTTCAGGAAGGGCCCTGACCTCACACTAGGCCTTAGGAAGGAGGCTGGGCAAGTGACAGCAAGTGCCAGGCCCCCTCCAGGAGAGTGGGGACTTGGGGGACAGAAAATGATGTGGGACCCATGCCAAGGCTGAGGTGCAGACTGTGCTCTGATGGCCCTGGTGGCCGAAGCAAAAACAAATGTGAATCCGTTACCAGGTACCAATGCTTATGAGGAGAAAGCAAATGAGTGCCTTGGAGAAGAAACTTCTCCTAGGGCGTGTGTGTGTGTGTGTGTGTGTGTGTGTGTGTGTGTCTGTGAGTGTGTGGTGTGTCTGTGTTTGTGTGTGTGGTGTGTCTGTGTGTGTATTTTGTGTATAATACCATTTCTCACATTGGGCATCTTAAGAGAGGAGCGACACAATGTCCTCAATAACTCAAGTCTTTTTCTACGTCATCCCTACATGTGTGTGGAGAGTTTTATGGCAAAGTGCAACCCCATGACAAATGAGAGAACAAGAAAATATAGGCTATATTTAACATGGAAAATTCTAGAACGTGTGGAGGACTGGATGGACTCCATGTCCTCCATACATTTCTCAGTGGGAGCTCAGGTCAGAGCTGCTCTGTGGATGAATGATTGCCTTTGGGAAGTGCACCGAACCCGGGGCTTTTGTGTTCTTGGTTGAGGTCAGACTCAGTTCCCTCAGAGAGCTAGAGATGGTCATACTGCATGTCTGCTTTTGGGAACCCAAACTCTCCACTAGAATGAGCTGAGGGGATTAGGAACACATTAAGAACCACTGGGATTATAAAGTTCTATTCCCTATAAAACACTGGGGAAATTATTTTAGCTGGGAACTTTTTGTGGTACAAAAATTGTAGCCAAAGGAAAAGAAATCTCTGTAATATTCCCATGGAACCTCAGTCTCGATTGCGTATGATTTCTCAGTGAAACCAGAAAGAAGAACTGATTTCAGAATGCACCGCCAGTGGTCTATGCCACAACATTTTGGGAGCACATCTGCTGGATGGGGTTTGAGATGAGCTGACATCACACTGTGACCTCTGGCAGTAATTAACCCGCAGGACTGGTCTCAGCCTGGAGACTGCCTGCAGCGCTAACAGCAAAACCCCATGGGCCCATGGAACAGGCACTTGTCCTAAGCCCTCCAGGCAGGATGGTGGGCAGCCAGCACTACTGAGAGCCCTTTTGGCAGGGGCGGGGGGGGGGGGGGGGCACACAAGCCCTTTTTTATGCCATTTAGAACTACATATTGATTCGCCATGTGACCCGCTCACTCAGAGGTGTTTAAACCCCAACCTTGAGTAACACAAATCCCAGAATCCACTGGGAGCACATACCACTTCACCCTGCCGCCTGGCAGGTTCCTCCGTCAAAGGCTGGGGACAGGCTGCGGAGCAGCATCAGCGTGATGTTGTTTGTGACAGATTCTTTAAAAAAGGGGCTCCCAAGTACAGCCAGGCTGAGTGAGAACCGCGGCGGCCTGTCCAAAACCACGCAAGCTGGACCAGCGGTCTTGATGTGAGCTTCATCTTGGCGTCTTTGTAGCCATCTTTGCTCAGAGCGTTAATTACCTTGTGTACCACTCAACCCTATAGCAGTTCTTCATATCATGCCGTATTCATTCTTCTCCATTTCATGTTTCCTTGAAAAACAATGAACAATCTTGGTCTTTTCATAGAGAATAATTGCCCATGATTTTGGAAGAAAGCAGGTTTTGTGCCAAATTTAGAAGCTCACGTGATGCTTACCCTGCCTGGTTTGCGGCAGCTGCAAGTGCTGCAGGATTATCTGGAAGCTGAATTTGCATCTCTAGCTGAGGGGACCCATTGTGATGCCTGCAGCTCTTTGAATAGTGCCCCGACTCGCTACAGTGTGAGTCCCAAGCATATCAGTCCCCTTATCAGGTTGAACCCAGGCAAAGCAGTCACTGTGTGCTCCACTGAGTGTGCCTCAACTCAGGAGCTAGGGCCAGTGGAAGAGACAGTACTGTGGTCATTAATGGACCCCGTGCACCGTCTCCAGTTCCAACAACAACCCTGTAAATTGGTTATAAGCTGAATTGTGACCCCTTAAAAAGATGTGTTGGAGTGCCAACCCCCAGAACCTCAAAATGTGACCTTATTTGGATATAAGGCCTTTACAGGGATGATCAAGTTCAAATTAGGTCCTAGGGTAAGCCCTCATCCAGTGTAACCAGAGCCCTCAGACAGACACACAGAGGGGGTACTATGTGACAGACACACAGAGGGAGGACTATGTGACAGACACACAGAGGGAGGACTATGTGACAGACATACAGAGGGAGGAGTATGTGACAGACACACAGAGGGGGGACTACGTGACAGACACACAGAGGGAGGACTACGTGACAGACACACAGAGGGAGGACTACGTGACAGACACACAGAGGGGGGACTACATGACAGACACACAGAGGGAGGACTACGTGACAGCCACACAGAGGGCGGACATGACAGACACACAGAGGGAGGACTACGTGACAGACACACAGAGGGAGGACTACGTGACAGACACACAGAGGGAGGACTACGTGACAGACACACAGAGGGGGGACTACGTGACAGACACACAGAGGGAGGACTACGTGACAGCCACACAGAGGGCGGACATGACAGACACACAGAGGGAGGACTACGTGACAGACACACAGAGGGGGGACTATGTGACAGACACACAGAGGGAGGACTACGTGACAGACACACAGAGGGGGGACATGACAGACACACAGAGGGAGGACTACATGAAGAACCACAGGGAAAATACCAGGTGAAGACTGCAGTGATGCAGCCATGAGCCAAGGAATGTCCAGAGGTACCAGCAGCTGGAAGAGGCCAGGATCCTTCCCCTACAGACTTTAGAGGGAGCGAGGCCCTGCACACACCTTGATTTTGGACTCCAGCCTCCAGAACTCTGAGATGATCAATTTCTGTTGTTCGACATCACCCAGTTGTGGTACTTTGTGACAGCAGCCACGGGACACAGAGGGATGGATGGATGGAGGCACTAAGCAGTACAGTGGGGCCTTGACTTACGAGTGTCCCGACTAACGCGTTTTTTGAGATACCAGCTGTCTCTCAACCGATTTTTTGCATTGAGTTGATACAGTAATTTGAGTTAACGAGCTCCTTAACGAGCTCGGTCTCAGAACGAATTAAACTCGCAAGTCAAGGCCCCACTGTGTAATTGTTCCCATTGTATAGCCCAGGAAGCAGTAGAAGACATTTCCCCAGGCTCCTATAGCTGCTGTGACGGAGTGAGTCTGAGTCTGAATGGGTCTTCAGAGTTGCCCGGTGCCTGCCCCCCGAGGCAGGGATGCTGCTGCGGATGCGGCCATGCCAGCACCTGAAGGATGCTGCTCTGGGGGGTGGTGGTGATGAACGTGACATTCCAGTACCTCGCTGTGCTGCGCGCACACTCTGCTTTCTTCACCTTTCTCTGTTTATTTTGTGCACAAACTCAGATACTATGGACAAGCAGACAGGGCATGATTGTAGGTGGTGAAAAGCCCTTCCTGGATATGTTGGCCTCTGATATCAACCAATACACAAGGGATGCATGCACTGAACATCCACCTTGGAGGACTTGGCAAGAGCCGGCAGGTATGTTGCTGAGAGACGAGAGGCAGAGCCCCCAGGAGAGTGGAGGGACAGTTCAGCCCTGGGGGTGTGTGTGGGGGGCAATCGGGAGGGGGCATCAGACATTGGCTGTGAGCGCAGGATTGCAATAGCAGGGTGACTTGTCAGCATCATTCCTGCTCAGAGCACAGAAAAGTCTGGGTTCAGGTGCTCATGAAAGCTCTGGTCCCAGGCGGACGCCACGGGAGGGCTCTGTGCTGTACGCTGCAGCGAAGGGTGCTCAGCACCGTCTCATGTTTCCGGCAGTTTCTCGGTCATGGCAGCCATCTGCATAGTGGGGCCCTGTTAATCCACATCCCTGTAATTGTAACCATAGATTACAGACATTCGTCGCATGGCGCACAAGGTGGGAGATGAAGAAACTGCTTCATGCATGCAAATCGGAACGGTTTGTATTCCTGAATATAACGATGGGGGGTGGGGGGAACGGGTGAGTTTCCAGATGTGCTAGAGAGAGATTTTCAAGACGTACAGTCACACCATAACACGTTCTGATGAATTCTTCAGAGATGAAATATGCCTTTGATTAAGGAAGGTTTTTTTCTCTCCCTTTTTGATTAAGTCCTGTGTGCATTGGGGTCCTCATTTAGTCATGATGGCGTATGCAGAATGAAAGGATAAAAACTTCACTTTGATTTATGATCATGGTTATTAATTTCTGATGCAGCTTTTTGGTTTGGATTATTTGGGGGTGGAGGGATTCGGCAACGTATCTGAGAAGCCTGAGAGATTTACTGGCATAAACATCACAGCTGAGGTCTAGCCGTAAATAACAAAACTTCTAAAAAGAAATATTAAATCCCACATTCGTAGTAGGTACAGGAAGAAATTTAAACATGTAAAAAGTTAGTGGACACAGACGGGGGTTTCTGCACAGGTCACTTCTGAAGGGAACCTTACGTACAGGGCGTGGACTCATGCTTCCTTGTTTTCTGTAAGACCCTGATTCCAAACTCTTGTCACTAGGACGGGGGTCCTGGATCCCAGTGCGGTCAGCAAGCTAAGACCATTCCTGTGCTTAATTTTGCTAATGACCAGCGTTCACAGGATATAACTTTGATGGATTATTTTCTACCCCCTCATGTTAAAGGCACAGTCATGAGTTGCCTGCATCAAAATTCCAACTTTGAGTGCATGCTGTATTCATAACGTTTTCAGCCTGGACGTGTTATCATCATAATTAGCTGGTTAATATTAATAAAAGGAAAGAAAGCGAACAGAAGGCCAGACATGATAAGCACAGCCATCTTGGCAGCTTCAGGTCCATCCCTTGAAGTTCACTGGGGGAAGGGAAGGGATCAAACAAAGGGGGAGATGGGTGGGTGCATGGGCAATGAAGTCTGGATGATGTAGAGAAGTTGCTTGCCTGTCAGTCTAGCCTGGGAACAATGGATGGGCCAGGGGGTGGACCCCATCAGAAGCACGTGCAAAATCTTGGAGAGTTAATTGATTAGTTCACAGAAGCTCCTAGTTAAAATCCCCAAACAGAGAGTCCCCTCTCTCTTGGGCTCTCTTGTTCACTCTCGCTTATTTGCTTTTGTTCTCTGTTCGCTCTCTTGCTCCATGACCCACACTCGCCCATGCGCTGGCCTCTTCTCTCTCCAGAGCCACGTGGCCTGAAGCAGTTGCATGGTTCTTGGCCATGCAGACCCCACATGCAATGGACTGCAGCTGGGACACAAGCTGAGCGAGCCAGATGCTGGGATGGACTTTAATATGGAGCAGAAATTCTGGGCAGTGGCTTTAATCCTGGCCCTGCTGAAGACAAGACTGGACTTCTTCCATGGAGAGATGGACAAAGATGGGACCTTGGAGGGGAACCCCCTTAATTTTACATCATCAATAAAGCTTTCCATGAAATCCCATCTTCCCGTAGGGGCCTCAGGAAATTATTTTCCTTGAGGCACCCCAAAAACTACACTTTCACTGATAACAGATGTATCAGGTGACGCCTCTTTTGTGGCTTGGGCAAGCAGCCTCGAGGTGGGATGAGGGTGTCAAACTGGCCTGGGAGGAGAGAGGTCAGACCTGGAGGATGTCGGAGTTTAGGGGATGCTGGCTGCCCAATGCAGCAGGGCCAGCTGTCCACTCATAAGGTCCACTCTTCTCAGGCTGGTCTGGCTGATGTCCGTGGTCATGGCATGTACCTGGAATAGGGTCTCCGGGCAGAACTTGGGGTGGATTCACAATTCCAAAGAAATTCAACTAGACCCCCCGGCACTTTCAGAGAGCAGGTCTGGTATCCAGGGATGGGCTGGACTGGTTGCATGTGGGGATGTGTTTGATAGACCAGATCCAGAACCTTGACTGTGACCCAGATGCACTGGAGGTGGAAGCCAAGAAGAAACAAGCTTAGCAGAGAGGACTGACAAGCTAGGCAGATGTCGGAGCACATGGGGTGGGGGGTTTGTCAGGGAAAGAAGGCTCAGTTTGGGGTTCTCTGCCTGCTTCATTCAGGACGAGAGATTTCACCAAATACCAAGAGCTGAAGGGACCGGACGAGTGAGAGGAAAGATCTGTGCATTGGGACAGAATTCTATGTCCCCTCTCCCACGAGGGTTGACAGAAATGCCAGTAGTACTGTCACCAGAGCAATGGCAGGAGCTGGGTGCGCACGTCACAAGCTGTCGAATGTGCTGCCGTCCCCGTGCCGTGAATCCGGATGGAGCTCTCTGCCAGCTTTGCCCCATCTCCTGCGATGGCTCACCCTGAGGCTGAGCGGGGCCCAGCTCCCAGGGCCCTTCTCCCAGCCACGGAGGAGCTGGGCAGCTGTTCCTCTCCCCTCCTGGCACCGGGCACTGATGACTGGAGAACCTTTGCCCCTCTGCTCAGCCAGACGTTCATCCTCGACCTTCCAGAAAACTGGCACGTGGGATTGCCCTTCATCATATGTGAGCCAGAGTGAGGCTGGGGGTGGGGTAAGAGGGCAAGGGATTGCGGGGGGGATATAAGGCCGTGAAAGCCGGAGGAGCTCCCCACAGCTGCCCAGGGTGCATCTCAGGAGAGGGGTGTGAGAGCACGGGGTGCTTTGAGTCAGCAGCCAAGGAAGTTCGGGGGGAACGCCCAGAGGAAGCAGAGCGGGGGAGCCCAGGCTCCTCAGTTTTACCTGAGGTCTTGGCAGCAAGGTCGGAGCCCTGCCCTGGTGTCTCTGCCTGTTTTGAGTTGCTGCCCGGAGCCGCTGACTAACCCCATGCTCGGACCACCGCCGAGGGCGACGCTGTGGCTGTGACTCTCCAAGGCCCGCCAGCTCCACCCAGGGAGCTATCTCTGTCCAGAGGAGGAGCAGATCTGTTTTCTCTGAATTGTTTGTGTGAACTTGGTCTTCAAGGGGAAAGAAACACTTAGGAGCAAGGAAATAAACTTTTAATCATTTCAAGCAGTTAATCATAAAATTTCAGTCCATTTCCCCCAACCCTCACCTAAATAGGTTAAATCTAATGAAACAACTATTGCAACTAAAATTTAGGCAAATCATATTTTTAACCAATTTTTCCATGAGCAGATGAGTCATAGCGACCATCATTCAGTCAGAATTGTCAACCGGAGCGCCATGGCTGCTGACTTCTGACCATTCTGCACTAAGACAAATACATTCAGGGCTTGTGTTTTCCATCTGAGGCATATTCAGTGTGGAACTCTTTGCAGTAATTAAGATTTGTGGAGGGTAAATTTTAGAAATAGGAATCCTTCAAGGTTTCGTTGGACACACGGGGAAAAGGGTCATTGTTGACCAGGGGGAAACCAAGAACACGTTCCTCATGCCTCAGGCCCAGGACGCTCTTTCCCGATGCTGCCTGGTGTCATTGGAGAGCCTCAGAGAAAGCCTCTCACTACTCCCCCACCACAGGCGCACACAGCACAGGCGCACAAGCACAGGCGCACAGGACAGGCGCACACAGCACAGGCGCACAAGCACAGGCGCACAGGACAGGCGCACACAGCACAGGCGCACACAGGAAAGGTGCACACAGGACAGGCACACAAAGGACAGGCGCACACAGCACAGGCGCACAGCACAGGCGCACAGCACAGGCGCACAGCACAGGCGCACACAGCACAGGCGCACACAGGAAAGGTGCACACAGGACAGGCACACAAAGGACAGGCGCACACAGCACAGGCGCACAGCACAGGCACACAGCACAGGCGCACACAGGAAAGGTGCACACAGGACAGGCACACAGCACAGGCGCACACAGCACAGGCGCACACAACACAGGCGCACAGCACAGGCACACACAGCACAGGTGCACACAACACAGGCACACAGCACAGGCACACAGCACAGGTGCACACAACACAGGCACACAGGACAGGCACACAGCACAGGCGCACACAGCACAGGCGCACACAGGAAAGGTGCACACAGGACAGGCACACAAAGGACAGGCGCACACAGCACAGGCGCACAGGACAGGCGCACACAGCACAGGCGCACACAGGAAAGGTGCACACAGGACAGGCACACAGCACAGGCGCACACAGCACAGGCGCACACAACACAGGCGCACAGGACAGGCACACACAGCACAGGTGCACACAACACAGGCACACAGCACAGGCACACAGCACAGGTGCACACAACACAGGCACACAGCACAGGCACACAGCACAGGCGCACACAGCACAGGCGCACACAACACAGGCACACAGGACAGGCGCACACAACACAGGCACACAGGACAGGCGCACACAACACAGGCACACAGCACAGGCGCACACAGGACAGGCGTACACAGCACAGGCGCACAGGACAGGCGCACACAACACAGGCACACAGGACAGGCGCACACAACACAGGCACACAGCACAGGCGCACACAGCACAGGCACACACAGCACAGGCACACACAGGAAAGGTGCACACAGGGCACGCACACAGGATAGACACACATAGGACAGGCACACAGGACAGGCACATGCAGGGGGGCTTCAGGAGCAGTTTGCAGTGCAGGGACCCGGCTGCAGGTTAGCAAGACTCCGAGTGGCTGACCCTGCTCTGGCCTTGTGTCCTCATCGGCAACACCTTCTGCTTACCCCTTCCCAACCCTGAGCGTATGGGTGACACACTATCTGGAAAACGAAGCCTGTGCTCTCAGTTCCAACACCTCTACTTGCTCCCTCCATGCTCCAAGGTCCGGGAGACAGAGCAGCTTCTCTTCCCTGAAGCTCCATCCTCTGCTCCGTGAAGCTCCCCAGGCATCACCAGGCACTGGCAGCATCTGTTTAACCAACCGTCCATCCACTTGTGCTTGGACAAGCTGCCGTCATCTCTCTGCAGCCCAGCGAGGATTCCCTCTCCACCTGCCACGTCTCCATCCACGGGAAGCCCAGCTAGTCCTCGCTGGGCACTGCTCCTACGTGGCTGGGGTCCTCGGGCAGCCTCCACAATGCCTACCCCTCCCAAGACCCGAGATCCTGCTGCAGATAGAAGGCTACTCTTGTTAGCGGCTGTCAGAAACACGTGCGCGGAGTGCCCCCCGCCCCCAGCCATGCAGATTGGACTTGGCACACAGGTGCTTTGTTCGTGAGGATGGTTTAAGTATGTGGCGTGTGGGAAACTGTGCCAAAACCACAGAGTGAATCAGCTCTTTCTGATGAAAGCGTCTGTCTTGCCTCCTCAGGAGTGTGCGGCAGGTGATGGACACGTGGAAAGAAACCGTGGCTCTGAGATGGCGGGTCCGACAACGGTGCTGTGTCGAGCAGCTCGCCAAGGACGTTTGACGAGCCTCCCTTGAGAACAGCGATCTCTCGCCTCCTTCTCTACCACATAAATAGGTTACAACAGGCCCCGTGGCGTGTCTGGAATGAATGGATTATAATCAGAAGGAGCTGCCCATGCAGAGATGGGCCCAGAGGAGGTGAGTCAGTGTGAGTCAGGGTGCAGGAAGAGGGTCAGGTGCAGGGGGACTCGGCAGGCCGGGCCGCTGCCTGCAGAGCACAGGACAGTGGCCCAAACCAGCTGGGGTGAGCAGGACTGAGGGAGGTCGGACAAGGGAGCCAGGAGCACGCTCAGTTGTTCCAGTTACCCCCACCATCCAGGCTGGGCCACGTCCTGGGGCCAGAGGTGGACACCACCCAGGGGATGAGCACAGCCACAGGCGGAAGCAGGACCCAGTGTCCCCAGAACCATGGACCACTCTTGAGCCAAACCCACTCATTTTTCTATTTTTTATAGAAAGGACACACTGAGAGATTGTCAAGCGCTTTGCTACAAAAACATGACTTTGCCCCACTCCTATTCTGCATTCTACCGACGCTCTCGTTATTGTTTTTAAAGAAGCTACTGCAGCCCAGCTACTCTGCACAGGCTGACACGGTGCCGAGCAACCCTCACGCCCTGTCCACACGCCCTGACACCTCCTCCATCGCACATTACAAATGCTCGTGTTCCCATGTGACTCCATAAAACCGGGACGTGAGCGCGACCTCACACACTGCGACCACAACCGCATTCCAGAAACTACGCATCCGATACCAACACTGGGAACTGTGTAGGGAGGCCAGCCCTTGGCCTCGGGGGTTAGTCCTCTCAGGGACG
This sequence comes from Myotis yumanensis, assembly GCF_028538775.1. NCBI lineage: Eukaryota > Metazoa > Chordata > Mammalia > Chiroptera > Vespertilionidae > Myotis > Myotis yumanensis. Next base: position 33,797,800 of record NW_027223759.1, read on the forward strand.
TTCTCTCCCTTCCCTTTCTTTCTCCCTTTTTTTCTGTATATTGAAGCATTTCACAAATGACTTTTGCTCTGCTTCTATCATGAAAAATAAAAGAACAGTAAACAAAACAACGGATCCTGAACCACCCCAGAGGCCGGGCCTTGGACCTCACCGAGCAGACGGGTGGGTTTAAAGGCATTTCCAAGTCTGCGGGTGCTGGTGGACAGCGTGTCACTGGTGGCTCTCCTGGGAGTGACCCAAACTCCGGCCCGATGAGGGTGTGCCCCAGTTTATAAGGTCCCACCCCCCGCCCCCAGTCTGGCCTCAGACATCTTCCCTTTCACGCAGATGCCAGGAGAAAGTGGCCCAACAAAACGATCCTCCCTTCCATTAGGAGCTGTTTTGCTCATCTCATCCCTGCCTCACAGGATCGTAGGAACTCACAAAGTCGGGTTAGTGACTTCCACTACTCAGTGTTGTAAATGAGGCTCAGCGTAAATATTAACCAGAGGCTCCAAATTAAAAGAGGGTTTGGACCGGGGAAAGCGTGCACTTTGTTTACAGTAAGCACCTTTGCATCCATCACTGCCGTTCTCATTCATTTGGCCCTTGTTATGAGCGAGACAGTATAATATTTCATCGGAAAACGGCACTCAGCCACTCGTGCAGTCATGAGAAATTAGGCTGCAAATGCCATTCTCCAAACTAATTTGATTTAGGCTTAAATAGAGAAAATGTCTGTGCGGTACCTCAGTTTTCAGTGTGGAGGAGAGTCAGCTGGTTCTCTTTGCGACCTGGGAGGCCTGGGCCCTGGACCTGCGGGGGCAGGGAAGGCTGCGGTGAGGCCCGGGAGCAGCTGCCCTGGGGCGATGCTTCCCTCTTGGCTTAAGGCTCACCCTTCATTTTCCTTCTGTTAACCCACCCTGTCTCCCACAGCGTCAGGGTATCCATGCCAGCAGCAGCCCTCCTCGCACCCACACCTATAGGGGGTTTGGAGGCACCAGTCCCTTTGACTTAACCGTGGAGGGTCAGGGGATCCCCAATCCTGGAAGACAAAGCAGCTGTCCCCCACTTTGGGGAAGGGGAGATGCCGCCTGTCCTTTCTCCATAAACCTGAGGTCCCACGGTGAACTGCTTAGTCGGTTCTATCCGGTTATAACACCTGCCCCGGGAACGAAGTTGTCCTCTTAGATATTCATTCATTTGGCTGTGTGCATGGGTGACAGGGAGGAGAGGAGAGTGAACCCCGGTGTGGTGGCATGCTGGCGGGGGTCACCTTTTGGAGCTTACTATAGGCGGACAGGCCTAGCCCGGGCCTGGTGACACCTGCTCCCCGTGCAGCCGCGGAGGTGTGGGGTGGGTGCTGGGTCTCGGTGCTGGCAGGACACGGAGCTCCTGCCTGAAAGGATAAACAGAGAACACGTATTCAGCCGTTTAGAGAGAAAATGTTTTTTGAAAATAAATAATGCGTTTTTAGTATTTCCCTGTGTATTTGGTTTGTGGCTTAACTCTACAAACAGGAAGTAGATAAATAGCAGGATGATGAAGGCCCCGTCCGGGTCTCCCAGCCCGGGGTCTGTCAAGCCCTGAGTCTCTCCAGCCCGAGGCAGAGGGTTCTGCAGATGAAACCCCAATAACAGTGCACAGCAGTGATTCATTAAGGCGGTGAGCCACAGGGTCTGGGGAATGCGGGTCCAGAATTTTAACGAGGACACGCTCCTGGTTAAAATGCCGATACTAAAAACACCCCAATAAAAGTCAAAGTCTTGCACACACAATGTTACAATTATTTCTCTCCAGCGGAAAGGGACCTTTGAGGGTGGCCAATGGGATCATCTAATTTTTCAGAAGAAGCTGCTGTGTGGGGAGGTTTCCTGAGAGAATGTGGGCAAAGGCAGAGTTTCTGGCATAAAAACAGCTCTGTTCCCGTTCAAGTTCAAGCAAGGAGCTGGCCACTTCTCAGCACTCACGAGTCAACGAGAATGACTGAAATGGTCGCTTTTCAGTGAATAAAGTTTTATTCTAACCTAGTTACCCCACTTCTCAGAATTGATCAATACTTAACGACAATGATTGGAGCTGGGAGAAACTGGGAGGGAACCCGCTCACAGCCTCCCTGTTTTTATGAGCCATAACCTGAATGTCCAACCAGGGACTTCTCTGACCCTTGGGATGTGCTGGAGGAAATGGATGAAGTTATGCCTGCTGGGTACCCAACCTTCAGGCTCAGGGGCTGACAGGCATCCCTTCCTCCAAAAAGACACGGCTCCAGCCAGGAAGCATGGCTGCCCAAGTTCACTGTGAGCTACATTCCCCTGCCCTCTGCCGGGTGCTGCTGTGCAGTGAATGACCTGCACCCACATCCCTGGAAACACTGTCCCCGAGAGAGAGGATTAGACACAGGTATCAGGGTTAATCAGGATGGAATATTATGCAGCTATGAAGAAGGAGGTAGAAGGTTAGACACAGGTATAAGGGTTAATACTGGATGGAATATTATGCAGCTATGAAGAAGGAGGTTTAGGGTGGATGTTTATTGAAAAAGGCAATGCTGTCAAGGTAACAGCACAAAAGGAAGCAGTGGGATCTGACCAGGGCACAGTGTATATGCCAACCTGGACACCCTGAAGGAGGCACGAAAGGCATGACGCTACATTTTAACTGTCCTCTTCTGATGAGATGGCAGGTGAGTGTTCCTTCTCACTTCATCTTTAAGTTTCTTCATGTACAACTTTGTAATTACAACAACCACAGCCCATTCTTCTTCCTCAGATGGTTACTCTCTATCAAGTCAGCACCAACAGGGAAGTAAGGAACACTGAGCCCTTGCTCCCACGGGAAATGTGGGCTAAGCTTCCTGTGAGTCTCTGGTCACAACATTCTCACCAGCTGTTCCATAGGTAACCTTGTCTTACCCGTGTTTCTGTTTAAAGGCACCTTATTTAATATGCACTTCTCAAAAATAACTAATTATATACCGCGTTTCTTTATAATAAAACGCTCGCTGAGAAAGACCTAACACTTGCATGACCCCGGGCAACGGTGACCATACATTTCTCTGGCTTTTAGTTTAGCCTCACAACAATGTCTTTGCCACGACATTTTTAAAAATCAGTCATCATCTCATGAATCCACCAATGTAGCTGCTTTTCCATTCTCCACGGCTCTCAAGCGTGCTAGCTGTCCCTGAGCCCTTCCCAGAGCACAGGGGTTTCCTCCGAGGTTTGCTCCATGCTCGGCACCCTCACTCCCTGACACTGACCCGGACAACAGCACCAGCACACCGGCCTGAGCGAAGCACACCTAACACGTGTCTGCTCCGTAAGGCACCACACAGCCTTCTCGAGCTCAGGGACACCGATTACCCCCAGTACCTCGGCACTGCCCTTGGGGCACGTGAAATCACTGCCAAAGGGCACAAAAATGCAAAGCAATCCCCCCAACTTGGCTCTCTGTGAACCTCACCTGGGGACATGCTTTTGGACGACTCATTCCCAGCTCTGCACCTGCCCACACCTGACCACCGGAGCGCGTGAGTGTTGAGTTTGCCCTCAGAAACACATTTTAGCCAGAAGGTGAATTTGCAAATGTGGAGTGTTCGAATGAAAGGGATCAGCAATAATTAAAACTGAACAGATCAGCTTTTTTAAAAAAATATATTTTTATTGATTTCAGAGAGGAAAGGAGAGGAAGAGAATGATAGAAACATCAATAATGAGAGAGAATCATCGATCAACTGCCTCCTGCACACCCCCTACTGGAGATTGAGCCTGTAACCAGGCATGTGCCCTTGGCCGGAATAGAACCCGGGATCCCTTAGTCCACAGGCCGATGCCTTATCCACTGAACCAAACCAGCTAGGGCCAGATCAGGTTATTGGATCTGTCGTCTGCCCAGGTGGAGCCATTCTGATGACATTTCTGATCATCTCCATAAATCACGTGGATCCCAATTCACCACACCGGCGGTTCCTGCACGGAGGGCTGGTGTGCTGTCCACTAGGGAGTCGTAACCCATAAAATTTAATGACGTTTAATATGTTTTATGTTAGAGAGCAGTAATTTTCAATCGAAATCATTAGGTCTGGGTTTTATTTTTCTGAGTGAAATTTTGTGCATAAAGCGCTGAATTGAAGCAAGATGGGCTGAAACCCGAGTGCAGCCTGGTGACAGGGGCCTCTGGGGGAGCTTCACACTTGGGGGGATCACATTTCACTTCCCTTGGCTGCAACCCCACCCAGCACCTGGGAAAATAGCCCCCCTTCTCCCATCAGGCAGCCCTGCCTGCCCAAGGGCTGCAGAAAGAGCTTTAATTTAATTAACAGAAAACAGCATCAATAAACATTAGCTCAGGGAGATTGTCACGGTGACGCCAGGGCCTCAGGCGACAGCTGTTTGGGACACACCCAGCGTGGGGCTCTGGCAGGCGGGCCAGCTCCCTGACTTGGTGCCTCTCTTGTGTGGCCCTCTGCAACCTCCACCCACCTGTCCCAGTCCTAGTCCCAGTCCCCAGCTGGTTGCTGGGAGAACCACTCCCCCCCAAACCCCCCACCCCCGTGGCAGGAGGCGGAAGAAGGTGAGAAGCCCCCAGCAAGCACAGCCTCCTCTTCCTTCCATCCCCCTGAATTCTGCCTCGCCCAGGACAGCTGACACAACCAGGAGTCTCCAGCAAGCACCAAACATAGAAAAAGGAAGGTAACACATTTGTCAACAAAATGCTTCTTGCAGATCCTGGCTTTATTGTGACAAGCTTCCTGCTGACCGTAGCTGATGGGGTTTGGTGATGACAGGAAGGAGGGGTGTCACCTGTTGTCAGCTCCGGTGCGAGAGCAAGGGCGTGGTGTCGATGCTGGGTCTGCTCTGACCGCCGAGGGCCCGGCAGGAGAGCAGGAACAGCTCCTTACCAATGAATGCAGTCCCAGCTGCCGTGTCCCACCTCTCCCCAGGATGTGTCCACGGAGGTTCTTGGACGCCACAAGGCGCTACTCTCACGTGGTGGCTTATTGTCGTCGCAGGAGATTCTGTGTGGGGACCTGGAAGTGAGTCTTCCAGCTCATTATTGCTCTTTAATGGCAATTCTGGTGTTTTTTCCCTCTCACAGCTGACATTGGCACTCACAAGTGGTTGTAATATATTAAAACAACATTATGAGAGAAGCCACAGAGAGCCGAGCGCTGCGCGTCTGTGCCTAGGAAAACAGCAGCCTGTGTGACTCCTTTGGCTCAGACACCAGCACGTCACAGAGGCCGCGCTCGGGATGCCGGTACGGTACGCGTTCCAGAAACAATAAGCCCAATGCACTTGACACATGGGGACATGGTGGGAATGTAACCCAAGCACCTTTGGGAGTGTGAGGTGGCCGGGCAGCTTAGCCCCCGCCGCTGTTCCTGTGGCACCTGAAGAGCAACGTCTTCCTAAACCACGCCGAGCAGGTGGCCTTCGGGGCTGCATGGCCAGGAAGGCCAGGTGCCCCGGGGCAGCTGCGGAATGGCTGGGAGCGGGCTGGTGCAAGGAGGCTCCAGCCCATCGGAGAACCCGGCTCCTATGTTACCTGCACGATCCTCTCCTGCTACCTCCAGACTTCATGAAGACACCAAAACACTTTCCTGGTGATTGACTCACTAAGAAATTAGCTAGATATACATATAATACACAATATATGTTCTATATTCCAGGCACATGCATGTGCGTGCACCCAGCCCTTCCCTCTGAGATGGGCTTTGCATCTCGACTCCCCTGCCCACTGTCTGCTCCCCTTGTGGCCTCTACCAGGCAGGACCACAGGCTTGGGTGTCAGGTAGCAGGGACTCGGAGCCCCAGCTCTTTGTGGGAAGGCTTTTGTGGTTCATCGGCAGAAAGCTGTGGTATTGAAACTGGCTGCGTGTTGAGAATAGAGGGTGACATGTCAATGTGAGCCTTCCATGCACGTGAGCCTTCCTGAGGAGGCCAAGGGAAGGCCTGGCCTGCGGGCTGCGGCGGGTGACCCTGCAGGGCCTGCTGGGCACTGTGGGGGTGTCCAGGTGGCCTTAGGAGCAGCAAGGGGGGTTGGGACTTATCGGCATGTTCACACAGGATAGGAGGGCTCAGGGTTAATACCCACTGTGTTCGTCACACACACACATACACACACACACATAGCGTAAGCCTGGAACTTCCCCCATTTAGACGGGGGCATTGGTCTGGCATTGCCCCAACCAGGAAGAGAATTACACACAGAGAAACCAGAGGACGACTGTATGAATGTTTTTGCTCCAAATTAAAAAGCAGGGGCGTGGTTTGGGAGTGCTGGTGAATAGGGTCCTTGTCTCCGTCCCCTCTCCTCCTCACAGAGTCCAGATAAGTGCCTCTAAGGACAAGGTGATGATAGAGCACCTCTTCTGGTGGAGTCCCTGCTGCAGTGGACAGAGATAAGAATCCAGTGAGGTCGGGGGTCCTGGGCTGGAAAGATCCCGGTCTTCCTTCCCGAGGGGTGCCGGGCAGAGAGCAGGCCTCGGAGAGAAGACAGGAGGCCACGTGGCACCAGAGACCAGGCCCATGGCTGCCAGGGGGAGCTGGATGGGTCCTACTGAGCCCTCTGTTTTGGAGACAGGGAACCGTATGAGTGGAGAGTTTGGAGACTTGGTTGAGGCCACTCAGATGGGCAGGGCAGAGTTGACTAAGCCAGGCCTGCTTCACTGCCATGCCGATGCCTGGGGCTTCAGCCTCTGGTTGTGGAGTGTGAAGAGAGGAGAGGGGAGGAGGGGAGGGAAGAAAAAAGGAGGGCAGGGGAGGAGAGGAGATGGGAGAAGGGAAGGGGAGGAGAGGAGGAGAGGGAAGGGAGGGGAGCAGAGGGGAGAGGAGTTTTTTTCTGCCAAGGGCCATTTGGATATTTATAACATCATTTGCAGGCCATACAAAATTATCATCTTAAAAATTGGCCTGCTCTATTTGGTCAAACATTTAATGAACTCACCCCTAATGCCTTGGCAGCCAGGCCAAATGACTTTGTGGGCCTTGTACGGCCCGGGGTGGGCTGGATGTTCCTCACCCCTGAACTACACTAATGTGTCCCCACACTGTGCGAGGCATGCTCAGAGGACGTGGGCTGGGGGCAGGGCCAGGGCCGGCAGGGAGGCCTGGCCAGGATGGAGCAGGGGGGAGGTTTGGGGCAGGGCCAGGGCCTTCTGTCCAATACTCACCTTTCTCTTGTCAGTAAGGACAGGCTCCAGCTACCTCCTGCCCATCATAAAGGGAAACTTTCCTGTCTCTCCACTTTTCTCCTGGAAAGTGGGAAAAACCCTTTTCATTAAGTGTCCATAGGACAAACACGTGAGCACAATCCCTGGGCGCTGGGAGCAGGTGTGGGCTCTTCGCAAATGCTAATGCGCTCTCAGCTTTGAACAAGGTGTCTGCATCCATCTGGTGCCGACATCATAAAAAATCCTTATCTCCCTTCAGAGGGTCCCTTCCCCAAACACGGCCTCTCAGGGGAACGTGTCCCGCCCGCAGCAGATTGGGTTGGGAAGGACACCTTTAATCAGCTCCGTAAACAGAGGGTCCGGATTAAAAGGAAGAGCTCTACCAGATTGAAGGTGAGAACCTGTTAATAACACGCTGTGAATTAGCCTTCAGGCCTCTGATCTTTCAGAGGAGGCTCCAGACAGGAAGGTTCTCGCAGCCTCCTGTCCTGCCAGTCGGCCTCTCGCCTGGGGGAGCAGGAAGAGAAGGAGAAACGCCTGAGGTGGACGTGTGAGCCTCGGGGTGCAGCAGAGGGATGGTCAGCATCTCCTGAATTTCAAACTGAATGGCATCAATTTGAGGATTTGTCACCAAGAAAACTGCTTTTTAGTGTGGACACGAGAGGACCTTTGAGCCTGTCGACACCGAGCAGTAACACCACCTCCCAGCCTCCTGTGGACATCTTAGCCGAGAGGACACGAGAAAAAACAAGGTTGTCATCCTGAGGAGGATGTTTTTCCTAACCTTTCTGTGTAAGGGTCCAGTTTCTTTCTTGAATATCAGGAAATAAAATGTCATTTGAAGAAGGGGGCATGGCATGCAGTCCCTAAATTAGGCACTTTGTTCCGGCTGCCAGGCATTTCAGAAATACTTGTTTTCTGAGAAAGTGCATGAAGATGAAACAAAACCGCTATATTTAAGGGCAGATTGAAGAGTCCCTTTGAAGTCACATCTGGGGAGGGCAGCAGCGAGCCTGGTGTCCTGCCCCTGTCCCTGCTCCTTTGTCCTAGCTTTCCCTTCCCGGACGGACGGGGCGGGCTCTGCCTCCGAGGGTCTCCTGCCTCTCTGGATAAAATGCAGAAAGCTGCCCTCGGGTTGTGTTTGATGAAGGAGGAAATAACTAGAAAACCGGTTCTGCTGATGGCACTTAGCAATGTCTGCGTTCGCTTTCCCGAGGTGGCGATTCTCTCTGGCAAAGTCGGCATCCTGGGTCGGGCGTGTGGGTTAGACCCGGGTGCCTGCAGAGAGGATGGTATTTGCTGGACAATTAAGTTTGTTTTCACAGACTCTGCACGTGTCAGTGTTGCCAGTCATAAGGAATGAAGTTAGGCAGGTGGTATCCCTTGGCCAGGTGGTCTTTGTTGATGCAGCACTTTTGTTACCTGATAATTAAGCCAGGCCAGCTGAAGGCCTGGCTGTCCCCTTGCCCCGGCCCGCCTCATGCTGTCCTGGCCACCTGGCCCTCCCTTCCCACCGTGCACCTGTCCAAATCCCGCGGTTCTTCAAGGCCCAGTTCCGATGGGACGCCAGCGATCATATGTCACTCACACAGCGGTTGACGCCATTGGCCTTCCCTTTTGAAGTGCCCCCATCACTGTTTGTAATGCATTCTTGTGGGTTTACTCCCCCTGTGTGGATATCTAAAATAATTTATATAAGTGATTTATTTATTTAGAAGGCCCTTCTTTAGACAGAGATTGTATCAATATTCATATATTTTTTCTTTTGTTTGTTAACTCATTGATTGACCTCTATTTTACTTGGGTGTGGTTTAAGGTGAACATTGACCTTTGTTTTATTTCTTAACCAAGGAACCAGCTCTCCTGGTGCTTTTGGTAATGAGTTGGCCTGGCTTTTATCGGGTTGGGTGCATTTCTCTGCCAGTTCAGGTTCCCAGTCACACTTAAAGTCTGTCCTGAATCCACCTGTGCTTTGATCAGCCTCTGTCTACCTGAGTCAGTCCTTCGGGCTTTTAATCACCTGGGCTCCTGCTGGATCGTCCACTAGTGTTGACGGCAACTTCTTTCCAGAGTTTGAAAAATCGTGATTGAGCTTCTCGAATTCCCTGGCGGAGTTAATTTTGCAGCTGAGTGAGTGAGTGAGTTCCATGTGCATTCCAGGGGGCTTTCGGGGCAGAGCCTCGGGCTGCTCTCGTTTCTACCCGGGAACCTCCCTTCCAGGATCTGGCTTCTTTTTCCTGTCTCCCTAAAGCAGTGGTTCTCAACCTTCTGGTCCTTTAAATACAGTTCCTCATGTTGTGACCCAACCATAAAATTATTTCCGTTGCTACTTCATAACTGTAATGTTGCTACTGTTATGAATCGTTATGTAAATATCTGATATGCAGGGTGGTCTTAGGCGACCCCTGTGAAAGTGTCGTTCAACCCCCAAAGAGGTCGTGACCCACAGGTTGAGAACCGCTGCCCTAAAGGCTCCCTCTGTCCTCTGCTCCCTGTGGGCTGTGGCGCTCTGCCCTCCTCATTTTCACCTTCTTTGGCTCTCCTGTTTGCTGTACCCTGTCCCGTAGGCAGACATATCTGTGCCTGAAAGTCCTGTTAGCACATCCCTCACGACATACCCTCTCCTTTCTGGTGTGTCTTCTACAATCTTAGGCCCACACCCAGCCTCATGTCAGGCCGGCACTGAGTCTGCCTGTAGAACCCTAAATGTCTCTCCCTTCTGGCCTTTCCTTTGTGGCCCCTGCCAGCGCCCCACCTCATCATTCCATCACTGCCCTTGTTTCTTGGATGGTCCCTGTCGTTCCTCACTGTATTGTCCCATTTTCTGCTCACTGACAGTCAGCTGTCCACAACACAAGGTTTTTCACCCCACTTCCTTGTGGAGCCCAGATGCTGTTCACACACACACACACAGTAAACATACACGTAAAACGGAAACAAGTGTCACAAACAACAGTTATTGCGTGCACTGTCCCCTGGCATTTCTGTTCTATTAGCCGCCGTGCCGCACACACTTTATAAAACACTCACTTGAGGGGCAGGTGAGATAGACCCCTTGGCTCTGTTACCTGCCCTCGGTCATCTCTTCTGCACGAGGACTTAATCTCCAGCGAACACGGACCACAGCACTCCTTCCAGAAATGTGACCTATGGGTAGATGCTCAAACATTCATCCTTGGCGTATACCCACCTCCAGCTAACATTCCTGCTGGGAACCCCCAGTACCATCATGGCCCCAGCTCCAAGATCCCACGGGGAGTCTTTCCCACTGCCCTGTCCTCTAGCGTCCCCAATTACCTTCTTCATTAACAACCTACACCTTATTTTTTAAATTAAAATAATGCATGTTCTAATATTTGTCAGAGTGTAACTGTTGGACGTGGACTATTGTGACATAGTAAAGAATCCCCTGGCCTTTGTCCCTGTTCCTTGTACAGAGTTCCAAACCCCTTGGGATTTCCTGAGCAATACCAATGTCTCTGCTATTCACAGGGACACCTTTAGGCCATACCTGAATTTATGCTAATGAAGTGGGGTCCTAGATCATTTCAAGGAGGAGCTGTCCAGGCCGGAAAGACCAAGCATGTGATAGGAGGGCTGGAACTTGAACCATCACAGTAGACCTCTGGGGAGGGGAGGGAGAGGGCTGGAGAGTGTGTTCAAGCCTATGGCCAGTGAGGTATCAATCAATCGTAGGTGATAAAATCCCCAATAAAAACTCTGATCTGGAGGTGTGAGGGAGCTTCCTGGTTGGTGAATGCATCAATGCGTTGGGAAGGGGACGAGCTGGGATTCTGGGACAAGCGGGCATGGAAGCTCTGGCTTCCCCTCCCAGACTTCACCCTGTGCATCTTTCTTTCTGGCTTTACTTTGTCTTCTTTGAAATAAAACTGTATTCACGAGTACAATGGACGCTAGAACACTGCAGGGGTCGGGTGCCGACCCACCACAAAGTTGAAAAATTAAAAGTGTAACTTTTATTTCCCCCCAAACTTAACGATTGCGAGACCATGTGGACCAGAAGTCTTCCTGATCACAAACAACACCGTGTGTGTGTGTGTGTGTGTGTGTGTGTGTGACGTGTGTTATATACTGTGTTCTCACATAAAGAGAGCTAGAGAAAAGAACATGTAAAGAACATCACAAGGAAGAGAAAATACATTTAAAGTACTGAGTCTATCTATTGCTGCTGTAAGTTTACACATAGTCTATTTTAGGCTGCCTGGTTTGCTTTCAAGTTTCTTCAAATTGTCGATTGAAAAACATCTGCGTATAAATGTACCCTTGCGTTCTAAGCCATGGTGTTCAAGGGTCAGCGCTTTCCTGAGTTCTAGCAAATCATCAAGCATGAGGTAGGAATCATGGGGACTCCCAAATTCATAGTCAAGTGGGACAGAAGTTGGGGTATCCTCAGGATCCCATGGGTAGCTGGCGCCTGAAGGGAGGGCAGTCTGGTGGGGAACTTGCCCTTTAACTTGTGGGATCGGATGCTGACTCTGGGTGGTTGGTGTCAGAATTGAATTGAACTGTGGGACACCAGTTGGTGTCGGAGAATTGGTTAGAACTGCCGACATGACAATCCTCAGAATGTTAATAGGCACGGTGCTTCCAGGTCTCGTAGACCAGACCCTCTGGGTCCGGGAATCCTCATTTTTAAGGAGCATTCAAGTGATGCTTCTACATATTAAAATTTGAGAGCCAGGGCTCTCCGTAAAGCAGATTTGTGAAATATAAGCAAGTAGAATGAAATGAAAAGTAAATCAACCCTAATCCCATGAGAAAAACATCTCGGTATGTTCTTTCACCTTCCCACGGAAACTGATTTTATTACGGATTTGATCACACCGTGTATTCAGCTTTGGGTTCTGCTTTTCCACTTAACATTCTGTCACATCAGACATATTTCCCTGGCTGTGGTATACTCTTTTAAAATATCAGTAATCACTTTTGCAAAAGAGTGTGTTTCCTTAACCACGTGTCTCTTTGGGGGGCATTTATAGCACGGCCCATTTGTCACTGTTGTGAATTATGTCGTGATGAAAATCTCTCTCTCTCTCTGAAGCTTTCCTGGTATTTGTTTTCACTGCCTCGGGATTCCCAGAGGTTAGAGGACTTGGTCTGTCACCACAGATGGTCCCCGGCTCTGGGGCAGCACTGTCCACTGGTAACTTGAAGGTCCCTTCTCTGGCAACGATGTTTATTTTCACAAGCTTTGTTAACTTGATAGGTCAAATGGTATGTAATTATTTTAATTGCATTGATCCATCCTTCGTGCTGTGGGAAATTTCCCCAAGTGTTTGTTTACTAATTGCATTTCCTTTTGTGACTTCTTGGTCCATGACCCCCACCCCTTTTTCTCCCAGGGGCGTTTTGCAGTGAAATTAACCCTCTGTCTGCATACTTACCACAATTACCTTTTCTTTACCCATTCACTCTGAAGTCCTGGTTATGGTTTTGATATACTGGCATTTAAAAATGGATCTAGTCAGAATCCAACAACTTTTCCTTTGTCATTTCTTTTATTGCTTCAACATATGAAAGCTCCTCCTTCTCAGGAGATTTTATGATTGATGTTTGCTTTCTTGTAGCTTTGCTGACGGTTAAATATGTCCTTCTTGAATCTATCTCGGATACATCGTGGTGTGTGAGAGGAAGTAATCTAATAAATTATTCTTTTAATGTTGTTGTTCAAAAAACATGTACTGACGGTTCTTTCTCTTTCCCTCTGATGTTCTGGGAAAGTTGCTTTATGGTCCCAGCCACTTTGTAGGACAACTGTCTGTTTACAGCATGACCCAAGGGTAGGGCTCTGTCGTGGTCGGCAGTGTAACCCCTGAATCAGCAGAGCACACAGGCCTTCTGGGGAGGTTTTGAATGAGAATTTAAAAGTACATGTATGTGAGCCTGTGAGCCAGCTCCTCTGAAGGGCCATGATGCCTGGATCCCAGAGAACCATCCTGATCTTAGCACTTCATACCCTCATAGAATTAATCATATTTATTCATTCCTTCATATTTTGCACATGAGATTTTCCCCAGGAGCATCTCAGTCCATCGGTATGACTTGTCTCTAAGCTGTTATCTTTACACTGCTTATGTGAAATGGGTACGTATTTTTAGAAATCCTCTTTGCCACAATGGAGGGAAATGGTGAGGTCTTGGAGTCTGCTGATTTCATTTTCTCGAACACAGTTTGTGGGTGAGAAAAAAACACGCTTTCAAAGGCACCAAGGCCCCAAACTGGACTTGTAGCCTCCTCACTAGGACCGGTGGACAAGTGCCTGGTTTCCAACTTCGCCCGCCCAGTCTCACACCTCTTTGCGCCCCCACCCCTGCATCTCTTACACGTTCGCCCTTTGACTGGTGGGATTCCCAAGCCTGCCTGGACAAGGTCAGGTCTTCCATTTCTCTTCTTTGCTGAGCCTAGAAACACAGAGACCCCTGCATCTGTCCCTAACCCTGGCCAGCTGTTTCATGGGGAGCCTCCAAAGGCTGGTGTCCCCAGAAGACTGCAGAGGCTGGTCCTTCTCTGCCCCCTTGTGACCTGCAAACAACCCTGCTCACTGGCAGCTGATGGCAGGGCCTGGGCGGAGGCAAGGACAGGCCGCAGCCCTCACCCTCGGGGTCTCCAGAGTGCACTGTCTGATATGACTGTGCCCAGTTTAACCCGTTCTTCCTCTGACGTGTCCTCTGAGTCTGCATCCCCCTCGCTGTCCAGGTCGCCAATGGCTTCAGTCAGCCCTCTGCTACCATCAGCACAACCTGATTCCGTGACAGGTGGGTTTTCCACAGCCCAGCGCAGAGAGGCTGCACCCCATACCAGGCACTGACTCCGAGTTTGAAGGTGCGGAGCGAGTGTATTTTGAAAAAAAAACACACGTTCTGTGTTTAAAGTTGGGATAATGAAATAAATTGCAAATTTTTTTGGTAACACGATTAGAAGAGCAAGATGGAGAGAAGCGCGCTGGCTGATGGAGAGCGGCAGGTGCCTGCACAGGCGTGGGGAGGCCTGTGGACACCTCGAAGTCTGAGTGCCTGAGACGGGGGACAGCACACCCCTGTCACTTTTATTAGAGAGGATGGGGGTGAGAAAGGCCGCGGGGCATTACCCGAGCTAATCTCCCTGTCTTTGTGTCTTTGTTCATTCATGTATTGATTCATTATTGCAATGATCGATTATTGCAAATGCAGCTGAGTGCCTACGATATTGTAGAAACTGCTAGGATTAGGAACACGGAGACTGACAAGTCGTGGCCTGTGTCCCAGGGGAGGCACCATCCAGCCCAGGAGAGGCCTGCGATCAGCTGCAGGTCCACTACGGTGTGATGAGGGCTGGATCACAGAGAGGCTGGGTAGGCACCTAACCCGATGGGCAGGTCTGGAAGCTTCCTGACAGCCCAAGCCGGGCCCTGAAGGGTGGGCGGTGTGAGCAGGTGGAAAGGACGGGGAGTGGGGTTTCTCAGGAAGTCTGCAGCCCCGAGGCACGGAGACATGGGCACAGGGAATGAAAAGGCACTTATTCAGGGAGGAGGTGGTGGGGCGAGACAGGCTCCCCCTGCTCTGCTAGGGAGTGTGGAGTCCTGAAGTCTCCACAGTCCAGTGACGGTGGCTGTAATTGGCATCGTTTGTACTTTAGTTTTTGTCATTTCTGCCAATGAATGGGCTCCCGCTCAGACTGCTGCCCCACCCCGACCCCGCAGCGCTCCCTGGGGCCTGACTGGTCCTCCTGATGGGGAGCTCAGCCTTACCCTCCCACCCCCACCCCCCCACCCTCAAGAACGTTTCTCAAGGACTGCCATAGGCATGCGGCCTTGACCTGGTCCCCGGCATCAGCACAGCTTCCTGCACATGGCAGGCTCAGGAAGAGTGGCTGCTCTGAATTCTTCACGTGAACTAGCTTCCCCGCCGTGCGGATGTGCTCAAGACAGAGAGAGCACTTCAGACAACAGGAACCTTTTACACTACTTTTAACTTATTTTAGCAGATTGCTTGAGGTATAATTGACACAGAAAGGGCACCTATTGAAGTGTGCATTTGATAACTGCTGACAGTGTTACACACCTGTGAAGCCACGACCACACTTGACGAGGAGATGTGTCCACCACCTCCGGAGGCTCTTCCCGGTCCTTCCTCATCCCTCCCTTGCTCCTGTGACTGCCCCTCCGTCCCCAGGCAGCCACTCGTCCTGCTTCTGTCACTACGGATTTCTTGGCATTTTCCTAGACTCGAGGGGAATGTGATCCCATAGCACACATAGTTTTCATCTTGCACTGTTCACGTGGCATCATTACTCTGAGGTTCGTCTAGGCCAGAGGTCGGCAAACTGTGGCTCGGCAAACCGCAGCTCACGAGCCACATGTGGCTCTTTGGCCCCTTCAGTGTGGCTCTTCCACAAAATATCGACTTCTGCGCATGGGCCACGAAGTTTCAATCGCACTGTACGTGCGCACCCGCACTTGGTATTTTATGGAAGAGCCACACTGAAGGGGCCAAAGAGCTGCATGTGGCTCGCGAGCCTCGGTTTGCTGACCACGGGTCTAGGCTAAAGGATCATGTTCATCGGGGTTCTTTCCCTGTTATTGCCGAGTGGTGATGTTGCACGGACCCCACAGTTCCTTTCTTCATTCACCTGTTGATGACACTGGGCTGTTTCCAGCTGTTGGTTATAACAACGATGCTGCCGTGAGCGTCTGTGTACAAATCTTGCATGGATATTGCTTTGTCCTCTCTTGGGTAAATGCCCAGGAGGGAAATGCCTGAATCACAGCAGGTGTAGGTATAGCTCTTAAGGAAACTATCAGACTGTCTCCAAGGTGGCGGGGGTGTGCACACTCCCCAGCAGCGTATCAACACTCCGGTCACTCCCCCGTTTGCAGGCGTTCCTGGCTGAGCACACACCTGTGCCATTACCCAAGCCTGATGCTGACAAATTCCAAAGCGACTGCAATTTCTCAGACACTGAAAGGCCTGGGGGTGGGAGTGTGGGTAATATTCCAGCGATTATTCATGGGTGCACCCTGCCACGGCCCCTGCAGGGGGACAGCACCGTTCCTCACGCTCCTGCCTCCTAGCCCCACAGCAAGATGAGGCGTTACATCCTTCTTTAATCTTTTCCAGTCTAATAGGCAAAAACACATCTGGTTTTAAGTTTGAATTTCTTTGTTTATTAACACAGCTAAATATTTTCAGTGACTGCTGGTCATGCGAATTTATTATTCTATGAGCAACACGCTGTCATGCTTTAAATTGTTTTGAAAAGGTTCCCATCTTATTAGGGGTTCCAATTATTTGTCATACAGGCTGAGAATATTGCCAATGTGCTGTTTTATGTTTAATTATGTTTATGGGTTATTTTAATTTGTAGACACTTTTTACTTCCAGGTTTGAGCAGGTCAATGAACGGCTCCTTCGTGGATTCTGATCGGGGTATTATGCTTACAGAGGCCAAACCAGTTCCAGATCTTTTTTTCACTTACAGTTTCTTGTAGCTATTTAAAATATGTTTTATTATTATTTTATGATTTCATTTTGAAAGAATCTTTCCATCTTTAATCCAGCTGGAATATATTTGGCCCATCAGCTGAGATAAGGATCTAAACCAAACAGTTACCAGTTATGTCATCGCCCTATTAACTAATTCAGCCTTTCAACAGTTATTTGCAATGCCATCCAGGTAGGAGGGGAAATTAGCACTCTCTTACTTGGGTGACCTGATGGCTATCTTCAAATATGTGGAGTCCCTGATGTGGAAAGAGGAGCAGACAGGCTCCATGTGGGTGGAGTACAGAGCGTGGGGTAGTGGGAGGAGGGGAAGGGGACAATTCCAGGAGCAGGGCAGGGGGGATGGGGAGGGGAGCATAAGAGCCCTGTGTTCCCCAGGAGGCACCAAGAGAATGGAACTGACACGGCCACCTTGGTAAGGTCACCTCCATTCTAGAACTGACCGAAAGCTCCCCTGGCCATCCGGGAGGACTCCCCGGCCTGGCCTGAGAGTCCCTGACCTGTCAGTCTTGGGCAAACCAGGACTCAGAAAATTCTCTTCCCACACTCAGCATTAGACATAGAGAAACCCAGGACTGGCGAGGCTGAAACGAACCAGACAAGCAGACCCTTCTGACGTGGTCACACAGAGGCAGTGACCCTTGTGTCCCTGGCCTCGGGTCCCAGCGGGCACCCCAGCCAGCTCTGCCCTGTGTGAGAACCAGCGGACAGACCCGTGCAGGGTGCTCTCTCCCGTGGTATCTGGGAAACTATTCACTCTGTTTATTTTGGGCTAAAACATTGCATTTTATTTGTGTGTAGTTGTTTAGCAACAGAGAAAAATTAGGAAGTCTAAACTTAACAAATGCTAAATATATCATTGTTCCATTAAAAATATGACGTTTATTTGCCCACCTGGCAGGAAAGTGCAAGCAAGAATATCCCCAGGGCCCCACAGGCAAAGAAATGGCCTCGTCTTTCTCACTGGAAGCATTTCTGGGCCGGAGCCTGGCATTTGCTGCATTCATGCAATGGGGTCAGTTATTCCGTCTATGTAGAGGACATGACCCTGGCTCCCTAAAAGTTCAAAAGATAAGGCAACATGCTCTTAGTTGGTGTTCTCAGCAAAAACCAAGTGGCCCGGCTGAGGCTGAAGTTTATCTGAGAAAGACCAGCAGCCCCAGGCCTGCTCCCCAGGTCCCCTGTAAGGGCACGGCCCACGGGCCAGCTGAGGCCTGAGGTCATGGGAGCCACTCTGAGCCTTCAGCAAGGCCCACGTGCCCATGGAGACATCTGTGGCCAGGACAGAAAGTACAGGTAGAAGGGCCTGGAACTTGGTAAAGAGGAGCACCCCCTAATACAATCCCGATGACCCACCATGGGGCTCTGGGAGGGGGCCTGAAGATGGGACCCGGCTTTGGAGGTCTACCCTAACTTGAGTAGATTGGTTCATGTTCACCAGTCATGACTAATGTTGCTCTAGGCCGTCTGGAGTGGGGGTGGGGGATGGAGGGGGATTAACATGGACCACAGTGGTTAGGAACATGGACCCAGAGGTGAGTCTGCATCCCATTCCACTGCTAATTCGCCCAGTGTGACGTGGGCAGACTGCTTGGCCTCTCTGGGTGTCCGCTTCCACTCCCCCTCAGCTGTGAAATGGGCTGATCCCAGCAGCTCTGCCACAGACCTGCTGTGACCATTAAATGCCTTGTACATCTCCCAGGCACACACCATACCATCTATGGGTGTGTATCTGTGTGTTTCATGGCAGTATTCATTCAAAACGTGTACCAGGTGCCAGTAGGAGACCAGGCAGTGACCTTGATCTCAGGAGCCTCCCATTGTCTTTGGGGAGTGACCTCCCAGGGCTCCATCCCCAGGCATGGCAGAGACATTGAGTCACTCTCGCTGGCTTCAGTGTCCTGAAAACAAGTAGAAATTCGTAGTTTATGTTTTCCTGAATTTTTCTTGCATTTCCCACTTGGACTAAGCCTTTGGAGGAAATAGGTCTCTGGGTCAGACTTTAAATGACACGGTGCAGGAACATGCATTTTGCTTCGGAGACAAAGAGAAACAGAGATGGGGACTGGCCCTGAGCAGACTGCAGAGCAGTACCCTTGTGAGCATGTGTCTGTGTCCCCAACACTAGGCCTGAGTTTAGTCCTTAACACCTAGAAGAAAAATTAGTTTTGCTCTATGCCTAGGCAGGGGAAGCAGATTAGATTTTTGTGGGTTGTGTGTGTGTGTGTGTGTGTGTGTGTGTTAATCTCCCTCTAGACTTCCTGAGATAGATTCCCAGGAACTTCAGAGATTAGGTTTCAATTTGCATAACAGCCCCAAATATGCAGGTGTCAACCTCTGGAGAGGAAGCCCGCCTTGGTGGCCTGTGGGCCTATTGTTTAGACACTTTGTCCAGGCCTGGGCTCTGTGGTTGCCGACATCTCCCACTTGGATCCAATTTCGTTCTGTTTCTGCCACCTTTCCCCTTCTGGCTGCCTCTGAACTTGGTCGGTTGCATCTGGTCCTTCCCCCGCATGACCTCAGCTCCCCTGCAAGGACGGTGGCTGGGAACTCCTCTAGTGTTCCTAGATAAACACAGGACACCCAGCAAAATTGGAATTTCAGATCCTTGGGACGGACTTATACTAAAATGTTATTTGTGTTTATCTGAAATTTACATTTAACTGGCCTCTGATATTTTCATTTGCTGAATCTGGCAGCTTCTTCCTTGCTTTGAGCTACAATGGAGAATAGACCAGCCCTAGCCAGCCCCCAGGACACAGTCCCCAGGCCCAGTTCCAAGGGGGACTCATTCCACCTCAGGCCCACAGCCCACTTGTTCCTTTCCTGTGTCCAGTGAAAGGACTGGCCTTGACTGCAGTGGCCAGTCCACCAAAGTGAGAGTGAGACCAGCTTCACTTCTAGCAACACTGGCTAGTCCCCCACCGTTCAACTCAGATCTGGTATAAAACCGGCTGTGGCTCCAGCCCGGATGACGGACTCATTTTTATTAAGACTGTGTGAGGTTTCAGACAGATGAGTTCAAGGTGTCTGCATGGCCCAGGATTCAAATATCCTCAAGAGCTTTCCCAGACTGTTCTTCAGACATTAGGCCAGGTTTTCATCTCGAAGACTAGGATCCTTCCCAGGCCTAGGATGTTCCCACAGAGCTGTACGAAGTGGGAGTCCGGCCCACAGAGAGAAGACCCGCCTGTGCGGACACGTGGCCTGGAAGGCTGCAACGCCCAACCAAAGCAGAGAGGAGAGACTTAAGAAAAAGCGTTTGCTCAGGGGTCTTCTCACTGGGAACACAAGTTACCGTAGAGCAATCAGGGGACTGAAAGCCAGAGGAAGGTTCGGCCAAACACCCACCATGATCCCAAAATTCAAGTCAGCAGGAGGCAGTTGAGCAGATGTTGTGATTAACGCCAATTACAGACGCATCAGCTCAGCCACACCTGCTATGACGTCTCAGAAATCAGCCTGGCCAGAGGCCTTCCAGGTGCATGTCTCACTGGCATCATTTATATCCAGACCGGCGCACAAAACGCAGACCTGAGACCAGACGCAGGGAAGCAGGCGAGAGGGGATGTTGGATGGATTGGAGCCACATCAACTTCCTTGGTATCCACAGAGGATGTGCTCCCACACGCACTGCTGTGCGCCTAATCACACGTGGATTTATTCCTACTCGAGAGGGGAGAAGTGGCTCTGGGGAGCCTTGTGTCCATTCATAGGTAGCAGGTGGGTTCAGAACGATCCTGTTTGAATACCATGGTTTCCAGGTTTTGTTTAAAACATGGGGCTAGGGAGAAGGTAAGCTCTTACCATTAAAGATAAATGGGGTCTTCATTCATCAGGTTAATGGCCCAGTTTCTGTAGAAAGAACTAAAGCTAGGAAGCACTTTGATGAGAGGTGGGACTCTGTTTAGTCAGGGGTGGTTGACTCAGGACAATGAGGAGGCCACGCTCCTTTCACATTGAAGCAGCTATGCTACAGAATTTCACACGGGAAGTACCTGCCATCTGCACATGTGGGCCCTCTGTGGTGCCACTCCGGGGACTCTGAGTGTGAGCCCATGAACATGCCAAAGGCACCGGTGGCAATAGGGAGGGATAGGGTTTCTCCAGCGCCAGTTCCATTGGGATCTGCAAAGCAACTCAAGTCTTCAGAGGAGGCAGGTGTTTCGAAGACATTCCCTCCATCCCACCATCTGTGCTACCTGGGGAAGGTCCAAGGGAAACCCCACATGGAATCCACGGGGGCCACTGTCTGGAGAACATCACCGTTCCCCTTCATCCCTTAATCCAGAGTCAGGGAAAGGTTCGTCTCCGAGTTAGGAAATTTGACTCAGACACCATTCTGAGTCTGCAGCAGCCGCGCTGCCGCGCTGCTTTGTTTCTGGCATTCAGAGCCGCACGGCTCTTTGGGGCCACCAGCACACAGGCAGGCCAGCGAGTAACGATCCCAGCACTGTGATGGGAGAGATTCCGTTTCCTCCCTCTGAAAATGGGGCCGTCACACCTTCCTCTTAGGTTTGCATCAGGGTTGAACTAGATAATTTATGTCAAATGCCTGGCCCTGGGGAGTACAGTAAATACACAGGAACTGTTAGAATCCAGAGACAAAGGTCACTCACTGTGGACTGGGGTGTGAGCAGAGGGCACTCAGGACTCAACAGGCTGGATAATAAACATTCAGAAAGGAGGTGACAATGGGGAGAGGGATGGCAAGGCCCAAGCACAGGACAGTGAGGGAGCAGCTCTCAGCACTCGGAGGCCACCTGGCCCATAGCATCAGCACCCTAAGGCCTGGCCTCCTTTCAGACAACGGTCTCTGCATTGCCATCCCCATGCCTGAAAAGCCCTGCACCCAGATGTCTGCAACGATGGCAACCTTTGTCTTTCAAGAACAGCTGAGAAGTCCCCTGTGCTCGGACTCATGGGTGCCTTACATCAGCTCACCACCTCCCCCCTGCTCCTGTCTTGGGAGGCTGACTGTGCAGGCTGTT
Organism: Myotis yumanensis; assembly: GCF_028538775.1. NCBI lineage: Eukaryota > Metazoa > Chordata > Mammalia > Chiroptera > Vespertilionidae > Myotis > Myotis yumanensis. The sequence goes on from NW_027223759.1 coordinate 33,819,447, forward strand.
TAGAACTATATCCAGGATTTAATTTATTGTATGGTAAGATGACAGACACAGAGACTACTGCCTGGAAAGAAGAAGATGGGGCATACCACCTGTAGGGGGCACACCAGGCCATGCAGGGCCACATGGGGAAGCACCAGGGTTAGCCAGGAGGCAAAGGGAGCCAGGGGAGGGCATGGGCCAGAGCCTTTACTGGGTTTTGTGGGATGAGATGGAGGAGGCAGGATAGATGAGCTGAGCAAGCTTAGGGTTGGATAGTTTGGATAATTTCCATGCATTATGGGATATGGGGGTGGTCTCTGGTTGTTTGGTACCTGGTCATAGGGTGATTAGGGTGGGGAGAAGATTGGTCTGGTGTGTGAGGGTTGGATAAAGGAGATGATTGGGGCTATGAACTCAGGACTGCTTGGTTGGCATGCTTGCAGGCACGTTGTTTGCTGTCTCTAGAAATTAGCTAACCCTAGGAGGGATGGACAGTCACTTCCAGGGTCCACAAAGCCTCAAGATGTAAAAGCATCACAAAATATAGAAGATAAAAAGCATGATTGATACAGGCTGCAACCATGGGCTCTGGTGCCCTCTGCTTTTGCTGGGGATGGGGGTAGCCCTGCAGGAGACAAGGGAAAGCAAGCACAATTAGGGTGTTTGCTCACCTGTCCCTTCCCTGGAAGGTCATCCTTTGACTGAGGGTGCTCACTGCTCCTTGCAGGGCAGCTCCTCTGCATGACTTTCTCCTTGTATCTGTCAGCCAGGCCTCCTTACTTCTCCTGAGCCACTGCATCACTCCTTGTGAGCCCCCAGGTCCCTCCCAACTTGTGGGGGGAAATATTTTAAAACTACATTATCTTAATTTGAGTGTGCCCTCTGTTTCCTGTTGGGACTCTTACTAATACCAGAATCCATCCTAGAAGCAGACCTCAGACCCTCACAGTAGATGGGTCTGTGCCAACGTAGATTCTAAGATCACTCAGATATCAATGACCAAAGAGGTACCCTCCCCACTGGGGACATGATTAATGCACAGCACGTGGCAGCATCGTGATGATTATATTATCATCATGTTATCATCTGTGGTTGCATGGGGTGAAGTGCAGGTGGGAGGCAAGCACTGGGAGATGGAGTGGCTGGGGCACTTAGTCACTATGGCAACAATAATGATTATGAAGATTATGGAGTAGTCAGGCTTCTTCTCACCACCTGGGGAGCATGCAGAGAGAAAGAGAAATTAACTCCATGAATATGCAATTAAGAACACACATGCAGAGTCAGGAATCCTCTTCTGCAGTCTCGAGCAGACATGGGGGAGGTCCTGGGCCAGGCACTGGTGATAGGGTTGCAGAGTGAAGCACCTATTAAAAGCTCAACTAACAGGTCTCAACAGGTCTCCTTTAGGTAAGAGCAATGGGAAGGGGGCCATGGGTATGGGATTTGGACATTTAGTCACATCATCCATCATATTCCTGAACCCCCTTTATCAGCATAAATGCTCCCTTTGTGAAAAAACACACGCAACAAGAATAATTGCAGCCCGACTATTCTAAATTTGGCATGCTATCCGTGTCCTACTTCCTCCTGGGACTGCCCATCACACCTTTCTGAGAACACTCTCCTCACCTAATGCAGAGTCTCTCCTCACCCAGCTATTCCCCATCAACTCGCTCTGTTGCTTTTTATTGTCTTACTGTGCCAAGGCTGTCATAACAACAAACCATATAGTGGGGGGCTTAACCAACAGGAACTTCCTTTCCCACAATCCTGGAGGCTGGAGGGTTTATTTCTGGAGAGGCCTCTCTCCTTTGTTTGAAGATAGCCACCTTCTTACTGGGTCCTCAAATGGCCTCTTCTCTGTGCCACGTGGAGAGAGGTCTCTGGTGTCTCTTCTTCTTTTACAAGGAAAACCAGTCCTATAAGATTAGGGCCCCAACCCTTTGACCTCAATTAACCTCAATCACCCCCTTAAAGGCCCTATCTCCAAATTCAGTCACAGGGGGGTTAGGGCTTCAACATATAAATTTGGCGGCGGGGGGGCGGGGGGGGGGGGCGCGGAGGGGGGAAGAGACACAGTTCAGTGGATAACACCTGCTTAAGAAAAATGGTCAAAAAGTTGTCCCTATTTTTTATATTTCATGTTTGTGGCCTGGAACATCAGCTCAGCTTCATATGGACAGAGCCCTTCACTCTTTGATCTCTGTGCTTGGAGCAAGGCCAGGAGCAGAGCAGGTTCTCATAAATATCATTGGATAAAGGAATGGATAAACAAATTGTGTATAAATAGCTATACCCCCTTGCAGGATACTCCAAACTCGACCAAAGGCCTTTGACCTATTTTTAAAACTTTACTGGAAATAGGAAACCACATTTCTGATCATGGAGGGACATGAGAAAAGCAATTAAGAGAATCAATATGGCAACAATACAAGGATGGACTGGAGAGGAATAAATGAGGTGGTCAAGGCCATTGGCAAACTATTAAGCTAAACCAGGTGGGTGGAGTTGAGGATCTAGACCTATAGCTATGGCAGTGAATGTGAGAAAGGAGGATACATTTGAGAGACATACAAGGAAAAATTGAAAGAAGGAGGTTAATTGGAAGGAGAGAGAGAGAGGTAGCAACAAAAAGCTACAGACAACTGAGTGAGTGATGGATGCCTAAGAAGACATCCTGAGGGTGGACTCAGGGCAGTAGGGAAGGGTCTGCATCAACCAGCACTGGTGCACTGCCATACCATGCTTCCTTACCTCTGGTTTCACCATGGCCATGTGAAGAGCTGAATGTAGACTTTGATCAACATTGTACTGACAGCAGCTCACCTCAAGAGCATGCCTCTACTATCCAACTTCTCCTGTGGGATACCCCTGGAAGCTTGGTTGGCATTCCTGCATGGAACCTCTGAAGTTTGTAAGAGCTTTTACCTCATAGACCAATCCTCAGCCACAGGGGGATGGGAAATGGTGGATGATGCTTCTCCCTTTCGTACCTTGGGTGGACAATTCTGAGATTTTTTTTTATCCTCTTCTCATACGTCCTGTTGTGGTGGGCCAGCTTCATATCACATTTTAGAGTAAATCACATTGATTGTATTGACTTGTCCTCCTTCCCTGTTGCCTCCCAGACCTTTGCTCCTATACCTGGGTGACCCCAACATAAACTACCTGCCCACAGCCCTTCTCTAAAGCTGTATTTTCAGAGGGGAAGGGACCATACCAACACAAATTTCGGTTGGTGGGAGATCATGCAGCTGGTTTATGATACAAAGAGTTTGATATAATCTTTTGTTCATATTCTCTCAAGTGCTTACTCTGCCCCTGGTGCTACACAAACCCATGTACATCTTGACCATCACAATAGCCCTATGAGCTGAGTAGGGCAACTCTTATTCTTTATCCCATTTTAGAGAGAATTGTCTCAAGTTTTCAGTGTTCATGACCCACACTTGACCAATACTTTCCACCCAGTGCAATAACTCCACTGGGGTGTGCAGGCCTCCAAATCACCAATGAGCGGATCCCCCCAATTAAGCTGTGCTTCATCCAATGAAAACAGATGTGGAAACATAACTGATCTCCTTGGAAGAAAGTTCTGAGCCCAGACAATCCTTTGCTTTTTGATTGCCCAGGCCAGTCATTCTGGCCCTTGGTTATAATTATCAACCCCCTTATCTATATTGCTCTGCATTCATTCTGTGTCTGATCATTCCTGTGAGATAATATGCTCACTGAATGCTGGAACCCTGTCCACCAACTGAAGGTGATGAAATCTTGGAATTCAAACCAATATCCCGCTGTGATCATTTTGAAGACAGGCTAAAATAATGCAGGGCTGACAGGCAGGTACCAAAGTCACGGGCTTGCTGTCTCTGCTCTGAGTCATTTGTAGTTGACCTCAACTACATTAGACTCAAACTAACTGTCAGATCTATCTGACACTAAAAATCTACTTAGACTATAATTTTTACCTTTTAAGCATCGTGGACACAACCTCACTCAAAAATATTAATCCATGAAATAAAACATATCTGCTAACTATGTCCCATAAATCCTAAAGGAGGGGAGTTCTTGTGAGCCTATATGTGTTGGGGTGTATGTTAATAATATGGAAATGAGTATTGAGAAGGTCAGCTCCTGGGAGATCTGACTGTCTCCATGGTGACATCTCAAATGACCTGGGGTTGGGCCAGATCCCACTTAAGCCCAGCAAAGCAGGTCTGCCAAGGTCCCTGGGAACAGGTCAACAGGAGCCAAGTGCACAGGAAGACCAGCCCGGGCACAGCCCGAGGAGGGAGCAGCTGCCAAAAAGCACAAATTCCATGACTTCTTCTCACTCCTTTCCATGGGAATCTGGGTTTGTTTGGGAATTTGCTTCCTCATATGTCTGAGCTCTGGCCTGCTTGCTAAACAGACCCAAGTACACCAATGCAGATGTGGCCCGCTTCCATGCTTCTCTGCTTGGAAGTAGCCTGGCCAGTCCATGTGGTGGCGTCCCCAGGATCTCATGGCATCTGCTTCTGCCAAGTCCACTGCTGTGTTTGTAACAGACAGGATGACTGGTGTTGACGTGGGCCTATTTGTATGACAACTACACCTTGAGGAGCAGATAATTGAATGCTTATGGGGCGGGAGGCGCTTTTCACTTACATTTGTCATTTTATTTAATTTTCACAATGCAGTGACCTTGTTGTTCACTAATGGGGTCAGACAGTTTAAGCACCTTGCTCAAAGTCAGCAGGCAGAATGTGGCAGAGCTGGGTCAAGCTCAGATGTGTCTTAGTCCAAAGCCTGTTCTGTATCCAGGACAGATCAGAGGTTCCCAGGACCACCTCTTCCTGTTTGATTAACTTGCTAGAGAGCCTCACAGAACTCAGAAATATTGACTTGCTAGGTCACTAATCCTATCTAATAAAAGAGAAACATGGTAATTAGCCGTACATCCGCTACCCTTCCCATTGGCTAATCAGGGCGATATGCAAATTAACTGCCAACCAAGATGGCGGCTGGTAGCCATGCACTGAAGTGAACAGGGAGGCTTGCTTGCTCCAGTGACTGCATACTCCAACATTTCCCGCCTGACTTGCCGGCCTCTCAGCTGCAACTCTAAGCAACTATGTTGCAAATATAGAAGCTAAACAAAACCCCAGAAACTGGCTTTAGTCAGCCGGGCTTCAGCCAGCCAGACCACAACATTGTATCAAATACAGAAGGTAAACAAAGGCCAGAAACCTGCTTTCAGCAGCCAAGGCCTCAGAGCTAAAGCCGGCCCAGAATAAAAAAAAGAAAAGAAAAAAAGGAGCGGTTGGGAGCTTCAGTCACCCGCCAGCCTGAAAACGGCCCTCAGCCCCTCACCCAGACTGGCCAGGCACCCCAGTGGGGACCCCCACCCTGATCCAGGACACCCTCCAGGGCAAACCAGCCAGCCCCCACCCGTGCACCAGGCCTCTATTCTATATAGTAAAAGGGTAATATGCCTCCCGGCACCGGGATCAGCGGAGCAGTGAGGCCTCCCGGCACCGGGATCAGCGTGACAGGGGGCAGCACCCAAACCCCCTGATCGCCCTGCGGCTCTGTGTGTGACAGGGTGGGGTGCCCTAACCCCCTGATCGGCCCTGCTCTGTGTGTGACAGGGTGCAGCGCCCCAACCCCCTGATCGGCCCTGCTCTGTGGGTGATAGAGGGCAGCGCCCCACCCCCCTCCCCACAGGCCCTGCTCTGTGTGTGACGGGGTAGAGCCATAACCTCCCCATCGGCCCTGCCCTGAGTGTGACAGGGGGCGGTGCCCCAACCCCCCAATCGGCTGTACCCTGAGCGTGACTAGGGGTGGCATTGCAACCTCCCGATCCGCCCTGCTCTGTGCATGACAGGGGGCAGCGCCCCAACTCCCCAATCGGCCCTGCTCTGAGCCCAACCAGGGGCTGCACCTAGGGATTGGGCCTGCCCTCTGCCACCCGGGAGCAGGCCTAAGCCAGCAGGTCATTATCTCCTGAGGGGTCCCAGACTGCGAGAGGGCACAGGATGGGCTGAGGGACCCCCTCTCCCCCCCCCCCCCCCCAGTGCACAAATTTTTGTGCACCGGGCCTCTAGTTTATTATAAAAGAATATAATTCGGAACAGCCACATGGGAGATGCACAAGGCAAGGTGTGGGGAAGGGACAGGGCACTCTTATGCCCTCTCTGTCATGCCCCTCTCCATAGAGCACCTCCACTTGTTTACCACTCTGGAAGGTCCTTCCTTCTGGGTTTTTGTGGAGGCATCATTACATAGGTTGATTAACTCATGGACTATTGGGTGATTGAACTCAATCTCCAGTCCTTTTTTTTTTTCTCTTCCCAGGGATGTGTCTGAGACTTGGGGGATATGACTGAAAGATCCAACTCTCTAACTACAAGGTTGGTGCCCTGGCAACCAGCCTCCATTCTTAGGTGATTCTGGGGCTTTTCCAAAGTTTCTTTATTAATATAATAAGCTAGTTTAAGCACTCTTCACACTTAGGAGATTCCAAGGGTTTTAGGAGCTCTGTGCCCAGATCAAGACCAAGACCAAATATGTATTTCTTAGTATAAACCACATATTACAGAGGCTTCTTTTTAAGGCATCCAACAGCAAAACAAATATGAGAATCCTAACTTGAAACTCACCCTCTATTACAGCCTTATAATTTCAACATGATTTAAAAATTTCCATTAAGCCCTTCCCATCCAGACTAACAATTTAAGGGGCAGGCATTAGGGACCCTGCTATTTGGGCAGGATTTTTTTTACTTGACTATAATACATAATTTCTATTATAGTTTCATATCATATTTCATTTTAAGGTATACATTTTTTTTGCCTACAGATCCATTTTCGACATATGTATTTATGTGGTAATTTTCATATTTATTCTTAGTTATTCCCCTCCCATGGTTCCTACTGCTGGCCTCTGGAACCTCTAGCTCAGGGGTCCTCAAACTTTTTAAACAGGGGGCCAGTTCACTGTCCCTCAGACCATTGGAGGGCCGGACTATAGTTTAAAAAAAAACAAACTATGAACAAATTCCTATGCACACTGCACATATCTTATTTTGAAGTAAAAAAACAAAACGGGAACAAATACAATATTTGTATTTGCATGTGGCCCATGGACAAGTCAATAGTAGTGAACCCTGTGTCCTCTTTTCCTTCTGGTGTCCAGGATCTGGAAATCTTCCCTGAGATCTTGGGTATTAGCTATGATGCCATGGCCTGACCTCATGACCATTTCCTCCAGAATGCTTTCATTTTATAGAAGAGAATCTGCATTTACCTGCACTTGAGAAGCTCCTTAAAGAGCTGGTGAAATTATCTCACCTTGATGATGGTTAAAATGAGGGTCATGCTAAATACAGTCAAGGTTAGGTGTTGAGGTATTTTGTTTCCAAGTGTACTGCTAGTGATAATTTGCTACCGACCAATTAGAGGACCTGGTTCTATGCAACATGTTAATTCCAAGCATTAACCCCAGGTCCTTACTATGACCAAGAAAAGCCATGTTGTCATTGGAAGGTGGATCCTGTTTTGCAGACAGGTCTAGGGGGAGCATCTTCTGTGGTCCTCAAGGGAAGAAGGGCTGCATGTCTGGTCCCACCATAGCAGATGGGACAGAGTCCTGGTCATAGACAGGATGCCACATGATACATCCTGTCCATGATCTTTAGATGAGTCCTAAGACCCAGCTCAACTCCTCTGACCTCTCTTTGGACTAGAACTCAACAGAGGCCAGGACTGGGTCAAACCAGGCCTGAGCCTGGCATCTGGTCCAGCCGTATTTATCACAAGAGGAGGTGATAGACGGGCAGTTGGTGCCACTGTCTTCAACCACTTACAGTTCCCAATCTGCCTCTTCCCCCTTCTCTTTTAAATGCCTTCTCACACTTGCTCTATTTGATCAGCTTCCGACAGAAAGTTAGGGAGAATTAGGGATGATATCTGATTTATCTAACTAGTCAAGAAGCCACCTGCAACATCCCAGGGTAACCGGGCATATCTTATTTACTTCCCTTGGCCCATGACCAGTTGCCATGACCACCCTGGTCCTAGGTACCATGTCTCATCATGGTACTGGACCCAGAACTTAATGTCTTCCTTAAGGCTCTGTCCACACCTGAAGGCAGACACACCTAGTGTCATCTCCTGGATACCCAGGGGATCATGTCTTGGATCTTCCTATGAGACGAGGTTGCTGGCCAGCTAGGGCTCAGACCACCCTGCCTATAATACAGATATCATTAGTAGCTGCAATCACCACTGTTACCATTTATGGTGTGCTTCTAACACCCCAAGCTGGGCCATGACTGTATATATCTTAGCTCCTTCAAACTTTACAAGTCTTAGAAGTAAGCATCAGGTTTATTTCCATTTGACAAGCAAGAAATGGTAAGAGTTCATATTTATTCATCACCTCCTCTAGTTACTTTGCTAAGTGCCTTACATACATTATCTCACTTGACCCTCACATTTGCTCTGTGAGATAAAAGCGTATTTCACGGATGGGACCATGGAAGCTTGGGAGAGGGCAAATAACTTTCTGGGGGCTACAGAGCTTGTTAGCATCAGAAGCATCTGGTGGGCAGTCTGGCTACAGAGCACCCACCAGAGCCACCCCAAGACCCAGGTGGGTCACATTCTGCTGAGGGTGCCAGCCCAGCCTGCCTGATGGTTCTGCTCCACCATGCTCTCTAAGATGACCTTGCTGTGCTCTGAGTAGAGAATCAACCTCCTAATGCAAGGCCTTCAGTGGATGCGGGCTGGGCGATGCTGGAATGTGGAGCTCAGGAATGGATGTGCTCCCTGCTTTTTGGGAAGCACTGCTTGGCTGATGCTCGCCCAGAAAGCCTTGGAAAATTAGAGCATTGAAACACAGTGGTTAAGTTCCATCTGTAGAAGTGGTGGTTGGGGGGTGGGTAGCAGGAGGAAAGGGCAGAATGGCACAAGAGAATTTTTACATAATAACAACCATATGTCTTAAAAGAGTGGGAATGGTTTTCCCTTTTTGCATAAGGACCCTGGAAAACTGCTTCAGGAAATTAGCCTCAACCCCTGATTAAGTTAAACTAAACGTGTCAGAAGGCAGATGAAGTGAAAACGGCCCTTCCAGCATCACGTGGCGTCTGACATTCCTGACCATTAACCATATTAAATGGACAGAGATACTCTGTGTAGACAAAGGAAACGTCAGAGTGTCTTGGGTGAAACTAAATTCTTTGAAGATCAGGTTGTTCATTTTTCACAGAGCTCTCTAGGTAGACTTGACATTCAATCCCACACTGACTGAATTATTAGGAAGAAAATTCACCTAGAAAAGAATGTGCATTATTTACTGGCATTTGGTCTTAATTTTAAATCCTGTGGTAAACAATATTAAAGCACTGATCTGCCCACCTCATGGAAGCATTATACCAAGACTTGTGTCCAGCATAATTTTCAACACTCACGATATGAACTATAATTTGTGCCTTTAAAAATCCCCCCTACTCAGGAAACCTTGACCTTGAATGAATAACAATGACCATATTGACTTCAGTCCCCCCATCATGTGACTGCTACATACACTTCCAATTTCTTAAGCATTTCTTTGTCAATGGGCATCAGATAATGGGCACTTAAAGCGAAGCCATTTCCTCTTCAGTTTCTTGCCTTATTATTCTGATTAGTGTAGACTGACACTACTTGAACTTTCCTTCTGATCAATGTCAAGAAAAAATTGGCCAGCTCTTGCTTCTTCTCTTCCCTTTTTTTCCCTTCTTCCAAACCGTAGGCTTCTGGTTGAGCAATTCCTAGGAATATTTTTAACATGACGGGGAAAGGGACTATTACTGAAGGAGACCAAAGCAGTTCTGAAGAGTCTGGGAGCTGGGACCAAAGTACACTGTCAGGTACCAACATCAGAATCAGTGCTCCGGGGCAGCTGAGAACCGTGACCCAGGACTGCAAGAGGAAAGCTTTGAACCTCAAGTTTGAAAATGGAGTCATTTTTGTTTCTTGAAGACCAAGGACATCTGAGCAGGCATCTCATCTTGGGCACACCCTGTGTAATAGACCTTTATTGGGGCTTAATTTGGCTTTGAAATGATCCCACCTTTCCAATGGCGGAGTAAGCCTTATGCAGAATGAAGTTCTGCCTTTTATTTTTCTCTTAGAGACAAGTGATGATTTGTGACATGCTACCCATCTTCTTCAATCAGCAGTTTCCACCTCTGTTGACGCTTGCCTGGGTGCAGCACCAACAAAGGAGTGCCCACTCCCTTCTACAGAGCTAGCCCCTCTGGAATCCGAGGAGCCCACGTATCTGCTTTCTTCCATGGTCTCTGTTTCTGAGTTGTTATCATACATACCCTCTTTCATGACATTGACTTTGTTTTGCTTCTTGAACTTTTCTGCTATCTCCTTGGGATGAAGAATGAGTTCTAACCCACGAGCCTGGCATAGATTTGCACTCGAGAGTCGAGCTATCAAAACAGCCACAGCAAAGGAAAAGGAGCCTTGCGCTCTCTCCAGGATGAATGATGGAAAAGGCTGACTGGCAAATCAAAACATCCTGCTTCCCAGCACATTCCAGGCTCATTCAATTTCCACTTGGTGACAATTCTGTGAAAGTAATGTAGACAGATAATTATTTTCCCTCTAGAAATGACTAAAAATGTGAAGATAGGTGACATGTTCTGTTTTTGTAATAATCAGTATTTTGACTGATATTTTAAGCAAAAATGTCACATTTTTTAAACCACCCCCACTGTCCAAGTAACTTCCAGATTATAGCATTTAGGGTAGCACAAATTTTCTCTTCCTCCACTCTCTTTGTAATTTTTGATATTGTGTTTGAGACTTGAACAGTCACATCTAAACGGTCATTAATTCTGAAGAGTATGGACAGTCTTGCTTAATATCCTTGAAAAGAAATTGATGTCTGAGGGCAGATTCCCTGAACATGGCCTTGGGTAACTATCGTGTGCTGAGTCACCACTGCATTGAGAAGTCTTTCCCCAAGTTCATCTTTCTATTGCCCTTGCCTCACACTACTGATGCCTCACCTTGGCCTGGAAGAGCCCCTTATGGCTGAACAATGATTAATTGATTAGAGTGCAGTCACATAGACCCTCTTTTTGTCTTTATTTCCAAGAACTTGATTACCCTAATTTTGCACAGAAAGAAACCAAAGCTCAATGAGAAATGCTGTCTTGTGCAAACCCATACTACTAGTAAGAGGAGGCAGAGCTAGAATTCATGCCTCGGTGTCAGTCTGGGAGCCTTCTAGCAGGCTGCACAGGGCTGTGGCATCTCTTGAGGCCATTTATGGTAGGACAAATTTTCATACCTTTGAAGCCCTCCCAGAGTTTGGCTGAGGACTATAGGTGCTTAGTTAAGTGTTACTGGATGACTGTAAGAACCCATGAGAAGAAGTCAGTAGTCACATTCATGAAAATGTCATAGTCTTGTCAAGCAAGATAAGCACTGAAGATCCCAAAGTTGGAAACATCAACAGAGATAATACTGAGCTTCCAGACCTTCCCTGCTCTCACTGTGAGATAAGGTTGTCAGAAAGATGTCTATGGACCCTTAGACCTAGTCTAGTTAAGTGGGTGGGGCAAAAGTGGGTTTACAGTTATTCATATAGAAAATAATACAATAGTTAATAAATAATAATGCAAGAATAAGCCCTGTTTCAGACTCACAACTGTAAATCTACTTTTGCCTTACTCTGCATGCAAGAGCTTTGAACCCTGAGTATTCACAATTAATGTCTAAAGCATGACCTAAGTACCCGAGATCTAACTACATTTTTCAATTTCTGTTCCCCAAAGAATGAAGAAACAATGATTTATAATTGTTCAGCGACATTCTTCTCTCCAAACTAAAAACCCCTACGTTGTTTTTTTTTTACTTATAAAATGAGGACAGACATGGTTACCTCATTTATCTTGTTTTCCAAACATTTGACCCTTTGTTAGCCCCTCTGTGCACCAGCCTTACAATGTACCCTTCAGTTTTGGAGACTAATGATGGCCCAGTACATGCTAAATATCATTTAAAATTGTCTTCATGTCAATAATGCTTTCCTTCCTCTTTACAAAAGCACATTTCACTATTGACTCGTACTCTACTACTGGCCAGAAATGAGCTCTAGATCTTTCCCAGGGATGAGTATATTTGATGTGTTCATCTCTTGATCCTTAATCACTACCCTGTGATCATCCCACACCCAGCCTGTATTGCATTGCTTCCTGTTGGCAGTGGACAACCACAGAGCAGCCGGGACCACGCCATTTCCTTTTGTTTTGATATTCACATTCACATTGCTCCAGGTTGTATGTTCAAAGAGTCACTGTGGCCAGCGTGGTGAGCCTGGTGGTGTTGGGAAACTCAGAGCGTCATCAGAGGGTTTAGGAAAATAGCCTGGTGCTGGCACCAGGAACAAAGGGGAGTAAGGAAGTGGCACAGGGCTGACTCTCTCATTGACTCATCCCGGCTTCCGTTTCTCTCCTTTCCCAGCTCACTTCCCATCAGAGTAGAAACTCCCGCGTGGTTCTGCGCAAGTGGGGCTTTCCTAGACCCGGTCAGGGTGCCGTCAACAACATACTTCTTTCCTCTAATAGCTTTCCACTTACTGTCATTTGAGCTTCAAGTTTAATATTGTGTCACTTGGATGGTGGGAGCAAAAGAGCCTCTCTGGTCGGAACAGAACCCGCACTTGTCCATACTATGCTCTGCCATGTTATTCATCCATCCCTTCATTCATCCATCCCTTCATTCATCCATCCCTTCATTCATCCTTCCAATACACTTTGGGAACTCCTATTGTGTGTCAAATGTTATTCTGGGTTCTGTGTATGCAGAATCCTGCCTGAAGAAGTTCATGGTCAATGGGTCCCCAGCAAAGTCTTTGCAGGGCCTTCGCTTGCCCTAGCAGAGGAAGCAGATGTATCTGGAACAGGTTTCCATATGGAACCCAGTATCTGATTCCATGCTGCCTGGACAGGATGTAGATTACAGCACATTATAGCAGACTGAGTGTGAACCTAGGAGCCTCATCAGACCTAACTATGTCACTCACTAAGTGGGTAAACTTGGGCAAGCTACTTAACCTTCTAATATATAAAATGGAGCTAGAACTAGACCCCCTTCTTTAGAGTTGTTATGACAATTTATCTGAAGAACTCAGAACTACCACACATAGGAAGAATCACCTTACCCTAACCACCCACCTGCATCTTTTATTACTATAAACAAAACAAAAATAAAACCCTCTACCTGTCTAATCTGGATTTAATATTCTGTGCAAAGTGACACCTTATAAGCAGGCCCTGTGATTATTAGATAAAGCTCTGAACAAGAACTAGGTAGTGAAAATACAAGTTACGTACAGGTAGGCAGGTGTTAACGCAACTGACCCAGTTGGTTCCGGGAAACTGACTCGGAGAATATAAGGACCTCTTTGTTTCCCACAGCCTGTGGAACCCAGGCTACTCAGGGGAAGGCTTTGTGGCATGGCTCTTGTCATTGTTTTGGGTTTTGGTAATAAACGAGTGAGGCAAATGGTCCCTAAAATGCAGATGACTTTTTCCTTTCTGCTCACTGCTGTTGAGATTAAGCTGAAAGCCACGTGCCAGGAGTAAAATCACCAAAGGAAGTGTGTAGGCAGTTGTGAAGTAGGGATCTGGATGTGAAAGGGAAACATCAGAACAGTCACGCCTCCTGGAACGAGTCAGGACACGTGGGGCCTTTTACCTCCTGCTCACGCGGGCCATCTGCCCAGAGGTGTCCATGAGCATTTGGCGCTTGGAGCTGTTGGTGGACCACGGAGAGATCAGATCCAAGGCCCAGGGCAGTCCTGGGATGCAGGTGCCTCACCCTGCATTCAAAGTGCATTTTGTGAGGATGTGTAACCCCAGTGACGAGGTGGTCTGGATGTGTCATTCTCTGGGGGCTTCCAAAATCCACTAGTTAATCCATGTGGTCTACTTCATATTCTCTCCTTCCCTTTCTTCTCTTTTCCTTCCTTCCTTCCTTCCTTCCTTCCTTCCTTCCTTCCTTCCTTCCTTCCTTCTCCCTCCTTCTTTCTCCCTCCACCTCTTTCTTCTTTTTGTTCTTTTTTGTCCACATTCACTCATTTATTCTTCTCACCCATTCACTGTGTTGTTTAGAGAATATCCTTAAGCACCTACTACTCTAGTAGGAATATGAAGCAGTTTTATATATTCTCTCTGGCTAGAATTGGGAGGGGCATATTCCAGATTCTAAAAAATTGTGTGTGTGTGTGTGTGTGTGTGTGTGGAGGGGGGGCGGTGTTGAAAAGAAATTGCTGAGTTGGAATGAGATAGTGAAGGGGAAAAGAAATCATGAGTTTGGTTCAGAGCGAGGATAAAAGCTCTCATCATTTGAGACTGAGATTACAATATTAAAATCAGCACAAAAAGCAAGTCTTCTTTGCGAAATGAAAGCTTAGATTCTGTATTACTCAAGTGTGTCGGCAGAGCCCTGGCTTTTCTTTTTGGCCACTTACTCTGTCCTTGTGTCGTGGGTTTACCAGTGAGTCAGGAATTTTCCGCCTGACATCTCTCCATAGATGGCCGTGTGTATAAAGTTCCCCAATAAAGCGAGCCCTGCTTTTCATCTGCATCCTGTCCCTGTGAGGGAAGCTGCTGAGGCAGAGCTGGTGCAGACGTAAGAGGGACTCACAGTGCTTCAGTGCTCGCTCACTTGCTCCAAGAGTTGGCCCGCGACTATTGAGGCTTCCCTCCTGCACTGCGGGGTAGGAGGCCCTGGTCTACATCAAGGGGCAATTTGCTACAAATCAAGACTGTTTCCTGGCATTTTTCCTCCTCGCTCTTAACCTTGGGTCATGGGCCCTCAGTATGTTTCACGCTTGCTGTACCGGCCTCTGAAACCTGTCAGATGGAACCGGGTTGGCTGTGGTGCATAGTGGAGCCTCCACTGGGAGACCTGGGGACCACACGTGGCCGAGCCGCCACTGAAAGGGCTGCTTCTATAAACAAGCTCAGAGCGGAGATAGCAGAGAGCCACTGGCGATAGATCCCTTAATTAGTGAAGTTCAAGCCCACCCTCGTGTTCTGAGAACTTGCTGAGTACCTGGAGGAGGGGCCTGAGGAATGTGCTTACAGCTAAGGAAAGGTGACCCTTCCTGTCACTCTCCTGCCTCTTCAAACAAGCAAGCCCTCCCCTGTGACCTGGGGCATCTCCCCCGCTCCTGTCCTTTGAACCTGTTTCCATGCACTTTTGCCCCCGGAGGACATAAGGCCACGTTTCTGATTTCCCTGGTATGTGCTGGCTTCTCTTTTATGATAAAAATCCAAACATCAGAACCCTTGACTGGACTAGGCAGGAGAACCATGGAGCCTGCTACCCTCAGGAATGCTCACTGCCAGGTGCTCCCCAGAGACCCGCGGATGCCTGCTGGCCTTGGAGGCCTTCTTCACCCCCTAGGAGTCCTGAGGAGTGCATACCATTCAAGTGGGAGAGAAGGCAGGCGGGCCCTCCCTCCTCTGCTCTTTCCTCTCCTTCTGCTCCATTTGTGGGAGACGCTTTCTGGCAATCCTGTGTTAAGCAGCCGGAGACATAATTCGAATAGTAAGATATGGATTGAGTTTATTAAGCTGTGAAAAGTGTTTAACAATAACAATAGTGTTGTTTATCTTACAGCTGCTGCCCAATGACAAAGCTGGAGGAGTGAAAGCCTCAAAGATACGTTGAGGTCCTCTGAGATGGAGCCAGAACTCAGGGTAGAGGACGAGGAAGGCCCGGGCATCTGAGGAGGGAGGAGGCGGAGCAAAGGCAGACAGAGAATCCCAGGACCCAGGCAGGGAGAGACCCCAGGAGAAAATGCAAATGGTGCCTGTGGTTACGGTGAGCAAGCCTTTCCCCCCGATGAGGGAGATTTCCTCCACAGTATCCCCAGCTCTGGACCCAGCTCAGGGTATACCAAGCATCTTCCTACAGTTGTATTTTAGGGGCTATTGTAGCAGCGTCTATAAAGAGCATAACATTCCTAATTGTCCCCGGAAGCTTGAAAGTTAGAATGACCATTGCACACAAGTGTCAGGGCACGTGTTGTCCCCGCCCTACCGCAGGGCTTCCAGACAGAGCCGGTGGGCGCCTGCCCGTGATGCCTGGGCCTGCCCACCAGCCAGCCTGCACCACAGTTCACGTTCACCCAGGCACCTGGTGAAGACGAAGTTGATGACGGAAGAGTAAGGATGTGTCTTAAGTGGGACCTCAACCTGCTGTCCAACCCGCCTGCAGTCTTTGCTGGAAGAACACGGCTGTCTGTCCAGCTTCCTCCCAGTGTCTGCAGTGTGGAAGGAGCAGGCGCTCTCAGGTCATCGCCGGGTTGTCTGAGCTGACCGAGGCCTCGGTGGACAGAGTCCTGAGTGTTCTCTTACCTTCTCTCCCGACCTCCTGGCCGGCCTGCAGCTTGCTTGCCGGGGGCCATCTGAGGCTCACACAGGCCTGCCCTCCTCTGCAGTCTCCAGCTCCACATGGTGAGGGTGTGCAGAGCCTGTGCCCTCCTCTCAGGACAGCAGAATCAGACGCTCAGCTGATCCAGGGGAAAAGAGACCCATCAAACCTGCCTGTGGGCCTCATGCAGACCCACCCCAATTCACTGCTGTGTTTTGGTAGAAACTCTCACTGCATGATCACTGAGATAACATGTTTTATAGGCAGTCTCTGTTCTTTGTTAGGGGCTTCGGCTCCTCATGATGGTGTTTGCAGAACCTGACCAAGTGATAAATTTTGCTTATTTTAATCCCTTCCTTTTTTCTGCCAGAGGTTAATTGTTTGGTATTCTTTGTTAAACTAACACTTTTGATGGGTTAAGAACCACTAGGGCCACTTAAATAAACAGACTCAGGTAAGCACAGAAAAGCTAGTGTAGAAATAAGCTTTAACTTGAGTCCTTGGGCTGGTATGCTGGTCAATTGATATTGAAAATGACATGTGGATTCGCCTGGAGAATTTAAAAATACCCAATAACTGCTAACAAATGTTATCTTTCTTTTTTAGGTGGAAGAAATAGATTCCTTGATATTTAATCTTCCTGAATTATTAAAATAAGCCCTCAAGTAATGTTGTACCACCCTTCAAATGCACTGCTCACACTGATACTATTTTAATTTAATGTTTCACATAAGGAAACTCAACCTGTCTATATACAGGGGTTAGGAATAGGAGGTTTACAGTTGTTTGTATGGAAAATAATACAATAATTAGTAAGTAATAATACAAGAATAAACTCAGTGTTTCGCACACTCACAACTGTAACCTACTTTTGCCCCACCCTGTATTTCTCTTGTCCTATTGTTCACAGGTTTTAGAATCTAGGTCACAAAAGCTTCATCAAATGATTTGGGAAATATTCCATTTGTTTCTATGCTCTGGGAGAATTATGAGGACATGGGAATTCTGAACTCATTTTAGCAATAATTTTACAGTAAGAAAGTAGAATAACAACCTATGTTCAGAAAAGTAAGTTTAGATGCAACCTTAGAATAATTTGGAATAGGTAGCTTCTCACAGGCTGGGTTCTTCTACATCCTCCAGGGCAGAATTTGGAGTCCAAGGTGGTTATTAGGGACTAAGATGGATGAAAGGAAGTTGAGGAATAGCGTGAACTGTATGGCAGGCCCTCCAAACCTTGGCCAATCTGGCCTTAATTGTCCAGCAACTCTCTGAGTTTGTTATTGTCAGTTCTCAAACTTTCTTGTTTTCTAAAATATTTTGCCTACCCTGAGATATTTAAAATTCCATATAAATTTTAAAATAAGCTATCGCTTTGTACAAAGATGTCTGCTGATAATTTGATTTGGATTGTTTTAAAGCTATAGTCTGAGAGAATAGGTATCAATGATATTGATTCTCAACAATTCATCAAGACATTATATTTCTCCATTACTTAAGTCTTTCATTTCTCTCAACTGTATTTTGTAATTTTCATTGTACACCAACACATCTTGTTAAATTTATTCCTAAGTCTTTTGTATGTTTGATGCTATTGTTATTATCTTTAAAATTTCAATTTCCAGTTGTTTGTTGTTAGTATACAGAAATACAATTGATTATTGTATATTGATATTATGATGTCAACCTGGCTAAAGTCATTCATTAGTTCTAATAGTTGGTTTTGGGTTGTGTGGTATTTTAGTTTTTTGCTACCTTAGGAGTTTCTACATATATAATTACAGTTTACTTCTTCCACTTTATTCTAAATTTGTTCCCCATATTTGAAGAAATAAATCCAAATTCACCATTGAGTCTAAGGTCTACTGTGGAGTTATCTTAGATGCTCTTTATAAATATGAGAATGGTCACTTGATTCCTAGTATGCTGAGAGTTTTAAAATATGAATGGGGTCCAAGTAAAGTCCAATGATTTTCTATACTCATTGAGATTATTACATGTTCTGCTGTTTTATTCTGCCAACAGAGTAAATTCCTTTGATTGATTTTCTTGTATTCCTGAAGTGAACCCCACTTGGTCATGGTATTATCTATACTAATAAAAAGGTAATATGCTAATTAGACTGGATGTCTCTGGATGACCTTCTGGACATCCTTCCTGGCAAAGCTGGGCCCCTGGCAAAGCTGCCCGTAGTCCCAGGTGCCTGTGGCTGTGGCCAGCCCTGGCGAAGCTGCCCCTGGTCCCAGGAGCCTGCGGCCGGCCAGAGGGAGCCTGGGTCTTGGATGTGTGGGCCAAGCCAGAGGTGGTTAGGGGCAATCAGGCCAGCAGGGGACCAATTAGGGGCGATCAGGCAGGCAGAGGTGGTTAGGGGTGATCAGGCAGGCAGGCAGGCAAGTGGTTAGAAGCCAGCGGTCCCGGATTGTGAGAGGGATGTCTGACTGCCGGTTTAGGGCAGTTGAACATCCCCCAAGGGGTCCCAGATTAGAAAGGGTGCAGACTGGGCTAAGGGACCCTCCTCCCATGCATGAATTTGGTGCACTGGGCCTCTAGTTTTAATATATTGCCGGATATTATTTCCTAAGTTGTTTTTAAGATTTTTTTTCATGAGGGGTATTGGTTTATAATTTTCTTTTCTTATAATATTTTGTTGGGCTTTGGCATAGGGTCAATGCTGGCCTCATAAAATGAGCTTGGAAATTTTCCCTTTACCCTCTATTTTCTGAAAGAATTTGTCTGGGATTGGCATTATTTTTTTCCTTAAGTATTTCATAGAATTTATTAGTGGGCTCACATAGGACTGATATTTTCTTTGGGGAAGACTTTTAAATTAAATATTTAATTCCTTTATTTAATATAGGGTTATTGAAATATTTTTATTTCTTCTTGCATATATTTTGTTACTTTGTGCCTTTTATAGAATTTATCTTTTTCATCTGTGTTACTCTATTCATTATCAAAAAATGATTCACATATTCTTTTATTGGCCTTTTAACATCTGTAGGACCTGAAATGACATCCCCTTTTTCATTCCTGACATTAAGAATTTATATTTTTTTTCCTTTTTTTATTTGATCAGTCATACTAGAGCATGCATATTTTTTCAATATGGCAGACTTGGTATTATTAATTTTTTTCATCCACTTTATTAATTGTCACTCTTATATTTCTTTCCTTCTACTTTCTTCAGGTTTGGGTTGTTGCTGTTTTTTTGTCTTACATTGAAAGATTAGGTCATTGATCTTAATCCTTTCTATGAGCATTTAAAGGTAAAAAAAAATTCCTAGATCCCCAAAATTGTGCTAGTTGCATTTTCATTTTAATTTAGTTCAAAATGTGTTATAATTTCTTCTTTGGCCTATGTGTTCTTTTGAAGTGTTTTGTTTCATTTCCAAATATTTGGATATTTTCCAAATATGTTGTTATCAATTTATAATTTAATTCCACTGTGGATTTTTTTTAAAGCAAAACCAATAACACTATGATGTCAAATTTTTAAAATATATTGAGATTTATTTTATAACCAATTATATTGTTTGTCTATGTTGGTGAATGTTTCATGTGCATCTGAATAGCATGTTATTCTGTAGCCTGCATATTCTGTAGTTTTGACTTACAGTGTTCTCTGAAAATCAATTAGATCAACTTGGATAGTAGTGTTTTCCAAGTCCAGTGTATCCCAATTTATTTTCTCCTATTTCTTTTTTTTTTAATTTATCTTTATTGTTGAAAGTATTATAGATGTCTCCTTTTCCCTTCCCATTGACTCCCTCCACCCCAAACCCACCCCAGGCCTACCACACTATTTTCTGTGTCCATGGGTTATGCATATATGCACGTAAGTTCTTTGGTACTGGCATTTTTCATTTACTAAGGGAGAGAAGTGTTAAAATCTCCAAATATAATTATGAATATGTCCATTTCTCCTGTAAGTTCTGCCCACTTTTGCTTTATCTCTTTGAAGTTCTGTTATGAGGAACATGCACATGCAACACTGCCTTCATCATGACATGACTCCCTCTGATCCTTGCAATATCTCTTGTTCAGAAGTCTCTATTTCTGCTCTTTCGTATTTGTTTTGCATGGAACATCTATTTCTAGTCTTTTACTTTTAACCTGTCCATGTCTTTATACGTAAAGTGAGTTGTTGCTATTGTTTTGTTTTTGTTGTTTCATAGACAGCGTACACTTAGGCCATGCTTTTTCATCCAATCTGAACATTGTTTTCAGTTGGTATGTTTATATCAGCACTAACAGAACTTTCTCAATGATGGAAATGTCTCTCTCTCCACTGTCCAAGATGGTGGCCAGGAGACATGTGCGGCTTTGAACATTGGAAATGTTTCACATTTTATTTTGTTTTGTTATAATTAATTTTTTTATTTGTGTGTATTATAACTTTCTGCTTCTTAATGTATCTAGCAAATTTTAATTAGATATCAGAAAAATTGTAAATTGTTTTAGTGTTGGTGTTTTTTTAAATAAGAGTGTTGGCTTTGTTCTTGCAGGAAATTAAGCTCTTTGTGAATTAATTTGTCATTTCTTGAGATGTATTTTAAATATTCTTTCATGGTTTTCTTCTAGAGCTAGTTTAGTCCATTACTGTGACATGACCCTTCTGAGGTCCCTATGGAAGACCCTGCTCTGGGATTGGCGTGAGTCCAGAGCTTCCTGGCCCTGTCAGTACTGCTGGGCACTGTTTGGCCTGTAGGTTCCTGGTACCTTTTCTGCATCTGGAAACTCTTCTTTGATAGAAGAAACTCTGCACCACACCCAGCCCACCTGCCTGTTTTATCCCCTCCACGTGCCTAGGCTGAGCCTCAGTACTATTTGCAGTTCATCACCAGCACTGTGCTCTCCGGACTTCCTGCTGTGGCTAATGCCATTCTATCTGCTTGGAATGCCACTGCACTTGACCTTCTTGACCTCCATGACAGCTTCTCGGAGACTGACACCCCACATGGCAGACACTTCAATGTCTTAGCCAACAACATTTTCCAAATCAGTAAATAAAACCAAATGAGTCCATAGCCTTACCTGGAAATGGGCAACTCCTTCTTTGTGGTGGCCCAGACATGGTGGCCAGGTAATCCCATGATGGTGAGTGACCACTTCTCACTCTCCTCTGCACGATCCCACTTCTGTCTCTCGTCCCTCCCTCAAAATTCATTCTGTCTCACAGCCACAGAGCTATTTAGTGGGATAAACAGCTCTCCTTTGCAGGGATTATGCCTGGAGGTGTCCAGATGTTGGGGAGGCAGAACACCGGCAGTGGTGACGCAGCTGGCTCCCCAGACGCACCAGGCCCTGGCCCTGTAGTCAGACAGGCCAGGCGTTTTTACGAGCTTTCCCTCTCTTCGTGGAATTTTGACGTTGTTTGCCACTTGTGTCCCTAATCTTAAGATGGAAGGCACTTCATAAAATTTGTCCAATGGATATAACCCTAAGCAAATCAACGCCCATCCAACAGTTCAGAAATCTGCTGATTACAACATCCCTTAGCTGGAGGTGACCACCAGTGCATGGGCTTCCCAGTGTCAGGGCGTGGGATGCTCTGTGAAGAGCAGCCCCTCACCTTGCATGCACCCCACATGCCAGGAAGGCGGTGAGGCTGTGGAGGAATGTCAGGCCTGTGGTGAGGAGGTGCCATGCTGGAGAGGTGGGGGGTGACTGGCCCACTTAAACCGTCCAGACACATCCCACGATTAGAGCCTATCGTCATTTGACTAGATCTGTAATGAATGTGTCAGAGCCAGGGGTTGTATTGTATGCTGCAGGTCTTAAGCTTTTTACGGAACATGCCCACTTGCTGGCCAATAAGCATTTTCCTAACCAACGAATAAAACTAAATGAGGAAATGGGCTCTTTACCTAGTGGGATAAACAGCTCTCCTTTGCAGGGATTGTGCCTGGAGGTGTCCAGATGTTGGGGAGGCAGAGACTGGCAGTGGTGACGCAGCTGGCTCCCCAGACACACCAGGCCCTGGCCCTGTAGTCAGACAGGCCAGGCGTTTTTACTGGCTTTCCCTCTCTCCGTGGAATTTTGACGTTGTTTGCCAGAACTGCCTGCATTAATCAAACCGCCGTTTCTCAGAGACATCGTTTATGTTTGCTGGAGCCACAGAGGCATCTGTGGGCATTATTTTTACTTTCCAAAAGTAAACTCTGGGCCAGAGAGTGAAATGCCATTGGTCTCATTTCATCGCAAAGCCCCGAGGACAAGTTCTGGCCCCTTCTGGATTTATATTTGGTCTCGTGACAAAGTAGGAGGAAAGAAGCTGGAGGGAATGTCAGGACATGAGGACAGAAATGTTTCTGGATCTCTAAGGCATCAGAGCACCGGTCTCCAATCCCTCTGCAGGGACCAAGGCACCTACTTCTATGAGGAGGATTTGTCGTCTTATACTCATCACCCCACAAAAGTTCAAGGCATTTTTATTCAGCCAAAGGGCACGATGGCCTTGAGTTTGGGGACCGGGCACTTTCCAACCAGGTGCAAAGGATACTGGTGGTTACTTGCTTACATGGCTCCCAAATACCAAATGTAACCAAATTATGTGGATAATACATCCCAGTTTATTACAAGAGGCTCTATTTTATTTCAAGATGGAATTCATTATTTCACCAGAGAATAAAAGTAATATATAAATCCTGTGGGGGGTTTTTAAGGGAAATTGAAAAGGTATAAAAATAGAAAATAAAATCATCTATAAGCATGCAATTTAGACATAACTTCTGTCTACATTTTGGTATTTTTTTCTTTTTTTAGATTTTCCCCATGACCTTTAATATTCTGTGAGACTGTAATTTTTATGGATTTGTAATATTCTGTATTATGCTTGCACTTTAAATTAGTTGGCCATTCTTCTACCATGACTTAAGTTCTTCCTATTTTCCTCACTGTTATAAAGAGGACTACATGAACATTCTTGCACATAAATCTTAGGCCACATTTTTTTATTGTTTTTTTAGGGAACATTTCTGCAAAGGACATACAGATGGCCAGCAGACACATGAAAAGATGCTCCGTGTCACTAATCATCAGAGAGATGCAAATTAAAACCACAAGGAGATATCACCTCACACCTGTCAGAATGGCTATCATCAATAAATCAACAAACAGTGCTGGTGAGGATGTGATGAAAAGGGAACCCTCGTGCACTGTTGGTGGGAATGCAGATTGGTGCACCCACTGTGGAAAGCAGTATGGAGTTTCCTCAAAAAAAAAATTAAAATGGAACTGTCTTATGACCCAGTGATTCCACTTCTGGGAATATATCTGAAGAAATCCCAAACACTAATTCAAAAAAATATGTGCACTCCTATGTTCATTGCAATGTTATTTATAATAGCCAAGACCTGGAAACAGAACAAATGTCCATCAGTAGATGAATGGATAAAAAAGCTGTGGTCCATATACACAATGGAATACTACTTGGCTGTAAAATAGAAGGAAATCTTACCTTTTGCGACAGCATGGATAGACCTGGAGAGCATTATGCTAAGTGAAATAAGCCAGTCAGAGAAAGACAGATACCATATGATTTCACTTGTGGAATCAAATGAACAAAAGAAACTAACAAAATAAAAATAGACTTACAGATACAGAGAACAGACTGACAGCTGTCAGAGGAGAGAGGTTAGGGGCTGGGTGAAAAAGGTGAAGAGATTAAGAAGGAAAAAAATACCTTCTCATAGACAGACAACAGTATGGTGATTACCAGAGGGAAAGGGAGGTGGGGGGAGGTAGAAGAGGATATGGGGGGATAAATGGTGATGGAAGAAGACTTGACTTGGGGTGGTGAACACACAATACAATATACAAATGATATGTTATAGAATTGTACACCCGAAACCTATATAATTTTATTAACCAATGTCACCCAAGTAAATTCAATACAAAATAAAGTAAAAAGAGAGACTGGGAATCAGAACACACTGACTCTTGCTTGATCATAGTAATGCTAAAAATAGGTCTGCATGGTGTCATATTAAGTTGTTAATTTACCAAGAATAATAATCGGACCTATAGAGAAGACCTCCAGACTCTGGTCATGTGACATTTTTTCTTGAAACGTTCAATAGACATGAAGTGCCATAGACAGTCTTGCTGCAGATATAGACAAGGTTCATCCTTTCTTACGTTTTCTGTTTTATAAAACAATGGTTTTCAGTCTGGTAAACTGGACTGTGTTGCCTGAAAAGAACCAACAGAGCGTTGGGCCTCTAAGAACACAGGCCGGTCTTGTCTGAGGGTGTGAGTGACCAGGACATCTGGGCAGCCTTTGCCAGCAAATCGCCTCGGATGGGTTCCAGCATGGGGCACACAGACGCAATGGATGAAATGATGCGAGTAGTTGTGTTATGTTAACCCCAGGTTATCACCGATGCCACAGGGCTGTGATTTCCCCTTTGGCCAGTCTCTCAGTTAAATCACACCTCACCGTCAACAATGGACTTGTTAGCGTCCATGGCATAGGTTTGCTTTTCCAATCTTGAAATTCCTACGTATTTATGTAATTTCCCTGCTAACTACGACAAAAATAAATAAAACACATTCCCCGAGTGAGTGAAACAAAAAGAAAGACAAGCAGAGAAAATGGCGTGCACACCCTTGGAGAGGGCTCTGGTCAAAGGTCGGAAAGCCCAGAACAATGGGGCCCTGAAGATCCAGTGGCATGTGGCTGCCCTCTCCACCCTGTGTTTGGGAGAAGCCTTTGGATGAAGTACTTCACAAATGTTTCTGTGTCAGAACGGGGGCCATGGTCTGCATGGCCGGATGCGAGCCAGGAAATTGGAGTCAAGGCAGCAGGAACGTTGCTCCTGGCTCTGTCTCTTGTCAGGCCTGGTGCCATTGCTTGTAAATCTTGGATGATCACCTACTGTTTTGAGGCCCCCTGACAGCAGGCTTCAGCGCAGACATCGCTTCCGTGTTTCTGCTAGAGCGCAGAATCCTTTTCAGGGGTGAAAGAGAGCCAGGCCAGTGGCCTTTACTGTTAAAGGATTTCCCCGCATCGGTATCCCCTTCCCCGAGTTACTGTCTTGGAAAGGAGAGGTCAGGTCGGGGAAGCGCCACACGCTCCAGAGGCCACATCTGATGGCAGCATCCTCCAGCTGCCGGTGCTTAAAAATGCGTCTGTTTGCTCATTCATTACTGTAGGTGCTTGGAGTACATAGGGAGGAAACAGACCAAGCCCCTGCCCCTCCTGGTGCCTACATTCTATGGGGAGGCAAACAATAAACACATGAAATAAACAAAGTAGAAGTCAATTTTCCTAAGTTACAGGGTGACATGTGCCATGGAAAATACAGAGCAAAGTGAGGGGAATCCGCAGGAACAGAGCAGACCCGCCGCCCCATTGCAGAACTAGTGCACAGGGACCCGAGGACAAGGGAATCCCCAGGGGGCTGCCTGGGAGCATGTGCCCAAAGGCCCGGGCACAGGCCCTGGAGTGAGTGAGGGTGGCCACAGTAGGCCCACAGGTGAGAGGGCCTTGGTACGTGAGGGGACAGGCGGTGGGTTATTGTCAGGACCTGACCGTTGTTCTGAGAGTTTAGAGCTGAAATGTGCACAGAGCCGCTTCCAGGGTAGCTGTGTGGTGGCGTGTGCTGGCGGGGCCCCTGCTGGCACAGACTCTCCGTGGGGAGCTGGGGTGCTGAGCCAGGGGCCGCTGGAATTCCTCTCTCTGGACCCAGAGACCCAGGCTCCCTCCTGGGCCACATTCTGCCTGTGGGAGCAGCAACGTGGATGACTCAAAGGACCGTGAGTTTACAAGAACCACAGCCTCGCTAAAGTCACTGACAGGGAAGCCGAGTTCCCTTCTCCCAGGCTGTGCTGCCTCCCTTCCTGCCAGTTGGGCTTCTGCGGAGAGGGGGTCAGTGGTCCCTTGTCAAGAAATGTGCCATGTGGTCCCTGCCTCTTTCTGAGCCCTGGTGGCAGGCTGCGGGGGGGGGGGGGGCGGGTAGGGGGGTGAGGGGGGGGGGGCTTCAAATGATATTCCCCAAACTTGAGTTAATCTTCCCATGAAAGGAAGAAATACATTTTATTTCATATTGCTTTATACTTTTTTTTAAAAAAAAGCATCAGGTCTTTTATCTCTAGTATGACTGCGGATGGAATATCTCTAGCTTCACATTTCAAGGTAAGTCTCCTTCCAGCAAACGCTCCTTGGGAATAAAAACCGGGAAAGCCCTCATTGTTGTGACTGCACTTTCTGTTTCTGTATAAACATGTCCCTCTGGGCTCCGTCAGCTCTACGAGTCCCAGCGTGTCACGGTCACCGCTGGGCTGAAAGGTCTTGCCTTTAGCTTCCTCGATAGGCCAGAGAGGTTAACAAGTTAATAAAATCCTATTTATCAGACTCCGGAGCCCATTTCCTCTTCCCCGTGGCTCATGGTTATAATTATTTTTTATGGACTCTCGACATTTCTTTAGATCTGATTTCCTCAAACTCCCCCCGCCCCATTTCCTGAGAACCACAGCCCAGAAAGAGGGAGAGGTTGGGTCCGTGGAAAGATGTCTGTTACTCATTTCCACCTGGTGGAACGAGGGTCAGTCTGAAGGGATATGTTCAAATAGTCACGCCTTTCGCTTGTGCACAGTTCTCTCTCCTTCCGGTGGAGTGGGTAGAAAGCTGGTGTCCCCAGGTAGCCCAGCCCCATCCACAGGTTAGGAGACTGGGAGCCAGCTCTGATCTGTTCACGTTCCAGATTTTTACCTGGAAATTGAAGCAATCGTGTTGGAGCCACATGCATATATGAAGATAAACTACAGTCATTTATGGGAGAGTGTTTTGGAAAACAGCAGCAACAAACATAAGAAAACTAAGGAACGGTCTTGGTTACTTTTGCTGCTGTAGCTTCCCTCTGCAATGTGCCGGGGGGCGGGGGAGGGGTGTTGGGGCTAAATTAGCCAGACACTCTCTTATAGTGATGACTCCTTTATCAGCTTTGCTGACTGAGCCTGGGAGACCCAGCATGGGATCCCAAGGTGATCAGCTGGAGAAGAAATGAGGATGCCAATCTCTGAGCAGGACAACTGGGGAGGTGCTGAACCCTGGACTGGAAGCCTCGTCAGGATGGGAGCTCCTGGCACGGGCTCCCTGGGCTGTGGGAATGGACACAGACGCCTGCCCCAGGCCCAGCCTTTGTCTCAAAAGAAATGACCAGAATCCAGCTTTCTACTCTGGCAGGTCACCCCTGCCTCATGCCTGTGGCCTTTTGACTCCCTTTAGGTCTCTATGTTAACTTGCCTGTGTTTCAAACTTTGGCCAAGAAGGTTTTATGTAAAAATGTACAGTGAACGTGTGTGTGTGTATGTGTGTGTGTGTGTGTGTGTGTGTGTGTGAAGGACTGGGGTCTCCTCAGCAGGCCAATGACTGGGATGACTTAGCCTCTGCCTCTCAAGATGGCACTGAGTGACCAATGAGATAGAAATGTGGAGAAAAATATAGTGGCCTGGGAACCATGCCGGTGCCCGGATAGAAAACCTGACGAATTTCTGTTGGATCATGTGCAGAAAGGGATGGAGTAAAGGAAAGGAAACTCCCACACATGACTTCCATCAGCCAGTCCACCAGGGGAGGAAGGGCCAATACCCAAGAAGGTCCCCGGGACCAGTCACTAATTTGGGTGATCAGGGGCTCAAAAAAAGAGTGGGGCAGGCAGGGGGCAGGTGCCAAATGCAGATTCTGAGACACTTGCACTTGATGGTGAAGCCAGGCAAGCCCAACAAACACAGAAAGGAAACAGTGCAGCACCCAGAGTCCCAGGCAGCTCCTGACTCCCTGGTCCACCCCTGTGCACCTCAGCTCCCACGCTCTAACCTCTCCTGCCCCAGTGAGGAGCTAGCAGAGAGAAGCTGCAACCCATTGACAAATCTCCCCTTTCCTCCACCCCAGGGTGGGGAAGGTCCAGCCCGTGGACTATATAAGGCCTGTGAAGTCATTTGGTCTGGCCCTGCCAAGGCATTAGGGGTGAGTTAATGAATTGTTTGACCAAATATAGCAGGCTAATTTTTAAGTTGATAATTTTGATGGCCCGAGAATGATGTTATAAATATCCACATGGCCCTTGGCAGAAAGGTTCCCCACCCCTGCGCTACCCGAACCTGGAAGGAACTGGGCTGAGACCTAAGCGCTAACTTCAGAGTCCACCTCCACCCAATGCTGTGCAGGCATAAACTTCCCTCTGCAAGGATTTAAAACCAGCACACCAACCACAACTAAGCAGGCATGTGACTCTATCAATTAATTCGGCATTTAATATGCCAAAGAAAGAAAATTACATGATAAATAAAATGGCAATGAACTTGTCAGATGAAGTTGAATATATCTTAATTAATTTCACATGCACACACTAAACATACAACCCTTAGTATATAAGAATGCATTGGCAGTCTTTAATACGCTTTTTAAAATCCCAAAACACAAATCATTGTCATGCTTAATGGTGACACATATAGTCATTCAAATTAAAGTCTGGGCAATGAAATACTGGTAAATGGCTATATTCACTATAAAATTACTTCGAAAATACTAAACCAATATAATTAGCTAGGAAATTATTTGAAGATTATGTAATTGCATAACTAAAAACACAAAAAAGTCAACTGAAGAGATTATTGGAATTGATAGGAGATTTCAGTGAGCTGTGTGGTTTTAAAATTAATAGACAAAAATCAATAGCTTGTCCTTACTTGAAAAGTAAACATTTACAAAATGCAACAGAAGGGGGACTCATTTATAATAGCAATAACACTTGAACAGCTAAGAATAAATCTTATGAGACAATTGCAGGATTTATATGAGGGAAGTATTATAGTCTACTGAGAGAGATAAACTCTACTGAGGGGCACTTTCTGTGAGTAAATGACATAACATGGCTTATCATTGGAATGGCAGATTCCGTTGTGTACAAAACTAAATTACCCTAAATTAGGGTATGTAATCCATGAAATATTAAGTAAGCCACCACGAGGATGCTGTGGGATTTCACAGCGCAATATTAAATTACATGTGGGAAAACAAGCGTGTGAGCTCGATCAAGGGATTTGTGGAAAAGCACGGTGATGAGCGCTATCTTTTCCAGATCCCCAAATGTTGAGTTATTCCAGAAAAATCAGAGCACAGGTAGACAGAATCACTGAGCTGATTACACAGGCCGGCATCAGGCTGAAATGCTGATGGACTGCGGTGCTTTCCATAGAAGAGGCGGACGTGTCGAGGGAGGGAGAGAGCCTTGGGAAGCTGGCCTTGTCTTTGGGGGAAAGCAAGTGGCAGAGTCCCGTGTACAGTGTGACACCACCGTGAAAACACAGCAGCCAGATATTACACATTTTATGGGGAAATTGATGGGACAATGATGACAGTGAAGAAATCTTTGCTGGGGAGGTGGGAGCTAGTGGTGGGAAGAGGGAAGGAACTGTATACATTACTGAGTTTGGGAGAAAATGACTTTAGGTTTTTGAAAACAAAAAAGACATAC
The DNA here is from genome assembly GCF_028538775.1 of Myotis yumanensis. NCBI lineage: Eukaryota > Metazoa > Chordata > Mammalia > Chiroptera > Vespertilionidae > Myotis > Myotis yumanensis. The sequence continues at coordinate 33,849,346 of NW_027223759.1, forward strand.
ATCTTCAGATGGATAACCCAAACAATATGAAAAAAGTATAAGAGAAAAAATAAGGTTTGTTAAACATGAGCCTAGAAATGTCACAACAGAGAAATATACTTACAGACAGATGGATAGAAATGGTTTCATAAACATGGATTGTACTGTAAAATGCTGCTTATCAAAAACGCACTGACTTTAATTTTAAGGAACTGCTGAATTACAAGCGTTTCTTTGCCTCTTCACCCTGAGAAAACAAATTGGTTTCTAAAAGCCTCCTGGAAACTTAAAAAAAAATGGTGATAGACCATTCATAGGTTATACTCTCTGCATGGTTTTAGTTGCATGTTTCAACTTTTCATGGTTCCTATGAATTCGCTGAAAAAGCTGACAGAATGAGTGCCGCCCTCCCTCCGTCCAGCCTCTCGCCTGCCCACCAGGTTTCAGTAGCTGTCTGTGCACATTTGAAAGCTTTCTGGGGTCTACAATCTGTTTGGTAACCTTAATTACAAACTTGTGCTCTGTTCTCCAGGAATTTCGTATTCTGTAGCATTTCCTTGAAGAGAGATTTCTTGACTTGGGTCAGTGGTTTGGTTAGCTGGGGTTCCAGGAGCAGCTCGCGGCTGCTGTAGCTGCTGGGTTCTTTAGGTGTGAGGATGTCCAGGCCTTGCTTTTGTTTTTGGAGAGCAAGTGATTGCATACAAAGGATTGGGCGAGGCTTTGGTTTTCCTCCACAATCCTGCAGTCTCCCCACCACGGGAGGGCTCTGGGGGGAGAGGGAGGGAGGAGGAAGGCAGCACAGATATGTCCCTTGGAATAACATTCTTCAGCCAAAAACACTCTGTGACTCCCACATGGTTCTTTGTTATTTACTACATGCATTAAACACATACACACACACCAAACACACACAATATTACCGAGAAACACACTGTAAAGGCTATATAATATGATTATTATTCTTATTTTTCTTATTCTTAAAATGTAGTAGCTTCAGCAGGTAACGAATATTTATCTATCAGCATCACTTTGTTCTGCAATATGATATGCTTATCTACTGTGCACATTCAGGAATGTTTTTATTTGGGGTAAGTTTTTAAAAAAAATCTTTAATATTTTAACATTTCTATTCTCTTATTCATAATTATCCCTGCTTTATTTTTCTATTGTATTTTGTACAAATCCTTAAGCCTGTCCATTATGTCCTTGGCAATATTTTGTATCCTTCTAGTAAGACTTTTAATAAATTTTAATTAATTCTTTAATTTAAAGGAATTATGAATATGATAAATGTGTGTAATGAAAACAAATTCAATTAATACCAAATGTCGGCATATATAAATCTATATATAGCTTTCATGACCGCATGCTATTTCTTATGGTGTAAATACAAAAATTATTTATGAACACTTCAGTTTTCCTGCTTCTCTACCTCTCATATTTCATTTTTAAAATGTTGTTATTACAACTATGGTGTACACATGTGCAAGAATATGTAGGACAAAACTCTGGAAGTGGAATTGCTGCTGAAATGCCACAGGTTACAGCAGTGGGGACACGTGGCCGTGTCTGGAGACACTTTGGGCTGTCACACCAGGGGACGGGGCTGCTCTGGCATCTAGTGAGGAGAGGCCAGAAATACTGCTGGACAGCCTGCCGGGCACAGCACACACGCGCGTGCACACACACACACACACACACACACTCCCAATGCAGAGAATGACCTGGACACAATGTCAGTAATTCAGAAGTCAAGAAACCCTATCCTATGAATATAAGACATCAGCACACACGTGATGTCTTGTGTGAGGTTGTGTGAGGACCCAGTTAGATGAGAGAAGCCCAAGGAAAAACAGCATTTGGTTAGGGCTAGAGGATCTATAAAAAGCGTATAACAACACAGAAGTGAGAAATAATTTAGGGGAAAATGAGGACCAGACATTAACAAAGGAAGTAATAAATATATTAGAAACATCCCAGAACAGAAATAATCCAGCAGTAAACCTATGAATAGTGTAGGGGGTCTGGCATTAAAATGCACTAATAAAAAATAATTTTTAATAACTAAAATGTGTTAGGTCGAGCCAAATGAAAGTGCCCTTTTGTAGGTAAAAAACTGTCCAATATTGGCAATTTCATAGGAGCCAACCTGACATTAACTGCTTACTCTTTGATAAGGAGTGGGCTAAGCAGTATAAGTACATCATCTAATTCTAACTAGTTTCTTAAAATAGAATGTCAGGATTCAGAGGGTCACCTGTGCTCACAAAGATAAAGCCTGGTGTCAAAGATCAAAGAGAAAATAAGTGTCACGTTTATCTGATGTTAAAACCCACACTCCACATTCTTCAGTGTGAAGCGAATATCCACATAGAATAAAGAAAGAAAAAAAAGAGATGAATAAAATTTTAAAAGATCATAGAAGAAGAAGAAGATGGGCAATGGGGGTCCAACATACAGCCAGTGGTGCCTGTGATGTGGAGATAGAACAGATCAAACAGGAGCATATTCAGAAGTTACTTTCTGAGGGAAGAGGGAACTCCATCTGCTGCCCTAGAGACCTTAACGCATTCCTGGAACATTTTAATAGAGAAAATAGATCCTGAAACATCCCAGTAAAATCGGTGAACTCCAAGGATGGAGAACTAATACCACAAGCTTTCAGACAGGAAAACTACACTTGGCCTAAAGGAGGAGAAAAATGAAGCACCGCTGTGCTTAGACTTCCCCACAACACAACTCTGTTACACAAGAAAGTTCAGGGAAATTTAGGGGAAATGGGAGCCCCAATTTTTGTATCCAATGAAGTTGTTTTTCATGGATAAAGTCAACAAAAAGTCATTATCAAAAATGAAATCAATATCTCCTGCAAAAACTAGTAAATCGTATTTGAAATGAAGGAGAAACCACAACTTTGACAAAAGAAAAATGTGAAAAGGCTGGTGGGTGGTGAGCACTTTAACAGGACTAAAGGGAAATACCTATGTTAATTATGTTTATGAAACATTGTAAAAGTCAACATTTTTGAAATAAGAAATTTAAAGCAAAATTGAAAAACAATCCAAATTCTATTAAAATTTCTGTGCTTATTAGTAAAAAAGAAGAGTGGGTTGAAATGTACATACACTGATTTTTATAGCAGAAAGGCAATAAAGTATTTTCTTTTTAGAATTTCGTTTTGGGTGTTAAAAAAGTTAATGCTGTCTATCCATATTATATGAGCAACAAAATTAGTCATGAAGAGAACTAAGAACAAATTATATGGCTCTTCATTTATCACAAGGTGAAAAACTACTGATCATAAAATGAAAAATGCAAAAGGAATAGAAAATATTTCTTTGAAAAAGGGTGGGCGCATGGATATCTGAGTATGTGAAAACCTGTTATCATAATTCCCTATATTGCCAGATTTAAAAAGAAAACATATGGTCATCACAGTAGATGCAGAAAGAAATTTTAAAAAATTTCACATGTGATCAAGTCACAACTGCTAGCAAAGTAATAAGAAAAGGGAACATTCTTTACTTGATGAAAGACGTCAACAAAACAGAAATCAACCAATTTAAGAGGTGAAACATTAGAACTTATTCTAAAATGAAGAACAAGAAAATGCTGTCTATCATCACTGTTTCTAATTAATATTGTACTGGAACCCTAGAAAGTACAAGACAAAGAAGAGAGTCTCTGCCCCCTTACAAAAAAAAAATCCCCAAACTAAATAAAATGTAGAGACTGGAAATAAGCAGGGTGATTACTCCCGCAATCACAAATTAGACAAGGTAATTACAGCAGAAAAGTCTCTGCCAACAACACAGCAAAACTTACAAGAATCTGGGAATAAATCTAACAAAGGATGAGTACAGCTCTTATTGAGAAAATTATAACCCCACTTAAAAATAACTAAGTAAGTGGAAATGCATTCTGTGTTTGCAAGTGGAAAGGCAACTTGAGAGAGATATCAATTCTCTCTAAATTAACTTGTGAATTCCAGGCAAAACCCCCTGGGGTTGCCAATGAAACCTGACATTAGCTTTTATCATCAAATCCATGTGGCCAGTAAAGGGCTGAGAACAGAGAGGATGCTCTAAGGAGGAAGAGTGTGAGGGGCAGGGTGGGCAGGGGAGACTTCATAACACTGCAGTAATTAGAGTGGTCACCCAGCATCCAGGGACAATGAGGTGAAATACAGATCTGACCCTACACCGCATGAAACATTTCACGTAGACTAAAGAAATAGTCTAAACAGTCCAACATTAAGCTTTGTAGAAGGAAGAAATAGGACCATAAGCAATGTTGGTGAAGATGTGGAGAAACGGTGACATTTCCGTCCTGTGGGTGTGGGGGAGGATGTTGCAGGGGGCAGGGTGTGTGTGCATGGGACAGTGTCTCTGGAAGACAGTCTGCCTCTTCTAGAGGATTTGGTGATGGGTGCTCCCTACATTCCTACATTTCACTAACTCAGTCTAGATCCCACAGAAAGTCTCACACATACAGATGTTCGTTGGAGCATTATTTATAAAAGGGAAGAATAAACAAAACCCAAATGCCCACACGTGGGAAATAGATAAATTACGCCATCTATAACAGTAAAAGCGTAATATGCTAATTAAACCAGACATCCTTCCAGATGACCGTCTGGACGAAGCCGGGGCTGCGAGGGAAGCCCGGGTCCCGGGTGCCAGAGGGAAGCCTGGGTCCCAGGTGCCAGAGGGAAGTTGGTGCTGGCAGCCAGGGGAAGGAAGGCCTACTCTTGCACGAATTTCATGCATCGGGCCTCTAGTATTCATATAATAGAATGTTACACTAGTCTGAATGGGCCTATATAGAGGAGAGCAGGATTCGGACAGAAACTTCAACTCTATGGATAACGCTGTGTTGTTTAAAAGAAGTAGTATCTGAAGCCAACATAGAAAATGTAGTTGGAAACACAAATTACTGTGTTGACAGCTAGCATCAGTGTTTCTCTTGAGGAGAAATGTGTCTGGTTAGGAAAAATGGGCTTCATAAACTCTGTTAGGTCTAGAAGGGGAAACCCAGACAGTGTATTTTGGGGAAAAAGACGTTTGAAAGAGAACTCCATACTATTAAACTGTGATTAATTTAGGAGTGTGAAATCACAGAAAATGTTTACTTAAAAGCTGAGTGCTCTACTCTGTGTGATACTAGAACGGTGGATACATTTGTCCAAACCCATAGAGTGTGCAGCACCAAGAGTGACCCTACTGCGCATGCTGGACTCGGGATGACGACGTGTCAGGGCAGGTTCATCGGCTGTAACAAATGTCCCATCTGGTGAGGATGTTGATAATGGGGTGGCTGTGTAGGGACAGGGGGTAAATGGGAAATCTCTGTACCTTCCACTCAACTTTGCTGTGAACCTAAAAGTTCTCTAAAAAATAAAGTTTATTTAAAAATCCAAAGTTCAAATTTGACACAGTAAAGAAAAATTGAGTCTTTTAGTTCAAAGATTTAAATGTTTGCACATCTCACAATGATTACTTCGACAACTAAGAAAAACAATTAAGACATTTCAACTATACTAAGAATGAGAAAAATACAAATTACAACACCATTTTACACTGACCACATTGTCAGAAAAATGTGATTAAAATGACATGACGCCCCATTGGCGGGAGCTTGGGGAGCAGACACCCCCTTTACTGCTGCGGAATATAAAGGAGTGCAGATTATCTGGAGGGCATCTAAACCCTGGGGGACATTCAAAGCCTTGAAACTGCAGTTTCACTTTAAGTAAATTAACCTCAGCCAAGGTCATGGATGTGCAAAAATATTTACATAAAAAGGGGTATGTTGTTTCTTAAGTTATAAAAGTAAAATATAGGAGACATTTGTATAGACATCAAAGATAGAAATGTATTTAAATAAAATATGCTACATTCATATGATGAAATATGACAAATTACTAAAAAACATTTTCAAAAAAGGTTCAATTTTATGGAAAATGTTTGTGACATTGGTAAGCTCAAAAAGTGGATTTCAAAACAGTATTACAATTGGACTCCTATCTGTGTGTATGTGTGTGTATCATACATATGTTTGTCTACACAAATACACACATGTAGAAGGAGAGAAAGGAGTGGAGGAAGAGAGAGAGAGAGAGAGAGAGAGAGAGAGAGAGAGAGAGATGAATAGAAGGAAATAGACCAAAATGTTAAATGTGTTCATTTCTGAAAGGTTTAACATAGTTTCTGTATTTTACCACCTTTGTAGAGTGTACACATATATTACTTTGATAGTGGCTTGGAATATACAAAGGAAAAATACCTCCAATTTGGGGAGCCAGAGCCGCCCCGAGCCTTGCTCACGCGACCAAGGCTGTAGGGCCAGAGTCCTCCTGCCCAGTGTCCTTCCGTCTACTCAGATTCCAGGTGGCAGGAATAATTCAGAATTCTCCCCTCCGAATCCAGCCTTAGTACCACAAAACCATCCAGACGCATGGGGGGAAAGGAGAATGTTATTATAGGTACATGCAAGCCAATCAAGGGGTCAGCGACATCCTTGGGCACCACAATGGTGACATTCTCCTCTGTGAGCACGCTGCCCGATAAATAACTGTGCACATGCCTCACGTCACGTTCAAGTTCCTTGGAACTAACAGTGAGAAGTAAATTAGAATCCCACCAGGGCTTGAACTGAAAATGAACTACTGGGGAGGAATACCATTTTGTTGTGAAAATAAAAGCACTAATTTGATAAGGAGATTAAGGGAGTGAACTGCGGGGAAGGGAGGTTTCCTTGTTAAAAATTTACCATCGTTGATGGGATTCATTAATCACCCCACCTGCTATTTCTGGTTATAAAAATAGAAACCAAGAAGGAAAATTATGGAGGTCTTACACCTCTGAAATGTTCTGAGACCTTTTAAGGATTTGGCCATTCAGCTTTTATTCTTGGCAAAGAGCAAAGGTGCATGAAAATATAAACTTCAGTGAGTATTTGCATACACATTTATGCAAGAGTCTATAGGGATAACCGGCAGGGCACAACATTTAACCCCCTGGAAGTGTCCCTCGCTGAAGAGGCAGGCGCTGTCTTGCTCACCTGCTGCGTGGATCCTATCTGTTCTGCAGTTAGTATGCCGACAGTGTATGCTGATGCTAATATTTCATTCCCTAGCTCTATGGGTCATCTGCCCTTTCTTTCTAGAATTCAGTAGAGGAGGAAGACATTTATTTGAAGCTATAGCCTATATTGTAAAACTATCAGATAAGGAAAAATTTGACATGCTTTTTATAAAAAGTGTTGTTGTTTTTTTCAGCACACTGAGCACCTGCTCTGTTCCAACCTCTGTTCCAGGACCTGCAGTTAGAGACATGGTTAATACTCCCCCCAGCCCTCAAAGAGTTCCTTACCCAAAGGGACTCCAAAAAGTACAATTCAGTATGGCAAGTGTTTAAAGCAGTGATTGGCAAAAGGTCTCTTGAAGCATGTTCATTCTGCCTGAGGCCGTGATTTTTGTTTATGATAGTCATTAATGCTTTTCACGGATAGTCTAGTTCTTTCAAGTGCAAGGTAGGATTATATTGCTCTTCTCCCATTTAAGTTGGTGTGGGCATGTGACTTGTCTTGCCATGGTCATTATGGAAGCTCAGCCTTCAGCTAGGATTCTGAGTGGTTAAAATGACAGAGTCCCACTACTGACCACTCTGCATAGATGGGTAATATGAGCAAGAAACAAGCTTTTGTTGTGTTAAGCCACTGAGATTTGGGGCTGTTTGTTACTACAGCATAGCCCAACCCTGATGACTGATACATGTGGGATTTGGAGAGCTTGACCAAACACAGAGGAGCAGGGAAAGTGTGAATAGCAAGAGCAGGCACCCACAGACACAAGCCCTTTCCCTTAACTGTTCTCCTTCGTGTCCTTGTCCGCTCAGTTAATTTCTCTTTCTTTCTTCATGGACTGTTGGTTAAACATTGTGTACTGACCATAACCATCTGTCTCTTCTTCCCAAACTATACTAAAATGTCAGCAAAAAAATAGCAAAGGTGTGACTTTGCCAATAAAAACAACAGAAGACAGGAAACCTTACCAGACAATAGATATCAACATAATTTTGGATGATAAAAAGCAGATGGAAGAGACATCACCTAAAGCCGTGGTCGGCAAACTGCGGCTCGCAAGCCACATGTGGCTCTTTGGCCCCTTGAGTGTGGCTCTTCCTAAGCCTTAGGAGTACCCTAATTAAGTACCCTAATTGTTATTGTTTAAATAACAATGTACCTACCTATATAGTTTAAGTTTAAAAAATTTGGCTCTCAAAAGAAGTTTTAATTGTTGTACTGTTGATATTTGGCTCTGTTGACTAATGAATTTGCCGACCACTGACCTAAAGGAATTCAGAGGGGAGAACGCTCAGTAGTAACCCAGTTCACCCTGCAGAGCCCCTGAACGGCTCAGAATGCTTGGAGTGGTGCTGGTGGGAAGGTACAGGCCTGAAATCAGGGGGCCATAGAGAGACTAGACAAATGGAGGCCAGATCCCCAATTCCCTCTGCCTCCACCTACTAAGCACACATCGGTACCTATTTCCTCCAAGAGGAAGATAGAGAGGTCCTGGTCTCTATCTTCCTGGGTGCACCAAACACACAGGAAATCTCAGGTGAGAGTCAACATTTAAATGAAAATCTTCATATTTAACAGTGAGAACTCCAGTTCTCTTTCCCATGTTGGCAGCCATATGCATGCCCCCCAATAAAGAACTCTGGATACTGACATTGAAGAATCCCTCAATAAAAGCAATGAAGATGCTTCTCTCAGCCTAAAGGGACTCCCACCTGTCGATGAGCTCTACTCATGCATCCAGGACTTTCTGCTGGTTTGTCAGTGTCCCACATTAAGTATGAACGATGGGCAAAGACCACGGACATTTGAGGGACACCTCCAACTTGAAAGCAGAAAAGTCAGTGAAGCAAAGGCATGAACAAAAGGAGGAAACCAACAGTGCAGCAACCAGAAGAAAAATTCCAAACAGACAAATGAGAAGTATTTTTGAGAAGTAACAGAAAACATTGAATCCATAACACAAACACAGGATGTCTCTAGAAAATAAAAAAATTAGAGAAATGAAAAGGCTCTGGGGAATTAAAAACGTGAGCCAAATGTATGATAGAGTTGAGAGCTCTCTGGCAGAGAGTGAAAAGACAAAGAGATGGAAGATTTGGATTTAGGTGACGACACGGAGGCCCAGAAAATAACATGAGGGAGTAGATGTTCCTGGGTGAGCAAAAGCTTCTTGAGCAGGACAACGGCTAAAATGAGCAGATGGCAAATACAAAGTGTTAACAAGGATGTTGACACGGCCAGCAGAGTAGAAAGGGACACAGCCACTGTGGAAAATGCAGTTTCTATGAAAGCTGAGCATAGACATACTTTGTGGTCCAACATTCATTTTCTTTCCTGATTGTACACCCAATAAAGTGAACACATGCACTAGAAAATACATATGAGTGATTGCATGGTGTTCAAGGTCAAGAAACCCAAATGTACACCATTGGTAACATAGATATATTTCTGTACACACACACACACACACACACATACACGCATGCACAATGGGATACTCTGCTTGGTCCCCACCTGGGCCCAGCAAACATTACCTGCTTTGCTCTCCTGCACCTGCTCCTCTGCTGGTGAAGTTCCAGGGATACAGAGCTTCATTCTCAAACCCAGTGGGCCTTCTCACCTCAGAGGCTGTTGGCTCAGTGCCTATAAACTGACTTTTGTTCATTCAACCAAATCAAAAGCTATACTATTTTTAGTTGAATACCGTAACGAATCATTACTGTGCATGTCTTTCCTGCACCAACATGGCCATGTCAGGACCATTGGGAGAGCCTGGACTTGAAGGTGTGCTTCTTCGTGATAAAGTGACGCAGAAAATGGGCATTGGTCAAGCATCTGTAAACTAGGAAAATGTGAACTTTTAAATTTTCTGTGTAGAGCCTGGGGTTATGAACCCATTTTACTAGTAAAGGTGGGCAGGCCCTTGTTTTCAACCAGCATTCTTTTCAGAGCCTCTCTGCCCCTCCCAGGACTCCTCCCCTGCTCTTCCCTCACTTTCCCTCTGTCCTTTCCCTTCTTTCCTCCAGCCCACGCTCTGATGGAGACCATAGAGAGAGAGATGACAAGGAGAGGTGCAAGCTAGTGTTTATCTGTTTGTCATCTGTCATCAGTGACTTTGACTGACCCGGAAACCCCAGGGAGCCACTCTAAGGGCCCTTGTGTGTGGTCTCCCCAATAAACTTGGAAACAAAAGAAAAAAGCCTTGGCATACTTAAGAGGGCCTTTGAAACAGAAGCTGATGTTGACCTGAGTGTGTCTGGAGGAAAATGCATTTGGTGTCGATTTGGGGGATGTGTGTTGAGTCGGAGCTCTCTGCTCAGAATTCCTGGGCTGTGCATTTCTGCTCTCCCACACCCTGATCTCAAATTCTTCTCCGTACGCCTCATCATTTCAGCAGATAACTTTTCCTGGACTTTAAAGTGCACTTGTCTTTGTTCCCACAGGGAAGAGTATAATCAACAGAAATCAGACCTATTTACTGTGCAGAAAACATGCCAAAATATTGTCTACCCCTGTGCAGACCTGGAGCCCAGTGACTCCAAGCATCAGCGTGGCTAGATGAAACTAACAACAACAACAATAATAATAATACAGGCCTAACCAGTTTGGCTCAGTGGATAGAGCGTCGGCCTGCGGACTGAAGGGTCCCAGGTTCGATTCCAGTCAAGGACATGTGCCTTGGTTGCGGGCACATCCCCAGTCAGGGGTGTGCAGGAGGCAGCTGATTGATGTTTCTCTCTCATCGATGTTTCTAACTCTATCCCTCTCCCTTCCTCTCTGTAAAAAATCAATAAAATATATTTTTTTAAAAATAATAATAATACAAGTACAGAACCAGGTCTCGGTAGTAGGTTTAATGACTATTTTCCCAGGACACGAATGACTGCTTGAGTGGGATAAATTGCCTGGTTGTTGGCCTTATGCAGACCATCTTGCATATCAGCTTCAGTTTGTATAACCAACCAGATGACCATTTCACCTCTCCTTCCCTCCTCACCACGCCCTTTCCTTCTCCCAATTCTTGTCTCCATTTGAAGTAGGAGGGGCCCATGGCCAGAAGCTGAGCGATGGTGTTGGAAGTCCTCCTGAGAGTACCAGCTGGACAATTTACCAACAGTGTGACCCTGGGCAGGCTTGGTCTTCTTTGTAAAGTGGAGACAGTGTCAACCCTGATGTCCACGCTGAGTTGTTACAAGAATCAGAGTATGCGGGTCTGATGGAGCACTCAGAGAAGCATAAATTACGACATAATATGAAATTTTAAAACAGTTCTTAAATCTCTATTCCCACCCCTCAAATCGATTCAAACTTTTTAAGGTAAGGGGCCAAGTCTTGTTCATCTTTTTCGCTGGAGCATCGCAGACATCCTGTATATATTTGCAGAATGTAGTCATCAGCTCGGTCAATCCGTTGACATTTGTCCTTTGCTTGACAGGAAAACAAGCATCCCCGATTCATGATTCACTTCCCTCAGCACTTAGAGCTCTCAGGTGTTTTCTTCTTGGTTTATTTATTACTTGCTCGTCTTCTTTCTCCCCCAACTAAATTGTAAAGTCACTCTGTGCCCAGAACATAGTAAGCACTCAATGAGTACTACTCCAATCAATTCACTGGCAAGTCTTTCATTTTCAACTCACCATTTTAGAAGCAGTAGGTGCCTTTGCAAATGCTCTGTACGTACCCCTCTTCCACGGAGGGTCTGCTCATCCAAGCTCACCCCTGATCTGTAAGTTTTTGGAAGCACGTGACCCACAGTACATCCCCAATGATGGGACGGCTGTCACATTCATTTGGATCATTCATCAGACCCCTTCTTTTTTAAAAAATATATTTTATTGATTTTTTGCAGAGAGGAAGGGTTAGGGATAGAGAGTTAGAATCATCGGTGAGAGAGAAACATCGATCAGCTGCCTCCTGCACGCCCACCACTGGGGATGTGCCTGCAACCACAGTACATGCCCTTGACCCTGGGACCCTTCAGTCCTCAGGCCGACGCTCTATCCACTGAGCCAAACCGGTTACAGCCAGACCCCTTCTTTACACAGGTTTACCTCAGAAAAATATTCTCTGGACATGAGCTGGCAACTGACAAAAAAAGAGAAAAAATGGAATTATGAGATCATTTTTTATGTCTGTCTGGCAAAGGCGATAAAGGGAGATACGACTGAGTGTTAGCTGAGCCAAAGGAATGTAGGGCGCTCATGGCAAAGAGGGGTGTTGATTGGTTTAAGTTTCTGCAAGGTAATTTGAGAATTTGTGGCAAAATCTCCTTAAAACTGCATACATTTTGACCCTGAACTTCTACTTTTAGACATGTACTAAATGGTATGCATTTTTCATTCTTCATAAAAATGGAATTCCAGGCCCATGCCATGGCCTTCCGGAGTTTTGATAACAGTGATTCACTCCAGGCTTGTGGGATCATGGATAACATTTTTCCTTCATTTATCTATAGCTTTTGTATTTTCTACAACAAACATTTATTACGGGCAAGATAAAAATTAGTGTATAAAAGGAACTGGATCTTCCAAGACTCAAATTTAGCCTTTGCCATGGCATTGTTGACAAATTATGCATTATTGACAATACAATGAGTGTCTGCAGGATATAGAACGCAGATACTAAACAGAGAATATTAAATATTTACACGATGCGGAGGCCAGGGCGGACAGCACACACATGGAGAGGCCAGAGGGGATTTGATGTTTATGTAGAGCCAGGCTGAAGGAAATTGTTCAGGAAGCTGGGAGGCAAGTGGGAGAAATACTTGATTGGGAAGGGAGTTTGTACTTAAAGATGCAGATCGCAGCTGGTTTACTGCAAGGGTTTCCTAAGGTTTATCTGAATCCGACTGTTCCTTGCTTAGACTGGAGGTTTCCAGGGCCAGAACCTGGACTTTATCACCCTGGTTTGACTTTTCATATCTGCCAAGACCTGAAAAGAGTAGTGGGTGGGAGATATGTTGTGGCAGGCTGGCAAGGGTGGACCCGCTGTAGGCCACACCCATGCCACAGCACCCAGGACAGACTCACTCATTGGTCAGAACATTGGCCAACTCAGATGGAGAACCAGAGGTCACTGAGAAATTAGAACCAGAGAACAATGGTTGATAATATCCATCCACTTCAAAAAATATATCTTTTTCAGTATTTCTGTTCAGTTAAAAAGTTTTTTTTAATCAAAAACATCTTGCATATGGTGCCTGCAACATAATAAATACCCAACAATTATTTGTGGAATGAATGAACGGTTGAATGAATGAGTGAACAAATGCAGTTAGAAAGAATTATCAGTGTTTGGCCTACTGTTTGCTATTATCCACAAAAGTAATATAGTGGATCATTATACAGTGGCACCTGAAAACTGCACCCACTTTTTTGAGTTTCTACACTACCTGAGGCCCATCTGTGGTTATATTCTCAGAGGAAAGGAGGACTTACACGTAGGATACTTGGAGATGGACAAGGATCCTAAATAATAAAAGGCTAATATGCAAATCGACTGAACAGCAGAATGACCAGTCGCTATGATGCACACTGACCACCAGGGTGCAGATGCTCAATGCATGATCTGTCCCCTGGTGGTCAGTGCAATCCCACAGGGGGAGCGCCACTCAGCCAGAAGCCCTGAGCCAGGCTCATGGCTGGTGAGCACAGAGGCAGTGGCAGGAGCCTCTCCTAAGCTGTCAGTTGGACATCCCCTGAGGGCTCCCGGACTGTAAGAGGGCGCAGGCCAGGCTGAGGGAACCCCCACCCCCAAATGCACGAATTTTGTGCACCGGGCCTCTAGTTAATAATAAAGTGATGTGAACCAAAATTTCAGGCACTAGAGAAACAAGTGTGGGCTGGAAGGGACAGAGGTTTTGTAAAAGAGGTAAACTTGGGATGGACCTCTCTTTTGGCAGGACTTGGGGAGCTGCCAGGATGAGGAAGTGCCCAGGAGATGGCAGGCAGGGGGCAGGAGGCAGGGGGCTGGGAGGCAGGAATGTGTGGAGCACTCAGGGGAACAGGTGGCCATAGACCTCTTGCTGAGAAGAGTAGAACCACATCTGAACTTGATCCACGACATAGGAGTAAGGCTGTCCCATTTATTTTTATCACACAGAGAGATTCCTCTGTGCCCTGGTGTTGGGGACAATTTGAACTGTGGTCATGTTCATCCTGCTGCCCCCAACCCCCCGAGGTTGGGTCACTGCTCATCATGGCAGTGTGCAGATGTTTGCCACACACGCTGGCCCAGTCCAGGTTGTGGCTGCCTTCCTTCCAAGCTTGGTACCAGCTTCCCCTCCACCACCTTCTTGGGCATGGCCTAGCTTGCTCTGCCTCAGTGGTCCTCAGTGAAAAGCTGTCGAACCCTCTGGAAACAGGGGGTAGGGTTGTTCCCCTCCTGCCCCCCCTTGCTCACTGGGCTTTCACTGCCTTTCTGTCAGCCTTGTAGCTTCTTCCCTCATGGACAGGCTGGCCTTCTCCTGGCCAGCCAGTGCCTTCTGCAGTCACAGGTGACATCACCTCCTCAGAGCACTTTCTGGCGCCACCGTCCTGTACTCATGGTGTCGTGGGCCTTACCCTCTCTCCTCACCTCTGTCTCCTTTGCCACAGGACATCCACAGGGCAGGGACTCTTACTGTTGGCCCCAGGGTATCCCCAGCACTTAGCTCAGAATTACGCTTGCAGTAGGCACCCAGGACTCCTATGTCAGGTAATGAGCAGGACCTGCCTCAGGGTTGCTGGAGGATTAAATCAAGTCATGCCAGCAAAGGACTTGGAAGGCTTGTTGGGAGGAAGTCGTGGTGATAGTGGCCCAGGTGTACTGAGTATTTGCTGCAGCAGATGCTCCTCCACATGCTTGCCCTGCTGTGTCTCTGTCAGCCTCTCACCCTCGCTCCGCCAGGCAGGTTCCACGATCTCAGCCACTTTACAATGCCAGGGGCAGAGCCGGTCAAGTCCCGGCCAAAGGTTGCCATCGTGGAAGTGGTGGAATCTCTTCTTGGCCCTGTGTCCTGCCTCCTACATCCTGGGATGACCCGACAGGGTGATGGTGATGGTGATGGTGATGGGAGGGGGCATAGTAGGGCCCTAGGGGAGGAGAAACCCCTCTCACGAGGCAGCAGGGATGGCAGGCCAGTCACAGCTGCTACTTCAGTCCAGGGGCTTCTGTTGACTTTGTCCAGTTAGGGGTGTTGCTCTGTATGAGGTGGATGGGGCTGGGGTGGCCGGGCAGTTGGAGGAAATGATGAGGATGAGAATTAGAATGATAAAAATAGCAAATGCCTCTCTAGAGAGTGACCACGTGTCCACTCATGCCTGCCATCTCAGGATGATTATGGGGAGCGTCCCCCTCTTCTCTCATCTTGTCCTGGTTTGTACCCTGTGTTTAGAGTGTCTGCCACATGTCATGTCCTGCACACTGAGCATCACAGACACCTCTCTCTTGACATGCACATCAACCATCAGCAGTGGGTGCAGTGACCTGGAGGAGTGAGGGGGAGTCAGAGGGCAATGGTGACCTGAGATGGCCCCAGAGGGGCCACAACTCACAGCGAAGCTCTCACCACTGTCTCAGCCTGTGGGGTGGGCTGGGGTGAAGGCAAAGGAGCCCCGAGGCAGGTAGAAAGCTGCAAATGATGAGGACCCCGAGCATTACAGGAAGAGTAAATGTGGAGACATCTCTAGGCCTCCCTCTCCACCCTCTGGCTTGGTGGAAGCTGGTCAAACGGGCTGTCACATGGGTCAGCCACTTGCAACACTTTTCCTGTACCCGTGTCACCAGCTCCGATAAAGTGAGTAAGGTGCGAATGGGTCGGCAGGTTTTCCTCCCTGTCTCCCCTGGGCCTCGGCAAGGGCAATAGGGCAAGGGCAATAGGGCAAGGGCAATAGGGCAAGGGCATGCAGAGAGTTTTGGTGAATCCGCGGTACAGGCAGTGCATAATTTTCCTAACGAAGGATGACTCTGACAGGGATGAAGTTGAATAAACATTTATTTATCTCCAGATTTTATAGGACAGATGGAGAAGTATTTTTATGCTCAGGGAGAAGAAATGATTTTAAAAGCCTAAGTCGGGGGGTAGTGTTACCAGATCCTGCTCGGTGCTGTGTTATTAACCAGATGGTGCACCTGTGCGGAGGACCTGGGGGACTGACTGCGTACCAGGTGGGGGTGCTGCCATGGGGTGGGGAGGGGGTGGAGACTTAGTCCCTGCCTGCACTATGCTAGTGAGGTACAGTTCATGATGATATCGTTGTAGGGTGTGCAGGCTCTGCATTCATTTCATGTTCAATTTCTGGAAGAGAGGGAAATCTGTAAGTACAGCTCACATGAATGTGCAACACCATTGACTTGCATACATGCTGCATGGGCAAAGAGCGTGGGAATTCGTCCCTGCCACCCTTGACTCTGGCACCTGCTGCACCCAGCAAGGGCCAGCAAGCGGGAGGGGCATGATCTGACGTTAATCCTAGGGTTTTCTCATGTCACTTGCACTAAACTATAAAGTCCTGACTACCCTCATTGGAAACTAAAATGGGAAACAGCGCTCATGGCAATGGAATCCTGGCTCGTCTTTGGAGCAGAAGCATTCCTCTTAAAAATGTCTCCAGTTCAGTCCGGATGCCGGCACCCTGGCTTCCCACTTTTCATTTCGGAATCAGTGCGTGTGTTTTCATATTCCTTGCTTTTTTTCCCAATTGCCCTCTAGATGCAAATGCGTCCTGTCAGAGCTAAAAAGCTGCAGAGACAAGAGCAGACGGGTTTGAGGACCCACAGGCAGGACCTCGGTCTGTGCAGTGTCCCTGGGGAGAGGCCCTCCACGCAAATGCCCCTGAGGGTGCACCTCCCTGCTGCTCCCTCCTGTCCCCTGGAAACATAGGAGGAGTTGGACCAGACTCTTTTTCATAGTCAGACTCGAGTGGGTTAACCTCTTAACCTCTTTCTTCCCAGGGTCGGTCCTCACCCAGGTCCTCAAGAGGATTTATTATTTTATTTTATTTTATTTTATATTATTTTATTTTATTTTACTTTACTTTATTTTACTGTGGTAACATGAGATCTGCTCTCAGCAGCTATTAAATAGTGTACAATACCTGTTGTTTTCTGTAGGTGCAGTGCCGCACAGCAAATCTCTAGAAATTGTGCAGCCTGTGTAACTGAAGTGCTACACCCATTTTTAGCAAACCCTGCCCACTCCCCAGCCCCTGGCAGTCACTAATCCACTCTGCTTCCTGGGGTGGCGAGTGTGTATTCCTCACATAAACCAAATCCCCAGTATCTGTCCTTCTGCGGCACCTGATGTCACTCAACCTTGCGTCCGCCAGGCCCATCCATGCCGTTGCCTCAGGCTAAATAATAGCCTTTTTTAAGGCTAAATAATAGTCCATTGTGTATATATACATACACATGTGTTTTATGCATTCATTCATTGGTGGATGCCAACGAATATGAAAAGGTGCCCAGCACCTCTCGCCAGCACAACCTGAAACAGGAAAGACAAGCGCTGGCGAGGAGGCGGAGGCCAGAACACTCATTGGGCACGCAAAGTGGTGCTGCCTCCACGGACATATTAGGAATAAAATGGCCATGTGATCCAGCAATCCCACCTCTGGATACCTATCCAAAAAGATTGAAATCAGGGTCTCAAGGGGGGTGTGAGCACCCCCAAGTCCCTCATTCCTTGTTGTACCATTCACAGTAACCAGGCGTGGGAACACGCTGAGGAGGTGGCAACACCAGTAGTCAGGGTGCCAATGAGCTTCCCCTCTTCCTCCTTCTTCCTCCTCCCCTTGTCCCTCTCCCTCCTCATTCACCTGGCCCCTCCCTGGCTCTGCCTCCTAAGGGAAGGGCTTACACCAAGATGAGGGCATCTGCCTCCCAGCTGGCCTATCCTCTTCCCACAAGGTCTTGGCTTCAAACAGCGCCTGCCCACAGCTGCCAAAAACGATTCTGTAAGGACTGATGCTTAGTGATGCAGAACTCTCCATTTCCTACCCTTGATGTGTCATCCTATTCCTAATAGTCCCCAGGACACTGCTGACACTGAACTCGATCTCTCCCCAGAAACTCTAAACCCATTCTGACATCACCCCCTCTCCTCTACTCCCTAACTTGCCCCACCCCTTCCTCCACACCTGGACCTACCCATCAGGAATTCCTGGAGTTTCCTCCTCTCTCCTCTCCTAAAACCCTGGGTCCCAGCTTCTTTGAACTTTTACAGAATTTGCATCTGTGACAAATTACTTGCTGTTTAATTCTGTGCTGTCATATTCCTCCTGTTGATCTTGGCTGTGAACCGTGCACTTCTTGGTGGAAACTCTTTGTTCTGTGTCCTGATTCATGGTCTAGCCCCGGAGGACGCACTCTGAGGAGAGGGCTTCCAAGCTGAGGTCACTCGAGCTCCGGACTGTGCTCTCTTACTTCTGTGTTTTCCCAAACCAATCCTTTTTTAAAACTTAAATGAATTCATGATTAAAAGAATTTTTATCACCCCAGAAATGGGAAGCTGGCATCGTACGGCTTGCTGTCGACAGAGGTGGCTGTGAAATGAACTCCATGTAAGCAGAGCAGTGCGGCCAGACTCCACCTCCCCACATCTGAGACCTGCTCTCTCCGCAGGAAGCAGAGCTCCCCTGTCAGAGGTGTGTTCACGACACACCAGGAGCAAACTCAGACTCTCCTTGTGCTCAGACAGGACTGAAAGGGAGCGACTCTCACTCTGATTCCCATTCAATCCAGAGTCCAGTTATCCACGGTTCAGCCCACTCAAGACTCCCTAATACAGATTCCAATAACCACCATTTATTGTGCAGTTTTCAAATAACAGATCCTATGTACTCTCTCATCCAAGCCACCTAAAAGTTCCCCAAAGAAAGCACTATTGCTACCCATTTCCCAGTTGAGAAGACTGAGGCACCCCAGGATAAAGCAGCTTGTTCAAGGCCCCACAGTAGAAAGTGGCTGAGTCAGGGGGGTAGCAGCCATTCTGAGTTTCAAAACAGAGATTGTACTACAGGAACTTCCCAGGATGGAAGTCAGAACCACAGGGGGCTACGAGGCAGGAGGTCTGGGGGCTCCATGACTCCAGAAGATGCTGCCTAAACAAAAGAAGTAGGAGCCACAGTAGGGCTCCCCTCCCTCTGGACACCCATCTCCTGCCAGGCTCCATTGGCCGAGCCCATGGACTTGCAAGCTGCAGGGGCCAGACTCCTGATAGAGAGTGGAGAGGGGTGGGGGCAGGGGATGGGAGATGCCTCTGAGACCGCCAGGGCCCAACCCTGGGTCTCCTGGCCACACACTACCGTGCAGTGGCTGACTGATGGATTCTTCTGAGACAGGCATTGTGTATGTTCTCCCTGCTCCGACAACAGGGGCTTCCTTGTAATGCCCAGCTACAGGGATGTTTCCTGGGCTACCTGGAGCTGCCTGAAGACACCCTTTCCTGCTTGCTTTTAAGTTTATTGAAAACATGGTGTAAAGTATCCCAGACTAGGAGAGATGAAAAATAAATGCAATTCTTTTCTTGGATCGGGAACGGGGCTGAGGTCCATGGGGCCGGTGGACAGGGGCTGCCACATGTCACTCCTGCTTGACTCCTAAGACATTCTGATGGGGACCTTTAAGAGTCTGGGTCACCATCAGACCCTCCATGGTGGCCAGGGTCCGCAGGAGCACGAGCAGAGCTGCCAGACCACACACATGACGGATTGGATATCAGAGGCTCTTCTCTGGGGCTGGGCGCACACAAGCCCAGGAATATGGCCCAGGGGCGCGGGGGGCGGGGGGGGGGGGTGTAGCGGGGGGAGATGGTAGGAACGGTCTCAATTCTCTCCAGGCTGGTGGGTTGCCCATGTGGAGTCAGATCCAGATTAATTTGGGGAAAACAAAGACAGGCTCTTTCTTGCACGCCTGAGCACATAAAATTCCCAGCTGCCAGGTGACATAAAAATGAGGGGACGATACGAGGTCAGTCCCCAGTCTCTGCCTGCCTGAGTCCCTGTGGCCAGAGGTTGATGGGTGTGTGTTAATGGAGCACTGACTGGGACCCTGGGCGAAAGGCAAACCCCCACCTTGGCCGGGGAGGGGGGTGGTTAACACAAAACTGGAAAAGGTCCCTTCCTGCACGCAGCCTGTTACCGAAGGGAGGGCTGCAGAGCTGGGAAACGCAGCTTCCCACTGAGACTCCTGCAGCCGAGGCAGTGGGAGCAGAGGAGGTGGCACACCTGTCCCTGATCACAGGAGAGCTGCCCAGAGGCCGGATGGGCAGGCCCGAAGCGCCGTCACCCTTTGGGCACAAGGAGTAATGAGACTTTTGCTCCAGCCCCGCCTGGGCGGGGGCAGGACATCTGGGGTCACTTGGATTATTAAAAATTAAAATGAATTTTTTTTCTTTTAATCATTTCTTTTCACAACGTCCTTCAGGCCATAGGCCGGTGCCCGCACCGATGTCCCCTTTCATTCAGCTCTAATTGAAGTTCAGCAAACCACGGACACTATTCATGCTTCTTGCACTGAAACGCTCAAGCTGCACTGTTTCCAAAGAAGCAGCCGTGAGAAAGTAATAGGGTCTCCTGAGAATCTACTTCCTGCTTCCGGAGAAAAGAGCGTGTTATCAGCTTGTATCGTGTTCAGTAAATGCCTGTGGGTCAGAGGCTGCTGTTCCATTGAAGCCCCTTGCCTCCTAAATTTCCTGGAAACGTCTTGGCCTTGAGGTTGAGCAGCACTTATCCTGCAGGGTGACCTGGGTCCCTGCAGGGCCCCACAGTCCCTGAGGGAGGCTCCCAGCACAGGGCTCTGACGCCCACGACCACAAAGAGCAGCAGCCCCAGAAAGGCTGGCCGTGCCTGTACCTGCTCAGTCTGTGTGTGCCACCGAGACCTGATGTAGTGGGCTTGGCAGGCCCCCTCTGCCCCTCTGGGAGGTTTGGCTCTTAGGTCCTGGTCCGTGATCAAGAAGAGGGGTGATGGCCATTGCCATGAGAGCCCAGGAGGGAAGTTCTTAGGCCTCTCAGAGTGAAGGTTACACGTCCAGAAATAAGCAGATAACATCAACGTTAGGCTTTTAACATGTTCTGTTATCATCTGACATCATTCCTGTGGCCTATTTCATGATTTTTTAGAAATATTCAAATTTTTGGGAACTCTGCCTACCAAGCTGAAACAAAGAAATGGGTGGGAGTCTGAGGCTTTTCAAGAAAAAGAGCTACGAATGGAGCTGCCGGGCCTCTGGGTGGTGAGCCCTGGGGTTCCCCCTGTGGTGTTATAACTTTAACTTTCCTTAAGGCCCGTGGACAAACCTGTGCTTTGTGGGTTAAACCTGAGGTGGGCATTTGCATCTGGGGAGAGGAATCACTCAGAAATGTCTCAGGGGCCGTGGGGAACAAAGGGAGAGCATCTACAGTAGGAACAGCAACCCTGAAAGGAGTCTTTTAGGCTCAGGGAGATGTGAGGGGTCCTCACTCTCTGGTCTGTCTCCATTTGTACTTGAACTGTGGTCCGCAGGCCAGGCCACTCTGAACAGAAAAGCCACCCCCACCCGCACACACTGATTGGGCAGCCGGACACTCAGCCCATTGTCTGCGGGGGTTTCTGAAGGACATCGGTCCTTTCCATGTTCTTCTTGCCATTCCCTTTGGTATGTTAACGTCTCCTTCTCTTTCAAAAGAATTTTGTCTATTATTTCACTCATGCAAATAGAGAAATAGAATTCAAAACTATTTGCCTATGTATTAAATATTTATAACAATTAATTGGAATAAGAATGCCTGCTCTATAGATATCTCAGAGGGGGGACAGATAACCAAGGCACATGAAGGCTTTTATAAACTGTGGAATGCTCTGCGAACGCTGTGTACTGATGTTTGATCTCGTCACCGCATTCCCCACACTGAGGGACACTGATGTCACCCCCATAGGTGCTGAGTTACCATGAACCCACCAACAGAATTCCACCCGAAAGACCAGGACTGGAGAAAGGCTTCCGTGAAGTCCTGGGGTTTAGCATCCAGAAAATCCCGTTTCATCAGTGCTTTCCTTACACAGTTATCCCAGAAAGCAGTGTTTGAGGAAAATCCTCTAAAACATAGGAAAGAGGGGGAAATGGACGTGTGCCCCTTCAGTGTCATGCTAGCAACACACCTAACAATTTATTTTTAAAATATATTTTTATTGATTTTAGAGAGGAAGGGAGAGGGATAGAGAGATACAAACATCAATGATGAGAGAGAATCATTGATCGGCTGCCTCCTGCATGCCCCCTACTGGGGATCAAGCAGGCAACCCAGGCATGTGCCCTTGGCCAGAATTGAACTGGGACCCTTCAGTCTGCAGGCCGATGCTCTATCCACTGAGCCAAACTGGCTAGGGCAACACACCTAACAATATAACAAGCCCACCCAGGGAGCGTCCAAGCTCTGAGAGAAAGTTGGTTTTGTTTTGTTTTAAATTTGTTTTAATACTATTGATGTGGGGGTAAGACAATGTATAGAATGATAAAGGTGCAAGCTATTTCTGTCCGGTGGAGAGGATAATCAAGTCCAAATGCAGGTTTGTTTTTTGTTTTTTGTTGTTTTGTTTTGTGTTGCTTTCTTTCGGGCCCTGTAAGCCATGACCCATTTTGACTCTCACTCTGCAAGCTTATTGATCATAGTCTCTGCCTTGGGACCGGTCTTTCGCCATCTGGTTCCCTCATTAATGAATTAAATAAATCTTCAAAACATGCTCACTATATATTTGTACGAGTTATGTTTCATAAGCTTTAGAAAATAATACCCTGACAGCTGTGTGGTGGTTTTTAGAAAATAGTCATGGTCTTTGTGTGAGATTTATAGCAAGGGATCCTGACTGGAGAAGGAGCTTTCACACGCATCCCTAAATATAAGCCAGTAAACAAAAGGACTGCCCCGGGGAGTTTGGAAAAGTCTCAGTTGGCTTGAGAGAAAGTCAAGTCAACATTTTTGCTGTCATGGGCGCTTGCTTGTGGTCAAGTGTCCATGACAGTGAAATTGTTACCCACACATCAAAAGTAGTTCATGGGCAGCAGCTGAAAGGACTATTATTTCCAGCTCTTGAATAAGAGTGAAATCATAGCTGGTCCTTTTCAGTTGTTCACCGAGTAATTATTTAGTCATGGTCTCCACTGTCCTTTCCCCATAAAGTTATGTTATTCTGGAAGAAAAAGCAAACAGTGAAAAGGAAGATAATGCAATAAAGAGCCCCACTTTAGATCTTTTCTGTATGTGACAGTTGACTTTTTTTCCAGGAAAACTCAACTTGTTTGTAGTGGCAAATACCAACGGGGGAGTTCCAGGAGGGCGATGCTTCAGGGAAGGAATTCAGCGGCGCAGGCGCGGGGTCCTTTCCGGCTGCAGATGAAGACTGGAGAGCTTCCCCAGGCCTGTCTGGCTGGACACTGCAGCTGTGTAATTCCCAGGGTCGGGGGTCAGCATCACCAGTGCTTGCAGATTAAGCAGACAGTCCTGAGTGCTAACTGTCCCACATTAATTTGGTTTCTCAGGCCAACTGAGTGCTTAAGACAAGTGGCATTACAGTGAATTGTGGACACAGAATGGCTTCATGACCAAGATGTGCTCATACATTTCTTAAAATGAAAAACAGCACAGAGATGAGGAGAAGTCGAGGTGGGAAGAGAGTTCAAGAGACCACCTGGCGAGAAGGGCTGTAGGCAGGGAAGAGTTCCATTTTGTTTTGTCTTGTTTGGAGGTGAAGTGGAGTGTTGGACAAGGGCTGGCTAGGCAGCTGAAGGAAAACAGGGAGGAAAATCTGCCTCCGCCCATCCAGCTTCACAGTGGTCATCATGAAGGGCTGTGAAGTCACAAAATCCAGTTTAGAGCCCATGCTTTGTCTCTTCCTCCTGTGTGACCTCAAACAATTCCCCAAACTTCTTAAGTCTCAGTTTCTTCATCTGTCAAATGGGACAGTAGCTCCCTCTGAGGATTGCATGTGTCCGGCCTGTAGCAAGTGCTCAATAAATGCTGCCAATTAAGTTGACCTACTGAAGAGACATCAAGCTATTTCTTGGTAGATGCAGCCAGAGTCTTGGTATTGTTAAAGCTCTTATGTGAAGAATCTTGGTCTACCTAATGCTTTCAGTAGAAAGCATATATCCTTACGCTTGACATTGGACAATGATTTTTTTAAAAAACATAAATGTAAAGCATGTAGCACAGTGCCTGGCACAGGACAGAGCTCAGTGAATGTTCCATCCTTCAACATGATATTTTTTAAAAGATTTTTTATTGATTTTTAGAGGGAGAGGAAGAAAGAGAGGGAGAGAGAGAAATATCGCTGTGAGAATGATACATTGATCAGCTGCCTCCTGAATGCCCTACTGGGGAGTGATCTTGAAATCTGGGCATGTGCCCTGACCAGCAATAAAACCAGCTATCTTTTGGTATGCTTGACAATACCCAACCAACTGAACCACAGTGGCCAGGGCCTTCAACATGATATTTTTATAAATGAGAAACATATAGAACTGGGGGCCCATGTAGCAGGTCAGGGTCACAGCTCACACACGCTGCTGGGGTAAACCCAGTAGTATTTTCCTTGGACAGAGCTTGCAACATGGGATCTACAGGACCTGGTTTGATAGCCAGCCTGCAGCAAAGGAGGAACAATATTTCTCCAACATCAGGGTGAAATACACTTATGATTTCATGACTCAGATGGATGCTTCCTTCTTCCGCCTAAACTCTTAACTAAAATAAATAAAAACTCTTGAGATGACATTCAACCTACAGATAAAGATGAGCATTTATAGAATCATAAATCTTGTTAATTGTAACTATTTAAATCCTCACAAAGTTGGCCTTTGTTTAAGATGTTTATAAAGTGGATGAGAGAAACAACAAACGTATATTTCACTCAGATGGCTAGTCCCTCCTTTCCTGAGGTGAAGGCTGGAAGTCAGGCCATGATCGCTAACTTCCTCAAGGGCACGGAGGCCAGGTCCCTGTTGGCACGGAGGCCAGGTCCCTGCTGGCCCAGAGCTTGGTGGCTCAGAGCTTGCTGCCCCAGGTGGTAAGGTCTGGACGTGGTCTCACTGGATCCTAAGCCACATCACTCCACCTCCCTCAGAGAGCCATTGCCCCCAAGACCTTCACTGCCTGGCCAGCTTCGAAGGTTCTCACTCTTTTCTTGGCAAAAAGTTGAGTTTCAAGCTTTGGCCACTAGAACTTGGCTCCACTGGCGGTCATCAAGGGTGATCTTGGCATTCCACTTTCTTCAAAGCAACTGGGATGGCACTCCTTGCCAGTGGCTTTGGGGAGGACGGTTCTTCCTCTACCAGCGCTACAGGTTGGCTGAATCTTTGTGTTATGAGAGTCCCTAGATACAGAAACTTGGTCAGAGAGCATTTGAAAGGTCTATTTCTTCAGTCTAACCACAATTAGCTTTGATTTGTCTGTTACTCGCTCTCTCTCTCTCTCCACAGACAACTGCCTGGGTCTGGGGTTATCTGAAGAGGACCCTGGAGGGCCCAATGGGTTTAAACTTGGAGAAAAATTCACAATTCAAACTTACTGAGAAGGCAGTGAAAGTCCATGTCTTTCATGGCTAAAGCTGGAACTTCAGAAAGAACCACAACGGTTTTCTGCACCCCTGCCAGGAGGGTGACAATTCCTTCAAAGGAAGATCGTTCCATTCACACTTTCTTCAAAAGTGTGGAGTAAATACCTTCAAAAAACTTAGTTCAATCAAACTTACAAAACAGCCATGGGGCAGTAAAGATTTAAGTACAGATTGAACATTTGGAATAAAATTAAGGAAACGTTTGTGAATTTCTGAGAAAAAGTTCATGGGTGGTTTTCCCTTTCCAATAATAACCACCTTCCTTCTCTTCACTGTCATTGTCATCATCATCATCATCACGTTGGGTGGACCATTTAGTATCAAAGTTAAATGGAAATCAACATCTATATCAATGGTTACTGCTTTAATATATGTTAATATGTTAATTATTATTGCTATTTTATTTAATATGCTGTATTTTTGTTCTACTTCAGCTGTCAGGATTTAAACAACCTATTTATAGGACTTCCATTGGTTTTGTGGTAACATAGATTTTCCAACATAATTTTCTTCATAGAATCTACCACTCCCCAACCAGTGACTCTCCGATGAGTAGTGTTTTAAGAAAATCTTCACATTTTGCAAAAAACTGTTGTGCATACAAGTGGTACCATAACACACTTGAAGTAAAACAAGTGTATTACCTATCACTGTGAACAACTTTAAATATTTTGTTGAGAAACTACTTAAGAAAATGCATATTTAATTAAGAGAAATGTTAGACAATTAGGGAAAACATTAAAATTGGAAAATAATACATTTAACAATCACCTGTTAATTTGTAATATATGGCTATCTTGAGCATAGATATTTTAATAGTTAATAAATAATATTATCAAGTGCAGATTTTTTTTAGTTTCTAAAAATCTTAAAACTTGTATAAAGCACTCACAGTAAAAGAATAGATCACTTATCCCAAGATTAATAATTATTTCTCTTGTAAAATATTCACCTGGTTTGTACAATTTTGGATTTGGGACTAAAAGGCATAATTTGAACCACAATTTTGTACTTACTGTAAAAAAGTTATGTATAAAATCATTTTAGTAAAAAGAATAACAAAATTCTTTGGTGATCTTTGTTTTTTGAGATGTGAAATATGTGGTTTTACATGGAATTGGGATCTGTATTACCATAGTTTTGTTTTAATGGCATTTATGTAAATTAGGCTTATAAATTTGATAAAAGGCAGGGCCATCTAAAGACAGTTCCTTATCCTTATCGATCCTGACTTTCTTGTGCTGACAGGTAATTTTTACTTAAAGCAACAACAAATTTTAAAACCGTGTAAGTATTTGGACATATTCTGAAACAATAATAGCTAACACTTACGTAGACTATGCTACCTACATTAACTCATGTAATCCTCACCTCAATTCACCAAGTAGGTATTATCACCACCACCACCACCATCACCATCATCACAATCATCACTGTCATCATCTTCTTAATCATCATTATCTTTACCTTCTTCTTCTCCATCATCATCACTAATTTGAAAGTTAGGAAACCCATGCACACAGAATTTAAATAATCTGCCCAAGATTAGCCATCGGCACGAAAGAGCTTGGCACAGTCCCAGGCGTTCTGGCTGCCTAGTCTGTGCTTTTAGTGGCTACTCCACTCCAGCTTTTGCAGGTCCAGCTCCTGGGGTGTCTTTGCTGCCTAAAGTCCCCCAAGCCCTAGTGCCGAAGTCACAGCACTGGGAGGATGGCAGTGGTGCCTGTCAGCACTGTCTGCAGACGCCGTGGTGTCTACTGCTGATGGCCTTGAACAGTCTACTTCCTAAGAAAGTCAACATCACTGGTCACACAACTGAGTTAAATATATACATAAAACTTTGCCCTGGAATGCGGGATGGGTATTTTGGGTAGTCTGCACTGAATGCTTTCTGCCAAATGAGACATTCACTCATTGGTGAGTGTTTGTTTCCATTTATGTTTTCAAATTACAGGGTTTTATTTACAATGAGACTCTTCTCTACGGTGTGGTTGAGTTTTAAATTAATCCTGCTGAAAACAGAGACTAGAACTGGACTGGCCACAAGCATTTCAAAAGTAGTTGTTTCCTCTCTTTCTTTTGTTTTCAGGTTATTTTAGGATAGAAACATAGAAAAATGAGTGACAAGCCAAGGTATCAGCTCCCTCTAAATATTACTTCTTTTTGTTTTCTCTCTTTTTTTAATGGGTGTATAAGGCTTATATAATTACCTTACTTACTCATTTTTATTTAGCCAAACACTATGTGTATCCATTTATTATTATTTTCTTTTTAAAATAATGTTTTCTAATGCTCACATTGTCCTGATGTGCAAGTCGCTTCTTGTCTACTTAAAGGCAGACAGTTCTCATCCACAGTTCTTTGTCACAGTTTAAAATATAAGTTATATTTCAATAAAAGTACTCATGCTAAGTCCAGATCAAAGAGTAATAGGACTATTAAAGGAATTTATCAAAAAAAATCTAATTTTTAAGCTCTTGACATATTTTCACACATGGATTTTTAATTTGCAAATCTATGGTCCACAAAATCTCTAATTCTGATTGTCACTAACATCTATACCCTTGAAATAATAATGCTAACAAAGGCACTTCTTGGATGTTGAGTACTGTTTTAAGCATATTAAAACTAGTATCTCATTTAATCTCACTGTAACTCCATGAAGAACTGTTATTTTCAGAAATACAGAATGGTTAAGTAAGTTGTTTAGGTTATATAGCTATTAATGACAGGTCACAGAGGCATGGGAAATTTGTAGTATTGTCATTTTGATCACAAGTCCTTTTATTGAGCACCTGTATAACTATCCCAATGTTATAACTGATAGGGTCTTGAATGCTAAATGAAAAGAGTTAGTAGTTGAGATTATAGACCCAGGATGTAGAGAGTATGAATAAGGCAGTGATGGTGAACCTATGACACACGTGTCAGAGGTGACACACGAACTCATTTTTTTGGTTGATTTTTCTTTGTCAAATGGCATTTAAATATAGAAAATAAATATCAAAAATATAAGTCTTTGTTTTACTATGGTTGCAAATATCAAAAAATTTCTATATGTGACACCGCGCCAGAGTTAAGTTAGGGTTTTCAAAATGCTGACATGCCGAGCTCAAAAGGTTCGCCATCACTGGATTAAGGGATGCAAACTCCTAGGGTGACAAAAGGAATGAGATATAGAATGCAGGTCGAGGGTAATTCTTTCAGGAGACAACTCATCTTCCGTGGATGAGGAGAAGGAAGCAAGGACGTCAGTGTGTGTGCTGATGCCGATGTAAGCTGCGGAAACAAGAATAAGTTGAGAGAGTTCTGAGGCTCCTTTGATACCTCTCAGTTGAAGCCAAGATGATCTTTTCAAAGTGGAGAGGCAAAGGAGGTGGAATCAGAGTTTGAGAAAATTGTAAAGAGTTGAGAAAGCTGCCCTCACCTTCTGCAGAATGTGGGAAGGGACCCAAAGGCCACACAAAAGGGCTGGCCAGGCAGCTGAAAGTGCTGGTTGATCCCGGAGGCTCACAATGCTATGCAGAGGAAAGGTGGGTGGGGTCATGACCGGCCTTTGCTGGATGAGAGAAAGAGAAGAACAGGGTCTAGGAAGGGACTAAGTTGAGAGTCTGGACAAGAATTTGAATGTGTATCAGCCCAAGATCAGGGCTGGATGTCAGAACAGTGGAAGTTGTGGGGAGGGGAACAGGGAGATTGAGAGAGGACCAATGGATCAACTTCTGGGAAGTGTTGCTGAGTCAACGACAGGAAGGGGAGTTAGAGTAAAAGAGACTGGGATGATGTACTATTGTGGCCAGAGAGCTCCCAGGGTAGAGGAATTGAAGGGTTCAGAAGTTGAGACACTCTAGTGACAAGTCTAAAATATGGTCCTGAAGCCAAATGCACGAAGAGGGGTGGGAAGTATATGTCATTGGGTTGAGGAGCTAAAAGAACAACATCCACATGGTCAATTCCAATGGATGTGTAACTATCCAGAAGAAAAATACATCTTGGAGTAGAAAGGGAGGCAATACCTGGTATGACCACTTCCTGTGAATATGGAACACTGACCCAAATTGGATAAATGATCAAGAAAAGCAAGGGTAGGAAGTGGTAGACAAGATGGCAGAATCTTCACGCACAAGAGCCTGAAAGTGGCCTTGGGAAGGGGGTCTAGGAGAGAAACGGGATTGCAATAAACGAAGGAGGGGAGAAGGGCCCTTTAGCAGAGGCTTCCCCCTGAGTGCAGGAGTCAGAGGTCCTAGACCACTGGGGAGCAGTGAGGAGCAAGGCAGATGAGGAATGTGTGTGACCAAGATGTTGTTAAGCCTGCAGCATATATAAAATGTCAGGACTCTCGTACCAGCGAGACTTACAGAGTCATGAGTAATGGAAAGTGTGTTTCAGTTGTCAAAATAAGTGAATAAAATACATTTTATGGGGTGTTATTTTTAGTTTTATTCAGCCAGATGTCCCAGCTGTACATTGCTTTACGTGCCTGTATTTCCTACAAGCGTCATAGACTCCATTTCCTTACAGTCTGGAAATACCAAGTTTGGCCTCTGA
The DNA here is from genome assembly GCF_028538775.1 of Myotis yumanensis. NCBI lineage: Eukaryota > Metazoa > Chordata > Mammalia > Chiroptera > Vespertilionidae > Myotis > Myotis yumanensis. The sequence goes on from NW_027223759.1 coordinate 33,879,534, forward strand.
TATCCAGAGTCACCTCTCCTACAACCTCACTTCTGTGGACTCTGGACAAGAGAATCGAGGGAACACAATAGGCTCCCGAGCAACCCAGACAGATGTCACCAAGTCCAGGAATTGTACACATTGAACGTTAGTCACAGCCCATTTGAATTTAAGGCAAAACTTTAACAAAGATTGGTTGTTGGGGTTCCTAACCCAGAGTAGTATTGCAGATCCTGCTGCTAAATGATGAAGGGTGGAGAGGGACCAATAAATCAACAGGGTTGAGTCACAGAGGGGCCAGGAGAGGAAACCTGAGAGGCTGCCACATCCCGGGATCATGAGGAGCAGCTGAAGAAGGACACGGAAGGGCTGGGAAATGAAGCAGCATGTGCCTGTGGCCGGACCCTGAAATGACTGTAGAACTCTATTATAGCACACAGTCTGCTTCATCTGATGCAGGGGCCTCTGGGGTGTGACCTTGGAGCCTCCCAGCCCATTCCTCCCCCCTTGGCTGTCAACTTCCTCCAGTGCCCTGTGTCCCTCCTGCAGATGCCAGGAATTGGACCATCTCTCATAGCTGGCACCTCCAGACTTCCCAACTCTTGAGCCAACTGCCCACTCAGAGTACCTTTTCTTTTCAAGGGCTTTTGCCAGGGTTTTGAGCCAGAAAAAAAATAAAAGAGTGACAAAACAGATACATGGGGGAAGTTCCAAAGACCCCGTTCTCGAAATAGTCTGGTCAATAAATATTTGTTGGGTAAATTAATGACCTGTTTAGGATGAGCTCAGACTTCAGCCCAGCCCTCACAGCCTCTACCTGAGCCAATGGCCTCAGCTATCTCCTGGAAGTTGCGGTGTTTTATTTCCATCAGATGCTTTGGACGTTTGAGATGGAGAAGCAGATTCTCAGTGGAAGCACAGACACCTAAAACGAGGCTGGGGACTCTGGGGCACTTCCATGTATGCATGTTCCACTGGGTTCCCCTCCCTGTTGGCTGCTCCCTTGGGACCCTTTCTCCAGCCCCCAATCCTGACGACCCCTTTGTGATCCAGATCAGTAGGTCTGTGAACTGGCTCCTGAACTGAGAGAATCACTGGCTGACCCATAGGATTCCTAGTGAGTCTCCTGACTTGGTCCATTTTAGTTATTCTCTGGTGCTAAGAATAACTAAATAGAAAATAATGTGTAAAGCAGCATTTTGTATGGTCTTCAGTGGCAGGGAGTTGACTTTTATGGCCTCTTGTGTCCCGGACTCGTGCAGAATCGATGGGCAGTGACGTCATTCACTGCAGCTTCCTCCCTCTGTCTCGGAACACTACCTGTACTGAGCTGCTCAGCTCCTACATTAGTAAGATGGAGTTGTCATGACTAATTCACCAATAACAGTACATTATTATTCATTTTTCACCATTTGACTTTTGAGCACTTCCTTATTTTCTAGCACTAGAAGATGCTCCAGACTCGTCTTATATATTTCTGGCCCCAGCTCTAGAATCAGCCCTTTCTTCAAGGAGTTGTGTTCCTGTTATTGGAGACGGTGTTAGAGACCAAGATCTGTGTGCCAGGTGTGCCCATTGCTTCTGGACTCTCTCACCAGAAGGGGCTTAGAAATGTGTGTAAGCTAACCCAGGTATATAAACATATCTATCACTGCTTCTATAATTATCCATCTGTACCAATATTAGGCTAAACATGAGTTCATGCAGACGTTTCCAACTCTAATCCCGTATCATCAGGATCATTTATCCCCGCTGCGTGGTTTATCTCTAATCTCCCACTATGAGTGAGAAACCCTGCTCCCGCCATTCACCATCCACTTCCTGCGCCATTCAATTCTAGCATAGGATGGAGAGGCTTCAGAGTGGTGAGCCCTGCTTAGGGACTGGAGCGTAGCTCCTGTGTGGAGTTACCCAGGTCAGTGCCGCGATTTCCCTCCGCCCCTCAGTGAGGTCGATTCACGCATTTGTGAGGCGGATTCTTTTGTCGCTGTTTGCCTTCTATCCTGGGGTCCCCTGGCTTCCTTCAAGGCTGTGTGTGTCTGGTTGACCTTTCTCAAGCTCCTCAGGTTGCTGTGCAGGAATCTTCGAGAGTGACATCATCATATCCCAGCGAGCCACGCTTAAGAGCAAAAGCCCTTTGTTATTCATGTGGAGAACAGCTTTCCATGCAGACGAGTGGTGTCGTCTGATCGTCCTGGGTGCCAATCACAGTTGGCTGGGCTGTTTCAAACAGTCACTAGGCGAGGAAGATGTTGTCACTCACCTCGGCCACCTGCTCAGCGCCAGGAACAGCTGAACGGGGTCTGGCAGAGGGGCCAGCTTATACACATTCTGCTCCTTTGATGGACTTGTTTGGGGGAAATGTTCTAGTGATTAATGAGCCATTTCCTTACTGATACACCACACCTGTCACCATTAACAAATGACTCTAGAACAGCCGGGCGGAGCTCCACCCTGACCCTGACCGACCCTGACCGTATCGCAGGATGGAGGGGGCAGGCCAGAAGGGGCTGGTGTCAGGGGTGAGGTCAAGGCCTGCAGTGGACAGCCCTGGGAACGGCCTTCCTGGCAGGCTGGCGGAGGAGGTGAGTGAGGTGGGGGACTCAGGGAGCCCACAGAGGGGCGGGTGGGGATCCCTGGTGGCAAGACTCAGAGCCTGTTTCTTTCAATAGCTTTCCTCCCGATGGCCCTGCAAGCAGGAGTTCCTTCTTTAAGAACGAGTGGGTCCTCCTTTGACTCCTGACAGTGTGCTTTGTGCCTCAGCGCCTCTGGCTTTACCAGGGCTGTAGTGGGCCCCAGAGAGCACCGGGGGCTCCGTCCCAGCACATGGGACAAGAAGACAGAGAGCTGACAGCCTCTGAATAAGCTTATCTGTGGACTCCGTGTCATCACCCAGTGCCCAGGAGGACTCCCTTCAAGAGCTTATTGTGAGGGCCAGTGCTCTTTACTGGGACAGTCCCCAAAGGGCCCTCTGCTTATGCATGGGGCTCACAGGTGGGGTGATCTGCCAGGCCTATTCCCCAAGGAAAGGGGTCAGCGAGTCAGACTGGACCCCCACCGAGCTCAGGTGTCCTAGCATCAGCTCTGTGGAATCCCCTGGGTCACCTCAGGCCATCTGACCTGATTCCCAGGGCTGAGAAGATGCAGCCCCCTCGCTGCTGGAGGGAGAGGAACATTTCCAAGGTCCCTGAGTCCCAAACAGCTCAGAGAGGCCTGCGCCAGGGAGTTAGCAACCCTGCAGGGGAGGCGAGCATTGCAGGGACCCAGGAACCCACTGGCTCTTCCCTTCCCTCCTGTGCATTCTTCAGGTCTCAGCTCAGATGTCACCTTCTCCAGGCAACATGCTGTCTCCTAGCTAAGAGACAGCCTTCCCTCAGCTCCTCCAATGTGCATGCTTCTCCTCAACACGGGGTGACCTGACTGTGTTGTCTGGAGAAGCCTCTGCGGTAACCTGCAGACCAGTGGATTCCTAAAGATGGGACGAGTTATCACATCCCTGGAGCCTCCTGCAAAATGCACCCTCATCACGAGGCCGGGAGGAAGCTGTGGATGAGGGAATGATCCCCATGCTCCTGTGGGACTGCGATTGGCCACAGGGCCTTTCCTTCTCCTTTATGGAGAGACCCCTGCCCACTCCCCTTTGTCGTTGAGGAAGAATTTAGGGTGATCATGGGATGACCCCTTCCTGGGGATACTTTAAAGCACACAGATGGGAACCAGAATTTAGGAAGTAACCTCCAATGCTTTTCAAACTGTGGGTTGTGAAACCAACCAAGAAGTGGCGGGCACTTGCTCAGTGGAATAGAATGAATGCAGTGCAGGATACAGTACGATGGTAAGAGAAATAAAATGGATATGGCAGGATAAGGACTGCTGCACGAAGCTTTCGTTTCAGTTACATTATCAATCACGCAGCCGCAGGCACGCACTCAAGTTCATCTGTGGGACAGATGCCAGCATTCACTTTCAGCTTCAGCCTGGACCTTCAGAAAGCCTGTTACCATTTCTGGCTCCTCCAGCCTCATGTGGACCAAGATAGGGTGATCCTGTAGGTTATTATACTATCTAATTAGTTCAACAACAATAATAATATGGATAAAGCATAACATTTAGATTTATTGTTACCATATAAATATTTACTTCCAGACATAGATAACCATTCTAGATGTAACCCAGAATAAAAACAAACACCTCCTTGCATACTTTATATTTTAAAATCCCACCAGTCCATGGAAATATAAATACATATTTAATATTGCACTCCATGCCTAGCAGCAATCTGAGGTGAAACGATGGAGGAATAGAGCTCCAGGCCAAAGGTCAATCCCTGAAAGGGGATAACCTGGGGCAAGGGCGGGGGGGCGCGCTGGCCTGCCCAGGGTGTCCAGGGGCCTGGGCAGTTTCCAACCCAGCTGTGGGATGAGGGCCCGTGGACAGGAGCTCGGCAAAGGAAGGGTAGTGTTCAGGCTCAGAACCTTGGACACTTTGCTGGGAGGCAGGGCTAGGAACATCCTGGTCACTTGGGACGTGAACTTCATTTGTTATAAGTCAGGTTGCCTTGTAAACAGCTATTGCTCATCCCCAGGAGGAAAGCGAGTCTGTCAGGATTTGGCTTGTGCGGGCCCATCTGCCTCATCCTGGGAGGGCGCAGGAGGTCAGAGGAAGCTCTGAGCCAAAATGGACCCTCGAGGTCAGACCACGCGTTTGCTTGTGGCACTTGGGGCTTTGTGAACTCACAGTTGGACACACGAGCTGGATAATCACATTCACATGGACCAAAGTGTAGGAGAGGCAAGCAGGTCCTGCAGAAGGTGAATCCAAGGACTTCTTAATCCAGTCCATCTGTGCGAACTGTTCATGTGAGCTCTCCAAGGGTTCAAGTTGGGTGAATTCACATAATTCCACTTTCTCGGTGACTTCAATCCTGGATCAGAGTTTTTATCTCCCGTTTATGTTAAACCTATTCTGTCTGTGGTTCCTCACTGACCCTGAACTTATTCTTTATCTTCATTGTTTACTCCTTGTCCTTTAACTTCTTCCTTTGTTCCTGGTTTGTTGATCCTCATCTGCCTACTCAGTCTCAACAATTTGCAAGACTCTGTAGTTGCCAATAACAGGCGTAGACTATAGCTAACTAAAGAAAATAGTGTTATACAGGAAAAAATAGGGCATGTCTCACAAAATAGAAAGAGAGCCAAGAGCCAACACTTGGACGGGTTTAGGTAGTAAGAACTAATGGGTAGGCTCCTCGGGGCTCAGGCCTCACGATGAACAAGTCTGAGTCAATTTCTGATCTTGAACCAATCAACTTGATGGTCAAATGTCAGAGAGAATCAAATTTATCTGGTCTGGACCATGTTCCCCCATCTACGGTGTTGGATGCATTTGGAATGGTGGTAGAAATGGAAGATGGTGGGTCTCCAAAGGAGGATCAAGGTCCTATTACCCAGATAAGGAGAGTGGATACTAGGCAGTAGGAACAGGTCTGTCCATCATATTGCCTCTGGCAAGACACAGACACAGTGAAAAGACAAAGTCCCCACCCCCAGCCCGAACAAGGGCACATCTGAAGGTACCCACAATCCTCCCCGTTGAACATCACAAGCTCAAGTTGATAACAAAATGTCCCTGGAGCCAGTTTGCGCTAACGTGGCATGGCAGGGTGGAGCTAGGCTGATGGATTTTGTTTATATGAATGACCATTTGGTAATCCTGCAGCCACACTCCAGCTATTGTCTCACAGGATATGAGATAAGAGTGGCATGTATCAGGAAGGGCGAGTCTAAAACAGAATGTCATGTTAGCCAGGAATGAGGTAGAAGAAGAGTGGGGTTTTGAACAGAAATTATGAACCTCAGCATCTCTTCAAAGCCCAACAAGACAAAGACCAAGGTCAGTTTTGAACTACAATGTTGTCCATACTTCATCCTAGGATGTATCTCTCTGTGCATCACTGTGTGTGTGTGTTTGATCCCATGATACGTGATCATTTCTTCCACAGCAAGGATTCTTACTCACATCTGTATCTAATATACCCAGCAGAATAACTGATGTATAGGGAGTTCTTATTGGGTATTTGTTGAATGAATGAATGAATGAATGAATGAGGCTGACTCAGAGGCCAGAATCTATGGTCATAGAGCATGAGGTGGGCCTTCTTCCACTTAGGACATGCCGGGGTGCAGTGCCAAAAGGGGTGTGGAGTCAGAGCATTGCTCAGCATGTTGGCATCCACATGACCCTGAGGCAAGACAAGGTGTTTCTCCTTAAAGGAGATCCAAGGACTTGAGAATCACAGGCAGACCCCACATTCTGCAGTGCCCTGCGGTTTTCTCCCCTGGAGATCCCCAAGTGTGGGCTACTGTTTTAATTTTCAGGATGCAGAGAAAACTCTAAAAGCAGCGTTATTCACAAAAGCCAGAAGGGCGAAGCAATCCATGTGTTTGTGATGAGCAAGCAGATAAACAAGATGTGGTCTGTCCATAGGATGGAATATTACACCATGCTGAGTGAGATAAGCCAGACACAAAAATACAAACACTGCACACTCCCACTTATATGATGTTCCTGGAGCAGTCAGATTCATAAAGACAGGCAGTGGAATGGTGGGTGCCAGGGGTGAGGAATGGGGAGAAGGTGCTGACGTTTAATGGGCACAGAGTTGCAATTTTGCAAGATGAAAAAGTTCCAGAGATTGGAATGTGAATGTAGTCAACACTACTGAATTGTACACTTAAAAATGGTGAAGATGGTGAAAAAAGGGGAGAGAGAGAAAGAGAGACAGAGACAGAGACAAGAGAGACAAGGAGCTCTGAGATGTTGACTTTAAATAGAATCATGAAATCGGCTCTGGCGATGAAGAAACCAAAATGATTCGCAAAGCCAAATTAATCCATTGGTGTGAGCTGAGGGCCTCCCTTTCCTTCAAGAGTCATGGGCAATTAGTCCCATTCTCCTGATAAGGCCACAGTGACAGCCCCAAGACCCCAGGCTGCTGAAGGTGCTCTGCCACCTCTGAGTCACTTGGCTCCGCTCCATGTATGCACAGCACAGAGGTGAACTCTGTGTCTCTCCATGCCTCACAGACACAACAAAACCAGGATAAGGTGATTTTAAGCAGTCTGGGGTTTGGGGAGCACAAGTGTGACAAGAAGAGTTTCCTAGCCAAACTGTGATGAACTATACTAGTAGTAACACAGTAGATATCACCTGCCAATGCTGGTGTGTGTTGGCCACCCCATCACCAACAAGCTTCGCTGGCACCTCCACTTCCCAGCCTCTGCCCCCTTCTCAGACTCCTCACTCTCCCTTTCCCTGTTGTCCTCATTCTCCTCTCTCTTTTGGAAAGCAGTGCCAGCCTTCCCTGGAGTGACAGGGCAGCTCTGTCCTCCTCTGGGGCCCCATCACCAGGGTCACGCAGGACTCCAGTAGTCCATCTTTAGGCCACAGTGTCAAGAGAATCTTCCAAATAATGCTGCTTCCCCACCTGAATGGAATTCTAGTGCCAGCTGCTGAAATAACACAAAATCATCCACGTCGTTGCTGGATTGATGCGATGTAATAACAGTTGTTGGGAAAATTAGCTGTCTAGGGATAGGGGAGAAGACAAACATTCAGACCCATATCTCCCATCAAAGTAACAGAATAAGTTTCAGGTAGGTAAGGGAGTCAAATACAAAAGTAATCCATAGAAGTCAATATTTTATCTAAGCTATTAAGATGAAAAATAATGGCAGAAATAATAAAATGAAACTGGATAGGCTTAACAACATAAAAATATAAAACTCCTTAAAAAACAGGCAAAGGTTAAAGGCCTTGGAACAAATCTATATCAAATGTGACTGGCTTCTTCCTTTTCTCTAAGTAGCTCAGACAAGCCAATGAAAAGAACAGCAAGGCATTAAGTATAAAGGAAGGTCATGATTAACCCACTGCTCCCTGCAGATGAAAGACCATCAGAGAACACAGGTCTCCAATTCACTTTTCAAAGCCTACCCAACTCGACATCATAGTGGCTTACCGTCTATGGAATTGTCAACAGATCTTATGGACAATCCTCAATGCTGACAAATTGGAGTGACATGGGAGAGAAACCTGTCTCAGTTTTCATGGAGTTTTATGTTTCAACAAATCTGAAAAGCAACTGGGCAATAATGACAAACAGCCTTACAACGTCCATTTGGGTCACTCCTAGGACTCTCCTAGGTGTGCACATCGGAAAGTTGAAGTATGGACCTACCTTTACCAGTTTTCTTCCTAAATATGAAAATCTGGCAATCATTTGGATGGCTAATAGCATTTGGATGGCTAAATAAATTGGTAGAGCTATGTAATGGAATATCATGCAGACAACTAAAGATTATGTTTGGTGGATTTAAAGGACAATTAGTCAACATTATTTTAAAAAGCAATGTTAAATATTCTATATGTATTGAGATATTTATTTATAGTAAACATGCATTTATATTGACAATATTTTGAGTAAAAGACTGAAGCTATGTTGAGTCAATTGGATATCCACTGGGGAAGAACACACCATATAAAAATCACTTCCAGACTTACTATAGACTTAAATCTTAAAAGATGAACAATAAAGAATGTATGGGGAAAAAACACATTTTCATGAACATGAGTAGGCAGAATTCTCAAGCAGAATACAAAGAGTACTGAACCATAAAGAAAAAAATAATAAGACTAGCATATTGTTTAACATGATAAAAAGAATACAAATGCAGGCCACAGGGTGGAAGGACACATTTGCAATGCATTTGTCTAAAAGGGATTCATAACCAGAATGTATAATGAACTACTAAGATCAATAAGAAAAAGGAATAGCTTAGTAGGAAAGTGGACAAAAAATTTTTTAAAAATATGTTTTTATTGATTTCTAGAGAGAGAGGAAGGGACAGAGAGAGAGAAACCTCGATGTAAGAGAGAAACATCAGTAGATTGTCTCTTGTATGCACCCCAACTGGGAATGGAACCTGAAACCTGGGCATGTGCCCTAACCGGAAATCAACCCTGCAACCTTTTGATACACAGGACCACACTCAATCAACTGAGTCACACGGGCTAGGGCTGGGCAAAAGATTTGAAAAGGCAATTCACAAATGAGGCATCCAAATGGCCAATCAACATGTGAAAGGGGCAGCTGAAATGAAAATGATGAAAAAATAAAGCCTTAGCAAGATTACACATAGAGCTACCAGCACGTTCACATAGGTGGGTGTGTTTATTGCTACAACCTCTTGGGAAAACCATGTCTGCTAAAATTGACCACAGGTGTGCTCACTCTTACGTACACACCCAGCAGAAAGGGGCACACCTGTTCACCAAAAGGTGTGCACCAGAGGTCCTCACAGCTGGGTCTTTCATAATAGCCCCAAACTGGAAATTACCAAAAGGGCCTGCAGTGCTTTACAATAAGTAAATAAAGTTCATTACAACCACAACAGAGAGTACCAGGCAGCCACAAGAATGAGCAACTGGATGTGGTGGTGTGGGTGAATTTCAGAGACATAAGGCTGAGTACAAAAGTCCAGCTCCAGAAAGGAGCAGACTGTATGATTCCATTCATATAAAATTTGGAAACAGGCAAACTTAATCTGTGTTGCCAGACCCTCTATGAAGTACTATTACAGACACATGAAAGGAATAGACTCCTTGACCTTGAGGAGCTCTGGAGCCCTCCCCTCCTCCTCCATGTCACATGAGAAGAGCTTAGAGGCGGAAGAAGCAGGTGCAGGTTCTTAGTGGCAGGGTGGCAAGTGGAGGGGCTGCCCCGGTGCCTCTGGCTGGGCAGGGGGTGGGCACACCTTGTCCCACTGTATGCTGAGGCTCCCACCAGTGTGTTGAGAACTGGCCGTTTCACGTGGTCCCAGAGAATGGAGAGACCTGGGAGCTTCACAGGTCCCCTCACTCACCTTGGCTCCTCTCAGAACGACCGTACCACTTGCCTTTCCTCAGGTCTGGGAAGGGCAGATTCGAGCCATCCTGGCCTGGGAAAGGAAGGAAACGGTTTCTTTGGGAAGGAACCTGCCTCTGATTGTCTTCCCTCCCTGTGACCTCTTCTTTCAAAAGCACTGGCCTTTTCCAAGGTCTGGGAAAAACTGCCAAGAAAAGCTCAGGAACGCCTTCTTTTAGGGCCGACCTTTCCTCCCTTTCATGTGGCGAAGAAACCCCTTTGAGGGCCGCATGGCGTAAGCCTTTTAATTGCAGAGCTAATAGAAACCAGAGCAGAAGGATCCACCAAGAACCCTGGCTGGGACTCATTACGTGTTCAAAGGGACGCCGGGTCCCTCTCCTATCTTGTCTTGGATCAACTGAGTGACGTGCGTGTTTACAAAGGGCTCTGCGGACGAGATGGCACATTATCACTCCTTCCCACCCCAGTCTGGTGGAAGCAGGTTTACTCAAAAGATTATTAAATCTGAACTCCCAGACTTCTGGAAACTGCTCTTGCCCTGCTTATGGCCCTGCACAGCTGGGATGTCTAAGGGAGATCAGCAAGAGCGGTCTCAGACAGCATCCACCGAAGGGGTGAGCCAGACGGGCTGAGTGATTCAGATGCATGCTTCTGACGGGAGCCAGACCCCAGTGTGCACAACACGCCAGGAGGATGGGAGCTCAAATTAGCTGTGGAGAAGCTCAGCTCAAGTTCCTAGAAGACCAGGTCCTACTCAGGAATTCAACAGTCCCTACCACGTGTGGCGCTCACACTACCCTCCCGGATGAGAGGAGTGTAGCTGGCCTTCAGATGTGAGGTGACACAGGTCGCCGTCAGCTTTTGAGCCAGGATCTGGCTGATCTCGGAGTGGTCGCAGCCAGTGACCAAGCAAGACTATCATACAAGGACCTGGACATTTCCATGGGCCACGGGATTCCTCCAGGGAACTCCCTATTGGGTAAGCAGGGGAGATGCCAGCTCTGAGCCACAGCTAAAGGATCCCCTGCTGATAGGGCTTCTTCCCTTTCCCTTTCAAAGCCATTATCCCCAACAAACCTAACCGCGTGCTCCCCTAACTCAGTCTGAGCATTTGTTTCCCAGAGGGTTCAACGGATAGGTCGCGTACCCAGATTCCCATGACCCAAAGCTCTTATGCATGCCTTCACCTGTCCATGAGGGGCCGTCTCCTGGCCCTCTGCAGGAGGTTTGACTTAAAGATGGGATCCACAGTGAGGTGGAGCCTGGGGCTGTTTGACGAGCAGCAGGAGTGGTTCAGAGAGTTGGGAAAAGAGAATCTTCTTGGAATTTGGGCCCATACAGATTCTCAGCCACCATGTGGATTCATAGCGATCATTGGCCAAGGGTGGGGTCGGGCAGGGCACTATTTTATTGAGTAGAACAGCATCCCAGAGATGTCCCCTTAACAGAGAACTCATCTGAAAATATTGTCTGATCCAGGGGGTGGGAAACAGTGTCCATGACAAGCCCTACTGAGGGAGGAGACGTACCAGAGTTTTCACAGCCCAGAAATACCAGACTGAGCCAAAGACCTTAGACTGGTCCTGGTCGGACAACACTTTGAAAGATGAAGAAGACACTTCTCATCACCTGGTTTGCTGACCAGGCTTCAAACATAACCAAAATGCCTGCTCCGGAGGACCAGGAATCAAATGGTGTCCACTGTGCCTGTCCCTGCACCAGCAGGGGGACCCGCCCCAGGACAGTCTGGGTTGATGGGCACTCAACACTCCCGCCTTCATCTGGGTAGGAGGGCATTTTCCTGCAGCGTATCCTATAACAATCTAAAGTTGCGGTTTTCTCTGAGATACCCCCTGCTGGTTTCTTTCTCTAGGACATCTCTAAACAATGTTTGGTGAACGTAATTATCTTTTTAAATGGTACTTGGAATTTTAGAGGGTTTTTACATTACATTGGTGCATTTAAACCAGGTTTCCCTCATCTTAACCTTATCTTTAAAATCTAACCCTAACCCTAACCTCAAGGCTTGTTTCTTGAGCAGGAGCCTAGGGAAGAGCACATATTCCCATCTCTCTACTCATTGACATTTTTTCATGTCTGTCATCTGGCATGTTGCTCTACGAAAATATGTCTCAAAACCAAAAAATTAATGGCTTTGTTTTATTTTTATAGTGGGTGGGTTGCAGAAAGCCAGAGGAAATTCTGTTTTCTGAATTGCTTGTTTTACTTGGAAAGGAAAAATGCCTCTCTAATGGGTGTCCTTGGAGGCGATCAAAGCCAAGAGAAAGCACTGCCAAGGTTAAAAGGGTAAATATTTCAAAAAGCAATATTCAGCACATTATTTTCAGGAAGAATGCCTACTACCACCATAATTATTTATTAAGCCTTGGAAGTCTTGGTCATTGTAGCATTATAATAACATAGGAAATAGAAGAAAATGAATGCATTTGGGGAAAGGAGAAAAATACTCCTCACAGATGACACCAGGCAGGGACATGTTTGCATTAAAAAAAAAAAAAAAATGGGAGCCTAAGTAGAAATCTCATCCACAATAGCATCAAAAATACTACATACATAGAAATGATTTTGAGAAAATATGACACATAAAAATAAAACCCCAAAGTTCTATCAGAAGTCATAAAAAATGATTTGAGGGGAGAAAAATGTTTCTAGATGTAAAGATAAATAATTCAAACAGAATTTTATGAAGTTGGCAAAAATATTTTGAAATTTATCTGAAAGAGCAAATGACTTGGACTCCCATAAGACAGTCTGAAAAATAAGAGTAATGGGGGTGGAGTGTTTATTGTCCTAGCAGATCTTAAAATACATTTTAAGAAAAGTGTTAATTAAAACATTACAATTTTGGCTTAAACCCTGAGACAGGGATCAAAATCACGCAATATGTAATCCTTGAGTTGAAGGCAATCACACCTAGGAAATGCAGATGGTCGCCTACAGAATTTACATTTTCTAATTGCCACATTTAACACAAGTAAAAGGAAATAGGCAAAACTAACTTTAAGCATCTATTTTGTTTAATCCAATATATATTAAAAATGATCACTTCATGTGATCAATGTACAAAAAGTAAAAGATCTTTACTTTTCAGACTGTCTTTGAGACGTGGATTCCCCATGTTTCACAGGCTCAGCAATCACAGTGGCTATCACATCATCGCAGCGTAGATTCCAAGGTTGCATGTTTTATATGTGACTGAACAAGTATCAGGAAAACAGTGAGGAAGGGAAACAGATCTTCAATAAATGGTATGACAATGATTTATAAAACCTAGACGTGGATCACAAGGAAACCACACCATCTGAGACAGTAAATTCTAGGTGGAGTAGATCAGAAACTATGTTTAAAAATAGGGAAGCCACAGTAAGGGAGCAGTGTCATGCCTTGTGGACCTGGGTGGGAGACCTACGGTTTCTGTGACAAAAAGGCCGGAGGAGGAAGGGAAGAAGGTAGGAGGGGACAAAACAGGAGGGGGCCCGTTCACTGAGGCAGACCCTGGGGAAGCTGCCAGGAACCCAAGACCCGACAAGGCAGAGACAATTTCCAGGGTGGGGATTCAGAGAGCTGTGAGGACCAGCGGTCCTGGTGGGGCGAGGCTGTGCAGCAGACATTTCAAGGAGTGGGTCCAATTCGAAGCCCAGAAGGGTGTTGGCCAGTGTTGGGTAATCTGTGGGCAGTAGACAGGTCCTCACCCATGGAAATGGTTTTCTCTGCAGGAAGGTGGACTAGCTTACAAACAGCCAGGCACAGGGGGGTGACGCGGCTGAGCAGGTCTTCCCTCTCTTCGGCTGTGAGAGTCCGCGTGGTGTGGGGCAATGCTTAACCGTGAAGTCCCGTTGCTGAGGAAAGCTGTGCTTATGCCAGGGTCAGCCTGCAAGAATGTTCTGGTTCTTAGCCCCTTCCTGGACCCACCCCTTTCTCTAGCGCCTTTGCACAGTCCTTTCCTCTGTGTGGTGGCATCCCTCAGAGAGCCACCTGTCCTGGCCAGCCCAGCAAAGTTAACACTACTGCCCCCAGCTGGCGGCTCTAACTCAGCAGTTTCTGAACTTCAGTGGTTGGCCTGCATCGGAATCGCCAGGTGGTGGGGTGTGGACTTATTAAAATGCAGGTCGCTGGGCCCTGCCCCAGAGCTCTGAGTGGGTAGATCTGGGTGGGGCCTGAGGGTGTGCATGTCTAGCCTGCAGGTCCTTGCTGCCCCTGCTGGCTGGGGGGCCACCATTTCAGAACCACTCAGATGTGGTCCCTGGGCCAGGCATCCATATTATCTGAGAGCTGTTGACCAAAGTACTGTCTTGGGACATACCCAGAACCCCCAAGTCCGAGTTTCCCCGAGATCCCCAAGGGGAGTTGGTGAACCCTAACTTCCCCCCTGGAAGGCAGAGCTTTCCTCATTTTTCTGTACATTCCCAGCACCTGGTAAGGACATGAGTGAGCCTGGGGCTGAGGCAGACTGTCCAGCTTAGAGAGACCCCACCCTGGACGCGCTTGTCGACATAACACATATCACCGCGGGTCACTCGGCACTTAGAGAAAAACCAACCAGCATCTCCAATGACCTCTGAGGTTCTGGAAACTCCAGAAAGTGTTCCATCATTTTCGTGCCCAGGCCACTCAGGTAAAATTCAAACCTGAGTCAACAAAAGGAGTGGTTTTGCAGGTGTCTTTTCACACCCCCTGTCTAAAAGGAAAGAGGGGCGTGTGGGGAGCTGATTTCCCAACCAGGGGCATCTGCTGGTAGGACCTAACGGAATGGGTTGCCGCCTCCGTTGTCTGGGTCCCACTCAAAGCTCGGTTTCTGTTAACTTTTCCATCATTTGGTTGTTGTCAAAGTTGTTTGTTTGTTTTAATATATTTTTATTGATTCCAGAGAGGAAGGGAGAGGGAGAGAGTGATAGAAACATCAATGATGAGAGAGAATCATTGATCGGTTGCCTCCCGTACACCCCCCACTGCGGGTTGAGCCTGCAACCTAGGCATGTGCCCTGACTGGGAATCGAACCGTGACCTCCTGGTTCATACATAGGTTGAAGCTCAACCACTGAGCCACGCTGGTGAGGCCAAAGTTTCTGAACCTACAGCGATTTGTTTGCCAAGCAGTAGAACTCCCAGTCCCTGGACTGGGTGCTCAGTGAGCTCCATCCAGCCCCGCCAGGCTCACCTCCGCCCACTCCTGCTTCCCCACACAAAGCCCTTTCTGCAGCCGAGCGGGGCCGCCATGGACCGCTGGGCAGACAGAGAGCAGACAAGACAGATTAGCACATCTGGCAGGCGAGGCCCAGAATTGGGTGATGATGAGAGTTCTCATTTGGGCAGATGTAACAAAACCCTTCTGCGGAGGGGCCGGGCTCTGTATCAGTCAAGTGAAGCCTCGAGTGAAAAGGGGCGAAGGTCAGTTTGATCTAAAAGCTGTGCAGCTAAGATGTGCCAGGACAAGTTTTGTAGAATAAACACGTGGAAGATGATCTAAAAGAGTCATTATTACACGTTGGTTATTGATAAGCCCTGAGTGGTCGTGGAGCGCCTGGAGCTGACTCAAGGGAAAAGCGCCTCGGGCCCCGTCTGTCTCCTCCCTCCTCAGTGACCTCAATCCTGCCTGCTGTCCACTTTCACTTATATTTCAGCTGCTCTGCTCCATCTCATCTCAAGGTATTTTTCCTGAAAGGTGCATTTTTAGGGCAGAATGTGGGTGGGGGCGGGGGGGGGGGGTGGCAGTGGGGAGAGATTGCCAGGTAGGAAGGTGTTGTTTGTGTTCCAACCCGTAGGCTCCTCATTCAGCTCTTGCTTCACAGCCCCTTTCCTTCCTACAGCCCAGCAGCCAGGGTGAGCGCCCTGGAGCCAGACAAAGCCCAGGCCTGCGGTGGAAACATCGGCTCCTGGCCTTTGTCTTCCGAGGCACGTGGGGTCCACACGGGGCTGCTCACCCACGGGGTGTGTCCCAGAGGTGGGAGGAGGAGAGGAGAGACAGAGCATGACCCTGATTCCCCTTCTTAAAGCTCACCTTGGGTCTCCAGCCAGGGGCATCTGAGCTGGGGCTGCTGCTTACCAGACATGAACCTTTGTCTCCCCAAACAGGAAGCATTTGCCCAGGGCCCAGGGGTACTTCTTCGGCAAGTCTTGTGCCCTGGGTGCTGCACCCTTGGAGACGGACTTGGTGTTCAGCCCCTCCCCCAGCCCTCTCCTGGTTTGGCTTCACTGGCAACTTCCCAGGAGACTGGCCACCTAGGAAGCAACTGTCGTTGCAGTGGGCCCAGCGCAGCCCGTCCTGGTAAGAAAGCTCTGTGCACATCCATCCGATGGTAGCCAGGTTCCCAGACTCTGCCCCCAAAATTCCGAGTCTGCCCCCCTCCCCTGACCCCGGTCAGCTCCGCGGGCGCATCTGCTCTCAGGGTTTCTTACTGTCGGCCTCATGCAGCTCCACCTCGCATTAATCATCCCTCTGCTCGAATTCTTTGAATTGAGAATTTCACTGAAATCCCCAAGGCCTTTCCTTACACAGGGGCTCAGTCACTAACCCCGCAGATGTCATGAACTTCCCATCTCTCTCCTTCCTGATCCGAGGCAGATGTGAGCGTCCACGCTGCATTCTCACCGCTCCGCCTCAGTGCATCCCCAGCTCCTCATTCCAGACCTGCAGCTTCGTTTCAGACCAGCAGATGATTACAGGTTTGGCTCGTGCGCCCACCTCCCCACGCTGCCTGACATCATTGCAATAAACTATTCTCCTCGGAAAAGGGGCTGCAGAGCCTCCAGGCTGAGGAGCCCTTGTGTTTCCAAACTCAGAAAACAAGTCGAGGGAGGTGACAGGAAAAGAGCGCTTCTGCTTTCAGACTTATTCGTGGTGGAGAGATTGTGTCGTCACTGTGTGTGAGCGTGAGTGTGTGTGCGTGTGAGTGTGTGTGAGTGAGTGCATGTGTGTGAGTGTGAGTGTGCATTTTATCTGTGGCTGTTCTCGGATCTTAGCCAGATGGGGCAGTGCCGTGAGGTCACCTGGAAGCCCTAGTGGGCACTGTGGTTCTGGGAACCTAACACTCATCCCCAGCTCCCTTCTCTCTCTCCTGGCTCCCCGTGGAGACTGAGAGAGGCACAGGCTGCCTTTCCTGCCTCCTCTCAGTGAGAGGGGACCATGGGACAGAGTTCCGGATGATGCCACTGTCGAGCCTGTGTGGGTGAGGCCGTGCTGAGGTAACACACCCGCCCTGGCAGATCAGTGGTCTAACACAGAGGGTTGACTTCCCACGCAGGTGGCAGGCCCCTGGGGGTCTGGCGGGGTGGGGGGTGGTCTCTGCTCCCCACGGTCCTGCAGGACCCAGCTGAGGGAGGCTGGGCCATTTTGCAGCTGCACCATCTGGTCCCAAGGCTGCCACTCAAGGGGAGAGAAAGGTGGAGGGCATCTCAGGCTGTCAACTGCCTGGCTGTAAAGTGCCGAGTGTCAACTCTGCTCATTGGATAAACTCATCACATCGTCTCAGCCTAACTGCAAGGAAGGCTGGGAAACATAGGCAGCGACTCTTTGGAGTCTTGGGTGAGGGCTAATTGCGCGGGATGTTAGGGGAAGAGCACGGGTCTCAGGGTCACTTCTGGAAGAACTTTGCTTTCTTGATGAAAGGGACGAACATCGCCACCACCCTCTCCTGCCCCGGGTGTGGACTGTGACACAGCAAACCAGCATCTAAGACTGTGGAGCAGAAAGAGCTTTTGGTGACACTGCTGAGCTGCTGTCTGGCCCTGGCCCGCTGACTCCTGACATCCAGTTCTGTGAGAAACTGAACCCCCTGGTTTAGGCCACAGCATGTCCGTAGCTGCAGGCCCTTCTCCGCCCGCAGAGAGCACCAAGCTCCGGCTCTGCACAGGAGCTTGCTGCCGTGGCCCCGCTGCCCAGAGCAGCCTCCTCCTCCTCTGTGTTCCATGGGCGGGGGGCGAGGGGGAGGTGCCAGAGTCCCCCTCACACCTCCTAGCCTGAGGCTGCCTCAAAGCTCACCAGGACCCTGTGCGGTCCCTTTGTTACTGTCATCCCTCCTGTCCCTGATCTCCGTGTCCAGAGGAAGCAGGGTTCCTCTACCCCATTTCAGGTCACTTGGTAAAAGCTAGTCGGGCAGAAAGTTGGGGGGGGGGGCAGTGTCTGGAGAGAGGGCTGCCCAGCAGATTAGGAGAACTGGGTTCCAGCCACTGCTCTGCCAGGTGCTGGGCCTGACCCCATCCAGCACCTGCTCAGGAGCCGGTTCCCCAATGGGCTAATAATGGATCAAGATACCTGGGCTACTCCTGAGGCATCTTCTACCTTTAAAAGGTGTTTCTTCTTTGCAGGCCAGAAGGGAGTGGCAAGAAATATTCAAAGTGATGAATACCAAGAACCTACAACCAAGATTACTTTATCCAGCAAAGCTATCATTCAGAAGTGAAGGTCAGATAAAGAGCTTCACAGATAAGAAAAAACTAAAGGAGTTCATCACCACCAAACCAGTATTATATGAAATGCTGAAAGGTATCCTTTAAGAAGAGGAAGAAAAAGAAAAAGGTAATGATACAAATTATGAACACCAAATACACATCTATCAACAAGTGAATCTAAAAATCAAGTGAATAAATAATCTGATGAACAGTATGAACTGGTGATTGTAATAGAATCAGGGACATAGAAAGGGAATGGACTGACTATTCTTGGGGGGGAAAGGGGTGTGGGGGGTGCGGGAAGAGATTGGACAATAATCGTGCACCTATGGATGAGGACAGTGGGTGGGGAGTGAGGGCAGAGGGTGGGGTGGGAACTGGGTGGAGGGGAGTTATGGTGGGGAAAAAAGAGGAACCAATGTAATAATCTGAACAATAAAGATTTAATTAATAAAAAAAATTTTTTTAATTAAATAAAATAAAATAAAAGGTGTTTCTTAAATGGAACTCCCATTTGACCCTGTCATCCCACTTCTAGGAATATATCCCAAGAAACCAGAAACACCAATCAGAAAGGATATATGCACCCCGATGTTCATAGCAGCACAATTCACCATAGCTAAGATCTGGAAACAGCCTAAGTGCCCATCAGTAGATGAATGGATTAGAAAACTGTGGTACATCTACACGATGGAATACTATGCTGCTGTTAAAAAGAAGGAACTCTTACCATTTGCAACAGCATGGATGGAACTGGAGAGCATTATGCTAAGTGAAACAAGCCAGTCAATGAAGGAAAAATACCACATGATCTCACTCTTTCATGGATAATTAAGACCATTACAAACTTTTGAACAATAATAGATACAGAGGCAGAGCTGCCTCAAACTGATTGTCGGACTGCAGTGGGAAGACCAGGGAGGGTTGGGGGACTGGAGGGAGGGGAGTAAGAGATCAACTGAAGGACTTGTATGCATCCATATAACCATAACTAATGGACATAAGACACTGGGGGGTAAGGGAGGGCAGGGGCTTGTTAAGGGCGGGGGGGAAAAAAGGACACTTATGTAATACCCTTTGTAATACTTTTAGCGAAAAATAAAAATTTAAAAATAAATAAATAAATAAATAAAACTGTAAAGAACTATGGAAATAAAAAAAAAAAAAAAAAAGGTGTTTCTTAGCAACTTGCTCTGAAAACCAGGGACCTCCCCTGACTTTTCCTCGACCTCCCTGAAGTCTGACGGAGAAGCCAGAAGGTTCCAGAACCTTCCCCTTTGACTTTGGAGACACCGACCCCTAGAGGCCTCGGCTCTCCTCTGGCCCCGGTTCCTCTGGCGGTGGAAGTCCCAGCAGCTCTGTCACTGCAGCGGGGCTGCTCTGCCGCACAGACAGTTCACTGCTTCCGTCTTTATTCTGCAATTACAGGCAGGAGTTTCAAAGGGGACAGAGCAGCAGGTCAGGACCCTGTTCAGCACACACACCCGTCAGCCTCTGGGTGTGTCTGTCGGCAGCTCTTGCACAGATGTCCCGGGGCCACCACCACTGTCCCCAGTTTCTGAATAGCGCGCTGGGAGGAGGCTTACAATGAATAGAAGGGAGTTGCCAGGGAGCTGCCACCTGATAGCTTCTGTCTGCAGGAGTTTTAACCGGGTCCCCTCGACTCTGGGCAGGACCCAAGGCCTTGCTTGATCAATTAAATGGGACAGACATGATGCTGTGTAGCTCCCAAGGCTGAGCCCAAGGAGCCTGCCGCTTGGACTTTGGATTCTTTGAGAAGCCGACCTTTCCTGATACCATGCGATGGGGAAGCCAAAGCTAGCCCATGCGGAAGAGCGGCCACCAGGAGCACCCAGACACCAGACCTGTGAGCAAAGCCTCCCAGGACCGTCCAGAATCTTCCAGGACCTTCCAGGCAGCCACCGACAGCAGCCTAACCGGTGATCCCAGCCAACACCCACAACCTGAACACACTCATGAGCTCAGCATTCACATCAAGGAACGAGACATCTCCGGCACCCGGAAGCCGCACTCATGCCCTTTCCCAGGCACGCCCCACTTCCACCTCACACGGGACAACTCTCTCCCGACGCCTAATAACATTGATTCATTTTTTCAAGATTTTTTTCAACTTTATATTGATAGAATGAATGGCTCACATCAATGGTTCCTTTTGTTGGACTTTATGTGTGTGAGTTTACCCATATGGTTGTAATTGTTATTTGCTTATTTCCATATGATATTGCATTTATTACCGTGAACATATTTTATTGACCTCTCCTGCAATTGAAGGGCATTCGCTTAGTTCTGCTCTGCCCTTGCTTTGTGACCATGGCTATCATTGAAATGTGATCATCTCAATTGGAAAGCAGGCCTAACAATAGTCCTATCAAGCAAGATGTGCTGAGTGAGCAGCTAAATGTTGGACCATTAATCACGTGTGGGGCAGAAGGAAGCCTTCTGTGAATGTTAGCTGTCATCAACACCAAAATCACCACTGTTGTCACTGTCATCAGCATCGTCGTCACCAGCATCAGCAGCGTCAGTATCAACGTCAGCCTCACTCTCATCACCACGTTGTCACTGGCATTTGGTCTTAGTTGTCTTTGGATTATTGGGCCCCTGCTCTGCTGCTTTCAAGTGTGTGGAATGGTTTCCTCACCTAGAAAATGGAAGTAATAATGATCTTTTCCTACAACCTTTGGAGGAATAGGAGGAGTCAAATTCATTTAAAAAAGCTTTATCAAGTATGGTGCCAACTATTAAGTTCCAAGGTCACTGTTTCTCTGATTTCCTTTGGAATTCCCAGGCTCTCTAGCGTTTGAAACACATTTTTAAAGGGGAAGCAGGACAGCGTGGCCTGGATAGAGAAGGAGGTGGAGACACGGAGAGCGACAGAGACTCCTGGAGGCAGTGTTTCCTGAGAGTGTCACTCCGAGGGAGCCCCAGGACAGCTCTCCGAGGTGGGAGTTACGCAGTTATTAACCTCATTTTGCAAATGAGTATAAGAAAGCTCAAGGAGATCAAGGAATACATCCACGATGACCGGACCAGTAAATCACAGGGCCCAGGGCGGCGTCATTCCCAGCCCCGCGCCTTCCCCAGCCCAGCACTCTACTGCTGGCGTCCGGAGTCCTCTAAATCTCCAGATCCAAACAGTCACTTCTGCACTGCTTGAAAACCAGAAATTAATCCCCGTGCCCGTGGGAGTGCTCTCAGAGCAGAGATAACTGCAATATATCCTTGTGTCTACTTTCTGTGCATCTCCACTTCCACCTGGTTTGGAGCTATAAGTCAATCTTCCAGCCACTAAGCTAAATTCCCAGGGTGCTCTTAAGAGACAGAAATTCCAGCAGTAAATAGCAGAACTGTTAGACCAGATTAAACTTGCCAGAGTGATTTGAGCTGAGCTGAGAAAAATGGAGCCCGTTGAAATGATATGCTATCAGCCAACAGTAACATAACCCTGCAAACGAACCTTCCCCCTTTATTATTCAACACGCAAAACACGTGGTAGGAAGGGGACTGGGCCAAACTCTAGCCATCAGCAGAGGGTGTGGACAATGTGAGCTCTACTTAATGTATCTCTCTCTCTCTCTCTCTCTCTCTCTCTCTCTCTCTCTCCCCCCCCCCTCCTCCCTCCCTCCCTGTTCCCAATAAAATGATCATGTGGGGAATTCCCTGGTTCTGACATTTGACTCTGTCTGGATGGTGACTAAGGACAGTGCGGGCCCTGAGCTACAGGTTGGGGTGGAGGGAGGAAGGGAGGGAGCAGACATGTGATAAAGGGGGCACATCACAGACATTGGGAAGCAATTTGGTCTCTACTTTCACTCCATTTTTCTCGTAACAGCTTAAAAATGGAAAACAAATGCTGTGGGGGGGCTTTCTTTTTCTAGGGAATTGATACAGTTAAAAAAAAACACCCCACTATGTGCTTACGCAGGTCAGTGTTTTTTGTTCCGACTGAAGCAGCTGAAGTTACACAGCCCTCTAGGGGCCCCCCAAAGGCCTCTTTAGTTGAGGTCAAGGTGAACAACGCTGAGCAAATACTGCACACCCTTGCCTATTTTTGCTTCTCCTGTTTCTCTTTGTTTTCGGGGAAGGCCATGCACTAAGGTGCCACAGTGGTAAGCATGTCACCCTAGAGGAGGAGGGGAAAACTGCAATCCTATAACCAGGTGGGTGATTTAACTGTGACACTTTTGGACACCTGGGCCACTGCCCATTCTACAGGGAGATCCTTGTTTTGTGTTGTAACCCTCATTGGGTGTTAGCATAGCTTAGCAAGATTGACAGGTATTCAGGCTTAGTTCTCACAGCCCTCAGCCAGAAGCCCCGCCCACGGGTGTGAAAAGGCTTTTGGACAGGCTGGTGCTTGCTGGGAGCCTGAGGAAAGTGCCTCTCTCCTGGAGGCTCAAAAGCCTGTCCCCGCCCCTGCCCCACCCCCCCCCTCCCCAAGTCCTTTCTGTGGAAAAGTGCTTCTAAAATCTAACCTTACGCCATTTTATGATTCACGTCGGCCTCTGTCCTACATACTTAATGTCAGATCATCCTAGTACTGGCAAGAGGTAGAATTTATGTGGAGAAAACCAGTAAACAACAGATGGTGGATGAGAGCCTTTAACCCTTGTCTTCATAGGGATTATTTAACCCTTGAGTGGCACCTTTATTGCACTTTCCTCTTTTAAGAAACGTGTAGCAGCTATCCGCCCAGCTGTTCATTCGTTTGCAAACCTCTATCCAGATCCTAGAAAAACAAAGCCTGTTAATATTGGGGGGAGGGTGGTGGACACACTAGCTTTCGGGCACTTTCCGTAGTGCCGTCCCTGGGCATGTTCTAAGACTGTCCCAGCGCGTGTGGCACGACTCCGTTAACAGGCTCCTGCTTGGTAGAGATGAGTCGGTAATAAGGGTCATTAAACCGCCCGCCCCCAAGGAACACTTGCCGAGGGCACTGCTGCTGTAGGAGCAGCTGCAGCAGGGATGCCCCGTGTACAGGTGAGGGGACCCATGCGTGCAGGTGAGGCGAGCAAAGCTGGGTGACACCCTTGTCCTGGTATCTGCATCTGGAACTGAGGTCTGGCCCTCCAGGGGTCCAAGGCAGGGGGGGCCTACTCTGGGGAAAAAATGACCTTTGTGCACTCTGAGGAATTCTGGGAGGTGAGGGGCTGGAATTCTGCCACCCCTCCGTGAAGTCTGATGTCACCCTGAGGGGAGGGCTCTGGCTGTCACTGCTCCTCCCTCAGAGGGAAAACTCTCTACCTAAGCCCTTCAGCAGGTGGGGACAGGGGCCCATCCCCCGCACCAGCAGCGGGTGAGTCTGGAAGCAGAGGGGCCAGCAAGGTCCCCACAACAGGCAGGGCTGCTCTTGTCCCCCATCTTGGCGTTGACTGAAAAACTGAGGAACGCCAGACAGATGCAGAAACTGAGGCTGAAACAGGAAGGCGACCCTCTGATTTCCTTTCCCCCACACAGCACCCTTGTGCAGGAAGGACTATCTCCCCTCATGTCCAGGTCAGTGGGTCCTCCTCTTCAGAGGCCTGGAGGATCCTGGGAGGGCAGTGTGTGTGTGTGTGGTGGGAGGGGGGGGGGGGTCAACAGTCCCAGGAGTCCAGGCACAGCTTGGCTGTCCCCCGGCTGTCCAGTTCAACACAGGAGATCTGATTTTGAGCGACCTTGCAGACACTGCAAGGCCCAGGGTACAGCATATAGTCCCGATATGACAAGTAGAGGAGCCCACTCTTCCACTAGGAGGCACTGGAATCTCTACCTCAGGTGAGAGTCAAATTCAGTCCTAAACCTTAGAAGCAAAGGTGCCTGCCATTTGCTAATGGGCTTAGCCAGCCTGCACAAGGAAGCCAGGATTTCTCCTGAAACTTTAGGCACAAGGGAGGATTTTGAACCCAAGCAGACAGCTGAGCTTAGACCCAGTGGGCGATTTGGAACCATGTCAGCCTCCCTAACGTAAAGGAAACCGATGCAATGCAAGTCCACGTAGGAGACCACACACGGATAGCCTCGGACTTTCTGCTACCCCGGTTTAAAGCCCTGTCCTGGGCTCTGGCTCACAGAACATGTCTGTCCAGGAGTGTTTATAACAACTAAAGTGACAGATTTTCGCCCATTTTCAGAGCCAATATTTACCTTTGAAGAAAAGCAGGTCCAACCCTTGCCAGAGGGAGGCTCAGTGCACTTGGGTATTTTGCTAAAAGAATGTCCTTAAACTGACACCCCTTAAAAAACGCTGCCATGTTTATTTTAGTGGAGAAATGTCACCATTGCCGCCATCATGTCAATAATTTGGTTTGAAGCTATTCCAGTGCTTCCTCTCATGCAGATTAGTGGGCGTGGCACAGGTACCCCTTTCCTCGCCTCACCTCCTGTTTCTATTGACCTTTCTTTCTTTCTTTTTAATTTTGGAGAAAGACACCCTCTATGAGCTCAGCCTCTGGGACAGCAGCAACTCCAGCTGTGCGCTCTGGATCCTGAACACAGCTTCTTTGTTGACCCCTCTTCACCCCGGACACATGTCCTCAAGTTCATCCAGGTGCGAGTCAGCCAGCCATTGGTCAGGACACAGAAATGCGCAGCACCCGGCCAGGTCCTCCTGGCGACCCTGTGGGTGGCAGCTCACCAACAGCACCCCTCGGCCCAGACCTCAGCCTCTGGGCCAGGGAAGGGAAGCAGCAGCCCCTCTTCCTGCGAGAGCCCCCTCCCCAGCCCCCGTCGGCACTCTCCCCCACGTTCATTGTTCATTTAAGAAGCTGCCTGAGACTGTTTGGCGCGGCCCCTGGAAACTGAAGAGGGTGGGATAAGGATAAGCAAAGCTCTTGCTTAATTAAAAGCACATTTATAAAAGGTTAGGCCTGGCAGGAAAATGATGACAAAGGCAGTTAAAATTGTAAAATCAAGCCATCCTCTCTGGAGAGATTTCTTCCAGACCCGGGTGCATTCAGGAGGCTGGGTTTTCTCTTCCAGCAGAGCCCGAGCGTCTGAGCGGGGTGAGCCAAGTGTTAGCTTCTTCGTTGTTTTCAAACAAGTGGAACGTTTCCCCCCCCCCCCCCCAAATGCCCCCACCTCTGCAGCCATGGCAAGAAGGAGGCATGCGAGGCACGTGCCTAGACTGGGCCGCGTCCGGAAGCAGGGGCGGACGTGGGAAGCCAGGCTGAGTCTTTGTAGGAACAATGGACCTTTGATATGGCTCTAGTCAGAACAGCTTCCTTCAGAAGTCCCAGGATCACTGCAGCAGATGAAGGAGGGAAAAGGAGGGATGGAGGAAAGGGAAATTTGAGTAGTGACTTGATAGCCATCTTTGTCCCTTTGAACAGGAACTGTACCAATTCTTTGTAATTCTGGAGGGCAGACCCAGGGCCGATGGGGAAATTAAGGAGAGCAGACTTCTGATTAACAGAACTCCCCAGCAACTCGCACTGCTCAGATGGGAAACGTGGGCAGTTCGTGGGCCCCACCCCTGATCCTGAGGAGGGGGTCCTACAGCGGGGACGGGGGAATGGGACTAAATTCACACCTGCCCGTGATCTAAAAAGTCTTTGAATCCGCATTGTGGCACGATGCCCCATAGAAAATGTGGATGGCTCAGAAGGTTGGAAGACAGTTGTTCTTGCAAATTTTATTGTTTTTGTCAAACCCATTTCTGAATCAGGATCCATCTGATAAAGTGAAAACGGTTTAATGCTCTCTGCAGATCTTAGAAAGTCCTACTGCCTCGGTGAATCATTACACTCTCCACACTTCGACAGCTTTCTTGCTCCTGGCGCCAAGAAGTAGAGTCAACTGAGGGAGAGTGTTTCTTAAATAACACTGGTGTTTCCAGTTGGCAAAACATAGCTTCTTTTTGCTATTAGAGAAATTGATTATTTCCAACTTGATTAATTATGTCCGTAAAACAGAAAATCCATCAAAGACAAAATATTTTTCCCATCCGAAAACACAAATTCCTACAATGTCATTGACTACATGTGACAGTCTATTCATAGTCACCTTATGTCCAAAGACATATCTGGGCTCATTTTCTACTCTGTCTTCCCCAGGCTCGTGGGAGATGGATGACCTATGACAAAACCAGGGGAACACTTGGTGCCATTCCGCTGGTTCTTGAGAACCGAGATGAAAATTTATCCTGTGCCTGCTCTGTGGAGAGGAGCCCTGTGAGGAAAGCAAAGAAAGATGATTCCATTTCCAGTGGGAAAGGGACCTTGCTGGCAAATCCTATTGGCCTTACCTTCCAAATAAATCCAGAATCCTAGCACTTGCCCCCATCTACCACTAACTCCCAGGCCCAAGCAGGAACAGGCTTGTGCAAAGGTGTCCCGTAAGGTTGTGGGGACACATCTTATAACCACTGCCGTCATCCACCTAGATCCATGGTCGGCAAACTACGACTCTCGAGCCACATGCGGCTTTGGCCCCTTGAGTGTGGCTCTTCCTAAGCCTTAGGAGTACCCTAATTAAGTTAATAATGATGTACCTACCTATATAGTTTAAGTTTAAAAAATTTGGCTCTCAAGAGAAATTTCAATCGTTGTACTGTTGATATTTGGCTCTGTTGACTAATGAGTTTGCCGACCACTGGCCTAGATTATGAGGTTGCCTCCTAAGCAGGCTACGTGCATCCACCTTGTCCCCACTTGGTTCCTCTAAACACAGCAGCCAGAGTGATCCTGTTAAAACCCAAGTCGAATCATAGGACTGCACATTTCCAGTCCATCCAAGGGCCCCCATCCCAACCAGAGTAAAAGCCCAAGCCTTCCAGTGACCTCGAGGCCTGCATGCCCAGCTCCTCCGTACCTCTCGAACGCACCCCAGCCCAGCTGTACTGACTCACTGTGGCTGGTCCCTCTGCAAGGAGTTCTTTCTCTGTGGGCATCTCTGTGGCCAGCTCCCTCTCCTCCTCTAGGTCTTCAATGCAAACATCACCATCTCAGAGGAACTCTTCTGACCATGCTTGTTAAAATCTCAGTGGCCCCTCACGTCCCCTGCCCCTCTCCCCGGCTTTAGGTTTTCCATAGCACCTGTCACCACTGAAATACAGCACAGCTGACCTAGCTGTCTTGTTTTTGTCTGTCTCCCTCCCAGGGAAGCAGCAGTTCAGGAGGCAGGACTATTGTCTGCCTTGTTCACTACTGTATCTCCTGCCTGGCACTGTGCCTGGCACATCATAGGGCCTCATTCAATATTTTTTCAATGAATAAGTCATTGAGTGTGTGGGTGGGATGGATGGATAGAAGGATTAGATGAATGGAAAGATGGATGGATTGATCCTTCCCTCCAACTCAGAAATAGTGCAGCGAAAGGGCCTGAACTTGAGATTCCTGGGACCACCAGTGGAGATCCTGATTCTGTGGGTTTGGAGCACGGCCTGGTAATATCGGTGTAATGAGGTCCCCAGGGTTAATCATTTAGGTGAAGTTTGAGTTCAAGAAATGACAGAGAGGTCTGCAAAAGGCTTGCCATGGGCCTGAACACCCCGCAGAATGACCTGCGGCCTGTGGATTAGTCAGGGGAACGTTCTTCACACAGAGCGGGGTGTGAGAAGAGGTGACAGTGGGTGGCCGTCTGCAGTTCGAAGAGCATGTCTGTCATACGTCTCCTCCAAGCTTTCTCAAACTGCGGACACGACGACCGAATTCCACCTGGAAAAGCCATCGCGAGAGCAGGCACTGTGGTCCCCTCCTCCACAGTGGAGGTCACTTGCCTTCTCACTTCCTCGCCAGGAAAGTGATGGAAACTTGGAGCAGCCCAGCTTTCTCACAGCGTGTCAAATCCTGCCACCTGCTACAATGATCAAACCTCACGTTACCAGCACCTCTCATGCTCCCAGTGTGCCACACTGCCTTGCCGGAGTCCCTCCCCCTCGTGTTCTGGGGGTCGCTCTCAAGCTCCACTGTAGCCTATGCTTACCTGTCTCACAGCACCTGTCTACACAGCATCAGGAAGGGTCTGTGCAAGCAAATACCCCGTCTTCTTTCGTCACCGAAGCTAAAATGAGTGCACGCTCAATAAGCATTTGCAGACAGGAAGGAGGGAAGGGAGGGAGGGTGTGCAGAGGGAGCCACAGTGGTAGAGCAGAATAAGACCAAAGCACAAACTTAGCAGAGAAAGTTTCACAATAGTGGCAGAGGACAACGAGAAGAGGGTGGAGAGCCCTCCGGTGTCACCGTGGCACCCTCCCGTTCATAGCCACGTCCGGGGCTTCTTGCCGCAAAACCATATTGCTTTTCGGCAAGGGGGCTTTCTCTGGCTGCAGAGCCAGGCTTAGCCGAACACTGATTTTCAGGATCACCTCCAAAGTTCATTACTTGCACTCACATCTCGGTCATGGGGTCAGCTTCTGGGGGACCCCAACCTAAGACAGGCCCCAACACGAATAATTGAAAGTCACTTATGCTGATATGCAGCATGTAAACCGTGTGACTGTCTCACAGTCGTCCCAAGTGGTTCTAAAATGTGCACAATTATTAAAAACCTTTCATTGACTGGGGAAAACCTCAGACCTGGGATAATGGCTGACCAGTTGTAAAAAGAGTTTAAAGCAATTGCATGCTTCCAGCTGCACCCCAGACAGGGCAATGCTTTCATTTCCTGTTCTGTGCAGATTGATTTCTTGAATTCTTATTTTCATTGATCTTTTTATACTCTCCTGCTGTAGGAACAGCTCACATGTGCAGCTCGGAGCCCTTTTGTGTTCAACTGGGCACATGAGATGACCAATGTCCAATCTGGGAAGCGGCCCCTGGGGGCGGGGGATCAAATTAATATAGAATGGGTTACATTGTAAGTACATGAGCAGTGTGTAATCTGATTTTTTTAAATATGAAATGACTTGTTAGATAATGACACTGTGCCTCAAGCTGATGTCATCCCTGAGGGTCTCGAGCTGACCTGGACTCCCTGTTTTTACCTTCACAGCTTACGTCCCTCATAGAGTAACCACCTCTAACCATCACTGTGTTCTTTTCCAGAATGTCACCTTCTGGAGAGCTGACACAGTGTCACCATCTTATCCCCTTATGAACAATCATGAGTAAAGGATGGATGGATGGATGGATGGATGGATGAGTGGATGGATGGACGAATGAATGGATGGATGAGTAGCTGGGTAAGTGAATGGATGGACAGACAAATGGATGGATGGATGGATGGATGAGTGGATGGATGGACGAATGAATGGATGGATGAGTAGCTGGGTAAGTGAATGGATGGACAGACAAATGGATGGATGGATGAATGTGTTTCTGTTGGTTTTCACTCTATCCCATAGGTGTCAGGAAATCCTTTTACCAAGAATCTTCCTTAAGATAGTCATATTTTTAAAGGATACTTTGGAGGGAGATATAAGTTTGTATTTGCTTTATACAGTTGGAGAGTTTGCCTTTTAATGAGATAGCTTAACACTTTTATTTTGTCATATTGACTGATTTGCTTGGTTTTACTTTTATTTTATTTTATATTTTTTTGCTTAGCTTTTAATTCTGTCATCTTCATTTATGATTCCTATTTTTTTTAATGTTTCCCTCATGTTTTCGATTTATTTGCTTTCCTGCTTTTTGCCATATTGCTGCTAAAGCAATTCTTACTCTCATTTTTCTTTATGATTTATATATTTACTGTTTATTTATAACAATAGTAATGGCTCAGCTTATAACATAATGTCAAAAATACATGGTGATATAAGTTTTTGATCAATATTTATAAGCTGCATCTCCTAGCTCCTCCATGTAGGATGAAAGGGTTAGCTTGTAGCATATGTTCTTTTTTTCTTTTGCCCTAATTCCTGCCCAAGGTTTTGTTGAAGTTGTTGGGAATTTACAATGCAGATTGTAAATCACTAATTTTTTCGGTTTTTTGCAACAGATCATTTCCTTTCAGCATAGCAATGGTTTTACTTTTACTTTTGCAGGCTGTAGGGTCCAGTTGTCAATGCTCACTCCTTAACTGTGTAGCTCACACAGCACCTTGCCTTCCCACTGTTGTCTGTGTATTTGCTCACCATTCAGTTAACAAGAGATCCTCTCTCAGCTACTTTGCTGTAGGGAGTGAGAGCCGTCGGGTTCTGGGAATGGCATGACGTGGCTGCAGAAAGGGACCAGACTTGGCGACTTTGGGTGCTGGAATCTCATGTTTCCCATCTCAACTCGGAAGCTGGGGCCCCGCTGACTGATTCATAGAGCGAAGGAGACCGAATGCAGCCTGTCTGTCTTGTTTGGTTTCAGAAAGTGACCAGAGTTTCTGAAATTTTAAAATCTTTAAATTTTGAAATCTTTGAAACAAAGATACACCTAGTTATATGTTTCTCTTCAGAAAATCCCAAATGCAAATAGCTTGGCTTTTCTCTCCTAATTATAAAAGTAGTAAACGTTCAGCCTTCTGCAGGGGCCAATCTGCTTACTCCTCTGATTGAAAACTAAACTGAACGTGCATGCTTTCCTACTCACGTGTTCTCTCGTCTCTGGAGAACGTCCCCAGATGTCTTTGAGATGCCAAATGGCTTTGCTATCCCCAGTTTCTGAAGCGGGTCACCTCCGTGGGGAGGGACTTCCTTGAGCGAGCCTCTTCCCCTGAGCCCTGGTGCTGTTCAGACATCTCACGATTTTCTGTTTGCTGGTGTTCGGGGGAGCGACACGATTGTCCGAATCGTTGGTAAGCTCTTTTAGCCCAAGACTGTGGCACACAGAGAACATGTGCTTTCTCAATGATGGTCTGAGCACACTGGGCCGAGGGGCAGGTGCACCCAGCTGGTGGGAGGCTGCCTCTGTCAGAGGCCCCACGATGTCAGGGTGCAGCCATCGCAGACAGCCCACCGCGAGAGGGACCCCTTTACCAGCTATGCCCCGACCAAGATTCAGGTCCACAGGAGCCCCACAGCACTGCCAAGATCCTGCCCATCGCCCGCCTCACCTCCAGGCCTCTGTCCAGCCTGGAACTTTGTGCCCAAGTAGCTCCTGGGAGGTAGCCCAGTCAGGAGCAGCATGGGGTGCGGGCTTCATAATTGTGCCTGAAGGCCTCCTTTTAGTGTTTTCTGTGGCTCCCCCATGCACACCCCCTTTCTAACCTCCTGGAAGCCTTGCTGATGTTTAGTTCTTGACAGGACCCAGGCGCTGAGTGGGCCTGTCCTCTGACCTTCTGGGCTGTGCCTGCCCCCCGTGATTGGAAACACCAAGGCTAAGGCCTAGGGGGGCTGGGGCCTTGGATTTGGGCAGACACCGCGCATCTTAGAGGAAACCCCCCTCCCCTAGAGGTTCGTCCTTGGTACAGCTCTTCTCTGAAACAATGGGTGCATCCTGTGTAGTTTTTAATTCTCCTATAAACACAACCACTATCTCATATTCCTGGATAATTCTAAGTGAGACCGTTTTGTCACGTTATGTGTCTTTGAGAAGGAGGCTGTGTATTTCTGCTTTTTATTCCCATCAACACTCACCCTGCTGCAAAGTAAGGCATGACCCATACATACCACTCGTTGGCACTGTCAAACTATGGGAAGTACAAAATATAAGAGTGTTTGCAAGACAGATATTTGATTGTGATATTTTACTCTTTCTTCTAGAGAGTTTGAGAGAGGTCCTGACCCACCCATCACGCGAAGCAATTATTTCTCTGGACAGCTTCCTGACGTTCCCAGGGAGAGAACGATGACGGGTAATTAGGGGGAAGCATGCCACAGGTCCTCCATCCCGACATGGCAGGAGGGTGCTCGCAACACCTCATTCATCAACGCGTGTTTTCCTGCCCCAGCCAAGTACACAGAATCGCTCGGCAAATGGAGAAAGAGAAAGGGAAACCCATTCTTCACCTTTTCCAGAAATGTATTTTTGTTTTGGTCAATTTCCCAAATAAATTATGGTCTTGTCTTACTTTGCTGCATTGGTGGAGTTCTCCTGAGCATTACTTAGTACATTTAAAGAGCTGTTCAATGCCCAAACATACTTAAAATGTAAAAAAAGGGGGGGGGGGGGGCGGGGGGGGAAGCGGTGTAGCCAAATAGGATGCTGAATTGTTTGCATTTTTCCTCTGGCTCCAGTTGGCATTGAGTCATCGCAACCCTTCCGTCCACGGTGCCTGCTTTGAGAGGCGGCACAAATCAACATTTCAAGAGTCTGGACGCTTTGTTTTCCTGTACCTCATTAGGCATTTCCCCGTGTGCTCTGACAAATGCTTCTCTCAGCCGGGAATTCCACATCACGTGCGCACGCCCCGGTTCTCCTCAGCAGAATAAGTCTCAGGATATACAAGCTAATGATGCCTGTGGTTTAGAAACGTTATTGTTATTATTTGTGCCGGACATTTAAAACATTCTGTAGACAGGCTATTAAGAGGATGCTGAGCACGGAGGACATTATTAGACCTTATTACTGGTTATTGCACCCAGATGTTGTGCATTTCAAGCATCCCAAAGGATCCACAGTAACGTCGGTTACCTAGCATCTCACTTTCCTTGCAGATATTGAATCTTAATTTCCCTCATTAAAAACAAAGCAGGAACACTGAACAAGTGGTGTTCCCTGGGCAAAACTTGAGTTCTCACTAAAGCAGCATCACTCAAGTAAGACTTGGGACACATTGAAGAGCAAAATCGTGCTGCCCTGACCCGAGTGGTTCAGTTGGTTGAGTGTAGTCCTGTGCACCAAGAAAGAGGTAGCTGGTTTGATTCCTGGTCAGTTCACATGCCCCAATTACAGGCTAGATCTCCAGTAGGGGACATGCAGGAGGCAGCCAATCCATGATTCTCTCTCATCATTGAGCTCCCTCTCCCTTCCTCTCTCTGAAATCAATAAAAACATATTTAAAAAAAAAAAACACAACATAGCGTTTTGGCTACTGTTGGAATGTCTGACTTAGAAAATAAGGTGTGTACTGTGGTCACATTTTAATTTTATAGACATTCCTAATTGGAAAGGAAACTAGTGATGTATAAAACCAGGATGAAATAAATTGTGCCAGGAAACATGCAGAGGAATAATTTTAAAGAAAACTTTTATTTTTAATACAAATGTAAGCAAGGCACAGCAAACCTTGATGAGTGGCAACATGGACTGAATTCTTAGCTGGGGCCAGTCAATCGGCTCATTGCAATAGTCAGTTAAGACACATCATGGGGAAATTACAATTTGACCAGCAACATGAATCCTGCTAGTTCCATTAGATATTAAACCACATTGTACAGCAAATAATTGAAATAATGAGGAACTACTTTTTAAAAAGGCATATAGAGATGCACAATACCAAACAAAAATAAGATTATTATTTATGAATTCAATATTTAATAAATAAGCATTCCATTTAGGGAAATGAAGAACTATATAATAAATAACATCGGGATGGCTTGTGAGGAATTTGGAGAATAGTAATCGAGACGGAAACCCAGTCTGGTCAGTAGGAAGAGGCTCTCTTGCCTGTGGCTTCCTGTTGGCTGGGCCAGTGGAGGGAGACGCAGGTCACAGGAAGGAGGAAGGACAGTGTGTACAGGGCGGCTGTTCCTGTCCTGGTCCTCCCGGCCAGATGGCTGCCAAAGCCTGCTTGTCTGTCCTCATGGCCACAGCTCGGCTCCTTTCCATGCAGCTACTCAGGTCAGGACCTGCCCACTCACCTGCCCTTCAGGAGGAGGGATGAAGAAGATGAAGTGCTGGCAACCGGTGAGGGCAAACCAGGACGAGGCCTCAGAGGAGACAAGACCAGACATGCAAGGATTTGGATGGGAGTCAAGATTGCACCAAAGGGTCAAGGGGATCCATCAGTAGATGAAACGATAAACAAAGTGTGGTCTGTCTGTCCCTATAAGGGAATATTATTCAGCCTTGAAAAGGACAGAAATCCTGTCACATGAAACTCAAGGACAGCACACTGAGCGAAACAGCCAGTCACAAAAGGACAAATGCTGTATGACTCTACTATGTGAGACCCCTAGAGTAGGCAAAGTCAGACAGACAGAAGGTGGAATGGTTTGGGGAGGCATGGGGAGGAGGAGTAAGAAGCAGTTTTTTAAAAGGGACAAAGTTATAGTTTTACAAGATGGAAAGTTCTGGAGATCTGTTGCACAACAATGTGAATATACTCAACACTACTGAACTGTACACCCAAAAATGATTAAGATGTTACATTTTATATTATGCTCTTTGCCACGATAAAAATATTTTTTTAAAAAATTCAGAAGGTACTGTGGGAGACTTTTAAGCAGGTAACAGCCACACTTAGATTTTTAAATATGATTACTTAAAGGCAACCTGACTCTACTCCTAAAAATATTAAAAAGACAAATTCCTTGAAAAGGTTAATACAAATACCTCTGTGAAGGAGACAGCTACCAGAAAAATACACAGAAGAAAAGTAGCAAAGTCATTAGTCATGGAAAACAAACAAATACAACCTTTGTGAAATTCAAGATCCCATTCATAAAAGACTCAAGGAATCCTATATAATAAAACCCTAATATGCAAATCAACCCAATGGTGGAACAACCGGTAGCTATGTCGTGCACTGACCACCAGGAAGCAGATGCTCAATGCAGGAGCTGCCCCCTGGTTGTCAGTACACTCTCACAGAGGGAGCGCCACTCAGCCAGAAGCCGGGCTCATGGCTGGTGAGCACAGTGGTGGTGGCAGGAGCCTCTCCCGCCTCCGCTGCAGGCAGAGGATAAGGAGTGAGGGGTCCCAGATTGAGAGAGCCCCGGGCTGCAAGAGTGATGTCTGACTGCTGGCTTAGGCCCAATACCTGGGCAGGTGGACATCCCCTGAGGAGTCCCAGACTGCAAGAGGGCACAGGCCAGGATGAGGGGACCCCCCCCCCCCCCGCCAAGTGCACGGATGTCATGCACCAGGCCTCTAGTTAAAGTAATAATAAATAGAACTATTTGCATGTGATACCATTATAAAACACCTTGCAAAATTACTGAGGAGGTACTCAATAAATTGTTACTGGATGAATGAACAAAGCTATAAAGCCTTAATAAGACATTTTAAAAAGGAAAATAAAATGGAGAGACTTTGTATTCTATTCTACAGGTATAATTTGATTCCAATTCAAATGTAGTGTCCTTTTTTTTTTAATTAAGACAAATGATGGTAACTTCATTGAGCACAATAAAGTCAGTGGGGGTGGGAGTGGATTTTCCATGAACTTGGGGAGACAAAAGTCCCAGAGCTGCTAGGTCTCTCTTGTCCTACACAGGGGGAGCTGAGATGAGTCATGTTTATAACTTTGTCTCGTTTTTCTTAACAGTCTCCATATTGTATAAGCTCCCTGTTCCCTGAGACCTGGGGTCTTCCCTGTGAGGGTATATTAAAGAATATTCCAAACAGAGAAAAATGAATTGAAGGCTAGCCTTTTCAGAAAACACAGAATTAGCTCCTGTAACAATATTAAGAAGCCAAGTGGATTTATTAAGAATTGGAAATAAAGATGAATGGATAGAATATGCATAGCAGAACAGACCCAGTACAGCATAGTATCACACAATCTTCTGAAAACGAACGGGTTGAGACGAATTGTAATACAAATAATGTTGGGATAATCCACTACCAATTTGGAGAAAAACTAATTTATATTCATACTTTAACCAGGATTCCCAAATAAAGGAGGTTTAATCTTTACAAGCATATTCATCTAGAAAAATCAGCAGACATATGTAAGATAAAATGTTTACATGCATTACATCAACAAATAAAATTAACA
This sequence comes from Myotis yumanensis, assembly GCF_028538775.1. Lineage (NCBI taxonomy): Eukaryota > Metazoa > Chordata > Mammalia > Chiroptera > Vespertilionidae > Myotis > Myotis yumanensis. The sequence goes on from NW_027223759.1 coordinate 33,915,538, forward strand.
GTGATGTTATCCTTTGAAAATAGTCATGCATATTTGGAAGGACTTAAAGACCCTCACAAGAAAATGAATTAAGGCCAAGTACCAAAATTTATGCACACAAACGAAGGTAAAAATAAGAAATCAACACTGGAAAAAGAAACAAATATAAAAGCCAATGTGAAGCATGATTTTAAACTTGTCAGAAAAAATAGTTTAATATCACATTTATGCTGGTGAAATTGGGATGAAGCTAACAGACACACATATGTCTATGTGCATATGTGGGTGATGTATAGTTATAGCACTGTAAATTACTACAAGCCTTCTATAGATGACCATATTATGGCAAATTAAGTGTTAACTTACTTTTCCCATTTACAGACATTCATCTAGAAGAAGCATTTAAAGGAAATGACTATATAGAAGATATAAGCTATATTTTAAAAGGCAATTGTCACCCTGGCCAGTGTAGCTCAGTTGGTTGAGCATTGCCCTGTGCACTGAAAGGTTGTTGGTTTGATTCCTATTTGGGGCACATGCCCAGATTTGTGGGCTTGATCCCTGGTGGGGGGCATACAGGAGGCAGCTGATCAATGTTTCTTTCTCCCATAGATGTTATTCTCCCTTCCTCTCTAAAAAAAAATCAACTTTATAAAAGGCAATTGTCAACACAATGTTTGTTAGAAGAGCAAGTAATAACTTAAATGTTGAATAACAGAGAAATAAATAAGTAAATTTGGGTACCTTAATTTGATGGACTATTTTATGTCCATCATCCATAACTTAAAAGATCAGATAGAAACTTGGAGCAAGTATATGGTATAATATTATAAAGAGAACCCATTACATGAACACAGACCCAAAGTGAACATGTGCCTACCCCCACTATCAGAGTAGAGAGCAGAGAGCAGGATGTGAAATTCAATATCTCTTTGGCCCTTGTTGTGTGTGTGTGTGTGTGTGTGTGTGTGTGTGATGTCAAGAAGGGGAGGGTGTGCAGAACTAATGGGAAATTGCCAGAAATCATAACCACTAGGTAAGAAAATAGTGGATTCCATTTTTATATGCCTAATATGCAAATTGTACCTGCGGGAGTTCAACCGGGAGTCTGATCGCTTGCTATGACATGCACTGACCACCATGGGGGCAGCACGGAACGAAGGGAAGCCCCGGCCAGCAGCCAGAAGGAAGGCCTCGATTGGCCCTGATTGCCAGCCAGGCCTAGGGACCCTACCTGAGCATGAATTTCATGCACCAGGCCTCTTGTACTTTATAAAAAGAACCCATATTTCCATAGTGTGGTTCTATTAACAGTCTGCCTGTCGGGACTGGGCCCTCTTAAATGTCAAAGTCAGAATGAAGATGTCCATTACCTGCATATAAACCATGGGGTCTTGGCAGGCGATTTTTAAACATCCAAAGAATTCCAAATAAAAGCAGGAATCTTACCTTCATTTGCTTAAAAGAGTTTTATTTCTTCTCATTGTCTCATTCTTGGTCACAGATTCCACTGGACGTCAAATAGAATGTTATTTTCCACTTGGGGAGACATATGGCTCAGTGTGACTTTAGCCTTTCAAACTGAAACCTTGGGAGCCAAGTTCCAGTCAGGAAATGAATTTTTATAGCACCATTAAAACGAAGGAGGGGGAATACTGTGAAATCCTTAACGATCCTCAGCTTAATTAGATACCCCATCTTCATCAGTCAGATGGGACAGCCTGCTGGACTCCAATGGCCCTGGAGGCTGTATTCACCACCCATCCCTCCACCTGAGTTCATGCTCCTGTAAATGCAAACTGGAACCCTTTACTGTAAACATCATGTTCTTTAAGGGAGGCACGTACTATTGGTAGAACAAACACTTCTATATTGCACATCAAACAGAAGAGTTTTGGACACATGTTTAAGTTCATAGCATTCAGGTTTGTTTTTCTAGCAAGAGTTCCCTTCCAAGTATATGTTCCTTGTTTGTGGGAGAGCTGGGTTTCTCCAGCCCTCTTGAGATAATTCCATCATAGCCAGCTTGGGGGAGAATCAGTATAGAATCCTCAAACTTTCTATGAAATCAGCACTTAGAATGTGTTTGGCGTATGGTTAGCACTACATGGTTTTCAGCTATCGCTGTTGTTACTATTATCATCATTATTATGGCTGTATGTGATTTCTGAGACCTGCCAGCAATGGAGAATGTTTTGGAGTAAGATCAATGGGCTGAAATCGAACGTTTTGGGAATGGTAGTGTTTACGGGGTGGTCCCAGAAACAGTGACCCGGGATGAAGCTGCAGACCACAGAAAATACATGGCAATCCTCTGAGCGAGATACAGTGCACGGCTCTGGGGAATAAACTCATACAATATCCAAGGTTAAATATATCGTGGGGTGGGATTTGGGTTATAAACAACACGGTACATCTGGAGTTTTGTCATGACTGGGTATTAATTTTAAGTTGGCAAGGTGACAGCTGGGGAAAACTGGAGGGGGTGGTGAGGGATTTAGAAGAAAAAACTTCTGTTTTTTAAGAGAAGGTGAGAATGATAAAGGAATCGATTTGCTCGTAGTTTGATAGATTACAACGGTGGTTTCTATTCGCCCCCTCCCTCCTGTAGCCACATGTGACTTTAGAGTGACCTCTTCTCTGATCTTGGACTCAGCTTGCCTGAGATGGGGGTGATATGAGCAAGCATGACGCAAGCAGAGGCTTGGAATGTGCCTGTGTGACTGGTCTCGCTGTGCCCCTCTGTGGCCACATAAGAATGGGCCGGGCTAGGCTTTCATAGCATGAGAAACCATGGACAGAGCCTATAGGCTCCAGTTGCCCCAGCTGAGGCCACCCTGGATCAGCCAGCAGCCGGTAGAACCAGGACATGGCTCCCAGCCATAATCAGTGGGACTGCCTAGAAGATGGTGACCTCCCCAGACCAGACAGGGATAATCGCCCATCTTACTTTCTAAATATTCCTAAAATCTGTTGACATCTCCTCATCTCTGCCTTATCACCCAGGATAATTCATTCACTGAAAAAACTGTTCAGCACTCACTCTTTTTTAGGCATTGAACCAACTGCCAGACGAGCAAGCCAGGTGAGCTCCCTGGAGAAAACTTGGTCTCTCTGCATCTTCTCTAGCTCACCCGGAGTACCATCTCCACACTGTAATCAGAGTGGCATTCAATGCCCATATCCCATCACATCCTGCCCCTTTGGCCCCTCTCCCACCACACTCTCCTTTGATCTCTGTATTTCTTCTTAGTAGGAAACTTTGTACCTTCTATTCCCTCTGTCAGGAATACTGTTCCCTCCAGCCCCCAGATGGTTAACTCACTCTGTAACAGGGGACTAACAAGTTCGAGTTCCCTGTAACGGGCTCTTACAATGTGGGGCTCTGCTTCTGCCTCCAACTGAGTGCACTTGAGGTTTTACAGGATGATGATTAGATCTGTGCCTGTGTCCCCCTCTCCTGGTGTATAAACCCCATTTTATTCCCAGCATCCAGTCCCGTGCTCAATAAATATTTATTGCTTGAATGATGGACATCATTTCTGTTTCAAATATGAAGAAACAAGAACCCAGAAGGTCACATAACTTACCCACTATCATATATTGGGTCCATGGCGAATCTGAACTTGAACCCAGCACCTCTGATTTTGAGTCCACTTTCTCAAGCTTTCTTATACTGCCAGGACCACACACTCAGAAGGAGCCAGCGCCTACGTCTCCAGGCTCATGGTAGCCCAAGTGGATGCCTTCATCTCAGCTGCCTGGCCAGCAGTCAGCCAAGTGTCAAGACACAGGGCTGTGTGTGGATCAGCATCCCAGGGTCTGAATCCCCTGTGTCCACAACTGCTCTGCACCAGGGGCTCCCAGAGAATAGGGACATTTCTCTTTGTTTCAACAAACTTCCCTGACCTTTCATTTTCATCATCTAAAAGAAATCGGGACCATGTAGGAGACCATCCGAAGAATGCCCTTGTTTCCCGGGCCAGCGCTCTTGAAGTGGCTGTGTCTTTGTTGGTGCAGAGAAAGGCTGCCGGGCTCTGATTTCTATTAAAAGTGGGTAGTTAGGCCACCGTCCCGAGGCGACTAAGGAAGTGATTAATGTCCTGACACGGTGATAGATGATAAACATAATAGAACTTGAAGGAAATTAATGGTATTTTGAATCTTTAATAATGGTACATCCCGTCTAAGAGAGATATCTCCATCACAATGCAGTGCTTCTCAAAGCAAAGGGAGCTTTGGTGACAACGGAGCACAAACTTTGCACGCATGTGGACAAGGGACAGAGAGAAACAGAAAATGGAAGTCATTGCGTTTGTCATAGTGGTGGGACTGTGCTTGAGTCTCCTTTTCATTTCCTTTAACATGATCCTGATGGGGGTTGGGGCAATAAAGGCTCATATAAACATGAAACACCAAATGGAATGCTGTCTTCTTCAAAATATATGTGTCCTTTTCATGAGACTATAAAGGTTAGGTTAATGCACACTCTTTTTCTTTACCTCCAGCAACAAAACCCTCTCTGTTGCATCCGCCCATGGAAGCTGCACGCAGAGCCATTGCTATTGAGGGCTTTCCTTTGAGGGTTTGGGAAAATGCAGGTTCAGGCCAGGAGGAAAGGGTCAGATGCGGCAGAAGGACAATGGGGCATTGTGGTGCCCGGGCCTGATTAATCACCTTCATCGTCAGGGAGACTCTGAAGTAGAGCTGCCGGAGACACGGCGAGGGGAGGTCGAGGCTGCCTCCGGGAAGGGAGGCTGTTCTGAGCGAATCTGTGTGTCTCTGCTGTCACAGGATTCATGATCTGGGAGGCCGTTCAGGCCGGCAGCAGCCTTTAATTAAATCCCCACTCTTTCACACCTGGCTCATTTCACCATGAACTGAACAGAAATATTATTTAAGGTCATAAATAAAAAGCCTGAGAAATGAACAATCCCGGGGCGTCAGCCACAGGAGAAGGCATAGCTGATGTGTGCAGGAAAGCCCGTGCTCAGTGGTGGCCCCGAGGGAGGCCCCGCTAGTCATTTCAGGGTCACATCTAAGGACCTTCCCTGCCCGAGTCTGCCAATTGGTCACGGTATTGCTTTACAGTGACGCAGTGATCCCAGGGTGCCAGCCCTGCCTTGCGGGGGTTCAGTTTATCACCACTGAGGGGCTGAGAGTGACTTTCCGTAACGACCTCTGTGTTAAAATAGTCCCCTAGACCCTGACTTTCACGAGGACCAAGGGCTTTGCTCCATTCAGATGACCTTTCTGAAACAATGACCAGGTTTTATGGGCATGAGGCCAAACCAACCAGAAGGTGACAGACAGTTCGCCCAAGTTCCCTGACTCAGTGATATCAGATGTGCTGACTGTTCATTGTCTGACTTGTCAATTTTGCCACCGCCCCCATGAGTGCCATGCCAGGCAGTGTGTGGGCACACACAGACGGCTACTCTCCCTGCCAACAAGTCTGGCTCCTGAGCTACAAGTTTGGTTTAAAGATCTGTTCACAGAGCTGTGGCAGAGACAGGACCCCGAGGGAGACCGGTGTGTGGAAGGTTCTTCTCACAGCCCTTCCCAGATCAGCCAGGCATTTTCTCTAATTCACAGGGGACCTCAGGGGACAGGGGACTCTGATGGGATGAGAGGAATCAAGAGGAGAAAAAGTACGTCTTTAACAGGGAGTATACTCTAAGGAGAAAAACAGATCGAGAGAAATTTCTCTGTGAAAGGCACTGGGCAGTTTCGGGGCCTCCTTATCCCCCATTAACCAGGGAGCTGTCAACCTGCTGTGACAAAACGCATGCACACATGGAGCCACAAGTGCCTGATGGCCCTCAGCCCCATCCCTTCAGCCCTTGTCTGGGAAAGCTGGGATATTGATGTGGCAAATACAAAATACAGAGCAGAACTGTGTTCTGATTCCAGTTTGGCCACTAGGTGACCGTGAGCTCTGCAGGCTGGGCCTCGGTGTCCCCACTGAACAACCGCTGGGCGGATGACAGCTCCATCCAGTCCAGTCTCACTGCTCTAGGACAAGTCTCCATGGTCGGGGGATGGGGGTTCTAATGTCAAAGTCATCTACTGTTTTGTTATTTTCTTATACACACAGTTGCTTTCAGGGGTGCATCTCAACCTGAGCTCATAGGGGTCTTGCTTTGCGGGCTCCACTACAAAGGAAATCTCGAGACTGTATTCTCAAGGGGCTGCAGATCTGAGTGGAGAAATCAGACAGAAGCAGAACAAAATGAAAGCCAATGCCATGCAGTAGAAATGGCACAGTCAGGACCCATGTGATCTGTTAACTGATAGTCTCCTTTCCTCTCTGGGCCTCAGTCTTCTTGCCTAATGAATGGGGGAGCTGGAAAACAGACCCCAAGGCCCTTTATGGAACACAAATAACTGCCCCAAACATCACACTCTGGTAACTTAGGGATGTGGAGAAAGGTGTGTGGGGGGTGGTATGGGCCACACGGGAGTGACTGAGGCAGGACATACAGCGTGGGTCACAGTTGAAAATGGTCACAGGGCAGGGCCATGAAGGCCACTAAAGGCCACGGGAGGAAGATGACCTGGAAGGCCCAGTTACCCATGGTTGCCAGGAGCATGGCAGGCCCACTGCAGGGGGCACAGGGAGGGAGAGACACTGAAGAGGTGAGATGCGGACCCTTTCCCATGAGCACAGCCACCTTTCTGTTTTGTCTCCCCGACACCTGGAGCCTGTGGAGACTCAGAGCGTGGAATGCTGGGTAAAAGTGGTATTGCCAGGCCCTCCGTAACAAGACCAGTAGGTGGCCTTGAGCATCCATCTGCCTTTGCCTGAGAGGCTCCTGGTGCCACCGTCATCACAGTGCTTCCAAAATGTGTCCTGTATTCAGAGGACCCGCAGGTAGAGGAGACCAAGGCGATGGGTGGGAACCCCAAGGAACCTGCCTCCTAATGGGGTATCTGCTGGCTGGGATTGCTGCCCTAATTTGCCATCCTCGGGAGCATAGAGGTTTAGATACAGCACAGCCTAGTCTTGTCCTTTTGATTTTTCTCAGAAAGGAAGGTAAAATAGAATGTCTAGCTAATTCTCCCAAGGACACTGGAACAGAAGGGGGTGGGGGAAGAGGACTTGTTCATTCATGTTGGATTTTATCAGTTTTCCCTCCACAGGACATTCGGCAAGCGACATCTGAATGGGCCCCAGTGACCCTCCTATACAATCATGTGCCTGCTCTGATTAAAGGGAACAAATGCCGCCCAGCCAGAGTGGCTCAGTGGTTGAGTGTCAACCTATGAACCAGGAGGTCGCAGGTTCGATTCCCGGTCAGGGCACATGTTTGGATTGTGGGCTTGATCCCCAGTGGGGGGTGCGCAGGAGGCAGCCGGTCAATGATTAGCTCTAATCATTGGTGTTTCTATCTCTCTCCCTTTCTCTCTGAAAATCAATTTTAAAAAAATTATTTTTCAAAAGAGAACAAATGCCCTGCCCCATTATTTTATGGGGCTTGTCATCCAAAATGCTCCCAAGAACTTATAAATTCTTTTCTCTGGGATACTATCATTTGATGGAGTCTTCACCTCTTCCTGTCACCTTGCTTTTCTAAGTAAAGGTGTAATAACCACAGTGATGATGAACTCGAGGATGGGCTCTCTCCGTGTTCGGCGCCACATTATCTGCTTCACCTGCACTCTCTCCATTAGCCTTCGTAGGAGTCCATGTAAAGATGTGCTGGCTGGGATTGGGAGAGGTTTGGACAATTTGCCTCAGATCAGCAGTTGGTAGCGCTCGGAGCAGGACCAGAATACAACTGGAGCCAATATCGTTCACCTTCTCTTTAAATTCAGCCTCCCTTTTTTGTTTTCCTATAATCCAGAAAAACATTCTTCAATTGGTTGATCCCCCCAAATATATATATGCATGTTTTACTTCTCTAGTGTTTTAAAATCTAAGGCGTCTACAAGTTCTACATATCAGTAATGATTTCATTTCCCTGAATGGGAGGTAGCAATATTTTCATTTGCAGGTCGTAAACTGAGTCAGACAGAATCAAATCATGTCCCTTAGGCTCACCGCAGGAAGGTAGCCTCATTATCTTGAGAGAGAGAGAGAGAGAGAGAGAGAGAGAGAGAGAGAGCCTCTCTCCTTCGTTGGCGTGCTCAGAGCTGCTTTCATTACTTGGCTCCATGGAAGATTTTTCTCCCAGGTGTTCTTAATTTGGACATTATTTTCCATTGCACATGAGCCGGTCAGGGCTGTAAATATCTGACTTCAAAATTTTCCATCACTTGGAGAACTTTACAGTGGTTACTTCAAACACTGATTCAGAATTTTCTCCGCTCCTTTACGGCTGCTCCATAAATTAGGGACTTGGTAGTTGAGCTCTCACTGGCTCTGTGCACCATTTTTCTCAGACTTTGATGTCTAGAAGTTCATGGTTCTGTTTATGTCTTAAGCACGTATAGGGATTTTTCTTAAGCATATAAGCATAGCTCTTATGAATGAATGTTTTCCCAGTTAACTTCTCTTCCACCTTGGGGACTTCATGTTCAATGTTAAACAGACCTGTGCCAGCTGTTTTTAGGGTTACATCTGATCCAGCACCTTGGGTCTGGGTCATGCTTGACTTACCCATCTCTCCCATAAGAAATGCCCTTAGACCAGCGGTTCTCAACCTGTGGGTCGCAAGCCCTTTGGTGGTCGAACGACCCTTTCACAGGGGTCGCCTAAGACCATCCTGCATACCAGATATTTACATTATGATTCATAACAGTAGCAACATTACAGTTATGAAGTAGCAACGAAAATAATTTTATGGTTGGGGTCATAACATGAGGAACTGTATTTAAAGGGCCAGAAGGTTGAGAACCACTGCCTTAGACCCTCCCTCTCTCACCATTAGGCTGAACCTGGGCCTCACGCATCATCCCTTCTTCTCCACCCTCTCCCACAATCCTCCTCAAACAGCGTCCCTCCTCAACCAGGGTCCTCCCCAACTATGGCCCTCCCCAACCATAGCCCGACCCAACCATAGCCCGACCTAACCCAACCACAGCACACTCTCTCCCCCCATCAGGGTTTCTCCCTACAATGCCTTTCTTCCCCCAGCCTACCTGCCCTTGGGTCATTTTAATTAATATGTCCTAATTACCATGTTAATATTAATATATCATGTTAATCAGTAATAAATCAATTTTGTGTCTTCTAAAGACATTCACATAACTAATCTGACTTTTAAAAAATTACATTCATTTGTAGTTATACAGATTTTTTTATTTTGCACTTCTTTACCAATTGGAAACTATAAAAGACAACTAAAAATATCTTTCCATGTTTGCTCCTATAAGCAATTGTTTCATTTTGGGGTTCCATTTCCTATTGCAAGAAAATAACATTTTTTATCTGGTAAAAAAAAATTAGAATGCTTTCATTTAAACCATCAGTGGATATGAAAAAATCTCACTGATGCATCCAGTCCATCTTGCTAATATAGGAATTTTGTTGATGATCTGCTGTCTAACATTTTTCATAAGATGTTGATAAATAACACATTTATAAATGGCTCACATAATGCATTTTTAACAACTTCCTTGGGAAATAATTTTATGTCCCCATAAGATTCTCCTGCCTCTCATCCTAAATTCCCTTTTGACAGATTTGATGGCTCAGTAGGGTGATAATTTCATTGAGTACTTTATGTTGCCAGCGTGTAGTGGCATAAAGGGCCGTGAAACCTGAGAGCAGGAAGGGATCTATCTGCAAGGTACAAAACCACACGGACCACCCGGCCATTCCCGTCTCTGGGCAATTCAGATGAAATCAGATATGTTTGCTCATTGACGGGAAAATATAATTTTAAGTGGGAAAGATTCATTTTGGAGAACAATATATTGAGTGCAATTTTGGGGGGAAGGTCTATCAGTGTTGTCTGTAAGAAATGGTCATCTGAACTGTCCACTGCTGAGTCTGCTGGACCATCTGGCTCCTGGCGGTGACATGTGAATTGGAGAGCTTCGACCCCAAGACAGGAGAAGCCAGGACTTTCCTGATTCTCTGAAGTGTGCCCTGGACCTGAAACTAATAAGCCCTGAGGATCTGGCTCTTCTGGACAAACTCATGAACAAGTTGGATAAGTCGTGACTGTCGGCTGAGGCCACCATCCATGCCTGCTCTTGCCCCCTTTTAAGGAGGACCCTAAGAGAGCTTATAACTCGGGTCTCACCCCCACCTCACGCACCCCCATTTCTCTTTTTCCCTGGAGGGTGCTTTCCCCTTCCCCCTTCTCCTCCTCCTTTCTCTCTTCCTCCCGCTCCTGACTCTGGTGTTCAGCCCTCTGCCTGACAGCCGTCCCCTTCCTTTAAGGACCAGTCACCCTCCTCCAGGCCATCTTGGCACTTTGTTGACTCTCTGCTTAGAGACCTGATTTCATTGACTGGGGTCTCTCCCCTAAGAAATGGTGACTTCCATGTCAGGATAGGGACTGCCCATGTCATGGCCAAGGGCTGACAGTGAGGTATGCTCAGTGAGCACTGCTTGTGCTGATGGCTGCGGAAATGGCTCAGGCACCGACTCACTGCTCCGTAATTCTCCAATGTGACAAAAGGCATTTGCTGCTTCAGAACTCTGAGCTAAATTTATTTTGCAGAGTCCTGTTAAGATGACACAGCAGGGTATGGAATAATGAGTCCTTTTATGAAATTATGTCTGGCATGCAAAGTACCCAATGCTCCAAAAATTCACTAAAACTCTTACTCCGAAAGTCAGCTGTACTTGCTCCTCATGGTCAAAGTTTCATGGTGCCTTTGCCATGAAGCAATCTGAGTCTGTTGAACCCAAGCCACAGGCATAAGCTGTCTTAAGGTAATAAACCCTAGGGCCGGCCTGGGATGAAGCCGACGGCAGGGAAGAAGGGAGCAGGCTTGGAGAACAGGGGGCCCCGTGAAGCACTGAGGGGAGCTGGGGGCCAGGGAGGGCCTGCTCAGGGTGGGGTGGAATACCTGGATCATGTAGTTGAATGTGCACAATTTAAATTCATCATCATCAGGCTCCGCCCTCTGGAGATTTGAGACCCTTCACATGAGCAGAGAATTAGGCCTTTGAGAATTAGACCCTTTAAAATCAGGAACCTTCTGCAATTAGGTGTTTAATAAATATTCAGAGTTGATGGTGATTTTTATACATTTGCCAAGGTCATTTAAGCCCAAGGAACTTGAGTTCAATCCCAACTGTAAGCAGTTGCAGTTTTGATGTATTCAGTGTGTGGGAAATTTGTTTTCCCTCTAACTACACTGGTTTGCTAAAAATATTTCTGTTAATAACTTTTTAGTAATCTCTTGAGTACTGAGATCCTGGGAACCCTGCCTTTCAGACACATGAATGGCTTTTTAACCGCGTTTTATCTTCCATAGGAGCCTTTCATCCCTTTATATTATCTCTTCTCGTTGCTTCCTTAGAATTTCCTTTCCCCTTTTCAGTTTTGTCATCAATGGGTCTCTTTTCCCCACAAGATGAAGGGACTTTGTACACTAAGAACTAAGTGCTCTGTTACTAGCTGTTGATAAAGGTGGGAATGTGGTGTCTGATGATGACATTTATCTTAACAGAATCCATAGTTTACAATAAAATTCTAGACATCAATCCAGTCCAGGAAACAGTGAAGTGCAGTTTATATTCCTTAGCCTTTTCTTTCCATAAAAGATGCTCAGAGTCCATTTCAGTGCACGATCATCTATCTTCCAAATCCCACTGTTAAATGGTTTCCCAGCATCGCACTTACCAAAGGCTGTATCCCTCCCCATGTCCTGGTGTTACTGGTGGGGTGCCCTCTGTGACCCCACCTGTTACTGGTGGAAGTTGAGTTCTTGGGGGTCACGAGGGAAAGAATTTCCTGAGGCCCCCATGGGAGGATGGGATTTTGTGGGAAGCTTTATTGATGATGTAAAATTAAGAGGGTTCCCTTCCAAGGTCCTGTCTCCCTCCGTTTTGCCGTGGAAGAAGTCCAATCTTGCCTTCAGCAGGGCCAGGAGTAAGGCCATGCCCAGAGTTCCGCTCCATATTAAAGCACAGTCCAGCCCAGCATCGGGCTGGGTGGCAGCCAAGCCCAGAGGAGCTCAGGCCCGGCTTTGGTGCCAACTCCCCTGTCTCCACAGAACCTATCTTCTTTAGACCTCAGTTAGCCTTAATCACCTCCTTATGTCCCTGTCTCCAATTCAGTCACATGGAGGTTAGGGCTTCAACATACGGATTTGGGGGGATGGGAGGGACATGCTTTAATCCACAGTACCCCCACCTCAAACAGCCTCAGACCATGAGACCTCCTGTGTGAGTCAGTCCTCATGCTCCCCAAATTCTAGAGGACAGGGGTCAAGGGTCCCATTGAGAACCCCTCACCTGGCTTTAGATGTGCAAGAAGCATCCCCTGCTCTACACAGGAGTGGGGCCACTTAGCATAGCAACAACACTCCCAAAAGGAGTCCCAGCTCACCCTCCTCCTCCTACCTGGTCTCAGCTAACATAGGCACAGAGGATACTAGGCAGGGCCTCTGCCCTCATCACCTCTGCCTGGTCCCTCTCCAGTGGCCTCTGCCCTCATCCCGTTAGGGAGTTGGTTCTGTTGGTGGTGTGCTATTCTCTGATAAAACTCTGAAGCAGAGCGTCTCACATGACTACCCTGTGACAGTCACAAATATCTACTAAGTGGTAAAAGCAGATTATAAAATAAAATTTATGGTTTCATATCATTTTGCTTTATTAAAGTAAATATGTCTAGAAACCCCTAAAAGACATTAAAACGGTGTGGGAAGTAGCGTTTTAAGTGATTCATTTTCTATTTGCTTCTTTGTATATAACAATTGCTTTTTGCAATGGACATATGTTCCCTTTATAATCATAGGAAAACACTAAAAATGTTATTTTTCAAAATTTGAAAGTAAAATATAGAAAGGACTACGATGCCATTAGGGTTATATTAGTCAAATTTGAGTAGTTTCCTTGAAAAGGGAAATAATTCTCATGGGTTCGGGTTCCTATGGTTCACAAATTCTTTCATTATAATGTTTCTTTCTTAAATATGTACAAACATAAAGCTAGTTATAACCCCTTCTTCACTATCAATGGGCATTTACAGAGGACATACAAGAAAAAAGGCCTTAAAAACAAATAAATGCAAATCAATGATATTCATTAGATATGACTGATTGCATTATTTCACTAAAATGGAATCACTTGTTCTGGGCTTAATAGTAGAAAAATGTACCAGTGGCTTAATGTTTACTTGTCATTGCCTGGAATGTGTTTTATTGTTTGGTTTGATGGACCACTGTTGGAATCACCAATATTATCATTGTTATAATTTAACCTTTTTATTTTTTTATGCATTCTCCTAGTTAGTTGTAACTGCCAATCCATTATGTTGACAGTCCAATCATTTTTAAAGTGCATTCCAAAACGCAATAATGAGAAATCAAAATGTGCCATTTAATAAAAACTTACTCGTGGCCCATCTCCTGCTACATTTACTGCTAAACGACTGTCACAATTGGTTCTGTGTGAGGTGTAAGAAGTCGGGACTGGGCAGAAGCGTCTCTGAGGGGAGCGTGTAGGGATGGCCGTGGCTCAGGTCCCCTGTCTCCGCCAGGTGCGGTGGTGAATCTCAATTCACCCACCACTGCCTGTCTAACCGCTGCAAACCTTTATTGTGTACGTGAAATGGGACTTCCGATTTGGGTGGGGCCGCCATGTGGCTTTAATACTAAGTATGCCTCTGATCTTATTAATCCAGACAATCAAAGAGAGTCTCACTTTGCAATCCTAGGCCTTTAGATTATGTCACATCGAAGTCTTCCTGTGTGAAATAGCTTAGGAAAGTGAATCTCCATCTTGAAAGTGGCCGTGAGGGAGGAGAAGTTCTGGTTGTGCTGCTGCCTAAGGATGCGAGCTGTGCCGATGGTGAACAGGGAGGATGCTGCCGTGTGGCACTGGGAGGGTTTTATGAGGCCACAGGGCACTGACACGAGGACAGATGTAAATGTGGGCCCTGGAATAACATGGAAAAGCGGTTTTCCGGATAATCCCAAGTAGGCCTAGGCTCATTGTTCAAAAGTATCATTGAAATGGAAAGCAAAAATGTAAAACACTCATGGAGAACTCGCAGGCTGCTGTGAAATGTCCACAAAACTTATTTTCTAAGCTGCCTCACCCCGCAACATGGCAGTCCTGGTGTTCTGTGGCTCCCAGACCCATGACTCCAGCCTCCGCCTCTGTCAGCAGATAGAGGTTTCCGGACACTTTGCATTGAAATTTCCCTCTTCTCATAAGAACATCAGTCACACTGGAGCTAGGACCCAGCCCCCGGATGACCTCATCCTGACTGGATGGCTTCTGCAATGACGCTGTTTCCAAATCAGTCCACTTTTGAAGGCTCTTTGTAGACATGAATTTTGAGGGGACACCCTTCAATGTGGTAAAATTGCCAGTAAATAGTTCTTGAGCACCTGCTTCACATATAAGAAATAAGTTTATGTCTCTTGATTTCCCAAAGTTCACGCTCCAATGTGGAAATTCAGAGAAGCAGACTCAGGCCCTCTTAGCAGAAACGGCAGCCCCATTTCAAGTCGCTGGAGAACATATTATGCTGGTAAAGCTCTAGTCTTCCTGGCGTGCTGCCCCTTGGGGGGTAAAAGAATAGAAGAAACATTCACTCCTCATTCGGTGGTGTTTTCTGGGCACTGAGATCTGTGATTTGCACATATCTTGGGGGACATGGTTTCAACATTCGTTAAGACAAGATCCCTGCTCTGAACTGCTTATCAGTGGTTAATAAGGGGTGAAGAGCCCCTTCCCAGGCTTGGCTCTCAACTCAGGCAGGCAGGATAGCCCTGCCCCATTGCTGGGAGGGAATTCTCTTCCATCCTCTCACTCAGGAACTTTTTGCAAAGAAAGCAAGAAAGAGAGTTGCTGTGTGTGGGGGCAAGGGGGGGGATGGGGGGGGTAAGGAGAGGGGAAGGGAGGGACTGTTGTGCAAATGGAGCCTCTCACGCAAACTCTTCCCCTTCAAATCCAGGGTTTCCCCAGGGGACAGAAAAGTAAGCCTTCCTAGTGCCAGGCGGACAGAGCCCTGGCTCCTCCTGCTCAGAGGGGTGTTCCCTCTGCCATGAAAAGACACTCAGCATCGCCCGAGGTAGGCTACACAGCATTTTGAGAAGAGGGAGGGGCAGATGAGACAATGTTTTCCACTTCGAAGCTGGGTAACATCAGGCAGAGTTTCCAACACTTTTATGATGTTTGCTGTGTCTTGCAAACATTGATTATTTATTGCACGATGTTTTTCTTTAAATTGACTCACTTGAACGTTTAAGTAATTTATTCCCATCCTCGACAATAATATCCATGAAAACAAAAACCTGGTTGAATGCCCCAGTTAGATGGATTAGTTATATTTTCCAGTTGTATTTTCTTGAATTCACATTAAAATGACATGGAGAAATATCCATCTCTCTGCCAGGTAAAGTCCTCTGGAGTACCGTGCACAGAGTGCTGCCGCCCTTGAGAAGAACACTCGTTTCACTGCAGACTTCATGGTGTTGAGTTCCTGCAGTCAGCAGTGGCGGCTTGAGACTCAAGGAGAAGATGACAGAGGTTGTAACTGAGGACGGGGTGGCAGCCAAGCCCGAAGGAGCTCAGGTGCCAACTCCCCTGTGGAGCACAGACCTGTCTTCTTTACATCTCAGTGTTCTCACATACACCATTGGAGTGACATCTCCTAACCTGTCCTATTGTGAGCATTGATGTTCACTCACTCACAGACATGTATTGAGCACCTCAGATGGGGTACCAGGTGCTGTGCTTGGCTCCCAGTTCCAAGCAAAAACCCCATCCATGCAACCAGCGTGCACCTGCCGTCAGTCACCGCCGAGCCGCTGACTCAGTGAACCTCTCTATGCATGTGTTCATCCACAGTACTATGAGTTACTTTCAAGTAATGTCCTTATTTCTAATTTTCTAATTGAAGAACTACAGAATCCCTGGGCATGTGTGGCCCCTACTCGCAATCAGATGCTAATTTTAATGCAGACTATTCTCTTACTTTGAGGAGCTCCCTATCTACTGGGGGAAGAGACAGCAATCAGCCCCGTTCCCATTTCATACATAATTACAGTCGGAGGAAAGTCCAGGGAGCCCAGAGGCATTCGAGCACAGAACAGGAAGTCCTGACCTGGTTAAGAGGTAAAGCAGATCGTGCATAGAAAGCCCTTAGGAACAGCCCACCATCCATGCTCATTCACTGGGTTCGGTGATGAAACTGAAACTCCAGGATGGAACCCGATCGTTGGCTCAGGCTGGGCTACAGGCATTGCAGTGGTCCAAGAAAGAGCCCCACCCAGGCTGTCTATTAGCAAAGTGATTGTTCATTAAATTGCCCCAGGTACATGGTCACCTGAAGTTTAATGGAGCTTCTTTTAATCAGTGTCTTTATCTCTACCTATCCAAATAAGGAACCAGTTTGCCAACTAAAAGAATGTGGACCCTACAGTTGACTAATTTACTACACTGATATTCAGTAAGGTCACATAGCAACGGCTGGTGTATTTCACTACAAACCTGGATGCGGCATCAGCTGCCCAATGGAACGCCGTGGAAGCAGTTGGAGACGTTCCATCGTCCATTATCTAACTGAGGTTGCAGGGTGATTGATCTGATAACACAATAGTGATTTAAATATTTATTTTTACCGTGACATATCATTTTACTTCAAAACATTGCCTGGGTGTTCCCATTTTGCTGCTGTAATCATGCAAATGTAAACATTTGGGATATGAGTAGATGACCCGATGACTTTGAAGTTTGTAATATTTTTTTAAATGTCCCTTTCTTTCATGAAGGTACAGGAAATGCAGTGCTTGTTAAAGCTCATAGCGTCCACCCAAGGGGGAATTTATCATATTTAATGACTTTAGGGTTCGCTGCTGCTGAGTCCACATTCTCTGCTGTCGGCAGCAGAGCCAGGAAAGGAAATCACAGAGGAACCTTTGATGTCAAAGAGAAGTAACTGGGATGGCAGGGAAGGAGACAATGGGGTCGCTTCCTCAGAAAAGATACGAGTTCATAAACCAGGGCACAGGGGTGGCCTGGAAGCCTGGCCTCACATGCCAGAATTCAGTGTTTACTTTATAACAATATCAAATAAGCGTCCCTGGTATTAACATCATACACTGGCACACTTTCTTTTATTTCCTAGGGTAGGTGTAATCCCTTTATAAGAAGATGTAAGTGAACCAACTCTTACAGGGAAAATCTAAAAACTCAACACGTTAACAACCTCTTTTTTCAAAGAAATAATCAAAGTAAGGATTTTGGCTCAATGCATGTTCCCAAAGAAATTTGATGATATGAAACTTAGACAATTTTCCTAGCACTTTTTAAAAGGTTCATTATTTGAATGATGTTGTTAAGAAGCCAACTGATAAAAACTTGTCTAATTTGGGCAACTCACATAGAGGAAACGTGTAATGAAACTTGAGAGCTGCAGGAAGACCCGCCCCTTCTTTTGCCACGTTCTCCTTCATTCACTTATTCGATCAGTGAGCTAACACTTGAGCAAATGGGTTAGCTTAGGAGGTTTTGGTGATCACCTGCATGCTGCCTGCCCTACACTGCCATCACCACCTCTGGCATCAGGTTGACGCAGACATACCTGACTACCACATGGAATGCACAAGCCCATGAGAAGAGGAATGTTCTCAATGGCAAGAAAGGTCAATTGCTGCTAGGAAGCGAGAGAAGTTTTGGAAATATAAATAAAAGCATTAAACAGAATAGAAACCAAAGCTCGCTGAGTCAACACACTTCAGTGCATAACATCACAACACCGAGCAGTGATTGATTTGCAGAACTGTTCTGTCTCATAAAAACAAGGTTAAATTAGATTTGTTTCCTCTGTGTTCTGCTTAATCTGCTATATTTCAAAGTCCCATGGAAGAGTATAATGTTTAAAATTTTGCTCATAAAAATTAGGTTCAATTATCTGGTAATTTTTCTTGGGTGAAGTAATGCATTCTCAAGGTTGTTAAGGACTGAGGTACTGCTGAACTCTACCCCGAAAAGTTAATGATGGATGCTGTCCATCCCTAAAACATTTGCATGAACCAAGTAAAGTCACAAATGGTGGCTGGACAACCGCCCTGTGGAGGGTTATGGGAAGTTCTTTGCCACAACGGGACTGACCTTTCCAAGTCCCCAAAAGTGGCTCCAAGGGGAGCATGTCCCACATGACCTTGGAGGAGCTTGGGGGAGAGAGGATTTGAATAGGAGTCCCACCGAAACATCAGGGAATGAGCAAGAAGTCGTTCCTTCAAGAAAAACAGGGAGACTCTTGCCATAAGAAGAGGGGAAGCAAGCAAAGAGCAGACATCTACCACAAAGATGATGCAAAGTGATTTTCCAGAATATGCCCACCCTCTTAGAAGAAACATCCATGAGTGCCACACTTGAGCCCAGTGACCTTCCAAGCAAAGACAAAAGGAGCATCTCTATTGTATAAAGGACAGGACAAAAAAAAAAGGGTGAACCCATATCACCCTTTCCCACAAGTAAGGATGGCAAACCCGTGGGGTCAGTGCCTGCAAGGCTGAGCTCAAGGGGAGAGCCCACAGGTTTGGTAGACCGGATAGTTCTACAGCCCCATCCACCTGTAGACTGAAGAAAGGCCCCTGCTCAGGTGACAGGAGAGAGGACAGTGCTCGGGAAGAAGTCTTCAGCGTGTCCCCAGCCCGCTCAGTCCTCACACTTACTGAATAGTCCTCACAGCTCTGTCTAACGCTCTGACTTACTTTTGAGAAGATAAAAGCCATCAAAAGCCAGAGACTTAAAACATATTTGAAGAGTCACCTTTACCATGTGGCCTTGGGGGTGTTTTGAAACCCTCAGTGGGCTCACTGATTTCAGAGAGACGGCCGGGCATAGACGCTGCGTCTGCCTTGTTAAGTGGAGGCCGTGCCCGAGGACAGGGCCAGCACTGCCTTGCCCAAGAATTCGGGAAGGAGGGAAATACTCTGCTGCTGGAGTACAGAGACAGTCTGTCAGTCAGGACGGGCCTCACGGGGACGCCACGGCTTCCTTCCACGCGGGTTGTTTGTCATCTCAGTGACACAGCGTCTGAGCATGTGCACGAATACAGTCTGCTGTCAAATCCCAGAGGATGTTTGTGATAATGACGGGGCCCAGGAAGCCAAGACATAGGGAGACAGACCCTGACAGTGTTTATCCCGCACTCTCCAAGGACCACAGACATTCTTTACGGTGGCACAAATATTCTGGCTGATGTTCTCTAGCTTGACATGGGGAGGGTCGCAGCTCTCATGACCGCCCTCACCTCCTCTGACTCAATGCTCACCTCCCCCCACTTTGCTAGCACCCTTTGACTTCCCAGGTCCCTAATCCTGAGAAGGTGGTCCTAGCAGCAGTCTCTAAAAAGGAAGTATCACCTATGAAAAATTAGCAAATTGCCTTTTTGGTTTATTTCATTCATTCATGCCATCAGTATTTATTATAATTTTCTATATGCCAAATACTGTTACAATTTGATGGCATCCAAATTTGAATTGGATACAACTCTAGCCCTCAAAGAAGCTCTGTTAACAGGTCTCCATCGCAGAGACCTTTATAAACCCGCAGTACTGTCGTCTTGTGGCTAGAAGGACAAAGCAAAGGCCGCCGAACCAATCTGTGTGGGCAAGGACCCAAGCTGTGAACCCTGAGAAAGAAGACACCTACTAAGAAGGGCTCCTGGTGGCTAACTGGGCTCAAATTTTTAAAACAACAGAGCCTAGCAGTCATTTCTGCACAGGGCCCTCACACAAAACCGCACGTCAGGGAAAAGCCTGCACCATGTCTCTGCCATCTGAGCCAGCCCTTATTAAGCAGTTCCTGGAATCTTATTTCAACCAATAGAACCCAGGTTTCCTCCATCCAACCGGAGCTGCTCAGCTCTGACCAACCAAAGTGGTTCTAGTCTTACCAATCAGGACAGAGCCTTTTGGACCAATCAAACTGTGAGGATATGGAGTATTCGTTTGCATGAGGAGAGACCAATCATGGGCCAGGGGAAGGGACTTCTGTCCATATAAACCAGCCCCCCTCTGGCTCAGAGAGCTCACTTTCCCTTTCCACGAAGAGTGAGCTGAAACACCATGATGTCTCGCGGGACATGGCCTCATGGCTGCCTCACAGCCATGCTGTTTTCACAGCTGTGCTGTATCACAATGGAGCTGTTTTACACTGAATAAAGTTGCCTTCTTTGCTGCACCCCAAATTGAGGACTCCTGTTGGTGTTTAACTGGCACCAACAACCATAGGTTGACAAATTGAGGATTGGATTCCTATAGAAGGTGTTTTCTGGGCTGAGTCTTTAACTCAGCCCATCCTTTAGTAGGTGAAATAAGAGAAAAGAGAGCAGCATAAGAAGCATGGACGTATGTTATATAGTATAGCATGTTTGAGAAACCTCAAGAATTTTGGCATGGAATTTGAAGTCATGAATGGTGAGAAATGTGTGTAGAAAATTACATAGGAGCCAGAAGTTTGTGTGCAAGAGCTTCTCAATAAAGTCGGTGGACTCCATGGTGGGGTAGGCGGAGGGCAGTGAGCCAGGGGAAGAGATTGGCGGATGGCCATTAGACATAAACTTTATTGGGAGACAGAACAGAATCCCTGAATAAAGGCTAGATCCACATATTTATGAAAGGGAAGCTCGGTGTCACAAACAGGTCATTTCTCCTAAAGTCAGTCTAACACAATTCTAATCAAAGTTTCAATGGGCTTTTTTTTTTTTTGGTGGAACTCTAGAAACTGATCCCAGAAATCTGTTTCAATGAAGAACTAAGAGGGACAGTTGAACTAAGAACTAATGAGTATGAATACAATCCCCCTTAAAATTAATATGTTCCAGGACCTCAGAAGGTGGCCCTATTTTGAGTAGGGTCTTACAGAGGTAATCAAGTTAAAAAGGGGTCGTTAGAGTGGGTCTTAATTCAATGTGACTGGTGTCCTCATAAGAAGAGGGAGTTTGAACCCAGACACATATAGAAGGAAGACAATGGGAAAACACAGGGAGAAGACAGCCATCTACAAGCCAAGCAGAGAGATCTGGAACCTTCCGTAAGGGTCTCAGGTGAAACCAACCCTGCTGACACCTTGATTTTGGACTTCTGGCCTCCAGCCCGTAAGAAAATAAATGTCTGTTGTGTAAGCCCCCACTTTGTGGTGCTTTGTTATAGCAGTGCTAAAAAAAAAAAAAGTGAATACAGGGGATGTTGTCCAGTAGTAGATATTAAAAAGTATTATAAAGCTATGTAATTGAAACAGCATTATATTAGGACAAACAGACCAAAGCAACAGAATAGGACATCCAGCTTCATTAGAAAAACAAAAGTTTAAATCTGACAGTAATACCAAGGATGACAGGAGGCTCTCCAGGCACTTCAGAGGGCACCTTGTGGGCACCTTGGCAATGCAAACAACACTGATGATGCACTTACCTATAACCCATCAACCTCCCACTGGGTGCAAATCCTAGAAGAATGCTCTTGTGCACAAAAGGCATTGTTACCTTTAATCCTTTTGGGTGGTTATTGCTGCAGACTTGGGGGGTGGGTCCTTAATTGCACATGCCAATCAGTATCCAGCTGCATCCTGAGGCTGATGCTTTGCCCACTTTGGAGTTTTCTCTCTGCAGCTCGCTCCTCCCTAGGGTTCTGTCCTGAGAGCTCCACCCACTGGGATTTCCTGGGCTCTCAGCTCTGTCTTCTCAATGCGAGCTCATCAGGCTCTGCTAGGGGCCTGCCTGTAACCGTAGCCTGGAAACTCTCCAGGCAGGAGGATTGGGTGATTATTGACTTGCTAGCTCACAGGACCACTGTCATCCATCATCTGATGTCCATTGTCTTGAAAACCATCATCTCATATATTTTGTCTGCTTTTTGGTTGTCCAGACAGGAGCGTAAACCCAATCTCTATTATGCCATCTGGGCAGTTAGAGCCAGTTCATTTGATGGAATGGAATCTCACAGCTTTAAGAAATGAACTAGATTAATGATTAGATTTAGATACATTAGCATCAATCCTGAAACTTAATATCAAGTGGGGGAAAAATCAAATTTGAAGAATAGTATATTCTGTCTGAAATCACTTACATAATTTGAAAATAGACAACATTGTCCTGTGTATGATTTTGCAGACTAAAAACATACAGGGATGGATAGGAAAACCTAACTCAATGTAAAGATGATGGTGCCTCGGGGAAGGGAGAGTGGAGGACAGGACCAGGAAGGAAGAAAAGGGGGCTTGAACTTTATCTGTGATGTTATTGGAAGCCTCTGCTGTCAGGAGTAGACATTTGAACTTGCCTTTAGGGCTCACTGCTCTTTGCTCACATTTGCATAATTAAAAAGCTCACAGAGGTAGCTTCTGGGGGCGGGGGGTGAAGAAGACCCTCATGTAAGAATGATCTCACCAAGGTAACAGAGTTCCAAAGAGGTAAGTTGTTCTGGGTGATCTTTAGAGATATTTTCAAAGTGTAAGCAGAGTTCCAACAGTGCATCTCTGCAAAGTGTTTTCTTATGGCAATTTTTTAAAATATTCATTTAGACTAAACCATGCACATAAATTCTTGTTCATTCTCTTGCTTTTAGGGAGATAACTATGTGTGGGTGTGTGCCTGTGTATGTGTGTATCCTGTTCATGAATGTGTGTGAGTGTGTGTGTGTCCTAACCATGTTTGTATATGTATGTATATGTTTGAGGATGTGTGTAGGTGTCTGCATGCATGTGTGTTGCACACCTGTGTGTGCATGTGCATGCCCGTATGTGTCCTGTCCATATGTGCATGTGTGTGTGCACAGGGTGTGTATGTACATGTCTCTGTGTGTACATGCATGTGCGTGTGTACATGTGTGAGTGTATGAGTATGCATGTGTGTGCATGCCACATTTGTCCTGTTCAGGGATACAGGAATAGAGAATCTCAAAGACTTAGGAAGATTTGTAGGCTCATCATCAGGACTATGAAAAGGAATAGAATTTGTGTAATATCTATTATGTCATACTTAATATTAATTAACCCCTGATACATGTATTAATGTTAGGACTACTCATGATTATCTTGTTGAGTAAAGACCGGGCTGGACCGCAGCCCTGTGAGTAATGTGAGGTTTCCCTTAAGAGAGCGGGGAGCCCCACTGTAAATGGAGTGGGGAGGGGCAGATCCAGGCACAGCAAGGGGATTTACATCATCCCTTGGTGGAGCTTTTGCCAGTTTGACTTGAACTTGGAGGCACAGAAAGCCCAGCTGGAGGGTTTAGAATGTAGTAATATTGGTGGCAACTCTAAGCATGCCTTGTAGTATTTTCCCTTTTGTTATTCCCCAGATTTCCGTAAGTCCTGATGAAACGTGATCGCCCAGTCTCTGCTATGCTTGGGGAGTTAAGGACCAGCGCTGCACAGAGGGTGGGACCCTGGAAGAGGCTCCGCTGGGGCCACGGGGAATGGTCTTGGGAGGCACAGGGGCAAAGGTGCCAAACGCATGGCGAGGAGGCCACATGGGAGATGGCGGGGCCCATTCCTGAGCAGAGGATGCAGCTGCCTTGGACTATTTCCATGTGACTTGAAAGTCATTGACGAGACCCCTTTCCAGTAGTTCAACTATGACGGATCTCTCACAACATTCATATCTTGTTATTGATTGAAATGGAACATGAGATTTTATTTTGTGGTCATGGAGTGGTGCAGACCAGGGACAAGTATCAGGAAGAAACATCAGTCTGGGTTTGAAAGTCCTGACGTTCTATTTTCTTGCTCCACAGCAGGGAGTCCCAATTTTTTTTTCTCTTTCTGGACAAACTTACTTAGCAGGGTCAGGCGGCTGAGCTCGAAGTCCAGCCTCTTCTCCTCAGGAACTGAAACCCCATCCTTCCGGTCACAGGGGTGAGTGCAGGTGACAGCAGTGATGCCATCTTACAGATTCCCGATTGGCTGCAACTTTCACAGCAGACGCTCATCCCAGGGCCAGGCAGCTGCTGCCAAGTAGCTTTGGTGCTTTAATGTTAGTGGGAAATTTCTGGTGCCCTGGCTTATAGCTGATCCGAGCTTACAGGCAAAGTCAATGAGGAGAAGGGAGGAGAGGAAGTAAGTGCTGACGGAGAGCAAGGGGCCCAGAGGAGCTGGAAGGCCGAGTACCAGGTAAACATGCTTCTCAGCCAAGGTCACAGGTGGGAGTGCAGGTGACCGGCTCTAAACCATTCAAATAGAGGACACATAACACAGGTATCGCTCAAGCAGAGCCTGGGAGGCAGAGCATGCACCCAGGATGCTGGGCAGTGTGGAGATCAGTGATGGAGGGCAGCTGCCCTCGCAGGGCTGGGAGGTCTCTGGCCTGAGCCAGCGCTGTGGGGAAACACAGGTTCCTTGTCCTCCTGCCCACCAAACTGATCAGGGGCCTGGAGGACAAGGGAGCTGGGGGTGGCTCCCTGTGAGGTTGGGCAGAGCAGAGGAAGGGCAGGGGACGGTTCTAAAAGGGCAGTTGCTAAAGTAAATACAGAAGCCCAATTACATTTGAATTTCAGATAAACAATGAATTGTGTTTTCATCTAATTCTGCCTCATACAATATTTAGTACATAGTCATACAAGAGTTTATTCATTGCAAAAGACTAAAGCTTCATTGCAGGAAACAAGGAGAATTAAGGAGGGAGGGAGTTAAGGAGTTAACACATCAGAATCTTCAAAATACTTTCTAGGATAGCCCAAGATAAATGTATTCCCACAAAGGTTGGAAAGGGAGCCCGAGGCTGGGGGTTGGGACTCTGGGTTTGCTCTCAAGAATTCCTGATAATGAGTCATGTCCCTGATTGAAGCCTGAAACCAATTAGAGGTAAAAATGTGCTCGGCCTCAGAGTGTAACCAGCACTAAGTGATGTGAGGCATCGTTCTGAAGGATGGGGAAGAGCAAGCTCTGTCTGGGACCCCTCTCCACCTTGCTGCGGTGGAGAGAGGCTCACGGACTGTGAAAGGATTAGAGAAAACTAGATCCCTCCCTGGTCCAGGAGGGTCTGAGAGTTTGGAGTGGTGGCAACCACTGCCTTCTGTTCCTGAAGAGGAAATTGTGTGGAGATAGGTGCTAACTTTGGGGTATTGGATCACCAATGAGTCTACACACACACACACACACCAGAGGCAGGGAAGGTTGCTTAGAAATGGCTCACACTGCCCACCCCACCTGAACACCTGGTACACCTGCTCGTATGGAGCCGTGGAAATACCTCGATGTGGATATTAAGTGAAAACTGAATTTTCTTCCCAGCCCTCTTGTACCTTTCACTCTCAGGATCTTCAGAAACACAGAATGAAGATGTGGAGCATAATGTAACATTATAATTATGCAAGATGCCCATTATTGCTGTTATCTGCATAATTAGCTGGTTAATATTAATAAAGGAAAGAGAGCAAGGGAGAAGCCAGACATTATAAACACGGTCATCTAGGCAGCTTCACCAGGAAGCTACCGTGTCATGCTCCCCAGGAAACCACTGGTCCGTTGCCTGCAGATCACTGGGTGAAGGGATTGAACAAAGGGGGAGATAGGTGCATGTGCAGTGAAGTTGGGGTGAAGTAGGGGAGGTGCTTTCCTGTCAGTCTAGCCTGGGGAACAATGGATTGACTAGGTGGACAATGGAGGACAAGGGAGCATGTGCAAACTCTTGGAGAGTTAATTGGTTAGCTTGAAGAAGCTTCTGGTTAAAATCCCCAGACAAAGAGTTCCCTCTCTCTTGTCCTCTCTTGATCCATGACCCTCACTCGCCCATGCGCTGGCCTCTTCTCTCTCCAGAGCCACGTGGCCTTAAACAGCTGCCTGGCCCATGGCCATGCAGACCCCACACACAATGGACTGCAGCTGGGACACAAGCTAAGCTAGCCAGATGCTGGACTTTAATATGGATTGTACTTTAATATGGAGCAGAAATTATAGGCAGTGGCCTTAATCCTGGCCCTGCTGAAGACAAGATTGGACTTCTTCCATGGCGAGATGGAGAGAGATGGGACCTTGGAGGGGAACCCCCTTAATTTTACCTCATCAAGAAAGTGTTCCATGAAACCCAGTCCTCCCATGGGGGCCGCAGGAAACTCATTTCCTAAGCACCCCAAGAGCTCCACTCCCACCGGTAACATTGCCATGAGAAACACTTGATTGACCCCTAGAGAGTTCACCTGGAAGATCAGGAAGGGCTAGGGCACTTTCTGATTTCTGAATCCTTTACCTAGGAGACCCCCAGGGCCCATCACCCTGGTTCATGCTCTGAAAGGGCCCATGGCCCCTGCCGATGGAGCCCAGGACAAGAGAATGGAGAGAGGAGAACGGGAGAGAAGGGACACGCTGGTCCGACTGTGTCAGTGGGCCGCATGGACAACGGATCTCACACTGTGCATCATCTTCCCTAGTGTGTGAGGTTGAGACGGTACATATTGTCTGTAGGTGATGATGTTTTCTTTTCGGTAACGGATATTGTGAATACAGCCCAGAGCTTTCCTTAATTATCTATAATGCTGGCCCCTAATATAGGAATTGCCTTGACGTGTCCCCAGTCTTGGCAGGACTCGCTGCCCGGCAAGATTAGGTAATGCTGAAAAATAAATCCAGCCAGGAGATCTCCTCGCCCGGTTTATACAGCTTGGTTCTCACAGCTGTTTGCGAGGGTGATCTTATTACCACCGATCACTTTCACTTTTCCAGAAACAATGATAGTGCCTGGAATAGGGAAAGTTCATAGACTGTGTAGAATTCAACATACGGTCGACAGGAGGCCAGGCCTCTAATTAAGCCACTCTGTGTCCATCTCATTCAGCAGCAAAATGGTGAGGGGAGAAACCGACACCGATTATGTGATCCCGGGCACACACCACCATGGTGAATGGCGAAAGGACTGAAAACTTGCTTCTTGCCAAGTTTTCTCCCCAATGGTCTGAAAAGAAGGGGCTTAAAACCTTGGAGAAGAAATAATTTGGTTTCTAAAAATCCAGATAACTGGTAAGGAGATCATTTTATCACTCAAAGAGTAGTTAATGGGTTAGGGTCTTTGTTTATAGAACCTCGGGTGTCACATGACAGGAGAGGAATTTAGTCCTGAGAGTTGCATTCCAATGGGTCTGCTTAATGCCTACTCGTTATGGGTCCTCAGACACCCCTTAGCTGGCATGCCAGGGGAAGCCGAATCCATCTGTGCTGAGCCGTGGAGCAGAACCTGGGGACCTGCATGCCTTCCTGGCTGGGTAGCCTGCAGGGGGAGGGGCTGTTGGGCATTTGGTCAGCAGAAGGGGATTCCCCAGAGGAGCCTGGCAAAGGCTGTCTGCTCAGGTAGGCAGGCGTGCCTCACGCTTTTCAATTCCACCCGAGGGAGATGTCAAATCCAAGGGTGCACACAACCCTGCCCAAGTCAGTGGCCTAGAGGACAGCAGACCCCACCCAATCCCCAGTTGGGGACGGGGGTGGATGGGGCTCCCCTGTCCACATGAGGGCAGCAGAAGCTGTGGTGTGGAAGGCGGGGACAAATCCTCGCCACTGCCTCTGGCGCCGACTGCTGCCCCGCAGAGGGAAAGCAGGTATCAGGGCAGTTATAAGAGCCTGACCCCTTCGCTGGTGTCCTCAACAATGCTGTACATAAAAGTCCCCAATAAATTTAAAAAACAAACAAACTAAAGATCAAAATTCATCTATAATCCCACCGTGCAGGGATAACCACTGGTAAAATTTTAATAAAGCAGGGTATAGTTGAATTTACTGTTGTTAGCCTGCCCTTTTTATTCAGCACTTTATTTTATGCCTTTGGTTATTTTTCAATATTTAACATGCGCAGGAAAGGCTCATTTTCTGACATGTTTAAATCCATCTCTCCATTGTGTGGGCTTGAAGCAACATCATATTAAGTTGTATATATTCACATCGAGATACATATATCTTGATTTCAGCAAACTCCACTGCTAAAATCATTCCTTTCATTTTGGTTTCCATGTTTCTTCCTCTCACCATCAAGGTAACCCTCAAGATGGCTGCATAACCACGTGTCTCTTTAACTCTGCCTTATTGTCTGCTAAGTGTTTTCATGGGGCCGCATGTCCCGTGAGTGGCCCCAGCCAATGACCGAGTGAGGCAGGTCTGTCCCGGAGCCGTGGGACTGAGTCCTCTGACCAGCCACACATTCATGGTGCCCAGAGTGGACGGTCCTGGGAATAAAGCTCACAGACGGTGGCCTCACAGTGCTGGTCGGAATGGGCGGAATACATCGCCCCCCCTTGGCCATGCGAGGTGGGCGGAATTCATCGAGGATCTTTCACAGAGCACTTGAAATTAATATTTTCATTATACATATACTCACGAACAACACAACAAGAGAGTAATGGGAGGAAAAATTCTGCGACAGATTGTTCTTCATGTGACTTTCCACGAGGACATAAAACACAGCTGCCTCTACCTCCCACTGGTCTGGGTTCCTCCCTGCTAAAGAGCCCCAGGTGCGGGTCCCGCCTCTGTCCTAAGGCAGTGCGCTGGCCCCGAAGCACCTCGCTCTGGTGACTGGGGTGCATGGGACCCTGAGAAAGGTGAAGGAGGATATACCTAAAAAGCAAAATAGGCAAGTGTGTAAAAGTAGAATAATTTTTGCATAAAACCAAACTCCTCCCTATCTCTGGAATTTCTGGGTTGGGAGATGATCATAAGATCCCATCCTGAAAGGTGCCCTATGGAGTCTGACGCTGCCCCTCTCCAGTATTGGGGCGGAGAGAACGTTCATCGGTCTAGGAAATCGGGGGCATGCGGTCTGTGTCTTAGTGCCAGGAGCTCTTCCTTCGTGGCGGGGGGGCGGGGGGGTTGGGGGGTGTCAGGAGCCCGTGCCCTGGTTCTGGACTAGACCTTGGGACCTCACAGGATTAGGTTGCCCAGATCAAGCCGGTAATACTGGGAAAAGAGAAAGGGAAGGAATGCCCAGGAAAGTCTCAAATTTCTTTTGTTCATATTCTTTTATTTTGTAAATTGCCAGTTAAGAAAATTAAATTCCATTGAAACTTCACTGGCCTAGAATCCTTTTGTAGTGAGCGCCCCCTTGTGGTTCACCTTTCACATTTTCCCAAGGACGCAAAGAACCTCTGCCCAGGTTTCAGGTACAGCGGCCGGCCTCTCCCCACCACACCTGAACAGGTGTGCCTCATCTCCCCACCTGTGGGCTCAGGCCTGCCTCAGGCCTGCCTCTGCAGGCTTGTCCCACTCTCTCAAATTAAGACTGAATGTCAAATCGCTGGCTCTAACCTTGGGCTCAGGTGACTGCTGTGCCACCAGGTCACTCATGCTCTCTCAGGTCGAGATAGACACTGCCCACTCACCCTCTGCACCACTTACCTATTTTGACTTAAAACCACCACTCACCATGAAATTCCCTGAGTCAGAGGACGTGAGGGGGAGGGGGAGGCAGGGACGAAGTTACTACCAATATCCAGGCACAGGTGGCATTAGGCCAGTGATGGTGAACCTATGACACGCGTATCAGAGGTGACACGCGAACTCATTTTTTTTGGTTGATTTTTCTTTGTTAAATGGCATTTAAATATATAAAATAAATATCAAAAATATAAGTCTTTGTTTTACTATGGTGGCAAATATCAAAAAATTTCTATATGTGACACGGCACCAGAGTTAAGTTAGGGTGCTTCAAAATGCTGACACGCTGAGCTCAAAAGGTTCGCCATCACTGCACTAGGCTCATCTTATCTGACTCCCCACAACAGCCCTTTGGGGTGGCAATTATTTTCCCCATTTTACAGATGAGGAAACTGAGGCTCAGGGGGTTAAGATTTTGCTTATCTTGAATTTCTCCAGATAGTGACAGCCTGTTAACTGAGGTCATTTTGTCATAGATACTCCAATCCTATCAGCTTATAACTTCCCTCAAATAAAAGTAGCACCCAGCACCCCCACAGAGACCCCTAGGTAACACCCGTCTGCCTCGGGGCATCTCAGCTGGGCTCTCCTCACTGACATCCCTGGTGCTGCGTGCTCTGGGGGAATGTTCGGGGCCAACGCCTGAGGGCCCAAGTGCCCTGGGCTCTGTCAGCCCTCTCCATGATGCAGCCAGGCCGTGCTCCTCGCCACACCAGGCAAAATGCCCCGCCCTCCACTGGGTCCACCTGAAGTCTGCTCTGTCTCACTCTGCCCAGAGCCCCTCCGGCCGTGACTATGACCAGGGGCCGCTCAGGGCACAGACGCTGCTTTCCTCTTTGCCTCTATTAGTTTTCTACTGTTGCTGCAGCAAATCACCACGGATGTGTCTTCAGCGCAGACCTACAGTCCGATGCTCTGTGGGTCAGAAGTCCAGGCCCGATCTCATCGGACCAGTGCTGCGCCTCTCAGGAGGGCCCCTCTCGCCGCCACCATGACCCTGTCCACTTACAACGACACCATTGCAGGCCGGGGGTCCAGACGCCGGGCCACAAAAGAGAGAAGTGATAAATAACACTCAAAGTTTGACTTTTATGCCTGGTACCTTCCCCCGGAGATTCTGCTAAATGCCTTTTATTCCTCTGTTCATAAATTCCTATGATAACAGCTTTATTTGGGAATTAATCCAGACGCTCATTATTCATGGAATTACACTTTCTGGGGGTGTGAGCGCCCTCCTCGTTGTAAGCTACGTCAACTCTTTCTGGCTGCTGGGATGACAGGTTGGTGTTGCTAACTCACAGGCATTTCAGAATTTTATCTTAAAAGCATTGATGTAGTTTAAAAGGTTTCCTGATTTAAACCAGGTGAAAATTGTGTCCTGGGAGAATCTGATTTATACTATGATGGGTACTTTCAATAGAGTAGCGTCTTGTGTCCTGCCTCTTGACTCCACCTAAAGGACAGGCGTCCCTCGAAGTGCACAAGCTCTGGGGTCGGGTTTCCCGGGTTCAAATGTTGGCTTCGTCTCTCACTGGCGGTGTGACCTCAAGTTGCATAACTGCTCTGAGCCTTGGTTTCCTTGTTTGGAAAATGGAGACAATAACGCCCACTCCACGGGGCTGTTGTCAGGATTAAATGACACGGTGCAAGCGAGGAGCTGAGCATGGTGATTGGAAAATAGTAACAGTCGTGGCTGACATGGAGGCCCTGCGGTGTGCCAGGCGTTGCTCCGAGCTCTTTACATGTATAACTAACTCACCGAGCCGCTCCACAACCCTGTGAGGTGGGGCCTGGCGAGTGTTCGTCATTGTCAGTTGACTCGGACACCTAGCACCCATTCTCCCTACTTCTGGAGACACCATCCAGACTTGGCCTCTAAGCACCTGGTCTCTAGTCTGGGGTTGTCACATGACCTGGGTCTAGCCAATCAGAGCATCTCACCAGCATCACAGTGACTGTCTATTGCTGGGCACCCAAGCCAGTGGGACTACCTCCTGCTGCACTTGAACCTAAGATAGGAAGGCGGGAGCCGTTGTAATCCGAGGGGAGGGCCACCTGCCAGTGCACCAACATAGAGGAAACGGAGGCAGCGGCTGGACAAGGAAAGCCAGGTTGTGTTACTGTGAGTGACCCCATTGGGGTAGCCGGCCCGCAAGCAGCTCCCGGGCCGGACTTCTCCGTCGCCTCCTCCTGGGTGGAGACGGTCCGGCGGGCGTTTCTGCCACACCTCCCTGGGTCTGTCTCTGGGAGACCTCCTCTGTGCTCCGCTCTGTGCCCACCCAGCTTTCAGAAGAGCCAGCCCCTAAGTGTCCTTCCAGGACCTCAGTATTTCCACGTGTCCCGTCAAGGCTCTGTGGGCTCAGCGTCCCTGCCGTCTGTGTTGAGGCGGGGAATGACTCCTTAGCCACTTACTGTTCTCTTAGCCACCAGGGAGGCCATTCATGGATACTTGTTGACGTGATTTGAAAATTAAGTGACCAGACCTCCTGGCCCGGGCAGGGCGGCCGCCTAAATGGAAAAGCAGCCGTGCCGGCACCTGGAGGGGACAGGGCGTCTCTCTGGTTGTACCTGAGCTCAGTTGTTGCCACTGACTTGTGCGTTGGGTCTGGGATCTGTGGCCCCTGGAAGACTCTACCCACGCCCGCCCCCCCCCCCCCCCCCCCGCCCCCGGTGGGTCAGCTGGGCCAGGACGATCCAGCGATCCTTCCCCACCAGCACAGACTTGTGAGGGCACCCCAGCAGCCCCACAGACCCCCACCCGAAGCACTGCCGCCACCGCCCAGAGGGATGCAGAGGCCTGACAGGGACATGGGAGCCTGTTCCTGGCCACCAGTCTACCTGCTGGCCCAGCCTCCCCCTGCCCACATGGTCACCCCATCTCCCCTTCATGCCTTTCCCACCTCTCATTCTTCATCACCACCCAGGCTTTGCCAAACTGGAAGTGAAGGGTGCAGTCTTCCAACCGCCAGCCATGACTCACACAGCGGCTGCAAGCTGGGGGTCCCCAGGGCCACACTCACTCAGACCAGCTCTCTACAAACCCAGGGGTCCCCACAGTCACCCACCGGCTTGATAATTCGCTAAACTGACTCACAGAACTCAGAAAAACACCAAACGTACAAGGACAGATTTCTTACAGCAAAAGGCTATGTCAGAACCAGCCAAGGACAGAGACCTGGGGAGCAGATCTGGGGCTGGGAGGGTTCTGAACTGGAAGCTCCCGGGTCCCGGGATGCCACACCCTGCTGTCGCTGCTGATGTATGACAGCATTCCCGGTGCTGCAGAGCCAGGGAGCTCCCCAGAGCTTCAGGATCCGGAGATTATTGGGGTTTTATTACCAAGGCAGAATTGATTGAATCATCACCTGCATGATTAAATTCCACCTCCAGCCCCCACCGGCCCCCAGATGTCGTGCTGATAGCATGTGGCTCAAAGCCCAACTCTCTAATCACATCGCTGGTCTTCCTGGCCCGGCCAGCCTGCATCCGGAGCCATCTCATTAGTGCAGAGCATGATGGCCCCCATGAGTCAGCTCGTTGGCACAGACTTTCAGGTGTGGTCCAAGGGGCCCACCAGGAAAGCAAAGACACTCCCATCACTCGGGAAATTCCAAAAGTTTATTTACCTCCCAGGAACCAAGGATAAAGGCCAACCAAATCCCTTATTACAGTCAGCTACTGACACCCCCTAGGCAGGGCACTTACATTTAAATTCTTCAATCAGATATCTATTTAACAAAATAGCAAAATCAAAGTCCTATCATCATACACATAATGCCACTTCAGCCGAGCCACTTTGTGGAAGTAATTTTATTTTTCCCCAACCCCACCATTAAATCTGTATCGAATGCTATCGAAGACCATCTGCTCTACCTGAACTACGTCACCGGGCACCCTGAAATCAGGAGGCTTCACCAGCTTGTCCCCTCGATGAGGGGGGTGGAAACCAGTCCATCCACAGCTCAGAGACACTGGCACATGGTGCCTTCTCTGCCGGTGTTGCCTTCCTGGGAACCAGCCTTCAATCTGAAGGCCACTTTGGGTGGGAGAGAGTGGGAACGAAGGACTTGAATGATTTTAAAAGCCCCTCCCCATTCCGCCCACCCCTGGCCAAGAGAATCGGGCCTTCTTGTCTTCCCCGGGAGCCAGACCTGCCAAAGAGACCATGATTTCCATGTCCTGGATCATGACACCCTCTGACATTGCTGATGCCCCGGCCATATTTCCTGTCAGCTCCCCATCTTTTGTGTGAACCCCAAGGGAGAGAAGGTAGAAGTTGCCAGTCTGCAGAAAGAACTGGCTCCATTCGCTCCTGTGTTCTATTGACGAAGCAAGATGTGCGCCAGCCGAGTTCCATGCAGCTCCCTCATGTGTGCAGGGGGAGTGATGGGTTGGTGGCACCACCTTTGGAGTCAGTCCCGCAGCTCAGATCGGCATTCTTCATCCCTTCGCAGAGCTGTGTAGCTCTAGAGAGCATTCCACTGAGAGTAAGTGCCACAGTGTAAGTGTCAACCAATCTTCTATCGATGCCCTAATGAACGAGATTGTGTGCATTCTTTGTTGTACCCTTTGAGATGTCTTCAGGATGAATTCCTAGAGGTGACATTGCTTGGCTGAAGGGCACGTGTTCATTGCCCAGGACTATCGTAACAAAAGTACTACAAACTCTGAGGTTCTAAACCCCCGAGTGGATTCTCTCACAGTTCTGGAGGCTAGAGCTCCGAAGTCCAGATGCGGGCAGGACCATGCCCTCCAGGAAGGCACTGGGGCAGTGGTCGGCAAACTCATTAGTCAACAGAGCCAAATATCAACAGTACAATGATTGAAATTTCTTTTGAGAGCCACATTTTTTAAACTTAAACTATATAGGTAGGTACATTGTTATTAACTTAATTAGGGTACTCCTAAGCTGGCCTTTGCAAAAAATGTCCCCAATCTGATTGAGGTACGTTCGCTGAAGGTCGACCCCTTCCAACTCTCCCATCCACACTCGTCTTGAATACTTGTTTCGTCTATCTCCTTTCTGAAAACCGACTCTGCGCATGGGCCATGAAGTTTCAATCGCACTGTACATGAGCGCCCGCAAGTGGTATTTTGTGGAAGAGCCACACTCAAGGGGCCAAAGAGCCGCATGTGGCTCGTGAGCCCGGTTTGCCGACCACTGCACTAGGGGAGCATCCTTCATCACCTCTTCCAGCTCCTGGGTTGCCGGCAATCCTTGGCTCATAGGCACAGCACTCCAATCTCTACCTCAGCTGTCACCTTCTCCCTGTATGTCTGGGTCTGTTCTTAGAAGGATACTGGTCATTGGATTAGAGCCCACCCTAATCTAACACAACCTCATCTTAACTTAATTACATTCTGCAAAGACCCCATTTCCAAACGAGATCACAAATGCAGGTTCCAGTTGGACATGAACTTGGGGGGGTGCTATTCAGCCCAGTGCTGTGAGTGTATCTGTAGTTTGGATGTACTGGGTCATGTTCCCCTCCAGAGTGGTACTTTGTTGCTCCTCCACCCCCAGAAGTACATAGGGGCACCTGTTCTCCACCCCCAGCAACACGGTGTGTTGTCCAACTTTTGATTTTTCACCAACCTGATACGTGAAAACGGTGTCTCAGTATCTG
The DNA here is from genome assembly GCF_028538775.1 of Myotis yumanensis. Lineage (NCBI taxonomy): Eukaryota > Metazoa > Chordata > Mammalia > Chiroptera > Vespertilionidae > Myotis > Myotis yumanensis. Next base: position 33,950,586 of record NW_027223759.1, read on the forward strand.
TTTCTCATTAGGGATAAAGTCGAACATTTGTTCTTACGTGTTGATGTGTACATTTTGTGGGCGGTCTGTTCATATCTTTCCCATTTTCCTAAAGGGCTTTGGTATTTTTTCCCTCAGTTTTTTACCTAAAACTCACCCAGGACTTCCCTCAATCCTTTTCCGTTACTCATTTTTCTGTGACGCGGTTTTCATGACCGTTTAGAAGGAATCGTGGCTCGCACCAGCTTTTCAAATCCTCAGAGCCCTCTCGCTGTGGAGTGTTTTAAACATACAGCAGCTTGGATTCTGAAAGTTCCTGGCTCTGTGTCCTCCTTCAGTTGCATCTGGACCCACTCTCCTGTTTTTCACTGTCTCCTCTCTGAGAAATGTTTACTCCACTCCCAGCATTTTCTCCTGGGCTCGGGGTCCCACCCTGGAAGCAAGTCCCTGTGGGTCCATCGTGAGAGTCAACAGGTCTGAGCAGCTCCAGCCCTTCCCCTCCCCCCCAGCTTCACCTGGGACAGCTGCCACACCCTCGGGGAGACCAAAGCTTCATCAGCCCAAATCCTCCTTCTGTGCTTATAGTGACAACCATGGCTATTTGGGGTTTTCCTCTGCTTGGGTCATTCTGATGCACTGCCACTTCATCTGCTTTTTCTTGCAGACAAAAACACACGTGTCTTTGTGCTTCCGTAGTCAGCTCCGCCTGCTTGTATTTTGAAGTTCTCTCGAACACCTTGTGACCCGGTTTCATTGTAAACGGTCTCTGAGGCTTTCCATCTCTCTGTCCAGTGGCTCTGGCCACTCTTCCAAGGGGATTTAGAGACGCTGAGGAAGAAGACCACCACCAATGTGGCCGTCTGCGCCTGGCTCTCCTCGGTCTTTTAGAACTCTTCGTATGTTTCTGAAATTGGCCCTGCGATTCTGGTCTATATTAAAGTATTATCCTCCAAGTTGTATTTTTCAGTGTTGCATGTGGGATTTGGGCACGCATAGGAATCTTTTCAATATTTATGTGTTTGCTCATTTTATGCCTTTGTTCGTCTTTTCTTTTACAATGTGGATTTTGAGTCATAAAGAGAAAGCTTCCCCCACAGAGGACTTCACTGGTGTTATTTTCTAGAACTGTGTGGCTTCATTTTTTGCATTTATATTTCTAGTTCACTTGGAGTTTACTGTTGTGTATGGGTTGAGTGTGGTTATTTGCTTCAGCATCATTTATTAGAAAGCCAATCACTTTCCAGCATTTGAGATGTCACCTATATCATATAATATTTCCCATACGACTGAATAACTGGAAAAATAAGGTGGATATTTTAACAACGTTGGCTTATTTATATAGCCTTGTTCCACAAAAGGATTTATGCAGCTCCCAGTGAGGCTAGATTATATACCAGTGATGGCGAACCTTTTGAGCTCAGCATGTCGGCATTTTGAAAAACCCTAACTTAACTCTGGTGCCGTGTCACATAATAGAAATTTTTTGATATTTGCAACCATAGTAAAACAAAGACTTATATTTTTGATATTTATTTTATATATTTAAATGCCATTTAACAAAGAAAAATCAACCAAAACAATGAGTTCACGTGTCAGAGGTGTCATAGGTTCGCCATCACTGTTATATACAATGGACTAGGATGATACTAATAGGAAACCTCACTAACATGGTGTACTGGACACATTTTACCATTTTCTACAGATTCTTCTAACTCTTCCTCATTGACATGTTACCTTTTGTGTTTTACAAAAATGTAAAATATTAAAAATCAGACATAGAATGGCTCCTATGCAAAACACATTATGAAGTAGGAGATCTGTATAATGGCAGAATCGTCTTGCAGGGGACGTGATCTGATTAACCAGCCAGAATCTGTGACATCCTGAAACCGACTCCTCCATATTTCAGATTCAGGCCAAAGCAGACAATACAAATACTCTCTCACAGTCTATATTATTGCTCTTGTATCCTGAGTGTATTTTTTGGCAGACATAAATTTGTTGATCATTTGTTTTTAAGAAAAATAGAAAGGGGCTTGTCAAAAGCACAGCGCCCCAGGTTTCCATTTGAGAAAGTAACTTTGAGGAGGAATTAACTGCCCTGAGCTAAAAACCCAGACGAAATAAGCCTGTATCTAACTGCTCCACCCAGGCCTGTCCACGGTCCTGCCACAGGAGGGAAGTTAAGATCCTACACAGTGCGGCTGCACCCCCTGGTGGGTAGGTCTGAGGTCGCACCCAGGCGGTCCCCAGACTCCTCCAGCCCCACCTGCCTTTCGCCCTCTATTTTGAAGCAAAGAAAACTCAAAGTTACTTCTTCAGAACATTTTACCTCCAGAAAACTTAAGTATAATGTTTGCTTTATCAAATATTTAAAACTATGTGTCTTCAAACCCTGTGTGAATAAGGAACATCCCAAACTAGCCTTTTCTGGCTACTTTCATAGCATTAACAGTAATCTCCATGAATTAGCCCAGACACGGACTAAGACTGACCTCACTCAATCCTCAGAGCAGCCTTGCACAGCAACCTGGATGTTACCTTGGTTTTACGGCTGCAGAGGGAACTCATAGAGGAGGTGAGGGGCTCACCTCATCCCCTGCCCTCACTCTTCCCTGCTTTATCTATAAACCCTGGGCATCTTTCACAGCCATCATTTTCTACAGCTTTCTTTATGCCTCCAAACTTCCCCTAACATTTATCTGCCCTTAGCTCCAGGCCCTTTCAGAACTTCTGCAAAAAATGGTTTTATTGTTACTTACTCTACTTCTGTGCAGTATGCGGATGTGTTCCTCGGATTGTGCTGAAATCGTAACATTCACAGAGCAGGAAAGAGAAGGTCCCTTTCCCTTCAGTCCTTCCTTACTCAACAGAACGCCTAAAGTGGGCAGTGCTAGTAGGACAGGTGCTAAAACAAACACTGATGTTCCAGAAAACGTGTGGCCGCTGGGCAGCGTGGGGGCTGCCTGGAGGGAGGCAGGTGGGCAGGTCTGCAGAGCGGGGCATCCAAGTCGGTGGTCCCGGGCGGCTGCCCCCGGACGTGGGGTCCCCCACGTGGAAGGACAGTGTGCCCTCTCCAGAGGGAGGAGGACTGACGGAGCAGGTGTGGGGGCAGGACCAAAGCTCCGCTTTGGACCTTTACGTTTGCGTGTGTGTTAAGCCTCAAAGAGGAGAGAGACATCGACTAGCCCCCAAACACGGCCCGAAGCCCTCCCGGCCAGGGTGTTTGGTCACGCACACACAGCGGAACTTCCCTCCAGGCCGGGCCAGTCCTCCAGAGCACCGAGAGCGCCGGCCAGAGCGGCGGCGACCACTGCCCGGCAGCCGCGACGACCTACGACGCGCCAGGACCGACGTTGCGCCTGCGTAGGGGCCCACGCTGCGACGGCGGCTCTACGTCATCACTTGTGCGACGCCCCGCCGGACCTCCTGGGGTCTGCTCTTTAGGAAGGTGCAGGAGTGGGACCGGCAGGGAAGATGCCCGTGGCCGTCATGGCAGAAGGTGCCTTTAGTTTCAAAAAGTTGCTCGATCAGTGCGAGAACCAGGAGCTCGAGGTAACCATTCGCGTAGCGCGGGGAGAAGCCGCGGGGTCTCCGGGCCCCGGGCGGCGCTGGTCTCCAGGGTAACCGGGCCCGGGGCCTGCGGGTCGAGGGCGGGGCTGGGGGCGTGCGGAGACCGGAGCCCTGGCCTGCTCGGATGGCCAAGGACCCCGGCCCAGTCGCCCGAACTCGCTGGGAGCTTTTTGTTGTTCGTGTTTACCTAATGAGCTCGAAAATCTTGCTCATCTTTGCTCCTTACACCCTCCACTGTGCTGCTTGTGTTACTAAAACATGTCCCGCCCGCCCCCCCGGTTGTGGGGGCAGGCGAAGGAATGTGGATTTTGTTCAAGACGTGTGCACGCGCATACACAGACCGAAGGTGTAACCATGGGAACCTTTTTTTAGCTTTGGAAGCCCTTGTTGGTATGTTGGCAGACGAGTTTACCGATTTGTCTTCAATAAGAGGTGAAAGTTACATCATCCAGCTATTAAAGTTAAGGTTTTATTTTAGAAAGGCACTTAAAAAAAGCATGTATGAAAAAGTTAGCCAAAGGAAACAACAGCTGCTTACTAATAGACACAATAGATTTTTTAAATGAATGAAAGTTGAGTGAGGTTAGAAATGTCTAACTCAACTGTGATGTTTTTCTGTTTGTTACTCATTTACTTAGATATTCAACATATTTGATGGGCAGAATCATCATGCTTTAGGAATCTGTTGGAAATACTTGTTTCTTATAATAGTAAGATAATTTATATAAGAATTTGAGACCGGAGAAAAGGATCCCATTTAAATATTCCCGTTCAAATAAAGACACTGAAGAGATAAGTCACTGCCGACAACACATTTCAACTTAATACTCTGGGTTTTAAAATAAATGTAAATGAGGTTATTCTCTTTCATTTTGGCCTTCTAGGCACCTGGAGGAATTGCTACACCCCCAGTGTATGGTCAGCTTCTAGCTTTATATCTGCTCCATAATGACATGTAAGTACTTTTTACTAAAGCTAAGAGCAGCAATTTCTTCAAGGTTATAGAGAATATATGCATTAAAATACCATCACTAAAACATGGGCACGAGGAGCTGTATCATTTCTTATAATACTTAATACATCTGTGTCAAATACTGAATCATAAATTATGATGAGGCTGAGTTATTTTAGACTACATTTGTTTTACATACACCTAAAAAGCACTCCAGTTTGTTATTAGAAGCTACAATGTCAGTTTCAACTTGCTTTAATCCTATTGATCTTTTCTTTTTTGTCTTTCTATAAAACTTTCTTAATACCTTCATTTATTTAACTTCATGTGTAATCAATAGACCAAGAGAAATTGAAAGGGAAGGTTGAGAAGACTAAGAGGAATTTATTGCCAACATGTATGAGGTTTCTTGAAAGCTTTCTGCTTGTTAATTATTGTTAATTCATATTTGTTGAAGAAAAGTCAGAAAGCATGACTTGCAAAGGGGTAGGAAGAACTCAGATTCTATGACCCATCGATGACTACTGTTAAATTTTGTTTTAAATTCTTCTAAACTTTTTTTCATACCTTTTAAAAACCTAAACCCAGATTTTTATTACACACACATCACATAAATTATATGTTTCATTTATTGTAATCTTGTCATCCTGTGTTTGTTGTAGTTCAGGCTTTCAAACTCTTAGAAACTGCCTTGAAGTTTTGGTGGCTCTGTGCCCACTGGTGGGAGGAGAGGTGACAAGGAGAAAAGCATGTGTACTGTATGTGTTGTCAAGGGATGCCAGAGCTTAAAAAATATATATTTTAGTTTATTTTTATAGAGAAACTATTTAGGCAGTTCTACTTAAGTCTTTGTGCTTTTAATGTACTATTGCCTTAATTTAAGATCTGGATTATTAATTAAAATTAACTTACTACAAATGGCAAAATATTACTTTGGTAAATATATTTCATATCTTTTAATTTGGAAAACTACTATTACTTTCCCTGGACGAATTCATGTAAAACTAAATTTCACTTAGTATTTTATAGACTATTTTAAAGTATACTTCTGTATGTTCATATTGGGATCTAGAATTTTAAACATTTACTGAGGTGATTTTTTTTTATTGCTTATTTTTTCTTGGGGGTAAAAATTAGGAATAATGCAAGATATCTTTGGAAAAGAATACCACCTGCTATAAAATCTGTAAGTATCCTTTCTATTTTTCTACTTTAATACAGTAACAACATTCATTTAAATGGTCACCTCATAAAAGTTTGTTTTCTTTCCCATATAGTTCATAGAAATTGTTATTAAACCAGTGTTAAAGTTTAAAAGTAGATCTTCAAATTCTTCTAATCAGAAATTTTAATTTCCCTTGGATGATATAGCAGTCTGTATACTCAGCTCCTGCTGATCAGATTTCTTGAGACATTTCATGTGTCAGTTAACCAGGTAAACAACTGAGCCAGTTTAGATAAAGGTCTGGTGTCTGTTGTTTTTTAACTGATTTATGCAGCTTTCTATTACGGGACTCATTTGAACCTGGTAATGTTTATAAAAATAGTCTAAAAATGATGATTACTCACAAAATTAAGATTATTTTTGCTAATTAAGAGTTTAGATTTCTTATTTTGGGTAGGAGATTAGATGAAATAACTTCTTAATAATCAAAGTGGAATGAAGTAAATTTTTGCTTTCAAGCAATTCACTGTGTCTAGCATAAATGTGAAGTGAAAATTTCAGAAAATTACCAAGAATCCACCCAAAATCCTTTGTTGATTATCAATATTCAGCAGCAGACCAAATTAGTATTTTCACTCCTTCTTCTTGTCCGGGTCATTCTGTTAATGCTTCTCCAGCTTTATGGGCTTAAATAAAGAACAGCCATCAATTATATGCATGATGTTACTGGCAGCTTTAGCCTTAGACATCTTAGATTGTCAGTCTGTGCTATTAGCCATTTTGCTACTACTTATGTCCTAAAATATATATATATGTATGTGTATATATATTATATATGTATATGTATATGTATATATATAATATATGTAATATATATATTGCCCTAGCTGGTTTGGCTCATGGGTAGAGTATCGGCCTGCGGACTGAAGGGTCCCGAGTTTGATTCTGGTCAAAGGCACATGCTTGGGTTGCGGGCTCCATCCTCAGTAGGGAGTGTGCAAGAGGTAGCCAATCAATGATTTTCTCTCATCATTGATGTTTCTATTTGTCCCTTCCTCTAAAATCAATAAGAAAAATATATTTAAAAATATATATTTATGTATATATATTAGTTATATATTCTGTGTATTACATACATGTATTAAATACAAATACATCTTTTGAAAACAATATGTAAGATAATTCTAAGATTTAGTTCTTTGGACTGCATGCTCATGCCTTGATTTGCTATTACAATAAAAATTTATATCAGCCCTGGTTGGTGTGCTCAGTGGTTAGAGTGTCAACCCAAGCACCAAAGGGTTCTGGATTCGATTCCTGGTCAGGGGCACATACCCAGGTTGCAGGTTCAATCCCACGTGCAGGAGACAGCCAGTCAATGTGTCTCTCTCACATTGATGTTACTCTCTCACTCCCCCTCTCCCTCACCCTCTTCCTCTTCATCTTTCCCACTACCTCCCTCCCTTCCACTTTCTCTAAAGATCAATAGAAAAATATCCTCAAGTGAGGATTAACAAAAAATAAAATATATCAAACATAAATAGACTTTACTGTTCATAGCATTTAAAAACCTTTTATAGTATCGAGCTAAAAGGTAATTATATCTCTTAAAATAAATGTTGAATTGTTTTAAGATACAGTTGTTAATGAATCTGCATAGTGAATATCCTCAAAGACAATATTTATTGCAGGCAAATTCTGAACTTGGGGGCATTTGGTCAGTAGGACAAAGAATCTGGCAGAGAGATTTCCCTGGAATCTACACGACTATCAACGCTCACCAGTGGTCTGAGACGGTCCAGCCGATCATGGAAGCACTTAGAGGTAGTGTTGCTTTGTGGTTAAGAATCAAATTAGATTAGACTTGTTCCCTAAGTGCTGCAGTGTTGAGGTAAGGCAGTGGTGTGTTTTAAAAATAGATATTTTCTGCTAATGGGGCAGTTTTCAGAACTCCTTCTTCGATTTGTTATAATCATACTGCTTCATTTCATGTTGCTTGTGATGACATCAACAGCTCGGGGCATCACTGTCTTTTAATTCTAGATTGAAATTGCTCTCGTCAGGTTTTTTTGCTACTAAAATGAAATCTGGTAATACTCTGATAACTTCAAAGTAGGGGTTTAGATTTTTTTAAACCAGTTTTTTGAAAGTAGACCGTGCTTTGGACTTGGTCAACCTCAGCCTTCCATAGGTGATGTTTCCAACTTCTAGATTTTATAACTAATCAATCCAGTGCATAGATGCGCAAAGATGAAAAGCCTGATGAGACATAATGAAACTCGTCCCTGCCCCTATCTTTCCATTCTCCCACCCCCAACACTTGCTTCCAGTCTTCCTGGTTGACTCTTTTATAAATTCATACAATGAACAGAAGTCTTTGGGTTGATCTAGTCTCACAACATTTGCACAGGAACAATAATGTTGCCCTAACCAGTTTGGCTCAATGGATAGAGCGTCGGCCTGCAGACTGAAAGGTCCCAGGTTCGATTCCGGCCAAGGGCATGTACCTTGGTTGCGGGCACATCCCCGGTGGGGGGTGTGCAGGAGGCAGCTGATTGATGTTTCTCTCTCATCGATGTTTCTAACTCTCTGTTCTCTCTCATCGATGTTTCTAACTCTCTGTCCCTCTCCTTTCCTCTCTGAAAAATCAATAAAATATATTTAAAAAAAAAAAAAAAGAACAATAATGTTATTTAATTACGCCTTTTAAAAATGTTAGCTCTTTGGTCACTCTGCCCACCCTCTGCTCCCACACAGAGGCAACAAGGAGACGGGCCTTCGCCCTGGTCTCTCAGGCATACACCTCGATCATCGCGGACGACTTCGCAGCGTTTGTCGGGCTCCCTGTGGAAGAGGCTGTGAAAGGTGTGGTTGGCCTACTTGTTGCTTTCAGGGAAAGTGGGAAATGGAGGTGTTTGCTGTGCTTGTTTTTTAGAGAGGTGGCATGAAGCACGCAGCCCAGCACCCAGCAGGGCCGGGCAGCAGGTGCCTTGATGGCAGGCACAGTATGTGAATACCCACACGGTCATTACCAGGGCAAGTGCCAATGCCACCAAATTAGCCAGAGAGAAGAGTTGACCTATTGCTCATTTAGAAATCCCACTTCACTCTGACTTGGTGGACTCATCCCAGCACCCCTTTCCAGCCCATCTTCTCCCTCAGGATTTTACTGATCCCTCTACCCTGGGAGCTGGCACCCACTCCTGCCTGTGCTTCTGCATTTTTGTTTCTCCCGTGCTGGAGTGAGGTAGAGCATTGCACACGCTGTGTGGCACTGTTTTATAATGATTGACGTTTTCATTCTCCGGCAAAATGGAGTTCCCGTCGAGCATCACATCTTATCCTTCTATGTCCAAGGCCTAGCACAGCTCTAGACCCTTGGAAGCAGGTTAATGAAAATTCTCAGAGGAAATCTTACCACTACTTAAGCAAGCAGGCATTTACTTATTTGACTCTTTTCTGGAAATCCAGTAAATGCTGTACCCCAGAGTCCATACTGGGTAGACGTGTGGTCCCACACCCGTGCCAGCTATGTGACCTAGGACAAGTTACCGGAATTCCCTAGTTCCGTGGTCGGCAAACCGCGGCTCGAGAGCCACATGCGGCTCTTTGGCCCCTTGAGTGTGGCTCTTCCACAAAATACCATGTGTGGGCGCGCACATACAGTGCGATTGAAATTTCGTGGCCCATGCGCAAAAGTCGGTATTTTGTGGAAGAGCCACACTCAAGGGGCCAGAGAGCCGCATGTGGCTCACGAGCCGCAGGTTGCCAACCACTGCCCTAGTTCATTTCCCACATCTGTGTAATTATGGTTGCATGTGCACTTCAGAGAGCTATTACGGTGATGATGTAAAATCCTATAAAAGCACCTACCATGTGCCTGCTGGTCAGCTCTCTGTGCTGTATGGTTCTTTGTATGGTTCCATCACCTTTGTCATTACTGATACAATGATTACATAAAGTACCATGTAAGTTTTTCTTATATCTGTTTTTAATAACTGATCATGTTAATACCATAGTACTTCATAGAAAACACATTGTCTATTAGTGGTTATACCAGCCTGATAAAGGAAGCTTTGATCTGTCTCACAAATGTTTCAAAATTAAGATTACACGAGAACACTGTAGCCTATCTTTCTAGTAAAACTGCACGTGACAGGTTAAACTACATGTGTCAGGTCTCCCGAAAAAGTGATGCCATTGACAATAAGCGCTCAAGATGAGCTACAGAGGGGAACCCACACGTTCACTCTTATAACCAGGTGTGTTATAAATACCAAATAAAGAATTTAATCTCTTTACAAGGTTAGAACTAAAAATAAAAACTACAAAAAGTTATTTCTTCATTTTTGTGTTAAATACACATTTTTAGGGATATTGGAGCAAGGATGGCAAGCTGACTCCACCACAAGAATGGTCATGCCCAAAAAGCCAGGTAGGTGGAGCTCTTCACCCGTGTGCACAGCATTGAACTCGCTGGGACCGCTTTAGTTTTCAGACATTAAATTTGAGTAACTTGATATAAGATTCTGCTGTACTAGCAAAATGAAAATAAATCACATATTAAATACAGAATGACAGACATGTAGGGTGGAAAGGATCTTAAAAGTCACCTAGTTTTACCTTAATTATTAAAAATGTATCTCTTGTACAAAAAACTATTTTATGTGGGTGTTTTATAATTCCTGTTACAACCTAACTTTTCCTAAACATTAATCTCCCATTCTTTCATTTATGGAGCCATTTCTAACTGTTCGTCCTTACTGTCTAAACTGTTGCCTTAGGAAGTTATTTCAATACTCAGGTGTTCCCCTTTCCTCTTGTACTTAGACACGTAGACTCTTCTAAACAACACTTTCAGTGCCTTCCACCTTCACACAATTACGTTACCTGGCCTTCCTTTTAAGGCTTTAAATTAGGTGCGTTGGCTGTGCTGTCTCAGTGTGAGCTCCCAGCGCCTACCCCTTCCTTTCTGCTCGGGCCAGGCCCGGTCCTGCCCTGGTTTCCTTCCACTGACCAGGAGGCTTCTTGCTGCCCGGGTGAGAGTGGCCTTACTGCCCACCCCACAGCCCTTGCAGTCTGTTCAGCACTGAGCTCCTGTCTGACGTTGCTCCACAGTCGAGTGTTGCGCAGATGTCAGGGTGCTCAGCCCTGCGAGGGTGCAGGGGGAAGCCAGGCCCAGCAATCTGGAGGACAAGAGAAGCGAGTCAAATAGAGGGCAGTGGTATCTCTGTTGACAAATAGTGGCCGTACATGCATATGGCATTAATGCGTGTGTGTGTGGAAATTCCTTGTAATGACTTCTGTGAGTGGACTTTATGTTTTGCTTATTTAGTTGCAGGGGCCTTGGATGTCTCCTTTAACAGGTTTATTCCCCTATCAGGTATGTATTTTCATGTGCTCATTTAAATACATTTCATTGTTCTTCATTTTTTTTTGTAGTTTTTATTTTGTTTTAGTTCTAACCTTGTAAAGAGATTAAATTCTTTATTTGGTATTGAAAATAATACACCTGGTTGTAAGAGTGAACGTGTGGGTTCCCCTCTGTAGCTCACCTTGAGCGCTAGTGCCCTGGGGCCCAGCCGTGGAGCCTCCTTAGTGTCGGGATAGGGAGCCGTGATGGGTCCTCAGCAGCATCCCAGCTGCCACCTGCCACCTGAAAAGCCAGAGTGGAACCCCTGACAGTGTGGTCTTTGTGTTTTCCCTTCATCGACACTGAAGTCCTCCCAGAGCAGTGCTTTCGCCTGGGAAGCACTCGGTGGTTCATCCGTAGAGTTACATGTCACGTGGAGAGGGGTCGTTCCAAGGAGAGCTGTGTTCTCTTCAAAGGGATGTTGCATGTTAGCTTCAGTAACAACAGACCGACGTGGCTTTACTCCCAGTTTGGGAAAACTCATAAAAGTTCGAGACTTCTTGGCTTGTTTTTCAGATGTGCAAAGTCAGGGCAAATCTGGGAAAGTTTTCTTAATGTAAAATTGAAGAGGCGTGGCGGAGGGGGTTGCAGAGCCAAAGCTGTGTTACTCTGGACACTAACTTTGTGACTCTTGCATGCCCAGAGCCTGCCCCAGTTCCGCCGATCCCCAACGAACAGCAGCTCGCCAGGCTCACCGATTACGTGGCTTTCCTCGAAAATTGACGCCTCATCTGCTTTACGATGACACCTCATCAGCGTCCCGTATCCTGACAAATGTAATTTTGTATTTTCAGTTTATTGGATGGATTAAGCACCTCAGCGCTCCATACTGAGTATGTGATAAAATACAGATGTAATATAAAGCATGCTATATATTTGTCCTTACACACCATGCTGAGTAGTGGTGAGACAGTTCTCCTTTGGTGGCAGCTGGCAGTGTGGATGAGGCTGCCAGGACGACGCAGTCAGCTTATATTTCCAGGACTCGTAGGTGCAGCCCCCCTGCCTCACGCAGCACAGTGCATGGCAGCGTCTGTCCCACCTGCACCCGGTGCTATCCCATCCGGTTTGAGGAAGGCTGTCCCCGGGGGCGTTGTCTGAATTGGGGGTGGTCCTGAGGCACCCTCTTTGGAGAATAGGCTCTTTTCTCCTCCGCTCCCATGAGTCACTGATACAGGATGCTGAGGAGCAAGAGACGTTTCCTTAGTGAACCAGATTGTTGGGTTCCTCCCTTAGTGTTAGTGCATCCGTTGCAGGCAGTGGAGGGCTGCGGTGGAAGTGGGACTTGAGACACTTAAGACGCTTATGAGAAGTGTTACATTGTGCTGTTTCTTCTCCAAAGAGAGAAACTTGTATTGGGAAGAAGCTATTGAGATGAGTAACACTTTGTACTGCTGTCCTGCAGCCTGCTGGGTGCTGTGTTTATCCCTCGGTTCAGTTCTGCCTTTTGGAAAAATACTGAACAAGTCTTTCATTTTTCGTGTGATAGCCTTCTGAATATTTGAAGTTGTTTATTATATTTTCAGGTTAAAACACCCTCAAGTTCATTTATTTTGCATTTGTTCAATAAATATTTAATTGATTTCTTCAACTGTTTCATCAAAGGCAGTTTCTAGAAACTTCACTATCCTGGTTTTTCTGTTAACATTCTAGTCTCTCTTAAAATAGGAGTTTCTTAATTAAAATAGAAATGACCTGTATAATGGCAATTACATGACTCCTGTTTTCACTCACTTTAAGAGATCTGTTCACAGAACGTTCACTTTGCATCTAAGGTTATAAGAACAGCACTTGAGTTTCTACATGTTAACCTGAGAGCCACAACTGATAAGGTGCCAGATGTTCACAGCCCCGTCAAATCAAGGCTCCATCCCTGGGGAGCCCATCGAAAGTCAACAGGCTATTAAAAAATTGTCCAGCAAGTTTACACCCATTTTGTCATTTTCTAAGTTTTGATAAATGTTTTTTTAACGCACACGTGCCATAGAAGGAGTGCTTGCCAGGAGGGGCTTGTCAGCATGAGAAGGAATGATGGAGTGGGATGGCAATTGTCCTCAAATGTCAGCCTGTCGCCTAGCAGGATTGTGTTCATTGCTTCCAACAGCAGAATCACGTGAAGGTTAGAAAAGACCAGCGCTGTCCAATGGAAATAGAAGGTGTCACATACGGAATTTAAATTTTCTAGTGGCCACAATAGAAAAGTGAAGAAGGAAAACATGGAATTAATTTTAACGTATTTTATTCAGCCCAGTCCAAAACATTATCAGCTCAACATGCCATCAATACCAAAACTACTAATGAGGTATCTTACATTCTTTTCTTCGTGCTACCTCTCTGCCATCCCACATGGATTTCACTTCCAGCGCAGCTCAGTTTGGACCAGCCACGTGTGAGCAGAGCATGTGACACGGCAGGTCTGATGTCTCAGACAGAGAGGCCTAGCAGTCAGATGCTGCAACCCAGTTACATAACCACTCGCCAGAGCTATGGGGAGAATGCCCAGCACTGACTGCATTAGGGACAGTTTCCTGGTCCCAGGAGACACAAGCAGTTGCCCAGTAGTCTTCTAGCTTTCAAAGCGGGGTTTTTTTAATAAGTTGCAAATAAACTGCATTGAAAAGCAGGGGAAAAGGCATCTATTAACTCTGGGCTGGAGCAGCCCATGAATTGGAGTGTGTCTTTGTCAGTTAGTGCTGTGCCTGGGTTCCTCATGGAGCCACTGACAGCACTGCATGGGCGGAGATGGAGGTCTGCCTTTTGGATGGAGCTGATAACCTGGGTTAATGCAATCTTTTTTATGCTTAGGCAAAGCAATAACCTTCCGCTGATGCTGCTTCTCTCAGTGAAGGACGCTTTCAAAATGTAGTGGGAAAGCAGTGTAATTTTAGCTAAAGCCAGGGTGGAAAATTTCTTCGTTCAAATGGTTGATGACGTTCTCCTGGGTCAGGTGAGACAGTGGGAAGCCAGGATTCCTTCACACATCTTTTCAAGTAACGCCCACCTGAGCAGGGCATCTGCGTCCTGAGCATGAGTCATGGTTTTCCTCCTGGATGGGGCTGGAGGAAAGGGTTGTGTTCTGAATAAAAGGAACCAGGCCATTTTCCACTTCAGTCACATGATGGAGGGAATCGCCAGAAACCAGCATTGATTTAATCATGTTCTCGTGATCCGTACGCCTGCGCCCAGCCTCTGAGAGGAGCAACCCAGGACAGCTAGCAAAGTGCCCCCATGCACGACAGTCCATATGGTGATAAACACCCACCTACAGGGGTCCCGTGTCCCTTAAATACCGTGACTGAAAAACAGTTGAGGTGTGAGGTTGGCAGTGAATGGTGTCAAAGGAGAATGGCCCAAGAAATCCCAACTCCCGTCTGGCACCCATATGCCTGTTGGATGCCGCCCTTAAAATCTCGGTTCCTAGCAGATTGTACTCAGGACTGGACCCATTTATTTCCCCGTGACACACAGACTGGATGGAAATGTGGGAATGTGTCCTCAGTGGCTTTAGTTTTGCCTGCAGCACTTTAACATGAATCCATTTCAAACAATCAGCAGGCTTCAGTTTTTAGCATCTTGGCTAAATACTTGTTTGGATGCCATGCCTGTCTTTTCATGTGGCCCGAGCTGCTGTGGTAGGGCGGGAATCTGCAGAGGGCTGTTCTCTGTGTCCACCATCCCTCCCTCGTGGTAGCAGAGGGCTCTGATGAGAAGCAAACACAGGGTTGTCAAAAGGAGATGTTTCAGCCAGAGCCAGACCTCCGTGTGGTGCAGCTGCTCAGCACCATCCTACCTCCCCACCACTGGGTTTTCTGACCCACCTAAAGGCAGTCTGCAGAGAAGTCAGTCTTCACGGCTGGAGAAGTGCCACAGATAGCAGTGCTTGATTAAACAGCAAGTTTCAAAGAGAAAACGGACATCTTGCAAGCCCTAGTTCAAAATGGTCACACCACAGCAGTGAATGTACCTCAGCAATCTCCTACCCATCTGACCAGTCATGTTTCTCCAAGGGGTTGAGTGACAGCCATACACACACACACCCCACCCTGGGCTGTCTGCCATCCGGGCTCTGCCTATGCACCCTTGTCTGAGCCTGGAGCAACCTCCCCTGGTGTCACAGAGGGGCCTGTGGGGAGCAAGGACATGTGAGTTAGGATGCTGAGGGGCACCTTGTTTCGTGGGTGTAGCGCTGGTGTGCTGAGTGGAGGTCTGAGGGAGTCATACATCCCTTTCCCTGACCCCAGGTCTCCCTCCACTGCTTAGAGAGATTGGATAAAACCAGCCTTCATGTTACCCGCCCACATTACAGCAAGCTAGCCCTGCTCCACCACCTTCCCCTCCCCGTGACCTCTTAGCCTTCATTCATGAGAGAAACCAGAAGCTGCAGCTGAGAACAGGGACTGCCATGGACACCAGCAATGTCTCCGCCCAAGTCCACAACTCCTGCCTCCTTCCTGCCAGTGGAGCAGAGGCTGCCTGGAGAAACTAATCCTTCAATTTACTCCAAAATATGCCTAGAACCTTCGGCACTCGCAAACCCATTCTGAAATTAAAAACAAGTAACTGGTCCGGCTGGTGTGGCTCAGCAGTTGAGCATTGACCTATGAACCAGGTGGTCTCTGGTTCGATTCCTGGTCAGGACACATGCCCAGGTTGTGGGCTCAATCCCCAGTGGGGGCTGTGCAGAAGGCAGCTGATCAGTGATTCTCTCATTGATGTTTCTGTCTCTCTGAAATCAATAAAAATATGTTTAAACACACACACAAGTAACTGAAGGTTTTCCCATTTTTGAAAAGCATCGGTTTAGACTGAATTATCTTCCGTGTCTAGTGTGGTCTAGACACAGCTGGGAATCTGGACACACTGCCTTCCTGTCGGTCCTGGCGGGACTGCAGCCTTCCGACACTGACAGCCACGTGCCCAAGTGGAGAAATGGTTTCCTCAGCATTTCCAGAAAAAGCTAGACCTGGTGTTTTTATTTATTTATTTTTTATTTTTTTAAATATATTTTATTGATTTTTTACAGAGAGGAAGGGAGAGGGACAGAGAGAAACATCCATGAGAGAGAAACATCGATCAGCCGCCTTCTGCTTAGGGGACGAGCCCGCAACCAAGGTACATGCCCCTGACCGGAATCGAACCTGGGACCCTTCAGTCCTCAAGCTGACACTCTATCCACTGAGCCGAACCGGTCAGGGCTTGTTTAATTGACAAAGTTGGTCTTCCAAAAATGAGATTTTGTTTCTTTCAAGTTGGAAGTGTAACCCTAGAGCCACTCTGCTGTGGCCCACATTCAGGTGCGCTCCTATTTAATATAGACACAGATGCCCGTGAACTTGTGTCCATACCTAAAGGCACAAGAGGACCCACCAATGAATAATTTACCCAAATGTACTTGTCTCACTTGCCTTTCCCACCTACAGATCCTCCTGTCCCTGCACTCTTGTTGCCTGTCCCCATCAAAGGGCAGCCCGCCTCGGGCACCCTCTCTGGACGGACACCCTCAGGGAAGGGCAGGGGCAGGGGGCAGGTGTGGGCTCACAGGGTGGGGAGGGGCTGCTGGAGCCCATCCTCGGGCCCAGCCCATCCGAGACCCCAGCCCTGGCTTCACTTCGAGGGCTATAAGGGATCCTGTGTGGACCTGGGCTCTGACCTGGGGTCCACACATGGGCTGCAGGGCCTGTGAAGGTCATGAACTTGTGTGTAATGATGGGACCAGGGCATGTGACTTCACTGAGTCATGAGGGGACACAGGTGGAGCGTCTGACCCCAGGCCAGTGCCTGGGCGGGTGGTTCACACTCACCTGGACCCCAATCAGTCAGTCCTCTCCACTGAGGGAGGCTGAGGCCTGTCCAGGACCTCTGGGTCCCTGCCCCACACCCACCCTAGTCAGGCCTGACTGGTCTGAAGGCACCCCTGGTGTGAGGGCGGAGCTGGGGTCCCCCGCGAGTCCCCTTCCCCTCACGTGTCCGCACTCCACTCCCCTATTAAATCTTGATTTGTTTCCAAGCTCACTGCCCCTCCATCCTGTTCTTTTTCTCTCTCTATTTCCTTTGGAACTGAAACCAAATATTATAAAACTAAGTCTAAAAGCCACTTTTCCTGAAACAGTTCTGTCTGTGTCCCCCACGCTGCCCCAGCAGAAGGGACAGAGCTTCCACGGGAGTGCTTTCTCCTGCTCCCAGGTGTGCCTGCCGCCTGGGACAGCATGCTGTCCCTGCTGAGTGGCTGGAGCGGTGTCCTCTGCCAGGGTCGCTGGGGTCACATCTGACGAGCTACAGGCCTGACCCCAGCCTTCCCCCCTCGCCCCTCACTTGGAGCCGAGGCCTGTTCTGAGCAGTCCCCAGGAGAAAGGAAGGATGTGGGGTGGGTCGCCTCCCTCCTGCAGAGGCCTCTCCTGGCTGCTTCCCCTGGAGCCTGTGTCCCGCAGGTGGGCAGTGCAGGCCACGGCAGGAAGGGGGAGGCCCCAGAGTCTCAGGGCAGCTGGGCTGGTGAGAGGACGCTGCAGATGTGGTCGCATCGACCTCACAAGTCACAGGATCCAAGCTCCTTTGGGAAGCAGTTAAACCTAATTTCGAACTTTCCTGGCTGCTAAAACGGTCTGCTTTCCCCTTTGCCTTAAAACGTATTAACAGAAGTCAGTAGGGAAGGATTGCTGCCCCTTGCCCCCCGCCCCCCACCCACCCCCTGGGATCCTTGCCTGAGCCTCAGATGAGGCCTCCACAGGCTTTCCCTGAAATTGCCCTTGTCCTGGGATTTCTGAGCCCCTCCAGCTGAGGAAACACCCCCAAAGCTCCTGACCCTGAGTCCGAAGGATCAGTTGGAGGGGTGCTGGCTGGCTGCCCTTTCCTCGGGGCAGACACTCAGATCCGCTTCCTGGCAGGTGTGGGCCCGAGGTCCGGCGGGGGGTGTGGGGGGACAATGTATGTGGGTGGGGGCACAGTGCGTGTGCTTCCTGGGCTGGGCACCCGGCCCTGTCCTGCAGGGAAGCATGCAGGTTCCGGGACTCTTCCTCCCATCCTCCTCCCTCCTCCATCCGGCGAGAAGGAGCCTGCATTTCTCTCCCACCCCGTCCCCACTCCAGGTCCTGCTGCCCAAGAAAGGCCTGGAGGGAACCCAGCTGCTTGAAGTGGTTAAATAAACAAGAGGCTGTGACTCATGGAGGCATTAGGCAGCTGGAAGGGGGAGCGAACCAAGTGCCAGAGCCGTGATGTGCCGCTTCCTCGCTTCCTCGGAACCAGTGAGGGAGGGCGCGGAGGGGAGTGGGAGCTGGACCAGGTGAAAGCAGGAGTGTGTGGGAGAGAGACAGAGACCGTCTGTGTGGGGAGTGAGTGTGAGCTTTATCTCCCTTTAGCTTCCCCCAAATTGCTTTCTCAGGGCGAGGTCTTGAAACAAGGCTCTTTTCACTGGCACCTGACCCAGCTCAGTCCAAGGACACTGGTTGTCCCCTCCCCCTCCCTGAGGTTGTCCGCTAAAGTTACCCTGGACAATGGAAGTAGTTACCTGAAGACAGGCCTGGAATCCCAACCTCACCTGCACTAGATGCTCAGCAGGAAAACAGACCCCTATTATGAGGCAAACCAAAGGCATTTTGTGACTATCAGAACTTAAGTTTATTTGTCCAAAACCTTGGCTTTTGTCCCCATTGTTAAGGATGACACCCTAGATTAGTGGTTCTCACTCAGGAGCAGGTTTGTCCCCGGGGTTCATTGGCAATGCTTGGAGATATTTTAGATTGTCACGATTGGACATGGAGGGCTCCGAGGCAGGGGGGCTGCTAAACTCCCCACTGTGCACAGGGCAGTCCCCGCCACAAAGGATGACCTGGCTCATATGTCACTAGGGCAATCCCTGTCCTTGCCCGCTGGTCCTCTGGCATGAAGAACCCAAAATGACAGTAGTCCCAACTTCAGTGTCGCTCTCACAGTGCCCCCTGGTGGAAGCGCCTGTGATCCAGTGGAACTTAATCCAGTTTCAACTCCACCTTCAAGGACACAACTCCCTTGGGGAAGATCAGATGGTGAGAAATACTGCTCAGGACTCAGCGCCCATTTCAGCCGCAGGCTTAGCCCATATGTGGCAGCTGGGAGACACGGCCCCGCATTGTTCATTGTCCTTTATTAAGCTCTCTTATGTTACCCAGCTTGGGAGTGGTGTCTGTTTCCTGCTGGGACCCTGGCTGGCACTACACCAACCTCTTCCACAGGTTCCCAGTGCAAGAGCCCAACACATTTCTAGTAACAGTAGGCAGAGCCCAGGCCTGGGGCTCCAAACCCTTGGTCCAAGGGTTTCTGTTCAACGTGTGTGTTTTCCAAAGTTGTTGCACCACTTACACTCCCGTGAGCAGCGTCAGGAAGTCACAGTTGTTCCATGTTCTTGCCAACACTTAGTATTGTCTGTTTTTAAATTTTTATGATTATAGTCCTGGTGCATGTGTGGTATAATCTCACAGCAATTTTCATTTCTGCTACCCAAATGACCAATGAAGTTGAGCATTTTTTCATGTTTATTGGTCATTGGATATCATTTTTTTTTTTTTTTTGCAGTCTTTTGCCCATTTTACTATTGGGTAGGTGTTACTGTTTTACTATCATTGATTTTCAGGAGCTCTACATATGTTCCAGAGACAAGCCTTTACCCCACATACATCATGCAAGTCTCTGTTCCCATCCCATGGGGTTGCCTTTTACTCTCCACGTCCTTTGTCTCGGCATTCGTATCCTGAAGTTTCTACTCATCACTTTTCTAGTTTATTTCCATTGATTCTTGAGAATAATGTGTCCTTTTCCTTAGATTTTCTTTTATTTTTGCTGAATTTTATTATGGTCCCAGCAGGACCTGTAGAAGACAATATTCTAATTGATTAAATGTTAATGGGTCTTTATTTTGCCTTCAGCCTTCATTGGTAATTTAGCTGGGCTCATACTACTCCGAGAATTCTCTCTCTTTCTCAAAGTGCATTAGTTAAACAGTCATGAAGAAAGAATATCTCATCAAATCTCACTTTGAATATGTATTTTAAACGTCTTCACTTGGGTTCTTTTCATTTTTTACATTTTCTTCTGTTTCTTAAAATACCTCTGTTTTCTAGAGATTTGATTTCCCCAAATGGGCTAACTGGTCTCCATGTTTTTGCCTGCAGAAACTGGTGAGTGTTCAATGCTTTTGAGCCTTTCAGAGGGAAATCAATCCTGGATTGATTTTTTTTTTTTTTAAGTGGGGAATTTTAGACTTCTTGACCTCTTTCTGTAACCTGATGTGCAAGTAGGACCTGTAGTTAGAAGAAGGCAGCGCAGACCTGGGAGTCTCGTGCTAGAACAGCCGGCCATCAGCTGTGGCCATCTACAGTCAGCTGGGGACACGGAGCCTTCATCTCCCAGGGCCTGCCGACCAGTCAGCAGGAACAGCTGAGGCAGAATGTCCGGCTCTGCTCTCAGAACCCCCTCCCCACCTCTCCCTTTGGGCCGCTGTCTATGGTGGTTGACCCCGATGGGGCTGCCACGGGACTGGAATTCACCCCTGAACCACCTCATCCGCAGCCCCCACTGGGAGGTTCAGTGGTGGGTAGGATGGGCCACCTCTCCCTTATTTCAGTTTTTTTCTGGTGCCATTTCTTATTATAAATCATCGGGATTTTAGGGGCTTGGATGGTGCCTTTTCCTAGTTCCCAGGAATCATGAAGATTTCCCCCTCTTCTGTTAGGTCATTGGGGGGATTGTTTGAGTAATGGACAAACTACAAAAGGTTAGAATGTCCTCCTGAGTGAGCAGCGTTAATGGAGGCTCTGTGAGGGAAGGCATCTGTAGATTCGAGTGCATGCCAAACCGCAAATTCGGGGATTAGGGATTATGGTAAAACACGCAGCCAGTTGGAGGGTCTCCCCCATTAGCTCATTTGGAGTCATCAGTAATTTGCATCTTGCTCCAGCCCTGGACATCCCTGGCTTAAGTACCCACGACGCTGAAGCCAGCCTTGAGCCCCAAGGGCTAGCTGACCTGCCTCTTCATTCCGCTGGAGGAACTCCAGAGCACATCTCTGCAGACGCCTTGACTGTGTGTGTACTTTTGTGAGATTCTCAGGCTTTGCTGAGTGTTTCTGTAAATGCTCATTTGGGTTCTTTTGCAATCAAGACAGCGGGTCCAGGGTTTGTGTAATTAGTTCAGCTTGACCTCTCTCTAGTCAGCACTGTTGACTTTGGACGATGATCCTCTTCATTGCTCACCGCCAAAAGGCAGCGCCTCTACTGGCTAATTGTACTCCCAAGGCTTTAAAATAAACTCTGTGCTGTTCGTTTGTTAGTTTTTAAGGTTCAGTATTGTTAAGATAGCAATTTCCCAAAGTGATTAATACATGACATTCCCAATAAAAGATTTTGAAATCCTATAAAATCATGCCGTCACTTTTTGGTTTGTTTTTTTTTTTTCTTTTTATTTGGAAACAACTTCAGTCATATAATACAATTGCAAAAATAGTACAGATATCCTCATCTTCCAGCCTCTACTAATGTGAACATGGCACTATTAAGTAATCCACAGACTTTATTCACATTCCACCCACTGTCCCACCCAGGTCCCATTTTTGGCCAAGGACCCAATGCGGACCCTGCACCGCATTTGGCTGTCCTGCCTCCCGGTCTCCCTCGTCTGGGACAGTTGCTCAGTCTCTGTCTTTCACAACCTTGATGTGAATGAAGAATACAAGTTGATATTTTGCTGACTGTCTCAATTTCCATTTGTCTGACATTTTCTCATGACGAGACTGAGCTGATGCATATTTGCCAAGGACGCTGCTGAGGCAGTGCTGTGCCCGTCATGCCCGGGGTAGATGAGGTCCACATGTCCTGTTACTAGAAATGGTTGTGGTGATTTGGTGAAAGTGTGTTAGGTTTCTCCACAGTCACCTCAGTATATTCCCTTTGTAACTATTATGTGGGGAGAGACTTTGAGACCATGTAGATGTCCCATTCTCATCATACTTTCCCCCCACCTTTACCATCCTTTGAATGATTTTTGTCTACAACAGTTATTAGTATGTGTCAGCCAAATAGTGATTGTCTATTGCCATCTTTCTTTCTACATGGATGAATTTTACTGTGATGGCGGTTCTCTCACTTCTATGTATTTACTCAATTATTTTGTTGCATTAATATGGACTCATGGGCATTCAGTGATCCTAGGAGCTATAACCCATTACTATCATTAGATATTTTGTTGCTCAACTTGTCCCAGATTTAGTCATTGGGAGACCCTTCAAGCTAGCTCCCGTTTTGACCTGACCCCATCATGTTGGAATCACATGCTTACTTTCTTTCTGGCTAATCTTGTACATTTCCTGGGCAAGCCCTGCTGGCATGGTCTCTCCAAGGAGCTCTGTTCCTTTCATGGGAGAATTCTACATAGAACCCAAGATCTGGGTGCCAGGTGTGCTCATTGCTGAGGGGTGCATTGCTTCTCAGCCCTCACATTCGTCATTTAGGTTCATTCCCCCATATGCTGCGTGTGAAAAGGGTAAAATAGTCTCCATTCCTTCTACCGAAGCTCTCTGTCTTACTCCATGCATTGAAAGTCAGAGTTCAATACTTCTAATTACTTCCTTGCCCCACTTTTGTGGTTTTGTTTTTGTTTTTGCATTTACATATCAAGGGCACAGAGTGGAGGAGACCAGGGGGTGGGAGAGGCCTCAGATATTTAAATCAGTCCAGTGAGAATGTAGCCACAGGTCATAGATCAAGGTCAAGTGGATTGGCCTGGACTCTGGCCTCCTTGGCATGGGGACTTCGCAAAGCACACATGGCTCCCCGCCTCCCGCCCCCACCCACCTGCCCCCCAATGTCATCTCGTTTCCTGGAGACCAGCTCGCTCGCCCATAAATGCTGTGTCATCTGTGGTTTCCTGACACATGGGTTCCAGGACACGCAGGTGGGTGGGAGAGGGGGATGCGTGATCCTAACTGGCAGCTTGGGGCTCCCTCGCAAGGCCAAGGCCACTGACTCATGATCCCACAGGCCATCTTCTCCGTGGTGGGAGGGCACTGCTGGCCAGCAGCCCTTAGCTGTGGGTGGGAAGACTGCCTCTTCAGGACAGAGAAAACATTGTACTTTTCACTCAAATGTCCTTTCTGGCCACAATGAAAAGGCAGAACTCATGTAGAGTTTCCAGCCGCGGGCACATGCCCAGCCTCTGCCTCCGGGTCCCCGTGTTCTCCTGGGAGGACTGCAGCCCAGGGACAAGGCAGGTGTGAGGTCAGAAGGGCCACAGCTTCCCCCCACCCCCACCCCCGCCTGCGCACCAGGCTGCCCCGCACCCTGCTCCCTACCCTGACTCAGCTCACTCTGCGAGAAGCTTTCTCTGTGAAACAGCTCCAGTCTGTGGTTCATGGTGGGAAGCCCCTGGCCATGCCTCTCTCTCCCGAGTTCCCATGGACAGCGACAGAACGGGTGTAAGGACAGTGCCAGGAAGTGAATCGACACTGGAAACAAGGGAGATGGGGGTGCACAGGCAAGAAGCTTCCGGAAACGCCTTCAGCGTGCTGAGTAGTTGGCAGGGTTGAACGGCTCACTGGCATACTTACGTGTGGGCTGGAAAGTCTCTTCTGGGAAGAAGATGCAGGGAGTCTTTGCAAAGGCTCCATAGAGCCTCAGTTCTCCTGAGGCTGTGGACAATGCGGGGAGGTGTGGCAGGGTCCGCACTGGGTGGGCAGAGCCGCGGGTGCTGTGGCCGGCCCAGCTCATGTTGGCCAAAACAGCCACCGCTGAGGACAGATGCCGGAGAAGTGTCCTGTGAGTTACTGCAGGACAGCCCCCTGCAGAGGCTGCCGCACCTTCACAGGGTCAAACCCAAACACCCCTGTGAGACGGCAGTCTCTGGAGGAGGCCTGGCAGGGGGGCAGCTGGCAGACAGGGCAGTGAGGTGGGCAGGCAGCAGCGTGGCCTGCAGCACTCAGCTGCTCTCTCCTTACTGGTGACGGGGCTGTCCTTCACCTGGGACCTGAGCTGGGCCAGATTGGGGGTAAGAAGACTGAAACGAAAGGAAAGCACATGTTTGGAGGCCCTGAAGGTCGGCTCAGAGACAGAGACACTTAGATGCTGGTCCCAGGCCTTCCAGCGTGTGACCTTTGGGCCTCGGTTCCCGCCTCTGTGATGCAGGCCCCCCTCGGCACTAGCACGGATTTGGGGGCACTCCCGCGGTGACTCTGCTAGGCTCCCCAGCGTGGTGTTAGGACGGCTGCTCAACTCTTCCCCTGACTCCGTGCTGGGCACCGAGCACCCTTAGAGGGAGGCGTTCAAACCGCACAGTGGGATTCACTGTTGCTGTTTATGTGGTTACCTGATGCTGCAAAACAAATCACCCCAAAGCCCAGAGTCTAATAACGACAAGTCATCATGTACGACAGCACATGGTTTCGTGTGGGTCAGGAAGCCAGGAGCAGCCTGGCCAAGGGATTCTACTCGTGCTTTCTCATGAGCTGCACAGTCAGATGTCAGCTGGGGTCTTGGTCTCTGGGGGCTGCACTGGGGCTGGATGGCTGACTTCCAAGCGGCTCATTAGCATGGTCAGCAGATTGGTGCTGCCTACAGGCCCCACCCCTCTCCCAGTGGGTCTCTCTGTGTAGACTGGGCTTCCTCACATAATGGTGTCTGGATCTAAAGGTGGATGTTCTAAGAGAGAGAGAGAGAGAGAGAGAGAGAGAGAGAGAGAGAGAGAGAAGAGAGAGAGAGCTGTGCCTTTTATGACTTAGCACAGGAGATCTGACACCTTAGTCCTTGCCACAGCCCTGACCAGGACAGTCACAGTCTCTGCCCAGATCTGAGTAGAGGAAACTAGACCCCACCTCTCAGTGGGAGGGTCCAATCACAATCACACTGTGAGACTATGTGGAATGGATCAAATATATATAAAATAAACACATGTCTTTGGAACAAGCAGTCTGACACAGTATTGCTCTTATTAGAAATGGAGAGAGCAGCTTTTCACCACCTTTTGTCAAAAATTGCTGGTACTCCCAGAGCGGTTTTGTCTGTCCCATCTGTGAACAGAGGTGGCCCTTTCTTGTCGGACTCTGAGCTTGATAAAGACTGTCTGGAAATATTTATAAAAATGACAAAACTGGCTGGGTTGGTGAGGTAGCAGAAAAAACAGAACACCAAAGAACAATTCAAGGATTCATCACATTTATATCATATTGCAACATTTCTTGCACTCAGAAAACCACCTGGCTGTGGAAATCAGTGACATAATTGCCCATGATCTATGGCTTTGAGGAGGAGGGGGTGGAAACACGGCTCCGGGAATGTGCGAGTGGACCTTCCTCACGTAGATTTATGGCCTTCACTCCTCAAGCCTCTGACCCCATTCCACCCCCAGCTCTCAGCTTCCTTTCCCTGGAGATGGTGGGACCCAACCCGGGACTTTGCAGCACGGAATCTGCATGCCGACTTGTGTCTTCCTTCATCCCCTCTGCTTCCCCGGGACAACGGCAGAGCAGCCCTGCTCTGACCGGCCAGCCTCTCTGCAGCCCACCCACCTCTCCACCCTGAGGACCAGTGACCTGTTGACTTTCACTCTCACCTGTGTCTTAGACATGTTGCTTTTATTGTTTCTTTTCAGCATTTCATGCCAGGCTCATCTTTAAAAGCACAAAATCACCATCACCACCACAATCAGAACCACCAGCAGTGGGCGGCCCTGGCACTAAGCCCATGGGTCATGACCTCTGAGATTCTTCGAGATATGGAGGGATAGGGCCTGGCTCTCAGACACCCTGGTTCCACAGCCATCTCTAACTCTGTGGTTCAGGGGCACGCCTGGCCTCGGTGTCACTCCAAGCATCCTTCAGAAGACCACAGGACAGGACGTGCCACAGCCAACTCGCATGGAAAGGAGAATAGACGTAGGTAAACATCAGTGCTGTATCTGCTCATTGACCGTCCTAAAGGACTTGCAGAACCAGAGGCTCTTAGGAAGTAAAACTGTTCTTTCCATGGTACCATGGAGTGGGCATCTTGGTGACCACATCCTCCCACGTAGAGGAGTGACACGTGGGAACACAGAGATACATCACTGCCTATAAAGAGCTCAGTCCTTCCAAGCCGATGCCCACACAGGGCATTCCCATCAGCTGTTTGGCGCCTCACCCTTAAACACAAAAGGCAATACTCAAGAATCAATGAAGAAAAATCATCTACATGGAGAGCAGAGACCAAAATCAATATTAAAAAAAGAACCCAGAGAAAACAGAGACAAGGCAGGAATCAAAAGAAAGGGAAAGAATTCTAATGTTAATCTTAGAGAGAAAACTATGGCACCTGAAAGATAAGAATAAAAGTTACCTATGGATGAAGCAGAACAAGAAATAGCGTTTAAACTTTGAGAATGTGGTAGCAGAATGAAATGTGTGTAGGAGAGTTGAAAGATAAAGTCAAGGAAGTTTCTGAGATAGTAGAAGGAAAAGAGAGAGATGAAGGAGAGGAGAGGAATGACAATATAGGAGGAATGTTAGAATGTGCTGGGTGCTCTCCACTTCTCCTCCAGACCCTGAACCCTCCTTCTTCCCCTTCTCTGCACCAGGAGCTGGCCTCCAGGGCCTCCCCCAGGGGACCCCACGCCCCTGGCTTCCAAGAGGAAATGAGGAGGACGGGGCATGGAGGAGGAGCTGACCACATCTCACCTGCAGCTCCTCTGGATGGGGTGCCTTTTCTACACAACTCTCCCCTCTGACTCCGAAGCAGCTCTTCCTCCTCCCTCTGGGGCTATAGCCCCACTGTCACAGCCCAGAGCACTGCCCATGTCCTCGCAAATTCTCCCTTTATCAAATCTTCTGCAATTACCTTAGTCCCAGCATGCCCTCTGTTGTCTCTTGAGGCCCTAGCTAATCAGAGCACTAGAAACAGGCCCTGGAGAGAATGAGGAGGAAGAAAATTATCAATGACTATCCCTAAGAGGGTTTTCCAGAGTTTACAATAGGAATCCCAGATTGAGAGGCCCGTTGACTGCCAGGTGCAGCTAAGGGGAAAGGAGAAGAGGAAAGTGGTCAAAATCAGAATGGAGATTCTCAAGTGATATTGGACTCTTCAAGGTCCATGTAAAAATTCAAAGAAAAATCCATGAAGCTGGAGTTCTATACCCAGCTGAGCTGTCTTTCACTCTTCCTGACACTACTGCAGCTGTGTGTGACCAATAAAACAAGGATCCTAAAGAAGAGAGAGAGGACCTAGAATTCAGGAAAATGGGGTCCCAATGCAGAACAGGGCAAAGGAGATGGTAATTTTCAGAAGAGTGGCCTCCAGGGGGACTAATGGAATGGTTAGATTTTTTTTTTCAAAATATTTAAGCATTTGGAAAATATTTCTGGGCATCTGACCAATCAGATGGATCATTTGCTAAAAGTAGTGATAGATATGTAGAACACCAAAACAGTAAAAACTGATGCAATTGTTAACTCAAGGGGAAATGTCTTAATCACATCTGCAAAGTCCTTTCTGCCTTGGCAAGTGGCATTTGCAGATTCTGAAGGCTAAGATGAAGACATTTTGGAGGAGCCATTATTCAGCATTTGGTCCTGTGGGTCTTGAACACAAATGGGTCATGGAAACAACTGAATGGATCCCAAATAGGATTCTCAAAAATGGAATGGATTGGAATAGCCAGAGGCATGATACCCCGTACTGGTCTGTGCTGCTTCACAGAACTGCCGCAGTCATGTCTATACACACATCTGCCCACACAGCACACGTGTGGACAGGGTTCCAAGGTTAAAGGCTGGGCAAAAGTGGAAAGTTACTGGTGTAGAATTCTGAATGGCCTACTTTGCATAGAGCAGTGGTCAAGAGGGGAGGACTTAGAAAAGGAATTTGGCTCTGACTTTCATTGGCTGTGTGATGTTTGGTAAGTCAATTAACCTCTCTGAGTTTGTTTCTTCTATGATAAAACACTGCTAATCATATTATTGCCCAGCTTGTTGTGAGGATGAAATGAAAGCATGTGAGACTCCCATAACTGCAGCAATGTAGTCAGAGCAGTCAGTGTTCAAGGTTATTATTGAACTAGAGGCCTAGTGCATGAAATGCATGCACTCGGGGGAGTCCCTCAGCCTGGCCTGCGCCCTTTCACAGTCCGGGAGCCCTCAGGGGATGTCTGACTGACAGCGTAGGCCCACCACCACCGCTGCGCTCTCCAGCCATGAGCCTGGCTCCTGCGTTGAGCATCTGCCCCCTGGTGGTCAGTGCACATCAGTTGAGTGCCCTTAGCATATCATTAGCATATTATGCTTTGATTGGTTGAACAGACAACCGGAGACCGGACACTTTTATTACAAAGGATTGCCTGATGAAAAAGGTCTGAGGATGGTTTAAGTACTTGCAGTTACCCACTTCCACCACAAGATGGCAGTCTTGCTTCAAGGGGACAAGGAGGCAGCTAGAAGAAGAGCCTGACTTCAAACTTTAAAGGGCCAGGGTGTCCCTAAGAAGGGTTGTCTTCTGGAAAAACTAGGCTATTCTCACTCACTTCCCCCACAATGGCAAAGAGGCGTTTCCTCTCCTCAGAGCACTTGCATGTCATTTTCTTTCTTTTTTAAATTTTTTTATTGAAACCATAACACATGTGCCCCTTTTTCTCCCATTGACCTCTTCTAGCCCACCCCCATCCCTACCCCCCGGCCTCCACCACCCTATTGTCTGTGTCCATGGGTTATGCATATATGCATATGAGTTCTTTGGTTGATCTCTTCCCACCCTCCCCTGCCTTCCCTCTGAGGTTCAACAGACTGTTCCCTGCTTCTATGTCTCTGGACCTATTTTGTTCATTAATTTATTTTGTTTATTAGATGCTACACATGAGTGAGATCATGTGACACTTACCTTTCTCTGTCTGGCTTATTTTGCTTATCATAATATTCTCCAGGTCCATCCATGCTGTTGTAAATGGTAAGAGTTCTTTCTTTTTTAAAGCTGTGTAGTATTCCATTGTGTAGATGTACCACAGCTTTTTTATACACTCATCTGTTAATGAGCATTTGGGCTGTTTCCAAATCTTAGTTATTGTAAATCGTGCTGCTATGAACATAGGGGTGCATATATCCTTTCTGATCGGTGTTTCTGACTTCTTAGGATATATTCCTAGAAGTGGTATTACTGGGTCAAATGGGAGTTGCATTTTTAATTTTTTGAGGAAACTCCATACTGTTTTCCACAGTGGCTGCACCAGTCTGCAATCCCACCAGCACTGTATGAGGGTTCCCTTTTCTCCACTTTCTCACCAGCACTTGTCATTTGTTGATTTGTTTATAGGGTGAGCCATTCTGACAGGTGTGAGATGGTACCTCATTGTCGTTTTAATTTGCATCTCTCAGAATATTAGTGACTTTGAGCATTTTTTCATATGTCTCTTGGCCTTCCATATGTCCACTTTGGAGAACTGTCTTTTTAGGTCCGTTGCCCATTTTTTAAGTAGATTGCTTGTCTTCTTTGTGTTAAGTTGTATGAGTTCCCTGTATATTTTGGAAATGAACCCCTTATCTGATGTATCATTGGCAAATATGTTCTCCCATGCAATGGGCTCTCTTGTCATTTTGTTGATGGTTTCTTTTGCTGTGCAGAAGCTTTTCATTTTGATGTAGTCCCATTTGTTTATTTTCTCTTTTGTTTCCTTTGCCCTCGGAAGCTGCCTGTGGCTAGCACAGGAGGAGTCACCCCAGTCAGGGCAGCAAGGAGTCCACAGCAGTGCCTCCTCATGCACCGTAGGCCAGGCTCCCTGGGCTGGGATCCTAACCTTCCCAGGAACACACCCTTCAGTCTGAACAGCACCCCCAGCAGGAATCTTGATTGTGCCCATTTTACAGTGAAGGAAACTGAGGCTTACAGAAGTGAGTGTTTCCCCAAGGTTGCAGGGCCAGCCGGGGCTCAGAACCTGAGCTAAGGGTGCGGCCCTGGCCCTTCTGTCTCCCTGTCCCCCTCCTGCCCAGGGCCTGCTGGCAGCCAGGGCTAACAAGAAAAGGACCTTGAGGCTTCAGGTTGTACTGGAGGCCACAAACTTTATTTTAAAACAAAGCAAACAAAAAACACCCCTGAATGCTTAATTAAACTGGAAAGTTCTTTTCACATCTGCATGACAGAGGAATGAAGCCGGCAGCCAGCAGCAAATCCCAGAGAACAGTTTTTCAAGGATCAAAGGAGACTCTGCAGGGACATCTGACAGCCCCTCAGTTCCCTCTTTCCGCAAATTCCAACCTTGTAATTAGACAAGAATTCTGACCGTCTGTGCCCACATTGGCCCTGAAACGGCCACAGAGAGGAACGCTGGTCAGCAGTGAAGACCACACGATGTTCTGTGGTTTGTGTGTGTGAACGGAGCTGCCAAGAGCACAGAAAACAGGGGCCATAAAGACCCATAATGCCAGCCCTGCGCCCACACGGGGAACCCTAGCGTTGGTTGAGCTTCCTTTGGAGAAACCCCCTGCGCCAGCTGGTCTCCTTGCAGCCGTGGAAAGTGGAGGAAGTGCAGCAATTGAGAGAGTGAGCGAGGCATCCGAGCAGCTGGCCGGCGGGTCCACACGGGTCTGTTTCCCGGTGACCGTGGAAACATGAATCAGAAGCAGGGCCTCCGTGCAGGGGCTCACGGTGTGAGTCAGAGGCCTGGCTCTGCGGGGGCCACCCCTCCCAGTCACGTCCAGGGACCGATTTGTCACTAGACCTGGAGTTTCTCCATCCTCCGTTCTCATGCTGCTCAGGGGCCCAGGCCTACGTGCTCTCTGTCTCTCTTGTTTAAGAAACAGTTGTTGCTCCAGGTCAGCAGCAATGAGCTGATGGAGCACTTCCTGGGTGACAGCCTGTGTGTGGAGTAACCTCAGATCCTCCCGGGGCAGGGTGCCCCTCTACCCCTTTCTCAGATGCAGAGAGCGAGGTTGAGGTTCCCATGGGGGCCCCCTTTTGATTCTGCCAGGCACTGCATCCCAAGCTAAGTGAGCACAGCTTTCAAAGTGCTTCTGAAATGACCCCCTGCTTCCTGCATCCGGCCTTTTCCTGGGGTGGTGGCCACAGAGATGGGGTGTGGGCCACCCCTGAAGGACCCTCAGCCTGGGGCAGCGGACACAGGATTTCTCCAGCCTCGCACAGGCCTCTCCGCGTCTCTGTGCTCAGTGTCCTCCTGGCCTGGCCCGCTCGGCCACGCTGCCCAAGTGAAGAAGGGATGGAGGCCAGCCTCTCCGGGGCCCAGGGAGGAGCCCACAGCGTCCACCTCCACATGCTGAGCCCCATGTTCAGCTTATCATACACGTATCGCCATTGGGCTACAACAGCCCTAGTGATGGACGCTGACACTGTCCCCGCTCCCAGCCCAGGAACTAAGGGTCAGAGAGCTCCAGGGAGCTGGTCATGGTTACTCAGCCAGTAGGTAGCTGGTCCAGGAGTCGAACCATGGCCTCAGAGTTCATAGTCTTATTTAATTCTGACTGTCCTTCCCTACTCCCTCCTCCCACCTCCAGGGCTGACTATGCAGGTGACAGGGAACACTGAGCCATTTGCGTAGGGAATCAATAAATGTGCTTTCTGCCACCACTCTGCTGTTCTACCACGGTCCTTCTTGCTTGATTTGGCGTAACGCATAGGGATTTCGTCTGCCGGCTGGGCACTCGGTGCCACAGCAAGCCTCGGAAGCCTGGCCTGTCCCTGTGCTGTATAGGGACAGCCACCCGGCACAGCTTCACAGTAGACAGACCCAGCATTGGAACCAGTTCAAGGGCTCCTGGGTGCTGAATGTGAAAACTCGGGAACTGTGTGAGGCATTTAGTTGTTAATCTCGGCCATTACTGTAAATTAAATCATACATCTTTCCAATTAAATAAATTGTTATCAGCAAAAATAATAAATTCCCCAAATGTACCACTTCTTAATTACTTTTATTACAGTTTACTATTAGCTATTATTTATTTATTAAATCTTTATTACTACATAATGGTGTGATACTGAGTATCTCTTCCCAATTCTGTTTTCAGTGATATCATGTTGGGGAAGTATTTACACCATGGGAATTAGCAAACATTATAATTAGGTGGTTTGTTTTTTTTCTGGAGAGCTGGTTATTGAACATTTATTGGTGCCCATTGGATAATAGCATATATGCAGCATCTTTTGTATTCAAAGCAACATGCTCAATACCATCTGCCTAAGTAAACCTGGAACCCTAAATCTAGACTTTGGAAAGTCTAGTTGAAAGGCACAGAACTGTAATGAAGATGGGAGATAAATAATCCTGAGATCATTGCTACCCTTGACCTGGGGAAGGGATCCCATACTCACACAACCCTGGAAGTAGGCTCAGGTTGGATATAGTGCAATGTTCTCTCAAAATTTCACTGGCCAAGGGGCAAAGGCATAGAAAAGAGAGGAGAGGAGACAGATTCAGAAGAGGAGAGGTTTACTAACAACAGGTGGGCAGACCCTAACCAGTTTGGCTCAGTGGATAGAGCGTCGGCCTGGGGACTGAAGGGTCCCGGGGTTCGATTCCAGTCAAGGGCATGTACCTTGGTTGTGGGCACATCCTCAGGAGGGGGTGTGCAAGAGGCAGCTGATCGATGTTTCTCTATCATCAATGTTTCTAACTCTCTATCCCTCTCCCTTCCTCTCTGTAAAAAATCAATAAAATATATTTTCAAAAAAACAACACCAACAGGTGGGCAGGAAAGGAGAGGGAGGGAGCCTGGCGCATGAGGCAGTGCCCTGGCGGAGGACAGCTCAGTATGGCTCCCAGTGCTGCTGGGCTGTGGCTTCTGCTGCTGGGTCTCAGCACAGGGCAGAGCGGATCTTTGTTTTCAGGTTCCCCTGTGGCTGGCACGGACTTGCACTGATTGGTTCGAGGTTTGAGGAGCACTCACAGGGCTCACATTTCTCCGTGCGGAGGAATCTGACTGGTCCTCGCATCGAGTTCACCGGGAGGAGAGTGGACTGTCTGAGGTCCTCCCTTTGAATTACTCCAAAGGCAATGACAGGTGGCTTTTCTGTGGGACCACCCAGGAGGACTGCCTGACCCCACTCTGAACATCATTGGGTGTGCGTCATGAGATGCACCCCGTTGTTGGAAACTGGGCGCACAGAGTGGTAAGCTGGGTAGTGCAGCGAAGACACTCTAACACAGGAGCCAGTGATAAATGGATGAGGGGCTTCGCAGCTGGGGGAGGGGAGCCTGGGCCAGGCCCCCGGGGGTGGCCGAACTGAGTACAGGAGGACTTTTCTTTAGAAAAGAAAACGCCAGATAACAATATCGCAGTTCTCCTGGATGCTCTTCTTTAGCTTTTGTTGTTTTGAGAGAAAGCCTACTTTGTACAATGCCTCATTGCGTATTCCCAGGTAGTTTTGATGACCTATTTCAGAAGACAGCAGAGGCCTTGTGTCTCCTGGGCGTCTTCGGAGGGAAGGGAAGATGTGTTCATCTGCAGACACGGGAGGGGGACAGAAGCGTGCTGGGGCAGGGACAAGGCTTCCACAGGAGGTGATGGCTGTCTGGACTCTCTCAGGAGTGGCTTTGGAGGGGCCCGGGAACTCCTTCCCAAGTCAGAGAGTCCAAGTGGGAGGGCTCAATCGTGATGATCAGCACGGAGGGATGCTTTGGGGGTGAAGTCCTCAGAGATCCTCCAAACTGCTCTGTGTGGACTCGGCAAAGGTCCCTAAATATGTGAAGGAGATGGAGCAACCAGGTTTCCATGCCAGAAGACAAAGAGCTACAACCCTGACCGGGGAATGGCCAGCACACGAGGCTGTGGCCCAGCTCTGGCCAGAACCAAAGGGAGGAGCAGCTGGGCTGAGATCAGCGGTCCTGATTGGACCACGGGGGCCTAGGCCAGCCTCGAGGCCCAGAGCCCCAGCCGAAGCTGTGATGGAGCTCAGGGCTATGTGGAGAGCAACAGGAACTGGGTGGACTGTTCTCACACCCAGCCTGTGGACTGGGTCCCGGGCCCATTGTCGAAGACAGCAATTTACAACCTTTCTCATCTCATGACACATAAGCTAATTACTAAAATTCTGTGGCACACCAAAACATGTATTTTTGGCCAATCTGACAAATAATAGGTGTCGCTCTAATTCATTCACACCGATAGCAATTGTGGTGCTGGCTCTTGTCATTTTTTTATTTGACAGTCTAAGGGACAGAGAGAGGTCGGTGCCCCTGACTAAATAGTCAGGTACTGCATGTTTTAAACATGCTTGTGGCACACAGGTTGAGAATCGCTAATTTAAGACACTGACTGCGGTTTTCAAAAGATGTACACGCATGTGTAACCTTTGACCTAGTAAGTCAATCTCTGGGAGCGAGAGGAGAATGAAATGCCCTTCACAGCATTATTTGTAGCAGAAGAAAATAGGAAAGAATGATATTTCTAGTAACCAAGGGGGGCCTAAGCACTAGTGCACAGCTGCTGTGAAAAACCAGATTTCTAGAGACTACTTAATGGCACAGGAAAATTCTAAAACATGACGTGTGGAAAAGGGATGGACAAGAGTGAGACAGGCCTGTGAAATGCACAGGAAAAGGGAAATACTCCAATATTTTAAAAATGTTTTTCTTTGTTCTAAATTATGAGCGAGTCCTACTTCTCTTTCTACTTATCTTCTTCTCAGACTGTTTTGGAAATAACCAAGATAATGATGAGGAAGAGCCATGTGTTGGATGAAGAGAGAAGTTTGGGAGGAAAGGACTTGGGTTCCTCAGGGAGGCTCCTGACAGAGGCGCCCGGACAAGGGCACGCCCTCACTCTTTACCCAGCCACCCTGGTGGGCCACCCCCAGGTCCTGTGGGAACTGGGAGAAGACACACCTCTAACTCCACATTTGTGACTGAGAACTGCCCTGTGCGGCTCACTGGGAAACTTGGATCAGATGGAGAGTGAATACTCGCCAACATCACATGAGAAGTGTTTGGGAGGAGTCAGGAAATGCAGCGATTTAACCACAGGGCTTCACCTCGCTTCCCTTTGGAACCACGTTAGCTTGTGGGGGTGATGGAAATACCTCCCCAAGGACTGGGAGCTGGAAGGAAGGGACGTGTCCAGAGGGAGGAGGATCTGGCCAGGCAAGGGCAGGAAGGAAGACATTTCAGAGTAAAGAGCTGAAAAGTGTCCTCGCTCTGCAAGCGGGTGGCCTTGGAAAGGGGACAGGGGCTGGGAAGTCCCCGGAGGGTCTGACACAGGAGCCAGGGCAGCTGGACACTGTGACATCTGTGGCCGTGTCTGGAGGAGGAGTGGCCTGGCCGAGGCTCAGGGACAGCCCGTAGCTTAGGTGCACAGTTTAATAAGGATCACCTGACCTCCAAATGTCTGCCTGGTTGGGCTGTCCCAGGGTCTGAACACACACACACGCACACACACACACACACACACACTCACACAAAACATACACACACTCACACACATACACACACTCACACGCGCGCACACACACTCACACGCGCGCACACACATACTCACACACACTCACATGCACACACTCACACATACACACACTGACACACATACACACACTCGCGCGCGCACACATACACACACACAGATAAATTTGATGAACTCAAAATTAAAGACTTCTGTATAAGAAAAGGCAAACCAAAGAGGCTCCTTTGAATGAAGTCACTGGAGACCCTTTGACATGTGACCTGGAAGGTCACACAGGTCATCATTTGGAGAAAGAGGACTGAGGGCATGTACGAGGGATTGGTGGAGATCCAGGGTGACCCTTTCGTGATTTCAGTACAGTGACCACTAGGGTCAAATATAATACTTGAGGGTCTAATGGTGTTTGAAAACCACTCACCAATTGTTGCTAAACTCATTTTATTTGATAGTTTTGTTGGGTAGTGCCTTGTCTTAGAATTTGGCCAAAGATGAGAAGTAGTATCTCTCTTTTTTAAGATTTTTAAAAAGATTTAATATTTTGCCCTAACGGGTTTGGCTCAGTGGATACAGAGTCAGCCTGTGGGCTGAAGGGTTCCAGGTTCAATTCCGGTCAAGGGCACATGCCTGGGTTGCGTGTTGGAGGCAACCAATCAATGATTCTCTCTCATCATTGATGTTTCTATCTCTCTCTCCTTCTCCCTTCCTCTCTGAAATCAATAAAAAAAATGAATTAAAGAAAAGATCTAATATTTTAGAGCAATTTTAGATTTATAACAAAATTGAGAGGGGGGGTACACAGATACTCCTGCCCTCACACAGGCACAGCTCCTCCAATTATCAACATCACTCTCCAGCTCTCCAGAATGGTACTCTTGTTTTTTAACCAACGATGAGAGCCTACTTAACATTAACTTGGATTTCCCCCAATAACTAGTGAGATATATGGAATGTCCTTTCAAAGGTCTATCAGCCATTTGGGTATATTCTGCTATCGATGGATGACTACTCGTGCCCTTTGTCTATTTTTCTATGAGGGTGTTTACCTTTTAGTCTGTCTGTTTGTTTGTTTGCTTAGGTTGAAAGGATTTCTTTCTAGGATCCCAACACTGACCCTTCACCACACCCCCAGTGGTGCGTAGAGCTTCTCCTAACATTGGCCTGTCTTTCATTGCACAGAAGTTTTCAAATTTCTTTTTCTTTGTGCGCATGTCCTTTAAGAAATGCTCCTTCATCCCACAGTGATGATGAAGTTTTCTGACCCTCTCTGCTAATAGTTTTCCAGGTGTTCTTTTCATATTTAAATCTTGAGTAGCCCATTGCCCTTCCTCCATTTTCTAAAAGGCCTGTTTCTTCTCCACCAGCAGTGAGCACCATCTCGGCCCTGCGTCCCGTTCCCCATGCGTGCATCTGCCTCGCTCCTGGTCCTGCTCCGTGGACACATTTCATTGCCCTGAGCCTGCACCCCGCTGTTGTTCATGCTGGAGCTGGAGTTGTCTTCTTCTCAGCCTCAATATTGTGTGGGGCGAATCCTTCCTTTTTATTCTGTTTAAAGGCTTGGCCATTTGGGGCCATTTCCTCCTTCACACAGATTCTAGAACCAGCGTGTCCCATTCACTGAAAACCCGGGTAGGAGTTTTATTGACTTGGCATTAAATTTACCCGTTCATTTGGGGAGAATTGAGTCTTCCTGTGAGTGAATATAACCTTTCTTCCTATCCTTTGTTTCTTCCCTCTTCATTTATGTAAAACATATTTCATATTCTCCAGTAGCGTTGTATTATTTTCTCCACAAACAGCTTGTTTGCACTTATTCCTGTGTGCTGTAATTTTGTCACTGTGAGCAAGAGCAGTGTTTCTTTTATTGATTTTGTGATTTTTTCCACTGGTAAAGAGGAATGCTGTTGTTTTTGGATAGTGATTTTATATCTGAAAACCCTGCTGTATTCATGAAGAATAACCATCGCCTCCACCAATAATGGCAATTTGTTCTTTTCTTTTCCAATGTTTTACCTCTTATTTAAAATTTCTTTTGCTGTGTCAATGTCTGGGACTTCCAGGAAGATGATAAATAGAAGCAGTGATCGCGGGAGCATTTTTCTTGTCTCCAGCATTTAAGAGGTTGCAGGTTTTGAAAATTATGTGCAATGTACAACCTCCAAGCCCTCATTTAATGGAAAACATCTTCCTTTCTCTCAGACGAGCCCAGGACTCAGACGCTCAGCGCAGGGACACGTTTGCATCGACTTATTTTTTGTTTCTCCTCTTTGCATTTCTACTCTTTCTCCCGTAGCAGTGGTTCTCAACCTTCTGGCCCTTTAAATACAGTTCCTCATGTTGTGACCCAACCATAAAATTATTTTCGTTGCTACTTTCATAACTGTAATGTTGCTACTGTTATGAATCCTAATGTAAATATCTGATATGCAGGATGGTCTTAGGCGACCCCTGTGAAAGGGTCGTTCGACCGCCAAAGGGGTCGCGACCCACAGGTTGAGAACCGCTGTCCTAGAGTCACTGGGCTTTTTTTGGGGGGGGGGGGAGGGGTGGGGGGGGAGGGGTTCAGGAGAAGCAGGCTTCTGTTCCAGGCATCCCAACCCCAAAGGGGGCACTGTCCTCATTCAACACGGACTCTTAGCTCCACACCCAGGCAAGCCTCAGAATTTTCCTACATCAAACACTCCCCACCACCTCAGCATCCCTCACAGCCCAGGCGCCAACAGGGAAGGTGCCTCATTTGACTTCAGGTACAGGAGGGAGAATCGCAGCATCTCTCCCAGGGGCAGACGGGAGAGCCCCCGTCCCAGACCACTGTCTCCAAGAGATCTTCCTGTGCATGTGTATCACCCTTGCCGACTCGCTAATAAATCCTTAGCCTGACATTGTATAGGCTGCGAGGAGATGGGTGACGGGCTAATACCGGCATCAGGGCCTTTGGACACTCCTGCTGCCAGCAGGTGGTCAGCACCCTGGTCAGGCTCTTGGGCGCCGGGTAACCTGTCTTCTTCTCAGCCTTCAGAGCCTCTGAGGAAAGGGGGAGATGACAGGAGACGCTGCACTTAGCGTTCTGTTGCAAATGGTCAGAAAGACTTTGCTTGTCATGTGTTCCTTCCACAAATTTGTTAGGCAATGAGAAAACAATATTCCCAATTTTAAAATCAAAAGCACATTTGAAGACTGAGCATATTTACTTAGCAATATTTTGGCATTTGAGTAACATATTAAAATTTGGCTTTAAAAAATCCATGTTGTGAAAAGAACTAAGATGGAATCCAATTTGAGCAAAACCTTGAGCTGGAGGACACCGGAGAGCGCTCTCTCTCTCTCTCTTCCCACCCCCACACCCAACACCCTGTGAGACCACAGCAGAACTCAGCCATCTGCAAACCAGAAAGAGCACCCTCCCCAGGAAGCGGAGTGGCTGCACCTTGATCTTGGACTTCAGCCTTCAGAACTGTGAGAAAGAGGTGTCTGTTGTGTAAGCCGCCCCATCCAAGGTATTCTTGCTCCAGCAGCCTGGGCTGACGAACGCAGAGGAGGAGGGATATGTGGGTCATTCCCCACGTGTACTCACTGCTTTGTGAGTGAAGCCCACCAGCTTCTACCAAGCTCCTCAGCTCTGTCCTGCCCACCAGCTGGTCACAGGGACGTCAGGTGTGCTCTGTAGACACAGGGGTGTGAGCTGTGGTGCAAGAAGCTCCCCTTGGGGCCTCCTCACCTAAGCCACACCCTCCAACTCAGTGTCAACCCAAGGCCCTGCTCCTGGGGGGTGGGGAAGGTCGCCTGGCCCTTGCTGCCTCTCTGCTGGCTCTGGGTCCCTGTGCAGGTCACTCCCTTTGAGTCCCTGCAGGAAGGAGCCATGAACTGTGCAGTGACTTGGTGGGTTGGTGGCTTGATGCACAAGATGGCCTGGAAGCAGCTGGTCCTGGACCGGGGGCTTGAACGCTGGCCGTCTCTCGTGTGCATCCCAACAGACATGACTAACATCTGGCGCGATCCGACAGTCTGAGGCAAGTAAACACAGCGCAGGAATGGAAATGTGCTTGGTTGACTCACCCAGGAACCCAAAACTTCAGAACAGCTGCTCTTCTCAGGAGCACAGTCTGATGGTGGGAAACGCAGACATAATATCAGCCAGGATGTGATGCGGTGAGCGGCCCCACCTGAGTCAATCGGCCTGGGTAGAAAGCGTCATCCAACGCGTTCAGAAAACCTGGCCTTTGAACGCATGTGGAATGTTTACTAAGAGGGCCTTACGCTGGGCCCTGAAATAAGTCAAATCAATTTCAAAAGAGTGAAATTGTAGTCTGTTTTATAATCACAGCAAAGTTTAATTAGAAAATAAAATATCTAGAAAATTTCAGATATCTCAAAAACAGGCAAAATCGTCCTATGCTGAAGAAACCAGAACTGCGGTTGCCCTTGAGATGAAATGAAAGGGACATGAAGCAATGCCTTGCGGGGCGGAGGGTGCAGGTCGTCTCTGTCTTGGTGGGTGTTGCTTACACGGATGCATATGCATTTACAAAAGTCATTAATTGTACACTTAGGTTATTTGTATTTCACTTCGTATAAGTTTTACCTCAATTTTTAAAAAAGGTAATGGAGGCATCCCCTCTCCTTCCTTACGGACTGTGACAATGACACTGTACACAGAAGGAGACCTATGTCTTTATTACCATGTTTTCTCAGCGTAATTATTACACCCCCTTCATACCCAATAAGCCTGAGGCCATATTGCCTTTGATGGTCCGTTTTTGTGGGGTGCCCCTGGAGGCAGGAGAGGTCAGGCTCAGGTCTGAGTTGGACATGAGACTGAACTTCTATGGCAGGGGAGGGGGGCTGGACTATTTTGAGAAATGGTTAATTTTAGGAGACCCAGATCTCACTGATTTCATATCCATTGCTTTGGGGCCTCAGTGCGGGGAAATTTGGGCATGTGTTAAAGACAATGTATTGGCACAAAATAAAGACAAAATTGGCACAAAAGCACCATGGCCTCATTGCCAGGGTGTGAGCAACCGCAGATCTGAGATTAGAAGGGGCCCAGGGAAAGAGGGGAGGCCAGGACTCAGCAGGGAAGGGCCAGCTGAACACATTGTCAGGAAGACACGGGCCCATGAGCAGCCCGCAGTCAGAGAGAAGTGTACGGTGCCGGAGGCGGGAGAGGGGGTCAGAGCACATGCCTGGCATGTTGGAGCAGTACTTTACCTTCCAGACTCAGTTCCCCACCAATTTCCCCATTTCCTCATCTGGCCCCTGGCCTCATTTGTATAAAGCGTCAGGATTTCACTTACCTTCATTAGAACAAATGAAGGTACTGCAGGCTTATTGTACATCGTTATGCCATTCTTTTTTCATTAATCTATAAACAAATTGAACACAACCAATAAGATCATAAACACGATCTCACACATGGGCACAGAAATCTTGTGTCAGCATGAGGTTGTTATACAGATGGTCCACATATATGCTAATTTTATTACATTTTCATTGTCTCAGGTTTTACTTGAGTAACAAACTACCACCCAAACAACACTTATTTAAGAGCTCATGATTCTGTGGATTGGCAACTTGGACTGAGCCCAGTGGGGCGGTTCTTCTGCTACTCTCGCATGGCTGCCTCAGGCAGCTGCAGTCGGCTGGGCAGCATGGCCTCCCAGATGGCATCTCTCACATTTAATAGTCAGCTGGGATGATGTGTGAGCCACAAGTCTCCAGCATCTAGCTGACCAACCCTGTCTTTTTCACGTGGCCATTGGGTTCCAAAGACAGCAAGAGAAGACAAATCCTAATGGACAAACACTTTTCCAGCTTCTGCTTATGTCATAGCTGTTAGTGACCCACTGGCCACAATGAGTCCCATGACCAAGCTTAGATGAAAGAGGTAGAGAAATAGACTCTACCTCTTAATGGGAGGGGCTGCAAAACTTGGCAAGCATACTTTTTTTCAATGTACCAAAGTTATAAAATCAAAATCTTCAAATGAAAAAAAGGACATTTTATAGAATATGTTCAGACCCCTGAAAAACACTTTCTGAGGCCCCTGTAAGGAGTAGCCTGTGTGAAGGTGAGGTGCCCCAGCCGTGGAGGAGAAGTGGCACAGGTGGGCCAGGCCGGGGCAGGACAAGCGCCTACCACCCATGACTGGGCTCCAGGCTGTCCGCCAGGATAAACATCCTTCCCATCAAACACTTTCCATCTGTCCCATTTGCTTTATTCCAGAAGAGCTTGTCCAGCACATGGGTTTGCTCTTCTCCTCGGGAGAATCTTAACTGCGGAAATGAAAGAACAAAAGCAATATGCCCTCGTTCAAGTCAGGAAACAAGCTGGTCGCTCTTCAAGAATGCTGCCCGGAGCTCAGTCCAACAGAGAGCTGGACATGACTGATGCTCCACATTTAGCCCGCACAGTAAAGGGCACACCGTGGGGAAGGAGATGGAGTGTGGTTCAAAAAGGGAGTCCCACTTGGGTTAATTTAGGACAGGCATTGGTCTTCCTTTCTAGAAGTGGAACTTGGATGTTGACTAGGAAAATTTTGTTAAGCAAATGGAATTTAACGGAATATTCCAGAGAAATACTTTGATTTCCCATACACCCTAAGAAAGTGCACAAAAACAAGCCCACAGGGAGCACCCGGAGGCACCCCTCCACCTCCACGGGCGACCCAACACCTGTTGTGTTTAGAGTGCAGAGATCAGGCTCCGAAGTCAGGCAGATCTGAGTTTTCATATAAACATTGAGGCTTGCATGTGTTGCCTTTAACACATTTCTTTAGCCTCCTGAGGTTCCTTTCTCACCTATAAAATGGGGACAGTTGTATTTTTGCCCCAGGATCTAATGTGTTAATTCATGTAAAGACCTCACAGGTCACCTGACACTCAAGACAATCAACTTCAAACCCCACTGCTGATGAAACTCAAAGCCTCCCCGCCCCTGTTTTTTTGTTAATCCTCACCCGAGTATACTTTTTCCATTCATTTTTAGAGAGTGGAAGGGCAGGAGGGAAGGGGGGAGAGAGAGAAAGAAAGAGAAACATCAATGTGAGAGACACATCCATTTGTTGCCTCCTGCCCATACCCCGACTGGGACCGGAGATGGAACCTGCAACCCAGACTAAAGCTTACAGAGTAAAAGCTTCACATGTTCTTGGCTAGGAATCGAATTCATGACCCTTAGGTACACAGGCCGAAGCTCTAACCACTGAGCACATGGGCCAGAGAGAAACTCAAAGCCTTTTAAGTGAATCATATTTTACTACTAGGAACTGAGGACTGAAGTGTTTATCTATTGCTTCTCAGGTTGAGATGTGGGAAGGAGCAAGAAACAGATTGTGCATGTCTCTGTCGTAGGATTTTATTGCTGCTTCTTTTGATGAACCCTCACCTCCTCAGTGCATGCCTTTAGAGGCAGCTGCTTGCAAAGGAACACTCACCTCCCCACTTTTCCAAGGTACATTGTTATTTATATAAAATGTAATTATAAATAGCATCAGAACAAAGGTGCTCTTTATGCTGGTAAATTTTAATTGGGATCCTGGGGAAGAGATTAAATATAAGTTAAGATGATTATGGCTAACAAGCAAAGCTGGCTTCTTCTAGACCAGCGGTCACTAACCTTTCGGACCTCACAGGCCACCAATGGTCCAACGGACCACCGGTTGGTGACTGCTGCTAGACATTGTTAATCGCTGGTTTTAAGCAATTTGAGCATGGTTTGTTTGAATGAAGATCTTTGCATGTCTCTGGTT
Organism: Myotis yumanensis; assembly: GCF_028538775.1. NCBI lineage: Eukaryota > Metazoa > Chordata > Mammalia > Chiroptera > Vespertilionidae > Myotis > Myotis yumanensis. Next base: position 33,993,788 of record NW_027223759.1, read on the forward strand.
CTTGGATTTGTTGAGCTTCTTGTATCTCAATTTTCACCCTGTTTTGACAATTTTATTCATTATTTATTAAACTAGAGGCCCGGTGCACAAAATTTGTGCACTTGGCAGGGGAGGTCCCTCAGCCCAGCCTGTGCCCTCTAGCAGTCCAGGACTCTTCAGGGGATATCTGCCTGCCGACTTAGGCCTCGGTTGGGCCTAAGCCGGCAGGCAGACATTCCTCTCACAGTCTGGGGCTCTCGCAGTCTGGTTAGCTTGCCAGCGGAGTGCTCAGCTTCTAGCTGAGCAGCGCTCCCACTGTGGGAGTGCACTGACCACTAGGGGACAGCTCCTGCGTTGAGCGTCTACCTCCTGGTGGTCAGTGTGTGTCATAGTGACCAGTCATCCTGCCATTCAGTCGATTTGCATATTAGGGTTTTATTAGATAGGATCATTTTTTTCCAATATGTGTACAATTGGGGTCTCCAAAGGGGACTTTTGATAAGATCTTTTTGCTTCCTCCTGGAGAAAGAGGGGACAACAGGGGACACAAATGGAGGCAGGTGAGTGCTTAGGACTCTGATGAGAGGTGGCCAAGTACCACTGGCCAGGGAGAAGCTGATGGGGATGAAGAGACTTGGATCCATGGGAATGTTCCTAAGGTACAATCAGTGGCTTTTGTAGCCATGGAGGTGAATGCGCTCACCCATGGGAAACTGCATTTGGAAGAGGAGAGAAACTAGAACCAAACATCCAGGCATCTTCACATTAAATAATCATGCAGAAGATGAGCCTGCAAGGAAGTAAAAAGAAGTGTGCGTAAAGGTAGGAAGAAAACCAGGAGAATGTGTTACCACAGAAATGAAGGAAAGAACCCTGAGTGGTCAAAGGGGAAACAGATGCCTTCCTTCTACACCATCTTTCCACCCAATATTCAAACCCGTTCTTTCTACCCTAAATGCTTTGTAACAATTGTAATAGGGTGGTTGATTGTATATGTTCATTTTTTTCACCCATCCCTCCACCACCATCCCCTCTGGCAGCCATCAGCTTATTCTCTGAATTTGTGAATCTGTTTCTGTTTTGCTTTGTTTGCGCATTTGTTTTTCGTTTTGTGTTTCTTTTTTTTAGATTCCACATATAAGTGAAACCACACGGTGTTTGTCTGTCGCTGTTCCTTTTACCCTAATGCCTTTTCAACACATCTGCAGCCTCTGTCACTCTTTGCGTCTCTCATTTTCTAGCTCCCTCCACTCTATTCTCATCTTCCTCCCTTTATGCTCTCTCTATCTTCCCATTTCAAAAAAAAAAGCTAGCTCAAAAATGTTGTCAGTTTTTTTTTAAATCATAGAAATCTTTTATTCAATTCACAGTCAACAATATTTGTAGAAAAAAATCAATACAAAATTAAATTGACAAGGACTAAAGCTTCACAGAGTAAAAGTGGTTACTGACTAAAATTTTGCAAGAAAGAGACCATCCTGCCTAAATTTAGATGTTCAAAATTTGACAGAAAAATTGGACTTGGTATAAATAATGGATAATGACCACAGAAGGAAAACTTATAATGGCAAAAGCAGTGACCATTAAAATTATAATAACTGAGGACTCAGATACTGATTTTTGTTATAAACTCTTCCTAATACATGAAGGAAATTGACCTTGATGGAAATTATTCCAGCAAAATGAAAATAGAAATAAGCAAAAAATATTTATTTTGATGTATAGAAATTTGGACAAAAATTAATTTTATCTAATGGACTTTACTTGAGAAAATAACTATTTCACACCAAATTCATCTTGGGATCTTGATTAAACAGTTTCTATTTAAAATAGCCTCAGAATAAAAAGGTTTTGAGGTCAAAACCCCATTAACCTCAATTTATTTGCATGAAGTTGTGCGAAATAGTCTTATGACTTAAAAGGCTTTTTGAAGGTTACTTTTCTCTTTTCATTTCTAATTTTGTTTATATGTGTACTCTCCTATTTATGATTAACATGTGAGTACACGTTAGCCATAAGGTTAATGTTAACAACTTGGAAAAGGAATTACACTCATTTATGCAGATGACGTTTTGTGTATAATAGGAAGCTGAAAATATATCTTTGCAAATAAATAAAAATTAATCAGTCCTTACATGCACAAAATATTTTTCAGGAACAAAATCAATCCCATTTAACTGATATAATTACATTGAAAATTTGCAAGCCCTGTCCTAGAGACAACCCTTTAAGAGCTTTTTTATTGAGTGATATTCTCAGTGAGCTGAGACCTTGCGGTATTATGTGGATGAGTTTTAACTGTCCCTCTTTCAACAAGAGAAGGGCAGTGGCCTCCTGGGCTGCAAGCCTGGGATGCTGTTTTCTCCCTCATTTTCTCCGTGATTCACTGTATTATTTCAGGCAAGCCGCTCTGTCTGGGCCTCGCTATCTCGCCTTTTTAGAGAAGCCAAATCGCACTTTCCGGATCATCTCTCCAGAGATGTGAGGACCCAGAGGCCATGTTTGTGTCCTGTCTAGAGAAGGTGAACCAGAGGCCTGAACCCTGGCACCCAGAGGGAGGGGCATCCACTGTGACTTCCCCAGGTGACAGTGGGAGTGGGAGAATTTCTCCCTCATGGGGACTGAATCCTGGAGCCTGGTGGTGAGAGTCATCGCCAAGGAAAGGAAGACCCTTAACTGCCCTTGGGTTGGTCCCCTGGGATATTGTTCATGGTGATCTGTGGGTGTGGACGGACGGGGTGAAGGGTGACGAGAACGGCCCTGGCAGCTCCTCCCTGGTTATCTGTCTGGGTCACCTCTGTGGGGTGTCCTTCAGGATCTGTGACCTTAATCTGTCCACATTTTACCATTCTCAGGATCAGAACAGAAAGCTCCCGGACTTGGCCCCCAGTTGTAAAATGGCAAAGACGTGGGGTCCCAGGACGAATGTGGCTCTCCTATCCGGGATGTCTCATCCCTTCACTGAGGGTCACGTGGAGGTCAGCCAGGATGCTGCTGTTCCAGGCTGGAAGGTGGTGGGAGGGGCAGGCCCATCCCCAAGCAGCGCGTCCCTCTGTGCCCTGGGCCCCGAGCAGGTGCCATCTCTCACAGCCGTCCCGTGGCCCCACGCAAGTCCAAGGCAGCTCCCTAAGCACCTTCGGTGGTGCCTCTGTATCTAACGTCACTTCCGTTTTTTAAGGTGTGAGACAAGTTGGAATAAAATTCATCATTATGACAGAACCCTAGAAAATAAAAAGTGTGGAGTCCACATTCAAGCTCAGGAGAGGCTGTCTTGTTACTGACTCCCCTGTTGATGAGAGGGAGAGAGAAGCGTCTGTAATTAGAGCCCAGGTCCAGCTGGCTGCACGGCGTGAATGCCCGTCCTAAACACACAGCTGAGCTCACACGTCAAGCTGTTTGCAGAAAAGTGCAGCTGAAGGTTCACGCGTTCTTAATTGAACTTGAGGAAACGGCCTGCTCTGCAGAGCACTCGTGACTAGAGGCCTGTGCAGTGCGATGCTGTGGACGTGGAATCTGGTTTCCTGATGGCATTTCTCAGCACGCCTCTCCACCCCCCCAAAGCTGAAGCCCGGGGTGTGAAAACGAAGTAGCTGCCATATGGTTGTCTTATGCCTGAGGATGAATACTGGAAAGATAAATAGAGGAAAAGATAATAATCTTTCTTTCAAGGAAAGTGGAGAAACAAAGGCTTTGGAATCCTTTCCTAAAACAAGACATCAAGGCTGAGGAAGATTCAGGCTGAGTTCATCTCAACAGGAGAGCATTCTTCTGCTTCACCTGGGCTGTGGTAACTAGGCAGCTGGGCTGTGGTAACTAGGCAGCTGGGCCGTGGTAACTAGGCACCGGGGCTGTGGTAACTAGGCACCTGGGATATGGTAACTAGGCACCTGGGCTGTGGTAACTAGGCACCTGGGCTGTGGTAACTAGACACCTGGGCTGTAGTAACTAGGCAGCTGGGCCGTGGTAACTAGACAGCTGGGCCATGGTAACTAGACACCTGGGCCATGGTAACTAGGCAGCTGGGATGTGGTAACTAGGCACCTGGGCCATGGTAACTAGGCAGGTGGGCCGTGGTAACTAGGCACCTGGGCTGTGGTAACTAGGCACCTGGGCTGTGGTAACTAGGCACCTGGGCTGTGGTAACTAGACACCTGGGCCGTGGTAACTAGACACCTGGACCGTGGTAACTAGGCAGCTGGGCCGTGGTAACTAGGCACCTGGGCTGTGGTAACTAGGCAGCTGGGCCGTGGTAACTAGGCACCTGGGCTGTGGTAACTAGGCACCTGGGCCGTGGTAACTAGGCACCGGGGCTGTGGTAACTAGGCACCTGGGATGTGGAGAATCATACAGGTTTTTTCAGCAGGTCCATTTCCAGTGCTGCTCTGTGCTGATGTCCTAAGGAGGCCACACCGGGCACGTGGAGGAGCCTTAGCACTGCTGTGGACACAGGCCTCTGAAGGGTGATGAGAGCTCTGTGTGCAGGTCCACTTGGTTCTTTATTCCTGTGTGTTCACAACTAGACCAGGACAATACTGACTTCACCCAGTGGACAGACACCTGCATCTGTCAGACACATACACACAGCAGCAGCCCTGTGGAGTGGGAAGCATCATCTCTGGTTTTACAGATGGGCTTTGGCATTCTGAATGTCTGGGCAATTGTTCACACATGTTCATGTTCCTCTCCTCCCATCCTCCCATGCAGCCTCAGGAGGAACATACTCCCCATATGTTTTCCTTACATTGATGCTGGGCGTGGCCATGGGACATGCTTTGACCCTCAAAACATGAGCAGAGGTGAAATGAGCACAAGTCTTCAATGTGCTTGTGCAGTTTGGTTTGACTCTTGAGCACCAAGATCAGCCATCAAAAGAGCATCCCATGGGGGGGTCACTGCCTCTCTAGCCTGGATCCCAGATCAAAACATGTGTAGCAGACCCAGGTTTCACCCAAAACCCAGAGCCAAGCCCAGATGACCCACAGCCTGAACCAGACCAGGGCTGACCAGCTCCATTGCATTAACATGTTCATTTATGAGCATGGGAGTAAACGCTGTATTAAGCCATGGAGTTTGGGGAAATTTGTTATGCAGCATTGCTGTGGCGATAGCTGACTGATACAGAAAGGTTGTGTGATTCACCATAGTCAGGGAGAAGTTGGAGTCCAAGCATTCAGCCTTTCTCATCTCTACATCTCTTACTTTTCCAATTCTACCATGTAGGGCAAACAGTATGGAGGATGGAAATCAAGATAAATTGGGGATTTGTCCCCTCTGTAGTACAGCTGACCACTGAAGCTTCCAGAAGGTGAAGATGAAAGAGGAACATCACATAGGAGATGATTCAAGAGAAAGGTTTGTTAAGAAATCTCCCCAGAGTTAGGATTTCAGAAGATGTGCCACAGGAATTTTTAGCTTCTTCTACCCACTTAAAAAATTACAACCAGGCAGATTCATGTGCTGCATCTGTGAACCTCAAACATTTCAATATGCAGATCTGTTTGTGTTAAACTTGGCTGAAACACCCGTTTTCAACATTGTAGATAAAATCCACTAGCTTAAGTGTGACAATAGTAATATTTCACAGAAGAAAAGACATTATAAAACATGGTGACCGCGCAGGATCTGTCTGTTCAGCCGCCTGGAGTTGTGGTTGCTGAACCCCAAGTCCTGAGCCCTCTCCTGATGTCCTGCAGGGTGGACAGAGTGGAGGCAGGAAGTCAGGAATGTGGAAACTGCTGAGTGAGTGTTTATGCAACTGAGGGTGGACTGATTAGTTTGTATTTGCATTTCTATCTATTACATGGGTGCTTCTCCTCTCTCCTCTGCTTATGACAGTGAATTAAATAAGAGACTTAGCCCAGCCAGCATGCTCAGTGGTTGAGCGTCCACCTATGAACCAGAAGGTCACGGTTCTATTCCCTATCAGGGCACATGCCCAGGTGGTGGGCTTGATCCCCAGTAGGGGGCGTGCAGGAGGCAGTTGATCAGTGATTCTCATCATTGATGTTTCTATCTCTCTATCCCTCTCCCTTCCTCTCTGAAATCAATAAAAAATATTGTAAAAAGAAGTGATTTAGGGAAGCACTTAATCAGCAGAAACTAAGTAATAAAATCCTAAAGTTTAGCCTGGGATTTGGGGAGGGGATAAGTGTCAAATTTCTATCCTCTTTATCACTTAAAGAATACAAATTTATTGTTAAAAGCAAAAGTATAAAAAATGCCTTTTTTAAAAAAAACATAAAGTTCTTTAATCATGGTAGAATAACAGATGTCCTTAATCGTCACTTTGACTTTTTTTATGCTATTGGTAAATCCTATGAATTTTTAGAAAGGGTTTCCCATCTGAAAAAGAAACGAAAAACCCCTCCTGTGCTCTGCAGTCCCTGGATTCCCACCATTAAGCCACAGTTCTTTGGAGACCAAAGTGGAATCTCGTGTTTAGGGCCCATCCATACACTTGGGCGCTGTGCTGGGGGCTTTGCATGCAGGGGACTCCCTTCCCCTCCTACACACACACACACACACACACACACACACACACACACACACGGAGCCCACAGCGCCTGCTGGATAATCTGTGTCTGTAGACAAGGCTCCGAGAAGCAACTTCCCCAGAGATGTAACTAATGCGTGGCAGGCTCAGGACTGAACCCAAGTGTGTCTGCTGCTAAATTCCATGCATTCCCCACAAGGCCAGACTGCCTCCTCCCAGGCTGTTTCCTGCTCCCCAAGTCCAGGAGTGAGCAGGAGTGTCTCTGACCTTCGTTCGAGGAAGGACAGGGAACTGCTGGGGACGTGGCAAGTGTGTGACACACAGTGAGGACCTCCAGCTCAGGCCGTCTCTCTGTCACTTGCCCCAGACTTCCCCTGGTTCATCTCCCCTTCTTTGTCTGTTTGCAACTTGGGGCTCTTTTACCAGCTGATCTAGTGGAGGGGAAGGGCTGGGACAGCCCATTTTCCTTTTGGTTAGAAATCAAATGAAAACCTTGGTGTTTGGAGAGGGGATTTGTGGGTAAAGAAGTTAATCGATAGCAATGAGAGGCTGAAGGTTCTACTGCTTCCTTCTCTGCCCTCCTTTCATGAGGACTTACTCGCGACTTAACGATAGTATCACAGACATGTTTGTTCAAATGAGCTCTGACTGTTCAACTTTGAGGGGAAATTTGATATTCCCTGTAATTTATTTTTCCCAGTAGGATGCCAATGTCAACAGCAGCGATGTTGAATCATCAGAGACTTGGCAAAGGGTCATGTTCAGAACTGAAAATGAACATTTTATCATTTTTTCTAACGACTTCTGACGCCACATTTTTCTGGTATTTGTATGATTATAATTTCTAATTGATCAAAGATGGGAGGATTATTCTTGATGGTTCATTTTCCCTTAATCTTTACTGTCCAATACATAAGCACACCCTACCCATGCTCCCCCAAAGCTCATGTCTTCACTCCTGTCTGTGGCTGAGGCCACCTCTTGGTCCCTGCCATCAGCTTCCCTCCTAGATGAATGGGGACTTTGGTCATAGTGATGCCAGAACAATAGTTCTAACAGGGACTGTGTCCCAAACCTAAATGTACGGTGACCCGCTAAACCCACCTCTTGGGGACTCTAATTCCAGGCCACATCCTACATGTGGTCTTCCAGGCCTGAGCACAGGCAATAACACGGCTCCATCCAGCGAGCTGGTGGGGAGGCTGCACCCTCACAGCAGTTTGGGGCAGTCAGTGCACCTCGTGGTCTGGAGGGAGCTGTGGTCAGCACTCAGGCTTCTCCAGGCCAGAGTGTTCCCATCTGTCAGTGTGGCCTCCATTCTGAGGCCTCTATGGGGAACCGTGGCCAAGGCCCTTTCCCCCACTCTGCTGGGTGCCTTTCCACCCAACACCTTCCCTCTGTCCCTCACCACAGCCAGTCTGCTCTGTGTCCACCTGGCACCTGCCCAGCACCTTTCCCTGGGGAAAACAAGACCTTGAGGGGAGGGTCCTCTTCTTGACTTTTGCTGGCACCATTGCATCAGGCATAAGCCTACAGTTTGGAAGAGGAAAGGAAGATAATTAGCAACCATTGAACTTGCCTCTCTTTCCTCACTAGCTGCTTTTCCTCATGAGCTGTGTTCCTTCTTTTCCGCTTTTCCACACGTGCACATTCTCGGGGAGGGCTTTGCACCAAGTGACCAGCAGTGGCTGCTGCGCTCCTTCCTTGCAGAGGACCACACGCAGCCTGTGAGGGAGCGGGGACCTGGGGACTCTCTAGGAGGATGGGTCCAGCCCGTTTCAGTAGGAACGTTGTCTTTACTGCAGCATCAGTGATAACTCTTCAAGCTTCTAGAAAGTTCTATGGCATGCCTCATGAGGCTTCACAAGGTTCTTTGGCTTAGGAGGATGAAATTCACTTTTAAATGCAAAAATAAGTTTTCCATTTCTTCCTGATCTGGATTAATTTGGCCAAGCCTGAGCTCTTTCAAGCATTCAACTTCCTTGGAAAAAAATTGTCACCAGGAAAGCATGCACCCACTATGCCCTGCTCTGACTCACTCTGGCTCTGTGGGCACTCTCTCCAAACTGTGGGAAATGCAGTCTGGGGGTCCCGCCTTGGCCTGGCCCTCTGTGTGTGGGTGCCCCTTTACAGGGAAGCAGTGGGTAGACAGGACGCCTGGAGTAGAGGGAGGATTGGGGGCTGAGTCACCCCCTTCGCTGCCTCTTGGCCACAGACATTCTGCTATTGTAACTGACAGTGCACCCAACCAGACATGTGTTCCTAATTTTTCACTCACATCCCCCTCTGCAAGTGACTGGAACTTCCCACTGGGGGCTGAAACCACAAGCTAAGGACTGCTGAGCTAAGGAGTAGCTATTTTGGATTTGAAGATTCTCAACCCAGAGAATGGAAATATTTATATCTTGGCATTTGAGTGAAGAGTTGAGTAGTCTTCTGTAGACAGTATGGGATAGATATCCCCTTAACTCTGGGAGCCAGACAGTATTTTCTCAGCTCCTTCATGGAAGGCTCCCAGGGATTCAGCACAGGGACAACAGGACCAGACCAGCTGCCCGAGTTTCAGGGAAGGGAGGAAGTTCAGGGGCAGAGGGCTCAGGAGGCTCTGCCTTGGAGGCAAGGGTCTTCCACGAAGCTTCCACGAATCTCGGGAACCTGGTGCAACACGCTTAGCTCACAGGCCTCAGACATGAAGCCCATACTCACAGACCCCACTGGCCAGATCCTATCCACTTCTAACAAACAGAGGCCAGCTATGCCCTTTCGTGGGCTGCCTGAGTTCTCAGACGGGCCTTCCTGTCACATCCATTTTCCTCGCCACACTGTGGATGACATTGGTGAACCGCCTCTTGCATGTGAAGCCTGAGAGCTCACCAAAGAAAACGCCAGGCCTGACGCAGCCCCTCGGTGGGCAGCACCTGGCAGGGGTACGCTGGGTGGCCCGGGGAGAAATGCAGCTCAATCGGGCAGAAAACTGGATCTACAGAGGCCTTCTAGGGGTCAGGTGACTCCCCAGCCCCAAGGTATGAGTGAGCCATGTGGGGGATGGATAGAATTTTCTAGAGAGAGCAGTAAGTGAAGTGGCAATCTTCCCAAGGTCACTCCTGCTCTGCCGTCCGCACACCACTCACTGCATCCATCTCCTGAGACTGAGGAAGAGGTAGCTTTCCCCAAATGCATGGAGCATTCACCTGGCGTGTCACTCAGACTCATGAGAGCTCTTGGTATCACCTGCATCCTCCCAGCTGCAGTAACTGAGGTGTGGGGAGGGTGTGCCGCTCACCAGAGTACACACATCTGGGTTGAGATGGAGCCGGGAGACCCCGGAGCCCATGTCAGTGGGTGTCTGGGAACATCTGGAGGAGAATACTGCGTGGGGACCCCTGGATGGGGCTGGAACCCATGCGGGGAGGAGCTCAGTCCTAGTCCTGTTTTCCCTCTACCTTCCCGAACTCAGTTTCTGACACAGGCTTTTCCCTTGTTCCCACACCACCCCTAAATACAAGTCGTCTCCAAAGCTCTATCCTTGACCCTATTCCATAGGATCCCTGGGTTGGCATCCTGTAGCTTCTATTGTCACTTACAGACTTGGTGGCTTAAAAGAACACACACATATTCTCTTCTAATTCTGGAGGCCAGAAGCCCATGCAGCATCGCTGAGCTAAATAAAGTCAAGGTGATGGCAGAGCTGCACTCACTCTGGGGACTCCAGAATCTGTTTGCTCATCCCCCAGTGTCTGTGGCTGCCGCAGCACTTGGCTTGTGGCCACATCACTCCAGGCAGCCTCTGCAGTCACGCTGTCCTCTTGGCATCTGCGTGCCACACCCCCTCCAGCTCCTCTCATTTGGGGATTGTCCTGGACCCCCGCACAGTCCAGGATAATCTCTCCAAGGCAATGCCCCTAATTCAGTCAGGTGGGCCAGACCCTTCACAAACTAACAACCATGGGTCCTGGGCGTCAGGATGCAGACAGCTTTTGGGGAGCCATCTTTCAGCTTACCTCAACTCCAGATCTATAGCTTCACCCTTGACCTTCATATTGAACTGCAGACCTACATTTCTAACAGCCCACCAAACTGCCAAGGTCAGGGAGAGGGGGGCTCTGCACCTGCCACAGGCCACGCCCTCTGTACAGTCCCGTGTCATCCATCATTCTGTCACGGTGACCCGGGAGGACCAGAGCAGGTCAGCCTGCACCCTGCCAGGTGACCCAGGCCTGCTGTATCCTTGCTTTGTTTTTCCAGTCTCTGTGTGTGGCGGGAACTGTCTGCAGGCTCCGTTGTGTCCTGAGGGTGCCATGTGGAATCATTCCCTTGCTCAGGCACATCTGGGGAAAGCACCTCTCTCCATGAGTGGTGACACGTTTGATATAAGACACAACAAAGGCACCGGAGGAGCAGAAGATCAGAGGCAGCAATAAAAAGTAGCTCCCTCCTAGAATGGAGCCTGTGTCGGGGAGGACCAGTGAGAAGTCACCTGCCACACGAGTCTCCAGCCAGACTGGTGTCACACATGCTTTGTGACGACGCCTCTCCCTGACCGAGGGGCCCTCGCCAGGGGCGCTCAGCACAGGAGTTGCAAATGTGGGTCCGGCCACCCTTGTAAGCGCTGGGTAACATCTGGACAGCAGCTCTGCTGGCTCAGCCCCTGGCCAGGAAATGAAGTCTTCTGCAGGGGAGGGGTCTGTGCACACAAGTGGGGTGGGGAAGAGGCCCCGGAGCTGCAGACTAAGTGTGTGAAACTTGACGGTTCTGTGACTTCTGGGAGCTGCGCATGAGGAGGCCACAGCTGCCTTGGACAGAGTTAGGAAACTGTCGGAATTCACACGACAAAGGAAGGCCCAGGAAGCCATGGTGTCACCTCCCTGGCGTCATCAGACCAGTTTCTCTTTCCTTTGGCAAGAATCAGATGTTGCTTCCAAAGGGAAATGGAAAATGCTTTCCATTGAGCCTCATTTTGCTCGTTCCTGAAACTGCATCAATGGGAACAAAACGTTTGCTGTCAGACTTCCTGGTTTCCACGTCCTCATTCTTTGCTAACAGAACACACCACAAGTGAGCTCAGGCTACAGAAGTCACCAAGCCCACCGTGTAGAAAAGCGGTTATCACAAACGCTTAGATTCCCACAGAGCTTTAAGGAAAACACGCCTGTGCCTCCACCATCGGCCTCTGTGCTCTCACCCACGTGAGAGACCGGCACCAGACCCCTGTGATTAACAGCTTTCCTCCTTCATGGCGTCGGTGAGACCCAGGGTGTTCCACAGAGACAGAAAACCCAGTTCTGCACCTGCTTTAAAGTCAAAGAGCGTACCTAGAGGATTTTCGGTTTTCTTTTGCTTATTTCTCCCTGATTTAATTTTTTATGATCCTAATGTAAACCCCAGTGTTGAGCTGACACAGCTAATTCCTGGAGTGTGGACCCTCCTCCAGCACTGATGGGAGTTCTCACGGACAGTTACAATGGAGCAAGACAATGAATGGGGAAGGGAGCCACCCTACAGCCTCGCCCAGCGAGACGCTGGCTTCAGGCCTGTGCTAACCAAAGGCCTAGAACGGTAGCCAACTTCAAACCCATATTGAAACAAATCAGAAGCTCTTTTGATAATTGGTTTGCAGCACAGGGGAGAAACCCATAAATGTGGGTGGAGAGGAGAATGTTTCATGCTGTGTTAAAGTGCAATCTATTTGAATTGGCTGCACTTTCTGAGGTTGGCCAGACTCTGCAACTCCAGAGGCCGGAACACGGCTCTCATGATTGTTAAGAACCAGCGATGACACCCAGTAAAGTCTAAGCTTTGTAATAATATATGGGAGATGTGATCTGTGTGCATGGCTATCCAAAGGGAGAGTCTGGCATTCTTCCTCTTCCTCCCAGCCACCAAGCTGCTCCTTTGGTTCCCTTTTGGAAAACGTTGGGAAGGTTTGAGGGGATTATTCAGGGCCTTTGTCCCTTGTCCCCCATCTTGTCTTGGGGACAGTGTCTCTTGGCTTGGCTCCGAACACCACCTCCCCTGCAGTGGGTGGGTCTCCGTCTAAAATGGTGCTCACCTGAGTTACCACAGGAACCATCTGGGAGTTTAATAAACAGGGCCTGGGCCCCGCCTTCAGTATTTCTGATTTACCTGGTCCAGGCAAGGCCTGAGTATGAGATTTTTGACGGATCCCAGATGACCTCTGGTGGTGCCAGGGGCCTGGACTCTCCGTCTATACACTCAGGGTTCTTCCTCACACATAAAGAGTGCCCAACACCATCACATCCCAGGAGCACTCCGATTCCACCGCGTGGCAGCACCGCGTGGCAGCACCGCGTGGCAGCACCGCGTGGCAGCACTGTTCACCCGTTTAGGCCGAGTCGGGTCTATAGCAGCTCCCAGGGCTGAGGGCTCAGGACCTCTCAGTCCACGGCCCTCCCACAGCCCAGTCTTACTTCTGTATCCCTCAGTTTACATTGCTTTTCTTCAATAGGGCTCCTGAACATGTATCAGCTTTGTACCCCACAAAAGAGCCTTTAGGGCCATTTTGTTTGTTTATTGATACCATTTATTTCCCTTTCAATTTTTGTCAAGCATATTGGAGCAGAAATAAATGAGGGTAAAATAAAATTATCTCTCCTATTCTTAATCTTTACTGATCTAAAAGATAGTTGTTTGTTTAAAGCAATAGTAGTAACCATGCATTGGGTTCTTATATCATGTGGGTAAGAGAAACAAGTGGTAGCAACAGGAGGGAGCCATTGGAGATACTCTGTCGTAAGGTTCCTACACTCCTGGTGATGTGGTGCGGTGTTATTTAAGGACGGTTGCAGATTATTTAAAATATATATTGTAAGTCCTAATGCAAGCACTTAAATGTCTTTAAAGGAAGGATGAATGACAAACACAAGAGGAAATAAAATGGAATCACAGATAATGCTCAATTAAAACCAGAGAAAGGGGGACATAAATTCTAAAAAGACCAAGTAGATGTACTTTTCATTAGTCCTCTAAGTCCAACCAAAACCCTGGGTGTCATTTCTAAGCAAACGTAAGAAGACATGAAAGGTGGAAAGAAGCGGGCAGATGGCTAGGGACCTTGGGACCCAAAGTATAATATGGTAGGAATTCTCTGGGTGTCCAACTGGGTGCTGGAGAAGCGGAAAACCCAGAAACGCTAATAGGTATAGACAACCCACCAACACCAAATACTATTCTCTCTAGCCAAAGGAATGGGGCAGCCTAGCAACACAAAACTTGTAGACAATAATCACTTTGCTCCAGGCAACCAGACACACACACACACTCACTCACAACCTGTGGCACTACTCCACACACACCAGGAAAGGCTCAGTGTAGAGCCTAGACTTCCCTTCTCCAGCCTAGTGGAAGCCTCCTGACCTCCCACCAGTGGGATGGAGTCAGAGAAGACCAATAGGGAGCTGAGCCTTGCACTCCCTCTGGCAGTAACAGGACACATTCCCCTCCCCACTGGAGTGGTGTCAGGGGAGACCTAGTGTAGACTCAGGACTTCTAACACCACCCAGAGGGAATGAGGCCATTTTGTGAGTGGAGGCCACCTGGAGGGTGATAACTGGGCACCCCATTTTCCCAGTCATGGAGGTAGCAGCGGAGACAGGGTGGGATGCTGGAACTCCCACTTCTACCCGGCATAATGATGCTGCAACACTGCCACCTTTCATAAAATAATACCTGGAATGTTCTGATTTCTACCCAAAATCACTCACCATCCAGAGAACCAGGAAGATCACTAACTGAATAAAAATAGATAACAATAGCAAGATGACAGAGATTAGGATTATCTGACAAAGACTCTAAAACAGCCATTATAAAATACTCAAGTAGCAAACACGTGTCAAACGAATACCAAGAAATGTAAAGTCTCAGAAGAGAACCTGAACATGTAAAAGTGACCCAAATGGAAATGTCAAATGTGAAACCAGCGTTCTATTCTGGGACCAGCCCCGAGTGGTCCTGTGTGGGGCTGGATTTGGGTGGCAGGAACTTTGTTGAGGATTTACATGTCTATATCCTGGTCTGTAATTTCTTCTGATGTCTTTGTCTGGTTGTGGTATCAGAGTAATACTGGTCTTATAAAATGAATTGGATAATGACCCATCATGTTCTATTTTTTAAAAGAATTTGTGAAGGACTGGTGTTCATTTTTTAAATGTTCAATAGAATTTATGGGTCAGGCCATGCTGTCCTGGGATTTTCTTAGTGGGGATATTTTGGATGAATAATTCAATCTCTTATGTGTTATAGGTCTGCTGAGACTTTATATTAATTTTTTATTTTGTTTCAGTAGTTTGTGACTTTGTAGAAATTTGTCTTTTAGGTCAAAGGATTCCCTTATAGCATATTTAAAATTTAAAATTCTGTTAAAAAAAGTAGTAATGAGACCACTTTTTATTTTAGTACTAGAGGCCTGGTGCACAAAATTTGTGCACTCTGGGGGGAGGGGGGCGTCCTTTGGCCCAGCCTGCACCCTCTCGCAGTCCAGGAGCCCTCAGTTGGACAACCTTAGCACTGCCACAGAGGTGGGAGAGGCTCCTGCCACCGCCACTGCACTCACCAACGGTGACCCTGGCTTCTGGCTGAGCAGCGCTCCTCCTGTGGAAACACAGTGACCACCAGAGGGCAGCTCCTGCATTGAGCATCTGCCCCCTGGTGGTCAGTGCACATCATAGTGACCAGTCGGTCCGCTGTTCGGTTGATTTACATATTAGCCTTTTATTACATAGGATTGTGAGACTTCTCTCTTTTTTATTTTTTGGTCAGCCTAACTAACCTGTAGATTTTTTGGTTTTTTTTAGATGCCCTTTATAGATTGAGAAAGTCCCCTTCTAGTCTTAATTTTCTGAGTTTTTTGGTGTGTGTTTTTCTAAGCATGGATGGGTGCTGAATTTTTAAAAATGTTTTTTCTGCTTCTATTGAAATAGTTCACTCCTCCCCTACCACAGTAAGAAGACAATAGGTTTGGCAGAATAAATACTACTGAACAGGACACACATAATGACAGTAACGGCTATTATTTCACTGTAAATATTGTAGTGGTGTTTTCCTTTTAACTTGTGTGCATGTTTTAAGTCTTTAAAAATAGTTTTAAAGGAAAATAGTTTTAAAGTGTAAAATAACATGCATGCTGTGTTTTTATAAAGAAGAACCTATATGAATATTAATGATCTCTAAATATATCCATAAGTTCAAAGCAATGCAATAAAATTCCAGTGGGAATTTAGCAGGCTAGCATGACAAAAAGAACAAACGAGGAAGAAGAGCTAAGAAAAGTTTAGGGTTAGGGAGAAAGGAGAGTAATCAGACTCACCCTGTCAGATACTCAAATGCATTGTAAAGTGACAATGAAAGTTAGAACTGAACTTGACTAGAAGACAGATCAATGGAATAGAAGGTGAGTCAAGAATACAAATAAGCATATGAGAATGTAATTTATGATAAAAGTGTCATTTGAAATCAGTAGAGAAAATGAATTATTCAACAAACATTTTGAGGACATTTGTAAAAAAAAAAAAAAAAAGCTGGATATTTGGACCATTCTTAATATTAAAATAAATTCCAGATGGATAAAATATTTCAAAGCAAAATATAAAATCATAAAAGAATGAGGAATTATTTTGAATGAAATCATTAATAATATTCAGTAGAGTGATTTCAAAACAAAAAATTATAAAAGGAAAGAAATGGATTCAAATATATAAAATTGTTATTTAGCAAAAAAGAACAGTTAAAAAGGAAACTCTGCTTAAGCACTTTGCATCATCAGTGATATATTAAGGAAAAATCTTTGCAGCATGTAACAGAAAATGATTAATTGCCTTAACAAACTGTCAATTTAATAAGAACTTGAATGATTAGCAAATGATTCAATTGTTCCTGTTAAATGTTTTCCCTAAGTTTTTGGAGGGTTAAAATGTCAAACTCAGGTTTCACTACAATCTTTTCCTTTGTGATTTTTTCTTTTGCTTTTATAAATAAAGTCCCTTCCTATTTTGAAATTAACATCTGCTTGTGATTCTTGTTTCTTAAGGGAATTATGTTTACATGGAGCTCTCTATTCCATTTAGAGTCTGCTGTGGTTTGACATAAGGTAGAAATCCAAAGCAATTCACTTCCGAATTGTCACTTGCCTCGACTGCCTGTTGTGCAATCCTTCCCTCCCAATTGATAAGGACGCCGACTCTATCATGTGACTTAGATGAGTCTCCACAAGTTGGGCCCATACTTACATCTACATCTGTTTTTGTCCACCGAGCGTCTCATGGGTGATGAAGAAAATCTTCATCGGGGAAAGACCGCGCTTTGCCCGGGTCACACAGCTGGTGTAGGGTGGAGTGTGGGTGTGGGCCCATGTCCATCCCCACCCCCAGCATAGTGCTCTTCCCCTAAGCTGCGCACCCTCTCAACCAGGCTTCCTGTTAGGTGGGGAGTGATGAGCCCACCCTTCCCCACCAGAATACCCCACCCTCTGTTCAGGAGGAGAGGGACCCGTCTCTTCCCTCACCATGTTTGTGGAAGGGAAGAGTGTGACTTTGCTCTGATTCCTGGGCTCTGTTCTGTGAAGCCGGGTCCCATGAGAGAAGGTCAGTCTGGCTGGGAACCAGGCCCTGCTCCCTTCCCCTTCCATAGGGGCCAGGGCCCACCTTCAGGAGTCTACCTAGCTGGGCGCTGGACTCAACCTGCCTCAGTGCTAGACTCAACCTACCTGAGTTTAAATCCCAGTTCTGCTGCTTCCTACTTGGGTGACCTCAATTCTCCATCTCGAAAATGAGAAGAACAAAGAGGCCTGACTCTAGGGTTTTTGTAGAGATTAATTGCATTAACCCATGTAAGGTGCTTAGCACAGAGCTAAATAAATGTTAGATGTAAAGGTTAATTTCTCTAATTCTATCCAGCTGAAGGTTGGTATCTAGTCGAATTTATATTGTTTACTTTAGAAGACACATCTTTTTCTGTTTAGTACTGAAATTGGCATCTTGGATGCTTGTCATCATCTCTTAACAAAACACCCTACTGAAAGTCACACTGTCCCTCCGCTCGTGTGGCCAATGAATTATGGATGCAGGTGGTTCCCCCCGAAGGGGGGAAGGAACCTCCATGACACACTTCTTGTTGAAAATGCACTTGGGAAATGAGCGTTTGCTCATGGAGAAAATATTTTTTGTATCTCAAAATATTTTTTGAGTAAAGAAAAATAACAGACTACAGAGACAGAAGGTTACTATTATAGCATTCTTGTCTCATGAAAAACTGATTGGCTTCACTACCTATTGATTAAACATCAATGTGTAGTTATTCTCTAGACAATAAAAATCCTGTTATATAGAGGACCTAGCTATGATGATCAACTGAACACTGCCTCTGTGTCCTTCCTTCCTCGCCAACTCCGTCCACGCCTTTGGGAACCCCTGGACCTGCTGGGGCTGGACCCCAACAGCCTAGAAACAATGACACCCCAATGGCAATGAGCACACCTAGCTCCCAGATCTGGGCTTCTAAAACTATTACCCAGTATTAGTGTGATGGTTAATTTTATGTCTTCTTGGCTGGGCTACAAGGTGTCTAGATATTTGGTCAAAAATTATTCTGGGGGTTTCTGTGAGGATGTATTTATTTTATTATTTTTAAATCTTTATTGTTGAAAGTATTACATAGGTCCTCCTTCCCCCCACCCCCATTAACCTCTTCCAGCCCGCTCCCATCCCCTCCCCCCCCAGGCCAGGCCCTCAGCACTCCATTGTCTGTGTCCATGGGTTATGCATATATGCATACAAGTTCATTGGTTGATCTTTTCCCACCTCCCATGCCTTCCCTCTGAGGATCAACAGTCTGTTCATACTTCTATGTCTCTGGGTCTATTTTTGATCTTCAGTTTATTTGGTTCATCAGATTCCACGTATGAGTAAGATCATGTGATATTTATCTTTCTCTGGCTGGCATATTTTGCTCAGCATAATATTCTCCAGGTACATTCATGCTGTTGCAAATGGTAAGAGTTATTTCTTTTTTATTGCCATGTAGTGTTCCATTGTGTAAATGTACCATAATTTTTTTATCCACTCATCTGCTGATGGACATTTAGGCTCTTTCCAAATCTTAGCTGTTGTAAATTGCGCTGCTATGAACATAGGGGTGCTTATATTCTTTCTGATGAGTGTTTCGGGTTTCGTAGGATATATTTCCAGAAGTGGATCACTGGGTCAAATGGGAGTTTCATCTTTAATTTTTTGAGGAAACTCCATACTGTTTTCCACGGTGGCTGTGTCGGTCTGCATTCCCACCAGCAGTGAAGGAGGGTCCCTTTTCTCCACATCCTTGCCAACACTTGTCGTTTGTTGACTTGTTGATGATAGCCATTCTGACATGTGTGAGGTGATACCGCATTGTCATTTTGATTTGCATCTCTCATGCAGAGGAATTCCAAACTCGGATGATTAGTGACTTTGAGCATTTTTTAATATGTCTCTTGGCTTTCTGTATGTCCACTTTGGAGAAGTGTCTATTTAGGTCCTTTGCCCATTTTTTAATTGGATTGTTTGTCTTCCTTTTGTTAAGTTCTATGAGTTCCCTACATATTTTGGAGATTAACCCCTTATCAGATGTATCATTGGCAAATATGTTCTCCCATGCAGTGGGCTTTCTTGTTGTTTTGTTGATGGTTTCCTTTGCAGTGCAGAAGCTTTTTCTTTTGATGTAGTCCCATTTGTTTATCTTCTCCTTAGTTTCCATTGTCCTAAGAGATGTATCAGTAAACATATTGCTACAAGAGATGTCCAAGAAAAAAAAATCCTGTTATAAAGTAACCACGCAGGCAAAGTTTATTCATGGTCAGGGCAGTTTCACCAAAACAATAAATCCCAGTGTTCTCAACACCGAGTGCCTGCAGTCTCCTCGGGGACTTGGTTCTGATTAGAGCACAAATTGCTCTCGCAGCTACCATTTCCTACTGCTTCCTCAGTTTCCCTAAAACTCAACAATGTGAGAGACAGGGTGAAGTTGGGGCATCTTTAATTGTACACCTCTCTGCCCAGTCGTGTATGGTCCAGATGTGCCCAGATGTGTGAGTGGAGTCTGCTCTCAACTTATCTATTAGAAAGGGAAGCAACAACGGGGTGGATCTCTGTGTTTGAACACGGGCTGATATCACCAGCACACTCCCAAAAAATGCTTTCCTGTGCTCAGATAGGCAAGCAAAAAAGCCCTTCTCCCTGCCTTGTGTTGCTGCCCTCACTGCCTCAGAATATTCAAAGGGCCTTTCTCATAGCCTCCACCTAAAACTTCCCTTCTTCTAGATCACCTTGCTTCTAGAGAATTCTGTTAGTGGATTTGTTCCACATTTGTCCGTTTTATACTCTGGTTCTGTTGTTAGCCTTAATGATCTTCTTATAGGTCCAAATATAAAATATATAGGCAACAATATCAAAACCAATAATTGCATTCTACAGTAAGATGCATGGCCACATGTCGCCAGGATGGAAGAGCTCTATGGAGTCGTGCAAACTTTTGGAATTGACTGAAAGCCATCTATTTGTATGTCCTATGCCTTGCTCACATGTCCATCTGTACACTATGCACTTAGGCACGCATTGCATACCAACTTTTCCAAGACGATTAAAGTGCAAGGGTCAAAAAGAACTCAGGATCCTAAGGGCTGGTCTCATGACAAAGTTCCAAGATCTGGCTCCTTCTTGAATTGCTGCCAGGCCCTCATCGAGTCTGGGCTGGAAGTACCCAGGAAGAAGGTGCAACTGGTCTAGCGTGCCGTACGTGGGCCACCCCAGTCATCCTGGCATCTGAGATGGATCTGGATTCAGAGCAAATAGGGATCTATTGAAACCTTGTGGTGACACTCCCTGTGCCCTGGCCAGATGTCTGGGCACCAGCCTCCAGCTGCTGTGATGTTGGCTGCTAAGGACTCACTGCTGCCCTTTCCCAGAGAAGTGTCCTTGGGACAATGACAGCTTCCTGGCCCAGAAGGTCACACGCACACACAAGGCAGGCAGAGGCTGATTCCTAAGTACAAGAAAAGGCCAAACCCCTTGCCCACAGTGGGACCAACTCTGGTGTGGTTCCGATTCACATTCCAGCGCTCCCCGCGGGAGTAGCAGAAGCCAGGCTCCAGCCAAGACCACATCCTTGCTCGGCCTTGTGCTGCTGCCGTCACTGCCTCTCCGCTGACAGTGCTCCCTCAATAAACCCCTTTCACATGAGTTCCCTCTCAGGCTCTGCTTGAGAAAACCTTCATCTTTCCACAGATCACTGTGCCCATACAGCATCTCCCATATAGACAGTCAAACTCCCCCCAGATTGGCAGGGACATTGACAATATTCAGACCTTCAAGATGACTGGAACAGCCACTGTCCCTCCACCCTCTGCCCTGCAGTGGAATTATCATCAACATTCACCAAACCCAGGAATAGGCTACTGAGACTGGTAGAGCAGGAAAAGAAACACTTCATATATAAATGGTAGCTTTAAAAATGCATTCAGATATTAATAATGCAATGATATTTATTTATTTGAAAGCATAGAATGTGAGGAAGCTGAAAATACATTCTACAAGAAAATGTGCCAATCCACAGAGATCCAGGGCTCCAAGGTACCACTTGAGTTCATGACCATTGTGTAATATTCTAATGTGTGAAAGTTTGAATTTCATCACTGGCTACAAATGCTATAAATGTATTCCTCGAAGTGACAGGCTCGCTTCATTGTCAGCAATACTCTGTGAAATAGCTATGTCCACATAGCCATAGTTTGTCAGTTTTTCTTTCAAGTAAATATGATGTTCTATGAGGGGGGAAAAAGAGATTCGTTCAGCTCACAACTCAAACACACGAGTGTTCTTCGAAGTACCCTGCCTTTATATTTCAGTATGCTAATGTGCTGTAGGTGTAATTCTCACTTTGCCACTTGGAATATTCAAAGGACAGCCCTCAAGGATCAAGACTGAGTAAAGTGACCATCTGCACGGCGGCAACGATGGCAAAACAAGGTCCCTGGTGGAGTTTGAGGTCACGGCTTAGATTCCTGCGGAGGTGTTGGCAGGTTGTTCTTACCCATCAGGGAAAACGTCAACACAGTGGGAAAGGCAAAATGTATTTTGGTGGGTCTTTTTAAATTAGTATTTTTATTGCAGAAAACTTTCAGGTTTATAGAAACATTATTAGTACAGAGAGTTCTCATGGGCTCCATACCCATTTGCCTTCATTATTATCATCTTGCATGTGGTACATTTGTGACAATGAAGGAACCAACACTGAAACGTGATTATTAAACAAAGTCCACACTGTATACAGATGTCCTTAGGTGTCACCTGATGTCTTTTTCTGTTCAGGAGCCCATCCCAGACACCACAATGCATTCAGTCACCATGTCTTATGCTTGACTGTGTCAGTTTCTCAGACTTTCCATGTGTGTGTGTGTTTTCTTAATTGATATTTAGAGAGAGAGAGGAAGGGAGAGGGAGAGACAGAGAGAAACAATGATGTGAAAGAGACACATCAATTGGTTGCTTCCTGCATGCGCCCTGACCAGGGCTAGGAATTGAGCCTGCACCAAGATATGCGTCTCAGACAGGATCGAAGCTGGGACCCTTCAATCTGCAGGCCAAAGCTCTATCCCAGTGATGGCGAACCTTTTGAGCTCGGCGTGTCAGCATTTTGAAAAACCCTAACTTAACTCTGGTGCAGTGTCACATATAGAAATTTTTTGATATTTGCAACCATAGTAAAACAAAGACTTATATTTTTGATATTTATTTTATATATTTAAATGCCATCTAACAAAGAAAAATCAACCAAAAAAATGAGTTCGCGTGTCACCTCTGACACGCGTGTCATAGGTTCGCCATCACTGCTCTATCCACTGAGCCAAACCAGCTAGGGCTGGGGTCTCGTTTATAAGGACAGTGATCCTATTCATGAGGGTTCTGCCCTCATGACCTGGTCACCCCCTAAAGACCCCACCTCTAAATACTATCACTTTGGGGATTAGGATTCAACATAGGAATTTGGGAGGGACAAAAACATTCAGCCTGTATCAGTAGTATCACTAGTTAACTGCCCCATCTGGACAGTGAGAGGCGGGATCCAGTACATAGATGTTCCATCCTGCCCACAACCTGACACTGACTCCCGCTCATGTTTCACGTGGCCTCTTGGAAGGTTTCATGGTGTGGAGCGCCCGGTCTCCTATAGCACATGAGCTTAACCACACATCTAACACTGGCTGCCTCTCCTCTGCTGAAACACTCTCCCCAGCCCGTCGTCTGTCCTTGGCAGCACTTCCCAGTGGCAGTGCTAATGCATAGGGTTTGTCTGGGGCTCCTCTCCCTGAGGAGCTCAAGCTAATACTGCAGCCGCTGTGATGGGGGCAGCCCACTGCGCTGCTGCCGCTGGTGGGAGGTGGGGCATTCAGACGCATATGCCTTGTCCTGGGTCACACACATCACCCAGAATCCTTGGGGTGTGGGGGTTCCCCGAGCTGGCTCCGAGTGTCCTCCTAGAAGTGACTTCTTTTCATGGGCTCCCTTGGCAAAGCCTTGCACACATTTTAACTCCATTAACTTCATCCATTAGTTGAGTCACACTTCAATGTGCGGTGGTAGAGAGTCGGTATAAGGGCTTTTGTCTCAGATTCTCCAGGAAACAGCTTCCATGCCTACACACATTTTGCCCGCGGGGAGTCATCGCCTGGGACAGCCAGTGATCGTGACAAAGTGGAACCAGATGTCCAGGGAGTTTCCATCTGGGAAAACTCTCAGAGGTCTGACTTTCAAACTCTGTTTTTCATAAGGAAATGCAATTTTTGAAATAAAATTTTATAAAGAAAATATATAAAACAGGTCCAGGAGGAGTAATTCTGATTAGGAAGCAGAGAAGCATCCCCCAGCCCCTCTCCCAAGGTATGATTATTGAGTTTAAAGCACCTGACCCACCCCTCTGATGACTATGGTCTTCTCCATAAAGGCCACTGGAGCAGGAATGTCACTGGAGCAGCTGGCCCCTGGGTGCAAATTGGGATGGGCCACGGGGAGTCAGAGTGCCTCCCGGCCAGGCCTCTCCCCAGGGGAAAGCCCTATCTGTGGCACAGCCTCCCTCCAAACGCATGACCTCTGGATGCCTGAAGTCACAGGGATCAGAGGCAGAAAGGGTCTGCATCATTTTGGATTCTTTGGTTATAAGCAACAGAAATGGACTGACTAGCTCAATCCAAAAAGAAATTTATCAGACAGATACAGGGTGGCTCACAAAATTGGAAAATAGCTAAAGCATCAGGCTCAGAAGGGGAGCCGGAGAAGTTCTAAACACCGACATAATGGACAGTGTGGTCTGGTGTGCACACAGGTGAACAGGTCCCATGTGGAAGACGTGCTGCCTCCAGAGAAACCCGAAGATTCTTGGATAGCCAGTCGACTGCCAACTACAGGACCCACAGGTGACTGGACTTATTGCTAACAAGGTCACCAGAAAACTCAAGCGTCTAGTCCCCCCACTTGTTGCTCTGTCTGTCTCCACAATGCCTCAGCCTCATAGGTAGCACCTAGATCATTCGGCAGTCAGGTATGATAAACTATCCTGGCCGAGATCCATATAGCTTCCAGCTCTGACGTTGGCCATGTGACCTGCTCTGGAGTCTCCTGCAGCTTGGACACTCCTCAACTCTTCGCTCCTGTCATGTAGCTGTCTCTCCCAGCTGTTCCTGTCCCACCAGCTCTGCCCCCGGTCCCCCCCCCCCCCCCCCCCCGGCCACCACCACCACAGCTCTTACTCTGCACCCACTGTCTCAGGAGGGAAACGCTTCTCCTCTCACAAGGGCCCCACTGATTTCCAATTTCCTGTTGAGCTCCAAGGCTGTCATTTCAGGCCCCATTTTGGGTGGGCTCACCTGGCTATCATCTCATACGTTGAGAAAATCAAGAACAAAAAAAAGAGTGAGTAGGTTGTGTGGCCAGGCACTAGGGGGCATGAGCAAAGGACCAAAGTCCCATCCAAGTGAAGAGTACAGCCAGGACGTGGGGGCCTGAGTCTGGTGTTGGAGCAAGATGGTGGGTCAGACTGCAGCAGGACCATCATCCACATCCCACAGAGGTAGACATACTGAGTGAGCATCAAGGTGTGAGTCCAGGCTGACGCCTTGCCTGGGGGCTTGGACAGGCAGAGCCTCACTGTGAGGGAGCTTCCCGCCTGCCTCAGCGCCAGTGTCACTCACTGGAGAACCAAGGACGTCTCGCTCAGCTGTTCCTCTGGGGACCCTCTTGTTTAGGTTGCCACCCTCCATCTTAGCCAAAGTCACTTTTCTTCATGGCCAGGCAGTTAGGTTGTCATGGAAACCTTTTATTTGATGCCTAAGGAATAACAGTGCTTCAGAAACATCTTCCTTCTCTCTCACTTTGGGTCAAAGATCCTTATTTAAGACAACATGGCTGAGAAGGCTCGGCTGTCACCATGCAGCTCAGAGGAGCTGTGATAGATGATGCAAAGGTTGGAAATGATGCCAAAGAAACAAACATGGGTCAGCTCGTGAACATTCTGGAAAATGAAGCCAAGGAGTTTGTCTCTTTTCACTGGTGCTGAAAAATGAGAAATCAGTAAATATTTGTTGAATGGATAAATGAGATGTATTCGAACTAAAATGTAGGTAATATTAGTGACAAGAGTGACACGGTGGATACTACAGGCCAGCACTCTGGTTCTGAAACAATTGTTAACACCTGGAAATGGGAGGGAGGCCAGGACTGGGGCAAGTGCAAACGGAGCTGAAGGGAGGGGTAAGGTGGACAGACCTTTAAGTGGAATTGAAAATTGACTGTGGGGAAGTGAGAGGAGCAATCAAGGAGACCTCCGACGTCATGGGGCTAACAGAGTGTGACAGTTTCAACAGCAAGGGAGACTTGAGGAGAGAGATGGATTTGGAAGATAATACATTCGGTTCAGTCATGAATGTGCCATATGGAAGTGTCAGGGCACACCAAGAGCTCAGGAGAGAGAGAGACTGTGTCAGAAGGGCACATGGGAGGAAAGTGAGCAGGAGTTGCAGAGCTTTCACCATGCCTGTCCCATGAGTCCACCATATCCTGACCTCGGCTGCCCCACTGCCTCTGTCCTATCTGTCCCATTGTGCAGTTGGCTGACTTGAGCTGTGAGCCCACCCCAAGAAAGAGTGCCGAGCCCAGCTTCCTCCCAACACCCTCCCCTGAAGCAGAGTTTGACTCAGAACTTCTGTGCAAAAATTTTATGTGAGATGAGATCTCAGCGAATAGAGTGAAGGACCAGGAAGAGCAAAGGAAGGAGAATAAGCCAAGTAGATGTGGAGCTCATTTTAGAGGTCACTGCTGTGGGCAACTGGTGCTCAGCCCATCCTGGACCTTAGCAAGCAGAATGCCCTTAGAATTGAACCCTCAAGGGTGAAAAAATAAATCATTTGTTTACCAACCCCCATGCCATAGTGGGCATCCCCAAGGGGGTATATCACCACTCCTACGCTTCTAGGCTGCCTTTGTATGTGTGCCACGTGGGAACCAGCCACATCTGCGGCGCTGGAGAAACTCCAAGGCAGAAAGTGAAGGATGTGGGCTCATGCTGGAAGCCAAAGATGTCTGCTAAATGTGAGTAGAAGACCCACAGAGCTGCCCACCACAGTCACAGCTGGAATCTGTAGGAGGGGCCTGGAGGCATCTGAGACACGAACCCCTTTTACTCCTCAGATCCACTCCTGCCCTACATTACATCCCACCCAACCAAGATCAAGATTTTAAGACTCAACAGACACGTTCGTGGAGCCAGGTACTGCCCCACTGTTTCAGTTGACCCAGAGACCTTCATCACCTCCCTCCTTCACCATCCTTCCCAGATCCCTCTCTCTCTACCTAACACTTCAGCTGGTCTAGGTTGGTTGCCTTATCAGACAGCCTAGACCAGGGGTGAGCAACCTTTTTGTGAGTGTGTGCCAAAACCAGCAAAATCTCTGACTCAAAATTCTTCTGCGTGCCAACCCTAATTTTTTGAGAACATGTTATGCCTACTTGATATCTCTTAAGGTGTACGTATGTGAAGAACCTTGAAGAAATGATAAAATTCATTCGAGCGACAAAAACACAGTATATGATGATGAAAAATACATTTATTTTTTAATGTATACATGTACTCTGATAGTCCGACAGAAAACTTTATGACTCCATTTGATATTATCAGTGGGACTTTTGCTGCTACATCACTGATGACAGAGATTTTACATCAGGTTTATATTTCATGACCTTCAGAGATATGCACGAGCTACTACTTTCATCCGTCAGACTACTCCTATTACGAGACTTAATAAAATTCATCACTGAAAACAAAGATTCACAAGAGTATGTGGATGAAAACATGGAGAGTAATGCTGTTGCAAAGTTTTTTAAACAGAAAAAATTTTCTGGAATGGCATTCCAAGTCCTCAATAGTTTGTTTTCAACACTATTGAAATTGCTCTTCCCCTCTCTTGTCAATCCATGTCTATGGTCTTTAAGATAACTTGTTATGTAAAATTATTTATTTATCTAAGATGCACCTACACTGAATTTATCTGAAAAATAAAAAAGTCGATATTAAGAAAAAAATTGTAAATGGAAGATTATAAGAGAGGGTTTCGCATGCCAGCAAAAGTTACTGGCGTGCCACGTTTGGCACGTGTGCCAGGGGTTGCCCACCCCTGGCCTAGACCTTCACCTCTGAAGGGTGTGAACACTTGGCTCCCTTGCCTCTGGCAGGCCATGGTGGCTGCAATTGCCTGTTACTGACATCACTGGCTTAACAGTACCAGGAAAGGTTCCAGTGAGTCCTGTGAGCTCCAGAGGCCCTTCTCTTCCAGGAGCCACCCTGGCTCCTGTTGACAAGAGTCAGTGACCCCTCCTTACTTGCTTGCTGACCAACTGCCATGACTGGTCCAAAATGAACACGCTGTACTCACAGCTTTGAGCCAGTGAATTCTGTGTCCCTGGGGGAAATAAATTCCAGGCCTGCAAATTATGGCCTATTTTCCAGCAGAGCCTGAGAGTGGGAAGTGAAAATCCCACAGTGGATCACTGGGGGTTACAGTGTGAGAGGCCACCCCACTTCCACCCCTTGTTGACCACACTTGTATGTTCTAGCTGATGGGGACCATGCACCAACTGTGAGCGTAGTCCATATGTTACAACCTGGGCACGACACTTCCCACAAAACAGAAGACCTGTGCCTCTCATCTGTTGAGCCAGATAAATATGTGACATGGTATTGTGCTATATGGTAAGGTCTTTTGGTCTGAAGCAATGTTTTGTGATATTGTGTGCCAAAGGAATTGTATGTAGTTGTCAAAGGAATCCTATGTGGTGGAGGAAAACTATATCCAGACCAGGTGCTCATCTCAGCAAAGATGAATCACTGCCCTTCCAGGTGCAGGGATATGATGGAGTCAAGACCTGCAGGTGCCTGGCTCTTGTCCTGTGGGGATAGTGCCAGATGGAGGGCTCAGCATGGAGTCCTGCTGCTGACAGTCTAGACAGTCATTGGTGGTGGCAGCATAGATAAGCCTGGTAAGAGTGAACTGACGGGATTGGGCCCATGAAAGGCCTCCAACTTTACCCCCGAATGACACTGAGGGCAAAGGAATCTGCATGTCAGTACTGTGCTCTAGTAGATAAAGCTGCTTCCCAAGGATACAGCTTCACATCAACAATGAACTGGACAGATGGCAAATGGTGGGAACCAGGGTTCTCATGTTGGAGAAGGAATTCACAGATAAACAGGGAATGGAGGTGGCAATGATTCATGTGGGAATAGATTTGCATTGGAGACATCGGTATGGAGACTCATGTTTAGTTTAATATAGACACAAATGTTTACATACAGAATTATTTACTGGTATGTATGTATACACGGGTTACCATACACATGTGTACTTTTTTGCTCTGTTGACTGAGAGGGCCTAAAAGTCATAACAGCCGGAAGCAACGAGCACAGCTAGTTCTCAGGTCTTATTTTATGAGACCATTTTCCAAAAAAAAGAACCAGGACTCCTTGGAGAAATGGCTGGCTCTCAGGCGGACAGGAAATGAACAAGATAAGCCTTAGTGTCTTATTTTGCCAGAAATAAGGAAGTGATCAGACATGGAGGGAAACCACACCGACAGGCGTGTATTGAAGGGGCTCAGGAGCCAAGCAAAAGGGCTGGAACAATAAGAGCAAAAAGTCAGGTGGTACTGTGTTATGGCCCAAAGTATAAAATACATACCCATGATTCACCATGATATAAACTGGACAATTAACAAATGGGTTAAAAGCGAGACAAATCTCCCCTTCAAATAATTTACGAAGATAATTTCAAATAATTTACGAAGATATCCTGCCCTCTGGGAGGTGGACATGACTCCCCACTCCTTAAGTCTGGGCTGCACATCGTCACTTCCTCCACAAGAAGGGATGTGCAGGGACAAAGAGTAGCTCTACCGTGGATATTCTTCAGCCAGGTGATAAGGTCATCAGCAGTCATAAGTCACACTGATAGTATGTATTCTTGATACAAAGTGATGAGAATGGCCCCTCTCCTTCTGTGGTCTTCCTCTTAACCCAAAATCCCAGTCTTTTTATAAGAAAACATCAGACGAATTCCAATAGTGCAACATCTTTCAGGATACCTACCCAGGCCTCCCCAAAACTGTCAAGGTCACCAAAAACCAGGAACGTATAAGACACTGTTGCTGCCAAGAGATGTGATAATTAAGTGTAATGGCACCTGGGTGGGCTCCTAGAACAGGAAAAGAATATTAGGTATAAAAACAAACAAACAAACAAACAAAAACAGAGGAAATCTGCAAAAAGGTATAGACTTTATAATGCACCAATATCAGTTTATTAATTATAAAAATCCACCATAAGTCTGTAAGATGATAATAGTAAAAGAAACTAACTAGGTGTTGAAGGTATGGGAACTTTGTGTGCAATTTTTAATAAATATAAGCTGTTCTGATGAGTAAAGTCCATTATTTAAAAATGAATTGTTGTTACACAAAACAACGTGGATGGATCTCAAATACATTATGTTAAGTGAAAGAATCTAGACTCAGAACGTCACAGACGCTAAGCTGCAGGTCCACGGCTTCCCCACCGGACTGAGCCTGGCTGGAGAAGTGACGCTCTGAGTCCCCAAACACACAGGTGGGCGGAAATGCTTGCTGAATGGCGGCGTTTGCAAAGTATGGCTCTCAGGGAAAAGCAAGCCGGCCCTACGGAGAAGTCACGCAGTGTTTGATCAAAGGGTGGGGTTGAACATGACTTACTGGTTTTCGAGAGGAAAAACACACACACGCCAACATCAGTCAATGTTGCTAAGGCACCGAATTTCTATTTTAAAATTTCGTGTGGAGCCAAGTATGAGTTTCACCTCCATGAAACAAAAGGAAGCTTATATATCTTAGATTCGGCATATCATGCAAGTTCTCAGTTAATAAACCTGTAAGCGTAACAGCCTGCAGGAGGTAGGACAATGGAAGTGGGTCAGGTGGGCACAAGCAGGGTCCTGGCAGCACTGCGCCCGTTTCCAGAAGCTGATCTATTCTTTCCTGGCTTTGCTCTCACTAACTAGTTCTGTCCTTGATGCTTGTAACCCTGCCTGTGCCTCTGCCTCCAAACCCCGCCTCTGAGCCTGGCACAGACCCCCCGCCCTGTGCCCCATACCCAGAGAACCCCCAGGATAGCTCTTGTCACTTCTCAGATCTCTCTTCTTCCCAGTGGATAGTGAGCCCCGTGGGACACAGCCCAGCGACCAGCAACATGTGATTTTTGAATGAACAAATGAATGAATGTAGTGAATGAATGAATGAAAGATAAATGAGTTAGTTCTGGATCACCCTTTTCCCTCAGATGCCCTGGATGTCCATCCCAAATTCTCCCTTCTCCTGAAGCCATTCAGACTTTGGAATCCTGACACTGTCCCCCCAATGAGAAGCAGAGCCTAAAAGCATCATTCTGAAATCAGCCACCCCAGCTGCACTCCTTCCCCACCACTTCTTAACCCCTGTAATCTCGGTTCAAACTCAGTTTTCCCATCTATAAACCTGACATATGAAGAGGACTAACCTCATGAGGCCATGGTACCCAAAGTATGTGCCAAGGATGTCACTGCAAACTCACAAAGGCACCAAGGGACACTTCAACTTCTCAAGGAATCATGGAGATGCCTGCCAGATACACAAGGACTCTCGGTGAACCCTCGATGGATGGTCCTGAGTGGCGTAGACCCAACAACAGGTAATGGGTTGGTGTTTCTCTTGTTCTAGGGGCCCTGGGACAACTTCTGAGAAAGGTTGGGGATCCATGTCCCAGCGTTACTGTGAGAACTTAATGACAAACTACAGGACACATTTGCTACTTGCTCAGTGACCCACAACATTAGTTAGGATCCTTAATTACCCCCATTCTCTGGACAAACTTCATCATGGGATTCTACTGGTCTGTAAATCATCATTTAAATGATGATCAAATTAAAATTTAAGCAACCAAATTATAAATAATAATTCAACTTTCCTTATTTTCCCCAATTGCAAATTAGAATGACAGAAGAGTTTAAGAAAAAATATCTACGTGGGAATGGGCAGGCAGAAGAACTCCTCAGGGCGTTTCTTCTAGGAAATAAAACCCACAGCACCACCCAGACTTCCCGGGGCACAGACCACAGAGGAGAGTCACTCGTCCCTGAGCCCGCTACACTGGAAATGCACACCAGAAATAGCCTCAGTCCAATGAGAGAAACTCTCTGGACATAGATCATTCCAGACAGGAATTTGAATAACTCGCTGATTGTTATTAACCCAAATGTCAAGTGCTCTGCTTCTAAAACACTAAATGTCTTAGAAACTGTTTATTCCATTACCTTTTTTAAAAAAATGGATGTCTTGTTTGTTTGTTTCCAAGGTATCCACCATTACGTTCACTGCTGTTTTTAAATCAAATGCTGTGACTTGGTCAGTGATTAATAATATATAAATGGTATGGGCTTTACAAAAAGATGCTCAAGAATCACTACAGCCAGAAATTAGGTCTTGGTTCAAAGGCACAAACACCAAACAAGACATGCTGGTTTTTTCTTCCCAAAAATGTCAAACCAAGTGCATTGTCGAGTCTATTCTTTTAAAATGGAAAGACTAAGCACATTCAGTTATCCTGGAGTCCTGCCTATGGTCCGAGCCCCTGAGGAGCGCAGGCAGGCGTGGGCGGAGCCGGCCACTCACTTTCCCTGCAGGCTGTGCTGCCTTGGTGTGCTGGCTGCTGTGTCTCTTTTGTTAACTGGGAGGAGACCCTTTCTTTTCACAGGCAAGCAACTCTTGCACCGGGAATACCAATTGTGGGAGATAAAAGCCTTAGATTCAGCCCTAGCCAGTTTGGCTCAGTGGATAGAGTGTCAGCCTGCGGACCAAAGGGTCCCAGTTCGATTCTGGTCGAAGGCACATGCCTGAGTTGCGGGCTGGATCCCCAGTAGAGGGCATGCAGGAAGCAGTCAATCAATGATTATCTCTCATCATTGATGTTTCTCTCTCCCTCTCCCTTCCTCTCTGAAATCAATAAAAATAATTTTTTTAAAAAATTAAGAAACACCAACCTCAGATTCAGTTTGAATCTAAATTGACCTTAAATGGTTAGCTTGTGTTGTAAACACTCAAATATTTCCAAACAGCAGATTCTTCTATGATAAACTGTAAATGTGAGGAGCATGCAGACTTCAGAGATCCAAAAACCTCCACTCCAGCCTGATGGTTCTATGTTATTCATCATCAGGTAAGCCCAGACGTCTTGAGCCCATACAGTCACAAATACATACTAAGGGTTGGAGCACGCTGTTATCTGGGATTTCAGTGCTAGAACCAGTTCTGAAATCATTGCCTCTGAAAAAAAAAACACTGGAAGTTGTGCAGTCACGCAGGGAGCTCGTGTACCTTTGCTTTATGACTTGTGTCATCAGAACGTAGTGATGTTGAGGGTGGGTGTCATGCCCTCCTTTCTTACTTACTGCCGTGTGTCCAATGTGAATGCTCCATAAACAGTGGTGAGATCAATAGTGTTGGGAAGCAGGTTCCAAGATCATCCATTCAGGCCTGTATGCATCGCTTCATTTAACATTCACAACACTCTACAGGAAGTTAACACCATCTCCGTTTTGCAAATGATAAAGCTAAGATTCAAGAAGGCAGTGCGACCACCCTAGATCACCCAGCCAGCAAGCACCAAGCACAGGCCCGGAGCTTGCCACATGCTCGAAGCTGGAGAGAGCTCTGTGGGCATGAACAGAACCATCCCTGCGGGACCACACATCTCCTGGTTCCACGGGGACTAGTATTTCCCATGAGTTAGGGTCTAGAGCTTGTGGAAAGCCATAGGCGGAGGCAGAGAAAAGGGGGTAGGAATATGGCG
The DNA here is from genome assembly GCF_028538775.1 of Myotis yumanensis. NCBI lineage: Eukaryota > Metazoa > Chordata > Mammalia > Chiroptera > Vespertilionidae > Myotis > Myotis yumanensis. Next base: position 34,026,696 of record NW_027223759.1, read on the forward strand.
AGGAGGCTGGTGGGAGGGCAGCCTCTCCCCACGTGACTGGGAATCGGGAGACACATCTCCCCAACCACCTTGTTCATAACCTGTTTCTTTTTTGGAAAATGGCAGGATCTGGCTAGATTGTGAGGGGTTCCCAGGGCTGGGGTCTCACCATCTCCTAAGAAGATTGGCACACTCCCACAATGCACTCTGAGGGGCCCGGGAATGAGGCACAGCAGGGTCTCCCAGCAAACTCTCCAAATCCCACGGGAACTGTGCTTGCCCCCGTGGGAATGGCAAAGCTCTCACCTGCCCCTTCCCCCAACAGTGGACCCACACCTGAGGGCCAGCTTCCCTCCGTCCCCAATCCCGACCCACACGGAGCCTTCTGCCAGTGGACCTCCAACGCCTTGATCACACACTGCCCTTTCCGCTTTTCACAGACCACCTCGGGGAATAATGTCCTTTAAAAACGTGGCCATCTTTGTCCTGCGGGTCGGAGTAAGGGAACGTGGTGTTGTGCACATCTCACAAGCTGCCCATACCATTGGCAAGAGGAGTCCGTCGTTTATTGCTGCCATGGTCTTTCCAGGGTGGAGTTCTTGACCAGGAATTTGGGAGCAAACATCAGGTATTACCATTCCCGAGGTCGAAGGAATCCTAGCCCCTCTCATTGCCAGTGTGGACACGGCCCAGAGCAGGCAGGCAGCTCCTGCACGGTGAGTTCACCAGGGGGAAATTCATATTTTCCTCCTGGCACACCACACCCTCGTCTTCCCAGAAAAATCCCAGACGCACTGGGAAGAATGACAAGGCTGCAGAAGGCACGTGGATGTGAACTTTCTGGCCATCACCGGGAGGTGCTGTCCTCATTCGTTTCAGTTCACTCGCCTGGCACGCGGTCTGTCCCCAGCTCGGGAATAGGCACAGCACACGGATCCATGTTTTCTGCTTCTGATTCGCAAAGCAGATGAGAAAGGGGCTGTGAGTTGATCGGAGGGTACAGACAGGACCTGGGGCAGTTCAGGCCCATGAATTCAACAAACACAGCTCCCTTAAAAAAATAAAATTAAAATTAAAAAAACAGTGACAGATAATATTTTATTTAGCAGGTGGGAGAAAGTAACACCAGCTTCCCTGGGAGAAAACTCCCAAAAATCCAAATCAGGTCTGTGCCGGCCTGGCTGCCCGTGAGGGGAGCTCCCACCCTGGCGGTCCCGACAGCGGCCTCAGAGGAGTGCAGGAGTGCAGGGACTTCCCAGTTCATATCCGGTACAGCTGTGCGGGCTTTGCTCTCAACTGCCATCCACCAAGAAATTAAAAGGCAATTTTCCTTTGAAGCCCTGGGCTTTTTTCTTCATTTAAGATTGCAGCTGGGGGTCAGAAAAGGAGACACGAGGATTTCACAAACACGCGCGCATCCTCCACAGCCCATTGTCAATGGTAACGGCCCAGATGGCTGACCACTCGCCATGCTCAGACCTGCATGCTCTCAGGGGATGGGCGCAACGCGTGTTCCTGAAATGAAGGGATCGTATGCATCCCGCTGACGGATGCTGAGGAAAATGAAGCCTCGGACAGCCCTTCGACCGTACTTTGTGAAGCCAGTCTAGAGATCAGAGCGGAGCAAACACACGCAGGAACCACAAGCAGAGCCCGTGAGGAATGTTTCCCATGGCAGCCCTGTGAGCACCAACCATGTTGCCTATTCAAGAAGAACTGAATTTTGAATTTTCCAAACTTTCATTTTTTTTCTCCTCAAAAGATTATAGTCATGTGTCCATTACAGCTCAAGCAGGAGACAGAAACCATATAGCAATTTAGACAGGGAAAGCCAAGTTTAAAGAATTAAATAAAACAGGGGATTGGAGTAGCAAGGGATTGGCTAGGAAAGAATAAAAAGACCCCTGAGGAACATGGGGCCGGCAGGCAGAGGCCACTCTGTCCCTGGGGCTGAGGTCCAGCACTCAGGGAAGTCCCGGCCCCACCAGGGCTGAGAAGGCCCAGGTCTGTTGGAGAGGGCACAGTCCTGCCTCACGGGATAGCAGAGTGGTTGCTGTGCTGTGAACCAGTAGAACTTGCTGGAAACCAGCCTCTAGGACTGGCTGGAAAGTTGTTATGAGACCGTGTGCTGATAGAGGTACTGCTGTCAAACTCCGAGAGGGAGGGGCAGCGGGGGCGTGGTGGCTGCCGCAGCGCGTGAGCAGGCGCCAGGAGACTGTCCCCGCTGCAGAAGGCGCAGGACAACCCCGCGTGTTGCAGGAGCTGAGCTTCTGGGAAGCCACACACAGCAAGGGAGCCTGCCAAGAGGACACGCTAGACCCACCAAGGAAAGTCCCTTCCTCTGGCAATGTCTCCCCAGGGGTTCTACTCACAAACATTGTGATAAATGCGAGCAAGGGAAAGTATTTAAAGGGTCCAGAAAGGGTAGATTTGGAGCTGAGAGGCAACAAATTGGCTACTCGGTCCACCCCTTTGGCTACTCAGCTTTCATGGGCACCTTCTGCACAACTGTAACTACTGTGTAACCACAAAGCAAGTCGATATTTCCTCCTATGAAATACAGCTATACAGCTACGTGTCTCGTTCCCCAAAATGTGAAGGCATGCCATCCCAATGCTTGCATCAATTGTTGGCTATTTTAACCATTTCTCAAGTTCAGTCACAGTCTGAGTTTTTTGCATAAATTATCAAATTAATGTCCAACAACTTGTACATAAAATGAAAATGGGGAAGGGTGTTAAAAATGATTAACATAGCCTCGACCAGTGTTTCTCAGTGGTTAGAGTGTCAGCCCACATACCAAAGGGCCTCAGGTTCAATTCTTGGTCAGGGGCAAGTACCTGGGTTGCAAGTTCCATCCCCAGCGTGGTTGGGGTGCGTGTGGGAGGCAACCAATCGATGTGTCTCTCTCACATCAATTTCTCTCTCTCGCTCTCTTTCTCCCCACTCCCTTCTTTCCACTCTGTCTGTAAAATCAATGAAAAAAAATTTCCTCAGGTGAGGATTCACACACACACAAATAACATAAAAATAATCTATAATAATAAAAGCATAATATGCTAATTAGACCAGACAGTCGAACGACCTTCTGGACGTCCTTCTGGATGAAGCCGCCATGGTGGGGACTGAGGCAGAGGTGGTTAGGGGCAATCAGGCAGGCAGGCAAGCAGTTAGAGGCAATCAGACAGGCAGGCAGTGATTAGGGGCAATCAGGCAGGCAGGCAGAGTGGTTAGGGGTGATCAGGCAGGCAGGCAGAGGGGTTAGGGGTGATCAGGAAGGCATGCAGAGGGGTTAGGGGTGATCAGGCAGGCAGGCAGGTGAGCAGTTAGGAGCCAGCAGTCCTGGATTGGGAGAGGGTGCAGTCCAGGCTGAGGGAATCCCCAACTCCACCACCTCCCCCCATGCACAAATTTTTTGCACTGGGCCTCTAGTACTTACATAAAGAGCAAATAGAAAACATACAGAGTGCCTCAGTCCTGTTTCTGTCATTGGTCATGCAGTCTATCAATGTCCACAGCTTCTTTCTCCCACTAGCTCTGGAGAGGCTGTTCTGAGCTCTTTATGTGGTAGACAAGCTCAAGTCTTCGCTCCAAAGGGTATGAGTCCTCGGCCATCCTGTCTTTCCTTTGGTTTCTCTAGTTTTCCATTAAACTTTAACGTTAGTTAGTTCTTCCATGGAAGAACTAAGAGGCACTCAGAAGATCCCCTGGTTCCAGACTCATTCCTTGGAGCCCCCACGGGGGTTTCAGCAACCCCATCTACCAGTGACAATCAGAATCGAGAGCTCCTGCCAGGAGACTCACTCTTTTCGGTTGTGGTCCAGGGGCATCAGGACCTCACAATGCCCACATGCAAGTCTCTTCTTCCAGTTGAGTGGAGTCGTCGTCATGTCCCTGATGGAAGCTTTCTTACCTGGGAGCCTGAGACCTCCACGCCATCAGGACTCCAAGTGCCAGGATGTCAGCTTCCTTCTCGGACCCAGAATGGCTACCGTGGTCTCTGATTCGAAGTCCATAGGGACTCCCCTAAGACAGAGTCCTGCCTTTGCAAAATACTGATGTTGCTCTTTCAGGGATGCAAGCAGGACAGAAAATTCACAGGAAAGTGAATATGAAAATCACTCAAGAACACTTCAGATTCTGAATGTTGTTCACTGATGCTGATTTTTTTAAACTTCAAACTTGTGTTTTTCCCCCCTCACATCACCATCGCCTGTAAAAGGAAACGCTGAGGGAGCCTCTGTCCCAGGCTCTGTGCTTTGGTACCACGTTTGCCACCTTATTTTATCATCGTCATCCCACCTCGCGAACAAGCACCAGACTCCAAGTTTTGCAGAAAAAACAAAAGGCTCTCAGATTAACTTATTTCTGTAATCATAATTTATGTCGCAACTTGGAAAAAATCACATAAGTAAAGGCAAAGTAAGGTCAAATTTTAAAATATGGTTTAATAACTGCAGACTTCTGGGAACATTTTTATGAGTCTGGCCAGTGATCCTGACAACCATGGCTCCGAGTTGCCTTTGGTGGGAGTGGTGCTATCAGCCAGGATTTGGGTAAAGGGATGTGGGCTGGGCTCCCACAGCCACAGGGACCCTTGAGGAAAGGGGGGAACGTAACATGACCTCGCTGGGGGGAACTCCTTTGATGCCTGGGGACGTCATTTACTGATAAGTCTCCGAAGCCTGAGGATTCCCTGGGAAAAAGTGTTTCTCATTCTGTTTCCTGTAAGAAGTAAAGGAGGAGAAATTCAGGAAAAGAGGGAGGAGGGAGAGAGAAAGATGGCAGGCAAAAGAAGGGGGATTGCTACATGTGAGATATTTTCTGACGCGTTGCTAAGAATTCCCGTCTCTGAGAGATTGGATCACTTCCTAGGAGTGGTGGAGCCATAAGTTATAACCTCAAGCCCGTCAGAGGCCAAGACCCGTCTTCATCTGCCAGTGGCTTGCCCGGTGGGTTGGCAAGTTGGCTTCCCCGCCACATCCTGCTGTTGGTGTCGCATTTTACAGGGGACAATCCAGGGTTCTGCACAGTCAGCTCTTTCAGGACCACTTTCCATAAAACCAGTGGTTCTAAACCTTCCTAATGCCTCGACCCTTTCATACAGTTCCTCATGTTGTGGTGACCCCCAACCATAAAATTATTTTCGTTGCTACTTCATAACTGTAATGTTGCTACTGTTATGAATCGTAATGTAAATATCTGGTATGCAGGATGTATTTTCATTGTTACAAATTGAACATAATTAAAGCATATGTAATTATATATGTGTTTTCCGATGGTCTTAGGCGACCCCTGTGAAAGGGTCCTTCGACCCCCAAAGGGGTCGCGACCCACAGGTTGAGAACCGCTGCATGAAACGATTAAAAGTGAACATAAGGTGAAGTGGGGAGGCAAAAGGACAAGTGGCTTCTAGGCTAGCTCACTAAGGAATTTATGGTTTTGTACCCTGTGGGGTTTGATGGCAAAGCAAAAAGAGGAGGAAAACAACATGGGTGAAATCATGCGGTTCTTGACTTTTTCTAACTTATTTTGCTTGGCATGCTGTCCTCAGGGTCCATCCATGTTGTCACAAGTGGCGTATTTCATCTTTTCTGTGGCTGAGTAGTATTCCCTTGTGTGTATGCACCACTTCTTCTGTGTCCAATCATCTCTGGGTCATTCCCATGTCTCCCTGCACCCTGGCTTCCAGCCAGGCCGCCCACAGGGGCTGTTCTGCTGGAGGACATGCGTCCATACTGCTCAGTCCAGTTGACACTACTCATCCCACATCTTGTTAGACGTTTCTGTTGTATTTGGCATTGTTGATGGGATCCCTTCTCTTTCAAACTCTAGGGCTTTGATTTCCGAGCACCAATCTTGTGGTTTTCTCCCTTCTCTGACAAATCCTTCTAAATTCACTGTCTTCCACCTACTCCATAAACATTACTATTTCCCAAGTTTTCCCTCCAGAGTGACCTCAGCCACACTCACAGTTTTAGTAACTATCTATACTGGCAACTCCTCAAATCATATCTCACCTCTGATTTCAATTCAAACAAATATCCTACTAGCCTGCAGGACACTGAATGCATCGTCAGTCCCCAAACCCACTTCTCATCAATAAATGTCATCCCCATGCATCAAAGGAGTTCCCCGAGCGAGGACATTTTACACTCCTCACTCACACACGAAAAGGAGGAAGAAAACAACAGCTTATTTCAAAACACACGTGGAGAGACCCCACAGCAATGGGACTACAGGACAGAACGAGCGTGGTGGGCAGTGGCAGCCTCTCGCATGAGCCGGCCCTCGCTGATGAAGAGCTAGTCTCTGACACCCACCCTCAGTCTGGCCTTCAATGATAAACTGAACCCTTATGTTTTACAAAATAACAAAATCGGGCATCTACTCTGAGCAAGGACCTTCTGAAGCTGTGGTCACTCAGAGTCCTCAGGGATAAGTAATGGTTTACTTGCTCCCCGTTGGTGGATATGAGTATATACCGTGTTTAGGAGAGAACAAGGGGTGATAGCTGGGTCTCCAGGGGACACCACAGACCAGAGCAGTGTCAACAGCCTGTCTGTAGCCTCTCCCTTCTGGGATGAGCAGTCATGATGGGGGTGGGCTGGGCAGGAAGAGCCCAGAGGCCCTTCCATGGCCAAGAAGATGCAATACACCTGTTTCTCCAGCAGAGGTGACAGAACAACTCACTTTGCAGCGGTTCTCAACCTGTGGGTCGAGACCCCTTTGGCGGTCGAACGACCCTTTCACAGGGGTCGCCTAAGACCATCCTGCATATCAGATATTTACATTATGATTCATAACAGTAGCAACATTACAGTTAGGAAGTAGCAACAGAAATAATTTTATGGTTGGGTTACAACATGAGGAACTGTACTTAAAGGGCCAGAAGGTTGAGAACCACTGCTTTAGAGGTTACTCCTGCACATCTTGAATTGGAGAACAAGTCCAGCATTTGGAAGAACTATTGAGGACCCCAGCCTGTGATCACATACATTAAGTATGGCCAGCTTATGTTAAATTTTAAGATTATTCTCAATATTTCAGACCAAGCTACTTCTCAGACAGCTGGGCCTTCTTGCACGCAGCTCCAAATGTTCTGTACTCACAAAGATTCTCCCTGACACTGGGAATAAATATGGCTTCCTGGGAGCATTATTTATATCTGGACCCTCTCCAGTTATTACAAAATGCTGCGAACTATTATAACTTCTTCCTTTTTCTTATAACTTGGACTGTAAGTTCTTACCAGGATTCTATCACACTGACAGCAGTATTTCAGTTATATTTACATTTCTAAATATTTTTCTCTGTGCAGAACATATCATTTCTGCTGTGCTCAAGCAACACTCTTTAATGAACTTGCCATCATGTCTGGGTGATTTTTTCACTTAATTCATATACACATTTCCCAGCCACATCAGTTATTCAATTAAAATTAAAAGGGCAAGTCAGAGAAAGACAAGTGTCACATGATCTCATTTATATGTGGAATCTAATGAACAAAATAAACTGATGAACAAAATAGATCCAGAGACATGGAAGCATGTAACGGACTGAGTAATCACAGAGGGAAGGAATAAGGGGCAAGGAAGAGATTAACCAAAGAACTTATATGTATATATGCATAACCCATGGACACAGGATAGAGCAGTAGGCCTGGGGGTTGGGTGTGGAGTTGAAGGCATCAGTGTGTGTGTGTGGGGGGGGGGGGGGGTCATCTGTAATACTTTCAACAATAAAGATAATTTTTTTAATTAAAAATTAAATTTAAAGGGCCTCTTGAAATTTTCTTTCTTTATTATTTATTAAATTTTCCATGATACATCTCTTCCTTATATTGATCATAGATCTTATCCCTATTATTTGTTTCATGCTATCTTAATTTGAATTCATTTTGCACAAATATACTTGTTAAGGGAACATAGAATTTTTTTTTTTGCACATCACTTGACTTGCTCTAATTTTTCTTCTTGGAACTTATATTCTTGTTCTTTTATTTTTGCATTTAAAATAGGGCTCAAGAGAATATGTGAAATATCTTCTCATTCTCCTTTTTACTGCATGAGAAACAGTTTTTAAAAAACACAAAATGAAACATAAAAAGAGGGACATCAAAATGACCCCTAGAATCAAGGCTAGGTTGTAGAATTTGGGCTGCTTTTTATTTTCTCTTTCACGTTCTTTATTCTTCCAGTGTTCCTCAATGAATATTTATTACTAATAAAAATATTGTTAAAAATACTTTTTACCTCCACTTCTTTATAAAAGGAATGAAATGGCCTGGGAAAGGACACAGGCAGCATTTGCAAAACCACAGGAAACAAATTCTACTGTTCATACATTTACAGGTTTTCTTTTCATGCAATAAGTAATAGGTTGTTGTTCAGCCTCTAACTCATGAATCTCACTTTTAAGTGATATTCAGTCCTTATGCTTCATCGGCAATAAAATGATCAATCACTTTCTTTTGGAAGGTCCTTCAGACCCACAAGTGTGGTGGGAAAATATATACTTGATCCTCATGCACACGGGCAGGGTCTCTCACTCTTCAATCAACGGGCAGAAACGCCTGCAAGTTGCTTTATTCAGGAACAAATAGAAAGGTGAAACGGTTCTATTTCTGTCCCAAGTGACCTCAGGCAGTTTCTTTGGTAAAGAGTCTGTTTCTATGGAAAAGGTTTGCAGAGAACACTGGGGCTGCCCAGCTCAAACGTGGTGCCCTTTTTGGAATCGTTAGGAATGGATGATGGTGCGTTTGGATCAACTTCAAAGCATCGTCTGCCAAAGAAAATAACAGACGCTGTCATGTCGGGCAAGGCATTTGCCTCTTCTGGAAGTTTCCAGGCCTCCTCTCTTATTATCAAGACAACCCTTGACACCCTGATCCAGCTTCGGTGCAGCCGGCTGCCCTGTGAACAGGAACGCGGGGACCTCTTCACTGAGCGGTCACCCCGAAGCTGCCCCTTTAGTCAGGTCCCAGGACTCTGTGAAGACCCGGCTCTCCTCTCTAGTGTCTCTCCTGCCCCTTCCCCACTCCCCTCGGCCCCCCTGGGACCAATCCTCCCAGCTCCCAGAGGTCAGGTCTGCCTTCCTCTGCAGGCACAGTCTCCATTCCTGTCTCTCTTTCGCACTTGACTGCTCTGTCCCTCGTACTGGGTCCTTCCAGCTGGTTGTGGGGTCCCTCACCCACCAGACCGCTTGTTTGCATGAGCTCCTGAGAAGGCAGAGCTGGGGCTCTGGGGTTGGATCCTGGCTCAGTCCCTCAGTGGCCGCGGGGTCTTGGGGAAGTCCCTCAGCATCTCCGGGAAAGGGGATAGTGATGGGCCAGCCCCACAGAGTCACTGTGGGAACAAAGGTGAGGAAGCTCGGAGCACTGGGGCCTGAGAGCGCCCAAACCTGCGCCAGCTGGAAAGAACGAAGCAGCCAGCGTTTAGTGAGCATCTAGTTACGTTTCATGTAGTTCTAGTTCATTCCTATAAACATCCTCTGAAATGTGTGTGACCGACAGGGTAAACATAAGACTGAGGCTCAGCGAGTTCCAGTGACAAGAGCTAATGGGGTTGCAGATACACCTTGTTCCGGACTGTGCTCCTCTCTGCTTGTCTGTGCCCTTCCATTCAATCAGAGGACGACTCCAAGCACAGTGTCCCCCAGGCGCTCTGCTGGGTATAATTGGACACAATAACCATCGAGTCATTGGGTGCAATTACTATTATCCACTTGGCTAGTAAATAATCACAGCCAAGTAAAAAAATCCCAGTTACTGAATATGTAAATGCAGCCACGAGGAAGTACCCCTGGGGTGATAGTTGACAAGGTGAAGGGCAGTGGCCTCCTCTCGTCACAGCTCACCTTCCAAGGTTTCAGCTCCACGGTCCCAAAGTATTAAATAGAAAATTTCGGAAATAAGCAATTCATATGTTTTAAGCCGCTCACTGTTTAAAACATATGAACAACTGGGTATCAGACCAGTTGCCAGGAAGGGAAAGTGAGAGGCTGCATTTAGATAACTTTTATGACAGTATGTTGTTATAATTGTCCCATTTTATTATTAGTTATTGTTAATCTCTTCCTGTACCTAATTTATAAATTAGACTTTACCATAGGCATGTATGGAAAGGAAAAGTATAGTCCCTACAGTGTTCAGTGCCATCTGCGGTTTTGGGTGTCCACTGGGGGTCACAGGACGCATCCCCTGTGGAGAATGGGCTTCCTCCCCGTGAACACAGGCTCAGGGGCTGCTGAGCTCCGGTGGCCTGCCCCTGGCCTTAGCATCTGGGAAAGGCTGGCTGCAAAGCTGTAAATGGAAGTTTGGCTTCTTTTTCAAACTGGGCACTTTGCTGCCAAGTGGGGAAGGAATTAGCCTCCTGGTGCCAGCTGGCCGGATCCCGGGAGGCCACGGTGTCCAGTTTGGGAGAGGAGAGAGCGCGCTCAGCCCTCAACCAGAGGTCAGGCTACCCAGGCTTGTGAGCCCCTCTTTCTGTGTGTGCTGGTCCAGGGAGGAGCGGGAGTCCCGCAGATGGGAGAGGACCTGGCAGGCTCCAAGGAGGCCACAGACTCAGGAAGAGGTTTCCTCTTCCCTTGGTCACGAAAGGAGGCCGGTGCCTATGTCCACCAGCAGTGCCACCCCCCGTGATCACCGAAATGCTGGCCTGTGTTTATTGTGACCCACCTTCGGGAGAACAACTTTATAGAAAGAGATGTGCCTACTACACATTGCTTTGTATGTGACCCGGCAACGCTGCCTTAGAGTTGCTTTGCAGCGTAAATACCGAATGGGCGGTTGCTTCATGTCATGCATCACATTCGCATCCTCATGTATGTACTGAGTGCTGCTCCCTCCGCCGGGGCATCTGTGACTTCAGGCTGGAGGGGAGACCTCTCATTTTATCTCTTACTGCCTCTCAGATCTGGGGCTGGTTCCAGTTACCCCATCACCCTCCCAAGACCCCCGGAACCCCAGGAATGGCACACGTCCTCCATCCCTCTGGCACAGAGAGTGGGAGGAGACCGGAGACCCACACACAGGTCCGATGGGGCAGGGCTGTGCAGTGAATGGGAGGAAAAGCAGGAGACAGCAGTCATGGCCGCTGAGGGAGGAGGTCTTCAGGTGGTCAAGGGCACTAAAAGCCACGGCAGTTTAGGTAAAATGACAGCAGAGTTATACCCATGGAGTGTGGCGACATGGAGGCACAGGTGATCTGGGAAAGAGCCACTTCAGTGGGCACAGAAGCCCGACTCTAGCAGTTATTTATTGTTGAGCCTAGAGGCCACAGGTACCTGGAGAAGTTTGTGGAATTAAAGAAATTGGCCGCACATTGCCTCGTTTTTGTTTGTTAATTTAGGACAGGGGACACGAGAGTTCATGTTGCGGATGAATGATGGGAAGAACATGCTGATGGTGTAGGAGAGAGAGACACCTGTAGGATCCAGGGTGGCAGAAGGAAGAGAGGAAATGACTCAGAATTCTGATGGCTGTAGGTGTCACTGCCAGGTGAATTGGGCACAGGTCTGCCAGGGTGCGGGCAGGGGGGCCATGAGGGGGTGAGTCCTGAGGCGGCACCGTAAGAAGGGCCTCTCATATCAGGTGCTGGCTTTAGTCAGAGATGGCTATAGACTCATTCATGTGATCTGAGCCAGGAACCTAACCTCACATGAAATGAGAACAGGAAGTGCTTTTGTCACTGAGATGTCATTGTCCTCGCTCACTGGTGGCTCCAGAGCAGTGGTTCTCAATCTTCTGGCCCTTTAAATACAATTCCTCATGTTGTGACCCAACCATAAAATTATTTTCGTTGCTACTTCATAACTGTAATGTTGCTACTGTTATGAATCGTAATGTAAATATCTGATATTCAGGATGGTCTTAGGCGACCCCTGTGAAAGGGTCGTTCGACCGCCAAAGGGGTCGCGACCCACAGGTTGAGAACCACTGCTCCAGAGGAAGCTCTTCACAGGGTCCTGTCCGCACTTCTCCTGGCCTCTCACATCAAAGCTGGGCATGTGGCAGGACCAGCAGCCCAGCACTGGGGAGAGTTAGTGCAGGCTTCCGGACGCCACTCCAGTCCACTCACTGTATGGAGTAGGAGACGAGAAAAGTGAGCCCAAACAGACTAGATGTAAATGTCTGCCCTTGAGTTAAAACCTGACATGGGTTTCCGTACATGTTCGCCATCAGAGGACACTGGACAACTAGCTTTGGGCATGTGGGGGCTGAGCTAGTTGGGAAGACCCAGTACACCCTCCTCCTTCCCTGTGTCCGATTAAAGTGTCCCATGAACCACAGAGGGAAACGTCTTCAGCAGCACCAATACGAACCATGAGAATTGCCCCCCAGCTGTGTCCCGCAGGAGATCCTGTGGTCACCCACACCAAGGGCTGAGATTAAAAATTGGTCCTAACAAGCCAGCTGACACACGGCCTCTGGGTGAGGTCCCTCCCACAGGCCCGAGCCGGGAGGAACTCCCTCTGGACGAGCTACATTCTGTGCACTGGATGACCGAGATTTCTTATTTCGGCAACATAATCTAGGTTGTTCTTTCAATGATTTTTCATCTCAATTTCATTTTTAAACCCCCATAGCAGATAGAACAGGGTCTCCACACAGGACTACTCAAAGCTATGTGTCTACCCCACCATATAATAAAACCAATAATTCCTGTATTGCCGACTGGATCAGGTTACCAGAAGGCATGAGGGAAATTACTACCAAGAGGCTTAGCAAATGTGGAAGTCCTCCAGTATTTAGCCCTTTGTGATGGCCTGTGTAATGCCTCCATTAACTAGAATTCATTGTGATTGGGTTTCTGGTTCATTTAATTGGGGGGTTATTCAAATAATTTGTTTCTTTCAACCTATGCTTTAAAATATCCTATATAATAAAGATGAAATATGCAAATGGTCATTACGTAATGACCAACTTCGTAACAACCAGATCACGGATTAGCAGGAGGGTGGGGCAATGAGCTACAAGCTAGTGGCAGAGAGCTACGAGGGGGCAGGGCAGCAAGCAGAGGGAGCTACAGGAGGGTGGGGCAGCAGGCAGAGAGCTACTGGAGGGCAGCAGTGAGCTACTGGCGCACAGACGTATGCAGGGCTATTAGTCTATAAAGTTTGTGCACTTTCAATCATTGGCGACACCATCTTTGGGCAGCTCTCGCTAAGTGGAGGGACATGCGACACAGAGGCAGGTGTGAATGTTGGAGGTGAACTGGAAGGATGTTGGCATCCATGGAGATGAGTGCCATGGAGACAGGATCCTTAGTGCAATGCGACTGCCCTTCAGTAGCCACACAATAAATATCTGTTACATGAAGCTGCTCCTGATGTTAATCTTGTTTTCATTTTTTTCTTCTAAAATAGAGAATAATTAGTAATGTTGATATTCTAATAAGTTGAAATAATTTAGGTTCTTACCATCTTCAGGAATTAATACTTTTCAAATGAAAAATCAAAATATTCAGAAAATGACCATCGATTACCCTGTCCACAGAAATCAAAGGGTAAAGTGAATTAAGACCGTTTAAATCAATGAATCTTAATATCTGGCATTATGGCAGCAAAACCCAGAGGTTCTCCTGGGCCTGGGGCAGGAGTCAGGGTCTGAGTGGAAATGTGGGCGTGAAGTTGGACATCAACAATGGGCCAGGTTAATGATGAAGACGAGAAAAGTCCAGACAGAAAGAGTCCCCAGGAAAGCCATTCTAGAGGAAATTTGAGGGGCCTAAAGAAAATTGTCTGCATCTTCTAATATCATACAGTCAGCATCATAATGAAATTACCGTAACTTTGAAACAATGGAACCAGGCAACAAAAGCCTTGCACTAAGTGTACATGAGAAAGGGTCCTGCCTTGGCGTCAGGGTCACTTAAATGTCCATTTACTAATAAGGGTTCAGTGTAAAATGCAAGTCATTTTGCTTCCAGAATGGTCTCAGGCACCGAGAGCGTAAGCAAAGACAAATGGTAAGACTGTGGCTGGGTCCTTGGCACCTTCCCCGAGGAGCCCCCATGACCACAGCTCCGTCAGGAGCTCGGCCACTGCTGCAGGGTAGGGTTTCTCAAAGACAGGCGGGCTTGGAGGTGAGCCCAGGCAATGCCTGTCCAAGTTCCTTGACCTCAATTTGGAAATCACTCATGTCTCATCTTACAGACAAAGAAGCCCACACACAGGGCACTGGATTATAGGATCTAGGCATCCAACCACCATGTAAATGCCAGAAAGCTCACTAGATTGGCAGTTTCAGATATGTCTACGTGGGTAATAACATACTAACTTGTGAGCCATGCACACAGTTTCGGCTATGTCTACATGGGTAATAGCACATTAACTTGTGAGCCATGTGCACAGTTTCGGCTATGTCTACATGGGTAATAGTACATTAACTTGTGAGCCGTGTGCACAGTTTCAGCTATGTCTACATGGGTAATAGCACATTAACGTGTGAGCCCTGTGCACAGTTTCAGCTATGTCTACATGGGTAATAGCACATTAACTTGTGAGCAGTGCACACAGTTTAAGCTGTGTCTACATGGGTAATAGCACATCAATTTGTGATCCGTGCACGCAGTTTCGGCTATGTCTACACGGGTAATAGCACATTAACTCATGAGCCGTGCAAGCATAAAGATTTACTTTCAGTTCCTTTGCACCCTGCACATTTATGTCCAACACTTCGCACTGAGCCTTTCTACGTTAAGGAGCAACAAAGGCGGTGGGCAAGAATGTTCCGAGACCACGGCTCTGCCTCTGAATGGCTAGTTGACTTTGGAAATGCTACTTTGCCTCTGAGTCTGTTCCCTCAGCCTCACAAGGTCATTATGAGAATTAAATGTGATAATTCAGGGGAAGTGCTTAGCTCAATGCCTAACACAATAAACACCCACCAATTTCAGTTGCGATTGGATAAATATTGTTTTTGTTTATTACACTACCATTCTCATCATTATTGCATCAGAATCACTTGCGTCTAAGCAAGCATATAATCAGGTAACTGCCTGTCTTTGTGTGCCTTATTCTTCGGGTCCGTCCAAAGCCCAAGGCACATTCCCTGGTGACGTTCAGGCCCCGTTGCTCATTGCCGTTTACGAGGTTTGAGAGGTGAGAGCCAGCTCTGCACTTGGAGCCGGCACAGCTCTGCACAGACCCGAACAGTGTGTGCTTTCCCTGCGACCCCAGAGAGAACCTCTCCATCCTGCCTCTCCAGCAGCCTGCGCTGCCTGTCAGCCTGGCCCAGCTTTGAGGACAAAGCACAGTGCATTAGCGTGAGGGGCACAAATGAACTTTCACCCCACCGCGCTCTCTGGGTCTGTAAAAGGATTTCTAAGAACCATTTCGTTTGTAGCCGTCATTATCACGCTGGCCGATGACACACGCTAGCTTCCCGTGCCATGGCGTACATTCCAGACCCAGACCCAGGATTAGTCAACTTTCCTACAGAGGATGAGATAGTAACTATGTGGGCCTTTGCCGGCTACACACAATCCTGTTTCACCATCTTCTTTGCTTTTTTCCCACAGCCCTTTAAAGATATGCAACCGGTGGTCTGCACGTAAACGGTCTCTGGGCCAACACTGGCCCACGGGCGACAGTCCCCGACCCCTGTTCCAGATCCCGGTTTTCTCTGTATCAGACAGCTTGGCCCTGGAGGAGAAGACACACTGAAGTTCTTCTCTTTGCCAGATCACACTGAAAGGCCGTCTCCTTGCAGCGGCAGGAAACGGGGCCCTTCAGAGATTTAATCGGAAGAAAAGAGGCACTTCGTTGCAGTGCATTCTGAAGCACACGGTGTATCTTCACACGCGCTCGCGCACATATGGTCTCCGTCTTCCACGTGAGTAGAAACATCTGACCTTTTCCAGCTCGTTTCCCTGGGAACAAATGTTAAAACACAATGTATATTCTCAACGAGCTCCAGGCTCCTGGCTGATGCAACGTTTTACGAGTGGACCCTGGAGGGTGTTTCATTTCCATTAGTGCCTGCCTGGCTGGCTGTCTCTCCCACCCCGTCCTCTCTCTGTGTGTCCCCTCGGTCACATGTGCTCTTCCTGTCTCCCCCCTCCATCTCCTCCCTCCTCTCACCGCCTTTGTGCTGCTCACTCCGCGGCCTCGGAGCCGAAGGGCCCACATCTGGTTTCCATCCACCGCGCTGTTTCACTGAAGCCCGGCCGACCCAGGTTTCCTGTTCATAAATCATTACTCATCTGGAACGCACTCGGGACCACTTCGGGGACTGTTTACTCAGCGCAGCTCCTTTTTTAGAAGAAGTTTCCCTTCCCCAGCGTTTCAAGTTGGCTGCCATCTTCTCCGTTGATAATTTTCTCAATTTATAGTTTTTGAAAAGTGAACAAAAGGGGAATTCACTTGGATAAGGCGTTTGAACAAATTGCATAAAAATTAGAGTTGGGTAAAACGTAAGGGTTTATAATACTAAACGTGGTGAAAAAACTGGAAGTACACATACTGTACTGAGGAGATGTGATATTTGATATTTTAAATAAACTTTTCGGAAATGGAGGTCGTTAACACAATCATAGCTTTGTGCCAGGTCGTGCTTGAACTCAATGAATTCTGTCAAGAACCCTACCAAACAGGCACGATTGACCTTACTTTACAGATGAGGAAACTGAGGCACAGAAAAGATAAGCAGCTTGCCCATGCCGCTGGTCCGTGGCAGTCCTGTGGCAGGCCCCAGACAGCCTGGCACCAGAATCCATGATCTCAAGCGCCTGATGTGGTTTCTTCAACTATATGGCTCAAAATTTGGTATTGTCTCTATCCTGATCTTTATTTCTTCAGTCTCTCTTGCTCTGAAAATATCTTTTTTTATTGGTTCAGTTTCTTTAATATAATTTGTGCCACTTTTACTGTGTTAAGTGGGGTGCATAAATCATGGTGAAGGATGTACACGTAGAATAAAAGAAGAAAATTATCTTCTATTTATTTTTACAGACAGTATCCAGATGGTATTTAGTCTCTAGTCTCTAGTTTCATAAGCCAACTGAAGAATCATCAAAAATTCCTCTATTGCTTAGTGATTTCTGTTATTCATAAGCAAAATATTTATAACTAAGAAAAATCAGAAATTCGTTATCAGTAACTGATTCTAACATAGGGAATTGCCTCAGTAGAGGTGGGTAACAGTCCTCCAGGTCTCTCCATCCGGGAAGGAGAGCTGGCAGCTGCTGTGATCCCCTGAGGCTCGGATGGCATGCCTCCTGAGCCCGGGACTTCAGAGTCCATGATAGCAAATCGTGCTTTCCTGCTATCCATGCACTGGGTCATATTAGGAGTGGGTAAGTAAGTACTTGACCCAAACCGGGCAGCTGGACCACTTCATCATTCCTCAGAAACTGGCGCGAGGGAGTCCCGTAGCCATGGATCTGCATCCCAGTGGTGATTTTCAGACGCAGGTAAGACAAGCCATGTGTTAAGAGGTTCCACAAGATGGAGGAGGAGGACACTGATGACTATTGCGGGATTTTGTGATGGCTGGGGCAAATTCACACATAGTAATGATTGATGGTGACTGTCTTTTTACTGAACACACACAATGTGTCAATGGGGTACTAGATACTTCACTTGCAAGAATTCTAGAAATAGATATTATTACTATCTCCACTTTATACATGAAAAAACTGACTCAGAGAGGCCACACTGACCCAAGTGGATTAATTTTATATCAATGCTGTAACAAGTACCACAGAGGTAGTGGCTTCAAGCAACACAAATGTATTATTTCACAGCTCAGGAGGTCAGAAGTTCAAAATGGTCTCAAGGTGAAGATTAAGGTGTGGGAGGAGCCGAGTCCCTTCCCGAGGGCCTCAGGAGAGATTCTGTTCCCTTGCCCTTTTCTTCTCTAGAGGCTGCCAGCATTCCTGGGCTCATGGCCACCTCCTCCACCTTCAAAGCCGTAGCACTCTCTGCCTTGCTCCCATTATGATACCTCACTGACTGACTCAATCTTCTGTCTCCTTCTGCCTCTTTGAAGGACCCTTGTGATTGCATTGTGTCCACCCGGATCATCCAAGATAATCTCCCGATGTGCCATCTAGCGAACATAACTCCCCTTTGCTATGTAATATAACATATTCACCGGTTCTGGGGATTAGGACATGGACCTCTTTGGGAGGCCCTCATTCTATCTACAACATCGAGGTTGCATAGCGAGCCCCTGGCAGAGATTACAGTCAAACACGAGTCTGACTACAAAACTCATATTCAGAACCATCCCATTCTCCAGCCTCTCATCTGGTTTCCACGCTGCTCCTTCTGCCCCTTGAGTGACTTCCTGAGACCCTGGAGCATCCCTGCATCCACAGCCTCCTCACTCCTTAAAGTTCCAGGTGACTCTCATCTCTGCTGTGCAGCCTCTCCTGAGTAAACTCTCCCACAGAGCGTCCGAGTCCTGCAGTCAAACCCCCGTCTGCAGTCTTCCCAAGTGTTTGTAGACTCTGGAATAAAGGACTGGTTGGTTTCTGTGCTGCACACTTCATCTTCTGCCATCTAGTCATCTGGCTTTATGACTTAGAGATAAAGAGAACACAAATAATCTTTCTTCTGCCAGAAAGCTTTTCACATCTATGAAGGTAATGACCAATGACCTCTCACCCCTCATCTTCTCATTGCCACATGGAAAAGCTCTGGTTCTTTCAGCCGTCCGCAAGGCCAGGATACATTCCCCTGCACACACTACAGTTTACCAGTGGCCCCTTACAGAGCGACAATTCCTTAGGTCGATATAATCAGACCTCCACTTAGATACCACATTTCTATAAGCCATGTGAGGGCAAACTATCATGGGTCTATCATGGTGTTTACTCAAATTTAACTGGTACTAACATGAATTAGAAGCATTAAGATATTTGCAACATGCTACCACTACAATACTATTTTTTATCTCATATTGGGAGGTAGTTTATTTGTGGGATTTGAGTGACAGACCCAAATAAAAGATCTTACATTTATGCCTAGTAAAATCTAGTTTTAGAGTCAGCCCCTTTCCACCAACATCTGATCACTCCCCCTCCCAGTTTCACGCCATTTATAAATATGAAAATCATGACTTATGTGTTTCTGTCTGTGAACAGTTTGGAATTGGGTCAGAGCTCTATAACAGAAAGATCAAAAACCTTTGGGTTACTGAGTCAACAATTCCATTGGACCATCAGCCAGTTAGTAATTCACCTCATTCTACCAGCCTCCACCTCATATTTCTCCAGCGTGTCCACAAGTAGATCATGAGAAGCTTGTCAAATGCCTTGATGAAGAACAGATGGTGCCCTGTGTCAACCACATTCCCAGCTAAACTTCTGTGAAAGAAGGAAATGAGATCTGTGGGTAGTGGCAGCTGGAATTAGAGGAGTTATTTCCCCCAAATCTTCCACAAAGTGAAATGCACTGATAGGAATGACTGCCAACCTTATACAAAATGACAATTATAACCTTTAATATTATGGAAACATATAGAATCAACGAGCAAAGTCATATAACCAGCTCTGCTTCCTATGCCTGTGGACATGTCCCAGAACATCGTCGGTGTCCTATCAACGAAATAAACACAGTCAGCTCTTCCTGTCTCTCTGGGTTGTGGCATCACTTTAGCTGAGATAATGAACGTTCGCTATAAAAACCACAGACATGCCCTCCAGCTCTGTGTATTTGAAGCAATCTTGGCATCATCCAAGCACACCTTTCCTATCATCAACCAGCTCAGGAATGCCACACATCTGGCTGCAAACCTCAAGGACGTTCTAGATGCAACAACTTTCTTCAAAATGCACTTACTACTTAGGGACAGTTTGGAGGTGAAGAACAATTCATATAGCTGCAAGAACTCATATAGCTGAAAAAGAATAGAATAGCACTATTCCCAAGAGAAAGTTAATGTCGCTTTATTTTAATAGAACAACTTTCACACTTCACAACCCAATTTGTATTTATGACATAGCTCTGGCATCTTTGGGATGGCTCATCCAAAGAAAGGCATTAGCCAGTCACATTGAAAGGACACTTCTCAGGTATGCTCTATCACACCTGGTAGTTAGTGCCATTCAATAACCAAAGAGATGATAAGCACAGAGGATGAGAATGCGTTTTCTCCCCTTTCATTTGAACACACAGAGCAGTTAACTGGAGGCGTGTGAAATGTGGTGAAGCAAGGATCACAGGCAAAAGACCAGCATTCTTCACTCATCTCTTCATGCCTTTGAGATAAAGAGAACACAAGTAATCTTGTGACCTTGACCTGGCCACTCCAAGTCTCAAAACTTAATTTCCTCATCTGTAAAATGGGTTCTTTGTATCTTCTTTACCATGCCAGCTTCTTCTTCATAGTACCTTCTTCATCATTCCACATTCTTTACCTTTGTACTTTTCTGCCATCTACCTTCTCTAACATCTTAAGGAAAACATTTGTTGCTGTGATAGTCATGGAAAGTCCTGTGGTCTAGCCTGGTTTTAATTCCCTTACCCCTCACAACACTACTGTACCTTCTCCAAATTATACCTTCTCCACCATCATACTTCTCAACACTGCTGTACTTCTCCACCATTCTACATTCTCCACCATCGTACCTGCTCAACACTCTGTACCTTCTCCACAATTCTACCTTCTCCGTCATTCTACCTTTCCCCCTATTGTACCTTGTCCACTATTGTACCTTCTCTACCATTCTACCTTCTTTATCATTCTACCTTCTCAACACTACTGTTCCTTCTCAAAACCATTCTACCTTCTCCACCATTGTACCTTGTCCACTATTGTACCTTGTCCACCATTGTATCTTTTTCACTACTGCATTTCTTTATGGAACTGTTGTGAGGGGTAAGTGAAATAATGTATATAAAATCGCCAACTCTAAAGCCAGGCTAGACCACAGGACTTTCCATGACTAACACAGCAACAAATGTTTTCCTTAAGATGAATCATAGATAATTCATACAAGACCAGCTTCTGTGGATGAGTGAGTATTGCCTTTGATCCCAAGCTCACCATTTGTCATGCTGTCTGAGCTTTCAGTCATTATATCACAATCCCAAGCACATTGACTTGCAGTTAAAATAGAACCTTCTATGATGTATAAGCACTGCAGAATAAACTGAGCATGTCTGTATTTCCAATAACAAAATTCCAAACTTAAGTAATTTGCAACAACTTGGGTAGATCTGTAGGGTGTTATGCTGAATGAAATAAGTCAGACAGAGATAGACAAGTACCATATGATTTCACTTATATGTAGAAACTATAAAACAAAATATACAAACAAGACAAAAATAAACTCACAGATACAGGAACAAATTAATGATCGCCAGATGGGAGGGTAGTTGGCAGGATGGGTGAAAAGGGGGAAAGGATTAAGAAATACAGATTTCCAGTTATAAAATCAGTCATAGGGATATAAACTACAGTATAGGGAATTTAGTCAATAGTATTTCAATAACTATGTATAGTGTCAGGGGTACTAAACTTATCAGGGAACCACTTTATAAGTCATTTAAATGTCTAATCACTATGTTGTCCACCTGAAACTAATACAATGTTGACTGTCAACTGTAATTAAAAAATAAAAAATTATTTTTTAAAAAAAGTAGAGTGCAGTGAGACCATTCACTCTTACCTTACATTAACAAACCTTAGTTATTGATAATGAGGAAAAAATAGTTATATAATAGTAAAATATTTAAAGTGAAAATTATACTGAACTGTACAATATAAAGAACATTCCACAGACCTTAGCTCAATGAACAGATTTTGCAGCTGGGAAGACTGAAGCTTAGAGAGGTTAGGAAGCTTCCTCAGGGCCACAGAGAACTTCAGAGCCAACCTGGGGATTCAAACCCAATCTGTCCTGCTCTGAAGCCCTGGCCTTTCTGCTCTGAGCCCAGACTCCTCCCAGTACAACAGCTGCCTCCAACCTCTAACTCACCTCTTCCCTGTTCCTTAAAATGCCTACCTGAATCCACACCACTATTGTCTCCCTTTCTGGTTTTTACCAAGAGGACTCGGGCACCAGGCCAGCTGGAGGTTAGGATATTAGCCACACTGAGACATGGCTGGAGGAAGCTAAGAAGACTGTGCCCAGTGTCCAAATGGGAGAAGTGTATTCAGACGTATCCAAGCAGATGACACCACCCAAGAATGAGCTGTCAGGTTGGTCCAGAAGTAGATGGGCTTCCTCCCCGAACAAGTGGAGTTGGTGCTCCTCACCCACCTGGCTCAGGTAATCTCCAGACAGAGACTGGAGCAGAGGAACCAAGGCCCCCATTGTCCTAGAGAGAGCAGGAGTCAGGCAGGAACCGGGACCTGGGCCAGGAGATGGTGGTTGGGGCTGAGCTCTGGAATCAGGTGAATGGCAGCACCAGACAAGAAAATAAGAAAGTGCTGTCACACCACATAGTCTCACTAGAAGCTGGAGAAGCAGGAATTGGACATCAGTCAGAAGAATAATTCAGGAACCTGTGGTGATCAGCCAAGGATGCTGACATGTCGCCTGCCCTGGTCAAAACTGGCACAGGAAGAGTGAGAACTGGCTCACCCAAGGAAGGAGTCAAGGTGAGTACAGCTAGGACAGGTTGAGAAAGGAGGGGCTCAGTGCTCATCTTGCCCCTGTGACCCTCTTCAGCTCTGCCCGGTGAACACTGTGTGTTATTATTATAATATTGAATTATATGTCCGTTTATCAACCAAGAGCCATTGAGTTCCTACAATAGGCCAGGTGGGATTATACAATGTAGCTGAAGCAAACATGATCATGTGGTTTTTGGTTTTCTAATTAATAGACTTTATTTTTTAAATATATTTTTTATTGATTTTTTATAGAGGGATAGAGAGAAAAACATCAATGATGAGAGAGTATCATTGATCGGCTGCCTCCTACACATCTCCTACTGGATATCGAATCCACGACCCGGGCATGTGCCTTTGACTGTAATCGATCCTGGGACCCTTCAGTCTGCAGGCCGATGCTCTATCCGCTGAGCCAAACCGGCTAAGGCTAGACTTTATATTTTAGAGCAGCTTTAGTTTTGTGAGAAAACTGACCAGAAAGTACAGTTCCTATGTATCTCCCTTACTTAGATTCCCTATGTTAACATCTTGCATCAGTGTGATACTTTTGTTACAGTTGATGAACTTGTTTGATTGAGGTTCCTAGCAAAGGAGGAGGCTTTTCCTCCATCAGTGAGGAGTCTGAGCCCTTGGTGGTCCTGCCTCCATGTAACTGTGCTCAATCCCTGCTCCTGGTGATCCAGGAGGCACCGGGGGAATCCTGAGGGCTGCATCCGCACTCCTCTCCACCCAGGTTGGGGAACATCTGGTTTGAGACTGGTACCCTAACTGACATGGCTACCTGTCACCCACTAGTATGACAGCAGCTGTTTCCAAAGGAGAGTCCTTATGTGCTCAACGGGGTGCGAATGGGCTCCCAAATCACGGGAACACTGATGTGACTCATCAGTCCAGGCTTGTCACAGCTCCTTGAGGCTCGCTCACACCCACAGTTTAAGCAGAAAGCTGTGCTGGATCAAAGAGACGCAGCACGGCCTCCCAGCTGGTCCCCATCTGCCACCTCCATGTGTCTGTCGTATGATCAACCAGAAAGTCTTTAAAGAAAATAAGCTAATAGCTGTACTAATAAATTTAAAGATACAAGCCCTGAAGTTCACAAAAACGATTTTCAAAGAAATAAAAAGAAGTAAACAACCTAAAAAGTGTTTCAATTTAGAAAGGCAAAATGAAGTAGCATAGACTGAGGTTATGAACCTCCAAGACACCATTGGAAAGGGTGAAGAAGTTGCCCAGGTAATGCTTTGAAATGATCCAAAGGATAAAATAAGAGTAATGTGAAGATTAAGGGTTATGGAACACTGCTTAAAGAACAAAGAGACGGTAGTCCAATAAGATGGCAGGTCTAACGCCAATGCTTTACTTGATAAAGTAACGGTCCACAGGACCCCTCTGACCTCTGGCTTAGTGAGGGGCCCAGGCACAACCCTCAAGTTTGGGTCAAATCAGATACTTGGCTTCCTGCCTCACCAAGGAAGGATTTGGAAGCCGACAGCCTTTGTAGTTGAGGCAAATGTGACCTCAGAAGCACTGTGTCACACACCCCAAGTGTCCCCAGAGAGGTCCCTATGGCCTTCAGCACCTAGAAGCCAGCATGCACTCATTTGCTCACCGTTCTGTGGCTGTGCGCTGAGCGTGAGGCTCTGTGGATCTGTGAAGGACATGCACAGGGAGACTAATCCACGCCCTGGCTCCCAGAAAACCAGGAATAACAAGAAAAACCTCATATTTGAAAACTACCGAAACCCAAGTGTTTTTACCCACTGGCCTTCAGCCTGGATCTGTTCCCATCAGCAGCGTGTTACTTTGCTTTGGTTCTGCACCAACTTTGAAGTAATCCATGTTATCGAGTTACTTAATTTTACTCCAAATCCATGGGCTGATAGGGGGCGATCCATTCATTTGGAGCATGTCACTGGAGCAGTCCCCTCCTGACACCTTTGCACCAGAGCTCCCGGCCAGTGGGTGCGTCTTCACGCCACAGGTCAGCCGCACAGACCCGCTACCTGAGATGGAGTCTGCATCAGAAAGGCACTGGGGTGTGCTGGGGGGAGCATCTTCAAGGATGGTCACAGGTATTGGGGAGACTGCGGTGAGGGAAATGGCAAAGAGGTGGGCAGGTGACAGCCATCAAGTGGAAGCGAGTGGTTTCCATGAGGTTGGGGGAGGGGTGGCGGCTCTGGGAGGTGGTGATGGGGAGAAGGTGGCAAGCCCCTCCTCTGGGCAGCGTAGCTGAGATTCTGCTGCTGGAAGAGGTACTCGGAAGGCACAGTGGAGAGGAAGGAGGAAGTGGGCACAGAGGCTAATCAGGAGACTCGGCCGGTGATGGTTGATACTCCTGGCCCGTAATAAAAGGGAAAGGAACCTAAGCTCTGGGGTGCGGGAATCAAGAAACAAAAGATACAAGTGGCACCAATGGCACCTTCCCATGTCCCCACCAAGGATGTGCTCTCGGTCTGGGCATCCTGCCAGCAGGGCCGAGGCTGGGGCAGATGCTCTGCTGTGCCGTGTCTGTTTCCCGCCCTGTTTTTCGGCACTAGCAGGCCATTGAGAGCTGAGGTTGGCACAGAGACTTTTAGTGCTCCAGATGACCTGAGATGCTGAGACACCTGAGCCTCAGTTCACAACACTGGGGATTTCATCGCGACAGGACCTTGGGGAGCTGCCTCGCAGCTTCAGCTGTGGTACCCACGGTGTCTGAGCCAGGGCCTGAGACCACTGAGTCAGCCACACTACATATGCCCCAACTGCCTAATGTGACAATCAAAATTCACTTTGCTTCCGGTGATTAGCTGACCCTTCTGCCCTTTGTTGCTCTTTTGTCCCTGCTGTGGCTTCCTGAGTAAGACAGGCCCTCTGACACTGGGAGGTGGGACCTCAGGTAGATGTCAGAGAAAGGCCCTGGACAGGAGCAGATGTTCCAACAGCAACTACTGCACTGTTTTTGAACAGGAGTGAGGGAGGGCATTTGTGAGCATGGCAGCAGAGAGGAAGCGTGTAAGGGGAAGAGCAACAATAGATATGAGTTCAGCAAAATGTAAAGCCACATAAATAAAAGAAAAAATGCTGCCCTGGCCGGGTGGTTCGGTTGCTTGGAGCGTTGTCCCGTGCACCAAAGGGTTGCAAGTTCGATTCCCGGTCAGGGCGCCTATGGGAGGCAACCAATCAATGATGTTTCTCTCTCACATCGATGTTTCTGTCTCTCCTTTCCTCTCTCTCTAAAAATAAATCGAAGCATATTATCAGGGAGGATTTTTAAAAAGAGAGAAAGAAAGTTAAGTATTTTAAAAATGTACATTACCTATGAGAGTCATTCAATAAGTACAGAAATCTTTAAAATAGAAAAATGAATACGTCCAAAAGAAAACTAGCACACTGGCAAGACAGACACTCAGACTGTGTTGACTTTATCCATTCAGCAACCGTGACAAACGGCTCTGAGCCCCACTGGCCTTTCTGCAACGCGAGCGGGAATCAGCGTTCGGGGCGGGGGAGCGCACGGTGGGCCAGGCCTGGAGAGCAACCTCCGGCCTGGAAAAGCCAGCACGGGTGTTCCTGTTGGACTTTTACAGCTGTTTGGGACTCATTCAGTTTGCTTCAAATTTGGACTTCACTGGCAATTTAAATAATTGAAAATAATGCAATATAAATTCTCACATATGTAATTTATGTATGCAGCAAAAATGTAATAAAATGAGCACATCCCTAGCAGACATTTCAAAGAGGAGACATTTTAAAGAATGTTAGCAGGAAAGCAAATTGGTGTGACTTTTCTGGTAGGCAATTTGCTGACGCAGATCAGCAGAGCAGAAGCTGTATAATTTTACCATATATCCTATTCTTCTCATTTGTGCTACGGTAACAGTTAGCCGTGTTAACGTCTGCTCAAGAGGTTGCTTATCACTGTGTTCTTTCCAACAGTGGAAAAGTGGAAACAGAGTAGGTCTACTCGCCACCCAGGCCAGCCCCCAGTCCCTCACTCTGTCCCTCATGGCTCTCAGCCCTCACTCCTCCCGCTGCAGTGGCCCAGCCCAGATCAGGGCCTTTCCCTTCTCCTGCTAGACTGTTCATAGCCTCCTCTCTGCCTCCCTGCCCCCATCTACATAAGCCTAACAGTTCATGACAATAGTCAGCGTGGAGTAGATTGCCCCGCTTTACCGAAATTAAATGTTTGCTCAATATCCTTCTGACTTTGTTGTCTTAAACATGAACCCTTTTTGTGTGATGAGCAGGGCCCTTCAAGACCAACCTTGTCTCTGTCGTCTCAGGAAGGGCCCACAGTAACGAAGTTTGCATTCCCTGAATACTTCCTCCCCCAAAGCCTCAAGCAGTTGCCATGCTCAGTCCACACTGAGCAGGGACACCCCTTCCTTCAAGACCCCATTTGTCTCCCCTGAACCCCAGGGTGAGTCATATATGCCCTCCTCAACTCCCACTCTTCTTAGTCTCACCTCCATAGGAACAAATGTTACCTTGTGTTTAGTTGCCTGATTATCTGCCTCTAAATGCTGGTTAAGAACAAGGGCGAAGTTGTTCCATGTAGTCATCCCTACCGGCTTTCCCAGGGCCTGGTTGTAGAGGGCCTCCCGGGGGTGCACGTGCCTTTATCAGAGCTCAGCCTGTTGCATTGGCCTGTGTACGAGGCTGGACAAAGACTATCATTCTGTCGGTGTCCACGCAGAGTCCAGCAGAGCGGCACCCTGGTGGAAGCACTCACACACACCAGCATAGTCTTAGACGTTAAAACTCACGAATGTCCCCGCCTTCTAGCGTGGCTGTTCTGCAATCTGCTTGGCTTATGGAATGGACAGATGTGCTGAAGGCCAGTTTGAGAAGGAGGATCTGGTCTGGACGTCACTCCCAGAAGCATCTTCCTCCAGGGGCTGCATCGATGACAACGCTGTGGGCATTGGGCCCACGTTTTAGGTTGGCCTCCTCTTCCCTTGTGGCCCCAACTGCCCAGCACACCCGGGACACTCGCTGCATTGCACCAGGTGCTGCTTGTTCTTTATGAAAACAGTGCTGCTGAGCACAGTGACTCTCCCTACAGTGCCGGCAACTCTCACAGTCAGGCCTGTGTTCGCAGTGAGACCTCTAGACCTAGATCTGCTCCTCCTAGGGTCCGGGGGTGTGGGAGAGGATCTACTTTCAAGCTAAAGCTTCAAGGTTTTGCACAGTTGTATACAGCCGACCAGACACCGCAACTGTGGTTTTTAACCCCATGCCTCTAAATCAGAGGTGGCAGACTGGTGCCCAAGGGCCAGATGGGCCTAGAGGACACATATTTGCATCAGTGTGTTATGTTAAAATCTTCAAACCTGAATGCCTGTAAGATGGACATTTCCCCTATAAGCCTCAAGTCCCAGCAGTGCCCCCTCTGGCCTTACTTATCTATGAGTCTGTGTGCCCTTGATGGCATTGTGTCTGTGTCCTCCTCTAAACCAAACCTCCTAACTAAGCTCCACACACAAGGGACTGAGCCCACGGTGGCCTCTGAGGTGCGGCCACAGTGGCTGATCTGGCTGTGGATCCCATGTGCTCGGCGCTGTCCCATCCTGCCCTCTTCGGAAGCTGTAGTGAGGCAGGTGGGGACCTGAGGCCCAGGAGCCTAAGGAAGCGTGAGTTTCGCTTTTGGGGCCATAACAATGGGGAGTGGCCTGGGGGCGCCCAGCTAGTGGAGCACCTCTCTGAAAACCAAAAATTAATTTGGGGTGGGGTTTGAGTAAGAAATTCTGCCCAACAAGGAAGGACAGCATCCCAGTGAGACCCGGCCAA
The DNA here is from genome assembly GCF_028538775.1 of Myotis yumanensis. Lineage (NCBI taxonomy): Eukaryota > Metazoa > Chordata > Mammalia > Chiroptera > Vespertilionidae > Myotis > Myotis yumanensis. Next base: position 34,055,020 of record NW_027223759.1, read on the forward strand.
CAGCTCCTATATTTTCTCAGCTGATGGAAACAGCGGCCACAGCAGAGCCTGGAGAACTCTGCCCACTATTTTTAGCTCCTCCCTGCCACGCTGGCAGAGGCTGCCTGTTCACTCAATGGCAGGCGATGGGTTCCATATGTGCGAGCTGGAATGGGGCTGCCGCACCCCACAGCCCAGCATCTTCCTTAAAAGGCAGGAGAAAGTCCAGTGGGAGGCTACAGGGACCAACCAGCACGTGGCTTGGGCAGAGGAGGCACTTCCATCCTCCAGAGCCCTCACTCCACACTGAACTCCCTGCGTGTGAACATCTTCAAGTGCAAAAGCATCTTTATTTTGAAACTCAAATAAGAACAGGGATCTGAGCTGACAGATATGTGCAGCCTGGTCCCCTGAGGAAAGACGATGCCTGCGTGAGTCATAGAACACTGTCTAAATTCCCTTCAGACATTTACGTTACAAATCAAAGCTGCTGGGCCACTGGGTTGGAGTGTGAGGCTAAACAGACCTAATACTCAGCTCGAGCCTTTTCCAGGGCAATCTCACAGAAGGAGACAGTTTTCTGAATGTAGTCCAAGATGGATAGAATACAATAGAAAGGACAGAATACAGTAGAACAGAATCTATAATAATAAAAGCATAATATGCTAATTAGATTGGGCCAACGACGGTCCTTCCAGATGTCCTTCTAGACAATGCCGTGGCAGCTGTGAGGGATGAGGGTAGGCAACCATGGTGGCCAGCAGTGGTGGGGGGTTATGGGGGCAGTGCCTTCCCCTGATTGGCCTGGTCGCCTCCCACAGAGGGAGGCCAGACTGCTCCCTGGGGTAGCGAGCCTAAGCCGTCAGTAGGACATCCCCTGAGGGCTCCCGGACTGTAAGAGGGGGCAGGCCGGGCTGAGGGACCCCCCCACCCAGTGCACCATTTTTGTGCACCAGGCCTCTAGTTAGTATAGAGTCTAATTTGGGAGCTTTAGTCTGAATAGTATAAAATGTGTGTAAGCTTTTATTTCTGGAAATGTTAATATTTACTTTTTGTTCTCTTAAAGCTGTGTCTTATCCTGAGTAGCCCCAAGCCCCTTGATGAGCTGGGAAGTCCAACAAACTCTTTATCGAGAGTAACTAAGGGCCACACACTCCATTGCCAGTTCCCTCTTTTGCCCACTGAAGTAAAGAGCAACAATATGGAGACATTTTTGAAGTCTTCCCACAGAGCCCTAAACACAAACTCAATCATTATACTGTTTTCCAAGACGTTGTCCTAGGTCACAGCATTAGCTCTGGCCCCAGGATTAGGGATGTCCATCAGAAAGTCAAGAGGGTGGGGAATGCAGTGTGGGCTGGAGTGTTGGGCACAGACCACTGTTGTGCAAATCAAGAGCAGCAGAAAGAGGTGCCTCATGGAAATAGTTGAGTTGATGGTCACGTCAGGGCTGTATTCTTGGCCCACAGACCACACTAGGCTGGACATGTCAATAAGTCCCATTATTCCAAGGGCTCCTCTTTCACAGAAGCTACAGAGTTTGCTCCTGTTGTTCTGGTTTTATTCTTTGGAAAAACCATGAGAGGTCATTGGTACGAAAAAAAGCTTACACCATCCAGTGAGCTACACACAGTTTGTTAAATGTCACACACATATACACCGACACCCCCAGCCATGGACACGGTCAGCGCACATCCTCCAGAGCTGAGCCCACTGATCCTCAGAAGGGAGATGGGTTTGTTTGTCAGTCCTCTTGCCAGTGGTTGGCATAGGGAGGCTTGGGAGCTGAATCTGGCCCATGGCGTGCTGGGGGCTGTGCTGGAGCCATTAGGAGACACTTTCTCGGTCCTGAGGCAGCCACAGACAGTGGTCTTCCTTCTCCCTTAAATATTGCCGTGTCCACATGAGACCATCTTGTTACCATCCTGCGGATGGAGCCCACCCTGAAAATAGCAAAGAGAGATGGAAGGAACCTGGGTCCTTGACGACATCATTCGGCCATCTAACTCAGCGGTCACCAACCGGTGGTCCCTGAGGTCTGAAAGGTTGGCGACCGCTGATCTAACTGATCAATCCCACTGCCCACACTCTGGACGTCCTGAGAGCTGGGGATAAAAAATGTCCCTACGGGCCAGGCCAATTCCAGACTCCAGAGAGGGGTTCAGTTCCTGGCCGCTGAGAGCATCTAATCCCCCGCCGACCCCACACGGATTCTCTCTAGACTCCCCTGCCCTGGTCTCGGCAGCTTTCAACAGAGCAGAGCACTGTTTTCTTGAAGCAGTTCCCTTTCCTGCCCTCGGTGACACCTTCTCTCCCAGTTGTCCCTGTTGTTGCCGCTGCTCCATCTCAGCCCCTGCTGTTGTCACTGAGACCAGAGCCCTCTCCCGACTCCCTTCCTCTTCTTCACCCACTAGAGACAAGGCTCCCGTCTGCTCTCACAGCTTAAAATTGGATAAATTGCCAAACTGCCGAATTCCTATCCCCAACCCCAACCCTTCCCCTGACCTTCCACTGCCTTCCCATCTCACCACGTGAAAGTTCACGGGCCTCCCAAATCAAAAAGCACAGGAGAGATTCTTGATGACCCCACCCACCTCTAAAAATAAGCAAATGGCACGCCAAAATGCCATTCCTTCCCCATTTTTCCTCGTCACGCTAGACATCATCAACCATTTAACTATATTGCTTACCCCCCTGTCTAATTCAGAAGCAAGTCCTATTGTCTCTGCTTCCAAAGTAAGTTTAAAGTCATCCTCTTCTCTCCCTCCGCATGGCCAGCACCTGGTCTAATCCCACATCTTCTCTCACCAGTGTTGCAGTTCCTAACCCCGCCCTGTTTGCCTGGCCACACCAGTCATGCTGCCCTTTCTCCATTGTCCCAGACTCCACACCGCAGGCTCAGAAAAGCCTGGGACCCTGTGCTTCTCTCAGCCTGGAGTCCCCTCCCTTCAGGTCGTCCCATGGCTGGTTTCCCTGGCCTTTTGGGTTAGAGGATCTGGTGAGCTTATTAACGACCCAAGAGCTCATCAGATCCTCTCTGCCCCCCGAAGCGTCCTTGGTCATTGTGTGTTTGACATCCATCTCCCTTGCCACTGAGGTCCACGAGGGCAGGGAGTGTGCCCCGTTCACCCTGCAGACCAGCGCCTCATACCACACCAGGAGCAGGTGAGGTGCTCAACAGATGTTTGTTGGGTGAGTGACTGAAAAACTTAATGTGTTCCAGTCAAGGTTCTAGGTTACAAATGATCAAAATGACTCTGGTTAACAAGGGCAGAATGTTATTTTATTGGAAGGATATTTAGTATCTTAGAGCAACAATGGGAAAACTAGAAAACCAGATTCAGTTCCAAAAACGGACAGGAACCAGGGAGCTGACCAGCCAGAGCCACAGCCAAAATTCACACCACAGACACTATGGCTCTCTCTGCACCCTTGGACTGCTGGACATCAGGGGGTCCTTTATAAAAAGTTTGCTGAACTCCCCCCGCCCCCCGCCCCAGCTGATGGAGCGGTAGGCCTACAGCCAGCCATGGCAGAGCTCAGAATATCTGCTCAGTCTGTGAATCTCCATTTCTCCCGACCAGAGTAAGTAGGAGTATAGTGTCTATTATAAACTCCCCTCTCTCAGGATCTCAATCTTATGTCTCTGCCTCAATTCTGTGGGTGTATGTCCAAAGGCTGGAAGGCAGTGCTGTCTGTGCTGTGCTCCTCAACCCACCTCAGAGTTCACCTGTGGCCACAGCGGAAGTTCCAGATGTGCAACAGCTCTCTACCTCCCGGGCCCATGTCTCCCTGCTTCTTGACCTAAGGACCTTCTCTAGCAACAGCCTGGGCAGGGAGTCCGAAAGTGTGAGGACTTAACATCCCGGGAAACCCCAGCAAGAAGATCGGAGTCAAAAGGTAAGCACCCAGGGTCCCTCTTCTCGTCACACTACCGCCCCTTCCACGGGTCCCCAGCAGGATGGGTTGGCTGCCACCACTGCTGCTCAACATTAATGATCTTCTGTTAGCTTCTCTCTGTCTTGCTTCTCAATTCCCTCTTCTGTGCTTTCCACATTTCTTCCTAAACAAACTATCTGCAACCAAAACTCACTCGGCACCTGGTGTTAGGGAACCCACATGAAAGCTGGGCCACAAATGACCGGGAACTCCTGGCACCAGAACCCTATCAGACACACTGGACTCGTTTGAGTCTTTAAAAACAGATATTGTTTCTCAGGGATATACTAGTAGGCTCCACCAGTGTGTGTGTGTGTGTGTGTGTGTGTGTGTGTGGTGCTATTTCTGTTTCTAACATCTCCTGGAAAATGTGTGAACACTGCATTCAGCATTCCTCTGGAATGCAGACACGCACGGCTGCTGTCCTGTGCCAAAGCCCACGTCCCTTCCACTGGAGGACTTTTGCAACAGCGGCTTGAAGGTCTTCACAGACATCTCCAATGACAGATAGGAAAACTGTACCTGTTGTCCAGGTTGAGTGTCACTTGGCAGGTGTTTCCACTATGCACAGAGGCCTTTTCTTTCTCGGATGTCTCCCATCAGCCACAGCCAAACATCTTTGGGCTCTAAGGACTGGATTTTAAAATACTCCTTCTTTGGAGTTTTACTTTTTGGCAATTTTATGCCTAGTGTGTGGGCCCCAGAATCAGGAACGATGTGGAAAGGGGTCCTTGAACTGACTCCAGGCTGAGCCTCAGGACCTCTGAAGCAGAGCCCAGCTCTGGAGTCCTGGTTCCCAACAAACAGGAAGACCCCCAGGGCCCCGATGGGGCTGAGAGCAGCTCACCACCAGCACTTTGACTCCAAGGGAAGGCGGGAGGCACAGGCAGAGGCAAGCTCAGACCAGGGAACTAAGTCGGAGAAGGAGCAGACCCTGGGGCAGCCCCTGGACGCGGCCCAGGGGCCTGGCACCGCCAGCGGTGCCAGCGTCTCCGGAAACTGCACCCAGATGAGTGAACCAGAGAACCTGGCTCCTGAGGAGCAGCCAGGCTCAGCTGGAAAACCGACAGAAGGGAACTCTGAACTAATCCCTAAAAATGAGTCACTGTGTGGAGGAAGTTTAAAACTGACCTTGAGGGTTCAGGATATTGGCTTCCATCCATGTTCACTCTGACTTTTTATGTAGAAACTTGTAAAAGGTGGTGGGGATGGGAGGAGAGTAGAAGGCCCTATGTTCATGAATCCAGCAAAGATGACAATGATAGGACTGAAATGTGCTAATGGTTGAGTCCTAACAGATGTCCCTATGACTTGACCCAAGCAGGCCGCCCTCTGCAAGCCCTACACATGAGCCAGGACATTGGCTTCTCCTTCAGATAAAGGCAAGGGGGCAAACTGGAAGGGGCAGGACAGAGGGACTCTCTGTCCCCTGAGAGGAACAGAAGGAGTTGGGTACATGCTGGGCAGGCCACCCTTTGTGCTGAGAGGAGACAGAGCCGTAACTCACATCTGACTTCCAGGGAAACAGTCCGAGGGCCCTGGGAAATGTCAGTGAGGGTCCCGCAGGAACTAACCCATGCTTGGGAGCTCTGGGACAGCCTCTGGGTCGTGGTGATTTGCCCAGATACAGCCTCCAGTAGGTCATAGCTGGGTGAACTGGATACTCTGACCCTCTGTTTCATCATCTGTGAAGCTAGATTCATGACCACTACCAGACAGCACTGCCTGACATGGAGCGTGTGAGTCACCTAATGCATCTCCTGACACACAACCGCTATTGGACAAAGGTGAAGTGTGTGAACTGAGGTCACACCGGCTGCTACAACAGCCCAAAACCTCAGGGTCTTACCCCAGGAGAAGTTGAATACTTGTTCACAAAATCCAAAACGGGTGTTCTTTACTGGCAAGCCACCCTCCACACCAGCCAGGCTGGGAGTTCTCTGAGTCTTCCCCAGAAAGAACTGGGTGGACACTGGGGCCAGGGGCATGCCAGTGTTCGAGAAGGATTCGGATTCCCTGGCGTGGTCTGGCAAAGGCGGTCGGAGAGTTTTCAGGGCAGAAGTCCACGTTTCGCTGAACACAGAGTCAGGACAGCTGACTCGGGGTTTGCTTTTAGTTTCTTTGTGGGAGTAAATGTGGAAAGCTGAACAGGACACAAAAATGATATCAGTTCTTGCGTATTTTGGATCAAAACATACCCAGAGCACACACTTCATTCCTCTGCTATTGCTCTGGTCTTGGCCGCTGCCACCTCTCACCTAAATTTCTGCCACCGCCTCATCGCGGTGTCATCGCCTCGCTGCTCTGGCATCTGGTGCACGCACGGCAGCCAGGGATCCTTCCACACTCACAGGAGATCACGTCAGTCATCTGGAGCAAGCCGCTGAAGGATGGCTTGCCTACCGGGCCACCAACGACCCCTCTGGCCCCGCCCTCCATCTTTAGAGTTCCTCCTCCATTGGGGGCACACTCCTGCTCCCTCCTCTTGGGGTCCTGTCTGACCACAGCTCTCCCCCCAGCTCTCCGCTTGGCTGCCTCCCTCACTGTCTTCGTGTGTTTCTCCAAAGTTGCCTTCTCAACAACAAGGATGGTCACTGTCAAAATTTGATGGCCGCTGACCACAGCACTGTCAGCCTCACCTTCCCTGTCCCACAGCCGTTGTCATCGCCCAGAGCAACACGTCATTTGCTTCTTCATCACATTCCTTACCCTTCAGCTGCCTCCCACCATGAGAATGTAAGACCCTCTGGTTTAATTTACCCCAAAAGCCGAGTAGCACATACCATGTGCTCGGTATCTGTCAAGTGAATTAATATCACCAACTGTGTCTATTGAACAAACAGACCCACGTGGAAATGGGACCTTCATGTAAAATTGGAAATCTAGGGTAGCTGAACCCATTGGCCACTCCTCCAGTCCATTGCGTAGCCAACACTGGGGTGAAAGCAGCTTTGTAAAGGTCTAGAAAGGGGAGTGAAAGCCCTGTAGCTGCCGGGGAAGCAGCGGTGGGCGTGTCCTTGTGGCTGAATGGGGTTCTGACAACAGCCACCTTCCCTCCAGCAGTCCCCTGCGCTGCACATCCTGGGTGAGCGTGTGAGGTGTGGCCACAGGTGGCACGTGTGCCCCAGAGCTCTCCTGAAGTCCAGGCTTCCTCTTGCTTGGGAGCTCCACCTGCTCACTGTGTAAGGCAATGGGAAAGGCGGACATGCTACAGCTCTTCCCTCCTAACATTCACAGATGTATTGGTGTTGTCCTGTTCCCCCACCTACCTCAGCTCCAGGAGGACTGCATTTCCAGTGCCCAGACCTGTGTCTAGCACATGATATAGTCAACAAACATGTGGACAAAGGGATGAGTGAATGAATGAATATATGAGTGAATGAATGAGTGAACGAGTGGATGAATTAATGGTTAAGTACATTCATACAACACAGACTAAAACACAATTTCAGTTTACAAGTACTGCAATTCGTGTATGAAAATATTGTCAAGTTTAAAATAACAGATAGAGGTAACATGTTTAGTTTTGAAAAAAATTAAGTGTGGGAACATTTAAAGAACATTTAAATCACCTCACCAGAAATAGTCACAGCTTGAATTTTGTTGTATTTCCTTGCAGTATTTGTCTTTGCAAAAGAGAAACATATTATTTGTGTGTGCATGTACATACATATGAATGAAATTATCATATTAAATATACAGATTTGTATTTTTTAACATTCTATCATAAACATTGACTGGTTATAGTAGTCTCTAGTTATCCAGGATTTCCCTTTCCACAGTTTCAGTTATCTGTGGTCAACTGTGGTCCAAAAACATGAAATGGAAAATTTTAGAAATAAACAGTTCTTGAAGTTTGAAGTTGCGCACGGTTCTGAGTACCTCACTTCATCTCATCATCATGTAGGCACTGTATCATCTCACATCTTCACAAGAAGAGTGCTTTCAGCACAATAAGATATTTTCAAAAAGAAAGACCACATTTACTTAACATTTTTACAGTTCTATCTTATAGTCATTGTTGTAAATCTCTTATTGTGCCCAATTTATAAATTAAACTTTATCATAGGTATGCAGTAAAGGAAAAAAACTTAGTATATATAGGATTTGGTATTCTCCATGGTTTTAGGCATCTACTGGGGGTGTTGGAGTGTGTCTCTGTGGGTAGGGGACCACAGTAATTACATGAACCATTTACCAACTTATGGGGTAAACAATGGCTACCCATCTTTTTCTTTTGTTGGTGAAGCATGATGTATTTAAATATCCTCATCTTGTTGGCCATTTTGATAATCTCTAATTCTCTTCGTCATTGCAAATAATGACAGATTGAATATTTTTGAACATAAATCTTCATACATCTCTGGTTATTTCTTTGAGATAAATTTCTACATGTAATGCACTGAGGAGAAAAGCTATAAAAACATTCAATGCTCTTTACACACATTGCCAGATGGGTTGTCAGAGATGTTTCACATCATGAGTGGTGAGGGTTACAAGACATTCATTTGTCAAAATTCATCAAACAGTACACATAAGCAGATGCACTTTATTGTACGTAAAGCTAATTATTTTAATGGGGCGGGGGGGTGATGGATAGATTTTATGTGAACTGGGCAGGAAGCAAGACGCCCACTGTGCTGCCATCTCCTGGGCTTTTGTTTTCCTGGTTGAAGCGCCCACGCCGCCCGGGAATGGCCTGGGCAGCTGTGAGGATGGAGGGGATTTTAGGCAGCTGCTGGGGGGAAGAGGAGGAGGAGGAGATGTGAGCAGCTGTGGGGCTGAGACAGTTTGTTAAAGGGCATTTGTATGAAGTCAGTCCTTCCCTGCTGTCCCCTCAAGGACTCTTCAATAAGACACCCACTTCTCACTAATGTATGGTGAAGGCAGATTCACAGGCACTATTGAGGTGCCTTGGGGATGCAGTTTTCCTTCTGGGAGAATTAGGGGCATGGAGTGCAGTGTTGAGCCCATTGATAGGGATTGGGGCCTGGAGCTCTCTGATTATTAAGTTCCTGCACAAGGCTGGTTTTGGGTGCCTGCTGGGTCCTGTCTGCCCAGAGGTGATCACCGAGGGCCCTGCTCCAAGCACACTGCACTGAGCACACACAGTCACCACTGCAATAGAAGAGAATCAGGACAAGGTCGCAGCGACCTTCGGAGGGCAACGCAGCATCTGTGAGGCGGCCACACTCTTCTCTCCCCTCCAGTGGGGAAGTCAGGGAACTCACTGCCAGTGGCAGCAGCAAGGGGCACTCAACTGGCCCTTCCTTGAAGACAAAACCCTCAGAGAAGCACTCTAAGTTGGGGGAGTGGTCACCACCACCACCACCAAAGCAGTGGCTGAGACCAGCTGACCGTGTGCCTGACCACTGGACCTGTGGGAGGAGCTCAGTGGTTGAATGGGGAGACCAGTTGATGTGGCAAGGTCATGAGTTTCCTGTGGATTAAGTGACCCAAGAGCGTGGCTGGACTTGAGCCGACTTGATTACATTGTTCCCCAAGAGGGTGATCTACTGGATAAAGACGCCCAGCACCAAGAGCTTGTAAGGAGGGATTCCCCCAACAGGGAGCTCCAAAGAGGGGAGGAGGAGGTTCACAAGCTAGATTTCCCAAGCGAGTCCCCACAGCTGCTGCCAGGGAATCGATATATGCCTGAGAGAGGCAGCATGAGGGCCCTGCTGCAGAAGGGAGCCCAGGGCAGGCAGGGTGAGAGAGCAGCACCCACCAACAGAAGGTCAACCCCAGCTTTGCCCCAGGAGTCCAGTTAGGAGCTCCAGTGCAGCACTCTACCAGCCTGGAGGATACAGAGGCTTGCAGGAGAGTAGCGCTGGCCTTCTCCACCCAAACCCCCTCCACGGCCACGAGTCCAGCCTGCTCTTCGGGCAGGGAAAAGGCTTTGTAGAGTATTTAGGATTGAAGTTCGAAAATGAACAGGACCCCTCAAGGTCCAGTAGGGATGCTTTTAATAACCAGCATGACTGAGAAGTGACAGAATTCGGCTGACGGGTCTTCACTGGAGCTGCTGTCAAGCTGTCAGCAGTGTGCCCACATACCAGAGTCGGGAGCAGGTACTGGAAATGCAGAGACTCTGCTGGGGGTTGAATTGTGTCCCCCAATAAAAACATGTGCCTAAGTTCTAGCCCCTAGCACCTCAAGATGCGACCTTATTTGGAAATACATGGCAGATAGAATTAGTTAAGGTGAGGTCACACTGGAATAGGGTGGGTCCCTCATCCAATGTAAGAAGACGGCCTTGTAAAGGCAAAGACACAGGAAGAAGCCACGTGAAGACACAGGCAGAGATGGGAGGCTTGTGGCAGCAACCCAAGAAATTACCAAAAGGTAGGAAGAAGCAAGGAGAAGTTCCCCTGCATATTTTAGGGTAGCTCGGCCCTGCCAACACCTTGATTTTGGACTTCCAGCCTCTAGAACTGTGAGAGAGGAAATGCCTGTTGTTGGAAGCTACCCAGTTTGTAGTACTTGGTTGTGGAGCCCGAGCAAACAGATAGACTGTTTCCTGCTATACCCCACCCCTCCACCTGCACCCCAGTGCACCAGGGACACTCCTTTCCCCAGCCCCTCTACAAGTGTGTCCTTGCTCCAATGGGATGGACTTGGGTGAGCCCAAGGGGAGGTGCACGTGCACATTCAGGTGGAAGGGGCTGTTTCTGTGGGGCTGGAGAATTTGGGTGGCTGTCGCTGAGAAGATCCCAGAACACATGCTTCCCACCCAGGGCCAGTATCCATCTGAAGGGGATTCATGACCTCACTGGGCTCTTTGTCGGTCTCATGCTACAAAAGAGGCCCTTCGAAGGTTAGAAGGGTTGGCATTATCTAGAGGACGGAAGTGATCCAGGCTCTCCTGACTGTGGGAGCTTCTAAGGAGTCCCCAGAGCTTTGCATTTCCCCTGAAGCTGCCCTGGTGTCCAGCCAGGCCCTCTCAGTCACCATGGGATGCGGGTAAAATCAAATCCCTGATGTCATGGACTGTGGAGGCCTGAGTGCTCCCCCAGGTTCATGCAATTCCCAGCAGAGGTGTCCTCCTTCCACTGGTCAATGCGCTTTGACTCTCTCCCACACGGACTGGGGCAGAGAGCTCCGCTTTTCCACCAGTCCTGTGCAGGTGTGCTCACCTGGAGGGCACTGTGAGAACTTAGGAACCTGGGTGACGATTGCAGGGAGTGGTGTCTGTGGTCCCCGGTCTTCTCTCCTGTCCCCAGCTCGACACACTCTCTCCTCCCAGCTCCCTTCTCAATAGAATAACTGACAGATTCACATCCAATCTCCCATACGGCAGCTCTGCCCACACCCAGGTCCCCGGAGCTCTGTCTACCAGGGGAGACATGTTCTCAAACAAATCCCGTCTCCTTTCTCCCTGGAATGCAGGAACCACCTAAAGATGCATTTGTTCGCTTCTTGTGTTATGTCTGAAGACAGGAGGAGACAAAGGTCTCTAAGGAAGAAATTGAAAGACATTCTGCTTTCTCTTTGAGACTCCAGAAAAGGGATGGGGTGCCCTGGGCCACCTGTACATCATCTCTCAGCTACTGGTGGGGGATAAAAAGGGGAGCAAACCAACCAAAAGAGGCCAAGAAGGAGGCCAAGGCTCTGGGGCCCCACCAGAAGTTAGAGGAGAGGGTGAAAGCCAGCCTGATTCTTAAGACCAGAAAGACTGCAGGAGTCCTAAGCCAGGAATGTGGTCCAGGTGATCGCGGGATGCTGGAGCCCTGGGCTGGACCCAGCTGGTCTCGTACACTGTCTCAGAGAGCTCTTTAGCCCCCTCCACTGGAAACAGAAGGGTGATACTCAGGACCACCAGCCTGGCCTTGGGGTGATTCTAGAAACAAGACAGCGAATAACACCAAACCCAAGACACTTTCCATATACTTTATTAAAAAGTTTCTTTGTATAAATTTCCTAAACACTTTAAAATTAAAATTAGACCCCACCCACCCCGCACCAAAAAAATAAACAAAAAACACAACATTAGAGGAATGCCAAAAATATTCTCTATTATGACTTTCTTTTCATTCTTTAATGGAGGCATTGGTCCCGTAGCAGTGCACAGAGATTAAGAGAGTCTGCTTCCTTCCAACCAGATGGTTTGTTAGAGGCTTTAGAAAAAGAAAATTCTCTTGGACTCTAATCCAGGATTTGGGGAGAAAAATGGAAACATTGGGTAGTTGTTTATTCGCCAGGACAGGCTATCCATCTAAAGTCATGCTTAACTGGGAAGGAAAAAGACGAACCAAGCAGAAGGATAGAGAGTAGCTGTGAAGTTGGGGGCTATTTTCTAGACCTTATGTTTGTCTGGAACAGGCAGAACATGAAACTGCAGAGGGGATTTGAATGTTTAGACATGTTCACATAGACACCAGCAGTGGCTATTACACACGTTCAAAGTATATGTGGTCACTGCCTGGGGACCAGAGCGTGGGCCCACAGGCACACTAGCACCATGTTGATAGGTCGTGCGGCAGACGGCTCCCCAAGTTCGAGTGTAAATCAAAGCATGAAATGGTACGGTGCCAGGGAATCAATACCCGGAGCTTCTATGAAGATGGCTTGGACATGGCTGACTCCTTCTTCTTCAAGAGGTACGTGTCCCTGGTCGGCCATGCTTAGGTCCCAATCACAGCCATGACTTTGGGGTTGACAAGCCCTGAGCATCGACAGATGAGGCGGGCAGACAGAGAGGAGGAAAAGCCATATTACTGACATGAAATGACCCCACAGCCTCTGGTTTTCATTATCCATCGCTCACTGTCCTGCTCAAAGCCTTCCCTGGCTCCCCAGGGCTTCTAGGCCTGGGGATGGAGGCTCTCCTTCAAGCTGAACCTTCTCTCACCTGCACCCCTGGCCACGTCTTCATGCAAACTGAACACCCACCCCTGCCACCTTCGTGACATGGGCCCAGGCTCTGGGTGAAGATGGCCTGTTTTATTACCAATCGAATCGCCCAACGTAATGGAGATTTTGCGTGGCCCCAAGATCAATATTGCTTAGAGGAAGCACAATTACTTAAAGATAAGCAGATGAGATTAGTTATCTTTGGTGTTATCTATAATTGTTTGTTATACTATTTCCCTAATAATCATGTTTATTACAATATTTTATGAATAACAGGGACTTCGTTACGTTTCCAGTAGTGCGGAGTAATTGGCCATGTGTTTCTTCATTGACAAAAATACGAGGATATGAGGAAGTATTTAAGAAATATTAATCATTCAGAAAGTTCCTTTCATGTGCTTTATTTGAATATCTCCCTCATCTGAAGATACAATCTATTTTTTGCTTCATATCTACCATAATTATTGCAATTCAAATATCTTGAAAAGGTGAATTACTGCCCTGGGTCTCTTTTATCTTATTTAGAACACCACAAACACAGAAGGAAGCCACTTACCAGGAGAGCAAACCTTCTCGCATTCTTCCTGTGAATCGAATCTGTTCTCGTTTCCGCCGCACCCTCTATACCAGAACCTCCCACAGGTCTTGGTCTGCGCGTTGTGGTACCATTTCAACACAAAATTTCTGCACGTTCCTTCTTCTTTGGGCAGCTTACAGATATCTTTAACAACGAGAGGAGAAAAGACATCCTTAGAGCCCATGGGTGACTATCCCCAGTGCCAGGGGCTGAAGGTCTCATCACAAGGCTGCTGGAGGGAGAAAGAGAAGAGTGAGGGCCAAACTCCCCACAGCTCCCCAAGCCTCAGTTTCCCCTCTGTCAAATGAGCTTTGTAACCACCCAGAGCTTCGTAAGCAACAAATTCAATCGTACCGGCGAAAGGACTCCATGAACTGCACTCGGAATCCCTATGTCAGCTCTCCTTCATTACTGGATAATTTAAGGCAGTGGTTCTCAACCTTGGCTGCACATTAGAATCACCTGGGAATCTTTTTAAAATCCTGATTTCTGGGCCTCATCCTCCAGAAATTCTGTTTCTTTGTTATGGGGTGAGGCCACAACATTAGTAACAAAGAAACAGAATTTCCGGAGGATGAGGTCCAGAAATCAACATTTTAAAAAGATTCCCAGATTCTAATGTGCAGCCAAGGTTGAGAACCACTGATTTAAGGTAAAATGAGCTGTGTTTCCCTTTCCAACCCCTGGGTCCGCCACTCTCCAATTCCCTCACCACTGAATCCTCAGAGAAGAAACCGAGTTTTCCAACCTTGGAGTGTTCCACTCCCTGGCAAAATAACAACTAATACTGTCAGAATATAGTTCAAAAATAAGGCTGTCCATTTCACTACAAGCCAACTAGATTGAAAATAAAAATTAAAATGAAAAACTTATGAGTGTGTGTATGTACGTACGTTGAGTGTCTGTGTGTGTATATATGTGTCTGTCTCTGTGTGTGTATGTATGCGTGTGTGCGTGTGTGTATGTGTGTGTGTGCCTGTAGCCCAGTGCCTTTGTGACCGGCCAAATTAAACAAGTAAGGAGAAGGATGTGTCGACACAGATGTAAAATTCACAACAGCAAAAACGCCGCAGAGCCAAGCTGCTCTGAAGGCAGGGGCATTCTTTGTCCAGTTAAGGAAGCTGATTTTGAGTGCACACGCCTGATGCGGCCCAGCTGCCCGCTGAAGCCGCGTTCGCAGAGCCTGGGAGGACCTCCCGCTCACACTCGGGGAAACGTCTGTTTACAGACTTCCTGGCAAGCTGCAGGTCCTGCTGGGAAAGAGAGGCACTAATGTCAACTGTTATCTGAGAGTCTGGAAAACGTAAGCCTTTCCACAAAGATCCCTGGCGTGGACGGTGCCACATGTTTCCATGAGTGGCTAACTGCCTGACTCACCAGCCCTCCCTACGCAGGGCTTTTACCCACAGCTGCGCGGGCCACCCCCAGCAGAGGTGGTCAGCATGCACAGCCCTGACAGATGTCAAGAAAGAAAAATGGAGCCTTAGGAAGAGACCCAAAGCTGGGTCTACTACATGATGGACCAGACCCCAAGGTACACAGGACTGAGGCTCAGAATCCCGTGAGGATCAGTCCCACGGGGCCCCGATCTGAGCAAACCCGGGAACTTGTGTCTTCAGGCTGGTGGGAAGCCCACCATGTGAGATGGTGAAGGGACTTTCAGGTCCTGGGTTTGACCATTATGGCTCGTCAGAATGCAGGACAGAGGTTTAGATTCATCCAAACAGACTCCTGGGAGCCTTGACAGCCAAACAAGCCCCAATTTCTAAAACTCTTTTCTCTCTATCACAGGGAGAGAGGAGACCTAAGGGACAAATGTCTGAATTGAAAACACCCTCTTACTTCTGAATCCGTGCCTCAGTCTTTAAAAAAAAAAAAAGAAAAAATGAAAATGACCAGCCCAGCCAGATTCTTGTTTAAAGATTGTGCTGTTTATATTAACTAAACACTGTTTATATATTCTTGGCCCTTCTGGACCACACATAAGAGAGCCAAAAACATCCCCAAAATTGCTGCGTAGTTTACACCCAGTCATTTTCTCTCACTGAAGCACAGAATTTGCTAGAAATTTTATATTTCACATACTCTTTAAGGAGTAAACTTATCAATGGGTGAGAAACAATATACACAGCTGTCAGTGACTCTGAAGTTATCATCCCATCTGTCCTGACCCGTGTCTTTGAGGGATTTCTATATGCTCTTTGTGGCGTCTCTCAGCTCAAGCAGCTTGTGGGGAAGCCTCATGGAGGTCACTTGGGAGTGGAGCTGGAGTGGCTAGGAGCTCAGGTGCCCAGTGCAGGGGACACAGGCTTCCCCGGGTCCCTTGATGCAGGACTCAGAAAACTGCTTATGAGCAGAAATCAAAGGGTTGAAACTTAAGTTTTCTTCTCCAAACCACCCTCAACTCCACATTCCTACTTCCACTATTTTCCATTTGAGTTGAAAATCATAACATCCAAAGTTTTTATTAAATCTGCCCTGAACTCCTGAATCATTCCCATACATTTACATCCAGAGGAGACAATTTCTTGTTTTTCAATCAATTTTTCCATTAGAAAGATTTGAGGAGCTTGAAAAACGTGGCTGTCCCTAACACAGACCAATTTCTAAACTTGTTTCCAGAGGCAAACTATTCTAAACATTTTTTCAGTTCTCTAAGTAGTTCATTTATTTCCCTTATTAAACATATATGTGCATAACAGTTTCACAGTCCCTGTACTGACTCAGTTACCTTCTTTCTTATATGACTGAGGCTACATGTCATTATGGATTGTGGCTATATGAATCGATAGTAGATAGATGAGAGAGAGAGAGAGAGAGAGAAACAATGTAGATGTATACATGTAAATGTAAATATAGACATAGATTAGATTATAGATATAGACACATATCCATGGACATAGGGAAAGTCCATTGATGGAATAATGTATTCTAGCAACAGAGAAGGTTCTCACTAGAAAAGATTAAAGAATCAAGAAGCCTCTACTCCCAAGTATGGAGTCAGAAACCACCCAATTTTATTTATTTGAACACAGATGAGACAGGATTGCAGACCCTACAGAAATGGTAAAATGGAGAAACAAATAGCACCTTAAAAACTTACAGTGAAAAGAGTAAAATGAGGGATCCTGGTAGATAACTGAAAAAATGTTGTGCTGTTGCTGCTGACGATGCAATACATATGGAGAAAGCACAGCTGCTTTCAAGTCCCGCACGGGACAGAGCAGCTGGGCCCCAGCAAACGCCTTTTATCATAGTCAGGTACAGAAATAAACACCAGAAAGAGCTACGCCTTCCTCCCCCTGACTGTGGCCAACACACTGAAACATAATGAACTGTCCCCACTCTTAGGAAAACCTTGTGCTCTGGGGCCTATAAAACATGGAATTTGGACTTTGGATATTAGTAGCAACATCTTTTAGGAGAACACTCGAAAGCAAAGCATGTCGACTATGTCAGTCATCGGTTCCTCGAGGGTGAATGACTAGAGCTCGTGCTCTGCTCAGCGAGGGATTACAGGTCTGAGAGAGTCCCACTGGCCAGGAAAAGAAGCAAGGAACAGTGGCCAGTCCAGGAACATGCCCGGCTGGTCCCTGGTTAAACGTCAAACATGCACTCACTTGGCTCGGGCACACAGAGAGTGGTATGAGAGACTGAGCCAGGTATGTGCTTAGGAAATTGGGACCAGAACACAAATCCCATGGGACATTTCCAAACCCGTCTGCCATGGGTCCTCATCTGCATGTCTTGTGTCTCTCTGAGCAGTTTATGGTTGTTGTTGTTGTTGTTGTTGTTAGTCCTCACCCAAGGATATTTTCCCATTGATTTTTAGGGAGAGTTGATTTTCACAAAAGAGAGGAAAAGATAGAGAGAAACATCGATGTGAGGGAAACACATCGGTTGGTTGCCTCCTGCATGAGCCCTGACCAGGACCCAGGCTGGGGAGGAGTCTGCAACCAAGGTGCGTAACCTTGACCGGAATCAAACTTGGGACCCTTTGGTCTGCAGGCCGACACTCTATTCACTGAGCCAAATTGGCTAGGGCCTGAGCACTTTTTATTAGATTGGATCACTGAATGGGTGACACTCTACTCGTTGTAGCATCATAGACCACACAAATCCACACTAGTCCCAGTATGAGAAAAGTGATAAACAATACATGGATTCCTGGCTGCAGCGCCCAAAGCAACTCCCATCCAATTTTCTCCAAGAGCCTGGGGATGGGCAAGGTAAGTTTCCAGGGATAGCTTGGAATATGCAGAATGAGCCCATGCTGGGCCACACCAAGTGGATATGGAACTTTCCCCATAGAAGTCATCCTGCGCTGAGAGTTAGAACCTCAGCAGGTGACAGAGTATCCAAAATGCAAGGGCTGTAACTGTTTTGGAGAAGGCCGTTCTGGTTCTGCTAATGGACCTAATGTTCTCACAACTCACCTATTTCATTCTCAGCCAGCGGTTCTGTGTTCACCATGAGATTGAAGGTTGAACTAGAGGCTGACCTTGCTGGTTGTGGAGGTGGAGGCTGAGTTTCCCCTATAAAAGAAAAACACATGCAGCTAGTAGGTAATGCAGACACTGAAGGACCAGGGAATCTTGAGGGATGAGGCAAGCTTGCCTCTCTGGATTAAGATAAGGGTTGGCCGCTGAAACACAGGGACCCAAGAAATCCATACACAGAGTCCTGATGTCTGCTGCCTGCTAGTTCAATTCATCTCAACAAGCAAACAGAGCAAATCTCTGTTTGAACAAATCTTCTCATTTTCCAATGTAAACTCTTCTGTTTCTAGCCGAGAAAACAGATCCCTGGGGTGGAAGGGTCTTTGGACTCTTTATCTTTGTGGATTACATGATGGCTGGTGGGAATCCCCTTCCCTTGAGCACAGTTCTTTGATCTGAATAGCACTGGCTGGAAGAGGAAGAATGTGAGCCTCCCCCTCGACACCCCAGAGAAGCCAGGGTCAGGAAGAAAGTGGGGGACAAGAAGAACTTGGAGAGGAGGTGGGGCATGAGTAACTTCGAGGCTGGAGAAGCTGCAGGGCCAGGCCTTGGGGCTGTGGAAGAGCCAGGGCAGAGCCAGAGCATGGGGGGGAGGGGAGGGAAACTCTGAGGTCCTTTCTGCGGTGGCCAAGGATGCCTGTGGCCCCCCCAGCTGGTTACTCCCTAAGGAGCCAGGGACCTTTGGTGGTGTTTTCTGTTCACTGAACATGGAAATGTGCTTCTGAAACACAGATGTGATGGGCATCAAGCCCAGCCAGGTTACATGGGCATATTTCTTTCTCGCAGGGGAAGGGCGGCACCCAGGCCAAATGGATCTGGTTTCCTCCAGGACCCCAAAGGCAGGGCAACAGGTCACAAGGAACCCCATCTTCCATTCATTTGTTTATAAAGGATTTTGTTTTAGCCTTGTTATTTCAGAACAGATTCAATGATTATGAATTGTTCCCTGTATGTCCTGTCGACATTCATGTACAAGTCAGGTACCAACTTTTCTTAAATGGACCCCGTACTCACTTGTACTGAAACTTCCACGGTAGATGGCCTTAACCTGAGACCTCAGGTAGCAGACCACCACCACATGGTACGTGTGCCCAGCTTGCAGGCCCCCGATGGCACGGTCCGTGACCGTGAGGTTCTGCTTCAGAACTAGGGACTGGTCATGGGCCGAGGTAACGGTGAGGTCGTAAAAGTAAGGGCTGGGGGGCTCCGGCCTCTCCCAGCGGAGTTTGGCGCTGTTCTCGGTGATCTCCAGCACCTGGACCTCTCGGGCAGCCTTGACTAGAAAAGACCAAACACAGTGTGGGGACAGATAAATAAAACTCCAGGTGACGGAAACAGGCAGGCAAGAGACGAAAGCTGAGAGATGTGTATCAATAGACAGTTGACCAGAAAGCGAGGTGAGGCAGGGACCCAGTTTCTTGTTCATGTTCCCGGGAAATATTGGTCTTCTACCAATGTAGATGAGATGTGAAATGATTCATAGTAATTAAAACTTGCGTTATCCATCAGCAAAGTACATAACTCCCCCTTTTTCCTTCTGACAATCTCTCTTACTAAAGGATACTATGAAAATTCATGGTCCCATGTGCTATCTAAAATGTGTTCACTATGGTGTGAACCCCAGGATTTTAAATATATTGAGTCATGAAACCTTAGGGCATGACATGAAATTCTTCTAAAGGAATCTCTGCTCTCTGTACATAACATGAAGACTACTTCCATGACCTTTGTAGGAGCACATGCATTTTGCCCTCACCTTTCTATATAGCTTGTGATACTCCCAGCAGTTCTCAACCAATGGGTCACGAACAATGACAATACATCCTCCATACCGGATATTTACATTACAATTCATAACAGTAACAAAATTATAGTTATGAAGTCGCAACGAAAACAATTTTATGGTTGGGGGTCACCACAACATGAGGAACTGTATTAAAGGGTCGTGGCATTAGGAAGGTTGAGAACCACTGTAAGTATCTTCTAACATCTTTTTTGAGGAAAAAATAAAATAACACCCTCTGGGCCTCATGGCTCCCCTCCCCTCGATTTCTCCTTCAGGCTGGAGCCTGCTTTCCCATGGACAGGCCTGGCACAAGGCTCAGCCTGTGGGGTGGCTGACTGTCCAGGTTGCTGAGCTAACCACCAGGCAGCGAGGGGCCTCTTTTCTATGGGTATGTGCTTGGCAGCCGGACAAAGTCCGCAATCATGAAACTCCTTGCAGATCTCCTGGAGTCGTATCGTATGGGAGGCAGGTCTGGCTCCAGAATCCAAGCACAGCCCATGGCTCAAGAGCCGACAACAGGCTTTTTCTTTCGCTCTCACTCCCTAAATGGGGCCCCAAACTCTACTTCTGCTTAGAACTCATCCCTTTTGCTTAAGATCTGGGTTTCCAGGAGAGAGGGATCATGCCCACCTGTGAACTTCCCAGAGAGAACAAACAGGTGTGGGCTCGGGTGGGAGTGGGGGAAGCGGGAGAGCCCTTTTGCCTGTTAGGCATGGAGCTCACCAGCCTCACATGTAGTGAGAGATCTCTTTCTAATATAGAAAACAGGCCATGTTTTGACAATTCCCTGCTCTGACCAGCACCTTTTAGACATACAAATCACCCAGATGTATAAAACCCTGATCAGTGACTGTATTTCAATGGCTTTGTAAACAGGCTTTGAGGGACCTGCCCTGGACACAGTACAGGTGGGTGTCAGGGGGCAGCCCTCCAAGCAGCTTGCTTACCTGCAGGCTTCGCAGTGGCTGGCTTGGTAGTGGCCGGCCTGGCTGCCTGGGGCTTGGGGGCCTCAGGCTTTGCTGCCACTGGTTTGGTAACGGCAGGGGGTCTTGCAGCTGCTGGCTTTGCTGCTGCCACTGGCTTTGCTGCTGCCACCGGCTTTGCTGTTTCTGCTACCGGTTTTGCTGCTGCCACCGGCTTCGCTGTTTCTGCTACCGGCTTTGCTGCTGCCACCGGCTTCGCTGTTTCTGCTACCGGTTTTGCTGCTGCCACTGGCTTTGCTGTTGCTGCCACCGGCTTTGCTGCTGCCACTGGCTTTGCTGTTGCTGCCACCGGTTTTGCTCCTGCTACCGGTTTTGCTCCTGCCACTGGTTTTGCTGCTGCCACGGGCTTTGCGGCCACTGCAGGTCTGACTGTGGCCACCTTTGAGGCCTCAGGCTTGGCAGGCACAGGTCTTGCAGCTGCAGGTCTTGAGGCAGCCGGCTTTGAGGCCGGCAGGTTGACCACGGCCACTGGTTTGGATGTAGGACTTGAAGTAACATTATTTGGTGTGTTTCTGTTAAAACAAATTAAATTTTGCTTCAACCCATCTATAGTTTTGCCCGCTATCTAAAATGGACAGAGACATACCCTAGTGAGCTATGCAGAGCACACTGTTGTATTAAATGCATGCAGTTGTTCTATGTATTACATATAGGCCTGCACATCTCAAATCCCTTCTCTATAGAATCTGTGCTACAGAGAACATACTGAACAGCATGGAAAATAATAATCACTAAAAATGAAGCATCTATTGTACTATAAATACATCTGACATCTCTTCAATTTATCAAATAAAAGCAGGGTGAAAGTAAAGAGACAATAAATATTGAAAGGATGGTAATTATTCTTATTGCTAACAATAATAATCAGTTAATAGCTGCTCTGATTATAAAAAAGTGTCCACTCAGCAAAATGCTGTGTTGAGCTGGAACGTTATAAAGTCGGTGTATGCTTTCACTCCCAGGTTCATTGTGCATTTTAGTTTGTATTAAGTTTTGTATGTGTGATTTTGTTTTGATTATTTTTTTTATAATTTATTGTTCTATTCGAGTCACCAAAGAAAACAGCAACATAAATAAACACAACGGCACAGACCCACCCCTTGATCATTTCTTGCCCTGACATGAACATTTGTTATAGATATATCACACTACATGTCATATGCAGTATATTTTCAAATTGTTATCATACAAATTCAGATATTAGATTTGTTTATTTTGTTTTCCTGGATAAGGTTGATCCAACTTTTGGGAATGTTCTAGAGCAGCGGTTCTCAACCTGTGGGTCTCGACCCCTTTGGGGGTCAAATGACCCTTTCACAGGGGTTGCTTAAGACCATCGGAAAACACATATATAATTACATATTGTTTTTGTGATTAATCACTATGCTTTAATTATGTTCAATTTGTAACAATGAAATTGGAGGTCACCACAACATGAGGGACTGTATTAAAGGGTTGCAGCATTAGGAAGGTTGAGAACCACTGTTCTAGAGGAATTATAAAGGTAATTAAGGCTAGAAAAAGAGAACCTATGGACCAAGATCAACAGGGTAGTACCATAGCACCAGAAAAGGGCCATGGCTGCTTTAGTAATGATTCTCAACTAACGAGCCTGAGATCTGAAGCATCCCCTCTGGGGACAAAAGCAAGAGCTGAGGGGTGCAAGGGGTGATGGAGAGAAGGGTGTGTAGGAGGAAGAGGTGGGCTCTCTCTCCCCACCCTGGAGGTCAGCAGAAGTAAGACATTCCTATTTCAAACATAATCCGAATCCACACATCATCTGGGTGCCACAGTCAGAACCCTCTCCTCCCCTAGAGCATGGCACACTGTCGCATTCTCTTGAAGGGTACCAATTGATGGCACATTGCTGCGCTCGGTCCTGCCACCACATTCCCCTCACCAGGCTCTCTGTCACATAGCCACACTGCTCTCCCGTCTGCTCCTGGAGTTGGCACCACAGATGGAGCTGGGCATACAGTCACTGAGCATGTGCCAGGTGGCCAGCATCACTGTGGGCACCACAGTCCCTCCCATCTCCCAACCCTCTCATTAGCCTTCGTGGTGGTGCATGCACGTTGCCTCCACTTGCTACCACCATCACCTGTGTGATTACAGCTTTAATCATTTTAAGAAGATCTGGAGTCCATTCTTTCCTGAAGATATCCAATCCTTCCGCAGGAAATCATTTCACACCCGAGATGGTTGATCGCTTGGACACAGGGCCTCAACTGCCCACCCTCTCTGTACCCAATGTGATGTGGCAGGTCCTCCCACCAAGTCCAGCTCCCACCCTCAAATCTAGCAAGGCTGGCCTCTGGACATGCTTTGACCAAAAGAATGTGGCAGAGGTGACAGTGAGCCAATCTTAGCCCAGGCCCCAAGAGGTCTTGCACACTTCCGCCTTCTCTCATGACCCTGCCCTGTCACCTGTGGAAAACCCAGGCTTCCCCACAGAGAATGAGAGACCTTGTGGAGGAGAGGTGAGCCGTCCAGCTGAGACCACCCTACACCACCAGCCCACAGCTGATGAGTAGCTGACCACAAGCATATAAGTGAGCCCAGTAGATGCCAGAAGAACTGCCCAGCTGATCCCAGGCAAAAATTGCTAACCCACCGAAACCGGTTTGGCTCAGTGGATAGAGCGTCGGCCTGCGGACTGAAAGGTCCCAGGTTCGATTCCGGTCAAGGGCATGTACCTGGGCTGCGGGCACATCCCCAGTAGGAGATGTGCAGGAGGCAGCTGATCGATGTTTCTCTCTCATCGATGTTTCTAACTCTCTATCTCTCTCCCTTCCTCTCTGTAAAAAATCAATAAAATATATTTTTTTTAAAAAATTGCTAACCCAAAGAATTGCAAATTAGAAAATATTGTTGTTTTAAGCCACTAAGTTTGGGGTCATTTGTTATGCAGCAAAAGCTAACAGATACAACAGATTCTTCTAAAACCGGGGTGGGAAACCTTTTTTCTGCCAAGGGTCATTTAGATATTTATAACATCATTCTTGAGCCATACAAAATTATCAACTTAAAAATTATGCTGCTATGACAAAAGGTCCGAGATTTGTTGAATTTCAAGTTCCACCTGAAATTTCCTTGGCAGGACCAGACCAAATGATATGGCCCACGGGCTGGACATTCCCCACCCCTGTTCTAAAAGAATGTCCTACGTGACCTTAGGGATGTCACATTTTCTGAATTTTTATGTCCTCCCCCCATAATGTTAGTCCTTGGAGGACCTCGGCATTTCCCCTAGCACTTTAATTTGTGGGACAATTATTATAATCACTTACACTTGTTTGTGACCAAATTTCACAGGAGTCTTTGCCGGTTGGTCCCCTTGAAACCAACTGCACTGTTTCCTGATATCAGGGGACAAGTAAAAAGCATTTTCACCTAGAGAGAAATAGAAAAAAAAATATGTTAAGTGTATGCAAATCCCTTGCAAATTAAAATTAATATGCTAATGAGCTCAATGAATCACATGGTATTCAGTCCATAAATATTTGTTGACTTAATTAATTCTTCCAGACAAGTTAAGTCCAGTGAGTTTTAAACATTAAGTATAATGGTGTTTGATCCATAAAACATATTAAGCCAATATCTTGTATTTAGCAATATTTGGGTGATTTGGTTAAAGATTATATTTACTCAATGTGATTAGGAAGACAGGAATAAGAGAAAACTGAAGTGCAGAACTTAACAGTTCCAAACCCTCAAACATCAAACTATAACCAAGTTACTTTTAATATTTTCTCAATGCTGTGTTTAACAAGATTTTTGTTTTTGTTTTTCCCATCTTCTGAAGTTAGTGACAATGGCCTGGGTGAACTTGCTGCCTTACCTTTGTTTCATATGTTCTCCCCTAAAACTTTTGGGGCACAGGCTTCACAAAAGTGAATGCTGTTTTCAGGGACTAGACTTTACCTTAAATGATAAACTCTCCATATATGCATGTTTATTCATACTTTATACATCTCTCTCATATGTTAAATACAGTGTATCTTCCTGTGACAACTCTGGGCCCAGCACTGTGCCAGGCTCAAGGGAACACAGTGAATGAAACACTTTCTTGCCTTAGCCTTTTGGTTCGGTGGGATAGAGCGTCGGCCTGAGGACTAAAGAGTCCCAAGTTCGATTCCGGTCAAGGGCAAATGCCCAGGTTGCAGGCTCGATCCCCAGTTGGGGGCATGCAGGAGGCAATCGATCAATGATTCTCTCTCATCATTGATGTTTCTATCTCTCTCTCCCTCTTCCTTCCTCTCTGAAATAAATAAAAATATATTTTTTTAAAAAGGAACACTTTCTCCAGGACCATGCCGTCCTTTGTGATCATAAACCCATCAATGAATGACCAATGGGCCATGTGATAGATGCAGTAAGTGTGGCATCCAGATTAACAACAAGTAAGCCTTGGGAGTGGGGAGCATCCATGGTGAGCAGGGGCAACTGGAGGTGAGTTTGGAAGGTGAATGTGGAATTGCTGCTGAAGCAGAGGTGGAGGACACTCTGGGGGAGCCACATCAGCAAAGACCTAGAGGTTTCCAAGGACGGGGTTGATGGCAAGTTCTTCCAGAAGCTTCCATGAGCCTGATCAAGATATACTTCTCTGTGACATGCCATGATATTACATCATGCATAATAAATGTGCACTTGACCCAACTGCCATCTAGACTATAAACTCTCAGGGACACTGTCTATGGCTGGGAGGTGCTCAATGGAACTTGGTTGAACAAACAGGTGAACAAGGACAGGGTCTCTGTCTGTGTGCTCACTGCCAACCCTGGCAACTTAAAGTGTACCTGGGACTTGTGGATGTTGATACCTACCTGTTGAATGAATGAAAAAGTAAACATCATTACACTAGTTGTCTTTGCCATGCCTGTGCCCCTCCCCCCCATTGCCCAAGGGTGTGGGCTGGCGGAAAGCTTGGCCCACGATGCTGACTCAGGACTTACTGCTGACAAAGGACGGCAACAGCCTCCCAAAGCGCAGGAGAGGCTCCTCGTTGAGCTCAGTGGACTTATCCACAAGCTTGAAGAAGACATCACTTGGCTCGCTGGCGAAGCTGTATACCTCCTTGACGTTGACCTTCCTGCCAATGCCCAGGATCACAAAGAAGTAGCCCTTGCATTTGGCCTGCAGGATGGCTCTCTGGGCCTCCTCCAGCTGTTGCTTCTGTACCTCCCCTGTCAGCATCAGAACCACAATTTTCAGGTCTCGTGGGTTGGGTGCACTTTCAAAGACATGATCTATGGTGTAGTCAATGGCACGACCTAAGGCCCTGGTCCCCTGCAGCTGTGCCATCCTGTTGCCCAGGGCATCCATTAGCTTCTCCTTGGAGCCATAGTCAGTCAGGGAGAATTCCACCTTTGCAGGTGGCACACTGGCATTGCCCATGGACTCATAGGGTGCATGCTGCACCACGGCCACTCGGGCAAAGTGTTGGGAAGCCTTGGGGTCAGGGCTCAGGTCCAGCTGTCTGACCAGGTACCCTATGTACTTCTTCATCTCATTGAATTGGAACAGGGTGGTGGACTCAGAGCTGTCTAAGATGAAAGCCATGTCGATGTCCACATCGCTGCCTGCTGCTCGCCGGTCCCTAAAAGAAGGCCTCCAGCTGCCGAATCCACAGGATGGGTCGATGTTGCAGATGTCTAGAAAGAAGCATGGCAGCCATTTATATTGGGACTCCTCAGCGAGATATGACCAATCAATCTGCTGGGAGCCCAAACAGCTGAAACTGTCACAGAACGTAGAAACCTATTTAAATCTTGTCAATATTATTGTGGTCAGATTCCCATTTTCATTGTAGAATGCTTAATAAATAAAACAAGTTAA
Source organism: Myotis yumanensis (assembly GCF_028538775.1). Classification (NCBI taxonomy): domain Eukaryota; kingdom Metazoa; phylum Chordata; class Mammalia; order Chiroptera; family Vespertilionidae; genus Myotis; species Myotis yumanensis. The sequence goes on from NW_027223759.1 coordinate 34,081,474, forward strand.
ATTCTGTTGGTATTCTGTGGCATTGGCATTAAAAAGGAAGGGAGAGAGGGAGGGAGGAGGGAAAGGATGGGGAAAGGAGAGGAGAAGGGAGGGGAGGGAAGAGGAGAAGGGAGGGGAGGGAAAGGATAGGGAGGGGAGAGGAAGGGAGGGGTAAGGAGGGGAGGGAAAGGATAGGGAGGGGAGGGGAAAGGAGGGGTAGGGAGGGGAGGGGAGGGAAGGAGATGGGAGGGGAGGGGAGGGAAAGGATAGGGAGGGGAGGGGAGGGGAGGGAAAGGATAGGGAGGGGAGGGAAAGAAAGTAACCTTACTTTTTTTGCCACTGTTTGAAGCAATGTACCCTAGAAAGTCCCAAAGCCAGATAATTAAAATCTAGGCTCCAAGGTCAAAATTGAAGTAGAACCCATGTTCTCCTTTATTACCTATAAAATGCATCATTTTCCATCTAAGAGAAGCTCTGTTTTGAGGCTCTACTTTAAACATGTAAACCACCATGTAGTATCTACATGGTAAGTAACAGGCTCCATGATTCCTCACTTAACTCCAGCCCTTTACCCGGATGACAGTGATGTGCTCAAATGTCCCTCCATGGACTGTATGTTCTGCAGTTGCAACTGGACAGATGTGCCCGTTGGAGAAGCACCTTACCCAAGCAAACGTGACAAGTCAAGACGTTCTTCAGGAAGTCCGTGAGGTCCCTCCTGGCGGGCAAGGCCAGTGCATGCCCCACAGCTGTGTTATTGATCTGATCAAAAAAATTAAAAAAAGGAAACACTCAGTAGGAATGTTCAAAATCAGTAACTACTTGCAAAATATAGCTGAACAATAAATTAGAGTCACATCAATGAAACAAACTTCCCAGGGGATCAGTATCTTCTCACTGTTTTAGAGGGGAGGTTAGAAGAGTCACTGAGTTTAATAGAAAAACACAGGTTTTCTTCTGCTGAAATGAGCTGGAGTTTGAATCCCACTCCTGCACTTTCTGCCAAACCTGAAGCAAGATTGTTTAACCTCTCCGGGTTCGGTTTCCTCGGCTGTGAAATGGGATGACAGTAAATTCTCAACAGAATTATTTGAGGGATTAAGTTTGGTAATGTGTGTAAAATGCCTGGTCTAGCCTCTATCGAATAGTGGGGGCTTAAAGAATATCATCACTTTCTGCAATAATAAAAACAACTGGGAAACACTAGCTCCATTGCTTCATCTCTCTCCCAGGTCTCAAAAGGGATTTAATGACAAGGCAGTGATTAAATCATTTCCAGAGGATTCACAATTCCCGCCCACCACAGCACACCATCACTAATTGTTTATTTAATGAATAATTAAGTTCAATTAATGAATAATTCATTTTTCGAACTTGCTGAAACTATGTTGTTAGACACATGTGTGGTTTGGGTCCCTCGGCCCACACAGCACGCCCCTTACAAGAGCACATGGCTGGTGGCCCATGCAGGATCCCACGCCCAGTGCTCTGTGCCCCAACTGGCCTGTGGTTTGGAGAAAAAAACCCTGAGAAATGTTGGCAATGACCCAGCTGCCTCTCGCTGACACAGGCAATGAGAAAACCATAGACTGTCCAGCTTGGAAGTACAAATCTTGGAGCCCGTCTCAACCCGCCTCATCTTCTACAGGTAAGTAATCTAAGCCACGGAGAGGTGAAATGATGTGACCACGTTACTGTAAGAGACCTAAAGCCAGGTGCTGAGTAGACTGATAACAGAGCCAGGGCCTCCTCACTCCTGATCCAGCTCTCCCTTCCTGCCCGCCATCCACGCTCTTGAACAAGAAGCCCAGAATTTACAATGAGAAATAATCATTGATTAAGTGTAACAAACAAGTTATTCAAGCAAATGACAAGGGTGCCCTTTTCCGTGTCACAAGCGGATCCTTGGGTGCCAGCCCAGCTGAAGAATGGTTTGAGCAGCACTACACCCTGGGGAGCCGGACTCACCAATGTCTGGGGACCTCACTAGGAGATGGAAGACCTCCAGGGTCACCCTGGGGGATTTCCCCCCAACATGTGAGGAGGGAGCCTAGGACCTGGTGCTGGAGCCAGAGGCTGTCCTGGAAACCCCACTAGAGAAGTTCTCAGCATATCAGTGTCCTCCAGGACCTTCTAGAAACTGTGGGTCATGGATACACCATGGGGGGGGAGGGACAGGGGCATGCCTGAGAACCTTCCCAGAACCCAAGAAGGACAGCAGGAGGTGTCACAGAGCAGCCGGGCACAGACCTGCAGGGCGTTGATCAGCTGCCGGTCCTCCTGGCTGGTGAGGAACAAGGGCGTGATCCCGGCATCCGACAGCTTCAGCACAGCCTCCCTGAGCTGTGGGGATGCCCTCGTGGGCTTATTGCTGAAGAAAACGGCCACTTTCCTCATCAGGAATCCATTCCTCACTCGCTTGAACGTGTTTCTAGCCACAAAGGACATGGCAGTCTCCAGGCTCTGCTGCTTGGACGTCAGAGCCACCTGAAGGTTCTTGATCCTGTCCAGGAGGACGGACTTCTTCTTGGAGTCGGCAAACCGGATCTCCGTGGTCACCTCGTTGTTATAGGTAACCACCGCCACGCGGGCCCCCCTCGGGCAGTTGCTCTCGGCAATGGTCAAGTCGCCCACGATTTTCAAGAGCACGTCCCTCATTCGGCTAAAGGCATCTTGGGTGACCCCCTCAGAGGTGTCCAAAGCAAAGGCCAGTTCCGTGGGGAACACGGGGCACTCCAGGGGCCCTGGGAAGGGGGAGGGGTTTCAAAGACAAACTTTACTTACTGGAAGAGGGGTCTTCTTTCCTCGAAGGAAGTCACACCACTGAAATGAACTTACCATAGCAGCAAGCTACAAAGGAACAGAGAGAGGGAAAGTCACTCCACCGTGTGAGAACTTCAAATGTCAAAATAAAAGCGTGCCCCTGACAGCTGGAAGCCATGTACTTACGACATTTATCTTTGATGCTCTGGACGAGGGCACATTGCTTTAAAAGGAAGAAAAGAAGGTGTAAGGACAGCAGACAAAAGATTCACAGACAATGACTTGTGCTGCATGCATGCAACTTACATCGATCGAGTCGCCTCTGTTGCCTTTGTGACCCTGAAAAACAAGGAAGGACAGGCTGACATGGGGGACGTAGGATGCAGGGAACAGTCTTCGATTCACAGAAACATGACAGAGGAAGCAGAGGTGGGACCTGGCTCTTCTCAGACTCCCTTGTACACTAGACTTCACGGCTCAAAGGACAAAGGGGAGAAGACTAGGAGGACAAAGAGTGTCCCCCTGGTGAAGGCAGTAGCTCCACAAATTCACATAAACAACACATTTGAGCTTGAGTCCAACACCATCTCTCTGAGAGAAGGGCTTCCTTCCACCTGCTAGCCCAGTCCACCCTGTCCACAGGAGGATAGCCGGAGCCTCCTACCTGCCCATCACTCCAGGTCTAAAGCACCTGCTGATTCCACTCAGGCAGGGACCCTCTGCTGCCCTCGTGTCCACATGTGTCCCTCTGATGGCCAAGCAGTCGCCTCGTGGGCCACTTGGGCATCTCTCCATGAGGCTGTTCCTGCCGGCTCGTCCCCACAGTAACTGGCATATTGATCTCCCATTCAATGCTTTACTCGCTGAACACCCAACCCAACCTTCTCCTCCCGGGTTCACTCAGGGTAATCCCTTAACCTTTTTCTAGGAGTGACTTTCCATTCCTGAGTTATTGGTTCATTCTTCTTTGAACTTCATCAATGTCAATGTAAGGAGACAGGAGAGGGGGAATTCAAGGAAGGAAACGAGGATATTGGTAATGAAGAGATTTTATGGAGGGGCCACAGAGGGACACCTCCTGGCTCCAGGCGGCCAGGTAACGAACGGGTTCCAACCGCTGAATCGGTAGCTCTCTTGGGGGTTTTACAGAGCAAAGGAAGTATTCCCTAAATCAAGGTCTGACATAATTATGTCCTCCCACAAGGTGCAATCAAGAGCTAAAATGGTGTGTCTTTTGTTCCCTACACAAGCCTCAGACAAGGAAACTACACCAGGGAATCGTAGAGGCTAACCACAGTATGCCCTGGACTGCAGAGTGCCATGTGCTCAAGAGCTCTTTTCCTCATTGTGGTGACAGAAGGGAAGTGGTTAAAAGGAAACAACAATAACAACAAAGATGCAGCACATCGTCTTTGTGGGAAGGAGATAGTGGAAAGTTTTCAGGGACCACACACAAGGCATCCACCCCACGGGCAGCTTAATGGGAACCGGCAGGTACTTACAGATGGTCCCGGGTAGCCAGGGTCTCCCTTCTGTCCCACTGCCCCTGGAGGCCCTGAATTTCCCTGCAAGGGGCAGAAAAGCACCGTTCAGCTGTGGCAAAGGAAGGAACATTCGCAGCTCCCACCATTGGAAAGGTGGGTGAAGATGATCTAACCCGACTCCCCCAATCACCACAGGGAAGCTCTCATTTTCAGGATTCCCGTGTCTCCAAGATTCAAATGTAAGGACAAGAGACTCTCACAAAACTGATGTGTATCTCCAACAACTGTGCACTCTGGGAGGTTAGGGAAGGCAGATGCTTCCCTAAGAACCATGAATGAGACTGCCCAGGAATGCACAAGAAATCAGTAACTGATAATTAATTAGGCCACTGTTGGTATAGACAACCAATTTAATGTTTACAAACCCCACCTTCATTTAAGCAGTAACTGATCTAATTTGACTGTCTTCACTGAGCAAATGAACAGGACAATTACGGTGAGTTTAATTATATTTTAGGCTAAAAATAACTGTTAGAAACTTTTACCTGTATCTAGACCACAATTTGTTCATTTAAGACTCAGTGCAATTTTAAGGGGGTGAGTAAATGTCCCCCGAAGAGAGGGATGCAGAACCAAATGCAGCTTAAGGAAGAGGAGTTCTATCATGATGGGAGGCGGGAGCACAGGGTCCTAGCCTGGCTTGCCTCTGAGCCCGGGACCCGCATAAACACAGCACGCACCCCATGACACCCTGTTGCTTCACCATCTGGTGGGCAAGACCAAATATAGTCACAGGGACTCTGATATTACTCGTTTTGACACCTGAGTCACCCTGGTGCCATGCAGGGAGAGGACTATGGACTTGTGACCCTTGAAATGTGTTACAGGAAGGGGCTCTCGGGGTCTCCCCAGAAGGGGGAAAACACAGCCATAGCCACAGGTTGTCCTGAAAACATGTGTCTTTAGCTTAGGATTCCTTTGCTCCCACCCCATGCTATCACTGGCCAGGTTGCAGGTGACAAAGGAGAACTTTCACAGAAGTGGTGGAGGCGTCAGGGTTGGGCCAGCCTCCCACACGTTCTCATTCCTGTGGCAGCCACGGTCCAGGCAAACTTACCCTTCGACCTCTGATGCCTTTGGGTCCTGGTGATCCCCCTGTTCCTGGGTCACCGGGGGTACCCTGAGAAGAGAGCCAGGAGGCGGTACATTAGAATGGAAGGTGGAACCGAGGGTTCCTGGGGCATCTGGACCACACTTCCCGGAGCAGCCAAATGGCTGACTTCGGTTACTTTCCCACTGGGTTACTAGTGCATGTGTGTCTTGCAGGTTTAGCCTTAGCTTGTTGAATCAGTAGTAATAACATCATGAAGATACATCATTTTAAGGTCTACAAAGTATTTTATTGCATTTTCATTTAATCCTCAGAAGTACCAGGACAAGTGCATACTGTCATCTCCATTGGACAGATGAGGGACTTAGAGAGTGGGCCTTCCCAAGGTCACTCAGTCCATAAGTGGCTGACCCAAGACTAGAACCAAGATGTTCTGCTTTGCAGCCCATGGACACACTAGATTTATACTAAAACAATGACGATATGTGACCACCAGGGGAATATTTACCTTTGGACCTGGGTATCCAGGAAATCCTCTTTCTCCCTATAAAAGATAAATAAACAACTCAATATTTGGTCTCAATTTAAATTTATCTAAAATAAATTATTCTTGAGCAGAAAAAAAAATACATATATTTATAGAGTCATCAAGAGAAAAAATTCACTATATCACAATAAAATTTTGAGAAAATTTTGTATTAAGGGATTAATACAAATACAATATGTCAGACGTATATACCTTTTTGCCTTTGCGTCCTTCACTGCCAATCCCATCTCGGCCATCATCTCCCTAATTGTGGAAAGACAGCATTACTGCAGGTCACCATGTTGGGCATGCCACACCCACCTCTGTCTAAAGCCCTGAGCAGGGTCCTTGAGTCCCTGAAATGTTCCCAGATGGAGGTATAGCTTAAGGCATTGTTCCTGTTCCGACACCATCTTCCAGGTGTGAACAAGACCATGTCTGTAAGAGGGTGGGCTTAAAGCACTCCTGTGGCAAATGGTACTGGTGGGCCCACCTACTTACAGATCCACTATGGCTGTTGGTAAAGATACTGCTTGCAGGTGGAATCAAAGACTCATTGAACCTGGGAATCTTAGAGTTAAAAGGACTCTTGAAGGTCACCTTGACTCTGTGTATCTATGAATCTTTAATTCAACTTCAAAGCAAAAACACGGGACTCACTCTCCCATACCCTCCTGAGTGGTCTGTGCTCAGACCTTTTCCCCACCGCCCTGTGTCCCTCCCCTGCATAGATCATCCCACTAGACCAGTGGTCGGCAAACTGCGGCTCGGCAAACCGAGGCTCATGAGACACATGCAGCTCTTTGGCCCCTTCAGTGTGGCTCTTCCACAAAATACCGGCTCTTCCACAAAATACCGGCTCTTCCACAAAATGCCGACTTTTGCGCATGGGCCACGATGTTTCAATCGCACTGTACGTGCGCGCCCGCACGTGCTATTTTGTGGAAGAGCCACACTGAAGGGGCCAAAGAGCCGCATGTGGCTCACGAGCCACGGTTTGCCGACCACGGCACTAGACTATCTTCTTTCCGAACACCTCCTCCCGGACTCTCACATCTGTCCCTGTCACCTTCTCATAGTGGCTTTTAGAACTGTACACTATTACTTCAATCAGAAGTTATGTGAAACATGCATCAATATCTCTAAAACATGCGTGGAACATGCTACTTAATTTACAGTTTCAAATGGACATCAACAGTGAAAGAGCCATTGCCCTGAAATTTATAGAAACAGAATCAGAAAGAGATTCTCTTTGATAGTTTGAATGGATTTTAAGTTTGACTTTTTTCCCTCTGCTTCTGAAACTAAGAGTAACGGAAATGGATTTTTTTAAACTTCAGTTTGCTGTAGAGAAGTTACATTCACAAGGAAAATATTTTAAAGCTTTAGGATGATAAGACAGATCAACCTGGTCAGTTCCTCTAGTTTTTGTGTATACTGGCTTATTTTAGGAAAATTACCAACATTCTGCAGATTTCTTTTTCTTGCATAGAAATATATCCTACAAGATCATTTTAAATAACAATTTTTAAATGCGTTATCAAGGTAGCGATTTCTATTCCTGGGATGTCTCATTCAAAGGGAACTGTTTCAAGCTGGCTTAAGACCTTATCAAACCCAATTCCATTTGAACCCAAGGACATGTATTTCTTTGCAGAAAAGCTCCATGTGGAAGTGCTCACAAAGCTCATAAGCCCGAAGATGAAGGCGGTCAAACCTTATTTGACATTTATTTGCTGGTTTTAAGCAGCAGGTTTCACTATTTTCAATCACATCCCCAGTGACAGGAGAAGCAACTACTGAGTTACCTCTGTTTGGAAAGAAACTAATTTGCATTGGCAAAGGCTAGCCTGGCACAAGCCCCACCTCCCGCTTCCTGGGCGTTTCAGCAAAGAGTTAGCGACAACAGCGTATATTGATCTTACCGTCTCCCCACGGGGCCCCCGGTTCCCGATTCCTCCCTTTGGTCCTGGATCTCCGGGCTCGCCCTGCATACAAGAGAGAAAGCTGAGACACCTGAGGGCCCAGGCCCATTTGAAATGAGAGTCCAGCCCTATCGTTCTAGGTGATGCCACTGTCAACTTCAACTTTTGGGTTTTGATAAAAATGATCTCTTCAGTGGCAACATTCATGTGCCGACTCCTGGAGAAGAATCGGGGAGGCAGGTGTGTGGCCTTTTCATGAACATGGCATGGGGACATGCTGACAGGGAGAGAGAGAGCGAGAGCGAGAGAGGGAGGAGGAGGAGGAGGAGGAGGAGGAGGAGGAGGAGGAAGAGGAGGAGGAGGAAGAGGAGGAGGAGGAGGAGGAGGAAGAGGAGGAGGAAGAGGAAGAGGAGGAGGAGGAGGAGGAGGAGGAGGAGGAGGAGGAGGAAGAGAAGAAGAAGAAGAAGAAGACGACGACCCAGGGAAGCCCAACACCAACAAGAGGCAGAAAAAAAAATTCTGGACTCGCAGGAACACATTTCTTTTGCTGAGAAAATGCTGCCCTGCCAAAACCGGTTTGGCTCAGTGGATAGAGCGTCGGCCTGCGGACTGAAGGGTCCCAGGTTCGATTCCAGTCAAGGGCATGTACCTAGGTTGCGGGCACATCCCCGGTGGGAGATGTGCAGGAGGTAGCTGATCGATGTTTCTCTCTCATCGATGTTTCTGACTCTCTATCTCTCTCCCTTCCTCTCTGTAAAAAATCAATAAAATATATTTTTTTTTAAAAAAAGGAAATGCTGCCCTTTCAGACTGGTTATGTTAAATTGTGGTTTTTCTCAACGTTTGTAGAAAGCAGGTTCTCAGATAGTCAGGGCTCTTAGATCAGCTCAACGTGGCCACCAGAGCAGCTGTGTGGACCACTAATATTCAAACAAAGCGTGTTCAGCAAGTCTGGTGCTGTGCTATGTGCGCCCCACCCCCACCCCCCCCCCACCCCCGCCCTCCAACACACACCCGTTTTGATTGCCCCGAGATGCTGAACTGTGGCCACGGTTCATGGCAGGAGCAGATCAGACAACTACAGCTGTTGGCAAGTCCCAGCTACTAGAAAGCCAACCCACTGAGCATGAGCCTTGTGTTCCCTCGTGGTCAAGCATCTCTCAACAGGGAGGCTGAGTGGGAAAGACCAGAGGGGAGGCGAAGGGATGTGCAAATGAAGCAGGTAGATAGGCTGGCAAATGAGGGAGAAGCTGCCTGGGGGGCTGGCTGGGCCTGACCTCCAGAAACCAGCTCCACCTTTGTCCAGACAAACCTTTCTTCCCAGGGGCCCGGTTCTGCCACGTTCTCCTGGAGGGCCTGCGGTCCCTCCGCTCCCCTGCAGTGGGAGAAGAGGAGTGTCAGTGAAAATCCGCCTTCCAAGCCTAAGGGTCTGAATCCCGCCTCTCCCCCAGTCCCCGGGGGTCAGAGCCCCAGTACTTAGTGCCACCCACGGTGCTGGAGACACAACTGCAAACACACATGGCTTGTGCAACTCACAGTGTTAGTGTGACCCTAGGCCAGGTTGCACAACGGTGCAGTTTTCCACGTACATTCATATCCCATGTCCCTGACTGGAGGACAAGCACCCAGATTTGATGTGGATTTTGTCCTTCTGCCTGTGGAGACCTGTGCACACTTATCCGTTGAATGAAGGAATGAATCAGTGTCCTGCATGTGGCACAGCCCAATGAGCACAGGAATGACCCCACGAATATGGCAGAAACCAGCTCTCGGTTATCAGTAATTATTGCAAGAGCTCTGCCTCATCCATATTCCATCTCAGATTCTTGATTAATAAGAGCTAAAATAAATATTGGCAAAAAACTAACAGCTTTAAAAATAGGTAAATATCAGGTTTCGAAGTTGGGAGGACTAAGTACACAACGGCTCTCGCCGAGTTCCTGCTTCCACGGCAAAGCACATCTGTGCCCTTAGGGAGCAACAGGCCGGTTTGTTGCCAGGTTTCAGTCACTGCTCTTTTCTGTAACAAATGGTAGGGTGGCTCCCACAGTATCCTATCGCACACCAGGGACAGCAGGTGTGTAGGACACCTGGTCCCAGCTCGGCTGTAGCTACGTGTTTGCCCATCATCACTAACAGCTGAGATGTTGAATTTGCAGTCACAGCAGATTTAAGGAACATCTTCTGTGCTGAACTGGAGGATGGAGAATTCCATCCACAAACGAGCGAACCTCAGAGCCAGTCTCCAGGGGCGATTATGAAACCATTTGTCATAATCTGAGCATTTCGGTGGATTGGGTTACATTGATGCAGTTTCACGCTGAGACCTCGGGACAGGCACATCCTGCCTCGCTGACCCCAGCTGGCCCATGTTGGGAAGGAGCAGCATTGGGGCCTAGATGCCGCTGGGGCACCAAGGAAACAGGGTTCTTCCTTCCTCACATACACTGGCTGTGAGGACTGAGGTCAACCCAGGGTCAGTGTCACCAAAGAGTCAGGCAAAAAGAAAGGTCTGTCCTCAGCAACACCCCACACACAACCGCAGCCTGCTCAGGCCCTGTGCGGTCCGCTTAGCCACACAGAGGGGTGGGCCGAGATGCACTTACCCGAGGACCAGGAATGCCTTGTTCTCCCATCAGGCCTGGAGGGCCAGTGGGACCAGCTGGACCCTGAAAGAGGAAAAGGCCAAGGTCAGTGCTGTGCTGAGGAGACACTCCAGGAGGAAGCTCAGATGACCTCTGCACTTTCCACAGAGCCCAGAGCCTCACTCCCACTGCCAACGAGGCCCCCAGAGATCACACTTTATCTCCACTGTAGGAGCAGCAGCCCCAGCCCAGAACAGGAATGGGGAAGCTAGTTTTAAAAAACACAAATGTGTACACGATGTTCACAGCAGCAATATTCACAGTCTCCAAAAGGTGGAAACTACCCATGTCCATCAACCTATGAACAGAAAAGTAAGCTGTGGTCTATCCATGCAGTGGAATATTACTTGGCCATGAAAAGGAGTGAAGCCCTGTCACATTCTATAACATGGAGAACCTAAAAAACATTATGCTCAGTGAGAGAAGCTGGACACAAAAGGCCACCTATTAACTGATTCCATGTACAAGAGATTCAAGAATAGGCAAATCCATAGAGACAGAAAAGAAACTTGTGCACCAGGAGCTGGGGATGGGGAGATGAGGGGAGACGAGGGGTGACTACGTAACGGGTACTATGAGGGTCTCCTTTGGGGGTGATGAAAATGCTTTGAAACTAGACCAGAGGTGATGCTTATACAACATTGTGAATGTACTAAACCCCCCTGAATTGTTCACTGTAAATGATGAATTTTGTGTTCAATTTTGTAAAATTGTCACCTTAATTTTTAAAAAAAAATACAAGAGCATCTGGGGAAATAGCAAAGGGTATGCAATCTTCCTGGGTACCAACCTGTGCACCTCTGGTCCCCTGCTCTCCTGCAGAGCCCGGCTGGCCTGGACCACCCCTGTTGCCCTTGAAAGAAGAAAGAGAAGTTGCAGGGTGGGGTCAGGATAGTTTATACCAATGTCAGCTCTCTGTTCCAAAGTCCCATCTGGGTGAGGGAACAGGGCCATAATCCCAACTCTACGAGCGACTTCAAAGCCACTGACACAATCACCACATGGAGGCAGCTGTCACTCTGCTCTGTCACAACTATTCTTACTCTTGCCTCTCCTTCTCTGCAGGATGGCTTTGGGAAATAAGGATGCTTTGCATATAGCACAGGTGAGAAGACTAAGACACAGAGACATTGTGACTGCTAATGACTGGATAAGTGGGCATGTTGTGAACGAGATGCCCAGGAACTGCCTCCTCCATCAGTCTTTTTCCCTTCATCCCCCACCCCCGACCCTGCCCCCACTGTCAATCATTGTCACAAGTTCATTAGAAGAGGCCAAATTTAAGGAGCTAGGAAGAGGTGGTAGCTGCTGATTGAGCTACAAGCCTTGATGGTCAAGGAGAGAGGAAGTTTTAGCTCGTGGGTGGGAAGTGGACAGGAGGACAGTCCATTACAGCACATGGTGAGTTACATTGTGCTGACGGAGAAGAGGCGCCAGCTCCGAGGCTTACCTTAGCTCCTGCCGGTCCCCTTCGGCCATAGCCGCCCTGCAGGAGAAGTCACACACACCGTTAAGGGAGACGGGACCAAGCCCAGTCTTTGCCCGACTTAACCCACACATTCACCTGCCACCCACTGTGTGCCAGGCCCTGTCAGCTCCAAGGAAACTCCTTCCTGCCTGATCTCAGTCAAGCTTTGCCTCCACGCTGCCCTGTTAGTCACCCAAGTGGAAGTTTTGAGAATTACTTCAGACCTGCCAAGCAAAATAATGACTCCTGGCTGCATAGTCCCAGCCAATTTCAAATAAGGAATGTGAAAGGGGAATGTCAAGCTGTCTATTTTTCTACCATTTTTTCTGACTGTCGGGAGAAGTCATCATAATACGTTAATTATCATGGAAGGGAGTCCCGGACTCTCCAAGCCCTGCTGGCCAAGTATAACAGATCCTCTGGTAGGTGAGCAGCCAAGGGCACATGCGTGAACCTGCGAGCCCAGGGGTGCTTAGCTTGGGCTCATGTCTTGGCAACATCTGCCTCTATGCTCCAGGGGTGACCTTCAGTCCAAATAAATGTGGGATCGCTGAGTAGGTAATCTGCTAATTCCCCCATTGTGATTACTTCCTCTGTGGTGGGGAGGTTTGGGATGGGAACATGGGAACGTCCTGGATAACTCTTTGCAAGGTGAGGAGTTGTGTTCTGGAGACTGTAACAACCAGCGGTTACTGGGCTTGACCGATTGCTGCATCACCCAAAGACCAGTCTCCACTCCCAACAGACCAGCCTGGGATCTTCTGGGACAACCGTTTTTGCTATTATTCACTGTTGTGGCAGCTTCTTTGATGGAAGACTTGGGCCTCCTTCCATGGACAACATATGGACAAGTCGGGGAGGGGTGGGGCCAGGCCAATCCTCCAGGGTAGCAATCTGGCTGGCCCCTCCCAAAGGGTCCAGAGGCCACCAGTGCTCAATGACTCATTGCTCAGGCCAGAGGCAGCCTGTAGAAGCCCTGAGGGGCGGTGTGAGGAGCAAGGTAGCCCCACAGAAGGATGCGCTTTGTCTGGACCTGGGCCCGACACAGTGAGGTCCCAGGGAAGGAGGAGGCCACACCTCCAGGCCTCACCCTGCTGCCAAGGAGGCAACTGAGTCCACAAGAGCCCTCAACTATATCGAATCCAAACCCAAGTGTCCACCTGTGCACAGAATGAAAACGAATTGCATGCATGACTGTCTGTCACGAAAACCAGATTTGGCCCTGCTCACCAACAGGTGCATGGCACATTGTAACAATTAGGTAGCTTCTCGTTGCTTTTTCATTATATAGCTCAGCAGCATTATTCAAAAATAATACTCAGAACTATTAAGAGAGCATTTTCAAATATTAAGTCTTCTTCTGAATTTTAAAAGCGAAATTATGCCCACAGCATGTCATCTGACTATGGATGAGAGTCATTTCTTCTGAAAGCCCTCACGTCACATGCTCTCTCCAACCGTCCCACAGCTCAGCCCTTAAAACATCGCTACCACTGGGAACCGGCTGCACAGCCCCAGCCAATCTCTGAGCAGAGACATTGCATCCTGAACTGGCCCCTGAGGATTACAAATTCCAAACACTCTTCCGCATATAGCGACCATCTTCTCCCACCTCAAGCTCTGAGTACCCCTGGGCCCTACAAGTTTCCAACTACTTTGTGTCCCTTTGGCTTTAGGTATGAACTCGTCAACAAGAACAAAGATTAGGCATTCAGTGAGCTACTGCAGCTCACATTTCTGAAGTGTCTTAAGAAGCCACTGAGAGCCTGGCCAGTGTGGTTCAGTGGTTGAGCATCAACCTATGAACCAGGAGGTCACACAGTTCAATTCCCAATCAGGCACATGCCCAGGTTTCAGGCTCCCTCCCCAATGTGGTGCATGCAGGAGGCAGCTGATCAATGATTCTCTCTCATTATTGACGTTTCTATTTCTCCCTCTCCCTCCCTCTCTGAAATCAATAAAATATATGTATTTTTAAAAGCCACTGTGAGATGCAATTCTCTAGAAAACAGAGTCTAGTTTCATTGCTTGGGTTCCAGCAGAACACACACACACAAACACACACACACACACCATCACACACACCATCACACACAAACAGTTATAAAACCAACAAGCATATGACTCCGTCAGCCTTCCTGCCCTCATTCCCTCACTTGTCCCAGATTCATGCTTCATTTGGATCTTTTAAATATTTAGTGGGATAAAACCTGGCCAAATTTCCTACAGCAGTAAAGATAATATTTTTAAAGCGTCTGTTCAGTGTGTTTTCTGGGATGGGAAGGAAGCAGGTCTGGGGGAGGGAGAAGAGACGGAGAATAGAACAAAAGATAAGAATGAGAGATTTCTCTAAGCAGCACGACTTGGGTGACAATAGTTTCAGAAATTTCTTAATAAAAAGTAGCTGAGTAGCTCTGCCCCAGGCAGGGTTTGGGGGTTTAGGATCTAGGTGGCACCCTAATATCAGGGATCCCACAGCCCTCAGAGACACTCACGTCCTTGCCGGGATCGCCAGGCCTTCCAGGCACGCCGTCTCTCCCAGGGAGGCCCTGGTGTGGGAGAGAAAACAGCGTGAGATTCTCCTCTGCAGAGAAGAGCGTCTAATGCGGCAATACTGCCCAAGACACCACGGGAGATGGGACTGATATACAGTGGGGGTCACCCAAGTAACTTTGTGGCTGCATCATGCTCAGGCGCATTGCCACAACACAAGCCTCTGGCTTGACAAGCACTTTCTGTGAACATCTAGGGGGGCCTCTTGGAAGGGTTGCTCCATTCCCCGGCAGAGACTTCCTTCACGGGGACACACATGGGCTTCGGGGACCCTCTGCTCCCAACCTCTTAGGTCTACAGCCTGAAAGGCCACTTCCATGGCCTCTAGGCTGGGGACGGGCCCGTGTGGGTTTTGTGTCTTGGCCCTCAGCACAGGGAGTCGAGGAACGTGAAGCATCGTACCATGGGCCCAATGTCTCCGGTTTCTCCTTTGGGTCCTCTCTGCTGGCTGTCCCGTCCTGAGTCACCCTGAAAACAACACAGGTCGGGGAATGAGCCTCGTGGGCAGGAAAAGACACCCTAAGTTTGCTTTAGGAAAAGAAAGGTGTTTGTAGCTTTTCTCATCTTTGATTCTGTAAGTGCAAGCAAATGACTATCCCTGAGCCAGGCTTCTGTCCTCCTAGCAGGACAAGGCAAGAGGCCCAGGGCACTGTCCTCCCTGGGGCTAAGAATGATTGGCAGACCCACAGTCAGGGCCAGGGAGGGTGGGATGGATGCTGTCTGAATGGGATCTGTCCACTGGGACTGGTACAGAGCTTTGTATTCATGTCCTCACTCATATTTTTCCTGACCACCCGGTCCAGCTGGATTAAAGAGTCCTGAGACCACATTTTAGGGAAATCCTCATGTCTTCCCAGGACAGGCCTTGCAAACACTTATCTCCACAGCCACACAGCAAACACGTCCCCAGCAACCCCAAAGGGAGGGGAAAGGACAAACCACATTTTTATCAACAAGTTTGAAAGCAGCATCAAAAGTAAAATTCCCCCTTTCAGCCCTCTGTTCCCACAGCCCTCTTCCCCAGACTCAGGTCTCAAATTGTCCATGAGGAATTCTTACCGGGTCCCCTCGAATTCCAGCGTCTCCTCGTTCTCCTCTGTCCCCTTTAGGTCCTTTGTCACCCTAACAAAAAACACATGTGGAGCCTAACCATTAAATAGAATTACACATTTTTGTCTCATCCTTAAAATCCCATTCTTCAACTCACAAGTCTTAAATAGGCCAATGTCAAGCATTTTCTCATTGGTCATGAAGGTAAAATGACTTCCAAATATTTATGATTTGTTCAGGTAATCCACAAATATTTATTAGGGACCCCCTCTGTGCAGACACTGGGATTTATTTACAACAAAACAAATTCAGTCCCTGCCCTGTGAGACAGTCTCCAAACAAGACAATATAATGTAATCTGTCACAGCCGCCAGGGACATAGGGATGCCAAGGATGCAGCCCCAGAGGAGGTCAGGGGAGGTCTCGGAGGAAGTGGTCTTAACATACATCAGTGAGAGACCTGGTCCCTTGGTGACATGTGTTTAGTTCCTCCATCCCAGAAGCAGTGGAAATGCACCTACCCTTCTCCCGGGATTCCCTTTCTCTCCGGAAGAACCAGGCACGCCTTTGTCTCCCTGCCAAAGACAACGACAACACGTCATTCCTGGCACAGCGGCTCCCAGAGGCTGAGTACAGTCCCTAGAATCTTCAGGACCAAAGCTGCTAGGACTCAGAGCACAAAGTCACTTACATCTTCCCCGTCGAGACCATCCAGTCCGATTTCCCCCAATTCACCCTGCGAGGGGACAAGACACACAGGTGAGCGTAGATGGCCTTCAGACAAAGAAGAAATGAGAAATGCTGGGAAAGTTTCCAATAGAAAAAGGAAAACAAGCCGAGTACCTTCTCTCCTGGGAATCCTCGAGAGCCCTAGAAAGTAAGGGAAAGAGGACACATTAGCTCCTTTTGGAGGCTGGTCCCTGAGCCACAGGATAGCACTGCCCCAACCCCAGTGAAGGCCATCTTGGCTGAAAATTCAATATTGGAGATTTATTTGTTTGGGTTGTCTTCTCACCATCGCATGGAGGTCATAAAGCTAATTTTCCTGGACCTGGGCACTGGGTGGTTTGGCTCCTTGGCCAGGAGGGTGGTCCCTGAGAGCCAGGGGCCGGGCCCCAAGGCCCCTCTGTGACTTTGCAGTCTGGTGACCTTCCTTTCAGCACCTGCTCTCAAACTTCAGCAAATGGAGGAGAAAGTTCATCAGCCCTTGAATCCAAGTATTTCATGCAAAAGACTGGCGAGTGCAGTGGTCTCTCCCTTTCTTTTGCTGCCCTATCTCCTTGGCTCCTCCCGGGGTCCCGGGGCTGAAGCCACGGGCACTGGCCTTCTCCCCGCCCTGGCCCACGTCCTGTCTGTCCTCGTGATGGTTTCCTGGCGGCTGCCTGTTTCCATAGGAAACTATTTCTGCATTCCCAGGCTCCCTTCCCAGTGCAGCCTGCGCTCTGAACCCACCAGACTATGGGCTGCCTTCCCAGGAGAGGCCCCAGCAGCTGGATGCTGAGAGCAGAGAGACCCAAGCACCATCCTCCCACAGGCACTTAGAGAAACTGTCCACTTCTGCACGTGCTGCTGACCCTCCCCTCCCCAGATGGGCTGATGCTGTGGTCCCCACACGCATCCCCGCCCCCGCCACACACACACACACACACACACACACACACACACACACACACACTGTACCTTTATTCCTCTCTGGCCGGGGCAGCCCTGGAAACCTTGAGTGCCATTCACACCAGGAGGACCACGTTCACCCTGTCAGGGGAGACAAAGGTTTCTGGTCATCATGTCTCCACTGGGCCCACAGCTCAGTGAAAGCTCTGCCTTTAAAGCAGATTTGCTGCCAGGAATGCTGCCTGAGCCGAGGGACCCCAGTATCCCTGCCCCCCAGGCCCGGTGCACAGCCTCCCTGGAGGAAGGGGGCCGCCACGCACCAGTTCTGGGTGGGACCTGGGGCCCCTAGAAATGCTTGGCCCTACCGCCCCTCTGTGTGGCCCTGGCTCCTGGCTCTCCAATGAGGCTGTTCCCAGCCCTGACGCTGGCACTGGGATCTGGGACCCCATGACCTCACCTGCTCCCTGTGGGGCCCTTTAATTCCAGGGCTGGGACTTCTTCCAGGGTCTCAAAGCCTCTCAGACCATGTCTGTCCCTGGTACCATTTCCCAAAGGCTCTATACATCCTCAACTGGGCCCTGAGGCTATGGACCATCCAAACCTTCTCTGGGAGACTTCCCCTAAAGGGCACCACCCCGATTACAGCCTGATTAGGGTTCTCCTGTCCTCTGCTCCCACCCATTCCCATCTCTGCTTGAGTATCGGAGCTTAGCAGACACTGAATATGCCAGAAACGGTGGCCCTCTGCCTCTGAGGCACTAACCCCGCCCTGAGGAACGGAAGGAGTGGAAGCCCGCGCTCCATAGCTACTCCTGTCACACTTGGGGCATTTGGGGCATCACACTATTTCCATCATGTAGAAATCTGGGTAAAGATGCTGAGGAAGTTAGAAGTTAATGTCTTCTCAGTGAGATAACCAAACAGATTGTGAACACTGAAATCCAACCCCAACAAAGGACAAGGAGTGAATAACAATTTCAGGAATAAAACAACTTCACTTACGGGTCCACCCTCGTCACCAGGATAACCTCGGTAGCCATCTTCTCCAGAAATACCCTAAAACAAAGTAAATCGGTTCCTGGGTTAAATCCGTGGGTTTTGAAAGGGTCTGTTCTATATGTAAGCATCTCCCTGATCCCCTTCCCTCCCCGCAGTAGAGCAGTATTAAAATTCAGCATGGCTTTAGGTGCTCCCCTGAACTTAACAGTTTTCTATGCATTATTTCAATGAAATTATTCTTTCTAGCAGGATCTTTAAGGGTCCTGATCTACCCAGAAATCCTGTCCATTTCCTGTAACTGAGGCAGATGCTGAGCATCCCAGCTGACCGTCTACAGTGAGTCTGCTCATCGGATCTTCTGTCCTATAACCTGGGGCCCACCTCCCTCCCCTTCCCCATCTCTAGCCAAGGTCAGGATGGACTTCTGAAATCCAGCCTCAGGTATAAGAAAAGGACAAAGCTGCCACACCTTTGGCCCGATGCTGCCGATGGGTCCTCGGTCTCCCCTTTGTCCAGAGCATTTGCAGGGCACCCCACAGCAAGCTTTCTCAGCGATGTTGTCCTGCCAAAAAGTAACAAAAAAGTTCAAGTCTTAATAAGCCTCCAAAAAAACATATATGTGCCCTAAAGGTCAAGATCTAATGTGGATTCCACGGTGAGATGCAGGCACCCCCACACAACATTCACTCACAGACCAGCTTAGTGGCTTAACCATCAAGATGGGGGAGGGAAGTTACTAATAGGAGACAAAAGAGCAACCAAAGTAGAATAAACCTTATTCACAATGTCACCTCAGGCTGGGCCTTATTTCTAGAAGATTCCAACATACATAGTCAAGTTTCAAATGGCAAGCATAACTTGTGTATTTTTAAGCTCCAAGGAGCAAAACAAAGGAATTGCAGATGGTCAGGTCAGAAGGTGGTTCCAAAATGAAGATCCATATGCTCTTCCTCAGAACCACGGTCAGAGTCATGGACTATGGCGCCAGCCTGGAGCAGGCCTGGGGGCAGTCTGGTGTGGGCAGACACAGGCAGTCCTGCCTCTAGCCACAAACACACGACTCTGGGTCACCAGTGCCTCTATGGCCCATCACACACCCTGGATGCCCCCTCCCACCCCAAGCCCGGACTTCGCATGGTGAAGCGCAGACCCAAAATCCATGTCCATCTGCTAAACCCATGGTGGTCAACTGTGCTTCTGACAATGAGCTTCCTAGTTTTCACTGTCTCCCACATCCCAGACTCATCCCCTAACTCAACGTCCTTCCACCAGTTTTCAAAATTCCTAATTTCTGTGCTGGGAAGAAGACAGAGAGAGGGAGGGCAGAGTCCATTCATCCCACGCCCCACTGCCGCCACCACCAAAGGACCTCAGGGTCAACCACTCAGCCCACATCTCCCAGGGGCCCCACCCACACTGCCAAATCTCCGGCTGAGAGAGGCTGAGCTCCTGAGGGTGAGGAGCCCCAATGGCGCCTTCATTTGCTCCACAGGAAATTGGAAGGGACGGCAATCAAAGCACTTCTCCGCCCAAAAGTGATCCTCCTTTCCTGCACATTCTTGTTTCATCGTGCAGGCTTTCTGAGGACACTTTCTGTCTGGGAACGGGCAATCTCAACCCTTTGCCTTCTCAATAATTAGGCATGAAAACATTCAGGAAAGGGAGCCGAAGAAATGCCAAGGCGGCAACATCGCACACCTGGGCACCCGGGGCCCAGCTCGTGGCCCCTCCAGCTCCCAAGTATCTCCAATTCCAGGACTCATACTTGTTATGGCAACAAGGCAGGTCCCAAGCGTATTTAATGGGTTAAATCACCCACCCAGAAGCCCCTCTCCCATCTCCCTGACTTCATTGTCTTGAGAAGCCAAACGCTGTGGTATCTGCACTGATCTGTGTGTGGAGACGTAAACCTCACCAGCTGCTCCGCGAGCTCGTAGTCCAGGTCCAGCAAGTTGAGCCTCAGGGGCCTGTTGTACGTGAACCCTCGCCCGAACTCCAGCTGCATCAGCTGCTCCAGGTTGGCCACGCGCTCCAGGCCCACCAAGATCAGGGCTCGGACACCTGCAAGGGTGGGCGTGTTTCCAAGGGCTCGCTGGGGCCCTGAGAGCCACAACGTCTTTTGAGTTGTTTTTTTTTTTAAAGAAAACATTAGTATATACTTTGCCCTGTAACTGAACCATGTTTAATCAAGCTAGTCAACTACTCTGAAGTGCTTGGAACTCCTCAGAGCAATGGTCTCAGATGTGTCAGTAAGTCAACTGGTTAATAAAAATACAGGAAGTGACACCATGAAGTGTACGCATAAACTCTCAAACTCTGGTCCTACCTCACACAGGTATAATGTGGAAAAAATTAAAAGTACCACATCCCCCAAATCAGGTAGGAGCGTTCTTATCTCCATGGCTCGGGAAAAAAAACAAGCAATACACAGAATGTTCTTATGATAATGTATGCTTCGTAAGTCCTTCTTAACCCCCTGGTGTGGACATCTACTTTTTGGTAGTCAGAGCTACCAAATTCCAAAGTCATGGACAGACAAACATTACATCCGGTAATAGGCACCGCAGCTTAACCAGTCACCCTAATTTGGAAAGTATGCTGTTATTTACTTTCTATTAAAGTATGTGTTTACTTCATGCTGTAGTCTTGTGGAGCTGTGATAACTGCAAACTGCTACAAAATTAATCCCTAGTTTATGGGATGTGGCTAAATGAAGCAACTCTTCATGTTCTTTTGCAATAGCACCATGCTTTCTAGATGTTGCACCACCTGAATGAGTCTGAAAAGCTGCGGGGCCCGTGCCAGGACTTAGTCTGTGGTATGTATGGCATCCTTGGTAGCCCCTTCCCATAGCCCCAGGCAGGTAACTGAGAGCCAAGATGCCAAGGAGGCGCTCGCCCCAAGGACTCGGTAAGCAATTCCTGTCTCCCCAGCAGAGCAGTGCATCTGCCTCCCCCACGTCTCCACTTCCCGTTTAGAAAGCCCCGGAATCTACCTTCTTGTCGAAGTTCCTCCGACGCCTTTTGTAAATCAGCCAGATCTCCGTCCACCCCATCAGTAAAATGAATGACCACCTGAAATTAAAGGATGGGGGTGTCAAACTCCAGCCAAAATTAAAAAGAAGCATCACAGAGCCTGGTAAGGGAGCTTAGCCGGTTCAAACCCCTCATCTTACAGTTGAGAAAACTGAGGGCCAACCACCCCATGTTCATAGCTCTCTGCTCTTGTGCAGTTAGTCAAGTGGAAAGTGAAGGGATTGCAGTGGTTGATTTATTCAAAAATGCAAGCAGCGATGAAAATAAGAACAGTTATCTCACTCTCCTACTTATGTGATGTCGTTTCTAGAAATCGTGTGTGTGTGTGTGTGTGCACATAATAAATACATATGTATGTACACACCGGGAGAGAAATATGTATGGAGAACAGAACTATTTAATGGGTAGGACTATAAATATAAATTAATCACAAATTAAAGTTATTCAAGCTTAATTTCTGATTACGAGGATTTTTTTAGAGCTTAAGTAAAATTATAAAAACAAGGGAGAAATCACACTTCAGAATGTCATGAGTTGAATACAGGCATGAGCAACCCATCAAATGTGAAGAGTGTTTAGGGGACAACAAGGTGTTCTTCCTGGCGAGGCAAGTCCAAATATGGCACAAGAAGCTGAACATGGGCCCTGCTCACCTTCACACTGTCGGGCGAGGACTGCCTGAACTTGCTCTGATAGGCCTTCAGCGTGTCCGCAGTGAGAACGTAGGGGTGCTGGCTGCGCATGTTCCGGAACTTCTCAAACAGCTCCGGCTGGTACTCGGCAAAGTCGAAGGCCTCCACAGGGCCCGAGGGAGTGTTGGCCACCACAGACACCCGCACGGTGGGCATCTGGCCGCCACTGCAGCTGAGTCTTTGCATCTGGCTGATTCTATTCAGGATGATGTCCACCTTAGACTCAAGGCCTTTCTGAGTCACAAAGACATTCTGATCTCTTGAACCATCAAACCCCAGAATCACATCCAGATTACAGGCTATAAAGGGAGAAAGCAGGCAATGAGCTCTGAGATGGGCTGCACAGGTGAGTTCAAGGTACAGGCACAACCCCAGGACATGAGCCAGACGTCATGCTCAAGGGCAAAATGAGATCTTCTATGGATGACCTTTGAGAAGAAATTAGACCAGTCTCTCTCACAGGGAACACCGGTGCTGACAGTTAGGAACCAGAACAGTAGGCCATTTTAATCTGTTTCTCTTTTCATGATATTAATCAATTTTGGCATGACATATAGTTGCTGTTTACATGCCTCCCAAGTTCCTGAACATGAGAACTCAAATACTCTGGTC
The DNA here is from genome assembly GCF_028538775.1 of Myotis yumanensis. NCBI lineage: Eukaryota > Metazoa > Chordata > Mammalia > Chiroptera > Vespertilionidae > Myotis > Myotis yumanensis. The sequence continues at coordinate 34,103,927 of NW_027223759.1, forward strand.
TCACATAATTCATATAAGAAGGCTACAAACAGAAACAAGGGCCATCTGAATTATTTGGGGGATTAAAGAATAGGGAGAAAAGGTAAATCTTATAAGGGCATGAAAGGCAAGCTTCCACTCTTTAAAGAATATCCCAGACCTGGCTAGGTGCCCACCAGGGCCCCACCCTCAGTGAGATGAGGAAATGCCTGAAGTGATCAATGCTTAAGGAAGCCACAGGCCAGCGCTGGGGACCTAGGTCACTAAGTCACATCAACAAGACTGGATGGAAAACGTGCTCAGGAAAAGGATTACCTTTGGAAACATCCGTCACCCCCGGACACAAGATCTCATTCATGGCATCGTCCAGAGTTTCCAACACCTGCTCCTTCAACTCCGACAGCTCCTGGATGTTCCCCACACGGAAGGCCGTGGCGCTGTTGGATGCAATCTTCCCGACCTCCACTGAGTCGATGTTTCCCAGGCCCACCGCAAACACTTTGACACCTCTCTGGGTGAGTGCCAGGCTCGCCTCCTGAGCGTCCTCCATGGACTTCCCGCCGGTGATCACAAACGCGATCTGAGGGACCCGCTGATCCAGGCGGCTGCCTGCCTCCGGCACGAAGTGATTCAGCCGCAGGTGCTCGATGGCCACCTTGGTGTTCGCGTGCCTCCCCCCTTTGTAGACCACCTTGTTGATGGCATCGATAATCTGCTGCTTGGTGGAGAAGTCCTTCAGGAAGAACTCGTCGGTGGGGTCAGAGTTGTACTGGACCAGCCCCACCTGGATGGAGTCGCCCTGTCCATAAACTGTGTCCACGATCTCAGACACGAAGTGGAGCACCTCCTGGAAGCTGCTCCTCTGGAAGTTGATGGAGCCGTCCAATAGGAACACAATGTCTGCTTTCTTTTTATCTAAAAGGGGCCAGAATGAAAAGGAGGAGAACTTTGGTTTCCATAGTCACGCATTAATAAGCAAACTATAAATTAAAATAATTGACATAAGACATTCCTGTAACTCATTCACATTGAACACCTTAGCTCAATCCCATGCCTCTACTGCTTCTTTTTTTTTTTAAATATATTTTATTGATTTTTTACAGAGAGGAAGGGAGAGAGATAGAGAGCTAGAAACATCGATGAGAGAGAAACATCGATCAGCTGCCTCCTGCACATCTCCTACTGGGGATGTGCCCGCAACCCAGGTACATGCCCTTGACTTGAATCGAACCCGGGACCCTTCAATCCGCAGGCCGGTGCTCTATCCACTGAGCCAAACCGGTTTCGGCGCCTCTACGGCTTCTTAATTCACAGCCCTCAACACATTATGCTAAAGACAAGAAGATAAAATGATAAATCACTGAAACAAAAAGGCAAGGACTCAAGAACTCATGAAACTGAGTCCCCATTATCCCTTACTAAATGGTACTCTACTATGGATTCAGTGGTCCATGGCCTCAGGTGTTTTAGGAAATACCATCGAACACTTTCCTCTGGTCAAAAACAAAGGATGACGTCTGACAGGAGTCAGGGGACATGTGCTAGAGGCAGAGCAAGGAAAGGCTTCAGATACAAATTGGAAAATGGAAAGCAGGCCCCCTGCCAGTATGCTGAGAGCTTCGTGGGACCCTGCTGAAAATCAGTGGCATTTGGGGTAATTTCCCAATTATATCAAGTGGTCAAGATCAGAGCAGAGAAGGTCATAGATTGGCCAATTTCAATGATGTTGTCCTATTCTGAGAGCCAACAAGCCTGTGGTTACCCCTCAATGCACCTTCATCGAACCTTTTAATGGGGCTACGTTAGCCTCACGGAAGCTCATGGAAGTCTCATGGAAGAATCAGTGACCATATGCTTTCTGGGATATTTCCTTCTACAATTTCAACTGTTTATTATTCTGGTATTTACTTTCTAATACTATCTGCAGCAACAACCCTATGAGATGAAAATTATTCAAATAAATGCTACTATTTACATTTCTCAGTTGAAAAACAATTGATGTCATACTCTACAGTCATGGGTTCCACAGTTCATACCTGTCCGAGGGGGGGAGGGTATGTCCACTCCCGGTGGTGCAGGTGTGATCCCCGAGGGTCCTAATGAGTACACGATCCTCTCTTCTACACTGGGGAGATCTCTGAACTCTCGCACTCTGAAGACCAGGCTGGGGTAGCCAGTGATAGCCTCCAGCTCCAAGCTGTCAATTTTTCGGTCTCCGACCCCTAAACTCACAATCCCTGCCTCGCGTATCAAAATTGAAGGCCTGGAAATGTCATCCTGGGATTTTCCACCCAGAAACAGAACCAGGTGTTGGGGCACCCCGTCTTCTCTCCGGCTCCCAGCAGACTTGATAAAGAGATTTTTTGCCACATATTCCAGAGCTCTGCCGGTGTTCAGTGGAGACCCGCCTTTGAACCTCAGGCGGCGGATGGCATCGAGCACAGTGGCCTGGGACTTATGGGTCTTCAGTTGGAATTCCGGGAAGACATCATTGCTGAACTGCACAACCCCAATTCTCACTTTATTGGGGCCAACGTTGAGCCTTCGGACAATCCTTATGATAAAGTCTCGGATGTGTGCAATGCCTTCAGACGTCACACCGTCGGAGCTGTCAATGAGGAAGACAATGTCGGCAGCATCGCTCTCGGCAGCTGGGGAGAAAAGAAGAGGAAAACTCAGTGCGTGGCTGGCACCCATCTGTCTTGATTTCTGCCTTTGTTTCTGAGGTTTGTATTGTATTCTGGACTTGGCGTGGTGTTGCACCATAATATTAACATTAAAACTATCACCCGAGTCATCGGTGTTTATTTCTTGGACTTTTTAAAATTAATCATTAAAACTGGGCCTTTTTCACCTAAACAGTATCCACTTCTTGATATATTTTAGGTCTCCAAGACTTTCTGAGTTTATTCGATTTTAATTTTGGCTTTGGGGTCTGGGTTACAACTAATTTCTAAAATAAAAGCAATATTTAGAAACAAATTCTGGAAACCATAATCTACAGAGTCATGAACTGTTACCACATAAAGAACTGAGATCATCCAGACCAACATCCTTGTTGTACAAGAAGAGAGAGGCAGCTGAGGTCAAAGGTCCTCTCCTCATCCATGGTCACCACTCAGCTGCTGACCACTCAGGTAACCCCAACTGTCCCCCAGAGGGCCACTACAGCTCCCCAGGTGTTACAGTCATAGTATTTCTTTTTGCTCACATTTCTCTAAGGTTTATAGAAAGTTTTTATTGTCAATATTACTGTTCCCACTTCTTTACTTTACATGAGTCCATTTTTAACTATAAAACCAATCAGAAAACTCTGTTTTCCTCTTAGTTGGAATTCTAGGTACTTCTTGGATGTCATGTATTAAACTACTAATATGTTTCCACTCCACAAATTCAACCTGTCTTTTGCTTCATAAATCACTGGGCTACTTATAGTGGAAACAGCACAGCAAAAGGTGAGCAAGTCATGGAATTGAAACGTTTATACTGAGAAAGAGGAAATCTCTCCTGGCACACACAGCCAGGCCTCAGAGAACATCAACACCAGGGAAAGCCACACTGTGGCCACCATGGAGCAAGACAAAAATGAGGTCATGCTGGAATCCTATGTAAACACTGACAAAAAAGAAGACAAAAATAACCAAACACAGCTCTATCCTGGCTCATAGGAATAACCACTGTTTCTTTACCAATTAGAACTTTAGCCATAAGATTTAGCAAGACACCCAATCACAGAATTACTTTAATTTCTTAACAACATCTGATCCTGGCAAAGTCCTACTTCCTTAAGCTTTCCACAGACTCACCTACCATAAGCCTGAGACCTATCAGAAGTCCTTTCTAACACTGAGCTATCCCGTGGTTCACCATCCTGTGCATCTTTCCTTCTGGCCACAAGCAATAGGCCCAAGTGGCTCAATCACAGGTGTGCCTTTATTTTATTTTAACTCATCCTGAGGACCATGGATCTTTGAGCCTGTTATTTTTTTTATATCGAAAACACTCAGAGAGAAGCAACAACAACACATTCAAACCCACCGGGAGGAGGGTAGGGAGTGCGGGCCAGCATCTGCTGAATCTGCTCTGATGTCAGGGTCGTGATGGGCGTCAGCAGCCTCTGCTCCAGGGTGGGCAGCTCCCGGAAGGTGCTCACTGAGAACACGTACTCAGGGCTCAGGGAAATCTTAACCAGCTCCTCTTGGTCTGCACTCTTGGAGATGGTAAATGGTGCCACGCCATTCCTCTTGAGCTCTGCTGCCGCGTCGTCCACCTCATCCCCGGATTTTCCAGATGAAATGAGGACCAGGAACTGAGGAACGCCCTCTTCAATCCGGCTCCCCAGTGGCCTCTTGAAGATATTTTTTGACACATACTCCAGTGCATTCCCAACGTTGATCTGCCGCCCGCCCTTGGGCCGCAGCCGCCTCACCGCATTCTGCACCTCCTCCTTGCTGGAGTATTCATTGAGCAAGAACTCCACATTGGTGTCCTCACTGAACTGGATGACTGCCACCCGGGTCGTGTCAAAGCCCACGTCCAGCGAGTCCACCAGCTTCTCAATGAGGGTGCGGATGTACTGAAACTCAGGGCTAGCACGTAGGGACCCATCAATGAGAAAGACCACATCCTTCTTGCTGCCTGCACCTGCGAATCAAACCGAATCAAACCATGGGTTTCACCTTCGTTGGCACCTAATTATCAGCATTAACAAACCACCTCCCAGGTTGTCATGGAATCACCACGGGCAAAATATCCTAATTCTGAGTCCTAGCACAGCAATGACAAGTCAGGGAGGAGAAGAGGAACCAGCAAAGGATAAGGAAGGGTAACTGAGGGAGGCAGAGACTAGGCACACAAGACACATGTGTAGATGAAGTGGGGATGGTGTTTCGGGAAGGAGGGGGCCTCAGCAGTGACAGCAAAATGTCACTTGTGAATTGCCCATGGGTTGGAGGGGCCTTGAGAAGAGCGCTCTGGGTGGAGTGGCGAGAGTGAGGGGCAGAGGGGTGGGTTCAGAGTGGAGTTGTAGGGAATATAGGAACTCACCTAAGAGGAGACTAAGGCGCTGCTGGAGGGGATGCAGGGCACCGGGAGAGAGTGTTTGACACAGAGAGAAAGCAACAGGTTTGAGCATGAAGGAAACCACCCTTCCCATCCTCAGTGGAGATCAGGAGACGCAGGAGAGAGAAGAAGCAGATGAGCAGGTGACAGGAGAGCCCGGGAGCAGAGGCGGGTCACCACGGGCACAGGAGGGAAGCTGAGATGGGGATACGGTGCTGGGATGACCACATGGTGCTTCTGGAAGTTCTTTCCAATTTACTTACATTTCTCAGTGAAATGGGATTTCAGCCACCATCTCAGACTAAGCTGAGAGAGAAGAGCATAGAGGAAGCGGGTAGGGAGAAAAGAGGAGGAAGGATATCGTCACTTGAAAGAGAGGGAATGTGAGTGGGCAGGAATCCTGTTATTATAGAAAGATGGGCTTGCGCTTCTGGTAAAGGAGCCGCATGTTCCCAGTGCTGACATTTCCAAAGGGCGCTCTCGGGAACACTGGCACTGCAGCCGCGCTGTGCAAAAGGCTCTGGCCCCACTGCGCTGGAGGCACCACGCACATCAATTAGGGGGGAAGCTCTTTCCCTTTGTTTACCTCACTGATGCATACTTTCATCTGGTGTCAAACCCTTTAGAACATTCCACGTGCTGCGCTCTGCCCTGGACACCAGCAAGGAGAAGCTGACTCCCACTCCCTCGCACTGTGTCCATCACCCTCGCCTCCCTCGTCCACCCAAAGGCAGGTGTCCTGCATCCCACTTTTCTCACTGGCTTTTTCTCCTCCCTTCCTTCCCCCTCTCTATGCCATGAGGCCATGGATGGTGTCCTGTAGAACGTGAGCCACAAGGAGAAGCCATGGTTGTCTCTCTACCACTGTGGCCATCCCCATCCAGGGGCCCAGGGAGGACAGGGCCCTGCTGGGTATTTTTGGAGGGGGTGGCCACATCTCAATCCCCTTCCTTCTCAGCAGCCAGGCTCCCATCATTTTCTAGTTTATTGTAACCAGGCCTAGGAAAACAGATAGGAAGGAGGGTATAGGGTAAATGCCGTCACACAGCCTGGTGGCCTTCCTGCCAGCTAAGACACTTCTCAACACCAAGCAAATTCAAAAGCAATCCTCACACTTTGGCTCTGGAAACACCAACATCTCAGAGACTGTGTTCCAGCTTGACGAAGAGCCTGTGTTCTAAGCCCCTCCCTGGTCATGGAAGGCTGGACCTCCTCCGGTCAGCTCAGAACCACACTGAACTGCTGTTGTCAATGAGGTGGCTCCGCCCTTTGAATACCTACACAACAGCCTTTATGCAGAGTCAGAGCACCTGCACTGTAAGCGAGACACATGCCCTTCCTCAGACTTTGGCCAAAAACATGAATCTTAGCATCTCCCCAAGCCTCTACCATTTCTGAGACCAAACGAGGTTCCTAATTCTTCGTGGAATTAGGTATAAATAGAGGAAACAAAATGTGCAGGCCACAGTCCAAACAAGTAGCCCCAGATGTTTCAAGGAACGATGATCCAAGAGTCCCCTCCTTACCTGGCCTTGATGGAATAATCAAGTCTGGCTGCAACCTCCTCAGCTCTTCTCTGGTGAGCTGGGTCACCCTCTGGGAGATGTCCTGCTGGACGTTCTCCAGCTGCGTGAAGGTGGGAACAGCCACGGCGAAGCCTGGGATGTAGGAGATGGTCTGCATCTCCGTGATGTCGGCGTTCCCGATGCCGATGCCGATGGGCACAGCCCCGCCCCTCTTCAGGACCACGGAGGGGCCTCTTACGTCATCCCCGGACCTGTCTGCTGTGAGGACGATCAGGAGCTGGGGGACGCCTTCTGCTATCCTGCTTCCAGCAGAGCTAATCAGGATATTCCTCAGGACAAAGTCCAGGGCGGCCCCGGTGTTGGGGGTCGGCCCTCCCAGCAGTGCCAGGCTTCGAATGGCATTGACCACACTCTGTTGATCCATGTATGAATTCAGGTAGAACTCGGGCCTGGTCCGGTCACTGTACTGCACCACGGCCACACGGACTCGGTCTGGGCCCACATCCAGGCTCTCCACCACTCTCTGGACAAAATCCTTCAACAGAGAGAAGCTGCTCCTGACACCTTCAGAGCCGTCGAGCAGAAACACCACATCCTTTTCAGCTGAAACTGGAAGGAAGACAGCCCAAATGACTCACACAGGACATGAGAGGGACAGTTTCCTACTGATGGTGGTGGGCTGAAGAACGTCTGATTCAGAATCCCCAGAACTTGACTTTGGGGACGTCCTTATAGGTGGGAGACAAGAGGATCAGGTTTAGAGGAAGAAGATATGAGGATGGAAACAGAGGTCAGAGAAGAGAGAAGGCACTACGCTACTGGCTTTGAAGCTGGAGGAAGGAGCCGCAAGCCAAGGAATGCAAGCGGCCTCTAGGAGCTGGAAAAGGCCAGGAACCTCCAAGAGGGACACACTCTTGCTGACACCTTGATTTCAGCCCAGTGGAACTGGTTTTGTGTTTCTGACCTCTGAAACTGTCAGAGAATTAATTCCTTTTGTTTTAAGCCACTCCACTTGTTACAGGAGGAAACAAACTCACCAATTTATATAGATAGCCCTTTCATTTTAGAATTGTTCAAGGCTTGAGCAATAAACTTTCAAAGGTGTACTCAAGAAAAACACTGAGGGCTAGAGAGATCTGGATGGAAGAGCCTGTATAAACAATAACATTTTATACATGGGCAGTTTTAAATAAATTGCTGCAAGTCATAGTGGATCAATAGGGAAAAAATGTAATCCAGATGTCTGGGTTATAATCCAAAACCAACAGTGTGTGGGACCAATAGTCAGTGTAGAAACTCTAGATTCTCCGCTTTTAATCAAAAGGATTGTAAATGAAATTAATTACTCTTTTCATTGCATTTGTATCAGCAAATGGAAAGTGGTTAAACACAAAGGCATGGTACTGTAGATGAAACAGTTTCATGCAGTGTGTGTAGTGGGAATGTATCTGTCTCTCATCCTGCCTCATGTCCTTAGTGTAGGGAATGAATACTAACACAGGGACACCCACTTAAAATATGATGGAGGGAGGGAGCAGGATATGAAGATGAAGACTGGCTTAACTACATTATAACAAAGTCATGTGGCTTTTATTATGCATATAGTAAAAATTATGTGTCTTCAAAGGATTTTTAACCACTAATATGTCTAAATTTTTATCATGTATCTTATTGTGAAACTAGATGCCCAATGCATGAAAATTTGTGTACTCGAGGGGCGGGGGCGGGGGTTCCCCTCAGTCCAGCCTGCGCCCTCTCGCAGTCTGGGACCCCTTGGGGGATGTCCACCTGCTGGCTTAGGCCCACTCCCCAGGGGATTGGACCTAAGCTGGCAGTCAGACATCCCTCTGGCAGCCCAGGAGTCCTCAGGGGATGTGTCGGACATCCTTAGCACTGCCGAGGAGGTGGGAGAGGTTCCTGCCACCATCGCTGTGCTTACAGCCATCAGCTCAGCTTGTGGCTGAGTGGAGCTCCCCCTGTGGCAGCACACTGACCACCAGGGGGCAGCTCCTGCATTAAGCGTCTGCCCCCGGTTGGTCAGTGCACGTTATAGTGACTGGTCATTCTGCTGTTAGGGTAAATTTGCATATTACCCTTTTATTATATAGGATACTCTCATGTCCTTCAAAATAATCACCCTGATTCTCCTGTTTTGCCCTAAACAGCAGTTACAGAGTCTGAGTGAGGAAGGAAAAGTCATATTTCATTGTTTCTACAGAAATGATCGTTAGTCTTCCACCTTCCCTGGAAACCCAAGGACGGCTTTGATCTCAGGACCTGGAGCCAGCAGCCCACCATCAACCCACACCCTGGAGAACTAAGCTGCAGGCCCAACCAGAATTCCTATGCCATACCTGATGAAGGCACTGTTTTCAGGAGATTCACAATCTGTGGTTGAAGTTCTCCAATCTTGGGAAGTGACTCTGCAGCCAAGATAAAGGCGGGGGATAGTACTATCTGCTCTAACTGGGCAGGGTCTGCGTTCTTGGCCTGTAACACAAAAGGCACCACCCCTCTCTCCTTCAGCGGGCGTGCCGGCCCTTCCACACTATCAAACGAGCGTCCTGCCACCAGCAGCACCAGGAACTGGGGCACTCCATCCTCTATCCGGCTCCCGGCAGACTTCACATAAATGGATCTGAGTGCATAGTCCAGGGCATAGCCCACGTTGAGGGTTTTACCAGTCTTGATTTTCATTCTCTTCACGAGATTCAGGATTTCAGGCTTGTTCTGGTGCTGATTAAAATGAGACTCGACCCTGACATTGTCGCTGTACTGAGCCACTGCAATTCGGGTCCCATCTGGCTTCACATCAAGCTCATCGATCACCTTGTAGAGAAAGTCACGGACGACATGGAACTGGCCCACAAGATTGGCTGAGCCATCAAAGAGGAAAAGAATGTCTCGCTTGCTTTCTACAAGAAAAAGGAGGTTAGGACACCATGAGGTTCAAGAATTTAACAGGCACCAAACTGACGTCAGCCCAGCACCACCAGCATTTGGTAACAGGAGTTCACGCAATTCATCTGACGATCACTGTACCAACAAGGGAGGCAGAACCCTCACCGCCTGTCAGTAAAACGTCTGTTTCGGCCTGGCTGGTGTGGCTCAGCATCAGCCCATGAACCAAGAGGTCCTGGTTTGATTCCGTTTGGGGCACATGCCCGGGTTGCGGGCTCGATCTACAGTAGGGGCGTGCAGGAGGCAGCTGATCGGTGATTCTCTCTCATCATTGATGTTTCTATCTCTCTCTCCCCCTCTCCTTTCCTCTCTGAAATCAATAAAAAAACATTTTTAAATGTCCGTTTTAAAGCAGTGCATACTTGCAAAGGACCAGAACAATAAGCAGGTCCACCCAATCTGAAAGCTTCTCAACAGAGCGAGACAAGGACAAGCCCACGGGGTTCTATTCTTGCACCAGGGGGCCATCACTCTAGGACAGTGATGGCAAACCTTTTGAGCTCGGCGTGTCAGCATTTTGAAAAACCCTAACTTAACTCTGGTGCCGTGTCACATATAGAAATTTTTTGATATTTACAACCATAGTAAAACAAAGATTTATATTTTTGATATTTATTTTATATATTTAAATGCCATTTAACAAAGAAAAATCAACCAAAAAAATGAGTACGTGTGTCACCTCTGACACGCGTGCCATAGGTTCGCCATCACTGCTCTAGGAGAACAGACAGTGTTTTCAAACTATAAACTAAACTATCAAACATGTGGTCCTTATTGTCCTTTTGCCTAAAAATTGACCTATCTCTAGTGACAAAGTCTGATGTGGTTTAATTACACAAGAATAACTGAGTTGACACATTATCAGCTGACAGGTGTCTGTCATTGCTCTGTGGTCAGGCAGGCTTCTGTCACTGCTTTCCAAGCTGCTGTATTTAGACAAGAAAGGATGGCCGCCCATATGGGGCTACAATGGGTAACGTGAACATGATTTTCAGTTCACACAATGGGAATTCATTCGATTAGGTTTTGGTTGTCTCAGTCTTGCTACCTGTCCGTGTGATGTCAGCTGCAAGATCCAGTACTCCATATCTCACCACCAAATTAATTTGCAATAAGAACAACTATCCAGACTTCCTTTGGAAATTGTGTTACTGTCACATAAAGTGGCTGGCTTTGTTGGGATTACAACAAATAATTGTCTAGATACAGCAGATTTTGAACATAACAAATAAAAAAGTCATATAAAGAAAAGAACTGTGATTTCTAACTGACGCCAAGGCATCCTCATGTGTGACAGGAAACCCACCTCTGTCTATCTACACCCTTTCATTTCCACCTGGATTTGCACCCCAGAATCTTCACAGGCATTGGGGGTGGGGGAGACAGCTTTTGAATAAAGGGTGGGATAAGATGCAAGGAATGGAAGCTGAATTTCCTAAGCTCACTTTCATCAATGAACACCCTTTAGGTAGAGAATATAAACTTGCCGGTACAGTGTCTCAGACCCCCAATCAAAATATTCCAACCAAAGGGAGTCAGTTGAGTTTCTAGGGTTCACCATGCTCTTGAGTTCGGGTTGGGCCACCTGCCTGCCAGGGGAGGGAGCCCCGTGCAGTGGGGGAGCTTTACCTGGCTGGGTGAGTTGCACCTCCTCCACACCTCCACTAACATATGTGGTTAGGGGCTGAATCAGCTGCTGCGGCAAAGCTGACAGGGAGCGGAAATCATCCATGAGATACACCAGGCTCGGGTTAAAAGCAATCTGCTCAAGCTCGGCCTTATCCGCCTGGTGAGCTCCCACACAAAAGGTCAGGACGCCCTCTCGGGCTAGTGCATTGGCGGCTTGCAAATAGGAGTCCTCAGACCGCCCTGCTGTGAGCAGGAGCAAGAGCTGTGGGACGTGTTCGCGGATCCTGCTGCCGCCAGCTTCGATGAAGTGGTTGGCATGGACATAGCGCAGGGCGGAGCCCGTGTTCAGGCCTGACCCCCCCTGGAGCTGCAGCTGTCTCAGGTGAGCAAGCAAATCTGACTTTGTCTGGTACGTGTTTAGGGAGAACTCCGTGACCGGAGTGTCACTAAATTGCACTAAACCCACACGAATACTGTCGCTTCCAACATCAAGGCTGTTAACTACGTTCATTACAAAGTCCCGCACATAAGGGAAGTTGGTCTTTCCAACGTTGAGCGATCCATCCAAAAGAAAGATGATATCCCTTGGGTTTACGTGAACTGCAGTGAAGCACAGAAAACAAAGTGAGACACACACACTCATGTGTGCCCGCAACCGGTGCACACATGCCAACACATAAGACACAAGACATCAGTGACGCAAAGCACATCCATCTGGTAAAATATGGCAGAGGGGCACATATTTTCCTCCATGGCGACTGGTGCTATGAGGTATGTCCATAGCCAAGTTTATGGGACCAAGTTGGCTCACAGAGAGACACAGCGCCAAAGGTAGACTGCTTTCAAACAACAAAAAGGATCGAGTCCTTGAACCAGAACATCCTTCCTAGGGAATGAATTCTGCAAGAGTGCTGTCAAATTCTGTCTCACTCATGTCTCTGAACCAGGTTCACAGCCAAGTTCACCTGGGTCCTTGGGGGTTCACCTCTACACATTCACAGAGATTCCCCTTACAGATAGGTTAGAAGCCTTAACCCAAGTTAACCTGAGAACATGAGTTCCTTATGACTAAAAAACTCAATACTGTTAGTCTGTTCTCATCATGAAGGATTCCTAGGGGCACCCATTTGTCATTTCCTACTGTCCTCTTTTCCTAACAGGGCATCACGGGATTGCCAGATGTTAATCCAAAAGGGTACCTATGGGAATCCCTCTGGGTGAGATCACAGAATCCTGGAAACATGTGAAAATACAGAGTCTACTTGCTATGCTTGGCTGAGGCTGTACACATGAAGAATCAAAAGTCCAATTCTCAAATTAGAGTTTTTTCCCAACACATTTAGTACATGTCCTTTGAAAAAATTACTTCCCATCTCTTCCCTGGTGTCTCACTGAAATTTAAACCTAACAACTAATTTTATCCTATGTTCTATCAAATTGTACTTTGGCTATGAGAGGGTGGGTTAGAATTTTTAAGAAAATAAAAGAGAGGGAGAGAGACAGACAGGCAGGCAGAGAGAGAGAGAGAGAGAGAGAGAGAGAGAGAGGCTTTTAGAAGACCAGAGAGCATGAAGAGAAAGCATGCACTCATGCAACATGGGTCCTACAACATGGGTCATACAACATGCAACATGGGTCATGCAACATGGGTTGTGCACCGAACACCCTTCCAGTGGTAAAGCTTGTGAGGTGGAAAAGCTTGTTTCCATTATATTAATCTTCATTGAGGACGGCAAATTATACTTATTCAATTCATGAGGTCATAGACTGCTAGAATGTGTTTTAAAATAACTTCCCACTGACAATCATATTAAATGAGAGATTGAAACAACCACTGGGTTTTTCTCTTCATGCCCATTCATTCACTATATTTTGCACTTAAGGAAATCCCTTAAAGAGAGAGGAGAGAGGGTTAATGTCCTATGCTGGTCGAGTTCGAATCACTTAGAAGTGCACTGTCAGCTCAGGAGAGGAAGATCCAGGCTACATGTTGGTGGTGGGAAAAGGAGGCCAGACAGGTGTCACCAGGAGAAACTGAACACTGGGACCTCACGAGGGACAGGAACTGAGAAGTGACCTCCTCAGCTAGAAGCTTCAAAGACAGGTGGCCCTGATCCTATAATTCGAGTCAGATGGTTCTTATGACATTTGAAGGCGTACAATTCTCATGTGACATCTTAAGACATGCAGTTGTGTCATAGTGCATCCAAGTCGGACAATTCCCTGCTCAGGGTAAACGGAAACCTGAAATAAAACTCATGTGTGGCTCTTGCTTCCACCATTTCAGAGTTGTCTCCTAACTGAACACAAGTAAAACTTCCTTTTGTTTTGTTTCTCAAAGGCTCCGCCTGGAGGCCACCCTGTGGTGTGTCTGACACCTCCCACTCCAGCCGTACCTACCTTCCGTGGTTCCGGAGAGGGTCCTGAGAGGCGCCAGCAAGCTGGGCAGCATGCCCTGCAAAGGGGCAGTTTGGAACTCAGCCGGGGTGAACACCAGCGACGAATCAAAGGCCATGTCCGCCAACTCCGCCTGGTCGGCCGCCTTGCTCCCAACCGCAAAGCACAGGATGCTGCTCCTCTTCAGCTCCTGGGCCGGCTGGCTGACTTCGTCTAGGGACTTACCACCTGTAATCAGCACCAGGAGCTTGGGGACCCCCTCGGCGACCCGGTGCCCTGCTGCACTAGTGAACAGGTTGTTCCGAACGAAGTCCAGAGCGGCGCCCGTGTTCAGGGCCGAGCCTCCCATGGGCTTCATTCTCCGCACGGCGGTAATGACCTCCTTCTTGCTGGGGTAGCTACTGAAATAAAACTCTGGCCTCACAGTGTTTGCGTACTGAGCCACTGCCACCTGGATGAGATCCTGTCCAATTTCCAGCCTCTGGATGACCTTGATAATGAAATCACGGATGGCATTGAAGTTGGACAGGTCCAGTGCTGATGAGCCATCCACCAGGAAAAGTATGTCCCGCTTGTTGACTTCAATGACTGTAGGTAGCAATATGAGAAGGTGAGTGGAGCCGTCTTTCCGACCACATTCAACTATGACTCTACACAGTTCATTCTGTTCAAAGAACTTCCCCATTAGCTCTGACTAAAGTGACGTCGGGGGCGGGGGGAGCTTGTCATTACACACACAGGAGAGTGAGAGCAGTGTCCTTCCCTATGGGGTAGCACATCCCCCACCCACTCGGCACTTCTGCACAAAATTATAGCCCAAAAACAAATTTCGTTTCAGTAGCCACCTGATTAACATGTTGTCACTAAAAAAGTCAGGAAGCTCTTTCCTGCCATAAATCTAAGGCTTGGGTTTGCGAGGCCAGAATGAGGCCAGAGCCCGGGTAATGGAGGAAGCAATCAGTGGGGCTCAGAGGCCCCCGTGGCATGATCGGGAGTTCATGAGCACCTACTGCCAAGTGCAAACGCTGAGAGCGCAAATGCCAGTTCCTTCCGCTCTAGTCTCCATGCCTTGGTCTTCCAGGCAGAGGGGGAAGTAACATACCAATTACTTGGCATCATAAAACTTATAAAAAGGAAACCAGTGTCAAAACCAGTCAATGGCACAGAGCATTTTCTGTTGGAGCCCTGTGCTGTGAAGGCACTAAGTCTCATGCTAACTGTGTGATTACTTAAAGACAAACCATGAAGCAAGGACACCTGGACAAGGCCTCTGTGCCCTGCGTGTCACTGCATGGGCAGTGCCTGAGTCACAGGACCGAAGACTTGAATCAGCCCACCACACCCCACCCAGAAACTGGCAGGGCGTCCGGACTTACAGGAACACCAGTGCTCACAGCTGAGGCCGGAGGGCTCCGCTTATTCAGTCATTATCTGGCCACAAGGAGCCCCTGTCACTCGAGTGGTCAGATCAATAATATGAAGCACTCTCACCTACTTGACACGTGACTACACTGACATTTATCAGCCCACACTCTCCTCTTTCAGAGAAAACACGGAAATGCACACCGACACCAAGCATTAGGGGCAGGCACGCAGAGACCATGGCTTTGGTGCCAAGTTGTGGTGTAAACAATACATTTCAAGTCCCTAGCTCTCCTGGAGACCTTGCAGATGCCTGGGGTTCTCACTGTGCCTGCTGCTGAAACACAGGAGTATCCCATGCCTGCCTTCTCCTTCTCCCTCTCCATTACTCTGTGCAGGACATGTATGAGCCATACAAACAGTCATATGCCTGCTTTCACACACAGACAAGGACAGCGAGCACATCTGGGTCCATATGCACTCACACACGCCCACCCCCCTTATAACCACAGACGGAGGAGCTAATGCTGACACCCTGTGAGCAGTTTCCTATGCTCAGCGAGAGGTGTGCACTGCATGTGATGGGTGATTAGAAAGACCAATCAGCATCCCCCCCGCCACCCTGTCCCAGCCCACTCCCGGCATCTGCTAGAGTGACAGCCCCTTCCTCATGAGATGCCTACCCAAGCGGAGCCTCTTGCTCTTGCACCCGGTTCTGCTGGGGCTGGGTTTGCCGTACCCTCGCTGGGAGGTGAGCCTGAGGTTCCACTAATCTGTTGGCTTCAGCCCTCACCTCCCTGTTGACCCACACCAGCACGTCCCCCAAAACGCGGCTTCCCTGCAGCCCTGACAGTCCAGGACGGGCAACTGTCCCCGCACTGTTTCCAAGCAAATTCTCTTCAACTGTCCAGACCCGTGCCCCCTTTCTTAGGGCTGTCTCCTCTCCACCCTACTATTAGAGTGACTTGGGGCTACTCTTAGGCTGCTCTTCTCAGTGACTCGGGGACCCTGACTTCTAATAAAGCACATCCTCCTGTCCCCAGTGCCCGTGTCCAGGGCCACAGGTGGTCAAGTCTTCAGGAATGGCTCTGAAATCTCTCACTCACCGCCCCCTCCTGGCCTCATCCCTCCAGCTCCCTCAGGCTCCACCCTCCAGCCACACCTGAAGCCCCAAATCTGCTCACCCTGACTCCCAGTTGGCCCCTTGCTCACTCACTTCCCTCTCTCCTTCTTCAGAGCCTTGGGCCCAGCTCCCTGGCCCTTCCCTCAGTCAGACACTCCCGGCAAGCTTTGCACTCTGCTCAAAGTTGTCCCGCCAGCACTGCCACACAGCAAACTCACAGGTCGGGGGATGCCCTCAGCTCCCATTGCACCCAGCACAACCTCCCCTCCCTCCCCCACACCGATGACTCCATGTCTTCATCCTAATCAGCTTCTTGGCAGTTCGGGCCCCAGGTGATCTCTGCCTCCCTGGATTCACACTGCCCGCACCCGGCTTCCAGCACCCTCCCTCTCATCTCCCTTTATCACTGACTGCTCCCCCAG
This sequence comes from Myotis yumanensis, assembly GCF_028538775.1. Lineage (NCBI taxonomy): Eukaryota > Metazoa > Chordata > Mammalia > Chiroptera > Vespertilionidae > Myotis > Myotis yumanensis. The sequence goes on from NW_027223759.1 coordinate 34,120,387, forward strand.
GCTCCTTTCCAGAGCATTCCTTTCCTCACCAGCTGTACAAGCACAGTGCCTGCAGCCTGGTCCCCAGCCTGTCTCTCCCCATCCACTCCCAGACCTCTCCTCTCGGCCCACCAGCATGTCAGCCCCAGCGCCATGCTCCTCTCACTCACTCTCCGCGTGCCCACAGTAAAGCTGTTCTCCCACTTGTCCATTATCTCCAGCCCCGCAGGGAGACGCCAGGCTCCCAGCCTCCTCTCAGGCCAGCCTTCCCCAACAGCCCCATTTGAAGCTATTGGCTCCATTGCTCCTACTCACCGCCCGCTCCTGGCCTCATCCCTCCAGCCCCCTCAGCCTCCACCCTCTAGCCACACCTGAAGACCCAGATCTGCTCACCCTGACTCCCCTGTAGTGTCCTCATCCAACTCTTCACTTGGGGAATATTTGGTGTGGTCGCTGGTTTATAGTTTTGTCAACTATTTTCCCGTTATACTCTGACGCACCAGCAGCCACATTTGTCTCAGTCACCAGTCCTGTAACTCCAGGGCCTGGCATACCGTTGGGCTCATACCAGAGAGCCAAGAATATTAGTTGAATATTTACAAACTAATCACAAAGATTAAAGATGATGTGTAAACGAGGAATTCACACTTAATCAGCTAGTTAGCTTGGGAAAACTGAAATGAGGGCAGCGCGCTGCCCAAAATAAAAAAGTTTGAAACTTTGCCTGGAACAGAACTATATCCTCACCAAGTGTGATCCCTGTGCCCCAGCCCAGCATCATGCAGCTGGTGAGGCTGGGATTTGGGCTCAGAAGCCAGTTCACCATGGCGCTCCTGCAGTGTTTACAAAACCTGTGGAAATCGTGTGTTTGTTTCCAAAAGTGTGCAAGCCCGGAGAAACCTTAGTGGGTTGTATTCCCATCAGAGGGATGTCTGTAAATATCAAGAGGATCTTCAGAATGTAATGTCGCATCGATTCTAATTTACCTGCCCAACTACATGCCTGGAGCCACCGTAACAAGATCTGATGGACAGAGGGCATCCTCAGCTCATATCACTTGGTACACCTGTGTCTGCCGGTTCTTTCACTGCCTTGCACCAAGCACCATTGCATTCTTATTTAAATTCTGAAATCCACTTTCCACCTCCAACAGTTGTTACATATGTATTTATGGGACCTGGTTAGTTCTATATTTTTTAAATGGCTCCCATTGGACTCTCTGCCAAAGGCCCTCATTTGAGTGTATGTCATCGTCTCTCCATTCAGAACTACTCCTAAACTTGACAGACGCAGGGAAAATTTCTCCTAAATATTACACCACGTGAGGGCTCTGTTATGCCTTACCTGCAGAACCCCACCTCTCAATACTCAGCACACAGAGGACTTAGGGGAGACAGCCCTCAGGGATCTGTGAGCACACCTCTAACATGCTGGCTCTCAGAGGCCAATGCCCTTTCCCTGGAGTCATTTTCTCAGGACTGTAATCAGCTCCTGAGGTCCACTGTACCATGACTGCATTATGAGGAGCTGACACAATGATGTCTGACGTCTCAAAGGAGCAGGTCTGTTGAACTGGCCTCGCAGTCTGACAAGAGCTTTCCACTCGTATATCTTCAGCTTTTTAGAGACCCCACCATCCCAGACATGAGTTCCAAGAGCCAGCTCACCTCCAGAGGGCTCGGCTGTGGTACTTACAGGTCCTCCTCAGGCGATTCATTCTGTGAGGTGCCTGCCTTCCTTCCACAAACACCAACACACAAAACACCCCGCAACCCCTCGGATGGTGAGAAGAGCATACGTACCTTGTGTGACAATGGTTGGCGGTTGCAAGACAATGAGCCTTTGGGCCACGCCAACAATGTACGACAGTAATTGCTCCTGGAGGTCCCCAAAGCTACGGAATTCCGGGACAGTAAACACCAAGTTGTCATTGGTAGCTATGTACTGAAGCTCTGCCCTGGGGGCGGCCTGGGCTCCGAGGGCGAAAGAGAACACGCTAGCCTGCTTCAGCGCCACCACCCCGTCGTGGATCTCGTCACTAGAAGGCCCGGCACTTATGAGCACCAGCACCTGGGGAACCCCTTCGTCCACGCGGCTGCCCCCTGCCCGGGTGAAGTGATTCTCCACCACGAAATCAAGGGCAAAGCCGATATTGGCCAACTCCCCACCAATGAACCCAAGGGCTTTGACCGCATCCAGAACCTGAGCCTTGGTGGGGTAGGTGTCCAAGGAGAACATGGTTCTGGGCTCATCGCTATACTGGACCACCCCCACTCGGATCTGCTGAGCTCCGACTGACAGTCTCTCAAGGAGATTGACAAGGAAGTCGCGAATGACTGTGAAATTGACACTTCCGGTGTTGTTTGATCCATCAATAAGGAAAATAATGTCAGCAGAGTCTTGTGCTTTAAAAGAAAGAAATGCAAAAAATGTGAAAGCATTAGAACAAGTGACTACATGCATTGTTCAGTGTTCTGACATGTTTCTTTGGAAACCAATAAGAAACACGAAATAAGACAAACAAAACACATGTTGATTAGGGAACGTGGAATTCTCTTTTCGTTCTGCATTCGGAATGAATAAGAGGCAACTTCTTAGAAATGATGATGTGAAATAGGGACCTTTACCTCACATTTTTATCTGTGCCGTCTGTGTAGGGATCACATTCACTTTTCTGTGGGTGAAAATCATGGATGCATATTCTAAAATTTTCTACTAAATTTGGAGGGAAATGCAGTTTCATGGAATTGTGCATTACCATACCCACAGGAGAAAATGAAGGAGGACATTAACAAAGGTTCAAAGTTGAATTCTAATTTGGGGGCATTTCTTTTATTATCCTCAAGTGATTGTAAGAATTTTTTATCCAAATCCACAGCTTCAAAATGGAATGTGAGATTCAGGGCTGGTGACTCATCACCCCAGTATGTTAAACTCTTGATTCTTGAGCAACTGTTGTGTCTTTTTTTTTCTTTCTTTAAAAACCAAGATGGCTGCATACATGCAACTTTGTTAATTTGAAAGGTTGACCTCAAACGGCACTTCAAGTTTTAATTTTTAAAATACTCTGATAAAATTTTGATTTGAATTTATTTTTCTCATAAAAGGATTAGTTGCGTGAAACTCCAATGCAGGTCTGGGGTTAGGCTAGATGTTGTGTTCATGTAGTTCTGCTAGTGCCTCTATATTCAGTCGCATAATGCAGAACAATGTTAAGCAGAGTGATATGAAACCAGTCATGACATAATTATCCAACTTTGTTTTCATGACATCCTAAATTGCTTGCCTAGTGGAACCATGTGCATCTAATGAACCCTTAATCAGAATTAGCTCTGGGGTTATATTAATGGACAAAAAAAAATGGCCAATATGAAACTTCCATTCTGATACTAAGAATTGGAATCTCATAGAAGCACTGAGCAATCAATAAATCTACAAACCTGAGTAGAATATTTCAAAGGCTCAGCTAGAATATTAAAATCAGACTGATTTAAACTACAGGAAAAGCAAAATTATTCTTGTAAGAGTTTGTTTGATAACTTAAGTGCATGACAGAATAGGAAGAGATTCATATGAATATATATGACGTTTACATTCCGAGATTTTAGGAACCTATATTTTGGGTATAATTATAATATTATAAATAAGACCATTTATTCTGATCTTCTTAATGACAGTGAATATTTTATATTTAAAACTATTTTTGTACCAACAAAATTGCTTTTATTTTCACTGCAGAAATGGGATACAAATCTTGTCTCAGGAAATTGAAAAGTTTTGCTACAGTGAAATTATATTCTCACCCAAGCTTTCTCACTGTATAAGCTGAGCCTGTGACTGCTCAAATCAGAACATCTCTCACATTTTTCTCAAATACACACAATCTCTGACAACATCTTTGCAGATGAATTCCTGGCATAGGGAAAGATATTAACTTGGAAAGATCTTATAAGATCTTTTAAGATTAACTGGAAATATAAGGTCTAATGAGCATAATTTTTCACTAGAGTACTTAAGATCTTGCATTTTTAATCATTGCATACAGAATAATTAAGACCAGGCCTTTGCTAAGAATGCTAAAACATTCAGCACTCTTTAGCCAAAACCTGGGATTCCTTAAGGATCTGTGGGAGGGTGGTACTAGCAGTATGACTGCAGAGCAGGCCAATGAGATATCTCACATCATCACATGACTTGAGGTTCTGCCAATCACATGGCAGAATTCCTCAACATTTCTCAGGCCTAAACCAATGACCCTGAGGGACCAAGGAAGGTTTGCCACATATGTAGCATAGGGAGACATTTAAAAGAAGAATTAATGATGATCCCAGGGTCAATAATAGAAAATATCATAGGATGAGGTATTTCTTACTAATTTATTACTTACTTTTATTGCCATTTGCAATGGTATAAATAAGAGCAATGAACCCTGAGGTAAAACCCTTGAATATTTCTCTTCTCAAAGGCTGAACAGCTGCAGGTCATAGAAAAATGTTGGATAATTTGTCATCACTGAAAAAACAACCTTGTCCTCTTATGCACACATGATGGGACACACACGGGCATGCTGTGTTATCCAGGAGAGCCGAAGCCTCAGGAAGACACAAGAGCCGGGTTCTTGTGTACGGCAGGCACACCAGTGATCCATGGGAACGCGAAGGATAATCAGCTCTACCTAGAATTAAGACTGTGAACCTCTCTGGTTTTCTGTCTCTATGGCTCACATCTTACACCCTCCGTGGCATTTTCTACAGAAAAGTTTCACAATGTCCATGGAAAAATCAAGGGCTCCTTCAACACTGCTTTCCTGAGCACATGAGCATGGGCACAGTGCCTTCCTTACTCACGGGTTGCTTCCTTTTTTTTAAGGTAAATTTAAAAGAGCACCTTTGCATTTCCTATGCAAATGCAAAATGGTTGATAAATTCCATGAGTTCTTGAAATCTTTATATTTTTCAGAGAAAAGAAAGCTGGAATCCTCACTGAATACAGATCACCTTTAGCTTTCGCTTCAGTTTAAAGCTTTTGTGTCCTATATCCACTTAAAAACACAACTCTTAGAGCTTCATTGAATAGAGTTCATTTAGAACAGTGGCAATCATTAACATTTTATATACACACACTCACACACACACATATATATTTCTGGGGAAAAGTTACCTGGTGGACACATAATGGGAAGAAATTGCCCCACCTCATTAGACATTTCTGGAATGCCTTCCTATCTGATTACCTTTCCCCAAATGATAAGCAGAGAATTATTATTATTATTATTATTATTATTATTATTATCTTACTGTGGAGCATGCAGTGGGACACAGTTCTGGAGAAATTGCAGAGTGAAGTTAATTAGAAAAGACAACATAAATGGATTAATAGTCCACCCTGGTGCTGCTAGTGGCTTGGACACTAGAAGACAGAGATGCTTTCTCGGCATAAAAACAAAGGTTTATCATCAGTGTGGAAACATGCTGTGATGATAGCTCACTTAGCATTCAGACTTTAATTATCTGCTCATTTATATAATGATTGAACATAAAGGCAAACTCATCCACTCTTTCTCCTGATTTGGCCATCGATAAAGGTGCCCCATTTCTCTACTGATCTCCTTTATTATTTTTGACATAAATTGGTTATTTTACCTATATTCAGAAATGCGATGATCAGTGAATTATTGATTCTGAGGATAGTGTATCAAATGGAGCAGGTTATTTTCTTGCAACCTGGACTGTTTGGTTTGGGGTGCTACTAGGGCCCCATGTTCTTTTTCTGTAATCTGGCAGGATCAACACTAGCACAGAAACGAAACATGTCTTTCAAAGGAGAGGAGCTTTTTAGTGTTAAATAGAAATAATCCAGCCTGTCACTCACTCCTCTCTATTAGAAGTAGGCCCACTGGTAGGGCATTAGCCTTCTCATGTCATCAAATCTGAAATCATGGGGAACCATTGGGGCAACCATTCTATGAACAACCTAATGAAACACCTTGGGGTTGGTCAGTTCTGAAACCCTTCTCGTAACCAAGCTGGCTCCGTCCTCCTGACACCAAGTCTCCCTGCTTCCCTTTCTCCTCCCTGCCCTCCATCTCAGAGGACATGTGTCTCTCTCTGGAACTCATCTCTCCCCTGAGGCCCTGGATTCCCCCTTAACTCCCTGCTCATGCTCCTAACATCCTCTGTTCTCCATTGTCAGTTGGCTTCATGGACTAGTTCCCTCCACCCTTCCCATCACTGATGAGGAAGCCTAGCCATGGGTACTGGTCAAAATTGCCATGTACCGTACACTTGACATTTTACTTGTCAAATCCCTTCCCTCTTGGTCTTTTAGACACTCCGTGCTGCAGAGAGAGCTCACGGGCTTGACTGGTTAAATAACTTGCCATCCAGTTCATTCTGCACATGCCCCTGTGCGATAACCCGCCGGTGTCGTGTCAGCGTTATCAGTACTTGCAAGTGGCACTGACAGGACTTTTGAGTCAGGAGAGCCTCTGTGGGCACAGCCATGGTTGTAGCATGGACGTGTGAGAAACCAGACTCAGAGCCAAGGCCTAAGGGCCTCCAGCTGGACTCTAACTATAGGTCACTTACCTTCTAGGACTCAGTTTCCTCCAAATAGACTTGGACTGGATCATTTCTAAGGTTTCTTACAATTTTAACTCCACCAATTCTCCGGAATAAACTTCATGGAGCAAAAGAGAGGAGCTCTCTTGTTACCCTACTGGACACTAAAGCAGATACCCTTTCTCTCTCCGTCCTCACTCTTCCCCACACCGAGCGTTCTTTAAGGAGATGGCCCCTCTATTCCTGTCACAAGAGGCCACACTGATGCTTTCTTTTGTGGGATGTGGTTTTTTGAGTTAAAGTGTAAATGTTTGATGTGGGTGAGTGCTTTGTCTCAGAAGGCGACTAAGAGACTATTCAAACCTTTGTTTTTAAACCTGCGAATGCTCATCTCCCTGATCCACCCGCCATGGTTTAGCCATAGTGGTGCTTTAAGGCCAGCAGGAGCCAAGCTTATCTCAAGGAACAGCAAGGCGGGCAGCAGCGTGGCGGCGTTGCCATTACCTGTGATGTCTTTAAGGGTCTCTGTGCCTCCAGCCCTTTCTAGAGCCACGGATGAACGCACACAGGACACTAAGTTTCCTACTATGTCATGAAGGGAGGTGAAATTCTCTAGGTTGAAAACATGCATATTGAACGGTTCACTTGCTATTTCTTTTAAGGCTCCTTCATCTGCATCCTCAACTCCAATTGCAAACACGTTAACGTCAGCAGACTTAAGTTTCGCTGGGGGCAGAGCGAGGCGGTGGTCCGAGTGTCCAACGGTTAACACTACGATAACCTGAGGGACTCCATCCCTGGCCCGGCTTCCAGCAGCCTCAGTGAGGTGGTTCTGTGTTACGTATTCTAATCCTGTTCCGGTCTGATTGCTTCCCTCAATATAAGACAGGTTGGAAATATGAGAGAGAACCTCTTGTGTGGAATGATACGTATTTAACAGGAACTCGGTATGTGGGTTGCCGTTGAACTTGACCAGAGCAAAACGGAAATCATTTTCTCCCACAGCTAAAGATTTTATAACATCATATAGAAACTCTCGAACAAGTTGGAAATGTTCCTTTCCAATGCTCCAAGAGGAATCCACTAGAAATATTATATCGGCAGCGGCACCATTTCTGACATCTTTAAAAAAAGACATTGGTTTAGATTTTTCTCCTGTTCAAGTAGTTACTTCCTATCAGTGCAAAGCCTTCCTAAACTAAGTCAGTTTGTGCTATGCTCTCACTAAACAATCCACACCTCACTGGCAATGCAGACAGGCAGGCTAACTTACCTGAGGAGTGGGGACCTGGACCTCGGACGCAAAGGCTATGGTGCACTGTCATTGGCCTGAGTTCCCTGCACAATCACTGATTGCACACTGCTCTGGGGCAGGTCCAGGATGGGGAAAAAAATCCCCCAGGGGGTCTTTTATCTCAAGCACGATTTTTGTGGCACTTTGAGCCCCAACACCCACTTGACCAGATTGGAAGGATAGCCTATCACAAATGAGCAACCATCATTTTCTGAATTCAGTCTTCACTTTTGGGATCTGAAGCGGAGCCCTGATGAGAAGGAACAGTGAAAACGACTGCTGTCTTACAGTAACTAGCCTCCAATGCTTTGGGTAATCCCAAGAAAAATACACATAGTAAGTCTTCCTTCAGTGAAGATAACTTGTGTTACTGTAGAGAAAGGCAAAGCCTCATGTTTCTCAGATGGTTTAGCATGAAGAAAGGGACCTTAACATACTTGTTAGGGCCAGAAAAGCCTTCATGGGTGTTGGAGATAATATCTCTATCTCAAAGATGAAGCCAGTGGGCCCTCATCAGTGGGAGCTGGAGGCTGAGGGTGCGGGGACTGCCCTTCTGCAGCCGTGGCCAGGCTGGCTGATCACAGCTGGCTCCTGGTCGCTACTTACCTCGGGCTGATCTGATGCCCAACCAATGGTCCCCTTCCACTGAGGTGGCGCCCATTGCCCTCGATCTAACCACTAGCGGGCCGGGCTCTCTCAGCAAAGGAGAGAAGACCCAGTCATCCTCCGAGCTCACAATGCATGAAGCATTTCTCCGTTTTCTCAAACTCTGCAAGCAAATTCTTAATTGGGTTCATTAGGGTGGATTTTTTAAAATAGTTTGGGGCAACTGGTTTTTTAAAGTTTAGATGATTGTAAATGACAAATGTTTCTGAATCCAGAACTGCAGAGAGAGGATACTACTCTCTGTGTTTTGTTTCCAAGGAAAACGATGTTTACTCTCAATGGTTGTCTTCTGGTTTTAAACACTGAGACCAACAGGTGCCAGAAACGTGGAAAAGCTGTTCCGATGGTAAAGTATTTGTGACACAAACTTTCTGCTCATGCTCTGTGTAAGAACCAACCACTGTTGAACCAACTTCAAGATATCAAACCCAAGTTCTAGTAAAAGCAAGCCATCTCTCACTGGGTAGAGTGTCTGAGGTCTGTAAACTAGATGAACATTCTGCAGTGATCAACCTAGCTGGCTCCTAGAGGCATCTCTAAGCTCTACAGCAAGCTCCTGAGTGCTAAGGTCTGAAATCAGAGAACCCTGCTCCTTTCATAATGGCTTTAAGAGACAGTTCTGGATCTTACCTGCTTGTTGCTGCGCACGAGTTAATGAGAAGCCTGAGAGAAAAAGGCAAAAGATGGCCACCAAGGGCAAATGGCGGTGTTTCCTCATTTTGAGTTTGTCTAAGCACCACGTGTGAACCTGAAAGAGAAAATAGGGCAGAGGAGAATGAGCAGCGTTTGACTCTCAGATTACTACCCAGTGAATTAAGGACTTGTCGCTCTTAAGAAAAATAGTTTTGATTGAATATGTAAATGAGACTCTTTGAATCTAGTGGTTGCATTACTTTGCTCATAGCTAAAAACTGTGCTACTAAACCTTTTTTCCTCTCAAACAGCGACTGGCAGCAACACGTGTCAGAGTAGGAGAGTCAGGGGCAAGGTGCCCACAGGCTCAGAAGTGGCGATTTGGGGACACCCAGCTTAACTTTGTGATTCACATTTAGAGCAAACACCACTCCACCCCCCATCCCACTCCACCCCCCCACACACACAGAGCTTCAGTTAATGGAGGGAACAGATTTCGCCCAGATCATGGCATATGCAAACACAACCACAGCAGCTGGGACCACTTTGAATCTTCCCCTTATTCTCTATTAATATTTATACAAAATCTTAGCTATGGGCATCTCTCCCTGCCCGGGTCTCTATTGGGCCGACATCAGCAGTTTATGGGTGTCTTCCCCTTGGAGTCCACTAACTACCAGTGAGGATCCATGTCCCTTGATGGAGAAGCTCACCACTTCCCTGGGACTGAGTGGAAAGATGGAATGTGTAGCTGACCAAGATTTCTTCAAAGAGGCTCTGTGAGAGGCCAGAACCAATTCCGTCATCATCATGAACTTTCAGGGGCTAGTTCATATCATTGGCTATTCTTTCTGAGCATTAGGACGTACTTTGGGGTATTGAAAAATGTATAGAGTAGACTACAGTTAGGTGTGAAAAGCCCATTTGGTTGAAGAAACTTAAATACATTTAATCTAGAGAGATTGGGTTACCATCATAATTGATCTTTCATTGTTAGGGCTTGAAGATTAAAAAGAAGGTCTTGTGAATGAAAAGCATTCAGCTTCCATGTGAATGAAAAACCAAAAACATCTCTCTCAGTTTTCAAGTATATGTCAGATTTTTAAATGTGATTCTTTTTCCATTATCTAATCCTAACAGTCCAAATCCTTCTAGATTGCTTTTATATCCCCCTGCCTTAGGAATGGTTTGACTCTTCCTGGGAGAGCTAAGGGGAAACAAGAGCAAATGAGACATGCAGAACAGTCTCTGAAATGTCATCACTATTGACAAAGGGAGGACATTGACGAGACTCCACAAGCCTGGGAGAAGTGAGGACAGGATACATCACAAATTGAATGACCTAGACGAAGTGGGTAAATGTCCAGAAACACACAACCTACCAAGACTGAATCACAAAGAAACAGAAAATCTGAATAGACTTAAAATGAGTGAAGAGATTATTTCAGTAATCAAAAATCTCTCAACGAAGAAACGTCTAGACCAAATGGCTTCACTGGAGAATTTCCCAAACATTTAAAGAAGAATTAATAACGATCCTTCTCAAACACTTCCAAAAAAAATGAAGAGCAGGAAGCACTGTCAAGCTCATCCTATGAGGCCACCATAACTCCAACGCCAACATCAATCAAAGATATTACAAGAAAAGGAAGCTATAGACCAACATTGAAGAGACTATCCTTTGCCCATGTGTAGCGTTGGCACCCTTATAAATGATCATTTGACTATATATGTGAGAATTTATTTCTGGGATCTCTATTTTATTCCATTGAGACTATTGTCTGTCTTTATTCCAGTACCATATTGTGTTGATTATTGTAGCTTTTTAATATATTTTGAAATCAGGAAATGTGAGGCCTCCAGATTTCTTTTTCTTTTTTCAATAGTTAATTAATTTTCATTGATTAATTTGTTAGTGCTCTGTTAATACACAACATTAACAGAATGAAAGACAAATAAATACAGGAATATCACATTATAAATTCAACATTCTTTCATGATAAAAACAAAAACACTTAAACTAGGAATGGAAGAAAATTACCCTAACATAATAAAGGCCCTATATGAAAAGCCTACTGCTAATATAATACTCAATAGTGAAAAAAATATGAAAGCTTTCCTTCTAAGATCAGGAATAAAGCAAGTATGCCCTCTCTCACAACATCTATTAACATAGTATTTGAATTCCTAACCAGAGCAATTAGGCAAGAAATACAAATGGCATGCAAAATAGAAAAGATGAGGTTGAATTGTCTCTATTTGAAAATGATATGATCTCATATGTAGAAAACTAAAAATTACACACAAAAAATAATAGTTATTAGAACTAATCAACAAATTTAGCAAAGTTGCAGCACACAAAATCAACACACAAAAGTTGGTTGCATTTTTATACAATAACAGTGAAGAATCTGAAAAGGAAATTAAGGTGCAAAAATCTCATTTGCAATAGCACTAAAAGAAAGAAAACACTTGGGAATAAACTTAACCAAGAAGGTAATAGACTTGTACACTGAAAACTACTAAACATTGCTTTAAAAAAAGAAAACACAAATAAGTGGAAAGATACCCTGTGTGCATGTATTGGAAGACAGTATTGGTTAAATGACCATACTATTCAAACCAACATACAGATTCAGTGCAATCCCTATCAGGATCCCAATGGCATTTTTTGTAGAAATAAAAAAAAATGCTAAAATTCATACACAATTTCAAAAAAACAGCAACAGAGAACCATAGCAATTTTGAAAAAAAAGAAAGAGAAAAAGAAAAAGAAAGCTGAAGGCCTCACATTTCCTGATTTCAAAATATATTAAAAAGCTACAGTAATCAACACAATATGGTACTGGAATAAAGACAGACAATAGTCTCAATGGAATAAAATAGGGATCCCAGAAATAAATTCTCACATATACAGTCAAATGATCATTTATAAGGGTGCCAATACTACACATGGGCAAAGGATAGTCCCTTCAAGAAATGGTGCTTGGAAAACTGTATAGCCACTTGCAAAAGAATGTAGTGAGACCCTTACCTCACACCATTTACAAAAACTAACTCAAAATGAATCAAAAATCTAAATCCAAGACCAGAAAATATAAAACTCCTAGAAGAAAATCTTCAAAACATTAAATTTGCCAATGATTTTTTAGTTATGACTCCAAAGGAACAGGCAACAAAAGCAAGAATAAACAAATGGACTCAGATCAAACTTTAAAACTTCTGTGCAGAAAAGGAAACAATCAACAGAGTGAAACCCACTGCCTAGCTGGTTAGTATAGTCCTCTGTCTCCATGGAGGGTGACCCAACATTGTATCGTTCACTCTCTAGAAATCCCTCAAAAAAAGAAAAGCAAATGCAGTCTCCAATTTGTGTGTGTGCTCCAGTAATTGAGGACATATGCTTCAGACCATTGTACATGTGCTTTTCTTGATTCTTTGTGTTGAAATTAAACGTTGGGATTTTTATTCGCAATAAGCATCCTACTGAAAAATGATTTTATGGGGAAATTGTCCACATGATTTAAATTTTACTGGATCCTTTTGGAAATATAGTCTGTCCTTTCCAAAACAACCTATAATATTATAATTGATCAACAACACTTTAACATGGAACCCACAGATTTCAAAGGATCTGACAGCTCCCCACAAATGTATGCAAAACTGTATGTGTGACAGGGGGTCTTCTGGGGATAGAGTCTAGGTTACATGTGACTCTCCCACTCAAGTTCAAGCACCACTGTGCCAATGAAAGTTTCCATGCTCATCTTCCAGGGGATCCAGCTTAATTGCTTTAAATATCCGATCCAGACACAAGATGCAGGACTCTAAGTAGGATTCCAAAGTAATTCTGTAGTCTGCACTAGAGCTCAGTAAAATCAAAGTCATCCTAGTATGAAAGCTGGAATGTCTTTCTGAGACATTACGTACTTCAACTATTTTCTAAGGAAAATGAGAATTTTAAATTGGTTGAAAATTATATGTAAAGATTTTTATTTCTGAGATGTTAATCTTTAAGGCAGCAATCCCCTAAATTAATTGCTTCCTATTGGGACACAGAGTAATGGAATAAATATACAGTGCAAAGGATCTGTCTTTTCCAAAATCTAAACAGATATTGAAGAGAGGGGAGGGGAGAGGGAGAAGAGAGGAGGGAAGAGGACAAGGAAAGGGAGAGGAGGGGAGTGGTGGGGAGGGGAGGGAGGGTGAAGGGAGGGTAGGGGAGAGGAGGGGAGGGGAGGAAAGAGGAGGAAACAGGAGGGGAGGGGAGGGGGAGAAGAGAGGAGGGATGAGGACAAGGAAAGGGAGAGGAGGGGAGTGGTGGGGAGGGGAGGGAGGGTGAAGGGAGGGGAGGGGAGAGGAGGGAAGAGAGGGGAGAGAAGGGAGAGAGGGGAGAAGCTCTTCCAACTTTGAAAATGAAGGGCAGGAGAGAAGTTTGTGAGCTAATGAGTTATCCAGGCTCCACTGATGACTAATAACCTCACATGATTTGGTGGAGCTGAATTCCCAGGTGGGAAAAACGCCTTCGGCTCCACACACTTTTCCTGCCATCCCACTTAGGAGCAGCCATGTGGCTCAGGCCTCCTAGCCCAGATGATGAATATTTGTTAATGCTTCTGTTTGCTGTTAAATCTACTCTATTGTTCACCATGTCATGGAGTCCCAATTTTTTTAAACTGAAGTTCCTCCCAACAAATCTTAGAGAATTTTTTTTTCATTTAGATGATTGAAAGATGTCCACATCGACACCCCAAATGATCACCTGGCTTTCCCATTTTAATAAGGGGAATGAGGCAGTCCCCGCCCCGTTATCCTTCTCCAACCCTTCTCCTCCTGCCACACCAGGAAATAGAGCAGTGGGACTTGATACCAACAACCCAATGGCTGCTTACACCTCCCCCTTTCATTGATGGGGAACTAAAATCAGGTGAAGCAAAGTGACTCCCCCACAGCCAGGTAGAGCAAACAGGACCAGTATCCTCACCGGAATGAGAACAGAAGCCTGTGTGTCCCAAGCCCCCCCAGGAACCCAGGAAGCCCTAAGAGGCTGTGCCAGACTTGGCCCAGATCGAGGGAACTCCCCACGTCTCTTGGGGGAAATAGACTTCTTTGGTGGTGACAGACCACGGAGTCTGTGTCAACAGAACCCGTTTGTTCACTGCTGTCCTTTCAAATACAGAACAAGCCGGCTGCTCCAGACCCTTGGGTTGGGTGGGGCGATGTGCCGCTTTGTGTCAGAGGCTCTGTCCTAAGGCAACAAATTTAATCATAGAACTTCAATGCAGTTTCATTCTTTCTGGCTCGCATTAGTAATTCCTCTTTTTTTAATCTGTCTCGTTCTCAAAAGCATCTTTTTGCTTTTAGTAGCTGTCCACTCGCAACTTTAAAAGATGCCTCGTATCACAAAGGTGGTTTTGCACGGCCGTTGGACTTGACTTTGTGGTCAGTCATAGTCCAGAGACTTTCCCAGGCTATTTTGCAATTCCGTGGGTTTAGTTTTCATGAAGTTTACTCAAAAGCTTCTCCATTTTCCATGTCTGGAAATCTTTTTTAAGAAAGACACACACATGCACACAAGGAAACAATTTTGAAACCAAGGCTTAAACACATCCAGAGCTCCCATGTGAAGTCATTTATTCGGTCTCCTCCAAGCACTGCCTTTGAAACTAGGCTGGACCTCCTATCAAGTGCTAGGGCTTCGGTTAACTCCTAGCTGTCCGACTGAAATGGGAGCTGCAGAAATAGTCGGAGGCCGCTGCGAGAGATGGGTCATCTGCCCCGAAATGAACAGTCTCGTTTCAGTAAACCCGAGGGTCCCGAGCCGGCAGCCCCTCCTCCTCTCTCCTTTTCTCACTCTGCTTCCCTGTTCGTCTGAATCCTGCAAAAGGAGTCCCCATTCTTAGCCCCAGAGAGGAAGCTAAGAGGGGGTTATTGGGCCCATCTGTTAGGAGGAGGGTGGACATGATATATTTCTGTCATTTGGAAGAGCTTTGGAGGATCCTCAAAAGCAAATGATTGGGAACAGCCCCGAGAAATCCCCTTCAAAGAAATACATCAGAACCTGCACTTCCATCCTATGAAAATTCCCTGGATAAGAACCATCAGTGACAAGTTCATATCTGTAAACCGGGATCTACGTGACCCAGGCTCTGACTGCGTTTCCTGGGACAGCAACGTCTTAAGGCTTCCAATCCCCTGTGTGTTGACCCAGCCTCACTGCCCCTTACCGGGGTCTTCGTTAGACACGGACTCAGGCCTCCATCTCTTCCTGACAAAACCAAGTCAAATAGTTCTGATCGTCAGCTCATGCACTGGAAGAGAGCGGCACAAAACATGCAGGTTGGGGTGTCCCCTCGGAAGCAGCCTCCTCCTGAAGGAGGCCACGTGAGGGTGTGCTGAGCACACGGGGGTTCGCTCCCTTCCCCAGAAAGGCAACTTAGAGACCCTCCAGGGGAACCGCCCACAGAGTTGGAAATCCCTTTGAAGACATAATCCCAGGGTCTGAGGCAATGACCAGCAAGCAGGAAGCTCCATCTCTGCTGTAGTTGGGAAGGCGTGGTGCCCCGATGCAGATGTCAAAACATTTACCCTCTGAAACAGAAGGCCCCGGACAAGGCTTCCCCCACGTACACTGCTAATTACGAACATTGGGCAGAAACTGGCTCAGATTAACGGTGAAGTAGAGAATGCTATAGGAAATGGTGCAAAAACGGCACAAACACCCATGGCATCCCAGCTCCGTGACACAGGCACTGGTGGCCCCCGGTTAGGGCTCGGTGCGTATCCCCCTCACTTTCCTGGCCACAGCCTTCTGGGCTGCAGGCCTCTCCAAACCACAGTGTAGAATCATTCAAGGTGGCTAAAATGTTCTCATATTCTAAGGAAAATTAAATATTTTGGTTTGTTTTCTGGTCTGATTCATGATCAAGTCTAAAAGAGAAACTTATTTAAAGTCGAGGCTTTAAAAAATTAAGTGGAAACATCTGATAAGATATCAACTCTGGACTGAGCGTACTGGCTGGAAAAACACTCCTTCGTTGCTGTCTCCCTCAGTAAAGGTCAGTCACGGTCTCCCAGCCTCGAGTAGGTGGAGTGTGAAACAAGGTGAACTGCCGATGCTCACGTCCTTCCATCTGCCCCCCTCGGCTCTGCCCAGTGATGGACTTCCTGCCGCCCCCACCAGCAACAGAGACACCATCCCCCTCCACCTCAGGACCATCAAGGGCTCAGCTGAGCTGGCTCCAGCCCCAGTGCCGGCACTGGGCTGCCGAATGGACTGATGGAGATTCCAGAAGAGACAAACCAGTTTCCTGGAATGGCTCCCCCAGAGGCCTGAGTCATCTCCAGCTGCCGTGCAGTTTTTAATTTTGAAATGAAACCAGTCCTTCCTTCCAGTAGCCAGTTTTCATGCTCTTGATCCTTGAGAACTGGATGTATAGCACACACGAGGAGGGGGACCACAGAAGCACTTCCCGTTGCACTCTTCCCTGGCCCCTCCTCACTCAAAATGTTTCTCTGCATTTCCCGAGTCTTAGCTTTCGGGAGAACAGCAGGATTGCATTATGCTAGATGCAGCCAGACCCCTTCAAAAGACTAACAATTTGCCTTTGGGAGAGGGTTTGGCAGAACTTTGCGTATTTGTCTTATTATTCTTCTCTCCTTTTTCCTTTCCAGATTTTTTAACAACAATTACCTCTTTGCTAAGTAAACTTAAAATATGCTACTCCACAGAAAGCGGTGCCTTTCTTCACAGGATGCTCAAGACTATAGCCCTGGGGACTGGGCTCCCTCGCTAGTCCTGGACCAGCTGTCTGTCCGTGGAACACACTGACGGGTGGGAGCACCCAGGAAACGGTGACTTGGCTTTGCTACCAGACCTGTGACCTCAGGCCACGAATTCACCATTTCTTCATCTGAAGTGTCAAGGGTATGGAGAAAGCATCCACCAAGGTGGCAATTTTCTGATTTTTTAAATATGTTTTATTGATTTTAGAGAAAGAGGAAGGGAGAGGAAGAAAGAAAGACAACGATGGAAGAGAGAAACATCGATGTGCTGCCTCCTGCACGCCCCTACTAGGGATTGAGCAGCAAACCCAGGCATGTGCCCTGACTGGGAATCTAACCAGCGACCTTTCAGGGCATGGGATGAAGCTCAACCCACTAAGCCACACCAGGCAGGGCTAATTTCCTGACGTTTTAAATAACCAAATGGAGTCAAACTTACCAACCAGAGAGAAGGGCCTATGTCTTAGTCATTTTTGTCCCCTCCCTGGACTCCTAAGCTCCCCTATGGAGGGCAACAGGGGTTATTAAACATCAATGAATATGAGCACACAGAAGCCAAATAGAGGCTTAGATTTCTTCTCTCTCAGCCAAATTCTGTAACTCAGGACCCACACAGTGGATGTCTCAGGCTACCAACCAACCCTAAGTCTGAGTATAGGTAATCTATTTTTTATTAACAAACATTTTAAGTGGGACATTCATAATTATAGTTTGTGTGCATTGTTCAAACAAGTTGCCTATCAGGGGAGACTAGCAAAGTGCAGGTAATGAGAAATTTGAGTTACTGGATCAGTTCATCTTAACATCCCATCCAGTTCTAAATTTCAAAAATCCTACCCAGATACAGTGAGGCATGAATATGCAAACTTGCTTTGGCTCTGAAACACCTTACTGTTAATTCAAACTTTTCTTAGTAGGTTTGGGAAAACGTTTCCTTAAAAGTTCTTCTTTGGTGAATGCTCTTGTAATGGAATCATCTTAGAGTGAAGAGTACCCCATTTCAAGGCATAATTTCACCTCATACCTGAGTTAGAAAAAAAGAAAATCTAAATTTACTTCTACTGCAGATACTGCAGTCACATCTTTTAATTATGTATTGAAACCATCTCTCCGTGGTTCCATAAGTTACCCCCCAGCCCTGTTGAGAGATCTACCAACTCTGCAGATCCAGAAACCCCACCCTAAGGACTCCATCACCACTGGGAGGTTTTTCTGGAGCTCTGAGGGTTATTCCGCCCTCTAGAGGAAAGAAGGCCAAACTGCACTTTCAAGAACAGTTCTACTAACTCAAAATTTCATCTCCTTCCCAAAATAGACCTGCGAGACCAGAAGGTATTAAAAGTCATGTTTTCGAGAATTAACATAAGTAATTTCCGAGGGGAAGCCCTCTTTGTAAATCAGGATGGCGTGTGTGCTCCCTGAGTGTGTTTAGGGGACAATAAGCATCTTTTCTGTGAAAGCAAGAATTATCTCTGGAATGTCTACATCGGAAAGAGAGAAACCATATCTAGAAACATCTCATTCAAAGCTGTCTGATTTAGCAGGAATTTTTCAAGCTTCCTTGCTTTAAAATTTGAAGCACTTAGGGTTTTCATTAGCTTAGCAAGAGCTACTAATAAAAAATGTTTTAAATGTCAGGTCGTGCCTCAAATCGCCCACTATCTCTGTAGGCAGGGGTGTGTTTTACTGCCCACTTTCCACAGCGAAGGCACCATGAGAAGTCTGCTCCCACAGGTCACGATGGGAAAGCTGCCTGGGACACAGTCCCCTTTGGGCGGCTGGGGACATCCTAGTCAACGCCTGATTCTCCTCCAAGAGATAACAAATCCTCAGGTTCCTCCAAAACGAACAGTGACAGAAACCAGTTTTCAAATAAAACTTTTGGCCGAAGTCATTAACATGCCTACAAGGCAGCCTCACGCTACAGACGTGACGTGCCAGTGAATTTTAAATCCTAAATGTGGAATTTCACATAAAAGTGGGGGTGGCACACACACTGCTGTTAAGGGTCACGCTTTGTCCCATTGTCTGAACACTGAGCGAGAAGACATAAAGCCCCGATGGCAAAAACTATCCCAACTTTCACAGGGGAAGGAGACCTGATCTAAAGCTGGCTTCAGGCGGTGGCGCCTGTGGCCTCCTAACCCAAAACTCAGGTCAAAGAGGGAGCCTCATATGAGCCACAAATTGATCATGGATTGGTTAGAGGGGTTTCTTGCTACTTTATCATCAGTGATGTATTAGGTTCTAAGCTACGAGATCACAGAAGACACTATGATGGGAGAAAGACATATAGTGAATCCTGAACACTTTGGAAATAAAGGGAGGTGCAGAAAAACAGTTCCTACCCAGAAAGATACGTTTCTTCTATCAAAAATGTCCTTAATACCCAAGTTTGAACATTCACCATATCTCTGATCACCTGAGAGCTGCAGGCATGGTGGGGTGGGGTGGGCCGGAAGAGCCGGGGCCCAGGACTAATATTCCAGAGGCTTCTCCAGCCACCTCCCAAGAAGGTGGGGTGGCCACACCCTCCAGGTCCCAACTGGAAAAGGGCAGGACAGCCACACTCCTCCACCCTGCTATGGCATCCTTTCCCAAGTCCTCCCTCTACCCCACGTCCTCCCAATGGTTTTCTCACCGCCGTGAGCAGGCAATGAGACCAGTAAACCCATAATGAAACACCCTCCTCTTAACAAAGAGCATATCCAGACCTCGTGACCATTCTTAGATCTTGAATTCCCACAAAAGCCCCTCAGCTCCCCACCCCTATGCCTTCACCCTCAGCAACAAGCCTACACAAGAACGAAGCAAAATGTAGGTCCCATATTTCTGGGCCCCCGTCCCCCAGAGCTGGCCTGAATGAGGGAAGCCACTCAGGTGATCTGATCACAGAGCCAGTGTCCATCCCTGTGGCCAGCTCACTTGCCCAGTACTTGGTTCTCCATTCATTGGAAGAGCCGTGGGAAGCTTCAACTTCTGTCCCTTTAGTTTTAACAGAAAAGGAGAGGAGGACATTATCTCCTGGGGGAACGAAGCAGATAACATATTTCCAATCTAGACATAAATTAGCTTGGGGTCCCCCATGGTAGGCCGTCTGCTTTTCTGAAACGGTCATGATTTTACTGCCTTCTCAGCCACTTACTGGCTGTGTGGCCTCAGCAAGGGATTCAGCATCTCAGAGCGCCCCACTCCTTCGAAACCAGGGGACCACACCCCAGAGGCTCCCACCAAGAACCTCTCCCATTCTCTGTGGCCCAGCAGAGAACCCAGAGGTTTCAATGACATCCAACAGCCACTGGTTCTCAGTCTAATGCTGGTTAGAAACACAAAATACCTGATTTTAAAGCCATCTCTGTTCAAGGTTTCACAATGGGTGGGCCCCTGGGAGATTGGGGGATCCCAGGAAGAGAATAACTATCCACATGCGCTCTGAGCACCCTTGCAGCCCTAAGATCCCACAGCTCTCGAGGTGCTGCCTGGCCTGGGGCACCACCCCTGCACTCAGAGCAGTTTCTTCTTGGGGTTCAGAGCAGCCTCTAAGTCTGCTCCTTGGGTGGCTGGGAAGTGCTGATTTTTTTTTTTTTTTTTTTTTTGCATTCCCCAATACTCCATGAGGCCCTTCCCAGGGCCCCACCTCCGCCTCACTCCACACTGATTTCCTAACACAGTGAGCCCTTGAAACAGGTCCCCAAAGCAGGCTGGCAACTGTCAGGGAACACTTTCCATCCTGGGCGAGAGGACCGAGCCCCACCCTCCGGCCAGGGAACAGGCCTGGGCCTCCAGCTTGGCACCCGCCCCCCATCTGGGCAGCACTGGCCGGCCCGTGGCCCCGGGGGCCCTGCCTTATCCACTGGGCATGCCGCCCAAACACCCAATGCCTTCTCCCTGCCTGACCCTGCAGCTCCTTTGAGCAACCGCAGAGGACAAAGGCTTCACCAGAGGCTCCTGAGAAGATGAAGCCCCGGTGATAAGGGCTGACTCTTGACTTGGCCCTGATCATGGACTCCAAAGTCTCCAGAGTCCCCCCAGAGGACACAGATGTGCTCCACCAGCCCAGCCCCCGTGAGGACCGGGCAGAACCCCCGCCTGAGGCACCTGGGAGGGCTCAGAGAGGCCTCCCCGAGGAGCAGCCCAGCAGGTAGCTCCTAAGTTCTCCCAAAGAAGACACTCCTGCTAACAAACAGATTCCCACCGAGTTTCAGGAGAAGACCACGGCCAATAAATGCCTCGTGAGCCCAGACACACGGCTGCTGGAGGGCACAGGCGGAGACAGAGACCCCAGGGCCCCGCAGCCCAGCCCAGGTACCCCCACTGGCAGCGCACGCCTCCACTGAGTTAGAGAAACCCAGTGACCACAAACGGAGAAAGAAAAATCAGCTGAATCCTCCAGAAACCTGCAACTTATAAAGAAATCTCGACTCTAAGGAGCGACCCCGAGACCACCTGGACATGGTCACAGCTCCTAAGAGATCCCTTCTTCCCACAGACTCAAGACCACAGAGGGGAGGTGGCACTTACCCTGAGAACCCTGGAGAGGTGATGTCCCTGGGCTTCTGTGCTCAGCTCTGTTGGGCCTGGCGCATGTTCTGCCCACTCCGGAGGCTCCCGTCCTTTCTGCAGGAGGAGCACTCCCCGCGGTCCCTGCAGGAGGCTGGAGCACAGAGGACTGAGCGCCTTTGGTGGAAGATCGAGCTGCAACTGGCCCGGGGCCAGGGGTACAGTCAGGGCTTCCTCCAGCTCCTCCCCTCCTCCTCCCTTCCCCTCCCCTCTCTCCCCCTCCCCACCGCAGGCCTGCCCCACACTGTAAATGAAAACCAGACTCCCTCTGTTGCTCCTGGCCCACTGCGGGCTGATGTCACCCTCTGAATACCGTCTTCACCCTACAGCGTTCAGCTGGGCTCCTGCAAACCCTGACTCTTGAAAGAGAAATTCACCACTTCAACTGGTCACCTTTTGGGCCCGGCCCCCAGTGGCAAAGAGAATGAATTTTAGAATTTTTTCTTGGGTATCCATGGTTTTCCTGCAATGTTTTCCAACACCATCGGAAAGGAAAACAGGAAATACAGTCGCCCCCTCCACCCTCACCAGGCCCGCCCGCTTCTTCTTGAAGTTTCTGAATTGAGACTTCTCCTAATAACCTCCCCTTTCAAAGAGTACGACCAGCAATGAGAATCACCCGGTTTTCCGGTTTTCTGCTAACCGGAGCTCTGTCTGCTCAGTATATAATGATTCTGATTGTCAGGGTTAAGACCCCATTATCCTCTTGCTCAGAGTTTCAAGAAGGTTCTTGAGAAAGAACTCGCGTTTCCACGGGGCTTTGCCCAGTTCACAACACTTGATATAGAGCCTTTCTTTTACCTCAAACATCAGCACCCCAAGCCCCTTGCAATGGATGGATATGTGCCATTGTTTGCTTGATGAGATTATGATCCCATTTTACAGATGAGCAAAAACCTGGGTTAAGTAGCAGAGCTCAGAATTGAATTCTGGCCTCGGACAGTCCAAACTTTCTCACTGCTCTCCTGTCACGTGACACCTGTGACAAGTGAGTTAACGTGAAGGATTAAGAGACACCTGAAGGATATTTTGGCTTTGAGATCCTTCCAAAGCCAAGTTTGAGGAGTAAGGACATCGGGAACTTCTTTTCACGGATTATCTCCTTCAAGTCAGAGAGCAAGGGAGCAAGGGAGACAGTACCAGAGAGACCACGCCCACTCCCCCCTGCAGCCCCAGGGCACCCTACGGTTCAGCTCAGAGAATGTTGGGCTAAAGGACAGGGATGGACACCTGGATTGTGGTGATTCCCTGCTCGTCATCTGTAGATGAAAAGAAAATGAGCGAAGACTCTGAGTAGGAACCACACTGCCTGTGTGATGTGAGGAAAGACGACATTTAAAATAACTGAGAGCCCACCCAAGCCAGTGTGGCTCAGTGGATAGAGCATTGGCCTGCAGATCCAAGGGTCCTGGGTTCTGTTCCGGTGAAGGGCATGTACCTTGGTTGCAGGCTCCTCCCCGGCCCAAGCCCTGGTCAGGACAGGTGCAAGAGGCCACCCATCCATGTGTTTCTCTCACATCAATATTCCTCTCTGTCTTTCCCTCTCTCTTCCACTCTCTCTAAAAATCAATGGAAAAATATCCCCGGGTGAGGATTAAAAAATTAAAATAAAATAAAATAACTGAGAGCTCTGGCCGGATACTACACTGAGTGAAATAAGTCATACAGAGAGCCCTGGCTGTGTCCTGTGCACCAAGAGGTTGCTGGTTCGATTCCCAATCAGGGCACATGCCCAGGTTGCGGGCTTGATCGGGCAGGGGGCATGCAAGAGGCAGCCGATCGATGTTTCTCTTTCTGTCTCCCTCTCCCTTCCTCTCTCTCTAAAAATCAATTAAAATATTGTTTTTAATAGCTGAGAATATACCTCCCTTGGTATTAGGAGAACAAGATTTAAAGAAGCCGGACTCTAACATTTAACTGTAACTAGTCGTTGATGACGTAGGCCCTCTCCAGCACTGCCCCTGGCGCCAGGAACCTCGGAGGCTGGTGGCAGTTGGTGGCAAGCCTCCAGCATCCTCCCTGGTGCTCACTGAAGAGAGCATTTTGGTTGCTATGGTTTTCCCTCTCGTTACTGAGATTTGGGATCCTCACTGGACTGTCCCTTCCTCTCTGCCATCTGGCCCCAGGGGAAGCCATCTCAAATGTCAGCGCAGGGTCTACTTGGCCACCTGGGGGCCTCGTCAGCCACCGATCTCTCCCTCAGTCTCCCCCTCGGTGTTGGGTTGAACAGGTCCTGATGCCCCTCTCGTTTCCTCCTGCACCATTGGCAAGTTCCACTCCCGTCTCCCAAGCTCCCCGGTGCAGGCCCGGGAAGAGGGGTTGGGGGGGGGGTCCCTTAGACACACTGCTGGGACATGGGGACGGTGGACAGAGGTGCTGGCGATTTTTCTGCTACTCTGGCTGGTCTTTTTGCTGCTGGCAAACTCAGTGAGAACCCCTCCCAGACCCCCTCCGGGCTGGGAGCACCCACTCTAGCAGCCACTGTGGGTGTCGGCAGCTAAGGGTTCACAATGGCACCCTTTGGGGAAAATTCCCGTTGGCCCTGGGAGCTGCCTCTCCTGGGGACGTTGGGATGAGTGTGGAAGGCAGAATTCTAAGGGAGGCTCCAGCTTTCCCAGTGCTGAGGGGTGTGGAGAAGGGCAGCTGGGCTCAGAACCCAGAGCCCCTTCCCTGGCTCCCAGGAGCTGAAGGGAAGCTGTGAACAGAGGAGCAGCAGCCAGACTCCACACTCCAGCTGAGGACACCACCCCTATCCTGGATCCCACCCCCCACCCCCTGGATTGCAGCCCTGCATACATGCCCCGGCACAGGTTCCCCAGTGCAGCCCCTGGGGAGGCAGGGAGGGCTGGCCTGGAGGGCGCCCACCCCAGAGCCCACGGCCAGGGCCTGCGTCTGCCGTCATGGTCATAGACATCTTGTTGTGAGGCTGGAGGATCATCTTACTGGAGGGGGTTTGTGAGATTCCAAAGTCAGTTTAAAGTGACACGCTCCAAGGAGGCAGCCCTGCTATTTCAAGAGATGGAGTGTGAGGACAACCAAGGAGGAGCCGAGCTTCCCACTGACCCCGCAGCTGCAGGGCAGCTGGGACTCGTCCATCCGTCCCTGGGCCCGTTCTCAGCCTCCTAAAGTGGCACAGGGCACAGCAGAAACCAGGCCCTCGTGCCTTCTTGCCGCTAGTGAACCACAGGTCTTGGGCAAATCTGCTTTCTGGGCCCAGTTTCCTCATCTGCAGAACCCATGGTAGCGTCACGACGACGTCAGGACCGGTCCAGCACTGACCCCCAGGGGTCAGGCTGTATCAGTTATATGTGCCTCTGCCTGACCTCCAGCCCCAGGCTGCAGGCTCTGAATGTCCACCCAGCCGAGCCCCAGGGCTGAGGATGGGAGCCTGTGGTGGGCTCGCGGCCCTGCCCTGCGCCTACACGGGGTCCATGCATTCTGCTGCGCTCCTACCACTGGGCTCTCAAATAATGCTGCTGCAGCAATTTTCTGAGAGTCTGCAGCTCAATGACATTTCCCCTCCAATCGCCGAAGCACAGCCAGCTATGAAGGGAAATACAGTGCCCTTGGGGGACATCTGCTATGGCATTTGTCTAGACGGCACTTCCCTTGGTTTGGGAAAAGCCCTTCCCCTAATTTCATCATGCGCTTCAAAAAGGAGCTGCCAGCTTCCTGCAGAGCCTCCGGCACCACCCCCACTGCTGGATCCGGGGTAGGCACGGGACACGCGTGACGCCGGCCGACCCCTACCCCAACGTCTCCAGCTCGCGCCCACAGCCCGCTGATGTTGGGACTCCCTGATATGACCCCAGGAGCTGCCATATTTGCAGCCACGTGAGGGAAACCAGAGGAGAGAAGGTGACCGCGTACCATGGATCCTGCTTCCAGATGGCTAAGACCCAGCCCACCCACAGTCTGGTCCCACCCACCCATCTCAACTCTCCCTTTGATTACAGGAGCCAACAATTGTTCTTTTTTTACACTAATTTGAATGAGGTTCCCCAGGCTTGCCACCAAAGCAGCCCTGCCTGGTGCCTTTACAACTGTTCACGGGGCAGCTGGCCACCTTCGGCTAGCAAATGGCCAGGCCGTGGCAATAATCACCACTGCGACTCCATGGTCATTCCCGCTGTTGCGAACATCTTCATCTGGATTTTCTTTTATTTTTCTTAAACTATTTTTCTAATCAAACAGACGGGAAGTGAGGTCCTTGTCACTGAGTGGCACGTGAACAGACCTGAAATGGAAACAGAGACATTCGATGGCTTGGCTGAGGCATCCACCAGCGAGATGTGCAGGGAGGTTTAGCCCTGGCGCTTTGACTCGAAGAGCTTCGGAGACACCCGTGTAACAATATACATTCTCGCAAAGGAATGCCAAACAAGAGGGATTCTGTAATTACCTTGAATCAGTAACTTGTGGGGAGCACGCGAGCCCCTCCACTTGGGGAAATGAGAAGATTGCTTTCAGTAGAAGTATTATGCCAGCTCTGAGCTGGCTCTCGGAAAATCTGTGTAAAAGTGCCCAGTTAAAAATATAGCATACTTCCCAGAATTTTGTGAGCTATAAAGCATGCTCAGCTGATTAATTTTAAGGGTGGCAAACCCAAATGTGAGACCATCCAAGAAACTGTTTGCAGTTGATTGGAATTCAAAAATTTTAGCAAGGAGATATTTGGTTTTACAATTACCAGGCTACACCAAAGTTCCAATTTGACTCATTTTCTTTTTGATACATAAATTCCATTTGTAAAGGATGGGTGGATTGGTTCTTTCTTGAACAACCTTAGCCTCAGGATTGATTTTTCTCTCCGGCATAAAATCAAAAACGTCTACTCCTTTTAGCTTCACTGTCACCCTCTGCTCCTTCGTTTATTTAGCCAACGTGTACTGAGGGGCTATTGTGTGAAAAGGCAGCTCTTGGAGGTGGAGGTGACGCCCAGAGGAATCGGAGTGGAGACTTCCCTCCCTCCAGGGTGGGACCTCCCATTGCAGCCAAGACCTAGGGGCAAAGAGGAGGCCTGGGGACGCACAAAGTAAATGCTGGAGGAGGCCAGGAGAGGGCGCCCTCACTTCCACCTGGGAGAACCCAGGGCTTCTGGGAGCTGTGACCTTTGGCTGAGGGACTTGAAAACTAGACATTTAAGATGCAGAGGCAGGTCACTCAGGAACAGGAGGTTCCCTTTAATTTTTCGAGAGTGAGCTGAGGCAGACGCACAAGGATGCATTGGGAATCTGAGTAGGAGGACGCAGGCCCCTAGATCCTGCCCCACGCACATCACGCCTCCTCACCCCAAGAGGCATCAGGAGGTTAGGTGTGAGAGCAGGAAGGATGGAGAGCTTGTGGTGGGCTCGCTCTCTGCTTTAGGGACTCACCCTTGCCCTATCAGAATAAAGGAAGGGTGAGTCCCTAAAGTGACAACTGAAGGAGTGGACATGTTAGTAAAGTCTCTACATGTCCCTGGCAAGCCCCTTGGCCTGTCAGCCTCCGTGGCAAGCCGTGGTCACCACACGCTCTCTGGCTCAGTGTCCTAGAACTGCTACACCAAAGTGCCACAATGGGAGGACTCCAACAACAGAGGTTCCGTCTCAGTTCTAGAGGCTGGAAGTCCAAAATCAAGATGTTGACAGGGACACCCTCCCTCCAAAGCTTTTAGGAAAGGGCCTTCCTTCCTTCGTCCAGCTCAGGTGGCTCCGGGTGTCCCGTGGTTTGTGGCAGAGTCACTCCAGTCTCTGTCTCTGTCGTCACATGGCATTCTCCCTGTGTGTCTCTGTCTTCTTTTAAATGTGTATTTTTATTGATTTCAGAAAGGAAGGGAGAGGGAGATAGAAACATCTATGATGAGAGAGAATCATTGATCCGCTGCTTCCTGCACGCTCCCTACTGGGGATCGAGCCTGCCCTGGCATGTGCCCTGACTGAGAATCAAACCGTGACCTCCTGCTTCATAGGTCGACGCTCAAACACTGAGCCACGCCGGCCAGGCTCTGTCTTTTTTCAAGACAACAGTCATATTGAATAAGGGTTCATGCTACCCCTACGTGACCTCCTCTGAACTAATTACATCTGACACAACCCTATTTCCAAATAAGGTCACCGTCAGAGTATGGACAGAAAAGGGCCACATACTAACCCTGACAAGCTCAGGGAAGGCCTGTGTGGCGGACTTCCTGAAGTCACCACACAGGAAATTAAAATTGCTAAAAGAGGGCCGTGGCAGGTAGTTATGTCCTAGACCAGTGGTCGGCAAACTCATTAGTCAACAGAGCCAAATATCAACAGTACAATGATTGAAATTTCTTTTGAGAGCCAAATTTTTTAAACTTAAACTATATAGGTAGGTACATTGTTATTAACTTAATTAGGGTACTCCTAAGGCTTAGGAAGAGCCACACTCAAGGGGCCAAAGAGCCGCATGTGGCTCGCGAGCCGCAGTTTGCCGACCACGGTCCTAGGCTGTAGCTTCCCTGACAAAGGTCAGTCTTTACCTTAACTGAGCCTGTCGTCTTTTTCATCTAAGATAACATGCCTCAGAGTAACCCCCTTTTCCAGACCATCTCAGGGAATGCCCACCGCAACAGAGGACAAGACCACAGAACCCCTCCTTGTATCTTGTCCCCGCATGCCATCTCCACGTGCGTAAATGTTCATTGTTAGCTATCCTGTACCCTCCAATGTAAAAGCAGTGTGTGTCTCTGCTCTGGCTGGGTGGCTCGGCTGGTTGGAACGTCGTCCAGTACACCAAAACATTGCGGGTTCAATATGCAGTCAGGGGACATACCTAGGTTTTGGGTTCCAGCCCCAATTGAGGCGCTTATGGGAAGCAGCTGATGGATGTTTCTCACATCAATGTTCCTCTCTCTCTCTCTCATTCTTTCTCTCTCTTATTCTCTCTCTCTCTCTCTCTCTCTCTCTCTCTCTCTCTCAGATTTAAAAAAAGTATGTATTTCTCCATTTTACTCTTTATCCAAACCCAGAGATTTCCCCAATTTACTTTCTCTTGTCCCCTTAATCTACCACCAATGAGACGCCAATGTATAAAATAAGCTGCAAAACTGCCTTTCTCTTGAGCATTTTCTCAATCCACTGAGATTTTTCCTTCCCAGCAATTGTCTTCAGTTTGGCTCAAATAAACTTATAAAAATGCTCTTCGAGTTTGAATGTTTCTCTAATTGGCATGAGATACTGGGGGTTAGGACTTGGACATACTGTTTGGGGAGTCACAATTGAACCCATAATACTCTTTCAGCAGAAAACTAGAAAGTTCCTCCATGGAAAAACTCACTGGACCAAAAGAAAAGATGTTCCGATGCTACATAGAGGTCCCACAGAACAACAGGGAGGTCCTCACCCAACTGTGACAGCTGTTACCAACAGGCCCCATCCTTGAACACAGAGCTTCAACTGGGTTTTTGTGTCCCATTCTTAAATACTAGAGGCCCAATGCACGAATTTGTGCACAGGTGGGGTCCCTCAGCCTGGCCAGCGATTGGGGCCCATCAGGGCCATCTCGCCCACTCCCGATTGGCGCTATGGGGGCCAGCCCACCAGGGAGGGATCATGGGAGGTTGGCCAGCTGGGGAGAGACTGTGGGAGGGCTCCAGGGCATATCTGGCCCATCTCCCCAGTCCCGATCAGCGGGACCCCAGCAGCAAACTAACCTACTGGTCAGAGCATCTGCCCCCTGGTTGTCAGTGCACATCATAGCAACTGGTTGAGTGGTGGACCAAAAGGTTGACACTTAGCATATTAGGCTTTTATATAAAGAGATGAGCAATGAGGGGAGCCCTCTAGGAAAACCCTTAAATAAGAAACAGAAACTTGCCTTGACCGGTTTGGCTCAGTGGATAGAGCATCAGCCTGCAGATGCAAAGGTCCCAGGTTTGATTCCAGTCAAGGGCATGTACCTTGGTTGCAGGCACATACCCAGTGGAGCGTGTGCAGGAGGCAGCTGATTGATGTTTCTCTCTCATCGATGTTTCTAACTCTCTATCCCTCTCCCTTCCTCTCTGTAAAAAATCAATAAAATATATTTTTTAAAAAAGAAAAAAAAGAAACAGAAACTTAAGCAAAGATATATTCATTAGTTAATTAAAGAACTCAGAGGAGACAGAGATGATGCAGGGAGCAGGAACTGTTTCTACAGGGCAATCATGAATATTCATAGGAATCCAAGAAGAAATCTTGCAGCCATGAAACAAGAAACGAATTCTATTTTCTAACTGGGAATATTTGCTGAATAAGAAATCTATTTAGAAGTGAAAAATATCAGAGCAAATCTCACTTATATATGGATTCTAAACTTGTCAACCTCACAGAAACAGAGAGCGGAATTAGCAGTGGGAGCTGGAAAAAATGGGGAGATGTTTGTTGGTCAAAGATGTTGGGGAGGTGCTAGTACAAACTCAGTTATAAGTTAAATAAGTTCTGGAGACCTAAGGTACAGCATGGCGATGAGATTTAATAAATCTGCACTGGAACCTTGAAATTAGATGGGAGAGTAGATCTTAACTGTTCTCATCACACAAAACTGTAATTATGTGAGGTGACAGATGTGCTCATCGTAGTGGTGATCATTCCCCAGTTAGACATATATCAAAACATCACATTGTACACCATAAATATACCCAATTTTTATTTTTCAATTTTACCTCCATAAATCTGGTAGGAGGGAGGGGGAGGAAGAGGAATACCATAACAAAACTAAAACATTCAGTAGAAGTTTTGGAAGACAAACTTGAGGCAATCCCTCAGAAAATATGACAAAATGTCAGAGATAAAATAAAACAAAAAGACAAGAAAATTGCAGGCCTATCCAGGAGGTCCTATATCTGAGAAATAAAAGTAACAGAAAGGAAGAAGAGAAAACAATAGGGAGAAAATTATCCTAATAATAAAAGCCTAATATGCAAATCGACTGAACGGCAGAACGACCAGTCGCTATGACTCGCACTGACCATCAGGGGCCAGACGCTCAATGCAGGAGCTGACCCTGGTGGTCAGTGCACTCCCACAGGTGAGCGCTGCTCAGCCAAAAGCCGGGCTCATGGCTGGTGAGCACAGCGGCAGTGGCAGGAGCCTCTCCTGTCTCCTCTATAGGTGGGTGTTAAGGAGCAAAGGGTCCCAGACTGTGAGAGCCCCGGACTGCAAGAAGGATGTCTAACTGCTAGATGTCTAAGCAGGCAGGTAGACATCCCCTGAGGGGTCCCAGACTGCGAGAGGGCACAGGCCAGGCTGAGGGACCACACCTGCCCTGCAGTGCATGGATCTCATGCACCAGGCCTCTAGTTAGATAAATAATATGGGGGGGTGGGGGGGGGGACAGAATGGAATGAACTAGAATAGCAGAGAACAAAATGGAAGTAGAGTTAGAATTAGAATGGGACCCCTCCTGCCACAGGGCCGCCTTGGGTTTGTGCTTGACTCCCCGTGTCACCACTGGTGGGCACCCAACACCCTGCCCTGGGACGAATGGGACAGGAGGGGAGCATGAGCCCTAAGGAAAGGAAGTCCAGACCCTTTCGGGGGAGAGATGAGAGACCACAGGGAGGAGATGGCTGCACCAGACTAGAGAGGATCGCAGGTGGGTGGGGACGCGCCAGAAGATGACACGGCAGTGAGTAAGGCTGGAAGCAAGCAAAGGCGAGCCAGTCACCGACTGCCCACCCACTGCAGCCATGGAGCGGGAGGGGCTGAGACACGAGCGGAGCAGACAGACTGCAGGGCAGCCATTCACGGCGGCTGGACAGGCACACCCGTTTCAATGCCCCCTCAGCCCTCCCTCCAGGGGCAAAGTGAATGGGACACTCAGAGAGCAAGCCGTCAGCAAGGGCGGCTACTGATTCACGGTTTATAAGCAACGGTGAGGTCCTTTTTCCACTGGCTGCACCGGCCTGGATGCTGTAAACAGTAACGGTGACCACGCCAGTGGGTCCCCACCACACCCTCTCCTCGTCGCCTCGTCTCACCTCTCCAGCTCTGAGCAGTGACTGGGGATGTGAAAACTGCCCCATCACTTACCCACACGGCTGCTGCTGCTGCTGCTGCTGCTGCTGCTGCTGAGGAAGCACGGTGACACTTAAAAAGACACACAGACTTTCGTGGGATCTGCCAGCCCAATTCTGAGAGGGGTGGGGGAGGGGGCTGCCACCCTGTTTCCTAGAGAGACTGAGACATGGAGGCCTTGGTCTTCCCCAGCAGAGTTCCAGCAGCAGCATGCCTGAGTAGCTGGTGGCAACAGGAGGCATCATTGCTTCATTCATTTGTTCATTCATTCATTCATACAACCAAGCCATCCCTGAGGGCTTTCATATGCCAGGACCTGCCCCAGGCTAGAGACACAGAACACAGACAGACACATGTGGCTCTCGGCTCCTTTTTAAGTTAGTAATGCCTAAAATGATTGAAATCGGCCACATGACAGTGTGCTATGGGCACGTCATAGTGTTGTTTCAATAAAAATACTAGAGCAGCCTAGGGGGAGAGACGAAAGGAGCCAGGGGTGCCAGCAGTCCCCTCTGGGGTTGTCCCTGCACGCGGTCAGCGAGCAGATGAGCAGAACAGTGAGAGAACTTCCTAACTTCACCATCGCTCTCAGCTCGGTCGTGGGCTGCTCTGCTGATGTAAATGTTCCTCCCACTCTCAGTCCCGTGACTCCTCCTGAAGAGCTCGCAGCTCTTCCTGTGCGGAACATCCTCCCGACGGTCCTAATAAGGAGAGGGAAAGATTTTAACAAGTCGTCTTGCCAAAATGCTTCAGAAAGAGGCATGGAACCAAAACGGAGTGAGGTCTACAGTGAAACCTTAACATTTGTTACTCCACAAACTCTGCCGTGGGTTATGACACCATGTGACGAAAGGCATGGGTTTTTAAAACCCCTGTCACTACCCCGAACCAATAAAAGGAATTTACAATATCACGATTAGCATTCTGAGACCCTGTGATTTCAGAGGCACCCTCTAGGGCAGTGGTTCTCAACCTTCCTAATGCCGCAACCCTTTAATACAGTTCCTCATGTTGTGGTGACCCCCAACCATAAAATTATTTTCGTTGCTACTTCATAACTGTAATTTTGCTACTGTTATGAATTGTAATGTAAATATCTGTTATGCAGGATGTATTTTCAGGGGTCGCGACCCACAGGTTGAGAACCACTGCTCTAGGGAGTGATGGACACAGGGGGCTCTGCAGCCTCCAAGCTCATCTTCACCTCAAAGGGAGCCCCAGAAAGCTACCCCCTTGGGCTCCACGAACCTGAACCCACAAAATGCCTTCTTAGGGAATTCTCAGCATCTTCAGGGTCAAGCTACAAGAATACATCACTAAGACCTTTTTCTACAGAAGATACCTCAAGACAAGAACTTTGTCTCAGAAGCCATATGACTGGTTCCTTCTATAACCAACTTTCTTGATCTTGATCAGGGAACCCCTTTTCCAGATGACCTTTTCTTTCCTCTTATTTTAATTACTTTTTATAAAAGGGTAAGTGTTACCCTGTCGACATGGCTCGGGTGGTTGAGCGTCAACCTATGAACCAGAAGGTCGCGGTTCAATTCCTGGTCAGGGCATATGCTTGGGTTGTGAACTCGATCCCCAGTGTGGGGCGTGCAGGAGGCAGCCAAGCAATGATTCTC
Source organism: Myotis yumanensis (assembly GCF_028538775.1). Classification (NCBI taxonomy): domain Eukaryota; kingdom Metazoa; phylum Chordata; class Mammalia; order Chiroptera; family Vespertilionidae; genus Myotis; species Myotis yumanensis. The sequence goes on from NW_027223759.1 coordinate 34,153,496, forward strand.
TCTCACCATTGATGTTTCTATCTCTTCCTCTTCCTTCCTCTCTGAAATCAATAAAAACATATTTTTTTAAAAGGGTATGTGTGTGTAGAGTAGGAATCTCAATTACTTTAGGACAGAAATTCAGTATAGAAATGATCAAGTATTATATTTTACATAATTATGTATAATTATATATATTTTGTTATATTAACTAATATATCATTTTTAAATGGTGTTGGTGTTTATCTCTTTTTTTAAAAAAAAAAAATATATATATATATATATATATCATTGATTTTTTACAGAGAGGAAGGGGAGAGGGATAGAGAGTTAGAAACATCGATGAGAGGAAAATATTGATCAGCTGCCTCCTGCACACTCCCTACTGGGGATGTGCCCGCAAAAAAGGTACATGCCCTTGATCGGAATCGAACCTGGGACCCTTGAGTCTGCAGGCTGACGCTCTATCCACTGAGCCAAACCGGCTAGGGCTAATATATCATTTAACTAATGATTCTCAGAAACCAGTTCTAAACAGTCATTACTGCGATGTTTTCTCTCTGGAGATCCTGACAGATATTCGCAGCTTTCTGGAACCTTATAGGATTTCAGACCAAGGCCCAGCTGCTCAGGGCTGGCCATGTACTTCTTCCCCCACAGGTCTAAGGTGGCATGCCAGCGGGTAGGGAGGTCAGCTTCTGCTCTTCTCACCCCAACTGGCTCCATACATCTCACCCTAGATTCCCAGGACAACTTCAGTTATATCAGTTATACTATTACTAGATAGATAGATAGAGAGAGGGATGGATGGATGGATGATAGCTAGATACTAGATAGATATGTGCGTGTTTGTATGTAAGTATGCATGTAAATACTTTCCAGAGACAAGTTTGGGGTTTCTGGTTTCTAGCCTCCCCCTCTCTGGCCCTCGCCCTCCTCAGAACCCTCTCCCACACCCTGTTTCCACAGATGTGGTGAAGCCGAAACCAGTTTGGCTCAGTGGATAGAGCGTCGGCCTGCGGACTGAGGGGTCCCGGGTTCGATTCCGGTCAAGGGCATGTACCTGGGTTGCGGGCACATCCCCGGTGGGAGATGTGCAGGAGGCAGCTGATCGATGTTTCTCTCTCATCGATGTTTCTAACTATCTCTCTCCCTTCCTCTCTGTAAAAAATCAATAAAATATATTTTTAAAAAAAGATGTGGTGAAAACCAGGGGACCCAAGGAGAACCTCCCCACTTCCTTGCAGAGGTACCCGCCCAGGGCCCCCAGAGCTTCCAGCATTTCAAGAGAAGCTGCAGATATTACTTTTTGTGCAAAATATTAATTTTTAGATGTCAGAGCAAATTTTCTTTGAAATGAAATACATCCTGCATGCGTTCTGTCATGACCTCTGTCCCAGAAGGGGGACCACTGGGGTTGCAGATCTGAGGACAGATCTCAGTCCTGTCTGGGCTCCTCCCTGCAAGGTAGGGTGTGTGGATGGTTGGGTGGGTGGTCTTCCAGCTCCCTCTCAGCTCCACATTTCTGATTCCTCCACCCCTCCCACCCACCTCCCAAAAATATGCTAACTTAAAGGTTCTAGCCTCCCCTCAGTGTAACTTATTAGAGCATTAACTAAATTATGGCCACTGAAAGTTTAACCAACTACCAGATTTCCAACTGTTTTCCATTGACCCATATATTAAAATAGTAGAAGCCGTTGGTCTCCGGAGGCTTCTGGACAACCCTGGATCCAGCAGAATGACGCACCGTTGTGGAATGTCACCAGGGCAACAGACCCCAAACAGAAAATGTCAGCACTTCTGAGGAATAAGGCAGCATTTCTGGTACACATCCCTCCACCCCTTTTTTTACCCAGCTCCTCCTCTTTTCTACCACTCCTTTTAAGTGTTCATGTGTTTTCATTACTGCAATTTAAGGACTACTTAACTCCCGAAAATGACCCTTTCTGACTCACCGCATTGCCTACCAGGATTGTGCTGGCCCCTTCTCTGGAGAAAGGCTCTGTTGAAGTGTCCACCTTGGAAAGGAAGGGAATTTGTGCCTCACCACCAGGGTCTGGTGCTCAAGGAGTCGTTCATGAGGATATCAAGGCTTTGCTCGACAGCCAGACTACTAGTCAGCCCCAGAGAAAGGCCAGCCCAGGAGGGAGCAAGGCCAATGTCAAGGTCCAGCCAAGGGTCTGTGAGCACAAAGAGATTCAGGCACCAGCATCATCCAAAGGAAGGCTTCTTCCCAGGAAAAGCCAACCTACCCCCTCGCTGCCATGCAAACATGTAAACATCTGCTAAATGAATACAGATTAGGAGACGCCTCTCCTTCATATAGTGTATGGTCCCTCTTTGTAGGGTCATGGAGCAGAGTGGCCCCCGGAGGTACAACAAGGTGGCTGTGTGCCCTGGTCTTCATCTGTCAGACTCCGCAGAGAGCTCATGCTACAGCAAGCATGTCAAACTCACAGCCGGCGGCCCACATGCCTCGCCCACCGATCATGAGTTTGACATGCTTGTTCTACAGGGACTGAGGCCAGAAAAGGGGGTGTGTTTTCAGTTCGGGAAGAGTGGTATTTGAATGGTGTGCCCCCACCCCCCAAAAAAAATATGTCCATGATTTCACCTCCAGAATCTCAGAATGTGGTCTTATTTGCAAAAAGGTCTTTGCAGATGTAATTAAGGTAAGGATTTTGAGAACATCCTGAGTTATCGGGTGTGCCCTACAGGCAATGAATACTGCCTGTATAGGGACAAGAGAGGACCTGGGGGTGGGGAGAGGAAATGGAAACATTGGAGTGATGTGCCCACAAATCGAGGAGCACAGAGCCACCAGATGCTGGCAGAGACAAGGACTGAGGGTTTCCTAGAGCTTCTGGAGGAAGCACAGCTCTGCCACCACCTTGATTTAGGACTTCAGCCTCCAGATCTGTGAGAACACATTTCAATTGTTCTAAGCCATGGTGGTTGGTTACTGGTCCCAGGACACTATCAGAGGGAGAGACCCTGGAAGAGGTCTTGTGGGGCCCTCGCCCAGGAAGGACGTGAGCTCATCTGGGGGGTGGGAAGGTTAGTATGGACACTGACAGTGGGGGTTCCTAACCAACAAACCGCTGACCTCCAGGTCACCCCATAGTGGGGCCCACAGTCACCCCCACACGGGAACCTTCCACCAGATCCTGTGGCTCCAAATGCAAATATGTGCCCGACCGAGTCAAAGACAAAGAAAAATTGACAAGTGTAGAGAAGAAAGGAACTCTGAGTTAAAGTGAGCAATACAGAGAGCAGAATCAACTTCTGAAACCTCAGAGAAATAGATAAAATAATGTATTCTTAAAACAAGTACACTATGCCCTAACCGGTTTGGCTCAGTGGATAGAGCATCGGCCTGCGGACTCAAGGGTCCCAGGTTCGATTCCGGTCAAGGGCATGTACCTTGGTTGCGGGCACATCCCTAGTGGGGAGTGTGCAGGAGGCAGCTGATCGATGTTTCTAACTCTCTATCCCTCTCCCTTCCTCTCTGTAAAAAAATCAATAAAATATATTTTAAAAAAAAGAAAACAAGTACACTATGTATCAAAAGAACATACATTTATAGCCTGTGGACACAGACAACAGTGTAGTGACGGCCAGAGGCAGGTGGAGGTGTGTAAAGTGGAGGGGGGGGGGGGGGGGGGCAGGGGAGAGAATGGGGACATCTGTAATAGTGTCAGCAATAAATAAAAATAAAAAAGTAAATTTATTAATAATGACCACTTGACAGACATATGAGGATGAGAACAGGGAAAAAAAGGTGACAGAAAACAAAACTGAAGAACTCTCCAAGAAAGCAGAAGAAAAATAAATGCACAGTGAAGGAAGGAAGCTACGTCTATTAATCAGTCAGTCCCAGAAGTCGTGGATGGAGAAGGGAAATTATGAAGGAAATAACACAAGAAAACATCCCAGAATTGAAAGACTTGAGTTAACAGCTTGAGGGGCTTGACAGCAACCCTTAGCCATGGGGGTGACTCTTAAACCCCATGTTGTGAGAGGACGAGATGTGCTAGCTCACCTCCTGTCATTGGCTGGGGGCTGCCGGGGAAACACAGCCTGGGCCTGAGAGCAGGGCAGAGCCACGGAGGCCCTGAAGCCCGCCAGGGCTGTCGGAGAGCAGAGAGCAGTTTTCCTGGGAGGGAGCGCAGGCGGCACACCTAACGCAGGGCTGCCAGGCCCGTCCCTGAATGCTCTTTTCTTCTGCTGTTTTTCCTGCGTGCTTTTCTTTGCTCCTCTCCTTCATCTTGCCAGCTTTCCTTAAATGTCTGGCAGGCACTGGCTGGGATCACTATGGGGCATGGCCATGGACGCTGCTTGGGGAAGGGGCTGGCAGCTGGCAGACCTCACACTGGGTGATCTGCTGGGACAAACAGTAACTCAGGACCACGGGAGCAGTGTCCGGGGAAGGCGTCAGTCCCTGTCAAACTGCCAGCTTAGCTCTGGAGTACCCAGTGCAGGCCATGCCAACTTCAAGCCTCCCAAAAGAACTCAGTGAATTTCTTAGAGCAGAGCCTTCAGTGGCCTGGTTGGTCCGTTGATAGGTTGGTTGGTTGAATTTTCAATTGGAGGTGAGATGCTCTGGGAACGACAGCAATGTTTAAATGTCAGGTGTTCTGGGGAGGGGAAAGTCAAGAGGTGTGCTTCTACTTGACCCCCATCTCAGGACCCCAGCCTCCTCCACACCCAGCACCCTGAGTCTGGGCATCTCTGGGCTCTGTGAAGTGACCACCCCCGTCGGCCTCTCCACCTCTGCAGGTGTCCACACCTGGATCCTCCACCACTTCCCCCAATGTGTTGAAATCTCTCATCCTCTGAAGGATCCCCTTCCATCTCATTATGTGTGTGAGTTTATACCTTTCAGCAATCCCCACACTATCCTTTAATGGGCTACAGGCTGGGGAGTGAGACAAAGCAATAGGGTCCATCCCCCATCCTGACCAGGGAGCCTTGAGCTCACATTGTTCAAGCATGGTCGTCATAAGTCTTCTCAGACCCTATTTTAGAAATAAACAAGTCATCCTCTCTAATAAAGAGGGAATGTGCTAATTGGCCCTCACACTGTCTCTAAGATGGCTGCGCCCATAGCCAATAAGGAGGGAATATGCTAATTGACTGTCACACTCTCAAAGATGGCAGCGCCCACAGCCACAAGATGGCAGCGCCCAGTCCTTCTCAGTTTGCGTTGCCGGCAGTGGCAGCAGCAGAGGTGTAATGGGGCGTCGCCTTCCCCTGATTGCCGGGTCGCCTCCCGCCCCTGAAAGCTCCCGGACTGTGAGAGGGGGCAGGCCAGGCTGAGGGACCTCCTGTCATCCAGTGCATGAATTTTCATGCACCAGGTCTCTAGTATAACTTATATTTCTAAAACTGCCTTGATGGAGCTCACAGATTTTTCTCTCTTTTGGTTGCTTCCTACCACCTTCCTCCTGGTCCTGCTCTGGGCTTCACCCTGAGCTCCGGCCCTCAGCACAGGCGTTCCCAATCTGACAGGACTGGGAGCCTCGTGAGCCCCACTCCACACATAGTCCCATCCAAAGAAAGGCTCCAGTGGCCCAGATGTTCCCGGAAGCAGCTGTGTCTCTCAGAATTGCTCAGAACAAGAAAACTCCCTAGAAAGTCGCTCAGCCTGGCCCCTTTGCAGTTCTGTCCTATGGGTCTTCTGCCCCACAGCCTGTCCCTGCAGGCCACTCAGCGATTCCCCTCCTTCCTCCTCCAGGCTTGCCTCCTGGGACCACCCCGCAACTCAGCAACTCAGCAGCCAGCTGTTAGGCCAGCAAAGCCAGTGTCATCCCACCTGTCCCAGGGGGCAGCTTGGCTGGGACGCCTTGGGAACGCCAGAGATGGGACCATTCTGACCCACACAAGTCTCTAGTCTCTAGGGGTGACCAAGGAAGTCACCATGACCAGTGAAGGCACAATAACCAGTGTCCACAGGAGAGGGCTGTGCCAGGGGAGGCAGGGATGGCATCCAGGGGAGGCCTTGATCCTGGGAGAATAGACCAAGGGGGCCAGGCACACGACCTTTAGCACTGCCCCATGCCACACAGCCTCCCATCATGGGCCCCCGGTCAGTCCCAGCAAAGATTAGAGTCACACACATAAAAGTTCAATGCATTAGACTTTGTATGCCCACACTGAAAGGGGTGGCATCCTGATACTTTTGTAAATCCCCAGATCTGCTTATAGTTGTACAGCATACAATTCATTCCATCACACGAAATATGACTTGAGTGGACATGTGGGTGGTGCCATCAGATCTATCATGAATGCATTCAAGATGAAAGTGATTCAAAAAACACATCTGGCTTATTTCTGGACCATCAGTTGCAACTGAGAGAAATCTGTGCTACTGCCTGGGAGTGGCTGTGATCCCTGGGAGGGGGCTGGTTTCTCAGCCCAGGGGCAGGCAGGTGTGGCTAGGTGGGAATTGGGTGGGGTTTGCCCTGAGTCCTGCCCCTCCCCTACCCCTCCACCCTCACTGCTACAACCCTCCTGGCCCCCAGACTGCCTGAAGCAGGAGGAGCTAGTGTCTTCTTGGGGAACCCACAGCTGGGAAGAGTCCAGTGGGCAGGATGAGCAGAGTGCCCAGCCCTGCTGACGGACTGACCACCATGTGGATCGTGTTCTTTGGAGAAGGAAACACTGCATTTTTTCCACATATTAAGCAACACCCAGTCCTTATTCTCCAGCAAAAATTTCCACAGATGTTCCTTTGGGCTTGGTTGTTACTATGTTGGGAAGGCAGCTGAAATGGAGCAAAGGTATTCAGGAGCATGGGTAGAGCTGGTGGCCCTGCAGAGAAAATACCTGGGCAGAACCAAAAGGTGAATCACAATGAGATAAGCTTAGCCAGGGAGGAGAGGGAGATGGGGAAGAGGAGATGGGCAAGGCAGGGAGAAGGGGAAGGGGAGCAAGGGAGGGAAGGAGGGGGGAGGGGAACTTCAGGGTGTCAGCCTGAGAATAAGATGCAACATGGCAGCAGCATTGAGCAACCTCCATGAGTGAACTTTGGAACCGGATAGGGGTCAGATGTTCTCCAGCCGAGGGTGGTTTTTATGTCCCTGCCACAGACACTTTTCAAATATTCCTGTTTTATTCCAGCAGGTCTGTTGATTCGGTCCTTTGGAGAAGCTGAGTCCACGGAGACCGGGAGGCTGGGCTGACATCCCTGGAAGGAGAAGGGGAAGGAAGAGCCTCAGACTCCAGCGCCATTCTGGGAAAGTTTCAGCCAGGCTGGGAAGTCCTGGAGACAAAGCCTGTGTTGGAGGGGGGCCCCTCAGCTCTCAGAAGGGGCCTACATCAGGACTCCAGGGGCTGGGAGCAACCTTGGAAGTGTGGCCTCAGGAAGTGAGAGCCCCCATGGGAAGGAACCCCATCCCAACTGCTAGCTCAGCCCCTGGAGCACTCATCGGGAGCATCCACCGCTCGATGCAGTTCGCTTCCTGTCCATCAGCGTTCCTTCCACGGGAATGCCAGCTCCCTGAGGGCGGGGCTTCATCTTCATCTGAACCTTCAGCCCCTAACACTAGGCCAGACACTAGGCCAGACACTTAGTAGGTACTCAGGTATGTGTGGAATGAAGGGATGCATGGAGGGAGACCTTGGCTTCACAAATTACTATATTGAAACAGATTTTTTTCTTAATTGATATCATGTAAAAAAAACTATGTATTTGTATTAAAAATAAAACCGCCTGTGTACTCATGGTGAGGGTAGCCCTCAACACCATCGTGCTGAGGACGCTTGCAATTTTATTCTTTTCAGCAGAGGCTTTGTGATAGCGACACTACACATGGTGTTACTGTTATGCCTCTGTTAGGCTTTCCAAATAAAAACATTCCTCAGTCAAGGAGGGGGAAAGAGATTGGCTATCAAGGCACGCAGCCTAATGTTCGGCTGAGGGTACAGAAGTAGAGGATAGCTTGGTATCAATGCGCATGAACAGCCTCAGGCCTCGAGGGCTGCTCAAACCTAAACACACAGCTGCCTTCACTGTTCAATGTGCAAACAGGGTGTCCCTGTCCTCCACTGCACCTCCACTTCTCCAGGGGCCACTGTCCCCTCCCCCGCCAGGATGAATGCTAAGCATTTAGAGCAGAATCATCAGACAAACCTGAAAGCCCTGTAATCAGAGCCAGCCCGGGAGAGGGCTTCCTGTGAGACAGGGTTACACTACGAGTTTCACAAATAGGCTCTACTTTTTCAACTAAGGTGGGGTGGGAGGGGGACCAAAAGCATGTGTTCCTGACTCTAACGAAGTTTAAAGACGTTTTCATGACACTTCAGTCCTGGATGGGACATGGAGTCCTTGAAATGCAAATGACCTGGGGGCGTCCGGATTGCTCTGCTTGGATGTGAATGACTGGTTACTTGTATGACTTTTCATTTCAAATAGAAGGCGGAGCAGAGGGACGGTGGCCTCCTCCTCCAGGTCCCTCGTCCCTCTGCTCTTCCTCCCTGGCTTCAGACCGGCTTGGTGGACCCTCCCAGATACTCCCTTGAGTTGCCCTGGGCTCCCTCAGCAGCAGTGACTGGGCCATGTGCCCCCTCTGAGACACCCCTGATACAGCTTCCAATAACCATGTTTCTCTACCGGCCTGTGGGCACTTTCCTCTGGTCCCTCTGCAGACTCCCCTCAGCAACGTGTGTGCCATCGCCCATTGTTGCCCCATGTTCCCAACAGGGAGATTGAGGCTCAAAGGCAAGAGAGAGGCCTGGAACCAAGGACCAGGAGGCAGTGAGGGAATCCGGCCCACAGGGAGGTTCCAAAGGATTTTTCTCTCATGTACACATCTTCCTTTCAGTCTGGACTTGTTTCGGAGCTGGGGGTGTTCAACCCTGAGGACACAGAGGCAAACAAAATAGGAATATGCCTCCCCCCGACACACAGACCTTGAGGAGCTCTGGATGCTGGTTCACCACAAGGAGGGTGAGGAGGGTGTCCCTGTCCTCCACTGCACCTCCACTTCTCCAGGGGCCACTGTCCCCTCCCCTGAGAGTCACCCCTTGTCCAGGTTTGCAGCGCATTGGAGCCTCACTGTCCCCTGGGCAGCATCTGGGTGGGTGATGAAGCTGACGTAGGGGTTTCAAGGCCTGCGAGCCCCCGGCCACCTGGACAGGACAGCCCCCTCCGGATGGCCAGGCAGGCTGGGCCCAGCACACCCCTGACCACAGGAAGGACAGTTCCCTGCCACTCCCGACCAGGCACTCATCCAGTACCTCTGGGCAGGAGCCACATGGCTGAGACCTTTAGGGTGTCCTCTCCTGCAGGAATGGCTGGACAAGGGGCTCAGAACACCCACTGCTCTCCAGGAAGGATCCCCAAGACAGGGGCTTCTCTGGGCTGGCGAGGAAGCCATTTCAGGCCTGCCTGTGGCAGCAGCTGCTTGAGAAAATGGGAGAGTGGGGGCAGGGCACGGAGGTACAGGTACAGGTACAGGGTGCTCAGGGCCCAGGTCATGGCCCCATCAGTCACCAGGATGGTTACTCTCCCTGTGACATTAGAGTGACAAGTGAAGACCCAGAGTCAGGGCCACATTGGTTATACCCCCTCACAAGCCAGAGGGCCCCACAGCGTTGGCATGGCTTGGGCGGATGGCGGGTGCCCAGCAGCGCTCCGGAGCCACCAGGCCTTGGCCCAGGACAGTGACAGGGAGGCCCGGGCACAGATGAGGCAGGAGGAGGAAGAGGCAGCCAGGCCCCACCCTGAGTCTAGAAGGCTCTGCAGGCATGTGGTCCTTCTTGTCCAGCCGGAAGAGAGCACCCAGAAGAGAAGGGAAATAAAACCCGCCTTTGGAATGCCAGGGCAGGAGGTTTATCAGTATTTAAAAAAAACTGGAATAGCATGATCGGTCTGAGGCCCATTGTTGAGTGGGGAGTTGTATTACTCAACTGCACCTGCGTCTTCCTTCCCATAGGGCAAGTCTGTCTGCGGGACCCCTGGAGCCCCGGCAGGGGGAGCAGGGCAGGGCCATGGCCTTGACCTGCCTGGCAGACCCTCTCAAAGCGGCTCTTCCTCTTCCCCTACCTTCTCCCTCCCCCCCAGGAGACTGGTTGAATGTTGGTTCCATCCTCCTATGTAGACCTCAGCTGAAGAACACACCATCACCTGACATACAGGAACCTGGAAAAAGACCGGGTGTGCGAGTGCGGTGGCTTCCATGGAATCCTTGCCATTTCACCCCCGTTCCCCAGCGCCCACATAACATCCTCGAGGTGCACTGTAATCCGAGATTGTAAAAGCATTTTCAGGAACCCCAAGTGTTTCCTGTCTGGCACAGGCCATGCTGAAACGTCCCACCGGAGCAGACTCAGCGGAAGTATTTGGAGAGTCTGCGGGATGTTCCTGTTAGGGCATCAGAGCCAGGGCCACACACCGCTGCCAGCTTCCTTTCCAACACCTGTCAAGTCAACTTTCCTCAGTGGCCGTGTGGGGTCCCGTGTGGGGCCTTCAGCCCCAGCTCTGCGGTGCCCTGGGACATGGGGGGCCAGGCTCTGCTCTGGGCCACCACAAGGACTATGAGGAGTCCAGCGGCCCTGACTGCAGTAATGTCATGGAAAGTTCCAGAAGGTGGGGCTGAGAAAGGGAGCCTGGTCTTGGGGTCTCATGAAGGCCCTGCCATCCAGTGTCAATACAAAAGATAGGTCAGTTCCGTACAATAACTAAGTTGCATCCCAATGCCCTCCAACCCAGCCCACATGCTCAGAGACAGACTTGCTAACTCATCATGGCCCCTCGAGCATCCTGACCACTTAGCCATGTCTGCCTCCCAGAGAATAAGTGGGGGAGTGGGAAGTGCCTTGGTATTTACCATTCCTGCTCCAGCCCATTGGCTTGCAGAGCCCACAGAGCCAATCAAAACCTGTCACTGTCATAATTTCACCAGTTTCTGAAATGGCTAATTTTCCTTTCTCCAGGGCCAGCCTTGGGAAGAGTCACATGCACAGAAATGTCTGCTGGAAAATGCGAGTCCCCGGCTGTCCAGCCATTCCACAGAGGAAACAGGGATGCCCGTAAGGGGAGCAGTCAGCTGACACCTGGCCCACCTGCATGAGCAGGCTGCTAAAAAAAAGGCATGACTCACAGTTGGCTGGGAGGGCCCAACCTTAGTCCAGCAAGCCCTCTCCCGCCTTAAACGCCACCTAAGGCGTCCAGAGGAGCAGACCATGTGTCTGCCCTGGTGTAGAGCTCAGCATGTGCACACCAGGCAGTCGCAGGTCCGCCCAGACCCCCTCTCACCTAGTCACGAGGCTGGGGGAGGGCCTGAGAGCTCAGCACTCCTGCTGCACAGCGCACAGCCCGCACCATCTGGCCAGGCCAAGTCCACTCGGAGTCCCTGCGTAAACACATCCATCACTTAGGAAAACAGAATTACATTTTCCATAGCAATGAAATACCTCTCTAGGGGGTATTTCCAGAAATATACGCTCTGCACAGGGACAGTGCGGTTTTTGCCAATCCCCTAGAACAGGAAGTCTTTGCACAGTGTCATGAAAAGAAGAAAGTGAGTAAGAGACGGAACCGGAGCGAGGAAAGTCCAGGGAGGTCCATGTTCAAAATAAACAATGTTTAGAATTTCAGACAGTCCCTGATTTATACTCAGGCTGAGTTCCAGGATTGTATTTCCAAGTCCGTCGTTCGGACTGAGATGCACTTTCCCATAGAAACTGGGTTCAATGGTCATGAAGTTAACCCAGAGCCGTCTCTTCTCTGACAACGTATGGCATTACCAGTCAAACTTTCCCGGTTTCCTCAACATCATCACCGGTGTTGCTTCTGTGAGAAAGTAGGTTCTGATGTACAGAGCAGGACAAAGGAGCCCCTCTCCCCTGAGGGTGCAGAGGTGGGAAGGGGTTCCAGGAACATGAGTGGGGCAGTGAGACTTGGTGGGTGGTCATGGCTTTGGTTCTGGCAAGATCCATGACCTCACCTAGCCTCTGTCACCTCACCTCAGAATACTTCCCACCTTATATTGTTGTTGGCAGGATTAAGTGGCAGAAAGTATGCAGAGCACATGTTACAGGGCTTGGCCCCAAACAAGAGCTTAACAAACAGTGGCCGTTGCCGTTACTGTTACCTTTTGTGTGCAGGAGAGAACTTGATCATCAAACTTGAGCATCTCAGGGCTTGAAGGGGTTCAGTAACTATTTCCAACAAAAGGCAGGACCACAACTGTTTTACCTGATATGATCCTGGCCCATGGTAGGCTCTAAGAAGGATTGGATGGATGGACGGGTGAATGGATGGATGGAAGGATAGATAGATGGATAGGTGAATGGGTGGATAGGTGGGTGGATGGATGGGTAGGTGCATGGATGGATGGATGGATGGATGGATGGATTTTATTTTCACCCATTTTATTATCACTCATGATTCTGGAGTTTGACTGGGTTTACCCGGGCAATGAACCCAATATCTGCTCCGCCTGATGTTGGCTGGGGAAGCTGTCATCTACAGACTCAACTGGGCTGGAGCATCCAGCATGGCTCCCTCAGATGTCTGGCCCCTGAGGTGGGGTGGCCAGGACACTAGGCAACTTACTCTCTGTGCAGGGCTCACATCTCCCTCTCCACTTGGTGAGCTCAGCAGGGCAGCTGGGCTTCTTATATGGTATCATGGGGCTCCCCAAGTGGGACAGCACTGGCTTCCAGGCCTCCTAGGGCCTCAGTCCATGACCACCACAGCATCCCTTCTGCCGCATTTTCTGGTGCAAGGGAGTCGGGGCCAGCACAGGAGGGCATCGCGCAGGACGGTGCTGTGGACAGGATGTCCAATCCCCAGTGTGGTGGTATTTCGTGGGGATACCACTGAGAGGTGATTGGGCCATGGGGACAGAGCCCTCATGAATGGGATTGGTGCCCTTATGAAAGAGCCCCTTGCTCCTCCGACATGTGAGGACACAGCAAAAAAACAGGAAGCTCTCACCAAACAAGGACTCTGCCAGAGCCTTGATCTTGAACTTGGCAGCCTCCAGACTGTGAGGAAGAAATGCCTATTGTTCCTGAGCCCCCAGTCTTTGGCATTTCTCTAGAGCAACCGAATGGACTAGGACAGGTGGGAGTATTAGCAGGTGTGGTTCCTTGGGCTGTCCTTGAAGAGGAGCTACCACCTTCACTGAAGTCACGGTCTTCACAGGTCAGTGGCTCTTCTCCACCCTGGGGCTAGCTAACATCGTTTGCAATGTGTGGTCTCCAGCTCATCACGGCAGAGGAGAGGAGAGGACAGGTGGAAGAAGTAACTGTAATGCTGCTGCCACATCACTTCTGCCCACACTTCACTGGCTGGGGCTGCTCCCAAGACCCCCAACTTTACTACAGGGAGGCCTGGAAATGTCGGGACTGGGCATCTATTCAGTTAGTCTTCATCATCTCTGGCACATCATTGAGTTCCTCTAATGGATGTTGGTGGGCACGAGCAGGGGCTCGCATTTGCTGCTGGTGGACGTGTAAACCGGAACAGCCTGTGCCCAGCTCCTTGCTTGCTCCTGCCTGGGTGTGGAGACCATGCTGTGTACTGGGGCCTCAGCTCCAAGACTCAGTGGGCACTACTGACCCACAGAAGCCGAGGGCTGGGTGACAGCAGGACCAGCCTCCCGCCCTCCTTCCAGAGTGTTATGTGGTGTTGGCCGGAGCAGAGAGGAACTCATTCCTCTGGAGGGTGGAGGCTGCTTGGGCGACTGCTGGTTCCCACCTAGTTACGCAGGAGAACACACAGTGTCCCTGTGGGAGGGAGGCAAACTTGGCCACCCTGAGCAAGGGGACTTGTGTAGCCTTTTCACAACACTGGGCCCTGTTCAGGTCCCATGTTAGCACAAGGATGGAAAACCAGAGAGAAACCCAAGAACAACAAAACTGCTCAACCTATAAATGAAGGTGCAAGGAACTGGGATTAATTCACCAAAAGAACAAGAAACAACTCAGCAGCAAATATCTGTGGGTGTCAAATGGACCCGGATTCGAGCACCGGCTCCGTCGCTTCATGCTATGGGGCATTTAGTCATGGTACTTCGCCTCTCTGAACGTCACTCCCCTCCCCCGTAACATGGCCCGAGTCCCAGTAGCTCCCTCGCAGTGCTCATGTGACCGTTACACTGGATCGTGCGTGTGCCAGGCCCGTGGGAAGCGCTCAGTAGATGTGGGTGGCGTTCTTGCTGTTGTTATTCCTATTCTCAGCCGTGTTGGAATAACACGATGCCCTCCCCAAGGTATTAGGTTAATTCAGAGGGGAAATCGCTAGCAGTCGGTTGGTGACAGTCAGATCCTGAGTGTGGCAGGGCAGGATGTCCCGAACCCCCGTCTCTCTCTCTCCAGCGTGACGCTGCCTCACGCCACATACCACGTTCCTGATGAAGGGCCTGCAGTTTGAACTGGTTAGGGTTCTTCTGGGTGAACTCGAATGAACATAAGCAAACTGGGGATGTACTGAAATCCAAAAAGGCACCAAAGCAGGGGGACCGGAAAGGGCAGGATCCAGCCTCTGGGAGAGGAGACGACGCCAAGGCCATTCTCCGTACCCTGAGTTTCAGGGTCACGTGAGAGACAGCCTGGACGCACAGAGAATAAGTGTCTGGAATCATCACGTGTAGCTCAGGAAAGGCATCGCTGGGGCCCGGGAGGACCTAACCAACGAGGCAGCGTTGGGTTTTCTAGAAACCCGCCTGGGCACAGTCCATCAGTGTTGCCTGGAAGGGGCGCGTGTGCCATTAGAGTGCCAAGGTTTCAGGCACAGGAAGGTTGTGGAGTGATCCTTATAAATACAAGTGCCCCCATGAATCCAGGGTCCTAAGTGCAACTGTGTTCAGGGAGGAGACAGAAAACCGAAGTGAGCAGAGCAGGTCCGCTGGGGGGCAGTAGGGAGCAGTGGAGCTTGTGGTGAACTAGGCAGGGCGTGACCCAGCGGGCTCAGCCCTATTCCACTGTCACCCTGGGGGAATGCAGGCAGAGCACTGCCGGGCCTTCTGGTTTCAAAGAAAAGTTGGCCATTTGGACTCTTGTGAGAATCTTTCAGATTTTTAAGTGAGTAGCTAACACAAAAGCCGTAAAGCCCTGGGGGACCACAGGGCTGGGAGAGGCACCAGAAAGCTGCAGACCTGGGGTCACATGGCTCCTCGCTGTCGTCCCCGGCAGGAGGAAGAGAGGGCTCCAGGCAGAGTCGGTTATGCCAGAAATTTACCCTCCTCTCCTTCCTGAAAGATGAACATTTTGCTTAAAGAGGGTATATTTTTACAATATTATATTATGAAAATGTGCAAACATACAGCAAAGTTGGAAGAATTTTACAGTGAAAATCTGTATCTCCACCGCCGAGCTCCTGCCTTTAATATCTTCCTGAGTTTGCCTGATCCCATACGGATCCATCCATCGCCTCTCCAGCGCCCACCTACACCCACTAGCAGTGACCTTTCCGGAGAATAGTGGGAGGAGGTTTTGGAAGGTGTCCTGGCTGTTTCCTGTCTTCTTTCAGATTCGGATCCTGACTGTCTCTCCTCTGCTCTGTCCTGAAGGGAAATACAAACAGGCCCCATTGGCTTCTAGCTGCTGGGTGGGTTTAGACAAGAGCAGACACTGGTGGAGGGGACAGGAGGAGAGAAATCAGGGTATCTTCCTCTCTCTCTCCCTCTCTCTTTCTCTCTCTCTCTTTCTCTCTCTCTCTCGCTCTCTCTCTCTCTCTCTCCCCTCTCCTCTCTTCTCTCTCTCTCTCATGCCCCCCCAACTTGACTACAAGGGACCCACCAGCCCATCCCTCTGGGGTTCCAGCTCCCACCAGACATGACTCCAGCATCCTCCAGGTGACAGAGATCTGGGCTCCAGCAACACCTCCTCCTCTCTTTGTCTCTTGAGGCCTAGAGAGGAGAGTGACTTCCTGCTCTTGCTAATGTCTTCATTGCCTTATTCCATATTTAGCTTCTCACCTCTTTCCAGGACCTGTGGAAACACTCCCTGCATTGTGCTTCTATTTGAAATGAGCAGCGTGGATTCTGTTGTCTTGGTTCGATGTGGCTGGAACGAGAGGTTAGCAAGTATGCGGCATCCAGTCTCCTGGGAGGCACAGGCCGGGCTAGAGTTACAGGTGCAAGCTGTTTGCAGGGGGCAATGCCTGTGAGAGCGAGAGGAGAGGGAGAGGCGATGCTGTGGGAGGAGGAAGCCTGGGGCTGAGGTGTAGGAGGTCTGACACTATCGAGGAAGGAGAGGGAGGGTGGGGCTGTGCTGAAAACATCGGCCAGCTCTTAGAGGGCCCCACACTGGATAGAAACAGTCAGAGTCCAACCCTCCATCATGCCCAGAACTTGTCCAGAGCTGCCAACGAGAACCAGCCTCGGCTCAGACCCCGGAATGGATCCTGCAGGTGCTGAAGCCGGAGGCTGCCGTGAACGCTCCTCCAGCTTTCTAGCAAGTTCCTTCTTGAAGGGAAATCCCAGTGGCCACTCCCATAGCCACAACAGCAAGCTACCCTTTTGTAAAAATTGTCTAAATAACATCTTGATTTCATCCTGCAGGAGCTCTCCTTGAGCTGAGAAGCTACAAGAATGAGGTCCAACCGCAAACACTGATGTATGCGGTCCAGGGCCAAAAACTCCTCTCCAGGGACACTTCTAAATGGGTAATGAATCATAGGAGTCACGGGGGATGGGGTGATTAGGCCCAGCTGGGATGAGTTCAACTATCTACAAAGCACAGAGAAATCTTTAACGAGCTAAATCTCATCCAGTTGTCCATCGGAACATGGGAAACTATGCTGGAAACTGCCATCTGTAACCAGCTCCAGACACTGGGCCAAAAACCCACTCCGCTTTAGCAAAAGCGATTCTTTTGAATCACATATAATTTACACACAACAGAATGAACTCATTTGAAGTGTACATTTCGATGGGTTTTTGTAGATGTGTACACCTGTGGACATTAAAGAACACATTTTGGTGAATTTCAACAAATGCATACAACCAAGTAGCCACCACCTACACAAAGACAGAATCTGTCCATCACCCAAAGGGGGCTCCTCATGCCCCCTCTTAGTCAAAGCCCACCCTCAGGCCCTGTCAAGTACTCACCTAAACTGAATTCGATGTGTCTTCTCCGGAGTTTGGCATAAACGGAACCACATTCTATGTTCTCTTTGATGTCAGACATCTCACTCAGCAGGAGGTCTGTGAGAGGCACTCAGGCTGCTCTCTGTATCGTCAAGTTCATCCCTTTTTACTGACGGGTAGTCATAGTCCATTGTACAGATACCGCATTTTGCTTACTCATCCACCTGCTGACAGATGTTTGCCTTGTTTCCAGCTGTGGGTGATTGCGCCACGAACATGTGTGCAGTTTTTATTTCTCTTGTAACCCATTCATTCTTCCAGCTTTTCACTTTGAGATCATTGTAGATTCACGTGTGGTTGCAATAATGCAGAGAGACCCTAAATGCCCTTCACCTAGTTTCCATCAGTGGCAACACCTTGCACAACTATCGTACAATATCACAGCCAAGAAATTGACCTTGATACAACCCATCGACCTTGTTCAGATTTTAACCAGTTTTATTTGCACTCATATGTATGTGTTTAGCTCTATGTGATTTTATCGTATGTGTAGATTCATGCGGCCACCGCCCCAGGGAAGGCATGGACCAGACCCATCATTAGGATGCCTTCATAGCCACGGCCACTTCCCTCTCTGCCCCGTCCCCAGCCCCTAGCAACCGCTGACCTACTCACCTCTATGAACGTGTCACTTCCAGAAGGCTATTGAAATGGACTCATGGTAATTGATGACCTTTGGAGTGACTTTTTTCAGGCAGCAAAATTCCCTTGAGATCCACCCAAGTTATTGCCTGTACCAAGTGTGTCCCTCTTTATCCCTGAGAAGTACTTCAAGAGATAGATGACCCATAGTGTGTGTCACCTTTCACCCACTAAAGGACTCAGAGTTGTTTCCAGTTTAAGGTTGACACAAGTAAAGTTTCTATGTATGTGCAGATTATTTTGTGAACATAAGTTTTCAAATTTTTTGATGTAAAACACCGAGTGGTGCAATCACAGAGCCAGGTATTGAGGGCATGTTGAGTTTTGTAGGAAACTGCCATGCTCTTTTCCAGAGGGACTATCCCTTCTATATTTCTACCAGCAAATACTTTCCCTCATTTTTGCCATTCTTATAAGCAATATCTCATTGTGGTTTTGTTTGCATTTACCTAATGGCTGATGATGTTGAACATCTTTCCAGGTGCTTTTTACCATCGTGTGTCCTCTTTGGGGGAAAGAAAAAGCCTGTTCATAGTGTCTTTAGCCCATTTTCTAATTAGATGTTTGGGGGATGTTTTACTGTTGAGTTTAAGAGTTCATTATATATCTTAGATACTAACACTTGGTTGGATGTGTAGTTTGCAAATATGTTCTCCTGTTTGTAGCTTTTCTTTTCACCCTCTTAATTTTTCAAAGAGCAAGAGATTTTAGTTTTCATGCAGTCCCATTTATCCATATTTTTGCTTTTATGAATGGTGCTTTTGGTCAAATCAGGCAACTAACTCCTTGGTCCAAAATATTTTCTCCTATTTTCCTAAAAGTTTAGTGGTTTTATATTTTAAGTCTGTGATACATTTTGAGTTGGTTTTAGTTTAATGTGTAAAGTGTAGGTCAAGGTTCATTTCTTTGTCCACAGATGTCCAAGGGCTCCAACACTATTTGTAGAAAAGGCTCTGTTCCCCTCATTGGGCTGCTCTTATACTTTTGTCAAATATCAGTTGGGCATTTTTGTGTTCTATTTCTGATTTCTCTATTTTCTTCCATTGATTTTTGTGTCTACCCATCTGTCAATATGATACAGTCTTGATTATGGTAGATATATCATAACCCATGCTTTTTTAAGAAAACAAAATAAATTGAACTAAATGCCTATGTAACTCTCCTCATATCCTTTGAAGAGCCCACCAGAGCTGGGACATAAGTTGGAGACAAGAGAGTGGCAAGTATAGTCCTGAGCCCAGTCACACCTGGAGAACAAAGGGTGGGTACAATCCTTGGGCAGGGGCATGGGAAAGGCTCAGCAGGGTTCCTACCTCCCACAGTGGGTGGGAGTGGGGTAGGGCTCTAGTCACAGGGAACTGGAGCTCTGGCAACCAGGGCAGGACATTTCAGCAGAGGCCCCAGCCAGTGGGCCTCAGGGACACAGAGCACAGGAGGAGCTATAGGGGAGGGATGTCATCAGTGCCATCCCTCTAGCATTTATATCTTGCAATGCTACTTACTGGTAACCCAAGACTTTATACCTGAGGCATCGTCCCCGCTGGTAGGAGCCTCTTCCCTGATGGACAGGGAGTTGGTGGGTAAATTCCCAGCTCCCTCAACTCAGGCTGGGATAACTCCCAGGCAGGGCTCAAGCTGCCCATGGTGGTAACTGGCTTCATAATACTACACTTTATCACCTCAGTTCCCTGGGCTAATTCCCCTGTCCCTCATAGGGGCTCCCCTGGGGTCTCCTCCAAAAATAAAGTATTTGCACCAAATGTGCTCAGGGACACAAACCGAGACAGGGCCCCAGAGCTGACGTGGGGCTGGTTGCCCTTGACCTGCAGTCCGCTTGACACATGGAGCCTTCACTGCTAGCCCGGATTCTTGCACACCAGGTGCTCCCAGCAGGTCAGACTCTCGCCTGGGGAAACCGCCCGTCTCAGCCAACAGCTTTGGCATGTTTACCAGGAAGACAGTGGTGGGAAACTTGACCTTGGACGTCTAACCTCTAAAACTGAGGAAATGAAGTTCTGTTGTTTAAGCCACCCAGTCTGCAGCCCAAGTGACTAATACAAGTAGTAATAGAAAAGAAGACAGTGGGGGGAGGAAGGAAGGAAGGAAGTTAGTTCATACTAGTGATAAGTCTTTTTAACTCGATGCAGCTGAGCCCATGATGGCAATCTTTAGAAAGACTAGCAGCCGGAGTCCTTGGCTTTGATAACACTCATAGGACCGAAAGAAAAGAACCAAATTAAACAACAGGGCGGGATACTAGACCTACTTCAGTTAAGACGGAACTGTAGAGCGGCACGGCCATCGTCTTCCCTAGGTCTTCTGCAATAAACTCTCAACAAGTGAGCTGCTCAGCTTGGAAACAAGCACCGTGTCTGAGAGAGGGAGAGGGCGAGGCGTGGGAGCGAGGCTGAGCGCCCGGGGACAGCTGGCTGGGCGCAGGGACACCCACGCACCTGGCGGGCTCTGACACCTGCCTTGAGAAGCCCGGGAGGAGTGCTTTCCGGCCCAACAATCGTCCATCCCCGATTTGACACGAGGGACGTCTTGGCAGAACTGCTGACTCCAGCATCCAGACATCTGAGATCACTCTGCCTGTGAAATCAACCATAGACCATCAAGCTGCAACCAGACACCTAGAGACGTGGCAAGCCCTCCACCATAAGCACAAGGATAAAAACATTAAAGCGCCCAGGCCACCACATAGGTCCGCTCAGTGACAGAGGCATCTGCCATTGCAGGTGCTGCAGACACTGATGGAGATCAGATGGCGCTGCCTCCTGACAGCCACCCAAGCTCCTCGCGGTGGGCGCGGGCAGGGCTGCGTGGGCTCAATGCGGGCTCCAGGTCAGGGTGGGCGGACAAGTCAGTAGACACAGGTCTGCAGTGGCTGCTCTTTCTGAGTGCGCCCCTGGGCTGCAGGGCCAGCCGCAGTCACCCCCTCTGGCCAGGAGAGGGCACCAGAGGGCAGCGGGACCGAACTGATAGCACAGGAAGTCAGGCTGGCCTGGGGGGCTGTCTTTAAAGGAGGGGCTGAGTGTGCCCAGGCTCAGCAGGAAGCTCTCCCAGGAACCTGGTGAAGCAGCTGGACACACAGAGGCCAGCAGACTCATCGGGCTCCTGCAGACTGCCCTCTGGGACAATGGTTCTTCCCTCAGTTCCCGGATGAGCGCCCCCACCCCACCCCACCCCCACCCCGTAGGCACAGATTTCTAGGTCAGGCCTGTGACCCCAGGACTCGAGGGGAGCTCCCAGTGTAACTGTCTGCTACGCTCCACTGTCAAAGGAGGCACAGAGGGATGTGGAGGGGTCCTGCGCTGAGGGCTCAGCCCCCAGAGAGGAGGAGGTGGAAGCGGGTCGGGTCATGGAGTCCTAGAGAGAAGAGTGACTCAGAGAGTGTTTCTTACAGCTGAGGACAGTGGGATGAAGGAAGGGCTTAGAATAGAAGAAGCAACAGGAGAGAGCCCGGGCGAGCTGCTTTGGCCCCTACGAGGCCAGGACAAGAGTGTGGGCTTTGTTCTCAACTGGGAGCCCCTCACTTCACTGTGGGGCTAACAGTGTCCCACTGGGTGGGGCTGGAGCACAGGACAGACCAGATGGAGCACAATCCAGGTGTAAGGCAGAGGTCCCAGAGCTGCCTAGGCCCCCAATCCCACCCCACCCCTACTCCTACCCCCCCACCCCCTACCCCCCACCCTCCCCACCCCTACCCCCACCCCCACCCTCTGGCGAGCCCCTCAGTCATAGGTTCTGGGTGTGAACAGACAATGAGGAGAGCTTCTCGAAATACTTCTCTACAGAGCCCTCACTCAATTGCCTAGAACCCAGGGCACATGTTCCCACAGCCACAGCGCAGGCCCCACGCCAGAAACCACACAACCCACGGATGATTCAGCCGTCAACACAGCCAGTTTCCCATTGTTTCCTAGGAAATGGCAGACCCAGGTCCCAGCCATCTGCCTCCAAGACCTAGAAACGATGTCTGACCCCCTCCCCTACCAGGCCCTCCTGGCCCACCCTGCCCCTGCCCTGTGGCCTAAGTAAAGCTGCCTTCTGCTCTGGCCCAAGACAGGGACTGGGCCACCTGTGCTCAGGCCAGAAGGGCAGGAGCTGGGAGTCAGAAGGATTTCCCAGCAGTAGCTGCTTATTGGGGGTGGGGAGGGAGGGGGCAGCCTGGCCTGGCCTCAGACCCAGCAGCTGTGGGGACGGCTATGGGAGGATCCCTGACGTGTCCCCCCCCCCTCCCCCCCCCCCCCCCCCCCCCGGCCCCCGGACGCCTCTGCATCCTCCTGGCCCTAGGGCTGCAATGGGCTACAAGCCAAGATCTTGACTCTGGGATGGACTGGAGGGAAGTCCCAGCACTCCTGACTCCCCCTCCCTGGGAAGTTCAAGGGCTCCCTTAGGGGAACTCCAGGAGCAGAAAGTCAGGATGCAAAGCGCTGGTGTGCTCCCAGTAGTCCTGAGTAACAACCCTGCCAGGACATGATTTCCTAAGAGACCCTGCATACCGGGACTTGGGCCACCAACAAACCAGGCAGGGGCACCAAGAAATGAGAGTTCTTGTAAAATTTGCTATTAAAAACAGTCTCAAAATAAGCATTCAAGTAACTACTGTGGATAAAAGCTCTTAGGGAGGGCTGGACTTCCCTAACGTCCTTCTGGCTCGGTCTGGTTTCATTCGGAATGGAACACGGGGAGGGAGAAAGAACAAGTCACCTGATGTATGCAGAGGTCTGGGGTTAAAGGCCCAGGTTTCTACTGACTCAGGGAGCAGCGCGGTTTCCCGGAGGGTCTCCTCGTGAAGGGGCTGGGGGCTCCGAGGCCCAAGAAGGAGTTTAATGCAGCCAGGCGGGTGTCAAGAGGCCCCTAAGGGTCCCGGTAAGAAGGACTGGGGGGCTGAGGGCCTGGATCCCAGGTCTTCCTGCAGCCACACCGGCTCCTCCTGGGGTGGGGGCCATGGTCCAGCCCCACCCCATGGGTCAGACGCGGAGGCGGGGCGCCTGCATGCTTGTGGGGGACTCACCGCCAGCAAAAACCGCATCCCTGCCTTTAATTATGCGTTTGAGTTAAGCTCTTTGGCCACAAACGGAAAGCCTTTGAGTCCAGATCCAGGCTCAGATGGGGCGGTGGGTGGACTCAGGGGGAGGCGTGGAGGACGGAGTCCCGCTTGTGAGGGGGTGAAAGGCGACCTCCGATATTATTCGCGCTGGACCGAGACCTCGCCTTGCATGGAGATCTCATTCGTTTTGCACGGAGACCTCATCCGCACTACACTGCACTTCACCAAAGGCTCGCCTTGTCCTAGGAGCTCAGACCTCAGAGCACAGGAAGGGGCCCCGTGTTCAGGGTGGGAAACTGACACCTCCCAGAGGAGACCGGACTCCGGCGTCAGCCTTGGGGGTTAAACGCCTGGCCCTGCCGCCCCTTTAGAGCAGGACGTTGGGTACGGCGCGCCCTGGGAGCCTCCCGCTATCTGCCGCTTTCGCCCTCTGTCGGTGCGGAGGAGTCACGGCAGAAAATGACCAGAAGCGAATTGAGGCTGTCCTGACCATAAGGCTTCGTCCTGCAGGGTCCACTCTGCCCAGTCTCAAGCCGACATCCAGGGCCGGATGTCCAGAGGGAAAGGACATCAGTTCGGAGGCCGCCAGTCCTGGTGATGTCAGGGACCAGCCCTGGAGGATGCCTCTGACCTTCATCCTTTGCTGTATCCTCAGCAAAGGTAGACGGGGGTCAGCATGCAGGAAAGGGAAGAAAGGAGAGGAAGTTTCGCTGTCCTAAGGATAGAGGCTGACGTCCACAGCACACTGTTCGTTCAGTGTCCCTTCTTTAGTAGACGGCCTCTGGAGAGCGCTGACATGAGATGCAAGACTCACACGTGGTTCCCACTCCCAAGGTCCCACACCTGCCTCAGTCTCCAGTCTTCCCATCCTGGGCAGAACCCTCCCACGCTCCGAGCCTCATGCGCACCTGTCAGCCTTCCAGGTCACTTGCTCAGGGGGCTGGTGAGGGGAGGGTCCTCTGGGCCGTCAGGGAACAGAGTCCTGGTGGAGTGTTTGGTCTTACGTAATACCTCCGATCTCTCACTCCTGCTCCATAAGCCTGCTAAGCTCTTACTCCATGCTCTAGCAAGGCAGCAGCATCTGCACCTCGTTTCCATTGCGCCCACACTTTGCAGAGCTATCTCAGCAATGTACTGGGATAATTTCCAAGTGTCCTGGCCAGGAAAACAAGTCTTGAGATAAGGAGATTTCTCCCAAATCAGTAAACTCAATGCGGTATCTTCGAGGTCCATCTGCACACATTTCTCCTGTGTTTGGTGATACACAGTATCCAGGACCGTGATTGTGTCCGTGAAAATGCCATTTATTCCCAGAGCAGGAACTTTATTCTCCCACCTGGGCTTTGCTGAGACCTGGCCCTAGTCGTTGTTCTAGAGGAAATAAGAAGAGATGGGGACAGGTCTTGGGAACAAGTATCCTATTGTAAGATGTCCATCTCAGGGGAGGTGTTTGCACAGTGTCCGGGCACCAGCACCTCTGGGAAGAGGAGAGGGGCTGCTCCGTGCCCAGAGGGGTCTGGGGAATCAAGGGGTTCAAACTCAGACACCCAAATGTCCCCATCCCAGGGCACAGGGCTCCACCTATCAGGACACTGACCTTGGCATAGGAAACCTTTTTAGGATGTTCCCGTTACAACTCTGGGCTCTATACAAGATGCCCAATTCAATTTGAATTTCAGATAAATAAATCATATTTTTGATGAATAAGTATACTCCATGAAATATTTAGAATGCACTTATACTAAAAAACAAAACAAAAAAACTCTGTTCATTGTTTCTATAAAATTCAAGTTTAACTGGACAGCCTGTTTTTTCTTATTATCTGGAAAACCCACACTGGCACCCTTACCATTAAACTCTGGGACTGGGCCTCAGCACCACCTGCCCTGAGGGGGCAGGAGAGGATTTCTGTAAACACAGCCAGGATAACACACCCAGCCCTGTGTCTAATGCTTGCAGTTGCTTGGCGAGCCCACATGCTTAACCACACACACACGAACTGCAGGAGGAAACACAGACAGTATTCATCATGACTGCCCCTGAGGAATAGGAATAAGCAAACCTGACTTTTCATTTAGACTGTTTATATTCTTTACCATATATCTTTATCATATATTACCACGTATCCATTTTATAGATCTTGAAAACATGCTAATTTAAATAAATAAATACTAAAGTATAAAAAAAACATTTTAAAAATCTACCATTAAAGCCCTAACAGGTTTGGCTCAGTGGTTACAGCGTTGGCCCTTGGACTGAAGGGTCACGGGTTTGATTCCTGTCAAGGGCACATGCCTCGGTTGCAGGCTCCAACCCCTGCCTGTTTGGGGCGAGTGTGGGAGGCAACCAATATGTCTCTTGCACATCAATGTTTCTCTCTCTCTCTCTCTCTCTCTCTCTCTCTCTCTCTTCTGTGTGTGTGTGTGTGTGTGTCCCTCCCTTCCACTCTCTCTCTCTAAAAAAAACAAACAACAAAAATAAAACGTATCCTCAGGAGAGGATTAACAACAACAACAAAAATCTACCATTAAGGAACTTACAGCTCCAATGCCAACTTTGGGAAGATGCTATTAATTTTGCAAGCAATTGTGAAGTGTATGGTAAGGAAATGAAAGACCTAAGAACCACTCACAGGGGTTGTGGAAACGGGTGTAAGTTGCTCCCACCTCCAGGGTCTGCACAGATGGGTTGATGGTGTTTGGTTCGAGCCTCCATCCTAACGTGGTGCTGGGGCCTGAAATACCCACGTTCACCTCCAGTGCTCCCGCCCGCACAACTGTCCTAGAAGGTTTAGTTTCCTCTCATAACAACTGTTCACCTAACAGCACTGGATTTCTTTGTATTCCTGTCCCCATGGTGCACACATGGAAACTGAGCTTCAAAAGTAGTTCCAGGGGACAGCATGTGCTTTTTGTTTAATTTTTAATTTTATTTTAATGGTAAGTGAGAGGAAGGAAGACAGAGTGCTCTTCTGCGCCCAAGTCCGGAGGAGAGAGGGAAGATGGGATTCGGAAGGAGGTGCAAGCCCTGTGAGCTGCAGAGGGTGGCTGCACCTGAGAAGGGCTGGGTGTGAAGCGCCCCGGAGCCAACGCAGGGCTCGGAGGAGGCCCAGCCCAGCCCAGCCCAGGCGCGCGTCCCCGAGTGCGCCCCGCCCCGTCTGCGCGCGGAGCCTGACTCCGCCCAGAGCGCGACTCTGACTTGCAGGACCTTTCTTGGTGGCCAAGACTGGGTGCCCTCTCCGCGGAGGGGCTCCCGGCGCTGTGGGCTCAGGTCCGGGGGCGTCGTGATGCCAGGCAGGATGCAAGGCGGTGAGGGGCACGGGATCTGCGCGAGGAAACCCTGGGCGCAAAGTCCCACTTCCCAGCTAGTGTTCCCACTTAGTTCTTGTCTTGGTCTAAGGCTCTTGCCAAGCCTCAGTTTCCCCATCTGTAGAGCCGGAGTAAATAGCGTCCTCCCTGCAGAGTTGGGATGGGAATTAAACCAGGTGCCGCGCGCTCCGCGGAGCGTTCGGGCAAGCGGGCGCCCTCGCACTGAGGGCAGGACCCCGCGGCCGCATTGCCGGCAAAGTCACGCGACTCGCCAGCTGTGGGCTCAACCCCCCTTCCTGCCCGAAGCTGGCTTGGACGCCTCCCGCGCGGGCACTGGGGTTGCTCGGCCCTCCGCCCGGTCCAGCACCCCGAGGTGCCCGCGCTCCCGGAGCTGGGCGGGGCGCAGCCCACGTGACCCAGCGGGCAGCACCCGGACCTCCCAGCTGCCCGCCAGGCCCAGGCAGTCCAGAGCTCCTGCCCTGTGCCTTGCGCCCTGCTGCCCCCCGTGCGCCCCGACCAGACGCCCAGGTTCGTCCAAAGCAGGGCCCGCACGGCCAGGGAAAGAGTTGGTGAGTGCGGGGAGAAGAGGGAACGGTTGGACGCCGGCCCCCAGGACTGGTGGCCCAGGCTCAGGGAGGGTCCTCGGAGAAGTGTGCAGCTACAATGGTGTGGAAACGCCCCCAGTGACCCCCTGGCCTCGCTCCAGGCTGGTGAGGAAATCCTGCCCAGCCCCCAGAACCCCAAACCTCACCCGGATACTCTGATCAGCAGGCCATTTTGAGGAAAACTGTGCTTTTAATTAGAAACCCTATTGGGGGTGCGGGGGGCGGACTGAGCTGGGGCTGGGACCTGAGAGAATTCGCACTGGGCTGGACGCCCAGGGGCCCAAGGCTGTTTGGGTAAATACTTCCTCCTGGTCTGCTGCCCTGCAGATCATGGGGTCAGGGCCCTGCGGGTGTCCTGGCAGGGGAGGAGGCGCCCTGACCTCCAGAAGCCCCGGGTTTATCTGAATCCTCTTTCGTTTGCTGCCAAGCTCCATCCCCGTCCATCCACCCTGTTGTAGAGATATGGGGAGAGTCTGTGAGCAATACCCTCCTTATAAATCCCCAAAGATTTCATAGGCTCAGACCTTAACCAAATTTAAAAACCCACTTCCTTTTCAGTTGGATTGGGGCCTTTAGATCTTTTTTGGCTTTTTTGTGTGTTTTAATCTTATATACATATTTCTTTCTCAGAGGTTGGAGTGATAATGGGGGGAGGGGAGGCCCCCAGTAGCCCACTAGCCGCAAAGGCTGACCCTGCCCGTAGAGGTGAAATCCAGGGAGAGAGCCAGAGCCTGCAGACCAT
This sequence comes from Myotis yumanensis, assembly GCF_028538775.1. Classification (NCBI taxonomy): domain Eukaryota; kingdom Metazoa; phylum Chordata; class Mammalia; order Chiroptera; family Vespertilionidae; genus Myotis; species Myotis yumanensis. The sequence continues at coordinate 34,180,939 of NW_027223759.1, forward strand.
GGGAGCTGAGCCGCGACATTGGCCCGCAGGCGAGGACAGTGCCAGGCACACAGATGAGCAGGCAGGGATCTTACTGATTAAGGCATTAGTGACGGAAAATTACCAGCAGCTGAGTGGGTCTGGTGGGAGATTGGGGGTTAAAGCAGGCAGGTGGGAAAGGTGGCTCTGGTGGCCCTGGATGAGAATGCAGTGGCTGCTCCTGTGGTTGGGTCAGCCTTCTAGGTCTGACTATCTCATTCTTTTAGGAGCAGCCCCTGGAGCAAGAGCTCTCCCCTTCCTCCCTCCTCTTACCCTGCCACCCCCTCCACCCCCTTCTATTCTAACATCCCGGCGTCATACAGGGCTGGAGAGGGCCAGAGCGGTCCGGGAGCCTGACAGTTGTCCATGGTACAGATGGGAAAGCTGAGACCCAGGAACTTGTCCCAGGTCACAGGGCCGGCTGGTGCCTGAACTGGGAAGGGAAGCCAGTTCCTGACTCTCAGCCCCCCATCATCCTGCAGCCTCAGCCTGGGACCCATCCTTGCTGAGGACACTGGAGCTGAGGCCTTCGCTACAAATGCAGGACCTGTGTCCGTGTATAAATGAGGGACCTGGGAGGGCAGAGGGAGTGGGCAGGCTGCAGAATGCCCACCCAGTGTCAGTGCAGGAGTGGCCTTGGAGCCCCTCCTTGTACCCCAGGTGTGCCGGTGACCTGCAGGGGGGAGGGACTTCCCGTGGGAATGAGCTTATTTTGCAGCTGATGAGGGCTGGGGGATTGGTTCCTAACAATGGGCGGCAGGCCCAGCTCTGGGGGCAGCATTTGGGCAACAGCCAGAAAGGTGAATGCAGAGACCCCACAACTGGCACCTGTGCCTTCCTTCAGGCGTGTCCCTGCACCTTTATCAGCAAGAACAGCACCTCACACCTGGATTCTGAGTCAGCGGGCATTCCTGCCCCTCTTAGCTGGGCATTTAGTGAGGGACGTTGACTGGCTCCCTGGTTTTATTTGCTCAGGCGGTGACGGCTCGTAATCACCATTGTGCCAAGGCTTAGGGAGCAGCCGCCCAAGATGTGGTCGAGCCAAGTGTCATGAAGGAGGAACCCCCGCCCAGATCTCCCTTTAATTCAGCCAAAGTATGAACTCAAACCTTTAACAATAAAGACGACACACCACCGAGATTCTGTATTCTGGGTCCAGGGTATTCCTTTTATAAAACCAGTTCCTCTGTGTCTTTCCCCTCTGTGTCAGCCCCTCTTCTCTGCATTATAACTATTCAGTCTCAAAGATGAAAAGTGTGATTAGCTCTGAGCAGTGGGAACAGGAGCAAACTGAAAGTGTTTTCAGGAACCGCATGACTCGGAGTTATCTGCACCGAAATGGGGCGGGGGACCGATAGAGCCTGGGGGATGGAGCTGCCCTCCCAACATGTGCGCCCTGGGAGCTTCCCCCCAGGTCAGGCGCCACATCAGCCCTGCACCCTCCGTGGGCTGCCCTTGACTGTTATAGGTCAGGGGTACCAGCTGGAGATCGTGCCTGGGTGAGCAAGGAAGCAGGGAGTGATGGGCTGAAAGGCTGTCCCCTCCCTGAGCCCACGTAGGCCCCGGGGCAAGGCTGTGCCTGGCAGAGGGACTGGCTCTTCCCCCTACTGCAATGTCCCCGTTCATGTCCCAACCTGAGGCAAGCCAGAGGGCGTACTGCAGCACTTCCCCTAAATGCCAGTGAATTGGGGGGGGGGGGGGGGGGGGGGGGGTGTATTTTAGATGCTGAAGTCAAACATATTCTTCATTCAATTTAAGATTATTTTCTAAACATAGGTTTTTTTTAAGCTTTAAGCATTTTGTTAATTCTCTAAATGGGAGGATAAGGTCACAATATATAAAGAACATGTCGAGGACCATTGGCCCTCAACCCCGGCTGTCCTAGGAACCATGCCCTCGAAGCATCGCCTCCCTGCCGCATGGCACAGCCTCCTTCGAGGCCGCGTCTGAACCTGGAGCCCCTCTCCCTCCAGTCCTCTCCCTGCCCCTGCTGCTCACCCTGGAGTTGGGCCAGAACCAAAAATAAGCACTTAGGTAAAACTTTTTCAGGTAATGTCTAACCCATGAAGTAACAACAGTCTGGTCGTGGTTTAGCTATGTGGGATGCATGTTTCAAAATGCATATTCCACATCACTGTTTTATTACACAGAGTACCGTGGACACACGTTGCATTCCTTAAGAACTCAGGCTCATTGTCGGAGCCTCCAAGATGGTATTAGGCCGTAATGCCACGGTTCCCGTGGGCGCGGGTGCGGCTGTGTGCCCCCCTCTGCTGTGGCTGCCCAGTCACGTCTCAGCATGTTCCTGGCGGGCCTCGCTCTAGGCAGCCAGGAGCCAGCGTGGGCCTCATCCCCAGGAGGGGGATGTCACTGCTCAGCTGATGGTCACGCACCCTCCTCTGCTCTGAAATTAGGATTTCAAAGAATGAGCTTCTTAGGATACAACATTTTTTTTTTTTCAAAAGTGGTAAAATAACTGAACTGAATACATCCCAGTCATCCATCAAATAACTTTTTGTTCCAATTTTTTTAAACCCAGAAACTGCGTGCTCCGGGGAGCATCAAAAATCTGTTTTGTTTTCATGTTTTCTGGTCCAGAATCTAAATCCAACTCTAATGAGGACAGTTTGGATGATCCTGGCACTCAGGGCCCCTCCCCAGGGGTTCACAGTCAGGCTGCGCTTGAGGGTGGAGACCCTGAGGGTCGGGCAGAAAATGGAAGTTGCTTTCCATCAAGTTTAAGGCACAAGCCAGGGGACATTCTAGTCGACAGCATGGGATCTCTGTGGAAATTTTCATCTCAAGTGTACCCAAGTGCTGCTTGGCACGTGTTACTTTTCATAATTAACCTCTTAGCCAAGAAAAGGAAGTCTGTTCCCACAGTGAGCACTTCCATGGTCAGCAGCCTGAGGGAGACGCTCCCCGTGTTCAGCAGCCGGTAGAGTCTTCCCTTTGACTTGAAGGCCCCCCAGGAGAGCAGGTGGTTGGTCCCTTCTCGGACATTCCCGGGAGGATGGATTTCAGGCCCCAGGGAAGTCCTGCTGATGTCACAGGTGGTTTACAAACGGTCAGTCACCACAGCGGAACCTCATCCAACAAATCATGCCCCAGAGCAGGGCTGTTCCGGCTCCCAGGACCCCTAAGGCGGGACCCCGGGATCACACCTGGGGTCCCATCACAAAGCACGGCCTAGGACAGGGGGAAGGAGGTGTCCCTTGGCATCATGACGCTTACTCCACAGTGAAAAGAGAATTAGGCACTCGGGTCTACAGGTGTGAGGCCAGGAGGCGGAAGTCGATCCCTTTTAAAAGCAGGGTGTGGGAATGCTACACAGGTTCGTTTCATTGCCTGTTTAGCCCAGGTACCCACAGGTGGCCTGGGAACCCGAGTGCTGCCTGGTGCTCCGTGAGTCAGCCAGCATCCCGGGCTTCCTGGGCTGACGCTATGATCCTGTGATTTTCCAGGTGTGAGCCTGACGAGGAGCCGCGATGGGGAAAAAGCTGGACCTTTCCAAGCTCACGGATGAAGAGGCCAAGCACGTCTGGGAAGTGGTGCAGCGGGACTTTGAGCTGAGGCGGAAAGAAGAGGAGAGACTGGAGTAAGTGCATGGGGCTGAGCCCATGGAGCCTGAGTCCGCCACACCGCGGGGCTCACTGGGTGGGTGAGCAGCATCGACGGAAGTCAGGTGCTGGGAAACGCTCCTTCTGGCCTCGGTTTCCTCATAATTAAAACGAGGCCCTGACTCTGCAACCTGACTTTTAGGTGTGCCTTAAGCAGTTTTATTTCAGCTTGATCCAGCTTCCAGGGTAACGTTGTCCCCAAACTGGGTGATGCAGGGGCCACCACAATGCAAGAATGAACAGTGACAAAGGGGGATTGACTGGATCCATTCTGAAACGCCCGAATGTTGCGATGGAGGGGTTGGCGGTCGAGGCTGACTTTCCACCTTCCTTTCTGACCGCGTTGGTGGCCCCCATCCAACTGAGCGAAAGCCCACAAGCATTATTAACGCCCTCCTACCTTGCATGTTCCTCCCAACCTCTAACACTTGGCTTCCACCGAGCTCCTTGTTATCTTTTCTGGGTATTTTGGGGGGTTGGTAGGCCTACTGAGAAGGAGACATTTGAGCAAAGACTCGAGGAGGTGAGGGAGTAGCCAAAAGAGTGCCTACAAGGGCTCCAGCAGCGCAGGGAGAGGAGGTCGTGGTGGCATCACGTGGGCTCCGTGGGCCTTTACAGGCCCTGGGTCTTTCTCTCAGGCCTCTGCTGACCTGGAGGCCTGTGAGCAGGGGACTAGCGGGACCAGACCTCCACTCTACAGGCTGTGCGTTACTGAGCTGCAGTCACTTGTATTTTGAAGGGAGAGCCAGCAAATTTGCCCTCAGATTGGATGTGGGGTGGAGAATATGGGAGGAGTCCAAGGTAATGCCAAGGTCATGGCCTGAGGAACTGAGAGGATGGAGTTGTCCCCTCACCTGGGGAAGGCACCGTTAGACCAGGTCCGGGGGAAAGCGGGAAACAGAGCACAGTAATTAGGGGGAATTGTGAAACCAAGAAGCAAACATGCTCGTTCCTTGGAGATCACTTCCCTGTCCGGTGTCTATAGACACAGCATGTGGGCTCAAGGTCAGTTCACCAAGAGCAAATTGGCCAAAAGGCAACTTGCTAAGCAGACAACTCACCAAGTTTACCAACTGAAAACAATCAAAGAACAAAAGAAGTGTTTCCTTTTATATTTACAGAGTTAACAGAGTGAGTATTAGGTGGGTTTCTCTCCAAATAGGAGCGTCGGTCCCCTGGAAAGGATGTTGGGCAGGTTTGGGAAAGACCCGGCACCTCCCCTGCAGGGTCAGACCAACGGACCTCCCGGCACTGACAAATGAGCTTGCCCAGGTCCCTGACATTGGCAAGGATGGAAGGCCATGGGGCTGTGAGACCAGTTTCACTAACCTCTGTATGACCAGGCTATTCCCAAGACACAAAGCCTCCGACCCCTGGGCCAGGCCTCCGGCTCCCCAGGCTGTGCCAAAGACGTTCAAAGTCCCCCTGGGGACACAGAGGCGGGAGGCCTTGGCCCCTCTCCACCGTGCACCTCCTAAATGGCCTTCCAAAGAGAATTCGTGTTTATTCCAGGGAACAGGGTTGCCAACAGCACTGACCTTGCGTGCACCTTTCCTCTGAGCTGCCAGGAAGGAATTTCCCTTGGGGTCTGGCTCTTGAGCGGCAAGCCCCCTGGCAGGCGGCTTCAGGAAGTGGAGGAGAAGGAAGTGGGAGGCCACCTCGCCTTTCACTTAGCCCAGGCAGATAAAATCTCTCCCTGAAGTTGGCATGTTCGACCAGTGACTTGGGAGTGGGGTATTTACTGTACAGGGTGTGATGTTATTCCTGGCTTCCCATCAGGTTACAGTGCTGAGCACCAAAGGATCAAAAATTCAAAGATGTACAAAATTTGGACATTAACAATGTTGGCATCAGAAGGATTTAGGATGGTGTCTGGGCAGGGAGTTGCCATGGGGACGTGGGTCTTGCTGTGGATGAACTTTGAGCCTCAGGACAGGGTTGACATTTGTGTGAGAGAATGGACATCCTGATGCCAAGTCTGTTGCCCAGTGCAGGGCTTGGGCTGTGAGCCATGGGTGCGGCCACTTCCCTGTGTGGAGAGGGATGGTGACAACAGAGGCTTTGCTCCAGGGGGCTCCTCCGTCTTTGATGCTCCAGTGGCATTGGCCTTCGCTGTCCTCGAGGGCCCCCCTGCGGGTGTATGATGTGCTGGAAGGAAGCAGAGGGGAGGGCGGACGACAAGTGAGGCTCCTGGGAAGTGATTCCAACCTCTGGTGCAAGAAACCAGCTACTGAGAGCAGAAGGCCCTTTGGGAAAGCAACATTCCTGCTGCTCATGTTCTCTTTAAATCCTTCCTTCCTCCGTGGGGTTTAGTTCTTGTCGAGAATATCAGCTAATCTGGGATAAAGAAACCTTGAGAAAGAACAAAGTGGGAGGAAGCACGCTCGCTGATTTCAAAATGTACCACAAAACTACAATAATCAAAACAGCATCGCACCGGCATGAGCAGGTGTATAGACCAATGGGATAGAACAGTGGTCGGCAAACTCATTAGTCAACAGAGCCAAATATCAACAGTACAACGACTGAAATTTCTTTTGAGAGCCAAATTTTTAAACTTAAACTATATAGGTAGGTATATTGTTATTAACTTAATTAGGGTACTCCTAAGCTGGCTTTTCCCTCCTCCTCTCCCTCCTCTCTCTCTTTCTTTCTCTCTCTCTCTCTCTCTCTCTCTCTCTCTCTGGAATCGAAACCTCAGACCCTTCAGTCCGCAGGCCAATGCTCTATCCACTGAGCCAAACCAATCACACCTGTTCTCCTCTCTTCTTTTTCCCTAGAAGAAGGAAAGGAGAAAGGCAGAGGGTTTTGAATCCATAACAAAAGGAGGGATAAACAACTCTCCTTGGACACAGAGCAGTCCAAGTAAGACCCCAGAGGCTTGAAATCATGTACAAGTTGGGGAATTTTGATGTGTTCCAAACATAAAGTGAAAGAAAGGATGGAAGGAGATGAGGTTGGAGAAAGGGGTCCCAGGCTGTCCTCACATGGAAGTCATTACAAAGCCTCTCTTTCCCACACTCCCTTTTGACTCTCTCCTTTTCACCAGGTTCACCTATTTGCTTTAAAATAACCCCTCAATTGAAAATTGAAAGCAATTCAGGCCTTAGTCAGGATTTTCACCTTTATCCTGAGAACAATAGGAAACCATTTGGCAGACTTAATTAAATGAGTGGTCAGAGCAGGTTTTCTTTTTAAGTTTATTCTCATTGCTGCATTGAGAATGGTCTGAGAAGGAATGGACAAGAAAGATTTGGACAGAGCAGTCAAGTGGTGATAGGTAAGAGAGATCATGGTGAACTGAAGTGGTGGTAGCAATAAGATAGAAGGAGTATTGGACAGGTGTGGAAAGTATTTCTAAGGTAGAATTGATAGGTCTTGCTGATGGGTTGAATGATCTTTTACCCTCTCTGCATCCACCCCCTTGGGCATTTAACTTTGAAGTGTCCTCTGCCTCTGTCTCTGGACTTGACCATGTGCCTGGCTTTGGGTAATAGAATGAAGCAGAAGTGCAAGTGTGGTGCTTCTAAGTCTACAACTCGAGAGGCCTTGTTCTTTATTGTGTTTCTGTCTTCTCCATGAGGACATTCCTGAGGTAGCCTCCCGGCATGGAACAGATACGTGGCAGAGACTTGAAGTACCCAGTCAGCCCAGTTGAGACTCGTCTAGATCAGGGGTCGGCAAACTCATTAGTCAGCAGAGCCAAATATCAACAGTACAACGATTGAAATTTCTTTTGAGAGCCAAATTTTTTTAACTTAAACTATATAGGTAGGTACATTGTTATTAACTTAATTAGGGTACTCCTAAGGCTTAGGAAGAGCCACACTCAAGGGGCCAAAGAGCCGCATGTGCCTCACGAGCCACAGTTTGCCGACCGTGGGGATAGAATTAGGAGCCCAGAAATAAATCTGCACTTACATGGTCAATAAATCTATGACAAAAGAGGCAAAACTGGACCACCCTCTGACACCACATACAAGAATAAACTCAAAATGGATTAAAGACCTAAATGTAAGACTTGAAGTCATAAAACTCCTAGAAGAAAACATAGGCAGTAAGTTCTTTGATTTTGGTCTTAGTAATATCTTTTTGGATACATCTCCTCTGGCAAGGGAAACAAACGAAAAAATAAGCAAATGGGACGACATCTAACTAAAAAGGTTTTTGCCCAACAAAGGAAAATATCAACAAAGCAAAAAAACAAACAAACAAACAAAAAGAACAACCTAATAAATGGGAGAAGACATTTGCCAATAATACATCTGCTGAGGGGTTAATATTTAAAACATATAAAGAACTTGTAAAACTTAGCACCAAATTAAAAAAACAATCCAATAAAATAGACACTTCTCCAAAGAGGACATACGGGTGGCCAATAAACATATGAAAAGATGCTCAACATCACTAATCATCAGGGAAATGCAAATTAAAACCACAATGAGAGATCACCTCACACCTGTCAGAATGGCTATCATCAATAAATGAACAAACGACAAGTGTTAGTGAGGATGTGGAGAAAAGGGGGCCCTCATGCACTGTTGGTAGGAATGCAGACTGGTACAGCCACTGTGGAAAACTGTATGGAGATTCCTCAAAAAATTGAAAATTGAGTTGCCATTCAACCCAGTAATAACACTTCTGGGTATTTATTCAAAGAAAAAAAACCCCAATTTGAAAACATATATGCACCCCTATATGTTCATATGTTCATTGCAGCATTATTTACAGTAGCCAAAATATAGAAGCAACCTAGATGCCCATCAATAGACACATGGACAAAGAAGATGTGCTACATATATACAATGGACTATTACTCTGCCATGAAAAAGAATGAAATCTTACCACTTACGACCAAATGGATGGACCTAAAGGGTATTATGCTAAGTGAAATAAGTCAGAGAAAGACAAATATCATATGATTTCACTTACATGTGAATTTTTTTAAAAATGAATAAACAAAACAGATACAGAGAGCATGCCGATGGTTACCAAAGGGAGGGCAGAGGGGGATGGATGAAAGAAAAAAATAATAAAATAAAACAGCCACCACACCTCACAACGCCTCATTTACTGCTCAGGCAACATCACAGTGTGACTGCTGTGTTCTCCCCAGTCACAGATGAGGACACCGAGGACCAGGCAGTCCCCGGCTCTAAAGCATATCCAGGAATTGCTAACAGTGGGAATATGGGTGGGGCCCTGGCTGCATACCGCTTTGTATTATTTATCTTGTAAGTGTTCTGCAGTCATTCATGGTAACTGGGTATTAAAAAGGCTTTAAGTACACATAGATAATCATGCTTCGTGTTTAATGGCACATAAACACAAAGGAGCACCAGGGTAAACTTCTTGAGGGGAGCATCCAGCCCGTCATCCCAGCTTCTTCACCCCCTCCCTTGGGAAGACCCAGAGCCCCGCGGTGGCCCGCCAGCCTGGACCTGGGGCAGAAGCAGGCCTCCACCTGGCACGCTGGGGCCCACGTACTCACAGCTGACCTGCGCCCTGCCTTCTCTCTGCTCATCTGAGGTCCTCTCAGTCACGCTCCCTGCGCTATCGAGGGGCCTCTGAACTGTGTTTAGAATTACTGGGTTTTCCTAAACCCAGAGAATGACACTGCAGAGCCGGAGCTGGGGACTCACGCCCCTGGGCGAGGATGGCAGCTCACCTAACCGATGCCTTGTTTCAGGGGCCGGCCCACAAGTCAAATATTAGGCCTGGGAGTCTGCCCCGGAAAGGCAAACAGCTGGGGACAGGCATCCGTAACGTCTGCAAACAGGCCTGCATTCCTGAGATAATCATGCAACATTGCCCAGCGTGAGGCATGGCAGACCAAGGCTCACCTTAAAAACAAATAACAACAACAATGACAACAGTAGGAATTTGAAGTCACCACCAGGCGGGCCACTTGGCACCCAGACAGGACTCCAGGGCTGAATAGACAGGGGCTGGAGCAGGGAGTGAGCAGGCAGCAGGGCCCGGAGTTTGGGTGCAAGATCGCTCAGGAGGTTCGGGGGCTCTCTCGGTGCCTGGTTCACCACCACTGTTCCCTTTATCATTTTTGTCGCCATCGGTCATTCTCTTCAGAGGACCTCGGAGAGCGCCAGCAAGTTCCATTTCCCACACTAATTCCCGGCGTCTGCTCGGATGCCAGGGGCTTAGATTCCCATCGCTGCTGCCCGATACTCACTACACCAGGTCTGCCTCCTTCAGCGGCGACCTCTGACAGGCAGGTTTACTGTGGTCGCCTTACTGTTAGTAACTCTGTCTCTTCTCTGTGACTTGGTTCTCTGGCTACAGCCCCTCCTCGGGGACGGACTTGACCCTGGTTTCCCAGCCTCTGGAGGACACACACCTCAGGCTGCTCTCAGGAGGGGCCGGGTGTGGGTTTTATATTTGGGACTCTCTCGGCTGGGAGCGAGGCCTCACTTTCTTTCCCCTCAGCACTCTGGCAGAATAATAAGCCCCCCAACACATCCACGTCCCGGTCCCCCAACCTGTGAAAATGTTACATGGCAAAAGGGAATTAAGGCTGCGGGTGCCATTAAGGCTGCTGATAGCTGACCTGGACATGGGGACAGGTGGGAGAAAGGAGGAGGCCGGAGCACAGGAGAGCCATGGAGAGTCCCTGTGAGAAGAACTCAGCCACCACGGCCAGCTCTGTACACCGAGGAAGGGCCGGACAGAGGATGCAGGCACCCTGGCAGCTGGGAAGAAAGGGGGCAGGTCCCGGAGCCTCCAAGAAGGATCACAGTCCTGCCCACAACTCCATCTCAGCCCAGGAACACCCAGGTCAGACCTCTGATCTCAGAACTGTAAGGTAATAAACTGGTGTTGCTTTAAGCCACTACCTTTGTGGAAATGTGTTAGAGCAGCCACAGGAACCTGCTGCCCAGCCTGGCAGCAAAGCCATGAGCCAGCCTGACTTGGTTCCATTAGACGTAGCCTGCTCAGAACTCGCTGCCTCCTGTAACTGAATGGCTGTGTCCAGGTGTGTGTGGCCAAAAAGAATCAGAAGGTCCGGCTCCTCTTGTGTCCTTGTCGGCGAGCGTTCGTGTGTTCTCAGGTGATCGCTGTTCTGTGGCAGGGCCGAGACTCACTCCCACCCTGCCAAGCTGTGCAGAGAACAGCCAGCTCATTTGTTACCTATCTCGCCTCACCCGTGGGTCCCCGCCCTCAGTCAGCAAGGACTTGTAAGCTTGTGGGTTCCATATCCCAGGCGCTGCTCTGACCTCTTCTCTGGGTACAGTCTTCTCTTTAGAGCACCTCCACCCACCCCTGCTTTTGGCTAAGTCTGCGTGTGTGACTGGCAGGAGCCCATGGCCCTCGAGGTGACAGAGTTGCTGGGGTCTTGGCTCCACACACTGTCCACCGGCTCCTGGCTGGTCCCTGATGCAGAGTGGAGGGTCGAGTCTGCTTCCAGGGTGGGGACCATCATCGCTCGTGAGTGAATGGTCGTGGCTGGCACCCACACTGAGATCCTGACCCCCACCATCTACCCTGCATACTGTGGCCTCTTCGTACCAACCCCCAGACCCTGCCCGCCCCCTGGTCCTCTCAGCACCTCATGCTGTCCTGCTGGGGCACGGTCTCAGGGTAGGGATTCACCCCAATAGCCAGCACAAGTGCTGGAGAGCGGAAGTCCTGGCCGGGCTGGCCAGGCTGGCTGGGCTGGCCTGGGAGATACAGCCACCACGTGGTCCTCCCCAGCTCCGTCCACAGGGGTGTGCCACCAACCCCTGATGTCCTGGTCTGTCCCCAGTACTCTTGCACGTTTTCACCGCACTCCCCACTGGATTCAACCCCAAGAGGGGGAGAGTGAGGACATGGGGGGGGTGACATCTCCATGTCCCTCTAGCCTTCTCCCTCCACAGCCCATCACTTCCTCCTCCTGTCTTGAAAGGGGAATCCTTGCATCAAATCCACCTGCCCTCAGAGGACAGCAATCCCTTGACACTTCCTCCTTCCATCTCAGCCTGGCTCTTTATCTCCTGCTCCTTCAACTCTCGCCCCAATTAGGACACCAGGCAGACTCCTTTCAAGTCTTCCTCGGTTTCTGACAGTGAATCCCATTCGAGGTGTCTTCTATTCCAGAAGGTGGCTCTCACTTATAGCTGCATGTTGGGCTTTTGCCTGCTGTAGTGCAGTGACATCTGGTCAACCAGTGTCGGCGTGTGGTGGCTCTGGCCCCACTCACCTCCTCCCGATCTGAAGCTCCAGGTGGGGTTGGTGTGCCCTGCGCTGCAGGCATCACCTGGGGTTCCTCTGCTGCACCCCCACCGGGCCTCCTCTTCCGTCCCCTCCTGTTCTCCAGCTCTGAAGAAGGGATGTTATGCTTGAAAGAGTCTGAGTGGAATATAATTACCCTTTCCCCCAGTTCTGCACCCGAAACGTATCAGTCTCCAGCCACCCCCGGGCCTCTTCTGGGCTCTTATTTAAGAGGACTTCACATTCTGTGATGCAGGGTGTCTCCACATGCCCTCGTCTTTCTTCCTGCTGAGAGGGGCCCGAGGTACAGCTCTGCCTCGATGGAGAAGGGGGTAAGCCAGGCCGGGTAAGGCCCCATCAGCAGAGGGTGGCCTCTAGGTTTTCTGGCTGATGCAGATACAGCAAGAGTGGAAACGGAGGCCACCGGATCCTTCCCTCTGGCTCCAGGGGCCTTGTGATCTTCTGTTTGAGGCCAAGATTTGGCCTTGCCCATGCGGCTTTATCAAGACTGTGGTCAGTAGACGACAGTATCCCCCTAGATTTTACAACCACTTGGCCTTTGTGTGTGTGTGTGTGTGTGTGTTGCATATGGTTTCAAAGCCGAGACAGGAGTCTTATTTTTGTGTCTAACTTGGTGAGTATTTTCATAACCGTTGGGAGAGGGAAATAGGTGAGGTGCGGTCAACCCCGCCTGGTCCAGCGCTGGTCTCCAGAGCTCCTCGGAATCCCTCCATTGCCCGTAGCCTCACCAACCTCTGGGGCCCCACCACTGTGCAGCCTTCTCAGAGGACAATGGCACCTGTGTCTGTCCAATTGTGTCACTAAGAGCAGATTAATTTGATCTCATCTGAAACTAAAATATTACATCTGGCAGACATTCTCTGAGATAGAACAAAGGCGACATGTTCATTATGTTCATTATGGGGCATGTTTCCCAGGCAGTTTGAGTTGGCAGATTCACCAGGAAGCTGTTACTGCAGCCCCGATGGTCTAGGACTGTGGTCCTCCTGGAACTCCGGGGGCCGAGTGATTCCTGCTCCGGACACCCTCCAAGGGACCCATCCTAGCCATGCTCTGCAGGGACAGAGGTGGGAGTCAGCTCAACATGCTCCCTTGCTGGGAGAGACCCAAACCACTTACTGAGGAAATGCCCGCTGGCTTTGCCCTCGGGACTCTGTGACCATGGCAGGGAGGGCGCAGTGGCCCATCGGCGTTCTCCGAAGGGTGCCAGCCTGATGTGCACCCAGTGGGAATTGTCCTCAGCTTGAGGCCATTAGCTCAGGTCAGTGTGGCAGAGTGGACGTGACTGGCCGGGGCCTCACGGGCACAGGGTCGGCCTCACCCGCCATCTAATGAGCCTTTTCTCTGCATTCTCTGTGACTTCCGCTCTGTCCAGCTCATCAACTTCTTGCGTCGTTCTCTTCTCTAACCTCCTCTTACACAATTACACTAGGAACAGATGGGTTCTGGAGAACCATGTGGCCCGACCAGAACCACCAGCCTGATCCACCAACCCACCCACCCATCTCAGAAAGACTAGACACCAGATGCTCATGACCATGTTTGCACTCACCCAGCCAACCAGGACACCTCAGCTCAGTCCCCCAGCTCTGAGCTCTGCGTCAGCAAGCTCAGGGCTCCAGCTCAGAGCTGGAGAAGGAATGTAGGCCCAGGACCTCCAACCTGAACATGGGCCCGGGACCCCTGACTGCCTCTTTCTGTTATGCTGAGCTACGTGAGGTGGTGCAGGCAACGGTGGGACCTGCCCCAGCCTGTGACTCGGAACCTTTGTGGTTTGTGGCCCCTTTGACAACGCGTGAAAGACATGCATGTGCATCCTGGGAAAATACACAATTGTGAACAGTCACAGAAAGATTTAAATGCCATTTCATGTCTATAAAAATAAGTTCCCACCTACCCATATGCACGTTTGAATCCAGCGTGTTGGTGTGTGAGAAGGATCCCGTGTGTGTGCTCACACATTCAAAGACTGTTGCAACAAGATGTCCAACGTATTCCTTGTTTCTGCTGTTTCCCTCAGGGGCCTCAAGGGCAAGGTGAAGAAGGAGAGCTCCCAGAGGGAGCTGGTGTCCGACGCGGCCCTCCTGAGTGACACCCACTGTGCCCACTGCCTGCAGCCCTACCGGCTCCTGGAGGCCCCCAAACGGCAGTGCCTGGACTGCCGCCTCTTCACCTGCCAAGGCTGCAGCCACGCCCACCCCGAGGAGGAGGGCTGGCTCTGCCACCCCTGTCACCTGGCCAGGTGAGCGGGGCCTGGAGATCCAGGGACCCTGATGGCTTTGAGGGGTGGCTTTTCCCTTCGGGGGGGGCGGCTATCTGAAGAATGATGGGCACGTGTGCGTGGTGGTTGGGCACAGCAGTGCTGCAGGCCTGAGCTCCATCTCTCTGCAGAGTCGTGAAGATGGGCTCCCTGGAGTGGTACTACGGGCACGTGAGGGCCCGCTTCAAGCGCTTCGGAAGTGCCAAAGTGATCCGGTCCCTCTGCGGGCGGCTGCCAGGGGGAGGTGAGGAGTGGGTGAAGGGAAGGGTGGGGTCTCGGAAAATGTTTTGCTCCCAGGCATGTTTTACTGTTTCAGGACCAAGCAGATTCCTTTGGCATCTGCGTCTGCGCACCTGTCAGTCCCTGTGCCTGATGTTTTGATGGGGTTGGCTGCTTGCTGAGTGAGGTGCAGCCTTTTGCACCCTGGCCGGGCCTGGCCCTGGGAAGTCCTGCATGTTGACATCCCCACCCCCTGAAATCGTGTTTTCTCAGAGCTCTATAGCAAGTGGAGAACTCACAGCCAAGGTTCTCAAACTCGGCAGCTGATGGAATAGCCGGGCCTAGTTCGTACTTTATGTCCCCAGGTCCTCCCTCCCTGGGTGGAGTATTTGGAGGGCGACACATTGATAAATCCTCCAAACCAGGACATTTTTAAGAGTGAGAGAGGCCTCCTGACAACCACGCTGAGACCACAGACGTGACTAGGAGGGCCCCAGCAACACGGGAGGGACTGTCTCCTCATTCTTGGGGGTTCTTTCTCCTTTCGTCCTCAAGCTGCTTCTTCCGGGCTAATATCTTTGTCTCAGGCTGGAGCCCAAAAAAGTCCCACCTCCCATACCCGCTCCGCCAGCCAGGAGCCAGTGAAGGGTCTTCCTGCAGCCGAAGGAGCTTGGCTGGGCCCTCCGCAGGGCGCAGGGGCAGGAGCCACAGGCAGCACAGGAAAAGCCACGCTACAAAGCATCTGAAATCTCACCCCCAAAGTCGGCTGCTTGTGGCAGGAAACCACAGGCCACATCAGAGCCCTGAGGACCTGGGCCCCCCCATGGGAGGTGCTGATTGCCAGGGACCTGGGTGGGCTCAGGAATCTGGATGACGTAGAGCAGTGGTTCTCAACCTTCCTAATGCCGCGCGACCCTTTAGTACAGTTCCTCATGTTGTGGTGACCCCCAATTTCATTGTTACAAATTGAATATAATTAAAGCATAGTGATTAATCACAAAAACAATATGAAATTATATATGTGTTTTCTGATGGTCTTAGGCGACCCCTGTGAAAGGGTCGTTCGACCCCCAAAGGGGTCGCGACCCACAGGTTGAGAACCGCTGACGTAGAAGGTCCCAGGGTCCAGAGCTCAATGAGTGAGTCAAAGTGGCCAGGAGCCTGCCAATTTCAAAACTGTCACCAAGAGCCAGGAGGTGGCGCTGTGGGGCAGCAGGAACCCTGCTTCTAGCCACCGCAGAGGCTCCTGGCCTGTGGGAGGCTGGTCTCAGGTCCCTACAGTGACCTCCCCCAGGACTGTCTCCCTGCTGGGGGCCCCAAACACAATTCCCTGAGAAAGGTGCAGGGAAGGAGCACAAGGCTGGGGAAGCTGTATGGCTAATGAAAGTAGACAAACGATTGCAGTCCCAGCCAGGACCTGCTGCAGACCCCGTGCAGCTGTGGGGCACCCTGGGTCAGCCGAGCGGTGGTTCCCCAGGGGCCCCAGGACTGGATGGCAGGAGCTGCAGGAAGCAGTGTGGGTGGAGGTGGATGGGACGAGCCGCCTCTCTCCTGTCCTTGAGCTCACAGCTCCCCGCAGGGCGTCTTCTCAGCCCCTCCTCTTTGGTTGTAGGTTTGTCTGGCAGAACACAAAGCTCCCCCGATTTCCACAGTAAGTCCTTCTTGCTCAGACGCTTTTATCTTCATTTCCACCTCCCCACCAAGAAATCTGCTCCATGTCAGGAACATGGGAAATCCTTTGGGTTTCTTTACCTGTGACTCAGTAGCCAGAGGTGGGTCCATATCAAAGCCTTGTTCCAGGTTTAGAGGGTCATGTAAGGGGCTGATAACCAAAGGGTCGTGGAGATCCTGCTCATTTCGAGCAGAGGGGCAGGGACACCACCCTGACAGGTCACACACACCTGGGCCTTTGGAAACCCATGTCCACATTCCCTCGATGCCGACAGAGTCCACGTCACAATGCCCTCGGTCTGGCTGTTTGACGTGAGTTTCAAGACTGTCACTCTTCAGAGAGGGGCCCCCAGTTGGCTGGCTGGTGTTCACGTCTGGGGGCAGAGGAGGGGCAGAGAAAGGAAGAAGAGGGCCCGGGACTGAGCCTCACTCCCTCCCAGCTGTGCCTGAGGCCGGGCTGCTGATAAGAAACTTCGGGAGAAGTGGTTTGTTTGGGAAAAACAAGACTTAGCTCTAAGCCTCCTTCAAGGGGTCAGTAACTGGGGTGAATACCTGCAGGTGTGACCCTGATAAAACTGATGCAGAGCACTGGTTTTCTGCTGTGATGAGAACCAGCTTGAACTGATGCTCGGATAGGTCATTGTAAGGTCAGCAGAGGGTCTTGCCTGGATGTTTTTCGATGGATGGATGGTGAATGGAAAATGGATGGATGGTGGATGGTGGATGGATGGATGATGATGGATGAGGAACGGATGGATGAGTGGGTGGGAGGGTGAGTGGATGGAAGGATAGGTGTGGGGGTCGGGGGGGAGACAAAGGGTTTGCCTCCAATCTATTTCTCCCTAAATGGAGTCATGCAGGTGTCTGTTGCAGGTGGGCCTGAGCCAAGCCCAGGAGAGAGAAGTAGAGACAGTGAGCATTCCGATACGGATGGAGAGCTGGACACAGGGGCTCAGACCCATCCCCTTGGCAGCAAAGTAAGTCTTCCCCAACCACTCCCACCACTCCCGGGGCTGCAGCCTTGGGTTCTGACTTCCTAAAAGTCTCAGTGCTCCCATGGCTCCACTATAGCCTGAGCGCTAAGGCTCCGCCTCCCTTTGCCAAGCCCGGACCATCTCTGCGGGCGATTCGCACCAGATAGAAGAATACTTTCAGCATAAGGTCACCGGCACCTGAGAAAGCCCTAGCAAACTGTGGGTGGGCAGAGGCTGCAGAGAAGGCTGCCTAGACCCGCAGACTGCCTGGCCCTCGGCCTCGGCCGCTGGAGCACGGTTGGGAGGGCAGGGGCCAGAGGGCACACTGGTGTCATCCTAAGGTGGCCTTTGCACCTTTCAGGGATGCAAATCCCTTGGGCTCTGCGAGCTTTTTTGCTTTTTTCTAGGACAAAACATGAGCCTTGTTTTTATTGGTGTTTGTTTCTGTTTTCACTTATTTTTAATTTATTTATGGTGATAAAGACACGCAAAGTAACCCCTAGGGTTTCTGGGTAGGATGATGGGAGGGGAGCAGTTGAAGGGGAGCAGGTTGGAGGGAGGGGTGGGTCAGGCAATGATGAGTATAGATGGAGCCACTTGGAGAGAGACGTAATGCTGGCCAGGTCGAGCTGGCTGCTCTAGGGGGTGGGGGAGGGGGGAATATATGCATCTGTTGATGACAAAAGTATGTTTGTGCCACTTCCTAAGCTTCCAGAACATTCCCCAGTGTCTGCACTCTTCCCTACACATCTGTCTGAAGGATGGAGACCGTCAGGGGGTCAGAGCTAACCCCTGACCTTGCATCTAATGTGCACAAGTTCTCCCTCCCCCGTCGGCCTCCCCAGCGGGCTCCCCTCTTTTGCCTAAAACCCCAAGGGTGGGGAACCCGAAGCCTACCTGCCCCCAAGGCTGCCGCCTCCCCGGGCCTGTGTCCTGGGCATGTGTGGGCAGCCGTGTGTCCATCAGCAGCTTCTGCTCGTCTCTGTGAGGGGTGCTGGGCTTGCAGACCCTGTGAGGGGTGGGTGGGCTCTGGGCAGGCTTTCGGTGCGGCTTCCAAGCTGGGGCTCATCTGGTTGGTTTTGAGGGCCCACCCCACATCCCAGGTGAGGGGCGTCTGGTCCTCCCTGTCCACTGACCCTGACTCTCCTCTTGCCCAGCCTGTGCCCGCCAAGAAAAAGCGCCTCCTCCCCATTCACAGCCTGGACTTCGAGGCCGACTCTGACGACTCCGCGGGGTGTTGCAGTCACCCCCCAAGCCTGTCCTCAGTCCCACCCGCCCCGGACAGCCTGCAGGTGAGTGGACTCTCCTGCCCCACCCCGCCTGGGAGCCTCAGGTCAGGGACAGGATCCAGAAGCGTCACACCCTCCAAGGACTAGGCCCTCAAGTACCCTCTGAAAAGCATGGCTGTGTGGGGTGCAGGGCAGTTGAGTGAGGGGCATGGAGGGTTCAGGGTAGGTGCTTGTCCCAGAAGTAAGGCAGAGCCCCGTCACTCGGGAAGGCAGACGGAGGACCGGCGTCTGCCCAGGCATTGGACGTGTCTGGACCTCTGTGTTATTAGCGGGGGTCACAGGCTTTATTACCCAAACTAGGATAGTCCTGCAGTGGAAGAGGCTGCCGTTAATAATCACAGCAGCAGTGTGGCATCCGCAGGGCCCACCCAGAAGCCAGGACACGTGGTCACTCTACTCCTTAGGTTTGTGACCTTGGTCTGGGGACCAAGACCTTGGTCTGGTGGTGTGAGGCTCCAGCCCCCACCACCTGGGAGAGCTGATGATCTCCCCTCTCAGGGTCATTCTCAGGACCAGTGGCTGTGCCCTTCACCCACAGGGCACATGCAGCTTGGGCACAAGACCCAGAGTGACGCCCAGCTTCAGCCCAACGCTGGGGGTCCCCTGAGCCCAGGCAGTGCCTGGCCACAGCTGGGGCAAGGCTGGGCCTGCCCAGCCTGATTGGCAGACCTCTGTTGAGGATGGGATAGTGGGGCAGGGAGCCAGCACCCAAGAAGCCTTGGGCCACGGGTCCTGCTCCAGCTGCAAATCTGGGGGGTGCAGTCTCCCTTTTGTTTGGCCTCCAGGGCCTGGGGCGACTTCCTTCCTGCCCCAGCCCCGGCACAGCCAAGCTGGAAAGGAGTGGGGGCATGTGGCTCCCTGACGCCCTCAGCGCCCCCTTTCCTTGGGGACCAATGGCACAGTAGAGGGAACCTTCTCCAGGCCCCAGGAAGGGTGGGGAGGGGTGTGGGGCTCACAGCCAAGGGGCTGCCCCACCCCCACCCACTCTTGGCTCTCTGACCTTCACACACACACACACACACACACACACACACACACTTCCTGCCCACTTGCTCAGGGCTTTGGTCTCTGGGTTTGGTCTATGCCCCGAGGCCGTCAGAAGTGTTTCTGTCGCCTTGTGTGATACCTGGCCCAGGGGTCAGGCCCCAACCTCCTTCTCTGGAGACAGGATGCAGAATAGGCCATGAAAGCTCGGTTTCTGAAACTGAAGGGAACTGCGATGTAAGGGCCAGAGGGCAGGTGTGTGGTGCTCGGTCAGCAGAGGACACCTGGGAGCCCTCCGGATGTGGACGAGACAGACCCAAACGCCAAGGAGCTGCCCCAAGGCCAAACCCTCCAGCGGTTGACAGGCCCCATGTGCTCAGGCCCTCACAGGTGAGCCCTGCGCGGAGGAGGCCGCCTCCCAGGAGGCCATGGTCCTGCAGGAGGCTGATGCCAGGGCCTCTGGGTGCCACCCCCACCTAGAAGAGCAGACAGACAGCCTCTCCCCTGCCGGACGGGATGCCCGCGCTGAGCTCTGCCTGCTAGGAGAGTCCTGCCCAGCAGCCCCGGGGATCGCTGCCACTCCTGGTAGGTGCCCTTGGCTGCTGTCTTCAAGCTGGGTTCTGCATGGTGGAGGGGTTTCTGGAAACCCTGCCCACCACCCCAATTTGGGCAGACACACTGACTGATTTAAAGTAGCCCATTCCTTCCCTGTGATCGACGGGCATGTGCAGTCCTGACAAACCTCATGGACACCTGCCTCCCCCGGGCTCCGTGTGCCCCTCCGTGTGCAGCACTCAGGTAACCAGCATTGACCCCGGCCTGACCACACAGCTGCTGCCACCTTTAGTTATTTATTTTTTTTTTTTTTTAGTTATTTTTTAATCCTCATCCAAGGACATTATTATATTGACTAGGGGCCCGGTGCACGAAATTCATGCACGGGGTAGGGGAGGGGGGTCCCTCAGCCTGGCCTGCACCCTCTCCAATCTGGGATCCCTCTCTCAATCCAGAACCACTGGCTCCTCAGTGCTCACCTGCCTGCCTACCTGATGCCCCTAACTGCTCTCCCCTCCTGGCCTGATCCCCCTAACTGCCAAACTGCTGTCCCCTGCTGGCCTGATCCCCCTAACTGCTCTCCCCTCCTTGTCTGATCCCCCTAACTGCCTATCTGCACTCCCCTCCTTGCCTTATCCCCCTAACTGCCCATCTGTTCTCCCTTTCTCTCCACGCCTTCAAACCCCAGCACAGGAGTGCTGAGAGCCCTCCACCGAGGCCCCGGCCCCATCCTGATGCCCCCATCCAGGCCAGGTGACACTGCAGGCCTGCGCACGCCTCCACCAGGGAGGGGGGCACCCCCGGCAGCAGCCTCATGTCCCAGTGGTGCAAGTCCCCACCCCCATCCCCGCCCACCAGCTCCTGTGTGTGCACAACCTGTTGAACGGTGTGACTGGGACACCCTTAGGACCAATTAGCATATTACCTCTTTATCTATACAGTGGGGCCTTGACTTACGAGTTTAATTCGTTCCGTGACGGAGCTCGTAACTCAAATTACTCGTATGTCAAATCAAAAGTGAACGAGTGAGACACGTGATGCTGAGCTGAGGTTGTGGCGTTCACTGTGACGTTCACTGCGCCAACTAGCGGTGGGGTATCTGAAGCTGGCTCGTAACCCGAATTTTAGCTCGCAACTCAAAGCAAAATATCGGCCGAGAGACGGCTCGTGTCTCGAAAAACTCGTTAGTCGGGACACTCGTAAGTCAAGGCCCCACTGTATATAGATTTTTAGAGAGAGAGGAAGGGAGGGGGAGAGATGGAGAGAGAGAAACATCGATTGGTTGCCTCCTGCATGCACTCCGACCAGGGCTAGGGCTCCAGCCTGCAACTGAGGTATGTGCTCTTGACTGGAATCGAACCTGGGACCCTTCAGTCTTTGGGCTAATGCTCTATCCACTGAGCCAAACCCCCAGGGCTCGCTGCCACCTTTACAGAGGACATTGTTGCAGGGTAGGGACATGCAGGTCTTCCTGCAATGACAGACTGATGGTCACTGGACCAACCGTCCTGACCGGGACAGGGCATCTCCACAGCTGAGGACTCAGGGTGCTGCTGGGGACCCCTGGTGCAGTTCCATGGGGGTGCCACCTGCCTGGTCCCCCATGAATGGGGAAGTCTGTAGGTGCTCAGAACCCAGATTTTCTCAGTTGAATTTGTTGCCAGACAGTTTGCTTCCTAATGAAATCCCGAAGTGTTGTCTGTGCCTGTGGGAGTGTGTGTGCGGTCAGAGTCAGACTCCCTGCTGACGTCGGGCAAATAAGATCACACATGCAGCACAACCATCCACAAATGCAGCTGCGAAATGTGGTTAAGACACCGTCTGTCCACTTTCCATTCTCCCTTTTCATTATATTAAAGGGACCATAATCTCATGATCCACGCACCCACTAGGACCCTGGAGGCGTTGGGTGGGGGAGGCGGGTTTTACCTCCCCTGATGAACAATGAGTAAGTGAATCTACATCGACTGAGCATGCAGACTGGACACACTCATCTCCTCCCGTGGTCCCTAATCACCCAGGTTGCGGGCTCGGTGGTAGGGCCTGGGGGACAAGAGGTAGGGCCTCTGGGGAGGTACAGAGACGGTATCAGGCTGAGAAAAGGCTCTTGGGAGGCCTGCCGTTCTGAGTCAAGCCCAGGCTGTAGACCCACTACCCTACCTCACTGATGCCAAGACACATTCCCCCATCTCTACCCTGGGAGCTCGTCACAGGGAGTGTGGTAAGAAAGGCATGTGTGGGAGTGTGATGGGCAATATTATTGCTTTCCCAATAGAGCATCAAACAACTGCACGGTCTGGGATTTGATGGAATATGGCATGCTGCTCGACCAAGCCGCTCAGCCCCCGTGCCTCAGGGTCCTGGTTATGAAAAGGGTTACAATGCCCAAGTCAGCCCACCCTTGTAGATATTAAGTGAGAAGGTCGTGCCTGTTAACTATTGCTGGTAACAAATTACACAAACGTATCAGCTTAAAACAACACACATTCAGTGTCTCGCTGTGGCCAGCTGTCCAGGCTTCATTATGTCCTCAGCACAGGGTCTCAAGGCTGAAACCAGTGTCAGCAGGGCTGGCGCACCGCCCCCCCCCCACCCCCCCTGCGCCCGGGCCACAAGCTCATTCAGATTGTCAGCGGAACTCACACGGCTGCCCACAGCAGGTGCAGACGTGGCTCCTGCACATGTGACTTTCCCGTGCAGTGTTGTATGCGAGGTGCTCTCCACGTGAGGGCCAACCCTGAGGGCTCCGCCTTCACCCATCTCCAGGTGGCTCTGTGGGGGCCGGTACTTTTTGGTGAAGAGGTGGAGATAGTGAGCTTTCCCCACCTGGGGCCCAGGATCAGCATTTCCAGCCACACCCCAGGTAACCCATGCCCCTAGCATCTGCCCATCACTGTTCTGGCAAAAAACAGCCCATGGTGACCAGTGTGGAAAGACTTCCTAAAGTCACCTCCACTCCTGGAAACTTCTGGGACCCACACGCCACACACGTGGAGCTCGGTGTGGTGCAATTACAGGGCATTTGCGTTGGCACCGTGGCTTTCGCACCATCTGGGCTGTGGTGAGCGCCGGGCCACCTCTGTGTCCTGAAGTTCCTTGCTGGAACTTACTCTGGTTGAAGGGTCTCAGCCCCATAACGTCAAGAATATAATCACGTCTACAGTTGCTCCAATCTCTCATTTTTGCAGTGGAAACATGTCCATTGGCTTTCAGTCTCTCACCCCAAACAATCCAAACCCACTGTCCCTCCCCAGGGGCGAGCGTCATCAGGAACGAGCAGCTCCCCTCGCAGTGCCTGGCCGACGTGGACACCTCGGATGAAGAGAGCATGCAGGCCCACAGGGCAGCCTCCCACCTCTCCACTCAGAGCGGCCGGACCTCACCTGCGAGCCAGGTACGGGGCGTGGGAAGACTCCTGGCAGCTTCTTTGAGGGGAGCCCTTTCATTTTAAAACCAAGTCATATCAGAGAAATCACAGCGTTCCATACTTTAAAGCTATAAGATTGCACAAGCCTACTTAACAGAGAGGAGTGATGTCATCAAAACACATGTGTGTGCTCCCATGGTGGAGGGGTTACTGGAAACCCTGCCCACCACCCCAACTTGGGCAGTCACCCCCAGTCACCCTCCCCAACCCCAGCCACCACCCACCCGCCTTGCGTCTCTGTGGATTTGCCTGTCCTGGATCACTCATCCAAAATGACTCTGGAATCATACAACGCAGGACCCTTTGTGACTGGCTGCCTGCTGTTTCTGAGGTTCATTCACATCGTAGCAAGGGTCAGAACTTAATTCCTTTAAGAAAATTCAACTTAGCCCTCGCTGGTTTGACTCAGTGTCTAGAGCAGTGATGGCGAACCTATGACACGCGTGTCAGAGGTGACACACGAATTCATTTTTTTGGTTGATCTTTCTTTGTTAAATGGTATTTAAATATATAAAATAAATATTAAAAATATAAGTCTTTGTTTTACTATGGCTGCAAATATCAAAAAATTTCTATATGTGACACGGCACCAGAGTTAAATTAGGGTTTTTCAAAATGCTGACACACCGAGCTCAAAAGGTTCGCCATCACTGGTCTAGAGCGTCACCTGTGGACCAAAGGGTCCCAGGTTAGATTCCAGTCAAGGGCACGCGTGCCTTGGTTGCAGGCTCCTTCCCAGGGCATGTGCAGGAGGCAACCGATCATGTGTTTCTCTCACATCGGTGTTTCTCTCTGTCTTTCCCTCTGCCTTCCACTCTCTCTAAAAGATCAATAGAAAAATATCCTCGGGTGAGGATTAACCAAAAAAAAGAAAAGAAAAGAAAATTCAACTTAAAGTACTTAAGTCCTAAGTTAGTGAGAATGGCTCACATAGAAACACTGATTTATGACATAGCTCATCACAAGATTCCTTTGGGTACCACAGGTTCTTTTCACTGAAATTAAATCACAAGCCCGTTTACAGTCAACTGATTAGAACAGGCAAGTACATTTTATTGGGGGAAAGGCAATCCTGTTTTAGACGAGAACATCGTGACCTACCAGGTTGATTCCGACTCGCCAGAGTCTCTGATGGGGCCCTGACTCCTATGGATAAAATTGCAGGATTGGGGCCATTTTGTAACTGATGACTCTTGAAGCATGGAACCCAGACGGGGTGCATGGGCCCTGCTCTGGATGGAGAATCCTGAGCCATAGCTGCCCCGAGGCTGGTCTCTCGCACATCTGCAGGAGCCTGGGTTAGTGCAGGCCCAGCTTCCTCTGCACGCTGGTGCCTGGCACAGAGCCTCCCCTGAGGCCCCTCCTGGGAGATCTGGAGGGTGCATTTGTGGAGCTCCCCTCCTGGGGACCCATAGGCCAAGCTCTGGGCTGTCATGTGGTGAGGCTGGTCATTTGTTCAGCAGGATAGAGTCCTCCCCTGGGACAGAGACCTCTCCCCAGGATAGAGACCTTCCCCAGGAAAGAGACCTTCTCCCCAGAATAGACTCCCCCAGAGCAGAGACCTCCCTCCAGGATAGAGCAGTCTTTCCAACCCCAAGACTCACAGACATGGCCTGAGTTCTCCAGAGCAATGTTTTATTGGGGCAAATCTGAATGGTCCTCCTGTGATCGGTCACCTGTCTCTGCTTTGTACCCATGGTTAGGACTTTCTGGGTGAGGAACATTCAGGAAAGACTCCCAAGAGGAGGCCAGAGATGGCACAGCATGCCGCATGAAGGACACTTCCACGGGGCTGAGGTGGCGGGGGCAGGAAGTGGAAGTGGAGCCCCAGCACTTAACCCTCACCACAGTGGGGAGTGAGCCCCCCGCTCCCGAGAGCCGGCCCCGGGACATTGAAGCCGTGCTCAGGCTGCAGACAAGGACTCGGTTTCCCCGCAGGAGCCTCGCCAGTCCCAAATTATGGCTGTTCCTTTTAAGCGTGGCCGGTGTCTGTGTTGTGCTTGCAAGTTATAAATGTTGGTTTTGTTGCCCACAAGCTGAAGGCACCCGTTCATACTTGACGTCCGTACGAGTCTAGTAACATGATGACCCTGACAGTTGGGGCTCACACAGGGGAAGACGCCACCGCCAAAGCCGTGGCCATTTGGGGGGCCGAGAGGGAAGGCTCAGCAGCTGCATGGAGGTGGCTCCTGGTACCTGAGAAGCAGGTGTTGCACGGGCGTGTCTGATGGCCCCAGTGGCTCTCAGTACCAGGTAGAAACCCGGGGCTGTTCTATCTGTGGTGGGCATGCTGTCCCGGAGGCCTCCCCTCCCCTGAGAGGCCTGGGTGCCAACCTGGCCTTGCTCAGAGCGCCACGCCAACCCCCTAGCTCCTTTGCCGGCCTATTGCCTTTCCTTTGTGCTACCCCCACTTCCTGCTCACCTCCACCAACCACAGGTGAGAATGGTCCCAGTTGTCATCGTGGGAAGTTTATCTTTCTTAAGTGACATCTCACAATGACACTCCTGGCACTGGTGGGTCTGGCCCCTCCTCTCCAGGCCTGAAGTGGCAGCCAAGCGTCCTGACTCCTCAGGGCCACAAGGCTGTCTGCTGGGCTCTCTGCTCCGAGGTATTGACCGCTGTCTCTTTAGACTCTGAGTGCAACCAGAGGTGGGCTCAGTTACCAGGGCCACTCCAGGCCACTCCAGAGCGAAACCCTCGAGGTGACATTTCTCAGCTTCGCTCTTCCGCGGGCGGCTCTGCCCGCTCAGGGCTCTCGGTGCTGTGACGACCAAACTAATTACCTCCCGAACAATGCAGAGGACCTTTCCACCGGAAGGGCCATTGCCCTCTGCTAAACCCAGGTGAGCCTCGAGAGAGATAATGGCAGGAAGGCTGCGTCCGCTGGGCCTGGAGAAAACGGAACAAGCATTGATTTTCTCATGTCCCCGTCTGGGAGCTAATAGCTTCTGGCGACTCAAGAGCCTGGTGATTCAAGGGATGAGGAAGCTGTATGTTCAGTCACTTGAAGTTGTCTCCTGGCCCATCAGTGACCCGCAGCTCCTGCCAGATAATGAGTTTTCGTTTGATCGGCCTGGCCTCGTTAGTTCACGCCTCCCTGTGCTGCTCGGGACAGGAGCTGCCCCCGGGAACGATCCCCGTCGGCCTTTCAGGTCCAGCTCCCTAGCCTGGGTGAACCTGTCACCCCTCCTGCCTTGTTCATCTCCCCAGGGTGCTCTCCCAGCTTTTTCTGGGTGTCCCAGAGGAAGTGGAGCCCAGTGGAGCCCTTGGTGTGGGAAGATGGGTGTCTTGGTCACCCTCCCCGGGTCATGGCCTGGGTGACGGCCTCAGGGTTCCATCCACGGTTTGGGAGTTTGGTGCTTCCCAGGGGGCGGGTGCTGGGTCTTGCTGGTGGGAGTGGGCTGTGTCCTGGCCACTGTTTCTGTTCCTCGGCTGCAGAGTTTTGGAATGAGTAAGCGCACGTCAGCAGTGGAATGTCTGCTGACCCACCTGGAGATAGGGCCCCGGAGCCCCTTTGTTAAAGGCGGTTTTGTTGTTAACAAAAGGGCCCGGAAGCCCCTTTGTTAAAAGCACAAACTAAGAAAATAATTAGTAAAGACCTATGCACCCCTCGTTCACTGCAACGTTATTTAGAATAGGCAAGATATGGAAGCAACTCAGGTGCCCAGCAGTGGATGAGAGAATAAAGAACAGGTGATACATATATACAATAGGAAATGACTCAGCTGAAAAAAAAAAGAATGAAATCTTGCAATTTATGACAACACGGACGGACGTAGAGGGCATGATGCTGAGTGAAATAAGTAGTACAGAAAGCGTTGGCCAGTGTGGTTCCGTTGGTTAGCCATCGTCCAGTGCACAGAAGGGTTGCGGGTTCAATTCCCAGTCAGGGCACATGCCTGGGTTTCGGGCTTGATCCCCAGTAAGGGGTGTGCGGGAGGCAGATGATACCATGTCATTTCTCACATTGATGTTTCTCTCTCTTCCTCTCCCTTCCTCTCTCTCTGAAAATCAGTAAAAATATTTTTTTTTTAAATAAGTCGTACTGACACCTGGTCTATGTGCTCAATGTCTAGAGTGGCAGCCCACATACCAAGGAGTCTCAGCTTCAATTCCTGGTCAAGGGATGCAGGTTTGATCCCTGGTCCTACTCTGGGCATGTGAAGGGGGCAATCAGTCCATGTATCTCTCTCTCATGTAGCTATTTCTCTCTCTCGCTCTCTCTCTCACTCCCTCTCCCCCCGCCCCCATCTCTCCCACCTTTCCACTCTCTCAAAAAGCAATGGAAAAAAATAGCCTTGGGTGAGAATTAACAAAACAATAATAATAAGTCATACAGAGAAAGACAAATACCACATGATTTCACTTATATGTGGAATCTATAAAAAGAAAACAATGAACAAAATAAAACAGAAACAAACTGATACAGAGAACAAAGAGATGGTTGCCAGCGGGGAGGGGAGTGAGGGGCTGAGCAGAAAAGGGGGAGAGTAAGAGGTACAACTCTCAGCTATAACATAAGTCTTGGGGTGTCATGTATAGGATAGGGAGCAGAGCCAGTAGCAGCCTCCACACCACGCACGCTGACAGATGTGCTAGCCCCATTGTGGGGATGGCTTTGTCAGGTGTATTCATGGAAAATCGCTCTGCTGTCCACAGGGAACTAATACAATATGGCATGTAAACTACAATTACAAATAAATGTATAATAGATAAATGGTGGGTCTTCAATGGCCTGGTGGCATCAGGATCACCAGGAGCGGCCGGGACTGGGCCCAGCACAGGGACTTGGGCAAGCTCACCTGGAGAGTGGACGGAGACACGGCTCAGCGGGAGCCTCAGGTGTGCTCGGGGGTGCGACCCCTCCCAGAGCCCTGCCTCTAAGTACGCTGCGCACAGATGCCCACTGAGCCAGACCCGCTCGCTGCTCATTTCAGGGTCCCGGTGCCAGCGAGCCCACGGAGGCGGACGTGGAGGAGGAGACCCTGAAGAGAAAGCTGGAGGAGCTGACCAGCAATGTCAGTGACCAGGGGGCCTCGTCCGAGGAGGAAGGCAAGGACAAAGGGGCGGAGCTGGACAGGAGCACTTCCTTGGAGGACCTCCCCCGGATGACCCCAGAGGTAAGGCCGCCCCCCTCAGTCTCCACAGGACACGGGCAGAGGTAGGGCCAGGGGTCAACAGTCTGTAGCCAACCCAGCAGCCCAGCCCAGGGCAGACAGCTGACCCCTGGAGGTCAGTGAGGGAGCCCGACAAGGGCCGCACAGTGCCCAGCCCCTGGCTGACCGTCTGCCCGCCCAGCTCCAGGAGTGAAGAGAAAAGAGGATGGTAGGATGAGGTCCTTGTTGGTGAAGCCTGCAGTCTCTCCTGTCCTAGGTGTGCATGTCTTCAGGCCAAACACACAGATGGGAAAAGAGCCCCCCCGACCCCCAAGGCCCCATGCAGACCGCCAGGACCCCGGACGAGGCGCTGTCGCAGCTGGAGGACAGGGTGGCCGTGACGGCCTCTGAGGTTCAGCAGACGGAGAGCGAGGTAGCCCACAGCCTCGGGAGCAGATGGCTCCCCTAGACAGACAGCGGTGGGGCCCTGACGGTGTGACAGGAGGGGAGGGGCTCCCCAGCGGCTCACGCAGAAGAGCACCTTCAGCTTCAGAACAGGAGCTTGGGGGTCCCTGTGGGAATCGCACCCCACCCCCCTCGCCTCACCCCTGTCCCTTCCCCTTTGCTGTAGAGAGGGGCAGGCGGGGTTTGTAGCCACTAGAGGAAGATGCAGGCACTCCCCCTGCCCCACCTCATGGAGGGGCTTCTCTAGGAGCAGTTAAGATGTTAGGACAGCCCAGGGCTCAGGACCACATTCTGGCCCAAGGAGCCTGGGCCCAGAGCTTCGGTGTAAGGGCGGAGTTGTCAGTGGTGACAAAGGTCAGAGGACAGAGCAGGCCTCCCAGGGACAGTCACAGTGACTGGGCCCTGCTCAGCCCTCCCCCCAGGGACCCACAGAGAAGAGAGGGCCTGTCCCTCAGACTCTGCTCCCAGCTGGGGGTGACCCAGCCCCTCCCCGACACCCATGGCACCTGCATGGAATGGGACCCCAGAAAGTACATCTGGGTGGGAAACACAGTAAAATCTTAAGGAGAAAACAGTAAAATTGGTGAATGAGGGCAGCTGGTCTTCCAGGGCTGTGACCGGAGGTGGGACTCCTGAGTGACATCTGTCTGTTTCCACTGATCCTCTAGGTGTCAGAAATCGAGGCCAGGATCGCAGCCTTGCGGGCTGCAGGGCTCACAGTGAGGCCCTCAGGGAAGCCCCGGAGGAGATCTAAGCTCCCGGTGAGTGGAGGCTGCAGTGCCCGGGGCCTGGGAGCCCGGACTCCTGGCCAGGCCCACAGGGCCACCCCAGGGCGTGAAACTGAGAGCCCCGGGCCAGACATCTCCCCCTCCTTGAACTGCTGCCTCAGTGTCCTAACAGCCATCGTGAGCTGTGCCCTGTGGGAGCTCTTTTTCATTTATTACTTGTTTTCTAACTCGAGAAAGTGCTTTATGAGGGACCCTCAGCTCCCATGAGGATTTGAAAGACACCAGGGGCACAGTTCAGAGTGCAGAGGAAGCACCTGAAGGAGGACACCTGTGTTGGCATCTTAACACACTGCCACTGACATGGTGTGCCTAGAACAGGGGGTGGGGAGGGCAGCAGGGCCCCCCACGACATCTCTCCTGGGTCAGGTCGGGGATGTTCAGGCAAAATCACATGGTGAGGACACCTGGCCGAGAATGAAAGATGTTCCTGGGAGAGTCCCGGACGGGACTGCCAGGTAAAACACAGGATGCTGGTTAAAGCTCAATGTCACATGTACGATGAATCATCTTCCCGTGTAAGTGTGGCCTGTGCATACTGGGACATGCACTAAGAAATGACCTGCTGTTTCTCTGGAATTCAGAGCAGACTGGGCGTTCTGTATTTTAATTTGCTAAACCTGGCCGTGCCCCAGTCCCAGCGCACCGAGTGGCCTGTCTGGCAGAGCCAGCGTGCCTCCCCCGCATTCCTGAGCGAGTGCTGAAAGAGAACGCCGCCCCGTGTCCAGCTGGCCCCGTGGCTGGAAGGGACACAGGGCAGCGATCATGGACAGGCTTCTTCCTTGTTCTCCAGGTATTTCTGCCCCGACTTGCTGGGAAATTGGGCCAGAGTCCCGAGGACCCACCTGCAGACCCTGCCGATGGGGCCGAGGTGCGTGCTTCCCTCCCACTCCTAAAGGCCAGACTAAGAGTGAAAAGTGGACCCCTCTTCTCCAGAGCATGGCAGGTCCAGGGGTGGTGGAGAACTGGCAAGCCTCGCAGGCTGGTGGCCTCAGACGCACTGAGCCGAGGGTGGGTGCGGGAGGAGCCCTCACAGCCTCGCCTCCCGATGTCGGCAGCTCCCCCAAGCAAAGCACCTTTTATATTCTGGCACTGGGTGCTTACATGATTGACAGCATGCATTTTAATATGGTAAACGGTTCAAATACTGCCTAAGAGCAGAAGCAGTCCACCCGGTTACTTAGAATCTGGAAGAATGACAGGTCCCAAGTTGGCTCCCAGTGTTTCTAAGTTCCAGTCGAGTGAAGCCCAGAGATATCTCCTTCCTTCCAGGTGATGGCGGGGCCCTACCTTCTGAGGAGGAAGTTCAGCAATTCCCCTGAAAGTCAAGGTAAGAGTCGCCTGCGTCCCTCCTCCCTGCAGGCAGGGATGGGCTCTGGGGCGTGGAAGCAGAGCTCTGAATTTCCACATCATCCGTGGGACGCAGCAGCTCACGCCCTGCACCTGCAGGACCCTCTGTTGTGATGGATTTCACAACCAAGGCCCTGAGGAGGGACCCTCTCCTGAGGATGAGTCCCACCCCCTCAGGCCGCTGTCACATCACAAAAGTAAAGAAAAGGAGTGGCGGGCCGCACACCAGTGCAAGGACCTTTCTGTTGTTTTGCCCCCGGTGAACATTTCCGGGCCCAGGGAGGTAGGGTTTTCGTGCCTGCTCCAAAGAGAGCGCTCCTTGGCACAGTTGCTAAGATGTGGGTGCTTTGCTGAAACTATTGAATGCAGAGAAAACTTCTCCGAGGGGGAAATGTCCATTTTTCTGCTACTTGGTTCATTTCTTGGGAGGCAATGACACTTGTTTGGGGTGAGTGTGTGATTAATAAGCCCACCCCCGTGTTTTCCCCAAAGGCAAAGATGACGAGTCCTTTGATCGGAAATCTGTGTACCGCGGCTCCCTGACACAGAGAAACCCCAACAGCAGGAGGGGCACCGCCCACCACAGCTTTTCGGTAAGGATTCATCTGGTTCTCGGAGGTGTCTTCGAAATTCTGTGGCCTGGCGGGTTACTTACTGGTAATAAGTCCTCGGAGTGAAGAAAATTAGGATAAAGTAACATGTAAACTTGGCAAAAGATTTAAACAAAAATCTTATATGTGCATGTGTGTACATACTCATCTGTGCATGCTTATGTGTGCATCTGTATGCATACCCATCTGCACATGCTTATGTGTGCATGTGTGTGCATACCCATCTATGCATGCTTATTGTGCATGTGTGTTTGTGCATTGCAGAAACCTGTAATGACCCATCAGCCCTAAGCAGGAGAGGTTCTTGGGAACAGGACAGAGCAACAGAGCAGCCCGCCTTGCTTTCCCTCCCCCACAGCCAGGATGTCCCCCCATCGGCCCTGCACTCTCCATTCTACACCATCCAGTGGAGAAACAGGAAGACACACCGTCGGTGATGGAACCCCACCTGTGAAATGACTATGGTCCTCAGACCTGCAGCTGCTCACCCCCATTCATTGACAACTTCCCAGGCCACCGGGCCAGCCTGTTCTGATCCGTGAGAGACATCTAAGCTACATCTTTCCTTCAGGACAATGTTGTTTAAATTTTTTGAAGGACACACAGAAAACCTATTCAGCAAGAACTTTCACCCCGTTCACTGCTGCCTTTCTTATGTCGATTTCATGAATGGAACAGAAAGGAATGACAATGTGCATGAGAGTGTGGGCCAGGCCGGTGTGTGTGTATTCTGTGTGGCTGTAATTGGAGAAGGAAATTGGGCATCAATACAAGGAAGGAACTGAACCCATGATCAGCTGAATAATGAGAGAGGAATAGAGCCCCTGACACCCCGCCCCCCATATATACCTATTCTGCAAGTTCATCTGTGGGTCACAGACTGGGAGACATTACCCTCTGGTCAAGGGCAGAGCATACACATGGTAGGAGTGGCATATGATCAGTGCCCAGACACAGACCTAGAGGACCTGTGGGGAGAGGCGGTGATGGCAATGTACATGGGGCAGCAGCCTGGGGCCCAGAGGGCCAGGACCAATGAGTGGTGCCCGCCGGCCTCTTGCCATAAGCTCCATAGATGAGCCCTAAGTCCACCATCTCAGACAGGCTAGGATTCAGGGCTACATCTGGGTGTCTGTGTGGCTCTTTCAGTTGTAAGAGGAGCCCGCTGTGAGCCTCCAGAGCTGCCTTTGAGCACAGAAACTAACCATATCGCCCCATCCCAAGCCTGGCTGTGGTTTTGTAGGTTCCCTGGTTTATTTAAACCTCAGATCAAATTTAAGCCTGTTTTGAAGAGGAGGACATGGAGCCCTTGGTGCGAGGCAGTGCCCTGGAGCTGCTGCTGTGATTTCTATACTCTTGCAGTGATGTTGGGTGAGCTTCAACCTGGCAATCTCAATGGGTGTCTTGTCCAGTTCACATGGTACCCAAAAGAGGAAGATGGAGAAGTGATGCCCAAGGGCCTTTGATGATGAGACTTCTGACCTGACTGTGGGCAAGCCCCACCCACAGCTGCACAGATTCCACCCTGAGCCATTGTCAGGTCACCTCAGGGGTTGCGTCCAGGACAGTGCCCGGTGCAAAGGCAGCCTCCAGGGGACGGAATGAGCCAGCCTCGGGCTATGCTGGGATTGGTGGAAAAGGTGGACCTGTGGCCCCTTCTCAGAACGGAGGCTGGTTAGAGGGTGTTGCTCCTAAGTCAATGCTACAAATGATTAAAAGGTTCTTGTAAGTGGAAGGGAGGCCAGTTTTTTATGGACATCCGTCCTTATTCACAAAGTAAACTAAAGTCAAAGTGAGCTCCTAGGAGTCAAAGAAGAGGCAGTTCTGGCTGCCCTCCATGTCCCTCCATGTTCCTACAACAGGACAGGGGGTGCTGTGCCCCAGAACCTGCTCACGGCCACCTGTGCTCTGTTCACACTGTGTTTGGTCCATGACCCAGGTCTCCCTAAGGAGCTACTAATGCACAGAGCAGTCACATGGTCATCCCTCCAGCTCCTCCAACACCTGCCGCCACGGAACTCATCCATTCTCCCATCCACACAGCTCCCATCCGAGCCACCCAGCCCTGGAGCCAGAAACCCCAGGCCCCACACCCCAACCCTGCCCCTCCCGCCCCTCATCAGACCACACTCTATCCTCTGCATCTCCCAGACCACTCCAGACTTCTCGACGCCCCTCAGTCACCTCATGACTTTTTCCAACAGGAAAAATCTCTTGCTTTCCTGGGATAAACCTTACTTGGTCAAGATAATTAGGTTTTTAGTACATTGCTGAATTTATTTCTTTAATATTTTATTTAAAGGGGGTGGGGGAGGTAGAAGAGGATAAAGAGAATAAATGGTGATAGAAGAAAAAATATTTTATTTAGGGTTTTTTTTCCTCAACTGATACCTTTCATTTTCCATCTCCCACTGCCTACAGACACCCACTGGTGAAGGCCCAAAGTGGTAGGGCACCAATGCCACTCTGTGACAAAGCTACTTTGCTGAAAGGGGTTTACTGTCCCCCCTACACACACAGGCACACGTGTATGTACACACAGGCTTATGTGTGCCCACACACTTGTACTGGCACACGTGCTCCCATGGTGATGCCCAGGCAGCTGCCTCCAGGTGGCCCTGACTGCGCACACAATTGTGGGGACCACCCAGAGGGCCCGTTTCCAAGACAGGAGCACATCTCCGGACAGCGGCCCTTCGCCACGATTCGTAAGAAACACTGCTGAGACACTCCAGTTCTGATGGAATCCACCCCCGATGACCTCACCTTGCAGCCACCATCACAGCCCTGCACCCACCCTCCACTGCCCAGCCCCCAGTCACTTGCCCCCTCACCAGTGCTCACAGACCCCAGATCCGCAGGGAGCCTGCTGGCCACCAGGAATGGGCAGCCAATTCCCGGAGGGGAAGGTACAGCCCTGAAGAATTTCCGAGAAGTGATGGTCACATGACATGTCCTATCACAAGCCTACATGCCTGAGGGGGCCACCCAGGTCTCCTCCCCCAGGACAGGCTCCCTGACACTGCCCTCAACAGCACTTAGTGACCTTTGACATAATCTAATTATTCAGAACACAAATGAGTTAGGTGTCTAGGTCCACGTTAAATGGTAGGATATTGTCAGTTATTTCAACTCGAGGACGTAACTGTTAAATGAAAAGAATGAGACTCAAAAACATATAAATATGATGAACTGACCCAGAAAAGATGTGGGAAACCAATAGCAGGAAGCACATCGCCTGTGAAAACGATCCGCTTCTTTGACTTTTATTGTGCTTTCTTTCTGTGTGTGTTTTTCTATTTTTCTACATGTGTTCATTTCTTTCCAGAGGTGTATAAATTGCTTTTACAATAAAATTCAACATATTTGTTTCCTGATATTAATAAACTTGCTCATTGAAAACATTAATGATGAAGACTTGTAAAAGCCTAGAGAGGAACCGATCTTAAGCAATGGAATGGACGAGAGTAGTTTGTGTATGAGAATGTCACCATGGAAAGCCACAGACTGAGGAGGCTCGTGGAGACGTAACACGGTCGTGTCCGGCGTGGCGACTTCTCCTCTCACCATGTGTCCGGCATGGCGACTTCTCCGTTCACCATGATTTGGAGGAGGTGAAGGAGTGGCCGCACGGTCGCCTTTCTGTGTGGGAGGCAGTGGCTCACGCGCTACCCAGACTGTTGGCACTTGACTTTGCCGTGTCCCCAAGGCCGGCGTGAAGAAGGAAGGCTAATGTGTTTTAAAACCACTTGGCCCAAATGAAATTATATAACCCAGGAAGGGACAAATCACATCGCTGATGAGAGTTTAAAAAAAAATAGAGGAAAAGAGAATAGACAAAGACTCTGACGTCCCCTTGTGAGGGGGGCGGGGACCAGGGGGACAGGGGGGCGTCAGGGGGCTGGGCTGCTTCCTCCGGGGGCTATAAAAGGGGTAGGCTGGCTCCTGCTGAGTCACACTCAGGACACTGGCCACGCTCGACACCATCATGGGGAACAGCGGTGAGTAGCCCAGGGGACTGTCACTCTGCAAATCTCCCTCTGGGTCCGGGCTCTACGAAGGCCATGCTGGCTCTTCCGGCAGCGAGGCTGGCTAGCACTGGGTGGGAGAGGCAGGAACAGGCAGGGGCAGCCACCCCACGGTTTATGTGTCTGAGGGAGGGCCACTCCTGCCTGCCCAGGGCCCCTAGGACTCAAGTGCTGTCCATGGTGAAGGCAAAGGGGGGAGGCCACCCCTGCACCCCACTGAGAATGCAGACAAGGAATCCCCCTGGGGATCAGGAGCCAGGCGCTGCTAACATTCTCCTGAGGTGCCCTCCATCCAGCATGAACCCCAGCCCCTGGGGAGGAGAAAGCAGCATCTCTTTACACTCTGTTCTCAGGGTGGCACCTCCATTTCCTGGTCGGGGTCCCCCACCCCCTGTGTGACACCCAAAAAAGAAAAGGGTGGCATTTTAAATCACCCAGGTGGACAGCACCTTCTGAGTGGCTCAGGGACAGGCTGGAAAGTCAAGGTGGGCAGAGGGGTCCTCCCTGAGACAGACAGGGTGGGGAACCTGACAGAGGACCCAGGAATTGCTGGACGGACCAGTTCAGGCAGGTCACTGCCTCCACCCACAGGACAAAATGCATTATCTGGCCCCTCTGCTGCCTGCAGTGCCCCTGTCTGTAGGGGGATGCCCTGCGGCTGGCGGCAGGTCCCAGGGGTCATGGAGACGGGGGTGTTCTTGGTACGGACATAGGACGCTGACCCTCCTACAATGCCCAGCTATCTACTCACATCCCCCAATGGGCCTGGGGGCAGGACTGGACAGGCGGCAGGAGGGAAAGAACCCTGCACTGGGGTCCCAGCCCCTGAGCCTGGTCCATGCCTAGTCCCCAACTCCCCGCATTGACTCAGGCTGGGCTCCCTCCACCCCTGCAGCTCCTCTGGGCTCCTCCGGGAAGCTCCTCACAAACCTCACCTCTACCCTCCCTGCCCAGGCCTGGTGCACAGCACACAGCCATGCAGAGGCCTCCCACACCCCCCGCTCCCTCACACAGACAGACTGATAGATCGAGCTGTTCCAGACAGCCTGCCTCTCTGCACCCACAGCTTACACACCTCCCGGTTCCTTCTGATGACACAGGGTCAGTGCCCCCATGACGGAGCCACAGAGGCTGACACACATGACCACCTCATTGAACACTCATTGTGCAGAAGACAGAATAGGGTCCTGCGGAGGCACGGGGCTGTGCCAGGCGGTCTGCCACTTCTGTGTTCATGCCCACCCAGCACGGAGCAGAGAATTCACACACACACTCCCAGGAACACACATCCTCCCACATGTACACACAAGCTCATGCCTGCACATACCCCTCACATACCTGTGCGCACACACTCTCTCACGCACACACGGCACTCACATTCCCTAAGGCTCCCAGCTTTGTACACAGGCGCCCTCACACGTGTTTAACGTTGCTCCTGCCTCCTCTGCCCCAGGCCGAGCCCTCCCGTGTGGGATCCCACCTCGAGCGGGGCCTCGGCGAGGAGCCAGGGGGCTGAAGGTGCTGCAGGCCTGGTTCCTGTGCCTGCTGCTGCTGGGCCTGGCCCTGCGAGGGGCAACATGTCCAGTCCACCAGCACTCCATGGAGACCCGCAGTGAGTGCCCACCCACCCAGATGTCAGCCTCCCTCACCCACCCCTGCACCCCAGAGCCACCTCCTAACCTGGGGCACGTCCTTACCAAGTGCCCAGCTCTGGGGGGTCGGCCTGTATTCAGCAGTCCTCAACCCAGAGTGGCCCTGTCACCTGCTTCCCAGGGTCCCTGTCCAGCACGCGTTCCAGGGTTCACTTCCCACCACCAGGGTGGCCGGGGCTCCTGTCTGCTTGGTCCCGTGCTGACACAGAATGGTGGGGGTGAGGAGGGGACTAGTCCTTGGTCCTGGTGTGAGTTTGAATTCCTGTTTCCCAAAGCCACCCCACACCACCCAGAAAAGGTGTCGCTGACCCTGCGGGTGCCCCTCCTTTGTGGGTGGGCCCCAGCCTGGCCTGTGAGCTCAGAGCCCCATGGGGAGCAGGCAGTTGCCCCCAACACCACCCGGCAGGGCACTGAGCATACCCGGGAACGCAGATTGTGACTGAGTCGCCTTTTCTCTCCAGCCCCGGACATCGACCCTGCCTGGTACACGGGCCGCAGAATCA
Organism: Myotis yumanensis; assembly: GCF_028538775.1. NCBI lineage: Eukaryota > Metazoa > Chordata > Mammalia > Chiroptera > Vespertilionidae > Myotis > Myotis yumanensis. Next base: position 34,218,676 of record NW_027223759.1, read on the forward strand.
GGCCTGTGGGCCGCTTCGGACGGAGGAGAGTGGCCCTGAGGAATGCCCCGGAGCTGAGCCTGTGGCACCAGCGGTCGGCTTCCCCCTGGAAGGAGGCACTGAGCCCTCCCAGGATGGGTGACAACCCAGCGCAGAAGGAGTAAGCCCGGAGCCTCCCCCCAACCCCGTCCCCCTCCGCCAGGGACGACTTTCCCTTCAATCCTAATAAAAGCAGCTGCCTCATCTACACGCGTCTGTGTGGTGACAAACCCGGAAGACACTCAGAGCCCAGTAGAGAATAAAGGAGCTGGAACCTTCTTGGTCACCTGCAGCCCCAGTGCCCTCCACTCAAGCCGCCCAAAGGTGGCTCAGGCTGCGCTCTGCTCCAGCCCAGAGGAGGGCAGCATAGCCCTTTCAGCCCCCCGCCCCTCTATCAGGCCCCGCCCCTCTATCAGGCCCCTCCCCTCTATCATCCCCACCCCTCTCTCAGCCCTGCCCCTCTCTCAAGACCCAACCCTCTCTCAGGCCCCACCCCTCTCTCAGGCCCCGCCCCTCTATCAGGCCCCGCCCTTCTATCATCCCCACCCCTCTCTCAGCCCCGCCCCTCTATCAGGCCCTGCCCCTCTATCATCCCCACCCCTCTCTCAGCCCTGCCCCTCTCTCAGGCCCCGCCCTCTCTTAGCCCTGCCCCTCTCTCAGGCCTGCCCCTCTCTCAGCCCTGCCCCTCTCAGCCCCTGCCCCTCTCTCAGGCCTGCCCCTCTCTCAGCCCCTGCCCCTCTCTCAGCCCTGCCCCTCTCAGCCCCTGCCCCTCTCTCAGGCCTGCCCCTCTCTCAGCCCTGCCCCTCTCAGCCCCTGCCCCTCTCTCAGGCCTGCCCCTCTCTCAGCACCTGCCCCTCTCTCAGCCCTGCCCCTCTCAGCCCCTGCCCCTCTCTCAGGCCTGCCCCTCTCTCAGCCCCTGCCCCTCTCTCAGCCCTGCCCCTCTCAGCCCCTGCCCCTCTCTCAGGCCTGCCCCTCTCTCAGCCCCTGCCCCTCTCTTAGCCCTGCCCCTCTCAGCCCCTGCCCTTCTCTCAGCCCCTGCCCCTCTCTCAGCCCCTGCCCCTCTCTCAGCCCTGCCCCTCTCAGCCCCTGCCCTTCTCTCAGCCCCTGCCCCTCTCTCAGGCCCCGCCCCTCCCTCAGCCCCTGCCCCTCTCTCAGGCCCCGCCCCTCCCTCAGCCCCTGCCCCTCTCTCAGGCCCCGCCCCTCCCTCAGCCCCTGCCCCTCTCTCAGGCCCCGCCCCTCCCTCAGCCCCTGCCCCTTTCTCAGGCCCCGCCCCTCTCTCAGCCCCTGCCCCTCCCTCAGCCCCTGCCCCTCTCTCAGGCCTGCCCCTCTCTCAGCCCCTGCCCCTCTCTCAGCCCCTGCCCCTCTCTCAGCCCTGCCCCTCTCAGCCCCTGCCCTTCTCTCAGCCCCTGCCCCTCTCTCAGCCCCTGCCCCTCTCTCAGCCCTGCCCCTCTCAGCCCCTGCCCTTCTCTCAGCCCCTGCCCCTCTCTCAGGCCCCGCCCCTCCCTCAGCCCCTGCCCCTCTCTCAGGCCCCGCCCCTCCCTCAGCCCCTGCCCCTCTCTCAGCCCTGCCCCTCTCAGCCCCTGCCCCTCTCTCAGCCCCTGCCCCTCTCTCAGGCCCCGCCCCTCCCTCAGCCCCTGCCCCTCTCTCAGGCCCCGCCCCTCCCTCAGCCCCTGCCCTTCTCTCAGGCCCCGCCCCTCCCTCAGCCCCTGCCCTTCTCTCAGGCCCCGCCCCTCTCTCAGCCCCTGCCCTTCTCTCAGGCCCCGCCCCTCTCTCGCCCCGCCCTCTCTCAGGCCCTCCCTTGTCCTCTTTACCTCCCTTGTTGGTACTCTGGAGGAGAAAAAGCATTATGAGTTGCTTGTTTCCAATCAGCGGCAGGGAGACCGAACCTAGATCGCTTCCTGCCCACACTGTGTCCCTTTGCTACTTGTTTCAGATCGCGTGGTGTCCCTGTCCTGCCTCAGATGTAACTGGCTTTGGGAGAGGGGAGACTCAGCCCCTTAACCTTCCTGAGCCCCAATTTCCACGTCTGAATACCCCAAGACAGTACTACCCACCTCATTTCTGAGCTCGGTGGGCACAGGTGCTGCTGCTGGCATGGATGGGTGCTCAGTGAGTGTGAACCTCACACCCCTAGGCCCCGCTTCCAATCCAGGGCTGGGGAGCAGGTTCAACCACTTATTTCCAACAGGAAGCTCTGCCTGCACCCTGCTGGCAGGGCCGCCAGAGCCCACCCTGACCACAGGACTCCTGCTCACCTAAGCTCAGTAGGACCCAGGGTCCAGGACCCAGAGCAGGACCCCAGCCCCAGCTGTCCCAGCTCCATCTGCGGAAGGTGGCCCACGGCTCACCAGCCAGTGAGAGGAGGCAGAGCTGGCCCAGACCACCCAGATGGGGCTGTGCCAGGGGCAGCAGCTGGGGGCAGGGGGGTGCTCTTCTTGTCAGGTGGAGCAGTGACAGGGTCACTGATGGTGACCTGCCCCCAAGAGGGCCTGAGGGAAGGACCTTCCCAAGGTGAATAGGATGTGGCTCAAGCCTGGCTCTGCCTCTAACCCACCAGCAGGGGCAGCACTCAGCACCTCTGGATACAGGGCTGGACACCAGACAATTGCAGGCTGTGGCCTTCTGTGATGGGCTGACCTGTATCCCCAGAGTCCGTATGTGGAAGTCCTAACCCCAGGGCCTCTTATGTGTCCTTACTTGGAAACAGGGTTATTGCCATAAATCCTTAAGATGAGGTTGTACTGGAATAAGGCAGGGGGGGGGGGGGAGGGGGGGCGGTCCCTGTGAGAGTGGGAATCGGGACACAGAGTATGGAGGCAGAGATGGTGATGTCCCACCCGCCAAGGAGCACCGAGATTGCAGGAAACCACCAGAAGCGGGGGAGGCCTGGGGCAGCTTCTCTCCGGTCCCGGGGAAACCAGCCCTGCCCTTGCCTCACCTCAGGCCTCCAGGCCCCAGACCGTGGGACATTTCTGTTGTTTGACACTTTGTTAGGGCAGCCCTGAAACTCAACGTCTTCTGTCCCTAGAGAGATGAAGATGCAGACGATTTTATGTTTCTACGTCTCCTCATTATGAAAGTTTTCAAACATATGAGAACGTTTGAAAGTGATTACAGTGACCCTCACATGCCCGTCCCTTCGCTCCCACAGTAATTACTGTGTTTACTCTCACCCCCTTCTCTCTGCCCTTGGGAAGGAAGCTGCGGACAGACGTCACGACATTCCCCCTACATAGCTCAGCACACTTCTCCCCCAGATAAGAACCATCTCGCACGTAATCACAAGATGACTAGCACCCTGCAAATTTTAATAGTTCCGTAATATCATCTAGTGTGCCATCAAAGATCCCCAAGGTTTCCAGGAAGTCTTTGTCATCTTTTTTTGTAGGCTCCAGTCTACAGCCACACTTGCAGTTTGTTATTTCTCTGTAGTGCCTGCTCTTTTTATTGGTTGTGACGTTGACTTACCGTCTTGTAGGATGGATCCACGCAGGTGATGGTTCCCTGTGGTGCTGTTATCCTGCTCTTCTGTCCCGTGTTCCCCACCCTGAGAGGTGGATTCGGTCACTCCCTGTGGGCACGGGTGCTCCCCATGCTTTCTGAGGCTTCATGTCTGATGGAGGGGCCTGGGCCACTCTGACAAATGCCAGGTCCGACTGTTTATTTGCGGAAGATCTTCCAATTATAAGGGTTTTCTGTGCAACCACAGCGGGCCCTAGCCCAGTTTCCCAAAGAGCTCAGCCCCTGTCCCTCTCCGAGCCCCCAGTAATGTGAGCACCGCTAACATTCTCGCCAGTGGCAGCAATTACATTATGGGCGGCACGTGGTGACTCTCCAACACGTTCAACACATGCTCACCAGAGTCTTCAAGAGGAGACATTTCTTGCTTTTCTTTTCAACACCTTACAGATACTTTTTAAAAATATGTTTTTATTTAATTCAGTGAGAGAGGGAGGGAGAGAGAGAGAGAGAGAGAGAGAGAGAGAGAAAGAGAGAGGAAAGAGAGAGAAACATCTATGAGAGAGAAGCATGGATTGACTGCCTCCTGCATACCCCCTACTGAGCATGGAGTCTGCAACCCAGGCATGTGCCCTGACCGGGAATCAAACATGCGGCCTCTCAGTGCATGGGGCAATGCTCAACCAACTGAGCCACATTGGCCTGGGCTGGGCCAGATAATTTTTGATTCTCAAATTGTCCTAAGTGTAGGTAGTAAATAAATTTTATAAGAAGCATAGGTCCCAGGGTCACCCTTCTGGGCAAAGGGGGCTCTTCCAGGGGAGTCAGAGGAGACACAGTCAATAGAAACAGGTCAGCAGGGTTGCTCCGAGGTGCCACTTACCAACCTCTCTGCATCTCCTACCTTCACCACGTGTGTGCGCACACACACACACACACACACACACACACACCAGCTCTGAGAGAACCCAGGTCCACACCCAGGCTAAGAAGGGTTGGAGCAGCTTCCTGGGCTGCGTGCAGTCAGTGGGCTCACAGACTGGCCTCCCGGGACCCAGTGAAGTTCTGGAACCGTTTATCCGAAGCAATGAATTCCTGCCCGCCCCATCGCCACCCTCCGCCCCCCCTTTGTGCTCCAGGACCACTGCCCGCCCCCCCCCCCCCCCCCCGCCCACTCCACAAGTTCTGGGAAGGGCTGAGCTGAGGTGGGTGAGCACTGGCACAGAGAGCCTTCCATAATTGTGTCAGCCATAGTGGAGGCTGTTTCTGGCCTTTTTCTTTAGATTTCCAGGGGTCGGGGGGGAAAAATAGTTTCTATCTTTTTGTTGGACACACATTTGTTGAGCACCTAGTGTGTGTGTCAGACACTGTACCAGGCACTGGACACCCCCGAGAAGGAAGGACAGACAGAACCTCTGCCCTCACAGCAGTCCTCCACCATGCCCGAATAGTGAGTTCACCAGGGAGGCCTCAAAGCAGAGCTGCAAACCAATTTAACGAAAGCCTCAGTTGGGCAAGGGGTGCTGCTTGCCGGGCTGCCAGGTGATCCCAATGCAGGGTTGAGTCCCACCTGCCTCTTGGGGAACAGGAGAGGGAAAGGGAAGATCACATCCCAGGTGATGGAGAACCTGGGCCCCAGACCACAACGCATCCCAGCCACTGGCGGGGGGGGGGGGGGGGGGGGGGGCTGGTGGAAATGAGTCCAAGGGCGTTTTAATAATAGATTCTAGCACAGCAATGCTAGTTTGACAAGACGGGAGTAAAATAGACATCGATGTAAGGGCATCCTACAAATGTCATCCTTACTTCCATACTTCTGTCCCATCTATCAAAGCATCAGAAATTCCTCTGAACACCTTGCATTTGGGAGTGAAGACTCGGGACCTGGGAGCAGCCTGGTTGGTCTTCACATTGCAGACGGATCACGAGAATTCTCGCGGTTTCTGTTCTAAGGCTTGTGGCCAATCACGAGAATTCTTTAAAAAAATATTAGTCTGTAAGAACATGTAATAAATAACTTCAAAATGCAATGGGTATTTAATTTTAAAGCGTTCCTTTAACATTTATGTAAAACGTTGTTTGTACTCATTCAATAGAAACTTATCTGGCCACTGGGTAAAGCTAGCAATGAAACTACTGGTCCATTAAGTGATGGTAGATCGCCATCTAGTGGCCAGGGGAGCAGAGGGAATAATCTTGTGAAAAACTGTCCAGCTTTACTACATACAGTTAGAAACTGCAACACATATTGGAATAAGTTGTCAGATTTCGCCTGTGAAATTATCTTTAAAAAACATTGTCTAAGTTATCCCTGGCCAGTGTTGCTTGGTGGTTGAGTGTCGACCCAAGAGGTCACCAAGATTACCAGTCAGGGCACATGCCCAGGTTGTGGGCTTGATCCCCCGCAATAGGCAACCAATCGATATTGTGGATGTTTCTCTCTCATCAATGTCTCTCTCTCTCTTTCTCTCTCTCTCTCTCTCTCTCTCTCTCTCTCAAAATCAATAAAAACATATTTAAAAACAAACTACCAAGGTATCAGGCCCTTTTCTTTATCTATCCCTTAGCTTTTCTCAAAGGTCATGACAAGAAAGCACCTTGGGACATCTGCTCTGATTTTGTCTAGAAAGGTCCCATGGAGTGTCCTTTAGAATAAGCACCAGGGCAGTCTGAATGGCGGGACACCTGGGCTGTTTCCATCTCCCCAGGACAGATGCTGGGTCTCCCAGGAGCCCACTCCCTGCCATTAGGATAACGCCTGCCCAGGTGTGATGATGCAGAGAGGCTCAGGCACCTGGCTGATGGGTGAGCGAGGGAGCAATAGCCAGAACTTAGGAGGGAGGCCATGACCTTTGGCAGGGACACGGCCATGCTGTGGTGACCTCTGAGATGGAGCCTAGACAATGCCAGGCCTCCATGGCGTGATCAGCCCCCTAGACAATACCAGGCCTCCATGGCATATCAGCCCCCTAGACCAGTGATGGCGAACCTTTTGAGCTCGGCGTGTCAGCATTTTGAAAAACCCTAACTTCACTCTGGTGCCGTGTCACATATACAAAATTTTTGATATTTGCAACCATAGTAAAACAAAGACTTATATTTTTGATATTTATTTTATATATTTAAATGCCATTTAACAAAGAAAAATCAACCCAAAAAATGAGTTCGTGTGTCACCTCTGACACGCGTGTCATAAGCTCGCCATCACTGTCCTAGACAATGCCAGGCCTCCATGGCATTATCAGCCCCTGCCAGGGCCCATCACCAGCTTAGCCCCACACGTGACCCAGACCCAGGGGCCAGGCCAATGTCTCCATAAAGGGTGGATGAGAGCAGAGAGCAGACAGGAGGGGCCCCTAGAAATGCTGGTGCCCTTTAAATGCCAGGAAGTTCAAAGCCAACGGGATCAGAAGTTTTCCATGTGTCCCTCTGTCCATTCTTACCATCAATGTAGCGAAGCCACCCTTTTCAGATGGTAACAACATCCTGTTTAAGATTCCAAACCTGCTTATCCTAGTCCCAGAGGCAAGGATGAAAACCAACATCAACCCCCCAAAACAGCCCCTCTGACAACTCCCCCTGCCACTGGGGCTCACCTCCCACAGCGACCTCCTGGCCTCTGTGAAGGGGACAGGCAGTGACGAGGTTGGTGTACTTGTGTCACCATTGGAGAGATGTCCGGTGCCACCTTCGTCACTGCCTGCTGCCTGACCTGCCTCCCGAGTCCCTCACCACGAGCCCCCTAGGATGTGTGCGGCAAAAGCCCCACCTTGCAAATGCACCAGAGACAAGGTTATAGAAAGCAGTTTAATTTTTTTAGAAAACCGCCACTCCATTTCCCCTGGCACTGCCACCTCCCGCTGCACCTGCTCCGTCCTCTCCCCACTCCCAGAAGCAGGTGGGCCTTGCCCAACACCAGGTCCCTGTTCCCTCTGACCCGTTTCATTCCTCGGAGGCGGGAGCAGCAGGGTGGATGGGCAGCCAGGCTGGGCAGGTGCAGCCGGCCTGAGCACTGGGACTCAGTCTGTGCCTGGGTGCAGGCGGTGAGGCCATGGACACCAGTCCTCTCCTGAATGACTCCACGGGCTTTGGGGAGTGGTTCTTCAGAGAGATGCCAGCTTCCGGGCACCCCCAGGAACTCGCCAGTGTGAATGGAGAATCAGAGTCAAGTACCACCGTCCACGTGGTGCTTGGGTCAGGCCGGGGGCTCCTCCCCGAGACCCTCCTGGAGTGGCTGTGGCTGCCTCTAGCGGGCACAGCACTTAGCCCGCCCCGTGGGCCCCTGGTTCAGGGCCAGCCGGGCACCTCCCCGCTGTGTCTGGTTCTCCTTCCTCTCCGCCCTCTGCAGCAGCTCTCGAGCTGTGAGCACAGACAGAGCGGGTGGTGGGATGAGGGAGCCCCCAGCTCTGCACAGCCCTGCACATCACCCCTCGCTGGGCCTGGGGCCCCACCCCTCGCTGACATTCACCCGGAGCCATGAAGCTCGGCCCTGACTCTCTCGCTCGCCTTCCAGTCCCTAGTGCAATGATGGCGAACCTCTGACACACGAACTCATTTTTTTGGTTGATTTTTCTTTGTTAAATGGCATTTAAATATATAAAATAAATATAAAAAATATAAATCTTTGTTTTACTATGGTTGCAAATATCAAAAAATTTCTATATGTGACACGGCACCAGAGTGAAGTTAGGGTTTTTCAAAATGCTGACACGCGGAGCTCAAAAGGTTCGCCATCACTGGTCTAGTGACATCCTGTTGGGTCCAGGACGCCAGAAAAGAAGGCCCGATGAGGCAGAGCCCGTGATGGCCCCACCCCCGGGCTCCCTGGGGCTCCCTGGGGCCCTCACTCACCAATGGCGCTGAAGGCCTCGGTCACCTGGTAGTTTAGTCTGGCCGAGGTCTCCATGAACAGCAAGCTCTGGCTCTCTGCAAACTCCTTGCCTTCCTGAGGAAACAGCCACAAACCCGCAGCACTCACTCACAAAGCGTTCCCTAAGACGCTAGCCGACACCTTTTCTCTTCACCTATTCAACACCACACGTGGCTCGTGGCTCGTCACCACTGTCATTTGGGGGGTTCGGTTTGGTTTTGTCTCCAGCTTGTGTGAGACCTAAGTGAGCCTCCCAGCAGCAAGCCCCCGCAGCAGGCGCAGCCCTAGGACCTGACTCAGTGCTGTGCATTGGTGCTCCCGGACGGGGCCTCCCAGGACTCGGGTCACGAGGGCTGGGGGCTCCCCATACAGGCCCCTGCCCACATCTCCCGCAGCTCTTACTCCTCCATGGTGGGTGCTTCTAGAAGAATGATAGCTGTTTAAATTTTCTGTCCTTGCTCAGTTCCTGGCAAAGAAAATTGACTTCTTCGTTTGAGCCTTCTTCACGAATGTATTAGACACAAGGAAAAATTCCGAAAACCCATATCTCTCAGTGTGGGTGGGTGTGGGGGGGGTGGGTGTGCATGTGAGTGGGTGCTTGGGTGTGTGCAGGCAAACACGTGTGTATGCGTGAATGTGCGTGTGTGTGCCTGTGGGTGTACATGTGAGAATGTGTGTATGCATACGTGTGGGTGGCTGTGCATGTGAGTGGAGGCGGGGGGGGGTCAGGGTCACTCCCTTCTCCTCCTGGTGACATAATGACCTGTCCCCAGTTTTACCTCGAAGGTCACCTCCCGCTCCTCGCTGAGGTCCGTCTTGTTGCCGACCAGCATCACCACGACTTCTCCAGGGAGGAACTCCCGCTCCAGGTCCTTCAGCCACTGCTGAGCCTTGCGGAAAGAATCCTCAACAAGGAAAAAAGAACCTCAGACAAATCTTATGGGCAGTCTTCATCAGCTATCCCGGGAAAGGAAAGCAGGTGTCCATGCCACATTGTATAAAGCATGCTATGATCCTATTGACCATAGGACAGCCCCACCCCCCCGCCCCCACGCACCCAACCCTACCCCACCCCGCCTGACCCATGAGGAGGATATCTGCTCGGTCTGGGCCACAGGGACCTCTTCCCCCACCAACAGTCCCAGGAGGCTAGACAGTGCCCTGCGGACCAGGTAATGGGGCTCCTGCCCCGGGCCCCACGTAGCCCCTTCCCTCCCTGACCAGGCCCACCTGCTTCCCAGAACTCACTTCCCTTCCCTTCCTGCTCACCTGCCCCGCCACCTCCCTGCCCCCACCCACCCAGCAGGGCTATCCCTGCTCTTTCCTCCACATTCTGCTAGAACCTTCCTGCAGGAAGCCCCCATGACTCCCTCCGAGCCCCACCCTTCCACTCTCCTGCTCTAGGTGTCTGCTCACTGGTATTTAGCATCTGCCCTGATGATATTCCGTGTGTGGGATGTGCAGCCAGAGCTGTGCCTCCCTGTTTCTGTAGCACCCCCTAACCAATAGCACCCCTAACCAATAGCACCCCTAACCAATGACATCTGCAAAGACCCTTTCCCCAAATAAGGCCACACTCACAGGCTCTGGAGGCTAAGATTTGGACATAGCTTTTGGGAAACACAAATCCGCCCACTGAAGACACAGGGCAGGGCGAACACAGGCAGATGCCTTGCGAAGGGCGCGGAGACACGCCGGGCAGGATGAGCCTTACCTGGCTGGTGATGTCGTACACCAACAGCGCCGCGTTGGCGCCCCTGAAGTAGAGGTGGCAGACGCTGTGGTACTTTTCCTGGCCAGCCGTGTCCCAGATCTCAAACTTCAGAGACGTAGCACCCAACTCCACCACCTTCGTGAAGAACGCACCTGGAACACGCAGGCCCAGGGCAGCTTTATCTGGAGGACCCGGCCTCCACCCACCGTTCAGGCCAGGCCGGCGCGAGGCCTGGGCTCAGTGAACCATCAGGGACACGTGCTTCCTCCCGCCCACAGCTGGGAAAGCTGAGCAAACACCTCTTCTGGAAGGTGGCAGTTTCCATCAAGAGCCAAGTGTCGCAAATAACTGCTGCAGACACTTCATAGACGCACGGAGGCTTCGGGTGGGGACATAGGCTCCAGGGCCCGAACTCACAAATCTGAGCTTTGCTTGGCAAGGTGATGTGACTCTCACATAGTTGCTGGTGGCACCAACCAGGGTGTGTGGGGTGTGTCATACACAGAACAAGACAGGGGTGAGGAGGGGGCAGGAGAGGGGCTGGGGGAGGAGCCGGCAGAAGGGGATGGGGGCTCCAGTCAAAGCTGCTGCCCTGTGCCCACCCAGACCCTGTGTGCAGTTTGAAGCCTGTTGGGAGATCCTTGAAATTAAAACTTTCACTGCAAGGCAGAGAGTTAGTCTCTAGGGCTGCTGTAACCAATTACCACAAACTGGGCAGCTTAAAACAGAAATATATTGTTTCCATTCTGCACCAGAGGTCAGAAATCAAGGCGTCATGGGGTAGGTTCCCCCCGAAGCTCTGAGAGAGAATCCTTTCCATGCCGTCTCCTGGCTTTGGTGGCAGCCGGCCCCGTCCGCATTCCTGTGCTTGTAGACACATCACCCCCGTGTCTTCCTCCGGGTTCACATGGCCTTCTCCCCATGCCTCCGAGTTCCAATGAGGTCCCAGTCGGTGGACTCAGGGTCCACCTGCAATCCAGCACGATCTCATCTCAACACCCCTAACCAATGACATCTGCAAAGACCCTTTTCCAAATAAGGCCACACTCACCGGCACTGGACTTGGCTTTTGGGAAACACAATTCCGCCCACTGCAGACCGAGGGCTGGGTTAGGATTTTAGCACAGAGCTGGTCACATCATGATTCTCTCATGAGACTCCCGTTTGGGGAGACCGCCAACCAGGTCCTCTGCCGGCACGTCCCACATTTTCCTGCTTGTCCAGGAGCTTGAATCAGATAAACTCCCTACATGTATGGACCGAATGTTTGTGTCCTCGCAAAATTCACAGGTTGAAGCCTAATCCCCAGTGTGAGGGTATGAAGAAGTGGGGCCTTTATGAGGTGATTAGAGTTAGATGAGGTCCTGAGGGTGAGACTCCTGTGATGGGATTAGTGCCCTTATGGGGAGAGACTCAGAGAGCCCTCCCTCTCTCTCCTTTCCCTCCCCTTGTGCAGACAAAAAGAAGAGGCCACGGTGAGTGCTGTTAGCTGGTCGCCCTACACACCAGCAGAAGGGCCTCAGGAAGAAACCTACCTTGTAGGCACCTTGATCTCGACTTCCAGCCCCAAAACGGCGGTGCTTGCAGGCGGCCAGAGCAGACTGACTGGGTCAAACAAAGCCGCAGTCTCTGTCTCAACGTGAGGACTGATGGCTCCCCGCTCACGCGGGCTCACGGTCAGGAGGGAAATGGACACAACGCAGCAGGTGCTCCGTGGGACTGATGTCCTGAGGGTGCAGGCCGCGAACAGGCCTTGGAGGGGCTCTGTCAGCTGCACGACTTGGCCCCCTCGCTTCAACCTTCTACAGCTCAGCCCCCTCTTCACCATGGGCCAGGGGCGCCCTCTGCCCAGGTGGCTGCCGGCTGCCACACGAAGCCCCTGCCTGCCCTCTGCTCTCCCGAATGAGTCGGGAATGTCAGCCGTTAATCCACATCCTTCCTTCGTTTTCCACCACGTCGAGTCCCATTTCTGAATCTGATGTTAGTTGTACCTTAAAAGTCGTCACTGCCAGATTGCACGTGGGCACCTCCTCCATTCAGTAGCCAAGCTCCTGACATTTCCCTTTTTTGTCTGAAAATGATGACAGCGGCTCCTTTTCAATCAATAGAAAGTCCCGATGAATTTTCAAGGGGTTCGGGGTTTTCAGTGCAAGTGGCAATGAGGCAGGAGTGACTGAGTAGTTACAGAAGACAGAAGCTTGTCTTCCCTGGAGGGAAACACAGGCCCTCAAGTGGGCCCTGGGCGGGACTGAGGCGACCTTTAACCCCACCCCGTACACTCCTTGTCTCCAACTCGGAAAAGAGCGCTCGTTTATTATCTTCATTTTCAGAAACCCACTGATACTCGCTATATTAGTGAATGAATGAATGAGTGAGTGAATGAATGAGTGAACTCAAACAAACAGATGGCTTGTCCATGGCAGAGTCCAAATTTGAAACCAAAGCTCTGATTCTGAGGTGGCTTTCCATCCCGCCCGCGGCCTCCCGGGAGGACTGGCGTAAAGAACATGCTGGGTTTCCTTATTTTGGGTGGGGATCGGGGTTTTCACTGCAGGCCGGATGTGAAGGAGGCCAACAGCCCAGCAGACCTCATAGACCTTGACCTCCGGGAGCCTTATCCTGGAGTCTCTTTCAGAAGAGCAGTGAGAGGGTCGGTCCTACTGCCCCTGCCCCCCACCCCCTTCACCCCCTGAATCCAGGCCCAGCTGATAAATAGTCCAGGCAGAAAGGGGACTGCTCACAGGTAACCTGCCCAGGGCAGTGCTTAGCAGAGGGAGACTGGGCAGGGTGGCTGAGCGGCAGAGCCTGGAGGGCTGCTCCCTGGCTCCTCCCAACCCCCACTCGGGCACAATCCCCACACCCAGCCCCTGGGGCCAGAGGCCCTGACCCTAAAGCTCCACCCCTGCAGACTCCACTGAGCTCTGGAGGCTGTTGTGCCTCTCCTCCGGGACCTCATCCCCCCCTGCCGGGCCCATGATGCCTGAGGCTCCAGACAATGTCTGCCCCGCATGCCTCTCCCTGGGTCACGCCCTGGCTTCTCCCCTTGGAGACTAAGAAAGGGTGTCGGTCCGTCACTTACACCCCACGGTTGGCAGGATGCTCTTGAAGTCGTTCTTCACGTATCGGAGAGCCAGGCTGGACTTGCCCACAGAGCCGCTTCCCAGGAGGACCAGCTTGAACACATAGGGCTGCCCCGCCCCGGGCTGGGGGCGCCCGTCTGCCTGCGCCATGGCCTGTGGAGACACACAGCGTCTGCCACCAAATAACCTCAGCACCTTCACCCGCAGCACTGCCTCCCAGCGGAGGGCAGGCAGGCTGGGATGGATGAACAGACAGAGGGACTGATGGAGCTCCAGGTCACTGCTCCGCTCTGCACCCCAACTCCTCATCTGGAAAGTGGGGGGCTGAGCTCAGTGGTTAGAGAATTGGCCAGCTGTGCGGAATGTGAGCAGCTGTGTGTGGGAAGTGCGGCGGCGGTGCCAGCAGAGACCAATGTACAATAAAGGGCTGCAGGCCCTGAGCAGTGGTGGGCCAGTTACCATATGGGCCGACTGTCCTCATTCCACTAATCCTCCCTTTTTAAAAATCTACTACTTTTTCCAAAAAGTGTCTGAAACATCTGGGAGGTAAAGTACTCTCTCTGTTCAGGGTGAACGGATTTAAAAAAAAAAAAATCTAGCCCTTGCTGGCTTGTTCGGTGGTTAGAGCTTTGGCCAGCTCACCAAAGAGTTGCAGATTCGATTCAGCCCCGATCAGGGAGTATGCAGAAGGCATTCTCTCCCTCTCTCTCTCTCTCTCTCTCTCTCTCTCTCTCTCCTACCCCCACTCCCACCCCCATCTATCATTCCACTCTCTTTTTAAAACAATCAATGGATATATATACTCGGGTGAGGATTTTTTAAAAAAAAACTACCTAAAAGGGTTGGTGTTTCAAAAATATCTGTCTAAAAAATGTTGGTGTTTCAAGGATCTCAAAACACGTTACCTTCCTGTGGTTTGGGAGACCCCGAACCCACCCTGAGGTGCCCTGCAGGAAAACAGCTCTGCGGTCAAAATAAGTTTGGGCGAACCCTGCATATGTGTTCACTGTGGAAACTTCCAGACGCAGAGCACATGGAGGGAAAGGAGACCATTCCATGGACCTCATGCAGGGTCACCCCCATCCACCACGGCCAGCCGAGCGCATCTCACCCACGTCCCAGATCCCCCAGCACAGAGATTAGTCTGAAGCAAGTCCCCGACATGCTGTTGTTCCATCTGCAGCTCTGTCTACATGCACGCATCCTTGTTTCCTTTACAATGTGTCTATGGAGAAGCCAGAGCATCCCGTGGCTTCCTGGCCTGACTTGCTGATTGTATCCCTAGGTCGCCACTGACTGTGTTCCTGTGAGCCCTGTCTTTTCCATAGTGTGGTGGTTCGAAACAGAAACCTGGTCAGATAACAGGCTATTTTTTGGCGAGAATGCTTCGTGAGTGTGGTGGGCATTTCCCAGGAGGCAAATAGTGTGCAGGAGTCTCCTTGTGATGCTGTGACCACTGACGAGCATTATCAGAGCCTATTTTTAGGGGGCTGCAAAACGATGGCATTTTTAAAAACTTTTAATCCTCACCTGAGGCTGTGTTTTTATTGATTGTAGGGAGAGGAGAGGAAGGGAGCCAGAGAGAGAAACATTGCTGCAAGAGAGAAGCATCCATCAGTTGTCTCCTGTACTCATTCCACGCAGGGATCGAACCCGCAACCTCTTTGGTGTACGGGTCAACGCTCAACCAACTGAGCCACCTGGCCAGGGCAACAGTGGCATTTTAACACTATTTGTCTTTGTTTAGTACATGGATTGCTTCCAGAAAGAAGGACTTCCCTAAAATATATCCAAACCCTCCATAGGCAGTCACCTGGGTGGAAAAGAGGGAGGCCCCACCCAGGGTCGGGTGGGAAGAAGGAAGGGGAGGAAGTTTGGAGAGGAAAGCCGAGGTGGGGCAGCGGGGGGGGGGAGCAGTGAGAAGAGGACCAAGCTCCCCGGCGGTCCCAATAAGCAGCCACGGCCACAGACTGCCCTGGTCGCCCGCCAGGACAGATGAGAAGAGAGTTTGGGATGGGAATCTCAAAACAAACAGGACTCAGTCCTCAATTCCAACAAAGCTGTCCTAAACAGAACGTGACTGGAGCGTGGCGGGCCCAGCAGAGCAGGGGCACGGCTCTCCCACGCCTGGGGAAGTAACAGGCCTGGAACGCCCCTCAAAGGGACACTCTGGGGTTTCACCATCCAGTGTGATGCCTCGTGGTACCAACGTATGACGTTTCAGAGAGGGGTTAGGGAGATAAAGGTGCTTACATAAAAGTTTTCCATCCATGTTTTTCTAAAGCTCCCCATTATCTGCTGTGAAGACTAAAAAATATATTACTACTTTTTCTCCCACCTTCTCAGTTCCTCTGGCTCGGCTACTCATCCAATTAACAGAGACAGATTAACAGGAGAAAATCAAAGTTGTTAACACACATGCACAGGGAATTTACATAGACATGAAAACCCCAGACAGTGAGGGAACATCAGGGATATGAGACATTTTTGGACAAAGGAGTGAGAATGGGCGATTTACAGGTAGTTGAGGAAGAGTAGAACACACACACACACACACACACACACACACAGCAGGAAAGCCCCAGGGACACTGGTTTCCAGCGAGCAGGCCTGGAGTCTTCCAGACTAGAGTGAGGGCAAACGTTCTTAAGGTCGTGAAGCCAAGCCTCCCTTCCTGAAGCAGGTTTGTCTAAACCTCTTCAGGGTCAAAAGTTCTTTCTGAGTCTTTTCTTTCTTAATAAACAGCTTGAAATCCATATCCCAAAAGGTAGCTTCAAGACGGCAAAACTCTGCTTCCCTTCACTGATGAGGCTGAGGACCACCACTATGATTTTGTCCATTTTCTTCACAGAAGTAACAGTGCCTCTAATAACTAATGGAGGGAGCCCAGCCGGCATGGCTCAGTGGTTGAGCGTCAACCTCTGAACCAGGAGGTCATGGTTTGATTCCCATGCCTGGGTTGTGGGCTCAATCCCCAGTGGCGGGCATGCAGGAGGCAGCCGATCAATGATTCCTTCTCATCATTGATGTTCCTATCTCTCTCCCTCTCCCTTCCTCTCTGAAATCAATAAAAATATATTTTATAAATAAATAACAGAGGGAGGGGAGCAAGGAAGGAAGGGAGGGAGGGAAGGAAACACAGGGTACTGTGGAAAACAGGAAAAGGCAAATAACCCATCAAAACACCAATGTTTTGAAACATTTGCCTGAACTGAGAAATTTCTTGGAGCCTGAGGCAGAAGAGGAGTGACTTGGGAGGGAGCAGGGTCTCCGCTGAGAATTAGCAGGGGGCAGGCTTTAGGAGCAATCTGGTCTAGACCTGCCCGGGTCTGCCTGGTCCTGCTGGGGTGTCGGGGCGCTGGGCGCCCAGGACTCCTGCATTCCACAGACCCACCGGCACGCGGTGAGGGTGCTGGAGGAGCATTCTGCTCTCGGAGAGCCCACCCACCCGTGCAGAACTCCAAGCAATTCATTCACAGATTCTGATCCCTGGTGGGTAGAAAATGAAACCCAAAGGCAATGTACACAGCCTGAAAGTGGGAAAGCACCTGAAAAGCCAGCTGGCTTCCGGGAATGAAATTTACAGCCCTGGGGATTCAGCAAGTCCAGACTCCCGCGAAGCCCTGAGAGAGATAACAAGAGGTCAGAGTTCAACATCACCAGAGAGTTTCCAACTACTCTCGGTCAAATACACCGGGGACGGCCTCCGGGGAAGGGCTGCTGATCTGTTCGCTTCTCTCTGTTGGGGGTGATACAAATCTCCCTCCGCTGGCGGCCTCCTCTCTGGTCCTGCAGCTGCCAGCCTGGCCCCGATCATGTGTCCAGTCCCCATAAATAGCATTTAATAAAACAGACTTCATGGGGCCCAGGTCCTGCTCCTCTTCTCCAGTGAAATTAGCTCAGTTTTAACTCTACCTTAATTCGTAGAACTAATTTTTTAATGACTTATTGCTCTTGCTGGGCTGTAACCTCTAATGAGATTTAATTTATATAATTATTTTGTTAATATCTGCTCCCTCCCACTGGGCTGCAGCCACTCAAGAGTGCATGGACTGTATTCCTGGGGCACACAGTAGGTGTTCCATAAATATCTCAGAAACCCACACGGACTCACTTAGCAAGAAGCCCTCAATGGACAGACATGCTGTTTCCAGAGCATGGTTTGCACAGCCAGTCACACCAGGCAGCCCGGCACGTGGTGAACTGGTACAGGCAAACGCGGGGAGCAGAAAGACCTCCAGCCGCTCACCTCCCAGTGGCCAAGAAAAGTAGCAAGTGACTCACTCGAAGGCCACCACGTGAGGGTGCGAGGGTGAGGAGCGGAGCTTATTGAGCCGGGCTGCCCTGAGCCTCCTATGGAGCTGAGCAGGAGGACTCTGGGGGCCCCTGCGTTACCCCGCCTTACTGGGAGCCAGCAGCTCCTCTAAGACAAACAGGCAGAATTAGGAGCCCGACGGTGGCCTTCACACCCACACGAGATGCACTGGGCCCTGGCATGACTTCAGCGAGTCAGGAAAGTGCAGGACTCACTCCTAATGCACAGCATGGAGTCTACAGCTAACAATGCTGTATTTTATACCTCGAAGTTGCTGAGAGAGTAGATCTTCAATTCTCACCACAAAAGAACAGTACTTCAGTGATGGGCTGGAGGTGTTACCTGACGCGATGGTGGTCATCGTGTTGCAATAGATGAATGCAACATGTTACACCTCTTAACTTACACTGTCTCATACATCAGTTACACTGGATAGAGCCGGGAAGGGGGGATCCTCGAGCTTTCTGTGCCTCCTGGGCTCGTACATTGTTTCTGGCTGGAAGTTCTTAAGGCACCTGCTTAGGAGCGGATGGTCCATTGACTGGTGCTGTAATTATTACTTTCTGTAATACACAGAAAGTCCTGACACACCTGCAGCGATGCGTTCTCACGCATCGATAGCCCTCAAGTTCTCCTTGCTATCTTTGTGTACCAGTTAGTAACATTCTTCTTGAGTCAAGAAAATCTTTAGCCCAAAACATGTTTTAATTAACCAAAGTAGGTGGACTATGAATGCCTAGACCATTTCTGAAATTCCAGGTGCCTGTGTCTTACTCCTTTGGCAATGATACATCTTTGTTGAAAAATATTATTTTACTATCAGTATAAATACATCATGAATATGAAAAAATTAAATTACTCATAATCCCATGCCCTTAATACAACCAGGAATAGCATTTTGCTTACTTTCTTCTAGTTTTTTTAATGAATCATAAAAACAAACAAACCAAAACCCATAGTTTTAACATATACTTTTGTATCCTACTTTTCAAACAACGACATCTATCAAAGGCAGTTTTGCACATTGCTACATGTTACGTATGTTCAATGACCATGTAACATTCCTACAACTATTCTAATTTAATGAGCCATTTTCCTACCACTGGATCATCACTAGGTTTTAATTCTTTTCTGTAATGAATCAGTCTCAGTGAGCATTTTTATGTATAATTTTTGTGTGATTACAGTTGTAAGCTTTCGCTAATCAGAGGTTGAAGCCCTCTGTTCAGAGCGAAAATTGAAAACTCCAGGCCTGACCCCACCTCCAGATCGTAATCAAGGCGGGTCTTTGAAGTCTCTGTAAGGGAGAAGCTCCAGGAATGCGGACTGGGGAGCAGGGCTAATAGACACCCTCTCTAGCATCTCCGTTTGGGGCCTTTCGTTCCTTACAACCCCCCCTCCTGTCCACCACAGCAAAAGGAAGGGCTGCAAGCTACCTAGTCGGGGAGGACATTCCAGGGCGGGGCTGGCTCGCTGAGTCTCCGGTCAGGCGTCCCTCGAGTGACCCTCCCAGGACGGAAGGAACTGAGATTACTGTGAGGTTCCCGTACTGACTGCGCACCTGGATCCTCCTCGCTGCGAGCACTTTACCCGCAAGGCCTGTCACTGCAATCTAAGCAGGAATCTCCTGCCAGGACCCCGACCTCCCTGACCCAGGTCCTACACGGCACTGTGGCCCTCAGTCCCACAGACTCCTTCCCCTCCCTGTGCCCTTGTGATCATTCATGTGTGGGTACACAGACAGACACACACAGACACAATTATCCACATACAGAGACACACACACAGACACACACAGAGATAGACACAAACACACATACACACACAGAGACACACACACACACATATACACACACGCAGACACTGCCAAGTATATAGAAGTTTAAACAATGACTCACGTGTTCCCAGGCCTGGTCACTTCCCGGGAGCCTGACAGGCCATCATCACCGGGCCTGCGGGGCCCCTACCTGTCTCCCTCTGCCCTGGGGAAAGGTCGGCTTCCCTCACCAGGCAGCCGGCTGAGCGGTGGCCAGGGCAGCTGGGTGGGTGGAGGCCAGGCTCCAGCAGAGATGGGGGAGAAGCAGCCCAGCCCCCGCCCCCGGCCCCTAAGACAGGCCACTTCCTTCTGCCAGGCTCCCAGGGCAAGGTCCTCTGGTCACGTGGCCACCTAGGCGGAGACTGGACCTTAGAGCGGGCCCAGCAGCAGCACCTGGGCGCCCAGCCGGAAGTGAGCCTCCTATCAGGGGTTTGTGTCACCCGATGCCCCCAGTTCCTGAGCCTCCTGGGGGCCTCATTTCAGCTCCTTCCTCGGGCTGCCGGCAGCTTTGCCCACTCGGCAAAGGAGAGAAGGCAGAGAACTCGGTCCTTCCACGGACAGCGGGAGCCAGCTCCTGGGGACCTGCACCTGGAATCAGACGCCAGCCAGGCGGGCTGGGCCAGGTCAGATGACAGCTCCTGGCTGGGTGCCACCTGGGGACAGGGTGCTGTGGGTCTCTAATGCCATCTGCCAGCTTTGTCACCCTCCAACCTGACTGTGTTCCTCTGTGGAACCAGGATCTTGGGAGCCATTGCAGAAGCCCGCCTACCCCAGTGCCCGAGCCAAAGCGCCCAGGGAAGGCGCACCACGCCCAGGTGACACACAGGGAACCAACACCTGGGGCCTCGGGCTCAGGCTCAGGCTGAACCCAAACAACCTACTGGCTCCTCCCCTCGTCGAGAGGCCCAGGGGCACCACGGACACTGAGCTCAGATACCCAGGAGGCTGGGCTCCTCGCTGCTGTGGTCTCAGGGGTGCCCAACCTGCAGTCTGGGCAGCCATTCCCTGAAACCTGCAGGGCCCTCCCACAGGCACTCAGCACGTCGCTGCCCCTCTGTTCCCTCACCTTCCAGGTGAGGGAGCTGGGCCAGAGGCTCCCTGTGGCCACCGCGATCGGGTCTCAGCACCAGAGCCACCAGGAGGGAGAACCTGAGTCAGAAGACCCTTCCCTTGCAGACATGCCAACGGGGAGGGAAGACAGAACACAGGCGTCCTGACCATCACCCCACCCGGACGCGGCACTGTGCACACCAGAGCTTGTCGTGGGAAGTAAGCAAAAATGACGCGTAAGCGAAGTACTTGCATGGCACAGTTAGCTCTTGGTACTTGGCTATACGGACCTTAGACTTTCTCTCTGGCACTTAGTCAGCTTTCCTGCCTCCGCATGAACAGGGGGAGTTCCCACTGCGCCACCTACCCAGGCCGCGGTGCAGGCAGCGTGCTCTCAGCTTATCCCCCTTTAGAAAGAAATGCTAAATTACGGAATTTTGGAGCCAGGAGGGCCCCTGGGGATTGTCTGGTCTGAGCACCCTCCCGGTGTCTATAGAATCTTGGCAACACCCCCACCCATGGACTCTTCAGTCTCTGCCCAAAGGGCCCAAAGGTGACAGGGACGGGATCGCCTGCCCCGAGGCAGCCACGCACCTGGCTCCTTTCCGGCCATCCCACACCCGTCTTGTATAGCTTTCCACCCAGCTCCCGCCCGGGCCACTCAGCCAGAGCCTGCTCCACTGTTGCATAAACATTTCTGAGCCTCTCAGAGCAGCTCTCAGGGCTGTGGCCCCCACTGCGCTCAGACCCATGGCTCCCTAGCTCCTGTGAAGAGACCCCGAGTGGCTCAGATTGTTAACTAACGCATCTCCTCTCCAGTGGGCGTGCCCGGTGGCCCCGCTCCTTGGATATGTGGGAAGAGGGGCTCCCTTCCTCCCTGCGGCTTCCATGCAGAGCTCTGGTTAAGGATGGAACTCGCAGTGTGATTGCTATCTGAGGTGCAGATCTTCCAGAATGCTCTTATCTGCTGAGACCTTGCAGATAAGCAGGAATGGTGGCCTGCCTTGCCCCAAACCTTCATCCTCGCTTATCTCAATGGAAAATTCCAGCAGGGATTTCTGAACTCCAAGTGAAATTCCTCCGCTCAACAATGGGTGTGGTGCTTGGCTGCTGGCCAGGCCGGGCAGAGCGGGGCAGAGCAAAGTCCACGGCCAGCGGTGACAGGACAGGTGCCCGCACAGAGGCCACCCCGGGTCACACACGGCCCTAAAGGAGCAGAGGGCACAGGCAGGAGAGACCCGCTCACCTGCCCAGGTGGAAGGGGAAGAAGGGTCAAGGGATACTCCTCCCAGGAGGAGATGCTGACACACGGATGGACAGACGAATGGATGGAGGAGAAACTTGCCCAGAAGCCAAGAGGAGGAAAGGCTTTCTGAGCCCCAGAAGCAGTGTGAGTGGTGTGAGGCCTGGTGTGCGGCACTATGGGACGCAGGGGACGCTGTCACCGAGCGCGGAGTAAGGGGTGGGTGGCCAGAGGGATGAGGGTGGAGAGGCCTTGTCCAATTCCATGAACACTAGAATCAACGAAAACAGAGTACCTACCTTTCATTGAGTGCCTACTCTGTGCCTGGCACGGTGTAAGTCCTTGCCTTAGAGCATCTTTCTCACAGCCACGCCACCCTCCGGGCCACACCTGAGGGCCCTCTGCTGGCCTCTTCCAGCCCTGCCCCTCCTTGTGGGCGAGGCGTTTCTATCCTGAGACCGTAGAACTCCCTGCCCAAGGAGCCAAATCCCACTTCCAGGGCCTGCACGCCTCTGCACTGGGTGCACCCTCCCAACCAGGCCACCAGCATGTGTGCCCAGGGCCCAGGGACCAAGAGGCAGCCAACAGTGGGCAGCATGTGCAGAGATACAGGAAGACTTGATAAATGAAGACACTTCACATGTTCCCAGACCAGAGACTGAACGCCCTGACGCTGACACTTCCGCTGACTCTGTTTAATGCAGCGTAGGTTAGCATCTCATTAGCATGAATGATTAAACCCCTGCACCACAGGCTGCGGCAGCCCGGCTATGCCTCATTTCTTGTCTCGGTGGGATAATACGTGCATCCCTGCTTAACGCGCATCCCTGGTGAACAGCACACAGAGCTGAGTATCAGCTCGTTCGTCCTGACTTCTGGTCGGGGTGCCTGGCCCATGTACCTTTAATGTGGTCACTGGTATGGTTCTGCTCGAGTCCACCATCTTCTGTGCACTTTCTATCTGTTCCCACTGTCTTCATTCCTTTCTTCCCCTTTCCTTCTCCTTTTGATCTAATGGGGTATTTTTAGTATTTCATTCTATCTCCTTTCCTGGTTTCTTACATCTATTACAGCATATCTTTTCATTTGATTCTTCTTTAGAATTTCCAAATCTCTCCTGAAATTCACCTCTTTGCCTGTTGTATGCACCTTTCCCAATAGAAGCGTCACCACTTCTGTCATCGTAGTTCACACTCCTCATCTAATATTCTAACAGCTGGTTAGTGTGTGGGTCTGATTCCATAGATGGTTTGTTTTGTTGTTTGTTTGTTGACCACAGGTCACGTTTTCCTGTTTCTTCATCTATCTGGGGACTGTCACTGTGTGCTGAACGTTGTGAATGGCGTTTTGGCAAAGGCTGGAGATACCATCCCTTTGGCGAGAATGGACACCCTGCAGAGACCCCTGCTGGGCATGTGGACAGCACCGTTTCTGGAGACACACAGGCATGTGTGTCCATGGGCTCAAGGACAGTGCGGCCTCAACCCAGCTGTGGTCCCACACTCAGCAGCACCTGGAACTCGGAGAGAATGGCTCGGTTCTTTAGTTCATCGAAGCTTTTAGAGGCACTCAATGCTGACAATAAAATTACTCACATCCCCAGCAGGCCAGCACGCAGGAACCCTTGTGAGAAATTGGAGCTGAGAGTGGGGGGTGGGATTGAGCTCCATCTCGATCAACATCTGAGACCTGACTTTGTTGTATCTAAGATCACCTGGGCTCCAGGCTATCGGATTCCCTTTTCTTTTCCTTTTTACCTGGTTCCTCAATTTTCACTGGGTTTCCTGACTGTCCTCCCCAGGAAAGAGACTCTGGAACAGACCCACCCAGCACCCATCCAGAAGGCCCACCTTCCATTCCTGGGCAGCCTTGGGTAGCGTGACCAGCAGCAGAAGCCACAGGCCACTGGGCCCATGTTCTCTCCGAGGGCGAGTGTGCGGGGGATGAGAGGGGGACCGAGATGCTCACAGCCACATTCAGAGGGAGCCAGGTGGGACTAAAGAATGATGCAGACCGAGGAAAAGCCCCGTCCTATGAGAAGTGGAACCACTATGCATATCAAGGTGCTGGGGCCACTGTTACCAAGGACCACAATCTGGGCTGCTCAAACCGTGGGAGATTATCTCACAGCTCGAGATCCAGGTGTGGACACGGTTGGCTCTTTGTGAGGCCCTGAGGGAGAATCTGTCCCGGCCTCTCCCAGCTGCCGGTGAATGAGGGAATGGATGGACACTCTTCCTCTAGGGACTGACATAATTTGAGCAGACTGCATTTTGATGGTTGCCCCCACAATCCATTCATCAACCATCCAGAAAAGCAAAAGCAAGTTCTTGCCCAAGGCTGGGAAGCAGAAAGTTAATGATGATCCCTACACATGTGTGCCCGCACAGCACACACAAACACAAACACACAAACACAACAGTCATACCTGGGATATGCAGCCGGGTCTCATCTCTTCTTTGTTCTCCTCTCTGTCGGGCACCAGCACGTCTTTGTCCCCTTATCTGGGCTTGCTCTGCATGGCCGTCCCTCCTTCTGGGATCAGCCCTGGCCCGTCCCTCAGCCCTGTCCCTTCCGTCCCACACCCACTCTCCTCCCCAAGGCCAGAGGCCCTCCTCCTTCTTTGGAGAGGTGTCTCCTGTCTGTCCCCGAGAGGCAGCCGGAGGCTTTGGTCAACAGCAAAGGTGCTGAGCAAGGATCCAGAGCCCCCTCTCAGCGTGACAGGACTGGAGTCCTTGGAGAGGACACAGAGAGGGCTTAAGGGAGAAAATATAATTTTCCCCTGCCCTTCTGAGTTCTGGGCTGAGGCCCTGTAATAAAAGGCAGAGTAATAAGAGAAAACAAACCGAAGTTGATTCATATGTATACCTCATGGGAGATGCCGAGGGGACATCGGTCACTCCCCAGTGGCCTAAGCCACGCACTTAAATTCCATCTTCAGCTAAAGACAAAAGACAGAAAGAGCTCAGTTATGGAGAGGTCGCAGGAAAGGCACCGGAGCCGGGCAAGGCTGTTTGCAGCTTGTGCGCCTTCTCCGTGGATGAGAGTCCCTGCTGGTGTCGAGCCGTCTCCTCTCCCTGATTCCGAGAGGCAGACACCTTTACACTCAACGATACCCCTCATTCATGCACAGTGCTCTACAAAAGGGCAACTTCTACTGTTTCCTGAGCATCTCTGTTTGCTGTTTCACACAATAATCAGCTCAGACTGGTCCTCATGCCAGAGGCAGATGTTGGCTTCGTGGTTTAATACTTTCACCCTGAAGGCAGGAAAATCCTGGCCCCTGAGGCCAGGTAAATCAAGGCTGACTGCCCGGCTTCCTCTGCTACTGTTTCTTCCCCAGGGAATAAATCCTATCTATCCATAAACCAAGCGTGCCTTCCTGATTGTCCCGGAGAGATCCCAGGTGTTTATGTACCTGACTCTTTGCTCCGCTTGCCGCCCGGAGACCCACTGGAGAGAGGAGCGGGTCTTGCTCGTCCTGTTCTCCTGGCTGCGCACTGCAAGCAGCAGGCTGCCAGGGGCTGAGGTTTCATGTGGTCGTTTCAATGCTCCTGTTTGTATTGTGACTACATTTTACTGTAAGAAAAATGTTTCGTGGGGAGAAAACCATGTAATCTTTGTTCTGCTTGAGACAAAGCTGAATTTTATAAACTGCTTGTAGCAAATTTTTATAAACTGTTCTCTGTGTGGGGGTGTGGAGCACAGGAAGCAAACCAGTAAGTAGCAAACTATTTTTCTATTATGTTCCTAAAATAGATCAGAGGCTGGCACAGATCGCTGCATCTTGGCCCAGACCCCTGAGCAAAGCCAGGCAAAGCGGAGGACCCTCCGGGATGCTTTCCATTGTTTGGTTCTATCTTAATGTAGAGAAAGAATTTCCAGATTTCTCTCACGAGAACGTCTTCAGAGCAGTACTCGGCATAACAAAAAACTTGGTGAAATGTTTCCTCTACTTAAAAATTGCCAAACCAAGGACACAGAATGCTCTTAAAAACCACTGTCAAAGAAGGAAAAAGATCTGCAGCGTCTGTGCCAATTTCCGCCTTGCAGGCTGGGCGGAGGAACTGATAAGGGTGGTGTTTGGCTCATCAGTCCAGTGACTCCTCCGGGGGAGGAGCCGAGAGAGCTCACTGGTACCTGTAGGTAGAGCAGCACCATGAGTTTCTGCTCCCACGTCTCACCAGATGCACAATGTTTGCAAACTGCCTGGCTGCACGGGAACCTGCCCGAGACCAAGATCACCTGTGCAGTACCGAATGGAAACAGACAAATCTAAACACAGCCCAGAATTCCCGGGCTCCGGGCTATAGGCACCCAATGACCACGAGCATAGCAACGCTGACAGGAAGAAGGGACCACGGGAAATGGGATTCACTGACAGAGGGGTAAACAAGACGTGAGCTTCGTGACTCCCCTCACAGCTGGCACAGTGAGCCGACCCAGACTGTGGGCCCATCGCCTCCTTATCTTCAGGTCCTCCTGTTCCCTGTGGTTGTTCTGCAGGAAAACAGCATGCCACAGGTATCTGGGGTCCCACAGCAAGTGCCAGGGGCTGATGCAACTCCTCCAGCCTCCTAACTCTCCCGGCAGACAGGTGCCAGATACACTGGCCACCAGCATCCCTTCCTCCTCCACATCCTAAAGAAGTGATAAAAGTGATGTGTGAGGTGGCCCCTTAAGTGGTGGTCCTTCAAGAAGTCATTACATTAAAACTATGAGTTTAATGTGATGCCTGAGGGGTAAATGCTCTTCTGTTACCTACTTGTGTTTTCGTTGGTTGGTTGTTTTTCCATCAGTTATTAAAAATACTCTTTTTTTAGCCCTCGCTGGTTTGCCTCAGTGGATAGAGCATCAGCCTGTGGACTGAAGAGTTGTGGGTCTGATTCCAGTCTATGGCATGTACCTCGGTTGCAGGTTCTATCCCTGGTTGAGGCAATGTTTCTCTTTCTCTCTCTCTCCCCATCCCTTCTTTCTAAAAATCAATGGAAAGATATATTTGGGTGAGGACTAACAAAAAAACAAACAAACAAAAACTCTCTTTTTTATCGAAGTAAAATCTACACATAATCAGATGCACAAATGTTAAGTGTGCATGGACTTGTACATGCATGTAGATATGCACACAAAAATTCTATGGGTTTTTTTTTTATCCTCACTAGAGGATATGCCTGTTGATGAGAGAGAGAGAGAGAGAGAGAGAGAAACATCAGAGAGAGACACATAGATTGGTTGCCTTCTGTGTGCACCCCAATCAGGAATAGAACCTGAAACCTATGCATGTGCCCTGACCAGGAATCGAAACCCCAACGTTTTCGTGTACAGGACAACATTCTAACCAACTGAGCTACCGGCCAGGGCTCTAAAATTCTCTTCATCCATTATCTCCATCTTTCCAAAAGTTATTCCATACAACCTCTCTACCAATTTCAATATCTGGGTTATCTGTGAATCTTTTCCAATTGATTATTGTTCCTCTTGACTACGAGTCTCATTTTCCTGATTCTCCTTATGTATAGTAATTCTTCATTGTATACTGGTCATCGTGGGCAATATATTTCAGAGATTGTGGATTCTATTATCTGCGTTTGAAGACTTTTGAATTTGGTTCTAGCAGGGAATTAAGTTACCTTGATCCTGCATATCACCTTCATCTTGATGAGACTGGTTCTAGGCTTTGTTACAATGAGTGTGTTTTGATTTTTCTATCCTAGCCCTTTG
The DNA here is from genome assembly GCF_028538775.1 of Myotis yumanensis. Classification (NCBI taxonomy): domain Eukaryota; kingdom Metazoa; phylum Chordata; class Mammalia; order Chiroptera; family Vespertilionidae; genus Myotis; species Myotis yumanensis. The sequence goes on from NW_027223759.1 coordinate 34,245,962, forward strand.
TCCTCAAATGTTGTCTTACTCTAAGGCAGTGATTTTCAACTGGTCAGGGGTACTGACCTCTATTCCCTTAGGTGTCAAATAAATAAATGAAAACAGCCAACACAACAATAGCTGTCTGGTGTGAATGAATCAAAATTCTACCTATATTTTTGTCAGATCGACAAAAAATGTTTTGTCATGCTACATAATTTTAGTAATTAGCTGATGTGTGCCATGAGATGAAAATGGTTGAAAATCGCTGCTCTAAGGTGTATTCTTTCTGGGGTTTCAATAAGACTCAAGGTGCTTACTGAGCCCTTGGTAGGACTTGAATTTCTCATTTTATCTCCCCACACTGGGCAGCTGATGAAATCGCTACCCAACACTCCCAGGCTTCCAGTTACTTTCTTCTGAGTGTCTTGGGGTCTCACCCCACATATGCACAGTTCAGGTTTCAACCATGGATTCTGCATAAGTTAGTATGCAGAGGCTCAACCATCTAGGTACCCCAGTTTTCTGGGATTTCCTCACTAAATTTCCAGCTGTACTCACAGCCTCAGACCCTAACATCTAACCCCTCAGTCCAATACGTCTTGAGTTCTAATCCCAGTGCAACTTGAAGATGAGAATGTCCTCTGGGGAAGTAGTTGTCTTAATTCAAAGGTTGTACCCACTCTAGTCCGTATCTGCTTTTGGTTACTCTGCGGTGCCTGCAAATAGTTACTTCTATATTGTTTGAGGTTTATGATTGTTATTGGCAGGAAGGTGGCTATGATATAAGTGGCATCTCCATTGCTAGAATCTAAAGTCCTCTGTCACCTGTCTTTAAAAACAGTTTAATTAATAGTTAATAATACCCATGCTAGGAAAAAATCAATCCCATTGTTAGTCTATAAGTCCTTGCAGTATTTGTCTTCCATAAGTAAAAAGAGAATTGGACTTCACGTCCTAATTCATATAGCACCTTCCAAAAGGGACACATACATTTTCTAAGCACCCATAGGTGCATAACCCTGAACAAGACTCTCTGAGAGATGAAAAGACGATCTTGGTCCTGAATCTCAGGAACGCTATTCTGAGACAGCCACTCGGAGCTGCTCAAAGGGGTTGGCTAAGGAGCTGGCACTGTGTACAGAACAGACAGCCTCAGCCTTTCTCCCCAGAGACACCCATGGCATGTAATTATCCTGAGAGTGACATCCTCCTGCCAAGGCACCTGTTTATGCAAAATTCTTGTCATGGGGTAGCACTCAGTAAGGATGAAATTAGGATGGTAACAACACTTAGAGCAGTGGTTCTCAACCTTGGCTGCACATTAGAATCACCTGGGAATCTTTTTAAAATCCTGATTTCTGGGCCTCATCCTCCAGAAATTCTATTTCTTTGTTATGGGGTGGGACCACAACATTAGTAACAAAGAAACAGAATTTCCGGAGGATGAGGCCCAGAAATCAGGATTTTTAAAAGATTCCCAGGTGATTCTAATGTGCAGCCAAGGAGAACCACTGACTTAGAGCAAGTAATTTCACAAGCCTCAGCATTTCCCTGCCCCAGCCACAAATGACCAGCGACACGTTTCACACCTGCTGGGGCTCTCCTCCCCAGAACTGCTGCAATAGCACTGTGGAGCTGCCCTGCAGTCTGGAGAGTGCAGGTGGCAAAGTGTGTGGGAAGGCTACCCTGGCTCTGGTAGCTAGAAAGGCTCCCAGGGGACAGTATAGGCGGGAGTCAGAGGGCCGGTGGATAGACTTCTAATTATCACCCTTTAAAACTACTCAAATGTCCTGTTCATATGCTTTTTTATTTTCTGGAAGAGGAATCCAGTTTTCATCAGATTTTCAAAGACATTCACAATCCCCGAAAAAGGAAAACCCACTGGCCTAGAACCCAGACTTTTTGTTTTACTATATATTTTTATTGATTTCAGAGAGGAAGAGGAAAGGCGAGAGAGATAGAAACATCCATGATGAGAGAGAATCATTGATCGGCTGCCTCCTGCACGCCCCCTACTGGGGATCGAGCCCACAACCCGGGCATGTGCCCTTGGCCGGGATAGAACCTGGGAGCCTTCAGTCTGCAGGCCGACACTCTATCCACTGAGCCAAACTGGCTAGGGCCAGACTTCTTTTTTTTACCATGAACTCCATCACTAAGTATTTTTTAAGTGGCCCCCAAATATTTTTATAGTTTTGTATAAATTATGTCATTATCATCATCATCCGTCACTATATCCACTTAAAATGAGGTTAATCATTAATGACAGGCAATGGGAACTCATGTTTCAAGTTGTTTCTGACGATTGCTAACTGTTCTCATTGCTAATACCTCACAGTGAGGCCAATGCCGAGCTCCTCCCAGGAGTAAGGAAACCGTCTCATTTTCTTGTCTGCGATCTGGGGGAGTATCTCTGAGAATCTTTTCAATCCTTTGAAGCCATTTGTCTACTCTTTGAGTTTTAGCTAAGACTAGGTTATGTAATCCATAAACCCATTTAACCTGGTTCATCCAGATACAACAGAATGTTCTGAAAATGATCTAATGCAGTGATGGCGAACCTTTTGAGCTCGGCGTGTCAGCATTTTGAAAAACCCTAACTTAACTCTGGTGCCGTGTCACATATAGAAATTTTTTGATATTTCAACCATAGTAAAACAAAGACTTATATTTTTAATATTTATTTTATATATTTAAATGCCATTTAACAAAGAAAAATCAACCAAAAAAATGAGTTCGCGTGTCACCTATGACACGCGTGTCATAGGTTCGCCATCACTGGTCTAATGGGAGAGAATGCCACTGCTGCCCGCAGGGGTACCCTGTGACTGGCAGGTGGCCCCTTAAACTGAGGTTGTATATGAAATGCTAGTATTCGATACATAACATTCTTATTTTTAGTTTAAAATACATATTCAGGGACGTTCTGGTACGTTCTTCCTATACCCCAATGGACAGGAAGGCGTGGCTTTGTAACCCTTACCTGATTCTCCTGTTTACTTTGAAACCCACCTGTAGAGTATGGGAGGAAAAGCTCAGGCAAATTCATTCCTTTCTCAACGACTATTTATTGAGAACTGCTTCGGTGTCAGCCTCTTCCCAGAAGCTGGGGACGCAGGGGTGAGGTGACGAGCCACAGAGGACAGGCATGTGAAGGAGGAGACCTATCCATCCCCACGCTGATTCTGAACCCACCGTCAGGCTGGGGAGGGGGCGGGAGGGTGAGGTGGCCAAGGTCACAGGGCCTTGGGAGCAGGAGAAGGAGCTGACCACCCTGGGCTCGACCAGCCAGGCTGTGCTGGACCAAGGCTCACAGAGGGCCAGTCTGAACCTTGTCCCTGTGCCTACCCCTCCGCGCAAACCTCTTTGGCACCCAATCCCCGCCAGCCTTCCACGCCCTGCGGAGGTCCCCGTGCCCCCGGTACCCAAAGCCCTGGGGCGGGTGGTTCCAGCGGGGGGTGCACCCTGCAGTGCTCAGGCCCTGGTCCCCAGACGCTGGCGCCTCTAACCCACCCCCACCCCCCCACCACCACCACCGTCCCCGCGTCCCCATCCTCCCCGGAGTCCGCAGCTGAGTCACTCTCGCGTCCCGCGTCCCCGACCCCCAACCATCCCAAACCTCCCGCCGGCTTCAAGCTCTCGTCCTGGTCCCGCCCGCCGCGTCCAAAACCCCTGCCGCTGCCTCGGTCCCGGGGACCAGCCCCGTCCCCGCGTCCCCGCGCCGCTGACGCCATGACGCCGGCGGAGGGAGGGGAGGGGAGGGGCGGGGCGGGCCCGGAGCTGGGGGCGCGAGCGGCGGGAGCAACGGGCCCGCAGCAGCAGCAGCGGCGGCGCTGCCGATGGACATGGGCACCCAGGGCGCGGGCCGCAAGCGGCTCCCCAACCGGGAGCGGCTGACGGCGGAGGACGAGGCACTGAACCAGATCGCGCGCGAGGTAAGAGCAGGGCCCGTTATGCCCAGCGGGGGCGCGCGCAGCTGTCAGGCGGCTGTCGGTCTGTCTGTCCACGGGCCTCAGCCGGGGTCTCGGCGGGCGGGACGCCTGTCCTCCGGCCGCCCAGGGGACAGGCCGGCGACACTGACCCCTCCCCCGCCCCCGGCTCCCTTGGGCCGCTGCCCCCTAGGCGCGTGGAGCTGGGGCGCCGCCCCTGGTGCAAGGTGGCCCAGGCGGCCGGTGGGGGACAGGCGCCCCGCTTTGTTGTACTGCACCCTGGGGGTGCTGTAGGCCCGACCCTGGAGACCCATGGACGTCCCCGGAGGCCACATGGCCCTGGGGAATGGCCCGGCCCCTGTCGGTGACCGTTTGCGGTGGATTGTCACACACGGTGCAGCTTGGGCATGGACCTGGGGTCAGTGTGACTCTTGTTTCTGGACCGAGCCTGAAACGGGGTCCAGGCACACAGGTTTTCATCCAAGTTTCCCGGGCAGAGTTTATCCTAGGGAGATGGGCGATGCACGTCCCAGCCGCAGGTTCACCGTGTGCAGATCTGTGCACGTGCCTCTTCGCCAGCGAGGGCGCCACAGGAGGCTGGGCAGCCCATGACAGCTGAAAGGACGCCCAGGGGACTGGGAGCAGCTCCCTGGGGAAGGGGAGCCATTCCCTGGGCCTGGGGTGGACACGGAGGCTTGAGTTTTCAGGGTACATCCTTTTGTACCTTTGGAGCTGTGCAGTGGGTGTGTGTGCGCGCGCGTGCAAGCGCACAAGGGCTCACAAGCTACCTATAAGGAACTCACACCATAGGTGCAGTGCAACCCTCTTCTACACCCTCTTCCACGTGCTGGGGCAGAGGAGAGTCCCACCGAGCATTGTTCTCAATGGAAACACTTCCAGGGATGAGGCTGCGTGTCTGTGGTGTCGGGTTGCCTCCCTCAGCTGTTTATTGCGTCTACTCCAGGAGCAGTTCTTAGGTATTTTCAGTTTACTGCTTTTATGGACACATGGCTGTCCATCAGTATTTGTTGAATATTGATTGAATACAGACTTTTGTTTTTCTCTGTATGAGAAAGAAAAGGGCTTTCCAGGCACACTCCTACTCATCCCTTAAAGCCCAGGGTAGATTTGGTTCTCTGTGAGGCAGAGCCTCCCTGCCTCCATCCATACCTTGGCTGTTGGCCCCTAGGCCTGCTGAGGTAGCCACGTGGGCTCGGCGTTGTTTGTTCACCTGTCTGTCCCCCTGTAGAAGGTGACACCCAGGCGGGCAGTGTCTTACTTTGGAATCCCCAGAGCTCAACACAGAGCCAGGCACATCATAGATGCTCCTTGGTGCCTGGTACATTCATTAATTTAAAAAAAAAACAAAGGACAAGGCACCTACAGTACACTTGGCTAAATATAGCTGTTTGCTAAGTGCAGTCGCTTGAATATAATCCCCCCATCAAAGACAGGTATTTCTGTATGTATTTGACAAAAGACCAAACACATTTCTCTGGAAGGTCAGTGGTGACCAATGATCATGGCCTCATCTTTCTGTCAGTGGTTTGGGGACGAGGAAACAAGAATGAGAGTTCCTGAAGTCTACCTCCTGTCTGCTGGTCTTTATAAACACGGATTGAAAGGAAAAGCCTTGGGTTGCTACTCCTTGGGTTGACACCCTGAGGTCCTGTGTAATGGGAACCCGTGGTCCGGCCCCCCAGCCAGGGAGGCGCAGTTGGAGGTGACATTCAGACGTGGGATCAGACGTGGGATCAGACGTGGGCTTTGAAACTGTACGCAGCTCCGCACGGACTGTGCCACCCCAGGGCAGAGAGCTACCCCCCCTCAGCCTCCATATCCTCGCTTCTAAATGGGGAAAATGACACCCCCCCCCCTTGGTGTCAGGATTAAAGAAAGTAAAGCGAGTAAGCAGGTAAGTTGAGAGCCACCCCCACACACATCCTCACAGTCAAACCAACCATGGATATGGGTGTTACAAATGCTAGCTGGAGGGAGCAGATGCAATATTTTATCTTCTTCTACAAATTGAATTATATTTCCCAACTGTGAACATTAGAATCACTGTTCAAATAGAGTTCTTATGAAAATTAACAGAAGGGTCTTAAGTCCGGTACTTTCTTATTTGCTCAGTGATTGAGAGGATGCCGCCGTGCTCCCCACACCATCCCAGGGAGACTGGGAGGCAGGGCTGGACCAGAGGAGCCACCCTGGAGGGATTGGGTCAGAACGGGGTCTGACCATACACCAGTGGCAGGAAGAGATTTGATATAAAAGGGCATGGATGTCGTGTTCTGGAGGATCGGAAATGAGAGTTACACTTCCTGATGGGACTAGGAATGGCGATCAGAGGTGGCATCCCAGAGAAAGTTGGCATTTTGAGTTATTTTGTTGCTGTTTTTCTCACCCAAGGATATTTTTCCATTGATTTTTAGAGAGAATGGAAGGGAGGTGGAGAGATAGACAGAAACATCGATGTGAGAGAGACACGCCCTGACTGGGCCCAGGGATCGAGCCTGCAACCCAGGCACTGTGCCCTTGACCAGGATCAAACCAGGACCCTTCAGTCCAAGGGCTGACACTCTATCCACTGAGCTAAACCAGCTAGGGCTTTTGAGTTATTCTTGAAGGAACAGAAGCCCTAACCTAGACTGGCGTCTACATGGGTTCGAGTGCAGATTCCCCACCAGCCTCACTGGCAACGTGGGCGTCTCTGTCCACACAACCTCTGCAGCTGGCTCTGCCGGGCCATCCTCTATGGGTGACCTCGTCCTCGGGGTGACTTGCATCTGGCAGACTGGCTGCTATGTTCCCAGGCTGCCCTGCATGAGCCCACACCCCGTCTCTCCTGAGAGCTAGGATACGCGTTCCTGTCATATTTCCTAGGCTGCTCCTCATGGAGCTCTGTGACCAGGACAGTTGACTCAGTAGCCCACACCAATCCTTGTGGCGAGGGGACAGAGTGCTCTGCTGTGAACAGTCAAGCCCATCCTGGGACTGGGGGAGGAGGGTTGACCACCCTGGAGCATTTGGGGAGATGTGGGGCCTGAATGAAAACTGGGGAGCACTGAAGAAACTGGCAGGGAGTGGGGGTGGATGTGGGTCTGGCATCCAGGAATGTGCACTGGACCCTAAGTGGAGAATTCCAGGCAGAGATGGTCACCAGTCAAGGGGGCAGGGCCCAGTCCCACTGGAGCCCAGATGGGCAGAGGGGACGACTCGCTGCAAGCGATACTTTCTATTTCTGCAGTTACATTGGGTTTTAATGAGGGCATGTTTGTAGGGAATGGAGGTACAACTGTCAACCCCTGTAGATGTGTTTGCAGGAGGAGCTTGCTTCTCACTGTCTGTCTGAGGTGGCATTTGGGCTCGACGTTGTCAGGACGAACGTGCAGGAAGCACTCTGAGGCCGTCCCCACGGAAGCACGGGCACCGCTTCTCACAGCTGGCCGAGGTGTTTGCGGAGCAGGTGCATGTCGCTCCTGGCGCGGTTAGCATCCTGTTAATGACTTCTGGTAGCTTCCCAACTCTCGCCTTCAGCACTCTGCCACTGAGTGAAATGATACGGCCCTCACGACACCGGAGGCCCTCACAGTATTCCTGCAAACGGAGAGCCTTTCCCCACACGCACACGAAAAGTAATGATGACAACGGTCGCGGTGTTCGCATCCCTCTGTGGCCACAGGCCCTGGTCCCTTTTCCTTCCGCACCCACAATGCAGTGCCCTCCCCTGGGACTGGCCCCACTGCAACAGTGCCCTCGGAGCACATGGTCCCCGCAGGGGTGCAGGTGGTGGCTGCCCAGATCCCCCTGTTGGCAGGTGTTGACTCCCTGGCCTGTGAATGGCTGTCAAGGGTCACAGATGCCCTCTTCACTAGAGATGCTCCCGTGGCCCCTAGCAGTTACTTTGTGGGGGCGGGACATGCCACCCCAGCCAGGGGCAGCTGCAGCTACTGACTGGGGCAGTCCCTCCAGGTGGAGCCAGCTCTGGGGTGCATTCAGGCTCCAGAGCCCCCGTGGGATTGTGGGATGGGGTGAGAGATAAAGCCAGCTGAGGCCACCTCCTCCCCTAGCCTTTCTGCTCCCCTCACCCCCTCTGCTGGCACCGCCCCTTTCAAGTCCCTGCCTCAGTCTCTGCTTCTGGGGACCTGAACTCAGGACAACCCCCATGCTTCATTCTGGGGAGTCCCATAAATACAGGTCACTCTAACCCTAAGTCCCCCGTGTCCTTCCCAAATAGCCCTCATAGATCACCCTGTCTCCTTTTCTCCTCCAGGGCCAGTCTGGGGGTTGGACGCATGCTCCTTCCAGAACACCCCAAAAGCTGGCCCAGTGTGGGACCTCCACCACCTTCCTGGGCTCCCACAGATGGCCTTCTCTGGGGTCCTGACTGAGCCCAGCTGCAGGACGCACTCCAGATCTCCTGGTGCAGTCCCTGCCCTTGGGCGGCAGACACGGGCCCACATTTACCTGAAGGCAGTCTGGTTGCTACAGCCCATTTCACCTCATTTGCGCTGTCAGCCTCATGCCTTTTTCCGGATGAATTTGCTTTTCTGAGGCTGGCCAACAGACCAACACCAACTGGATACCGATGTGGCCTGCAGTTTGTGACCAGGAGGGAGTGGGAAGAGCTGGGTTAGACAACAGTTCGCACAGACACTGCTCACGGGGGCACTGACCTGCCCCACATCCCAGCAGGCACTCGGGGGACGCTGTTTCCCCCCGCCCCCCCCCCCCCGCCTCCCTCTCAATCCCCTTCCCTTCCCATTGCTCATCTTCCTCAGACAGACACACGCATCTCGGCACATCACCCACGGGTGATAGGAATGTGACAGGGCAAGATTCCAGGGGACTTTTATCACCATCGGGGCTGTTGGGGAATTGCAAACCCTGCGCCCGTGACCTTGGGCTGTTTCTGTGAGTCGACAAGATGGCCTCGTCGGAGACGGACTCAGAAACGCAGCTGTGGGCAGTCCTGCTGGTTGCCACTGGCTTGGGCCCACCCTCGGCTATTTTTGTCGGAGAGCCAGCTGTCCCCTGTCCCTTTTCTGGGTGAACCTGGGGTGACTCACTGGTTCTGTGATTAGGGCTGTGATTTGTGTGCGGATAGCATGAAGAGGTTCCACAGCAGCGTGGAAATCAGGGGACCTGGATTACAGTTGAGTCTGTACCCCGTGAGCCTGGTCAGGGGATGGGATTGGAAAGCGGGGAGACGGGAACTGAGGCTGCTTTTGAGGCCAAGGTGCCAGGTACCCGAGAAGCTCCCCTCCACAATTATATTCAGTCCCAACGCTGGAGGTTAGAGCAGCTCTGACTGACTGACAGCAGCGGGCTTGGGGGTGCTAAGTGACTTGCCTAAGGTCATCTCGTAACCAAGAGGCTCCAGTTCCTCGCCAGGCCCCTCCTGCATCAGCTTTTGGCTCCGTCCACAGCCCTATTCTAGGCGGTGCCCTGCAGTCAGGCCGACGTGCCTCCCATCTCTGGGACTGCTGTCCCCAGCTGACCTCGGAGCCACCCGGCATAGCAGTTCATGGGAGAGTCCCATATTCTCATCTTCTTTCAATTCTCTCGTCTTTTCAAAACTAATTTTTATTTAATTAAAATAAGAAATGTTTTTACCCTTGTCCCACATTCTCAGACCATCCTTTTAAAATATGTCACATCATGTCACTTCTCTGATTAAAGCTCTCCAGTGGCTTCTCACGCCACCCGGTAAATGCCATGTCCATAACGGCCTTGTGAGACTAACTGGTCCGGTGAGTACCTCCCGTTTATAAATGATATGCGTACGCACTGTGTACGGAGTTTTGAATTTCAGGTACTTCCTGGTTTGTGGGGTGAGGACTTGGTATTCGGGAGTGCAGCCCAGGCCCTCTCCCCACTTTCCTCTCTCCTCATCTTCACAGCATAGTTACATTGTGAGTTTAGGTTAATAAATAGTCAGAGTCATGACACTGGTAGAGTCTGGGGGCTAGAGTTGGAGTCCCTGGGTTCAAATCCTGACTCTGCCACTTGCTTCAAGAGCGGGAACACTTTGTGCCTCAGCCTCCCCTGCCCCCTCGCCCCCATGCATGAAATGGGGGATTTAAGAGGGCTCTTCTTCCAGGTGCTTATGAGGGTGGGGGAGCTGTCTCCTGAAGACCTCAGGACGATGACTGGCGCATCGTAAATGCTGGTGGTGTCTTCCCTCGCACCACTTCCTGCCTTCTCAGGGGTTATTTCTATTTTTCCCCAACTGCTCTTCTACCTACATATCTATCATGTCTAATGCTTCACAAACATTCCAACAGAACTCCTCACAATACGAGTTTCTGTATTTTTAAACAGATCTATCAATTCCATGTTATTCCTGCCTGGAAAGTTGAGGTGCTCAACTTTATCTGCCACTCCTTCTACTAAACTCCTCTGTTCTGTATTTAATTTCTCTTTTTAAAATATATTTTTATTGATTTCAGAGAGGAAGGGAGAGGAAGAGAGATAGAAACATTAATGATGGGAGAGAATCACCAATTGGCTGTGTCCTGCACGCCCCTTACTGGGGACCAAGCCAAAAACCTGGGCATGTGCCCTGACCAGGAATCGAACCATGACTCTCACAGGTTGACTCTCAACCACTGAGCCACCCCGGCCAGGCTGTATTTAATTTATAAATGTTTTTAGTTTTTTGTTGTTCTTCTTCTTCTTTGTTCCCTTTTTTATAGCATTTTTATATTCTTTCTTGGTTCACTACCACGGTGCCTCATCCTGAGGATATTCTCTTTTTGGCCTGAACTTTTCGCTGCACGATGTCTGTTTCCCTTCGTCTTTTGCCTGCTGGTCTCTGTCTGTCATCTTGGTGCCTCCCCAGCTGTGTGGGGATCCCTGGCTGTCCATTCAGACACGAGAGCGAGGCACTAAAAACCTCCAGGAACGATTCCGGTGAAGGCCAGGAGGGAGATGCACAGGATTGCGACCAGGCCACACCAGTGGTGCAGGGGGGTGGCTGCAGCGTTGCCACCAGGCATTCGGTCATGGCTGGGGGTATGGGCACACAGCCTGGGCCCCCTGTCTTCCAGGCCAGTGCCCTTCACCACAGTGTCAGTGTTGAAGGAAATGCAGCTCAGTGCTACGGAGCCAAACTTCTCTGTTTTGGTGCCTAAAGATAGAGTTTTGTTTTTGATGAAGGAGGTGGTAGGCATTGAGAAGAAAGTTGAAAGCTAATCTGAGCCGTATACCAGGGAAGCACAGTTCATCACATCTGATGTCCAAACGGGACAAACAAGGAGACAAGTCATTTGGGTAAGTCTTCTACTGAGAGTGGAATAAAATGTCGAATCAGGTGAGCAAACCAAGGGGGTTACAAAATGAGATTTTCGTGGCTTCGGGCCTCAAGGATAACACATGTGTTTGTTTGGAAAATTCTCTAAGAACTGAGCTATACTTTCCACAGCACAGATCTGAATGCCTGGAGAGTTTAGGTAGGCAGAATGTGATAGGGGCTTGGCAGTGGGAAACTCTCTGGTCAGCAAGTATGTCGGAGCCAGAACTGGCCGGAGCTTCCAGGGCGGATTATCTTGCAGTGTGTCCACCACTTCTTGGCCTGGGGAGTGAATGAACGGTTGCACGTAAAGAGCCGGGAGATTAACGTTCATTATACTTTCACCTCCATCACATAGCTGTCCACTTTTCTACCCTTATCCTGAAGTCCTTTTATTTTTATTGCTCACCTTCTCTGTGGCATCCCCTAGGCATGTGGAGGTTTCGGGTTGACACAGAGGTGGAATTTCCATGTTGACTGAACAGCTGGTGTGACTCCTCCCTGGACGCCCTAAGACACTGAGTTAAGTCATCCCAGATTCACTGAGAGCCGTGGCAGCCATGCTGGCTGGCAGGACCTCCTGTGGGGACAGAATGCTGTCCCTGTGCCGGGTGTCAGGGCAGCCACTGGCCCAAGTGCTGTTGAGCACCTGAAAGGTGGCTAGTGCACCTGGGGACTGCATTTTAAATTTCACTTGATTTTAATTCATTTGCATTTAAAGAGCCACCTATGGCAGAGGCCCCCAGTGAGACAGCACAGCTTCAGAGCAGTGATTAACTCTTGGTTGACTATGTTGTCCTAGAAGCATAGCCTATAACACGGAATTGTTGTTGAGTCCCGTGGGGCTGCATGTCACTCACCACCTGGAGTAGAAGGGGAGTGACCTGATGACCTGGGTGGCCGCCAGAACTGACCAGCATGGGAAGCGTGCGGGTTAGTGCAGAGAACTCCACCAGCCTTTCTAAGTTGTGTGGCCACAGGCACGTTAAAGCATCCGAATCTCCTTCCTTTGTCTGTAAAAGAGAAATATCCGAGGGGGTGGGGTCTTAGCCAGGCTGCCTGGTACCTGTGGCTGGCTGATCTCTCTAGAGCAGCGGTTCTCAACCTGGGGGTCACGACCCCTTTGGGGGTCAAACGACCCTTTCACAGGGGTCGCCTAAATACATCCTGCATATCAGATATTTACATTACGATTCGTAACAGTAGCAACATTACAGTTATGAAGTAGCAATGAAAATAATTTTATGGTTGGGGGTCACCACAACATGAGGAACTGTATTAAAGGGTCGCAGCATGAGGAAGGTTGAGAACCACTGCTCTAGCGGGAGAGGCATCGCTGCTTGAAGGGTCAGGATGTGCCCCGAGGACAGGGGTGAAACTCAGTCATCAGATGAGGGCTGAGAGGAGAGAAAAGGGAGCTGGCTGATGGAATTAGGGGGAAATACTAAAAACAAGAAAAGGAGAGAGGTCTGGAGGAACGACGTGAGAAAATTACCAGGAAGTCTGTGCCTGCGGGGAGGGGTACCGACCACCGTTGGCACTGGGTAAACGAGCTCAGAGTCCAAGCTCTGAGTGCCACGTGTGGGCCGAGTGTGGGCCGAGTATGGGCCGTGTGTGGGCGTTGCGTGGCAGACCTGTGGACCGGCTACTTCCACGTCACTGAGAAAAAGGACCCTCTGTCTTCCATGAACCTTTTGTGTCTTGGTCTTGAATTTAAGACTCAACAGCGAGATGCCACCAAGTGTTTTGAGCTGTTGTCATAGCCAGGCCTGGGTGCCGGCCTGAGGTTGACTCCTGGGGGTATCGCTGGGCCGCTCCACCAGCCCTGCTTGTCGCTGGGCCTGCCCGCCCTCTCAGAAGCACCACTGGGCCTGCCCGGCTTTCGCCTGGGCCTGGAGCCCGCACCGGAGGGAAGCGGCCACAGGGTTGTGGTGAGTGGTGGCTGCGAAGTCTCCTGACTCTGCACTTCATTTTCCAGGTTTTCCTCCTCATCTTCTCTGCCGGTTTCCCAGCCTCGAGAGCTGGACATTCGGGCCGGATAACGCTCCGATGTGGGGCTGTCCTGTCCTCGTTAGGGCGTTTAACAGCATCCGGCTTCTAACTCCAGGAGGGACAACCGAAGCGGTCTCCAGACAGTGACGAACACCCAGGGCAGATGGCCATGGAGGACACTGCTCTGCGTGTCCATCACTGTATGTGTCTGAGCCGCTGGCCTCAGGACCCACGCTGCGTCCTTTACACGACGGGTGCACGGCTGTCCTCCAGGAGGCCAGGAAGTGGGGCTGACCAAGCCACGTTCTCCCTCCGGGGCTCTCCCCACGAAAACCACCTGGAAGACAGTGGGAGGGCCGAGTGCCCGGAAAGCTCGGTGGGGCAGGGTTAGGGAAGCTGTGCCCTCTCAGGAAGCTGGGCATCAGCTGCCAACGGGACTGCACTCTGCTGTGCTCCAGAAGCTACTGCTGTGCCAAGTTGATGGCGGGCGGGGTGAGGAGAGGGAACAGAGGGGTGAATTGCAGGCACAGCAGTAACTTCTTGCTGCCTCTATGGACGATGGGTTGGCACGAAGGAGCAGGTGGATGAGAGGGGGGTCTTTGAGTGACTGCCTGTTGGAGACACCCGTTTCCCGGTGATCCCGTGGGTGCCGGAGGCCAGCAGGTCGGTGCAGCCTGGCTCAGCTGGGCCCGGAGCGGTGTGGAGACACACGTCTTTCTCTCCTGGAAAGGCCGGGGCCCCACGGCGCAGGCGTGCTCCAGGGACAGCAGGCCAGGGTGGCATCCCTGTGGCGGCTGCTGTGACAGCTGCTGAGCGCCGCCTCCACCTGGGTCAGCAGCCACGGGGCTGCCTTCCGAGCCAGCGGGGTCACATCCCCACGCTGCTCATGGGCTCTGCCTGACCCCTGCGGCCTTCACAGCAGGGTGTGGGCAGGAGACCAGGGAGGAGACAATATTGTCAGGCTGCCTGGCCACTAAGCGAGGTGCTTCCACCGGCCCTACCACCTTCCGGTAACCCTGAGGGTGGCATTTCCATAGGCGCCCACTGGGCCAGAGAGGGCAGTAGCCTGGGAAGGGGCCAGGAAGTAATGCTTCTGTCCATTTAAAAATCCCAAAGCACAGGGAGCCCGCCATCACTCAGTAAGTGCCAGGGTGTGACCCAGCTCCCTTCCAGCTTCACCTCCTCCCTGGGAAGCCCAGGTGTGCTGCTGGAGGAGGGGTAAGGGCCCCCACCCCCAGCCTCACTTGTGTGTGGGGGGGGGGGGGGGGCAGGACTGGTGGCCCATTAATACCCAGATCCCCTCCTTCCAGGGAGGCCCACCGCCCAGATCGGGGGGCCTGGGTGCTGGACAAACTAAAAGACCAGCGACAGCACATTTTCGCGGGATTAACAGTGTCCCCATATCTCCTGCCAGGCACGTTGCATGTTGCTTTTGCCATTCACAGCTGAACTTCTTAAAATAGCTGGCCAGAGCCCAGGACGCCTGTGCTGTGAACGTGGCCTCTCTCCCTTCTTCCTGTTCCTGGTGACAGAGCCTGAAAACCAGCTATGTCCATGGGCTCAGCCCCATCCACCAAGGCCTCCATCCCTTCCCCGGCCCTGTCCCCAGGCTGCAGGATGAGACAGGAAGCGGCTACAACCACATGAATGCCCTGTGTCCTGTCGCGATCCCCTGGGAGTGTAGACATCTGGCTTCCGTCTCTCTGTGAATCTGAGGGGGAAAGCACCCCAGACAGCAGCCCTCTCGTTCACTGAGAATTCAGCTTCCGGATCCCTTCTGGTTTAGCACATCTGTTGTACTTGGGTTTGTGGTTTTCGGGAGCAGTGCCACCATTTTAATGTATCTTTTCGTTCCTAATCCCTTTGCTCTAACCAGCACGTGCAGTTAATGAGCTGCCCTGGACCAGGTGGTGGGAGGCGCGCCGCAGGGGCCTGCTGTTCCATGTGGTTTAATAGGGACAGAGTGACAGGCAAAAGCCTATTGTGATTTAACCAGACACTGTGTAGTGATAACTAATTCTGCTCATCCAGTTTCATATGCAGCGCTTAGGATTTTTAAATTATTTCAGAAAAGGATACGCCCGGCCCTCAGGAGGGCTTCACGCCCCGTCTTCGGGGGCGGGCAGCTTCCTTCTGGACCCCCGGTGCGTTCACGCAGAGGATCCATTTCTCCAAGAGACACACAGCACGGGCCAAAGTGGGGTCACTGTGCCACTGAGCCATTTTTTGAGTTAATAAAGCTATTGTAATAATCGTGACCTGCAGGTCTTTTTCCATACGAGCAACTGTAAACCTACTGTTGTCCTCCCGGTATCAGCGGGCCCAGCTCTGCCCCTGACCGGATGCTCTGCTGTCTCACAGCTTCAGTCTCTCACCTGTGGGGTGAGGAGAGCTCAGTGGGGGACTCGGAGATGACACACGCTGGCTGCCGCGGTCTGGCCTCTCCGGAGAGGGCTCAGTCCCCTCCGGCCTCGCCTGGCCTACTGGACGCCTCCCTGCCCACCTGTCTCCCACCCCGGCCAGAGGTGGGCTTCCTTCACAGGCGTCCCCGGCTGTCCTGTCACACCTGTCACGGGGATGCTGTTCCTTCTCCCCGTCAGACCCTGCTGTCTGGCTGCGCCACCCCGTCTCCGGGGGCCGTACCTCCATGCGGGTCCCCGAGAGCCTCCTGCGGGATGAAGGTGGTGAGCACAGTGGGCATTTCCCTGCAGCATGGTGACCAGCATCTTCTCATTAACATGGAAACCTGTGAATGTGGGGTTTCCTCCCCAGCAGCTTAACCTCCCTTTGTCCAAATTCCGTGTGAATCGTGTGTCCCTCATCCTGAATCCTGATGCCCTCGCTGGCCGTCACAGGATCAGGAGACAGAATTGTCTGTTCTCGGATTGAAGACCCTGTCAGGACTCATCAGCAAGAGGCCAGCACCACCCAGAAAGCACACTTGTCCCCGATGTCACCCTGGTCACTGCCACTGAGGCCCGGTCTGCGTTAGGGCCTTTGAAACATTTTCTCCTGGCATGATAAGACGCTTTTAGAGTGGAGAACAGCACTGTGGGAAACTGTGAAGCCAGTGAAATCAAACTTGCCTCCTGATTCCCACGACGCGAGATATTTTGCACACCCTTGCGATCTCTTTAGAGTCCGATGGAGCCACTGCCATGTAGAGGGCCAGGTGGGACTCTGGTCAGAGACTGGGTCGGAGGCCCAGCGTCCCACCTGCTGGCTCTGCCACCTTGGACAAGCCAGGTGGCCTCTCTGAGCCTCGGTGCTCCCACCCATAACGTGGAGGCGATGCGTGGTTGTGAGGACTCGATGAGGGGCAGAAGCATGATGCTTAGAATGGGGGACTCCTGCCAGTCATCAGGGCATCCGGGCTCCTCACACACACACCCTCAGGAACCACCCAGGGGGTCGTCGTGGCCACGAACCACGGGTGTGCTGTGGCCACCTGCCTGCCGAGGACAGTGAGACAGAGGCTGGCTCCAGCCCAGCCCCCGCTCAGCCCAGCCCCAGCTGCCTACCTGGGGGAGTGGGGGCTGGAGCAGGGTGCCCAGGGACAAGTCCTGCTCAGTGCTGACCTTCTGAACTAAAGAGGGGTACACCTGCTTCATAGAATTCATGTGAGGCCCCAAGGAGAAGGCATTGGAGATCGTGCCCACCAACCCTAAAGAGCTTTGCAGATATGAGAAAGCAGTGGTGTTGTTGACAGAAACGTGTAAAATAAATCCCAGACACCCACAGAATTCCGGCTTTTGCAGCTGCTCCTGGTCCGCGAGGCCGTGCTCCCCTCTCCGATGGCCGTGCATTTTCTTTACGAAAGGCAGCCTCTGTGTCTCTTGATGGTGCCTTCGCTTCCTTCTCACATCGGAGGAGGAAGCAGGTGCGAGCCCAGCATGTCTGTCAGGAAAGGTAGGGGGAAAGGGTGTGGAGGGAGGCGCAGGAACCATGGCCCCCTCCGGGCTTCCAGGCCCTGGGACCCTTCAGGTCCGTGTGGAGGTGAGGACGGAGTAGACTAGAGGCACCATCACCAGGAGGACCCCGGATCCCCACAGGCTGGTCGGGGCTGGGCCTCCGGGGGCAGACACAGGGCCTTCCCCAGCCTTCACTGACACCCTAGGCCTCTGACCCCCTGCATCTGACCCTGTGTGAGGCCACATAGTGCAGGACAGAGATGCGTGGTGCCAGACCCCGTCTCATGAGAGCAGCTCCTGATATTTGCATATGTCGGGTCCCGTCCATCACAAAGGACGTCACTGAATGGAGCACTTCGAAGGGCAGTGGGAGCCCGGGCTCTTCGCCTTTATTGGACTTTGCCGTAGACAGCACCCCTTTGAGCACAGAGGCGAAGAGTGGCGTTAGTTTTGCTGATATTTCCGGAGGCGGCAGCACGGCTTTCCCTGCTCACCTCCTTCGATGAGCCGATGCCGTTGGTGATTCTGTTGTTTAAATGGTTGAATTGCTTGTGCCCGGCCTGTGGGCTGTGTCACGGCAGCTCGAGCGGGCAGTTCAGGTGGTGCCCTTACTCCCGCGTCCACAGCGGGAAGGCCACTGAAAGGAGAGGTGACGTGCCTGATGGTCTGTTGGTCTGTCTTTGACGACTCACAGTCGTGCTTTATACACATAACAGTTCTCAAGGTTCCATTGGTAAAGGTTCATGCAGTGACAGCTTTATCGTACGTCTGCCCAGTTATTCCCCGTGGTCACTGGGCTGCCACGGATTTGCCTTTTTCCCATTTGAATTCTTCTCTCTTCAGTGTGGATCCTGGAAAGCCTTTGTGTCATCCTCGGCCCATGGGGTCAAGATGGGATGGCGAGCGCCCCAGGCTCCGGGCCTGAAATAGCAACCGCTGCCCTCCGGCTGGCCGAGTTAGACTCCCAAGCAGGTCAGAGGGGAGAGGCTCAGGGCAGGGGCTCATCGCAGCCTCCAGGGGACCTGCCCGGTAGCAGCGTCTTCTCAGGGCTTCCCCCATCACAGACGTGGTCAGGGGCCACGGTGACCTGCTCCCTGGTTTTCAGCGCTCCTGCCCTGAAATGGCACATCGTTCCGGCACAGCAGGGAGGATGCCGGGCGGGTTCCTGGGGTGGATGTGAGGGCCTTTGTGCCTCGTAGAAAAGGGACGAAGACCCAGCGACCTGTGCGGGGCTGGCAGGAGGAGGTGCCCTTCCCTCGGATGGCGGATGGCGTGTGGCCCGTGGGGGAGCAGGGGCTGGATTCCACCCTGTTAGCCCAGGGCCGGGTCTGCACCCGTGTGGCCCTGGCTCTGAGCACGTCCTGAAGGGAAGCGGGGGGACTTCCTTCCCATCCCCGGGCAGCTGTGGCTGTAACTGTCCCAGAAGCTGGCCCCGCTGTGTCTCCCCTGAGACCGAGTAGCGTCCGCCTCCCTTACACCTTCGTGGGGATTTTCCTGAGAAGTTGGGCTGTTCTTGAAGTGGGAGCCAGCTTTGCTCTCGATGTCTCCAGACCTGGAGGAAGCACTTCCTCTTTTCTTTGATGCTCTGACAGAACAAGTGCTGCCTCTGACCGCCGCCACCGGCAGCCTCACCGAGCCTGGGGCTGAGTCCGAGTCCGAGTCTGCGTGCACGGGCCACTGGCCTCGCTTTGCTGTCTGTATTTGGTTCTGATGTCACGCTCGTCTGTTCCCATGTTACGGTTTGTTTGAGGGACTCGCTTCTCCATGAGCTGTGGGCAGAGGCCCTCGAATGTCCCCTGGGGCCATTGCACTGAGGACCCGGGAGGCCAGAAATAGCCATGGCCGCCCACCTCGCCTTCCCGGCAGCTGCCGGTCCCTCCTGGCCCCCGGGCCTCCGCTTTCCCTATTTGGGGTTGTTCTTTTCTGAACTGATGTGGCCACACACCAGGGGTGCTTCGTTCAAGTGTCCAGAGTGTCCGCTGCTGCCCGTACAACGGACACCCACAGTTCAGAATACACCCTGCAGTCCGGTCGCACGTCAACGTCCCTTCTCCCCCTACCATTTTTTTTGTGGTAAAATATACATAACATAAAATGTAACATTTTAACGGGGTTCCAGTTCTCCTCTGAGGATGTTTGCTTTCTGAACTTGGAAAGTGACAGAACCTCAACTTTTCTTTGCCTCTCTTGCCTTTGGGTAGCGAGCAGTTGAAACCCCTTTTCTGAGAAAGCCCCACACCCTCATTTCCCCGCCCAAACAGGCCAGACGGGGGTGGGGGGGGATCCAAGCCTCATGGTCCAGAGAGGGTTCCTCAAAGCGGGGAAAGGTGTCGGGGTTCCACGGAAAAAAAGAAACCCCTGAAATCTAGCAAGTTTATTACCTGTTACCTCATTTCCTCCAATTCCCGAACGACTCAGCTTCTCAGGATTTTCTCTCTTTCTCCCTCTGGGTGTGTATTGTGGTGAGATGTGTGGTTCCCGCTGCCACCGGGGAATTCGCAAGGCAGACGGGATGCCGACTGCAGGCTGGGGGAGGAAGAATGGGAGTTGGTGTTTAATGGGGACAGAGTTTCTATTGGGGAAGCTGAAAAAGTTCTGGAGATGGATGGTGATGATGGTTGTACAACAGCATGAATGTACTTAATGCCACTGAACTATGCGCTTAAAGATGTTAAAATGTTACAATTTATGTTATGTATATTTTACCGCAAAAAAAGAAAAATGGTAGGGGGAGAAGGGACGTTGAGGTACGACTGGACCGCAGGTGTGCAGCGGGGGTGTGAGTGCCAGAGGGGAGGTGGGGACGAGAACGTGGGGACCAGAAAGAAGTAGAAACAGAGAAAATGCGGGAGCTATTCTGCAGAGGAGTTTGGCTCTATAGAGCATCAGGAATTCATAAAAAATGGTACAAGGCTAAGAAGAGGAAGCTTGCTTTTGGCTCTTTCTCCATGGTGACCTCAGAGGCAACAAAAAACTCCAGTCAGGAAGCTCTGGCTACAGCTTTTAGGCGGGGCCGAGGGTGCCGCCAGGAGACTCTGCAGCGCCCACCACACCAAGCGGGTGACCCGAAGCAGATGCCTTTGGGGTGACGGCAGCGCTAAAATTAGATGTGGTGATGGTTGCCCTTCACCATCAATTTACTAAAAATCCTTGAGTGGTGCACTTAAAGCAGATGCATTTTTATGGTGTGTAAATTGTACCTCAGTAAAGCTGTTCACACACACACACACACACACACACACAGCTGTGCTTCCCTGGAATCCGTGCTTGTCCCTTACACAGAGGTCCTGGCCGCTGCCCACTGTCCCCATTTCACCAGGAGAGGAGCGTGGTCACGGGGAGTGGGCTGTGCCTCCCGTATCTGCCGTCTGTCTGGGTCCTTCACGGGGTAGAACTGGAGAGCGTTCTAATCTAGACACGGTGACCTCATCGGAGGCAACTAAGTGGCCCAGCTAGTCTCGGCTCTACTTCTGGGCACCCATGATGAAGACTTCCCCGCAGTTGGGGGCCATCGAACTGACGCCAGCCGTGACAGCTCCCTCAGCTGCCAGCCGTTCGCTGGCCCTTGGACTGGGCAGCCCTTGAGGAGTCTTGGAGGGTGGGCCCCGGCTTCCGCAGCCCCGTCTGTCACTTGGGACCGTTTCCACCCGGTGGCGTCAGCCCAAGAAGCAACAGAGGGTCAGCAGATAGGAACTCGGCAGAGCAATCCCGCAAATAGCTCGGAGCCCTGCCTTCTGTTTCAGAGCCATTCATCGCCTCGCTCCTGTCTGTCTGCCACAGGCCCTGGTGCCACGAGGACATGCCCACCGGGGTGCTTATTGTTGGGGAGGCATGCAGGCCTCCGCGGTGGGGACCGAGAGCAGCTGTTTCCGCCCTGGTTCCGGCTGCATAAAGGGTACAATATTAAGCAGCCTCATTGAGCTGTCCGCTCAGATCAAACAGGGACGGTTGCTAAGTGCTCTCCTAAATTCATAGCATCAAATCAAACGATCAAAATTACTTAGAACTGCTAGGGGCATTAGAGATTATTTATCACCACCTCGTTTCCTTTACTTGAATACGAAATTCAGAGGCCCCGTGGTGCACCCAAGGACACGCACCAACTTAGGGTCCTGACGCAGACCGGAGCCCACATTTCCTGGTAGCCCCAGGCAGGGCTGTTCCTGTACATCAGGCCCAGTGCCCCCTGGTCGCTGGATTTAAAGGCTTCAGGGAGGTGTTCTTGCCATTCTGTGGTTCTGTAGCGTCAACAGGCCTGTCTGTTTAAGGAGGAGATCATTTTCCACATTTGAAATGAAAACGACCTGACAATCCTGGGAAATCCATGAATGACTGTGACTTAAGCTGGAAGCAAAATCTTACTCTAGAATGAAATTAATTTAGATCAAACTATATCAGCCCAAATAGTGCATGGAGTTCTTAACCATGCTGCGTGCTGCGTTAAGCATCATGTGTATGGATTCGTCCTTCTTAGAAGGACACCACATAATTTTTTTAAATTTACATAATTCTTGCCGAAACCGGTTTGGCTCAGTGGATAGAGCGTCGGCCTGCGGACTGAAAGGTCCCAGGTTCGATTCCGGTCAAGGGCATGTACCTGGGTTGCGGGCCCATCCCCAGTAGGAGATGTGCAGGAGGCAGCTGATCGATGTTTCTCTCTCATCGATGTTTCTAACTCTCTATCTCTCTCCCTTCCTCTCTGTAAAAAGTCAATAAAATATAAAAAAAAAAAAAAGTTTAAAAAAAAAAATTTACATAATTCTTTATTTTAGTGTATTTTATTTTTTATTAAAATTTTTTAATGTTTCTGAGGTATTTGGTTGGTTTCAGTGTTTACAAGTGTCTTTTTTAAATGTCAAAACTGTCTGGCACATACAGAACACTTTTTTTTTTTATTGATTTCAGAGAGGAAGGGAGAGAGAAGGAGAGAGAGATAGAAACATTAAAGATGAGAGAGAATCATTGATCGGCTGCCTCCTGCATGCCCCCTACTGAAGATCAAGCCTGCAACCGGGGCATGTGCCCTTGACCAGAATCAAACCTGGTACCCTTCCGTCCGCAGGCCGACGCTCCATCCACTGAGCCACACCAGCGAGGGCTGGAACATGTTCTAACGCTAGTTTTTCTTTTACACTGTGAACCACTAATTTGAAAGCAGCACATGGTGGCCTCCCTCTCAAGGGTCCCTCAGTCTGAGAGGCTCAGGGCCTTGGGTGCGGCTCATGCATCTCAGTCACTTTAAAAAGCATTTTTTATGTATAAATCTACATACAAACTACTCTTCTAGGGCATAACCGTCAAAACTAATTTTTGAAATTGCAGTTGCATAACAAGAGGTTACAGTCATGTTGGTTTATTTTTTATTTGAGAGGACTCAGCATCTGTCATGTTTTCATGGAGAGGATTTTTATGTTTAAAAGGAATATGGATGTTTGCAATTTTTCTAAGATGCTGAAATCATGGTGACGTAGAAGACTAAAATCCACACTGTTGAGCGCTAAATGGCATTCCGTTGGTTCATAAATTAACTACTAATCCGCCATCTTTGAAACCAGTGGGAGCTCGTGGACAGGTGGCAGGTGGGCAGGTGGGCCAAGCCCACTGATGAAGGAAGCTGATCGGCTTGCTGGACACAGAGCACATGTTTCACTGCATGATGTGATCTGAAAAACCACTGCGAGCAAGGCAGGAGCTCAGCAAGGTGGCCTCGTGGACGCTCAGAAACAGGGGCCGCCCTGTGCTCATGCCCCGACCAGTTAGAAGATAAAATGGAAGAGATGCCCCATTTTTAATAACTGCAAAATACATAAAATACCAAGGAATAAGGTTAACAAGGAGTGCAGTTTATGTGAAGCAAACTTTAAAACAGTACATAGAGACACCAAAGATTTCACCAGCGGGAAGGGCATTCTTGGATAGGGTGACTTAACATTATAAAAATACCAAGCCTGGGTCCTGGGTTCGATTCCGGTCAAGGGCAAGTACCTTGGTTGCGGGCACATCCCCAGTGGGGAGTGTGCAGGAGGCAGCTGATCGATGTTTCTCTCTCATAGATTTTTCTACTCTCTATCCCTCTCCCTTCCTCTCTGTAAAAAATCAATAAAATATATATATATTTTTTAAAAAATACCAAGCCTCCCGATGTTAGCCGACATAATGCAAGCCCCAGTAAAAATAGCAAAATGATTTCTTTTGGTACTAGACCACTTGGTTCTGAATTTTATATGGAAAAATTAATAAGCAATAATAACCAGGAAATTCCAAAAAGGGCAAATTAATGGTGGTGGAGGGTTGAGCACTGTGCCAGGGACAGCTGCGGGAAGAAAGACCACCGCGTTCTTCTGTTTGCTCAGCCCACCACCTGCCCCAGGCACCTGTGCAGCCCAGAATAGGAGTCACCCAGACCCCTTTGGGCAAAACGTCAGATCTGGCCGCGGACAGTGTGCCTTGGGTAACACATGACAGCGTGTATGCATTGGTTTCTGAGGCCGCCGTAATGAATTGCCACATACCAGGTGGCGTTATTCTCTCACAGTTCTGGAGTCCGGAAGTCCAAAATCCAGGTGTCGGCAGGGTGGTTCCTTCCGGAGGCGCCGAGGAAGACGGTGCTGTGCCTCTCCTCGCTCCTGGTGGTCGCCCAAAACCTTCCGTGCCTTCACAGAGCGTTCTCTCTGCGTCTCTCTCCACACTTCCTCTTCTTAGAAGGACACCGGTCATCGGACAATGGCCCACCCTACCGTGGTGTGACCTCCGCTGAGCTTGATGGCATCCACAAAGAGGCCACTTGCAGATAAGGCCAGGTCACGGGCTCGGGGTGGGCGTGGAGTTCTGGAGGACACGGTCCAGCCTGGTGCTGCGTTAGGCATCACGTGTGTGGATTCGTTTTTCAGGGTTGAAATGTGTGGCACGTGTCATGTGCTCTTAAGCCCTTTTTTCAGGTAAAACTACAAAATGAATTTTTTTCCTTTCCCTTGCACTTGAAGATGTGTGACGGTGTGTCATAAACTGACCTGAAATATGTGTTTGTTCTGCAGCGAAATCCGCGAATAATACCGTATAACTAGGGCAGTTTATGCTCCCATTCTCTATCTGGCTATTTATAGTGAACCTATTTCCCTCTGGGTCAGAGTGCATTGGTGAGCATTAACAACCGGAACTTGTTTAACAAAAACGACTAGAATTTGCGGTTTTAAGCAATGCTGAAGACTGTGGCCCTTCTGCGGAACAAGGAGCAGCATGACTTCCCGGCTTCCAATGGCGAGGCTGGGGAGGACCGAGCCATGTCCTGGTGCTGCTGATTGAGACTGGGGAGCTGGTGGTGAGGCAGGGAGGGGAACGGGGAGGGTTGAGTTTCATTCTGGAAGTGTTGCCAGGGCGGGGAGTCCCCAGGCTGGGGAGGGAGGTGGGCAGTGTCGCACGCAGCAGAGAGACCCAAAGGGACTCAAGTAGAGAAGTTGCTGGAGCCTTGGGCACGGGAGGCCCCGGTGGCTCAGCCGGAGCAGTTTCAGTGCCGTGGAGGTGGAGGTGGAGGGACCACATAGACTGAAAGGACCGTGGGCTGGGGAAGGGCCCCAGGTTGGGGCTGGGCTCACGGCAGAGACCATGGTTCTCTCGGGTGTGGTTCCATTTGCTCGTGTGCATCGTCCGGCCGCCACAGCTCTTGCCGATCTGCTGTTGGGGCTCCATGCTGCTGCTGACTCCCAGGAGCAGGTACGATTGTTCTTCCCTGAGCTCGGGAAGCACCTGATATCCAACCTGTTTGCCTTTTTGGGCAGCATCTCAGGCACCTCCTGTGGGACACCTGGGCTCCGCCGTCCCAGTGAGACCACTAAGGCTAGACGGCTGTTCTGGGAGCCGAAACCCCTGTTCAAGGGTGACTGGAATTTACCAAGTACCCGTGGCAGGCCAGGCCTTTTGGTTTCATCTTCCCAATGCTACTCTGAAATGGGGGTGTGTGTGTTGGGTGGGGAGCCAACAGACTCAGAGGTCACTGGCTGGAAACTAAGTGGCTGAGCTGGCCTTGGACACCAGGCACCCGGACGCCAGGGTGGACGCTCCCCCTAACAACACTCCCGTGGGAGCGGGCATCCGAGGCCCAGGGGCCCGGAGAGGAGGCAGTGGGCTCCAGGGCTTGGATGCCTCCTTTGGAGGAAGCAAGTGATATTCTGCGTGAGGGCAGAAGCTCCAAGGAGACAGGGCTTTATTCTACATGGAAAGGAACTTTCCAGAAAGGAACACTGCTCTAAAATGGACTTCCTCTCGAAGGTGTGAGGGTCTGGTCTCTGGAGGTGTGTTTTGCTGCCTTCTTTGAAATTTTCTTTGAAATTTTCAATTTTAAGCAAATATCCTTTTATATAAGTCATTCCAAATATCCGCAATGGCTGGGTGGTATTCTCTCTACGTTTGTCAGTCTATGTACTCAGCCCGCGTCTCCTCTGCTGTAGTGATATGAGGACAGACCCGTTTAGTCATCTGTGTGTGTCTGTGGTCAACGCTGGAAGGGGGATGGCTGGGCTCCAGGCTGCGAGCGCTGGGAAGCCTGGCACAGACTGATGCCCGCCTCCTCGCCTTGTTTTCCAGTGCATCGCAGAGCTTCATGGCCAGGAACCTCGTTCATAAAGCTGACAGGAGGCGGGGGGGGGGGGGGGGGGGAGGCACAGAGGGGGGGAGACAAACGGCTTCAGGCTTACCCCCCGCCCAGGGCACCTTGCTGACTGTGATGGTGAAGTTTCTCACCTTAAGGAGTGTTTATGATTTGAATGATCCATGACACCTTTAAATGAGCTTCTTCCTCCCTGGGAAGTAGCCCGCTCCTCTGCTGTGGAATAAACTGCTCTCGCTCTGTGGCCCTTCTGTGGAACCAGGAAGGGCGTGGCTTCCAGTTCCCGAGGTTGACAAGACTGAAGTCTCAGAGTTTCATAGCAATGTTAAGGTAAAATACAACAGTAATCTACACTAATAAAAGAGAAACATGGTAATTAGCGTACGACCGCTACCCTTCCCATTGGCTAATCAGCATATCCTTATGCAAATTAACTGTCAGCCAAGATGGCGGCCGGCAGCCAGGCAGCTGGAAGTGAACATGAGGCTTGCTTGCTCCAGTGACTGCAGACTCCAACGTTCCCCGCCTGACTTGCCGGTGTCTGAGCTGCAACTCTAAGAAACTATGTACTATGTTGCAAATAAGAAGCTAAACAAAACCCCAGAAACCAGCTTTCAGCTGGCCGGGATCTCAGAGCTGGAGTTATACCGTGTTTCGATTATAGAACGCAAACAAACCAGATAGCTTCTTTCAGCAGCGGAAGCCTCAGAGCTAGAGCCAGAGCTAAAGCTGGCCCAGAATAAAAAAAGAAAAAAGAAAAAAAGGAGCGGTTGGGAGCTTCAGTCAACTGCCAACCTGAAAGCAGCCCTCAGCTCCTCACCAAGACTGGCCAGGCACCCCAGTGGGGACCCCCACCCTGAAAGGTGTGTGACCAGCTGCAAACAGCCATCATCACCTCATCCAGGCTGTCCAGGCACCCCAGTGGGGACCCCCACCCTGATCCAGGACACCCTTTAGGGCAAACCAGCCGGCCCCCAGGCCTCTATCCTATATAGTAAAAGGGTAATATGCCTCTCAGCACCGGGCTCAGTGGAGCCACGAGGCCTCCTGGCACCGGATTAGCGTGACAGGGGGCAGCGCCCAAACCCACTGATTGCCCTGCGGCTCTGTGTGTGACAGGGTGCGGCGCCCCAACCCTCCCCCCCCACAGGCCCTGCTCTGTGTGTAACAGGGTAGGGCCATAACCTCCCCATCGGCCCTGCCCTGAGTGTGAGAGTGGCGGCGCCCCAACCCCCTGATCGGCCCTGCTCTGTGGGTGATAGAGGGCGGTACCCCAACCCCCTGATCCGCCCTGCTGTGTGTGTGACAGGGGGTGGTGCCCTAACTCCCCTATCGACCCTACTCTGTGAGTGACAGGGGGGAGCTCCTCAACCCCCTGATGGACCCTGCTCTGTGCGTGACAGGGGGGAGCTCCCCAACCCCCTGATGGGCCCTGCTCTGTGCGTGACAGGGTACGGAGCCCCAACCCCCCTGATGGGCCCTGCTCTGTGAGTGACAGGGGGCAGCGCCCCAACCCCGATTGGCCCTGCAGGGTACGGAGCCCCAACCCCCCTGATGGGTCCTGCTCTGTGCGTGACAGGGGGCAGCACCACAACCCCGATTGGCCCTGCTCTGTGCGTGACAGGGGGTGGCGCCGCAACCTCCCCATCGACCCTGCCTTGAGTGTGATAGGGGGCGGTGCCCCAACCCCCCAATCAGCCCTACCCTGAGTGTGACTGAGGGTGGCATCGCAACCTCCCGATCTGCCCTGCTCTGTGCATGACAGGGGGTGGCGCCCCAACTCCCCAATCAGCCCTGCTCTGAGCCCCACCAGGGGCTGCACCTAGGGATTGGGCCTACCCTCTGCCACCCAGGAGCAGGCCTAAGCCAGCAGGTTGTTATCTCCCGAGGGGTCCCAGACTGCGAGAGGGCACAGGCCGGCTGAGGGACTCCCCCTTCCCCCCCGAGTGCACAAATTTTTGTGCACCGGGCCTCTAGTTTATATTTTATAAAAGGAAAAAATGCTGATTTTCTCATTGACTGGAGTGAATTGTTCTCCTGATGTCTTTATATCTTAAAATAACTTTAGGAGCCTGAGATTTTGAACAAAACGCATATAAATGAAATAACGTGTAACCTTCAAAACATAGGGATCCCAACTCCCCCAGCTTTTAATTAGAAAGCCGGCCAGGATGGGCATCTGAGCTTCACATGAGGATGAGTTGGCTCCCAGAAGCAGCTACAAGCCAAATATCTTCATTGGGTGCTTTGTTTATTATCAGCACAATATTTATTTTTAATATATATCTTTAATATATTTTTATTGACTTCAGAGAGGAAGGGAGAGGGAGAGAGAGCTAGAAACATCAATGCTGAGAGAGAATCATTGATCAGCTGCCTCCTGCACGCCCCCTACTGGGGATCAAGCCGGGAACCCGGTCGTGTGCCCTGACTGGGAATCAAACCATGACCTCCTGGTTCATAGGTCGACACTCAACCGCCGAGCAGAGCACACGGGCCGGGCTCAGCACAACATTTAAGTGGGAGATTTATTCTGAGGAACTCGCTCCCTGCCGTGGCGCTTCCAGGAGGCACTGCAGCCATGAGACGCACTCTCCATAAACGTGCTTAACTGGAAGGCTGGACGCATGGAACCGCGTCGCTGTGGGTTTGTGGAGGCTGTTAGACATTCTCCGCTGGGCTGGGCTGGGCTGGGCTGGGCCGGCTCAGGGAAGACGCAGGAGCCCCCATGCTCAGAGCAGGGACAGCCGCTCTTCATTGTTCAAAGGACCTCAGACTGTGGTCAGCACTGGCGTGTCTTGGGGCAAATTTTCTGTTTGAATTTTTAAATTTTGAGCAAATATCATTTTATATAAGTCATTCCAAATGTCCTCTGACTGCCCCTGACAGTCTTTGGATGGTAAATGCTGAGAGTTTCCATGACAACTCAGTCCTGCTCCAATGACCCCTGATCCCAAGTGTCTGGTTCAAGACACCCAGGAGCCCCCAGCCTCCCGTAGAGATGCCTCAGGGTTCCAGCCACCCCACCGCCGAGCCACACGACTTGGGGCAGGCTATTGCGCCTTCTTGTGACTCAATATCCTTACTTGGAAAAGGGCCCCTAATCCACGGGCTCATTGTAAGAATTAAACAACGTGTCTGGACACCGTACTGGGTGCAGAGCCTGGTGCAGGGCAAGCTCTGGGGTCGGCCCACCCCTGGGTCGAGCACGTGCTGGTCTGCACTTGGAGCGGCTGTCCCAGGAGCAGCGATCACCGTCACTCCTGGTGCAGGTTGCTTTTCCAGCTGTTAGGCAGTCCCAGCTGCTGGGTGTTTTATCCTCTCTGAGCCCCGCTTCTCAGGCAAAACGTAAATGTAAAGTATGAGCGTGCGGGAACCTGCTGCTTCCCTCCAGGTGGCTCTCCCGGCAGTATCTGTCACACTCGCCTCCTGTTGTCCTTCCCACCACAGGTGCGGTGCTGTGATTAGTCAGCCTTTCTCAATTGGATAGCACAAAACTGGTGGCTCTTTCTTTCTTCCTTTCTTACTTTCTATCCTCACCTGAGGATATGTTTTTATTGATTCTAGTGAGAGAGGAACAGAGAAGCATGAATGTGAGAGAGAAACATCGTTGCCTCTCATACACGCCCCAACCAGGGACCGAACCCACAACCAGAGTATGGGACCTGACTGGGACTCGAACCCGCCCCCTTTAGGGGTATGGATGACACACCAACCAACAGAGCCCCCTGGCCAGGACTGATTCTTATGTTTTGAAGTTCTTTTTCAAATTGTGGAAACATAACTTGGAGTGTTAGCATTTATTTTCTCAGTGACTTACGGATAACACTTTAACCCTTTCCATAGCTGTTGTACGTATTTTTCTCATCGCCTAACTTGGTGCCTGTGCCCCTAAAATAGGTTCTCCACACTTGGTCTTAGAAGATGTGGAAGCCGGCTGAGTGCTGAGCAGATGAAGGAGAGCTGGAAGCTGGAGTTAGGGGGACCACATGATGACTCCGCCCTGGGCAAACCCTCAAACACATTCCACTCTTCCACAGAAAACACCACGATCGTCTCCTTAAGCGGGGACTGGCTGAAACAGTGGCCAGCGAGCAGAAGCCTACCGGGCTGCCTCACCTGCCACCCGTGTGAGGCGTGTCCGTCTGACACGCAGCCTCACAGTCACTGCCCTGAGTTGGCCCGAGTCAGCTCCTGGCAGCGGTGAGGAGCATCTGGACAGATCTGAATATGAGACAATGAATCGTCTAACGAAGCCCAGCTGGGAGGAGTAGGCTTCCTGAGTTCTTGGACTGTCGACAATGGGTGGCGGATGGTTAGAACTCTGAAAGGGAAAAGTAACGCAGACTCTGAGGACTATTTGCCAGTTGGGTTTTGCACTGTCCGGTCCTCCTTCCGGACAAAGCCACGGCGTCGAGGGCTAAGGCAGAGGCGGTTAGGGGCGGTCAGGATGAATGTATGAGTGAATGAATGAATGAATGAATGAGATTACACCGGCAGCAATAAGGGGACTGGGGGTGACTGTTAGGGATCATTCTAATCATTCTGAGGAGACATGCAGCCTAATAGCAGTCAGTGCCAAGGGGGATCTCTGAGGTGCTTTTAAGAGAGGACGTCAGCCCTAGCTGGTGTGGTTCAGTGGATAGAGCGTCAGCCCATGGACTGGGTTCAATTCTGGTCATACGTTGGTTGCAGGCTCAATCCCCAACCCTGGTCAGGGCACGTGCGGGAGGCAACCAATCAATGTCTCTGTCTCTGTCTCTGTCTCTCTCTCTCTCTCTCTCTCTGTCTTTCTCCCCCTCTCTCCTTCCCTCCCTCTCTTCCACTCTAAAAATCAATGGAAAAAAATGTTCTCAAGTGAGAATTGACCAAAAATTCTCTCCATACGGCTGTATGGAGAGTTGAGGGGAAGGGAGGAGGAGCGTTGTCTAAGAAGAGAGCCAGCCGTGGCACGGGCAGCATTGGCTGAAGCCGAGGCCCTGTGCTATGCACCCTGCAACACAGTCTCATCGGTCCTTCCAGCAACACCTCCAGCTCTTACTGTGCTTGCCTCGCAGATGAGGGTGGGGAGGCACTGATGTTAAAACCTTGGGAGGAAGTGCAGGAGACAGACTCCAGGGGGCGACTGGAGCTGTGTTTGGAGTTGTGGAGGAGGAGATGCCTCTGGGAATTGCAGGCAGAGATGGCCTGAAGCTTGGAGAAGCCAGGATTAGAAATAGAGCTGTGGGGCTCAGGGATGCATAGGTCATGGTCCAAGTGGTGGGTCTGATAGAGCCCAGGGAGCTCTGAAGACCACGCAGGGGCCCTCACATGTGCCCCCTGAGCATGGGCCAGCGTGTGTGTTGTCTGTTTTCTGTGGCAGTCGGAAGTAGACCAATATGATCCACGCAGGAGTGTCTGCCGTGTCCGTTAAATGGGAGGTATGTGCAAAGGCAGGGCCTTGGGTTAGATTTCCTGCGCTCCCTGGACTTGGAGAGGGAAAAAAGCAGCATTTTCAGCAATTATGAATGTGGGCCAGAAACTGCAGTGGGGTTAGGGTATGTGTGACTTTGTCACCAACAGAAACCCCGGGTATTTTCATGACACATCACAGTGGTCGCAGACAGCCGGGACGTCACTGTGTCGTTACAGCAGGTGTGCGCCCTTGCCTCACGCATGAATAAAGACACATACGTGTGCTGGTTCTAAGCTGGTGCCCCTCCAGGCCCTCCGGTCGTGCCCATCCCGGAGATGCCGGCCGGAGCGGGGCACACCTCCTCTCAGCTGGCTGAGCCAACAGGCGCAGGGGGGGCGGTGGGGGAGAGAGGGGAAAGAGCCTGCCCCTCCCTGTCTGCTTCCTGTTTCTGGGAGCATCACCCCAGCAACGCTCCTCACCCTGGCAGCTGCAGCTGGTTCTGTTTCTAGAGTTTTCCGTGCACTCAGAAACCACCACTATCCTGCAGCCTGTCAGAGCTGTACCCCGCCCCCCCGCCCCCACCGCCAGGTACCACAACCCAGCCCTAGCCTAGGTGTTCCCGCACTTGCCACCTCTGTGTCTCCTGAGTCCCCTTTGCCTGCTCAGCCATCCAGCCCGTGTAGTGGGTCCCTGTATTAAATTACTTCTGTGGCCGGCCGGTGTGGCTCATGGTTGAGCCTCCACCTATGAACGAGGAGGTCACAGTTGGATTCCCAGTCATGGCACATGTCTGGGTTTGGGGCTCAATCCCCAGAAGGGGGCGTGCAGGAGGCAGCCAATCAATGATTCTCTCTCATCATTGATGTTTCTATCTCTCTCTCCCTCTCCCTTCCTCTCTCTGAAATCAATAAAAACATATAAATAAATAAATAACTTAGGTTAACATAGCCGGTGCACTATCTTTTTCCCTGACTGGTGTCTGATGGATACGGTATATCACGATTTAAAGATGTATCTTGATAATGTGTTTCAGGATGATCCATTTCCTTTGTAACCCTATGTACTTTGTTTTAAGCACTTAAAGATGTTATTCTGAGACTGGCCACAGGTCTTCCCAGCCTGCAGGGGCACCTGTCCTAAGACGGAACTGCAGTGCCCCCATTTGTTACAAGGCCCCCAGGAACACAAAACAAAAAGGTCATTGTTTTCCATTCATCCTTCCTTTCTTTTCAAATAAATGAACTTTGTGTAATTTCCTCCCCTTTAAAAATAGCACTTGCTCATTGAAAAAATATCGGAAAACAGAAAGGAAAATGGTTTTATCTGTAACTTTATTATGACGTAAAGACAACCATGGCTCTGTTTTGATGTATTTCCTTAGAATCCTGGCTGTTGTTATTTTTCATAGATCTTATTGAGGGCGGGTGGTCCATGTGTGCTCACGTACACTCTACATGGTCATAAGCATGTGTGTTCTATTACTACATACTTGCTATAAACACCGTCTTTATAGCCAGACAGGGTACCATAAAGTTGATATCCCAAGGCTGACTTGGCCATTTTCTTATGATGGATGTAAAATTTTAATAATAAATTATTTTTACATTGTGGTAAAATATGTATAACATTACACCTACCATTTAACCATTTCTAGGTGTACATTGAGTGGCATTAAGGACATTCACTTGTTCTGCAGCCATCACCACCATCCACCTCTAGAATTCTTTTATATCCTCAAATGGAAACTTTGTCCCCATTAAACCACAAGTCTCCATTCCCTCCTGCCCTCAGCCCCTGGCAGTCACCGTTCTACTTTCTGGCTCTATGAATTTGGTGAACATATGTTTTTACTAGTGTGTGTTGCTTTTCCAATAAAAGTTCATGGTAAAAATGACTTACACGTATATACTAAATGCAAGCAGTGTTTGTCTGATGCCTGCCTGTCTTCTTTCTTTTAAAAAAAAATTAACTTAGCCACTGCCAGCATCGAATGCCATCTTGCCAGCCCTGGCTGTTCTTATTTTCTGAAGCTCTCTGAAAATTCATGTAGGGTCCTGATGGCTAAAATCTTCCCATTTCTGTGGATTTCAAATGCAGATTGCTCATGGAAAGGAGAGAGTTTTTAAACAGAGACGTGCTCCGCTCTGGTCAAATTCTCTGAAGGGTTCTTTCCACACCGGCTTTCTAATCTGTCGTGTGGCCAGTTGCATGGGGAGCCTGTCTGAGCTCACACCATCTCACTTCTGTTTTCTGGGGAAAACTCCACGCTGTTTTTCTCTTCCTCCTTTTGTGGTTTTGCATAAACAAATGAGTACATTGGATTTTTGTTAATTACTTTTTAATTGTGGTTAAAAAAAAAAAAACACATACCATTAAATTCATCATCTATCCAGTTTTAAGTTGTGTAACTGTCACCACCCTCGTATCCATAGTTCTTTCCATCTTCCCAAGCTGAAACGCTGTGCCCATTACACACTAACTCCCCAGCCCCTGGCCACCGTCCTTCTACTTTCTGTCTGTGACTTTGGCGGTTTTAGGTATCTCGTGCCCATGGGATCATACAGTATCTGGCCTTTGGGTCTGGCTTCTCTCACTTTCCCTACTGTTTCCAAGGTTTCTCCCATGTTGTGGTGTGTGTGAGGATTTCCTGCCTTTTTTAAAGCCCAATAATATTCCTTTGTATGGATAGACCGCGTTGTTATTCAGTCATCTGTGGACGGACACTTGGGTTGCTTCCACTTATAAAAGACAAAATTGTTTTCTGTATTTAATATTAATTATTATACTTCTTACTGTGAATGAACATACTGATTAAACGGGTACTAGAGTCCCTTTTTAACATTTTGTTCGTTGTCTGATGCTGTGAAGCCCACCTGAAACCTGGAAATGCTTACTTGTGGCCACCAGGGGGCAGCAGTTGAAATGTGAACACCGTCCCCAAGATCTACCACTATGTTTCCCTCAGATTTCTCCTGTTTCTCTCTGCCCACACCCCTTTGCCTTCTTCCGGAGATAAAGATGCTAACAGGCAGAGTTCGTTCTACTATATTTTATTCTAAATGTAGGTCAAATATTTTAAATAATCGTAGAACATAAGAGCTCAAAGCTTTGAATAGTTTTTTTTGATACTCTCTTAGTTGTTTCACCCTGGGCAGAAAATTTCTTCCTTTTCAAAAAACTATGCCATAGGGGAGTCTCTTCACCCCAAAAAGGAAGTTCTTGAGCTTCTATTGCCCAATACCATTTTTGGAGACACAGCCATACCTCCTTATCTGGCTGGAGAAGTTCAAGTTCAGCCACCTAGATCATAACTCAACCAGGAAGTGACTGGGCCTGAAAGAAAGTAATTGTCACAAAGTTTGGGCCTCTTGTGCTAGAAAAGTAATCGGGTCACTCCTACTAGCACCTCGTGACTTAGAATTCCAGTTAGTATTTCGGGGTCGTGTGGGTTTAACGAGTTTCTCTAGCCGCCCCCCCCCCCCCCCCCCCACACACACACACACACACCCCAGGGTGCACAGGGCATGCTGTGGGTTCTGAGCTGCACAGAGGGAGGGTCAAATAGAGCCTGGAGGGCGGGGCAGGAAGGCTGATAGGGAGGGGCCGGTTGGTCTAGGACAAAAGTTAGCTCCCATGTCTCTTTGTAAATGATGACTGGATGCATTAGCTTTAGATTAAATGCTCCTCAAACTATTTTGTAAGAATGTGCATTCTTTTTTTTAATGTTTTTATTGATTTAGAAAGGGAGAGAGAGAGAGAGAGAGAGAGAGAGAGAGAGAGAGAGAGCCATCAATGCGATAGAGAAACATTGATTAGTTGCCTCCTGTACTCACCCCGACCGAAGATGGAATCCATTACCTGGGTATGTGCCCTGACCAGGAAAGGAACCAGCGACCTTTCTGTGCATAGGACGATGCTCCAACCTCCTGAGCCCACCGACCAGGGCAAAAATGTGCCCTCTATAGACCAACATCTTCTCTACCCTTACAATTAGCATGGTCCTTATTCAACACCAATTACAAATAATCACTCACTTAACCCTTATAAACTCTATGCACTTAGTGCTACTATTACTCACATGAGGAAGCTGAGGCAGAGAGGCGGGGTGTGCACCTGTCCAAGGCCAACAGCCAGGGTCAGGCAGAGGCCGTGCTGGCCCCAGACCCTAAGCTCAGGGTCCTTCCCTCGCTCCCTGAAGAAAACAAATGTATTCCAACATAACAATAATTCACTCTCCCTGACTTCCGTCCTATTCCTTCTCCAGGTCTCTCTGCTTGTTTATGTTTTATTGATCAAAATTAGATTCTATTCTAGCCCAGGGGTGGGCAAACTTTTTGACTCGAGGGCCGCAATGGGTTCTTAAACTGGACCGGAGGGCCGGAACAAAAGCATGGATGGAGTGTTTGTGTGAACTAATATAAATTCAAAGTAAACATCATTACATAAAAGGGTACGGTCTCTTTTTTTTTAGTCTTATTCATTTCAAACGGGCCGGATGCGGCCCGCAGGCCGTAGTTTGCCCCCGGCTGTTCTAGCCCATAGGCAAGAGCGTCTTGTTCTGAGACTTGTCACTGGTTTCCTCTCAGGTGCCGTGTGGGGCGACCGGCAGCAGGTTCTCTTTACAGGCAGTTTTGATGCTATTTAACTTCTACAAGCCTGTCCTGTCCTGTGTTATCTCAGTGCAAGCGCTCGCCCACAGCTGCAGTGTCCTGTTCTTCCCCTAATTGCAGGATATCCAACGGAAGGAGGTGGTAGGCCAGGCCCCTGTAACGGGATAGTAATGGGAGTTCTGCTGCTCAGACGGGACAGTGAATCAGCACTGTAACTCCTGAAAAGCAGATAAAATGTGCAACTACTTGCAGATGAGGGGCGTGTCTAACCCAAAAATCCAGCTCAAACTGAGAGGTCAGTGAAATACTTTGTAATGAATGATATAAACAAAAATCCACAGCATCCCCATATCCCACGATGATGGGGGGTTTTGTGTGTTTTTTTTAATAACAGCAAGAAGGTAAAATTCCATTCAAAGGAGCATTTAGGACTAAAGAAATAAGCAGGATCCCCTGAAAGTAACATAATATTGTCTATCAACTGTAACTGAAAAAGTAAAAAGATTGAAGGCATTTTCTTTCCTTAAAATAAAAAAAGAGAGAAGCAGGACCTCTATGAAGCAAACTAACAATAGACTGAAGGGCACGTCAAGTTAAAAAATGGAGACAGACCTACCTCATTTCTGAATGAGAAGGCCCACCGTGGAAGGGATGTGACTTCATCCCCAAATAGCTTACAAATACAATGTAACTCAAATAAAATCCCAGTTGAGGGGAGACGGTTGGTTCAGAGTTCACCAAGTAAACTCTAAAGTGACTCTGGAAGAATAAACAGTGAGACCAGCCAAGGAGGTTTTGGAAAAGAATAGTGAGGGCGGTTTTCAACCTTTCCTGTAGCCTGCAGATTCTCTGTTCAAACAAAAGCTTACCTCCCTGTTCAGATCCTGCTGGCCGGCAGGTCCTTTACTGCTTCCGGAATAAAGTTCAAGCTCCTTAACCCGAGGAGTACCTGTTTGTTTTTTAGAGAGCATTCTGATGAGATCTAAGGGTGTTCTGAAAAGCAATAAAATTCCCACACGCCCATCTCGTAAACACCGGTGCTCTTTGTTTCTCACGTTTCCTTCCAGTCTTTGTATACGTCGGTTTTCACATAATCACAGCCAGAACGTAGTTGTCGGAGGACGAAAACACCACAGGCGTGGCTTTGGGAGTCACAAGGGGGCAAAGCCAACATTCTGGGCTTGAAGGTAGGCAGCTGCCCGGGTGAGGGCAACGCTCCTCGAGCACCCCAAAAAGTGCTGATGAAAGCCATAAACCTAATCCAAGCTAATTAAGTGACGCCAGACAGCCTGCGGCTTCCCAGAACCTGTATGTAAACTGTAATCCCAGAGTCCCTTATTTTGCAGGAAATGTAATCTGTGCTTTAGAATAACCCCCAGACGTGCTGCAGGTTCAGTGAGGGCACATCTTCATGCCAGACTGGGCTCCCACCGTCACTGCCGTCCTGCCGGGAAGCGCAGGAAGCTGGAAGAGGTCCCGGGAGTGCCCAGAACTACAAGCTAAGCCGTGTCGGAGCGGGGATCCCACGTAGATTTCTCCCAAACCTGTGCTCTGGCGGTGTGAGGGCTTTGCGCCGTCAGCCCCGTTATCTGTGTGGACCCTGCAGGTGCCTCCAGTTATCAGTTCTCTGATCTTGTTGCTTACAGCCCACCTCTGCGATCACACGCTCAGCCATGACATGACCGTGTGGCCCCTGAGCTCAGCTTCCTTCCCACCCTGTGGCCCCTTCCTATCCCCGAGGGTAGGGTGCCCGCCTTCCTGCTCTGCCTGACCCCTGACTGCAGTAACTAGCGGGCTGGGAGTTCTTAGATGCACTTGGAGTTCTTCCGGAGTGAAAACTCGGGCCACTGAGATTAGATGATGTGTTGAAGTATTCCCACCTTGACCGCCATCTCTGTGCATGTTTAGCTATGGGTTTGCATGACTTACCTGTACAGGCTGGTAAGTCAACCTGCTTGTACAATGTGGGCACCTGGATAAAGGCACAAACCCCTCCAGACCAGGGGGCCCCAATGGGGACCCTTTTGCCTCCCAGGGGACCTTTGGCAGTGTCTGGAGAGACGTCGGGTTGTCAGGACGAGGGTGGAGAGTGCTGCTGGCACCGAGTGTGTGAGGACAGGCTGCTGTGGCTCAGAGCAGGCGTCACAGCAAAGAATTATTGGCCCGAGAAGTGAGCAGTGCGAGGTTAAGGAGCCCTGCTCTGTGTTTATATTAGAGTTCCCTATAAAGTCTAATCCCACATTTAGCAGGGATGCTCCGTGGCAGTGGGGATACGAGGACGGGCTCCAAGGCCATCTGAGTAGCTCAAGTCGGACCCCTGGTGAGGAGAAGCCCTTGGAAAGCTGTGGTGGGCTGGGGCCACCCCCTCCATGAATCGAAGGCAGTCCCAGCTGCCCCAGTGAGGTCGCGTAGAAGGGTGAGTTTAATGGACCTCTCTGCTGGTACTCGGAGATGACGTGGTCAGGAGTGGCTATTTGATCTCCAGTTATTCCAGAATTTCCACTCTCAGGCCAGACATGTCTCTTCAGCCTGCTGTTCTTCACTCGTCCTCAAACTTCCCTTGAAGGTCATCTAAAATCTTCATTTTTCAAAGGTGAGGCTTTTATATTCTCCTCTAACGTCTTCTGCAAAGGTATCGATTTGTTCATACAACTGTTCATGAAGAAGGTGAACAACCGAACGCTCGTAATCTGGCCTCCAATGATTGCCGGCTTTTCTCTGACCTGTATTTCAGGGACTAGACTGCAGGGGGGACCCCTCACACTGGGGTGTGGGCATGTGTTTTTAGTTCTGTGCTCAAGTGTGTGGCAGTTGGTTTTTTTTTTCCCCTTTAGGAAAATTCCTTTTCTTAGAAAGAGTGCTGTAGGGATGCTCTTGTCGGATTTGCACACCGTGGGAAGAAGGTTGCGCACTCCCGATGTCTTTGTCTGTCCCTGAGTCAGCTCCTCTTCAAGTCCAGCTGCTCAGCAAGAGTGCCTGGTTTTCTAAACCTCGGAGTTCATCATCAGGGCCTTTGGCTTTCCCTGTTTGCTATGGGTACCGCTGAAATTCAGATCACAAGGCCCTGTGTCCCCCACACTTCCTTTCCGTGAATGGCAGCTGTCAGTCACACCAGCGGACATGGGTGGTTTCTGGACTTTCCAGCCAGCCGGGCGAAGGTCTGTGTCGGAGAGCGGACTGTGGGGAGCCTGCTGTCTGTCCCGGAGCGCTGCCCTCACAGGCAGGCTGACGGGGGCCCCAGCCAAAGGAGTGGGTGTTGCTTTTGTTTTTTTATCATCATTTTCTATTCCATTTATTTATCTCTTCTCAGTGGGGTGCCCCGTTGGCTGGTGAATACAGTCCTCGAGAATAAAGCCGACTTTCCCAAGTCACTATCTATTTCGATCAAAATCATTTAGATGGGCTGTTCTGACAGAGCATATAGGTTGTTCTCTTTGGATGATAGTTCATTTGGGGGACTTTTCAGAGTGTTCCCATCTGACTGAGAAATACAGAATGGGTTTTAGTTGTTTTGTTCTCAGTAGTTTCAGAAAACCATCAGCTGGCACTCGCAGTGCACCATGTTCATGAGCAACTGACTGGTTGGCCTGAGAGATTGCATCGAAGGCGTTTGTGGCCATTTCCTTGGGGGATGTGTCTGTGATCACTCTGGCCAGGCTTTAAGGATGCCCAGTTCCGAGGGCTGGATTGGCAAACGGGTACATTTGTTCTCCAGGTTGCTATGGACTCATTCCTGGACCCTTTAGGAGATGAACTGAATTCCAGAGTAAAATATATCAGAAATTGTTCTCCATGTGGGTCAGATTTTACCCTGTGGCAGCCTTATTGGATTTACTGGAACTCCATGAAAGGGTTCTGCTCAGGTTCTGAAAACTGTTCCCCGGGCTGGGTCTGAGGCAGCCCTGTGACGGGTCCTTCCATTTCGGTTCCGCCTGCTGATCATCCTCCCCCAGCTCCGGGCCACAGTCCCTGCTACAGACAGCACCTCTTGTCGTCTGTCCTCTTCTGCCCCCTTTGGCTTTCTCATCTCCAGTTAGCTCAGAATCCTGGGAGTCCATCCACGCGCCCCACCCTGCTCCTGCCGCCCCCATAGTCACGGGTCTCTCTCGGGCCCTTCCCACCCCCACCTCACTGTTTCCTCTCTCCTTGGACTCCTACTTCTCAACCTCCAAGCAGGCTCCGCTGGGTCTTTCCCGTCCATCTTACAAACAGACGGACAAATGAACAAATCTCCACGCACCTCAAAACCCTCCCCAAAGCCGGCCTTCCTCTCGGGCTGCAATCCACCATGTCGTTGAAAATGTTTCTTTGTAGAATTGTAACAGCAGGACGCAATCGCCCAGGTTTTTCTGGCTGCAAACGCAACGCTTGCTCAGCCTGCTCTCTACACCTCACCTGCATTGTTTAGCTCCCTTGCTCACACCAGCCCCTGGGGACGTGGGCGAGTGCTGGCTGCCAGGAGACACCTCTGTTTTCTGTTTCTCTAACCACCCTGTCTGTCTTGGCTTGTTCCTGACATACCTCTTACTCAATCCATGTAGGCATCCAAGCCTCCTTCTCTTCCAGGCATGCTACCATGTTCATCGTCATCTTATACCAGTTCGTATTTCTGGGTAAAGTGCCCGGGGCACCTGCACCCCGCTTTCTGCCACTGGCTCGGATTCAGTCCAATTACAACTCCCACTCTTCACCTTCCTTAAAAAGTCCAAAGGGAGTTTCTTTTAAATCTAGATGAAGAAGAAGTGTGGTGAATTGCTGGGAGCTGAGTAGTCATTCCTAAAGACATGCCACTTTTATTTATTTTTATTTTTTTTATTGAGTTTTAGAGAGAGAGGAAGGGAGAGGGAGAGGAAGAGAGAGAGAGAGAGAGGGGGAGAGAGAGAGAGAAACATTGATGTGAGAGCCAAACATCAATCGGCTGCCTCCTGCACGCCCCCCACTAGGGATCGAGCCCGCATCCTGGGCATGTGCCCTGACCAAGATTCGAACCGGCAACCTTTCAGTGCACAGGATGACACTCAACCAACTGAGCCACACTGGCCAGAGCAAGGCGTGCCCCTTTTAAAAGAGAGCTTCCATTCCCAGTTGCTACAACAATATGAAATAGTTGAGATTGATGAGAGTTAATGACGACCTATCAGTCCTCACTTTATTAGGAGAATCATCCATCATCATGTATGGGGTGGTGAGAAGGTGCCCCCATACCCGAAGAGCCCCCTCATAGTCTGGGAGGAGGGGAGAGGGAGCATGGGTCATGGCAGGCCTAAGGATGAAGCGTGTGTGACATCCCAGCACAGGGGTGGGCTGTTAGCAGGAGCTGTTTAATGCTAGAAGCAAGCTCCCTGTGCATTTTAGCCTCTCTCACTCCCGGATGCTCTGTCCACTGGAGGCAGTCAGGATCCTGGCCAAGGATCAAGTTCACTGTGGGCCTGAGCTGGGCCAGCTGACCATGGTGTACAGCTTTCTTTGCAGACTGCAGGAAGGGGCAGGCTCCCCCACCCAACGCACCTACCAACCGCCCAGGTCATCCTGGGTGTGGCCATTGCTTTGCCAAAGTCCTTGGTCCAGGATAAGCCCAGGGAGGTGGCTGAGGACACTCCCAAGCCTGTCTGTTGACTGTTCCCAGTGAGGACCCCTGGCTGGCTGGGTGCGGGGAGGGACAATTCTGTGTCAGGTGGCGTCCTGGATGCTAAGTCCTGAGGGCCATGAGTGGAGACCTGGGTTAAAAGCCTGGCTTCATTCTTCCCACATGTGTCTGTGACAAGTTAGACAACTTCTGTGAGCCTCCCTGTATGTGTGAAGTGCTTTGTAAACTGGGGTGCAGTGTGGATCTGGGTGATCATTTCATGAACATCTTTATAATAAAGAGTGTTTTTGTGGGTTTTTTAAATATATTTTTATTGATTTCAGAGAGGAAGGGAGAGGGAAGAGAGAGATAGAAACATCAATGACGAGAAAGAATCATTGATTGGCTGCCTCCTGCACACCCCCAACTGGGGATCGAGCCCACAACCCAGGCATGTGCCCTTGACCAGAATGGAACCCAGGACCCTTCAGTCCACAGGCCGACGCTCTATCCACTGAGGCAAACTGGCTAGGGCAGTGGTCGGCAAACTGCGGCTCGGCAAACTGCGGCTCGCAAGCCACATGTGGCTCTCGAGCCGCAGTTTGCCGACCACGGGTTAGGGCAAAGAGTGTTTTTTCATACTAGTCAAAGGATCCACATAAAGTAATAATGTAACTGTCTGCAGAAGTAATAAAGTA
Organism: Myotis yumanensis; assembly: GCF_028538775.1. Classification (NCBI taxonomy): domain Eukaryota; kingdom Metazoa; phylum Chordata; class Mammalia; order Chiroptera; family Vespertilionidae; genus Myotis; species Myotis yumanensis. Next base: position 34,287,935 of record NW_027223759.1, read on the forward strand.
ATAATGTTACTGTCTGTGATATAGATAAGTTTATTCTGCTGTCATCAACATGGCTAGTGACTCATGGAAAACAGATGTCCCGGCTGTGATTTAGAAAAATGGTTTTGTGTCAGTTATCTGACTCATGGGGAGGCGGGGAGCCACTCTGCCCCGTCTGCCTTGCGCTCTGCTCTGCGGGAGGACCTCTGGGAGGGTTTGTCTCTGTAGCTCTAGCACTCAGAACCAAACCGCAGCAGGAGGCGAAGCTAGTGAACCTAGCAACAGACCAACACCATGGAGACCAGTCAATCCAGCCTGGGTGTGGCCCCAAATTGGTTAAATGTTCTGGCATTTGCTGGTTAGCTGGGAGTCTCATGTTCCCAGAACAAAATTAGACCATTCTATTTACCTTTTGTTCTTCTCTCAGGAAAGAAATAAAGTTTTATACATCAGAGAACTGCATTTTTTTTTTTTTTTTTTAGATTTGGGACCTTTAATTTTTGTTGAGAAGGCACAAGCATGGAGGCTTTTAGGGATGCTCGAGACAGCCAGAGTTTCCCCAAAACCTCAGGGGCCCCCTTAGCACAGCATCCCTGGGTTGAAATAGTGGCTGTGTGAACAGGTCATTAATGGCTTGGCAGCTTGGAAGGGGCCAGAATGCAGGGTCCACCTGTTGGAAGTGGCACACTGACCACAGGAGACAAAACTGAACCTGTGGCAGCGACCTCAAAGCTCTTTATGAAGAGACCCCAGGCCCAAGCTGGCGCGGTCCAGCTGGGTGGTCACCTCCTTGCTGAACACCCCTCCCCGCCATGCTGCTCACACCACACCGGGTTCTTCCGCTGACCTTCTGAGGATGGAAACCCGGGGCTGCTTGTCTGGTTTCTTCTCACCTGATACTCTCAGGGGGTTTTAGTTTTGTTTTCTTCAAGGTAAAGTGTTCATATTATTCTGCCAAGCCGCCTCCAGAGCTGTGAGAACGGGGATGAAAATGTGGTGCCCCTCCCTGTTTCTCACGCAACACAATGCCAATTTGCACAGCCACGCCCCTCCCTTTGGCTTCCTAGTGGATTTCCCCAAAAAACCAAATTTGTGGGTTCCACCAGTCCCTCATTAATCATCCTCACAAGTGGCCTTGCTATCAGTTAAAAATAAAAAGGAGAAAGGCCTGCCCAAGAAGGGGGTCCTTTTCATTAGAGAACTATTTATAGCAAAATTAACACAGAAGGCAACTAGGCCCTCTCCACTTTATTCTTGGGGCCGGGGTCTAAATAATAAACCCAAGGAGCCTGCGTTCAGCACTCTACCCATAATTTAGACTGACGTAGGTCCTATGGTTTGAGACTCAGCCACGGCACAGGAATGGCTGGGCTAAAACACGTCAGAATGTAGCAGCTTCCTGACTAGAACAGCGACTTTCAACTCGTGTGCCACAAGAATTTTACTGGGGGGGGGGGGGCTCAGCATCCCATAGCAAGGGTCAGAGCCAGAAACTGGGCCAGATGGCTTCATTCCAGAGCCCCTTAGCCCCTTCCCTATTTAATCAAGGGTTTACCTATTTTCCCTTAGGTTGTCGAATAAAAAAATGACAACAGCCGACACAACAATAGCTGTCCGGTGTGAATGAATCAGTATTGTACCTATTTTTTTTTTATCAGATCGGCAAAAAAAATGTATTTTTTTGTAGTGCCGAAGAATTTTAGTGATTAGTTTATGTGTGCCATGAGATGAAAAAGGTAGAAAATCGCTGGTCTAGAAGCAGGTTAGAATAGCAGTTTTCCCTAATATGCTACACTCAATGGAATAAGACATCTCTTGTGCACCTACCATTATGATTGTATTGCTGGTAGTTTGTTCCTGGAACTGAAATTAGTCGGCTAGTTTCTGCAGCTTCTGTGGGGGCTCTGGGTTTGTTTTCCTCCCTGGGCTGCCCAGTCTGTCCTGGTCATGCTATTTGAGCCCAGGATTGCCAGCTTCCTTCCTGCTGTGGAGGAGGGCCTGAGCGCCTTGGGTGGGGACTTCCTGGGAGCAGAGGGAAGAGAGCGGGCTTAGAGGCGGCAAGGGAGGTGATGGCTTGCATGCTCACTGGCCTAGCTCAGTGGTCGGCAAACTGCGGCTTGCGAGCCACATGCGGCTCTTTGCTCTCTTGAGTGTGGCCACAAAGTTTCAATCGCACTGAGGCCCGCACGTGGTATTTTATGGAAGAGCCACACTCAAGGGGCCGCAGTTTGCCGACCACTGGCCTAGCTGGTCTGCATGTGTGTGTCTCCCGTCCTCCATACACTGCGGACACCACCATCATGGGCATGTTTCAGATGAGATTGGAGACGCAGGGGCCAGGTAACTTGCTCAGCATCCATGGTAAGGGTCAGAGCCAGAAACTGGGCTAGATGGCTTCATTCCAGAGACACTTAGCCCCATCCCTCCGTGGCCCGCTGAGGTTGGGGGGCATGCAGCAGTTTTCCTCAGGGACAGACGGGCAGGTAGACGGGGCCTGCTCCATGGGCCCTGCTCTGGGACGGTGGCATAGGGTCTGGGGTGGCACGTAGCTCTAACCTTTGCCTGTCTCGGTGGGAATATTCACACCAAAGTCTCCAAACATTAATGGTTGGCTATCATTCTCATCTGCAAAGTTGTTACTCTACTAAAATTCAAATTGCTTTTCGTGATAAATTCCCTAAGTCCTATAGTTGTTCATGTAGAGCCGTTCAGAATTATTTTCTCCAATTCATTTGATTTCATAGAACCAAGAATTGTAATCCATGAACATATTTAAAAGTGTTGGAGCAAGAAAATCAGGTAATAAAAGGCATTTCAATCTCTTTAAAATTCATTTTTATGGGCCCAAGGATGCTACCCATCAAAGCTTGGCGCTGTTCACCTTAAGCAAGGTTGAAACCTGCGGAATTTCTCCCCCAGCGGCCACTCTGGGCCTTTCCTCCGCCTCTTTTCTGTCGCCCCTACCCCTCCTAGGTTAGGCCCTCCTGCCCTGCCTTCCCGAGCCCCTCCCCCAGAAGCCAAGCCACGTGCGCAGGGGCGCCCTGTACACAGTGGGAAGGTGAGTGGGAAGGTCATGCTCCAACATGTTACCCAGGATTAGGTGGGGTAGGGAGTGGGAAATTGGGGGGTTGTAACATTTAAATGTGAATTTGTGGTCTCAATAATTCGAGAGCGGCCTTTTCAGAGAATTAGGCCAAGCGACTCTGCAGGAAGTTCCCGTTTGGAGGAGGGGAGGTGGTTTTTCTGAGATCGGCTTTCAGACACGTGTCCCCGGGACAGGGGCTGGCAGGGGCACCCCAGGCGCCGCAGGCTCCGGGCTTGGCCAGAACAGGCAGACATTCTGTTAAATGTGAGGATGTCCCGTTGGCTCCTGCCCGAGCCTGGCGAGGACTCGCGTTGCCTTGTCTGCAGGACTTTTAAAGAAGGAGCAGCGCGCGTTCTGCGACGGGAAGGGGCGCGTGCTGGGAGGTCGTGTTCCAGACCCAGCACCGGGACGACTCCTCCCCGCGCCCTCCCCGCTGGGCTCCCTCCCGCTGGGCTCCTGCCCCGCAGGCCCTCCCGGCCAGACCCTAGACCGCACGGCCCCGGCTCTGAGCCACCGGATCCGCGCCCCCGGCTTGCTGATAGGGAGGCGGGCGAGGGCGCACCGGCCCGGCATGTTTGCTCTCACCCCCGCGGGCCGCGCACTTTTGTTGTCCGGGAAGCCGGCCCCTTTCGGGGTGACGCGTTAACGGGGGTCCCCGGCCGACAGGTGCTGCTGGGCTCGGGCTGAGTTGCCAGGTCCGTAGAAGCTTACTTTGGCCGGAGTTTGGAGGACGTCCCGGGGCACTAGCCCGCGGGAGCCGGCGGCGCGGACTGCGGGGACTGGAGTGGGGGTACGGAGGCAGCTCGCCCCGCCCCCCGCAGGCCCCGCCCCCCAAGGCCCCAAGCAGAACCCTGCCCCGCGCGGTCCCTCTCCCCACAGCTTCCGTTTCCCACCGCCTCTCAACTCGCCCTCCCCGCGCCTGTGGGCGGGGCCGGCTGGGGTCCTTTTTGCCCCGGCCCCCCCCACTCCGCCCCCACCCCCCACCCCCCACCCCGCCTTCCGGTGGAGGCCGCGGTGATTGATAACCGCGCAGCTGGGACGCGGGGCGGGGCGCGCACAAAGGACGGGGCGGGCCGGTTGAGCGGTGGAGGTGGGGCGCCGATGGGGGGCGGGACCGTCGGGGGCGGGGCGCGCGGGGAGAGCCGCTCCTCTGCCCGGGGGCCCCCACCCGGGCCAGGGCCACCTGCGTCACGCCCATGCGGCCGCGCCCGAGCCGAGCCGGGAAGCGGGGAGGGCGCCTCCGCCCCGGGAAGGGCGAGTCCGGTGCCGTCGCGGGGCTGTCCGTGGGCTGGAACCGCCGCGCTCGGGATGCAGCTGAGCTGAGAGCCTGCGCCCGCGGACCGAGAGCCCGCGTTCCGAGTCTTTCCCGGCGGTGTGGGGAGCGGGACTTGCAGCCGGCAGGATGACCAACCCGGCGGCCACGCAGAACAAGGAAATAGACTGTCTGAGCCCCGAGGCTCAGAGGCTGGTAAGAGGAAAACATTGGGAAACTTTCGCGTCCGACTGCGAACGTTTGGTCCTTGTTGGCGCTCTAAGGCCCAGGGCAGCGGGCACCTTTGGCTGCGCTGGGGTGGGGTGGGCTCCGCCTGGCCGGGGTCCCCTGAAATGAACGTCCCCACGCGAGGATGTGCGGGTGGGAGCGGCCCTGCTCTCGGTACAGTGTGTTCAGTTCCTCCTGTGAGGAGAGCAGGTTTCGTTGGACGGCGCCCCTCCCCAGGACGAACGAACGGACCTTGGGACCGGTTCTGCCAGCTGTGTGGCTGGGCGGAGGTCTGAGGCCCGCGCTTTAGAGGTTCCCTCCCAGCTGGTCGTTCGGTATTTTACAAAATACAGCGCACGGAGCCAGTGCCCAGAGCGGGGTCCCTTGCCCTGAGGCTGGCGCCCTCTGTCGCTGGGCGGTTCTGAGCACTTACCCTGCCCTGGACCTTCGACCCGAGCTGGACTTCTCCACCTCCCCCAGGACCCCAGTCCCCAAATAGACTTTGGCTGGTCGCCTGGGGGTCTGGACAGGACCCTGCAGGATTTCACAGTTAATCTGGCTTAACTCCCATGGCTGTGGGGTATTTGGGTTAAAATTGGGCCGGGGTGAGGTGGGGAAGGTTCTTCATTACCCACTGTCCTGAGGCTTGTGGTTGGTCATGAATATCTAAAGGTAGGAGGATGCACTTTGGAAAAGAAACATGTTAAAATGTTTAAAGTTTATACTACAGAGAACTTGAGCCCAAAACAATCACTCCTTCACCAGGTAGGAATTAATCACCTGGTGTTTGTGCGGAATTCAGAATGAGAAGACTGCCCTTACCTTGAAGGAGTTTCCCAGTAGGTAGACACCAGAGAAAGGTACAGAAACAGACTGCTGAGTGCACAGTTGGGAGTTAACTTCCTTGCTGAGGACGGTCAGGTGGGTTTGTAGCGTCCATTTTACTGTGCTGCTTCTGGGACCTCACGTAAAGCTCCCGCCCTGGGCCAGACCTTTGCCCCTGGTTCCTACCCCTTCACCCAGTCGGTTTCTAGGCCTGGGAACCTGCAGAGGGGCCCTGGAATCCCTGTCAGGGAAGGGCCCTCGGAGAAGGAAGGGCGGAATGCTGCCAGAGGCCGACGTTCCGAGGAGCCATCTAGGCAAGCCTTAGATGGCCAGGACGGGCGATGCTAATCCTGGGCGAGATTCTGGCTCAGAGGAAGGAACTCTGGGCGGGGACTTTTTGAAGAAGAAAAGAGTAAACGTGGAGAACGAGGATGTGAGGAAGGGAGGGACCTGTCCATCAGAGGAATGAGTAGAAATAGCAAAAGTCTCCTTAACCCTTCACGTAACCCTGGATTGGGTCTGGCTGAGACGCCTGCTTCATAGAAATAGTGAGAGGGGAGTCTGGCCCGGACCCTGGGTGAGAAGGTGCTCCATCCGCACTGGCCCACCAGCCCCTCCTCCAGCGATTTTCAGTCCCTGTGCCGCAAGACGTTTTGAAACATGCAATACCTGACCCTTTAGTCAAGGGCACCGACCTGCTTTCCCTTAGATTGTCAAATTTAAAAGTGACAACAGTCCACACAACAATAGCCATCCAGTGTGAATGAATCAAAAGCATACTTACTTTTTATGTCAGATTGGCAGGAAATATGTATTTTGGTGAGCTGCAGAATTTTAGTAACTAATATGTGCCATGAGATGGAAAAGGTTGAAAATCGCTGCCATACCAATTCCAGGATCCAGTAAGTTCTGAAAACCAAAAGTTGTTGCTTTTTTGGGTAAGTTTGTGGCAGAATTCATTTGGCCGTGAGACCTGCCCTGGCTGGTGGGCGACTCTTCAGTCTTTACCTCTGCGTGTGAACACGTCCATACATTCCTCTGCAGCCCCGTTAACGGGCTTGGTTAAAGGCTGTAACTCGGGATTGTGGCAGAATATATGGTGGCCGCATCTTAGGGCCTTTCTAGTTGAAGCCTGAGGCATACCTGGTCCCGGGATTTCCAATAAGCACTTGTGAACCTGTGGGAGGGTTGTTTTCAGTAAATAATAGCAAACACTCTTGGAGAGTGGAGGTGGGGAGCCTTAGAAGCGAGTCACCCCGCAGCCACCCTGGGCGAGGCAGTGTTCCGGCTGGAGGCCTCTGGGCATTTCATACGCTGCCGGTTGTGTTCTCCATTAAGTGACCCTGTTGTCTGGGAACTGGGGTCTGCAGTGGGGAAGGAGGGCTGGGGGCCACCCCAGTGTCAGAGGAGAGCCAGGGTTGGCAGGAGGAAGCGGAATTGCCAAGCTCCACCTCACCTGGCAAAGGAAACGGCAGGATGAGGGCAGGAGCCCAGCTCCGTCATGGTAGTCGGTGCCAGCGCGGGAGGGGCAGTGTGGAAACCATGCACTTCTCCCACTTTTGTAACTTCCCGTGTTTGAGATGGGTTGTGTCACCTCTGGTGGCTTTCCACATCCTGACTAGCATGAACTGACAAACATCAGTCCTGTCCGGAGAGAGTCTGTCTGGGTAGAGCGTGGGCACAGTCTGCCAAGCCCCATCCCACCAGGCACCTGTGCCAAGGTTCCTACCTGAGTGGGAGTGTTGACGAATGCAGGGACGAAGGCGGTGCTCTGGGGGCTGGTCCTGCCGTAGCTCAGCTGGAGATTTTGAGTCCTGAGATCCTAGGGTTTGTTTCAGATGGGTCACTTCCTCAAGCAGTTAAATTATAGAAATACTAAGTTAGGTCTTTTCTCACAAATTAAGAGTGTCCCACTAGGGCAAAGATGGAGACTAAATTTCCCTTTTTCTTTAAGCGTTAGTTTCTGGGCAGCCAGAAATAATGTCACAGAGCGGAAGCCTCAGTAAAAAAAATTTTTAAACCCTGCAGTCTAAACTGCCACTTTTGCTGAGCACAGGAAATCAGGTTATTTATAGTTGCAACACTGTTTTCTCTCGAAGTTGATTGGACTATTTACCTATTAGAGCGAGGTCCTTATCTCGTTTTTACAGGTCTGTGAGGTTGCCGTTGGTATGATGTGTTTGCTCCTCAAAAGGCAATGTTCGAGAGGAATGCCTTATCCCTGAAAATCGGGCTGTGTGAGTCAGAGAGGAAGCGTGTATGACTAGTTAGCTCACATGCCAGTTTCCAAAATCTCCGTTCGTGTTTACGAACGTTAATCCTGGTGGCCCGGGCCGGTAGATGTGAATTACTAACCTGTGAGGGAATACACCTGGTATATCCTGCTGTAAGTTGGTCGTGGGGTAGGCAGGAGAGAGTTTTTATGGCCTCACTGTTTTAACTCTAGAGTTCGATTTTTTGAATAAAGAAACTTATTTTTAAGGAATGGATTTACTAGGACTTTCATTATTCAAACTATCTAGAGAAACTTAAGTAAATTAACTTCTTTCTCCTAAGTTAAACAAAGGATTACTTTGACTACATCCAAGATTTAATCATTCAGAATTGCCAGGCATATGATCGCAGACCACCACTGAAGTCCCCACCCCGCAGCCCAACTCCAAAACAAACAGGAACCCCACCACACAGGTGTGTACTCAGGTGTGTATTCCGAGACTCACTCATTCATGGGGCCAGGAGGGAGGGCCGCGTTTCAGTGGTTTCCTCCTTAAGGCTATATAACTTAGCTTTAAAGCAGTTTTGCCTTGAATCTGAAGAACAACTACTTTGTAATAAGAGACATAATTTACCTTAAATGACAGTAGTGAGGATTCACTTTAAATTTTAACCCAAATCTTTCACTTAAATGTTTGTGTGGTAGAGCTTATGAAAGCAGCATCTTTTTTCTTGCCTGCGGTACCTGGGTGTGTAGCCTTCCTGTCTCTGCTGCCCTTAACCCTGAGCTGAGCTGAGCTCACCCTGCTGAGTCTGCAGCTGTGGTACTAGTCACAGTAGGTAGCATTTCCCAACACCCCCCCCCCCCCCCCGGGTCTGTCTTGCCAAGTGTTTCCTGTGGCACCTTCCCAGTCCTGGCCACCACCTCATGAGGCTCGGTGATCTCCACTTGCAGATAAAGAGGAAACTGAAAGGTCAGGGGACTTTCCCAAGTGCACACAGCTAGCAGGCAGGGGGCCCTGTGACGGAGCTGGTGCTGATAGCTGTCACCACTGTGTACAAGCCTCAGGCAGGGTCTCAGGCTGGAGGCTGCCACTGGCTTCTCTGCAGCTCCAGGCCTCACACGCAGCATCGGGGCCCAAGGGCTTCTTTTTCCTGAGACGGACGGCCCTTCAGATCCCAGCCCTTGCTCCTGAGTGCATATCGAGACCTCTTCATTGTATCAAATGCTTCATTTCTATTTCTGGGAGTTTTCAAAACTTTTCAAAACAAAGGAACACTGGATGGACTGAAGTTTTCTAAATAAGGAAGAGAATACTAGAAACGTGAGTGCGGCAGACATTTCTCCTTTTCCCAGTTTGTGTGCTGGACTAACTTTGTCACTATCAGTCACTGTGTCAGCCCTCACGGGAACCCTGGGAGCTGAGGCTTTTCCCGTGTGGCTGCTCCCTAACCCCACGCCACCCAGATAGGCCCCTGGAGGGTGGAAATGATGGCTTCTCATTCTTCCCTGGCTGGTTCCGGGACTGCCATTGGACGCAGGGAAGGCTGTCAGTAGTTGTGTCCGGCCTCATAGAGGAAAGCGCGGTGCTGTGAGAGTCCGCCTTATTCTGCGAGGGAATATGCTGGGTGACACCTTGAAGGGGTGGGGTCTGCAGGGAAGACCCTGCGTGGAGCAGGGAACGGGAAGGGAGCGGAGCCAGATGCCTGGGCTGCAGGGAGCCTGTCACCTGGAGAGCCGCACAGGTGGCTGCTTTCACCTGTCAGCCGCATGCATGGTGATGGGTGCCCATCATGCTCTTGTCGGTAGTTCCAGCAGCTCTTGTTGAGACTGTTGAAGGAAATGTAAACACTCACTCTTCTCAGAAAAAAACTCCCATGTATTCACAGCAAGAGGGGGAAGTGATTTTCATCGAGGGTGATGTGCAGCGTCCCTACCCACCCTCAGGGCCGTGCTGGATGCTCGAGTCATTGCACTCGATAAAGTAACATGAATAATTTCGTTCCTGGTTAATAGAAGTTTGTTATTTCGGTATGTAGGGTACTTTTAAGAAGTTTGTTATTCTGAAACTTTTAAGAAGTTTATTCTGAGATTCCCAGCGGCACCGTGGGGAGAGGTTGACAGTGCTTGACCCCTGGTGTGGAGATGACCTTTCAGAGGCGACGGGAGTACCTCGAGGTGCCCAGCCCTGAAATGGGGGCTGATGGGCAGAAGGGACGTAGTTTGTCCGAGCTCATGTCATTGGTCAGTGGTAGAGCCAAGACTGGTGGCTCGGTCTTGAGACACCCTCTGGACAGCCTCCCTTTGGAAACGCCGGGCGAGGCCGAGAGGATTCAGTCTGGACAAAGGTGGCACCCATTGCTTCTTGGGCTGTTCCTCCCAGTCCCCCAGGAGCAGAGGATGGGGTGCCAGCTCCTCGGGGCCCAGGCCCAGTCACGATCAACTTATCGAGATAAGGGCTTCTTTGAAGGCTGCTGTTTTGTCACAGAATTCCATGATAATTTTAAGGTGTGCTCCATAACTTACCTGAGTTGCTTTTGATGGAAACATAGTGTTAAACTTTAACAAGTTAAACTTTAGTCTTTAACTTTGTGTCCTTCAATTTTTCAAGTGAAAATGATAAAGTGTGTCGTGTTTATTTTGTGGCTTACGCACTGGCCCCCAGACCTGTGCCCTGAACCTGTGGCCAGGCTGTTTGAACAAGTGTGGCCGAGCACCAGAGTTCTGGCCTCTGTTCCATTCCACTTTTAAAGCTGTGGTTCGCGGCCCCGTCAGACCCCATGCCTCTTTTTTATTACACATTTTTTAACGTCTTCATTATGAACCTGAAATGAAATTCATTGATGGTAACATCTACCAGCATGCATAATACCATGCTAATAGAATGTTTCACTGTAACATTAAAAAGAAAGTAAGGTGCAACACTGGAATGTGAATTTCAATGCCTAAATGCTGGTGCAGCCTTCAGATACATCGTAGCTGCAGAATGCAGACTGATACAGACATGCTGTCCTCACACCCTAACAGCTGCCGGTGATTTGACCTCCCAAAATTATGACTAACTCTTAGGACAGTTCTGAACAAAATCAAGTATAATCTTCCCTTGCTTTCCTGCTGATTGCATTCCTGGGACAGTCAATGCACATTAAAACTGTGCAGAACACATTTCGAGTTTATGTGTAAGTTGCAATCAGTTTGTCGATCTGAAAGTGATCAGGTGGTTCTTCTGTCTGCTTGATGGCCAGTGGGAAAGCCTCTCATTGTGCAGCCTGTCTGCAGGATGGTGCTTGCCCCTAAATGCTATTAGTACCCCCTCCAATCACTGTGACTTCCCCCCTCCCCCCACACACACCACTATTTCCAAAATACTCTCTTAGAGGTGGCACTCTCCCCATGACAACTGTGTCTTCCCTTGGTGGCGATGGTCATAAAGAGAGGCCCCCTCAGTGGGGGAACTTACTGCAGCTGCCTAAGCGAGGGTTTGGGGAAGATGAGGTTTTGAGACTGCAGTAAAATGCACGGTGGCAGCCGAGAGACGTGGCGGGCGGTGAATACATAGTGCAAGGCCAGCACCGGTCGCCATTGGGTGCTGCCGGCTTGGTGAGTTCCTGTTCACACGGGTGCAGGGGAACACTCATCGCCCAGTCCCCTTGGTTGCTTTGAATGACAGATTATTTTTAGACTCGACTGCATATGAAGGGCTGGGGGTTTATGTAGAAAACAAAAGCTGGTGGCTGTTTCCACTTCCTGTAGCAAAGGCTGCTCAGGAAAGGGCTCTGTCACAGCCTTGTAGGCACTGTGCACAGCGCTGTCCGCTCCGGCTGGGAACGTGCCCCGCATTGTAAGTCCCTTAACGCGGGCCTGCACGTGTGGTCTCCGGGGTCCCAGGCTCACCCCGCCGGGAGCTGTGTTCCTTTGTCACTACAGGGAGGAATCACATATAGACAGAAGTCCCCTGCTTGTTTCTGGAACAGAACAGGTTTTGTCACCACTTCGGGCACAATATTCCTCTCACATAGACAGGAGTGAGCTTTAAATGCATCCTTAAGCTTTTCCTGGGGGAGGGTAAACTATAGCTGTGTCATGTGGCCTGACAGGAATTCTGCTTGTTTATCAGAAGAATTCTCCAACCTGGAGGCCAAAGTGGATGCGTACGGTCAGTATTAAGACTTCATCGAATGCCGTGCGGCGGACAAACTGCTCGTCTCTCTTAGCCCCGAGTGGCATCATTTCCACTTGACATCTGAGGCAACACACCGGGGAGGCGGCCGTCACTGGGTCCCGCGTGTGTGTCCAAGGCCCAGTCCTCTCTCCTGATCCAGGTGCTGGTCTTCATGTGTGCTGACAGTTCCCTCCCAAAGGGCTTCTGGAACGTCAGCGCCAGCATCGCAGAGCCTGGCGGCCATGGGCACGTCAGCCACGCGCTGTGGGTGTCCCCTGGCTCTGCAGGGTGGGGAGCCGGCTTCCCCAGCTGTCATCCTGATGCCTTTCCTGACCCCAAGGCTTTCTCAGGGTGGCGGCGATGGCGAAAGCACGTCTCAGCCCGTTTCTGTAGAGTCGCCAGAGTTGAGGCTCACGAATCCCTCCATCTTCCGCGTAGCATGCGAGCCCTGGGTAACTGCAGAGTTCAGAGCAGAGTGAGCGCTGGTTCTCGGACGGCCGGTGCGGGGCCGTGGGATGTAGAATTCCACACTGTGAGTCCCGGGGAAGCTCCGAAGCTCAGGACAAGTAGAGACAGAGCCAGGAGTCCCTGACGAGGTGCAAGTGGGGCTCACAAGGACGGAGCGAGTCTGCCTCCTGCCCTCACCTCTGTCCTCCCCGAGGGCCAGGGCTCCTGGCCCACCATGCCTCTGCTCCCTGAGGAGCATCATGGGGGCATCTGGGTAAACGGGCAGAGCCACAGGAAGGACACAGACGTCCCTACGCAGGGTGCTGGGCAGCACTTCCTACCACTCACAAACCCTCCAGCACAGGCAGGAAGACGGTGTGACGGCAGCCACGTGCGAGCTCAGCGAGGGCACGGCACGCCTCTGCCGGGGCTCTCCCTGCGTCCTGCCAGTTGCTTCTCTGTCTGTTTCTGCTTGGCCTCAGTCCCCAGCGGAGCCGGGCTCTCCCAGCTCCCTGGCCCCCAGAAAGGAGCAGCCCTCTTCTTCGGAGGAAGCTGTTATCTCTGGAATTCCTGGCTCGGAGCAGGCCTGTCGAGCGCTGGCGGGACAGGCGTGCTTCTGATTGTTTATCCTGAAGCCTTTGTGTCCTGCTCCAGGGAAACCCACTTCCGCGCTGCGGTTGGGTTAGACCTGCAGGTCATCAACCCTTGGCGCTGCGCAGGGACCAACCCGTCACTAAGGTGATGCCTGCTGTGCCCGTGATTTCCCCGCAGCGCTCTGCAACCCTGGTCCGGTCTGTGCCACTCCAGGGGACAGGTCACAGGGAGCAGTGTCTCTCTCCCCAGCCAGCCCGTGCGCCCCCTGGCCGGGCCCCTGGCCGATCGCATCTGTGGCCTCAGTGGGCACTGGAGGGCTGAGGCTCAGATCTGGGCTTCTCTGTGCACGGTTAGTGTCCTTCATACCATCGTGTCAGAGTGCTGTCATATTTGTCTGTGGTCAAGTAAAATGTAAAAGTGGAACTTTGTGGTCAAAGGTTCAGATTTTTAGAATTATAGTGAGGCAGCTTAGGTGATAAATGGTGTCTTCTCATCCCAACCATGTCCTCCATCCAACGGGGCCTTACTTGAATACCCAGGTCGGTAAAGCTCTGCTGACTGGATTCCAGGCCAGGCCAGGAGGGTCCTTGGGGGAGGGGCTGGCCGTGTCCCCTGTGCGAGGGGTGGGGAGGAGGGGATGGAACTCTGGGCTTCCCGGCCATTCCCAGCCACACTGTGGGCGTGCCTGAGAAAGCCAGGGAGTCTGGATCTCATCAGAGGAGCCCTGGCTGGTCAGTGCCTCCATCAGAACAAAGAGGGGGCCAGAGTTTTCTTGGGTGGGGGGCACAACACTGCACGTTGTAGCAGCAGAACCCCGGCCACCTTCCAGCAGCAGTGGGCATGGTTTCGGTTTGGGGCACCTTCATTTCCTTCCTTCCTCTCTCCCTTCACCCCCTCCCTCCTTCTGTCATCCCTACCCTCCCTTCCCTTCCAGATCCCCCTCCTCAGCCCCCCGCCCCCGCTTCCTTCCTTCCTTCCAAAAATGTTGCTATTTATTTGAAAACTGTCAGACAACCAGACGTAATTGGGATGACAGAAAGCAGGTCCCCACACTTGAGCGGGGGCATGTGGAAGCCCAGATGGCTGCCTCCCCCCAGGTTCTGACTCAGGGGGCCCGGGTGGGGCCTCAGGTGCTGCATCTCCAATAGGTCCCCGTGAGGCCCCTGCCCTGGGGAGGACACTGTGACAGCCATTGGTTTAAAGAGCCCACGTCCCACCTCCAGCCCCAACAACCGTCCGCTTACAGCCATGTGGACCCCAGCGTCCCCACCCAGGTTATGTGAAGGCAAATCTGAGCAAAACCCTAGCGTTTCATCCTCAAATATTTGAATGTGTATCTCAACAAGGATGGTATTGAGCAGAGGAGGGAGGGTTCAGGGCCCAGACCTCAGGCTGAGGGGGCGAGCTGCGGGCTTGTGGCCACCGCCTGCAAGCAGGGGGGAGAGCGGCCTAGGCCCCTGGGGCCATGCAGCAGGCCCCTGGTCAGGAGCTGCTGGGGACCAGAGCCTGGAGAGCCAGCAGAGGTCGAGAGCGAGCTTGGGCAAAGTCGTCAATGCAGCGGCCAGCACATGCCCACTGACGGCTGGCTGGGGGGTGTCACGGTCCTGTGTCTAAACTGTTTTTTTACACCCCGAGCAGTTGATACTTTGTCTCCTACATTCCATCGATCTGTCTGCTTTCCTCCATTCGTGCCATCTCCCTTGAGGTTGGGGACTGGGGGCGGGTAACACGGAGGCCATACCCCAACTCCAAAACCCCAGGCCTTGGAGGTGGGAGGTGTGTCCAGGTTTTGGTGAGCATCCTGTGCATGTGTCTCAGGGTGATGGCCGGGTGGGGTCCTTCTCCAGGGTTGTCTGGCCTCTGGGACCACGTGGGTCTCTTTGGGACCGCGGGCCCCTGACCTCCCGCAGTGGCCTCACAGCTGTGCCTCATCCTTGGCCTGTGGTTCAGCCAGCCCCACCCGCTCATGTTCACGGGCTCGCCCATCCGCCAAAAGAAAAAAGCAGTCTCTTCTCACTTGCTGGGGGCTTCCCGCTGCCCTCCCCGCTCCTGTTCCTGCACCAACTTTTAGCCAGAGAGATCTTTCTAAGTCAAAAGTCAGGCCCTGCTGTGTTCCTGCTTAAAAGCCTTCAGTGGTTCTACATTCCTTCAAGATAAGGTTCCAGATACAGGAGCTGAGGGCTGGGCCTGGACCCCAGCCCTGGGGACTTCCCGCCGGGCCACATGCCCTCATCCCACACTCCCCGGCCCTGGCTCTCTCCTCTTTGCTCCTCAGGGTCTGGCTTAGGGCTCCGTCCCCCAGGAAGCCCGCCTGACACTAGCATTGGGTTAAGTTCCCTCCACCCCTCCACCCCTCCACCCCCACCGTAGCACTAGTCCCTTGTTCATGATCACCAATTGCTTCGTCTGCATCCCAAGACTTTCAAACCGCACTTTGAAAGTCCTTCCCGGGCCTTGGGCAGTGCGGTGAGTTCCTGTGGCCGGGCTGGTGACCTGGGCTGGTGATGGCTGGTGAGTGGTGGCCCCCTGCAAGCTAAGTACAGAAAGTGAAAGTAGCATTTGGAAACTCTCAAACCCTCTGACATGGCTGTGACCTCAGCGTGCAAGTGTGTATTTTACACAAGTGTCGACGGTGATGGATTTGCCCTGCACCGAGGACGCGCTGGCCTGAGGCCCACTGGCCCCTGAACCGACAGCAATTGGAGAGTGGGGCCGGGCTCAGGCGACTGGAGGGGATGAATTTGGGTTTGCATGTCACCGTGGCGGACCGTTGCCACCTTATAATTTTGTTCATGTAAAGACTCGCCCATATCAGATGTGTTCTCACGTGAGTGATCGTTATCTCCTGTGCTCCGCCGGCTGTTTCACGTTCTTGGCAGTGTCGGCGTCTTAGGATGAAGCGTGGCGAGGACTCCGAGCTCTTCTAGGAGGCATCTCCGGCGGGCTTTGGGGCTGTTCTGCTGATAACAGCCTCACGCTGGCCAAGTTGCCTGTGCACAGGTTTTGTGCTGCAGCGCTGACCCCCAGGGGCCTCGAGTCCTCAGCCAGAGCCCCACAAGCATGATCCTTACCTCCTGCATCCTGAGCGCTTGGCTGTCCGCGTGTGAGTCACGGGGCGGCCATGGCCAGGATTTGAAATTGCATGGAACTGCACGTTTATCTCCTGTCTAAGTTATCATCTGTGGACCAAGTTGATCTGTCTTCGAGGTTGGCTGGCTGTGTCCTTATGATGAATTTATTCTATAACTTGGTTTTGTTCCTGTGGTTCCTTTATCAACCAAGCTCATGTCCTTCATTCGGGGGTTGTCCTCAGGGGCGGGACAGACATGTCAGGCTGGACGTGAGGACCAGAGAGGACGGTGGACCGAGCAGAAGCCCTCTCCTGGGTAGCTGGGGTCTGTTGGGACATCACCGCACTCCTGTCTCCCTCTGCCCCCTCTCACAGCCCCTTCCTCTTTCTTACATCCCACTCCCCTTCTTCCTCCATGCCCTCCCTTCTCTTTCCCCAGCCCCCCGCCCAGCTGGTGGGCCGTGGCCGCCTGGTCTGAGCCAGTGTAGACACTGAGCCCACAGGCTGCTGGGTGGCAGCTGCCCTCCGTGTGAGCGTCCTCCTCTCGCTGGCCGGTCCATGGGGCTGGAGGAAGCACTGCAGCCAGTGTCATGAACCTACCCTGCCCTCCCCTCCGGCGCTGCCCCTCACACTGTTCAGAAAATTGAAAATGGCAGTGAGGAATTAAGTGCTGACACAGCTGTGATTTGAAGGAACCACATGAACAAGCCAGTCAACCGCTGACAGCTCAGCTGTGGTCAGTTTTCCTCTTAGATGAGAATTTAGAAAGAAGATGAACGTAATTCAGTACAAGCCTGGGATGGGGTGATGGATGTCCCTGACACCAGGACCTGCCGTCCAGACATGAGCCTGCCACGCAGGAGCCTACCGTTGGGGAGACCCTGTGTGACTCGACACTCGGCCACCTCACTGCTCGCTGGCCCACCCACCACCCCGGAAGCCTGGTGCCATCCCCAGTGGCCCTGTTTTAAGGTTCTTCGGGGAACAGTGGGACGGCTGAAAAATGCGTCTACAGCTCTGGTGGAAGAATTACGAGGGTAGCCCCGAAAACTGAGTGGATGGAAGGCGGAATGTGTTTGACGCCAGGGGACCCGGACCCTGACAGGTTGTGCCACTGGCCTCCTGAATAGTGGGTGAGCTCGAGGTTTTGCAGCACGGAGCAGCGTTCAGGTGCCAGGTTCACCGGCCCTGGTTGGCCCGGGTCAGGCGTTTTAAATACTCGCAAGCAGAGTACGGAAAAAACAGCCACAGGCTGAAAGATAGGTTCTTCTTCAATGTAACACTTCTAACAGCTCTGGTCTTGGTCTTGGAAAAGATGGCTCCCAGCACTGCAGGTGCTGAAGGGGAAGCTGAGGGCAGCAGGGTTGTAGAGAGGTGACCAAACAGGAGTTCTGGAAATCTGGGTCAGAGTCCCAGCCCCATGCCCTCGGACATGTCTGGCAGCCTCTCCCAGCCTCCACTTCCTGCTCTGTAAAGGGAGGGATTGAACCAGTGACCCGTGGTCCCATCCTGCTCAAATGTTTCGCTTCATGCGTTAATCTGTTGTATCTTCAAAGGAAGGCAGGCTGCCCGGTCCTGCCACCTGTGGGCTGGGTAACCTTGGGCAAGTTACTCACCTTCTCTGTGCCTTAGTCCCCTCATCTATAACCTGGGGATGTTAACTGTATCTACCTAATAGCGCTATTCAGTAACAGTAACTGCTTAATAGAGCTATGCGAGGAGCACATGGATAATATAACTAAAGCCCTTAGAGCCCGCAGCATTTGGTAAGGGCTCCATAATTGGCAACTGTCGTTATTACTCGTAACTGCCACTACCATTGACCCTTTTAACTCTTATGCGTCTGCGATGCATTCCTGTATATTCGTTAACCTCTGAACAAGGTTTTCTTTCAATGGCATCCTTGTTACCCAGGTACTTGGAAGGGGCCACTGGTCTGTGTTCTAACACAATTTCCGGGTGTGTTTCAGGCGGAGGCCCGGCTGGCAGCGAAGCGTGCGGCCCGCGCGGAGGCCCGAGAGATCAGGATGAAGGAGCTGGAGCGGCAGCAGAAGGAGGTAATGCCGACCTCTTCCTTGGTTCTTTTCACGGGCGGTTTAATGTTAGGTAGAGCGTGCGAGTGCAGAGGCACCTGTCCATCTGACACAGCTCATGATCAGCACACACTTGTGCCTGTGACTTCTGTTCAAGGTCAGGCCAGGGAGGGTGCATAGCACAGATGCCAAGCGTGCCTGTCGCTGACGCCTGACCTGCGGGATCCGGACGGAGCCACTTGCCTGCATAGGTCCGCCCAGCCTGGCTTTCTGGCTCTGCACTTCCAGGTCTTACTTCTGAGAGAATTCCGATCCTCTGAATTAAAAATATGAAAGAAGGACAGACGATTATGTTTTTATACTAACTAAACTGTTTTGTTTAAAAATGTTTTTACACTTTTTAAAATTAAATCTTTATTGTGGTTTTACACTTTTTTAAATTAAAACTTTATTGTTGAAAGTATTAGCTAAGTCCCCTTTCCCCCTCATTGACCCCTTATAGTCCTTCCCCACTGCCCACCCCAGGCCTTCACCACCCTATTGTCTGTGCCCATGGGTTATGCTTATATGTGTACAAACTCTTCCCACCACCCACCCTTCCCTGTTTTACACTTTTTAATAGGTTTCATGAAGCCTGAATCCCGAGTGTAGTACAGAGCACAGAATAAACGCCATGGATGCAATAGCCAGGGAAAGTATTACCTCCCCCCCCCCCCCCCCCAGAGAGCGGATAGTGATGTGTTTACACACCTGTGAAAGGTGTTTGCTATTATTTTCATAATCTCGAGCTGGAGCCAGAAGTCATGTGGACAGCTGAGGGCTCTCTACCTGGAAGTTAGAGCTCTGAGCTTTTCCAGGGCTTTTCCATGACCTTGAGGTCATGAGGGAATGAGGGCGTCCCTCGCTGGGGGACCTTGTGCCCCTGTGGGCCACGCCCTTGGAGACCATCCGCCCTAGGCCCCACCGAAAGCTCTGCTTGTTGAGAAAATTTGAGTGTGGTGTGTTGGAAAGAGCCGGCCAGCTGCCTTCCCAGGGGCTGGTTTGCGTACACAGTCCTGTTTGGTTCCCACAGGCAAATTGTGAAAGTCCAGCCGATGTTTTAAAACTTGTGAGATTTCAGGAAGAAAAAATAAAATCTAGATTTCCAGTTTCTCTTAAAACCATTGCAGATTCCACACTTTCCTGTAGGGTGAGGCTCCAGACATGGGTGACTCAGGTCACTGTCTGCCTGAGGGGACTGTCACTCCCTGTGGAGGTGTGTCCCTGGGGGAGGGGCACGGCCAGAGGTGAGTATGGGGAGGAAAACCTTCCTTGTGGTAGAAGGTCATTAGAAACTCAAGCACGGAGGTCCTCCGGGTCCCTGAGAGGCCGAGCCCCACAGGGCGGTGCTGGGCAGGGACTGTACTGTAGTGGTGCTTGTGCTGTGTTTCTGTGTGAATATGGGCTCAACAGGTGTTTGAAAGCAGGTCACCACGTTCCCCTCCTTGTTGGAAATGCAAATACAGTTGGAAGCAAGTTCTGGTGTCCATGACACTTGACTCTGGAATTAACTGAGTGCTTTCATGGTTTGTACTTTTTTCTCTTAATTCACTGGAAGAAGCGTGGGTCTAGCATTTTCTCAGTGCCCTGCCCCCTAGAACTGCATTGATCACTTTTAAGTTGGAAATAATGATTCGGACTTTGAAACTTCCTGAGGCCCGATGATTCTCTGGAAGCACCTTCCTGTCCGTTATCTCGGTTGAGGGCAAGGACTGGAACCTGATCAGTACCCGCCCGTGAACTCGGGGTGGGGGAGGGGGGGTGAGCCTGACCTGGAGTGACTCTTGAGGTTCATGCAAAGAAGCATTTTCAAATCCAAAGTCAACTATTTGGGCCGGGGCGTGGAGAAAGGAGCAGGTCTTGTAGAGCAGGCCCTCGTCACATACCTGAGAGGGTGTCGCCTGAGCTTAGGAGCCACCCTGACACCAGCAGCCTCTGCCCGCTCGGACGGACTCTGATATACATCGCAGTCATTGGACGCCGCCCAACAGAATAGTTCTTTTAGCCTGAACTAAAAGAGCTGGGTATTTTAAATGACAAGTTGCTTTTTCAAACCACCTGGTGTCGATGTCCCTTTGAATACTTCTGTTCATTCAGTAGACACTTGCAAGCCCTGGGAGCCCCTCCCCTCTGCTCTGGAAATCAGAATGGCAGCAGGGGGTCAGGGCGCTCCCTGGTGGGCAGTGGTCGTCTGGGCAGAGGGCCTCAGAGGTCAGGGTGCCCACACGGTGGGCAGAAGCCCATTCTCAGGATGCATCACCATTTGTGGAGGCAGGTGCCAGCACCAGGAACCTCCCACCCTCTCGGTGGCTAATGGTTTTGATCGGCTTTTCCAGTTCTCCAATAATTCCCAGTCCTTTTTATATTAAGGTCTTAAAAGAGCTCTAAGAAGAATTTGCCCCAAGTTTTTGTTGCTGTGCCAGGTGATTGAGTTTCCACACGGGATCTCCCTCCTCCCTGAACTGTCCCCTGAGCTCTGTTGTTGGGGCTGACCCAACAGCTCAGGAGAGAGGGGCAGTGAGTCTTAAGGGGCCGACCTTCGGTGTTCGTGGTGGTGTTAGTCATCGTTTTTATAGCTTTTCTCACATTTAAGAGAAATGACTTTCACCGAGTACACAGTGTAACATTTGTACAAAATCAAGATGGAAATGAGTTACAATGTATGTCAAGCATGTCAAACTCGTGGCTGGCGGGCCGCATGCCTTGACCCACCCACTGGGAGTTTGACATGCTTGTGTGCGTACATATCTGTCTTCCAAATTATACGTTTAGATGAAATCTATCCTCTCCTTAATTACAGACATAACTAATTTAAATGTGCACTTGATAACCTAAGCAGGTTCTTGCAAAGTTCTTGATTTAGAGAATAAACATGAAGTGGAATTAAGCCAAGAAACCGTGTGTTTGAATGGCCTCCTTTAAACACGCAGCCCTGTTTCTCTGTTTGAGTCAAAGGAAGTCGTCTTCTGTTTGATTTTAATTCTACAACCCAAGGTAACCCTGCCTGTTAAGTCCCGGCCCTTTAGTGTTGGTAGTGCGAAAGGGGCCTCGGTGGCTGTCACACAGGCCGGGCACCCCGAGGCCAGCGGGGGCCGGCAACTGAGCGTTTACAGGGCCCAGGGCCCGTGAAGCCTGGCCTGCCCTCGGGTGTTTGGTACTTGCTAAGGATCTTGGGCTTTGCAGAGAAAATCTGATTAAAACCTGGGAAACCCGATTAAAAACGCCACCGTTGCCTCCCTCGGTCATACACACGTCTCATTTCGTGGGTAGATGGCATTGAGATTTTGAAATTCCTCATTGTGACGGTGGGTTTCACTCCCATTGGAAAGACTTCAGTGGTTCACAGGGGCCAGAGGTTTTTGTCATGATTCAAGCTCATGGGCCGTCTCACACGAAGGCAGTCTGGTAATTTGAGTCCTCTGGGCACTCCGCTCCCCAGCAGAGATGCCCGAGACACGGGACAGGGTTTCCGCGTGTGGGATTGAGCCGTGGGAGGAGGGGGAGGGGGCGTGGCCTCCCTATGAGGAAACACCTTGGGTCACGTCACTGTTTATCTGTCCCGTGTGCATCGTGTGTCTGTCCGTGCTCACACTCCTCACGGACGGGCAGGGACACCCGTGAAGACGCCTCCTCTGCTGAACTTGAACTCCCACTGGGGTCAGGTTGCAGGCCTGGAGACCGGCCCCCACGCTGTGAGTGGTCGGGTTGTGCAGTGACAGCCAGTGTGTGTTCAGGGGGAAGCGGAGACAGGGACTCGGGTCAGCACAGCCCGTGGGGACCTTGCATGAAGGCAGCCGAGAGCGGGAAAGCCCAGTGGCACCTGGCAGGTGAGCGCAGAGCCGGGCAGGGGTGCAGGGTGGGGTGGAGGCCCGGCTTCATCCTGGGGTTCATGGCCATCACATGAGCCCAGCAGCGCTGACTTACACAGGCAACAACTTTGCTCTCATGCATGCAGGGCCTTTGGAGTAGGAGAGATCACACTGAAAGTGTACATTTGAAATAAAACAGGTGTCTTTTACTGCTAGTCCCCGAGAACTGGGTGGGGCAGAGGGGAATGGCAGGGCCATCCTGGAGCCCGGGGGTGCCGTGTGGCGGCGCTGCGCTGGGGACTGTCGCTCACAGGCTGTGAGGGGGAGTCCGAGTCTTATTGGCAGGTGAGGAAATCAGGCCTTGGAGAGGCGGGTGGTTTTACCCGCAGCCCAGAAAATGGCCAAGATTTCAATCTAGATCTGGAAAAGCTGCAAAGCTTGCAGTCTTCCCAGTACACCCTCTGCCTCAGAATCGGGGTATGCTCAGCAGTGAAAGCAAACAGAAACCGAGGGCAGAGTCGGCACGTTAACCCTGGGGTGAAACTGGCGGTGAGTGTGCCAGCACTCGAAGCCAAGGGGGCCGGCGGCGAGCCGCACAGTCCCCGTCGTTTCACGGGGTGAAGCACACCTTGCCAAACAAGTTCTTCCCTTGGTGCTGAACTGAAGGAACAGTATCATCCACACAGAATAGGCCATTTTATTAACCAGTCTCACAGAGAACAGGGAAGCAGTAGCTGCTCTCCTGCCGTTTCGTGATCTGACCACGTCCGGGAGTGAGGAGCGTGGGGTGTGCCTGTGAGTGCCCTCCATAATGGGCCTCGTCACCAGTTCAGATGGGGAGAGCTGACTTCCTTAGCTTCCCTCTGGGGGCTGTGTAAGCGTTGTGAGGATTTGCTAAGGAAGAAGATATGTAGATACTCTTTGGGAAATCCAAGTGAACCTCTTATTTCCCGTGAGAACCTACACTCATAGGAAAACAATGGTGATGCGGTGACCAGGGTGCATCTGACTTGATAAACAGTTAGTTGGGGATACTGTGTTTGCAATAGTCCTGACGGTGAGTGCACACACCTGTGCTCGCCCATGTAAGGCTAGAAATGCCAAGTTTCCAGTCCTGCCGTTCGGCAGTGCCTTGAACAGTGCCTGACTCGGTCCGTGTTTCGTGGGCTGAGTGAGTGGGTGAAGCAGGTATCTCTTACCTAGTGATTCCTACAAGATTAGGAGAAACCTCTGAAGCAAACTGCTGTGTCAACGTATGATAATAGGCTTTTCAAAGATACATTTCAGTTATGTTCTAGGGCCACTCTGCTGAGCCGGAGGTTTCCTGGTGTTCTGTCTGTATCCACCAGAGAGAGAACGGGAGGGCACCGTTCTTTGCGGTTTGTGGGTTTGACCCATCCGCTTTCTGATCAGGTTTCTGTACTTTTTTGTTACGCTTTTATTGCTGTGAGGAGAAATTTTAAATTGAGGACCAAGTCCTTTGTCCCATTCATGGTAACAGGTTACAGACTTCTGCCTTAGAGTAATACCAGGATTCTCGTGGAGACTCAGGGGAGCATGCCGTGTTCTGCTGATAGATCTGCAACGAATGTCAGATAAGTTATGAAATGACCAGTTCTTTCACTCAGACTTCAAACGTTTTTTAATTCATACTTTACCAATTAGTCACAGTCCCTCCCTCCCCCAATGTACCTCTACTCATATATATGGGTACTTGTAAAGCCTTTCTGTCTGATGTATCTGCTTTTTAAATTGGATTTTATATTTCTCTTCCTGTTTCTCTTGCCTTCTCTGTAGATCTATCAGGTCCAGAAGGTAGGCTCTCCGTTCCTGGTTTTCTGTTTGCATGCACTGGTTTTCTCCTGCCAAGGGCCTGGCCGCTTTTCAGAAATAACGCCTTTCGCTGAAAATACATAGAAGTCCTCACTGCTTCCCTCGCTGCTTTGTGCGTGAAGCGACTTGAACAGGATGCTTAAGTCCCCGCCTCTGTGTCTGCGAAGAGCAACTGTCCTTGGACGCATGTGTGTGTGCTGAATGCTTTCCTCATCTTCGTTTTTCTCAAGAAATCAGAAAACTGTTTCTTTGAGGAGGAAAAAAATGAATTCTAGGACAAAATTAAATCACATTTCAGAATTTGGGAAATCCTTTGAAATCAGGTATTTAAAGGGAAAGATTATCCTTCCATATAATTTTATTAGAAAACGTTAAAAACATCAGTACACATTACCACATGTTAAGAGATTATTACCTTACTATTAAAAATCCTGAGTAGAAAAGAAAATGATGACCTAACAAAACAATTCTGTAGCTTCCTGTCAGCCTGCCTCTGTCCTAACATTGAGAGGGCTAATGTGTGGCTGTTTCCCAGTGTTTTGTAGAAGCAGCAGAGGTTCAGAACTACATGCTCTGAGCAGGCCAGACACGGAAATTAAAGAGAAAAACACCAGGTGCATGACCCCTGATTCAGCAGGAATGAAGGGAGGAGTGAGAGGTTCCCTGGGAGTTTATAGAGTTTATAGACTGTGTACACAGTCTCCCCATAAATGGGTTTCGTTTGTTACATATGACACCTATAGTTTCTTTTTATACACTTACTCACTTTCTAGGTAAAGAACAACTATGTCTTTCTTTTAGAGCAGCTAATAATTACATTTAACTTCAAAGGTTAGGACGTGGGGGCCCTTTCGACACACTATTTAAAGTGCTGCCCTTGAGTTCCTTCACTACCTACAGCCTTGAAATGCCTTCCTGTCCTGCCGCATCCCCGTCTGCATCAGTACCACCCGGAAGAGGGTAAAGGAATCAGTTACGGAGGCACCAGCATCTCTGTGTACTTTGTTAGATTTTGTGGGGTCTGAGAATTAAAATGTGACCTGAAGCTAGAGCCAGTCACACGTACAGTCTCAGGGCAAAGGCGGCAGGTGAAAGGAGGGTGGGAACCCAGGCTGTACCCGACAGAGCAGGCAGGCCTGTCCTCGTACCGACACAGGAGACGGTCGGCTAGCTGCCACTTGGATTCACTCATTCGCTGCTCGCCCGAGATCGCTGTTGTTTTCTCCTCACTCACCCACCGATTAGAACTTGGCCAGAATGGAAATTTGTGTGCAGAGTGAAACTGGTCCTCCTCGCAGAAGCAGAGACACGTTTGTATAATAAAGATGGGTCCAAGGTCACTGCAAGGGCGAGGTCAGGGAGGCAGGGAGGGTTCTCTCCAGCCCGTTCGGCTGCTTGGAGTGACGGCTTCTCTTCTGTGGAATCAAAGCTATTTCTGAAAGCCAAGCACCTTTTGCGTTCGTCTGGCCCTCCCTTCCCCTGCATGACTCACCGGCTAACCCTACTAGTTCACCTCTGAAGTGCGGGGTGCTTGCTGGAGTTCGCTGCGCCAGGGCAACTAGCAACTGCACTCGCTGTGGGTTTCTGGGGCTCCCCCCTCCACGGGATGACGCGGAGACACAGCGAGAGTTACAGCCGCTGTTTATCAGGCCACCCGTGAACTAGATGGAAGGCTTTGGATACTGGTTCTCGTTTTTATCATGAAAAGAGCAATAGGTAGTGTGCAGGACTTGATGTAGTATTGGCAAAAAGAGTAATAGGAAAACTGATCATAGAGACTACTTTTGGGATTTAAATCATATTTTGTGAACTTATATAGGCCCTTCTCCTTTTTAAAAACCCATTTCCTGTCTTTATAATTAAGCCATAAGATAAAGGCGGTCGATGGCATTACATCATACTTACCTGGAATCCAGGAGTGAGCTTTGGGCTAATATTAATTGAATGCACAATAGCTTCAAGCTGTTGGATTTTACTTAATTTGACGTTAAAACGTGACTGGGAAGTGTGTAATTGTCTTTCCTGTCGCGATTTGTAGTCTAAGGCACATCACTCATAGAAAAAGCTTTGGCTCATGTACTTTTGATACTGCAGTTCTGTACCGGTTGAGTTTTTAAGGCGTTGCTCAATTCTCCCTCCCGATTTTTCCTCTTCCAATTCTCCACTTACACCACCTCTAAGCGAAAGGGGCAAGGCCGTTGGGGACCTTAAACCTGGCCGCCCTTCGAAAGAAACGGAGCCTGAACCCACTGTAGCAGCATCAGGTGGTGGTCCCTGTAAAACAACCCCAACAATTCGTTTTACTTCTCACACCTATTGTTTACCCTCCTGATGAGAAGGTTTTACTGTGTAAAGAGGAAAATCACACCGACGTTACAGAGGTGTGGTTGGTTGTTCCTTGATTTTCTCTTTGGAAATTCAGGGCAAAGAGAAGAGTAAAACCCCGATCTTCGAACTGTACCTGGGGTCCCCCTGCCTTTGGAATTGTTGTATCTAGTAACAGGGACAGCTGGTCTGAATCTGCTTTTCTAACTTGGACCGCCGTAGTTTAGACAAGCCAGGTGGAAACATGGAGGCATTCGCTACAGAAAATCAGAACGTAACTTGCAAACATTATTTGTTCCCGGTACAAAGGCCTCCCCTTCCGTAGCTGTAAAGACACCCAAAGTCTGTAAGTTCAGCAGGGGTATCAGAGAGCAGGAACAAGTGCGCCAGAAATCGGGGGGCGATCACAGTTGCCCCCTTTCCGCTACGTTTTCTCATTCCTGTTGCGGCGACACAGGTCTACTGTCGGCCTCCGCCCCTCGGAACCAGTACGGGGGCTCCATGTGCTGTGGCTCGGTGTCCATCCTGGTCTCTAGGCCCCCTGGGCCCCAGGAATGCATCGTCCTGGCTCCCTGGGCTTGCAGGTGGGGGAGTGGGTGGGCGGGGTGTGTCTCAGCTCCGCTGCCTCACTGCTTTGTCTTGGCGTGTTCCCCGCACCGTGTGGCCTGGGCAGCAGCTTGGGAATGCATGTCACACAGCTCCCTTTGCATTTACCATTTCCCTTCTTGCCTAATTGTCTTTCCTTTCTGTCCGTAGAAATATTATGGGCTGTACACGAAATGGGGTGACATCGAGCAGTGGATGGTAGGCCTTGGATACGATTTTAAGAAACTTGCATGGTTTATAATTTGATTGTTACACAGTTTAATTACATAAATAGATTCCTGTTGCACCATAATTTAATCCCCAGAGGTTTCCTGCCATTCCTCCTGCGTCTGGCCTGGTTGTTTACCTCCCGGCGGAGGCCTGGGTAGGAGGGCCCTGGCCAGGCCTTCGGTCTGGTCTGTGCAGCTGACTCCTGGAGTGTCCAGGCCAGTGTTTGTGGAGGTCAGCGCCCCCCTGGCCTCCTGGGGCAGAGTGCTGTCCACTAGGGACACTCGGGCGAGGCGTGTGTCCCAGGCGTGAGGACTCACCTATTTCCATCCTGCCTCCCGGGCTCCGGTTGGAACCCAGAGGCCACATTATGCTACATTTCCTTCTCTCACTGTTGTCGTCGGCTGGCCGGTTACCCTCATTCCAACCGTTACCTGCCCTCAATGTTTGCCCCGCCCCCACCTCTCCCGATATTCCCACTGAAACCCCTGTTCTTTGGCAAAAACATTCCTGTACCTTCTCACCATTTCCTAGAACAGCTTCTCTATCCTCCTATGTCAGTTGAGAGCTAGCTCACCCCTACCCTGTCCTTAGGACCCTCCCAGGAGGGTGTGGGTGGCCCACCGCCCACTGGGTGCTGTCCATGGTCCCGAGAGGACATGGCTTCTCCCGTCAATCATCCACGCACCTGAGTGTGCCCCCTCCTGTCCTTGTCACCAGCCTCCTGGTCATTGTCACGTACCTTTAGCACTTGAGAATCTGGCCAGTGTGGAAATGTCCTGCTAAATATCCCTGATACATAAAGTAATCTAAGGAAACGTAAAATTTCTTCCTAACATCGCAGGTGCCTGCATAAAATACGAAAGGCACTTCTGGAAATATAAGGAGCACACATTTCCACTGTTTAAAAAATGGTGAACTACAACCTTCACAGTGTGTGAGCCATCGTTTTAGGCTTGGGTGGCACAGGCAGATGTCCTTGTAGCCAGTCTCAGGACACCGTTGGAAGGGGTCGTTGGTTTCTGTGCCACCGAGGAAGAGAAAGGCTGCTAGTTATCGTTGTGAGCAGCTCCGTGCCGGCTTCAGAGTGCCCCGGTGTGGAAACTGCATCTGGGAACGCACACAGTACGCCAGAGAGCATGCGTCCTTATGGCTCTTTCACGGGCATGGTTTCTCTTCTGACCCCCAAGGGGAGGAGAGCAAGGTTCTGAATGTAAGAAAAAAAAGTGGGTGGGTTGACATGGACCAGACTTTAGAGGTTAGAAAAAAAATTAAGGCTCGGCTTCTCCTCCACCACACACTTGTTTTGAAAGCCAAAATGAAATATGCCAGTTATTCACGTGCTTCAGTACCCCCCTTTGGAGGAAAACATTTCTCGCCGGCAATTTAAGTGAAGCCTCTAAGCAAAGGCAAAGGAAATGTGTGCCATTTATATCAGGAATACTGTGCGGAGGCACAGCTGCACTGTCCGAGCCTCCCCGTGTCTGTCTCTAACCTCACGCTCTCTCCTCCTTTGCCTCGGTAGGAAGACAGTGAGCGCTGCTCTCGCAGATCCAGAAGGAACACCTCGGTTAGTACTGCGTTCATCCACTACTTAGGCGTTAGGATGAAAATCTAATTTGTATTTTTAGTGATATATATATCACTAAAATATATATATTTTATATATATATACACACACATATATTACCTCAATGATGTTTATTAAAGAAGTTAATACTGATATTATTACCTAAACAAAGACTATGAACTCAGCGTTTAGCATTTTGACCTAACTTTGGGGAGGGGAGAGTGTTTGAGAAATTTCTGAGTATTACTATATTCATAACAGTTTTAATGCTTCTTTTGCTATCAAATACCCACGAACACTTCACAAAATAATGTGCATCGAGGCTACGTCGTCGTAGACTCCGGTGAAGTAAACAACAGCACTCGAAAGCCGTATTACCTGGAAACAGCCTGCTGTAAACAGAGGCGCACATAGCCCGAGCTGGCTTGGACCTCGGCTCAGGCCGCCGAGCTTTCCGGAGCCTGCCAGTCGGCCCCACTGCTATGGTGTCCGGCCAGCCGCCTCCGGTCGAGAGCTGGCGTGGGCTGCTTTGTGTTGCATTGTCACTTCATGCCTATTTCATCCTTTCTCTTACTAGGCTTCTGATGAAGATGAGCGTGTGTCAGTGGGTAGTCGCGGAAGCCTGAGGGTCAGTAACCTGAATGCTTGCGTCTGCATGGTTCAGCTATGTCCAAGCCCTTCGCTTTTCACCCCTGCATTCGCACGTCCTGCTCAGTACCCCTTGTAGTCTTGTAGTCAATATCCAGCTGACAAGGCACTTACTTAAGATCTATGCAATGGTGGGTGTTTCCTGGCTGCTGTAGAAAGATTACACCAGCAGTGAGGGGCATAAGCATAGGCACTTGGGCTGTGTCTTTCTCCAAGAGTGGAGGTCATGGTGTTTTTGTATGTCTGTCCACATCACAAAACTGCCACAGCCTGGTGAAGTTGGCTGGGCGTGGCTGGTGGGGTAAAGGCGAGTGTGAAGGAGCAGGCTGCCAGTCATGTGCTATTTGCACACACGCTCCCCGGCCGCATCTGAATCTCAGGTTCAGTAAATGTCGGTGAAAGTCATTCTTAGTGATGTTTCTGCGGAGGCCGCCCAGGGGGAAGTGGGGCCGCGTCTGCTCGCCTCCAGGAAACGCTCCTTTCCTCGACTTGGTGAAATCTCTTGACGGTCGCTTAGTGGCTGATAAACACAACAACATATTTTCCTTGAATTTTCCAAAAATATTCATAATTATATTTGAAAAAGTTGTGTGCTTTGGGAAGTGAAGTAGGGAAACTGTTTTTAAGGCATTGAATTAATTTGCGAGTGCCAGTTTAGTTTACCAAAGGGCTGAAACTGCCCCTCACTGCTGGTGGTCACAGGGCTCCATGCAGCCACCATGTGTGACTTAAGGACCGCAGAGAGCAGAAGGCTTGTTTTAAGTCACCATGGCAACCAAAGCAATGTCACACCTAGACTTCTTGTAGGGCACTAAAAATGCCTTTGATTCAGCTGTTCTAACAGTAAATTGTGAAGGGGCTACACTGTTTCATTTCTTTGCAGGTGCCAGAGGCAGATTTTAGAGGAGGAGTTAAAATTGCTCTAACTGCTTCAGATTTTAGGAATTATAGCAACATCTGCCGTGGAAGTTCTCTTTAACATGATGGGATTTGTGGTGGCTGTCATTCTAACGTAATTCCTTTTGCAAATACATGAGCTCCTAGAAAGCATGATAAAAATATAATTTTGTTAAGATGTCCAGTATTGCCTGTTTTCTGTTTTTGTTGCGTCTTTCTTGGTTTTTAACTGGTTCTTGGCACCTCTCTTTTCTGCCGTTTTCCTGGTCCATCCTTACTCTGGCAGTCGCAGCCTGACCTGGAGCCTGGGGGTCCCTACGGCTGGGTGAGATGTTTGGGTGACTTGGCGTGTGATCATAACCGGCGGTGTCCTCACTAACCTCGTGGGTGTTTGTCTAAAAAGCCAAGTGCATCTTGGTCAGAAAAGACACACATGCCACCCACCAGTCTCTACCTGGGGGCCGCGGGCCAGAGGCAGGTGCAGACCAGAGTGCTTGGTCTTCTCTCTGGAGCCTCCTGGGCACCCTGTGACCCTTCTGGTTGGGTTCTGGGCCCCGATTGGCATGCACACACTGTTTGAGCACCAGCTGTTTGCCACACACTGTGCCAGCAGCTCTGAATCCCAAGGGAAAAGATGATGTCTTGCCTTCAAGGAACTCAAATCAGATCAAGAACTGTAGTTCCTTTAAAATATTAAATTTAAGGTCATTTTATCTCATAAAGTCCATTGTTTTCTAATCTGTATCCATTCAAATTAAACATACAACCGGGCTCCTTTGCCAGAAAGACCCCAGTTCCAGCAACAAAAAGAAGGCTTTCGGTTCAAATTCAAAAGTATTCTCTTAACGTCTATCCAGGAGTTTCTGTGCTGTCTGCTTTCCGAAGCCCATAAGCGTGAACCACACGGAAGAAAATCCCATCTCACCAGAAAGTGCGCTGGGCATGAACGTGGCTCAGTACTGCGGTTATGAGAGCGGGTCGCACACTCTTCGCTTTGGGAACTTTTCTAGAAGCATTCATGCTTTATTCATTCTATTGCATTTCCAAATTATTTAGCAAATGTCTGTGTTTAAAAATAGGTATTTTTATTTTTAAGTTGATAATGCCATCCACCCACCTAGCACCCCGGATCCCTGGAGCCTCCTAGTGGGGCTGCTGTCTCCACGTAAGGGCAGGAGAACTCAGGGCGTGGGTTGTCAAGGAGATGCTCGGTCCAGCCCAGCCTCGAGGTCCAGCCACTGGGGCCTGCTGTGGACGGTGGGAGGTGAGAAGCACCTCAATAGACTGAGAAAGCGCTCTTCCCAGCGTCTCCCGGGCCACCTTCCACAGTGACACTGGCGTCGAGAGCTTTTCTGTGACACGACCACTCTCGCCACCTTTCTATTCCTTAAGTCATTAAATGTATTGGTGACACGTTTCTAGATTTTTAGCCTTTTTGTTTCCAACTGAAAGTGAATTCCATCTGGGGCCCGGCCCAGTGGCGCGGAAGCGTGTATGTGTTGGGGACAGTCAGGAACACCTTCTGGCGCTCACTTTCATCTTCCGTTTCACTCCTTTTTACAACCAAGTTCCCAGCATCGGGGAGTGCACGCGGGAGTTTGATTTTGCCTTTCTTCTTTTGTTCCCCATCTCTCACTCCCTTGAAGGCGAGCCGTCTTTTGCCTTGTTAGAATAATAATCTCACATTGTCCATCAGAAAAGCTGACAGTTGAGTCTCGCGTGGGCAGGTGTGAAGTTCGCAGGTGGAAGTTCGTGGGTGCTTTGCGAGCACTGAGCGGTGGTTGTGCGCTTCCTGACTAATCACGAGTCACGAGTTAGAGCGATGGGTTCTGGTGAAGCATTAATTCTTGTGTCTCATTTCTCCTCTTTTAGAAAATGCTAACCTGTGCATGGCCAGTGCCCTCTCTGATAGCAGTGTGTCCCCATGTCTCTGCATGTGAGACTCACCCCGGGGAGCTCATCAAAATGCATGTTCCCGGGCCCCTGGGTTCTGATTTCCTGGGCCGGGGCCCACGGTCCTCAGAGGCAGCCCAGGTGACCACAGTGCAGGTGGCCTGCACAGCCCAGAGTGCGGGAAACGATTCCGTAGAACAGGCTGGTTGGACATCGGAGGTCTGACTTAAGGAAGTTCTGTCTGTGGACTTCTTATTCTGATTTTCAGCTCTCTTGACCCTACCACAGCACATAAAGCAGCCCCACCCATCAACATACAACACACAAAACCAGCTGGAGGAGCATAGCTGGTGTCTCTCAGAAGGTCCAAGTACCTGTCACTATAGAGGTGTGGTTAGGAGCCCATAGATTTGGGAATCTGTCCTAGGAATATATCCCCCATGACAGAATTCTCTTCCACCAGAAAAGGGTGAGTGTTCCCCAAAGCCCTCAAAGTAAGAGTTCCCTGCGTGGTCATGAAAGGCCGAAAGAAAAAGGGTGATGGGTGAGAGAGGACCACTCCCCGGCCCCCACCCACCCTCTGCTCCGTGCTGCTGGCCGTTAGAGAATGAGACCAAAAGGAAGACTTGCCTACAGCAGCCTGCGCTTCCTCAGCAGCAGTGGAGATGCAGTGTTTATATGTGAACCGCTTTTATTCCTCACTCATGATAGTACAGTAAAGGTTACCCAAAGTGGATCCATGTTAGCCTTCATGGTTACATTTTTTCCAGAAACTAGTTTTTAAACAGATAGCAGGAGAACGCACCTGAGGTCTGAAATATTCAAGTCCCTGACGCGCGTTTCCGGATCACATACTTTTTGTTAGTCTCTTGAGAGAAGAAATGAGACTGAGTAAAATTCCTGTCCATCTCTAAACAGTTTTTCTATTAAACTTATTTCAGAAATTTTAATATTTCCCCCCGAGTTTTCAAATTGAATGCTGAGGGATTTCTACAAACTCTGATCTAGAAACTTCAAGTTGGTCTGTTGGGTTTTTTTTTAGTCGTATCAGAAGTAAATACATAATTTGATAGTCAAGGTTCCGTGAATCTGGATTTATAATCTGTCCGGAAATTCGTTTACTTATTCTGCATTGATGTCGTGGCTGCAAAATACGGGCGAACGCCTCCCCTCCCGTTTTAATCAGATTTGACCCTCACGGTGGCCTTGGAAAGTATACGTTACTATGCACAACTCCGCAGCATAGGGAGGGGGGGGTCCGGGATTAAATAACTTAAGGTCACATGACAGAGTTTCTGTTTGGAATTTGGACTCGTGTCCGTGACCCCTGGTATCTCCCGCCTTTCTTGCCTGCTCTGTGCCCTGCCCCTCCTTTCTCTGTCACCAGAGCTGGTATGTCTTTGTCACTTGACAGCTGTTAATCAGCAGACATGTCCTTGTAGATGAATGAGCGCAGCTCAGACAGCCCAGCGTGTTGGGTCAGGGGAACTTGAACTGGGAGCAGAGAAGAGAAGCGGCAGGCAATGCTGAACTTGATCATTCTCATTTTCCTGGAGGACAAATTATGAAATCATAAAATATGTCCTCAGATTTTATTTTGGGGGGGAAAAATAGGAAGACTGGATGCATGAAAAACGAATGTAGACGATAGAGGATGTATCCTCCTATTTTTCCCTGACAAACTTTTACATTTCATTATAGATTGCATAGAAGCTGTATCTGAATTTTCTGAATAAAACTTCATAATGGGCCACGATTATCAGGGACTAACCCCAAACCCAGAACTGAATACTGACTGGCTCGGGCTGAACCATGACCCCCCTTGCCTGGCAGGCAGGCTTCATGCGCGCTGGGATTTCAGCAGCACGGCCATCAAGCTGGGAAAGAGAAGAAACTGCCCGAAAGCTACTGCGCCCAGGCCCATGGGCTTCATCCATAGGAGGGATTTTGCCTTAAGACTCAGATGCCCTGTAGTTACAAGTGACACTGAGTGGGCTTTCCTGGGGTGCAGAGGAGCAGATGGGAGGCAGAGGCTGTCCTGGGCTCTCATTCACCCTCTCCCCTTATACCTGGTTGGTTCTTCCTTGCTGATCTGTATCTGTCTATCATCTGCCTTCATTTGTGTGCTAATGTCACTTTCTTCTTTCTTCATTGAAACAGACAAATGGTTACGATGCAGAGGTATACGGATCACAGCCCCTGAGCAGAAGATCTGGCAGGGTTAGTACAGTACATTTGCATGGCACAGAATTCAAACAGGTTGCTGCGAAGCTTTTAAAAAATATTGCTCGATCTAGCTGCTTTTGTTTCTGTGTTACACTGGTTCTCTCCCCCCCTTCCCCCCCACCCAGCACATGACAGAATGAGAGCTAATGTTTTTCAACTAGGAAACATTCTCAGAATGTTAGTCTCCTGACATTCTAAGTGGTAGCGTAAGAGATTCATATTGATAAGAATCCCTAGGTTTAAAAGGTCTAGAACTAGAGATTAGCTCTTTCATTATTTTATGGCCCCGTATGTGTATAATGTGTATATTATGTATGTTCAGCTTTCAAATATGCTGAAATTGGACATTTCCAGCCTTCCACGTTTCTAGTTGTAATTTTAAAGACGGGCAGAGCCTGTGTTTTCCTGGATACCAGCGTTGGAGGCAGACGGGAGTCATCCTGGGGGGCTAGGGAGTGGGCGGAGGGGACAGGGAAGGGACCAAGTAGGAGCCGGGGAGGCCTGGGCATTTACCAGGGAGGTCTCTGTGCATTTCAAAAGGCTAAACTGCCTACATTTTTAATTGTTTCATGACCTGCTGCAGATCTGTCGTACATTAAATTATGTAAACTCTTCCTGTACTTAATGTTTGCTTCACTTTCTTTTACTAGTTGTGTAACATAATATTTCTTTAAATTTATCTTAATTATATTAAGCTATGTCATAAGTAGACTTAAGTTCTGTGGTCAGGTTTCAAAGGGGTCACCCAGACCCACGTTAGCTTTCTGAAAGGGCTGATCAGGTTTCGCCTCCTGCCTGTTAGGGATTGCATATACTCTGTCTCTTGTCCACTTTTCTCCTTCCAGGCTAAGAAAACATTCTCCCGCTTACAGGCTGCCTTCCTACTTACGTGCTTTTTGCACAGACCTCCTGTGGCCTTCCTCCAGTCTGTTACGTGTTTCTTTACGTTTCTGTCCACTCTGGGACAGAGCACGAGGCCCACCATCGTATCCTGTAGCCTGTGCCCTGCTGGCCCTCAGGACAAGAGCCACAGGGTCTCTGAGGGCCCCAGTCTGCCCGTCGGGGCTGTATTGACTAGTTTGCAGCTTTTCACCCTCAGTGCATCGGTTCATCGTCATTGATCACGAAGTCTTATCGTTGAGAGTTGGAAATTGCTGTAGAAGCTCTTTAGCCTAACTTCAGGCCAATATCACCTTCTTCTCTAGAACATCCCACGTGTGGTCGCCACGTTTTGTGACAGGACAGGGGGACATCAGGCTCCGTGTTCTACAAATACAGCCAAATATTTTAATCTCTGGTTTTTATGTTATTGGAATAAAAGTCTGCTTTATGAGTTATTAAGATTTAAGTAATGCCTCTAGAAATACAAAAGAACTTGATTGTAAAACTGTGCACTGCAGAGTAAAATTGGATATAAAACTGATTTAATAAGTAATCAAGAAGTATGATGATTGAAGAACCAATAACCTACATCTAATGCAGCAAGCAGCATGGCTGGGCAGATCCAGGGCAGAACTACCCCCCCCCCCCCCCACACACACACACTGAGGGTGAGCTTAGAGAAAGGCTGGGTGGGTTGGGAAGCTTTTAGATGTGGGGAATACCAGTGTGGGAAGGAGTAAATGACCAGACTGAAGGTAGGAGTTTGGAAACATTCTACAAGGAACTCAGTCTCCATAGGGGGACCGCTTGATGGTTTTGATCCCCACCTCATGCCTGCATTTGTAGCATTTACAATCGCCTCCCCATCTAAATTCTGGGTTGGTTTCAGGAGTTTTTAGAGTGTATATCCCATAAAACCACAATGACGGCTGTAGGCCAGTTGCTTTCTGTGGCTAGTGGTTCACAGATGGAAGGGGTGGCTCTCTCCAGCTGAGCGGGAGCCCTCGGGGTGCTGGCCTGAAGGAAGATTGCAGAATTTGCATCCATGGAGTTTTAGGTAGCTAAGAAGGTATGTAATACTGTAAGTCTAGATAGCAGGTGACAGACCGTCCACCGTAAGATTTAGTAAGGAATTACAAATAATACTAGAGGTGGGAAACTGTGAAAAACAGGAATAGTGACACTGCAGGGCATCACGGAGACGTCAACACTGGGGCGTGAACGATAGCTCAGAGCCTCGTGTTCTGGGCAGCAGGTCTCCGTCCTCCCTCGGATGGAGGGCTAATGTGGTGTGGTTGTGTGCTCTGTGTTTGCCTTTGACCGGGACAGGCGGGCTTTGGGGACGACGGTAAGGAACTGTGCATCACTTACAATGTCTTCTTTGGTGCCCAGAACTCCACCTACAGCGGTGACGGCAGATCCTCTACTGTGTCCTCGTCCAGAGAGGAGAAGTTGGTTCGTTTCCATTTAAATCTTTCACATCCTCTCTCCAGAAACGACAGGTTCTGTAGCATGCAACCTCGTGTGTGTGAATTCCGCTCTTTTCTCTTTTAACATCTTCTTTACAGATTTTCATTTGGGTAGATTGTAAAGTCGGTTGTTGAGCAGTAATTAGTATGATAGGTTTAATTCAGATGAATTGTGCTGGTCAGCTGGGTACAATGGAAGGAAGTATTTATGTGGCTGTTTGGTCGTTAGAATTAATCAGAAGGAAACAAAAAATAAGAAAGCTTGAACGTCTCTCCTCGAAAGTCCCCGGAAACAGAATTAGTGTTAGGGTGCATGCAAACTTGGTGGCAAGAAAATCAAATCCAAATCCACAAGTCTACACAGCAGAGTGCCTTCCCACGGATGTGCATCCGTTTTGATAGGCAAATAGTCCTCAATAGTTTAAGGGCCCTGGGAGGTGAGGCTTGCTTGTCCTAAGTCAGGTTCGTGTTCATAGCAAACACGGAGCTCGTGTAGGAAGGAGGATCACAAATGTTAGCGTTTACGTCTGGAACAGAAGACGGGCCCACCTGCCCGATACACCTGTGCGGCGGGTGACAGGGAGAAACTCATTTTGCCAGGAAGTGTCATAACTAAGAAGTGTGCTCACCTTAAGGTGTAAACAGAGGGGGGAAAAGATCGAATAAGCGGAAAGTAACCAGGTAGAGCCACAGGAGTCTGTCTCCTCGCCTCTGTCATGCCTGGTCCCCTCCTGCTTCCTGCGTTTGCCTCTGGTGGGGTCGGGGGGAGGGGGGCAGACATTGCTGGCAGTCCCATCACTTGCTCACTCACTTTCCAAATGCCCACCGCTGCCTCCCAGCCCTTGTAGTAATCAACGCTCCAGCCTCACTCCGGGCCTCTGTACCTTTCTTCCCCCAAGAGTTTTGAGTGAGCTCTAAGCAGCAAAATATGGGTGGGTTTTAACACCTTATTGAGTGTTAAACTATTGATGGGGTTTAACACTTTAAGAGTTTTGTGGGTATTATGTGCATTTTCTTAACTCCGGGGAATTTTTGCTATTACAAAGAGCACTTTGTCCTTCAGAAAACTTCCTGCTCACTCTCCAAGTGGAGATGCTTGCTCTCAAATAGAAGATGGTGGTAGAGACCCAGTGCCCACCAGTGAATTATTCACCACAGTTCAGCATGTGTCTGACTCACTTACATTCATGTAAGAGAAGTAACCACACCCCCGGGGGGAAGTCACAATGAGAGCTGGCCATTTGGAAGCATAAGGCTCGTCGGCACTTCCCTGGGGCATGTGTCCCACCATCACGCTGCCCGACACCTGTCACTCGCCCGCCCTCAGCATATCCCCGCCCGTTGCTGGGCTTTTGAATTTTACTTAAATCTAATAACAGGAAGCTATCAGTGCAGTATGTAGCACTGAAGACTTCTCTAAGGAACATCTCCCGCTGTTCACGTCGGAGCAAACCCCGCACTGGACCGTGCAGTGTCCGGAGGCGCTTTCTCCCACATGGCGACGTGGGCCCTGTGCTTTCAGCCCTGGAACAAGTCTCACCATTTGCACTAAATATATTAGGCAGTTTCTCCCTGTCTAGCCCGGAATTCCACTTGCCTGCTCAGGTCATTTTGGTACCTCTTATTCAAGGTGTAGGGGGGCAGGCACAAGTTATGGGCCTTGAAGGGGTGGCGGGCATCTTAAGGTGCCACCCAGCTACCTGAATGGAACCACTCCACCTTCAAGGGCGGCCCTGTACTTGTCTGATTGGAGCACAGAAATGAAGCAAAGAACGTCCTCTCCCAGGGTCCTTTCTTTTGGGTAAAACATTTTATTTGGGGAAATTATTAATT
Source organism: Myotis yumanensis (assembly GCF_028538775.1). Taxonomy (NCBI): domain Eukaryota; kingdom Metazoa; phylum Chordata; class Mammalia; order Chiroptera; family Vespertilionidae; genus Myotis; species Myotis yumanensis. Next base: position 34,326,062 of record NW_027223759.1, read on the forward strand.
TATAGAGTAGTATCCCCCAGCAATAACCTCTAGACCAGCAGTTCTCAACCTGTGGGTCGTGACCCTTTTGGGGGTCAAACGACCCTTTCACAGGGGTTGCCTAAGACCATCGGAAAACACATATATAATTACATAATGTTTTTGTGATTAATCACTATGCTTTAATTATGTTCAATTTGTAACAATGAAATTGGGGGTCACCACAACATGAGGAACTGTATTAAAGGGAACTGCATTAGGAAGGTTGAGAACCACTGGTCTAGACCCTTGGTCTCAGAATTACAGCGCTGACTTCGCCATGTCTGTGGTGAGTTGTGGACACCTGCTTTGTGCGAATTACCCAGGAGGCCACGCCAAAGACCATTTCCAATGAAATGTTCCGCTACAGAAAATGAAGGTTGATATCTCCGCAAATTCTTGGTTTTGAGCTTTTTCCCACCAAACTTTAAAAATCAGATCTCCAATTACAAAGACGTTCAGCGCCCCTGTGGTCTTGCTGCCGATGAAAAATAGTGAGATCTGGTTTGCCTGTGTGCAGATTCGGAAGTCCTGGTGTGGTCCCCACCGTAGTTCGTCAGTTAACGGGACCGTCTTTATTTCCTTCTGATCGTCCTTCTGTCTCCCGCCCCCGGCAGTGCATGCCCGTTACCGATTTGGTTGTAAAAAGTGGTTTTGTGTGAATGTACAATGCAGTGTGCCTTGGAGATGAAACGAAGCCGCAGCCTCGTCCCCTCCGCTGTGTTCTCTGATTGCAGGGGCCATCCTGCTCTGACCTCGGCCTTCCCCGCGGTGGCCTTGCGCCCCAAGTCCTGTTCGCCCAGAGTGGAAGCCGGGTCTGTCTCCCCTTCTCACGTCCCTGCTTCCTCCTCCTCCTCCCCTATGTGTCATCCACGGCTGAGTAAATGTGTGGACACTCACCCTCTCCCACATGAACTCCCAGGAGCAGAGCCCAGCAGTGGTTTTCATTCACTGACTTGCTAAGACTTTTCTCAACTGTTGAAAGCATTATCGCACATATCTTCAGACCTTATATAGAAAAGAGGGATTTAGGAAGAAGGAGGCTCTAGCGAATGGGTCTTTTCAAAAGCTTGGGGCCCCCAAATTGGTCTCTTGGGTCCCTCCTCCTCTTCCAGCAATTGTTCCCCATTTGGGGTTTCATTTGTTTTCTTAAAAAATATTTTTCTCTGGTTGGTGTGTCCAGGAAGCAATTTGGAAGGCTTTGGGGCATGATCGGCCTCCTCCGTCTCTGAGGAGGGTGGACAGCCCTGTTTCTTTGGCTCACGCTCCCCTGGCTTCCTGTTTGCACGGGCCCGCCTGCAGGTCAGCGGGTGCTGGGCCTGTGAGCTGCAGGGAGGTCCTGTGGTTCTCACACCAGGAGGCCCTGTCAGAGCCCCCAGTCATGGAGGCTGAATTGTCCTCTCCTTGTATTGTCCTGTCCCCCACGTCGCTGAGTGACTCATCCCTGGTCATGCACATTCCAGGACTGGCCCGGTGGCCCTGTGCTGCCGGCTTTCCATGGCCTGTGCCTGGAAATGAGTCACGATGCTATTCTGGGGCTCAGTCTGCGGCCACACCAGCCTTCACGTCCCAGCACACCCTGCAGGGCTCTGGCTGGCCAGCAGCCGCAGGCCGACAGCTCCTTGTGTGTCGTGAAGGCTGCTCCCGGCACCCTCTGCTAGAAATAAGTGCACTGCCGCTCCCTCTCCCTGCGTGGACGTGTGTGGATTAACACTCCTCCGTGCTTTCTTAACCTGGGGTTTGACTGCGGGTTTGGTTGCTCTTGTGGGTGTTGTTTACCTTGTCACCATTCTGCCTCATCCCCTCACACCTTCTTCCAGGAATACCTGGAAAGAAATGACGAGAAAATAGTCATATTTCAAAGATGCTGGGGAAGTATAGTGTTTTAAAGTTAGCAATCATCTTGCATTTCTCTTCCCTGTAAACTTGCGTTTGTATCTATCAAATACTCTGAAAACATCGACTTCTTCTAACTGTTGCACAACACCTTGGCTGCCATGCTAACTGAAAGTACCTGATTACCTGGCTTGGGATGCGTTGCCCTTTTTGTCAAGACTTTTAAAACCTGCCGTTTACTTCCATCCTCCAGCCCTCCTGTCTGTACAGCGCTGCCCGGCCAGCGGGGAGTTCCCGGGTGCGTGTGCTCCAGGCCCCTCTGCCCGCCCCGTCATGCCCCCACTGCGCGTGCACGCCCCACCCCGAACACCTGCATCTGTCAGCAACCCCGCTGGGAGTGACCTGCCGGTGACATGGCACTCACACTTGCATGGTGTCTGTCACCTTTGGCCAGATCTGGGTTCTATTCTCCCCACAGCCGACAGTAACTGTCACCGGCTTCCGTCCCCAGGAAGGCAGTGTTTGTCTAGCCTTGCTGGGCAGGAATGGAGCAAGGCAGCGTTTACTCAATTCATTGGCAGAAAGAAAGGCGGTTTTTTATTGCTTTGGTGTAACATTAACAGGTATTAATCTGTTGTGTGCTGTATTACCTTGGAAATTTCCAGTTTTAAATACAAGGTACTTATGTGAGTGGGAAATATTAAATATTCAAAGTGGGCTATGCTGAGTGGTTAATAACTTTCTGAATCTCCACCAGATTGCACACTTGTGAGTTAGACACGTCACTGGCTGAGCAAACCAGCTGTGTCAGGGGAAACAGGAAATGAGAGGCCCTTTGAGCTGGGCAAAGGCTGACATGGCCATTCACGGTATTGTAAACTGTTACCCTCGGTGTTTCATTACATGGGATTTTCATGTTCATCAGATACTCTGTTTCCTGGTTCACACATTTTAAATAATTATAAAAATCAAACTGCAATTAATGTCCTATTTTGTTCCAAAGCCACTTCATATTAGAGTCATTTTCTGAACGCCGGGTACCAGGATGCCGTGACGAAAGTCAGGATGTTTGAATGATCTGCTCAGCTAACTCTGGGCCAACAGGTTCTCACTCAGTGAGGCGCCTTTTTCAGAGCCATAGATTGAAAAAGAACCTACTGGTGTCAGCAGAAGCTAAACATCTCTCCCTTGGGTTTTGCACATCCCTGCCCTGCTCCCCAGCACTTGCCCTGCCTGGGGCGGTAGCTTTGAGCCCTCCCTGCATGCCTTCCCTCTCGGTGTCTTTCAGGACGCGCTCCCGGCAGGTGCCGGTCTGCCTCGGCTTGTGTTTCGGAGCTTTCTGAGCTCCGGGAGAGAGGCAGGCGCCCTGTCCTGACAGTCTGTTTTCCACAGGCGTCTGTGTTCGGGGACGGCAGTCTCGGTGGGCCGCGGCGGGGAAGCGCCTCCGGTTCCTATGCTGTAAGGCGCTGTCTGTGCTCCCAGAGCTTCCTCCCGTCTGCTGCATGGCCTGGGGGGCTTGCCCGGCACCGTTCCAGCCCCGGGGACAACGGGCCGAGGTCACAGGGAGGAAGGACTGTATCGTCTCAATTTCCCACGTACGACGGGGCATGGATAATGGGAATCACGAAGCCTGTGGACGTTAGTTCCATGTCCTCACTCATTGCAGTCACAGGGAGGAGACTGACCCGGACTGAGCTCCATCAGCTCTCTCCCTGCCACAGGCAGACAGTACGTACGTAGTGAAGGGGTTGGTCTTAGGAGGAGGAAAAGGAGACCCAGACAGGCCACCTGTTATCTCCACCTCTGGATCGTTGAGGACGATGAACACGTTCAAAGACTCAGAACAGTACACGTATGCCATTTCCTCATTTTGTTTTGCCTTCCCCCCCACTTCAAAGGATTGGAAATGGTATTTCAGTAAAGGTGTGGTCGTTGTACACGAAATACTTGTTGAATGAAAAAACTGGGTGAGTGAATGAGTGGGTGATGGAGGTGAGCAAATAGAGAAATGAACAGTCGGTCCGGGGAAGCGAGGGAGCTAAAGAGCCCCTCCCACGGACCAGTGGCAACAGAGCATCAGCCCTAACCAGCCCTCCCCGTGGTCAGCAGTTCTGCATCCCAGGGCACCCCCCACAAAGTCCCATAAAAATGCACCACGCCCCACGGGCAATAAAATGGCTTCCTAAGAAATACTTGAAAGTGTTTTTCTAATTTCGCTTTCCAAAATGATTGGCTACTTCATAAATTAGTTACATAATCCAATTTTATGATTTTTTCTATTTCTCCAATCATCATGAATATTCAGAGATTCTTACAAAGTAACCAGTAACACCTACAGTTTTCTTTTAGAATGTGATTTTCATGAATATTATATCTAATAATTAACTAATATCGCATTAGTTTTCGTTGACATCTAATTAGACATTTACCAATTTTATATTGCATAACGTTTTTCATGTGGTGGAGCCCGCTTTTCCCAGTCCTTAGGTATTTGTGTAGGCCAGTACAAAGTTCATAAAGCTCATGGGCGGAATAGCTTTAGGTCATGTGTGATGGACAAGTGCCACTAAATGACTTTCTTTTATCAGAAGAGACAGCGTACTCATTCTTTAAGAGAATGAGATTTCCCCAAGAGCTAAGGTTCCTGTGGCCCAAGTAGAACTTCTGGTGTCTGGTGGGACGTGTGCCGTAGATTCTCTTTAAATGCTGCCTCTGTAGCTGGACTTTTCTGGAGCAGCTGACCTTGGCCTTCAGAAGCAGTAGCTCCTGTATGTCCAGCCTCCGGTAGGAGCGGCTTTCCTGGAGTGAAGGAAAGGAAAGGCCTTCTCGTCCCTAAAATAGGGCCGCGTGCCCCTGGTATCACACCATGCAGACAAATTAGAGAATAAGAAGAAATTCTTCCCCCGCTAAATAGTGCCCTCCCACGCGCAAGGAGCTCAGCACGCGTTTGTTTCTTCAATGGAATAAGTTGAACCCTGGGGTCGAACTTCTCGGAAGAGATCTTGGGGCGTCAGCTCTGTTCTCAGCAGCAAACCAGCTGGCTGAGTGGGAGGAAGGTTCAAGAGCTCCCACCTCCCACCCCCATCTCACCAGCCTCACGGTCCCTCTCCACGTGGACAGGGGGCCCCTTTCCGGGTGGGGCTTGGTAGAGCTCCCCCAGGCTCTCTGCCCAGAGAGAAGCTGTGGCCACTGATAAATACACACATCTTGTGAGCAAGCTCGAGGTCCACCCTCTCCAGAACCCCGAGAGCGACCTCAGAGCCCAGGCTACCCCCAGCCTGCCCGGGACAGCCTTGCTCTAGGACAGTGATGGTGAACCTATGACACGCGTGTCAAAGGTGACACTCGAACTCATTTTTTTTGGTTGATTTTTCTTTGTTAAATGGCATTTAAATATATCAAATAAATATCAAAAATATGCATCTTTGTTTTACTATGGTTGCAAATATCAAAAAATTTCTATATGTGACATGGCACCAGAGTTAAGTTAGAGTTTTTCAAAATGCTGACACACCGAACTCAAAAGGTTCGCCATCACTGCTCTAGGAGGACCCCTCTCACCTCCATTCTCCCAAGACCTTAGCCTCCACCACAAGAAGTATTTACAGCTAAGTGACTTCATTAGCATGAGATCGAATGACTAGTTCTCGAAAGTAGAGCTGTCTTGCTTGAAAACCTTGCTGCTTTATGCCTCCCTTGCCATCACTAAGCCGTGTGCGTGGTGCAGGAAGGACGCATGGCTGCGTGTGAAGTGGCTCTCGGTTGTTTGACACGCCAGGCAGCGATCAGGAACCGTGGGCGTTCTTTCTAGCAGAAGAGTGAGAGGCAGGCGGGGAACGCCCACCGTGCGTCCTCCCTTAGCCCTCGGTGCCTGGTGTTGTTGGGGTCCTCACTTCCCGTCACAGATGACAGGCTGAGTCACTTTTCCAAAGTCTCATGGCCACCAGTAGATGGAGCCTGGACTGGAACTCAGATCTTTCCAACTTCCCTCAGCCACTAACTCCCAAACACAGGCAGCTCCAGGGCAGCACGCGGACCATCGCGACAGTTTCTGCCTAGGAGTCGGGGCAGCTTGGGTCAGCAGTAAGCTCAGAACACTCTGCCTTATCTCTGCACCCTGCACCAGGATGCGGGTGACAGGAACTGGCAGGACTTGTCTGCCGGAGGAAGTCTCCTCTCTCATATCCGCAAACCCAAAGGCGACGTCTTCTGCCTTAAGGTTCAGGTTAGGTATTTTCTTTTATTTTGCACAGTAAAGCTACAAGAGGAGGCTAGTGATGCTGTACATTTCTCGTATGTCCCGCATGGCCACGGTTCTTACAGACCATTGTCTGTGCAACTGAGACACTGTCTTGCCTGTGAGTGTGTGTGTGTGTGTGTGTGTGTGTGTGTGTGACTAAATGAAATTTTTCATTCAACAAGTATTTTCTGAGTGCACGCTACATGCCAGGCCTTACCTGGTCCCTGGGACTCAGAATGAGATCAATGCCGTCCTCACCCTCAGTGAATCACATCTGCTGGGAAAACAGGCCCGTGAAGAGCTGGTGTTTAAGATGGCGATGGCGAGCACCCCAGCGCTCTGGCCCCTGTAATGTGCGTGGGGTAACGCTTGCGGGTGTCCCGGTGGGTGCCCTGTGTCTGTGTCGGGAAGCGCCCCCCGCAGGGGCTGCTCCTCTGGCCGGGCCAAGCCTGCTGGACGCCTGTGATCCCATCCTGCCGGTGGGGCATCCAGCAGGCTTGAATTTGAAAACAACAGCAACAAGGAAACATGAAACGTATCTAGGATGAGGACAAACGTGACCACAAATCAAAGTTGAGAGGGTGTGGCCTCCAGATAAGTTGGTGGCGTTTTCCTTTCCCGGGAGAGGGTTTAGGTAGGGGACAGGCAGATCGATGCCTGTCTTTGGTCTGAACCTGAACTCTTACTGTGCCTCCACTTGGGAAGAAGGCAGAGAAGCCAGCATTCCCCTTGCCCAGCGCCGGGCCCGTGTCTGCTCTCCGCGCTCCGTGCGGGGCCGGGAGGCGGCTCCCGTTCTCAGATGTCCTTTCCACAGCAGTGAGGCGGCCCTCTGCACCCACCAGGCGCCACTCCACGCCACGTCCACAGGAGCTTTGTGTCACTTCCTCCTTACTAACCAGGCGATCTGTGTTCTTCTGACGTGATGACGAATGATTTCACTCTTAGTGGGCATTCGCTCAGTGGGAAGCCTGCTCCATGCTCACCTCTCCTCTGCATTGCACGGGGCTGCCTCTCAGCTAACAGCCCTGGGTGGGGCCTCCGTCCTCTGTGCATCTCCGCTAACCTGTCCCTTTCTCTCTGCCTGCCTGCGGCCCACCGGGCTGTGCACACAGCCCTCGGAGCACAGCGGCCACCTCAACTCCAGCTCCCGCGCCTCCTCCAGAGCCAGCTCGGCGCGGGCCAGCCCAGTGGTGAGTGTGCCTCTGTCTGCTGCCTCTCTCCCTCCTCACCTGTCTGTCCTCTGTCCGCCTCCACAAGCCTGGACGCAGGAGGAAGTAGCAAGGCCTCTCCTTAATCTGTTATGTCTAAGTACAAACACAAGTGGGGGGCGGGGGGGCGCTACCCAGTTTGGAGTATTACTATTTGGTGATCCCGGAGTTGCATTGCGGAGTTTCTGAAGGACTGGGTGAGGGCTGTTTAAACAGCGGGGCTGGGAGATGGATCTTACTGGGAAGAGGGAGCTTTGAACAGTGGGGGGAGTGTAGTCATGTGCATCAATGTGTTGTTTTTTATGATTTGAAAACTGAAAGGGTTGACTTAACATTCTGTTTGACATGTTACTTGTTCGACTCGGGTGGTTTTTACACGCGGTGTGGGCCTGACAGTCCATGGCATCCCTAGCTGTGCTCGGTCCCCGCCAGCCCGCCACCCCGGGGTCTCAACCTCTTCAGTGTGTGCGACACCACAGGATGCACTCCTGTTGGTCACTCGGCATGGAATGACCTGTGTTTTTCTTCGGAAAATAAGGGGCCCTACTATCTAGTCCCCATCCTTTGAGTGTCATTATTACGTGTTTCCTGGAGTCTTTGGAATATTAGGCGCTTTCACCTCATCGGATGCTCTGTATGTGGCTGCTACACATTCTTTGAACAATAAGGGATTTACAGGGCGGTTTTGCCCCGGGGACTCCTGGGGATGGGGGAGGCTGGCCGTGACCAGGGGAGGGGTGTTCAGTGAGCAGGAGTGGGGCCACAGTAAACCCTGGACACAGGAAAGAAAGCTGGGCAGCGTGGGTCCGTTTTCTCCACTCCTCCATCATGGAGACGCTCGAGTGTGGTTCTGAACTCAGTTAGGCCGTGCTCCTGGCAGTCCGAGAAGAGGCCTGGAGCTGAGCTCTCCATGGCACACGTGGCCCACGAGCACTGGTGGCTTGTATGTTCTTTAAATTAGATGCAGTCTTTTAAAGTCACGAGGGTCCCTACCAAATGCAGATGTCAGCTGCTTCTGGGGAAGCAGACAAAGGGACCCCTGGAGACTGGGCCCATATTGCTGAATGGGGTGGGCGGGCGGCCTCCGTGCTCCCTCCCTGGGTCCTGCCTCCGTGCCAGTCACCTCTGGGCTTGCACTGGTGTGTTCCTGGTAGTGGAGAAATGTCCCTCTCCACCACTTACCTGGCGGGGGTGAGAAAACAGCCGATGGGTCAAGGCAGTGGGTGTTAGAACAGAAGATGTCCCCAGCGTGGGCTGCAGCACCACCTCTGTGCCCGTGTCACCTGCCCACCCACCCTCACCGCCACTGGAGCCTCCCACCCATCCTGGAGACCAGGCGTGAGGGGACCAGGAGAAGCCGCGTCCTGAACGCACTCGGCCGGGCGGTAAGGACACCCCTCCAGGCCAGGTGCTCATCACTCGCCAGCACCCATCGGGCAGGAAGAGCGAGATACTCAGCTGTTCAAGATCATGTAACTTCCGTTTTTAAAATCTGGCAAATCTGCTTCAAAATGACCAAAGGGCACTATTTTTGAACTCAAATTCCTGCTGACTGAGGCCAGCACACCTGCCGGCCCCCAGGGCGAGCCTCCTCCCAGCTTGGCTCTTCCCTAGGTTTTCACACATCAACTCACCTATGTGAAACCTTCCGACTCCTCGGAAGAAACATTCTCCATGGAAGTTAATGGCAAGCCGATCCTCCTTTTGGAAAGAAGTAGTCACCGTTGACCAGCGAAGTCTGTGGCTCCACTTGCAAAGGGCCCTGGCCCCTGAGCACTCGGAATTGTAAAACCTGTGATTATCTGATGTTCAGGTTTATTCAGGCATCGTGATGACGCCACAGAATAACAGGTTCAACCTAGTCAGACTGAAGAGACTGAAATCAGATACAGATTTCTTTGTCAGAAGCTTCTAAATTGTGACAAATTTACTCCCATAACACTGTTCTGCGGATGACCATAAGCCTAGGGGAGCGTGTAATGTGCCTGGTGTCCCTGGGGTCTGGTGACCAGAACTGGGTGTCCCTGCAACTGAGGCCCAGTGAGGTCCCCAACCTTGGGAGCTGTGGGTGGGGTTGCAGCTTTTTCTGCAAGTGCCATCAGGGAACGAAGCACAATGGGTGGAGGGCCCTCACCGTTCTAAATCTCTCCTTTTAACTGAGGGTCTAGCTGAGGAGACTTCAGACTGCACTGGCCCCTTCCGCCAGTTCCAAAACTCACGGCCGGGCAACCAGTTGTTTCTTGAGAGGGACTGTGCAGTGACATTGTTTCTGTGACCCCGTGGCCCATTCAGGGTCGGGTTGCTGGCTGGGGGGAGGGGGGGTTGAGGAAAAGTCCTTTGTGCCTGGCCCCTGTGCCTGTGCTGGGGTCTCTCTGTGCCCACAGACTGTACTCTGTGTCTAGGGAGGTAGGCAGGCCAGATGGTGTATGGAGACCCTGAAATTTTACACCTCACCAGACGCTGTGGTTAAGTGAGTCTGCATAGTAAACTCATTTATAGGATGTTAGAAGGCTGGAGTTAAATATTTAATGTACTGCTTTAAGCATTTGTTTTTCAAAGGAAGAGTTGCCATAATTTAAAATTTCACAGAAATATTTTTAGAAGTGACTCTTTCCAGTAGATTTTTAACAGCTGTTTTTATATGCACCCAATTGTGGCTGAAATCCTGCTGTACGTCGTTCCTAAACCTGTTACTGTGAGGTGGTCACACTGACCTACAGTGTTTAGTATTGCTCAGGAAATGAAAGTCATGAATGCAATAGGCTGCAAGATATGTGGCCGCTGTCGCCCTTCCACGAATGAGGACCCTGGTGTCCGCAGACGTCCATGCTGGTGTGGCCGGCGTGTCCCTGGTCTCACTGCTCATGTCCACACCATGTTGTCGGGTTCCGTTCATCCCCCTGGGCAGCAGCCACCACACTGTTCCTCTGTTTTGACTCTTTTTTTTAATTTTTTATTTTAATATATGTTATTGGTTTTTCACAGAGAGGAAGGGAGAGGGATAGAGAGTTAGAAACATTGATGAGAGAGAAAGATCCATCAGCTGCCTCCTGCACGCCCCCCACCGGGGATGCGCCTGCAACCAAGGCACATGCCCTTGACCGGAATCGAACCTGGAACCTTTCAGTCCGCAGGCCGGCACTCTATCCACTGAGCCAAACCGTTTCGGCTGTTTTGACTCTTTGTATATTATTTCCAGAGGTAAACTGCTATGCTTTGTGTCAAAATTAAACACACCATCTGGGTTACGTTGTTTGGGGGAGAAAGGAAGGGACTGCTTTATTAAAGTGGGTGCAGCTGCCTGACAGCTTGGCGCACTGCCATCTAGTGGGAGCCCGGGGCACTGCAACAGCTTCATGCTGCTCTGTCCATTTCCCTGGGGGCTCCAGGTACTTGTGTCTCAGGAAGGCGGGCAAATACCACCTGTCCCTTGTCACTCGGAAAGCAGACAGAACACATTTACTCTAATATGTAGAATAGAGATTGGCAGCAACAGTTAGGCATAGATTGGCTATAACTTCCCTTGAGAGCGTCATTTTTCTACGTGGCCTCTATTAAAAACATATCAGTGTTCACATTCTGAGTCCATTACATATTTCAGAGCAAAGGCTTTTTTAAAACTAGTTTAAACTTGTTTTAAAATTAAAGAGAAAACTCTGATTTTAGGGGGTTTTTTCTTCCTCATTTGATCTTTTGCAAATTACAAACACAATATTTGCGTTTTGGGTACAGGTGAAATGACGCAGAGCAAAGCTGGCCTAAAGTCCCCATGTGACCAATACTTTTGCTCTGTGTGTGTTCTTTCTTATCTTTCTTGCAAGAAATACTAAAAAAATAAAATGTGGAGTCCTTTTATAGGGACAGATACCTTTGTAGGTGAACGTAGGATTTCTGGGGCTTCGCTTAGCTACACAGTCTTTATCTATTGCTGATGACCAGTCAAAAAAGCTACCATTTAAACCACAAAGCTAAGAAGCAGCGGGCTTCTCCAGATAGCTTGACGGTCTATTAAATGGGGCCTCCTTCTCCCACTAAGAGTTAAGTTACTCTTTTTATGTTCATCTCATTATTGTTTGTTCTGCAAAATAGCTTATTTGGGGGATTGAAGGCCTTGGGCCCAGCTGGTTTAATGAATTGATTTCCAGCAGACCAGGTGCTTGACAGTTAGCTTCTCCTTGGTTATTTGAAATGTTTTTCTTTATTGTTGACAGTATTACAGATGTCCCCTTTGTTTGTTTTTCCCATTGACCCCCTCCATCCTGCTCCCGCCCCTCTCAGGCCTTCACCACTCTCTTGTCTATGTCCATGTATGCGTGTAAGTTCCCCAATTAATCACTGCCCACCCACACACCCACCCCCACCTTTCCTCTGAAATTCGTCAGTCTTTTGAAATTTTCAGGAATGTTATTCCCAAGTGGAGAGAAGACCCACCCCTGAAGGGCTAAAGTCATCACAGCTCAGAACTTGGGTGCAGGGTGGTGAGGTAGAACCCTCTCGATCGAGGCCATCTCGATTCCCAGAACATCTAGTCAGGCCGAGGTGGCACGCACATCTGAAAACATAACAGTTCTAGATGTGCACTCGTACACGTACAGGTGGTGTGGCACGCGGCTGGAGCGTCAGAGCTCCGTAATGGGATGTAACTGCCAAGTTGAGGAGTGAAAAGGGCGCCTGCAGGCGAGAGTTCTGGAAAGCTCCCACGAGACACCGTTTTGCCCTGGTCTCTGGAGGACAGCCGGCTGTGGGCACAGGAAGGAGAGTGCTCTGGCACAGGGAGCGCCAGGATCTGAAGCCCCACCCCAGGGCATGAGGCTGGCCCGCCCTCGGTACTGCCCCCTGGCCGGAGGGACAGACGTGGTCTCTGCTCTTGTTTCCCCTCCTGCTCTTCCGACACTCAGGAGACTCAGAGGAGAGCAGAGTTCCTCCTGGAAGCCCAGGTGCGGGCGGGCAGGTGACAACAGGTGCTCTGGGAGCCAGATCCCGGGGTGAACTTGGGTCTGTCGAGCTTGGCCATTCTGAGCTGAGAACTGGTTTGGAATTGCCTGCTTTTGGAAAGACCGAGCATGTTGTCAGGTTTCATTCACCCCCTTGGTTGGTGATTAGCTGTCACGCTTTGCTGTGTCATTTTACTGGTCCATTCAGGCATCCTCCTCTCAGAGAGCAAGTTGAGGTGCAGGTTTGGAGGAGAGAAGGTGGCAGGTGGTGAGCCTTCTTGGTGGGGGACAGGCTAGTGAGGGCCTGCAGCCCAGCGTGGGCCCAGGGCGCACACAGGACGGGAAGTGACCATGTTTGCAGGGCATCACTGCCTTGACATCATGATCAGTGTTTAGCAGCTGTGCCCAAATGCTGCCCCACGGACAGCGTCACTGTCACAGTTCCTGTGTTCACGAGCCTCTCTGCATGGCCTGGGCCCCAGCTCCGTGGGGAGGTCTCAGCCCAGAGTCTGGACCGGCTGTGGGGCATGCATCTAGAGGTCCGAGGGTCCCGTCACTGACGAGGCTGACTGGCTCAGGCGTGCTCTGCACTCACCAGTTCGTCACAGTGGATCCCAGGCCTCCAATGGAAGAAGCTCTGAGCTTCCGGAGGCAGATTGGAGACACGACGGGAAAGCATGATGAGTGGCGGCTTTCCCCGGGGAGTTTGGAGACGGCTGAGCACAGGGTTTCCTCATCCTCTGTGGCCTTCCAGTGGGCTATGGAGAGGATCCCTCTGTGTACCAAAAAGAAAAGAAACGTTTCTTTCATTGGACACTGAGCAGAGAAAGAAGTAGTGCCACTGTCAGCGTGGCCCCTTCCCTGAGACCTCTCGAGGCCAAGGGTGGCCGGGTCGCTGTTCATGCAGCCGCATGGCTGCTCTCATCCCGTCCCACCGGGACGCCTACCTGCCGAAGGGAGAAGACGGGCCTCGGAACCACGTGCAAGCAGCAAAGCTGAGAAAAGGCAAATGCTTGGGGCCCCACTTTTCACCTGGCAAAGTCTCCTGTACCGTCAACCCCCCCACCTCCCGCGGCCCCCAACCAGCCTCCCACGTCTGGCACTCACCTCCAGATGTTTGAGCCAGAAGGTTCACACTGACCCAGTCGCTCATGAGAAGAAGAAACGGTTACAGCCGGCTCGCTGCTTTCTCTTGCTTCAGAGGCCACACTCAGTGAGAGTGGAAATGAACACTCCGTGGTTGCACCTTCCAGGCCCGGTTCCCCCCGTGTTCTCGCTGTCTAGTCACAGTGGCTGCAGAGGGTAGACAGGTGTGGGGCGTGCGGTCCCCTCCTGTGTGGACACAGACCTGCACACCGAGCTGCAGGAATCGGAAAGTAAACGGGTTCCACCGAGTTCCTGAGCAAGCGCCTCACCGCGGGCCTTCCTGCGATCACTGTGAGGTTTCGACGTCATGATGTTCCGGTGGAAACCGTAACAGTTGAGAAGCCTGGCACTCTGAGCCGCTGTGGGCGGTTGTCTGTGTCGCCTGGCAGAGGCATATCAGAGGGTCTCATGGGCAAAGTGGTTTTTAAACTACAAAGGGAACTATTGTGTTATCTTATCATCATCTTACCCTGCATCTCGATTATCCATGTAAAGCCTGTGTTTAATATTTGTGCATTTTCCTCTCCAGGTTGAAGAGAGACCAGAAAAAGATTTCACTGAGAAGGTGAGGAATTTCTATAAGCCTTTATATTATGTCATTAATGAACCTAGTGGGTCCCAAAATGTATGGGTAAAACTAACAAGAAAATATGTTGCTTGATCTTTGATAAAGATCTTCACCAGTGTGTGGGCCACACACTGACAGTGTGTGGGCCACCAGCCAGCGTCACAGCCTTGGGGGAGGGGTCCCCGGGGGTCACTTCCATTTTGTGCATTAAACCCTCAGAACAGTGACAGATGGTAGGGTGAATGCAAGTTCCCAGGCACCATGGGCCCCTCGGTGTGCAGCTGTCTGTATTGGCTTCCGCAAGCCCACGGAAGGTGTTCCAAGTGGGAAACTGAATTCCAGTGAAGGTCCTATGCAGGTAATTTTGGTTTTGTCTAAAATCGTGTCTGATTCTTGCCATGCTCTAGGGGTCTCGTAACCTGCCTGGCCTGTCTGCAGCCACACTGGCCTCGCTGGGTGGCACCTCCTCCCGGAGGGGGAGTGGGGACACCTCCATCTCCATCGACACCGAGGCATCCATTAGAGAGATCAAGGTAAAGCTCTACTAATGACCCTTTATTCAAATCTCTCTCCAAGGGGAAAAAAGATTTAATTCCCAAAGTGCCAGATGTTTCTTCTCAGTCCTGTCTCCTCTGCCTCCATAAACAGGTGTTCTAGTAGCACCAAGACCCAGCGCAGACCTGGTCGCCCCAGGCGGCCGTCCCTGCCTGCTCCACGCCAGCAGGGCCCACCTGCACCCGGGCCTCTGCTCCCCCTCAGTTCTGGGGCACACCTGTGCCAGCACTCAGCACGCTGCACAGAGGTGCTGGGCCACTCTGTCCGCCTGCCCTCTGCACACCTCTGCCCGTTCCTTCTGTCACACACCTTCAGGAGACCTCACCACGCTGTTTGAGTGGCTTTTTCTTCTTCCGCTGGGATGTGGACACTGTTCTCTGTACCATCCTCAACACTGGGAGTGAGACGGGAATGCAGTGCTGTTGTTAAAGTACCTGCATCTGAAAGGAGCCCACGCAGAGGGCAGGTGTGTCCTAAGAGAGCAGAGGAGGAGCTCTGAGCTTCAGATTTGGCTTCATCTATGGAAACACTTTCTAATAATTAAACTGCGTAAAAGAGAACCAGCTGCCACGGGGGCTTTCTGAACCGCTGGGGGCCCACTTGCCAGGGAGGCCAGAGAAGAGATTTAAGTCTCAGCGGGGTGGACCAGGTCCCTCGAAGGTACCTGGCGAGACCTGTGCTTCATAAGAGTATCTTTTTACTGTTCTTCCTAACATGTGCCCTGGGCCACCCCCTGGGACGCCTGCAGCTCTGTTCATTCCTGTACTCCACTGATGTCGTATTTGCTGTTTGCTGAGATCCGGATTTGTCTCTGCCCCCAGGTTGTGAGCACCGGTCATTTGTTCAACAAGTGCTTATGGAGCGTCGGGCTCCCACAGATGCCAGGCACAGGGATGTGGTGGTGAAGGGGACGGGCAGAGCGGGACCGGGGCTTCGTGATGTAGGGCACAGCCATGCTGACTTCTGTCTCTGGTGTCGCACTGTATCCAGCACAGAGTAGAACTCTAGGAGCTGGAGTGAACCCTTAACCACAAGGAATATTTCATGTTCCATTTTCTGAATCCCTTTTGTCTGTTTTACAAAATTATGCAAATATACCATATGAGATAGACCTCAATTTTATAAAATCTTGTGAAAATATCATGAGACACACCTGAATTTTAATCTTTGTAACATGGAAATTTCTTTTATTTTTCTCCAACACTTAAAAAAACAACAATGAAGAAGGGCCTAGCTCAGTGATGGCGAACCTTTTGAGCTCGGCGTGTCAGCATTTTGAAAAACCCTAACTTAACTCTGGTGCCATGTCACATACAGAAATTTTTTGATATTTGCAACCATAGTAAAACAAAGACTTATATTTTTGATATTTATTTTATATATTTAAATGCCATTTAACAAAGAAAAATCAACCAAAAAAATGAGTTCGCGTGTCACCTCTGACACGCGTGTCATAGGTTCGCCATCACTGGCCTAGCTGGTGTGGCTCATGGTTGAGCATCGACCCATGAACTAAGAGGTCCCTGGTTGATTCCCAGTCAGGGCACATGCCCAGATTGTGGGCTTGATCCCCAGTAGGGGCCGTGCAGGAGGCAGCCAATCGATATATCTCTCTCATCAACGTTTCTATCTCTCTATTCCTCTCCCTTTCTCGCTCTCTAAAATCAATGAAAACATATTGGGTGAGGGGGAGCGGGGGGAGAGAAGAAGGAAGTCACTCCTCAGACTGTTAGAGGAGGCCGTCCAGAAGCGGGAAGCTCTTGCCTCTGTCTTTGTGGTCTTGTCCACCTCTCCCTTGACATCACTTGCCTTTCTTGCCATCCCCCCAGGAGCTCAGTGAGTTAAAGGACCAGATTCAGGATGTGGAAGGCAAATATATGCAGGGACTGAAACAGATGAAGGTACCAATGGATAGAGTGTGGGCTCATGACATTAACCTAGCTTAACCTAAAAACATCCTAAAGGAGACGTTCAAAGCGCATGCTAACTCTACTGACACCCCAGACTCCAAAAGGGGAGAGCTACGTGGTGTGTGCACGCAGCATGTCTTTGTGAAGCCTTTGAGCCAAGAAAAAGCTACTAACACGTTTCCTGATTCACGTCTTGTCCTCACGCAGCCCTCCTCCCCGGCTGAAAACCAGGAGCAAGCAGACAGGCGAAGAAGGGTTTTTTGTTTCCTTCGCTTTCCATAGCGGTTACGCACACGCACCGCCTTACTTCATCTGCCTCGCCACATATCTGATGTCCGCAGTAACAGTCCCTGTGGCCATGCTTGGAAACACCCGAGTCATTTGCATGTTGTAACACTGTACTGATTGGAGCAGTGTCTGAAAGCGCCTCGTGTTGTGTTTATTTGCGTATTAGGGCGTGGAATCGCTCTGTTGTTCCAACCAGGACATTAAGTTGTCATTCCTGGAACAGTCAGGGCCTGTGTCCTGACTTTGTTAGGCAGCCATGGCAGACCACGATCTCACAATAGAAGGTAAACCTGTCACTTCCCCGAGCTCCCCAGAAAGGACCCCCCAGTATCGCAGGGGCATCAGAGCAGAGGTGACAAATCACACAACTAATCACTTTCATATTTGTCACCTCTTTTTAAAAAGAAAAATTAAGACCCTGGCCTTTGACTCATAAATAGGGAGCCAGTGAGGCAGCCCAGGAATCACTGGTCCCACCCAAAACCATTGCCCTGGTTTGTGAGTGCAGGTGAGACCAGCACTGGCCCCTGACAGCTGACCAAGCAGCGCCAGCCTTCTTTAGCTTTAGGTGGCTTATAGCCGGGCGCTCTGCTCTCGCTTCCGAAGTCGCCTTCCCCTGCTCTCTGTTTTGGGAGCTAAATGCCACTGTGCTCTCTCGGTTGCCTGCCCTCCGAGGGCGGGAGCCACGTGAGGGCCCTGCGTACTCTTCCCTGGGCGGTGCTCTCACAGGATGGCCTTTGTCTTTCCAGGGCCCACCCACTGAGGCCTGTGTGCCTGGTGTAGTTTTCCTGGGGGTTGAGAATCTGAAATTCCACTTCATCCTTTCCTGGTTCATGGGTACAGACAGGGATCTCTGGTAGCTCAAGGCAGGGGTTTGCTTCTCTCAGAGAAGCTGGCGCGGTCCCAGTTCTCGCCACGTCATTTGAATGATGACTTCAGAAACCTGTTGAACCGCCTGACCCACTCCAGGCAGCTGCTGCATCATGGGGTTGGGACTCACTGCCTGTGACCAGACCCTCTCCATCGGGCGTCTCCCTGGTCCTGTGACTCTGTAAACCATCTTCATCCCTGGGCACAGCTAACAACTAACTTCCTGAGTGACGAGAATTTGATCACATTAAAAGGGAGGCATTTCTATGCGTTTGAAATCGCCGTGTGTTTCCTGTTTTGATCCATTTGCTCTAAGAAAGTCTAAATTTAGGGCTGAGTTATTTGTTTTTAAGAATGCCAGACTAAACTTTGTTTTTTTGTTTTCTTACTATAATTTCAACAATATGGCCTGGCTTCTACAGGACTCCCTAGCAGAAGTGGAAGAGAAGTATAAGAAGGCGATGGTTTCCAACGCCCAGCTGGACAATGAGAAGATGAACTACATGTACCAGGTCGATACCCTGAAGGACACGCTGCTGGAGCTGGAGGAACAGCTGGCAGAGTCTAGGCGGCAGTATGAGGAGAAAAGCAAAGTAAGCTTCAGTGTAGTGAGAACGATAGAACAGATACGTAAACGTGTGTACTTGGTATGTGGTGTGTCAGTGTGAGTGGGGGGCGGGGGGGGGGGGGTGTTTTCCAGGTTCCATAAAAGTCTGAGCTTTCTTTTTAATAATTTTTTTTCATTTTCAATGCATGTATGTGTGTTTACTTTATTTTTTTATTGATTTTAGAGAGGATGGGAGAGGGAGAGAAACATCTGTTGGCTGTCTCCTGCACGCCCCCTACTGGGGATCAAGCCCACAACCTAGGCATGTGCCCTACTGGGAATTAAACAGAGAACAGAGAGCCATGTTGCCAGGTCTCTGGAGTGAGTCTCGTAGAGGGGAGGGTCCGAGGTGGGAAGAAGGGGAGGAGGGGGGTCACGGCCAAGCTCTTCTGCTGCCCCCACCTTTTCTGTTTGGCCCCTGGAGGGCAGAGTTGGTCAGCCTCTGTTAAAGAGATAGGCTGACCAAAGTAGGCATATTTAGCCCCCTTTTTAACCCAAAGGGTATTCCCTGTCATATTTCAAAGTTAGGGATACTTTTAGTATAAATCCTTTGCAAAGCTGGGTCCTCACTGGGGCCCTCAGCACAGCCAGCTCCATGGACGACAGCAGTCACCTTCACGGAGACCCTTCCTAGGGCATTACCTCCTAGAGAGGAGCCAGGAAACGCTGTCCGTTCCACCAGCTGCTCTAATTTTACAGTAAACCACAGGGTGTCTTCTAGAAAGTCCAGAGAAATGGGTTCATGGTGTTCAAAAGGCCTTGGACACTGTGCTGACGTGGTCGTCATGCGTTCCGAGGCAGAGGTAGGTCGAGGGGGCGTGAACTCGACCAACGGGAAACTGTGGCTCCCCCGCCTGATGCCCTGCTCCTCATCCGCAGGAATTCGAGCGGGAGAAGCACACTCACAGCCTGCTGCAGTTTCAGTTCGCCCAAGTGAAAGCCGCCCTGCAGCAGAGAGAGGAGATGCTCGAGGTGGGTAGCTGCTCCCCATTCTGCTCTTCTTGTGTGACTCAGGAGCATTTTGTTGGCCGCGGGTTTTCTGGAAACCGAGGGCTTAGGCTCATTCTCTGTGCCTCATTGATGGTGTCCTGTTCCTCTCATTCCTGGGCGGTCCTGTGTGTGTGTGAGGAGGTGGGGCAGACAGTAATGCCTGCCCCCTAATCCTGGGACCTGTGAAAATGTCACCTTCCACGGCAGAGGGGACCTTGTGGTGGGAGATTATCCAGGTTTTCTGGTGTGTCACAGGGTCCTTACAGAAGAGAGCCAGGAAGGTCAAAGGCAGAAGTAGGGGGTGACGTGAGGAGGGGCCCTGAGCCACAGAATTGGGAGCCTCTAGAACAGCGGTTCTCAACCTGTGGGTCGAGACCCTTTTGGGGGTCGAACGACCCTTTCACAGGGGTCGCCTAAGACCATCGGAAAACACATATGTAATTACATATTGTTTTTGTGATTAATCACTATGCTTTAATTATGTTCAATTTGTAACAATGAAATTGGGGGTCACCACACATGAGGAACTGTATTAAAGGATCGCGGCGTTAGAAAGGTTGAGAACCACTGCTCTAGAAGCTAAGAGAAGGGAGGGAGTGGATTCTCTCCTGGAGCCTCCAGAAAAGAACCCAGGCCTACCCACCCCATGGCCTCAGCCTGTAAAAGACTCATTTTGGACTTCTGAGCTGCAGCACCGTTAGAATACATTCTTTATATATTTTGTATTGTTTTCAGAGAGGGAGAAAGAGAGAGAAACATCAATGATGAGAGAGCGTCATTGATCGGCTGCCTCCTGCATGCCCCCTACTGGGAATAAAGCCTGCAATCCTGGCATGTGCCCTGTCTGGGAATCGAACCGTAACCTCCTGGTTCATAAGTTGGTGCTCAACCACTGAACCACGCTGGCTGGGCCATTTGTGTTGTTCGAAGCCACTGAATTTGTGCTAATTTGTTACAGTGCCACTAGGAAACATACAGGTTGATATTTACCTTTTAAGCTTGATCAGAACTTTAGTGCCTCTCAGTAAGAAATTCCCCCAGACGGGTTTCTTCCTGCGCTTTGGGACGCTGGGTGTAGAACCCGGAGCCCTGCTGGCCTTCGAGAATGAGCTCCGGATTAGCGAGAAGCTGCCTCTGCCTCCCTGTGTTTGCTGGCTCCTGGCGACTGGTCTCCGCAGGTCCACACTGAAATTCCTTCCTGTTTAACCCTTTATCTGTCTCTTCCTCTCTGTTCCTGTTCTTCAGGAAATCCGACAGCTGCAGCAGAAACAGGCGAGTTATATCAGGGAGATTTCTGATCTTCAGGAGACGATAGAGTGGAAAGACAAAAAGATAGGGGTAGGGCTCTCAAATCTTTGAAAATCTGTTCAAACAATTTGTCTGCTTAGCAAATGTGTTGCTTTTAAGATCGTTGGTGTGCTTGGATGTGTATGCATGCAGCCCCACGTGATGCAAACTCAATCATACAGCGAATACGAACTCACCCAAATTGATAGTGACTCCGGGCGGAAGTTGGCTTCCCACATGAACAGTCTAGCTCTCTCAGTATGAGCCGGCTCTGCCTGCCCCTCCAGCAGCCAGGGACTGACAGAGGGAGACACTCCATGAGGGGGCACTCGGGCACTCTCGTGTGCGCATTTCCCCGCTCGTCTTGGGGCGTTTTCTCAAGGGGTCTGAGGAAGCTGTAAGGTGGCAAGTGCTTGAAATCTCCCCAGAGGGTCCTCAGACCCCCTTCCTCCCCAAGAAAAGAACAGGCAGCCCACCTGCCTGCAGGTGTGACGAAGGGGAAGGATGGGACCACTCACAGCACCTGCTGTGGCCCGTCATACCACATAGGTCTGGTGACGGTCCCCCAACGCTCGAGCGAGTCATCAGAGCGCTGACAGTGTGACGCCACGCCTGTCTTCACTCTGATACGCTCGTCCACGCGTACTCAGGGTTCTGTGCACGTGCACGTGTGCACGCATGCGTGTGTGTTTGCTTTAGGACCACTTTGTGTTTGTCTGTGCCAACAGTCGCTGAGAATCCAGGTAGAAAAATAGTCTCAATTGCTAAAATACAGGGTGTCCCCAAAAAATGCATACGCACTTTGATTATAAAATAAGTGTTTTTCAACATACAGTTCATTTCCAAAATTTAAAAGAATCTATAGAAATGAATATTTTTTGTCAACTCCTGTTTTCAAACTGATGACTGTTCTGGTCCAGGCACTGCTGATAAGGCAAAACAATGGAATCGCAAACATCAAGAATCATTTCGTTTGGTATTTGTGTGCCTTTAATTCGTCAACTGCTGCCAGTTATCATTAATGTATCCCCATTGAAAAAAAGTCTAGTGTCACTTTGGGACCAATTTTCTTTGTTCAAAGCTTAGTCTGGCTTCACCCATTATTTCAAATCAGTTAAGCCTGAAAATTAAGTGTTGTCAGCTATTAAAGTGTGTATATATTTTGGGGGACACCCGATAGTTGTCACTGGAGATTCCTCAGCATTTCCTCCTCTTCTGTATTTATGCCTCATCTAAAAACCACCGGGCCTCTGATAGTTCTCTGACACGGCCGTGAAACCGGACTGAGCTAGAATGCGATGCAGATGCAGCCCTCCGGTGCCTTCGTTCAGGAGCATGGGCAGCAGCATTGCTCGGCTGTCGGAAACTGGAGGAGAGTTTGTTACTGGCGTTTTGTTTGTATCTCCGAGCATGTGATACCTAACGCCCTGACTGTAGCGCTTTACAGAGTAGAAGCCTCTTCCTTACTCTGCTTCTGACGTCACCTGCTTACCTGTGTGAATTTCTCTCTCTTTGCTCCGCTGCACACTCAGGCCTTAGAGAGGCAGAAAGAGTTCTTTGATTCCATCAGGAGTGAACGAGATGATCTTAGAGAAGAAGTAGTCGTGCTGAAAGAGGAACTAAAGGTATGAAGCCCAAGAACAGCTAAAAGAGAAAGTCCCAGTTGCCACAGCGAATGCTGGGGTTCTCAGGAAGGAATGTGTGTGTGCGTCGACGTTAATTCCTCTATGTCATTGATTGTCGTTCTGTTAACCAATGCAAATCTGAGGTTAACTGACACTGAAGAGACGTGTAAAGCGAGTCCAGGTTCTGCGGGGTCTGCCCATGGCCAGATGTTCACAAGCATATCTGAGCTCGAAAGCAACTCTGGTTTCCAAGAAATTTTTTATATACTGTGTCAGTACTTTCCATGCTCATTAATAAGTTCTCCCGGGCCCTTCCCGAAGTTAGAGGGTGCATTTGTTTGTTAAATCAAAGGCTTAACTGTAGGGACTTCTCTAGCTGAATGTAGTGGGGCTAGGCTCATGCCATTTACACTTTGAGGCCCACTGGATTGTAGGACAGTCATGTTCTGCCTGGGCCGTGTCCAGGGGTCTTCAGCTGCTGGGCAGACACTGAAAAAAAACACCCAGCCTGCAGCAGTGGGGGTCAGAGCTCTGGGTGGGCTGTGAACGGTGGAGGGGGCAGTGTTGAGGCAGGGCACGGCCATGGGCTAATTCTTGCATAGTCAACGGAGACATGTCAGTGTGGCTGCTATATCCAAGGCTCAAGGCCAGAGCAGTGAACCAGAAGGCGCAGGCTTGAGCTCAGGTTCGGCAGATGGTTCCCCCAGGGCTGTGAGTGCAGGGTTGGGGGTCCCTCCCAGGACACGAGGGAGCTGGGGCAGCAGAGGGAGATCCTGGAGTCGTGAGGCACAGCTGGCTTTAAAGTGTTTCACTATGGAGTGAGCAGAAGTTAAATTTCTTTTAAACAATTGATTTTAAAGAGAGGGAGGGAGAGAAAGAGAGAGGGAACAGCAAGAGAGAAACATTGATCGGTTGCCTCCTGCACCAACTCACAACAAACCTGCAACCTGGGCATGTGCCCTGACTGGGGATTGAACCCTGCACCGTGTGTGTGTGTGTGTGTGTGTGTGTGTGTGCGTGTGTGTGTGCGCACGCGCTCTCTCTCTCGGGACAATATTCCAACCAACCAAGCCACACCGGCCACGGCAAATTATATTTCTTTTTAATACGACAGACATCCTAGCCACTTCCTAATTCCTTCCTTAACTTAAATGTCATCGCTCCTTCCAGAACATGTACACATTTCTTTCTTTTTCTCTGTATCTCTTTGTAATATAAAGAATCCATCTGGGGTTTTAAAAGTCAGGTTCACTTGGAGCTCCAGTAGCGCAATCGGTTAGCACGTGGTACTTAGAAAAGTCAGGTTCACCTTACCATGACTTGCTCAAAGCTTCCTGTGGTGGCAGCCTGCAGGCATCACCTCCAGGTTAAAAGGGCTCCCGCTGAAAGCGCCCGGTCACTGCACATCAGGACATGGGTGGGGGCCTGCGGAAGGACCAGCCCTTGCAGGAGAGTCTGGATCTGTGTGTCGATAGAAAGAATAGCCACGAGGGTGGTGCCCAGCTCTTCTTGACTCTGTAGAATTTTCCCCGACTTCAGGAAAAATAGCTTCTTCTGAAATTATTATTAATAGAGTTTAAGCTAACACCACTCAGTATTACGACGAGCCTGTTTTTGTTCCAGAAACATGGAATAATCCTAAATTCAGAAACAGCTACCAATGGAGAGACTTCAGACACCCTAAATAGTGTTGGATACCCAGATCCTACCAAGATGACAAAAGAAGAGTTGAATGCCCTCAAGGCGACGGGGGACGGGACCCTAGGTAAGTCCTTGTTTTCCTGGCTCCTGTCACCCCAGGCAGCATTGGCTCACCCTCACTGCGTTGTCAGGGTCGAAGCAGTCATCACTGCCCATTAACAGTCACACCGCATGCCACCTGTCTGTCTCGTCATGGAGTTCCTTGCGCACGATGTGATCACCCACGCGTGTTGTCTGGCGTGCACCTCTGACCAGTGCTCCCCATCCATGGCTGGGGATACATTTCTCTTGCTTCTCAAAGCTGCCACATGAGACTGTGAACGCAAGGAAAATCGTCTCAAAATCAAGTGACAGTTTTGACAGTGCTACTTGTCTTTCCTCGGACATGTGCCAAGGGTAGCTTTTTAACTTACTCTGTTACGGAGTTGCCCAAAGGTGGAAATAGCAGAGGCTGTAAATCAAGTTAGTCAACCATTTTTGCAAGCCAACACGGCACATCCTATGAGATGCTCTGAGGGGTTAAGGTGTCTGTGGACAGCAAGTGAAGGCTGTGACAGAGGTCTTGGTTGCCATTCTCAGTGTAGCACTTGAGAGGGACAGACAACCCTGGTGGAGAGGGAGAGGGACAGGCAGCCCTGATGGAGAGGGAGAGAGACAGGGGCCTTGGTGGAGAGGGAGAGGGACAGGCATCCCTGGTGGAGAGGGAGAGGGACAGGCGTCCCTGGTGGAGAGGGGAAGGGACAGGGGCCCTGGTGGAGAGGGGAAGGGACAGGGGCCCTGGTGGAGAGGGGAAGGGACAGGGGCCCTGGTGGGCAGTATGGTGTTCTTTACCAGTGAGAATTGGATATATCTGCCCCTTTGTCAGAGGTGACGTTTCCATGTATGTCACATTTTTGCTTCTGAAAGAATGTAAATTGGGATTCCAGTAGATTGTAGGAATATCTGAAAGGCTCACCGATTAATATTTGTCATAATAATTGGCCTGAGGATAACGCTTCAGAATCATGTGCAGCCTGAAGCTGCCACCGCATGTGGGGCCTCACTGGTCACCTGTGTGTCCCAGGTTTAGAGTGAGGCCAGAGTGGGGTCAGGCCGCAACTGTGGTTTCCATGTGGAACCTTCCATCTTACTCCTTTTTATTTATGGAAATGCAGAAACCTCAGGGCTTGCTTCCCAGGGGTGCCTCACTCTCTTTATGACACTGAAAGGATATACAGCTCTTTTAATTCTGTAAAGGTCGCTGAAAGAACATAAATTGGCTAGTGTCCACCATACCTTTGTACTAGCTAGCTGAGCAGTTAGGAATTTGATCTTGCTGCTCTTGTTCAAATACACATTTTACAAGTCCTGGATAATCGTTGTGAAACAGACACTTAAAGAACCAGAAATACCAGTTTTATAAGTTGTCTTCAAAAGTTCTTTAATCACTAACAGTAAAGAATTGTGGGCACTTCCCAATATATACGTCTATTTTTAACTTAAATACATATAAACTTTCATTAATATAAATGTACATTATAAAACCAGCACTGATAGAAATCTTTAAAGGGTGAAGCAAAACTAACCGTAAATGGAAGTCCTACTACTTTCCCCCCTTTTCCCCGGGTCAGCGCACCCACCGTGGAGACCGCTGGGTCATGAAATTGTCAGGCTTTGACCTCCAGTGATTTGGTATCTTATATGCTGCGGTTCTGTTTGTCTGAAGAATCCAAAATATAACTTCATTCCGAAGCAGTGACATGTTTGTTAATGCATAATCTTTTCATTGATGAGTCATTTATTATTTAGCTAAGTGGTCATCCTAATGTAAGCATTTGCCCCCCGCTGGGACTCGCTGTCCCTTAAGGAATGGAGGGAAGGTATTTGGGGCACAGGCCACTTTCTCGGGAGACAGCGGTCAGGTGGAGGAGAGTGGGTTTCTTTTTACCTTGTCTGAGCTATTGCAAAAGTATCTTCCTCAAGACTTACCTCGAGGCTGAGTTTTTAAGACAAATTGAATGTTCTTTTAAAACTGATTGGAGGCTGCCTTCAGGGCCGTGGGATCCGCAGTGCAGCTTGAGAGCTGACAACGTGTGAGTTGTCAGACGTGCATTTGGGAATGAGCATGGAGAACACCCGCCTGAAGGCCTTAAAACCCATCCTTTTGGATTGTCCGGCTGCCTGATCCAGAGCTCTTTCTAGTTGTTAAAACTTAGCTTCACCTTTGAAAATCAGTTCACACAAGAGGGCGCCAGCAGCCACTCGCCGGGAGGCGGTGGCATGGCCTTGGCCGGTGGCTGTGGGCGGGTGCAGTGGCTGCTTCGTGGCACAGAGCTGGCGGGCTTCTGTTCCGGGTGACTCTGTGCTGACTCTCTCGAGGAGGGGGGCTGGGTGGGGATGAGAACTTGTGTTTACCTTGTCATGTATTTTAAGTGGTCACATCATGGGGTCCCTTCAATTTTCTCAATGGTCTTTTAGGAAAAGCCACTGCAGTGGAGGTGAAAAATGAAATTGTGGAGAATGTGGGGAAAAGAGAAATCTTGCAAAATACTGAGCAGGAACAGCACAAAGAGGACCCCGTAGAGGATTGTGTGGACACTGAGGTCTTGCCTCCTGGTGGCAGTGCCGAGGACCGGAAAACCTCTGAAGACAGTGCCCCCTCCCTAGGAACAGTAGCTACAAATGAGGGACAGGTCCGAAGCCCAGCTCTAGAGAGCACGTCCTTCCTTGAACATGCAGAGCAGGTTGAGTCCGGGGAGCTCACAAGCACCCCAGATGCTAGGACTGGGGCTCCCCTTGAGCAGTCTAAGAGTTCGAGTGAACCAGATGGTGAAACCCCGGGTCCTGCAACTGGGCAGGGCAGCCGGAATGCCGTGGATGTCAAAAACCAAAGTGAAGAAGCTGCAGGAAAACAGGAACAAGAAGAGCAAGATGTTCAAGCCAGTTTGGGAGAGGTTAGCACAAAACCACATCAGGAATCTGCGCCTGTGCAAATACCTGAAGTTGAAACGGTGAGCAGCTCCCAGGGTGCAGTGGAGGCAGGGCTAGCTGGATTGGAGGAGCAAGCGGGCACAGTGGCCTCACGTCCTCCCAGGTATAGCGATGACACAGGGAGTCATGACACATGTGCAGTAGACGTCCCCACAGAGTTGGGCCCAGGTTTAGAGAAAGAGCTCACCAACCAGGAAGGGGCTGAAACCAGGGAGGTCCCAGTTCCGAGCACGGGAGCAGGGGGGGAGCACAGTGAGGACGAGGACGAGGGGAGGGGGTTCCTGAGTGAGAAACCAGTCCAGACAGAAGTCCCGGCCAGTCCCTCTTCAGCAGCCCGTGCTCAGGAGGCAGCAGGTGCACATACGGTAAAGGCCAAGAGAGAACCCAGTGAAGAAATGAACGACCCACAGGGAGAGGGATTGGGTTCATCCCAAAAGAAGACGAAAAACAAGAAAAAGAAAAACAAGAAGAAAAAGTCACCGGCACCTGTAGAAACCCCTAAGGATGTTAAGAAAGAGTTAACATTTCAGAACCCAGATCTAAGTGACGCTGAGGAAGAAAAGCAGGTAAAATCTCCTGATGAAAACTCAGGTGTGGAAACACAAAATGAGGTCACTGGAAATCCAAAAGAGAGCATTGTGGCCGGGAGCGGTGACAACCTGGCCTTTCCAGAGGACCCTCAGATGGAGTTGGCTGGAAAACTGAACCACGAAGATGGCCATGGAAACGCCGAGGCGGGGAAAGGAAGAGCTGATGGAGAACTGTTTGAAGGTGATACCATGCAGGCCTCAGGCTGCAGGGCCCGTGCTGAGGGATCAGAGGAAGGAGCTGTGAAAGCTGACGCTGAAGGAGCCAGTGCTGCTCCCAGCCGCCCCCCAGAGAATGAAGACTTGCCAAGCAGCGCCCGGCTCGGAAATGGAAGTCCCTCCGAGGACATTAACGCCGCCTCGCAAACAGAAGGTCCAGAGGGCTGTGTGATGTCCGAGGGTCCAAGCCAGGGAGTCAGAAAGGTTTTAGGTAGCGCTAGTCTAGAAAATGATGACTTGGCACCAGCAAGGGAGTCAGGGGACTCCCATTCAGAGCGCAAAGAAGAGACGAGGGGCAGAAGCGAGAAGGACAAAAGCAAAGAAGACTGCGCGTTGTCATAGGTTGAGGCTTGCTTGTCAGGCGGAGTCAGAGAGGGGCCAGGACGGCACAGTGAGTCCAAGCAACAGACTCTTGCCGGTTTCCTCCGCTGGTGAGATCCGTGAAATGTTCTAGATGGAGGTAGACATACATGTGTGACAATCTGCCACCACATTATCTACTACTCTAAGTTATAGACTGTTACTTGTAGATTTATATTTTATTAGGGTTCTCACCCAGATTAGAAAGACAGACACGTTTGTTATCATGTAAGTTTTAACCGAGAGCATTCCAGTAGTATCAAATGATAACATACACTGTTTATATTTCTGCTTATAATCAAAATAAACATAGTTCACGCCTGCCTTAGGCTGATATGAATGTGGATATTCCTGACCAAATATATCAGCATCTAATTGAAATGACCAGATAGCATTCTAGGATTCCTACATCATGAGTAAATTAATTTGTCTCATTCAAATATATGTGCTTCCATATGTGCTTTTGATATGTACATGATAACCTGCATGGTATTTTATTTAAAAAGGAGATAAATGGCCAAACATCATATAGGTCCCTGAGTGATAAGATTTGCACCTTAGGACAATAGCTCATCATTTTAGGGATAATGAACATCTTAAAGTCCTGGAAGCTCTTACTTGCCTTTACCTCATATAAGGGTTTTATCTCAGCTAATGCTTTGGACTTCATTGTTCATGATACCTGAGTTTATTTTATAGATTTTTTTCTCTTTTTCTTTTAAAAAAAAATTAATAAATTTTAATTAAAGAAATTAAGTGGGAGGGAGGGATGGGAGGGGGAGAGAGAGAAAAACATCAATGTGAAAGAGACACATTGATTGGTTGCCTCCCGCACACACCCCGACTGGGGCGGGGGATCAAACTTGCAACCCAGGTACGTGCCCTTGACCAGTAATCAAACCTGCACCCTTTGGTGCGATGGCTGACATTCTAACCACTGAGCAACACTGGCCAGGGCTTATTTTATAGATTTTGACTTCATGCCAATTATGTATCCAAGTCACTTTACACAAAGATTTTAAAAATTATTTTCTGGAAGAGACGTATGTTGAAATTGCATTTTCTATACAATATTAGAGAGGGGAGAATCATTTCTAAAATTTATTTTTTAACCTTAAAATTACTTCTCTTTCTATTTGTCTAATCATTATTCAGAAGACCAATAGAAAACAGTACTGTTCTTCAGCAAACTTCTAATTAGACTATGACAGGATATTTTCAATAGCTGAATCACTTTTGGTATTTTGGTATAAATGTTTGCATTTGTTGTGTCTCCGTATAGTCTGACTGGAAAATTCTTGTTCTGGTCTTCCTGAACAAAATATATATTTTCTATATAAAAGAGAATTTTAAAAAATAATTGTAACATTAAATTGAAAAATAATTGTAAAATATTAAAATCACAAGGGAATGAACATTATGAATACTGTTAACACTTTATGAGGGTATATGACTTCATCGTACTGTTACAAGATATAATTGAATGCAAAAATGACCAAAGCCTCAATAAAATTTGAGGCAAACTTGTTATCATGTATTTGAAATAAAGACATTTTTCTAGTTTTACAAGCCTGTGGTTCCACTCTTTTGACTCCTTGGATTCTGACCTTGGCTGCTATTGTACCTAATTCACCTGTGGGGTTGTGCCCATTTCCAAGTTACTGATTCCCTGTCGGGGTCCCGGGAGGGACTCCCGCTGAGCACCCTTTGTCAGTAAGGACTGAACTTCTCTCCCGGCATCTAGACGGGCTGAAGTTGCATCATCTAGGGAGGACCACGGAGATCTTCCCCCCGCAGCCTCGCCTGGGAGCTGTGGCTCTGAGGAGAAAGATCTCCATTCCCCGGGCCAGGACTTAGCGCGCTTTGAAGAGTGTGGTGAGAACGGCAGGTAAACGCTGACTTTCTACATAAGGGTCCTGAGTGGAGGGTGATGGGGCTGCCAGAAGCCCATGGGTGCCTATGAACAGAAAAGCCTGAGGCTTGCTGGAGAATCAAGTCCAAGAGCGGCAGAGGAGCTGAGAGGGTTTCAGCTGATGTCTCTAACTTGCCAAAGCTGCTTTCACACCGGAGTGTACACTGGGAACAGCCTTCCTTTCCAAGGCCTCTGAGGCTGAACTCACTAAGTGTGAGATCGTTAAGCCACCTTACGGTCTTTCCTCCCTTACCCAGGTTATTCCGCAGCACCCCTACGGACACTGTGGTAAACTTCACATCCCTCCAGCCAGCCAGCAGTCTCCCTCAGTCACATGTTTCATAAGCAAACATTGTTCACCCCTTCATATAGGAAAGGCCCTGTGCAGTGAACAAGCAGATAGGGCCCAGCTCCCAGTGGCAGTGGACAGCTGAGAATTAGGACAGAAGCACCAAAGAAGAGAAGGACTCTGAAGAGCCCGACCATTTCCTGGTCATCTGAGTCTTCATTGTGAGCAGCAGTTCCTCTGCTCCAAGTGTGAGGTGACCGTGTAGCCCAGCACAGGAACTGATGCTCACAGTGGAGGCCCTTACATGATCAAGGAAGGGTTGCCTTAGGTCTGTGAGGGTTAGCAAGGCACGGGGTATTCCCAGCAACCCCGAAACATTTCAGTGTCCAAAGATTCAGACTCGGAAAAGAATCCAAGCACTTCCTGCCAAGCACATCCCCAGGGGAACCTAGACCGCAGAGGTTCCACCATAAGACAGAGCAGAGGAGCACATTGATCACAGTAGCTCACATCGAAAAGCTGGGATATTTCTCGCCCCGAAGCAGAAGGCAGCTACTGTATGTAGAATGTGAATCTTCCTTCAGAAGTATAATTAAGTATCAGTATGGGTGCATGGAAAGAAAAGATTTGAATTATAGGTTGCAATTTTATAATATATGAAGGTTGGGGCGTAGTAAAGGTTGTGAGAGGTTTTAGGAATGAGATGGATTGCACTGACTGCTTTCTATAAAGTTAGTATTTCCAGTTAATGACCTGATCATTTACATTCCCGCTGTCACGAGGACCTGGAATGCTCTTTCTCGGGGCTTAGATAGTTTGGGATTAATGTTTTCTTTCAATAGACTCCTGCCCCAGGAGAGCACCTTACCTAGCATGCCACCGTGAACGCCACAGTAAGATGTACTCCAAGCATCCAGACTCCAGAAGGAAAAAAGGGGTGTGTGTGTTTGTGTGTGTGTGTGTGTGTGTATGTGTTCATGTGTGCTTGTTCAGTGTGATGATCATACATAGGGAAAACTTTGTCTTTCAGGAGAAAAACCCTCTCTTTCCCTTCCACCCTGTCCACTGTCCCTCTTACATCAAAGACTTAACATTTTTCCAGATGTGGATGGCTTCCGCTGTTCAATGGAACGGAAGCCAGTGGGGCTGGTGTGGACAGTTCCCATCTGTGCGGACCTCCTGGGCCCTGTAAACAGGAGAAAAAAGAATCGTCCTTAGCAACCTGTTTGCCTTTGACAGTAAGGAGGAGGTATTGTCCTGGCCTGGGGGCCTGGCCCAGGGAGGACGAAACAGACCCTGTGAAACTGACCTGTGAGGAGGGAGTGGGGAAAGCAGGCACATAGTGGTTTCTTGAGAGACCTCAGTCACAGCGCCAGAAAGAGGGACTACTTGGTGATGTGGCTGTGACGCATTGTGGACCTTGCTGTACCCCGGACGAGTGAGGTGACAATGTGAGGCCACAGGAACAAGTGACCAGAAGGGCTCAGAGAATTCCAAGGCTCGTCCGGCTGCCCAGAGACTGGCTCTAGGCCTTAAGTAGCTTTTTGTTTCTCAAATGCACACCAGAAAAGGTGTTGGAATTTAGTATAAAAAGCAGACTTTTTAAAAGTGTAATCCTTACCAGTATTACTAAAATACCTTTAATGGCCACCCATTTTAACTTCCCACTATGAAAGAAAGCCCTACATTTGAGTCATTGTGACTTCAAGTTCTTTATGCCTAGTTTCTGAAAACTGCAAGTCCAAAGTCTGTAAATGGATTTGTTTGAAAATCGGGTGTTAGAGAGCAAGGGTGAGCAGTGCTCCTAGAGTAGTAATAGGTTTGCAATGTTCTTGTTAAGAATTACAATAAGTATACCAGTGATGTAACACCATTCACTCAACAATTTAGACTGTTGGTTTTTAAAGCTATTTTTAAAAGTACTCATTTACTTCATATTAAATAATTTTGCTTTTTTCTTGTTTCCATTATCTTAAAACTATTTCATTTCCATCTTAATTCTGCTTTAAAATTTCTCTTAAAAATTCCACATCTATTTTTCATATTCTCATTATGAGACTTAAGGTTAGAGGATCCTTATTTTTCCCCCTAAGACTATTATTACAATTTATCATTTGTTTTTTACTTGCTATCTAAGATATTTGAAGTCTCCCAATAGAAAAATAATAAAATTGTATAATATATGAGCTTCAAGTCCACTTTCTGATATATTCAGAGTTTCTTATGATGCCTAGGATTTTGTACATAGGAATATAAAATAGATAAGATAAAATGAAAAGTGGTATTGAATAAGAGATCTGGGTTTATAACTATAAAATTTTTTTCAGTGTTGGGTGGGTTTATAGAAAGAAAGAATGGATCCTCCCTCAGAAGCAGTTTGACTGTGGGTAAATCCAAACGGAGTTCAAAAGGATCATGAAATTATCTTGTACTCCACATTTTCTGGATTTGTTTATTTTGTTACTGTGCCTTCCAAAATAACAACTTGGGGTGTTTGGGAAAACAATTAGAGTGAGCATGTAACTTGGGTTAGAGTGTGGCTACATGACTTTTTAAAAGAAGACAAAGGTGCATTTTATGTGAATTGTTTCCATTTCACGTGGCTGATCAAAAGCAGGCAATGTGAGAACGCTGGTCCCTTCGGTACAGGACCCTCCGGCCGGGAGTCCGGGTCCAGCTCTGAGGTCTGAGTTTAGCTTTGGAAAAGCAGTGCAGTGACGCACTTGGGGGCGAGGCCCTGAGGCTGGACGGTGAGGCCTCGGAAAGTTGCTTAGTTGTTCTGGGCCTTGGGTCTTAGGACGGAATAACAGAGCCACCCGCAGGGCTCCATGGGAGAGAGAGGCTGGTGGCCGTGCCTGGCGCAGAGTGGGCGCAGCACACACGAGCATCGCTCTCTCATCACGTCACGCCTGGTTCTCCTTGAGGCGGGTGTAGGATTTGGCTCAAACCCCCACATCCCTTGCAGGCTGTGGTTCCCCCTGCACTGAACACTGCATTCAGGGAGATGTTTAGGGAGATTTCTGGGTGCTTGTGTGTGTGTGTGTGTATGTATATATATATATCTCCTGATATATCTGGGGTGGGTGGAAGGACAGAACCTAATTATTCCTGCATTCTTCCTCAAAAGAATAAAAGTGTTTGACAAGTGGGTTAACACATATGTAGTCAGGAAACTATGATTCGTAGTCACAGTCAGAACTCTGGCCTGGGTGAGCCCATGAGAGAAATACCTCTGGGGTACACTCAGGAGGTGCGGGCTGATGAAAATGCCGGGGATGTGTCGTGGCGATGCTAACGATGTTAAACCGTGAAGCCTGTGAGATCTTGTGTTGCAGTGTGGTTTGGCCCTAGAGCCCTTGCATGCTAACCCCAAGTAGAAGATTAGCCCGTTTGCATGCGGTCGGACGCTGACGAGACAAGCATGTGCTGGGAGGTTGACCACCTCAACCTCCCGAGGCTGAACTCCTCCCCCGTCCTGTGTGTGGCCTCATTCGCTGTGGTACGTGTTTAATACCCTCATCATCAGTTTCACTAACCTGAGTGCTCATTCTCCCGCGTAGCCGTCTGCTGACGGTGCAGTGCACAGAGCCCCCTAAACCTGTGTCTTTCTGATTTCTTCAGACATTAGGTTGAAAAAGCTTGTTGACGAACGGGAGTGCTTGCTGGAACAGGTAACAACCTTTTTACTGCTTTACGAGTTGTCGAGTGGGGCGCCTGAAGCCAGGAACCTTCCCATCCTTCCTGCTTGCTTTGTCAGGACCCCTAACGCACCGTGCTTGAAAATAACCATCAAGCCAGCTCGGGCTCTTGAAATCTGTATCCGTCTGAAGTCATAGGAGAGATTTGGAGAGGAGGTCTCACAGAGCCACGGCCATGTGCTGGGTGGGGAGGCAGCACACAAATTGCTGCCTAACATGACTCGTCTGATGGGGACTCAGTTTCAGCACCTCTGTGCCTAGGAGGCCCAGGTGGCCCCTCCTGGCTCCTTAGTGCAGTGGTCGGCAAACTGCGGCTCGAGAGCCACATGCGGCTCTTTGGCCCCTTGAGTGTGGCTCTTCCACAAAATCCCATGTGCGGGTGCGCATGTACAGTGCGATTGAAACTTCGTGGCCCATGCGCAGAAGTCGGTATTTTGTGGAAGAGCCACACTCAAGGGGCCAAAGAGCCGAATGTGGCTCGCGAGCCGCAGTTTGCTGACCACTGCCTTAGTGAATCAAGCAGAGGTTAATAGCACCCTGAATTGCTAACACTCAGACAAACATTTAAACGATTTTATATACGATCTCCTCCTAAATTCAAGAGGAATGGCAGCCTTCGAATAACTTGTCACCAAGTTACAAAATGGTCTATGCCTGAAATTATAAATATAATGGCATTTTCATTCATTATACTTAGTTTCTGAGAAGAGTACTAACTGGCAGAAGGTAGTTTATTTGTTTATTTGTGTTGGTTCCTTCATTAAAGGAGAAACTCCCTTTCTCCTCGTGGATTGTAATCTTTTTCTGCATTTCTCTGGGGCTTATTTATGTAACCTCTGTCTCATTGGCATCCATGTGAAATAGTTGCAAGGCAACATCCAGTTCTACCTATGGGTTTTCTCCTTTACCTGCTGCTTCCTTTGACAGGCTCTAGGCTCAACTTCTCTGTCTGTTTGGAATAGAGGAATTAACATCCTTTCTCGGTGGGTGTTTCAGATTAAGAAACTCAAAGGGCAGCTGGCAGAAAGACAGAAGAATGGCAAACTAGACACGCTGCGCCCTGAGGACGCTGTCTTAGAGAACGGGACAGACGTGCACGTGATGGACCTGCAAAGTAAATGTCGACCCTTGTGCGGGAGTAACGGCTCTGACGTGTGGGATGTTTGTGTGCTTGTTTGGGGCGGGGGGGGGGGGGGGGGGGGGGTGGAGAAACTGCTGTGGCGAGGGAAGCACAGTGTTCCCTACCCCCCGACCCCTCCCCAGAAGCCCTGATTACATTTCTCAGTAAGACAGAACAGGACGGGCAGGTGGACGAGGCAAGGATGTTTCTGTGTGAGCCTAGGAAGCAGAACAGGTGCCCCAAATCGTGCACAGCGAGGCCACCATAGGATGTGCTGCAGGAAACCACTTACTGTGCTGGATACGGCCGCCTTTCGGCCTGCTGATTGCATGGAAAGTTGGAAGGTGTTTTTCTATGCCAGTAAACTAGGAAGGGCTTAAGGGGATACAATTAGGCCCAGTCTCCCCCACGCCCCCCCTCCACCACCACTTCTTTACTCACAGGCACACTCTCTCCTGGGCACTTTCCCAGCCTGGGTCCATGGAGAGAGCACCCTCCTACCTCAGCTCAGGAGGGCTGGGGGGGCCACGGGCCAGGACTTAACACATTTACAAGGCGATCAGGAAGTAAGGGCTTGGTTCCCAGTAACTATTGTTTCGACATTTTAAAAGCCCAAGAGCTTAACACATTTTCCTTCTTTTTCAACCTTTAGGGGATGCCAACAGACAGATCAGCGACCTCAAATTTAAACTTGCAAAATCTGAGCAAGAGATAACTGCACTAGAACAAAATGTACGTGCGAGCTCCAGCAGTAACGGCACCTACACCGATGTGTGCGCGGCCTCGCCCCTGAAAGGCTGAGGACAAAAAGAAGCAGACATTTTTAGAACCAAAAGTCAAGGTCCTCAATGTATTTCCTACACAGAGAGAACTTAGGGAAAGAAAGGTCATTGCTGGGATTTGAGTTGTGTAATCGCTACTGACCCTTTGTAAAAGGTGGTTAGCTGTAGGATGTAACTAAAGTGGCCACAGAGGGTTGGTTTTTTTTTCTTTAAAAATAATTTCTAAAATAATAATTTTAATTTTTTAAAAAAAATGCTTCCTTCAGAGATGCCCTCTCGCCGGCTCTCTCTGGTCCCTCAGTGTGAGCACTCATGCGTCTCGCATGCTGGGCAGCTGGAGCAAGCTGTGTTCTAACCCAAGGGAGAGGTAACAGCAGGCACGCTTCCCCGCTCCATTGTGTACACGTGGGTGGAACCTTTTGGAGTTTTTATAGGGACAGAGTGAGGAGAGCACATGGAAAGTGATGAGTTTTATGAAGCTTGCTTTGATCTCAGCAGAATGGAAGCCTCCGGCAGACGGTGCAGTGCCACCCGAACCTTCCTTCTCTCACTCCTGTCTCAGTTCTTGCCTTTCCTCCTCCCTCTCCTGCCTCCTCACCCCACTCTCTGGGAGAGATCAGACTGGAGCAGAGGGCCTGGTGGAGTCTTTGCTTCCCAGCCCTGTTCTGCTTGGACCGGCCCGTTTTCCTGCAGATTCGTCCTCTAAAAGGGAACGATGGTGGCAGGGTATCAGCTCTTATGGGAGCCACGCTTTTGGACTAGGGCCAGAGAAGAAATGAGTCCCTGATAGGGATCAGTCCTGGGTTGCTCAAAAATAAAGAACAAATAGCTTGCTTGACTAGAACCTATTTAATAGTCAAGAAGGCTTGGTCGTAATTCTTTGGATGGTGTACTTTCCCATTTTATTAAATTATATCCTTTGATCTCAAATGTAATAAAGCAATTGGAGGAAGAAAACAGGCCAATCCATTTTTGCAGCTGGTTTTTCCTTCCTCTTAGGTAATAAGGTTAGAGAGTCAAGTATCACGTTATAAATCAGCTGCTGAAAATGCAGAAAAAATAGAAGATGAACTGAAGGCTGAAAAACGGAAACTCCAAAGAGAGGTAACGGCTCTGGGCTGTTTCTAAGAAAAGAAGGGGTAGCAATATTCTAGTGGGGCGAGCAGAGAGAGGACTTATGTGGGGGGATCAGCCACCGTCTCATCATGAGATCAAAGCTCAGTCTGATTTCCTACAGTTTCACTCTAATATGGTATGTGTGAGTTGTTATTTATTCTGCTTGGAACGTGCGCATTTCTTGGCTCTGTTAAGTCTTTTCTCTCAATTTTGGAAATTTTTTTAACCATAATCTCCTTATGTCATTCCCGATCCCTGTTCTCTCCACTTTCCCTCTGGGAGTCCAGTAAGAGATCAGACCTTTTCATGGCAACCTCCCATGAACCCACTAAAGGCTGCCTCGTCTCCTTACCTCTCTCTGTTGACTGCTGTATAGTTTTGGCAGGGATATCCCAGTTCACCTCCCTTTGTTTTTCTGGTGTGTTCATTCCTGACACTTCCTGGTTGTGTGGTCATGCATGCTCTCTTTCCTAATTGTGTCCTTATTCTTTAAAGATTCCGTGCACAGCTGTGCTGTTTTGCACACCTGGCGACTGAAACCTGTTCAGTCTTCAGGAGTCTGATTCTGTGCTTTTTTTGCTTCTGCTGACTCCAGTGGTTTGTCCCTTTATGTGTTTGGTGTTTGGTGAAGTTCACTGGATTTTAATTTGCAGGAACACTCCAGGCCTGACTTGGAATTTTCTGCAAAGAGGGCTTGCAAGGCAGTGGGGTTTAACCTGTCCCAGGACCCGAGCCCCTATCTTTGAGGGTTTGGGATCGGAAGCAGATTGTTCCAGGCTCTGTGGCCCCTGCTCCTGGGCGTCACCCGCTTGGCCTTGTGCATCCCTGCTTTGGTTTCTGCCTGCAGAAGCCTTGCCCCTGGCTGCCCAGGGCTGCAGAGACCACCTCCTCCAGCAGGCCGGGGTCAGCTCCTATTTGTTTGCCTTTTGTGACACCATGATCCCCAAGCTTGTTCCATGTCTGGGGTCTAGTTTCAGAGGAGGAAGTTGCTCATGAGGCCAGGATCCCGAGCCTATTTAAATCTAAAAACGTGCATTCACACATGCATGTGAGTATGGATGTGGGGATTGCAGTGGGTCCAGGTTAAACTGTGTTTCTGGTAGGACTGCGGTCTTGGTAATCCTGTTATGTTTGGAGGAAGCCAGATCCTCAAAGCTGCCTCTCCTCCTTGTCCCCAGCTCCGCTCCGCACTGGACAAAACCGAAGAGCTGGAGGTGAGCAATGGCCACTTAGTGAAGCGTCTGGAAAAAATGAAAGCCAACAGGAGTGCGCTTTTATCCCAGCAGTAAGCGCCAGCCCCGCACGGGAGCCTGGCTGGGCATGGAGAGCATTGGTACACAAGCTTTTTCTCCGTTCCTGTCTGGGAGCTGCTGTTTTTCCTGCTTCTGAGAGGACACCCGAGGACTCAGCCGCAGGAGCCCCAGCAGCCTCGATGCCTCCATCCGCAGACCCGCAGATCCCTACCCAGCTGGGCGCCACCCACAACCTGCAGGTCGTTTGATAAGCACACTGGGCCCGTGGGGGTCAGTACCCGACAGCACGGCAGCCTCTTCACGCCATTTAAAATGGGCATCTGAGTAAAGATTAAAGTGGGACTTGAGTTTTCTTTTCATGTGTCTTGCTGAAAATAAGGGGAAATGTTACGGTTGGGACTTCCTTTCATGGCAGAATCTGCGATTGGAGCGGTTTCAGTAGTATCTCTTAGTCTACGCTTTTCACACACGAACACTGTGGAACCACAAGCCATTACCAAGCGAAACTCTTTCACTAGAAACAAGGGAGTGGTCTAGACGTAAAAGTGACCTTAAGAAGACTCTTTACAGGCAACAAATGAAGCTTTTCTAAGGGATTTTTGCATCCGTTCAATCATAAGAGTACTTTTTTCCAGGGAATTCGGCAATAGCTTACTGAAAATGATAGCTTTTCATTTGCGTTATTTAATCCTTATATTTGGAATTGAAGTTGTTAACTTCTTTTAAAGAATGTACTATTAGAAAAATTAAAAAATGAAAGGTTGAAAGACTTTAGATTGTGGCTTTTTT
Organism: Myotis yumanensis; assembly: GCF_028538775.1. Taxonomy (NCBI): domain Eukaryota; kingdom Metazoa; phylum Chordata; class Mammalia; order Chiroptera; family Vespertilionidae; genus Myotis; species Myotis yumanensis. Next base: position 34,364,940 of record NW_027223759.1, read on the forward strand.
TTCCCCCATTGAGAAAGATACTTAACTATTTTATATTAATTGTTCTGTATGTTTGAGCTCATCCTTTTTATTTTTTAAACATATCAATTCATTTTTCTTTCCCTGTTTGTTTTTTAAAAAATGTATATTCACAGTGAATAAGAATAGTGGGGGTGGGGGTGGACTCCTGCAAGAATGCCAACACTAAAAATTTTTTAAATAAAAATTAAAAAAAGAGAATAGTGCACCTATAAGAATCAGTGTTCTTAGGATAACAAGTAAACTGAAGAAGTCATAGACCAGAGTGGAGATAACTATGATATCTTCAAGGAGGAAAGTAGAGAAAGTTTGGCTACTTGTTGATTTTTAGTGACTCTTTGTATATGTTGTTTTTCAAACAAAGCTGGTTAAGTAAGACAGTTTGTCAGAATATTAGCAAGTGCAAACCAAGAAAGACATACCATCCAACTGTATGTAGTGTTGGCACTTGGAGAACTCTGGGGTAGGGGACATGAACTGGGTGTATAAAGTTGAGATACACTCACAACGTAGTGCTAGAGATCACCTGGGTGCATCCCCAGCACCCACCGTGTGGATCCGGGATACAGGCTGCTTGCAGCTAGCTCGGAGAGAAGTTGTGTCTCCTTGTGCCAAGGACACTGTACAGTTCAGATCTCCTCCTTCTCTGTGTTCTATAGATAAAATCATCCCATCACCAATACACATTCGTGCCCACACACCCACTATAGCTGCTACATAGTCAAAACCAATGCTTTTACACAGAAACCTACTCTTCACGGCTAACATGAAAACCGCAACTCTCCACAACAGTGTGGTCTTATATTTACCTATGATTTGTTAGAGCAGATCTTACAATGATTGGCTTCAAAAGATTTCTAAGTTTGGCCCTAGCCAATTTGGCTCAGTGATTAGAGCATCTGCCCTCAGATGAAGGGTCACAGGCTGGATTCCGGTCAAGGGCATGTACCTCCATTGCAGGTTCGAGGCAACCAATCTTCAATGTCTCTCTTTCACATCGATGTTTCTCTCTGTGTGTGTCTCCCTCCTTTCCACTCTCTCTAAAAAAAAAAAAAAAAAAAAAAAAAAAAAGCACAATGGAAAAAAATATCCTCTGGTGAGGATTAACAATGACAAAAAAGATTTCTAAATTTGAAATTCTACTCAATGAGCATTATGCATTCCAAGTTCTTTCAAGAATACAGTGGATTTAGTCAGGGTCCTGCCCAACAACAGAAACCTCCCAGTAATTTGAACAGGGGATGTAACATGAAGAATGATTAACCTGCCCTAGCCTGTTTGGCTCAGTGGATAGAGTGTCGGCCTGGGGACTGAAGGGTCCCAGGTTCGATTCTGGGCAAGGGCATGTGACTGGGTTGCCAGCTCAATCCCCAGTAAGAAGTGTGCAAGAGGCAGCCAATCGATGATTCTCATCATTGATGTTTCTATCTCTTTCTCCCTTCTCTGAAATCAATAAAAGTATATTTTTTAAAAAGACTGACCTCTAATAGGGGATTAACTAACTAAGAATGAAAAAGGGAGAAGATCCAAGGAAGGGACAAACTGCGATTGAGATCTGATTGGAGGCACCAGCCACTGGGGGTGCCAGGGGCTGACACCAGCAGGCAGGAGCCCTGGGCCGGGATGGGAGCAAACGTGGCTGGAAGCGGGCACTACCACACTGCACACCACAGGTGCCCAGTGAACAGGAGGAAGGAACCGGGAAGGGGGCCCTGCTTCCTGCACTGTCCCTTCAGCGCCCCCTCTGACTGCATTGGGCCAGAACATAAAGTAACCCGCTCCAAAGGGGAGAGGGATGTCTACTTCATTGTCTTACCCTTAAGGGCCCTTCCACAACATCTTCTAGAAACAAGTTGAACCAGTAAAACATCCACATAGCTCACAGAGAATACTGATAACAGCAAACACTCTTACAGCGCTTAGCCATGCCTGGCAGCTAGACTCTTCTATGTTTTCATTCACTTGATTTCCATGAACATAAGAGGTAGATGCTGCTATCGAATCCATGCAGCAGGTGAGGAAACCAGAGCAGGGAAGCGAACTGGCCGCAAGTCCCACAGCTGCAGAATCGCCATGTATGCTGGTCTCACCAGCCCTGGGAAGACAGCCTTTCTTTCCCAAGCCGAAGAAGTCAAACCTCCAGTCTCTACGTCACACCAGTCCTTACAGAAACAGCGAATCCCTGTTATACTCCCTATATCCCAAGAGGTTCCAATCCCGTATTTAGGATCATGAGGAAGGAGGGGGTCTTTAGGTCAGTGTTCATCCCTCGCTGCTGGCCTTCTGGGCCCACCTCCACCCTGGCACTCACTGAGTCCCACCAGCTCTGCCTTCCCAAGACAGCGCCCATGTACGGCTCTCTGCGGCTTGAGTAAGTCGTATTCCCATCCCAAGTCAGGTGTGCTGGGATTTTCCACTGCATGAGCTTTTCTCCTTGTATTTAAACAACCGCGTGTTGGCCCAGGGCGAGGCCATCTTTGCTCCCTGCGTGGATTTCCTTCACCTGCCTCAGACAGCATGGCATTTTGTAGATACTAAGAACAGTTGTTCTTCACCCACCACGATTTTGCTAAATGTGGTTAAGATACTGTGGTTTAATATTTCCATATCAGAAGCGTTTAATCCACTCTCTTAACAACCTAGGTCTAATTTGATTCAGATGCCATAAAAGAACAAGACAATTGCTGCTCCCTCCTCCGGTGGACCATGTGGGCCATCTAGGGGGGTGAAAAGAGGTGTCTGGCTTCTGATAAATAAAAGATCAGACCCAGAAAAAATTGCCTGAAAACCGAGATGTAGCACAGTTGAGATTTAGCAAAGTGAAACTCGGGAGAAGGCAAGTGTAAATACATGAATATCACAGCAGTAAGAGCAAGTGTAAAGACAGAGTCTGTGGGGAAAGCTGACTTAGTCCTGCTGCATCTCATCTCAGGAAAGGGAGCTGCTGTGGCAGCGACAGGTCCAACTGCTGAGGCAAGAAAACATGTGATTGCCCAAGCAGGCGTCTCATACCTGGAAACCTCTTCTGTGGTAGAAGCAGATGTCTGCTCCTTTTATTAACATAAAATTCAAATTTAAAAAGTACATTTAATATTTTTGTTTTTACCCTGAACATCTCATATGTGTATATGCCTGTGTATTTCCATAATTTTATCAAAAATTACTTTGCAAGTTTTCTAGAAGATGACCTCTCCGGAGTTTATGATAATCCACTGAACATCAATCCAGGACTTACTCAAGCACCGGGGATGCAACGGTCCTATTCCAATGAAGAATGGAGACAATAAACCTGTAAATAGCAAATAAATAACATTCCAGACCATGAAAATGATGAAACCAAGTAATGGAATAGCGTGAGTGTGAGTGTGGTCGGGTGTGTATAGGCGTGGGGAGGTTGCTGCTTGAGCTGGGTGGTCAGAGAAGGCTTCATGGAATAGGTGACATTTAAACTGAAACCTGAAGGATGAAAAAGTCCTGATCATCTGACTATTGAGAGTATCACTGTCCAATAGAAACATAATATGAGCCACATACATAACTTAAATGTTTTGTCTTCTATTTCGAAGAGTTTTAAGCACTCACCAGTGATTCAGCACGTTTACATCTGTGTAGGAATGAATGATTTTAACAATGGTATCCATGACGCTTTTTATAGAGATTGCTTCAGAAGACTGAGCACAACTTCCAAGTTGCATCTAAGCATTGGGCCTCGAATTCAAACAGCCCCTATTGATCCCACTCTGCTCCATTGTGAGATCAGTGGACATGTCAGTCTTGTTCAGCATCAGGTGCCCAATGCTAAGAACAGTGTCTGCTACACAGCACAGAAGAAATTGGTAGCTTATGTCCAGCTGGCGTGGCTCAGCAGTTGAGTGTCAACCTATGAACCATGGTTCAATTTCTGGTCAGGGCACATGCCTGGGTTTCGGGCTCCATCTCCAGTGTGGGGCATGCAGGAGGCAGCTGGTCAATGATTCTCTTTCATCATTGATGTTTCTATCTGTTTCTCCATCTCCCTTCCTCTCTGAAATCAATAAAAAAAAAAAAGAAAAGAAATGGTAGCTTATGTTGCTTCTTCCTTGTTGTGACTACTACTATTACTGTGAGTCCAGTGTTTCCATGGACCACTAATTCCTAGGAATGTCAGGGTTCTAAGTAAAAAGAATTCTATAAGCAATCCTTGGTGATACTTGTTAAACATTCAATGGGTTTACCTATTGAGGATTACATTCATATGAATGTCATCAGATTCCTTAAGAGGGAGATGGACCTGGTACCATTTCCCAAACTGTCCAAGGAATTTTTTTTTCCTCACAGAGCCCTCTGGGACCAGGACTCTACAGAATGCATTCTAATAAAAACTGTGCTAGCCACAGGCTGGGAAAATGCGTGTGGGCTCCTAGCCTGAGTCCCCTGCTCTCAAGCCTGCCTCCAAATGAACTCCAGCATCTCTCCCGACAATGCTCTTCAATATCTTGACTCTTCACAGTCCAGAGGGCGACAGTCCACTCTTTTCCCACTACCGAAGGCCCTAGAAGTTGCAGATCTGGGTATTTGAGGCCATAGGTTGGCAGCACTGGCAGCTAAGTTCCAAAATTACCACTTAAAATTCAAAATGAAAATCTGCAGTCTTTTCAAAAAGCATTTCCTTTCTACATACTGTCACATTGCCTATATCATTTTGATAGAAGACAGTGTGGAGATGGCAAGTAGCCTCTACCAGGTGTCATAGATATTACAGAGGTATAAGGACAGACGGGTCTCCTGGCCTAACTCACAGGGTGCCCACTGCTTTGCTCTACGGTATTGCCTTGCAGCATCCCCTGAGAACTCCCAGGGTGTGGCTTCCAGGCCATCAGTGCCGCACTCCTGCACATCTCAGCCTGTTCCACACCTTAGCCCCTGGTGACTTCTGCCTGATGCAGCAGGACTGGACTTCCTTGGATAAGAACTGCCTTAAGCGTTGCGCTCCATGGCCTGCCTGATACACTGCAGGACCTCAGCAGGTGTTTGTGGGATAAAAAACATCCGGAGCTCCTGAATAGAGAGGTCAAAAAGCAAAGGGCAGCAAAGTCCACGAGGGAGAAGATCCCCATCGTATCTCTCTCCATTCAGCTTCCCTCAGACACACAAAGCGAAGCTCTGTGCCAAGTAGCGAAGAGGGGATTTCTATTTCCTTCTTTACATTTTTCTGCATTTTCTATATTAAACACATATTACTTCAATAATGTTAAAATATTTGTTATTTTTCAACAAAATAACCATCTAAGCAAAAATCAATTAATGCAACAAAATTTTTGCAATGGAAAAAAAAATACATCATGTACACACACACACACACACACACACACTGAGTGGCCAGATTATTATGACCACCCCATCAGTACTTCATTGGGCCACCTTTTGCCTTCAATGCTGCCTTCTTGGCATTGACTCCACGAGATGTTGAAAGGTGATTCGAGGAATCTGACACCATGCCTGATGAATAGCACTGTCCAGTTCTGTGAGATTTGTTGGTTCTGGAACCAGCTGCTTGATGGCTCTTTTAACTTCGTCCCACAAATGCTCAATTGGATCCAGATCTGGTGATTGTGGGGGCCACCTAAGCAAGGTAAAGTCTCCCTCATGTTCTTGAAACCACTCCTGCACAATACAAGCACTGTGGCATGGCGCATTGTCTTGTAGAAAAAGCCATCTCCATTGGGATACGCCATCAACATGATAGGATGAAGTTGATCAGCAATGATACTTAGGTATGTTGTGCTATTCAGACGTTTATAATGGTCTGGCCCTCTAGCAACTTCAGCGCGAAATTATAGCTAATTTGCCTACAAACATCAGGTGGTCATAATAATCTGGCCACTCAGTGTATATAGTATTAATTTCAGAGAGTAAGGGAGAGGGAGAAACAGAAACATCAATGATGAGAGAATCATTGATCAGCTACCCCCTGCATGCAGATGGAGCCCACAACCTGAACCCAGGCATGTACACTGACCTGGGGTCATCAAACCGTGACCTCCTGGTTCATAGGTAGATGCTCAACCATTGAGCCACGCCGGGGGCAGGGGTCTATACACATTTCAAGACAGGATAACAGTGCCTTGTGGAGCCTGGGACAAAAGGGAAAATTAGGAATACTGACTTGGACATTTTGTTCATCTCGGACTTTTCATTACTTTTGGTTTATAAACGACTGCATTAAGATATTATTTATCTTGATAAGTTAGTTTTTTGGTGACCCCTTAAATTTTGCACCGAGGCAAATAAGTGCATCGCTGTCTCGCCCTAGCCCTGGCCCTGAGAGCGATATTTTAAAGGACGGAGGGTGGACACAAAGAAGGGACACGTGGCGGAAACCAGGGTGCAGCCAGGCGGTGGTGGTGCGGCCACTGTGTGCGGGCAGACTCGGGGGAGGGGAGGGAGGGTCGCTGGGCCCAGTCTAGGCGCAGCACCGCCCAGCTTTCTCATCCAATGGCTTTGCACCGCTGCGCTTCCACACACGGTCTCGGCCTGCAAGGCAGAAAGGCTTCCAGGGCCGCTCAGCGGGCGAGGCCATCTTGCGGAACCCCGCTCGCTCCCGCTCCCGCCGGCCGCACTAGCGCAATCGCAGTGCATAAGCGCAGTTACATTGGCGCCTGCACGCCCGGCCAATTACGCGCCGCCCTTTTGGCGTCAGCCAATGGGAGCGCGTGGACGGCAGAAAGTGGGCGGGCCTCCAGCGGCTGTTACCCATAGGGCTGCGCGGCTGCACGCGGCGTGACTGCGGAGGTGGTCGAAAGCCTCACACGGAGCGGCTGGGTCAGCAGCAAAGGCGACAGCGCGGCTCTGAGGTGCAACGGGCTAGGCGGACCCTGGTTGGGCGAGGGTGAGGGGGACGGTGCGGTGAGCGCGGTGGCAGCGGTCCGGATGGTCCAGGCCGGTCCAGTGAGAGCGTTGGTGGGAAGGAGCCTTTCGAGGCCTTCTCCGTGGTCCCGGGCAGGGCGGCAGGCTGGGTTGGGGGTGAAGGTTTGCGCCTTCGCCAGGTGGCCGTGGAGGCCCCGAATCCCTCCCTTGGGTGCCTTTATATTCGGTGCCAAGAGGGTCTCCCATCCTGGCTGCAGAGGCACCGGGCAGACTAGCGCCTCACGGAAGTAGTTTAGAGCAGTTTGGGGGCCTACCCCTCGGTAAAGGTGGGGTTCCACTCGTGAGCTTATCGGTGCGCTAACCACGGGCCGGCACAGGAGCCACCGCGAGAAGTGGATGTCAGCTAATGACCCAAACGTGTCCCGAATGCACGGGAGTGGGGGGCGGCCCAGCTGACAGGGTCCTGGCCTAATGCCAGAGGCCTGGGAGGTTTGCTCAGGAAACGGGAATTGGGGTGAGATCTGAGCTGGAGCAGAGATTACAAGTGGTTGGGGGCTGGGCGGGGGCAGAGGACACACGTGGCCCAAGTTACCACGGAGCTCAGGCCTTCGGAGGGCCTTCGAGGCCGCGCTAGGATTTTCATCTTTTTTTTTTTTTTTTTTAATATATTTTATTGATTTTTTTACAGAGAGGAAGGGAGAGGGATAGAGAGTTAGAAACATTGATGAAAGAGAAACATTGATCAGCTGCCTCTGGCACACCCCCTACTGGGGATGTGCCCGCAACCAAGGTACATGCCCTTGACTGGAATCGAACCCGGGACCTTTCAGTCCACAGGCCGACGCTCTATCCACTGAGCCAAACCAGTTAGGGCAGGATTTTCATCTTTATCCGAAGGACAAACTCCTGGTTGCTGAGTGTTAAGCAGCAGCGTGAAGCGATGAGGTGTGCATTTTGGGAAGACGATTCCGGCCAGGTGGGAGGTCATTGCCGTGGTCCGCGTGTGAGTCAGGGCTGAGACAGACAGGACGTGGTGGGCGGGAGGGAGCTCCGTCCCTGGGCCAGTTCTGGGATGGACGGCGCAGAGGGAATCATGTGGTAAACCAGACCTGGGAGATCGGCATGAAAACGGGTGCACACCGCGGATCGGAATTGCTGGCTCCCGCGATCGGTCTGCGTTTAACTGTTAGAGGAGCCGCCAGACTGTTCTCCAAAGTGGGAACAGCAATTTCTACCTTCCCCAGCAGTGTGAGAGCGTTCCAGTGTCTCCGCAGAGGGCCAGCCTTCATTTTACACGTTTGTTTATGTTTTTATAAGCATCCTAGTGGGTGTAAAGGGTATCTCATTGTGGTTTTGATTTGCATTTCACGGAAGAGTAATGTGATCTTGGGTGTGTTTATCTTCCTTGGAGAACTGTTTATTCAGTTCCTGTGCTCTTCTTAAAAATTGGGTTGTCTGTGTCTTTTTGTTGTTGAGTTGTACAAATTCCTTATATAGGGTGTCCCAAAATTCATGCAAGATTTGAATTTTGCGTGAGCATTAACAACAACAAAAAATAAAAGCCTAATTTTACTTGGTTTATTGAATCAGATTCTAATATCTGTTGCCCTTTGATTTCAATCCCTTCAATTTGATAAGCATTACCAAGTACCAATGATGGCCCAGGAGCAGGGACAGTGAAGACCAATGAAGACCACGGCTTGGCATATGTGCCAGCAAAGCCGTGGAGGCCATTTACCCGATGTGCTATTCCATACATAACCCTATACTGTATACTTTATGAATCAATAAAAATTTTACAATTTTTAATTATAACCCTGTGTTTTCTATCAAAATTACTTCTTGCGTGAATTTTGGGACACCCTATATATACTGGATAATAGACCCTTACCAGATACATGATTTGGAAGTATTTTTGTTACAGTAAAATTCATACTTTTGTCAGTAGTTTTTAACCTTGGCTGTCTATTCGTGTGAATCCTCCAACACATTGAATGGAGATTTGAAAGCGCAATCAGACATGCGTGAGAATACACCTTGTTGAAACACTTATTGAAGAAATTTTCAAAATGTAAATGCTCTTCTCACTAGTTTATTTTGAAAATTTCTTTAACTTAAATGTTATTTATGCTAAGAAATTGGTTTATTATTATATATAAATAAATTAACAAATATTTCAAATTTTTGTTTTAACTTTTAATCTCATAGGTATTACTAGATATTACTCACATAAATATTCCTTGGGGTTCTCAATATTTTTAAAAATGCAGAGAGTTCCTGAGTCCACAAAGCAAGGAAACTGCTGATCTATTCTAATGTCAGTTATTTTAATAATATGGCTTTCTTTTAACCTTACTCTTTATCTTCAATATTTACCTAACATTCCTAGAGTAGAATCATAACTGACTTAAGTACAGTCCCTTAAGTCAGGACTTAATAACTTCATATTTTTTAATGTGGTAGAGAAGTCCATAAATCCTTTAAATTACATGTGTGTGCATTTTCTCAGGGAAGTAACTGTGTGACTTTTATCAAATCTTCAGAAAGTTCAAAACCCCAAAGGTTAACCTGTAGCCAGTATCATGGAAGTAAAAATATTAAGAGGCTATTAGGCCAAATTTTTTTCATTATTAGGGAAAATAAGCTTTTTGAAACATTGAATTGGAAGTTGAATACTTCCATTGCAGATAATTCCTAAGGTTCATAGCTGTATATTTTAATTTGTATGTTATAGGCACTTAGCACTTATTATGTATAAATCTCCATTGCTTCACACACAAAAGCAAAATAATATAAAAGACAGGAAAGTATTCCTCCTCCTAGGTTCCTAGTTCAGTCAGTGCACCCTCAATGATAATGAGTTCACTTTTATACATAAGTCTAGTTATCCTGTCTCCTCTCCTTACCTCTCTTTTACTTGGGGACCATCCATGCTTACTAGTACTTGTAACTTGAGCTGCTCTATTCTCTTTCTTGTTCCTTCTTAGTCTGTTAACTCCTACGTGTGATTTAGCTTCTTAGATGTCATGATTTAGCTTAAATGTTACTTTCTTTGTAAGCTTTCCTTTACCGTTATCAATGCAACCCTATGTTGTTCACTTATTGTTTACTTAATGTGATATTTGTAGCTCTCTGCAAACATTTCTCTGGGAGCTCTGAAAAAGGATGGGGTTCATCCTCCCAAGGCCCCCAGCTCAGCAGGTGGGCATCCACGGACCCTCTGGGGATCATGCTCAGAACCCACCATGGGGCCGGAATGCTACTTCAAAGCCAACCCCAACTGAAGGGCTGCAGCTGCCCCGAGGGCCTCCAACCTACCCCAAGGGAAGACAGCTCCCCAGCTGGTGGGACACAGCAAGAGGGTACTTTCTGGAGGGGTGACCATGGAGCTGGCACTGGGTGGGGCTGGGAGTAATCAGAGGATCTACCCCTCTGACTCCTCCTCCCCTATGTGCCTGCCACACAGCTGGATCTGGGCACACAGTGGAGGAAGGTAGATTTCCAGACCCTTCTGCCTCCTGGTTCCCCTCTGTACTGTGAGCACAGATATGGGAGCAGAGTCCCAGAGGGCTCCTTTCTTTATGACACTATCCCTCGCCCCCTACATCCTCTGTCCAATTGCCCTAGTCTTGGATCTGCTTCCTCAGAGCAGCCATGGCTGAGCTCCTGAGACAGGACGAGGGGCCTGACGGGCCTTTGCCTCACAGCCCTCACCAAGACGCCCACTGACAGAAGGGCCAGGGTTGGTGCTTCGGGGTCGGGGTGATGCCTGCAGACACTTCGCCAGGAGCAGCAGTGTTCCCACAGGCTCTGCCCAGGTGCCCTCGAGGGTGGGACCAGGAAGGTCTTTGAGTGAGTGGAGGAAAAGGGTTTCTGCCCACCCAGCAGACACTGCACCCTGCTGCCTCCCTGTCCCAGCCTAGGCCTCTGTCCACCACCTGAGCGGGGCTTCACTGGCCTTGCTCAGCAGCACTGGCCCTGACAAACCCCAGGGGTGGCTGCTGAGAGCTCCAGGCCCAGCTCAAGTGACTAGCTTAGGCTTTCTCGTGTGGCAGCTGGGTTCAAGGAGCTACTGTCAGTAATTTTTTAAAACATCTTTAGGAAGTATAGTTTATTTCAGATGTACAAGTCAGTGATTTTAATGGTGCAACCATCAAATGTTTTGGAACATTTTTAATTCCTCAAGATTCCTTATGCCCATTTACAGCTAACCCTCTTCCTATACCCTACTTTAAAGGGCAGACACTAATCTACTTTCTCTATAAATTTGCTTTTTCTGTACACTCATTTATATGGAATCATAAAGTATGTGACTTCTTGTCTGACTTCTATTTTTGAGATTAATCTATAAGGTTTCATGGGTCAGTAGTTTGTTCCTTTTAATTGCTGAAAGATTATATGGATATACCATGCCATTGGTTTTTAATAAGTCTATAATTTGTTTTGGAAACATTTTTTTGGTGGCCTAGTACATTGTTTTATCTTTAATGTTCCTTAGAAATTTTGAAAGAATATGTCTTGGGTATTTAGTTTATTATCCCTATTATATTAGAATCTTTTACTGTAATTGTCACTTTGTCAAAGTCTTGTTTTTCTAGTATTTTTAAATGTAATTCTGAATACAATAATAGTTCAATATTTATACCCTTCTAGTATATACATCCTTGAGAGATGCAGGCCACTACAGTGGTAAAGACAGCTGCTAACAAAGAGTACCACAATAATGGAGGAAATATCCAGAAAGGTAAGGGGACAGACCAGTTGGCTTTATTCTGGGAGGAAAGAGATGCTAAATATAATTGGGCTAGATAGTTCCCACTCTAGTGTTGCTACTCTTTAAACTTTCCTCCCAGTAATGTGGTAAAATTCAGCAAGTTTTAACTTGGCAACCTCACTCCAGTGATTTTTAGTGAATATGGGCAGCCTATACAGGACCTATCAGGGAAATGGAAGATTTAGGGAACAATAGGTGAACCAGAAGAGAGCATTTCCATCCAGCCAGGCCTTTGGGAACTGCTGATAGGCACAGTTGTCTTAAGTGGAAGGTGGGCAGGCTGACCTGTGCTACCCAAGTTGAATGTGATTTGACTGCACACAAATCTGAAATTCTTTTTCTTTGGTAATGGTAGGAGAGAAAATAAGAAATGACAAGAGCATAAAAAGCAAGATAACTAAACTTTATATGCTTAGAATTGTACATGGTTTTAACTATTAAAGGGACTGTAGAAAAAATTTTAAATGCTATTTTAAGTCAGAATGGAAGTAATGAATTATTCAACAAAGGAATTAATATGATTAACCATCCATTTTGGAAAAAATTAAGTTAGATTCCTACCTTATGCTAGAGAGAAAAAATCTACATAAAGTAGAAGGGCTATGTTGTATACACACACAATAAATTATAGAAGAATGCTATTGTTTTCTTTTTAGAAGAATACTTTCATAATCATGTGGTAGGAAAGGCCACAGAGACAAAACCCAGAAGTCAGAGAAGAAAACTCTCTGGCACTCATCCAGTCTTAAGGAACCCATCCTCATGACCTCATCTAGCCCTGATTACCCCCCCAAAGGCCCCATCTCCAGTTACTGTCACAATGGGAATTCAGGCTTTATTGTACAAATATTGAGGGAGATACAATTTAGTCCATAGTGACAACCACGGAGGATATTTGTCATGGATAATGTAAAAGTATTCCTACATTGGGAAGAGCTTGGACCAGATCACATCTGAGTTATATTTTACTGTTGAGATTCTGTAATGTCCCTGCTGTTAACATTTTATTCTTTTTTTTTAATCAGATGAGCCTTCTAATCCTAAGAAAGGAAATTTGTCATCTTCCAGTGGTTGTAATGAAGCCAAAGTGACTTTTAGTGATGATGACTGGGATTCCTTGGCACTAGAACAAAGAGCTAATGACAAAGAAATCAGCAATATTGACAAAGTAGATTTACTGGAGCCATCTTTTACTGCAAGTTCAGATACTAACATAGAGAGTACTCGCTGTCAGTCAAGGGAGTTTGAAGACAGTATTGACTATGTTTTCTTGAATGAAACATACTCTGTACTTTATTCAGAGTCAAAATTAAAGAATGAAAGTCTTACTCTTTCAAATTCAGAATTAGGTTCTGAAATACAGAAAAGAGAGATGTTTTTTGATATTTTAGAACATAAACTTAATAAGATTATTGACTTAGAAAAAATCAAGATTTCAGATGATGATTGTAAAGAAACTGCTGAAGATGTCCAGAAGTATGATACAGATGAAGACTCACAGCAGGAATATCATAGTGCAGAAGAACAAGAATATCTGAGTAACCACTTAACTCTTGATCAAACAAAAACATTAAGCATATCTAATTTGGAAGTTGTTGGATTAAGAAATTCAGGTTATGAAATTAAACATGCTGGCAATCTGGAAGTTAATCACATTAAGTTGGAAAGTTCTAGCATCTCTTTAGATTCGATTGATGATTATGGACAAGAAGATTCACCTCATGTCTCCAAATACCAGAATTCTGTTATGTTAGGAGAGTATCATAAACCAAAGCATGAAAAGTGTAAGGATCAAGAGACTAGTTTAATGTATCACACAGTATTTGATGAAATTATACTAAGGAATAGTCCTTCTGAATGCCAGGAATCTCAGTCTAAGAGTGGTTTCTTTAACCTTCAACAAGCATTAAAAACCAACATTTATACTGGCAAAATTAAATCTCAAGTAACTGAAAGTAAAGATTTTTGTGAAAATGCAACTGTTGAGAACAAAATGTTACAACACCTTGAAAATTCTAGTACATTAGCACAGGAAAAAGCTTTAAAGACATTACTACAACCCTTTAAAGATTGTCAAACTTCCTGTACCTCTATTTGTGATGATTCAGTCATTTCTGCCTATGGACATTCACATTATAAAAGCCTAGATTATTCTGTTACTCCACCAAGGATTGGAGCCAAAGATAATCAGGCAATGAAAGAAGATAGCTCCCTAAAGGTTACTAATGGCAGTGCCACAAATAAAATGTGCTTTCGTAGTGTAGAAGGAACACATCCCAAATTTGCAACAGAGGCAGCTAAGTGCACAGTCACAGTTAATCAGACAGTGGATGTTAGCACTGATTTCAGGGCTTGTTTCACAAACAGCAGAGCGACAAGTACAAGACCTTCTGTAGTATCTACATCCAGCAACACAGAGATAACAATGATGAATAAAAAACGCCCTGGTGAATGGCAAAGGGGGAAACAAAGAAGTGTGGGTTGTAATACAGATTGGTCATACAGTCAAGACAATGAAGATACACCAATGGCTGTGACAAAAGGATTGTTGGGAAAATCCCTCTCAGTCGACAGTTTAAAACCTAATGGAAATTTCTTAAATAAGGTAAAACCAATATAATTAATAATAGAATTTTATTTGACTTTATAAGGAGGCAGTGTGTGCTAATGTAAATAGAAGTTTAGCAGAGAATACTAAGACTTTTGTGAGAAAATGCTAGATAAGGGAACAAGTGGATAGATTGCTGCCAACCCTATCCTTTTCTGGTGGCTGCTGTTGCCACTAAGTCCATTAGTTATTGGGTTTTACATTTTACCAGTTTGGAACCTCAGATAGAACATGTGTTGTTTGGCATATAGTTCTAATATGATTTTAAATCATGTTTGCAGGATTCCCTGGAATCAAGAAAAACACCTGCTATTATAGACTTAAAGGAACATCCTGAGAGGTAAGTTAGATATATAAGCTTGCAGATACACATGGGGGAAAAATCAAAATAGTAATTTGCTTTTTATAGGGTACTCAACCATATATATATATATATATATATATATATATATATATATATAGCAGTCGCTTAGGCATATATACATATATGTATATATATATATATATATATATACATATATATATATATACACTAGAGGCCCGGTGCATGACATTCATGCGGCGGGGGGGGGGGGGGGGGGGGGGGTTTCCTTCAGCCTGGCCTGCGCCCTCTCTCAATCCTGGACCCCTCAGGGGATGTCCACCTGCCGGCTTAGGCCGGCTCCCTGTGGGGAGTGTGAGGAGCGGGCCTAAGCCAGCAGTTGGACATCCCCCGAGGTGTCCTTAACACTGCCATGGAGTCAGAAGAGGCTCCTGCCACCGCTGCTGCACTCGCCAGCCATGAGCCCGGCTTCTGGCTGAGTGGCGCTCCACCTGTGGGAGCGCACTGACCACCAGGGGACAGCTCTGGTGTTGAGCGTGTGCCCCCTGGTGGTCAGTGCGCATCATACCGACTGGTCATTCTGCCATTCAGTCGATTTGCATATTATGGTTTTATTATATAGGATAGGATAAAAGTGACTGTTTGGCTGACTGGTAGCTATGTCATGCACTGACCACCAGGGGGCAGACGCTCAGGAGCTGCTGAGCTGCGGTTCTCGAGTGACACACCTGGAACCAAAGAGGAGAGAACCCGATTTCAGGTGCGTCACCCAAGAACTGCCCTCTCCAATCTCGCAATCTGGGACCCCTCGGGGGATATTGGAGAGCTGGTTTCGCCCAATCCCCATAGGCCAGGCCTAGGGACACCCACCAGTGCACGAATCTGTGCACTGGGCCTCTAGTATAGAATAATAGCTTAAAGGAACTTAAGAGATCATCTGCTTCAGCCATTTGCCTTCATACAAAAAAATACTAGGATAATATAGAATGTGAAAGTTTTCTCATTGAGATTTCAGTCTCAGTTCCTTTAGAAACTCATGGCCTCTTTATTCAACCCAAATCCATACTGATTTAGTTACTCAATTTTCTTTCATTTGATCCCCTATAGAGCAAAATAAAATAGCACCTTTGGAAAATGTTATATATATGAAGAAGGAAATAGCTATGTTCACTTGGATGCTTTAATCTTGATTTTAATTCATTGTATAATTTACTTTGTACTTATTAGATACCCTTAGAATTCAGAACACTATGGTGAACTAGGAGGTGGGGATAGGGAAAAAGGGTAGTCTCTGAGAAGCCAAATTAGTTTTCATGCTCTGAAGTCATTCACTTTTTACTTCATTCTTCTGAGTTTAATTCGGTATTCAATCCTATAAAATTAAATAACAGAGTTGGTTTCCTGACACGGCAGTATTGAGAAAAGTTAGGAATGGCAACTAGTAGCAAGAACTGTTATTCAGAAAATGTAGTGCTTTGGGGCTTTTTGATAAAATAACACAAAATATTTGCTTATAATAATGACAATTATTAAGAAAAAAGTCTGCTATGTCTGTTTTCTATTAAAAAGGTAACACATTTAAGAACGGTTTCCATCTAGAATGCTTATAACTTTAAAATGTTGGCCAATGCTTGATTTAGGTTGAAAAACCTATTGATTCTGGTTAAAGTCAGTACTTTACTTCGGAATTCTTTTTCATAAAAGAAATTTTGAATGTGGGAATTATTTATTTCCTTGAGTTCTAGAAAGAATATATTTAGCTTTGACTCTTGACATTTCTGCTTTCCGTGGTTGTAATGTATTCCTGTAGCCTTTCCATGTCTGGTAGAAATTGATTTAAACTTGACAGGGAAATGTAAGAAGTTAAAAACTGTTTCTAGAGGCACGTCATTAACAGAAAAATATTGGACATCTTACCTAACCTAGTCTTTTATTTTAAAGGGAACCTCAACTTTGGAAAGAGTTGGAGAAGAATTTGCCATCAAAGTGCTGTCAGAAAACAATGCAGAGAGCCATCAGAGCAGAGTTGCACCTTTTAAATGTTCACTATCAGCTGTGTCATCGCCATTGTAGTGATATCTACAAACTTGTCATGGAAAATAGGGAAGGATTAAATAGGTGATTGTTAAATTTAAATCTGTGTCATCTTAGAAATTTATCACTAGCTTTAAATTCTAGAAAATTTCTTTAGTTTCATTTTTGAAGGGCAAAAGCAGGAGTAGATTATAACTAGATTTTAAAATATAGTACACTTGAATTTCATGAAGAGACAACAGTGCATGTTGGGATGATGAATCCAGTAAAAAGATAGATTTGATGTTTCTTATGAAGTCCAAGTATGGACGAAGTAAGTTGCAGGGTTTTCGCAAGACATTCCATCACATTCTCTCTGGCTTATATAATGGGGATTGCTGGTACTGCTTCTATTTTATCTTCTGTGGTTCATGTTGTTTTATTAAACATTTAAAAGAAAATATTTTAAAGATCTGATAGAATTAGAACTAAGTATATTATATAATATTAGTGTTAAATGGATGACTTCAGCCTAAATCAGTTTTGTAAACTTAACTTTTGAACAGGAATTTGTCAACTAATTCTACTAAAAAGGAACTAGGATCAGCACTCCTGTCTGTTTTGGGAGACTTAAAAGTTAAATATGTAAGCTTGAAAGAAAAAGTAAGCAAGGGCATTCCACTGGAAGATCTGCCCCCTCTGTCAGTAGAATCAAAACTATTATCTACCTTCTCTACTTTTGCTTCCAGGGTATGTATTTATGTCTTAGGAATACAATTTTTACTTTCTTTAGACAAAAGATTTTAAACTAAAAGATTTTTCTTCCCTTTTATATCTTTCCAGCTAATGAAAAAAGAATCACATGTGTAAGTTAAGGTTTAATTTGATCTTAAAAATTGCTTAATTTAGTTAATTTTAAGTTTTCTATTTTGGTCCTTATTTAAGACATTGACAAATCTTTAATGAAATGTTTATCTGTTTAGCTTTTCAGGAGCAGATTCTGAACTAGATAATCAAAGTACATGTGATGTTGATGTGTCTTCAAGCCTGAAAAAGACACTCTCTCAAGTGAGGTTTTTTGTTTTGTTTTTTAGTTCATCAGTGTAAATCTGTGATTTTATGGCTTAAGTGAAGTAAACTATAATTTGCAGAAGTTCTCACATCCTTCTTTTCATTTAACTGGCTTACTTTGTGTACTGCTATTTGAAGGATATAACTAATTAGAAGGAACATATGTCCTAATCAAACAGATGTCAACAGTATATGTTGAGACGATGACCATATAATGTATCTTTATACCAGGAGATTTGAGGATGAAACGTAGTGATGTTCATATGGCGAGATACAAACCTGGACTGTCTCAGGCAAACCATGACTTATGCCCACCATCATGTTGACCCAGTGTGATAAAAACTAATATCTTAGAGAATTTGTTTCTTGAGGTAGAGCAAAATAATGTCATTCATTTTAGACAGGGCAAAATTTTAATTCTTCCTTTATTGTCATGATGGATATAATTTTAATATGCTTTTTGTAGGTTTTCTTGACCTCTCTTGGTCCCAAGGAAATTTTCTTCACTCCACAAATTGTGAAGTGCTGTAGAATCATAAATTAGATTCCATTATCAAGTGAGGCAGTGGGATAGGATAGCTGATGTTTATTTTTACTTTCTGACTTTGGTTTTAACCCTGAGGTTATATTATATGGGTAGTCTTATATAATAAGATGCATTCTCAAGCCAAAAGTGGATACTTAATTGGTGTACATTTCTTTCTATTAACATAAGTGATTAAAAGTAAATTACTTTAGCAATTTATTCCACCGTTGTACTCGACCCTATTATACACAAAGAATTAACAGATCTAAAAACAGATTTGGATATTCTCACATTTCTTATGTAGTTTACTTAACTTGTTTATTTCATGATATAAAATGTTCTAGAGAGGTTGTGTTTCATTATTGTAATGGTAGCAGTGGTATAACCTCATTTGGGGAAGAACAATACATTATTTTTAAAACTACAAGATGTAGATAGACATAATTTTTATGATCTAAGCTTTGGCTGTAAAACAGTATCTTTAAAAAATGTTTTTTGATTTTATAGAGGGATAGAGAGATAGAAACATTGATAAGCTGCCTCCTGCAAGGCCCCTACTGGGGGTTGAGCCAGAAAACTGGGCATGTGCCCTGACTGGGAATTGAGCTCCTGAACTCCAATCTGTGAACTCTTGGTCATGGGTCGATGCTCAGCCACTGAGCCACACCAACCGGGCAATAAAACAATATTTTAAGTTGTAATCATATTTTAATATCTGTCTCATTAAATTAACAGGTTATACCTGAAAGCCAGTGTAGTGTAGTGTGTCTAAATTTTAGTTACTTATGTACCATCTTCACAATTTTCCATAGCCATATATTGCCTGTAATATTACTTGCTTTGTGTTCTTCTTTAAACAGTTCTCCTTTTTAAATAAACTTATATAAAGAGTAACGTATTTACTATTATATTTGGGAAAGAAACATTACTTCCCATAGATATAAGCCATATTAAATACATAATTTAAATGTTAATATGGAAAGTACTTATATGTATACCTTCAAAAATCATCTGAATTACTTCAAGAGTATGTATGCCACACTTTGCTAAATAATGGTAGTGTTAGCATATAGTCACTATACACAGACTAGGGTCATTCAAATCCTAATTCTCATGAACTGTATGACGTTCAGTTTGCTCACCTGCAAATGTGAGTGGAGAATGATTTTGCTCTCAGAGCCTTCATTGTTGTGAGGGCTAAGGCCAGTGAATAGTGCCACCACATAGTAAGAGCACCATAACTATTAATCCTGACTTTCATTGCTTTTATTATTTTAATCCTCAGGTGTCTTTATTATCTGACAACAGTCATCCTAAACAAGGTACATCACCCAAGGAAGATGATTTAAAAAATGGTGATATAGATGGATACTTTAGTCAACTGAAACTTGATGATAAAGGTCAGTATAAAAATGTATTGTCTTGTGTCATTGCCAGAAAAAAATAAGCTTTAAAATGTCCCTAGTGCCCATTCATTAAATCAAAATAAATATTCTTAATTGACTGAATGGCATCATTTTGATTATGAATGGTTTGTTCTTTTTGCATGTACTTGGCATCTTTAAGGTTTCATAATACTATCTATAATAATAAAAGTGTAATATGCTAATTAGACCGGACATCCTTCCAGACAACCTTCCAGATAAGGCCACGGCGGCAGGGGCCGAGGCAGAGGTGTCCACCATGGCGGAGGCTGAGCCCCTTGCACAAATTTTGTGTATCGGGCCTCTAGTATCTGATAATGCCAAATAATAATACAGACTTTTATTCTCCTGATTCATGTCTTACAATCTAAAAATTCTTCTGTCCAATTTGTATTTCTGCAAATTGTGTAATCTTTTTTATTTTGTTTTCTATGAAAAAAGATGATCATTCCAAAAAGATCACTAATTCAATTTTTAAAGAAATAAAGAGCTGCAGTACTGTTTAATATCTTTTTAAAGACATTTGTTGTTAGTCTGTGTAGAGAGATGATACAAATCTCTTTAATAAAGAATAATTTAAAAATCTGAAAAACAAGACTAGAGGTTGGTGTTAATTAAAGGAAAACTGGGAAGCAAATCACTCAGACTGAAAAGTACTTTTTATTTAGGGACTGCTGAAAATCCCTTCTCAGAGAATCAGCTCCACCCCCATCCTCACCTGAGGACATGCTTCCTTTGATTCTAGAGGGAGGGGGAGAGAGAGAGAGAAACATCAATCTGTGGCCCCCGTACACACCTCAACCAGGGATTGAACCGGAAACCTGGGTATGTGCGCTGACTGGGAATCGAACTCACGACCTTTTGGCGTATAGGACAATGCTCCAACCACCTGAGCCACCCAGCCAGGGCCCTTCTCAGAGAATCTTTATGCTTGGTTCTCCTATTTTGCTAATAATTTATTTTTATACTTAAAACTACTAATTGTCATCATGCTGATTTATTCTGAGAAGCTTTTAGGTAACTTCTCAGAAGGCAAGCCTACATTATTCATAGCTACTTATGTTCAATCTCTCAGATCCCAAACATTATCAAGAAACAAGTGAAGACTGGTTTGATGCTAAAGAGAGCCTGACAGGAGTTGACTGCTCAGGAATACAAGAAAATCAAATAGAACACGATAAATGGGATCCAAACTTTACATC
Organism: Myotis yumanensis; assembly: GCF_028538775.1. Taxonomy (NCBI): domain Eukaryota; kingdom Metazoa; phylum Chordata; class Mammalia; order Chiroptera; family Vespertilionidae; genus Myotis; species Myotis yumanensis. The sequence goes on from NW_027223759.1 coordinate 34,385,744, forward strand.
AGGTTGGTTCTTAACAGTTTTCTAAGAAATCCTACCCTAGCTCTATTTTATTTATTTATTTAATCTTTATTGTTGAAAGTATTATATATGTCCCCCTTTTTCCCCCATTGACCCCCTCCAGCCCACCCGCACCTCCCCAGGCCTTCACCAACCCATTGTCTGTGTCCATGGGCCATGCATATACCCATACAAGTTAACCTGGCTCATTTTTAAAATAGTACTTACTGTCTTCTGTTATTGGGGGGGGGGGGGGGGGGACTAAGCTGTTTTAAAATTTTATTTCAGTTTGTGGATTTTCTTTATAAATATAAAAAATGAGAAAATTAGCCATTTGGAGGTCATTTCTCTTTCAGAAAACTGCTAAAAGCTTAAATCCGCCCTGGCCAGTGTTGCTCAGTAGTTGGAGCGTCAGCTCATGAACTGATGGGTCAAGGGTTTGATTTCTGATCTAGGGCATGTACCTCGGTTGCAGGTTCAATTCCCAGCCCCTGTTGGGACGTGTGTGGGAGGCAACCAATCGATTTGTCTCTCACATCAATGTTTCTCTCTCCCTCCCTCCCCCACTCCCGCTCTCCTCCCTCTTCCCTTCCTCTTCCATCCCTTCCACTCTCTCTAAAAAAAAGGGCAATGGAAAAAATACCTTCTGGTGAGGATTTAAAAAAAAATCAACCAAGGAATGTATCAATAAGTGGAACAACAAATCAATCTTTCTCTCTCTCAAAAAATCAATAAGTAAAAAAATTTTTTAAGTATGAGAAAATTTAAATTACCTGAAGTGTCTCCAACCTATAACAATCACTGTTAATATTCTTTACCATTCTTTTATGTATTTTACGCATATATTTAATACACATATATAGTTTTAAATAAATGACATTATATAATCTAGTTTTATTGTAATTACTTTTTTCCTTGCGTTTTTCTCCATATTACTAACCACATACTGTGTATTTTTCTTAATTAACATATTGACTGCCTTCCCACACTCACACGTGAGGCCAAGAATTGTTTATGCTTTGTTCACTGCCTATCCTGAGTGCCCCTGGGGTATTTAGTAGATATATTATATTACACTAGTACAAGGGGAGGTGATGGGTATGATGTACGTCTCCTGATTTCTATTCACTTACCTTTTCTATTGTGCTGCCTTCTCACCCTAATGTAAAAATATAAATTTTAAAGGTAAATAATTAGTTTCACTATTTTCTCTATACAGCACATTATAAACCAAAGAAATTATCAAGTTAAATTAATGAAGAAGAGTAGGTATTATTGCCTAGAGAGGAAGAATTCTAGCACCACCACTGACTAGATTTGTGACCTAAACTCCTAAGACTTCAGTAACCTCATCTAGAAAATGGAAATAACAGTTGTACCTCACAGGGTGGTTAGAACATTACATGAGATGACACATAGAAAATGCTTGGCATGGTGCCTGGATATGGGAAGCACTCAGTAAGGGTTAGATTCTTATTATATAATGAAAATAAAAATTGTAATTATCCCATTATAAAAGTTATAAAACATATAAATAAAAACTACTTTAAGAATTCATTCAACAAATATTTATTGTGTACCTCTGTATGTGCCAGGTATAGGTTTTGGTAGTAGCTTGAAAAAAAATCTCAATTTAGTGAATCCTTTTTTTATTTCAGACCAGGTTCTCTTAAAAGTACAGACTGAAAATGCAGTCCAGGACTTTTGAGTAACCTATAATCCTAGTATTTGTGATTTCTGAAATAGTGCTATCTAAAGCAAGTTCTTTGACCTCCCCCCATTCTTATGTGCCATTACTATTACCACAGCTACATACCAGCTGTTGATATTGTCTGACTTAAAGGTTTTATTGGTGTGGTTTTCCCCAGCAAAGTCATGTGAGTCAGGAAAGCCCTGGCCCGCATTAGGGTGGGCTAGGATCCTGTGTGCATTCCACGTCTTAGCACTTCTCTGAGCATAGACAAGTGAAGATACTGTCTTCGTTATGGTGTAATTAATTACTGTTAACTTATTGATCCATTTTTGAGCTACAAGAGACTTTAATATCAATGAATCCAATCCCTTTATTTTTAAGATGATATGATTAATGCCCAGAAATGTTAAAACTTTTCTCCAGGCTCTTGGTCTTCAATCTAGTGCAGATATTTGCTAATTATGACTTTTTAAAAAAAATTATGACTTTATAAGTGTTATGATAATCTATATATATAAAAGCCTAAGTGACCTGCCAACCAGTAGCTATGATGTGCACTGACCACCAGGGAACAGGCGCTCAACACAGGAGCTGCCGAGCTGGAGTGACTTCGCAGCTGCAGTTCTCAGGTAACGCACCAGGAACCAGAGAGGAGGGAGCCCGATTCCAGGGTGCATCATCAATACCCGAGAACCGCCCTCTCACAATCCAGGACCCCTCGGGGGATGTCGGAGAGCCAGTTTTGGCTCAATCCCTGCAGGCCAGGGCGAGTGACCCCCACCGGTGCATGAATCCGTGCACTGGGCCTCTAGTGAAAAAAAAAAAGTAACAATTTTCACTTAAAAATATCGACATAATAATGGTTATCTTCTGTTTTGTGTTGTGTTTTTCTATAAGCAGAAATTAAGAGTGCTGAACCCTCACAAAGAGATAAAGGTTATTTGGTACATGTTGGCGGTCTCTGCCCTTCGGTATCTGAGGTATGCTAGGATTTATTTTTTGAGCTTTATTTTCAGATTTGTTAGGTGTTCATATTTTGATTATTTATTGTTGTTTTCTACCTTTCACAAACTTTTATTTCTCTTCTTTTAGGCTGATTTAAGGTCTCATTTTCAAAAATATCAAGTTTCTGAAATTTCAATTTATGATTCTTCTAATTACAGGTATATTTTCTAAATTCAATAAGTGTGCATTTGCTAAGTGTCTGCTGTGTGCCAGAGGCTCTGTACTAGACATTAACCAGGTGGTGGTAGGGCCATTCTAGTAGAGCTTCCCTGACGCCAGTAAAGGGACACACGTGGACAAGCAGCTGCAATCATTAACTGGTGCTGCCCTTCATCAGGTCTTTTTCATGGTACTTTTCACCTTGTTACTACTGACACGTAGCAGTTACTGGATGTGTGCACTTGATCTTGTTTCACAGTGGCAGTGGAGTGCTTTAGTCAAGAGAATGGGCTCCACAGCTCTGTGGCTGGGTTTAGTTCCCAGCTCCATCAATACTTGCTGCATAAATGTGGACAAATTACTTAATCTTTCTGTACCCCAGGCTCTTTATAAAGTAAGAATAGTAACTCCAGTACCTTCATTGCTCTGAAACTGTTTTTAGTTAAATAAAGCAGTAAGTATAAAGCATGGCATGTAGCAGGTGCTCAGAAAACTGTACCTTTATTATTTTTATTATAATTCTTTGTCGACATTTTTATATTCTATTTTTAGGTAGATAACTTTACCATATGCATATAACCATATATATGTATGTTGCCACTTTCTGTTTTGTGACATTGCCATAACATTCAAAAGTATCAAATACTAATGCCAAGAGCTCAGTGGAAATACCTTTACTGTTTTATCACTAAACATGATAGCTGCTCATTTCAGACATTAAAACTTTATCAATTAAGAAAGGATCCTATTTGTAGTCGAGGTTGAAATTTATTAAAAATAGGTGTTTAATTTTGTCTTACATGGAGTCACTAAAGACATGTGCTTTTCTATTTTTATATTTTAGATATGCATCTCTTGCTTTAAAAAAAAGCAATGATGCAAAGTCTGCTGCGAAAGAAATGAATGGGATAGAAATAAATGGGAAACCAGTAAATGTGCGACTTGTTAAAAGTCCTGGAGAATGTACATCGCCGCTTTCCTCCAAAAGTGGAAGGAGAATTAGTTTGAATAGTTTGGAGAAAAGCACCAATAAAGACATCAGCTCAGCTTCCTCTGCTCCTAGATTGCCCAGAACTAGGCCAAGGCAGCTGGGATCCAAGCAAGACAGTGAATTTTTCCATTTTGACCAAGAGGTTAGTTTTCCTGGTTAGCTCCTTTAAATGGTCTTTGTGTGTGCCACCTTGAAGTAGCTGTGTAGAACAAATGACTCTAAAACTACCAATCTTAAAATGGGAATGAGAAAGTCAATCTGAAGGATTTTTAACTGTGGATCCACCCTAACCTGCTTTTATACGACTCTAGTTCTCCTGAGGGAAAACGTAGATCTTTGCAGACCTAGCTACTGAAAAACTCGTTTCCTTTTAACTAGGTTCATTGCCAGTGCTTTGCAGTATTTTATCTCTTTATTTGTGGACCATACTACATCATTCTTTTTAACACATCCTTATCTCATACTTCTTAAAACAATATAATGTAGTCATTTAATTATATATGCCCTCATCTTTAAACACCACATGAGAAGTTTCTCCCAAACAAGTAGTTTATATACAGTGTCTTGATTTCTTTGTTTCTCTTCATCTGACTTTAGCAAAATGCCTGGCATCACTTAGGCATTCCATCGTTTTTTTATTTTATTTTACATACAGTAAAACCTACTTTGTTTGGTGTCTGTGTGTTTACACAAATGCATATAGACATGTGGTTACATGTCTGTTGCATTTGTACAGACACCAAACAAGATAGTCAAGATACAGAATAGTCCATTCCAAAACACTCTCTTGTGCTCCTCTCTTTTTCTTCTTGCTATGTTTTTACCTTTTCCAGAATGCCATACCAATGGAATAGTATGTGGCCTTATTAGTTTGGCTTCTTCCACTTACCTTAGTGCATTTGAGATAGATGTATGTTGTGTTGTAGCAGCAGTTCCTGCTCATATTTTGACCATTTTTATTGGGTTGTTTATTTTCTTATTACTGAGTTCTGAGAGTTTTTTATGTTCTTGAATATAAATTCTTTATCAGCTTGATATGTGATTTGCAAGTACTTTCTATACTTTGTCTTTTCATTTGTTTAATAGTATCTTTATCAGAACAATAGTTTTTAATTTTGATGAAGTACCATTTATCTGTTTTTTTTTCTTTATTAACGTGCTTTTAATGTCGGATCTAAGAAACCCATCTCAGAAAGATTTTGAGTGATTTATGTAATGTGTAAGATATGAATTGAGGTCATTTTTTTCTTTGTTTTTGTTTTACGTATGGAAGTGTTCTAGCATCACTGTTGAAAAAGACTATCCTATCTCCATTGAATTATCTTTACACTTTTATTAAAAGTCAATTGATCATACTTGTATGGGTCTATTTCTAGACTAACTGTTCTCTTCTATGGATCTGTTTATCTATATTCACCAATACTACACTATGTTGATGATTGTAGCTTTATTGTAAGCCTTGATATCAAGTAGAATGAGTCTTCCAGCTTTGTTCATTTTCAAAATTGTTTTGCCTATTCTAGTCTCTGACTTTCTGTATAAATTTCATAATTCAACTTGTCAGTATCTACCAAAAACTCCTACTTTAATTTTTACTGAGATTGTATTGAGTCTATAGATCAGAGCAGACCCCTTTTTAGTAAGTGGATGAAAGAAATACTTGTTGGATAAGACAAAGGCATCTCTTCTAATTATGTCCTTTATTCCATCCTTTCTATAACTCCATTCTTAGAGTTACCCCAATTCTTTTCTGTACTATTAGTGATTCCATTTCTTCATGCAGACTTTTCTTGCTACTTAGAGTCATCTAGAACTCTTCCTATCCTGGCAAGATTTTCACTTGACTTTACATCCTTTTGAAGTTACCCTTCCTATTTGCCCTGTGTTTTTACTGCCAAACTTCCCAAACTTTTGTCTCTAAAATTTTATTTTAACTGCTTTTTTTGTTCTCACTAGTGACCTTTTTATTGGTCTTTCCCCCCATCGACCCTTTTTTTTTTTTTTTTGACCACCTAGCCCAGCCGTGGGCAAGGGCAAACTACGGCCCATTTGAAATGAATAAAACTAAAAAAAAAAAAGACCATATCCTTTTATGTAATGATGTTTACTTTGAATTTATATTAGTTCACACAAACACTCCAGCCATGCTTTTGTTCTGGCCCTCCGGTCCAGTTTAAGAACCCATTGTGGCCCTCGGGTCAAAAAGTTTGCCCACCCCTGACCTAGCCTCTTTGACTCTTTTTTTAAACAATATACTTTTATTGATTTCAGAGAGGAACAGAGAGGGAGAGAGAGATAGAAACATCATTGATGGGAGAAAATCATTAATTGGCTGCCTCCTACATGCCCCACACTGGGAATCCAACCCGTAACCTGGGCATGTGCCCTGACCGGGAATTAGTGACTTCCTGGTTCATAGGTCGATGCCCAACCATTGAGTCACACTGGCCGGGCAAGCCTCTTTGACTCTTGATTATCCCTTTCTCAAAAGTCATTTTTTTTCCTCTCACTGACACTCATGTTTTTTTAAAAAATATTTTATATGTTTTTATTGATTGCAGAGAGAGGAAGGGAGAGAGAAATAGAAACATCAGTGATGAGAGAGAATCATTGATTGACTGCCTCCTGCATACTCCCCACTGGGAATTGAGCCCCAAACCCGGGCATGTGCTCTGACTGGGAATTGAACCGTGACCTCCTGGTTCATGAGTCAACACTCAACAACTGAGCCACACCAACCAGGTGACACTTCATGCGTAAGATGTGTTTTTTTGGTACATAACCTCAGTCCACAGTAAGAAAGAATAAACAAAGTACAGTTCAGCTGCATGGGGACCTGAACTGGAAATTTGGGAACTGTGGCTTTTCCCGTCCTCATGTAGTAGATATGGTTTCTTGCCTTTACAACCCTGTATGTTCCATTCCTCTGCACATTGGCTTTCTCTGTCTGATCATGACTTTTCCTCCATTTGACTTTATTTTGCTTAATGTTAACTCTGCGGTATTATTCAGTTTGAGTTTCTATTATTTGATTGATTAATTTGCTCTATGTTTCAATTCCTCATTCTTTAGACAGGGAATCTGCCTGACCCAGCCTGTGATTTTTGTGTTCATCATTTCAGGTGATGCACTCTTGCTTCAGTCAGCTGGGGCAGTGGCCATGGAGTTGGTAGAGGGAAAGTTATGTGGTAGAAATAAGGCACCATGGGCCAGGGTAGGAGTATGTTATCTTAGAGTATGTGGGTAGAGAAGTTTCTATTACCAGCTTGTTAAACTATACTCTCAAGTTCTCTTACCTTTCCAGCAATTTCTTGTCACCGTTCTTTTTCTTGGATTCTCAACATTTATTCATTTAGGAAATATTATATACAATGAGAGGCAGGATAGTGATGATTAACAACAACACATTCATAACCTGGCTCTGCCCCCTACTCATCATGTGATTGAGCAAGTTACATCAACTTTGTGTCTGAGCTTCCTTGTTTTTTTTTTAAATATATTTTTATTGATTTCAGAGATGAAGGGAAAGGGAGAGAGATAGAAATATCAATGATGAGAGAGAATCATTGATTGGCTCCCTTCTATATGCCCCCCACTGGGATCCAGTCTGCAACATAGGCACATGTACTGACTGGGAATTGAACTGTAACCTCCTGGTTCATAGGTCAACACTGAACCACTGAGCTACACCAGCTGGGCCTGAGCTTTCTTATCTTAACATGGGGATAATAGTTTCTACTTCACAGATACTGTGAGGTTTAAATGACTTTAATACAGAAAATTTTTTTAAAATATATTTTATTGATTTTTTACAGAGAGGAAGGGAGAGAGACAGAGAGTTAGAAACATCGATGAAAGAGAAACATCGATCAGCTGCCTCCTGCACACCTCCTACTGGGGATGTGCCCGCAACCCAGGTACATGCCCTTGACCGGAATCGAACCTGGGACCCTTCAGTCCGCAGGCCGACGCTCTATCCACTGAGCCAAACCGGTTCCGGCAATACAGAAAATTTTTAGGACTGTGCCTGGCATGGCAAATATGCGCAATAAATAGTAGCTGTCGTTGTTTACCAGTAATTTGGCTTTTTCATGGAAATCTCATCCTCCCTGTGGTTTCAACTATCACTTAAACTGCTGTATCCCAAACATTTATTTATTTAACTAACAGTTACGACATGCCAACTGTGTACACTGTACTAGACCCTGGGAAAGCAGCAGTGAACAAAACAGACAAAAATCTGTGTTCTTGTAGAGCTTGAATCTAGTGAAGGAGATAAGGCAATAGCAAAGAAGTAAAATATCTGAGATGACATTTAATATTTCACATATCTTGTCCTGATTTTTCATCTGGGCTTTAAAGTCACAGCTCTTCCTTTGTTGAACTTGGCATTTACAGTGGTTTCATACAATGTATAGCATACTTGCCTGGTTAATAGTAATTAATTATTTTAATTTTGTCTCTTCTGTTGGATTATAAGATCCATAAGTGGAGAGGGTTCCATTTTATATCACTAGTTTTCTTCCCTGGCCTTTTCTGCCCCCCTCCCCTTTCCCTGCATGTGGTACATTCTGGGCATATAGTTTATGCTCATTAAACGTTTAGTAAACAAGATGTAGATTATTTATAACTATCATGCAGACCAGTTTTCCTCTGTCAGGTTGGGTAAAAGAATTAAGCCTTCATGCCCTAAGCCTAAGATAGATAGCCATTATATATAATGAATTAGCCTCTCTCCTAGCTATTGGGAACTAGTTATGTCCTATCTTTAGGAAAGTTGAGAAAATAGATCTGTGTTCTGTGGCTCAGATGAGAAATCCCAGTCGAGAAAGACTGATTTAGACATAACTTCAAATACTTGATCACTGCTATAAGAAAATGTGTTTGCCATTTTTTTAACACTTGGGTTGGGGGAAACGAGTTAAGTCGGCTCGCGTGAATTGCGCGTACTCCACGGGAGCCGTCTTAAACTCGGTTCATATAGATTTGCGGTGGAGTGCGGGAAACGTGTAAACTCGGGCCGATTGTAACTGCGTATTACCAAATATTTCATTTCAATCGAACCCATACTTCAAAAGATATAGGCATTTTAACGCGCCATCTTATATTTTGGCGGGAAATTCACCCGCAACCCAAGTGTTAATACATGGCCCTGAGCACAGCTCAAGGAAATCTACTTGGTATAAATAATCCCAAATCAAAGTAAGTTTCTTAAAATTTTTTATTTTACAATTTGTAATTATTATTATCATTACTGTTTTAATTTTACTATTATTGAAATTTTAAATTTTGTTTTAATTAAGTAATCTGGATTGTCTCTATGTAACGGTTACTAATTGTAAGAAACTTTTAAAATGCTTATTTAGGGTGTCAAGAAGAAGAATTGTAAACAGATTGAATCTACTAAATTATTACCTGATACACCTATTCGATTCATACCTCCAAATACACTGAACCTGCGTAGCTTTACCAAGATCATGAAGAGGCTTGCTGAACTACATCCAGACGTTAGCAGGTAATGACCACAATTATATTTTAACTGGCTGTAAAATTTGAATGTAAGTATGTAGTTTATTTCAGTAACTTAGCTGTATTTGGAATGCACAGATGCTTTGGAAAGGACAACTGCTCAGGTATGTTTTCCTTTTACACAGAGACCATATTATAGATGCTCTTCAGGAAGTACGAATAAATCATAAAGGTTTTCTGAATGGCTTATCTATTAATACTATTGTGGATATGACTTCGTCTGTTTTGAAAAACTCTGCTTCCAGTTAGAAATAAAAGAAGCAAAAGGTAAGTCAGTCATATCTTTTATATTTAACCATTACTTCAAATTTTAAGTTACTGATTTCATTTTTCCAAATGAAAAGAATATTATTTTTTATTTACTTATTTTTTAAATATATTTTATTGATTTTTTACAGAGAAGAAGGGAGAGGGATAGAGAGTTAGAAACATCGATGAGAGAGAAACATCAATCAGCTGCCTCCTGCATGCCCCCCACTGGGGATGTGCCCGCAACCAAGGTACATGCCCTTGCCCGGAATCGAACCCGGGACCCTTCAGTCTGCAGGCCGACGCTCTATCCACTGAGCCAAACCGGTCAGGGCGAATATTATTTTTTAAATAATATTATAAAATAAAAAATAGACTGTATTAGCATTATTTTTTTTTCTTTCATGTATTAGCATTATTAATGCAAAACCAGTTACCCCAAAGTTCAGTGACTTAATGTTTAACATCTCATTGTTTGCAAATCAGGATTCAGAAACAGTGTGGCTGGTTGGTTTTAGTGTAGGGACGCTCCTGATGTTGCAGTCATGATGCTGGTCTAGGCTTCCGTCATCTGGAGGTTTGACTGAGATTGCAGGATCTGCTCACTTGCATGGCTATTGGGGAGTCCCTTGTACCACCCACTAGGCTCAGTGATTCACTAGGAGAACTCACATTATTCAATACATAGTTATACTCATGGCTATGATTTATGACCGTGAAAGATACAAAGCTAAATACACAAAGGGGGAAGGGTTCATAGGGTAATGTCTGGAGAAAACCAGGCACAAGCTTCCAAGAATTCTTTCCCAGTGGAGTCACACAAGATGTGCTTATTTCCTCCAGTAGTGAGTTAGGACAGCGCACATGGAAGGTCCACCAGGAAAGCTCACTAAAGACTCAGTGCTCAGTGTTTTCATTGGGGGCTGGTAACATAGGTACCCACTGCTTAGCACGTACCAAAGTTCTAGACTCTGAGAAGGAAAGTAACTGTTCAGTATAAACCACGTTGCTTATACAGTGCTGGCATAGTAGGCCACTCCCTTCTGGGATCAATGGGAGCCCTCTTCAAATCCAAGTTCCTAGACACCAGCCAGTGGCCAACCTTGCAAGCAGGTCTTTCTGAGGACACAGCAGTCTCAGGCCCACTGTGTTACCTCTCTTTTCCACACATGTACCAGTTAAGTACAAAGGCATGTAATCTTCGGGGTAATTACTTTAAAAGAACAATTTTGAAAAGCATATAAAAAATTATGTTGGGCCTCCCACCCCAAGCTCTTCCCAGGTTTCACTGTGAGTTCTCTGTCCCTTTGACTTCCTATCTATTTATACATAAAGTTCACCCACAAAATGTCAGTTTTTCAGTAGAATCATGAATTACCCCAGCAATTAAACCCAATTAGCATTTGTGGGGGCCTTTGGTAGCCAGGAGCTATTAACAAGTGTGAAAATGCACAGGCGCCCCAGAAAGAGAGCCCCCCATTCCAGCATGCACAGTGGAAACAGGAGACAGCACTGCAAGGCAGGGGGCCCCAACCAACACCAGGCCCTCACTCATGAAGCTCATTTAAGCCGCTGTCTCAGCAGCCTCAGATGAGAAGCCTGCTGGCAGCACTGGCTGGGAGGTGTATCCCAGCTCCCTGCTGCGTTGGGGGGGGGGGGGGGGGTGCAGGCAGGGCCAGCCCCCAAAGTGCCCGTCCAGGCCTCCAGCCCCTATTCAGGGAAGAGGGTGAGGCGTCTCTGCAGTTTTCATTAGCACCGTCCCCCCCCCCCCCCCCCCGCCCCCAGAGTGGCGAGGGCAGGCACAGCTGGGATAGGGAAAAAAAAAAAAAAAGGATGTTGGGTCTTCACATACTAACTCAAAATGGGTCAAGACCTAAACATAAAGAGATAAAATTCTTAGAAGAAAACAGAGGAAACACCTCACAACATTGAATTTGGCAATGATTTCTTGGATTTTACGTAAAAACAGACAAGAAAAAGATAAATTTGACTTCATAATTTTTCTGTATCAAAGAACACTATCATCAGCATAAAAAGGCAGCCCACAGTTTGAGAGAAAATATAATTATGTATCTGATAAGGGTTAATATCCAGAATTATATAAAGAACACCTACAACTCAACAAAAACAACCCAATTAAAAATGGGCAAAGAGCCGAAACCGGTTTGGCTCAGTGGATAGAGCGTCGGCCTGCAGACTGAAAGGTCCCGGGTTCGATTCCGGTCAAGGGCGTGTACCTGGGTTGTGGGCACATCCCCGGTGGGGGATGTGCCGGAGGCAGCTGATTGATGTTTCTAACTCTCTATCTCTCTCCCTTCCTCTCTGTAAAAAATCAATAAAATATATTTAAAAAAAAAAAAAATGGGCAAAGAGCCGAAACCGGTTTGGCTCAGTGGATAGAGCGTCGGCCTGTGGACTGAGGGGTCCCAGGTTCAATTCCGGTCAAGGGCGTGTACCTGGGTTGCGGGCACGTCCCCAGTGGGGGATGTCCAGGAGGCAGCTGATCGATGTTTCTCTCTCATCGATGTTTCTGGCTCTCCATCCCTCTCCCTTCCTCTCTGTAAGAAAATCAATAAAATATATTTTTTTAAAAATGGGCAAAGAATTTAAATAGATATTTCTCCAAAGAATATATGCAAATGGCCAAAAAGTATAAGAAAATGTACTTGCCACTAATCATTAGGGAAATGCAATCAAAACTGCAGTGATATAACACTTCATACCCTTTAGGCTGGTTATTATTTAAAAAAATAAAAAGTATTGGTGAGGATCTGGAGAAATTGAAAACTGCATTGCCAGTTGGAATATAAAATAGTGTAGCCACTGTGGAAAATGAAATGGCCATTTGTCATGTTAAACATAGAATTACTTTGACTCAGCATTTTCACTTCTGAGTACATACCCAGAAGAACTGAGGAAGCAGGGATTCAGATGTTTGTACACTTAAGTAGCATTATTCACAGCTAAAAAGTAGTTGTGAATAATTATTCCACTTACATGAGGTACCTAGAGTAGTCAAATTAATAGAGATAGAAAGTAGAATGGTGGCTGCCAGGAGTTGGGGGCGGGGGAGGAGAATGGGGTATTTTTTAATGGGTATTTTTATAAATTATCTATCTGATAAAGGTTAATATCCAGAATTTTATAAATAATTTCAGTGTAGGAAAGTGAAAAAGTTCTGGAGATGGTGATGATGATGGTACAACTTAAGTAATTTTCTGTAGAACACATTGCTATTTTTTATCACAGTGGCAATCCAGAGTCTGAATATTTCTCTGTAGATATGTCTGTTGGCCTATTTCTGTTATTGATCTAGTAAGAGAATTTAGTGATATATTTAGTCAAGGTATAGAATTTAATGGTAAATGAGTATATTTATATCTATATATATGTTTATATATAGATGCACACACATATATGATAAATTAGTTTAATGACAGTGTTTGGTTTAGTAGTAGAGTGAACTGATAACTAACTATACACTTGTCTGGATGTTGGATTTGGCATAATGAACACATTTTATGGTTTATTTCTTTCTTCTTTTCTTGACCTATAGAATTTCTTTGGAAAGCATGAGTTCCCTCCTACAGAAAATGTTCTACAGCACTTAAGAAAAAGTGTGGTAATAGTAAGATGATGTGATTAAATAGGCTTGATAAGTGGATTTTGGAATATGTATATATTTAAGCTTCCAAAATAATTACTGCTAATACATATAGTACATTTTTATGACTTCATTGTAAAACATTTAGATTTATTTTCACTGTTTTTACCAGGAAGAGTGTACCCATGCATGCTTTGGTAAAGTACTTAAATGTTTTTTTATTTTATTTAAAAATTTTTGTATTGAAGTTGACAACATAATCACAAATGGTGGCAGTAGTATTTCAACTCAATGTACCTGTTTCATCACCCAGATTTAAAGCCCTTAAATTTAAATGGTTACCATATTGCTTGCATTCATTTGGTAATTCATTTAGTAATAAGTTCTTTCCTATTAGGTTAGAGTGTAAATTAGAACCATTTTCAAAGTCCAGTTGTCTTGTCTTACAGCAGAAAATTCTTTAATTTCTTACTTTTTTAAAGTAACATACTGTTCAAAGTTGCAGTTTTACTAATAGTAAGATGGAAATTTATGTGTTTTCTTCAAATGTTTAAAATATTTAGAGCATTTAATATTTAGTTGGTATCACTTGATTTAAAGTTACCCATTTAACATTTATGTTTGATGTATTTACATTTAATAAAAGCAAAGTTTACAGTACCACTGCACCTGTAATACTTCCTGCAGGTTTGATGGCATTTTCCAAGTATAAATAACCTACCAGTGTTTATGTGGAATATACATGGATGGTATTTCAAAGTTTTCCTTTCTAATGGGATTTTTTTGTTTTGTTTCATATATTAATTTGTCTTTAGTTATTACCAGATCCATCCTAAATTTCTATCAGGAATTGAGTTCCATAATGTAAAAAAATAATTTTAGCGCTGGCTGATGTGGCTCAGTTGGTTGAGCATCGTCCCATGCATCAAAAGGTCATGAGTTTGATTCTTGGTCAGGACACATGCCCAGCTTGCGGGCTCAATGGGAAGCAACCAATCAATGTATCTCTCTCACATCGACGTTTCTCTCTCCCCCTCTCTCTTCCTCTCTCTGAACCCCAATAAAAACATATTTTAGGGGGAAAAAATAATTTTAAAACTCCAGTAAATGAAACTTGAGTCTCATTGGTTTCAGCCATATATCAAATTAATAGAATCCTAGAATTGTGGAGATTTCTTCCTACATGTTAAATTACATGGTTATTTATATTAAAAGGCTACATTCAGAGTTAGCATTGAATCAAGTTGAAACATGGACTAATCATTATTTTCTACATGGACTAGCGAAGTTTCAGGTAATTTTAACATACATTATTGCCACAGTGTGTGTACCCCCACTTTGGCATTCCCAAGAGAGTTTTGAACTTCCCTCGGACTGTATTATTGGGACATCAAAGAGCACTTTAGCTATATCAACTGGAATTTACAGATATTTATGTTTGGAAATACCTAGAGACTTAGAACTAAAACTATCACACACACACACACACAAAGTGGAACTAAAAATTTCCATTTGACTTTGCCTGATGCCAGTATTAATTCTGGTCAAAGGAGATACATATGTGTAACCGAGATGCTCAATACAACATGTTAGTTTCTTAAATAGTTCTCCAGCCAGTGTTCCGCTATTAGGAAAGAAAGCCCCATAGTGTGTGTAAGAGAGTTGTGAACTTCCAAAGCACATGAACTTGAGAAATGCCCTTTGTCTTGTTTGTGTGAGAGAAACAGGAGAAATGGCAAAGGGCTTCCCTTACCAACTTTGCCTCTTTGTGGTTGAACTTCAAAGAGAAAATGTTGCAAATGGCTCCTGCTGAGAGTGATGGAAGTCCAGCAGCCCCCAGGTGCCATGGGTGATGAGGACAGGCCCACCTCAGATATGAGAGACCCTCAGCCAAGGATGGGAAGGGTGGTTCAGGCTGTGGGTGGAGGGAGAGTCTGAGCAGAGAAGCTGCTCTTCTAGTATAGGAATCCTAGTACAGGATACACAGTGGAACTGGCCCAGGGCTGGGCCCCACTCACCTCCCCTAACCACCCGTGCCCTTCTCACATGGCATGGTCCCTGCACTGCCCCTTTGCTCTGGCCTGCAGTCCGCTTGCACCCTCCTCTTCCCAGCCCTCAAGACTTAGACCACAGCTCAGCTGGTATAGCTAAGTGTCAACCTATGAACCAGGATGTCACAGTTCAATTTCTAGTTAGTGCACATGCCCCAGTTGCAGGCTTGATCCCCAGTGTGAGGCTTGCAGGAGGCAGCCAATCAATGATTCTGTCATCGATGTTTCTATCTCCCTTCCTCTCAAATCAATAAAAACGCATTTTTTAAAAAAAGACACCACAGTTGAGTCAGGTGTGTGGGTACGCGCATGTGTGTGTGTGTGGTCCCTGTATCAGGACATGCATGTTATCACTTGAGATTTGGGGAGGTTGCCCCACTAGCTTCACCAACTGAAAGGCAGTACCTGCATTGTCTGCTGACCAGTTTTCCACATAGTAAGGATTCAAATGTCTCTTGAATAAAGTGGGAGGCCAGGCCACGCAATGGTGGCAAGAGGGGCTAATCAAGTCAGGAGAGCATGTGCCATCCCCCACCATCTGATGCAGACCCTCCCTCAGGACGTTTGGGGCCCCTAGGCCATAGACTGCTGGCTGGCTCCAAGTGCCCTAGCATGTGGAGTGGATGGACGACCTGGCTGTCAGCTGCCTCCTATTCTCTAAACTGACAGCAGGTGGCTCTGTTCCCTTTCATTTAGCATAAGGAAATGCTCTTTCACTCCATACCGCTGTGCTCCAGACTCTGTCCTTTTCGGCCACAGAGAAGTAACCACTGCACCAAGGGCAGTGGTTGGTTTATTAGCTCGAGCATAAATTTACTCACTTGCTCAGCGGTCTTGGAATAGGCTGTTACAAGAAGAACCATTGTAAGGGGAGACCCAGGATTAGGGTTAGGGTTAGGGTTAGGGTGGTTAGGGTTAGGGTTTCCTTAGGGTTTTAGGGGGTTAGGGTTAGGGTTTTCTTAGGGTTTTAGAGGGTTAGGGCTAGGGCTAGGGCTAGGGCTAGGGCTAGGGTTAGGGTTAGACAAGCTTTGAGAGCTCAGGTGCCCAGGATCAGGGTCAGGGTCAGGGTTAGGGTTAGGGTTAGGGTTAGGGTTAGGGTTAGGGAGGCTTTTAGAGCTCAGCTGCCCAGGCCTAAATTTCATTCTCCCTGTTCGACCTCCATCAGGAAAGCTCCTCCCCCAGGCTTTCCCAGGGCTGTGTTTCACCCTAGGGAGCCCCTCTCTGCTCACTCTGTAAATGTGTTCACACCGACGCAGAGTGACCACCTCGCAAGGTAAATCTAATGCTGTCATATTTCTACATAAGTTCAGAGTCAGAACTTTATCTGAGGCCTAGCAGTCTCCCGGCCTCTCACCACCCATCCTTACCAGCAAGTCCCTGGTGGGCCACCTTTCAGCCCAAGCAGAGCCATTCCAGGACCTTTGTGTGCGCCTGCTTCCTCCCTCCTCCCCTGTGCCATGCTGTTCCTCATCCCGTAGGTCGCACTATTCGCTCCAGTTTCTCATTGATCCTGTGTTTTTTTATTACTGTGACTCTCCCCGAGCGCCAAGCTTGTCCCCACGGGAGACAGTGACTGCACCTTCGGGGCTGGGTGGGAGCGGAAGACTGGTCTTGGTCTTTGGCAATACAGGCACTCTCACCCGCCTACTTTTTAACTTGTCCATTTGTTCTGGGAACATTTCAGGAGCGCCCCCGCATCGGGCCGGCCTCCCCAAGAGTCCTAGAGTGCATCCCCCCGTGAGGGACTGGCAGCCGCCGCGCGGCACGCCCCCTGGGGCGTAGCCCTCCCCTGGCTGGGCCCGCACTCCCGCAGCGCTGTTCTGGCGACACGCGTGGGGCGGGTCGCCTCGCCGTTGCAGACTCCTCCGAGCGCCCTGGCTGCAGGTGCTGGTCCGCCAGGCTCCCCTCTCGGTGACGCTCACCGCCGTCCCCGCCCCGCCGGGCTTCTGCCACCCAGGGAGCCGCAGTGGGCCGGGCGGGCGCCTCCGGCCGATCCCGCTCCCGCCTCCGCCCCCAGAGCTGCAAGGACTCAGACCTCGGCGGGTCTGCCCCGTAGCACGCGTCATGGCCCCGGCCCTGCGCGGCCTCCCGCGGCGCAGCCTCTGCCTGCTCCTGGGTGAGTAAGGCTGGGTCCCCGCTGCCCCCACACCCCTGCAACCCCGTCCCCCCTGCCGCGCCCACTCGCCCGCTCCGCGCCCTAGAAGGGAGGCGAGTGCCGAGAGCTCACCGGTTGCGACTGGCTGGCCGTCAGGGAGCCGAGGCCCCCGGACGTGGACGGGGGTCCCTGCAGGGCTGCGCCACCCTCTGGGGACCGGGACAGCTAGGGGCATTGCGGGGGCAGGGAGTTCTGAAAGGCTCAGGGCAATTCTCCCGCACCCTGGGACTCACTGATTTTCAGGAGTAAAACTACAATGCGCGGCCCCCTGCCCGCACCTCTGTGCCCCTGCGGGCTTCCTTAGGCGACCGTGTGTGAGAGCAGGCGCCGGGCAGATCACCTATTTAGAAATCAGAACCACAGCCCTTTATCTAGAAATTAGTGAAAACGGAAAGCCTCCCTCTAACATACAGCAGTTGCTGACTTGCAAATAAACCTCCCAGAGATGTCTTTGCAGAAGCGGCCAGCTGACTTGAGGATTTCCACAGCTCCTTTTCGCTGGGTACTTGAGCGCGTCAGGCTGATCGAAATCCTAAGAGGGACTCTGGGTGTGCTGGCTCCCGCTCCGGGGGGTATGCTAAGCTGAAACCCAGTGAGGACAGGAACCAGCACCAGGCTTGGCAAAAAGTAGCAAGAAATTGTCGCCTTCACTTCCCTGTCTACAGTTTTCATCAAATGATGAGAAACCTTTTTAAAAACGGCTTTAGCTATTTGACTCAATTTGTGTGTTTAGGCACCATTTATTTATTTATTCCTCTCCCAAGGATATGTTTGTATTGATTTTTAGAGAGAGAGGAAAGGGGAGGGGGAGCATGAATGTGACTCACCTTGATCGGTTGCTTCTCTTATATGCCAGTACTGGGGGTAGAACCCGAAATCTTTCCATGCACAGGGACAATGCTCCAACCAACTGAGCCACAGAGCTATTTAGGTACCTTTTAAGAAAACTAATTAAATAGGTCATTTAAGTGGAAGAATCCAGTGGCCCCCGGAAGGCCCCCGCAGCCATTACTGGTTCTTTGGCCTTTCCCAGAAAGGGCAGTGTGGTCAGAAGCACCTGATGGTGCTGGGGAAGGGGTGACCCCCGTGCTATTTTTGCAGCTGGAGGAGCAGCTGGGAGCAGTGTGGCTTACCCTGGAGATGGTCCAGGCCCTAGGGGAGATGGGCTGAAGACTACCCAGGCGCTGTGCCATCCCACCTCTCGCTATTCATAAACCTTGCCAAGGAGGGTCAGATCCGCAGGAAACCCGCAGCATCAATAGAATATCATCTGAAAACTGACCTTGCCCCATCTGAAAACTGTGTTTTGGCTGACGTTATGTAAAAAAGCAAAATCTTAAAATAATATTATCCTCTTCTTTTGTGTTAGGATTCATTTGGCTTGACATGGAACTTACTGTTTTGGTTTCCTGAGAAATGAACATTTCTCCTTAGGAGGGTTGTGTCCCTTTTTTTTTTTTTTTTAAATCATAAATGTTCTCTACTGATGTGCCAAAGCTGCACCCTCTAAAGCAGTGGTTCTCAACCTTCTGGCCCTTTAAATACAGTTCCTCATGTTGTGACCCAACCATAAAATTATTTTCGTTGCTACTTCATAACTGTAATGTTGCTACTGTTATGAATCGTAATGTAAATATCTGATATGCAGGATGAGAACTGCTGCTCTAAAGCGTGTGTGAATAAAGCACTGCGTGATCCCATGAGAAGACCTTCCTTGCCCTAACCGGTTTGGCTCAGTGGATAGAGTGTCAGCCTGCGGACTCAAGGGTCCCAGGTTCGATTCCGGTCAAGGGCATGTACCTTGGTTGCGGGCATATCCCCAGTGGGGAGTGTGCAGGAGGCAGCTGATCAATGTTTCTCTCTCATCGATGTTTCTAACTCTCTGTCCTTCTCCCTTCCTCTCTGTAAAAAAATCAATAAAATCTATTTTTTAAAAAAGAAGAAGAAGACCTTCCTTGTTTACCAAGAAGGTGATACAATGTTCTGGTGAAAATCCAAAATCCTGTAATCTTAAATTATATTAGGTCTGGCTAACATTGTATCTTGGAAAAAACAAACACAACTTTATGAGGTTATTAGTAAGCTCATGTCAGTGAGCCTGGCAGTAATTAGAATATGGAGCACGCAGTGTTTTCTTTCCAAGCTGTGGCTTCAGCCAGATCTCCTTGGAGATGAAAACTTTACTACCCAGAATGGCATTGCGGGATTGTTTTTTTTCTCCCAAGTATGCTAGTTGTTAGGTTCAAGAACTCAACTGCAACAGTTTTACAATCAAGCTACTTTTCTTATTCAATCTGCTTACTTTCTGCACATGGTTTTTGACATCTCACTATTCTGGTCAGACCACATGCATTTCAGAAGTTTGTACGTAGCCACTGGAAAGTTTTTCATCGATCAGAAAAGAGGACATTTCCAGACAACGCAGGATCATTCTGTGTGCGGTGTAAGCTCCTGATTAGAAGAGCCCGCCGTCACTCAGGAGGGCGGGCCCACTCAGACTTGTGGGAACTCCTCTGACATCTGTCCTGTACCTTTCTTGGGGTCATGCTGGGGGCTGTGGGGTTCTCTTTGCAAGGCTGCTATGGTCATTGAGATATCTGACTTTGTACATACACAAGTGTAGCCGTAACCTCCAGGGACATCCCAGTAAATACAACCCATGTGACTGCTTCAGATGAAATCCGGAGGCACTTTAGTCCTAGAGCCCAGGTCTGAAGGATCTTACTTGCTAATCAGCTCCGTGTGTCTGTTCATGCTCCCTGAGGGGAGAAGCTTCTGGATTCTGTCTCCGTTCCACAGGCACATGCCAGTCACTGTACATGTGGTCAGTTCCAGGCCAAGGCTGTTGAGAAATGGTCCTGTCCACACGGACGCCGTAATCAGCAATGCGCCAAGGAAATGTTGAGTTAGAACCCTTTCTTCAGGAAAATGGCGCATTGAGAAAACTTTCTCCTTATTTTCCCCTAGAATGAACCAATTTCACAGCTTCTACCCCATTCATACCCCATCCAGTGTGACACAGGAGCCCGTGTGGATAGATTCCAGCCCTTGAGAGTGGAACCTGGTGGGTAGGCTGCCAGCACCCCCTCCTTCAGGAGCAGAACCCATCTTTCCTGAGGCCCACCCGGCGTGGTGGGCTCCCCTCAGTGGGCCCTGGCTGCACAGTCTGTTTCCTGCTGGAGAGGTGGGGCCCACTCTCCCTCCTCTTGGCTGGGGGCCACGGAGGGGTGGGGACACCTGTCCATCCTGTGAACCAAGGAGGGGTGGGGGCACCTGCCTATGACCTGAGAGAGCTCTCCTGACACCTTCCGAGCTTCTAGGTTAAAGCCATGGGGTAGACTTCTCAGCCCTGTTACCCCATCACCTGTGAGCTGGGTGTGCCCTTGCAGGACAGCGCCTGGTGGTGGCAGGTGCTCAGAGGGGTCTGAGAAGGGCACCCCATCCTGCCCAAGAGCCTTTTGTTCACTGGGGACTCAGGGAATGCCTCCTGAAGGAGGAGGTGCTTTAGTGGAAAAGGAGCAGGAGCTGGGACGGGGGAGAAGAGGAGGTGGCCAAGGTGGCCGCTGGGACTTTAGTGCCCATGCCAAGGCCTGTGCCGCCTGCCTCTGCCCTGCAGCTGCTTCCTGGCGAGTGAAGAGATGCCCACGATGCTGACAGGACTCTGCCCTGTCCGCAGCGCCACATCAGATGTGCCCTTGGGCCCCCACTCCCTCCCTAACCCCCCAGAGAGATGTCCTGGTCACCAGCCCTCCCTCCCTCCAGGACAGGGTGACCTTGGGCTGGGTAAGGTTTCTAGAGAACTCATCTGTTCTCTGTGAGGAGGGTTATGTCAACACAGCAGGACAGGAGGGCTCCCAACCTTAACAACCACTCAATTCATTTTAACATAATGAAGTTATTGTCCATGGAAAGCTTTTCTTTCCTAAGATTGTCTTATTTCAGTGTTTTCTTTGACAGCGAAAGACATCACTTCCATCATCGTTTAAGCGGCTCTGTTGGAGCAGGGCCCATGGAGACACACTGACCAAGACTCCGCAGGGGACCTGGAGCCCGGGCCTGAGCCTCCCAGCCAGGCTTCTTACTTTATTCTCATGAGGCCTCACAGGGTCTCCTTTGTTTAGCTCCCTGATGGCTCCCTCTCTCTCTACCTTGTGGGTTCCTACAGTGGATTCTGTGGGACCAGAGGCCAGAACCCCAGCCATCCTTATCTCCCACCTGGCCCACATCCACTCTGCCCTCAGCTCACTGTCCTCCAGTCTCACAGGCCCCACCAGGCCACACCACCTCCACCCCTCCCAGGTGACTGCCCACAGGGAAGCCTCCTCTGGCCACCCAATGCACCACCCTGGGGTGGTGACCCTCTCCTGTGCCCCTGCAGGCCCCCTCAAAGCCTCCATCACACCACAATGGCAGTGCCCCACATGTGCCAGGCTTGAACCCCAGGTCAGCCCACCTCTGGGTCCCTCCTGTCCACAACTTCTGAATGAGCACAGAGTTTGCAGACAACCAGGGGGCAGGAAGCAGTGACCCACCCACGGCCTGGGCAGTGCCCACCCTGCTCCTCAGGGCTCTGCACCCCACGCCCTCAAGGCTCGCCAGGAACGGTCCTAAACCACACATCACTTGAGAAGGCAAAAGGCAGCGAATGACAAGCAAATAATCGGATACTAACACCTGCCTTATGGTCACATGTCAACGGGAATGAAAGCAGTTTGCTCGTCACATCACAGGGAAGAGGTCTAGAAAGCATAGTCACTTAAACGGAAATCTGGTGACATTGACACCGGGTTGGCTCGCTCCCCATGTGCCTTTACTGCCTCTGGAAGGCTCCATGGGTCCGTTTGTAAGACGGAAGGGCTGCTGGCTGGGTGGATGGCCAGGTAAGGGGCTCTGGAGAAGCACTAAGCCATTTCTCCTAGAAACCTCTCTCTGTCCCACACAAGTGGTTCACATAGTGTCATCACCAGGAGGGAGTTCTGGAAAGTAGAAGCCCGGGCAGCGCCCATAAGAAGAATGGCCCAGCTAGGGGGCCTGTAAACAGGAACATAAATGGTGCTGCTTATGCAGAAGAAATAAGCCTAGGGCTCTGGCTGATCAGAGCCCCGAGGAGCTTGGGAAGAGCCTCTAGACCCAGGGCATTGTGCAAAGGCCCTGATTTGGGACTTGTTGGAAGCCTTTGTGGCCAAGCATTTGACCCAAGGCTGGGCTGGAGGACTCACCCTCTGGGCCAAGGTAGACAGCTCAGATTTCATTCCAAGGGCAAAGGGGAAACCTGCAGGATATTAAAGGGGGTGATGTGAGTTTGGTTTAAAAGCCTTGGGCTACTTCGCAGTGTGGGCTGGGGTGGGAGTGCAGTCAGGGGACCAGGGCAGGGAGGCTGGGTGGAGTCAGGACAGAGGATTGAGATGGAAAGAGTGGAGATTCCAGAGAGTTCCAGAGGTGAAACTGAAGTAGAGGGTGGGAGCTTAGACTTCAGGGTTAGACCCAGGGTCCCAGTCAAATTTAGATTTCAGATCAGTGACAAACCGTTTTAGTTTACATATGTCTCATGCAATTGGGGAATCATTGTTTATCTGACATTCAAATTTAACTAGGCGTCTTGTATTTTTGCTCACTAAAGCTGGCAGCCCCATCCACAGCGGCCACCTCCTCTTGGACACTCAGAGACCATGGCAGGTACAAGTTCAGGGCACAGAAGAGGGGTGTGGTCGGAGAGTTTGCAGTGAGAGCCTCGGATGAGAGGGATGGTCCCGACAGGGATGGTCCTGAAGTTAAATGATTCTTCCTTCACTTTGTAAAAACATTTGATGCATCTGGGATGCCCCTGGTTTTTGAGCTAAATATCTGTTGGGATTTGGACGGTAATTGCACTGACCTATGAATTGATGGGGAGGATGAATATCGTGACCGCGCCTCTGCCTTTATGGACTGCAGATTACTGGTTCCACGTCTAGGAATCTTGTGGGGTTCTGGCTGCTACTGTGAGTGGGATATTTTCCCAGTCTATTTTCTAACTTGTTGTTGCTGGGACAGAAGAAAGCTCCTTTTTTGTACATTTGCTCTGTGGTTGGCCATCTCCCTGCACTTCGTTTCCCACAGAGCTGGCTTCTTGTTTTGTTTTCCTTCTTACCCACTCTTGGCTTTTCAGATAGGTCACCTGTAAGGAAGGCCTATCTCCCAGCCCCTCCCAATTTTAACTCTGTCTTCTGACTCTTTGCTGAGTTTCTGCATGCTCTATGCGGGAATCCACACATGCAATCCCTGACGGCACGTTCCCATGGTGAGTTGTTATAGTGGAACCTTCTTTAACCCACGCAATGCTTTTTAAAGTTGTCATAAAATACACATAACATAAAATTTACCATCTTAACCACTTTAAGTATACAGTTCAGTGGCATTAAGTACCTTCACATTGTTGTCCCACCATCACCATCTTCCCAAACTAAAGCTCTGTCCCCATTAAACATGCACTCCTCATCCCCTCCCCGACCCTTCTACTTTCTGTCTGACTCTGGCTACTGTAGGGACCTCATGTAAGTGGGACCATACAGAATCTGTCCTTTCATGACTGGCTTATTTCGCTCAGAATAATGTCCTCAAGGTTCGTTCATGTGACAGGATTTTCTCCTCTTTTTTTTAAACATGTTTTTATTGATTTTTAGAGAGAAAGGAAGGGAGAGGTAGAGAGAGATAGAAACATCAATGAGAGAAAAACATCATCGATAGGCTGCCTCCTGCACCCACCCCCACCCCTGACCAGGATTCGAACCTGTGACCTCTTGGTTCCTGGGTCGATGCTCAACTGCTGAGCTACACCAGCTGGACAGGATTTTCTCCTTTTTAAAGCTGAATAATATTCCATTGTATGTATGGACCATACTGTGTTTATCTACTCATCTGTTGATGGACATCTGGATTGCTTCTATCTTTTGACTATTGTGAATGATTCTGCTATGAACATGTGTGTGTAAATGTCTATTTGAGACCCTGCTTGCAGTTCTTTGGAGGCATATATCTACAAGTGGAATTGCTAGGTCATATGATAACTCTATGTTTAACTTGTTCACAGCAGACTCTTTTCACAGCAAATGCACCGTTCCCATTCCCACCAGCCGTGCACAGGGGTCCACTTTCTCCGTGTCCTCTCTGTCTTTGTGCTGGTAGCTTCCTGGTGGGCGTGAGGCTCCCCTCGGGGCTCATCGGGTGGGATTTAACCTTGTCAGGGACAACACTGGTTTATCGTTTTTAGGCTGACATCATCCGACTCCACTGCTCACCTGTTGGATGCCACTTCTTCTTTTACCTGACTTAGCATCCCATTTTCTTGTAGATTCAGGGGACATATTAACAGGTCCCCCACATCCATCCAGCACAGAGCAGGCACCTCAAGGAGGGGAAGGGAGGGGACACAGCATCTCGAGGCCAGAGCCAGGGACAGTGGCTGAAACTGACCAGGAGGACCAAAAACAGGTGATGGCCAGAGACTCTGTTGGCTCAGGTCTACGTGGGCTAAGGAAGGTTTGCAACATGCGTGACGCTGACCGTCAGAGAGTGTGTGCTGTGCGGGCGGAGGGGGTGGGGGTTGACCAGGCCTTGACGGTTGAGTAGGAGTTTTTACTGCATGTAGTTTTTGTTTTTTCAGTTTGTCATTGTCTTGGTTTTGGTTTTCCTTTTTCAGGCAGGCATGTGGCTTCCTGGGGATTTGGCTCCGGCGGGGGCAGGAACCAGGGGGTGCTGGAAGTGGTGGTTCTCACCCCGAGGGCCCTGGCAGGGTGAGCGGAAAATGATTCACGGCTGCAGTCAGAACCTGCCGAGCAAGGCTTTCTCTGAAGGGTTAGGGGAAGATGTGCACAGAATACAGAGATAGTAGCTTATAAAGTATGTTTTTTAACCTGTGGACAACATAGGGGAACGAAAGGCAGAAGATAAAGATCACCCATATGACACCACTCAGAGGTAGCCCACTCCTGATATGTCCTTCACATTCATTGTTAAACAGCTTTATTGAGGTATAATTGACGTGGGATAACTGAGTACATTAGAGTGAACATATTAGAGTAATCTGGAGGGTCCTGACATACGTGTACACCTATGGGGGCTCAAGGCTGCGCGAATCTATGTCCACCACCTTTGATAAAGTGTCCTGCGAACTTGGTCACCTCCCCCTCCTCCCCTCTCCCCAGCACCCTCCCCCTTGTCCCTGCTGGACCCCAGGGGCCCTCGTGCCCTGTGAGGTGCTGAGGGTGGCTCACACTGAAACCTCACAGGGACAGGCCGCTCATTTTTCAGGCGGGATCCCTAAACTGAACCCTCTGGAAAGCAGTCCTGTAAGCTCACGGCGGGGAGCGGGGGCCGGGGGGGGGGGGGGGGGGCGGTGGCGGGGGCTGTCCCACTTCTCCAATAAAGAAACTGTGGCCAAGAGGGGAACAGGCCTGCAGGAGCCTGTGTGGCCTGTGTGGCCTCCTCTGTGCCGCCTGGAAGGTCAGGGGTGTCGTGGGTCCCTGCAGGCACTTGGGCTGCTCCTACCCCAGTTCACCGGCACCAAAGGGGAGGCTCTGTGTTTAGCCCCCAGACTGGTCACTCTGACCAGCGGGCCTCCCAGTGGAGGGCCCTCCCCCCGGCTCCTCCCGCACCGTCACCGGGCTCCCTCAGCTCTAGGAGGAGGACGATGGGAGTTCTGGGGTTCTCTCTGCAAATGTGGAATCAGCCGCAGCAGGACAGCCCTCCTGCCACCTGTGCAGACAGACTGGGCGGCTTAAAGTGAGGCCCACCCGCTTCGCACTGCTGGGCCCTCTCTCTCCTTAGAAACCCGGATGCCCAAGGTCTCCGTGCAGCTGCCCTTCGGCCTGGAGCCCCGTGGCCCTGGGGGGAGCCGGCAGTCCTGCCTGTCACCGTGCTGAGGGATCCCCCTGCCTTCCTCCGCCTGTGTCCTCATCTCAGGGCCGGTTTCCTGCTGTGGACAGAGGGGCCCTGTCTCTGAATTCCCGATGGTGCATGTGCCCGGCAGCTCCTGTCCTGACTCACGGCCTTCGAAGCCATGATGACTGAATCCATTTGCAGTCTCAGGAATGGAATCCAAACAGCTGGCTTTAAAACTCTGGGCAATTTTATTCAGCTTTAAACTATACTGTCTCTCTTTCCGATGGAAGAAACTGCATCAGGCTGGTTAAGAGAAGTGAGCTGTTCTCCTGCACCTAAACCACTATGGTTTCAGGCTCCCTGGAAGCTGGCCAGCCTCACCCACAGCAAGGCCGCTCTGGCTCCCCCAAGGCAGGGAGGGAAGTGGGGTCTCCATTCCCAGAGAGCAGGGTCCCACCCTGGGGCAGCAGAGGTGAGAGATACAGCATTCAGGGGGACCAGCTCAGAGCCCAGCCAGGGTCAAGGCCAGGGACTGGGGAGGGGCGGGTCCTGCTCTAGGGTGAGCACTGAGGCTGCCAGATAGGGCAGGCCAGTGGGGTAGGGGCAGGGCTGTGCTCCATGGCCCAGAGGCCGCAGGGAGAAATTGACCAGAATGTACTGGGAGGGACTGGGGACAGGTGGAGGGGACAGTGACACCCCTGGCCCCCAACACCAGCACTCCCTGCTGGTGACCAGCGGAGGTGCCCTGCCCTGGCGACTGGCTCTGCTGGACGATCTGCCCTTCTGGGAACTTGGTGTCCCTGTGACAGGTCTGTCTGATGTCGTGTCAGCCGAGTGGCTCTGTTCCGTGCTGCAGAGAGCCCTGGCTGAGATGTGTGGTCGTCTTCATTCTCCCTAAAACCAGCCCTTCCAGACAGGAGGGGTCCTCCGAGCTCCGGACCTCCATGGGCCAGTCGCAGGCGCCGGCCTCACGCCCACACAGAATGAAGCTGGGTGTTGCCATCTTGTTCGTTTGACGCATATTAACATGCAGAGCTGCTGGGAGGACGTACATGTATCAGAAACGAGTGGGAGGTGACAGGGCAGCACAAAAGGTCCTCAGAAAAGAAGGAAATGTTCTACCACCCAAATGAGGTGCTGAGGAAGTGGGCTGGGCCCAGGAGGGGGAGGGAAAGGAGATGGAAGAGGAGGAAGGAGGGGGGAGGAAGGGCAGGGGAGGGGGACCGTTGGGTCTGGGGTTTGCAGGGAAAAGCGTCCTGGTGGGGAGACAGGGCGGGTCCTGGGGCAGTGAGCGGGTGGGAACCATCACAGAGGCTGTCCTCAGATGGGGCTGGACAGATGGCTTAGAGTTCCTTCCTGAATTCGGTGTCTGAGCCTCCTGAGCTACCCAGGAGCCCTGGCCGTTCCCCTGTCTCACAGGTGGGCTTCCTTAGGGCCCCCTTGGTGGGGCAGGGGGAGCTGCTGGGCAGAGACCAGCATAGCCTGGGGGCAGTAGGTGAGCCTGCAGCCTCACCCTAAAGCAGTGATGGCGAACCTATGACACGCGTGTCAGAGGTGACACGTGAACTCATTTTTTTGGTTGATTTTTCTTTGTTAAATGGCATTTAAATATATAAAATAAATATCAAAAATATAAATCTTTGTTTTACTGTGGTTGCAAATATCAAAAAATGTGACACGGCACCAGAGTTAAGTTAGGGTTTTTCAAAATGCTGACATGCCGAGCTCAAAAGTTTCGCCATCACTGCCCTAAAGGGATCTGGGAAGGACACCGCCTGCCTGCCCCACGGAGAGGGAACAAAGCAGGCCTTGGGCCTGAGGAGGAGGAGGAGGCCTGCGAGTGGGGCCCAGGGGAACCCTGGCCAGCCTGCCCCACCTCCACCCAAGCAGCCTCCAGTGAAGCCAATCAGCAGTGCGCTGCTTGACCAACAGTTTTCATTTTTGATCGCGTGTTAATCAAGGCAGGAGGGTAGGACACATCATGCCACAAGTTGTCAGCTTATTTATAACCGGTAAAAATCAGACACGGGGCGTGAGCCAGGGCTCCGGGGGGTGGTGAGCCAGTCTGGGCTGGTGGAACAGCCAGGTCCCCACCTGCCCTGGGACAGGACCCTGTCCTGCTGTGTCCCCACCACCCCCACAGGCGATTCCTCCTCCTCACTCAATGGACAGGCCTCGTGGCCTCGTGGGTGAGGAGCCTGGGTCCAGCCCCAGCGATCATTCTTGCTGCCTCGGTTTCCACATCTGTGAAGTGGAGGCATTGGGAACATGTCAGGGGTTGAGTGAGGATGCGTGTCAGACCCTGTGCCCGGTATCCCCGCACATCGGATTCTCAGGACAAGTGAGACCCCATGGCAGCCCCCAGGTGCCTCTGGGATGGGAGCCCCAGACGGATGTGTGTGTGTCGGACAGAAGAGCCCGGGCCTGCAGGGAAGGTGGCCGGGAAGGCAGGGAAGGTGGGCGGGGACGAGGCCGGAGGGTGACAGTCCCACACACTGTCCTTGCAGTGCATCACCTCTTCATGGCCACCGCCTGCTGGGACGTCGACTACGATGCCATCTTGCAGGAGGTCTGCCTCGCCCCATTCAAGGTGGACATGGAGGCCATCGGTAGGACGCTGTGGTGTGACTGGGGCAAGACCATCGAGTGAGTCAAGTGTGCCTACTGGGGGGAGGGACATGGCTGGGGGGACCTTGGGACTACAGGGCTGGTGAGGGTTCTTCACCACAGTCCAGGGTGATGGACAGGCTGTGGTCATGGGTGGGGGACAGAAGAGGGGGAAGGAGGGGCCAGTGACAGGTAAGTGCAGACAGTGAGGGGCAGGAGGTCCGTGATGACCTGGGATCCTCAAGGCAGCAGGAGACGGAGCGTCCCATTAGGGTCGTGTCCAGACATAGATTCCTGTGGCCCATCCAAGTGCAGGCGTCTGGGGACCACGGAGAGCACAGCCCAGGGGCCTCGTGGCCGAGTCTGACAGGTGCTGTGTTGCAGGGATGTCCCTGCTGGTTCCCCTGGTCCCCATGGTCAGGCCAAGGCTGTCCTTCCATCAGTTCATGGCTAGGAGCGCCCTGGAGTCACGGGGAGGCGTCCTTGGCGGGGTGGCCATGGCACCCCACAGTGGACAGCGGGCACTGAGCCTTCCCCTTCGTGACTCAGTCCTTCTACCAAAACTCCCTCTTCCCACCCCACAGGCTGCATCCACTGCCTCCCTTTCACCTCAAAAAGGCCGGGGCTTCTCTGCTCCCAGGCCAGGACCTCAGCCCCTGGAGCCCGAGCAGAACTTGGTGTGAAGAGGCAGGAGCCCTGGGGACGGTGGGGTCCCCTCATTCTTGTCCTTCAAGATCTCATTTTCTAAACTGAAAAATCAATCACGGGTGAGAAATTGGGGGCCGGGCAGGGTGTTAAAAATCAGAGCTGCTTGTTCTTGAGGCAGCTTGGCCTATGCCTGGGCTGAGTGACTTGTTTAGTTTAGGTCAAGGTTGTCTATCACTGTGATCCACGGAAGAGGCCGTGCCCTGCCCCTCCTCCGCGTGAGCGATCATGGGTTTGTGCAGCCAATTGCAGGCTGTCACCTAGCAGAAGACGGGATAACGCTAGAGATGTTCCCACAGAAGCAGTGGTGACGTCACTCGAAACTGAAGCCGCCACAGCCGGTTTCCGACAGTGGCTAGTTCGCAAGCGGGAATGATTATCACTCAGGCCCGGGGGAGTTGTCCGTCATCAGAGCCCAGCGGCGATACAGCCAGAAATAGAAGCATGGGGTGGGGTGAGGGGCCAGGAAATTCCTTTTATTTAAAAAGAAAATCACGCCCTGGCTGGTGTGGCTCAGTTGGTTGAGTGTCATGCACTGAAAGATCTCTGGTTCGATTCCTGGTCAGGGCACATGCCCAGATTGCAGATTCAATCTCTGGTGGGGGTGCATGCGGGAGGCAGCCAATTGATGTTTCTCTCTCTCTCTCCCTCTCCCTTCCTCTCTCTAAAGTCAATAAAAACAATTAAAAAATAATTTAAGAAAAAGAAAATCAAGATAATTGAGGGAACAAGGAGCAAAAGCTCTTATTTCAACAGCATCATTATACCTTACAATAGCATATGTTACATTGCATGACATGTGTTGCAATGTCATTATATAACCGATGTTGCATTACATGACGTGTTACATGACATGACATGTTACATTACATGGCAAAGGGGAAGCAGATGCAGCAGAACTAAGGTTGCTCATCAGCTGACCTTGCAGTGGGAGGTGATCCTGGATATCCGGTGAGTCCACTGTCCTCACAAGGGTTCTTAAATTGTCCCAGCTTCGGCCATTAAAGTGCTCTTGTGTCCTTTTGGGGGCAGTTCCTTAGGTGCCACAGAGATGTTCCAGGCTCCTCTTGTACAGTTTCTGCTCCAGCCCTGGAATCAGCCACTTCTCCAAGAAGCCCTGGCTCCTTTGATTAACGAATGGTGTTTAGAAGCCGAGATGGGTAGATAGATGGCTAGATAGACAGATAGATAGATAGATAATAGATAGATAGATGTAGATACAGGTACAGACATATAGACAATAGATAGAGATATAGATATAGATCACGCATATTCATACCAGGGACTTAGATGTAACCAAGGGAACCATGCAAGCATGCAACATGAGAACGTGGGTGAATCCCCCTTAAACCTGGTGTAGGAAACGCTGTCTATAGCAGTATTTATTTCAGGGAATTGTTTTATGAGATGGTGGTGTCTGGCAAGTCCAGTGTGGGTACTGCAGCCTCGAGGCAGAATTCCTTAACTCGGTCTTAGGGCCTTTCAACTGACCAGTGAGGCCCCGCCCACACTATCAAAGATCATCGTCCCAAAGCCAGCTTATTGTAGCTGTGAGCCATCTCCGGAACACCCCGGGCCCCATGCGATAGAATAACTGGGGACCACGGTGTGGCCAGTTTGACACGGAAAGCAGACCATCACCTTGGGGCATCTAGCATCAGCGACACTCAAAGGGAGGCCCAGAGAGGTGCCCTTGCCCCTCATCCCCACTCCCCAGCCCCATGTTGCCCATTCTTCCCCACATTCCCACCCACTGGCTGTGTAACCAGTGTTATTCACTCTGCCTTTCCTTCTTGTGTTTCTTTTGCACAAATGAGTAGGTGTAACCATTTTTCTTATATCCCCCTCTTTGTAACATGGAGTATATTATACTATGGATTCTCTTCTTGCACTTTTTTTTCATTTGACAGTATATCCTATAAACAGACCTTATCAGTGCATAGCCTTCTCATTCACTCTTACATCTGAGTAATACCCCACCGTGCTCAGTTTTTTAACCACTTTCCTAACAAGGGGACACTTAGGTTTTAACAATACTTCCCAGTTTTAGGTCGTGTTGAATGAATGACTTTTTCGTGTTGTTGGAACTGTGTCTGCAGGGTCGAGACCTAGAAGTGGGTTTGCTGGATCCACAGTGAGAGCACGGGTCGTTGCGGTCCAACGTGTTGCCACCGGAAGGCTGTACCAGCTCCCTCCCAGCAGCCGGGGGGAGGGGGATGGCAGGGGGGCTGGTTCCCACAGCCTCACCGAGACTGGGTGTCCACACTTCTGAACGCTCACTGTCTGATGGAGAAATGGTCTCTCAGTGCATTCGTTTGCATCTCTCTAATTTATGAGTGGATCTGAACATCTTCCATGTTAAGGGCCACACATATATTTTTGAGACTTGATTGTGCCTGTCTTTCCCATTTCCATCCGTTTCTGGCCCTTTTTAAAGAGTTCGGGTTAGGGGTGACTTCTGGCCATTGGCTGCAGCACGTGTTACATATTCCCTCCCAGTTAGTCAGTTGTTTTCGACTCTGGTATTCTCGTTGCCACGCTATTGTGTTCACCCGTCCTGGGGGTCAGTCTCTTGTCGCCTCTGGACTGGAGTCATGGTTGAAAGGCCTTTCCCTACACCCAGGTCCAAGAGGAAGCTGCCCACATTTTCTTCTCGAGCTTGTGCGGTCTCGGTGTCCCCGCTGGGTCCCGGGCCTGCGGGAGTTTATTCTGCGGTGCAGTGTGAACTCTGAGGCACAGTCTCTTTCCCCAGAGGCTCCGCCCACTTGTCCTGTTTATTCAAAAGCCCATCTGGCCCCACCTTTGTTTCCAGGTCCATCTTTGTTCTGCACTGACTGTCCCTGTGCACCTTTCACACAGTCCCTTTCAAACTTCCTCATGTTCCCTGCGTCTGCAACGTGGCTTTCTCCTCCGGAACCAGCAATGGGTCCGAACCGCCTACTCAGTTTACTTAGTTACCGCTTACCTCATTCCAAGACAGTTCGCAAAGCTGGCGTTTACTGAGCACGTACTATGTGTGGGGCATAAGCTCTGGACATACGTTACCTCCTTTAAGTACGAGGCAGCCTCAGGAGGAGTCAGAACTGTCGTCACCCCACTTCATCTGCCCAGGGTCACAGCGGGTTAGGGATCTTTGAATCCGAGGTCCCAGCCCTTAACACTCCCCAATGGCATGAGGTGGTTCCCCTGACTCTCAGGAGGTGTGGGGATGTCCTGTCTTTATATCTGGTGGCTCTCTGGGAGGTGGATGCTGGCCTTCGCTGGCTGCCTCAGCCCCTGCCAAGGACCACCAGGTCCACTTGCATTGGGATATGAAGGCTGCCTGGCGCTCAAGCCATGGGCTGACCTTCCAGGGTCTTGGGCTCTTGGGGTGGACAGGATGGTCCAAGTGACTGGGAGGAAGAAGAGAAGAGGCCCAAAAGGAGGCCCAGCGAGGGGTGGAGGAGCCACATGAATGGGCAGGAGGGCGTGGCCATGTTAGGAGCACAGTGTCCAACAGGGGAGCAGGGCCCCTAAGTGGGGGACGGACAGGCAGAGAGCCAGACAGTGGGGCTGGAGGACTTCAAGGCAGACAGATATTGGACAAAGGGCGCAGGTGCTGGGAAAGATCCCGCTGGAGCCGAGTGCAGTTAAGGCTGTCGGGGGTGGGAGGCAGCAGCCCAGTGGGCAGAAGTGGACAGCTGTTAGGACCTGGGGTTCAGGACAGGCTGAGGGTGAGGACAGAACTCCAAAAGCCAGGGCCACCCAGTGCCTGCTGCTTGAGGTCGTAGCTGTCCCAGGGCCTGGGTGGGTCTGCAGTGGCCTGGAAATGCCAGAGGGAAGCTTCTGGCTTAACAACCGCTGCCCGTCAGAGGAGACTTACCTTCCCGCTAAGTGGCACGGATGAATGTGAGCCAGGTGACTTCTGCAGATGCGTGGGGAGGGGAGAAGCTTCCCTGTGGGGCGTGGAGGGCCTGCGGGGCCACACGGTCTACCTCCTACACCAAACTGGACGGAGGGGGCCTGTGACAGCCCTGCCTCACTTAGGACATTGCACAGAAGTGTGGGCTTATTCCGTTCTGAGCAGCACTGTGCATCGTTGCTCGGAGATACAAATATCTCCAGTGAAAACAAGGGCTGGTGAGAGCATTGGGGCTGTGTTCCAACAGGAGGACAGTGGACACTCTTGAGTGGCCTGCCATGGGACTGAGGGCCTGCTTGCTTTTGCATTGGGAGGTTTGTCATCATCACTGCCTACCCGGTGACGGGAGTCCAGTGTGGTTCTGTGTTGAAATTGGTGCCGGGCTCTCCAGCAGCCCTGGCTGAGGCCCTGGTCATGAGCCCGGCTCCAGGTCTCCTCTTGAGCCCTTTTCTATCTGCCCTTCACTGCCCAGGTCCCTGCACCAGCTCCCTGCAGGGCAAGGGTTCAGCAGGGCGGGTCCGCTCTGTGCACCAGGCGAGTCATCATGTCCGGGGTGAGCTCATTCACTGCAGCCCGAGTTTGCTAATGGAAATTCAACATAATTGAATGTATTAACTGGGAATACAATCTAATTTGGGGAGCTGTGGAGATTAAGGAACAATGTGTCATCCGGACTCCATTTCCAGAGACCTCCCTGTGGGTGTCAGGAGGAGAGAAAGAGCAGAACAAGGAAAGACAAGAATCTCAAAAATGGGAACTCAGCTAGAAGATGGTTGGTTTTAAAGTGACCACATATCAGGTTTTCTCCCCAAGACAGGAAATGCGGGTGATTCAGAGATGGGAGGCCCGGCTGCTCCTCCTCTTCCTGCTCAGCTGCGGGCTCTGAGCTGCCACCTCAGGCAGGAACCCTGTCAGAAGCATCAGAATTCAGTGAGCCCCAAAGAACCCACCTTTACCTTCACGCCTTCCCGGTGCCCCTCTTCTCTCGGCCCTGAGGCCCCAGGCTTATCAATGCTGCGGCTTGGCCTCAGCTCCTGAAGCTTCGGTCACACTGTCCAGGGTTCCCGGGCCCAGGTCTCCACGGCCTGCTCCCTGGGGACTGCCTCTGCCCTGCTCACCCCAAGCTGGGCCATGAAGAGCCCTCCAGCCTGGCCAACAGCTGCTTTTGTTTGAATTCCAACAGGAATGGAGAGGGAGGCATCTTCTTCAACCACGGTGGTCTCTCTGGGGCAGTGGCTGTCACCCTCCCCGGGTCCTGCTGTGCTCAGCCCCCCTCCCCAGGTCTCAGCACAGGCCATGACCTGTGCTCAGCAGGCTGGTCACCAGAGCTCTGCCCAAGCATGGCCCCTGCCCCACAGGGACACCTGCCTGCGGTTCCTTCTCGGGTTTGCTCCTCCAGGCATCTGCCTTGGAACTAGCCCTGAGCCCACAAGTGCCTGGGCCACATTCTTGTCGGGAGGGTCTGGCGCCGACACCCACTCCCCGCCCCAGTGCGCACCAGGAAGGAGGATCCTTCTGGGGTCTCCAGAGTCCAGGCGCCGACACCCACTCCCCACCCCAGTGCGCACCAGGAAGGAGGATCCTTCTGGGGTCTCCAGAGTCCAGGCTCACACCCTCAAGCCCAGGTGCACAGAAACCTGGTGGCTGACCTTGGCCTCTGAGGCCTTCAGGGAGGGGTTAAGGCAGCTACCCACCCATCCTGCACAGGCTGGTATGCGAGGACCTCACTCAGCCCCTTCCAGGAAGGGTGCTCTCAGCTTCCAGGAGCTGGGGCAGGGCTGTGGGGATCCCCCTCAGCTCCCCAGAGGTCGCCTCTCAACACTTCATTTCACATCGGTTCAAGTTTTCCTGATGTGCGGGGCAGGCGGTCCTTCTTGCTGGTCATCTGCCATGGATGGTAAAGCCTGAGAGGGCCTGGAGCTCTCAGCAGCCACCCCTGGGGTTTGTCAGGGCCAGTGCTGCTGAGCAAGGCCAGTGAAGCCCCGCTCAGGTGGTGGACAGAGGCCTAGGCTGGGACAGGGAGGCAGCAGGGTGCAGTGTCTGCTGGGTGGGCAGAAACCCTTTTCCTCCACTCACTCAAAGACCTTCCTGGTCCCACCCTCGAGGGCACCTGGGCAGAGCCTGTGGGAACACTGCTGCTCCTGGCGAAGTGTCTGCAGGCATCACCCCGACCCCGAAGCACCAACCCTGGCCCTTCTGTCAGTGGGCGTCTTGGTGAGGGCTGTGAGGCAAAGGCCCGTCAGGCCCCTCGTCCTGTCTCAGGAGCTCAGCCATGGCTGCTCTGAGGAAGCAGATCCAAGACTAGGGCAACTGGACAGAGGATGTGGGGGCCGAGGGATAGTGTCATAAAGAAAGGAGCCCTCTGGGACTCTGCTCCCATATCTGTGCTCACAGTACAGAGGGGAACCAGGAGGCAGAAGGGTCTGGAAATCTACCTTCCTCCACTGTGTGCCCAGATCCAGCTGTGTGGCAGGCACATAGGGGAGGAGGAGTCAGAGGGGTAGATCCTCTGATTACTCCCAGCCCCACCCAGTGCCAGCTCCATGGTCACCCCTCCAGAAAGTACCCTCTTGCTGTGTCCCACCAGCTGGGGAGCTGTCTTCCTTTTGGGGAGGTTGGAGACCCTTGGGGCAGCCGCAGTCCTTCAGTTGGGGTTGGCCTTGAAGTGGCATTCCTGCCCCATGGTGGGTTCTGAGCATGATCCCCAGAGGGTCCGTGGATGCTGAGCTGGGGGGCTTGGGGGATAAAGCCTAATTCCTTTTTTCAGAAATGCTCTGCAGAGACCTACAGCCAGGAACCCTTTGTGGTGGGGGGACACTGGGAGCCAGGGAGAAGGTGCAAGCTCCCCTTTTCCATGCCCAAGGGCTTCAGCTTCCCTTTGTCCCTAGTGCTCTGTGTCTCTGGCCCTGGGAGAGGACAGACACTGCCCCAGACACAGTGGGAACTGCGCTCAAGCCTCCCGGGATGTCTTTTTCCATCAGATTATTAACTGCCCTGTTTTTCAATTTTGCAACCTCCTCCTTTTGGGGATGAAATCAAGCCTCCGTGTCAGAATGTAAAAGGTCAGAAGCAAGCGGCACTAAGCAGATCCTGGCACAAGTAGAAGGAAGAGCAGGCAGGTGGACCACATCATGGTGACGAGGGGGACGGTTTGGGGGAGGCGCCTTCCACTCCCACCTCCCTCTTGGACACACTGCTTCCACCCTGCCCCCAGCAGCATGAAAACCCCAGAGCTGTCCAGGCTACGCACATAGGACTTCACTGGCCAGGGAGGCAGGTCAGGCGTGCTCACTCGTTGAAGTTGGCCTCCTGGGACTGTCCCAGGGAAAGGGCAGGGCAGCAGGTGGTGTGGCACAGAAGGCAGTGGTGATGAAGGCGTGCTCTGGGTGCAGCATCTCTGTGTTGTGGTTTGTGTGCCGTGGGGTCAGCCGGGTAGGGGACCAGAGCAGATGCCCTTCCTAAGGCTGGCCTTCGGCCCAGCACTCCTCCTGTTCAATAGGCCATTACAGCATCTCCCAGGGCCCATCCTGCCATTGGTGGTCCTCTCCCAAGCACATGGGGCCCGGGACACTCTCGTCCTCTGTGGGGGAGCCTTCCCCATGCAGATGTGGACACCTCCCCTCCCCCCAGGGTCTTATGGGACTTAAGCCTGGACACTGTGCACAGCTCCTGGAACAGGTGTGTCTGAGGTCTGAGCTCCCTCTTCTCCTGGCTTCTTGTCTCAGTCAAAACATGGAGAACCCACCTTCTTATAAATACACTCTTTATGGGTAGCAAGGCAAGGTGAGTTTACCTTCACGGCCAGGGCCAGGTGTGGACAGCCAGCTCCCTGGCAGGGAGGCCATTGAAGGGGTCCTGTCCTGATTTCTCAGTCCTACTTATGTTCAGCCCCTTCCAGGTTTTGCCGTTGTAAATGAACTGCAGTGCATATAGCTTACTGCTCTTTTGGACTCATTTATTTAAGTTTTTGTTGTTGTTTTTTTAAGAATTCTTGCAAAGGGGCCTACACAGCACAGGCCTTGAAACATTCCAGGGTTCTTAGAGGTTTTGCCCAGTTGCCCTTTCAAATAATTTCACTAAGTTATATGACCAGAAACCTATGGACATGTTTCTTTTGTTCGTGGGTCCATGAGCACTGAGTTTGTCAAGATCGTGCTCTTGCAGGCTGACATGAGAGTTCCTGTTTTGTCCTCATCTGCCCGCTTTGGCTGTTAGGAAGGACGAACTGCTTTCTCCTGCAGCTGTTGGGACTTGTTTTTTCTGGAGTGCGGATCACCTGCTCATAACCTTTGCTATCTGTCTCCTGAGTCACCTTCTTTTACAAACTCTTAAATATTGTAGAGACGAACCATTTGTCATGTTGTTCCGTCTTCTCTGCGTGTGTCACTCGTGTCTGTTTTACGGACACTTGTTTTTCGTGTTTTAGCTCCTTAGTGGCTCGGTTTCGGCGCGCTGCCTCCTCACTCCTCAGGTCTGTGATTTGATCACAGGGCTGTCTGCTCCACAGATTCAGTAGTGAGAGTCATATGGCCACAATATTATGTTCTGTTTCTACTTAGTTGCCCTGTGTTTTGGAATAATGTTTATCTCCTTAACACTGTGCGTAGTTACAGTAAGACAAGAATTAGAATTTATTTCCTCCCTATCTCGATTATCCTAACATATGTTAAATGATATTTCCTACCTTCATTGTCTTGTTATGCTTAGTTTAACACGTAATGCATTCTTGTATGCATTAGAGTCTATTTCTATTTAATTCCCACCCAAACAACATGCATTCTGCTGTGTGTTACTCAGCTCATTTCTGTGTTTCCGGGTTTTTGTGTACTTGATAATGGGCTATTAGATTCTCTAATTCTAATTATATTCTTACTAGTAGCTCAGTGCACAAATTCATGCACATTTAAAGGAAATTAATTAGAAGAAATATTTTTTTTTAAATATATTTTTATTGATTTTTTACAGAGAGGAAGGGAGAGAGATAGATAGTTAGAAACATCGATGGGAGAGAAACATCGACCAGCTGCCTCCTGCATATCTCCCACGGGGGATGTGCCCGCAACCCAGGTACATGCCCTTGACCGGAATCGAACCCGGGACCTTTCAGTCCGCAGGCCGACGCTCTATCCACTGAGCCAAACCGGCTTTGGCTAGAAGAAATATTTTAATATCACTATTCACCCTTTCTCTATAATAGAAGTATCAGAGATGAAAGAAAATTAGTAAAATGTGCATGAAAATAATATATAAATTGATTAATAAACAATAACAACATGATATAACAACGAATATTTTCCATGAAATTTTTACTGTCAGAATCTTTGTTTATCATTAATTTTTTAAAAATATGCTGGGTATTCTGGAAAATTTATATCATTTGGACAAACTTTGCCTTTGCTACAACATCGAGTAAATTTTCCATCAGATGGTTTTTCATCGGAGAAATTTAGGGATAAGCAAAATTGACATGTAAGTCATTCCACCACAGTTGTGTTCAATAGTTGCATGCTCATTTACCTCATTTTTGCTATGAAGGCAGTTCCTACCACATTGGTAGTACGTGTCGATGACTGTTCTTCAGACATGTCCTGTCGATGACATCACTTTCTTTCTGCTTCAGAGGTACGTTGGTCTTCAGGCATATTGTGTCGACAATTTCGGCTTCGAGTGTCAACAAAAACATGACGTCATTACCCAACACCCACAGCCACTGTTTCCGGGCTGGGCTGGGCTGTAGGCTGCATTTTGCGCCATGGGGTCTTGGCAGTGTTGGCTGCGATTTGGTGGGGTGTTGCTCTGGGGTGGTGATGGGGCCTGTGTCCAACTTGGGGGAAGCCAAGTGTTGCTTTGTGGGCACCAGGTCCACAGTGCCGTTTCTCTGTGCGTGTCACGGCAGCTCCTGCATTGAGTGTCAGCCCCCTGGTGGTCAGTGCACATCATAGCAACCGGTCGGACGATTGGACACTTAGCATATTAGCTTTTTATATATATATAGATAATTTCTAGTTATTTTTTCCAACAGGTTGTTATGTATATATTCTGCTGTTTTTATAGCATTTAGATTCCATGTTATTATGCTGCTGCTATCAACTGTGAAATATCATTAAATGTCTCCTTAATCATGTTTAATAGTTTTTGTTTTGCTGGTTTTTGCTTCATATTAACATTGAAATCCCAGTATTTTAACTACTTGAAGTTAACCCTTAATTCTTAATTCTGAGATAATTCTGTGTTAATTATCTCTCTCAGAAACTGCTTATGTCTTCTTATTGTTTCATCTGGCGAGTGTTGAGCCTTGTAACAAAGGAAATTGTATTGCATTTGTCCTTTATGTTCAATCTTCAGGCACTCCGTTTGGGATCTTGATTTTTATCTTTCCACACTGATTTCCCCCCTCTTTTCTCCTTCCTGTTAAAACATGATGTTTGCCTTTATCTTTTAAATGAGGTTAACATATTGGCACGCTCTTTCCACTCACTCACGCTGAAATGTGAAACACGGGTGTTCTGACGCCTGTGTTGGTTTCCTTACACCGTGAAACCGCATGCTTGGCGCTCGATGAAAGAGCAGGACTGTCTCTCTCAACCCCCGTCCCCACCCCATCTCCTCACTGACTTTAGTTCATGTTCTAAAACCTGCTCTTCCTTCCGTGGCCTATTTTGGTTTATTTCTTACACCACGCTATCCTAACTTGTATCAGAAACAACCCTCGGGCCCACGGGGCTCTTGGTCACTTATCTTTGCAAATAGGCTGTTAACTCGAGCTCCTTATTATTGTTATCATCATTGCCCTTGTCATGTAGTTTTTAGATTCAGACAACTATTCTGAAGTAGAACCTAGAAATAAGCCATGCAGTTAATGCCTTCCCAGAATTCAGACATTTTTAAGGAGCTTTTTGCTGCCTTTGTAGCTGAGTGACAGCTCGGCAGGATGCTAAGTACATGCTGAACAACCCCGATTTCTGGAGTTTGTGTGGCTGTTGTTCGATTATCTCTGAGTTTTTATTATGTTGTCAGGGACCCAGAGGAGACTGACTTATTTTGTAAATATGACCTCCTCCTTACTGGTGTGGTCGCTCGCAGGTTGCTAGAGCTGGGGGACTGGAAAGGGACTGGACGGTGAAGGTGTGGGGCAGGCAGGACCTGGTTGTGACTGTGACTGTGTGTATGGGCGCGGGGGGGGGGGGGGGGGGGGAGCCTGTGGGCAGCTCTCAAGACACACATCCTCAGACCCAGGGCAGCCAGGACCTTCTGGGACTGACTGCTGCCTCACACCCGCTCCGGTTTGTCCCAAGCAGGAGGGAGTCCTGGAAGCCAGGTGTATCTGAGGTTCGGCAGGGTCCCTGTGACACTTATTTCTCTGTGTCTTCGCCATCCTGATGCACTGGGCTGCTCCCCGATCCAGGCTTGAGTCCCGGGATGGTTTTGAATCACAGAGAAACCCCCACGGATGTCTGGAAGGTTCTCCCTTACTGCATGGACAGGTGTTCACAGGAAGGCCGGAGGCGGGGTGGCCTGCTCCTGCCACTATCTTGGCCATGGTCCTTCTCCTTTGGAAAGTTTAGTGAGGGCACCTTGGCACCTCGAAGGAGTTCAGAACCAGATTTAACTTTGGCTCAGCAGCTGCTGCCTGAGACCTTAATTGGTGCTGGGCCAGTGGTGTGACCGCTGGGTAGCCCCTCGTGTTCCTGGGGGGTGAGCCCCAACAGTGGGTGAGGATCGGCTCCCAGCTCCAGCCCTCCACCTGCTATCAGGGCTGCCCCTCAGGAACTGGGTCAGAGACTGCCCTGTTGGCTGGCATGACCTTCTGCTCAGGGGAAGCTGTCGGGCACAGCAAAGCCACAGCCACTGTTCCCTCTCCTGGTGACATAGTGAGACGCCCTGGGATAGTGCCACCCAGCCCAGAGGTCACCTTCGTGGGTTTCAGGCTGCCCGCTGTGCCAGTGTGGCCAGCAACCTCATAGCCTCCACGGCCTCAGGAGGGCCCCAGGGGTCCCTGCGGAATCCAGTGGGATCAGGGAGGCAGGTTGCCAGGCAGGGCGGCAGAGAGCAGTGGCCTCGTGGTGGGACCGAGGGTGCACTGCAGAAAAAAGCCCTCCTTCCAGCCCCCAGGGTGGCTTGCAGGGGTAGAGTCCCCAGGGTGTTAGTGTCCAAATATAGTGCCCTGGCTGTCATGCCTAATCCTTGAGCTTGGACATGTGTGCACACCCATGTGAGGGTGAGGACAAGGGCCCTGGGCCTAGGGGGGAGCCCTAGACCTGGATGTCCGCACAGGGCATTACGGTGAGGCCAGCCCACAGTGGGCGCAGCTGGGTGATCAGCCATGGTTCCCTGCCATCTCAGAACCCAGGGCTGGGATGACTGCAGGCACAGGCCCCACCTGCCAGGCACTCAGAGGACACCCCATGTCCCTTTTCTGTCGTCCAAGAGTGGCGGTTTTCCCAGGTCTCCCCAGCCGAGAGATCCGTGAGAAACTGCTCTCTCCTCCCCAGCAGTGACACACCAGCCCTGCCACTGGTCTTCCTCCTCTTACCTCTAACCTCCCGCTTTAGCATGTTCTTCCTTTTCAGAGAGAGAGAGAGAGAGCACCTTGCTCAGCCAGAGCCCCCTGGCCCAGTACAGTGGAGGCAGGGAGCCGGTTGCAAAGCCCTGGGTGGAATTTACCCGCGCCCTCCAGCTGGTGTACCTGAAGCCTGCTGTGTTGTCGGGTAGCTGGGATTCCACAGACAGGGTGGAGCCTGCAGTTCCCCTGTGCTTTTTAATTTTTTTGCAAAGATATCAGAAGTTCCTGTTCTATAACTTAAGGAGATGAGCTGTAATGGGAACATTAGAGAAACCTTAAAGTATACATTTCTGTGCACGCGCTCCAGTGGTCAGCTCTGGGCCAGCAGAGATGCGCTGGGCTTTTTCCGCGGTCTCATCAGACTTCCGGCTTGATCGGATCTCTCGGACCTGCGGTTTAGGGAGAGCTTGATTGCACCATATCCACCCCCCACACACTCCCGCTGCAAGTCCAGGGTGAGGAGTGAGTTCCAGGTGCACAGCGCCGGTACACTCACCCAGGCCTGGGGCAGTGTCCTAGACTGAAGTGTTTTTAATCTGTTAGCAAGACTTCCTTTTACATTTCCTGAGGCGACAAAAACAAAAGCTGCCCTGTCTGGTGCAGCCTGACAGCTCCCAGCGGCGAGGCTGAGTGGGAAATGGCAGCCTGCTCAGAGGCCCTCTGTGGAGGTTGGATGGCCTGGCACACTCACGCTGAGCCCCACGCAGGCCGGGCCACCACGTGGCTTTCTGCCACCAGAGGAAGTGGCCGGGTGAGCAGACTGCCCCGCCCTGCTTTGGAAATGCTCCTCTGTGACT
The DNA here is from genome assembly GCF_028538775.1 of Myotis yumanensis. Taxonomy (NCBI): domain Eukaryota; kingdom Metazoa; phylum Chordata; class Mammalia; order Chiroptera; family Vespertilionidae; genus Myotis; species Myotis yumanensis. The sequence continues at coordinate 34,428,609 of NW_027223759.1, forward strand.
ATTTTGGAAATCCTGGTTGGGAGCCCTGACACCAAAGTCGGAAATCACGTGGTAGAAGACAAACCTGACCACCTAGAAATTAAATACGCAGATGCCTGGCTCTAAGGAAAATGCCTCCAGGGCTCCAGGAATAAATGCGGGGTTTGCAATTGGTTTGAGAGATTTTTGTCACATTAAGAACTTCTTCCTGATTTACAAGGTTGTTTCTTTTTTATCAGAAATGTTGAATTTTGTCAAATGCCTTCTCAACCTGTATTGAAATGATTGTGTGTTTTTTGCTTTGACATGCTGAAATGGGCTTTGACAGTCACAGGTGTAAAGCATTCCTGAAATAAACCTACTTTACAGTGTTCTGTACGGAGAGTTTAAATTTGCTAACAGTTTTCATAGCACATTTGTGTCTATTTTTAAGTGACAGTGGAGTACATCTCTTACCCCAAGGCACGTGGGCATGCCATCTTCAGAGGTGTGGGATCTGGGTTTGGTTAACTTTTTTTTTAATTGAATTTTGAGAGGGAGAGAGAGAGAGAAATATCGATTTGTTGTTGAACTTACGTATGTATTCATTGATTGATTCTTGTATGTGCCCTGACTGGGGATTGAACCCACAACCTTGGTATATCAGGACAACACTCTAATCAACTGAGCTACCTGGCCAGGGCTTGGTTAACTTTTTTAAAAAACTGGAAAGCTCACATTTCTTTTTTTTCTATAATCCTAAGAATTGGAAAGAACTGCCTGGGTCTGCTGCCTTTTGAGATTGTAATTTTTAAATAACATTTTCCTTTTTTTTTTTTTTTCAGATTTTCTGCTTGTTAAGTCAATACTTGATAGTTTATAGTTTCCCCAAAAGTACCCCAATTCAAAAATTTTCCAATTTTAATATACATTTTTGTATATTAATCTCTCATACTTTTTCTCATCTTCTATCTGTGGTTTTGTATATGATGTTTTCTGTGTTTTTTTCTAGATTAAACTCTCGAGAAATGTGTCCATTTCATCATACCTATTTTTCTAAAGAATCCGCTATTGAATTTACTTATTCTCCTGGTTTTTTTTTTAAGAGAAAATCAATAAATATTAGTTTTTAATCTTTTTAAAATAATTCTTTATTGTTGAAAGTATTATATATGTCCCCTTTTGCCCCCCTCCCCCAATAACTCCCTTTTAATCATTATTAATGCATTTAAATTAGTTGCCTTTTGGAGAGATTTATCTTTTTTTTTTTTAAGTTTTGATTTGGATACTTTTTTTTTTTTGTTTGTATAGTAATAAGATAATTTAATTTTGTGCTGTTTGGCTCTAATCCATTAATTTTTACATACAGTATCACCATTATTGTTTTCTTAATAACCTGTAACTGGATTTTTAAATTATTGTTTGACCCCAAAATTATGAGTTATCTTTCATTTCTACAAATTTAATATTTTAAAATATGTCTTTTTCTCACTAATTTCTAGTTTTCAATACTGCAGTCAAAGAATATTGACTTACACTTTGGGAATTTATTGAGTCTTGTTTGCTGCCTAAATAATAGGATCCTGGGCTTTCTGAAAAGATGGTTGATTCTCTGTAGAATAGAAACATCGCACATAGTCACTGAACCCGGTTTGTTGACTTTATTTTTCACATGCCTTTATTCTAGTTTGTATCTACTGAGCCTTCAGAGGTGAAGGTGCAATTCGCCAGATGTTAGAGGTGGGGTTGCCTATGTCCTGTAGGCAGTGACGACACTTTTCTCAGTATGAAATGACCCTCTTGTCCCACGTATTGTGCCCCTGGCCCACACACACTCGGTGCAGGAAAATGGAAACTGGTGTTAGAAATATGCGTGTTTTAGCCCACCACCATGAGTCTCTTCTGCCTACTCCTGGGCACAGGGACAGGGCCACAGGAGGGGAGGGGACACCCTGGAAGGGGCAGACCCTAGGAGATGGGAATGGGGTGGGGTAACCTGTGTGTGTTGACAGCCCAATGTCGGCAGGACCAAGCTTCAGATAGAGGTGGGGGTGTCACAGGTATCAGATGTCCCAGTGGCTGGCTGGTCGAGGAGGGAAGGAGCCTGCGGAGTGTGAATGCCCCTCCCCAGGAGGGAAGGGTGCGGGGAGCCTCGGTGAAGAGATGGACAGGCTGCTGATGGAGGGGGAAGGCCCCCGGGCACACAAGGGGGATCCTGGTGGGGGGTGAACTACAAGGGGAAAGTTGGGGGAGAGGTGGGGAATCCCTGGGGATGGATGGACCTAGGAGAGGAGGCCTCTGGGGAGGGGCGCCATCTGGTGGCTGGGCCCTTTCTGCAAGGAGGCCGTGGAGTAGGGACTAGGAATCCTGGAGGGTGGTGCTGGGTATGGAAGAGAGAAACTTGGGCGCCTGGGACTGGGTACAAAGGGTGATCCTGTCCTTGGGGCCCAGCCCCACCCTCCTTGCTCCTGGTCCTGAGTCCCCTTCGGGACTGGGCGTCTGCCCCGCAGCATCCCAGCAGACCGAAATGTCGCCCATCCAACTCAGAAGAGGAGACATGAGAGGTTAGGTCCCTGCCCTGGCTGGCTCCGGGGTGAATGAGAGTAGTGGAGGAGGCCAACCGCCTGCTCAGGCCCTGCGGACATCTGCAAAGCCGGAATGGGGGTGCGCTGGACGTGTGCCCCCAAACTCCTCTATGTCCCCAGCATTGCCGGCGTGGAGCATGGCTGCCAGCCAAGTGCCCCAGGTCCAGGGAGGGAGTCCATGGTGGCCAGGGGAGAACCTGCTGTGCTGGGGGAAGCGGAGGGCAGGGTGGGAGTGTCCCTGTGATGGGGGACATGCCCTGCTCCTGGGACAGGGTTTACCTCGCCCAGCTGGGGGCAGAGATAAGTGGGGTGAAGGAAGGAATGCGCCTGCTGGCTGGGCTCAGGGAGGCATGGGGTCTGCAGGCTCCCTGGGGAGGCAGGGCAGGGCCCCCAGCAAGGCCCCTGAGCCCCATGCTTGCCAACAAGGGGAGGCCTGCCAGGCAGCAAGGGCTGTCACAGAAATGAAGAAGTGAGCCCTCCGTGGCTGCAAGTGCAGGGACATCAGTGTCCAGTTTGCCACGGGCCCCTTCCCAGATAAGCTTTTTTATATGTAATTGTAAAATAATGTGTGCTCACTGTAGAAAACTCCAAATCCCCAGAAAGGGTAGAGATGAGAGAACAAAAGTCCCTCCTATCACAACCCTGGGGTGGCCCGCCCAGCACTCTGGAGTGTTCCCCTCCTCCCAGAGCATTTTATGCTGAAACCACAATGTTTACACACCAGGTCTCATATGCTTTCTTCTGCCCAACATTGTAACATAAGTATTTTCCCACCTCTTACAAATCTCTTCCTCCATATCAGTTTTTTGTTTTTAATCCTCACCTGAGGATATTTTCTTTCCATTGATTTTTAGAGAGAGTGGAAGGGAGGGGGAGAGACACGCGGAGAGAAACATCGATGTGAGAGAGACACATCGATTGGTTGCCTCCCTCACACTCCCTGACCGGGGCTGGGGATAGAACCTGTAATCAAGGTAGTTGCCCTTGACCGGAATCGAACCCTAAACCCTTCATCTGAAGCTTATGCTCTAATCCAGGGGTCCTCAAACTTTTTAAACAGGGGGCCAGTTCACTGTCCCTCAGACCGTTGGAGGGCCGGACTATAGTTTTAAAAAAAACTATGAACGAATTCCTATGCACACTGCACATATCTTATTTTGAAGTAAAAAAAACAAAACAGGAACAAATACAATATTTGTATTTGCAGGTGGCCCGAGGGCCGTAGTTTGAGGACCCCTGCTCTAATCACTGAGAAAACCAGTGAGGGCCCTATATATCATTTTAATAGCTATATTAAAATAGCTTATCAGCAATTTCTTTCATTGCTTTCTTATAGTTTACTGTTTTTCATAATTATAAATTTGCAGCGACCCCCTTCTTACCTTACTTCTGTCTGCATTTCATGTTATTAACTTATGGTAATTCCCAGAAATAGAATTCCTGGGTCAAAGGATATCCATGATTTTGAGTTTATTGATACATATTGCCAAGTTGCTTTTCAGAAAAATTTTACCAGTTTACCTTTTATTTATTTATTTTTTTAAATTTTTTTTTTTTAATATATTTTATTGATTTTTTACAGAGAGGAAGGGAGAGAGATAGAGAGTCAGAAACATTGATGAGAGAGAAACATCGATCAGCTGCCTCCTGCACATCTCCCACTGGGGATGTGCCCGCAACCCAGGTACATGCCCTTGACCGGAATCGAACCTGGGACCTTTCAGTCCGCAGGCCGACGCTCTATCCACTGAGCCAAACCGGTTTTGGCCAGTTTACCTTTTATTAGTAGTGATAGGAATGCCTGCCTCATTTCACTACACCCACCAGTGTTGAGAAGAAGCCAACTGTACTCCCAGAACTATTGAGCCAAAGGCACCATAGGTATTTCTGTGCTTGCACCCACCCTCACCCCTCTCTGTCTACCTGACACCACACTCCCAATGTCAGTTTGGCACTTGGACAGACTCTACGGGCCAGCCTCAATGGGTCACTTTTATCTTCACCTGTCCTACTGCCAGGACACCAGGTAGTGCCACCTGCCCCACCCCAGCAGCTATCTAAAGCTGCTGGAAGCCACCAGGTGTGAATTCTCCCAGGTAGACAGAGCCAATAGTGATCAGATAAAGGGAACCAGAATCCCAGAGTGGTTTGTCCTCGAGTTTTTGAGGGCTTAGATACACATTGGTGAATTAATAGAACAAGAAACGTATCCTAGCCCAGCTGGCATGGCTCAGTGGTTGAGTGTTGACCTATGAACTAGGGGGTCACTGTTCCATTCCCAGTCAGGGCACATGCCCGGGTTGTGGGCTTGTTCCCCAGTAGGGGACATGCAGGAGGCAGCTGATCAATGATTCTCTCTTATCATTGATGTTTCTATCTCTCCCTCTCCATTCCTCCCTGTAAAGAAAGACAGAAAGAAAGAAAGAGAGAGAGAGGGAGGGAGGAAGAGAGAAGGAGAAAGATATCCTGTTTCAGGCTCACAGCAGCTGTCAGGACGAGGCAGTGAGAAAACGTCCACCTATTAGGCATCTGCTGTATTTTGGGCCGTTGACCCCATTTAGCTTGATGTGCCCAGTAACCCCATTATGTGGGTCCCTGTGTCCTCATTTGGATATAAGGAGACCAAGACTCGAACAGGTGAGATGAGGCTCCCAGCATCACCTGGGATAAGAGGTGGACCTTGGATTTGAACCAGGTGGGTGGGGTGGGGGGGCCCAGTCTCAGATACTCCACATCAAGGCCATTCAGGGCTAGTTTGAGGACAACAGTAACCATGAGTGTCCCCAGACATGGGGCATCAGTGGACACCTTCTTGTCAAAAGTGAGCAACCATGAGTTGTGGTTCTGGAGTCGTGACTGGGGCCCTGGACGAACTGGAAACGCCCACCATCACCGTCCTGGTCAGGAACATTCCCAGCAAAGTTTGCCTGGGGGCCCAGAATAGAGAGTTCTGGCCTAAAAAGGAAAACTATTCCGTTACATGAGAACTAGAGAGAGGGTTAAATGAAAATGTTTTTCACAGTTATTTCGGGCCCTTAGTCAGTACTATGTTCTTTTGACAGAAGACTGTGCTCTGAAGGGATTCTTTTATCACAGACTTGCTGACAGAGCTCACAATATTTATTGACTGTTTCAGCTGTCACTCCTGTATAAATAAACAGGATGAAGAGGCCCGGCTGTACGTTGGAGCTATTTTTAGAAGGGGGTGGCTTTACAGACTGGAAGGATAATATTTCAGGGAGAGAGTGCCTTATCCTAGAATATCCCCCACAGCACAGGCTCAGCCTCCGCATGGCCTCAGCGGGGGTGGGGGGCTGGGGGGTGGGGGGGAGGGTCTGAGGGTCACAGCGTCCTGGGTCAGGGGCTCCTTCCCATGCAGAGATGGCAACACCTCCTTCTCTGGACATCCCAGCTCCACTCCTCAAGCACAGAGGATGGGAGGTCAACATTTAGGGTCGACTATCACTGGGTCCGCAGAACACCAAACACTACCTGCTGGTTTGGTGGGTCTGTGGTGGGGAGCAGACAGTCATTCACACCAGTGTTTGTAACACGTAGCCATGTGGTTAATCAACAACCACACCAAGGGCTGGATGTAGTTTTCAACAACACCTGATACCTTTAGCACTTACATGTGCCAGGCACTCGACATGTTCTAACTCATTCTTTTCTCACAATGAGACCCAACCTGTCAGGACTTCTGTGGCTTCTTCCACTTGTGTTTTGTACTCGAAACATGAGTCCTTGTTCACGTGGGAAAACCACACACCCAGCGGGCACAGGTCCTGCACAGCCTCTGTGGTCTCTGCCCACCCTCTCCTTCCCAGTCTCCTGCACTTTGCCCACCCACATGGTCTGGGGGAGGCCCCCTGCACCCTGGTACTTGAGGTAACGGCCCAGAGAGCAGCCAGGCAGACAAAATAGTGACCAAGCGACTTAGAAACCATAAGATTGTAGCTGGAGGCATGGGCCTTTGAAAGCCTCCCTCCGGCTCCCCAAATTGCTGTATGGCTTCTTCTTCACTTAATCACTTTCTAGATGAAAAACAAGGAACGGTGTCTTTTAAATATCTTCATTTTGCCTGGCCGGTGTGACTCAGTGGTTGAGCACTGACCTATGAACCAGGAGGTCACGGTTCAATTCCCAGTCAGGGCACATGCCCAGGTTGCAGGCTCGATCCCCAGTAGGGGGCATGCAGGAGGCAGCCGATCAATGATTCTCTTTCACCATTGATGTTTCTATCTCTCCCTCTCCCTTCCTCTCTGAAATCAATACAAACATATATTTAAAAAAATAAAAATAAATAAATATCTTCATTTTACCAGTTAAGGAGCTCTTCATTTCTTTGTGTGGGTCCAAAATTCTTTCTGTTCTCTTTTTTTTTTTACTGAAGAATTTTAACATTTCTTGTAGCACAATGAATTCTCCCAGCTCTTTTTTCCTCTAAAAAACTCTTTAGTTCAACATCATATTTGAAAAATATTTTTAACTGGGTGTAGGATTCTGGGCAGACAGTTCCCCCATCTCTACCACCAGTACTTTAAAGATGCCCCCATCATTTTGGGCTTGCATAGTCTCTGGTGGGAAGTCAGCTGTGACTCATATCATTGTTCCCTGGAGGTGTCTTTTCTCTGACTCCAAGATTTTTTTTTCTTTATCTTGGTTTTCAGAGTTTGGCTTTGACACGTCTGTGTGGCTGTTTCTTTGTTGTTGTTTTGGTTTTTTTTGTCCTGTTTGGGGTACTTTACCTTCTTGGGTTTGTGAATTGATGTCTCATTATTTTGGGAAAATTCTCAGTCATTATCTCTTCAAATATTCCTTCTCCCCCATTCCGTCTTCTCCTTCTGGAATTCAGATTATAAGTTGGGGTTGATATTATTGAGAGTGTTGTGAATTTACCACAGCTCTTTTCTCCTTGTGTTCCATTTTGGGTCATTTCTACAGACCTGTCTTCACATTCACTAATTTATTCCTCAGAATGGGCTGCAGATTTGCCCACCAGAGGGCTTATTGCCCTGGGCTGACATCTGAAGATGTTGGCTGTCCCACCTCTAGTCTGCCCTCAATGTGGAGAGCCCTGGCTCAGGTCCCACCTTAGTCGCTGCCTACCCAGGGATGACCACCTGCTTTTCTTTTCTTTCTTTTCTTTTCTTCCTTTTTCTTTCTTTTCTTTTCTTTTCTTTTCTTTTCTTTTCTTTTCTTTTCTTCACCTTGTTTGAAACTAGCCCACAGACTACAAGCACTGTGAGGCCAGCTTCAGTATTACTTTTCCTCCTGACCACCTGCTTTTCTTTCTTTTTTTAAATATATTTTATTGATTTTTTTTACAGAGAGGAAGGGAGAGGGATAGAGAGTTAGAAACATCGATCAGCTGCCTCCTGCACACCTCCTACTGGGGATGTGCCCACAACCAAGGTACATGCCCTTGACCAGAATTGAACCTGGGACCTTTCAGTCCGCAGGCTGATGCTCTATCCACTGAGCCAAACCAGTCAGGGCTGACCACCTGCTTTTCTATCTGCAGGAGCTACGAAGAGCTCAAAAACTGCACCATGTATGTGATGAAAAGGCTGAACTGCTACTGGCCAAACGCCGTGGTGAACAAGTTCTTCATCACCGTCCACCAGCACTACTTCAGAAGCTGCCCTGTCTCGGGCCGGGCCATGCAGGACCCGCCCCTCAGCATCCTCTGCCCCTTCATTGTGGTGCCCATCCTGATGACCCTGCTCATGACTGGGCTGGTGGTCTGGAAAAGCCAGCTCACCGAGGGCATCGTGTAGGCCGCAGCCTGGGAACTGCCCCCACCCTGAGGCTGCGGGCAGGCAGGGAGGCCAGGGAGCTCTGGGCCTGGCCTGGGAATGGCTTCCTGACTCTGATGTCAGAGCAGGCCCCAAGCCCCCTCGTCCCACCTGAGATCGGCTAAGCGGATTTCGGAGCGGCGGTGGTGCAGGCATTAACCTGGACGCCCCCAGCTGGAGGTGAAGGCTACCCTAGGAAGGGGGCTGGTGCTAGGAGGGAGCAGAACATAACGGTTATTATTTCTGGGGAGTCTCTGATGTGTTTGCTCTCACCTCTAGCCAGACTGTGGATGAGAAGATTGTGATTAAAAGGATGTCCTTCAATCTGGGAAGGGTCAATGTTTCTGGCTGTGGGTCACAGTAGAAGCTGGGGAGGAACACTGGACGCTTCAGACACATCTTCCCCTGCAGGCGGTGTTGCAGGGCCCGATGGCAGTGAGGACTGGGTGTGCACTGAAGGTGCTCCACACGGTCCTGAGGCCCTCACCCCTCCACAGTGTCTAGAACCACTGGCTCAGACGACTGCGATGCACAGACATGCCGAGGCCAGCTTTGCTCAGTTTTGCTGAGCAGCCCCCCGCCCCGACTCCCCAAGAATGCCTCCCATCCCCCAAGTCCAGGCTCCCACCACTCTGTCCTTGAGGGTTTCACCTGCTATTTCCTCTGCACGTCCCTGCACCCAACCCAGACTGCTTCCCCATTCAGGATTCTTCCTAAGCCTCCATGTGTAAACAGGCTTCTAGAAGCTTCTGGATCCCCTAAGGGAGCTCCCACACTGTCCCTCCCAGATGTCCTCTGAGCTGAACAACCTCTGAAGTGCCTGCAGCCCGCAGCCTGCCCTGCCCTCCATCATCTCCCAGCCCAGGACCTGCCCCTTCTCACCCTCAGCAGCAGCTTCTCTGCCTCAGGTCAGCTGGCCAGAGCCATCATGTTCTGGACTATTCCGCACTAGCACACCACAGCCACAGGGCCCCCCATCCCACTCTGGTCAGGAAAGGGCACAGGTGTGCTCGCTGCAGTGATGGCCTCAGGTAACATGGGTTTCTGGAGTCCTCAGCACAGGACCTGGGAAGGGCTGTGAGCTACTTGCTAGACCCCAGCTTCCTCTACTCTCAACGGTTGGAAACTGGGCTGTGAGAGCGGGAAGGAATGAGGGCAATTGTCTCCCGTTATCCCCGCTTCTCCCCAGGAACTGATGGCACAGATGAGTCACGATTTGGGCTCCAGGACAGGAACCAGGTGGAGGAAGCTTCTGGTTGAGGCCCCGGTGTCCCTAGTCTTGGGGATCCAGGAGGCTTCAGAAGCAGGGGATGGCAGGAAGCAGCTCAAGGACCTCACACTGCACCCGAGGACAAAGGTGTCCCCACCTGGCCGTGGTGGTCATTCCTCCTGTAATTAGCTGCACATGCACCTGCAGAGGCCCCTGCTTCCTGAACCTGTGGGTCCTGTTTCCTTTGGTGCTGCTTCCTGGTCATTTCAGTAATCCCTCCCGCCCGGATCCACCAAATCCACCGCTTATGGCAGGGACTCCGGCCCCCCACTCCCAGGGCAGCCCCATTGTCCCCAGGTTTCCACAGGTGGTCAGGGCCCCACGGGGTCTGCAGGGCCCCAGCACCTCACCCAGGGCTGAGCAAGGATCCTTCCAGAACCAGTTTGAGGGCTGTGGCATCTTCAAAGACAGGGCCCCTGCCTCCTATGTGCTTGCCAGCATGTGTTTGTGTGTGTGTGTGTGTGTGTGTGTATGGTTTTGGTATAATAATATAATTGAAACTTTATCCTATATAATAAAGAGCTAATATGCAAATGGTCATCACACCCTTGTGCCCTCGTGCCTTGGCGCTGGGACCGAGGGATCTGAGGCCGGGCCTGGGGACCTGAGGCCACGCCCCCCCGCCCCCCTGCCCCAGCGCTAGGGCTGGGGGACCTGAGGCTGTGCCCCTGGCTCGGCACCAGGCCGGGGACCTGAGGCTGCACCCTCTGCCCAGTGGGGCTTGACAGAGGACCTGAGGCTGCACCCCCTGCCCTGCGGGGCTTAACGGGGGAGGGGCCAGCTGGGTCTGGGTCTCACATGATTTCGAGGGGCACATGGATGGGCGGGGACTTGATTCTGGGTCCCGTGGCATGCCCCAGACTCTGACAGGAGGGAGATTTTCATATACGTTTTACTAATTTTCTTTCATCTCTGACAGTTCTATTATAGAGAAAGGACAAATAGCAATATTAAAATATTTCCTCTAATTAATTCCCTTTTAATGTGCACGAATTTTATGCACCGGGCCACTGCTTATAAATAAGAATATAATGAAAACAATCAACTTTCTAAAATAACTCAAAGTTTAGTTTCCTTGGGCTGTGGTAACAAATTAGCACAAACCAGGCAGCTTAAAACACGGATTTTATTCTCTCAGTTTCTGGAGGCAGGAAGTCCCAATCATGGCTCTGGTGGGCCAGGCCCTCTGAAGCTCCCCAAAGGACCCCTCCCTCCTCTTCCTGCCTCGGGTCTCTGTCGGCACTCCCTGGTAGTCCTTGGCTTGTGGCTGCATCACACCAATCTCGCAATCACACTGTCTTCCCTGTGTGCGCTGTGTCTCCTCTTCCTATGAGGACACCAGCCATACTGGATTTAGGGCGCCCCCTGCCAGTGGGACCTCATTTTAGCTTAACTCATTCCCTCTGCAGAGACCCTGTTTCCAAAGATCTTATCTGAACTTCCAGTGACTTAGCAAACTCAAGAGCTGGTGAGACCTCGGTTCTCCCCTTTGTCAGGCTGTGATGGGGACAACGTTGGGAACTGCTAACGACCTGCTGCAGAGGCGGTTTCCAAAACCCAGCCTATGGGGTGACAGAACGAGGCCAGGAGCCCCAGAAGTTCCTGAGATAAATGCCTTGTCCCCCGTGCTGAGGGGTATGGCCCTGTCCAGGACCGGTTCTGGGTGGTAGCTGCTCTCGGCCCAGCCTGTGGGGGCCTTGAGTGGGCAGTTGACTTTCAAGGAAAATGAGTTTCTTTCTTTCTTGCTTTTTTTAATCCTCACCAGAGGACATGCTTAGAGGAAGCGGGTGCAGGGAGAGAGAGAAACAGGTAGCCTTCTGCATGTGCCCCGACTGGGGATCCAACCTGCAACCTTTCGGAGCACAGGTGACACCCAACCACCTGAGCCACTTCGGCCAAGCAGCCAATTAGTTTCTCAGATGCCTTGAGAACTGCTCCCGGAATCACTCTTCCGAGCAGTGCATTCTCTGGAGAGGTGCGGGCAGGCAGCGGGAGGGCCATAGGGTGTCTGGTCGGTGCTGCCACAGAATGAGCACCTGCCAAGATCACAGGGAATGGCGCCGATACCCTGGCTGCCTCAGAGCCTCAGAGAGCAGAGGCCGAGGTCAGTGGGGGAGCAGTGGGGTCCACGCTGGGGGTAGGGGTGGAGGAGAAGCAGGAGCTGCAGGTCCTCCCCACCGAGGGGCACTGCTCAGGCCTAGTGTGCCCCTCCTGTGCTCTGTCTGCCCTTCCCCTGAGCCTGTCCCAGGGGCTCCCTGGGAGTACAAGAGGGGCGGTGGTGGGTCACACCAGTCACACACACGATCACCCTCCCTGTCCCAGCCCTTTCCTACAGGCCTTGAAGCTTCTGCCTCCCCGAGTGCCCACCCAAGCAGGAGAGACCCGGGCTGGTGGAAGCAGCTATCCTTCCGTGGCCTCCTCTGACCGTCCAGGGACAGGGGCCTGCAGGGACAGCTGGGAGTCGCTGGGCTGGCTGGGGAAGCTGACGACAGCTTTCATTTAACAAGTAAGATTGAGCAGCTGGAGAAATGGCCCCCTCTCCAGAGCTTCGTCCTGGAAATCCAAAGAAAAAAATCTGTTAGAAGTCAAAGAACCCAACAAATGAAGGGAAAAGGACTTGGGAAGTGGAATTGGCCAAGGACATGCTGTTCCCAAAGCTGCTCCGATCAGCAGCTCCCGGATGAAATCGCCCTGGAGACAGGGCATCATCCTCTGAGCCAGAAGCAGCTCTGAACTGAGATCATCTTCACAGAAAGGAGTCCCTGCTGGGGATGCAGCTGGAGACGCAGCTGGGGAGGGCACGTGGGGGAGGGGGCTGGAATCCAGCAGGGCACAGGGCGAGCTGAGGCTGGGCCATGGCATTCCTTCCCAGAACTCCCTGCCCCTCCCCAAACTAGATAAACCCCTGGGATGAAACTTCCTCTTCAAATTAGAAAGATGGACCCAAAGTCTGCGAGTATGTATTCCTAGTAATTTCCCTCCTAGGAATTTATCCCAAGGGCGTAATTAGAGACGGACAACGGACTCATGTGGACTGATCGGCACCAGGATCACTTACACAGCAGTCAAGTGGAGACATCCTCAGGCCACAGGAGAGGACCTTCCTGTCAGATTAAATCGAGATGACGGGAAGCAGTTTCTTAAAATTACGTACATGGAGTTTTTTCTCACGCCATAGAGTTAATTGGAAAAGGCAGGTTACAAAATAGGAAAGTGAAGTGATCTCAGTTGTGTGTGTGTGTGTGTGTGAGTTTGTACTAGTGTGTTTGTGTGTAAATGTGAGTGTTAGTGTATGTGGGAATGTGTGTGTGTGAGAGTGTGTGTGAGAGTGTGAGTGTGTGTGTGAGTTTGTAAGTGTAGTGTGTGTAAATGTGAGTGTAGTGTATGGGGGAATGTGTGTGTGAGTGAGAGTGTGTGTGTGTGAATGTGTGTGAGTTTGTGTGTGTGTGTGTATGTAAGTGAGAGTGTGTGTGTGAGTGTGTATGTGTGAGTGAGTGTGAGCGCACTCCCCAGGCCATACCAAACTGGGGGATGATCATATAATGTGACTCATAGAAACAATAACAACACACTATAGTGTGGATCTAGCTGCCAAGTCACACCTCCCAGTAACGAAGGCCGAACGACACGGGTTAGGAGTCCCAGTGCTAGACTCGAACTTGCTGGGCTCCGACTGGACGCCTTCCCACCTGTGTGACTTTAGCAGCCTGCTCATCTCTGATAATGTATGTGCTTGGAAGGGGTGGCCTAGCCCCAGTCATCCGCTACATCCCCAGGATGGTGTGGTGTCCAAGCTCCAGCGAGAGGCTACTTGCCAGGGGATCCGTGTTTGGAGGGTAGGGATGGAGGTGGGATGTAGAGGACCGTGCAGGAGGCTGTGGGCTTTGACACAGTGAGGGTCCCTTTCCCAACAGACATTTGCCCACGAGCTGGGGCAGTTTGCTCCCTGAGTTTCTGGGGTGGGAGGCAGGCAGGGGTGCCTGGAGGTCAGTGATGATGGCAGGTGGCAACTGTTTTTTATCCTGAGAGCAGCCCATCATGGTAGCAGCTACATCCCAGCACCTGCCCAGACTGCCCAAGGTCACACACGGAGGTCAATCAGACTCTTGCCACGGCATCCTCTCCTGACCCTCGCCAAGTTTAAAAATAAAAACAAGTTGTAGCATAGAGGTTATGGTATCAAACCGCCTGGGCTCTAGTTGGATCCTAGCTCTCTGCCCAAGAAAAATGGTGAGGCAAGTTACTCGACACCTCTGGGCCTCAGTTTCCTCACCTGTGAAGGGATGGCCATGGGCACTCCAGGGAGTTGTTGTAAAGAAAGCCCTAGGTGCTGTGCCTGACACATACACTCTTCAATTTGGCCGTGATGGGGCCTTTTCACTGAGGATCTGGGCCCCTGGTGGCTGTGGGTACACACGCATGCACGAGCCTGTGCATCTATTTCGCTCTCAGGGCGGTCCCCACCGCAGAGGGCAGGAGGCGAGGTGAAGAATCATGATGATGATCATAATGGTAAGCATTCAGTTGGTGACATGTGGGGATTCTCTCCTGCTCCTGGGCCCGTCTCATTCTGCATAGGACGGAGCTGTCTCAGTTTGGGCCACCAGCACAGAATGCCACAGACTGGGGGCTTCAGCAACAGAAATGTACTTTCTCACAGTTCTGGAGCTGGCAGTTCAAGATGGAGGTGTTCTTCTGAGGCCTCTCTTCTTGGTCTTCCCATTGTTGTCCCCCTGTGTGTGTCTGTGTGGCCCATCCCAGTCACCTCTTCAAAGACCCTGTCTCTGAATACAATCACTTTCTGAGTACCTGGGGGTTGGGACCTCAACATATGAATGAAGGGAGGGGGTGGACACAGCTCAGCCCCAACCATCGAACTCCACCTGGTGGCAGTTGGCTCTGCCAGCAGCCAATTGAAGCTGTGCTGGAGCTAAAGGGTTGCAACTCGCCATGAATATTCGTGGAAAACAGCACTGTAGCCAGAAATGTCACGGGCTGAATAAAAACCTGCTTCGAGAGGCATCGCACGTTCCTGTTGCGGGGAGCGAGCCTAGAGGAGTCAGGGGAAGATCGTGGTGTCGGTTTGGCAACACAGACTTTTCATCTAGTTTCGTGTTTTGAAAAATGGACGGTTCTCTTCTCCCCTGATGTTGGTGTTCCTCACATGTTGATTTTCTTTCTTTTTTCTTTTCTTCTTTTTTTTTTTGGTCCAGAAAGGTAACAAAGAAATGAAGGGCTAGGGAAAGAGGAAGAGAAACATATTTTTCTTGAGTTAACTGGGTCAACCATTGGGAGGGCGGGGAAAGGGGGAGAATGTTAGGGAGTGTTGGAGAGATGCCTGCCCTATCAGCCTGCCCTGCGCAGCTGGAAAGTAGGCGAGGGAGGCGGGCCTGGGCCTGTATCCAGGGCATGCGATGGGCCAGCCACCCAGAGGGCACCAGGCCCAGGAGAAAACAAGGAAGGAAGTGTTTTACTCACTCCTGCTCTCCTAGCCTTCATCATTCAGGGAATTATGTCCATTTTGCAGATAAGGAGACTGAGGCACAGAGAGGCAGCAGCACATACCAAGATGTCCTCGAAATGGGTGCTGCTGCAGGGTTTGAAGCCAGGGCCCTCCTATCGCCAGACCCCAGTATGTCACTCACCTGTGCTGGCTCCCCTGGTCCAGGAGAGTGGAGAACAGGAACTTGGGTTCGAGGAGGGAGCTATGGTCACCTCCTGCTGTGTGTGCAGCAGCAGGTCACAACTGGGCTTTCCAGGTTCAAGTGGGCTTCCCTCTACAGGACTCCTCCCCTTCCACCCAAGCCCTCCTGGGCCACCTCTGTCCCTAGGGGGTGCCCCTAACACAGCAGCTTCATGACCAATCCCTTTGGGAAGCCATGAGATGGAGCTCATCTCCGGGAGCTCCTCCCTCCCCAACCCGCGCTTCCAGGCTGCTGTAGCCTATGAAGTGCTCTGGTTCTCTCAGCCAACCAGGTTCAAGGACAGCTCTGTTCTAGCTTGGGAGAAGAAATGGGGGAGGTCTTTGCATTCTTCCACTCCACCTCTCCCCAGAGCTGACTGAAAGGCTGAGAGCTGGCCTCCTCCAAACTGTGTAGGGCACCAAACACAAGCTGAGTCTGAAAAACTGTTCCAGCCAAGAAGAGCCTTAGGAGACATGACAAGTAAATGTCACATGGTCCCGGGGTGGGACCCTGCATATGAGAAGGACATTAGGGGAAACCTAAGGACATCTGAATAAAGTGCAAACTTGAGTTACTAAAAATGTGTATCCATATTGGCTCCTTGATTGTAACGAATGTGCCATCTATATTATAAAAGGCCTGTGGCCCTAACGCCATAATGACCAAAGACTGGCACGGGTGGGCGGGGCTGCAAAATTTCATTCACTGAGCTTCTAGTATATTATAATGTCAGAAGTTAATAATAGGATGAACTGTGCCGTAGGAATATGTGGGAATCTCCATACTCTCTATGCAGCTTTCTGTAAATCTGAAACTGTTTTAAAATTTAAAACATTTATTTTTCTTTTTTTACTGTTGACAGTATTACATATGTCTCCCATTTTTTCTCCCTATACCCGCCCCCGCTTCCACCCAGCTCCTACCTAGCCCCCAGGTCTTCACCTCCCTATTGCCCGTGTCCCTGGGCTATGCATATAAGTATGTAAGTTCTTTGGTTTATCTCTCCCACCCCCTCATGGAGGTATGTCGGTCTGTTCCATGCCTGCATGCTTCGGGTCTTATTTTGTTGGTCAATTTGTTCATTAGATTCCGCAAATAAGTGAGATCATGTGATATTTGTCTTTCTCATATTGGCTTATTTCATTTAGCATAATAGTCTCCAGGTCCATCCATGCTGTCCCAAAGGGTAAGAGATCCCTCTTTTTCTTTTCTCTCTCTCTCTTTTTTTTTTTACAGCTGCATAGTATTCCATTGTGTAAATGTCCCACAGTGTTTTTATCCATTCATCCACTGAGGAGAATTTGGGCTGTTTCCAAGTCTTAGCTATTGTAAACAGCACTGCTATGAACATAGGTGTGCTGATTGGTGTCTCAGGGTTTTTAGGATATATTCCCAGAAGTGGGATCGCTGGATCAAAGGGCCATTCCATTTTTAATTTTTTGAGGAAACTCCATACTGTTTTCCATAGTGGCTACACCAATCTGCATTCCCGCCATCAGTGAACTAGTGTGTTCCCTTTTCTCCACATTCTCGCCAGCACTTGTTTGTTGATTTATTGATGATGGCCATTCTGACAGGTGTGAGGTGATATCTCATCGTGGTTTGTGTGTGTGTGTGTGTGTGTGTGTGTGTGTGTGTGTGTTTTGTTAATCCTCACCCGAGGATATTTTTCCATTGATTTTTGGGTGGGAAAGTGGAAAAGAAAGGAAAAACAGAGAGAAACATCAATGTGAAAGAAACCCATCAATTGGTTGCCCTCCTGCACAAGCCCTGACCAGGGCCTGGGCTGGAGAGGAGCCTGCAACCAAGGTATGTACCCTTGACCTGAATCGAACCCGGGACCCTTTGGTCTGCAGGCCAGAGTCCCTGTAGGTTGTCAAATGAAAACATCAGGCACTGTAATTTAAATGCAATGATGCAAAAATGACTGTGGAGGCGTTTCAAAAGAAGGTGATCTAAATATCAAAGGTTTTGGAGAGACACTGTCAAAAACTGATCAAGTTGTTTTGCAAAAATGATCCTCTTTCTAGGGAACTTCACCAGGCCTGCCAGGACATCTAGCCAGCAGCCCATCCTTATGGCTGCTGAGCCCCAATCAATGCTTTTTTTTTCTTATTCTTCTTTTCTCTTTTGTTTCCAATCAGTACTTGATGGATTCTTTGTTCCAAACATCAGCAGGTGGCACAGCCCCAGGAAAATGGTGGGTCCTGTCCCTGTCGCTGTGCCTGTTGCTCAGCCTGTGATAGCCTGGTGGCCTGGGTCACTTGAAGCCACCCTGGGCTCTCTATAGGAGGGATGGGGGTGGAGGGGACCAGGGACCCAAACCCCAAAGCTAAAGGACAGCTCCCGGCTCTAAATATACATCTGAGGCTTAAAGAACAAAGACTGGAGAGTGCTGGCTGTCCCTGGGGGTGGGGCTCCATGGTTACAGGTGCACCCCACACCTGGGGCAGGGAAGAGGGCTGGAGGCCCAGCTGCGGAAGAACAGCTTCCCAGCTCAGTCTGGTTGTTGGCAGAGTTCCTCTTGTAGCTGAGTGACTATGGGCTGAGTTTCTTTGACCTACGTGATGTCAATTGCAAACAGGCTCAGTAAGAAAGTGAACCCAACATGGCCCTCAATTTCCCAAGCAAGATTTCCATTTTAACTTGGCTCAGAGGGAGTCCTGTTTGCTCTTAGCTTTTGTGTGGTCACCTTGGCTCTGAGGGCAGAGATGGTGCTGGCCCACAGCACCCCCATCACCGGGCCCCTCCCCCACAGACTCCTCCGCTGGCTTTGCCTGCTGTGCTCTGCTCGGTCCACAGGCCACCCAACCCCTGGCCTCTGTCCACAGATTCCTCTCCTACTTTTGAGGAGGAAAGGGCAGCCCTATACAGGACTCTGAAAGGCCAAGGAGAACCTGGACACTCTCTGAGGACTTGGCAGAGGCTGGGGCTGTGCGGAAGCCTGGCCCTGGCAGCTGAGGTTCATTTTCAGGAAAAGGAGGGGCTGGAAGACCACTTCCTGGAGCCCTGGCCTTAGAGAAAAATGGATTCTGTCTTACCATATTGAAACGGAATTTTTGGACTGGAACCCGGATTCTTTGTCCACCAGAATCGAAGAATGAATCCACGGACAGAAAGTGGTATAGCAAAGGTGGAGATTTATTGAAGAACAAGTACAGACTCCCACATGGAGAGAGGGAAAGAGTCCCACAGAATGGACTCCCAAGTAGGGAGGGGGAAAGGGTCCCACTGAGTTCCTTTTCCCTATGGCTTATAAAGGCTGCAGATCCTGGTGCCTTGGTACCCCCTCTGACTGGTCACTATTCCCTTAGTCTGGTCACTATAGTAACTCCTGGGTTTAAAGGTCGAACCTCACATGGGACATGTGAGGTTCTTCCCCCCCACCCCCACCCCCATCCTTCCTTATTGCTTTCCTATTCCCTTTGGGCTTTCTTCTTCTCCTTCTGGATGAAGGGCTTCCTTCTCTTTATTTTGTAAATATAGACCTTTTGCTGTTCCCAGCTCTCTCATTCTATGGAAATGTTCCTGTTGCAGCTTTTCAGCTTTCCTATTCTATGGAAATATACCTTCTGCTGCTCTGCAGCCCGGTGCTTCCTCCATGGTCCCCTTAATTTCCAAAATTTCTAAAATGTCCTAAACCTGTCCTATTTTACCCCTAAAATTCCTCTTTCAATATGCCCAGCCCTAAGGAGCACTGCTTGTGCTGCCCCGGCCTGTGGTCCTGGACCAGCCCTCTCTCAGGGTGCTCCTGAATTCTTCAGTGCCCATGCTCCCCACACCACCTGCCCAGGAGAGATGCTGTCACACCTCTCCCCCTCAATGTCCTCCTCACTCTCAGCTCATGGCCTCGCTTCCCATGTCACTGACACACAGAAGGGAAATGCCACATGTCCCCCGACACGTCCACCTGCATGAGTCACGTACCCCGCCCGGCTGGCTGTGCTCTACTGAAAGCCCTGCCTGCCCTCCTGGCAAGGACATCCCTTAAGGCTTAAGCAATGATCCTCTTCCTCTCTCTGGCATCATCAACGCTCCCCTGTCTAGTGGGATGATTCCTGACAGCCGCCCCTTAGAAGAACCCTCCTGTGACCCCTCCCCCATGTCTTCCTCTGGTGACCCCATGACTCCATCATCCTTTAGAATAAAATTACTGGAAAATGTGTCCTAAACTGGCTGTCTCCCATCCTTTCCTTCGGGTTCCCTTGAAGCCACAGGAGGCAGGCTTTCAGCCCCACCACTTGCTCAGCTGAAGTACTTCCTGCAAGGACACCGTGATGTCCAGGTTGCCAAGAGAGTGGCCAGTTCTCATGTCATCTAACTTGACCAATTGGAGACTTTAATGCAGTTTTCTCACTTCCTTGAAGCACTTTACTCTTTAGGTTTCCATGGCAGCAAAGCAGCTTGTTTCTTGTTTCACTGACCCCTCCCTCTCAGTCTCCTTTAAGGGACCCTCCTCATCTCAACATCTTCTAAACTTGAAGTGACCCAGGGCTTGGTCCTTGGTCCTCTTCTCCATCCACACTCACTCCATGGGGACCTCAGCCGCCCTCGCGGATCTAAATACAAACTATTTGTTGAAAACTCCCAAATGTATTCTTCCTTCCTGGGCTTCTTCCTGAGACTCCAAATATGCACATCTAACTATCTTCTCAGTATTTCCATTTGGATGTTTGCTGGGCATCCCAGGAGACTCCTGACTCTGTCCAGGCTGTAGTAACAGGGATCAGATTTATTTACACTGTCACCTGGACAACAGCAAATAAACCAGACAAAATATAGGAAAGGATGGCTTTCATACCAGACCTCACAGGGCAGTGATCTCTGGGGGGGGATAATGAGCAAGGTGAGCCCCACAATGGCCCAGCTCTGCCTGGAGAGAGTGTCTAGGGAGGGGCCTGATGCAGAGCCTGGCAGAGTCCGTGAGTTGAGGAGATGGAGCCAGGTGTCCAGGGAGACCAAAGCAGCTGGATTTCTCAGGACAGAGTGCTGGAGAGGAGAGAGCTTCCCAGAGAGCGCTCAGCAACGCACCGGCCAGCACCCGTGTGAGGACACTACCTGGGCTGCAGCTCACCTCTGCCTGGGAACTGGGCCTGTTCCCACCAGCCAAGCCGGAACGGGACTCTAGATAGAGTACACAGAGGGCGTTGGTCAGCAGTGAAAGTAACTGGCCCTAATGTGAGCACTGTTCCGCTCTTTTTTTTTAAAATATACTTTATTGATTTTTTACAGAGAGGAAGGGAGAGGGATAGAGAGTTAGAAACATCGATCAGCTGCCTCCTGCACGACTACTGGGGATGTGCCCACAACCAAGGTACATGGCGTTTACCGGAATCGAACCTGGGACCTTTCAGTCCTCAGGCTGACGCTCTACCCACTGAGCAAACCAGTTAGGGCTGTTCCGCTCTTAAAAGCAAGAGCCAGAAGAATCAAACTGTGTCAAAGTGACTTAGCTGTGCCCCAGAACAAAGCCCAAGGATATTTCTAGGAGTCCAGAATATCCACCACTTGACAAGGGAAAATTCAATGTTGGGCATCCAAGCAAAAATTGCCAGGTATGCAAAGAAACAGGAAAACTTGACTCGGAATGAGGACAAAAACCAATCAACTGCAACTGATGTTAGAATTATAGAAAGTTGTTATTACTGGTGCCAGTAATGAATTTATCACTTCTCAGCTCCAGATTCGCCCTTTAACGTGAGCTCTGTGTTGTGTTGTTTTTTAAAAATATATTTTTATTGATTTCAGAGAGGAAGGGAGAGTGGGGACAGAGATAGCAACATCAATGATGAGAGAGAATCATTGATCGGCTGCCTCCTGCAAACCCCACCCCAGGGATGGAGCCCGCAACCCGGGCATGTGCCCTGACTGGGAATTGAACCGTGACCTCCTCGTTCATAGGTCAATGCTCAACCACTGAGCCATACCAACCAGGCAGAGTGTATATATTTCTAAGATCGTGTCCATTTCTCCTAGGTTGTTGAATTTGGTGGCATATAGTATTTCATAGAATCCTTGTATGATCCTTTGTATTTCTGTGGTGTCCGTTGTAACTACTCTTTCATTTCTGATTTTGTTTGAGTCTTTTCTCTTTTTTTATTGGTGAGCCTAGCCAGAGGTTTGTCAATTTTATTAATCTTTTCAAAGAACCAGCTTTTTGTTGCATTATAATTTTGTATAGTCTTTTTGTTCTCTATTTCATTTAATTCTGCTCTAATTTTCATTTTTTCCTTCTGACTTTGGGCTGCATTTGTTTTATATATAAGTTATAGCTATAGTTTTATACATAAAACTATAAGAATAAGGTGATTTTGGTGGCAGGATAAACAGCTCAATAGAAAATGGGCAAAAGATATAAAGAGGCCATTCCCAGAAGGAAAAGTCTGAATGGCCAAGAGACATAAGAAGGGATGCACAAAGTCAGGGAAATGCAAATTAATGCATTCAGGGAAATGCAAATTAGAACCACAATGGGAGACCATTTCATACCCAATACCAGGAGGTTACTAGACATTCAAACTGCTACATACTGCTTATTGGCATGGTAAATACTATAACCACCTAGAAGACCAATCTGGTAATTCTAGCAAAGTTGGAAATGTGTCTGCTCCATCGACCAGCACTTTCTCCTCTGGGGGCAGGCTCTGGAGAAACCTCTTACCTGTACCCAGGATTGCTTTTGTCAGTGTTTACTGCAGCTCTGTCTGTAACAGCAAATGATTGGAAGCAAGCTAAATGCCCAGCAATAGGAAACTGGATAAATAATGTGAAATATTCTTATATATGAATAATCTATGCACCTATTAAAGTAAACACTATGGATCTCTACATAGCGATATGCATAGATTTCAAAACATGGTATGAAGCCCAGCTGGTGTGGTTCAGTGGTTGAGAGTTGACCTATGAACCAGGAGGTCACGGTTTGGTTTCCGGTCAGGGCACATGCCCGGGTTGCGGGCTCCATCCCCGGGGTGGGGTTTGCAGGAGGCAGCTGATCAATGATTCTCTCTCATCATTGATGTTTCTATCTCTCTCGCCCTCTACCTTATTCTCTGAAATCAATAAAAATATATTTTTTTAAAAAGCATGGTATGAAGCTAAAAATACATAAGTTGTGCCCTGGCAGGTGTGGCTCAGTTGGTTGATCACCATCCCATGCACCAAAGGTCACTGGTTAAATTCTCAGTTAGGGCAGGTGCCTGGGTTGAAGGCTTGATCCCCAGAGGGGGGGCGTGCAGGAGGCAGCTGACTGATGTTACTCTCTTACATCGATGTTTCTCTCTCTCACTCTCTTGTTTTCTCTTCCTTTCTCTAAAATCAATAAAAACATATTTTATAAAAAACATAAGTTGTGAAATGATAAGTACTTCTCTGTGTGTGCCTATATGTATATTTACACCCAGAGTTGGACCGAATTTGTTCAATTTTAGGAGACAGCACCAACTCCCAAAAGCCAACGCATCAGTGCTCACTGCCCTCAGTGGTCTGAGAGTTGCCAGTGCCCCATATCCTGGGTATTTCCCATTCTTGTCATTTAAGCTATTCTGATGTTCGTGAAGGGATGTCATGTTGTGGTTCCTCTGGCCTTTCCCTGATGACTAGCGAGGAGGTGCGTGTTTCACGTGTTTCTTGCCCTTTGAATCACCTCTTTTGTGCATGGCCTGTCCGTCTGGTGCTGGATTCTCTTTTGGGAATTTCTGCCTTTTCTTGTTGATGGATAAGGTCTTTACAGGTTCAGGATATGAATTCTTCATGGGATATATGTATTGCAAATATCTTCTTCCACTCTATGGCTTGTCTTTTTAATGGTGTCACTTGAAGAGAAATTCTAAATTTTAATGTAATCCAATGTATCCCTTTTGTCCTTTATGGTTAGTGCTTTTGGTGTTCTGTATAAGGAATTTTTGCCTTCACTGGGGAAAGTACTTTGTGAGTTCTTCTACAAGGTACTGCATCTTTCATATTTAGCTCTAGAGTCCTTATGGAGCCTGCTCTGCTCACACTGTGATCTAGGGCTTTCAGCCTCCAGAGCTATGAGACAATACATTTCCTTTGTTTAAGCCACTCCAGTTACCGTACTTTCTTCAGTCAGCCCTGGCCAACTAATACAATATACTGGTAAATATTTTCTGATAGTTTGAAAAGTTATCTCTATTTAAACAGACTATTTTATAAAAATGCCATTGTACTACTCATGTCACCTTGCCACTCATTTTTCCATTTTATGATATACAATGGGCACTGTGAAAATTAATAAAAAGAAACCACACCAAAATGGAGTCAGGAGGCCAGAAGGGGGAGCTCTCACACAACCTGTCATGTCAGTTACCGAAAGACTTGTCAAAGACCCCAATAGAATTGTTCACAGGAAAGGAGCATTAGTTATAGACCCCACAGGAAAAGATGGATGTCGTGTCTCCTACAAGATATCAGATGTCCCATCAACTCAGCCAGTGAAAAACTGTCATCTCCCTGAACTATCCGTTGTCTCCAATGGACTTTGATTCAACCTCTCCCACTTTCTCCTTTTTCCCCATAAAATAACGTTCCTCTCTTTTGTTTATTGGACTTTGCTTATAGCTTTTGCTATAGCTTGCTTGTTCTGAATTGCAATTCTAGCTGTTCTCAAGTATGCTGTTAAAACAACTGACCTCTAGTTTTAAGGTCAACAGCACTTCTTCATGCCTGGAGATCTGACAAAACTCTGTGAGCCCCATCCTTTTTTCCCCCAGGGTGCTGTGGTGAAGACTTTTTTTTTTTTAAAACAACAGAAATTTATTCTTTTTTTTTTAATTAAATCTTTATTGTTCTGATTACATTTGTTCCTCTTTTTTCCCAATAACTCCCCTTCTCCCAGTTCCCGCCCCACCCTCCGCCGTCACTCCCCACCCACTGTCCTCATCCATAGGTGCACGATTTTTGTCCATTCTCTTCCCGCATCTCCCATTCCCCTTTCCCCCCGCCCAAGAATACTCAGTCCATTCCCCTTCTATGTCCCTGATTCATTGTAATCACCAGTTCATTCTGTACATCAGATTATTTATTCACTTGATTCTTAGATTCACTTGTTGATAGATGCATGTTTGTTGTTCACAATTTGTATCTTTACCTTTTTCTTCTTCCTCTTCTTAAAGGAAACCTTTCAGCATTTCATATAATACTGGTTTAGTGGTGATGAAGTCCTTTAGCTTTTCCTTATCTGTGAAGCTCTTTATCTGACCTTAAATTCTGAATGATAGCTTTGCTGGATAAAGTAATCTTGGTTGTAGGTTCTTGGTATTCAGTACTTTGAATATTTCTTGCCATTCTCTTCTGGCCTGCAAAGTTTCTGTTGGGAAATCAGCTGACAGTCGTATGGGTATTCCCTTGTAGGTAATTGAGTCTCTTTTGCTGCTTTTAAGATTCTCTCTTTGTCTTTTGCTCTTGGCATTTTAATGATGATGTGTCTTGGTGTGGTCCTCTTTGGATTCCTTTTGTTTGGGGTTCTCTTCGCTTCTTGGACCTGTAAGTCCATTTCTTTCACCAGGTGGGGGAAGTTTTCTGCCATTATTTCTTCAAATAAGTTTTCAATATCTTGCTGTCTCTCATCTTCTGGCACCCCTATTATTCTGATATTAGTGCGCTTGAAGCTGTCCCAGAGGCTCCTTACACTATCTTCACACTTTCGGATTCTTTTTTCATTTTGCTTTTCCAGTTGGGTGTTTTTTGTCGAATCTTTGGTTTGATTCTTGTGCTCCTCTGGTCTGCTATTTGGTGTAATATTCTTTATTTCAGTCCGTGTATGCTTACTTTCTAATTTCTTTATCGTAGCATCGAGGGTCTCATTAGTTTTCGTGAGGCTCTGCTCAAGTTTATAGCAAGCCCTCAAAATTGCGATTCTTAGCTCCATATCCTCCATTTCTGTCATGTTTTTTTGTCTCCGCATCTTTTATGCTTTCTTGGTGCACCCCCTTGTGGTCTTTGTGCGCAGTCTTGTTCTAGCCAAGCCTTAATTGTTGTAGTTAACACTAGAGGGATTTGATCACCAGGCCGACTGGCTGTAGGAATCAGCTGTGTGGAAAACGTCTGTCTTCTGGGGAGGCGCTAATCCAGCCTTTGCCTGAGGCGATCGGCAAATGGCTGTGCGCAGGGTTTGGGCGGGGCGGGATCAACAGGGCGGGCAGAGGGAGCAGTTATGGCCGCTCTCAGTCCCGTTCCCAGAGGCTCTGCTTCTCAGAACCCCGGCAGCCGCTGCAAACCTCGGAGAGAAAGCTGCCCTCGGGTTCCAACTGATGCCGGATAATCCCGCTTCTCCCGTTTGAGTCTGGGTCCCTAGAGACTCGCCGGGATCTGGAGCCCAGAGTCTGAGACTCACTCCCGACCGAAAACGACAACCGCGCCCTCAGCCACCAGCCCGCTTTCGCGCGCACCTCGGTACCTTTGTATTTTCCACACTGCGCCTCCTCTGAGCCTCGGTTTGCTGTTCTCTTTCCTTCTAGTTGTAGGGTCTCTCTTCAGCCAGCCTTCCTGTGGTTCTGGGTGATGTCCGTTCCATCTTTTAGTTGTATTTTTGAAATGGTTGTTTGCGGCAGCGGTCTCCGGTGTTTACCTACGCCGCCATCTTGGTCTCTTCTCCTGTGGTGAAGACTTATGTGGCTTCCAAGCTGTCACTGCTGAAAATGCAGTAGTGATAGGGTGACATTTTCACCTGTTCCCCACCTGACATCCCATGTGGCCTCTGAGCATTCCTCCAGAGACTAGCTGGGGCCTTCCCAGGCCTCAGATCCTACTCTCCCCTGTCAGCTGGGTCTTGGCTGGTTCCTTCACAGGATGTGAGCTCTAATGTATATCTGCCATGGACATTTTGAGAGACATAAAGTTTGTAAAATGTTTTATCTTGTTTAAAAAAATAATCAACTGAATAAATTGAAGATCTAATTGGTTTTATTAAATTATTTATAAACCAGGCAGCATCTCGTCTAGCAAGCAGAGAGATACTCTGAGGAGTTATACAAAATGGAAGGCTTTTATAGAAAGGAGCATGGGGCAAGGACCTCATAAGCAAAGAAAATTGAAAGTTCATTGAAGGAAAGAGTTCAGGGTGATGATAGTTTCTCATTGGCTGAGCTGTGGTGTTTTCCATTGGCTGGGCTTGTTGCTGGGCAAGAAGAAAATCTTCCTTCCTCCTGCAGAGGAGGTAAAGTAGATAGCACACCTTCCTGTTGGAGATGCAAGGCCCACTTTTTTCATGTTCGGAGTGATAAGGAGTGGTAGGGTGACAACCCACTCTATAAGCCCTCCAGAGTCCAATTTTAATTGAGGTTTCCTTTATTAATTTTCACAATCCAGATCATGCCTATTTGTCATGAAGTTTAAACATTTTACTTGTCTTTCCTTCCGCCATTGTGAAATGGGTTTTTTGATAAACTTCTAATTGGCTATTGTTGGGATGGAAAATATACCTTTTTCTTTTTCTTTTTAGTCGGTCACTCTGTTTATCTCTTATTCACGTTTACATTTTTCAGGTGCCTCTTGGATATTCTAGGGAGTTGTTTACATTGTCTCATTATGCAGCTATGGTCATGTCTCATCCTTTCTAATAATCATCTTCCATTTCTGGTGAATGCCTTATTGAGTTAGCCAGAACTTCCAGAATAATATTAGGTAATAACAGTGAGGATGGATATCTTTGAATCTTCCTTCAGCCTACTGTACATGCTCTCTCCATCCTTTCTTCATCATAACCTGTGTCCTCATTCCCAAGGGCCGTTCTCCTGCCTCTCAGATGTGGTTAGTGTGTGCTTTCCCCTGCAGTACGTGTTGGGGACTGACACAAGCAGACCATGTTTTCCTGTAAAAAAAATGTACGTTCAGAATTTCATTGAATGGACCTGAATGTGCTGTACGTTTAGCACATGGAGGGGCAACTCTATTGCCACGTGGAAGTGACCTAAAACTAATATAATATCTCTAATAGTCACCATTTATTTCAAAGTCACTTTTTCTTCTTGGACTTTAGGAAGGCTTTCTAAGCATGATTTGCATTGCCCGTTTTTAAATGACCTGTCCAGGGAAGCCTTAAGCTTCTCTATATTTATTTTGCTAGTGAGTAGCAGCATTAAAATCATTTATTTTGCACAAGACCGGTCTTCCAAATTAAGGATCAATTGTGTTTAAAAGAGACCTTTGTATTGTGTTGCTATGAAAAGAACATATAAACAAAATAAGTGACAGATTTTAAAAAGAGAGGAAAAGTTACTCATAATCCTACCACCTGGACACAAAAATTATTCATTTTTGTTTATTTACTTCTAGTTTCTGCCCATATATCTGTCTTTTCCAGAGTTGCAGTCATGGTATTTAAACAATTTGAATGTTACTTATTTCACTTATTTAGTATGTTTGTGGTTTTATATATCTGTGTAATGATCAAGCTTAATGGCTGTGTAATGTTTCTGTAAGTAAATGAGCAGTAATTTAGTTAACCATTCCCCTAATGCTGAGCCTGAGGTTGCGTCCAAGTTCTATAACACAATGGAAATTTTTGTGCCAGAGCTTTTTCTGTTCTTGGCTTACTTCCTCAGGCCAATCCCTAGAGTGAAATTACTGGGTCAAAAGATTCGAAGGCTTTTAGGACTTTTACTGCCCAGCTAAGGGATTGTGCCAAGTCACCCGATGCCAGCAGAGCAAGCAGCGGCCCAGGTGCACTCTGATTGATGACTCCTTTCCACAGATGTCATAGCATCGCTGTCACCGAAGTGCTGGTGCGGGATTTTAGTCATGAGTTGGGAAAGGAGTTACCAGAATGTTGGTCTTTTCCCCCCCAGTGTACAGGGAGAGAGAGCTGTGGCTGCAAGGGGGGCAGGGGGGGGGGTGTTTATCTGGAGGTGGCACTGCCTTGACATGCCAGGTGACTGCTTTGGGTGACGCCAGTGTGGTCTCAAGGGTTGCAGCCCAAGATGCAGATCACAGACACCACCCTGGACGTCACAAATGCTCAGAACATGGTACGGTTGCTCCAGATCGTTCCTGCCTTGTTCACTCCGGTGTTCGCATAACTAATGGATATACATTTCAACTGTGTGGGATTTTTTTGTTTTGTTTTGGGTTGTTTTTTTTTTAGGGAAAACAGTGTATTGTGGCATTTTGCCCACAGCACTCACTGAAGTGGACATCTGATACCTAGTGTAACAGAAAGTATAGGTACTACACAAAATATGAAACATGGGCAGCCGTGCATTGCTGCCACAGTGGGTTCAGCATCCAGAGTGTGCCACGAGGAGCCCTGGGTAGAAGGCACCTGTCTGGACCCTCAGCAAGACCTCCTGAATGCCCAGACCTTAGGCTGCCCCTGTGCTGCCAGCAACCTCTTGGGAATGCTTCCTGGAGATGACAGGTGCATTAGCTTGCTAGGGCTGCTTCTGTCCTGTGCGATGTTCTCCCAGGGCTTTGCTGGCTCCGGGGCCCCAGCCTGGAAGGGGAAAGAATCACAGAGGTGCAGCTGCAGGAAAAGGCAGTGGGATCTGAGGAACGGATTGTACGACCTCTGCAAACTTAGAGAAACTGAGAAGTTAGCTGGGTGAAGAAGGGGGAAACTGTTCCAAACAGAAGGAATACCATGAGCCGAGCTCTTCGCTGGTCTTCCTGGCTCTGGTCTCCTCTCTGCCTGGCTCCCCGCCCACCAGCTCACTCAGAGCCAGAAGACTTTTTTAGAAAGAAAAGCACACGGTCACCCCACTGTTTCAAACCTTTCAACGGGGCTTCTGGAAACACAATCCCAACTCGTTCGCTCTTTCCTCCCGGTCTAGGTGGTGAACCTCATCTTTCAGATGGCGCATTCCTCCAGGAGCCTTGCTGGAGCGCTGCTCCCCAACCCCCGCCCCTTATCACCAATCACACAAATGGACGTGAGAAGAGTTTGTACAATTTGAAAGACTTTTAAAGCACTTTACAAAAATGTAAAAGATGAAAGAAGGAATATAACCCAGTAAGACAAGAACAGGAAAGGGCCCAGCCACTCCTCTGCAGCCTCCGCCATGGCGCACCGAGGGTGGGAGGCTGTGTGCAGTCTGACCGCCCCGCCCTCTCACCCCCTCCACTGCAGGCGGTGGGGAAGGCCCGGTCCGCCGCATCCTGGGCACTGCGCTGGGCACACAGCGGGGACGCGAACCGAGGCGGTCAGTTCCGGTGCAGCGCGGGTCTCTGAAACGCAGCGCAGGCCCCGCACGGGGCGGAATGAATGGACGCAGTAACCAGGCGCAGCGTCCCGGGCGCTCGGAAGCGCAGGCTCCGCAGCGGACTGGGAGAACCCGCCCCCAGCCGCCACCCGCCAATCAGCGAGGACTGAGAGTTCCGCCCCGCCCCCGGCCGCACCCTCTGCCAATGAGCGAGGCCCCGCCGCCTTCAGCTCATGCAGTTGTTCGCCTTTCGTGCGCCAAATAAAGTTCTTCAGCGCTTTGAATTTTTTTTTTAAAGCGCCCGCCGCAGTCCCAGCAGCAGCGGCGGAGAGGGGCCGAGTCTCCGCCCCGCCACTTCCGGTCCCGCCGCCCGAAGCCGGTGCGGCTGTGAGGGGCCGCGTCTCGCCGCCGCCGGCCGGCCGGGCATGGTGTTGGGCGCCGGGCCCGCCTCGCCTGTCTCGAGGTGCCCAGGTGAGGAGCGCGCGGCCCCGCGGCGGGCGAGGGGTGGTCGCGGGCCTGCGGTCGGCTCGGCTCCCGCGGCGCTGCTGCACCCGGCGGACCGAGGGCGGGCGGCGCCGGGGCCGCCTCAGGCCGCGCGGCTGCTCCCGGGCGGGCGGCGTGAATGGGACCGGCCGGGGCCGGGGCGCTGGCCGGGCTGGAGGGGCCGCCCGCAGGAGCACCAGCCGTGTCGGGCACACACACGGCCGTCCTCGCTCGGCCCGCCATCGCGGGGGTGCTGCTGGCCGCATTGTCCCGAGGAAACCGAGCGCCGGGCGCCGGTCCAAGGTCACTGTCCCGCCGTGGCGGCGGGAGCGGGACTCGGACGCGGCAGTCCGACTGCGACCGCCATGGAGTCGGCCCGGGACCTGACGCAGTTGGGGGCGGCCGCGGCGAGCTGGGAAGCTGTTCCCGGGGGCGGAGGAGAGGACGAGGGAGGACGGAGGACATCTTGGAACGATCGGTGCAGCCGGTCCCGGGTCCAGACCCGGTGCCGCTGGTGTGTAAGCTTGGGCGTGGCCCTGCCCTCGGCGCGGCTCGGTTTCCTCCACTGGTCCCCGCGGGGTTGGGCCCGCCCCTGTCCGCATTCCTCCGGCGCGGGAGTAGGTCTGGGAGGA
The DNA here is from genome assembly GCF_028538775.1 of Myotis yumanensis. Classification (NCBI taxonomy): domain Eukaryota; kingdom Metazoa; phylum Chordata; class Mammalia; order Chiroptera; family Vespertilionidae; genus Myotis; species Myotis yumanensis. Next base: position 34,459,175 of record NW_027223759.1, read on the forward strand.
TGGCCGCGGCCGGGGAAGGCTTCGCGGAGAAGCTGGAATCCGGGCGGGAACGTGTTCTTCCTGTGCAAGGAGTGGGATTGGGTGGTGAAGGGAAGGAGGGCATTCCGGACCTGGGCATCCCAGTGAGCAGAAGCTTCCAGAAATGACATGCTGGGTGGTGTTGGGGAGCAGGGAGGAGGCAGGCCTGCCTTGTGCAGAGGACTTGTGGTTGGGATGAGGCAGGGGCCGGGTGCAGGTGGGAGAGGTGCTCAGAGACAAGTCAGCACCCGGCCAGCTGCTGGGGGACTTGAGGGCCTCCGCCCGGACCTACCTGCCTTTCAGGTGGTCGGGTGCGGAAGGGGCAGGCTTACTGCTGAAGATAAATGGATTGCACTCCAAAGGCTGACCAGCCAACCCGAGGGACTCCGGGGCCTGCTGGGAGGTTCCTGGGCCCTGGCTTTCTGCAGGAGGAGAGGGGGGTGTGGACTTGTTTGGGTCCAGATCTGGGCCTCTCTGGCTGGAGAAGCTGGTGTGGTTGCTCCCTAGTGGCCTGCATTCAGTCCCAGCTTTTACACTTGGACGGGTGTTTCACGGCAGGAAGAATTGTAAACCAGGAGTTCCCCACGGTGAGCTGCCGGGCCCCAGTGTCCCTGCACAGGTGACATGGTCTGATTTTGCCAGTACTTGCAGGTGGGCTGAGTCAATCTTACTTGATGATGAAACTAGTAAATGGCAGTCTGAAATCGAGTCCCACCCAAGGAGGAACTTAAATGTGTGGAATTTAGAGACTGAGCATGCTACGTGCTGATCTGTTTCCGAAAATGCTGCCTTAGTCAGAGTGTAATTTGCAGGAAAGGGAAGTTTAGTTTTAAACCAGATCTTCAGGGAATGAAGCATACTGAAGAAGGAAAAGAGAATTCTGAATCAATTGGAGCTGTTCAGCAAACCTCTTGGCAAGTTTGAATAACTATTTTTTCTTCAAATCTCTTTGTTTAAGTGTTAATTTAGCATCTGTGGACACATTTCCAAATTAGACCTTTTATCCCTAAAGTGACATGTGATAATGATATAGGTGGTGGAGAACTAGATGGTCATTATATACTTAATTTTCTTAGAATGCTAGGGAAGTAAGTCTTGTATTATCTTATGTGGAAGAGGAAACACCAGTGTTATTTTCTTTTATACGTTGCACAGTCAGTGCCCCGTATGTTTTATCAAGGACCACAAACTTGAAGATCTCAAGCCAGGAACCTAAGTGGAATTGAGTGTGGGCTTATCCCAGAGAGGAACTGAGTGTGGGGCAATAGGGTTATGAAAGAACTAAGCAGAGTCCTTAGACTGCAGGGGCACAGAATAGTGCTGGTGTGAGCCTTTCTTGGTGCGGTGAGTCTGGCCAGGGCCCTCTGAGTGGCTCCCTCAGTGTAGGCCCACCCAGGAAGCTGGGTGTGGACCAGGCATGTGCTCATGCCCTGGCTTTTCCACGGGGCTCTTTCTCGTGACTTTCCTCATGTGCTGCCTGCTGAGCTCTATACGTGCTGTGCTTTTATTTTATTTCTTTCCATATTTCATTGCCAAGGTCAGGTAGAGGATAAAAATCAAGTGCTACCAGCCAGACCCCAAGTGACAGATGCCTGTTTTGGCCATTGTCCTCAGGTGGCCCTGACGATGTGGTAGGACTGATGTGCTCATTCTCGGTGCATAGCAGTGGGCTTGACTGGGAGGCAAGCCCTGCCTTGTGGTCCAAATCTGCTTAAGGGTGCCTGATGGATCATTCTAGGTGGGGTTCGCTAAGCAAGAGCTGTCTCTGGTAGCTTGTGGGCTGCAGCACCCAAAGGTATTCTCATTCTGTTCCCATTCCCAGTGCCCCCGCTTTTGTGAAGTTACTTTATAAAGTGAACTGGGAGCCCCTGCTCTGGGTAAACCTGAAAAGGCGTGCTCCTTGACTGTGGTCCATACCTCTACATAGGTCCACCTGAAAAGATGACGATAGATGGGAATGAAAAAGCTAGTGTTGGTGTGTTTTCACCTTTTTTTCAACTTTCTTGAGGTGTAATTGAAGTACACTAACTGCACATGTTTTAAAGTATACAAATTGCTGGATGGATATATACCTTTGGAACCATCACCACACTCAAGGTAAAAATGTTCCCATCATCTCCAGAAGGGAAACTAGTGTTTCTGTGGTGACTGCTTCTGGCAGCTGAGTGACCTCAGACAAACTAGTCCCCAGGCCCCCATGGTCTGGGCGTCCACGTTTGTAAAAAGTGCAAGTAAGAGTAGAATGCCTTCCCAGATTTGAAATTCTCATAGCTTGTGAACCCTAATGTGTAGTTGAACTATCTTCTGAAGGATTTAGACCAGTGATTTTTTTAAGGGTTAGAGATGTGTATGTGTGTGCATGCACATGTGTGTGTTTGCACATGTGTGTGTCTGCAGAGGTCACAATTCAGAAGATATTTAATATATTGTTTTCATGGTACAAATAATCTATACGAATAAAAGGGTAATATGCTAATTAGACCGGATAGACCAGATGTCCTTCCAGACATCCTTCTGGACAAAGCCACAGTGGTGGGGGGCTGAGGCAGAGGCAGTTAGGGGCGATCAGGCAGGCAGGGGAAAGCAGTTAGGGGCGATCAGGCAAGCAGGTGAGTGGTTAGGAGCCAGCGGTCCGGATTGTGAGAGGATGCAGGCCAGGCTGAGGGACCCGCTCCCCCCCCCTTTGTATGAATTTCATGCACCGGGCCTCTAGTAGAAAATAAAACCTTACAGTCTCTGGAGGGATATAGAAGATAGTGTGAGAAGCTATGTAATGGACTTGGGTTAAAATGGTAAAAAAATACTCAGGAAGGAGGGGTACCCTTATACATATTTTGCTTTTAAAGATCTTAGCCTCAAACTAAAAGTTCTGTGCTTAGATCAAGTTTTCCTCTGGAAGTTTTTAAAATTTTTATTTATGTATTATATACTTTTATTGATTTCAGAGAGGAAAGGAGTGGGAGAGAGATAGAAACATCAATGATGAAAGAGAATCATTGATCAGCTACCTCCTGCCTGTCCCCTGCTGGGGATCAAGTCCACAACCCAGGCATGTGTCCTTGACCGGAATCGAACCCAGGACCCTTCAGTCCACAGGCCGACGCTCTTTCCACTGAGCAAAACCAGATAGGGCCCTCTCTTGAAAATGATCAGTGGTATTGAAAGGAATTGATGTTAAGGTAATGCAGGAAATTATGGAAATATTGGGCTGGTGACCGATTTGTGTCCATAGTCAGAAGAAGCTCGAGTCCCTTTCCAGCTGTACCAAAGCAAGTAAGAACTAGGAGGCATAGCAGGTGAATGGCATCTTATGTAGAGATGGAGGGCAGATTCTAGAGCAGCTGTCGCCAGCCGGTGGTCCGTGAGGTCTGAAAGGTTGGCGACTGCTGTTCTAAAGGACAGTGATACCTGTACAGATTTAGTGACATTTCTTGAACCCTTTCTTCCAAGCAGTCAGGTGTGCATCACCTGTGTTGGTCTTTATTATTCTTACCTGTGAGCTCTCAGTGGGAATCTGAAACACAGATGGGTTGGATGCAGCCAGCAAAGAGAATCTATTTTTGGGGCATTCGTTATAACTTAATCTTGATGTTGATATTGCCTAAAAATGTAAATAAAAAACAATAAATAAATGTGAAGATGCTTATTAAGGTTCTAGCCCCGCCTTTCTTGAAGAAGGAAAGCAAAGCATCACAGTGTCCTCTCCTCACCAGAGGCTGACACTCCCCCCTCCCCCCCAGTCTGCCATGGGCCCAGCATGTGGGGCACACACAGGTGCATGTCCCTGCAGTGGGGAAGGGCAGACTTACATGGACAGTGGTGAGCCCAAGGGGAACCTGTCAGTGGAGGCTCCCCTAGACTGTGAGCTTGGGAGATCTCTCCCCACCATACCCCAGGGCCTGGCACCCAGTGAGTGTTAAATCCCTTTTAAAAATTTTAACTCATACTTTAAAAAATTGGACTTACAGAGGATGGTGTAGAGATTACCCAAATCTATTATGAAGGAATCCAATCTTCATGTAGCTAATATGCTAAATTTTTCTACAACTAAAGAAAAGAAAACCACTTACATGGTTGTGGTCAGTCTCCAGCTGCTGTCTAGAGACTTGTTCTTAACTGACCTTCCATCTGTCTTTCAGGGTAAAGGCAGCAGTAATGCTGACGCTGGCGAGCAAACTGAAGCGGGATGATGGTCTCAAAGGGTCCCGGACGTCAGCCACAGCCTCTGACTCCACTCGGAGGGTGTCTGTGAGAGACAGACTGCTCGTTAAAGGTGATGACATCCGTGTGAGCTCTTTATATCCCACAATAACATGAAGGATGGCTGGGGGCTCTGTTGGGGTGTGAAGCAGCCTGTTTGAAAATATGTTAAAGTGTAACCCCTTATTACTTACAGCCTGTGCGCTGTGGGAGTGCTGCTGGTGAGGAAGTGGATTAGAAACTGGTGTGTCTTACGTACTTGGAGTATTCTCTGTGGGGCTGCCAGGGTGCTGGTGGGAGGAGTAAAGTCCTGAGAGTCAGCAGGTCCACCACTCTGGTCTTGGCTGTCAGTGTAGACTCCTAGGAGAGGGGTCTTTGTTTCTTCTGGACTCAGCACCAAGGGAGGGAGTGGTATTGGGTAATCTCTTAGGATCCTTCTCCATTTAGTCAAGTCAAAGCCTGAGGAGAGCCTGTGCAAACAGTTCCCCTTGCAGAATTAACAGCACATTGTCCCAGAGCTGTGGCTCACATGCGTTTGTGCGCCGCTTCTGCATCACTCATTGCACAGACTTACAGCTCTCAGGTGCTTAGGCAGTTTCCTAGGGTCAAGGACTACAGAGTGGAGGGAGAAACAGTCCCTGCTTGGAAGAGCTTATGACATGTGTTTTCATTTCTTAAGTGTGAGGAGCTAGGAAGCACTGGTTTGTGAGTAGTTTGTTAGAACTGCCTGTGTTCCTATTCTTTTAGGCAGACACCGTGGGGGTGACTGGTATTTGATATCCTGACACTGAGTGTCAGGGAGCTATGCGTGTGCACGCGCTGTGTACGCACGTGCTGTGTTGGGCCTTCTCAGAAACGAAGCAGTGCTCAGCTTGGGAAGGAACGGGAACAGGAAGGCCTCAGGTTCAGGGGCGCATGCTTCCTTGTTCTGCTGCCCCCTAATGTTGACTCAGCTCTGGCTTATGCCTCCTGGTAGAGTAAGAATCATTTTATACGTTTTAGCATTGTCTGTTCTGTCGGGGAGAGCGCTGGACTGCAGTGGGTTTTCTAAGCAGCTTTATCCTGTGGAGTTGTGGCAGCACCTCACTTGGGTGGGCCCTTTAGGACCTGAGTCTCTTTTCCGGGTGCTAGCCCAAGGGTTCCATCTACAGAGGAGAGGGAGCCGGGCAGCACCTGGAAAAGGGTTTGATGTGTGTTGTGGTCCTTGGAGTGGAGGGTGGGCACAACAGAGTGGCCCTCTGTTGGGCACTTTCTAGTGCAAATCTAGTTTGACCTTTGCTAATCCTGGGTGGTGGTTCATTTTGAAGCTGGACTCAGGAGGTTGAGAAACTTGCTAGGGCAGCTTTAGTGCAGGAGGACAGCTGGACCCACGTATTGGTGCAGGGCAGGCTCTCGGGCAGGCCTAGCAAGCAGGAACGAAGGAGCAGGACAGAAGTACAAATGCAGAGAAGAGAGGCTCCCACACACATCCGGCCCTGACATAGCTGGGTAGCCCGCTGGGGCTCGCCATGCTGGACTTCGCCCCTACTGCAAGGGCAGGAGGTGTCTTCCAGGACCTGCGAGGTCCAGTTCTGAAGGACAACAGAAGGCTGGAGTTAGTTCTCCTTGGATACACCAGAACCTGTCTCAGAGCAGCTAGCACTCGGGAAAGAAACTCAGGTCCTAAAGGGCCCAGCCAAGTGAGGTGCTGCCGCCACGCCCACCCTCTACCATACTGACACCTTCACCACACCAGCTCGTCATTTGAACCCCCAGGATGGTTCTCAAGGATGTCTCCAGGCCAGAAATGGGGAGTGTAGAACAATCCAGTGGTCTGGGCTAGGATCGAGGGCCACTGCCTGCTCTGAACCCTGTGAGCTGGGGACAGTGGGGAGAGGGTGTCAGATCTGTGCATTTCCTGTTGGCCCCAACTCACGACAGCCTGACTGGGAACTAGTGCTTTCGGCCAAAGGGCAGTTGGTGCTGCGCTCCTGCTGAACCTTTGTGGGGCTGTTGAGTCTGATGGTGTTCCCATCTCCCCAAAAGGCCCTCGGGCAGAATTGCTGACTTCTTGTCTTTCAGAAGGTGGCCCTTTTCATGCAGTGGGCGTATGTCTGTCCCTGTTCCTTCACTTGTCCACTCAGCAAACTTAGTGCCTGCTTGCTATCAGTCTACTGATTCTGACCCTCAAGGGGCACCAGGCAGGCTGGCAGGCACTTTTTGCCTATGTTAGTCTTTGTTAAGTGTGGAGATTTGGAACTGAGCTGACTGAGTTCAAGCTCAGGTCTGGAATCAGGGACTCTAAAAGGAATGAATCTGTGTGCAGCCTTTGTCCCCAGCTATCTCAGGAGAAAGGCTCCTCATGCCTCAGAACATTCACTGCCATCTTGCCAACAAGTGTGCTTGTTTGTCAAGCACTTCCTGAGCACCTTGTGTGTGCCAGGCTGAGGGCCAGGTACTGTCGCAGGGCTGGGCAAGTCTGCTCATTCTCCGCCATGGAGGGAGTGCAGGTTCTTCTGGTCTTTCTGTGCAGTCATGCTTCAAGTGGGCTCTGTGGTTTGATCTTTAGTTAGAAAGGAAAAGAGTCTCATTTCTCAGAAGGAAGTTGTGCAGCCACGGAATTGTGCAAGGTGCCAGGTGCCTCCCAGAAAGGCAGGGCCAGTGTGTGGTGAAGGTGTTAGCATCTTGGGACAGGTGAAACCTTAAGCAGTGTAAAAATATCTGAATTTCTTGTTACGGAACAGGTGGGGTCATGTCCTTTGGCACTAAGGTTATGCAGGGAAGGGTGGCTGCTTTTCCAAGAGGCCTCAACATTTAAAGCAGTCCACTTGTTTCTTTGGTCAGAGTCTTAGTGTACATGGATTCTAAGGTGGTAATTGCTGATGTTAATGACTAGTATTTGCCATCATCGGAGGTGTAGAGAAACTATTGTCATTTGTGACAGCTCCCTGAGAGCAACACCGCGTGAGCCTCTGTGGCTCGTTTTGTCTTGTATACTGGGCTGAATTAGAGTACCTGGCATCTTTATTGAAGTCCTTGTGCCCCCAGAATGGTATTTCTTTTTCTTTTTTTTAAATATTTTTATTGATTTCAGAGAGGAAGGGAGAGAGATAGAAACATCAACAGTGAGAGAATCATTGACTGGCTGCCCCCTGCACGCCCCCTACTGGGGGGATTGAGTCTGCAACCCAGGCATGTGCCCCTGTCCAGAACCGAACCTGGGACCCTTCAGTCCACAGGCCGACGCTCTATCCACTGAGCCAAACTGGCCAGGGCTAGAATGGTATTCCTTGCTGTACTGGCTGTTGGACCAGAAGCCTGCAGATGTCCTGCCTGTGGTGGGGGTCATTGCTGGACTGGGTCTGAGGGCTCTCCCTGGCCCTGTCCACCTTCTTTGAGTGAGTCACACTGAACATGGAAATGCAAGCATAGTGCTCATTTTAGGAATTTAAGTCTAGACTACAGTATGAAGTTGTTAAGGCTGTCTGTGTAACCAGCTGTGTATAAATATAGCTTGGTACAACAGCTCACAGCAATTTCCTGTACCCTGGGAGAGTAGCAACTCAGAGGCCTGGGCCCACCTAGGACTTCTGGTGTATTGGCCTGGCAGGACCGCTGAGGGGGCAGGGTTTGCTCTGCAGGTTCTAGATCAGGGGTGGGAACCTTTTTTCTGCCACGGGCCATTTGGATATTTATAACATACAAAATTATCAGCTTAAAAATTGGCCTGCTATATTTGGTCAAACATTTAATTAACTCACCCCTAATGCCTTGGCAGGGCCAGACCAAATGATTTCTCGGGCCTTATATGGCCCTTTGGCCAGACATTCCCCATCCTGTTCTAGATTGTGGCAATGGTAGCACAACTCCAGATTTCACTAAAAATCATTGAATCATACACTTAAGTAGGTCTGTTTTTTAGTGTGTAAATTGTACTCACCAAAGCTGTTGAAAAAGGAAAAATCTCCCCAGGTGATTGGCGTTGCAGCCAGGGTGGAGAATCCTGTCCTAGAGTGAGGCGTCCTCCGCCTGTGCCAGCCGTGTGGGGGCTGCTGCTGTGGCTCTGTCATCATCATGCCCTGGTCAGCACCTCCCTGCCCCCCTGGGTCCAGACCTCCTCTCTTCCCTTAGCACTAGAAGGTCTTCTCAAACATTTCACTTCCATTAGGTGCCCCCTCCCTCAAATCCTCTGGGCACATTTCACTGGGCTTTTGTAAAGCTGAGCGAGCAGAGCTCTCCTGACTGCAGATGGCATAGGCCCCCAGAGAAAGCGGGGTTCCTGTGGCCAGCATCTATCTCAAAAGAAGGGCCTCAAGGACCGTTTCTTGCAAATTCTTATCAATAAAAAGTTAAATAATAGTATAATAAAATATGTAAATAGAATTTGCCTTAAAAACATAGTTTAATTATATGGATAACACTTAAAGTTGTTAATATTAATGACTCATTTATAAAATGTCTGCTTTTCTGATACAATGAAATCTTGTGTGAACTGTTGGAGCAGAGCAAGGCCCTTGCCCCTCCCCATCAGAGGACCTAGTGTGGATGCCTCGGAATGCAGAGTGCTGTGGTCCTCCACACCCTGCTTTCTTTCGTCAGCACTCTGCTCTAGGGTAGGGCAATAGTGGGCTAGTCAGGAGGCCAAAACTGAAGATCACTGTGGTCGTTATGAGAGTTATGTTATTGAACTTCTCACGGGCTCTCCATGATGTTGTTTTGTTAAGTGCATATGTTTGAATGTACAACATAACACTGCCAAGAAGGGAGACTCCCAGGCTGCATTTCACCACAAAATCTGGTCCTTTTCCAGTCATGGCCAGAGGATGATTAGGGTTACTGCTCTCCCCACGCCCAGCTCCACTGATTGGCTATAACACCCTGGACTGTGTTCCTGGCTCCCCTGCCCCATTCCACTTTGTGGATGCAATTCCAAACCTCTGGACTCCCAAGCTGATATATTTCGTGGGTCACATGTCCCTACCCAGATTCTTAATCAGCTGAAGTCAAAGGCCTGTGGGTTTCCTAAATTTTTAGCCTGAGAACAGAACCACCCGCCAGTCTTCCCACTAATGCACTCAGCACTCAGCTTTGCAAACACGGTGGCCTCTGCCCTCCCCTCCCCTCCTCTTCTCATCCCTCCCCACATCACTTGAAGAAATCTTTATACCTGTAGCATTTATATTTTGACCACTCATTTGCTTTTTAGTTTTTTAAATCTGGTTTCCACCATTCCACTTGCCTTCCTGCTGTTTTGAATGCCCTCAGCTGGGTCCATCACACCCACTGGCCATGCCTTGGGCCTCATTCCCCTTGGACCAGTCTGTCCTCTCTTTAATGAATCACCACATTTCCCCATAGTTTTCCACCTGTTTCTTACTATTAACTTTCCCGGCTTCTTGTGCTCTGCTTTTTGCTGAGGTTTTTCTCACCAGTCTCCCCACTTTGTTGGTCTCATGACCTCAGGTGGCATCACTCTGCAGGGGCTCCTCGACCCTGACTTTGGTCATGCACCCAGATTTCGGCTTATTTCTCCCAGGGCTTCCCCAGCCCTATGCTCCATCTTGGACTCCTCTCGCCCCACACAGCTGGCAGCCCCTTCCATGCTCTGCCCTCAAGCACCCTGCCTCTCCCTGCCTCTGCCAGGCCCTTACTGCCTATCCAAGTGCTCAGCTCACAGGTCACCTGGCCTTCGCTGTGCCCTTCCTAAAGGCAAAGCTTAAGAACTTTGGTTCAGCCCTAACCGGTTTGGCTCAGTGGATAGAGCATCGGTCTGCGGACTGAAGGGCCCCAGGTTCGATTCCGGTCAAGGGCATGCACCTTGGTTACAGGCACATCCCCAGTAGGGGGTGTGCAAGAGGCAGCTGATTGATGTTTCTCTCTCATCAATGTTTCTAACTCTCTATCCCTCTCCCTTCCTCTCTGTAAAAAAACAATAAAATATATTTAAAAAAAAAAAAGAACTTTGGTTCAGAGATCTTCCTTGGCTGCTGATGCTGCAGAATACAGTTTAGAATTCTAAGCCGTGCTCTTGGGACCTCCACGATCCTGGCCTCCTTTCCCGTTGCTCTGGCTGCACCACACTGCTCTGGCTTCTGTGCCTGTCAGTGTTCTCTGCTTTTGCACATCACTAACTTACCTCCACCTCTACAGGACTAAATTCTTGTTCTTTGGAGCCCACTCAAAACCCTCCTCCTTCTTTTAGTCTCCACAGCTGGAGCGGATCCCAGAGCATTCTCTTATGCCTGAGGCAGAGATCACTTGCCTGCCCAGTTATTTCTGGGTGCCCCCCCAAGTCCAGCTGTGTAGTAGCAGGATGGCTGGGGGTTTGTACCTCTGTGCTGGCAGAGGGATGCTGGGCTTCAGTGCTATAGTGACTGATAGAACAGGCCCTGGAGGAGAGCACTGGGGCCAAGGAATGCGGCTCCAAGGGCATGGGCACGGACACAGGCGAGGCCCCAGCAGAGGAGTTCTCATTGAAAAGTGCAGCACACAGTAGGTGAGCCATCATGGGAAGGCAGGTCTGAGAAGTTGGAAGAGACACAGGTATATAAATAAATCAATTTTGAGGGAAGGAGCTTCTATATTTGGGGGGAACAAGGTTTTAGAAAACAGTCTGAGACTGTTTACCTAGAGGTAATTTCTGTGTTAATGTTATGGTTTTCATTTTGAAAGTAAACTCTCAAGGGCCCTTGGCTGTATTTGGTGGCATCCTACATGTCACTTTGTATATTTGAAAGCAACTTCATGGCTTAAAGCAGTGGTTCTCAACCTGTGGGTTGCAACCCCTTTGGGGGTCAAACGACCCTTTTACAGGGGTCGCCTAAATACATCCTGCATATCAGTTATTTACATTACGATTCAAAACAGTAGCAAAATTACAGTTATGAAGTAGCAACGAAAGTAATTTTATGGTTGGGGGTCACCACAACATGAGGAACTGTATTAAAGGGTCGTGGCATTAGGAAGGTTGAGAACCACTGGCTTAAAGTCTAAACTTAAGGCCAAGTGTAGGGTTTGGTTTGTTTAGTTTACTTATTTTTTCCTCAGTTCTGGCAGAAATTGTGAATTTAGAGCTGGTAATTTCATGTGGAATAATTGACTGATTGATATTAACAATAATCTCTTTGTTTCTACAGAGGTTGCAGAACTTGAAGCTAACTTACCTTGTAAGTATAGCTCCCCGTCCAACATTAATTCTGAAAAGTAATTGCATGAAGAAACTTGTGCATTTTAATAACCTGTATTTCATGTATGGTAGGAATATGCTTTAATTTTGTGCAGGCAGGGAACAGACCATTTTCAAGGCTCTGATAGGAGGAAATGAGTCTTTCTGACCGTAGCAGGCGGTGTCTCTCTCCTCAATGTAGCAGAGGTGCGTTTGGCTAGGTTTCCTATCTGCCCACATCGTCTTTGAGTGAAAAGGTCTATAAATCAATAATGCACAGCCCTAGTTTTGCTAGTGATCCTGATGCACCATTTTGGTCCAGAAAGTGCTCATTTATCTTTGTGCATGAGGTAGGATGGCTGTACTGGCTGATGTCACCAGGTCCCTGCCCCATGCTTGGTTCTCCCACTCAGACCGTGTGCAGCCCTCACTCCTGAGCAGGCCTGCTGTCCAGGCAGTGAACCTGTGATATGTGGCATCGTTCCTTTCTTAAGACCTTCAAAGTCTGAAAGCTTTGGCCATTTAAATATTTTTTTGAGTTAAAACTTTTTCTCGTCATACTTGGTTAAAAAATTGTTCTGATACTGAGGATGTGTGTGATGTGGGTGAAATATTTTACAAGTGGGTCTCCCAGTCTGGGCGAAGGTTACAGAGTGCCCATATGACTGGGGAGAGAGGGGGCCCATTTCCTAAAGCTGAAAGATAATCGTGGGGTACATCCTTCAGTAGTCATGAAATCAGTGTCTAAGGGTAAGTTCATATTGGTTTTTTTAAGTATTTTTAATATATAGTATTTATGGTTATAGTGGGCTGTGATATAAACTGTTTCTTATTGTGGGTCTTAAAAGTCATTGGATTGCTTGACCTCAAAGTTTTCTTTTAGTCAGAACTAGAAGGAAGTATCTTGGGATTCTATTAAAAGGTTATCTTTCTACCTACTAAAGTATTTATAAATGATTTGCTTTCAACTGTTCCAGGAAAACAAACAAACAAACAATCATGTATTTAGATAGGTTAGACAGAGCAAGATTGGCAAAATGTTGAAACTGGGTGAACTATTATACTAATAGTTCATTATACTATTCTCTTTTTTCCCTATTTTTTAATTTAAACCCTTACCTGGGAATCTTTTCATTTGTTTTTGTTTTATTTTTTGGTTAATTTTTTAGAGAGAGGGAGGGAGAGGGAGAAACATCAATCAGTTGCCTCTTACACACCCCCACCAAGGATTGAACCCACAACCTTTTTGGTGTACGGAGGCGACACTCCAACTGAGCCACAGGCTGGGGCTTTTTTCCTTTTTTTAAAAAAATATGTTTTGATATTTTTAGAGAGATAGGGGAAGGGAGAGAAACATTGATGTGAAAGAGAGGCATCTATTGGCTGCCTCTTTCATGCCCGCTACTGGGGGTTGAGCCCACAACTCAGGCATATGCCCTGACTGGGAATTGAACTGGTGACCTTGGTGCATGGGATGATGTTTAACCAACTGAGCCACACTGGCTGGGCCTTTTTTCCTATTCTTTTAAAATTTTGTATCTAAGGACATTTTTCTAATGAAAAAATGAAGTGGCCTTGGTGGTATTGGTCAGTTGTTAGGGCGTGAGCCCCTGCACCAAAGGGTCTCAAGTTTGATTCACAGTCAAGGGCATGTACCTGGGTTGCAGGTTTGGTCCCAGGCCCCAATCAGGGTGCGTGCAGGAGGCAATTGGTCAGTGTGTCTCTTTCACATCAATGTTTCTCTCTCTCCCCTTCCCATCCTCCCTTCCACTCTCTCTAAAAATCAGTGGGAAAAATATCTTCAGGTGAGGATTAACAACAACAAAAAGAAGTGATTTTCTTGTTTTCTCCTCCCATCATGTCTTCTCCCCCGCCCTGAACTTAAACATTTACACACATTTAGACATTTAATCAAGGACCACAACAACTTTCCACTTAAACACAGTTCATTTTGTCTTTGAATATGAATCTTACAGATTGCGGTTTTTAACCCATAGAGTTAAAAACCCATAGAGTGTAGCTTTAGCTTTACCTAAAAATTTGGATTAAAAATAATAAAACTTTATAATTGGCTTTCAAACCAATATTTTAACTAAATAGCTTAGGTTTAACTAAATATCTTAGCTCTTACAGCTAGAATGTCAGATTAAAAAGGCTACAAGCTAGTTCTGGCTGGTGTGGCTCATTTGGTGGAGCATCATCCCATACACCAAAAGGGTGGTGGGTTCGATTCCTGGTCAGGGCACGTGCAGGGGGCAGCTGATATCTCCCTCCCTCCCTCCCTCTCTCCCTCTCTCCCTCTCTCCCTCCCTCCTCCTCTTTAAAATCAAGTTAAAAAAAATGTTTAAAAGGCTATGTGCTATATCCCTCTTCTTTTTTCTTTTTCTCCCTACCCTCACCCCCAGTTACAGTGGGGAGATCTAAATTAGTTTATATAAATAAGCCACTTACTGTGGTAGGTGCGAATGACTGGTGCTAGTTGAGCAGACCAGAAATTTGACCTGGGTTCTTTTTCTGGTTTTCCTATGTTTAGTGAGCCTTTATCCATCCATGTGTTTTAATCTCCCTGAGGTATGGTTTCTTTTCTAAGTAAAGTAGCCTGATTCTTGAAATCAATGGAAAGATTTATATTGATAGTGACCATTTAAAGGAAAGAAAACATCTCAATTTAGAATTAAGTAGTAAAAGACAGTAGCAGGAAATCACATGGGAAAAATCACTGATTTGCCAGTTTAGCACATTGGTACAGTTATCAAACAAGCAAGGGGATCCAACACCGTTAACCTGGGTGTGTGTTTCGAGGTTGGCCTCATGGGAGCTGCCGCCAGCTCTCAGATCTTCCTGACGTGCTCTTTCTCTTGCAGGTACATGTAAAGTGCATTTTCCTGATCCAAACAAGCTTCATTGCTTTCAGCTAACTGTAAGCCCAGGTAATATTCTTATATACTTCTTAAACAGCAAATTTTAAAGGCTGCCCAAACCTATAATCTTTCGCTTGATTTGTCCTCTAACTTTCTGAGTTTATGACACTAGTGACCTTCCCATATGACAACAAGATGTATACTTTGTGGTCAGATAGAGCCTAGTGCTGTGAATCTGAGGCATTCGTTCCAGTAACTAGGGACAGACCAGGCCACAGTGAACAAGGACAGGTTGCTGATGTGTGGTGAGGAGTGTGCGCTCTGGAGTCTTCCCTGGGTTCAGATCCTGCTCTGTATGTAGCAGCTGTGGGACCATGAAATTACTTCCTGACCTCTCAGCCACAGCCCACCAGCACGGAGTGGGATGGAACGGCCCTATCTCCCAGGACGGTTGTGAGGATTACGCAGATAGCTGAGCGCAGTACAGGTGGACAGGGCGGATTGCCAGCTGTCCTCCTTGGGACTGATAAGTGTCTCAGCTCCGGGTGCCCGACTCCTCCCTGGTCACACTGGGCAACGTGAGGGAGGACAGTGCTTTTCGGTTCACAGTGCAGCTCCAAGGGTTCCAGGTTCCAGCACAGGCACCAGCATTACCTCAGGCAGTGGGCGTGGTGCCTATGGGAGGGAGGGAGGCAGGGAAGGGGAGGACCAAGGGAATTAACTAGAGGGAAGGGAATGTTGTGAAGAAAATGAGGGTGCTGTGTGTGGAGGATGGAGAGGGGATGAGAAACAGACTCAGGAGTTACTAGCTAATTTAAAAGTGAAAGAATGCAGAATTTCAGTAGGTAATTCAGATAATGACCCATAAATAAGCCCTGGAAATGTTTCCCTATAGGTAGGTAGGTAGGTAGGTAGGTAGGTGGGGGGGGTGGAAGGGGGGGAGCGGAGAGAGAGGAGAGAGTTTTCCTGTAATATATTTTTTATAATAATAGGAGAAATCCCATTTTCAAAATCTGCTTGAAAAGTTTTAAAAGTTTATTGAATCTATGTGGTGGTTCTATAAACTGCTCTGGGACATGAATGTAAATTAAGTCTGGTACCATTTCCACTAAGATGAGTGGCACTAGGATAGAGTTAAACCTGAATGGGCTGTTCCATATGCCTGACGCCCAGAGATAATCAGACTCAGGACTTCAAGCTGAAATGGCGAAAATGGTGACCACTCTTGGCCACCTTCATAAAACCCACTGTGTGTTCTGGTTTTAGTGAAGGGCACCGAGCACTTTGTGTTTCATGGTGACTCAGATCACCAGTGCAGGGTATTTTCAGAAATTGTCGTGGGGATGAAGACTGGTTCTCTGTTGAATAAGCAGTCTCAAGAGTTGTGTATTTGTAGTAAAAACATTGGCTGCCCTCTGCCTTTCTAGCCATTGTCTGTGGCTCTCAGGGATTCTGTGGCTGTGTCCTGCCCAAGAGTCCGCTTTGTGTCCTCAGCCACCTGTTGGACTTTGCCATGTTTATCACTATCTTACTGGAGTGGGTTTGTGTCAAGTCCAACCTCTGATTGTTTCTTTTTTGATTGCATTTCCTCCCCCCTAATTACATGGATGTTGTGATTATGTATATGACACTGTCTTTCATGTTCTTTCTGTTGTTCTTGCAAACAGAGCTCAATTGTTTGTTATAGTTTTGGTATTCTCTGTTGGATCAGATAAAAAAGGAACTTGTGTTTCTGTGCCTGTAACTGTGAGAATTTAGCATTTCTGTTTGACTTGTGCATGTCAGGGACACAGTTGTCGCCTGGAGCTGTGTGCCCAGCGTGCTCCTCACACACCGAGTCAAAGAGCCTGCGGCTCCTGCCCTTGGTTAAGAGAAGCAGGGCTGTCTGCCAGCCCTGAACACTGGCCCGATAGCCTGGTTTTTTAAAGACTTTCTGGAGTCGCACTCTTTTTAGCATTGAAAAAACGGGCAGAGATGTGCCTAAGAAGTAGAGTTTTCAGGATAGATGAAGCAGATGGTGTTGACACTGGATCATTTGCAGCCAGTAATCCTGGGGCCGAGTCTGAAAGCCCAGGAATGACTGTGCTATCTCAGCTCTGGGTGCTCAGGGTGGAGGAGCTGCTTCTGCATTTGAAGCTCAAAGCTCTTTGACTGGCTTCTGGCAACTTGATGACATTTCAGTTTTGGTGGTTTTTGGAGTGTCCCTCATGCTTGGAAATAAATGTGCTCTTCAGAGAAAACATGGAACTGAAATTTGGTGACAGAGGAAAAGAAATGAATTTAGGAGAAAACAAAGTCTTCACATGGACTCACAAAACAAAGCAAAACCCCAAACTCTGGCTCATCTCTCCCCCAGAGCCTCCTGTGAGGTTTGACACACTGGGCCCGCCAGGTCATAGTTGCCCAGCTGGTCTGTGGAGGTCCCTCAGCCTGCCCCACTGTGGTGTGGAGGCTTTTAGGCAGAGGGGGCTGTGGACATAATTATTATTTTAATTTTAGTTTTTCCTTTGTAACTACATTTACTGGGGTATGAAATTACAAACAAAATGTACTAATTTTTTAAAAATATTTTTTATTGATTTCAGAGAGGGAGAGAGAGATAGAAACATCAATGATGATGAGAGAGAATCATTGATTGGCTGCCTCCTGCATGCCCCCTACTGGGGATCGAGCCCGCAACCTGGGTATGTGCCCTTGACCAGAATTGAACCTGGGACCCTTCTGTCCGCAGGCTGATGCTCTACCGACTGAGCCAAACAGGCTAGGGCTAAAATGTACTAATTTGAATTGTACAGTTTAATGCATTTCAAAAAATGTATACCCCTTCGTAACCACAACATAGTAAAGATGTTTCTTTCCTCCACTCCTGAAGTTCCCTTCTGCTTCTTTGCAGTCATTTCCTCAGCCCCTACTGCCCACTCAAAAGTCCTTTCTGATTTCTAGTATCATGGATCAGTTTTGTCAGTTCTTACATTTCATATACATGAAATAAATGTGTACCTACTCATATATTAAGAGAATCTTATATATCCTATATACTTCGGCTTTTTGCAGGTAACATGTTTTTAAATTCATACATGTTTGGCGTGTCAATAGTTTGTTCCTCTTTTTTTTTTTTTTAATATATTTTATTGATTTTTTACAGAGAGAGGAAGGGAGAGAGATAGAGAGTTAGAAACATCGATGAGAGAGACATCGATCAGCTGCCTCCTGCACATCTCCTACAGAGGATGTGCCCACAACCCAGGTACATGCCCTTGACCGGAATCGAACCTGGGACCTTTCAGTCCGCAGGCCGACGCTCTATCCACTGAGCCAAACCGATTTTGGCAGTTTGTTCCTCTTTATTTATTATATGAATGTGCCATAATTGTTCCTTTTCCTGTTGGTGAACATTGGAATTCTTCCCAGCTTTGGATATTACGAATAAGACTGCTATTAACATTCTCTTACCATCCTTTGTATACTCATACGTTTCATTTCTCTTCATTTCCACTTAAGAATGAAATCTCTGGGCCTAGCCAGCATGGCTCAGTGGTTGAGCATCGATTGATGACCCAGGTCACAGTTCGATTCCCAGTCAGGCCATATGCCTGGGTTGAAGGCTTGATCCCCCAGTATGGGGCATACAGAAGGCAGGCAGTCAATGATTCTCATTCTCTCTCATCATTGATGTTTCTATCTATCTCTCTCCCTCTCCCTTTCTCTCTGAAATCGATAAAAAATATATATATATATATATTTTTAAAAAGAATGGAATATCTGAGTCATGGGAAAAATATATTTAATTTCTTAAGAAACTTTCTGAAGTGGTTGTGCCATATACCAAATAGCAATGTGTGACAATTTCCGACTCTCCTACTCTCTACAGTCCAACAAAAAGTGACATCTTAACGATATTGAGTCTTCCAATCCATGAGCATGCAGAACATCTGCATTTACTTAGGTCTTTTTTACTTTCTCTTGGCAGCATTTTGTAGTGTTAGTGTATATATAGGTCCTGCAAGCACTTCGTTATATATGTCACTAAGGATTCCATGTTTTTTGAAGTTGTTGTAAATGGTATTTTTAAAATTTCTATTTTACTTGTTATTAGTATATAAAAATGCAATTGATAATTTAATTTTTTTTATTGATTTCAGAGAAGGGAGAGAGAGAGAGATAGAAACATCAATGATGAGAGAGAATCATTTTCGGCTGCCTCCTGCACGCCCCTTCCTGGGGATGTGCTCTGACTGGAAATGGAACTGTGACCTTTGGTTCATAGGTTGACACTCCATCACTGAGCCACACCGGCCAAGTAATGCAGTTGATTTTTTAAAATATATTGTCATGTGTCTTGTTACCTTACTAAATTCATTTATTAAATTCTGGTAGCATTTTTTGTTGTTAATCCTTACCTGAGGATATTTTCCCATTGATTTTAGATAGAGAGGAAGGGAGGGAGGGAGATAGACAGAGAGAGACAGAAACATCGATGTGAGAGAGATACATCAATTGGTTCCTTCCCACAAATGCCCCGACGAGGGCTAGGGATTGAACCTGCAACCCAGGTAAGTGCCCTTGACTGGGAATTGAACCCGTGACCCTTCAATTCAAGCACCAATGTTCTAACCAGTGAAAAACACCAGCCAGGGCTGGGAAAGACCTTTTAAGCATAATACCAAATAAAGAAACCACAGAAAGACTGGTTTAAAAATGAAAGCTAGTTGGACAACAAAATCAAATGCAAGCAGCAGATATTAAATGTTTATTTTGTGTAAACAGCTGAGGGAAGCGATAAGATGTAGTATTGCTGATTTGTTCCTGGTGAGAAATAGTTTGGGGGAAGTTGAACCTTTGTTTTAAAGATGGGTTAATTTTGTCAAATTGTAGAGTTTAATTACTGTGGGGGCATGTCCAGGCTGGTGCACATTCGTGCCCGGCGCCCTCTGCTGGCGGCAGCTTGCAGTGTTTACACCTGGGAACTCGGCTCGCCTGCAGGTGGACTCTAGAAGAGGCAGAGTGGCTGGTGGCACAGTTAAAGGTATTGGCATAGTGCTGTGGGGTCTGCAGACCTGGGGAGTGGCATGGAGGTGCCACTGCAAACCTGGGCCTCCTGCATGCCCGCCCCCTAGCTGTTGACCAGGCACATTAGCGAGGCAGCAGTTCTGTCTGGTTCAAGGGTGTGTCCCCAGGGCTTGGAGCAGTGCCCTGCACAGGGTCTGTCCTAATAAACCTTTGTTAAGCAGCCAGGAGCCATGTGCCAGGCACTGGGGGTTCAGCAGTCACCACTAGTCCCTTACTCCATGGAACTGATGTTCTCGTGGGGAGACCAGCAGCAAACAGGTGACCTCACAGCTTAAATAAGGTGTTGCCTGTCATGAGATGTGTTGAGGGGACATGCTGGGTGCTGCAGTGCAGAATAGGTGGGCCCAGGTGAGAGCGGGCTGCCTAGGTCAGGGTTCTGGAGACTGAAGAAGAGGAGCCAGTCTTCAGAAGGAGGAGGGCGTCGGGCCAGGGAGGAGCCAACAGCAGGCAGGCATAGTAGAGCGGTGTCTGAGCCAGGTCGGGCAGGATCTGGTGGCCTGACGAAGGACCCTGAGTCCTCTTGTGAACTCTTACTCCTCTGTGTTTGCCATATCCTAACATGGTGTTTGCTTTTGTTTCCTTTTTCTTTTTTTTTAATTTAAAGAATTTTTTGTTTTGTTTTGTGTTTTTTTGATAGATGAGGGTTACTACCAGGGTGGAAAATTTCAGTTTGAAACAGAAGTTCCTGATGCATACAACATGGTGGTGAGTAGCCTGTGCCTGAGCCCCCGTTCCCCCTTCACGTGGCTGGGTGGCCGTCACAGGGGCCAGCACTCCCCAGACTGTGTCCCCTGTTACCCACCCAGTCCTGGGACTGAGCATGAAATCCCTGATGTTTTGTGGTTAGTGTCACTCAGCAGCAGTATCTGGAGTCCTAGTAGAGAGAGCCTTTTGTGAACAAGTGCTTGTGAGGACTGCTGGGCAGTCTGCAATGGGAGCAGCCCCGCCCCTCCAGGGACCTTATGCCAATTGGCAGCTTCACCGTTAGTGCTTGGATATTCCCTTTTCCTAAACTCATCGAGATGGCATATTTTCATTATTTTTTTCCTTTTTGCCATTTTGGGAGGAAATAAATGTTTTTTAATTGTCATTTGAACTTTCATTTATTAAGTAGGATGTTAAATACTTTTTCTCCTTATTAACTATTCATGTTTTTTATGAGCTGTTTTGTGCTTAGCCTTTGTTCTGTTGGAAAATAGTATGCGAAACTATTTTTAGTTTTCTTAGCTGTGCTGTAAATATTTTCCTTGTTTTTTCCTGTCTCCTGTTGTTGTTCTGTAAAAGTTTGTTTTTTGTCTCATCACTGCGGTCAAGTCTACTTTTCCTTCATGAGCTTTTCATGTTAGGAGATGCTTTAAAGAGGCCTACACCCCAATAGCTCATCTCCGCTTCCTCCAGTGCTCTGTGGCTCCACCTGTGTGTTTCCTGCATCGGGACGGAGCTCTCACTGTGTTCTAACACTTAGCTGCTTGTCCACTGAAGAATCCCTCTCCCTGCACTGGCTGTCATTATTACACTCTTCGCCCTGCGATGAATGGATGCAGTGCCAGCCACTGGGGTGGGCGGTGGAACTAGCTATTTCCTGTTTATCTCATTTTGAGGGTGGCAGGGTCTACAAACACAGTTCTGTTTGGAAAGTGTGTCTGAATCTGGGTCCACGGTTCTCATGCAGAGGTTTCAGTTAAGAGGGCCATTGACAAGGGAGGTGTCTGTGGAAGGTGTGAAGGGACAAGGAGAAAAGGGTGCAGATGCAGACAGATATTTAAAGACATGAAGTTGGGCGGGGGGGAAAAAAAGGACACATATGTAATACCCTTTGTAATGCTTTAAGCAATAAAAAATAAATAAATAAAATAAAGACATGAAGTTAACACTAGGTGGGGTGACCATGTGCAGGCCAGGACTCCATGAAAGGGAGGGAGGGAGGGAGGGAGGGAGGGAGGGAGGGAGGGAGCGAGCGAGCTAGCTCGGTTCCTTCAGGTACCACGCCGGCCAGTGATTGAGTCTGCTCACTGTGTTAACTATAGTCAGGTACCCACTAGTTAACTATATTGTTACTCAGTTGCCCATTAGAGTTACACAGCCTGGCCTCCCTGCTTCAGCCTGCAGGTCTCGCTGGAGTGCAGGCTGTCCTAGCATCTCCCTGTCAAATGCACTCTCATTCATTTGCCGAAAAGCAGATGAGCATATTAAACTTACTCTGGACCTAAATCTGTAATCCTCAGACATCTATATTTGTATAGTTGGATGAATCATTTTTTAGAGTCCCGTGATGTCTTGGTTTTTTGAAATCAGGAAGTAAATTCATGATGGTGCTGAGAGAGTATGTTTTTTAATATTTTTAAATTGATTTTTAGAGAGAGGAAGGGAAAGGGAGAGAGAAACATGCTGTGAGAGTGAAACATCAATCGGCTGCCTCCTGCACAGCCCCTATTGGGGATTGAACCCGCAACCTGGGCATGTGCCATGACCAGGAATCGAACTGTGACCTCCTGGTTCAACCCCTGAGCCACACTGGCCAGGCTGCTTTTATAGTTTTAAAAGAACAACTTTATTCAACACACCACATCATAAACAATGTTGGACGCCTTATTTCACAGTACTCGTTTCATTCTCCCTGCTGTGAGTGTAAATGGACCAAACTTCCATCTAGGAAGATGGCAGTGGCATCTTCAGGAACACACACAGGGAATGGCACCACTTCAGGAGCAGTAACTTTCAGCCAGAGCTCAGCAGCTCCTGAGAAATCTGTGGGGTCCTGTTGGCATTGGGCAGGAGCATTGCAGACACCCCCTGGAGTGCACGTGGGCTCCTCCTCACAGCGGGACCAGTCACCATCAGGCCTCGGGGCTTGTAGAGGGTTCTGTTGGGGGCACGTCAGGCTTTACCAGCAAGACCAGCACATGTGGGTGCAGGGTGACAACACAGTCCCGCATGGGTGATGTGAGCCAGTATCGAGGTTGAATGCCTAGTAAAAGGAGGAGAACGAGGGACTGGGTGGGCACGTGGTGAGGCTGTGGTCTGTGACGTGCTTGGAGGGCCTGTGACCTCTCTCTCTGCATTGCAGCCACCCAAAGTGAGATGCTTGACCAGGATCTGGCACCCCAACATCACAGAGACGGGCGAGATATGTCTGAGGTGAGCCCTCTTCTTCCTGTCTTCCACATTTCTGAGCACTGTGTGTGAGCCTTGGATTTCTAGAGGGAAGATTTTGAAGCTGGGCCAGATTGGGAGGGTTGGGAGACCTCCCTGGGGCTTTGGGCTGCACTCACACCTGGCTGCTGCCTCCAGACCTGAGGCCTCCTATGCCCTTTGCTGGCCAAGGCTGTGCAGTGTCATGCAGCCGCCCTCCGGGAGCCTTTACCCTTTTCCTGTCCTGTTTTAATGAGGCCACATTCCCTCCACGTGGCTGATTTTAGCTAAGGGAAAAATGCCATTCATGAAATCCAGGAAGAAAATCTCCTTTCACTGCTGCTCTAGTAAACACTGGTCACCTTTGAAAGGCAGTGTGCAGCCTGTGACTGCTCCAGCTGCTCAGACAGCGGATTCCTCTTCCTTTCTTACAGGTGCAGTTAGCACCCATTTCCCACTTTATATGTGGTGCTCCTCTCCATGTCAGCCTTATTTTTTATAGTTAAGAGTACATTTTATAAGAGCGTACCTGTTTAGAAGGCATCTTCCCTCTGAAGTGTCTGCCCAGTAAGTATTGAAACTTTCAGTTTCAGGTGATAAGTGGCGTCCAGCTTTCTCCCCAGGCTCTCACCTGTGCTCACGTCCCCTTCCTTGCTCAGAACTAGATCTGAGGAATTCCTCTTGTCACTTTTGCTGTCTTCTGAGAAATCAAATTATTAGCAGAGTATGACAGGAATTTAGCAGATGCTAGCCTGCTACAAAAGCCAGAAACATTGATAAGTTAAGATTAAAAATACAAAAACAAAATCCAAAGCGAAGAGCAGCTGATTACATTGTTTGTGAAAGTCCTTACCAGTCAGTATGAAAAAGGTGGACACCCCACTCTGGCCAGCTGTCCCAGTTGGTTGGAGCATCATTCCTGCACCAAAACGTTATGGGCCTGACTCCTGGTCAAGGCACATACGTAGGGCTTCGGGTTTGATCCCTGGTCGAGGTGTGTACAGGAAGCAGCCGATCGATAATTCTCTCTCACATTGATCTCTCTCTCTAAAATCAATAAAAATATATCCTCAGGTGAGGATTTAAATAAATGTTGAAAAAGAAAAAGGTGGACATGCCCATGGGGACAGTAGGCATCAGCTGCAAACTAGTGGTGGCACAGGAGGGAAGCAGGGCAGGAAGCCCTGAGGGTGCTCCGTCTCCTTGGAGCTGTTAGGTTCTAGTCAAGCAGCAGTGTGATATAATTCAGCAATGCCAAACTAATTTTCACCAAAAGGAACCTTGGTAATAAATTTTCAAAATATGGAAAGTTCATTTTTGTGAGGATGTGCTGACCACTCTGCTTTGTCTGTTCCAGTTTACTGAGGGAACATTCGATCGATGGCACTGGCTGGGCTCCCACGAGGACATTAAAGGTAGGTACCTTTGACCACAGCCCTGCCCGGTGACCTCTCCCTCAGTAACCAGCCACCTGTAAGAACAGCCATGTCCTCTCTGTCCTGTGCACACAGGAGGCCAGGTGCACCCTGCCCCTCCTCTCCCCACCACCCACTACCACCTGGGGCTGCTCAGGCAAGCACTCGCCCTTCAGTTCCTCTGTCCCCGTTCTCTGCGATGCAGGGGCATGTCAGGTCATCTGCTCTGCCTTTGCCCTTTACCATCTTCATATAATATATAATTGTTGTTTTTTCTTTCTATTCCTCTATCCCCTACCCTAGTCTTCTATAGTTGTCTCACCCTTAAAGGTGAGGAGAGTTGCCAGGAGTTGGTAGAAGGGGAGGAAAAGAAAGGGGAGGTGTGACTTCTGTGTGTCCCTTCTGAGCTACCTCGAGGTACACTGCACAGAGGAGGGGCGGCAGGACAGCGGCCGGGTCTGCTTTGGGGAGGGCTGTGGAGAGGGGAGCTACGGGGACTAAATAAATGGCCCACTTGCTTCTACACCATAGGCTTGAGTTGCTTTCAGGGCCAATGTCTCGGTGCCTACGTGAGCCACCAACTGTAGCCTCCCCTTAAGGCGTTTCTGCAGTGGTGCCCATAGGACACCTAGGGCTTCTTCCTGTGGCCTGTTCACTCTGTCAGAAGTTGTCAGGCGTGGGCCAGTGTTCACTTGCTAGTGAACAGCTACCTGACTATCACCATCATTTTTGACTAATGAAACGGTTCCGAACCATTGTCACCTTTGCCCTGTCTGTGTTGGGTCACCACTGCCCAGGAGAGCACCTGCCCCATGCTGGTTCGGGCAGCTTGGTTCCCAGCTGCACTTTACCCCAGACTCAGCACAAAGCCATGGCCATGCCATCTTCCCCGGTGACTCCTCCTCTGAGGCCGACAGTCTTAGCCGGGCAACGTGAAAGGGCTGTGGGTGTCAAACCAGCCTGTTTTCGAGGCCCTGAGAGCTGGCTGTACACTGCACATGCTGCCCCCTCTCAAAAGCAGTGTTTTCCCCACATGGCACCTTTGGCTTAGTCGTGCATGGGTGATAAAAGTTGCACCAACTAAAACTACTTCTAAGTTTGGGCCAGATGCACAGAGATGCTGCTGGGCGTGTCCCTCAGGTCAAAAGGGTGACGCTGAGCAGGATAGGACAGTCCTGGGCCCTGCCCTTTACAGGTGCCAGGCTTCTCTTCCCACAATGCTTCGCAGACTAACTTTTAGGCCCCACCTTCTAAAATAATGCGCAGAAACCTGACTGAATCCATCATATACTGACTGAGTGGTTGGTCTCTCAGAGACCCTCCTCATTCCTGTTCCTCGGCTCTCAGAAGAGGATAGTAGACACATTGCAGTGTCACCGCTCTCAGAGGACACAGAACCAGAGACACGTGTGGGTCAGAGTGGCCCGGCAGGCGACTGCACCTGACCACACCTCCTGGTAGACAGCTGCAGGATGGTGTGCAGACCACTCTGTGGCCAGAAGGGACTAGCAGGTGTTGTGGATCACCAAGTAGGCACTTTGGGGGAAGGATACAGGGAAGGCATTTGGGGCCCTGTCCCAGAGTCGGGACAATCAGACTTCCTGTGGTCATGACCGTGGCTCCTCATGAGGTGTGGTCTCTGCTGCCACGAGCAGCCTGGCCTGGCCTCTCACCACACCCTGGGCGTGCCCTGCCCTCTTGGGACTTAGTTTCTGTACAGGCAGTCCCTCGACTTGGCAGGTGCT
Organism: Myotis yumanensis; assembly: GCF_028538775.1. Taxonomy (NCBI): domain Eukaryota; kingdom Metazoa; phylum Chordata; class Mammalia; order Chiroptera; family Vespertilionidae; genus Myotis; species Myotis yumanensis. The sequence goes on from NW_027223759.1 coordinate 34,484,760, forward strand.
CCCTCCTGCCATCTCTCTTCCTGGCAGTGTCCCACGCCCTCTCCTGGATGAGTTCGCTGTGGGAACACGCCTGTGGAAGCTCCGTCAACACACCGTCTGTCTGACCCCTCCACCAGCCTGAGAGCTGGTGTTCACCCCAGCTCTGGCCCCAGGCCTGGCTCACCAGAAGGATGGATGGACGGATGAAGGAGTGGGTGTGGATAGACGAGAGACAGCAGAGAGGGCAATTAAAATACTAGCAGAGTATCAGATGAGAATGAGAGTAGGCCTGAAACAGACAAGCCCCTTGAGCTGGTGAAAGGACGTCCAGGAAAGAGTCTGATTGAGTCGCCCATCACAAGTCAGTCTAGAGAGAAAGTGGGTTTCTGTCATATTTTAATTAAAATCTCTGATCTTTGAATTTAAAAAAAAATGTCTCCCTTGATTTTTGAAGTAACTAGAGCAAAATTATTAAGACTCAGTGGGATGGTGGGTGATCTGGTCCCCAAGAGGCAACAGATACCAAAACAGCAGAATTTATCTTAAAGGTGGCTGGACTCTGCTGGGGAGTGACAGGTGAGCATACTGTGAGGTCAGGGTGTCCTGGGCAGAAGCTGCCTAAGGGCTGTTACCACCCAGGATTGGACTCGTTGTCGCGGGAAGGCAGTTTCTGTTCTCTGAGTTTTCACTCACTGCCTGTAGCTGCTCACCTCTGAATTTCCCAGAGTCTGTGGTTATAATGAGAAAAGTTGTTTTAATTTTCTGGCTTGGGAAAAACAAAGCCTGCAAAGATGAATTCTGATATGGTCCCGTACATATTTCTTATGGGTTTGAAAGACTGCACAGGAGCCTGAAACTTGTTTTCTTTTTTCCTCATTCCAGGATGTTGTTTGGGGATTAAACTCTTTGTTTACTGTAAGTATATTGACCAAAATCCCAAGCTTCTCTGGTTCCCCTGACTGCTGTTGTGAGCCCATAAGAATAACACTGGGATTAAAGACAGCACCATGTCCATACTGTCTCACTTTTGTGAGACTGGCCCCGAGGGGGTTTGCAGTGACATGTGGGAGGTGACTGGGGGCAGAGCGCCCCCACTCCCCAGGCCAGGTCAATGGCTTCAGTCTCCTCACGTGGGGGTGGGTCCTCTGGCAGCACCTGGCAGCCCCGCTCCGTCTGCTCTCACAGCAGCCCAGCCCATAGCCCTGTTCACTCCCACCTGTCCTGGTTTGAGTGAAGGAGGATGTGCTCACCCATCTTGAGGCTTTTCATAAACCCAGAAACTTTGAGTCGTTCTCGTATTAGTGACGAGCTGCCAACAGGGTTCACTGTCTTTAGAAAACAGCTCATCATGGCAGGGCTGTAGGGCAGGAAGAGGCATGGGAAAAAGCTAATACGGGCACAGCTGAAAGCTGGAGTTTGGATTTTTATATATTATGTTTTCCTTGGGGTTTTTAATCAAAAAAGAGCTTTGAAAGAAAGAAAAAAGCTCTGCTACTGTTGGTAAAACCTAAGGTCCCTGCATGAAAATGAGGCTGTCCAGGACAGCCCACGAGACTGTGGCTGTTGGAGGGACAGCTTCCTGGCTCATAGTGGATGTGCCTACAGAGTCACCCTGGGGTGGGACTGCTGTCCTCAACCTGTCATCAGAGGCCACAAGCTTCTTGTTCTTGATTCTTGATTCAGCAAAATAAAAAACAAACAAAGCCTCAAAATTAGACTCCAAGCCCCCATCTTCCTTGCCTTCTGATCTGATGTCACTTGGCAACACCTGGAACACAAGCAACCAGCGCTTGCTGATTTCAGGACCTCCCTTAGTCTCCATGGGAAGGTGATACCAAGGGGAACGAGCATCTGGGCAATTTTCTGCTGGGCCCAGTCGTTTTGCTGTGATTCTGTTTTTGACTTTCATGTAAGTGAATGAAGTGTTACTTCTGGAGCAGCAGGGCCTGAGCATGGTTGAAACTCTGCCTGGCGGCCAGGCCTCTTTGTCACAGCCAGAGAGCACACCGGCCCACGCTCATTGTATCCTCCACGAAACCCATCCTGCTTCGTACAGGTGCCTTGGCCCTGAATCGGAAATGATTGTGACCAGCAACTCGCTGCAAGGGAATTAAGGGGAGGAAATAGTGATGGCTCTTTGGAGTTTTTTTTTTCTCTTAAAGAAGTCTGGTGTAATCTTCATCCCTCCAAGTGCTCCAAACCTCCCAAATTCTAAAGAGCCAATCCAGATTGCTAATTAAATCAGTAATGGTTATTCCAACCAGTATAGTCATTTTAGGTCAAAGGTGAGGTAAAGAAGATAAGGAATTCTGTGTGTTTGGTGTGGTCTTTGTACACACTGGGTGTCTTGTCTGATATGTACTTTATGTTTTTACCTGTTTCCAGGACTTGGAGTTTAATTTCCCAACCGTAAATGACCATAGAGACTTACAGTTTTTCTTTGTTATATTTTCTTTGTCATACCCATATTTATTTTCAAATCAGGGATACAGTCCACAAATTTAGCACTTGCCCTAGGAGGAATATGGTTGTCTACGATGGTCCTTCTGTGGCTTTGGAAAGTGGGGACTCATTATAAAACAAACTTTACTGTCCGGGTAGAGGAGGAACACTCAGTATAAAGCTCAGACGTGGCCCATCTGAAATCCCTGGTGTTGCTTGAGGGTGGGGGAGTAGCCCTCCCAGGGCTTTCCTAAGGTAGAAGGGGGCTGGTGCCCCCACACCCTCCGCGGCCTAAGGCACTGTCCTGCACTCAGCTGGGTTCCAGGCTGGGAGTGATGCTTGTGAAGGTGAGTTAGGAGATGAAAGGAAACTACAGTTAAGGCCAAGTAGAAACCACAGACTTACAAAGGCAAAGTTGTTAATCACAAAATGAAGGGGGGATTCATTTTGAAAGAAAAAAGAGAATAATGGGACTTTAATTTGGAAAGCTCATAATGACTGGTTTTTCATTCTCCAGTTACCAATAGCATTAGAAATTAATGTGATGGCTGTTGCCCCCATTTCCACCACATTTTGGACAGTTACATATAAACATGATCCCCCCTTCAGCTGTTCATCACCATGTTGAACAAAGTACAAGGTGAGTGCTCCATTTGAGAGGAGCTTCATGGCGGACTCCTCTGCTCCCTGGGGCTTCATTCTCCAGTTTGCTGGTCGGTTTCAGTTGCCTAGTGCTTAACATGGAGACGTGTCACAGTGGAGTAACAGAATCTATCTTTACTTGTGTTTCTATCTTTAAGGATCTTCTGAACTTCGATGACCCACTGAATATCGAGGCTGCAGAGCATCACCTGAGGGACAAGGTAGGCTGGGGACAGGAGGTCCTGGCTGGTGTGTTTGGCAAAGAGATAACTATGTCTCTGGACTAGATAGGCGCAAAGTTGAGAATGGTGGGATCCAGGACTGGAACTTAAAGCAATTTATAATGACGTATCACAGTGCATGTGAGTGGTTTCAGTAAAGCGTTTCACCAAGGTCAGATGTGTTTTATTGGGAGAGAATTCGTAGTAGAATCTGGTATACTGTTCCTTTACCTTTAGCAACATCGGAATATAGAAGGGACCGTGGGTGGCGTGATGCCCTCAGTGCCCTCTGGGCCCCCAGCAGCCTCCTCACCTTCCACACCTTTCCCAGAGCTCTGTGACTGTATAATGAATGGGGTCACATTCATTACTCCAGTCTCAGTCCCTTTTCTTTAACTTTTTCCCTCCAAGTCAATGCATGAAGTGTCACTCATCTACTTTCAGAACCGTTCAGTGTCTCATAAGCAGCTCTACATACTTATTCAGCCGTTCTCTTACTGGTGGGACTTGGTTTTTCCCACTGTTTTTTTTTTTTTAAACATCTCTTTTTTTTTTTTTTTTTAAATATATTTTATTGATTTTTTACAGAGAGGAAGGGAGAGAGATAGAGAGCCAGAAACATCGATGAGAGAGAAACATCGATCAGCTGCCTCCTGCACACCTCCCACTGGGGAGGTGCCCGCAACCCAGGTACATGCCCTTGACCGGAATCGAACCCGGGACCCCCCAGTCCGCAAGCCGACGCTCTATCCACTGAGCCAAACCGGTTTCGGCTTCCCACTGGTTTTTTTCCCCAACTACAGCAATAATGTAGTAAATACCCTTGTACACACATCCTTACAAAGCATGTGGACAGGGTCTGGGAGCCGGCCTGTGTGACTGGGAGGAGGCTGGCAGCTTGTTCAGCCTCTCAGGGGCCACGCCGATTCCTTGGAGTGCCCAGCATGTGTTCCATGCAGACTCAGGAAACTAGCGATAGGCACTTCAGGGAGCAGTGGGTTCTACAGTGGAACTGAAGGGTCAGGCAGAGGAGCGTGGTTTGGCAGGCGACCTGAGGAGGAGGCTGGGGCAGCACAGGTCTTCAGGACAGGTGCAGGGTGGGAGATGGCTCTGCCCCTGCCCACCTCTGGGTCACCCTGGCTGGGTGTTGCCTGGCAACGCCTCAGTTAGTCCACTGCTGACTAGCCTAGCAGGCTGCTCCTGGGCCCAGAGCCTTTCAGGAGGCTTCGTTTATGTTGTACTCACTCCGCTTGTCACTGCTGCTGACAGGGACCCATCAGCGTGTGATTATTCCAGCCCTTGTGGACTCAACCTTGTCAAAGGAAGACAGTGGTAATAGCAGGGCGCACTCTTGTGGAGCTGTGATAAGCTCATACAGATGGCTCTCGTTCTGTCTTTCTTGGAAGGCTGCTTCCTATTCTTTGTATGATATAAGGTCAGGTTTGCAATTAATAAACTTCTCCCCAGTCAGATGGTCCTAAAATCGGCCAAACAGTGATGCCTCCACTTGAACTCTTAGATGTGCCCAGACCGACCTGCATCCTGATGTCGAGTCACGATCATCGTGTCTCTGCTCACTTTCTCTTGTAGTCATTGTTCATCCCAAGATTGACCGCTTGAGTACCAGATGAGGTGCTCGATGCTCAGGGGGATCAGTGGATAGACAGTCTCTGTCCCCGTGCAGCGTGCATTCTAGTGGGAGGAGGCAGAGCAGAGATAAGCCATCAACATGGAAGGTGGGGCTGGGGGCCAAGAGTGTGGGGGTGGGGGATGATGGGTGTTGCACTTTATGGAGGATGTTCAGGGAAGACCTTTCTGATAAGGTGTGACTATAGATGTGATGTGAGCCAGGTGGATCTCAGGAAAGTTTTCCAGAGACTGACAGCCAGTGCAAAGGCCTCAAGGTGGGAATGTGCTCCAGGTGTTCAGGGCAGAGCACAGGGGCCACATTACTTGAGTAGGAGGGCAGTGGTGAATCGACAGTATCAGCAACCCTGAGTGGCCCTCCCAGGTGTCAGGCATTGTCCCACACTCTTCCCAGAGTACATTTGTTCTCCTGACAACTGCAGGAGGGAGGGCCTCTTGTTAGCCCTTATTCTCTAAGAGACTCACCAGGAAGGGGCAGAGCCCCAGATTTGAACACAGGGGGTCTGGTTGCAGGGCCCACAGAGGGACAAGGAGATGTGGGAGGTATAGAGGCCTGAGCACACAGGGTCTTCTGAAGGTGTGGACTTTGTCCTGGGTGAGACGATGAGAGCAAAAGGGATTAGGATTAAGCAGAGGCACCTTTGAGTGGAGGGTGCCTAGGGGCCTTCACTTCACATCCAGTGAGCTTGGGCTGTGGTTCCTTAGGAGCTGGGAGTATTGTTGGCTTCTGGGCACTGTGGTAGTGACCTGGTGAGAGTTTGCTAGGGGCTGTGGAGCCTCTGAGTGCAGCACCATCCGTGGACAAGTGCGGGTGTCCTGACTTTGACCATATGGGCCTCACTCTCCCCATCTGCAAAATGAAAGGTCTTGGGATCCCTTCTGCTCCAGCTGCTGTTTGTACTCTCTGCCCCCCGTGCCCCTGGCACAGTGTCTTGCACATAGTGGGCACCCACAGGGGAACCAGCCCCACAGGCTCGGTGGCTCCGACTTGTCCCTGGGTTGTCACTCCCCCTCACTAACTTGCTCTTCTCGAATTCCACAGGAGGACTTCCGGAACAAAGTGGAAGACTACATTAAGCGGTACGCCAGATGATAGGAGGGGTGCCTGCAGCGCGGACTGTGCTAGAGGGTCGTCTTCAGCTCTCGAGGGGGCCTCCATCCCAGTCCTCGCGCTCCCGCAGACCCACTGGCTCTGCTGGGTCCTGTGACATGTCCTGCGGAGGAACCTCTTCATGACTGCCCATTGTAGACAGAGTTCCGCATAAATACAGCAAGAAAATGAGTTTGGGCTCTAAAGAGTTGTCTGCTTACCTTAACATGTTTACTTTGTGAACCTGTACTGTATAGGCTGAGGAAATGCTTGAGAAGTTGTAATGAACTCAGAATTGGAGCTTGCTTCTTACCTTCCCCCAAATCACTTCCCTGCACAGCAATGCCAATGACCTGCCAAGAACTGGCAGGTGGGCGGTCCCAAGCCCGCTGCAAACTGTGATTGGATGCGCAGTCTCTTATCTCCTCCCACGAATGTCAGCCCTGCCTCAGTGTCTGAGGCTTCCCAGAATGCAGTCATTCACTGTAGATCTCTTACTGAAATGCGTATTTTATTTAATGTAAGTATATTTTGGAACAGATTTGTAATTTGTACAATTTAATGCTTTAATTATTTTTTTCTATTCTCCTTTAGTTTGTATTTTCATTGTATAGAGCAGACAGATGTTGGGTCAAGCAATTATTGAAGAGAAATACAAAGAAAATATGAAAGACATCATTCATTCTGTCCAAATGCAACGAGAATTTGGGTCTTAAAAACCAGCTCTTGCTTTCAGGTCTGGGTGGGGCAAAGAAGTTTAGAACCCTGTGAGGCTGGAGCTCGATGATTTGGAAAAAAAAAAAAAAAGGCAGGGAGCCCTTTGTCACATTTGGCCCGGAGGAACTGGCTGGAGTGGGGCTGGGTGTTTCTGAGGGTCATGTGCTTAGGAACTAGTGTGCAAGGATCAATAGCTGCTTATCAGAGACCCAGACCCTTGCTCCTGAGGGACAGGAGAAACCTCGGGAAGCAGCCAAACAATGTCTGATGCCACTGAGACTACACCTGTGGCCTCTGAATCTGCTGTGGTTCCAGGCCCCAGTGGAGGTGGTCTCCTGGGCAGTGGAGAGCAGGAATCGGAACAGCATACAGCCATGCTCGGTCAGGTCTGCACACTTCAGAGGCAGCACACCCAGGAGACCCCAGGACCCGTGATGTCATATGCAAATAAATATCTGTATGGTTTTGTCCACTGCCTGCCTGCCTGCCCCTCTCCGGTTTGACTGACAGCCTCCTTGCCTCTGAGTTTCCCATCTACCTAGGCTGATGTGTGCTTTTCTTGATTCACAGTATCATCTGATCTGGAGGTCAGCAGGGGGGAATGTAGGCCATACTTCCTGTTTGTGACCAGGAATTTTGCCCATTAGATGGGGTTCCAGGACCACGTCTGGTACACAGAGGGGGAAGGGTCGGGCTGGATAAAGGGCATGGTGGCATCTGAGTGGTGCAGGCCTATCAGGAGGGCACAGTAGTCCTCATCCCCAGGCCAGGCAGAGGCACCACAGCTCCTGCAGTTGTCATTGGAGCTTGTCAGTGTCCCTGGAACTCACTGGCCGGGCACTAGGCCATCCTCTGCCAGGTGGGTCAGGAGGTCAGCAGCAGGCCCGCCCACACACCTGATTTCTGCCCTGTGACCCAGGGAATGAGTTCCCTGCAGGAGTCCTGGGACGGGCTATCAGGGCGGCCACAGGTACCAATGCAGGTGGAAGAAAGGGTGCCAGCGTCTGTGGTTAAATGGACCAGACTGAAAGGGGTTCCTGTTGATTCCCATTTCAAAACATTTAACATAGAAAAATGCTTTATTGGGGATCAAGTTTTTTTAAAAGTGACATTTCCACAGTACTGGACCATCCCTTTCTGTCCAGGGAAACCCCATCTTGTTAAGCAGCACACCCAGCTCATCCCACTGCACCTAGTCTTTGCCCTCCAATTCAGTGGCATGGGACCCTGACTTCCAGGCCTTGTGGCTTCTTGGGGTCTCCCCACTCAGGGCAAAGTAACAGTTCTGGTTCCTGTCTATGTGCCCCATCAACCTGGGGATCGTTGATTTCTGATCTCCCAGGGTTGGGATACCGAGCTTCCAGCCAAAAAGGCCAGCCCTTGGCCAAGTCCTTGAAAAGCCCAATTAAAATTAAACTTCTTGACAAAACATTCCTGAATTCAAATTCTGGCTCTATCACTACCCATGAGAACGTGGGCAAGATGCTTTTCTGTACCTTAATTTCCTGTATATAAAATGGAGATAACTACCTCCCAATAAGGGTGTCATCAAATCAGTTTGAATACATGGAAAGTGCTTAGAGCGGTGCCTGGCACGTGTGGGGTCCGCAAATAAACTTTGAGACAGTTATGCAAGGGGTGGCCAGTCCATGGCTCCATTCGAGTTCAAGAATCTGGACCTTTGCCCTTAACACTTTCACAACTGACTTAGGTTTACTGGGTCCACGAATGTTGGCATTTCCACTTGACTGTCTCACCAACAACACATCCAGAACAGGTTTCGTACCTGTCCAGATGAAGGCGCTGTCTTCTGAGTCACTCTGTTACCCCTGGCCTCCGCACTTCCTGCCCCACACCCAGCTCTCCCGCATTCCTGTAGGTCCTGAACCCACCTTCCCTGCGTCCCACGCCTCTACTCCGGACCCCTCGAATCCATGCGCAGTGAAGGAGCCCCAATTCCACGCAAAGCCACCTGTGCAGAGGCCCCTCCAGCTGGAGCCGTGGAAGCACGTTTTAGGAGACCCCGGGCACGAGGACGCAGAAGCGTGGCCCGCCGGCCTCCGTACCCGGCCCTGCTCCGGGCGCCCGGTCCAGCGGGGCGGTGGCAAGCGAACCCCGCGTGCCGCGTCTGCCGGCTTCTCCCCGGTCCACGCCGCCCTGGTGTCGGGCGCCGCCTCCTCGCTGGCGCCGGCGGACTCGCGCAGGGCCCTGGAGGGTGAGAAGCCGGGGAGACGCCCCCAACCCACGACGGGTGAGACGGCCTCGCTGGGGTTCCCGCCAGGATTTCGCGGTCGGGACCACGCCTCCTGTGACGGGCTCGGAGCCCCGCCCCAGGACCGTCACCTGACCGCGCGCGGCCAATCAGTATTTCATCCTCTCCCAGCCGCTGAAGTGGGGATTGGCCCGGAGCGCGCAACTCAGCCAATCCGGACGCGCCCCGGCCTCGCGACCCCGCTGCCCCTCGCGAAGGCCAGAGCTGACAGTTCGGGCTTCAGGGGCTGGCTGGGTGTGGACTGCGCCTGGCCCCGGTGAACGGGAGTGGGGTCGCGGCGGGACCGGCATGGAGGCGACCGCGGCACCGAGCAGGCATGCGCGGGGGCATGTGGCGAGTCGGCCAGAGAGGTGCGCGCTAAGAGGGAAAGGCGAGGGAAACCGCCGGCCGCCTCCTCCGGGAAGCTCTCCGGGCGCCGCGGTGCGAGGGGTTGGCGTGTCCCGCCCAGGGAGGTTATAAGGGGTGGGGTGGGGGGCGCTGGTCACTCGCGGGGAGAAGCCCCACGCGGGGCTGCAGCGCTGGCCGGCTGGCCACGGGGAGGCCGAGATTAGGGATGAGAGCTGGAGGACGAGCTGATGAGAGGCGTGGTCCGGAGAGGGCCCCGGGAGGAAACTGTGCTGAAACCTGAGTGGCGTCCTGGAGTCGGCCGCACCGGCCTGGGCACGCTCTGCACGCGGGGAGAGGGAACGGCGGTTTCTAAGGCCCCGAGCGCGCGCGCACAGGAGCCTGCTGGATCCCGGCCGGCGGGAGCGCGGGTCGCGTGCGCCTGGGGTGCAGGGCTTGTGGGAGCAGCGGCGGCGCGTGGCCCCGCAGCGCCTCGGAGCCCAGGAAGCACTTGGGGGTGTATTTATTCTAAAGGTGTGGCGGATCTTGGAGGTTTGAGCAGGGGAGTGATGCAATGTAATTATATTGTATCGGGGCTGCTTTGTGGAGAGTAGGAATGGGGGTGGGGCAGGGGAGGAGGCAAGGAAAGCGATTGGGTCTCTTGATCATCTAGGAGGGAGGAAGTGGTGGCACAAGTGAGTGGACTGAGGCTTGACCCGCTGGACCCGCTGGTGCGCTGGTGTTGGGAAAGGAGGGAAGAAGGATGCCTCCCAGGCCCCTGGCCTGAGCACCTGGGAACGTCGGGATGAACTCAGGGAGAGGAGGGCGTCCTCCACAGGTGTCTTCCGCCTGCTGGAACCACTGGGGAGGGGGGGGTGGGGGTGAAAGTGGCATTTTCTTGTTTGTGAATCTTTGCCCTCCAATTCAGGAATGTGTTAAATACTATTTGTTTGGGTAATCCTCTTTACCCGAATATAAGGAATAAATCAGACCAGCTCTTTCATTAGTCATTCTACTCTGGTTGGGACAGAACAAATGGGAGCTGGGAAGATGTCCCCTAGGGAGACGGAGTGGAGAGGAGATTCAGGGTGCCTTTTTACCTTTTGGTTATGAAACGAATGGAGTTTAGCTTGTCCGTAATATTGATAGCACTTTAAGGAAGTAGCAGGTAATGGAGCAGAGTAATCTACAAAGTGTTCCTGGGAAATTCAAGCCATAAATGAGCCAGGCGGCAGGTTGAAAAGCCGCAGTCACTCAGCTGACCCTAGTAGCTTGAGGAACTGGGGGACACTTACTTACAGGAAGTGAGAGTCAAGTGGGGCGCCTGCAGCTTCACATCACAGCAGGACTGGGCGTGTCCTGATACTGGAACATCCTAGGATGGCTGGTCAAAATGCCCAAAGCCCCAAAGCCCTGTACCTATCAGGTGACTTTGAACAATTTATAGACAAGATGCTGCATTAAAACATTCATGGTTCAAAAAACAAAATAAAAACCAGGCTGTCAGACCAGTGGTTACTAGGGGGAGTTGTAAACGCACCGTCTTGCCGTCTCTGGGTTTGGGCCTGACTTGTGTTGGTGGGAAAAGAAACAGCCTGGTTGTGCTACAGCCAGGGCTGCAATGTCAAGATCACTTCTGACCCTGCTCCCACATACCATCCAGGTCAGCGGTTCTCAACCTGTGGGTTGCGACCCCTTTGGGGGTCGAATGACCCTTTCACAGGGGTCGCCTAAGACCATCGGAAAACACATATATAATTACATATTGTTTTTGTGATTAATCACTGTGCTTTAATTATGTTCAATTTGTAACAATTGGGGGTCACCACAACATGAGGAACTGTATTAAAGGAAGGTTGAAAACCACGGATCCAGGTGTTCCCGTCTCTAATGATGCATTAAAGACTTGGTCTTGCTGTAAGAAAAGAACAACTGATTTTTTTTTAAGCATTGTAGGCTTTACAAAAAGTAGACATAATGATGAAAAGCCACCTGAGCCAGTCAAACCTTAAATCAAGACTACTGAGAAGAAAGAACTGAGTTGATACTCAAATTTCAGGAGCACATCATTCAAGCCCCTAAACCAGCAGAATCAATAAAGAGGCCAGCCCCCGACAAACCAATGACAAATTTGGAATTAAAAGTATCTGCCTCCTGCCCAGCCAAGGTGGCTCAGTGATTGTCGAACAATGAACCAGGAGGTTGTTTTGCGATTCCTGTCAGGGCGCATGCCCAAGTTGTGGGTTTGATCCCCAGTGGGGGGCATGCAGGAGGCAGGTGATCAGTGATTCTCTCTCATCACTGATGTTTCTCTCTCTCCCTCTCCCTCTCCCTCTCCCTCTCCCTTCCTCTCTGAAATCAATATATATATATATATATATATATCCAAAGTCAGTTTATCTTTTTGTGCCACCCATTTTGCTTTTGAGTTACCTAAGATTGATTATTCGTTTCTCCTCACTAATGGAACTGTAGTGTGTCCCATACTTGAAGAAGCTGGAAAATAGCTCATACATAGTTATAGTAGTTCTTAGTATAATATGATAAGCAGAGAAATATAAAGTAACATGTGTTCACGTCTCTTTCTATTGTTTCACAGTTAGTAAGGCAAGATGGAATGTCAAATTTGTAATTAGTTTTTTCATGAGTCTGTGTTCCTATAGATTTTCCTTGAAAATCTTTAAGGAAAAAATGCTTTGCAATGTTTTTGCACTCAGGGCAGTTACTTTCTGTAGGACGATTAATTCTGAGGTATAGTAAGTAGTTAAAAAGGAATATATGCATTGATTAACAAATTAGAATTCGTTTGCAACCAATTGAAATAAAAAATTATATCAGTACCTATATTACTTGCCAAGCAGTATTATTAAAAGAGTATAGGAAAAATTATAAATAAGTTTAGATATATGAATTAAGTTAAAACTCACTGTTTTATAAGACTAAGCAATAATGTCAAATATCTTTCCTGATTATAAAGTCTTGGTATGGTGTTGTAACTAAATTGTATCTGAATTATAGCCTACATCCTCCTAAATTTTTTAATTATGTATAAAGAGAAACTAAGTACATATCTGGCTTCCATGATGGTAAAGTATATTTATAAAATTATAGATTAAAAGGCTTATGGAAATACATTAGAGTTTCAGAAGACTAAATATTTAAGCTTTGCTTCATGCCACCTACCTATTACATGTTACATAAAATAGCTTCATTGTTTTATAAGGTGTTTTTAGCTTTCATGAACAGTTTGACAATTCTAGATGATACAGCATTGATTATATATTGTACTTTATTAAGTAGGGATCACAGAATTAGATTGTTTATGCTAACTGAACCCATTAAAGGATAGGTTACTTTTTTTCAGATAGTGCAGAGCTCACGAAGAAAATGACAAATGTCATGAAGGGCCAAACCTCTGACAGAACTGAATAAGTTTGGGCATGAATTATGCTGACATAGATTAAAATTATTATTTCCTAAAAACTAAAACAAAGTAGCTGTGTAATAGCCATGATTAGTATTGTGTTTGAAACTTTGTGTGGATTGGTTCCAGTGGTCGGCAAACTGCGGCTCACGAGCCACATGCGACTTTTTGGCCCCTTGAGTGTGGCTCTTCCACAAAATACCACGTGCGGGCGCGCACGTACAGTGCAATTGAAACTTCGTGGCCCATGCGCAGAAGTCGGTATTTTGTGAAAGAGCCACACTCAAGGGGCCAAAGAGTCGAATGTGGCTCGCGAGCCGGTTTGCCGACCACTGGTTTAAATACTGTTGTTGATTTAAAAATCAAGTATAATAATTCCTAGTATCAGCCCAGATTACCTAATGTATATAGTTATGAAAATTTCTGAAGGTTTTTGATATTAGTAAGAAGATACACAGATAAATTTTACTGATGAGGATCTTTCTGAGAATGTGCCCTTTCTGTGACATTTACTTTGCCATCTTATAAACGGAGCCCCTGCTGTGTTCCTGCCATTGTTCTCAGTGCTGGCCACCAAGGGTGAGAACTGGCAGAGCCCTTGCAGCTGACATCCTGTTACTCTCATAGATGCAGACAGGAAACAAGGGACAGGTCTAGGGAGAAACTGCTGGGAAGGAGGGGGTAGGTGGCTGCTGAGAGCCTCACCAGAAGGTCAAGTTAGAGCAAAGATCAAAAAAAGTAAGGCAGGGTGCAGTGGTCATTCTAGGCAAAGAAACCCAAAAGTTCAAGGGGGAGAGCAGCAGGCCTGCCCCAGGGTAGACCTGCCCCCTGAGGGAGATGAAGAGGGAGAGTGGGAAGAATGGGTGCAGGCTCACCCCCAGCCTCAGCCTTCACAGAAAACTGGTGAAGTTAGAAAAGCAAGTGGGAAGGAAGGGCCTTCGGGACGTGCCGCTTCCTAGGCTGGCCTGGGCCTGATCTTTATAGCAGTTGTGGGCAGTCCAGGCCCTGCGGACCACCAGTCCTACTCAGGTGGGAAGAAGTGTAGGTGGAGGGCTCGCAGCCCTTGCTTTATTTGCTCCTGCTGATGTGATGGACCTGGTGCACCTGTAATCCCACATCCCATCTCCTTTTCTTTCCTCCAGGAGGGTTTACATGGACTATAACGCAACCACCCCCCTGGAGCCAGAGGTTGTCCAGGCCGTGACCGAGGCCATGCGGGAAGCCTGGGGAAATCCCAGCAGCCCTTACCCGGCAGGTAATTCTAGGAGATGCGCACAGATGGCAGATACGGGGCAGAGGCATCAGAGAAATGACACCACACGGGAGCACTTGGTTTTGAATAGATTTCCTGTGAACTGCAAGTCTAGCTGTAATTCTTAGCAGGTTTTTTTTCGAGAAGTCCAACTTGGTACATTGACCCTTGTTGCTACCACAGTCTTTAATGTTTAACATACATCCCTGTCTTCCTTTCTCAGATGAACAGGATGTCTTAAGAGTTATAACTGTACCTACAGCCCTTTACTTATCTGTCTCATTTGATCCTTATAAAGTTTGCAAAATAGATCTTTTAAATCATCAGGATCAAATATAATCCTGGCCTTTTAAAAAATTGAAAAGAAAATTACTTTTAAATTCTTTAATTATAAATATTCTTATTTCTCATTTAGTCTCGTTTTAATGTAGAGTAGTGATTTTCAACCTTTTTCATCTAATGGCACGTATAAACTAATTATTAAAATTCTGCGGCACACCAAAAAATGTATTTTTTGCCCATCTGACAAAAAAGTAGGTATAATTTTGATGGTTTTACAAAAATAATAATAATAGTAATTAACTACCCTTTTTACTCCAAAGTGACTTTTTTAAAAATCAGGTGCCTATACTTGTATATAAGGATTTCTGGTACCAAGAATTAACCAATCAGCTGCATCCTTAATATGTGTTGTGACCAATAAGATGCAACTGTGTTATATGACCTATATATTTATGGTTCAAGACAGGGCATTCACACGGACGGCTACTGTTGTGTTGGCTTTGTCATTTTTTTATTTGACAATCTAAGGGAAGAGAGGTCAGTGGCCCTGATTAAATAGTCAGGTATGGCACATTTTAAAATTCTTGCAGCACACCGGCTGAAAGTCACTGATGTAGAGCATTAACTTGGAGATTTTGGAAAACAATTTAAAATCACTAGTTCTACAGCAGGGTTACATGACATTTTTCAGCTGCTGAGCAAAATCATACCTTTCTGATCTAATGTTTATTGGGGATAATAAAGATAAACTATCTTAACTGGATTACAGTGACCGAAGATAACATTCAAACAGACTACTGCCCTGGGATTTTGTAATACCTGGGTACAATTTCGCAGGCTGTAGTGGACTTTCTTATCCATTTACTTTTGTAATTCCATAGCAACTTGATAACGGAAAGCATTTTCAAAAGCCGGTATTCGTCATTCATTAGCATATTTGTTGGTTTATTTGGTACATGTGTCTGGCTAAACTGGACAGTTCCTTGTCCCTAATCTTTCTTCTAGTAAAATTGAGCTTTATGATACATTAAACGTGACAATAAGGAGAACAGTTAAATGCCAATAAAAAGCAATTAATATGAAGAAGTTTGGGAACAACCCTCCAGGAGAAATTATGTTCTTGGCCCAGTGAAGGTTGTCAGTGGTTTTCAGTTACCTTGACAGCCCTTGTCTCCACAAATTAAGAGCCATAACTAAAAAATGCATCGCAGTTCACTTTCTGTTGATACTCAGGTAGAAATTCAAAAATATAAAGGAAAGTCACCTTTATGATAGAATGACTTAATTACTGGGTTGGAAGTTCCCCAGGGCCCATCCAGTGGCATCTCCTGACACTCTTGAGGCCAGCCTGGCCTCGAGTTAGAGACTTGGACTCACCTCCAAGGACCCAAGTCCTGCTCCATGACACATAAAGTCAGACTTCTGTGAGCATTTTAACTTAGTCGTTCGTTCAGCATGCTTAACCTGTGCTTGCTCTGTGCCTGGTGGATACAGCAGCAAACAAAGTCCCTGCCCTCATGAGGCTTCCATTCTAGTGAGGGGGGCAGACTGTGAACAGACAAATGCAAGTGTGTTAAGTGAACAGGCTGTGGGCCTGTGAGACAGGATGGGGCCGGGCCTGCTGGGCGGGGAGGAGGGTGCTGCCTTTGTGCAGGATGGCCGGATCTCTGACGGTATGGCATTTGCACAGAGACGAACAGGATGCACTGCAGCAACAGGGAGTATACAGGTGACAGGAGGGGTGTGGGTGGGTGGGTGGGCGTGGGGGTCCCGGGAACAGTGCCACATAGGGCTGTGGATGCCACTGTGTGGGCCTGGCTCCCACCTGACTGAGATGGCGAGTTCTGAGCAGAGAAGTGACAGCGTTAACCTAGCTGATAGCTCAGTTTTGAAAATGAAATGTATTTTAATAAACACTGCCTTTATGGGTTTTCATTTTGGGGGACACTATATAACTGTTCAAGTTTTATTTGTTTGTTTGTTTTTCCCAATAGGACTGAATAGTCAAAAAAGTTTGGAGACTGCTGGTCTATAGACTACTTAAGTAAGAATGGTCATTGCAGTTTTTAGAATTCCCATCCTGGAGCCTTCCTTTCTATGCCTCCTGATGCTTGGTCCTGGTTTCCTGGGAGCCAGTGAACCTGGGAGGCAGCTGGGCTGCATGGCCCTGCTTGAAAGCAGGTGCTTCCCTGAGGCAGGGACCTCCTAGTTACCTGGGGGCCTGCACTGTGAGGTAGGGCATTGGACTTTGTGCTGAGGGGTCGTGAGTTCTAGTTCTGCTTATTTTTGTTGTTTTGCAGCGTGACCTTAGGCCTTCCCATCCTTTCATTCTCCTGCCTGGATGAGCGGGAGGCAAAGCGATGGCCACAGCCTCCCTGTCCTCTAGCGCGTAAGACGAAAAGCATGTCGCAGGGAATTTCAGTTCCCAGGCTTCCTCCCGTATTTGTTTCTGGCCCTCACTAGCTTCCTGGGATCTCAGTGGTGGCCCCTACTCTCTAATGCCTCACTGCTGCCCTTGCACCGGGTCGTTTCTAGGTGTTACACGTTATTGTGGTTACGCGGGCGGGACATGTCTTGTTTTAGAATTACCCACTCAGACCTCTCGCTCCTTCATGGCTAGTCATTCTTTAAACATGTCAATTGCACTTGATAAAGTGACGTTAATGAATGTCCATTTTGGTCCCTCAAGGTAGGAAGGCCAAGGATATTATCGATGCAGCTCGGGAAAACCTTGCGAAAATGATAGGCGGGAAGGCTCAAGACATCATCTTCACTTCCGGGGGCACTGAGGTAAGCTTTCTAAAGTCTCATCCTTTCAGCTGCAGTTTTTTGTTTCTTAAAAATATGTTTTTATTGATTTCAGAGAGAGGAAGAGACAGGGAGAGAGAGATAGAAACATCAGTGATGAGAGAGAATCATCAGTCGGCTGCCTCCCACATGCCCCCTACTGGGAATCAAGCCCGCAACCTGGGCATGTGCCCCAACCAGGAATCCAGGTATTTCAGCTGTAGTTTTAACAAGAAACAGAAGAGTGCCCAGCTGGTGTTGCTCGGTAGTTGAACATCAGCCTGTGAACCAGGAGGTCACCCATTCAATTCCCGGCCAGGGCACAAGCCCACCCCCACTCCCCTGCTGTCCATTTCTCTCTCCAGGAGACCAACACTGTTAGCTTTGTGTCTTCCAGAGATAATCTGTGGGTAAAATGCAAATAGACATGTGGATTTATGTAGTCTTTTCTCCTTCCCTTTGTACCTGTTCAGGGATCTTTGTGCACATACAAGCAAATCTGTATAGTTTGTGGGATACTATGTATAACGTCAGCTACCTCTTTACATTTAGCAAGTGTGTTGCTCTTTTGGTATCAGCCACAGAGCGTTCCCTTGGTGTTTTTACATCTGCTCGTGTTCCATTGAATAATGTTGCATAATTTATTTAACAAGTCCGGTTATTGATACACATGGAAGGGCTCCCCAGCTTTTACTGTTACAGACAGCGCTAAAGTAAATAGTCTTTTACATCCATCATCTTGCTTCTGTGCAACTGCAGCTGTCGGACCAAGTCCATGATAGACTCTCTGAGTCAAAGGGTTTACTGATAGAGATGCCAAAGGGCCCTGAATAGAGGTGCTGGCTCACCTTCCACCATCAGTGGGCCTGGGAAAAAGAGTCTTTTTTGACAGATTTTTAAGTTTTAAAAGTGCATAAGTTGCTTATGCAGACATAATCATGCAAAGCAGGTATAATTGACCAGAAATGAGTTCTGAGGTTTTTGAAAGTTTGAAACCCTCAAATCTTTGCAGTGGGGCCTTTCAAAGGGTGCAGCTCAGGAATTGACTTTTTCTTTCTGTCTTAAATGTTAGCCACGAGGAAATCCCAATGGGAGAGGTTGCTGTCCCCACTCTCCCCTCAGGACAGTTTCTGTAAATGGTTGTTTGCATGTCTCTGCAGTCCAATAATTTGGTGATCCACTCCGTGGTGAGGCATTTCCAAACCATCCACACCTCAAAGGGGGACACAGCCAAGTGGCACAGCCCAGTGGAGGGGGCCACGCCCCATATCATCACCTGCACTGTGGAGCACGACTCCATCCGCCTGCCTCTGGAGCACATGGTGGAGGAGCAAGTGGCCTGTGAGTACCCAGCCTAGACTGCAGCAGGGACAGCTCTGCTGACCCGACTGGCTGATTCAGTGGGGAGGGTCCCCGGGGACATGGTGAGACATCACCCTCCTGCGCTCAGGCTTCCTGGCTGTCCTCATGTAGGGACACAGCCTGTCCCTCCAGGCTGCCACCTGGGTGTCAGTAGATGCCATGAGGTTTTCCCTTAAAAAAAGGACAATCAGGTATATGCAGATGATGTTTCAAACTCTTGTATACAATAAATTTTTAAATAACATGTCTTTAAAATACTAAATGGTGCTTTTCATTGTTTGATTTTAATAAATTAAATTTTGGCTTCCGCTCCTCTGATATGAAAAAGGATCAAATAGGCATCCCCTTCAGGGGGTCAGAATCAGGGGCTGTCAGTAAGGCTGGGGCAGGGGGCCCGGCCTCCCCCAGAGCAATGCCAGGCGGTCCGAGGGATGAGTCAGGCTTAGCCTGCAGTGATGATGGCCCTGTCATTGTCACACAGAAGGAACTGGTCCTTCTTTCACTTTTCCTGTGATACCAGGTTAAGACCACTCACTTGAAAACGTAAGAGCCTTCTCCCCCCGCAACCCCACCCCCACCGCAAGACAGCCATGGTTAAGTCTCCTTTACATAAGAAATGATTTCTTCTCCGTGTCAGCTTTCCTATTGAATCTGCCTGGAAACCTGACGGCGGATCTGGGAAAGCAGTTCTATCCCAGAGATGAGGGGCTGTAACGGAACTGCTGGGGTAGGCCAGGAAGCCTTTGCGTTGGTTTTCCTGTGTGAAGGCTGGAACGGTTTTCCTCCTCCTGGTCTTACCTGAATGCACCAGTTTAATTAAGGGGGACAGGAAGGAAGGCCAGGTCTAACCTTCGTCTTAGGTTGCAGTTCCTCATATCCCTGCTGCCTTTTTTCTGTCTTACACAGGGAAGGGCAACTTACTATACATTGTTATCAGTTACTGTTGCCTTTACCCTCTTATCTACACAAGTTACACAAATGTTTACAAAGTATAAACATGCTCATGATAGAAACAATTGACACTTTATAGAAAGGTAAAATACAAAGTAAAGTGGCCCCCAGTCCTGTCCTGCTCAAGCCCACCTGGAGTTTCTCTTATAGTTCACACTTTATTTTAATTACTTCCAACTTAATACTTAATCACTTACAAACATAATCTCCATTTCAGCTCAAGCATCTGTTTGCTGATACCCCCACCCCCATATAAAATGAGGATTTTGACCATTTCATACCCCCTCCACCTCTCCCAATTGCTTTCTTTACGTGTGTGTGTGTGTGTGTGTGTGTGTGTGTGTGTGTGTGTGTGTATTTCAGAGAGGGAGAGAGAGAGATAGAAACACCAATGATGAGAGAGAATCATTGATCGGCTGCCTCCTGCACGCCCCACAACCCAGTCATGTGCCCTGACAGGGGAATTGAACTGTGACCTCCTGGTTCATAGGTCAATGCTCAACCACTGAGCCATGACAGCGAGGCCAATTGCTTTCCTTATAAATCAGCTTTATGGAGATGTCATTCACATGCTATAGAGGCCCTCAGCCCAAGTACCCACTAACCTGCATTCTGTCACTAGAGGCTCCCTGATCTGGACTTTCATAGAAATGGAATCATAATAATATGTGGTCTTTTGTGCCTGGCTTCTCTCAGCATAATGTTTTCAGGTTCATCCACATTGTAGCCTGTGCCAGCACTTAATTCCTTTATGTGGATGAGTAAATCTCATTTTATGTGAATAATCTCATTTTATTCGTCCATTCATCAGTTAAAGAACATTTGTCCTTATGATAATGCCAGTATGAGCATTTTTGTGTGTGTTTGTGGACACCTTTTCATTCTCTTGGGTTTGTACCTAGGAGTGGGACGGCTGGGTCTCTGCTAACTGTGTTTATCCTTAACCTTTGTTTCCAAAGTAGCTGCACCATTTTGCATTCTCACCAGTAGTCTCAAGGGTTCCAATTTCTCTATATTCTCATCAACATTTGTTACTGTCTGTTTTTTTCCCTTATTTATTTGCTTTTATTTACTTTTTAGAGAGAGGAAGGGAGAGGGAGAGACAGAAACATAGATGTGAAAGCAAAATATCAATTGGCTGCCTCCCACACACCCCCTACTGGGGATAGAGCAGGCATGTGCCCTGACCAGGAATCGAACCGGCAACCTTTCAGTGCACAGGACCATGCCCAACCAACTCAGCCACACCAGCAAGGGCTTTATTGTTTACCAGAGGCCCGATGCACGAAATTTGTGCAAAAGTAGGCCTTCCTTTCCCCGGCTGCCGGCACTGGCTTCCCTCCGGCACCCGGGACCCGGGCTTCCCTCGCCGCCCCGGCTTTATTATTATAGGTTATAGCCATCTTAGTGGGAGTGAAGTGGAAGCTCGTTGTGGTTTTGACTTGCATTTCCCTGTGGCTATTGCTGTTGAGCATCTTCTTCATGAAAAGACAGTCCTGGCCAGGCTGCCCTCCCTTTGCCTCCTGTCTGTGTCCTATAGCGGATGTGTGAGTTCTTTCCCTTCTCTCGGGCCCTCTCTGTCCTGGAGCCCCTGGGCCTGCCCCTCCTGTCTTGGGCATGTGGTGCCACCCACTTGCTGGGTGCAAGGCAGGGGTGCTTGGACACCAGAACCAGTCCTCTGCCTGCCTCAGTCATCAGCCCCGCCCAGCTCTCCGCACTGTGGACCCTGAATTTGGATGGTCACTGGATCCATTCATACATTAATGTTCTGAGTTTGTTTATCCTATTCCTGTTAGTCTAATGCCATTGTCTTTCTGTCTTCTTCCTGGGGATTCCTCAACATCCCTTACCCATAGGTGACACCTCTTACTTAGAAATATGTCTGTTCTCTTGTTTCTGAGGGACCTTGAGGGGCAAAGGGGTGTGTTTGTCTCTTGTTGTTTTTTGTTTTGTTTTTATAATCAGTATTATGTTCTCAATGTCCAGATGGCCCAGGTTCCTTTGAAATACACTGTGACAGAGAACAGATGAGTTGCCATAGCGCTGGGCCAGTGCTATAAATGCCTCCTGTTGTCCCCTCCGAGCGAGTGCCAGGTGTTTCTGAGCCTCTTTTCTGACGTGGGTGGGGAAATCACTTCCCAGATTCCCAGATCAGTGGCTGCCTCTACCTGAGGCCAGCTCAGTCTGCTTTAGCAAAGACACCACATCAGGAAGAGCAGCCTTAAATAAGGCTTATAGCTGCTTGAATGTGTGGGGTCTACTATCCTCGTCCGCAGTCCTGGTTTTTGTAAGGGTCAGACTGATGAGTTAGCTATGGACATCACAGGCGCCACCATCCTTGCCTGTGTCAGGCCCTGAAAGGTGGCAGCGATCGCCCTCGCTCCCCTGTGACGCAGCCTTGATTGGATTTACTGTCTTGGCTGCAGGGGCGGGCGGTGTCGGAGGCTTCCACGCGCTTTTCTCCGCCACACGAGCTCTCACCCCAGAAACCAAGGCACCAACTACTAAGTGTTTCCAGGTGTGTTCATGTGTGTGTTTGCTTTTCAACCCAAACCCTCTATTTAGTCACCCCACTGTTTTCCCTGTGCAGTGAGTGCCGGGAATGAGCGCTGGCTCAGCGCTGAGTGCGTGGAGGTCAAGTTCGTGGGTCCCTGAGACGCAGAAAGGAGAGCCTTCCACAGAGTGAACCCACCAACTGAAGCTTCAGTAAGGAAGCGTTCAAGTCGATCACCTCTGGTGGGATGACAATTCCTTCTTTATAGTTTTCAGAATGTTTACAGTAAATTACGTTTGTCATCGTGGAAAATGCGTTTGTGGAGCTGTATCAAAGTGAACTGAAAAGGGAGGGTTCCTAACCTCGGTATTTGTGTCTTATGCTCAGCGGTCACCTTCGTCCCCGTGTCCACGGTGAGCGGGCAGGCAGAGGCTGACGACGTCCTGGCGGCCGTCCGCCCGGCCACGTGCCTTGTGACCATCATGCTGGCGAATAACGAGACGGGTGTCATCATGGTGAGTCGCTCTTTCCTTCTACGCAGACCCGGTGGGAAGGGGGTGGTCAGCCCCGCCGGTCCATCCATCCGCTCGGCTGGGCCTCTTCCTCTGCTTTCAATTCTGTAGTGTTGTTGGTCTGTCCCTGTTAGTGTCTCCTTACTTCTTCCGTTCAGTTTTCATCAAATCCAAGCCACATGCCCAACTGTTGATTTTCCCCCGTCAGCCCATCCCTGAGATCAGCCGGCGAGTTAAAGCCCTGAACCAGGAGCGGGCGGCTTCCGGGCTGCCTGCCGTTCTCCTGCACACGGATGCCGCGCAGGCCCTGGGGAAGAGGCGCGTGGATGTGGAGGACCTGGGCGTGGACTTCCTGACCATCGTGGGGCACAAGGTGCGCACGCAGAGGCCTGCTTCCCTCCTGGGGAACATGGCTCCATGACCTGGAGGCTCACCGTTTACCATCACCTGTCACCCAGGGCACCTGAGGGCCCACTGAGAGCTGGGCCCTGGGACACGGTGACAGCAACTCATCGCTCAGAGGAGCTTACAGAAGGGGGCCAGCGACAGCTAGCGTGTCATTTGACGAGTGCCATGACTGGGATAATGGGGCACCCAACCCATAGGGACAGGAGGGGCCAGCTAGGCAAGGCTGTGGGAGGGCACTGAGGGCTCAGGTGAGGTAGATGCAGGTGGGTTAGCCAGGTGATGTGTGTTCTCTGCAGCAGGGAGTGTCAGCAGACCCTCGTCAGCCCACTCAACCCTTCTCGCAAGGATGGCGATGCGAACTTCAAGAAAGTGTTGCTTTCTCTCACTTTCTCTCACTGGTTTAAAGTGAGGCTCCTAAAAGTAAAGGTTTAGTTTAGTGATGCAGCTTTAAGGCGGAGAGGGGTCCTGGCTCACTGTGAAGACCTTGGCAGTGCAGTGGGCCTGGGCCTCCCGTGCTTGGTTCTGCAGCTCAGGGCTCGCTGGGCTCCAGAGGCCGAGCGGCTGGCCTGGCACCACGGCACCTAAAGCTCTTGTGTGATTTCTATGTGAAAACATGGACTCATACCCAGAAATAGTCCTTGGTGATCTCTAGTTCTAGCCCTGTCCTTTCACAAATGCGACCACATGGGGTGTGTGTGGGGGGCGGGGGTCCATCACCACACAGCTGGGACTCGAGTCCAGCCTGCCCGCCTCCCGAAGGCTTCTGTGACTCCAGCGTGTGCGGAGCGGTGATGAGGCACAGCTGTGGGCCTGCACATTGCAGTGTCTCTGTGCCTCAGCAATCAGTTTTCATCCTGGGAAGGTCCTTGCTTATAATGACTGCCTTCTCCTTTCAGTTCTATGGCCCCAGGATCGGAGCACTTTACGTCCAAGGACTCGGGGAACTGACCCCTCTGTACCCCATGCTGTTCGGAGGCGGACAAGAACGGAATTTCAGGCCGGGGTAAGGTGGAGGTTAGCGAGGCTCTGGCTGCTGGCGGGGTGTGCCCCCAGGGCTGGCTCTCTCTGTCTCCAGCCGCACAGGGACCGCACAGCCCCCTCACTGCTGAGCCAGCCCTGCTCTCCCTCCGAGCCCCCACTCAGCACTCACAGACCCGCAGGCTTTTGGAGATGAAGGACATCTCTGTTTCTTCAAAGCGTTGGTGCCTTGCCCTGGCCAGCACTGCTCAGTGGTTGGAGTGTCAGCCCGCACACTGAAGGGTTGCAGGTTCGATTCCCAGTCAAGGGCATATATTTGGCTTTCAGGTTTGATCCCTGGCCCCAATCGATGTGTCTCTCTCTCCTGCCCCCTTCCACTCTCTCTAAAAAAAAAATCAGTGGATAAAAATATCCTCAGGTGAGGATTAACAACAAAGCATCAGTTCCCCTTGTCACTCTGGCTCGGCCACTGCACAGGTGCCGCGAAGCCCCGCTGGCCGCCGGCTGCCGTTCTGCCTGCAGGTGAGCGGCGCGCAAACCCCTCCTCCTCCCTGCTGCTCCTGGATCCCTGAGACGCACAGGCCGTTGCAGCCGGGGAGCGAGATGGGCCAGGCAGCCTCTTGAGAAGAGTTTTCAGTAGCTGCCAACACGGAGACGACAAAGGTGTTGGAATTATCCAGTGAAGACTGTAAATCAGACACGGTGAAAACACGTCAGGGAAACTGTGAACAGAGGACAGAGGAGGTGTCAGCAAAGAAAAAGATGTAAAGAAGAGGAAACTTTAGACCAAAGCTTCAATAATGAAAATAAAAATTCAGTTGATGGTTTCAACAGCAGAATGGAGGAACAGAGGAAGGAATCAGTGAACCTTGAAAGATAGAAGAATAAGTAGAATTATCCAATCTAAACAACAGAAAAGAAATTGAACAGAGTCTCAGGGACCCGTGTGACTATAACAAAGGATCCCAGTGCATTTCTGTGAAGTCCCAGGAGAATAGCAAGAGGGGGCTGAAAAGCACTTGAAATAATGGCTGAAAAATCCCCCAAGTTTGGCGAGAGACACCGCTTGCAGACTTAGGAAACTGAACAAACCCCACACAGGACATATGAAAGGAGTCCATGTCACAATCTATGGTCAGGCTTCTGAACATGAAAGACAGAGCAAAACTGTCACCTTACCTAGGGGGGAATTAGTTTCAGTGACAATGGATTTCCCACCAGAAGCCACGAGGCCAGAGGAAATGGCTGCGCATTTGGCAGGTGCTCAGAGCTGTTGGCCGGAATCCTGCCCAGCACACCTGTCCCACAGGGTCAGAGGGGAAGTCAAGACGTTCTCAGATGAAGGGAAACTGGTAGAATTTGCCTCTGGACGCCTGTGCTTAAAGGACTCATGGGTGTTCTCTAAGCAGAAGGGAAACAGTGAGGAGGAACCTTGGGACATTGGAAAGGGCTTGTGTTCTCTGCACTGGGAGTGAACATATGGGCAACCAAATAAAAGCTACAGTACCATTTGCAATCACTCAAAATACTCAGATGTAAATGTAACACAGTCTGTACTGGACATGCATGCTGAAAACAGCATGGTGCCAGTGAAGGAAATCAAAACCAAGTAAATGGAGCTAGGCACCACGGTCATGGGTCAAAAGACTCAGTATAGTAAAGATGTCAGTTCTCCCCAAATTCATATACAATTCCTGTCTATCAAATCCCAGCGAGGAGACCATTGGAACAAAATAGACACAACCAGACATAGGCCCCATGGCTTTTGGCAGAGATGGGAAAGCAGTTTTGTGGGGGACAGACAGCCCGCCCTCGCCTGGGGCTGCAGTAATGGCCGTCCGAGGCCAGCAGCACGCCTCCACCCGTCCCACGCCTTACCCTGCATGACCTCAGAATAGATCCTGAACTTACGTAAAACGTAAAGCTGACACTTTTGGGGGGAAACAAAAACGGAAAATATTGCCTGGGCCTAGGACTTGGCAACGCCTTCTCTGCCCCATCCCTCTAGGGACGGTTCGTCCCATCCATGGTGGGGAGGCGTCGCTGAGCCTCGGCCGAGGGAACAGTGAGGAAGAGCTCAGACCCCCGCCCGTTGCAGTGGGGACCACAGAGGGGCCTGTGAGTCTGCAGCGGGAGGACGGTGGTTGCCCTGGTCCAGACAGACTGTCACCGAGGACCCAGTGCAGGACCCGGGGGCCTGTCGTCGCCGCAGCTGGGCAGGCAGTAGCCTTCACGAGGGTTTGGGGGCCTGTGTGGCACGTGTTTAGAAAGGGTGTTGGTGTGATTTTTGTCTTTGAACACACGACTCTCACATAAACGGGACTCCTTCCTGGGACATTTGTTGGTTGGTTTGCATAGAAATAGGATTGACTCCCTGTCTTACAGGACGGAGAACACCCCGATGATCGCCGGCCTCGGGAAGGTAAGCCTGTGACCCTGGGCAGGTGTGGGAAACAGGCTTCCTCTCACGCGGCTGCCACACTCACCGCACTCTGACCCCAGCGCTTCTCTGTGACCCCCGCTGGCTGTCCTGAGTGTGACTCAGTTCTGACACTGCCCAGAGGCAGCTCAGTCCACAGACTGGGGCTCAGTCCCAGGAGATCCCACACTTCAGACTCTGGTCCCAAGTCCAGGTTGTCACCCGGGCTTCTGACCGACGGGCTATAAATTGGAGGTTCCCCTAACCACCCCTCATTCAATTAATTTGCTCGAGGGGCTCACAGAACTCAGATCCCTGGTTTATCATAAAAGGATGTGATGAAGGATGCCGGGGAACCTCCCAGTGGAAGAGATGCAGAGGAAGGCCGGGCTTCCACGCCCTCTGGGGGCCACCCCCAGCGCCCCACGTGTCTACCCACCTTGAAGCTCTCCCAACCCCGTACTCTCGGGTTTTTATGGGCTTCAATGGGTCTTTAACTCCCTGTCCAGCCGGTCCTCTCTGGAGAATGGGGGATGGGGCTGAAAACCCAGGCTCCTGAAATGGCCTGGTCTTTTGGTGACCGGTCCCCCACTCAGCCACCCAGTGAGGCCTCATTAGAACAAAAGATACTCCTGTCACCAGGGAAATTCCAAGGGTCCTCGATGTATCCCACTCTCTCCTCCATTCCCCTCTCCCTGTGGAGCTTCCCGCCATCTACGCCCTCACTAATAGAATCTAGGAGGTGCCCTTGACTTTGCTCTTACCCCCCCCCCGCGCCTGAGGCAGCAGCCAGGCCTGTCTGTCGTCTCCACGATAATAGTGAGGATGTGCCTCTTGTCGTTTTCCATGGCCACCGCCACTTGACCAGGTCATCCCCGTCCTTTGCTGACACCTGCCAGCCTCTTCCCTTCTCCACACACTGAGTGGTGGGTGACCCTGCAGGTCGGATCCCCCTCCCAGAATCCTTTGCCCTGTGACTTGGGCTCAGGTCCCGCCTATCACGAGGGCCTCAGTCCCTGACACGGCTCACTCTGCTCCGGGAGCACTCACCCTCCCCCGGCCTTGGACCTTGGTGGCTGCCCCTTCCCGACTCTGTGTGCCATCGCCACGCCCCTGCCCACCTGTCCCTGTGTGTCCGTCCATCCCTCCTCTGGAACAGTAGGACGTGCTGTGAGGGCTGACTTTCTTCCTGCCCTATGGGCTGCGGCAGCTCTGGTGCGTGGCAGTTTCAGGAGGTGCCTGGTCAAGTAAATTCCTGTGGATCAAGTGCGGTGACACTCCAGGCACTTACCTCAACTGCCAGTCAGCCCACGAGTACTGTCTGCTGTTCCAGAAACGAGCAGTTTGAGGAAATGCCCCGTCAGTCACCAGCAATCATCCCTCTGCTCCGTAAAGCTTTGTGGTCCTTTGCTTTGCGATAAGTGGATGCCATCCATGTCCCTAGGCTGCTGAGCTGGTGGCAGAGAACTGCGAGGCTTACGAGGCCCACATGAGGGACGTCCGAGACTACCTGGAGGAGAGGCTGGCGGTGAGCATCCCGTCAGCCCAGGGGAGCGGGTGTCTTTTGGGCCTCGTCTCCTGCCCGTGGGCGATGAGGATGGGGACTCGCAGCAGCAGCCAGACCCGTCTGTCGTCTCCACGATAATAGTGAGGATGTGCCTCTTGTCGTTTTCCATGGCCATCGCCACTTGACCAGGTCATCCCCGTCCTTTGCTGACACCTGCCAGCCTCTTCCCTTCTCCACACACTGAGTGGTGGGTGACCCTGCAGGTCGGATCCCCCTCCCAGAATCCTTTGCCCTGTGACTTGGGCTCAGGTCCCGCCTATCACGGGAGTAGGTCATGAGACAGGAGCCAGAGTCAGAGCCCCAGAGAGGGACCCAGCAGTGGGTTGTTTTCCAGACTCAAGACAGACGCACCAGAGATGGTGCCTTTAGTGACGAGTGTAGAAGGTTCGTGTGTGTCAGGAGTTTATCTCCTTATTGGCTTTGCTTCCATAGCCAGTCTAGGTAGGTGCTTCCCAGTGAGAATTATTTGATGTGTTGAGGTTGAGGTTGAGGTTGAGGTTTTGTTTCCCAGGAAAGTCTAAAGGTCGAGCAGGTGAGAGGGGGTGTGGGGGTGCGGGACAGGACTTTGAAGCCATCACTGAACAACTGAACATTTCATTGATCTCCAGGCTGAATTCGGTGAGAAGAAAATCCATCTGAACAGCCAGTTTCCAGGGACTGAGCGGCTCTCCAACACGTGTAACTTCTCCTTCCGGGGACCCCAGCTCCAAGGTGATGACAGCCTCCTGGTCTCCAGGGCGTGGGGGCTGGGCTGGGCTGGGCTGTGGGCCGCTTGCTTAGGGCACAGTGGCTGTCCTGTCCCAGGTGGCCTGGGCTGTCGCTGTTCTGCCTCCCTGACTGCTTGGCGCTCCAGGCCCAGGAGGAGGGCGTGCGGGAGCTCAGCAGTCTTCACGCCCAGCTGAAAGCAGTTCGGGAAGGAGATAAAATGAACTACGTTTTAGGCTAGTTGATCCTTTTTTGCCAGCAAGTTTTACATGATATTTTATGAAGGTGAGGGAGAGTAGATCACCTTTAAAACTGGCTGTGAGTAGGGAAAAGTGCAAACCCAGGGGTTTCCCTTGTTCTTGAGACGCTGCCCATTCAGGGAACATAGCTGTCCTGAGTCCCTGAGCCAGTCCGGGGTGACCTGCTGTGCTTCACTGGGAGAGGGGGCGGGCCCGAGGGAGCCACAGCTACAGTGCACATTCGCTTCTCGGGAGGAGAGGTCCTTGCTGCTTTGTCGTCCTGGGTCACAGAGAACGGGCAGCATCGCGGCTGCGTTAATGAGTCCCGGGGCTGCACTGCCTTCTCAGTGAGGCGGGGCAGACAGGTGTGTGGCTGCCTCTCCAGGCTTGGTCACTGTGGGAAGCTCTGTTCCTGTCTCCTTTCCCGCTTCTCCCGGGGCAGACTTTGTATCACTGACAACCTGTGTTAATGTGAACGGAACAGAGATTCTTGTTACTCTTGTCGTCTCCGCCTGTGGAAGAAGAGGGGAGCCTCGGGCTTCATGAAGGCAGCTGCCTAGTGTCTTACCTTTAGAAAACGCAGGTTAAGTCTAACTTATTGCCAGGACAACAACTTACTAAGTGCGGCCACTAATCAGAATCCCGGTGTCTTACTAGGCATGGTGGGAAACGACATTTCTGAGGACAGTTTTATGAGCAGAGCAATGCCTGCTTCTCCACAGCCAGGGAGAGGATGCCTGGTCCCCCTGCGGTTTCTCTCACCTCTGCTGGGTTGGGCGGGGGGCACAGGGAGGGGCCCCGCCAGGACCCTCGGCCTCATGGGACCTGTGCTCTGTGTCCTCAGGCTGCTCGGTGCTGGCGCAATGCAGGACGCTGCTGGCCAGCGTGGGGGCCGCGTGCCACTCGGACCACGGGGACCGGTAAGTGCTCTCTAGGACGCATCACAGAGCTGTGCAGCCTGGTGGGACACAGGAAGCGACCCTGTGTGGGCCTCGGAGGGCAGGGCAGGAGCTGCAGCCTGAAGCAAGGCCCAGGCTTGACCAGCAGCTCTCACAGTCTGGCAGGCGTCGGGAGAGGCGGGCAGTGGGGCCAGGAGCCCTATGTGGCAACCGGACTACAGGTCAGGAGCAGCGAGGCCAGGCCAGCCTGGACGCAGAAAAGGGCTCATGGGAGAGTCCCTCACCAAGCTTTCAGGGGCCATTGCTCAGGGAATGCTCACTATGACCCTTGGGGGATGATCTGAGAAGCCCATTTCTAAGATGAGGAAACTGAGACAGAGTGGTCAAGCTGGCAGCTGCAGTCTGCAATCTTGGCAGCCACGGGGGGGGGGGGGGGGGGGGTGCCGGTGGAAGGGGTGAGGAGGGGCTGACAGCACAGCTCAGAAGGCACAGGTGTCCCGTGTAGCCCCTGGGTGAGTGGGAGGGGAAGAGGGTGGAGGCTGGTGCCCACTGCCCTGTGGGTAGAGGTGGGACCCTGTGGTGGTGCCTCCTGGAACAGAAGTGAGGTCACCCAGCCAGGGAGAGCTGTGCTGTCACTGCCCAGCATGGTCCTCCTCTCAGCTGTGACAGGATCGGCTGCAGAGATCTCCGGCTCTGAGGCTGGGTGACTGGAGGTGATGAAATCACCCGTTGCCTGGCCTGTACACGATGGCCTGGATCTGGGGGTTTCAGGCGCTGAAGTCCAGCAGCCCATGCTGCCTTGCTGTTGGGCCCCTGGCCTGTAAGTGGCCTGTGAAGGCGGAACCTGCTTGAGGATTTGAGGACCCCCGAGAGCCTCACACACCCAGCTTCAGAACTGCCTCCGTCCATCAATATAGGCTGGACCCATGTGCAAAAAGCCTTGTGCTGTGTGCTGTGAAAGCCCAAACACTTGGGTACGCCACAGCCTCAAGCACTGTGGATGCAAGACGCTCTGCCGTGTGTGTGTGTGTGTGTGTGTGTGTGCGCGTGTGCGTGCGTGCGTGCGCACACCTGTCTCTCTGTCTGCATGTCTCCGAGCCCTGGAAACCCTGCATGTTAGGACTGGGGGCTGTCTGTGCTCCGGGGCTGAGGCTCTGTGCTGGGAGAGCCACAGGACTGACCGTGCGGGACTTTCCGGCACGAGAGGCCCAGGGTCTGGAGAACCAGAGAGGCTTTGGAGCTGGACCTGGAAGACGGTGGCCGGGGGATGTCTGCCGAGCGGGTGGGGAGCTGGCCAGGAGCAGAAGGGCCGGGCCCTTCCCTGTCTCTTCTCTGTGACGCTAATGCTGCTCTCTTGCCCCTGCAGGCCATCCCCGGTGCTGCTGAGCTGTGGCATCCCCTTTGACGTGGCCAGGAACGCGCTTCGGCTCAGCGTGGGCCGCAGCACCACCCGGGCCGAGGTGGACCTCGTGGTGCAGGACCTGAAGCAGGCCGTGGCCCGGCTGGAGGGCCAGGCCTAGTGTCGAGGCCACCTCATAGGAAGCCTCCGAGGCCTGTGCCAGGGTCACCTTCCCTGCAGAGTCGGAGTGGGCGGCAGTTCCCTCTCTAAGTGGGTCAGTGTAGAGCGGGTCCCCCAGGCATACAGGCCCGGGACACACACACCTGTGTGGGCCTATCGCTGTCACTGCTGCCCGGTGGCACGGGGTGAAGTGGAGACGCTTTGGCTGTGCCCACACTCCCCCTAGGAAGCGAGCACCCCCTTCATAGAAGGTGGCATTTTTATCAGGAAGATGAAGTCCTAGTATTTATAATTGACTAGAGGCCCGGTGCACGAAATTTCGTGCACTGGGGGGAGTCCCTCAGCATGGCCTGTGCCTTCTCACAGTCCAGGACCCCTCGCTCCTTACCATCCGCCTGTAGCGGAGGCAGGAGAGGCTCCTGCCACCGCGCTGTGCTCACCAGCTGTGAGCCTGGCTTCTGGCTGAGCAGTGCTCCCATGTAGAATGCACTGACCACCAGGGCGCAGCTCCTGCGTTGAGCATCTGCCCCCTGGTGATCAGTGCACATCATAGCGACCAGTCCTTTCGCCATTCAGTCGATTTGCATATTAGGGTTTTATTATATAGGATTGTTGTTATCATGAAATAGGAAAGGAAGCCTGGTCTTTACTGCAATCACAGCCACCCTGTATGTGTTTGCAGCCCTTTCCAGACGGCCAGGCCCAGGTCCCCCCATTCCCAGCCCTGCCCGTCACTCAGGACTCAGGCCTCCCCACCCAGGGTCCTCAGGGCCCTCCTGTCTTTCGCCTCAGATCGCTTACTCAGGGTCTCAGCTCACATGGCACTGAGTTGGGGGTGGCCAGGCCCATGTGACTAGGTTGTTCCCAAGGTGGAAACCAGTTCCTCCCTCGCTCAGCTTTCACCTGATTTTACCTGCAGAAGAGTTCTTCTGTCCTCCCAAATGCTCTGTGGGATTCTGGTACTTCAAATGTCATGTCCACACAGACTTTACATAGGAACGACTTTTTAATTCACACTTTTAATGTGCGGTTTTAAGGCGCCAAGAACTACACGATGACATTGAGGATACAATTGTCGGGTTAAATAAACTAATAAAATATTCCAGTGCGTGTATTGGGTGTATTCTCTTGGGGATCCAGAGTATGAGCGGCTTATACGGAAACCCCAGCTCATCACAGTCGTCCCCCTGCAGCTTAAGACATTCACCTTGAGTCTGGCTGGCGTGGCTCAGTGGTTGAGTGTTGACCTATGAACCAGGAGGTCAGTTTGATTGCCAGTCAGGGCACATGCCCTGGTTGCGGGCTCCATCTCCAGGGTGGGGCATGCAGGAGGCAGTCGATCAATGATTCTCATCATTGATGTTTCTATCTCTCCCTCTCCCTTATTCTCTGGAATCAATTTAAAAAAATAACAATCACCTGAGACTGTCCTGGAAGCCCTGGGAAGGCAGGTGCCTGATGTGCAGTGCCCCTCCAGGGAGGCTGTGGGTGCCCAGCTCCAGGTCTGGGAAGTGCACCTTGTGGCTCTGAAATATGCACCTGAGACCAGTAGCTGCAGCCCCTCAGACTCGGTCACTGGTGGGTGCGTGGGCTGAGGCGGGGCCTCCAAACCCTCGGTCTCCCTTGGGGTCTTCCTGTGCAGTGTCCACCCTGTGTCCAAGGCTGGCCCTGCGCAGTCAGCTGAGGGCCAGGACCCAGCCTAGGTTTCCAGGTGGGGAGACTCCTTGTATGACGATTTAGACCCCACCACTCCTGGTGGTAAGTTCCCCGGAAATGGCCCCATTGTGGATGGGTCTGCCCTCCCGTGACAAATCTCCCAAGTGGCTTTCTCAGGCCCGCACGGGCTCAGGGCTGCTGCCCGGGCTGGGGGCCTGCTGCTTTCTTCAGAGGATCTTGCAACTAAGCTGTGGCTGGATGTGGGAAGTTCATCCCAGGCTGAGACATATCCTCGGCCCTCGCCCCACGGGAGGAAGAGGCATGGCCCAGCGAGGGGCAGTGTCCACTGGCCGGTGTCCAGCCCCTGATCTCAACATGGTGTGAGCCCTTCCCCTGTACCCTGTGCCCTCTCCCCATCACGACTCAGTACAGCGGGAGTGGCTCAGGCAGGGCTTGTGGCCCAATCCCCAAGGCCTGCCCCCCCCCCCTTGCACCCTGCCGCCTCCCATCTGCCCTGTGGGCTGCTTATCGGGTAACCAGAGCTGGGAGCTGCGTCCACGCCTGAAACAGGAAGCCCGGGCCTGTGCGTGAGCCTGAGAGCCTGCGGGTGCTGGGCAGGAGGATGGAGGAGCAGCGGGCGCTCGTGGCCGCCAAGGACGGGGACCTGGCCACCTTGGAGCAGCTGCTGGAGGCTGGCGCCCTGGGCCCAGGCATCGTCGACGCCCTGGGGGCTGGCCTGGTGCACCACGCCACCCGGGCCGGCCACCTGGCCTGTGTCAAGTTCCTGGTGCAGCGGGCCAAACTGCCCGGCAACCAGCGGGCCCACAACGGGGCCACCCCGGTACACGACGCAGCTGCCACCGGCAGCCTGGCGGAGCTGTGCTGGCTGGTGCGTGAAGGGGGCTGCGGTCTGCAGGTGAGCAGAGGGCAACGCGGAAGGCAGTGTCCCTGTGAACAGAGGGAGGAGTGAGCTGTGAGCTAGAAGGTCCTCTGCCCTGGGCTCTTTCTCTCAGGAACTCACAGCTCAGTCTGTGCAGTGTCTCTGCCCTCCCCCCACCCCCACCCCCTCAGCAACACAAAGCCCTTGCAAGCCAAGGCCACCTCCTAAACCACCTCGTCTCCCCATCGCACCCACCTCCCCGCACAGGAGCGCCTGGCCTTGCCGGTGGGGGTCCCACCAGTTCTCATCAGGCCTGGTCCCAGGGGGCCTGTTTCTTGGGATCTAGAAAGGCACAGGCACGCACAGTGGGCACTTGGGCTCAGGAGCTGGAGCCCCGAGCGAGTCTGAGGCCCTGATGCTAGAGAGACGTCTCCAGGGTTCAAGGACGAGCTTGTGGGGGAATTTCTACCAGGGCCCGTCCTTGCCCTGTTCCTGCCTGTCCGATACCCCTTCGTGAGGAGAGACTGTGAGAAAGCTCCGACAGAGCCGAGTGGGCATGGGGGACCCGCTGGGTCCCAGGAGAGGGAAGACTCACTGGTCACAGCCTGAGGCTGCCCAGTCACCACCACCAGGGGCAGCGGCGGGAGTGCTGCCTGTCCGTGCTGTGCCTGGGGGAAGGCCCCCCGGCTGCGGCTCCCGCAGTGGAAATGCTCCCGGCCAGGGCCTGTGCTAGGGGTGGGCACTCAGTGGGGTGGGGTGGGGCCGAGGTCAGGAGGCCACCAAGCCTGGCGCGGCACTGGTGGGCAAGCGGAAGCCTTTCTGACTGCTCGCAGAGATTGGGAAGGGGCATGGCTGTGCTCTGACTGTGCATGTGGCAGGGTCACAGATTTTGACCCAGACCTGGACTTGAGCCCTGGCCCGGCCTCTAACCCTGAGCAGGTCGCCTCACTTAGAAGAAAGGGCCTCCCTGGCCTTGGAGGGAGCAGGGGGCAGAGGAGGGAGCAGAAGCTTCCAGCAGGCGGGGTCCCTGGCAGGGTGGACCCCAGGCTGGCTCAGGCCACAGGTTCTGCCCAGCAGGGTGAGTCCAGACCTGCCACCCATTCCCCACCCTGCCTGTGCCCCGGTAGGACCAAGATGACTCGGGTGTCTCCCCGCTACACCTGGCCGCCCGCTTCGCCCACCCGGTGCTGGTGGAGTGGCTGCTCCGAGAGGGCCACGCAGCCACGCTGGAGACGCTGGAGGGGGCCCTGCCGCTGCACCACGCCGCTGTCAGCGGGGACCTGACCTGCCTGAAGCTCCTGGCGGCTGCCCACCGAAGGTGAGGGGCTGGAGCGCCTCCTGTCGGCAGTCTGGGGGCCTGGCCGCTGAGGAGGCTGCACCCAGGGGCGGAGAACAGCTGGTTGGCAGGCACACAGGGACAGGACACAGGGATGGGCAAGCCTGGCTGTCCCCACTGCCACACATGTGTTCCCAAGACCTTGCATCTCAGCAGTGAACAGCGTTCTTATTCCTGCCCCCCCGCCCCCACTCCCACCCCTTGGTGAAGGCCTTTGGGACTTGCCTTGCGGATCTTCCCCAGAGTGTCCACGCTGGCCACGGAGTCTCTTAGACCCACAGTTTTTAAAGTAGTTTCTGCCATTTGAAAACTGGGAGACTTCACATTAAAACATACGCACACACACATGCACATACACACATATGCACACATGTACTTGCACACACACATGCACACGTGTACACACACAAATGGGAAGGACCGTGCCCCAGAGGCCAACATCCCACTTGGCACCACTGCAGGAGCCAGAGATGAAGTCTGTGTCATCAGGGGATAGGGGTCAGCCTTGGGTAGGTGCTGGGGTGCAGCCCCAGCAGGTCCAGGGATCCCCAAAGGTGTGGACGGAGTCGGCAAAGAATGAATGACATGGAAACTGGTTTCAGTCCATCAACATAGTGAGGTTCTCCCTCCAGGATCTCCAGCGAAGTTCTGGTTAGGAACTCCAACCAAGTTCTGGTGCCATGTTCTCTGGCTAGGTTCTCCAGCTAGGTTCTCCAGGTTCTCCAGCCAGGTTCAGTCACCAGGTTCTTTAGCCAGGTTCTATCCAGGTTCTTTTGCCATGTTCTGTCTAGGTTCTCCAGTGAAGTTCTGTAGCCAGGTTCGGTCCAGGATCTTTTGCCATGTTCTCTGGCTAGGTTCTGGTTAGGATCTGACGTTTATTGTCTTGTTACATCCGTATTTATACCAGCCGATTTTAATCCTGTCAATTTCTATTACAAAGGTTAGGGCGTTTCTTATCTCCATTCCAGGGAGTAAAGATTATGTAGTTTAACTACCCGCCTGGCACTTAATTAAGGGGTTGTATCCCCTCCCTAACCTCAGGGAAAAATTCCTACCTGGGGAAACAACCTTTCTCGGAGAGGTGACTTTGGTTAAAACACATAGCGCCAAGAAGGGGAGCAAACATATTAAGAACAGTATGCCATATACGCCAGGTCCCTTGAAACAGCAAGGATGGACCGGCTCCCGGCAGGTAGAGGGTGGCCCCTCCCTGCAGCGAGTCAATGGCCCTGCAGCAGGTGGGGGCAGAGGGGATTCGGGAAATCCCAAGACCTGCTCCAGTCCATTCACACCGGCCCCAAATGCCAGGCCCGAGTGCCCATGGATGGGATGGGATGGATGTCTAGTGTCCGGCTCACAATGTCCCCTTTTACAGGGTAGGCTCAGCTCTGAGTTCACTGACCTGCCCACTGCAGGTCCCTGGGCTAGTCACCCTGAGGCGCCCCCTGCTGGCCAACTCCAGAGGCGCACAGCTTGATGGGGAGTGGGCGGAGCTGGATTCCAGCAGCCAGAGCCCTCATCCCCACTTCCCCAGCCTCAGCTGGTTCCCTTGGGCGGTGGGAAACCTGTGCAAGCCTACAGGTGACTAGCTGGGACCCGTCAGCGGGTCAGGGAGCTGGAGCTGGCCAGTGCCGGACCTCCCCTCCCCGCGATCTGGGTCCTCAGCTGGATCCGTCCCCACCCCCACCCCTGTGACCCCTGGCCAAGCGCCCTCTGAACCTCGCCCTCCCCCACAGCAGCGTGAACCGGCGGACACGCAGCGGCGCCTCCCCGCTGTACCTGGCCTGCCAGGAGGGCCACCTGCACCTGGCCCAGTTCCTGGTGAAGGACTGCGGCGCCGACGTGCACCTGCGCGCCCTGGACGGCATGAGCGCGCTGCATGCTGCCGCCGCCCGCGGACACTACTCTCTAGTCGTCTGGCTGGTAAGGGGGACTGGGTGGGGACAGGGAGTCCCCGGAAGGCTGGCCCCAGCTCCTGCCTACTCCCCAGAGTCCCTCCCAGCAAGCAGGGCCTGGCTGCGGTGGGGGGCCCACCCCCTGGATCTGTCTGCCCACCGCAGAACTGGGGACCCACAGGCCTGTTGGGGATGGGATGTGCCCGCCCATCACTCCCAGCAGCGTGGGCAGCAGGCTCAGGCAGGGCCCGGGATGCAGCCTCGAGTGCACAGCCCTTCCCCACTCCCCAGGGGCCTCCTCCCCAGCCCTTCCAGCAAGCCAGCCTCACTCCCCAGGGACCTTTGCATGGGCTGCCCCCTCTGCCTGGCAGGCAGCTCCCCAGGACCCCTCCACTGCCTGCCTGCCCACCTGGCTAGGATGGCAGCCACCCTGTGCCCAGCCCTCTCCTGTCGTCTTTCCTCCATGGCACCAACACCCGACACACTAATTCTGACTTCTTTATCTTGGTGGTTGTCTGTCCCCACCCTGGGAGGCAGGGACTCTGTCCGGCTGCTGCGTCTCAGGGCCTGGCATGCAGTCAGGGCTCTGGAGATGTTTAGTGAGCAAATGAATGAAGTCCTCAGGATGAAGTCCCGTTGCTCACCTGGGCCTCAGAGGCCGCCAGCGGTCACCTCCAGCCTCCCTTTTCCGGCACCTCCTGCCCCTCCCCCCAGGCACTCACAGGGCCTCACCTTGGCACAGGCCAGGTCTCCGCCAGGGGTCCTCCTGCCAAGTGGGCCCTGCCCCGCGGAGAAAGCCCTGAGGCTCTCCAGTTGTCACCCCCCTGACAGTCTGGGGCGTTGTCCTCACATCCCCTCCCTGTAGGTGTGAGCCCATCCATTTCAGACCTCGGCCTCCCCTCACCTGGAGGATCCTGGGCCCGGGGTGGGTCCTGGCCGTCTCTGGCAGCAGGGCCACGCATAGCAGGTGCTTCGCGTATGAAGTGAGCCAGCAGGCTGTGTGGTGCCCAGGACAGGTGGGCAGGAGGGAAGAGGGACCTCTGAGCCCCCCAGAGGCTCACCCCAGGGAGGGAGCAGCTGGGGCCATGCCGCCCTGGACCAGAAAGGCCTTTCCAGATGGACTCCCTGCCCCACTCCCTGTAGGATGGCCAGGGGGGAGGGCAGCCTCCATCCAGCCTGGCCCACCGGCTCCAGGGTGGGCACCCTTGCCCTTGGGGTGCTGGCTGGTGGGAGGCCTCTGTCCCTCACAGACACGGCTGAGGGTGGGATGAGCCAGCAGTGCTTTGGGCTACAGGTGATGCGTGGACCGAACAACCAAAGCCCGTCCCTCCCACAGAAGGAGCAGGAGGCCGGTGACAGTGGATCAACCCCATGGGCTCGTCTCTGCTCGGGGTGAAAGTTGGCCGCATTCAAGGCAGGAAGAGGGAGTAAAGGGGGCACCCACATCCACCAGCCTCTTCCTTCAGGAAGGCAGGGTGTTCCTGGAAGAGGCCCTAACGTCTTGTTGGCAGACTAGGTCAGCCTGTCCCGAGGCCACAGTTCAGTGTGCCCGTAGAAGTGGGTGGGCACCCCAGGGTCCGCCCCTCGCATCCCCCCACGGCAGCTGAGTGCTCTGGACCAGAGACCACTGGTGCCCTCACAGAGGTGGTTGCCAGCAGGACAGGGCCCAAGCCACAGGATGACCAGGTCCGAGTCCCGCGCTCTGAGAGGCCGGCAGGACCCGCTGCCCAATGTCACCCGCCTGTATCTGTGCTGGGGGAGCTCAGGGCCCAAATGCCCCCAGTGCCAGAGGCTGTAGACATCTGTTTGCGGTCTCCCAGGTGCCCTCGAGGCGTTTTGCTCATTGGATGTGTGAAACCCGCCCTGGAGGTGTTCTGCTTAAGATTTGGGCTGGGGCGGATTTGGGGACTGGAGGCTCCCAGTAAAACCAGATCTCATTTCCCAACACACAGTTCTGGAGGTTCCAGGCGCTGGGATGATGGCAGGCTGAGTGTGAGGAGCTAGCTCTGTCCCAGGGCTTCCTGGGGAGTGGTGCCCCGGCCCCCAAGGTCACCTCCCAGGGCTCCATGTCCTCCTCCTGGTGGCCACCCCCAGGAGTGGTCACCCCATTCAGCCTCACCTGGCTCCTCTCCCCCCTTTCTCCAGGTCACCTTCACCGACATCGGCCTGACCGCACGGGACAACGAGGGGGCCACAGCCCTCCACTTCGCAGCTCGAGGTGGCCACACACCCATCCTCGACCGGCTGCTGCTGCTGGGCGCCCCCATCATGAGAGACTCCTGGGGTGGGACCCCCCTGCATGACGCCGCGGAGAACGGACAGATGGAGGTGAGGCAGCGCCGGGGGACTTCTGTTTAACTCATCAGTCAGTGAGGAAACTGGAATTCAAAGTGGCTGTATATCCACACACATTACCCCCCACGGGTGAGGGATGAGGAGGCGAATACACAGATAGACGGGTGCAACCCGGTCGGCGTGGCAGGCAGGTGACCGACTGATTGTACTGCATCAGACGCAGACATTCTGCCTTTCTCTGGACGAGAGTCACTTGTGGTACAGTGTTTTACAACCTACAGGTGCTGCCTCAAAGGCAGTGAATGAGAGCAGAGGTAGCGCAGAAAGCGTGTGCCTGGGGCACTCAGTAAGGACTATTTTACTCATTTAGGTGCCTTTCTGATTCACCCCGATATGCCCATTGGGCTGTGTCCTTTGTTCCATTGCACCTGAGCATTTACAGCAAAATGCACACTTGTTACATTATATCTTTCTCTCTTCACCTGTATGTTAGAGTTAGAGGGGGGTGCTGATTATTTTAAAAGTATGTGTGCAGCCCGGCCAGTGTGGCTCAGTGGTTGAGTGTTGACCTATGAACCAGAAGGTTATGATTCGACTCCCAATCAAGGCACATGCCTAGGTTGCAGGCTTTCAGTGTTGGGCGTGCAGGAGGATACTCTCATCATCATTGATGTTTCTATCTTTCCCTCTCCCTTCCTCTCTAAAATCAATAAAAATATATTAAAAAAATAAAAAGCATGTGTGCAGGTAAATTATAGCACACTCGTATATGGAGTTCGTTTTAGAATCCTGACTGAGGCATCAGGAAGCATTTGTGATAAAAAGGGGGCACGGGGACTGACATTAGGAATGGAGGACCCTGCACTAACTCATGCTCAGGGTGCCTTCCAGCCCTGCGTCCTCTGATGCTGTCGGTCTGGGGTGATGGTTAAGGTCATGGGTTCTGAGAGCCATTGCTCTGCACCCAGGCTGCCCACTTCCTGGTGTCTGAACGTGTGAGGCCTCTTATCCTTCCTGGTGCCTTGTTTTGTCTTGTGTAATATGGGCCCCTTAAGCCCCACGGGGCCAGGGAGCTGTGAGGAGGCCCAGGAGTCTACCCAAAATGGTGCCTGGCACAGTGAGGGACCGGGGGAAGGCCTCACTGCCCCATCTCTGGGACAAGCTACCTCCTGGGGTGAGCATGATGGTCCCCACAGTCCCGACTGTGAGAGAGCTGGTCGGGGGTGGGCGGTGGAGGGAGAGCCAGAATGGGATGAGGTTGCTGTTTTTAATGTGTTTTATGTCTACAGTTTTCAAAAACCTATACATCATTATTTTTTATTCAGTACATGAATAAAGACATATTCAAACATAGCCACAGATCCCCCCCCCTTTCCTCTCAGGCCCATTCCTTCTGGCGACTTGGGACCCCACGTGGAATTCCTTTCCCTCAATCTGAGTGAATGTCTTAGACCAGTGATGGCGAACCTATGACACGCGTGTCAGAGGTGACACGCGAACTCATTTTTTGGTTGATTTTTCTTTGTTAAATGGCATTTAAATATATAAAATAAATATCAAAAATATAAGTCTTTGTTTTACTATGGTTG
The DNA here is from genome assembly GCF_028538775.1 of Myotis yumanensis. Classification (NCBI taxonomy): domain Eukaryota; kingdom Metazoa; phylum Chordata; class Mammalia; order Chiroptera; family Vespertilionidae; genus Myotis; species Myotis yumanensis. The sequence continues at coordinate 34,525,543 of NW_027223759.1, forward strand.
CAAATATCAAAAAATTTCTATATGTGACACGGCACCAGAGTTAAGTTAGGGTTTTTCAAAATGCTGACACGCCGAGCTCAAAAGGTTGGCCAGGGGGTGGGGATGCGGTAGGTTGGCCGGCCAGCTTTGCCCACTGGTCGAACTCCCTGTCGAACTCCCGTTCCAGGGGACAATTTGCATACTAGCCTTTTATTATTTAGGATGGTCTCCACCTTGAGTTAGTCATTTTTCAAATCTACATGTGTCCGTTTTTATGGTTTATCATTCCATGCCTGTACTTTGCAGCTTGGTCTTTATTTCTTTGAAAGTCGTAGCCCGGTTGCTTCGCAGTCGGTCAGTCTGTTTCTGCAGGTCTGTTTGTTCGTGTTCTGGTCTCCTTCCTGCTGCTCCTGGTCTTGTGGACTGTACGATGCACATTATATTTGAGAAATGATTTGCAGGAGTCATTTGAGGCCCGGGATGTTGTTTTGATTGCCTCTGCCTGTCAGCATATGTGTGACTTGCGAGCCCAGAATCATCTGAGTCCGCGTTCCAGGCGTGAGGCTGCCTGGAGCCCCTGCGTGATGGGGAGCGCGGGCTGGCTGGCTCTGGTTTACTCTCCTCCGAGGGGTGCCCTCAGCCCGCAGCGGCAGTGGTGAGTCAGAGCCCACCTTCGCAGGCCCTGGTGTTTTCTGGTCTCCCTCCTCCCAGGAGGCTGCAAGGACCGCCAGGTCATGACTTTCTCCTGCATCAGCGCGCTGAGTGCCGGGCTTATCCCTCCGACTCCTGTCTTCTGTCTTGGCCTGGTGGTTCCTCGATTGCTTGTTGCCTCTTCTCTGCTTCAGGAAAGTGACTTTCGTGGCTCTTCCATTTTCTGCGTTACTGGGTCTGGCCCACCTGCTTCTCTCCTCCCTGACCTGGGTCCTTCTGCCCACTGTTTTTGCTGCTGGCACAGCCACCTCACAAATGTCCAGACTTTGGTCTGCCACAAGTCCCTCTGGGTCCCAGCTTCTTCATGGAAACGTGGCACACCCCTCTGAGCGTTGCTGTAAAAATGGAAACTGGTTCTGTAGTTATAGCCCAGGACACGGGCTACAAGGGCAAGGGGCAAGGTCGGGGTCAGGCTCCGAGCAGGGAGGACCCCAGCCATGCTGCCTTCTTACCACCTGAGCCCTCAGCGAGTTCCTTACCTCAGTACCTGGGTTCCCATCCAGGATGGGGTGCTGGTACCTGCAAGGCTGTGCGTGCAGAGAATGCTGCGATTCTCAGGCAGGTTCCTCAGATGTTGGCAGCCTCAGTGTCCCACCTGGAGCGGGGGGGGTGGTGCCAGCCCTCCATGGCGCCTGGTGGGTACTGTGGGATCGGCTTGTGTGCCGTGGGTCACATGTGCCCCTCCCTGCAGTGCTGCCAGACCCTGGTCTCCCACCACGTGGACCCCTCCCTGCGGGATGAGGATGGCTACACGGCGGCAGACCTGGCGGAGTACCACGGACACCAGGACTGCGCCCAGTACCTGCGGGAGACGGCCCGGCCTGTAAGTCTCAGGGTCCCCAGTCACCCTAGCTGGGGTGAGGGTGAAGGCCCCCCCCCCCCCGCCCCCGACAGACCAGTTAGCTAGAAAGCTCTGTGTTTACCATGTCTTCTGCAGAAAAAAGGTTCCGGGCCAGGACTGAGCCAGCCCCACAGGTCAGCTAGCTGGGCGCTGGGACTAGGCATGAGCCAGCAGCCATGACTGAGCAATGACCAGTCCTGTGGCAGGGGCTGTGGCGGGGGCTGTGGCGGGGGCTGTGGCGGGGGCTGTGTCGGGGGCTGTGGCGGGGGCTGTGGCGGGGGCTGTGACGGGGGCTGTGGCAGGGGCTGCCATCTACCTGGACCAAAGAAACCATGCTTCTGACTCTGGACCCCCATGGCTAGTGCTCCCCGGGGTGATGCTCTGTCAGGCTGAGGTTACCCACGGGTGGGAGCAAGACGTTGGGTTCTTGGTGAGCTGACCCTCATGAGGCCCAGCCAGCCCTGTGCAGCCCAGGAGGCAGCAGCTTCCCGTCCCCCCTCCTGCCTGGGCGTGTGACCATGACCCTCCCTGAGCCACTTCCCAGTCTGTGAGGACAGAAGCCTGTTCTGCTGGCCCCATCTCCAGCACATGGATGGATATAAGGGTGTGGATGGACAGATATCATGGTGGATGGACAGATATGTGGGTGGATGGACAGATATCATGGTGGATGGACAGATATGTGGGTGGATGGACAGATATCATGGTGGATGGACAGATATGTGGGTGGATGGACAGATATCATGGTGGATGGACAGATATGTGGGTGGATGGACAGATATCATGGTGGATGGACAGATATCATGGTGGATGGACAGGCCAATGGGTGGGGGTGGACAGATATGTGGGTGGAGTCAGCAGTTTAGTAAGGATGGAGTCAGGCTGCCTCCCACCCCCCCTTTCCAACCTGCCACTTCTCCTTGGCGGGCAGCCCTGGGATGGCTGGACCCCATTTCAGCTGACAGCCCTGAGGCACAGAGAGCTGACATGTCCCTGTGCCGGTCTCGCGCAGGGCTGCTGTGCCTCCTCGTCCTTCGGGGCGTCAGGCCTCGTGCGGGCAGGGCTGCAGTCCTCCCTGGCTCTGGGCCTTGGGACATCCTCACCCGGCCACCACCAGCCAAGGTTCAGGGCCACTCAGGTGCTCCGGGGACCCTCCAGTGCCCTGGTTTGCCCTGGCGTCGTACTTTCAGAAACAAGAACTACAGGTCGGCTGAAGTAATTTACTAATCATTTTACTAAGCATTCGGTGTTTGGTTAAAGGTCGTTTCCCTGGCTTGGGTTGGAGGACTTGGTGGACCTCAGTGAGTTGCTGATGTGGTGGGCGGAGCTTCCCTGTCCATCCGCTAGGGGTGCCCAGCCACCTGGGTCCCTCCCGGCCCCTATGTGGTCACTGGGTCGGCCTGGCGGCTGAGATGAGGAGGCTAGTGGGTGGCTGCTTGGCTGCCAGGGAGCAGGTCCCACCCTGGGTCCCTTGCCCGTCCCCCGCCAGCCACACTGCCATGCCCATGGCCAGGGCTTGTCCAAGCAGGGTCTCTGCCCCCACTCGCCATCCCCCGCTCCTGCACATCTGCCAGCTCCTCCAGCCACTGGGTCCCACTCTCTGAGGTGGACGGGGCTTATGGGTGCTCTCCGGACACCTGGGATGTGGGGAACCAGCCCATCTCAGGTTACCTGGTGGTTCTTCGGGTCCTGGCTGGCTTCTTGGTGACACCACACGATTCAAGGCAGCAGCTTCCCCAAACCAGCCTGGGCTACGTGTGCAGGCCCCCAACCGCACCCAGCCTGTTCACACGCTCCTCCTGTGATGGAGAGTGGGTGGGCTTGTCTGCCTCCTTCCGACCCACAGCCCCTCCGGCCTGCGACTGGGCTGACGGCTGGCACGGCGCATTCAGATGCAGACCCTTGGCCTTGAGTTGGTGTGTCCAGTGAGCTCCAGGAGCCCGTTTGGTCTCAGGGTTGGACCTGGGGCCTCTCTCTTCTCCCTCAGTGAGCACCGGGCAGCAGGGGGTGCTAGCCACTCGCCACTGGCTGGACTGTTCCCGCACCAGGACTCCTGCCTCACACTCGCAGGGCGCAGGCTCGGCCCTGCGGGAGGGTGCCGTCAGCTGGGGGCCGAGGCCCGGGAGGCTGTGCGCCTGATACAATATTGATGGAAACGCAATATCCAGAGGTCACCTGCGCTGGCCTCTTCCCATGTCAGGCTCGAAGGAGGTGGTGAAAGCCACAACCACGGGTCCCAAGAGAGGCAGCCCGGGGACCGAGGCCGGACAGGTGGAGACAAGACCTGCCCTGTGGGAGGCGCCCCCTTCGTGGGCTGGTCTGCAGGACAGTGGGGTCCTGCATGCTGCTGGGGAAGTGCAGGCCCTGCCTCGACCTCTCCACCTTGACTTCGGCCAAGTCCTTCTGCTCCCTGGGCAGCCCCTCTGCACACTGAGGGGTGGGGCAGGGGCTAGAGGGGCCCCCTGCACCCTGACTCCCTCTTCTGAGGCTGGGTGTGAGTGAGGTCCTGGTGGCAGCAGTTAGGAGCAGCAGCCCAGGGTGGCAAGCCAGGATCCCCCACACCTCCATGGCATCCACTGTCCTACTTGCCCCTGCCCCACCCTCATTACCACCAAGATTGGAGCGACTCTGCCCAGCAGGTGGTATCTCTGAGCCTCGATTTTTTCATCTGTAAAATGGGATTGAGGAGCCTAGTTGCAGGGTAAAAGAGACACCCATTGACCACCCTGCAGGCACCATCCCCCTGCCACCCACCCCCGCCAGGTCCAGAAGGGTCCTAAAACCCCTTCATTTTACAGATGGGGAAACTGAGGCCCAGAGAGGGCAAGGCCTCCCCCGGAAGCCTCCTCCCCAAGGGAGGGGCAGGCCTGGCTGAATCTCAGCCGTGGTGACCGGTGTCCAGCCCAGCTGCGGGTCATGATTTTGCCGGCCGGGTGGCATTACAGGCCTGTAACCCGGCTCGACAGCTGTCCTCAATGTATAATGCATGGTCAGCAGAGCACTGCTCAAATCTCACCAAAAACACAGCAGAGGACACTGCAGGCCACGGGAAAGGCGCCAGCCTTGGGGCAATTGCCCGACCTGGGGGTAACATGCCCACTGTCAGGAGCCCACAGGTCGGGACCGTCTGCCGCTTCTGGTCCTTGTAGATTTGGTTCCTGTCCGGGCCTAAGTGAGGAATGCAGGGGTGTGGGACGCCCATTGCCGGGGAAACACGGCAGCAGGCCCCTGTCCTAGCTGAAACTCAGAGGTCACTGTGACACTGCAGTGACGAGGTCTGTGCCAGGCTCTCTCCTTAACTCCCAACACCTGCAGAGTTCTCCCAGGAAACTGAGGCCCAGGGCACCGCCCCAGAGCTGCTCCTTGGAGCAGTGAGCGGGATTCAGCCCCCGGGACAGGGTGGCAGAGGCCCCCCAGCTGCAGCTGCTGCATGGAGGCCCAAGTCCATTCCCCTGGGTCCCCGAGCAAGTTCCAGCTCCCTACGTCTTCCACTCTCCCCCATGAAGGGCAGCTGCCATCCCAGCTGCGCGCACACTGCCAGGGGAGGGGAGGTCTTGCCCCTCCCCCAGAGCAGATTCCATTGGGCTCCCAGGATGGCCGGGAGCAGGGCCGGCAGGCAAGCCCACAGCCCTGTCCTGGCTGAGTGGGGCCAGGCATTGGAGTGGCCCTTTGGTGAGAGCCCCTGCTCAGCCCGCCTCTGTCCATCAGCCTGTCACCACCAGCCTCAATAGCAACGGTTCTCAACCTGTGGGTCACGACCCCTTTGGGGGTCGAATGACCCTTTCACAGGGGTCGCCTAAGACCATCGGAAAACACATATATAATTACATATTGTTTTTGAGATTAATCACTATGCTTTAATTATGTTCAACTTGTAACAATGAAAATACATCCTGCATATCAGATATTTACATTACAATTCATAACAGTAGCAAAATTACAGTTATGAAGTAGCAACGAAAATAATTTTATGGTTGGGGGGTCACCACAACATGAGGAACTGTATTAAAGGGTCGTGGCATTAGGAAGGTTGAGAACCACTGCTCTATAGCTTTGCCTCGGGGCCCGGCATCTGACCGACCCTGTTTGCAGCTCCTAAGCCGGGCTCTGTCCGCCTCATGGACGCTGGAAGAAGACAAGAGACTCCTGGGTCTGTGACACAGGGTGAAGGGCAAGCGTCATGTCTTGTTGGGTCCCGTTGCCCCCCAAGTCCCAGGGTTGTGTGATATGGGCCCAGGTGGCTGCTCTGCGCCCAGGAAGTTTGCATCACAGCCGAGGACCCCAGAGCCCGGGCAGCCCCGTTTTATAGCAAGCGGTAAGCAGCCTGCACCTCTGTATGGGTCCCCGCTGCGAACACGGCCCTGAGAAACGCCAGGAAAAGAGCAGCCAGGATGTGGCCTCCTTAGTAGGTGCGAGACGCCCACCGCCTGCCTCTTCCTCCACTGCGGGTGCCCCTGGGCCCAATCACAGAGCAGTGACTCGAGGGGCTCCAGTCCTGGCAGGAGCAAGGACTGGGGTCCCAGCTCCACCTTGTCCCAGCTGCTGGGCCCTGAGAAAGCCCCTTGTCCTCTGTGCCCGGGGCTGTCCTGGGAGTGCAGGTACTGCTCTGAGGGATTCCGCCAGGTGGTCTCTCCCTCTCATGTGACCGGGATCTCAGGTGCCCCACCTCCCCGGAGGGTCCACTTCCCTGGGTCCTTCACTGTGGAGGGTTAAGGTGCAGGGTAAGGGATCCCATATGCGGCCCCAGCCCGCCTGGCCACCTGACACCTCTGCCTTCAAATATTCATGTGACGCCTCCCATTCCTGGGGGTAGCAGCTGTGACAGCCCCGACAGCCCAGGACACCACAGCTCCCTGCTCGCAGCCCAGCCCCTACTCCCACAGGTCCTCCCGGCCGGGCAGATCACCCCCTGTGCCTGCTGCAGCTCCCCAACTGCTGTGCTCTGGGGCTCCCGGATTCCTGCAAGGAGCGAGGTGTGAGGTGGGTGGTGGCCGGGCAGGCGGGGTTCAGGCTGTGTTCCTGTCCAGTGGCCATGGCGGACGGAGGGTCCTGGACAGGCGTGTGACTCGGAGCCGAGGCAGTGGGTGAAGAACTATGGTGAGGGCTCCCCGTGCAAGGCTCTGTGTGAAGTGAAAATGCAGGCCCCTCGCCTTTTAAACAGGAAGAATTTCAAGGCAGAGCTGGCCGCGCATCACACCGAGCTGCAGCGTGGGTCCCGGCCCGACCACGCATCCTGCGTGGGCTCATTTCACCAGGTCTTTGTCCTCTGACTCTCTCCACATCACCCAGGGGCCCACTGGAGGGAGGGGTGCGGAGCTGCGGTCTGCTGGCCAGGGCAGGGTGCTTGGAGAGAAGGCAGCGTGCAGCCCTACCAGCTGAGACGGAATGGGGCAGCCTCATGCCAGACGGCACCGAGGCACACTGGCCCTGCAGGACCCCAGGCGTCCACCAGCTGAGAGACGGGGCCAGACAGCCTTCAACTTTCAGCTTTAAACCAAAAGGCTCTGGGGTCCTGGGGGACAGCTCAGGTGTCCTCCTGGAGAATTTCTGTGCCACCTAAGTCGGCACAGGCAGAGGCGAGAGGTGAGCACAGTCCTGCTGCTGGCAACACCTGCTGTGTCAGGGCAGCCTGCATGCCTGCGGCCCCTGCTCAGCCAGCCCTGTGAGTCCACCGGCCAGGGGTCTTGGCTCCCGACGGTCAATGCCAAACTGAGGCTGAGCAAGGCTGAGCTGGGGGGGACGTAGCTGGGGGGAACCTCCACGCCAAGGCTCTTTCCGGCTGCTCACCCGTCAGTGCTTGGGGGGCAGAGCGGTGGCCAAGGACAGGATTGTGGCCTGCCCCAGAAACGGGGCAGGTTGTGGGGGTGACGTGGGGGGTGACCCAGTAGCGCCCCCAGCATGGATTCCCAGACCCCAGGCTCCCAGGGCCAATCGTGGTGTCTGTTTGCAGGCAGCCCAGGGAGGGGAGCCTGGACACTGCTGGTAGGTCTTGGGCACAGTACCCCCGCCCTGAGGTGTGGTCAAGCGCATGGCCCCTGCTGTGGCTAAGAAGAGGTCCTTGTGGTTTCCCCCTAAGCCCAGAGGCCAGGCACCTGCTCTCCTCTGAGGAGACCATTCCAGGTGGTTTGTCTCAGCACAGAAGTCAGGGGCAGTCTGGGGGGTGGGGGGTGGTGTGTGCACATCTCTTGTGAGCACAAGCTGGACACCAGGTCCTAACCCAGCACTGCAGCTGCCGAGTTAAGCTGCCTCTAGAGCAGTGGTTCTCAACCTTCCTAATGCCGCGACCCTTTAATACAGTTCCTCCTGTTGGGGTGACCCCCCAATTTCATTGTTACAAATTGGACATAATTAAAGCATAGTGATTAATCACAAAAACAATATGTAATTATATATGTGTTTTCCGATGGTCTTAGGTGACCCCTGTGAAAGGGTCGTTCGACCGCCAAAGGGGTCGTGACCCACAGATTGAGAACCGCTGCTCTAGAGGGAGCCCATGAGCTGGGCCTTGAGATAGGGATTCCCTGGTGGTGGTGGTGGCATTGGGGGGCACAGTGAGTAGTGGCACTCAGACAAGTGGGTAGGTGTTTGGGAGCCCTGGTCACCCGGTGTGGAGGGAGTGGAGAGACATGGGGGGCAGAACCTGGAGGGACACTTGACCCCCTCCAGGCCTTTCTAAGATGCACGAGATGGGCCAGGCTAGCCTGGACACCCCGCACCTTCACCTGGGCCTCCCGTTGATCAGGTCTGTCCACCTCCAGGTGCCGCTCCTGATGACACCCCCACCCCCACCATTCCCCCCTCCTCCACTGTCGGCTGCGAGGCGCTCCCCAGAGGATGGAAGAGGGGGCTCAGGTCTCAGGAGCCCCACCTGTGAGTACACTTCTCCAGGGAGGACGGGCCTGGGCCGTGGGTACCAGGAGTGGGCACTGCTGGCCTCATCCCCGAGGTCCTTTGAGGGTGGGGGGGTGAGGGGGTAGCTGACTCCAGGCAACTGTGCTCAGGATACTCAGGACCTGGTTGGGGTCACCCCCTCCCACTGCCCAATCCCCAGCTTCTTCCAGGTTTCCTTTGTTGTCTTTGTTGCTTTAAAGTGAGACCAATTAAACAGCCTCCTGCCCAGTCAGGGTCCCTCTGTGAGCTCTGGGCCCCTGGGGCCTGACTGCCCTGCCTGTGTGGTGATGGGCAGCCCCCTCACTCTCTGGGCCTCCGTAGTCCAGCGGGGACTCCCCTACAGACATGCTGCTGCTGCTGCTGCTGCTGCTGTCTGAACACCAGCAGGGACAGGGACACAGTCCTTAAACTGCTTCACCACCCGGACCTGCATTTATCAAAATGGAATGGAGCAGCCGAGAAATGTTCGCAGGCCCCTACGTAGTGAGGCAGCAGCAGTTCATGGGGTACATTGTCGCCAGGCAGGACTGTGTGGCCCGGGTGTGATGCAGAATGTGTTTCTCATCAGGGTGGGGCCCTGGTGTGTGCCTCTGTGTGGGTTCAGGGGCATTGAGGGTGGGACAGGACAGGCTTTGTGGCTCAATGGGCGGCAGCAGGTCCCCAGACCACTGGCTGTAGCAGGACTGGGGAGGGTGAGAACTGGCCTCGGAATGGGACGATCACAATAAAATGCAGGCTCTCCAACCAGCCAGCCTCTGGAGGCCTGTGCACGTCCCTGGGTGCTTCTGGGGAAGGGGGGCTAGCTGGGTCGTTGGCTTCAAATCCAATATCCTTCAGGGAGGCCGCTCTACCCCAGGTCCCAGGTCTCTGCTCCCCGGCCCCCTGCCCTGGAAGCCCCTCTGACTCCAGTTCCCCCTTCCACCCAGCAGCAGCGTCTCTCAGCCCGGCCTGGCCTGGCCAGCCTGACCAGCCTCTTCCGAGGGAGCAGATGACCCACGCAGCCCCCCTGGGGATCAGCACCAGCGCCATCATTGTCACTACGGTGCGTCCTCACCGTCCACATCTCTGTCTCCCAAGGCCCCCAGCCAACCCTCGGAGCCCAGCCAGTGTCCTCTGGTGTGACCCAGGCCAGGCCACTTCCGGGGCAGCCAGGGCCTTCCTCACAGGAGGCGGCAGGTCGAGCCTGGGCGCAGACTGGCTCTGGAGGCCACCGTGGGTTCTGAGGAGATGGGAACTTCAGGGCCACAAGCAGCTTATCTTCCCAGCACAGAAGGCATGGGACCCTTCTCTGACCCCAGGGAGTCCCAAGCTCCCTCCTCCTGACCTCTGAACTCAGGATGCTTCACGCCCCTCCAAAAGTGCTGCTGTCATGATACAGAGAAGCAAACATCCACGGAGCGGGGCGGGCCTGGTGCCGCTGCCCTCCCCCTCCCCCTCGGAGCTCTCAGCCAGCCAGGACCCATGGGGAGGGGGAGGCCCACTTCCTTTCTTGCCCTCTTTCTGGGCAGGAGGCCCTTACAAATCCTGCACACCGTTCCTTGAATGGGTCCTGGAACGCTCAGCGGCTGAGATGTCCTGTGCCAGTTTGGGAAATGCTGCACAGTGCTGCTCCCCCTTGGAGAGTTATCGGGGGTGGGGGTGGGGGGGACCCCTTAAAGGCCCTGGCAAGTCCTGCAGTCCAGAATTGGCCACCAGACTGTCTATGCAACTGTTCTGCAAACTTGTTTGCCCATCTGCATGGCTTACTCTGAGCAACTTCTTCCCGGCCAGACACAGCAGAGCAGGAGGAATCTCTCCTTGCCTCTCACCCAGCGCTTCCCCACCCTCCAACCCCCCTACCACAGGGGGCACTGCGGGTTCCTGCTCTCAGAAAGCTCACACTTCCTAGACTGGGCGTGCTGTCCTTGGTCTCCCCGCCCTCCCTGCCCAGCCCCCACCGCCCCTCCTCCCTGGGCTGTGCTGGCTCCAGGTGGCCCTCCCTTCCTCTCCCTGGCAGGGCCCCCTAGGGGCCCTGAGTTACCTGCTCTTGTTCGCACAGGGGGCAGAGACAGCGGCAGGGGATACCCCCCAGGGCCTGGCCGCACTACAGCTGGATGGACTGCCCTCTGGCGACCTCGATGGGCTGGTGCCCACGCGTGATGAGCGCGGCCGGCCCATCCCCGAGTGGAAGCGGCAGGTGATGGTGCGGAAGCTGCAGGCACGCCTGGGCGCTGACCCTGCCCGGGAAGCTCAGGTGGGGCTGGGCCAGTGGGATGGGGAGAGAGGGGCGGGGCCGGGAGGGGAGGGGTGGAGCCAGAGGATAGAGGACGGGGTGGGGGCAGGGGCAGGGCGGGGGCGGGGGCGGGGCGGGAGCTTTGTCCTGGAAGGGGGACATGGAAGGTGGGGTCCTGAGGCAGAATGAGTTGGCCCAAGGGAGGACCAGGAGGAGGCAGGAGTGGAGCGAATGAGGGACAGTGGGCAGAGGTGAGGTCAGAGAAGAGACAGCAGATATTACAGAACCTCTCGCTGCAAGGCCTCAGGGGAGTCTTTGAAAGCCTGAGCGGAACCCTGGCCGGTTGCTCAGTGGTTAGAGCGTCCGCCCGAGGACCCAAGGGTCACGGGTTCATTCCAAGGGTCCATCCAGGGCACATACCTCGATTGTGGTTGCATGTTCGATCTCTGGCCCTGGTCGGGTTAGGTTTAGTGTGTCACTCTCACATCGATGTTTCTCTCTCCCTGTCTCCTCCCTCCCTTCCACTCTGTCTGAAAATCAATGGGAAAATATCCTCTGGGGAGGATTAAAACAGAAAAGAAAATTGAGCAGAGGAGGGCTGTGGTTTGAGGTGGACTTTGGCGGGCTCCCTCGCCTGCCGTGTGGACAGTAGTCCTAGAGGCCTACCCTGGAGGGACACGGTTTTGTCTGAATGAGGTGCTCTGCACCCCTTGCTGTAGAGCAGCCCCTGCAGAACAATAATACCTGTCACCTGCGACTATTTAAGTCATTAACAGGAAATAAACGTCAAAGCCCCTCCCAGAACCGTGGCCCCTCCCTGCCCACGGGCTCCTGAGCTAAATACCCACTGACTGGCTCTCAGAACTTAGTGCAGAGCACGCCTGGCACCAGGTAGGTTAGGCCTCTTGGCAACCAGGCGGTAGCTCACCTGTGAAATGGGCGCCTCCCCCGGGGGTTCTGAGAGGTAATCAGAGGCCCGGGGCCTGGACCCACAGGGAGCCCAGCTCAGGGTCCCTCCGTGTCTGTCCCCCGAAGACTGTGAGCACTGGGGCAGGGAGGGCCCAGGGGTTCCGGGGGGAACCATCGAGAGAACCCAGAGCAGAGTGGCTGAGGCTGCCATCCTCCAAGGCCGCCCTCCATCACAGAAGGCTCTGGAGTTTGGCGGGAGGAGCAGGAGGCTCTGAGGAGAGAGATCTTTGCATTAAACATTGGGGAGATGAGGGGGAGAGATTAGGCAGAGCAGACACCCACTTTCTTTGAAAGGGAAGGCTGGGCCCCCTTAGGGCTGGGGGACTACCCTGACCTTCAGTCTCTAAGTCCAGGCAAGAGCCAGCTGGTGTCCAGGGCTGGGCTCTCCAGGGGCACCGGGAGCAGGCCACCTCAGGGAGCTTGAGTCCAGCAGGAAGGAGCATGCCCTCCCAGTCACCCGCTGACCAGCCCTCCCTGTGCCCAGGAGGACAGCGGGAGCGCGGGCCCCACAGAGCAGGCGGCCTGGCGGTACTCGCAGACCCACCAGGCCATCCTGGGCCCCTTCGGGGAGCTGCTGACGGAGGACGACCTGGTGTACCTGGAGAAGCAGATCGCCGACCTGCAGCTGCGAAGACGCTGCCAGGAGTACGAGAGCCAGCTGGGCCAGTTGGCGGCAGAGCTGCAGGCCCTGCTGCCCGAGCCCCTGGTTAGCATCACCGTCAACAGCCACTTCCTGCCCCGGGCGCCAGGGCTGGAGGGCGAGGAAGCCCCCTGCCCAGTGCCCGAGCCCTCGGGCCCTGAGGTGGCCGTGGAGACCGTGCCCGGCGGGCAGCCCCTGCCCTTCTGGTGCAGCCATGTGGCACGGCTGGTGCGAAGCATGTCGCTGCTGCTGAAGGGCATGAACGGGCTGGTGCAGGGTGAGGAGAAACCGGCCGTGCAGCCCCCCCAGGAGGCCAGCAGGGAGGCCCCGGCCAGCCCCCCACAGAGCGAGGCCCAGCGTGAGATCCAGGAGTGTGGGGTGTCTGTGCGGACGCTCCGTGGCAACTTCGAGTCGGCCCCCTGCCTGCCCTGCATCCCAAACCTCGGACCCTGTGAGGCAGGGGCCCTGCCCGGGCAGTGCCCCAGGGGCTGCTGGCCCGCCCCCCCGCAGCCCCGGGGCAGCCCGATCGGAGGGGAGCCCGGGCCAGGCGACACCGAGGAGGCCAGCGACTCAGGCATCAGCTGTGAGGAGGCCCCGTCGGAGGTGGGTGCCGGGCACAGCCCTGACCTGGCCAACCTGCGGAAGGAGCGCATCGTCATGCTGTTCCTCAGCCACTGGAAGAAGTCGGCCTACACACCCGCGCTCAAGACGGCGGCCTGCAGGACCCTGGAGGCCCGCCGCGCTGGGCCGCGAGGGCAGGCGGTGGCCAGGGTTCCTCCGCCGCCCTCCCCGCCGCCCAGCGAGGGCCCTCGGCTGGGCCACCTGTGGCAGCAGCGGACCATCATCACCCACCTGCTGGGCAACTGGAAGGCCATCCTGGCGCACGTGCCTGCCCGGCAGCTGCGGCGGCTGAGCCGGCGGCCCCAGGGCCTCCTGTCTCCGGAGCAGTTCCTGCCCCACGTGGATGGGGCGCCCGTGCCCTACGGCAGCCTCACGCTGGACCTCTTCATGCTGGGCTACTTCCAGCTCCTGGAGTGCGACCTGCCCGCCGAGGAGAGGAAGATGCGCCACCTGCTCTGCTTCGAGGTCTTCGAGCACCTGGGCGCCCACGGCTGGGAGGCCGCGCGGGCCTTCCACAAGGCCGTGACCGACGAGGTGGCCTCCGGCCGCCGGGCCTGGACCGATGGCTTCGAGGACATCAAAGCCCGCTTCTTCGGCTCCAACCGCAGTCCCGCCTGGGACGCCGAGCCTGGCCGCAAGTCAGGCCTGACCCCGCTCGGGCCCCTGCCCCACACCGCCAGCCCCAGTGGCGGCCCCGAGCCCGCAGCTCAGCGGCTGGGGTCCGGCTCCCAGCGGGGCAGCTTCAACAGCGAGGACATCTGCGGTTACATCGACCGAAGCTTCGCCTTCTGGAAGGAGAAAGAAGCCGAGATGTTCAGCTTCGGAGACTGAGAGGGCTGGCAGCCCTTCCGCAGGGGCCCTGGGGTGGTTTCGGGTCTCTCTCCCCTTGTCCTTTTTCATCCACCTGGTGGCCAGGTGAGCCCCGGCCAGGCAGGCAGACACTCAGCGTGCTAGCGCCCCCCAGGCCTGCCCTTGAATCCTTCCTCCTCGGCTCTGGGCTCAGCCTCAGAGACCCCAAGAGGCCTCTCCGCTCTCCTTCGGCCCCGAAGTTGACCAACTCCTGTCCCAGCCCCAGGTCCCTCTGCCCGACTGTCCCCTGCGCACCTGGGATGGCAGCCCATGTTCTCCGTGGGTCCTCCTCCCAGTGCCTGGGTGTCCGGCCTCGGTTTCTCCTGCTGAGCTCAGGCTGCCCCCCCACGTCCCCTGGCCTCTCTTTCTGGGAAATGGGAGAGGGTTGGGGGTGGGGGTGGAGAGAACAGGAGCCAATGGCAGAGGCCTTCCTGTCAGAACTGCCCCCCGAATGCCCCGGGTCAGGGAGGTGCTCACACGGGTGCATACTGGTCACCCGCAGCCACCCGCTGACACATGCACCCACCCCGGGATTTCCAGGGGACCTGGTTCCCTGTGGGGCTCCTGTCCTCAGTTTGACAGCCCCGCCCACGCCACGTGGCCCAGGCAGCAGGGACGGCTGTGATGCAGGCAGTGGCTGAAAAGGGCTCTGAGCAGAGGGGCACTGCCCCGCCCTCAAAGGTGGGCTGCCAGATCCAGAGAACTTGTGGGGGGTGGGGGCACACTAGCTCGGCCGCGATGAGGTTCAGCCTCTCCTGTGGCCGCCCAGGTGTCACCCACACCCTTCTCCGTGAGAAGCTGAGAAAGGGGGTGGGCGCCCCCAGGGAGCCTCCGGTGAACAGAGCATCTTGTGAACAGGTGATGCGAAGGGAGCCCCGAATGGTTTGTCCCAGCCCCAGGGCAGCAGGATGATGGCCCCAGGCTGTGGGGTTTCCCCAGGGGACTTGGGGAGGGTTTCCTGCAGCTGTTCCAAGGCCCCAATAAGCAGTGTGTGGGGAGGGGCCTCAGGACTTCCTCTGGCTGCCACCTCCCTGCAGCCAGGCCCCCTGACGGACAAGCACAGCAGACGAGTCATGGGATGGAACAGCCCTCCCGGCCAGCCCACTCGGGGTCCCACAGGGAGAGACACCTGGGAGATGTAGTCGGAGTGTTGGGCGGCCAAGGCTGCCAGGCCCGAAAGGAGGACACAGATTTGCTAAATAAAGATTCCCATTCCTGGCTGGTCTTCACGCTGTGCTTGCTGCCCCGGGGAAAGCTGCCTGTGCCCAGAGCGGGTCCCAGCTCTGGGTGGGCACCAAGACCCGAGTCCTCATCTCGGCGTCACCGTCCTTACCCCGCAGAGCCTCCGCTTCCTCACCTTCGAACGGGTGCAGAGCTGACCTGCCCTCCCAGGGTCACGGTCAGGGCGGACTGAGGTCCTGTGGGGAGGTGCTCTGTCCTGAGACCACAGTGACACTCGCCCACCTGTGGTCATTATTCAAGGAGCAGGTCCCAATGAGCAGAGCGCCAACCCTGGGCTCCCACAAACACCTCCACGCTGCTCCCCAGCTCTTGGCCCCAAAGCATGTCTGATGGAGCCTGACGGGAGCTGCCTGGGGCTGGGTGAGCCCCGGGGGTGGAGTGGGGACACCAGGAAACGTGGGCATTCGATGACTCCATCCCTGTGCTGCCTGCAGGACCTCGTTGTTCTAAAGGCCGGGCAACAGAGGGGCCAGGATGTGGGGGGGTGGACAAGGCCTGGCCACAGAGGTGGTCTTCTGGCTGGGGTGCTCAGGAGAGCACTGGGCAGGGCCCAGGACACCTCACTGGGACACCCCTGCCCACTCGCTGTGGCCTGGGGCAAGTCCCTCCGCCTCTGGACCGAAGTTTCCCAGCAGCGGGTTTGGGCCAAGGCCAGCAGGGGGTGCCTCACAGCATCCTGGGTTCTGGGAGGACATGGGGTCGGGTGGGCTGCCAGGAGAGGGGTGAGGTGGAGGCTCACACCCAGGTTTGCGGCCCGGAAGGAGGGAGAAAGCACCTCAGTAGACACCCTGCTTCCTGGGGGGTTTATATGAACGTGTTGTTCTGGGGCAGCCCACCCATTCTGAGCCCCTCGGCCTCGGCTGGTGCTTTTCACGACGATCCAGGTGACTGCTGCTCAGCAGCCTGAGCCCCGGCCCACTAGCAGCTCTTGTGTGGGGAGCAGGGTCCCCCGCAGTAGACACTGGCCCGGTAAGGCCCGTCTGAGGACCTCAGAGCCCCTGCCCACACGGCAGACGTCAGTGAGGTGACCAGACCCAGAACAAGGTGAACCCCAGGGCCTCCCAGTGAGTTAGGGAGCCCTGTGCTCTCGCTGGCCGTAAGCGTGTGCAGGGCGCACAGAAGAAAACCGCTGCCAGAGGCAGTGAGAGAATGTCCCTCCTCGTGGCCGGAATGCACCCGGCACCTGTGCGCACTGATGCGCAGGTTCAACACAAGCCCACCTTTCCCCAAGAAGGCCCCAGCTGCCCTGGCCAGGTAGCGCAGTGGTTAGAGCGTCGTCCTAATACACCAAGGTGGTAGATTTGGTCCCTGGTCAGGGCACACAGAAGAATCAACCAAGGGTCCGGCTAGCCTGGCTTGGTGGTTGAGTGTCGACCTATGAACAGTTCGATTCCTGGTCAGGGCAGAAGTGACCTTCCAAGTCTTGATATCAAGTAGGTCTCAAGACTCCACCTTCGCTGCTCTCGTCTCCGGGGAAACCGCTGCCGTGTTGGGAGCAGCCCTGTGCAGAGGCCCGTGTGTGAGGAACGGAGGCCACCGGCCCAGTCCAGCCTTCGGTGCCTGCTTGGTGCCAGCTAAGAGATCCTGAAGGAGAACCACCCAGAAACTGTGAGAGATCATTAATGTTTGTTGTTTTAAGACACTAGACTGTGGGGTCATTTGTTATGCCGCAGCAGCAAACACATACAACAGACCAGGAAATTTCAGAAGGGAAGAGATCGTAATTATGGAGCAATCGTCCAACCAACCAGCTGGTTCTCACCCCAGAAAACAGTCCCTCGGATCCACAGGCCAGAGTGGAGGAAGGTGAGACACCTCCCCCAGAAGGCTCTGCCCTGAGATACACATGCTGCAGCACGTCCTCGGGAAAGAAGGGAGTGTCCATAATAGTCCCGAGGACGTTGTCAGCTAATTGGGGGGGGGAGGATGACCTATGGCCCCGTGCCCCAAATAAATCCCAGACGGAATAAGATACCCTGAGCAAATAAGGCCGTAAGACGCCGGCAGAGGGCGTGGGAGGGCCTGGTTGCGCCAGGAGAGCCTCGCGGCATGCAGGCGCCAGGCAAGCACAGGGACAGTGACACCTCCCGCGAGACAGTGCGTCCACTCGCCCGCGCGGGACGACCCTGGGCGCAAGGTGAGCACACATAACTTGGTGGTCTCGCTCTCCGAATCTACCCCGGGAAGTAAGCGGAGGCGGCACTATGCACCCAATCGAGTCTGTTCAGAGAGGTGACTGGACAGCGCCTCCAACTTCCTAAGGTGTGGTGGGTCCCTATGAGGACGAGAGTTAAAATCAGGCTTTCCAAAGGCCGCTCCCGTCAGCAGTGCTTGCGATGTGAGTGGCCACGCCGGACACAAGCACCTGCCCGCAGTCACTCTAACGACAGTGGAAGGCGGAGAGGGAAGGGGCTGCTGTGTTAACGGGGGTTGTCTTACTGGCTGCATTTTCTGCTTTATATTTTTCTGTGTTTTCCAAATTCTCCATAATAAGCTCGTGTGGTTTTTGTCATGAAAAGAAAACAGCAGCGTATTTTTAAAAATGGCACCACCGAGTGGTGATCTGTTGATGAGGATCTGGTTTGAGCCCTGGTATCGAGTTTCCCAAACTGACCTGTCATTCAAGGGGCTGGGTCTCCATGTCCCAGGAAGGTCTCCATTCAGTGCCTGAGCTGGGCGGCTCTGGTGACAGCAGCCTCTCATCAGAACCCTGTCCTCGCTTCCTCCAGCGTTAGCCCTGGTGTTCTGCCTGCAAACAGGGAGGTGAGGGGTGGTGCAGGCACACACTGAGTCCTCTGTTCCCGCTCCACCACCCGCCCCTTCCACGCTAGTGCCCAAGGCTGAGGGGAGTCCTGAAACTGTCCAGGGCTAGGGCTGGGCTGGGCTGGGCTGGGCTGAGTTTGGTTAGTCTGGGCTGGGTTGGGCTGGGCTGGGCTGAGGAGGGCAGCATAGATCCAGGAAACCTGTGAGTGAGCGAGTGTGGAAGCGCCTAGGGAACATGTGATTAGCTAATCACTCATTGCAGTTGTTGTGGAGCAGCTGTGCCCCCCACTGGACAGCACGCATCCTGAGAGCTCACAACCATCTCCTCAGCAGGTAGCAGGCCAGCAGCTGTGCCGGTGGGGCAGGAGCCATCTGTCCCGGACCCACGCTCCCCTTGAGAAATTACCTAACGTTGCCAGGAGTGAGGGCTGTCCCCCTGCGGGCCACAGGCCCCTCGGCACTATAAGAGCATCAGCCAGCCCGGTTGGCATGGCTCAATGGTTGAGTGTTGACCCATAAACCAAGAGGTCGCTTGTTCAATTCCTGGTCAGGGCACAAACCCAAGTTGCGGGCTTGATCCCCAGTGTGGGAGACAGTCAATCGATGTTTCTATCTCTCCCTCTCCCTTCAAATCAATAAAAACATATTTTTTAAAAAGAGCATTGGCCAATCCCTAGTGGACATTGGGAGGCCTCTGTCAGACTTGGCCCAACCTGGCGCAGCCCCGCACACCCAGAAACGGCTGTGTTCGTGAGGTCTTTGGGAAGGAAGGAGGGGCTGACAGGTCCCTGCAGGCCCTCGGCTCAGAAGCTTTGCTCTGAGAGATTTCGGAGACCCTTCTCGGTGTCCCAGCCAGAACGCAGGCGGCCTCGATGCGAGGGCCCCCGAGACCCCCGTGACCGTGACCGTGCGCACCAGCACTGCCGCGAGGCCCTGCTGCTGGGTTTGAGATGACCCATTTCTTGGTCCTCTTTGGCTCTCACACTAGTAAAGACACCACGGCAGCTCCAAGGCCAAGGCCATGATACAATGGGGTCAAGGTCTCAGGATCCCACGTCCCCGCCACCAGCCTGGAGGGGCACTGGGGATGCCTCCTCACCCTCGCCACCGAGACAGCCCCACTGCCACCAGGGAACCCCATGTGGAAGTCTTTGCTGACCAACTGCCTTTCTTGTGATCAGCACTCCGTCCCACTTGGCAGAGAACAAGAGGCACGTAGATGCCTGTCAGTAACCATGGAGGAGCGAGTGCCGTCAGCCGAGCTGGGGCCTCTGGGTGCCCCCCTGGGTCCCCAGCACAGGCTCACTGTCCATCTCCCAGACGAGGAAGGAGGAGGGAGCCACACCCCTCAGTCAGCCCACAGGGAGGGGTGAAGCCCAGACTCACCCCCGTCCTGCTCTCCGTCCTGGCCCCTGGTCCCAGAGGCCTCGGCCTTGCTGCCGTGATGAGGCTCGTTTGGGCTTTCAGAGTGGACAGCCCAGGCGGAGACCACACCGATCTCCTCCCCCACCGGCCCATCCCTCACCGCCTGCCCCCCTGCCCCCCCTCCCGATGCAGACGGAGGCTAAAAATACCCTTTCGGCCCCACGTGGCCACTCAGCCCAGCAGGCCCTCCATGCCCCTCGGCCAGCTGGCCAGTCCTGTTCTCCGGCCGAGTCCTCAGCAACTGGGTGCAGGTGCCCACTGAGAGGTAGGTCCGGGGGCTCTGGAGAGGGCGGGCAGGAGGGGAGGGGGACTGGGAGATAATGGGTTACGGTGGCAACGTCCGTGGGCTTGGCAATCACAGTGCTGGACACTTTGAGAGACTCCAGATCATGGTCAAGCCCAGCCCTCAGGGTGGGGTGGGGACTCAGACCTTCCTCTGTGCCCAGCAAGGGGGAGGCTGGACCACACCCCAACTGCAGCCAGGGCCACAGTGCCCCGCATTCGGCTGGAGCTGGATTAAGGCCCTTCCTTTGCTGCCCTGCCTGCTCAGCCCACCTCACCCCTGGCCCGGACAGGCACCGGTTGAGGCGCTGGGACCCTCCAGAAGCCCCCACCCTGAGCTGTTACTGCCGGTGGCAGGTGTCAGCAGACCATGCTCTGGCCCCACAGGAATGTGGTTGGGCACTCCCGCCCCTGGGGCCTGTCATGGTAGCAGTGGGCCAAAGGAACCCAGCAATGACGGGAATGCAAGGCCTGGGGACAGTGGCTGGCCCACTAATCTCCAGCTCACCCCCCTTCAGAGAGCAGAGCTGCCATCACCAGCCAGAGGGCCTCCCTGGGGGGGCGGGGGGTATCAGGCAGGGCCCGCTGACCTGTCCTGTCCCGGCATGAGCCCAAGAAGGTGCTCAGGACCCCAGGTGGGTTCCCTGGGTCCCTGGGTCCCTGGGTCCCTGGGTCCCTGGGTCCCTGCTCTGTAGGATGGGGATGGGCACCAGCGGGGAGGGGAGGGACCGTCAGCTCAGCAAGGCCTCCCCACCCCAGGGGCCTGCATAGTTCCCAGCTTCTGTTTCTGGGGCTTTGTCCCCAGGGACGACGGCTGCAGAAGGCGCCCCCTGGTGGACCGACTGTTTCTCTGGGGTGCAGCTCCTTGTAGCTGTGGGTAACTCCCGGCGAAAGCCTCCATGCAAACTATTTCCTTCTCTGGGGAGGCTTTCTTAGAGTTAAATGTCAGAAGAACATAAATCAATGTGCACATAACTAAATAAGCCCAGAAGTGGATTTGCTGACTCGGACGAAATGAACACTGAGCTGTTCACCTGGGTTTGTCTTTACCAACCTATACCCAAAGACGGCGGGAACCTGGGGGTTCAGCAGGGGTTCCCAGTCTGGCCCCCCCACTTCCTGTGGTGTGACCATAAACAAGTGCTACTCTGTGCCTCAGTTTCCTTATCTGTGAAAGGGACACTAAGAGCATGCACCCCACAGGCAGGTCTGTGTGGTGAAGGCGTGAGCCACCCTTGGGGTGTGGCCTAGCGCACGGGGGCCTGTCAGCGGGAGCTGCTGCAGAGACTGATCACACAACCCCTCCACCATCAGCCTCTCCACCTGCAGATGAGGAAGCTGGGGCCAGAGACAGCCATGGCTCCCCCAGGACACCAGCAGGGTTGTAGCCGGCCAAGGCTCCGTGTGACCAGGGACGATGGGCAGGAAGCCTCTCCATGTCCCACCGCCCTCCCCAGCCACGCAGATCGGGAGCAGGGGAAGCCGCCGAGTGCTCAGCCCAGGCTGGTGGAGGCTGGGAAGGGCTGGTGTGAATGAGACCACCCGCCCCAGCTCACCAGCTTCCTTCTCGCCCCAGGAGCTTCTTCCGGGGGCTGGCCGTGTTGGCTCCGCAGTCATGGTTCGGAACGTGGACGACCTGGACTTCCACCTGCCCTCGCACGCCCAGGACATGCTGGACGGGCTGCAGCGGCTGCGCTCTCAGCCCAAACTGGCCGACGTCACGCTGCTGGTGGGCGGCCGGGAGCTGCCTTGCCACCGCGGCCTCCTGGCGCTCAGCAGCCCCTACTTCCACGCCATGTTCGCAGGCGACTTTGCCGAGAGCTTCGCGGCACGCGTGGAGCTGTGGGACGTGGAGGCTGCCGTGGTGGGGCAGCTGGTGGACTTCGTGTACACGGGCCGGCTGACCATCACCCAGGCCAACGTGGAGGCCCTGACACGCACGGCCGCGCGCCTCCACTTCCCCGCCGTGCAGAAGGTCTGCGGCCGGTACCTGCAGCAGCAGCTGGACGCCACCAACTGCCTGGGCATCTGTGAGTTCGGGGAGCAGCAGGGGCTGCTGGGCGTGGTGGCCAAGGCCTGGGCCTTCCTACGGGAGAACTTTGAGGCGGTGGCACAGGAGGACGAGTTCCTGCAGCTGTCCCAAGACCGGCTGGCCACGTGTCTGGCCAGCGACCTGCTGCAGGTGCAGCCAGAACAAAGCCGGCTGGAGGCCCTGCTGCGCTGGGTGCGCCACGACCCACAGGCCCGGGCCGCCCACCTGCCTGAGCTGCTCAACTTGGTGCGCCTGGATGCCGTGCCCAGGCCCTGCGTGCAGCAGCTGCTGGCCACAGAGCCACTCATCCTGGAGTCGGAGGCGTGTCAAGCAGCCCTGTCCCAGGGCCATGATGGGGTGAGTGGGGAAGGGGAGCAGGGAGGGGGAGCTCAGACACTCCACCTGCATGGGATGGAGAGTGCACCACTCACCCCAAGTACAGATTGTGCCGTGGGTGTCAAATGTAAGGAGAAGGGGAACAGGGACACAGGCAGGCATGGCAGCCGCTACCACCTGCCCCCTAGGAAGCTGCCCGAGCTTTCATGGGTGCAATTTCCTATCCTGCTGGCTGTGGGGCTGGCAGGCAGGGCAGGTCCTGATGAAGTGACAGGCCAGGGTGTGGCTGGGACAGGGAGCCGACAAGTCCACCTGCTGCTTGCTCAGGCCTTGCTCCAGAGGATGTCTCAGCAACCAAGTCTGGAGACAAAACCATGCTCAGGCCAAGGATGAGGTGCGA
Organism: Myotis yumanensis; assembly: GCF_028538775.1. Lineage (NCBI taxonomy): Eukaryota > Metazoa > Chordata > Mammalia > Chiroptera > Vespertilionidae > Myotis > Myotis yumanensis. The sequence continues at coordinate 34,547,736 of NW_027223759.1, forward strand.
GGTGGCCCTGAACCACCAGGTACAAAGGCCAGCCCCGGGGTGGAGCCAGCTGGGGGCCCTGCCCCATGAGGGAGTCACCTTGTAATTGCTGGTGCAGGGAGGTGCGGGCATCCATAGGAGGGGCCAGAGAGCCAGTGGAACCCTTAGGTCCTGGGAGCTCTGGACAGTGGCTACTTACCAACTAGGGTGGGGCCATTTCAGCATTCCTCACCTGCCAGGGCCATCTGAGCTGGGTGTGCACGTGTGGGCCCAGGAGAGCAGGGCTCCAGGGGCAGGGGGAGGCTTATATGGGGGCTTGGGGACAGTCTGGGGTCAGTTCCAAAGGTGGGTGCAGGAACACCTCTGGCAGGTGCGTGGTGGCCACTGGAAGGAGAGCTGCTCTCACGCTCAGGGCACAGGGACAGCTGCCCTACCTCTCGCTGTTCTGTGCTTTGATGCAGTCACCACACATATGGGCACATGCACACACACGGGCACACGCACACACACATGGGCACACACGCACACAGAGGCATACACACTGAACCTTACCCACCCACACATGTGCACCAACACGGAAGCACACCTGTGGACCCCTGTCCCCAAATGTCAAGGCTACTACCTGCCTCAGAAAACACCAAGGCCTGCCAGCGCAGGGACAGCCGCCACCCTTCCCTCTGACTGCACCCTCCTGGCCCACAGGCACTGCCTGCCCTGCCCCAGCAGCTGGAGGAGGTCCTGGTGGTGGTGGGCGGCCGGGCCCTGGAGGAGGCTGAGGAGGGCGCCGAGGAGCCCGCCCCCCATCTTGAGAACTTCGCTTTCTACAACACCAAAGCCAGTGAGTACTCCAGTGTCCAGAGCTCCGCCTGCCACCGATAGGAGCCCTTGTGAGGTGCACAGAGAACAGGCCCATCCTGGGTGTGCCTGGGCCTCAGAGGGCTGTGGGCGAGACTGGGGGAGGGGAAGCTGACAGTGGGGGGCACTGCAAGTCCCTCTCCCTTCAGCCAAAGCCCTCGGTTTTGTCTTTTAGGCCATGGGACCCCAATAAGGGGTTCTGCTGCCCAGACCACACGGTATGGGATGGGTGGCCTTGCAGCTGCTTCCTCTTGGTGCCCTGTGCCTTCAGTGCCCCTGTGGCCTCAGGGTGGGGTGCAGGCAGTGTGTGTGTGGGGGGGTGAGCACTCAGGTTCTGGATCTGCCCGAATGGGATTCTAATTGCAGCCTTTGAGCAGTCACTTTACCTCCCCGAGTCTCGGTTTCCTCATCTGTGAAATGGGCTCCTTTGCACAGGGGCCAGCCCTGCCCTTTGTATGTGCCTCTCCTGCGGGGGGTGGGGAGGGCACATTGGCCCAGGCAGATCTTTAGGCAACACTGATGCAGGCTGGCTGGTGTCCTGGGGCTGCTGGGCAGGTCCCCAGACACCCCCATGGCGTCAGTGGCTGGCGGGCTTGGGGCCGGCTGTCCCAGGTCAGGGGCTGACGAGAGGGGATTTCGGGCCTGACATCAGAAAATGAGCTGGGCTGGCTCAGCTCCGACGCAGCTGTCCCTCGGATCCCACTGGGAGGGTGGCGGGGGATGCTGGCAGGCAGAGGCCTGGTGACTGACTCCTGGGCAATCCCCATGGGGTGGCACAGACATGAGTCAGGAGGGCACACAGCCCCTGCCCAGCAAGGCCCGAAGTTCTGCGTGTTCTGAAGACTGTTGTCAACAATAAACAGACTTTTCCAAGGGACATCCCCAAGGTTGTGTCTCTCCCACAGCCTTCTCTAAAAATCCAAAATGCGTCCACTTAGAGGACTTAAATATTCCCGCCTTTATTGTCTCATTTTTATCTTCTCAAAGCCTTCCTTGCTTTAGCTGACCTCATGTAGCTCCACGAAGGCAGGTCTGACTCAGGTGCCTTCCTTTGTCCTAAAAGCTACCTTTGGCTGAGCAGTTGCTGTGTGAGACACACTGCATCTCATGTTGTCCCACATGTCCCTGGGAGGTGGGAATCATCCCCATTCCACAGATGAAGAAACTGAGGCCAGGCTTCCCCAGGCCACACAGCTGGTTCAGGAGAGCTGGGTGTGGACCACTCTGCCCATTGCAGGCCCACATCTGGTCCCCTGCACGCCCCTGGCTCACATGAGCACAGAAGGGCTCAGGGCAAATGTGTGAGGAATTTGGGAATGAATGATGTTTCTGTTATAACCCAGTAGTGACTAGAGAACAGGCCCTTTACCCCCTCTGACTGAGGTGGGACCAGACCAAAGGCCCATTTGGGGTCAGTGGGGTCAACTGCAGGGTCGTGTGAGAGCAGCCTCTGGAGCCTGTCCGCCTCTCGGCTCACCCTGGGGCCGTGCTGTGACTATCTGGGTGCCAGGCTCCAGGGGGCCACCAGGAGCCAGCCTGGCAATGCACATGGAGCACCAGGGCCACCTCGGACCCCGCCCCCTGGGGTGGCCCCCACTGCTGCGGCAGCGGAGTCCCCCCTTACCCTTTTGCTGGTGAGGGGACGTCTCTGCACCACGGAGCAGAGGAAGTGTGAGGGGCGGAGGCCCCAGCAGGGAGCTCTGCACGCTGACCCCTGCCTCTCTCCTCCTGCCAGAGAGGTGGACGCCGCTCCCAGACTTCCCCGACTTCCACAAGTGGGGCTTCTCCCTGGCTGCGCTGAACAACAGCGTCTACGTCACAGGTGGGCAGACGGGGGTTCCCCCTTCGCTTGGTGGGATCCCACAGTTTAGTCAAGACTCTTCCAGAGCTTTTCATGGGGTGAAAACGAGGACATTTTAGGGCCACGGGGCCACACGTGGGTGCAGGGAACAGTCCCTGCCTGACGTGGACCCAGGTGGCCTTGCCACGCTCCGCAGCCGGGTCCTCCCAAGACGGAACCGTGTGAGGGGAAGGGTTGCCTCCGCCCCTCATATCTCAGAGCTTCCAGGGTGGGGTTTGAACCACTGGTCTTGCGCCCGCTATTTGTGGAGCAGGAGGGACCTGTCCGAGCCACCCAGCTAGGCTGTGCCGCCGTGGTCCCACCCAGCCCGGGGTCCGGCAGCACGGAGGCCTGGCCTGGGGAGAAGGGAGCAGGACCCTGGATGCCCAGTCCCCACGGGCTCAGAGACCCAGGCTGACGGGCACCTAAGGGGCAGAACCTCTCCTGGCAGGTGGCTCTCGGGGCACCAAGACAGACACCTGGTCAACCACCCAGGCCTGGTGCTTTCCCATGAAGGAGGCGGCCTGGCGGCCGGTGGCGCCCATGCTGAAGGCCCGCACAAACCACGCCAGCTCGGCGCTCAACGGGGAGATCTACGTCATTGGCGGTAAGGCCGCCCGCCCCATCGCCCCCAGGCTGCCTCCTGCTCCTCTGAGCCCCCTCCCCACCTCTCTGCAGCCTGGTGGCCTCTCAATCCTGCAACAATGGCTCCCCACCCCCATGCCCTCACTGGGGACCAAAGAGCCCCCATGCTGGCCCCAGGGACGACAAGGGCACTGCCCCGCTCCTGCCTTCAGGAGCTCACCGTCTGGGGTAAACAGGACCCACGCCAGGGCTTCCGGGCAGGCTGGGCAGCAGAATTCCGCCTGGGCTGTGCCACTGGACACCCTGGATGAGGCTCCGGCCTGCGGTAGCCAGCGCCGGGTGACCCTGATGCACTCCAGGGACCCAGGAAACAGGACGAGTCAGTCCCCAGGAGACCCTTGAGGGGCTGGCCTCCAGCTGCCAGCAGAGAGAGCTACTCCCCTCCCAGAACCGCAGCTCGGGGTCCCCTCCTCAGTGCAGTCCCCAGGGTACGGGGATCCACAGTGGGCCCCTTTGCTGTCACCTTCGCCCCACCATGCCCAGCCTGAGGATGGGCACCCACCTTAACTCCTTCCTCCCAGAGCCAGCCCGGAGACACGTGTAGTTGGATGAATATTGAAAAACAAAATGCATTTGATGAGCAAGTTTCCCCAGGCCTCTGTAGGGGCCCCACTAGCCCCGAGGCCACTCCGAATTCCTCCTGTGCTGGCCAGCCCCTTGTCCCTCAGAGCTTGTCATGCGCAGCCCAAGAGCAGGGGGCATGCACAAGTCCCGAGCCCCAGGAACTCGGGGTCCCCACGCTTGCCCTGCCACCCAGGGCAGAGCCCAGTTATCACCACCCCCAGGCTCTGCCGGGGGCTGGGGTGGGGGCTACCTACAGCCCCCACGATGAGAGGCCTGGGGGCCAGCCTGCAGGGGGCTCCCACCAGCACCCCTCCACTGTGCCGGGCTCTGAGGGGTTGGGAGTGGCTGGGCTTTACTGCGAGGCCCCGTTACCATCCTGGAGGTAGGAATTCCTGCCTACGGGTACCCACCTCCCATGCCACTTCTTGGTCATGTGGCCTTGGGCAGATGCCCTCACCTCTCGGACCTCACTTCCCTCTGAGATGGAGGAAAGGCATCTGCCTATGAGGCCATGCCTCCCACTCCCTTCCCCTCCTGGGGCACGCAGGGTGGTCCCTGCCTCTCTGCAAAGCCCAGGCCCTGCATTTCCTGCCCTTGGCCCTGCCCCCTGCAGCCCTGTCCCGCCCTCACAGGCACCACCCTGGACGTAGTGGAGGTGGAGAGCTACGACCCCTACACAGACACCTGGACGCCTGTCAGCCCGGCCCTGAAGTATGTCAGTAACTTCTCCGCGGCCAGCTGCCAGGGCCGGCTCTACCTGGTGGGCTCCAGCGCCTGCAAGTACAACGCGCTGGCCCTGCAGTGCTACAACCCCGTCACAGGTGGGGAACCCAGCGGACACGAGGGGCCCAGGGGGGAAACGAGGGGTCACCTGCACAGAGCAACAGCCCCACCCGACTAGCGGCCAGGGGGGCTGGGGGCAGAGTGCCCAGGGCAGGTGACAGGAAGCCCAGCCCCAGATCTGGGAAGCTGTCTGGCAGCTGTATCTGCCTGGAACTGGCCTCATGGGCCGGGAGCAGTGGCCTAGACCCACAAGGCCCAGTGGCAGCAGCTCGGTCTCTGTGCTTTGGGACAGAGTTTGGCTCCAGCTGGGCTGTCTCTGGCTCGGTGGCCCTCCCAGCCCAATCTTTCGCCCTCTGTTCTGTCCCCTGGACAGTGGACATGTTCTAGGACCCATTCTGCAGGCTGGGTGTGAGGGTCCCACAGGAGACCAGCTGGACCCAGGGTCAGGTGGGACCCCAGGTTCCCAGACCGAGGGGCCGGGACAAGAGGGAGGAGAGGCCCAGGGTGCCGGTGAGGGTGGGGTGGCCGCCAGACCAAGGCCCTGCTCAGGACCTGAGGATGAGGCTCTGAGGGCCTCCTGCCCCTGAGCCCCTCCCGCAAGCCCCCACACCACTCCACCTGTCCAGAGAAAGTGAGGTGCGAGCAGTGGGCTCGGGTCTGTGGACCCCACCTCCCATGCAAGGGCTCACTCCCCAGCTCAGAAGGGGGTGCTGTCTTGGAGGAGCCTCAGACCCTGTGTCCCCACAGAAGCCTGGAGTATGATCGCCTCGCCCTTCCTCCCCAAGTACCTGTCCTCGCCTCGCTGTGCGGCTCTGCAGGGGGCGCTCTACCTGGTCGGCGACAACACCAAGAAGGTCTACGTGTACGACCCCGAGGCCAACCTGTGGCAGAAGGTGGGCCTCAGCCTTGCCTCCCAGTGTGACTCCCACCCCAGGAACCCAGACACCACAGAGAGCAGGCCTGTGGACAGCGGGACCTGGGGGAGTCCCCACAGGGGAGGGCAGTGAAGGGGAGATGAGGTCCCAGCGCCTGGGCTGAAACCATGAGGTGGGAGAGCCAAGGACGGGGGGGTACGGGTCACTCTGAGTGCTCTGACCCCAGCATGGGGCGGCCTGTCCTCCTTGTTGGGTGCAAAAGCAGGCTCAGCCAGAAGTGCTTCAGCCACACTGAGGACCAGGCCCAAGAGGGAGGGAGTCTCCCGTCCACAGAAGTAATCAAGCCAGAGTGCAGATTCCTGAGCTGTGGGTGGGTGGGAGCAGCCAGCTTCTTAGCACCCCCTTCTCTTCTGCCACTGGCCCAGGGCAGGGAGTAGGAAGTGGGCATCTGGAGACTCACCCTCGGCGGCACCAGAGCCCTGACCCTTCTGTTTCTTCTGGAGAAGAAGGGCAGTGCCCGGAGCCCGCCGTGGCCTCACCACTAGTCAGTGCTGGGCCCTCCACCTGCCCTGAGATTCCCAGTCCCTGGAGCCCCAGGAGGTGGCTCTGCTTCCTGCAGCCGCCCCAGGCCTGGCCACACAGGGCCTCCGCGACCCCACTGCCCACAGCTGTCCCCTGGCGTCAGTGCTCAGCTGACCAGAGGCCCCATTACGGTGGCACAGCAGGTGCAGGGCACACGCTGCCAGGCAGGGCTTTCTTCCCGGGTCTGCTCAACTGGGCCTCAGCTCACGCCACTGCTCTGGGCAGGGTCCCAGCCATGTGGCTGCACTTGCCCTCTCCAGGCCCGAGGAGGGTAGCAGTGGGGGGCGGGGGGTAACCACCCATTACTGCCTTCAGGTGCAGGCCACAGACAAACCTCTCCTTACTGCCATCCGGGCTCTTCCAGGAGCGCCCACATGTCTCTTGGGCCTTAGGCGGCTGCTGGCCCTGACCCACACCCCTACCCAGGACACTCCTGAAGCCATGGGCCAAGGCCAGGGGTGCAGGGGCCGAGGGAAGGGCCCATGGAGCAAGTGGGCCCACACATGTGTCTGAGGCTGAGGCCACATCTGTCCCCTTCAAGAGAGCAGCTGAGAGTCAGAGGCTCAGCCCAGACCTCACCCTGGAGGCAGCTCCAGGCTCAGGCCTCCCTGTCCCCTCACCCCGGCTTCCAGAAATTAGCAGATTTGGGCCCCGGGGAGCCCAAGGGGGCTGGAAACATCATCCTGGGCTGGGAGCCGGAGGGAGGCGGGTAGTGGGGTCTCCCCACAGGAGCTGGAGGGAAAGGAGAGTCACAGGGAGCCAGAGTGACATCCCAGTCCCAGGTGTGCTGGTGCCCTGGACGGGACGCTGGGCGGGGTGCTGGCATCCTCTCTGCACGTCCCCTGGTCACCACACTCTGGCCACCCACTGGACACTGACCACTGACCACCCACAGGTGCAGTCCCTGCACAGCCTGCACGAGAATGGCGCGCTGGTGCCGCTGGGTGACGCACTGTACTTGACGGGGGGCCGCTGGCAGGGCATGGATGGTGACTACCATGTGGAGATGGAGGCCTATGACCCTAGGAGGGACGCCTGGATCCGCCACGGCGCCCTGCCCCGCCTCTGGCTCTACCACTGCGCCTCCACCGTCTTCCTGGACGTCTCCAAGTGGACCCAGCCCTTCAGCCCCATCCAGGAGCACTGAGCGGCTCCCTGGCACCCCCAGAGGCAGACGGCTGACCCCCTGTGGGAGCACCCCGTTTAGTTTTGCTTGTTTGTTCACTCAGCGGGGGCTGGACTCGGGGCACCAGGGACATCAGAGGAATATGGTTTTGGTCTCCGCGGCCACCACACCCACTCTGAGCTAACCCGCGGCTGCGGCTGGGACCCTGACGCCCAAAGAGAGGGAGAAGCAGCTCCCCGGCCCACAGGGGTGTCTGAGACCTCAGAGGAAGGAGCAAGGGTCCGGGAAGCACTGTGAGAACTCAATGGGCTGGCCCTGGAGAGGAAGGTGCACAAACGAGGGGTGACAGAGTGGCCCGGGCGCTGAAGCCGCTGGGGAGGGTGGGCAGCCTGGCCCCCAGCTGTGTGACCACCGCCAGCAGCTCCAGCTCCAGGGCCCCCTGGCAGCTCAGGTGGCTGCTGGCTTGCCCCCCTGCTCCCACCGCCCCCCACTTCTCGGCCTCTGCTTGTTGGCACCTGTTTCCCAAAGGCTGCTTCTGGGGACAAAGGAGGACCCCGCTCAGCTTTTCTGTGCTGCACCCCTGGGAGGGCAGCACCCACTCAGGCACTGGAGGAAGGAGTCGTGTGCAGTGGACAGGAGAGGGGGTCCTCTACCTGCACAGGGGCTCCGGGGAGGTCAGCAAAGCCTTCTCAGGGGTGAGCAGGAGGGGTGCTCTCTGGCCAGGATTTCTATTTCTCGGGGTGGTTTGCACCCAAAGGCTCTTCCTCAGAATGGAAGTCCCCAGCAGGAGGCCATGTGGGGTGGGATGCAGGGAGTGGGGCCCGGGGGGCAGGGATCCTGTAGGGGCTTCTGGGGAGCCTCTCAGCGGGCCCCTCCTGCCAGCACATAGCAGAACTCAGGTGGCAGGCCCCCTGCTCCTTCTTACTTATCCTGAACGAGGCCTGTCACCAAGGGGACAAGGAAGGGCTCTCACTGGGTGCTGAGTAGCCCTCCAGCTTCGTTCCTGGCTCTGTCAGGGTCACAGGCTGCAGGTCTGGGTCCTGGGCCCAGCTTGCTCCCGCCCCATACAGCCTGGCCGAGGCCCTGGTAGTTCCAGTATCTCTCCCTCTGGCCTGGGGTTCCTCTCCAGGGTCAACCCATGGGCTCCTCCTTGAACCCCACCGGGGACCAGAGGTGCCCCCAGCATCTGGTTCTGAGGGAGGGTCCCTGGGCCCCCAGCTTCGTGGATCTGACCCACTTTGCTCCCAGACCTGACTCCTCATGCCCATTTCCTACGGAGAATGAGTGCCCTCAGGCCCCAGACGCCGAGGGGCGTCCTGGGAGTCTGCTCCCAAAGGAACACCAGCCCCAGACCCAGGACCCCTATTCAGCTGGCAGGGTGGGTGAAAATGAGGGTGAAGGTTTCTGGGACCCTGGAATCTTTCTGTATGAAAATTCTGTAAAACATTTTCTAGATAGTTATTGAAGGTGCTCAGCCAAGCGCTGTTTCAAAACAAAGACTCAGAGGTCAAAATGGACTTGCTTTGATCACAAACGGGTGTGTGAAGGGCTGGTGTCCTGGAATTGGGCTTGCTTTCTGCTCCTGCACACCCTCAGCAATGGAGGCAATACCCGGGGTGGGAGCCCCTCTTCTGATTGGCTGAGCTGCCCTTATTTGGGGGCTGGATCAGACCAATTATGTCCTTCAGGGTCCCTGGAGGAAACATGTGACACCTCAAATTGAGCGATGGGAGAGGGTTAATGAAGGGCCGTTTCCCAGGTGTGGGCAAGAGCTGGAAAGCCTCCCAGGCTAGCGGAGCTGTCACCACCCTCTGCCCCAGGGACAAGGGCAGAGAGGGCTGCCAGGAGCTGGGCCTTTGCTAAAGGAACGCACCACTGCCCACTGCCACCTGCAGCCCAGCGGGAGGAAGTGGCAAAATAGGGACCCAACCTCACTCTCATGTTTGCCCCCCAGTCTCTCCATAGCGCCTCCCCCGACCAAACCCAACCAGAATCAGAGGGAAGACAGACCACTGACACTGTGCGTAGCGGCCAGCCTGAGGGGGCAGACAGCAGGCAGAGGAGGGTGGACAGGGTGCCACGGGCCATGGAAGCTTTGTAGCATACCACCACACTCTCACAAGGTGCTCGTGTAACAGGACAGGTGTAATTCACACAAGGAACACCACAGAGCAAGCCAAGCCATCCTCTTCACGTACCAAAGTCCCAGGGATACAAGGTTTGGGGCTACTGCGGACTTCCAGAAAGGGGGTGGACAACCTTGGAACACGTGCAAAAGCCCACCAAATTCTCAGGCCCACGAGGGTGAGGCGGGGAAACCACCTCCCCAGCACCAGGGTGCTCATGTCTGCCAGGTGCGTGCGTGCTGTCTTTCCCACAGACAACGTTGGGTAAACTGAGGCACCACCACCCGCCCAGCAGACCCCAGTCTTCAGTGACGACACGCTGTCCTCCGTAGCCAGGCTCAGCATAGCCTACTTGGGCTCAGCTCCCTTAAGGTCCCAGGTGAGTCAGGGCCTGGGGATGTTTCCCACCACTTCCATCTGACTTGGGTTTTCTAGGACATCCCAGACAGGACCCTTTATTACTGAGCATCTTCCCTGGACTAGGCAGGGACAGTGATTGCTAGAATCAGGCAGTTGACACTCCCATGAAAATGTTTGTAATTAAATGAACTGGCCACATGACAGTTTGCTGTAGTCAATTTCAAGCTCGGCTCCACTTGGTAGAGCAACCAGTTGGCTCAGTGGAAACTGACTACAACAGGTTCTTTTAAAAAAAAATTCTTTTTATTGATTTCAGAGAGGAATGAAGAGAGAGAGAGAGAGAGAGAGAAACATCCATGATGAGAGAGAATCACAGATCAGCTGCCTCCTGCACACCCCCTACTGGGGACCAAGCCTGCAATCAGGGCATATACCCCGACCGGGAATCAAACCATGATCTCCTGGTTCATAGGTCACCACTCAACCATTGAGCCACACCAGTCGGGCAGCAGGTTTTAAATAACGTTTCATTCAGTGTCATTCCATTACAATGTTGATGAGATGCCATATGAACTTGCCTCTCGTTTATATTCGTGAGCCGACGGTAAAATTAGTTTGCTATGTGTCCTGGCTGTGCTTGAAGTCCGGGAACCTGTCAAAGATGTTAGGTGAGAATGACTGTACTGACCTGGAATCTGGGGGTGACTCACGGAGTGGGTGTTCAGAGCCACAGATGAGGTGAGGATGCTCACGCTCCCAGGGCTGTGTCACTCATCATCGCTCCCAGTGCGGGACTCAGCCTGAAGCAAAGCCTGGCTGCCGTTAATTCTCCTGAGCCCCAGCACCAGGCATAGAAGGGTGGCCAGGCATGAAGCTGATGAGTGAAGCCTGACATGGACTGTGACGAGGCCTTCGTGGAGCAAGTTCTTCCCTGTGTGGAATGAACACCCAGGAGCCCACGGGACTTCCTCAAAGCGGATAGACTGTCCCAGGGCTTCTCAGGACCAGGGGCTGGAGTGATTTTGGTCACAGCCAACTTGGGCTCAGCTCCCTTTGGTTCCCAGGTGAGCCACGATCACATTTAAGAATTTGATTCTTGCCCAGCTGGTGTGGCTCAGGGGTTGAGCGTCAACCTATGAACCAGGAAGTCATGGTTTGATTCCCAGTCGGGGCACATGCCTGAGTTGCTGACTCAATCCTCAGTAGGGGGCGTACAGGAGGCAGCTGATCAATGATTCTTTATCATCATTGATGTTTCTCTCTCTCTCTCTCCCTTTCTCTCTGAAATCAATAAAAATATATTTTTTAAATATTACTCATTCTCTGATAATTAAAATAATAATAATAATAATTTGATTCGTGCCAAAATGGTAAATATAGTCATGGATATCTAACCTTTTGCATTAAATTGAAAGGTGCACTAAAGTGTAATTTTTAAAATTAATCTATTAGAAGCATGATAATATTACCGGTGAGACGATGAGACCTCATTTCCTGTCTTGAAGGAAAGATTTCAGTCAAGAGACCAAGTGCAGCAAAGGAAGGAAGAAGTTACTGCCGCAGCAAACGCACACTTAGGTGGAACGTTTATGAAAGCTGGGGAAGGGAACAAGGACAGGTCTAGCATAGAAGAAGCCACAAGAAAGCCTGGCTGGGCTGCTTTGGCTCCCTGGAAGGTCAGAGGAAAGAGGGGCTGGGAGACAGGTTGGGGATAATCCTGGGATGAGCTGCCGATGCCCATTGCTCCCCTGGTTGCAGGTCTCATGGGGTCCCGTACAGGGAAGAAGGGGGAAGGGAGAGGCACGGGCGTGCTCCCCTTGCACAGAGGGTATTTATGTCTCTTGCAGGTGGGAATCTCAGGGGAGGGTCTCAATAGAATATTCATCAGCTTCCCAGGTGTGTCCTTTCAGGGTCATGGTCTCCTCTGATCGATCAGCCCCCAGGGCAGGGGGTCATCAGTTAATGCAGCTGGTCCTGAGGCAGACAAGGCGTAGCTTATCTGGTTTTGCTGCTTTTCCAGGCCTGGAGCTGAAATACAGCTGAGGCCTAGACGTTATCTCTAGGGAGGAAAGGGTCAGGGGTGTAAACCGCATGACCAGGGATATGCTAGGGGAGGGAAGGTTACCTGGGGGTGAGGTTCTTGTTTTCCCAGTCTTGCCCCTTACTAGGCCCCTGGGGCTTTCTGCCCTGGTGACCTTCTCAGTTCATTGTCCTTACTCAGTTCATATCAATCTAACTGCCTATCACAATAACATTTGCAGAAAATAACCCAAGGGACACACTAGGCAGAAGTAGAAAAGGTAAGCGTGCCCAAGGACCTGTCCGGGAGGGGCTGGCTCCTAGCAGCTGACCTTGCACCTGACAACAGCGGGAACTGAGTCAAGGTGCGCTGACTTAGCTGAGTCTGTGGATTCTTCAGAGATGCTGACCTCAAGGTGTGGAGGCCGGACCTGGACGAGGTTTCACTGGGTGGCGTTGTGACCTTGGGCCAGTGCAAAGACGAGCCTCGGTGCCCTCGTCTGAGCAAGGGGGACACTCACATGATCTGAGAATTAGATGACGTCACCTGCTGGGAGGGCTCTGGCAAACAGCAACGGTCGCCTGCCTGGACACCAGGAGGGAGGCCACACAGCAAGTCGACTTCAGGCTCCCACTGTTTGGGGGGCAAAGGGAGCTTTTATTCCCATGACTTCACCCGCAAAGGTCCTCCCTTGGAGGAAGAGAGGAGAGCGGAAACAGCTTGACTGCGTCAGGCCGCGGGGCCGCCAGGGCTGAGGCCGTGACATGAGGGCCCAAGAATGAGGATTAGGTTTCAGCCAGGCACGAAGGCGTGTGGGAGAGGCCACACGCGGGGCCCCTACTGCGGCCCCTCGCTCAGCACCTCTGCCTTGGGACCTGTTCATCCCCCGTGTTGCCCCCACTGTGGCCCCGTGGGCTGCTGGGGACTGGGGGGGGGGGCATCTAGTGCCATTGAAACCCTGTTTCTGGGGTCGTCTGGTTGGGTGATTCTCTGCTAAGCCCTAGCCTCCTCTGACAGGCGTGGTTTTAGATACGTGACCCCAGAAACACATGGAGGCGCACCTGAAGGCCCCCGCCCTCCGAACTCTCCTGCCCCGGGCCAGGCTGTGTCGTCACCTCAGATAGTGTTACAGGCGCTGCCCAGCACCAGAACCAATTTGATTTGGGTCCTCTGTAGGCCTGTGACATCACCAGGATTGTTCACTGTTTGGGAAAATCTGTTTTCACATGGCAACGGCTCCGGTCCTCAGTGCCGGCTTCAGGCAGCCACAGCCCCCCACTGTCAGGTGGAAATGATGTCACACAAACATCCTGAGGATCACGTGTGCCTCGAACTGGGTCTCTCTCTCCCCACACATTTCCGGTGTCACCAAGGGGGCAGAGTCTGAGCCTCACCTTCCCAGGGTGCAGGTTAGCCCAAATGGCATCTGACCCTGAGAGCAGCGTGCCTCGTGCCCCTGTGGCCAGAATGCCAGAAGTGGCTCCCCAAGCATCCGGCCTCCGTGCTGGGGGTGAGCATTGCCGCCTCCTTCCTCCTGGCCTTGGCTGTGTCAGCGCACACCTCACTTATGAGTGGTCCCCAGACAAGGGTTCCGGACCACCAGCTATTATCATGCCCACTTTACAGACCAGCAAATTGAGCCTAGGAGGGCCTAGATGTGCCTCCTCAAAGCCACACACAACCTTTGCTCCAGATGGCCATGCAAGGATCCGGCTTGCTGAACAGACTCACAGCTGGGTCTGGCCTGGGCTCAGAACATGCGCTGCCATGGCCCCCACGGCCTGGACCCCGTGTGAGGACACCCCCGTGACGTGGTGCTGACGGCCTAGCCCAGGGACCTGCACCGCTCAGCAGCCCCGAAGCCATGCAGGCCTCACTCATGGCCCCACACAGCACCCACCGTGAACCCAGCTCACCCGAGAGCAGGCCCGAGGGCTCGTGTGCATCAACCCTAGCTCTCGGCAGGGAGACCGAGACTCCAAGGAGCTCCCCGAGAGGCCGGCCACGAGCAGAGCCCCTTTCCTCTGCCACGTGGGCTGCCTGAGTGGCATCCCACCCCTCCCAGCGGGGGGCCTCTGGGTTTAAGAATGGCCAGGCACACGTGTTTTCCCAGCTGCCCACAGAAGGAAATCCCAAACATGGGGCACCTGCTTCTTAAGGAAAAAGCAGGGCCATATTTTCTCAATAACCTTTGAGCTGCCCTGGCCTGGGTGGCCCAGCTGGTTGGGCATCCCTGTGCACCAAAGAGTTGCCAGTTCGATTCCTGCTCAGAGCATAAGCCAGGGTTGTGGCCTCGATCCCCAGGAGGGTGTGTGCAGAGGCAGCCAAGTATTATATCTCTCTCACATCAATGTTTCTCTCTCTTCCTCTCCCTCTCTCTCTAAAAATCAATAAAAAATTTTTTAAATAAATGAATAACCTTGCCCGGCTGGTGTGGCTCAGTGGTTGAGTGTCAACCTATGAACCAAGAGGTCACAGTTTGATCCCTGTCCAGGGCACATGCCCAGGTTGTGTGCTCGAGCCCCAAGAGGGGGCATGCAGGAGGCAGCCCGTCAATTATTCTCTCTCATCATTAATGTTTCTCTCTCTCTCACTCTCTCCCTGCATCTCTGAACTGAATAAGAATATATTTAAAAATAAAAATAAATACAAAATAAATACCTTCGAGCTGATCCTCTAGCTCATATCTCACACCAGCTAGAACAGGAAGGGCCCTAATGGGCAGACTGCGTGTCTGTGAAGATGTGGCCGTGGCCTTGGTCTGAGCCCAGGCTGTGTGTCCCTGGACGAGCCCCCACCCCTCTGGGCTCATCCCTGGGGCCTGTGAGAAGGGATGAGGTGCTGGGCGTGGCCCTTCCCAGAGCAGCATCTCCTGGCGAAGGAAGGAGCCCCACTCTCCCGGCCCATCGCAGGTTTCAGCCAAGAGAATCCCACCCTCGGCGACCTCTGGTCCCAGATAAAGTCTCCTCAAACGAAGGAAAGTGAACGAAATGTTAATACTCAACACTGAAGCACACGCCCCAACACACACAAACACGTCATCACAAGTCCAACACCAGGCTTCCTGACAGCCTTCCTCGTGGGGCCGGAACGAGAAGCCACCAAGGAACCCTTCCTTCTTGGAGGGCTTTCCAGCGACACCTCCGAAGATTTGGGAGCAAATGTCCTTATTGTCATAAAACTGCTGAATGTGTGCGGGTGAAGTGAGTGCACACACTGTGTCAAGTAAAAGTCACACAAGCCATGTTTCTCATGGCATTTCAATTGTTTTCATTCCACAGATAATTTTTTTCATTGCTAAACAGACAAAGACAGAACTGCTCTGGGGTCCGAATGTGCTTTGAAAGGCGTCCTCAGGGAGCAGTGGGACACCGACTCCTGGGACACACATTGTCAGGCTGGGAGGGTAGTTTCTTCCTTAAACACCCCCACCCCAAAAACTCTATCATCATCCCCACATCCCACAGGTAGAGAGTTGGGATCACAAGGGACAACGAACACCTAAGACCAGGCTTTTTCTACAGTGAGAGCATTTCCTGTTTGCCCATCTGGGACAGGAAGCCACCCCTGGGACAGGGCGTGAGGGGCTCAGCGGCAGAGGCTGTGGGTGATGCAGGATTCCCTGGGACCCAGCATCACCCACGGCTCCTGCCCCAGGCTGTGGAGCAGGGCCACCTGCTTTTCGTCGCAGGTGCTGCCCTCTGTGAAATAAGACAGGGTGAGGCCCCTGTCTTCTCAGAAGAGGTCAACATCGTGCCCGGGTGTGGATGGCAGGACCGCAGGGGTGCCTTCCTCAGCTGTGCCTTGCCCCACGCTTGAACAAAGTGCACTGTGTGGCCACCGGGTGCTGGAGCCCGGTGGGGGGCGGGGGGCGGGATGGGAAGCAGAGAGCCCAGAGTGCTGCCCTCATGCCATTACCTTGGGCAGGGGGGGGGGGGGGGCGGGGGACAGACAGGCAGTGGGCATTGTGGTCGAAAGGGGCCACATACTAAACCTGACAAGCTCAAGGGAGGCCAGCATGGCGTCCCTACTAACTCAGAGACCAGAGACCGAAAGTAACCACATAGGATGGTCTGAACCAGGGGTCCTCAAACTACGGCCCGCGGGCCACATGCAAATACAAATATTGTATTTGTTCCCGTTTTGTTTGTTTTTTTACTTCAAAATAAGATATGTGCAGTGTGCATAGGAATTTGTTCATAGTTTTTTTTAAACTATAGTCCGGCCCTCCAACGGTCTGAGGGACAGTGAACTGGCCGCCTGTTTAAAAAGTTTGAGGACCCCTGGTCTGAACTAAGAGAGATCATGGCCACAGTCACGTCCTAGGCCACGGGTGGGCAAACTTTTTGACTCGAGGGCCACAATGGGTTCTTAAACTGGACCGGAGGGCCGGAACAAAAGCATGGATGGAGTGTTTGTGTGAACTAATATAAATTCAAAGTAAACATCATTACATAAAAGGGTACGGTCTTTTTTTTTTTTTTTTAGTTTTATTCATTTCAAACTGGCCGGATCCGGCCTGCGGGCCGTAGTTTGCCCACGGCTGTCCTAGGCTGTAGCTTCCTTGACAAAGGTCAATCTTTACTTGAACTGAGCCCATCTATTATCTTTTTGCATCTAAGATGATATATCTTTGAAATATCAGAGTACTCTCCTTTTTCTAGGCCCTTCAGGGCACAACTTCCCAGCAGAACAAGAGACAGAATTCTTCATTGTTTCCGCATACATCTATCTCCATGTGCGGTAAATGCGTATAGTTAACGATCCTGTACCCGCCCCTCACGTAAAAGAATTATGTGCCTCTCTGTTTTACTTTTTCCAATCCCAGAGATTTCCCCGGTTTGCTTTCTCCCATCCCTTAATTTACCACTAATGGAGTTAATGTAACCCTCTTTAGGTCTTCTCCTTTAATCCTAACGTATAAAATAAGCTGTAAAGCTGCCATTTTTTTCAAGGAATTTTCTCAATCTGTTGAGATCTTGCTTCCCAGCAACTGTCATCATTTTGGCTCAAATAAACTCATAAAAGTTATCCACAGGTTTGGACGTTTCTTACATCAACACTTGGATTAGTCGCCAAAGTTCCACAGAAACCCACCCAGAAACCCACCACAGAAGCTCACCCAGAACCACCCTGTGGATCCAACTTGGATCCATTGTGCCCCACCTGCTCCCTGTTTGCATGGGTGAACCTGGGTGAGCTTTTGTTTTTAATGTTTATTCGAGTCCTTTGCTCATTTTTTATTTATTTACTTATTTATTTTTAAAATATTTTTTTTATTAATTTCAGAGAGGGAGAGAGAGATAGAAACATCAATGATGAGAGAGAATCATTGATTGGCTACCTCCTGCTCACCCCACACTGGGGATCGAGCCCACAACCCAGGCATGTGCCCTTGACCGGAATCGTACCCAGGACCCTTTAGTCCACAGGTTGATGCTCTAGCCCAGCCGTGAGCAAACTACGGCCTGTGGGTCCGATCCAGCCCGTTTGAAATGAATAAAACTAAAAAGAAAAAAAGACGTACCCTTTTATGTAATGATGTTTACTTTGAATTTATATTTGTTCACACAAACACTCCATCCATGCTTTTGTTCTGGCCCTCCGGTCCAGTTTAAGAACCCATTGTGGCCCTCGAGTCAAAAAGTTTGCCCACCCCTGCTCTAGCCACTGAGCCAAACCAGCTAGGGCCTGTGTGAGCTTTTCTTGGAATTCTGAACCTCCTTGTTTTAAGGTAGGAGGCCCTGGGCTATTCTTTAAAAAAAAAAAAAAAAAAAATTCTCAAGGTGAACTAAAGGTTAAGGGTTGAGATGAGTCAGGGACAGGAGGAGAAAAATAAAGGTGGCTGGCTTTTCAGTTGGAATTGCTTACTGAGAGGTCTGAACAAAACCTCTGGGTAGATAAATGAGAATCTGAGTTTGTTCAGCTCCAAAAATAAGGGGCATTTACTCCCTCCAGTCTGAGTTTTGGGTATTCTTTGGTGACTAAGAATCTATGTGGAGGTGACAGAGGGTACCCCTCAAGATGAGCAGGACCCAGAAGGGAAACAAGCTGAAGAAGCTCCAGAGCAGCGGTTCTCAACCTGTGGGTCACGCGACCCCTTCGGAGGTCGAACGACCCTTTCACAGGGGTCGCCTAAGACCATCGGAAAACACATATATAATTACATATTGTTTTTGTGATTAATCACTATGCTTTAATTATGTTCAATTTGTAACAATGAAAATACATCCTGCATATCAGATATTTACATTACGATTCGTAACAGTAGCAAAATTACAGTTATGAAGTAACAACGAAAATAATTTTATGGTTGGGGGTCACCACAACATGAGGAACTGTATTAAAGGGTCGAGGCATTAGGAAGGTTGAGAACCACTGCTCCAGAGGAAGAACTAGCTACTGCTCTGGGACAACTTACCTATAAACGTTCTTCCTTGTTACATGAAAATAACAAAAACATGGAAATCATCATAGACCAGAAGGCTATCACAGTCAACAGCTAGACTCGGCAGCCAAAGGGCTCCCTCCCTGCATGGCGACCAGCTCTGCCGTAGACATGTTAAGTAAACAAACCGGAGATACTTACGAACTCCCCTTCATTGCTGTTCCACTGGCTGAATCTCTACAGAGCTCCCATCACACTCAGATTCCGGAGTTAGCCGACAGGCTTCTCATGAAGTTCTGCTCTCTGCACCTAATCGCACTTTAACTCGATGTCACAGTTTTAACCCAGCAACTTTACTACCTTCTTTGCAGGGTGGGCATCCACTATTGTGTTTTGCTTATTAACTACCTTCTTGCTTTGGAATGGTTTACAGGAAACTCCTATTGACAATGCTGACTTAATTTGGTGACAGATGGATCTTTGAAAGATGGGCAGGGGTGTTACTGAGCTGGATATGCGATAACTTCCATGTGGACATGGTGGAAGGTTCTTATTTACTTGAATGAGATGTGCCCAGCAAGCTGAATTAATTGTTCCAACTTAGGCTTGTTAATTGGCCAAATAAATAGCCAATGTTGACACTGATGGTAGCTATGCCTTTGCTGTAGCTTATGACTTTGGAATATTGTGGAAGCCGCGAGGCTTCTTGTCCTCCTCGGGTCAGCCTGTACAGAATGGAGAACAGCTTACAGAATTATTAGACGTCATACAGCAAATGAGACAGTTGGCAATTATTCAAAATGGCAGGACTTTCTGAAGCAAAAGGAAATCATGCAGCTAGCCACACAGCATTGAACAGATGAGTTACCCAGACCCGAGAATGCTTCTCACTGCCTGTTAAATAAGTGAAAGGCTGTTTACAGTTAACAGATGACGGCAGAAGAAAGAAAGAGGGCATGGCAATAAAAAGGGGGAAACTTTGAGCCAGACAAACAGATATGGTTTGGACCAATCAGGAAACAATCTTACCTATAGGGGCCCAACTCCCTAAACTTCAACTTGTACATAAGCTAATTCATTGATGATTTCATGGAATAAATAATATTACTAAAAACCTCCTCCCACTGTAGCTGGTAAAGTGTATAGCAGATGCTCTGTCTGTCAAATCCACAGGTCCCAAGGACATTTCCCACTTCCACGTGAGGTATGATGATTGGATTTTATCCAAATGCCACCACTTCAGTGATACAAATATATACTAGTTATGATTTGCATATTTTTTCTGGGTTGAGGCATTCCCTTGCAGGAGAGCAACAGTCCTAACAGTAGATAAATTGCTATTGAAAAAAAATAATGTCCAATCAGGGAATTCCCTCTAAGTTACACTGACAGAAGAGACTCATTCACTGGGCAACCCACCTATACCATTTGGCCTATTCTACAGCATTTTCACTGTGTCTAGCACCCTAGTCCTCTGGATTAGTGGAATGTACCAGTGGTACAATTACAATTCAGCTAGGTAAATTTTCAGACACTTTTAATCTCCCTCGGCCAAAAGCTCTCTTTATGATGCTCCTCAACCTGATATCTACCACTTTTGGTAAACATACACTTTCTCCTTGTAAAACAGCTACTGGTTGCTTATGCATCTAAATGAAGGGCACATGAACCAACCTTATTAAAAAGAGACATTCGGGGAAAACCAAGATGGCGGCATAGGTAAACACCGGAGTTTGCCTCGCACAACCACTTCAAAAATACAACTAAAAGACGGAACGGACATCACCCAGAACCACAGGAAGGCTGGCTGAGTGGAAATTCTACAACTAAAAGGAAAGAGAAAAGCATACCGAGACTCAGAGGAGGTGCGGTGCGGAAGTAAAATACTAAGGTGCGGAGGTGCGCTTGGAGCGGGCTGGCGGCTGAAGGCGCGGTTGTCTTTTTCAATCGGGAGTGAGACTCAGGCTCTGAGCTCCAGTTCCGGGCGAGTCTCTGAGGACCCAGACTCATACGGGAGAAGCAGGACTGTCTGGCATCAGTTGGAACTCGAGGGCAGCTTTCTCTCGGAGGTACTTGCAACAATTGCTGGGACACTGAGAAGCGGGGCCTCTGAAGGCAGGACTGAGAGCAGCCATAACTGCTCGCTCCTCACACCCTGTTGATCCCCTGGGACCCGCCCCGCCCAAGCCTTGCACGGAGGCGTTTGCTGGATAGCCTCAGGCAGAGGCTAGATTAGCACCTCCCTAGAGCTCCAGGACAGAAGTTCTCCCACTGCAGACACAGCTGATTCTCACAGCCAATTGGCCTGGAGGTGAATCCCTCCCAGTGTTACCTACAACAATCAAGGCTTAACTACAACAAGACTGTGCACAAAGACCACAAGGGGGTGCACCAAGAGTGTCCTCCTCAGGTAATTGAGGAGGCTGAACCACTGGGCCCTAGAGGACACTTAGCACAGAAAACCACTTTATCAACACAAGGAAGCATAAAAAATGCGGAGACAAAGAAACAGGACACAAATGACAGAAATGGAGGAAAGCAAACTGCTGGATATAGAGTTCAAAACCACACTTTTAAGGTTTTTCAAGAACTGTTTAGAAGCCGCCGATAAATTTAGTAAGACCCTCGAAAAGACTGGTGAGACCGCCGATAAATGTAGTGAGATCCTCAAGAAATCTAGTGAGACCCTCGATGTTGTGATAAAGGACCAACTAGAAATTAAGCATACACGGACTGAAATAAAGAATATTATACAGACTCCCAACAGCAGACCAGAGGATCGCAAGAATCAAGTCAAAGATTTGAAATACGAAGAAGCAAAAAACACCCAACCGGAAAAGCAAAATGAAAAAAGAATCCAAAAATACGAAGATAGTGTAAGGAGCCTCTGGGACAGCTTCAAGCGTACCAACATCCGAATTATAGGGGTGCCAGAAGAAGAGAGAGAGCAAGATATTGAAAACCTATTTGAAGAAATAATGACAGAAAACTTCCCCTACCTGGTGAAAGAAATAGACTTACAGCCGAAACCGGTTTGGCTCAGTGGATAGAGCGTCGGCCTGTGGACTGAAAGGTCCCAGGTTCAATTCCGGTCAAGGGCATGTACCTTGGTTGCGGGCACATCCCCAGTAGGGGGTGTGCAAGAGGCAGCTGATTGGTGTTTCTCTCTCATCGATGTTTCTAACTCTCTATCTCTCTCCCTTCCTCTCTGTAAAAAATCAAATATATCTACACTAATAAAAGAGAAACATGGTAATTAGCATACGACCGCTACCCTTCCCATTGGCTAATCAGCATATCCTTATGCAAATTAACTGTCAGCCAAGATGGTGGCCGGCAGCCATGCACTGAAGCGAGCAGGGAGGCTTGCTTGCTCCAATGACAGCGAACTCGAACATTCCCCGCCTGCCGCTGTCGGCCTCTCAGCTGCAACTCTAAGCAACTATGTTGCCAATATAGAAGCTAAACAAAACCCCAGAAACCAGCTTTCAGTCAGCCGGCCTTCAGCCAACCTGACCGCAACATTGCATCAAATACAGAAGGAAAAACAAAGGCCAGAAACCGGCTTTCAGCAGCCGAGGCCTCAGAGCTAAAGCTGGCCCAGAATAAAAAAAAAAAAAAAAGAAAAAAAAGAGCGGTTGGGAGCTTCAGTCACCTGAAAACGGCCCTCAGCCCCTCAGCCAGGCTGGCCAGGCACCCCAGTGGGGACCCCCACCCTGATCCAGGACATCCTTCAGGGCAAACCACCAGCCCCCACCCATGCACCAGGCCTCTAACCTATATAGTAAAAGGGTAATATGCGTCCCAGCACCAGGATCAGTGGAGCAGCAAGGCTCCCGGCACCAGGATCAGAGTGACAGGGGGTAGCGCCCAAACCCCCTGATCGCCCTGCGGCTCTGTGAGTGACAGGGTGCGGGGCCACAACCTCCCTATCCGCCCTGCTCTGTTCGTGACAGGGAAAGACACCCCAACACCCTGATCAGCCCTGCTCTGTGCCTGATAGCGGGGAGCTCCCCAATCCCCTGATCGCCCTGCGGCTTTGTGTTTGACAG
Source organism: Myotis yumanensis (assembly GCF_028538775.1). Lineage (NCBI taxonomy): Eukaryota > Metazoa > Chordata > Mammalia > Chiroptera > Vespertilionidae > Myotis > Myotis yumanensis. The sequence goes on from NW_027223759.1 coordinate 34,569,931, forward strand.
GGTGCAGCGCCCCAACCCCCTCCCCCCCCCCCCCCCACGGGCCCTGCTCTGTGTGTGACAGGGTAGAGCCATAACCTCCCCATTGGCCCTGCCCTGAGTGTGACAGGGTGCAGCGCCCCAACCCCCTGATCCGCCCTGCTCTGTGTGTGACAGAGGGTGGTGCCCCAACTCCCCTATCGGCCCTACTCTGTGAGTGACAGAGGGGAGCTACTCAACCCCCTGATCGGCCCTGCTCTGCGCATGACAGGGGGGAGCTCCTCAACCCCCTGATGGGTCCTGCTCTGTGTGTGACAGGGGGGAGCTTCCCAACCCCGTGATCATCCCTGCTGTGTGTGTGACAGGGTACGGAGCCCCAACCCCCCTGATGGGCCCTGCTCTGTGAGTGACAGGGGGCAGCGCCTCAACCCTCTGATTGGCCCTGCTCTGTGAGTGACAGGGGGCAGCGCCCCAACCCCCTGATCGGCCCTGCTCTGTGCGTGACAGGGGGTGGCGCCGCAACCTCCCCATCGACCCTGCCTTGAGTGTGATAGGGGGCAGTGCCCCAACCCCCCAATTGGCCCTACCCTGAGCGTGACTGAGGGTGGCATCGCAACCTCCGGATCCGCCCTGCTCTGTGCATAACAGGGGGCAGCGCCCCAACTCCCCAATAGGCCCTGCTCTGAGCCTGACCAGGGGCTGCACCTAGGAATTGGGCGTGCCCTCTGCCACCTGGGAGCAGGCCTAAGCCAGCAGGTCATTATCTCCCGAGGGGTCTCAGACTTCGAGAGGGCACAGGCCGGGCTGGGGGACCCCCCACTCGCCCAGTGCACAAATTTTTGTGCACCGGGCCCCTAATATATATATATATATATATATATATATATATATATATATATATATATATAGAAATAGACTTACAAGTCCAGGAAGCACAGAGAACCCCAAACAAAAGGAATCCAAAGAGGACCACACCAAGACACATCATAATTAAAATGTCAAGAGCAAAAGACAAAGAGAGACTCTTAAAAGCATCAAGAGAAAGAAAGTCAGTTACCTACAAGGGAGTACCCATACGACTGTCAGTTGATTTCTCAACAGAAACTTTGCAGGCCAGAAGGGAGTGGCAAGAAATATTCAAAGTGATGAATGCCAAGAACCTACAACCAAGATTACTTTATCCAGCAAAGATATCATTCAGAAGTGAAGGTCAGATAAAGAGCTTCACAGATAAGGAAAAGCTAAAGGAGTTCATCACCACCAAACCAGTATTATATGAAATGCTGAAAGGTATCCTTTAAGAAGAGGAAGAAGAAGAAAAAGGTAAAGATACAAATTATGAACAACAAATACACAACTATCAACAAGCGAATCTAAAAATCAAGTGAATAAATAATCAGATGAACAGAATGAACTGGTGATTATAATAGAATCAGGGACATAGAAAGGGAATGGACTGACTATTCTTGCGGGGGAAAGGGGTGTGGGGGGGTGGGGGATGCGGGAAGAGACTGGACAAAAATCGCGCACCTATGAATGAGGACAGTGGGTGGGGAGTGAGGGCGGACGGTGGGGTGGGAACCGGGTGGAGGGGAGTTATTGGGGGGGGAAGAGGAACAAATGTAATAATCTGAACAATAAAGATTTAATAATAAAATAAAATAAATAATAAAAAAAAGAGACATTCGCCCTAGCTGGTTTGGCTCAGTGGATAGAACGTCAGTCTGGGGACTGAAGGGTCCTGGATTTGATTCAGATCAAGGGCACATGCCTGGGTTGCAGGCTCGATCCCCAGTGGGGGGTGTGCAGGAGGCGGCCGATCAATGGTTCTCTCTCATCATTGATGTTTCTCTCTCTCTCCTTCTCCCTTCCTCTCTGAAATCAATTAAAAAATAAAAACATAAAATAAAAAAGGATGAGTCACCGACATCAGAGATAATTATCCAAAGACATCAACAACACCTAGATTCCTAAAAATTGATGTTGATCATAAAAAAACATTAGTTTGATTGTCTTTACCTGTCCACTAATAATATTGGTCATTATAATAGTTATACTTGTTCTCTGGGCTTTTCTCAAACCTGGTAGCCCAACTTAATAATTGTTGAAGGTGTATAAGATAATGTTTGTATTATCAATAGTATTTTTTATGGTTTCTCTTTGGAAAATTTAGAAGGAATGTTATTACAGAAGGAAGGAAAGGGATGTGTGTGTTTTTGAGAGGAGTTAAAAGGAAGTAGTTTGTACTAATATTAATTCTGAATGAGTAAAAAGAGAAACTAAGAAAGACAAGAGAAGCTGTAGAAGACCAGTAGAAAAGGAATCTTTTTTTTTAAATATATTTTATTGATTTTTTACAGAGAGGAAGGGAGAGAGATAGAGAGTTAGAAACATCGATGAGAGAGAAACATCGACCAGCTGCCTCCTGCACATCTCCCACTGGAGATGTGCCCGCAACCCAGGTACATGCCCTTGACCGGAATCGAACCCGGGACCCTTCAGTCCGCAGGCCGACGCTCTATCCACTGAGCCAAACCGGTTTCGGCTAGAAAAGAAATCTTGAGAAAGGAATTTTATGTGTAAATGTGTGGACAAAATGGGACCACATGACAAGGTCAGGGGAGGCCTGCATGGCGGCCTTACAAACTCAGAAACTCAAAGAAACCACTTAGGATGGTTTGAAATTTAAACTTCCTAACTAGTCCTAGCCACTTTGGCTCAGTGGATAGAGCATCGGTTGGTTGACTAAAACATCCTGGGTTCGATTCTGGTCAAGAGGCAACCAATCGACGTGTCTCTCTCACATCAAGATTTCTCTCTCTGTGTTCGTTTCCCTCCTTTCCATTCTCTCTAAGAAATCAATGGAAAAATATCCTCAGGTGAAGAGTAAACAAACAAAAGCCTTCCTAACTAAAGTGAGTCATGCATGTAGTCATGCAGGAAGTCACGTCCTAGGCCGGTATCTTCTTTGAGGAAGGTCATTCTTTACCACCCTGGCTGGTGTGGCTCAGTTAGTTGAGCATTGCCCCATGTACTAAAAGGTCACCAGTTCAATTCCCCACACGGGCACTTCCTCCTGAAAGGTATCTAGTTAGATTCCCGCTCAAGGCACATGCCCAGTGGGGAGTGCAGAAGGCAGCCTGTTGATATTTCTCTCTCACATTGATGTTTCTCCCTCTCCCTTCCTCTTCTTCTAAAGTCAATAAAATAGATATATTTTTAAAGGCAATCTTTACCTTAACTGAGCCTGTCTGTTGTCTTTTTTAATTTTTTTTATTTTATTGATTTTTTTACAGGGAGGAAGGGCAAGGGATAGAGAGTCAGAAACATTGATGAGAGAGAAATATCAATCAGCTGCCTTCTGCACACCTCCTACTGGGGATGTGCCCGCAACCAAGGTACATGGCCCTGACCGGAATCGAAACCGGGACCCCCCAGTTCGCAGGCCGATGCACCATCCACTGAGCCAAACAGGTTAGGGCCTGTCTGTTGTCTTTTGCATCTAGATGACATACATTTTAAATGTCAGGGTTATTTCCTTTACAGACCCTTTAGGGTACAACCTTCCACCAGAGCAGGACACACAGAATTCCTCATTGATATCTTGTTCTCGAATATACCATCTCCATGTGCTATAAATGTTGATAGCTAACGATCCTGTGCCCACCAATGTAAAAGAACTATGTGTCCCTCCATTTTGCCTTATTATCCAATCCCAGAGAATGGATTTCATGTAGCCCCCTTTACAGATTCCTCCTTTGACTGTAATCTATAAAATAAGGTGCAAAACTGCCACTATCCAGAGCATTTTCTCAATCCCTTGAGATTTTACTTCCCAAGAATTGTCATCAGTTTGGCTCAAATAAACTCATAAAAATTATGCACAGGTTTGGATTTTTCTTATGTTGACAAATGCTAGAACCCAATTACTAACTATATTAATTCAGATGGAAACTGAAGTGGTTATAAAAACATGGTCCTCTATAATGCTGCTCAGGCACAGGAAATGTACATATGAAACTCTTACTGTCCTCCTAGCCTCTGGAAAATTTTAGATGGTAATAATAATTTACACCATTGTGTTCTTACAGCCTTGGCCCTGATCAATCCTTAAAGTTACAGTCCCCAATTGTACAACTAGCAGGAATCAGGTTAATAATGATAATGACAGTTGAGTGCTTCCAATGGGAAGTAGATAGGCCATATTAAAACAAGAACAACCACAACAACACCCATCTCATGGTTAGATTGTAAAAACCAAAGAGATGCATGGTGTGCCCTCAGACTCTAAGTAAATATTATACTGGCTGCAAAATGCAGGAAAGTGAGATGGCAGCAAAACTTAAATCATGATAGCTTTCAGGTTAGAAATGATCCAGAGGGCTTTTTTCTTTTTCTTTTCTTTTCTTTTCTTTTCTTTTCTTTTCTTTTCTTTTCTTTTCTTTTCTTTTCTTTTCTTTCTCTCTCTCTCTCTCTCTCTCTCTCTCTTTTTTGTTTATCCTCACCCAAGAATATTTTTCCATTGATTTTTAGAGAGAGTGGAAGAGAGAGGGGAAAGGCAGAGAGCAACATCGATGTAGAGAAACACATTGACTGGTTGTCTCCTGCACAAGCCCTGACCAGGGCCTGGGCCAGGGAGGAACCTGCAGCCAAGGTACATGTAGCCCCCTTTATGGATTTCTCCTTGACCAGAATCAAACCTGTGACCCTTTGGTCCACAGGCCGACGCTCTATCCACTGAGCCAAACCAGCTAGGGCCAGAGGGCTTTTTTATATTTCTTTTTAAAAAATACCTCATTATTTCAGAGAGGAAGGGAGAGGGAAAGATAGAAACATCGATGAGAAACATCATCGATTGGCTGCCTCCTGCACGCCCCCTACTTGGGATTGAGCCCCAACCCCGGACATGTGTCCTGACCAGGAATCAAACTGTGACTCCTAGTTAATGGGTCGACGCTCAACCACTGAGCCACACTGGCCAGGCAGAGGGGATTTTTTCTTTAAAATGTTTTTATTGGTTATTTTAGAGAGAGAGGAAGGGAAAGGGATAGAGAGGTAGAAACATCGATGAGAAAAAACCATCATTGATTGGCTGCCTCCTGCATGCCCTCTACTGGGGATCGAGCCCACAATCCAGGCATGTGCCTTGACTGGGAATTGAACTGGTGACCTCTTGGTTCATGGGTCGATGTTCAACCACTGAGCTACACTGGCTGGGCAAGAGGACTTTTTCTTTTCTTTTTAAATATTTTTATTGATTTCAGAGAGGAAGAGAGAACCATCAATGATGAGAGAGGATCATTGATTGGCTGCCTCCTGCATGCCCCTACTGAGGATCGAGCCCTCAACCAGGGCATGTGCCCTTGACCAGAATCAAACTTGGGACCCTTCAGTCTGCAGGCTGATGCTCTATCCACTGAGCCAAACCAGCTAGGGTAAGAGGGCTTTTCTCTTAATGAAGTCCCATAACACCTGACTGCCTCCCATTTATTTATCTTTCCCTTTTGAGAAAATTTTGGCGTTGACTTCCATCAAGTTTATAGTCGTGCCCCATTCCCAGTGGTCCATTGTTCAGCAAGACAAATGATGACACTAAGACTTCCTAGGAATGAGCCTTCCTAACACATTATCCAACCAAGTGGTTGGTCATCAATGCATCCTTTGGATTGATTTATGACCTAAAGAAGGAAGTGTGGGTGAAAAGGGGACTACATACCAAACCTGACAAGTTTAGAGGAGACCTGCATGGTGGGCCCTACAAACTCAGAGACCAAAGTAACAGATAGTCTGAACGTTAAAATTCCTAATTAAGAGTGGGTCAAGCAGTGGTCATAACCCATGCCTGTCGCATCTTCCTTGACAAAGGTCCATCTTTACATCAACGAGCTCGTCTGTTGTCTTTTTGCATCTAAAGTCACACACCCTTGGAATGTCAGAGCAATCTTTTCCGGACCCTCTCAGGGCACACCTGCCGCACCAGAGCATGGAACCCGAAACTCCTCATTGTGTTTCGTTCTCTACGTGCTGTAAATGTTGTTAGCAACCCTGTATCCACCAATGCAAAAGAAGGATGTGTCTCTCTGTTTTACTCGTTATCCAATCCCAGAGATTTCCACAGTTTACTTTCTCCTACCCCTTTAATCTGCTACCAATGGATCTCATGTAACCCCTCTTATGTCTCCTTCTTTGATTCTAATGTATAAAATAAATGGTAAAACTGCCATTCTCGGATGCATTGTTGTCAATTTGTTGAGATTTTATCTTTCTGGCAATTTTCATCATTTTGGCTCAAATAAACTCATAAAAATTCTCTACGGGTTCCAACGTTTCTTACCTGGACAGTATGTAATAAAACAGAGAGCCCAAGTTGGGGGTGGGTGAACTTGCTCTTCTCAGGGATGGACCTGGAGTTTATGCTGTAGAGTCTGGTCCACCTGTCCAGCAGTGTGTCCTGCACTGATCCAGTGGGCAGAGGGTAGCCTGGTCCCTGGTGGGGCCTGTCCTACACCCTGCGAAGTCATCATAGGGCTCAGGACTCCAAGCCCAGGTCTTGTTCATGCCCATCAGTGCAGGGCAGTTGCCTCTGGCAACGGATTCACTCTGGGTGCCACCTTTCCAGGTCCCTGCAGGTGCTCCCGAGTGAGTTGGGAAGAACTGGGCATCCCGGCCCTGGGTGGGTAGCTCAGTTGGTTAGAGCATAGTCCTGATAGGCCAAGGTTGTAGGTTCCATCCCTGTATATAGAGTACATACAAGAAACAACCAATGAGTCCAGTTCGATTCCCAGTCAGGACACATGCCTGGGTTGTGGACTGGATCCCAGTGGGGTGTCGTGCAGAAGGCAGCCAGTCAATGATTCTCTCTCATAACTGATGTTTCTATCTCTCCCTCTCTCTTCCTCTCTGAAATCAATTTTTTTTTAAAAAGCAACCAATGAATGCATAAATAAGTGGAACAACAGATTGATGTTTCCCTCTCACTCTCCCTTTCTAAAAGAAATAAAATAAAAATTAAATGAAAGAGGAAAGAAAGGAAGAGAGGAAGAGAGAGAGAGAAAGAAGGAAGAAGGAAGGAAGGAAGGAAGGAAGGAAGGAAGGAAGGAAGGAAGGAAGGAAGGAAGGAGAAAAAGAGAGAGGGAGGGAGGGAGGGAAGGAGAGGAGAGGAGAGGAGAGGAGAGAGAGAGAGAGAGAGAGAGAGAGAGAGAGAGAGAGAGAACCGTGCATCCCTGTGCTCAGGGCACCGCAGCCACGGGGAGAAGGCAATTTCAGCAAGGAGAGCGCCTGCTGGGAAAGGTGCCTGAGTGTCTTCCCCCTCCACCTGCTCCATTTGTCAATGAGGCTGGGGAGAAAGAATGCCCCGGGCCTGGGAGGAGGTGGGCGTCCCGGTTTCTTTCAGGGAAAAGAAAGTCGAAAGGGCTGCGGGTTCAAGATGGGAAGAAGGGGCTCCGCAGAGAAGTGCTGGACTGTGCGCAGGAAGGGACCCCGAAGCCGCACTGGCGCAGGGGCGCCACAAGGGAGTGCTCCCGACGCCCTCCGGGAGCGCAGGAGGCCCTCCCGCCGCCTCTCCCGCCTCCCGCAGCGGTCCCACCCTCCTTCCCAGGCTTCCGCTGCAGCGCGCGCCCCAGCCGGGAGAGGGCGCCGCGCGGTGACGTGGGCGGGGTGAGGCGGGGGATTCAAGCTTCCAGCGTGTTATAAGGCGCGGAGCCTGAGAGCGATTCATTCCAGAGGTGCGCACCGCCTTCATGGCCGCCGCCGGAGCCCGCCTCCTGCTCTTCCGCGCCGGCCTGCTGGCCGCCGCCGCCGCCGCCGCCGCCGACCTCGGGTCTGGGGATGGCTGGGATGCCGGTGCGCCCCCAGGGAACCGCGACCGCCCGGAGCTGCCCGCCGATACCGCGGATCACCGCATGAGGCGTGCCACCACCCGCCTGCCGGTAAGACTCAGACCCCCGAGCCTCAGTTTCCCCACCCGGAGTCCGCACCTCCCTGAGGTCCAGGACACACCATGGGAGGAGGGCGCTAGCTCCCGGGACCTGCCTGACTTCCGGTGTCCTTTCTAATGTGGGTGTTCCAGGGGACAGAAGGGGTCTCGACGCCGCCCCTCTGCACAGCCGGGTATTATAAAGGCCGGCCTTGACCTTGGCTTTTGGGTAGTTTTCTTTGGCATTAAAGCAAAATTCTATTAGGCCAGTGGAATATGCCGTTTATTTGGGGTCAGAAGGTAGTTGGGAAATACGTGGAAATAACTTGATGTTCATGGGGTTGGAAAGATACGTAAGCAAATTACTGACTCCCTCCCGCAATCTATTTGGTGAAATTCCCTGTGAAAACAGAACTACTTTTCGCAGGTCTGGGGGAAGGAGGTGTGAGGGCTGCAGAACCCCAGTGAGGGTGACTTCTGGATGTGCTCCTTCCTTCCCAGCTGGGGCGAGGGGAATCAGGATGGGGAAGGTGGCTAGGAGGGTGTTGGGAGAGCCCTCAGTGTGGTGGGGCCTTTCCGACAGGAAGGTGGTCGAGTCCCTGCATTATCAAGATGCTCATGGGCCCTGCAAAGGAGAGAGTAGCAGTGGGGCCTCAGGCCTGAGCGTCTGCTCTCAGCATCACACTTGGACCACCAAGGCCAAGGACACCCCTACCTGTGGAGGCAGCCAGCCCTTCTGGCTCCCTGGGAGGGCCTCCCTGAAATCCAGTCTCTCCAGCTCAGCTACTTCCCATGGATTGAAGGCAGACCCCTCCCAGACACTCAACCACACCCCTGAGGGGCAGGGCCACCAAATGCTGGGGCTACACTGCCAGGAAGCAGATGGGAGCTGGGGTGCTTCCAGGCAGGGTGCTGGCCTTGGACCCTCTTTGGGGGTCAAGGCTGCACCAGAGACTCCCCAGCTCCTTTCTGAGAGTCCCTGAGGCTGGAGACCTTCGTCAGCCAAGGCAGCTGCTGGACACCCACTCACACCACAGGCCCATCTTCCAGGTCTCCAGACCAACATGGCTCCACCTGTTTCTGCTCTCCCCACACCAAACTGGACAGGACACGGGACCAGCTGTGAGGGCCAGCTCGGCATGCTCATGCAGCCCTCGTGGAATCCTGCCATGTGTTTCTACTGAGGGCAGTGTGAGGCTATAAGTGGCATCACAGATCCTTGTTTTCGGTGAGCAGCCAGCAGGTTGGCACCTCGAAGGGCCCACCACCCAGAGAGACATGGGAAAGCTGGAGAGAGAGACAAGGCCCTGGACCCTTGGAGGCTCCTCCCACAGCAGCCCCCACAACCTCACCACTGCACAGTGGTTGCTGGAGAAAGCCCAGGGCTGGGAGACCACCAGCTCTGTCTCCGACGAAAGGACCTGACCAGCTCTAAAACCCTGGGTCCTTCCATCGGCCCTGGAGTCGGTGCCCATGACCTCATCTAAGTCCTCTGGGGCCAGTTTCTCTCCTAGCTGGCAGACTTGCCTGGAGCCCAGATCATCTGAGGCCCGCTGCCCAGAGGGCTACAGACCTCTCCCTGGAAGGTACCTGCTGGCAACTTCCCTGTCTGTCATGATTGGTCAGAATGCAGTGTGCAGGGGAATGGTATTTCTGGACCCGTCACTGTCCTTGTTCGGGTCAAATGTCCTGGAAGTCCTGAGGAGGGTGGGCAGTGTCACGCCCCATGCACAGGCCTTAAAATCCTGCCATCTCAGTGCTGGACCACCCAGACCCCCAGACTGAGGGCTGAAATTGGCTTCCCTGGAACTTCAGAAAATGCGGGTGGGATGGGAGGCCGGCTGATAGCTGGAGACCTGGGTAATGTCGCCTCTTCCTGAGCACCTGTGGGTGTCAGTGCTCTGAGCCTTCCGGTAGCTCTCCTATGGAGGGAGCTGGAAGAGGCCTGTGGTGCAGCGGGGCCAGATTGCCACCTGCTACAGAGCTCTGCACCTGTCTTCCTCTCCCACAACGCCCAGAACATGGTGTAGCCCATTCCCCATGGTCCCCCCCAGGGGCTGTGCTTCAAGGGCACCACTGAAGGCCAGTCCTGTACATGACCTCCTGAAAAGTGTCCTGTCTGGTCTGCTCGGTAGACACCCGCTGCAAGGGACGGGGTGGGAACCAACCTGATGCTTTCTAGGAGTCCACCACCGAGAGAACACCCAGCCAGGACCCCTGGGAGACCTGGAAAGCCTTCCTCAGGCACAACGTGGAGAACGCTAAGGCCAGGAAGAACAGAGGCAAAGGCAGGAAGTTGGAGGTGAGCAAGGCCAGCCAAGATGTGTGTGCGAGGAGCCTCCAATTGTGGGCCCTCCGTGAACCCCCAGCCCACCACACCCCTCGCCGGCCCCCACTGGCACACCCTGAGCACTTCACCAAGCACTCTCACCTTTGGCCTGGGGTCAGAGAGCACAGAAAGTGTCAAGCCGGAGGCTCAGGTGGCTTTGGGGCCAGTTCCTACCATTTACCCTGCACCTCTGGAATGCCAAGCAGCCCCATCAGCTCTCCTCCCTCTACATCCTGCTATAGGAGACCTGGGCTGGCCTGGGAGGGCAGCTTTCAAAGCTGGAACCTCATTGCCTTCTCAGCAGTCTGAGGCCCCAGTGGGAGCCCCTTTTGCCTGCCTGTTAGAGGCAGGAGCTTGCCGAGCAGGTGCCCATAGTTCCCAGCCTGTCAATTCAGATGTCTTCACTGCCAAGTTTCCCTTCCAGCCATGCCCCCGAACCTTTGTCCTCCTGAATGACTCAAGGTCCATCAACTCATCAGAACTGGTGAAGGAGTTCCGGCGGCTGCTAGAAGGTAGTAGATTCACACCATGTGGAGATATACCCCCGGGTGTGAGTGGGGGTGGGGGTTCACATGCGGGTGGGATGGGAGGCCGGGTAATGTCGCTGATACAATCAAACCTCTGGAATGAATCGCTCTCAGGCTCCGCGCCTTATAACACGCTGGAAGCTTGAATCCCCCGCCTCAGGAGCCAAGACAGGCTAGTCCTCAGCATCTGCAGCACCCAGTAAGGCCCCTGCACTGTGCCAGGCTCAGGGTCAGGAGTTGGGGGTGGGAGTGTGGTAAGGAGGACACTGCAGAGGAAGGCAGACTTAACCACTCGGTGCTCAGTAGATGCTTGGGGACCAGCACCCACACCCAACCTGGGAAGTCAGGTGAGTCCAGGAAAGGCCAGATCTGAACCCATACCCCTCAAGTGAGGAGTGTCAGGGAGGGGGTCAGGGCTCTTTAAGCTTTCACAGTGCTCCTCTGATTCCCCCAGTGACACAAGGGAGATTTAAGGCTCACCCCAGTCAACACAGGCCCTGACTGCAAACCCCAACTTCTTCCCCTCGATCACCTCTGCCCCTTCCCCTGACAGAACTCAGCTGCCGGCACAGAGAGAGACCCCTGAGAGGCTGCCTGGAGGGGCAGGGAGGACCAGGGGCAGCACAGGGTTAGCATCGCCAGGTCACCAGCTGACCCAGGCTGGGCAACTGAGATGGAAGGCATAAAGGGAGACAGCAGAGCTGAGCTGAGCTGTGGGACTGGGGAATGCCCCTGCACTGTGGTCACTGCTAATGGGTAGTTCACATTATTTACTAGATTAATTTTATTATGAAGAACCTAGTGACAGAGCCCTTCCCCCACTTTAATTCAGTGTAGTGGTCCATTAGATACAGTTTCAGAGGCTAAAGAACCTACATATTATTTCCAGTATAGTTGCAATGATTATTTATGTATACCCAGCTTCCTTCCAAAGTTGACCAGGGCTGGTTGATATGATTGCATTCGCTGATACAATAAAACCATAAACAGAAAAAACACCACCACGAAGGGGGCAATGTGGGTAGGATAGGGAGGGGGCAGAGAACACGGGTACTGGGTGTGACTCTGCCCTAAACTTCCCGGTAGCCAAAGTGTGAAGGCAAACAGGAGCAGCAGCAGGGTCAGGAGCAGTTTCTGCCTGCCAAGCAGGCCGACTCTGTGAGGGGTTTGAGGGGTGGGGGGCATGGAAAAGAGGGCGGGGTGGGCTCAGCCACCACCTGCTCTGCCAGAATTGGTGCCACTGCGAGAGCGCTTGGAGCTGGGCCTTGCCCCAGAGGATGCAGCAGGGGACAGGGACAGGGTTCCCTCGCTGACAGAGGCCCTGGCCATGAGCCCACCGCTGGTGGGGGACGCCTTCCACTGCCGCCTGCGCCAGAAATTGTTGGTGGAGCGGCGCACACTGCACGAACTTGGTGGCTACTACCTGGTGAGTCCTAGCCTGGAGGGGCCCAGGAGAGGGTGTGTGGTGGGCCCAGGTGACCCTGTCTGCGCTCCACAGCCCGAATCTGAGGGTGCCTTCTATCGCGGCCTGGGCCTGAACCTGACCAGCGGCCAGTACACAGCGCCAGTAGGGGGCTTCTATGCTCTTGCGGCCACGCTGCACGTGGGTAAGACCTAGCGCCAGAGTGTGTGGGACGCCAGAGTGTGTGGGACGGGGGAGTGCTGGGGGGGGGGGGGGGGCCTCAACTCCGCCCACCGTGACTACTCCCTCCCTCCCTTAAGCCCTCCCTCAGCAGAGGAAGCCAGAGCAGCAGCGCCCTCGGGACCGCTTGCGCCTGCTCATCTGCATCGAGTCCCAGTGCCAGAACCACACGTGAGTGGGTGCGCAGGTGGGGGCAGGGAGTGCAGTCTGGGGCACTGGACCTGGACCCTTTCCTCCATCCTCACTGCCACCCTAACCTGAGTGACCCCCACGCTCCCATCCCAGCAGCAGGAGCTAACTGGGCTTCCTGGGCACACCCCCACCACCTCAGCCATTTCCAGACCACTCTGTGCGACCCTTCCCCATTAATTCTCCCACCAGCTCCTGTAAACTTCCTTCACTGCACATGACCATGCCCACCTTCCAACTGCACCTGGTCACTGAGGGCAGGGGTTCCTCCCTCTGTCCCCCCACCCAGAACAGATCCAGACCCAGGCAGATGCTGGCAATAGCTGCTGAAGAAAGGAATAAATGAAGTTCAAAACTTCTGATTCTGGTTTTGAAAGCCCTCCACACTGGCCTGACAGGGCTTTCTGCGGCCCCTCCCACCTAAGCTGCAGCAGCCAGTGCAGTGGGGTTCCTCAGAGCTGCCTCCAGCTTCGGCCAGGCTTGCCTTTCCCGAACCTGCAGCACAGCTGGCCCTGGGGAGACTGGCCTCCTTTGGGAGCCCAGTTCAGACAGTGCCTCCACCGGGAGACCTGAGACAGCTGTCCCCTTGGCGCCTTGCTGGGTCTTGTCAGTTGTGAGGGATGCGGGTGGGGTCTGGGGTGGAGGCTCTGTGACCCTCTTTCTGCTTTGGCCGCAGCTCCCTGGAGGCTGTCATAGGTCTGCAGAGCAGCGGTGAGCTCTTCACCATCTCCGTGAACGGTGTTCTGTATCTGCAGGTGCAGGGGCAGGCTTGGGCATGGGGGGTACCACCTGGTTGTGGCCATGGGTGACCTGGCAGGGAGGGGTGCTGGTGGGCACTAAGGGGCTCTGGGTGCAGCACCCCAACTCCAGGCCTGGGAGAGGCGTTGAGACCTCCCAAGTCCCACACTGAGGGCTGGTGCTCCTAGTGGTAGAACAGGGGTCAGCTCCAGGGCCCAGACTGACCTCCCTCATGACACCTGAGCCCATTGCCACTGCAGGAAGCAGCACATGTAGTTATTTCCTACACAAATCTCTTTCTAGCACTGGGGATTTGGGCAAGTACTCAAGGAATTGATGCAAAGGTGATATTCACTAAAAAAGAAAAAACTGTCAGTGTGGATGTGTGAGCAGCAGCTCACATTTAAATAGCACTATGCAGGCCCCCTTCTAAGTGACCCATTTCATTGTCACAGCGCTCTGAGGTGGGTACTACCATTATTCCCATTTACAAACAGGGGAACAAAGCACAGAATGGTTAAATAACTTGCCCAAGCTCACACAGCAGTCAGGATTGGAGGCCCAGTTGCTGAAAGTCATTTAGTGGTCTGGTCTGGTCCCAGGCACCAAACACATGGGGGGAGTCAAATGGCTCACGGTGCACCTGGAGTCCTAAAATGCGGGAGGGGTGGGTCCCCGGATTCTGCAGTTTTGGGAGTTCCCAGGGGATGGGATCCTGCTGGTGTGTGAACCACATCTGGAGCAGCCATGCCAGAGTACTGATCAGTCCCACAGTAGCCCTGCCCTGCAGGTCAGAGACCAGGCCTGTGGGACGGGGCCACCCTCACACCCCAGGTTAGAGCCTTACAGGCTCCATATGCAGCACAGAAGCATGTTGGACTCTTGACCCCCTGCTGGCCCTGAGCAGAGATTCACTCCACAAATGTGGACTGCAGGAGCCCATAAGCGCAGGGGCCAATGGAGCTGGAGAGAAAGCACTAGAAAGGGGCAGAGGTGCTGTTTTGAGGGTGTGTGCCAGTGCCCAGGCTGATGCTGCCCTTCTCACAGATAGGGCAGTATACCTCCGTCTTCCTGGACAACGCTAGCGGCTCCCTCGTCACTGTGCAAGACGGCTCCCAGTTCAGCGCTCTCCTCCTTGGCATCTGAGCAGTATCGAGCTGGGTCCCAACAATCTGGGCAGTGTTGGAGTGACAGAGGCCACATGCAGGAGAAAGCCCATTCAACTGCACACAGTAGCCCCTGCAGTTCAGCCCAGAGATGGCCACTCCAGGCAGCCTGGGGAGGTGACAAGCAAACCTGCTGTCCCAGAACCAGAAAGGACTTTAAGATCCCACTTCACCAGAGTTCAGCGCACCCAGGCCTGGGCCCCCCGCTGCTGGCCTATTGGCTTGTCTAAAATCTCAGTTCCATCGGCCTGCATGGCTCAGTGGTTGGGTATCAACCTATGAACCAGGAGGTCACGGTTTCATTCCTGGTCTGGGCACATGCCCAGGTGCGGGCTCGATTCCCAGTGTGGGGCATGCAGGAGCCAGCCAATCAATTATTCTTTCTCATCACTGATATTTCTTTCTCTCTCTTCCTCTCTGAAATCAATAAAAATATATTTAAAAAATAAATAAAACCTCAGCTTCTGCACTGTGGCCAAGTTCCGCCCTTTCCATCTCTAAGTGTTGAGAGTGCTGGCACAGAGGAACGGCCAGTCTGCCTGCTGGGGTGCCCTGTGTAGAGGGGCAAGGCAGCCTGTGCAGGGCTGCAGGGCCCCTAGGGTAAGTGCGCTGCATGGAGGGCCAGCTTTAGCAGCAGCCTTCTCACTGTGCCCATCTCCACCTGGGGCTCCCTCCCAACCACGCCTTTGGCCTGTACTGATCACAGGATCCAAGACTCTCTTTGTGGCCCCTTGGTACAGGAGCCTTGGACATCAGACAGACACTAGACAGGGCTTATGGGGTGGAAGGCAGAGAGCCTGGGCCCAGCTTCCAGGAGCCCCTTTCACTTCTAACATGTACAAGCTAACTGGCACGCTCAACTTGCAGACAGATGATTTATCAAACAGGAGCTGTACACCTTTTCATAGACAAAGTCCTTTCCCATCCCCTCTGAGGCTGACTCACTGCTAGGACCCACCAGCCATATGGAAGAGCTAGAACATCCTTGAAGGCCCTGCTCACCCACCTGACCAGGCTAAAAAGAGGCTTCCCAGAAGCTAGCAGCCCCTGGTCCCCACCCCAGCCTAGCGGGGTCCATGGGTTCTGGGGCTCTTCAAGCATCCACTCTAGTTAGATGGAAATAGGCTCCAAGCTCAGATAGGTAGAGATGGAGACCATACTGAGAAAGTACTGGTCTTAAGAGGGCTGGGTACCACCAAGTCCCCTGTGCTGCTGCAGCAGTGATAGCACCTACATATTTGTCAGCCTACAGCACATTCCATCTAAGGCAGTGGTTCTCAACCTTCCTAATGCCTCGACCCTTTAATACAGTTCCTCATGTTGTGATGACCCCCAACCATAAAATCATTTTCGTTGCTACTTCATCACTGTAATTTTGCTACTGTTATGAATCGTAATGTAAATATCTGATATGCAGGATGTATTTTCATTGTTACAAATTGAACATAATTAAAGCATAGTGATTAATCACAAAAACAATTATGTAATTATATATGTGTTTTCCGATGGTCTTAGGTGACCCCTGTGAAAGGGTAGTTCGACCCCAAAGGGGTGACGACCCCCAGGTTGAGAACCGCTGATCTAAGGAGCAAGAATGTCCCAGAGCAGGTGGTCCTTCTGAAGTTTCCCAACCCCCATTCATACACACAATGGGCTCACATGAAATCTGCTACCACAGGATATGGCTGTTGTCACCTTAACCTCTTAGCTGGCCTCAGGATGACTTCCCCAGGAGCCTAAAGCTTCTACTCCTACACAGAAGTAAACATCTCACTCCCAGCTGGCTCCCAACATGAAACCCTGTACCCCTTGCCAGGCCTGGCACAGGCATGATTCTCAGTAGGACCTGCACCCGCCCTACTAGGAAGTGCCAGCTGGCCTGGTGTCCTGTGTCCCCACACTCTCTGATAAGGGCTGGTGTAGCCACAGATATTTTAGGAAAGTTATCTTTTACCCTTGAAAAAGCCACAGATCTCTTTCATTTTCTCCACATAAGTAGTATAGCCATTTATTAGAGTATTTATTTAGTATTGCCAGATGAAATATATTTATATAACTGACTTTATGAATTGATCAAGTATCTAAGAATTGTTATGTGATTATACAAAGTTACAAAAATAAAGTATAGACCTTAAAATAGAAAATCTTAATCATTTTAGGCCAGGTCCACTGAGGGTGGGGAGGAATGACCTCTTTGAGGTGAGGTGGGGGATGACCCCCAGCTGGGGAGGAGGCTTGGACTCTATGAAGGTGGGGGAAGAGACGTGCCAGGGAAGCCACAGTAGCAAGCCTCTTCCAGCTCTGAGACAGTGGCACGCTGGGAATTAGGGGCATGTGAGTCACATGTTGACACCTAGTTTGCTATAGGAGGATATTTATCGAGCAACTTATTTCCCAATTTGAGATGTTGAGGCTCTTTCCTTCAATGATGCCAGCTCCTCAGCAGCAATGGAGCCTGGCATTAACTCTCTGGGGAAGGGTGTGCTCAAAACGTTCCCCTGAGGTACTTGTAGCAGGACACCAATCCCACCAACCGACTGGGTGATAAGACCATGTGTGTATGCTGGGCGGGGGCCAGAGAACATTACAAAACAGCTTTCTGAATGGCAAGTTTTTTAAAATCTTACATCATCCCGAGGCAAGTGTTTGCCCAAAACGACCTTAGAGCTGCTTTCCTAAAAAGTAATTACAGCAATACCGATGACTTGTTTTATACAGAAATAAGAGCTTGAAAAGTATTTTCTAATCTTCCTGGTAGGCTGATCATGCATGCATTTTCCCCTGTGGACATCTTTAACAGAAGGGCACCACTGTAAGGTGTTATTGGAAGGTGGACTCAGCCCAGCAGAGCTCACTGAATGCACATTCTTACAATGCAGTTGGCTCTCAGAGGCCACACTCCACAGTAGCTTGACTGCTCCATCTGGGAAGTACATTCCACGCCCAGGGGATCCCGATGGGAGACCTGGTAAAAAGCCAGTCCTCCAGAGCCCTTCAGCCAGACTGTGCCTGTTCTCACAGGAATTAGAAACAAGCTGAACCACCGTGCTGCTTTGGAGAGCTCGTCAGGGGCACACCACTCTAGAGTAGATAACTTTGTGTACCAGTTTACTGTCCTGGCTAAGTCTGGATCGAGCTATAAAATGTTCTGTAACCTTATTTTTGTATGGAAATTTGATAGAAGCTGGAGTGCTCCATTAGCCCTGGGGTTGGGACCCACCTGTCCTAACAAGACAACCAGAGTATATTCAAAAGCAAACACAATTAGCTTCTGAAGGGTCACGAGTTTCTCAAAATGTAATGAGATAAGATTAGAAAAAAGAGAAACTTTTATTTACAACCATGGGAATCCCACAGGAGTACACGAAACACACATAATGTGTACACACACATGAACCTCTGAAGCCAGTGGCACGCCACGCCCTCAGTGCCCTATCCGCACCAACATCACCGTGACGTTATCCGCCGAACCCCGCTGCACTGCCTTGTTGGCCAGCCTATTGCAGGCTGCTTCGTAGCGGGTATCCACAGCAGGCTTCCCTTCCCGGCTCGGGATCTTCTCATCCTGCCGGGCAGGAAAGGGTGCTGGTGAATAGGGGAATCCTGCACCCCACCACTCTCCTGAGACAGCATCGCCAGAAGGAAGAATTGCTCAGTCTCCATCAGGGCAGGCAGGACAAACTGACCAGGCTCCCGGACATTGAAAATGCACACAATGATACCCCCCAACAATGGGGATGTAGGGGAGGACTGGGGTATCAGAAAGGTGCAGCTGGACAACTGGCACTCACTCCCTTGTGCAATTTCTTACCTCGAGGCAGGACAAGATGAAGTTCACAGCTTCTTCTGGGGTAAAGACCTTGAAGAGGCCGTCGCAGGCCAGCAAAATGAACCTACAATACAGGGAAGAAATATAAATGGGTTTTAACAGCAAACTCTATAAAATCGCCAGTAACAAAGGAAAAAGAAACAAACACTTGTCCAACTACGAAAAAGCTAAGACTTTAAAAAAAGTAATTTGACTTCTATGAGACAAAGATTAAAACTACTTAAAAATAATTGTAGGTGGGTCTAATACATCAAAACTGGAACATGCCTTCTGTCCACCAATATTGAAAGTATGAATTCAAACATTAGGTAGATATTGCACTTTCTTATATAAACGCAAAAGGTACATCACTGAATAAAAACATCAGGTATTATGGTAAATATACACAGAATTTCTTTCGCCACCTGCCTTGAACCATTTCTCAAAGACATAAAACTAGTGGTTAGACCTAAATGGAACATCCTAGAAGCCATGCTGAGTCCAAGGCCCCAGGAGAACCACCACCCACCTTCACTGTCTGAAAACAGGATTATTTCCCTACCAAACCCCCCATCCTCTGGGCTTCCCAAGGAAAGTCATTCTGAACAATGGTGGCTCAGATACAAAGATTTTAGTTCTCCAAGCACCAAGGAATGTTCCCCACGGCTTTAACCACCTCTCTTTTCTCACTGTCATACCTAGGTCTTAGTTCTCCTCTTCTTACTGGGCATTCATTCAACAGGCATTTACCAGCACCTAGTCTGTGCCTGGGACAGTGTGGGGCACAAGTCCCAGAAGACTCCTGCCCCTTCCAGTGAGGTGACCACCATCCAGAATGGGGGGGACTAGCATATCACAGCAGGGGCCTGGTCTGGGGGCAGGCAGACAAGACTTTCCTGGGGCATCACTCAGAAAAACAGAGGAGGGGCTAGTGGAAACACGTTCCAAGACCCTAGGGTCAGCAAGAGCATGGCGTGCTGAAGGCAGGCATGGAGAACAGGGAGGCTGAGCAGGGAGGACCAAAGTAGGGCTCCTTACCCACAGCACTGAGACCAAGGCTCAGGGAGGGCTATGCTCCAGAAGAGCTCCTACCCGCAAGGCTGCAGCTTGATCAATGAGCCTTTCTCACTTCCCTCATCACTCATTCTTGTGAGCCCCTTGTTCTGAGCTCTTTCCTATTCTCCTCTGCACCACTGCCTCAGTTCAGCCCCGTTCAAGCCAGGGCCACCACCATATCCTAATGAGCCCCTGGGCTCCATCCTGCTCCAACCCCCAACATTTAGGACTTCCTGCCACCAGGCAGCCAGGCAGTGTGGTGCCTCATCTTCAGGCAGCTTAGAATGGCGATGGACAACTGAATAGACCGTCTTTCTCAACCTAGCTTGGTCTGCCTAAAAATCGCCCATGACCCTCCATCATGAGAAGCTAAAATTCAAACTCCTCAGCATGGAACTCAGTCAGTGGCCATCATCTCTCACCAACATCCCCTGCCACCATTCGCCCTTTCACACCATCCCATTTTAATGCCTTTGTTGTGTGTTTCCTCTACTAGAAAACCCTCTTGTTCCTCCAACAGGGACACCCCTCACCCCCACTGGCCAGGCTCCCAGAGCAGCCCATACTCCTAGGACACGAGTGCCCCCAACCAGACTGTGTGGCCCACTAGAGCAGCACCGTAGAACTGTATTTTATCTCTCTGCACCTCCAGGGCCTAACACAGTGCCCAAGACACGGCTCCTTACAAGCCAAGAGCTGGGGATAGATAGACCATATATGTGCACGCCCATGCCTCTAGTGGGCATTTTTACCTGTCATTGGGGGTCAGCTGGCAACGTCTGATGTCTGGCACAGAAGTGACCCCGCAGCGCTTGTACTGCCCATCCCCAATGGATCGGGACACCTCCAGCACACCTAAGACACGCCCGTCCCTAAAACAAAGGGAAAACAATTCAGACTCCATCGGCCAGATCATAAGGCCACAGTACTTAGAATCTGGTCTTAAAATCAGAAAAACAGGACAGAATGAAAGATGTAGCCTGCAGAATTCACATTAAACAGCATCATGCCCTAGCCGGTTTGGCTCAGTGGATAGAGCGTCAGCCTGCGACTGAAAGGTCCCAGGTTCGATTCTGGTCAAGGGCACATGCCCGAGATGTGGGCTCGATCCCCAGTGGGGGCTGTGCAGGAGACAGCTGATCATGATTTTCTCTCATCATTGATGTTTCCATCTCTTTCTCCCTTTCTCTCTGAAATCAATAAAAATATGAAACAAATAATAAAAAACACAAAACAGCATCATCTCCTGACCTCAAATAATACACAGGAGATGTGCTGAGATTCCACTGCTCTAGGTCAAGCATGCCAAACTCAGCCCACAACAAATATTTTTGCTGCCCAGCCAATACAACAGTATGTAAGAAACGTTTTAATAAAAATTTCATAACTTTTACAATATCCTGTTATACATAATTATTAATAATGAACTACAATGTTCTAATGACTGATTACTATAATCGTGTTGCATTCATTTCCCTGACGCACAGGTGCACCATTTCTCTCACTAATACTAGCAGCGAATTGCCAAAACCGGTTTGGCTCAGTGGATGGAGCGTCGGCCTGCGGACTGAAGGGTCCCAGGTTCGACTCCGGTCAAGGGCATGTACCTGGGTTGCGGACACATCTCCAGTGGGGGATGTGCAGGAGGCAGCTGATCGATGTTTCTCTCTCATCGATGTTTCTGGCTCTCTATCCCTCTCCCTTCCTCTCTGTAAGAAATCAATAAAATATTTAAAAAAAAAAAAAAAAATACTAGCAGCGAATATTTTAGCAGCCAATTGCCATGTCCTTAGTCTTGGACTAACTTGTTTGGTGTGTGCTACAGGAAATATTTCGCTTTCAGAGAACAAGAAAAATAGGTTTATTTGAGTTACACTTATTAATTTGTGCAGTTATTCATTGTCTGGTAAGTCAGTGTTCAAGGAAAAATATTAATTTATATTAAAATGTTCCATTATTTTATGTTAACGATTACTCATTTATTTCAGCCCTTTGTATTCAGCATGTCTCTATCGAAATAAACCTATGTTTCTATGAAAATTGAAGCTTTTGTTCTTCTGTGGCCCACATAAACTTAAACCTTGTTTATTTGGCCCGTGTTAGCCTTTGAGTTTGACATGCTTACTCTAGGTCCGTGGTTGGAAAACTGCGGCTCGCGAGTTACATGTGGCTCTTTGGCCCCTTGAGTGTGGCTCTTTCACAAAATACCACGTGCGGGCACGTGTACAGTGCGATTGAAACTTCGTGGCCCATGCGCAGAAGTCGGTTTTCGGCCTGGGCGAGTCTATTTTGAAGAAGTACTATTGATATTTGGCTCTGTTGACTAATGAGTTTGCTGACCACTGCTCTAGGTCATTAATATTCCTGCGGCGCTTGGTGCCTCAGCCAGGCTGCACATTAGAGGGAACAGTGCCCCCTCTGGCTGCACTTATGTGGTCGCAATGGCCAGTTGATTTGCCCAAAGCTGGGAGTGGACTTAACTAGACTGAATAGGGGCTTGGCTTTGTTTTTCTGTTTTATCTTAAAGCTCCTTAGGTGATTTGAGCATGCACACACGGTTAAGAAAAGGTGGAACAGAGGACTATTTTGCATTTCAATCTAATTAGGTTTGGAAAATACTCAAAGTGACCATTCCCAGACTCCATAGCACCTTTTGTTTCCACTGGGTATGGGTATGATTAACTTACATACAATTGGTAACACTTTGCATAGCATTACACTTTTACCCATCCTATTTTTAGGTAAAGGATACAGAGATAGTAAGGTGACCCATAAGTGGGACCATGCTGTAATACAGGGGAACAGCAGTCCTTGACTCAAGGCTCCAAGAACAATTCTGGTGGTGCTACCACTGTGTGACCTCAGGCAGCTGCCACTGGGGGCCCTCAGACTCTCATGTCTACAGCCAGAGGAGAAACCACACTGGAGAAGATGCAGGAGAGCATTTGGCAAACACCAAAGCTGGGCCTGGAGATGCTGTGTGAATGGAGGCACATGGCAGAACGTTCTCGCCTGGGCCTGGGCCACTGTCTCAGAGTCAGAATTCAGCCTGGTCCTGGCCCTACACTGTGCCCAGTCCCCCTCCTCACGGGAACAGCTGAGGGATCAGCAACAGACTTAACCAGGCACCTGAAAGAAGTTAAGCAGTACCCCCACACAATTACTACAGCAAACAGCAGGGGGCGAGGTACACAGAAGCAGAAGTGAAGATGGACAGGGTAGGGTTGGGGGGGGGTCCCTCAGCCCTAAGAGTGCCATTAAGGAAGCCGCTCAAAGCATAAGAATCCAACCAAGTGCTTCTTCAGTGACCAAGTGGCCAGGTGCCCAGTGTGGACACCCCTCCGCCACGTCACGAATGCAGCTCGTTTCAAGGAGACCGAGTGTCATGACCTGGGCACAGGGCTGGAGCACCACCTTCATGCTCAGACAAGTTCAACAGGACTACATGCTTCTTCACTACCCTCAGAGTTCCCCCAGACCACCGTGCTGAGGAGTGAGGGGCTCTTAAGTCTCACCCTATCAATCCTGGGTACCACCTTCTCTGGCGCATTCCCCACTTTTGCTCAGAACTGTTAGTTCCCATCCCTTTCCCACCTGCCCATCAATCATAGCTTCATGCTTCCTCAGCCAGACAACTATTTTCCTGCTAGTTACACAGACAGAAGCCCTGATCTCTGTGATCTTTGCTGGTACTTTCTGTTCCAGTTTCTCCTTCACAATGAGAGAGAGAGGCACTGAGACGGTTGCCCTGGCGGCCAGGATAAGCTGCACACTGCTCTAACGTCAGCTCCTCTAGCACACCAGCAAAAGCAGGACACAGTCGGTCTCGATGCTTTTGCATCCTCTTCTGACTCAGATGCCCAAGTCCTGTGTCTTACTATGATGGATGCTAACAAAGTAACTGAAGGTGGATTCCAGAATAGCGCCTTTTTGATACCAGAGACCTGAATGTGACCTGGTCCCAGACACATGCACTGCATATTCGTTTATTTAATATATTTTTATTGATTTTCTTTTACAAAGAGGAAGGGAGAGGGATAGAGAGTTAGGATAGTTAGAAACATCAATGAGAGAAACACCGATCAGCTGCCTCCTGCACATCCCCTACAGGGGATCAAGCCCACAACCAAGATACATACCCTGAACTGGAATCAAACCAGGGACCATTCAGTCCGAGGGTAGATGCTCGCCACTGAGCCAAACCAGTTAGGGCTGTACTGCATATTTACATCTAAATGTTACACATGCAAGCTTGCCTCATCTGTCCTGTCCAGTTGCCTTCCTTGTAAAATAAAAATAAAACTGCACCTTCTCAGAGAAGTCCACTGAGATAGTGTGAAACATTGCTGCACACAGTATGCTACCTTTGGTGGAAGAAAGTAGGAAAAATAAGAATCTGGCCAGAACCGGTTTGGCTCAGTGGATAGAGCGTCGGACTGCGGACTTAAGGGTCCCGGGTTCGATTCCGGTCAAGGGCATGTACCTTGGTTGTGGGCACATCCCCAGTGGGGGGCGTGCAGGGGGCAGCTGATCAATGTTTCTCCCTCATTGATGTTTCTCTCTATCCCTCTCCCTTCCTGTCTGTAAAAATCAATAAAATATATTAAAAAAAAAAAAAAAAAAAAAAGAATCTGTACACAGATTTGCTTCTTTCTGTAAGAAGAAACATTGGAGAGAATCCAGAACTATGAGTAAGGGGGACAGGCACGGAATCTATAAATAAGCCTTTTTATTTAACCATGTAAATGTGGGTTATTTTTAAAATTATAATAAAAATATACACAAGATAAGATTTGCCTTTAACTATTTTTAATGTACAGTTGAGTGGCATTAACTGAGTTCACACTATTGTGCAGCCATCACCACCATCAGCTCCAGAACTCTCTTCATCTTCCCAAACTGAACCTCTGTTAAACACTCACACCAAACCCTCTTCCCCTAGAGATCCCCATTTCACTTCCTGTCTTTATGAATCTGGCCATTCCATGCACCTCATATTCATGGAATCATACAGTGTTTGTCCTTCAGTGACTGGCTCATTTCACTCAGCATTTCACTCAAGGTTGATCCATGCTGTAGCCAATGAGATGACTTCCTTCTTTTATAAGGCTGAACAGTATCCACTATATGGATGGATCACATCTGTTTATCGCTTAATCTACTGATGGAAACTAGGATTGCTTCCACTGTTTGGCTGTTGTCAATAATCCTATATAATAAAAGCCCAGCGACCAAATGGCACAACAACTGGAACGACCGTAGCCCCTCACCCTGGCTGGCCCTGCCCCTGATCGGCCCCCTTCGGGGTGGGCTGACTGGACCCCACCAGTGCATGAATTCATGCACTGGGCCTCTAGTATTACTATAAACATGTATATGCACACACCCGTCCAAATCCTTGCTTGCAATTATTCTGTGGAATTGCTGGATCACATGGTAATTCTATTTTTAATATTAGAGGAACCTCCATACTGTTTTCCACCACAATTGCACCATTTTACATCCCCAATAACAGTGCACAAGGTTCCGATTTCACCATGTAAATGGCTTATAATATAGGGGGAAAAGCCCTAAAATCTTTTTTTTTTTTTTTTTTTTTTTTTTTTTTTTTTTTTTTTTTTAAATATATTTTATTGATTTTTTACAGAGAGGAAGGGAGAGAGATAGAGAGTTAGAAACATCGATGAGAGAGAAACATCGATCAGCTGCCTCCTGCACATCTCCTACTGGGGATGTGCCCGCAACCCAGGTACATGCCTCTGACCGGAATCGAACCTGGGACCTTTCAGTCCGCAGGCCGACGCTCTATCCACTGAGCCAAACCGGTTTCGGCAAGCCCTAAAATCTAAGACAAATTGAAACTAGTGATAATGACCAAGGTGGTAACACAAGCACAGTGAAAGCAATTATTCTAGGTTTACAAACATGTCCTTCATGAGAAATAGTTCAAGGACAAGATAACTACACTATAAGGAACTCAAACTTCGTAATAGTGATAATGCAAATAAATGTACTGTTATTAGGAACCAAGATTTTCAGCAAAAAGGACAGATTTATGACTACTGACTCACAAAAGAGAAAGCCCTGTACTGTTAAATTTGAATAACAAATAGCAGCCTACGCTCACCATCTAAAGAGTGCTGAACAGACTTAGAATTAGTGACATCCCAGGTGAAACAAGAGTCCCCAGCACACGGAGCTGGGTTTTAAAGATGAATGGAACAGTCAGCTCAAAGGCACTCCCTTTCACTGGCTACATTGGGGGTAATGTGAGCAGGAAACGCACCAGGACCCTATGACTAGCATCAGCACTGAAATCACACCCCCTGACAAATGGTGCTTCACAGAGCAAGGAGAGAGGAGAAAGGGAGAAAAGCAGAGTGAAAAGAAAAACCACGAGGCACCTGGGTAGCTCAGTTGGTTACAGCACTGTTCTGATAGGCCAAGGTTGCAGTTTCAACCCCATCAGGGCACATACAAGAATCAATCAATGAATAAGTTAAATTAAGTTAACAAATCAATCTTTCTCTCTCTTTCCCACCCCCTCCCCTCTGTCTCTAAACATCAATCAAAAAAAAAAAAAAAAATAAGGGAAAAACCCACTAATTTCCATAAGTGCAGGGGGCCATCTTACTTTGCAAATTGATAATGAAAGAATTGAACATCGACCCTGCTTTCTGGGAAGCAAGTATGGTTCATTCATACCCCACTGATGAAGGAAAGCCTCTCCTTGTAGGATGCCTGTTAATACCTGTGGCAGGAATTCCAGAAGCAGGAAATCATCTTTGTCATCCCTATGAAATAGATTCAGACAAGAATCACTAAGGGACCTACCACCATGAGATGAAAGATGGATGCAAAACAGAATGTTCCCAAGGTGCTAAAGCACATCTCTCCATATCACCTGCTGATCACACAGGAAAACCTGTGCCTTTCCCTGTGGGGACTCATTACCACCAAAGTCCAGTGCTGGGAACTCAGCAACAGTGACCTGACGTGGCCACTAAAGTGAGGGATTATCAAATATAGGCCACCCCCCAATAAATATTTTTCTAAAAATGTTTAATCTGAATCTAAAGAAGACTTTAGATAGCTCTTGAATAACAAATAGCAGCCTACGCTCACCATCTAAAGAGTGCTGAACAGACTTAGAATTAGTGACATCCCAGGTGAAACTAGTCATTTCTAGTTTATAGGAAAAACATGCAAACAACTTAAATGATACCATGAAAACACAGGCAAACTCAGAACGTGACCCTATACAACCACTGGCCTAGACAACTGCATGATCCAAGCTGAGGAAGAGTGGAGACCATTCTACACTGAATGATGTGAATCCAAGGTGAGCATGAGCGCTGGCTGGACCCTGCTTTCAAACCAAGACACTTTGGGGACAACTTGGAGAAATATGAATACAGACAGAATTACAGATAACCTAAAGAATTATTTTTTTAAGTGTTATCTGCAACTAACTTCCAGATAGTTCTTGCCTAGCATACACATACACGAAGCAAATATGGCAAAATGTTAATTACTAAATCTAGGTGGTAGATATTGAAATGCTTACTCTAATTTTATAAAATGTTTGATAATTTTAATGAAGTGGGAAGGGTAGAGGGAAATAAATGCCCACCAGTCCTGGACTTGGGCAGATGGGGTCACAGCCTGGCCCTGCTGCTGAGGAGCAAGGTCACTGCCACCTGAGCCTCCTTGCCCTCTTCTCTGAAGTGCAGGGTTCACCTTGAGCACACTGTCAAATGAGCTCCCTAAGGTGGGTACTGGGAAAAAGGAAGAACCTGTAACAGAGCTGATCATTCACCCATAGGACTGTCAATGTCAAAAGCCTTTCCAAGGAGTTCAGGCAAAGCAGAATTTTAAAGTTATAAGAAAGGGCAGAAAAGATGATGCTGACATTAACACTGGGATCACATTCTCGAGCATTAACTTCTGCAGCAGCCACAATGGGAAAATGGGGCACGTGCCACTGCCCAAGGTCTAGAACCATGCCCACAGTCCCATCAGTGCTAAGATGACCACACTATGACCAAGGTTATCTCTTACTACCATTCCAGCAATTTTGAACAAACTCAAAGAGTGCTGCCTCCTCTCCAGACCTCTCTGCACTGCTGGCTAGAATCAGCCTGGAGTAAAATTTGTCTAAGGACAAGTGATTGCAGCCTTATATTGCTGATACTTCTCTCTCATCTCCAACAAAAATGTAAGACTAATGGTCAAACTGTAAAATGAACCAGAAAACACTTCTGGTCAAATCCATAACACCACGTCCCAGGAGTGAATCCTTGTTAAGTGTATTAAGACTGAAACCTTGGAGAGATGAATGGAGGTGCTGTGGGCAGAACCAGGGCAGAAGGCCACTGGCCAGGGGAGCTGCTCCCCAGGAAACCCAGAGACCGTCAACCTGACACATACTTCCTGTCTAAATACTTTAGATGTTCTCTGAGCAACTCCCCTAAACTGTAACTTACTCAGTTGTGACAAATGATAGTATTTATGGAAGTTCCTAGGACCAGAGAACTGTTGCAAATGGTGACCTTGAATTTGAGGCAGGTTTCCTCCCTTCGCAAATTTAGGAAGGCATGTTTTTTGTACACATTTTGCTCCCACTTGGACATAGTGAAATCCTACAACCTTCATTCGCCTACTTCACAGGTCAGACCTCAGTCCCATCACACTAAAGACTGCATGACAAGGGAAGTTCTCCCCTCGGAGGACTCATGGCCATTCCTCCCTCCCTCCCTGGAGTTCCCACAGTCCCTGGTTACCTGACGTTTCCTCCAGCCTTCTGTATTCTCATTCGTTCTTCATACTGTGTTGGGTTATGCTCCTTGCTGAGGCTTAAGGCTGCATGTTTTTGACTCTCCTCATTATAACGACACAGGATTGCCTGGGAAGATGGAGATTACAACAGCAGTAAAATTCAGGAGCCCAGTACCCAGAGTTACCAGCTGAAGACAAAGGTCAACCATGGAGTTTCAGAGTCAGCCTCCTGCCGACACACACGAGTTCAAAGAAGAGCCCAAGTGACAAAGTGGTGTCACAGTAACACTAGCCAGGGAGAGAGGCCCCGGTGTGGGCCTCTGTTGGGTGACTAGAGTGGGCACTCATCCTCTCTAAGATGTTGTCCTCTCATGGGTGACGTGGAAAGGAGGCAGTTAATGAGCACCAAAGCCCCCTTTGGGCCCAGTTACTAGTTCCCAAGTCTACACGAGGCAAAGATGAGGGCATGCTGACCAAGTGCGTCTCCATGTGCTCCTGACACCACATTTACCATGTAGTAACTTCTGGATAAACCTGGATTTTACAGAGGAGGGAGCTGAGGCCTGGAGGATAGGTATCATGTCCAACGTCACACACAGTATTCAAATTTGACTCCAAAGTCCCCCCTCTCCCTGTGTCTTGGTCCAATTTTACTCATGCTATTTTAAGTCACTTGGTCAAAACACTTCTGCACTGGAGATAGCCTACTAAGAGGACCTCCAGAATATAAACTCCACTAGGCAGGGACTGTCATCTGTAATGTTCACGGCAGCATCCCTACTGTTTATTTCTTCAGGAAATAAATCACCCTAAAAGCTACAGGGGCTGGGGGCCTTTGTCTTCAGTTCTGCAGATGGTGCTCATGAGTGGGAAGAGTCACTCTCTCACTGTGACTACAAAGGAACACGAGACGGAGGCTGGCTGAAAAATCTCCTGGCTGAAGGCGGGGGGCTGAACCCACCTTGCAGAAGGCCAGCCTCTAGCTTTGTTTCCCACCACAGGCTGCCAGCAGTGGGAAATGACTGGCTTTTCTCCCTTAGCCTTGTGAACTGGGCTCCTTGCATGAATGGCGCATCACCTAGCACTTTCCTAGCTGCAGCTCTTGAGTTATTCTAACATAACAATGATTTTGAGAGGCAAGGGCCTATGGTCAGAGATATATGAGGTTAAATGATATTTGTAACTGCACACCAATTAAATTCCAACCTATAGCACTACCCTGACAGAGTACACACACAAAAGGAAACATAGAAAACAAAAGGAATGTATTTGGGTTTTAAAGCAGAAGAGGTCTACTGCAGGATGTAAGTCTTCCCAGGGAACAAAGTGACCCAAGCTCAGCTGTTGCTCCCCACCCAGAATCTACACTCTGCACTGGAGCCCCTGCAGCAATCCCGCAGAACATTCCGACCCAGCCTTCGTCATTGTAATCTTAGTCAACAAGCGCCTGCTGCCACTCTTCCCCACAGAACATGGTGTTAGCTAAGCGGGTGGCTCCAGAGCCGCATACCCGACTATCTCCGAGGTTGGCAATATAAAGAGTGTTGTCTACAGCCAGAACACACGTGGCAGTGGACCCATCTTTCCAGGCAGGTTTCCTGGGGGGAAAGACATCAGAAATACAGTCACCACCAACATGCTAGCACTTCTAAACTAATTTCCAGAGTTGAATGGGAAGTGGTGTAAACTTTAAAATGAAGAGTTTCCTTAATCCTTGCTTTTTTTCTGTTTCAGATTTAGTTAACAATTACAAGAACTTACTTGGTGCCAGGTACTTTTCAGACAGTGAGTGTTAGTATGAAACAGAATCAGAAGATCTGAAATGCATCCAGGAAAAGCACACACACACACACACACACACACACACACACAACTTCATTCATACGTTTTCATGTGGTTTCACTTACTGGCTTGAAGCTTGTTTAAGAAACTCTTCATCAGTATGCTTAAAAGTGTCCAAAAGGCATCTCTTCACAGTTTTCTCCACACTGATTACATCTCCTATTACAGAAGGAACAAAAGAAAAACTCTTAAGGAGGAAAGGTTACCCTCCACCCACTGTCATTCTGTTTCTGAATTACGACCAAGAACAATCTGCACGGCTGGTGTGGCTCAGTGGTTGAGCATTGAACTATGAACTAGGAGGTCATGGTTCAATTCCTGGTCAAGGCACATGCCTGGGTTGCAGGCTTGATCCCCAGCAGGGCGTGTGCAGGAAGCAGCCGATCAATGATTCTCTTTCTTCAATTATGCTTCTATCTCTCCCCTACCCTTCCTCTCTCTGAAATCAATAAAAACTTTTTTTTAAAATAAAAACTATTTCCTCACCTACAGGACAGTATCACTTGCACTGGTGGTAGTAGACTCCCAAGTATAAAGGCAGGACACACACTTGTATCACAGACATTTCAGGAGAGGTGCCCATCACTCAGAGACTGAGGAGCTCTACAAGGCACACCAGCTCACCTCAGAGCCCACTCCTCGCAGGTTTGCTCTTTTACTTATTTATTATTTTTAAATATATTATTATTGATTTCAGAGAGGAAGGGAGAAGGAGAGATAGAAACATCAATGATGAAAGAGAATCATTGCCTCCTGCACAGCCCCTACTGGGGCTTGAGCCCACAACCTGGGCATGTGCCTGACCAGGAATCGAACTGTGACCTCCTGGTTCATGGATTGATACTCAATCACTGAGACACCTGGCTGGGCTCAGCTCTGCTCTTTTAATTGTCATGATTTTTGTAAAAGCCAAAACGACATCTCAGTGAGTCACACAAACAGCAAACACCAAGATGAACATGAACTGATTTATTTCTATCTCACCTTTAGGAAATTTCCTGATTAAGTTCTGATGTAAATTCTGTGCAGCAAATTTTGAGGCTCGAATTCCTCCATGTCCATCAAAAACAGCAAAATAGGAAACCCGGGTACTAGGAGAATGATTGAGAGTCAATGAGATTCTCACAGCAAACATTACTCCTCTCCATTAAAGTTTTCCCACCTTATTTCAAACAGTGAACTTTGACACAACAGAGGAAGTCACACCGGTAAGACACCAGTCACACTGTCATGAATGGAAAACAGGTAATGACACTGAGACAAATGTCTAAGTAAATTTCATAGTATTTCAAAATTAAACATGTTTTAAAAATCAAGGTCTATTAACTCTGATTTTTCACTGAAGGTGAAACTAAAATTCAGGATTTTTTCTATTTAAACTAGATTTGGTTTTAAACACCAAGACACAGATAAACAGTTACTGACCAAGAATCAAAAATATCTGTAAGGGCAGGGGGCAGGGTTGTTACTCAAACTTGGACAGATATCTAAATCTTAAAGCCTACCTCACCAGACATATTCCTATCCCTCCCTCAAGTTTTGCCAGAAAACTCACATATATATGGAATAAATAGCATTTATAAAGGGTTTCAAGAAAAAAATAAAATCCTTATGAGAAAGAACATTTTTACTGCGGAGCTGCTTTTTCCAAACATTTTTGCAATATCTTTTCATTTGGGACATCATAAGCCACAGGAAAAATAAACTCAGAACTCAAAATTGCTATCTTGCAGCATGGTATCTACCAGGTATGGGTTAGTGTTCCCCACCAAAGGGTTTGCCCCCCGAGGGCTCCTTAGAAGTACCTATCCTGGCTTTAAAAGCAACTCCATAGTACACTCCCGATCCTGGTGAGCATGAGTGCATGCATATATACACAGATGACCTTATAGGGCCATCACCTCCTCATCTACTGGACAAAAGCCACTAGCACCAATGGCTCCAGCACACTGTATGTTAACAACCAACTGGTGTCAGTTAATGAATGTATCGCATTGTTATGTAATTATGGAAATTAGGTGGTATATATGTAATTATTATATACGTAAACATGTAAGTTAATGACCACCTCCACATCCCACCTTTGGGTTGCTTTTCCACCACACCCAGGACCTTATCCAGAAGGCTTCATTAAGTTTGTACAGGTTTGGTAATTCCTGTTTTTCTTCTCCTGATGCCATTCCTGCATCTGGTTCTCTTTCTGTGCCCTCACTAGCTGCACCAGCTCTCCTTCACTGCTATGTTCAGTGGTTTCCAGCTCTAGCTTCTGGGTCCCAGAACAAGAAAACTCCCTGCAAGCAGCTCTTCATATTGTGGGGAAGAGAACACACCCTGAAGGCCCCCAATGTGGAGCCATTTCTCATTTATCAGGTTTCTCGATTTCAGCATGACTGACATTTGGAGCTGCACGATTCTTTGTTGTGGTGCGACCTTGGGAGTTGTAGAATTTAGCAGCATCCTGAGCCTCCCCACCAGATGCCAGTAGCACAACCTTCCACTGTGACAACAAAAAATGCCAAAGGGAGGGGGGCTAAAATCAACTGCGGTGAGAACTACCACTGTTGAACCAAGCAGCTCAAGTGTTATGTGTCAATCTTTCTAATAAATACAAAGTGGACAAAGTCCAAAACTGAAATCAGAGCTTGGTCCAGAGACTTTTAGGCCCACCAGGCTTGCCAGAGCAGGGACACTCACATGAGGGATGATAGGGGCCTACACTCCTCCGTGATGTCATTCAGGATGACATGGGCATCCTGCATCTCCTCCCGCTCGCCCTTCCGCTCAGCCACGTAGCCTTTCAAACCAAAAATCACTGAAGAGGCTAAGGAAAAGAGAACAAAAAGCCAATACAAAACTGTGCCCTGCCCTCCAGAAGCCCTAGTCCCAGAGCAAACAAGAGGGAACTCTGGCTATTTTACTCGGCAGTCTTAACAGGCAAACAAGCTCTTCTCCTCAAGGCATCTCCCCACTACAAGTCTGTAACTGAAATCAGACCACTGATGGTCAGGGCTGGTCTCTGCAAGGCTAAACAGTGGAGAGGAGACAGGCAGATGACAGCAAGTTAGTACAGGACAACTCCGTTTAAGGCATTAAAGCAAAATACCAGAGTTAAAAAATGTACTGTCATTTGAATGGGGGGAGAAGGGGTTCCAGTAAATCTAATCTGGTCAATAATTTAACGAGGACAGAAAAATTCCTACTCTAGAGAAATGCAAGTAGAGTTTATCCCAAAGGTCCTGCTGGACATATGAAAATATGTTATTTTCATGCCTGAGGCTTAGTGAAGAATTTGAACAACTGGTAAGATCAGCTGCTTTTACTCTAATTGAGGGAGAAAAAGATAAAGGGAAGGCACAGATACCTCCTTTTATTGAAAAGCCTGGCTAGCTTAAGCTCACCTTTTGACCCCTAGGGCCATGCAAATGAAGTGAGCACTTTCTGAAGAGCAGCTGTGGGTGGGCAGAGCTCTTTAGGCTAGGGTGCTGAAAGCTCAGCTGAAGACCAGCAGAGCAAAGTAGGTCCTCTCACATACCTCCAAGTGCACCCTGCAGCTTTGAGGTGCTTTGTGGTTAAAAAAAAAAACAACAAAAAAAAACAAAACAAAAAAACCAAAGGGGTTGGGACAGTGAATGAATCTACAACTATTTATCTTTAATAGATACTTTTCATTCCCCTTACTCTGTGACAAATTACAAAGCTGACTACAAATTTCAATTGCTTTCCCCAGCCTTGGGCTCTTTCTAGGGAAGTTGCCTACTGAGTTAACCATAGAATCAAAACGCTAATCATCAGGCTGTAACAAAGACAGGGAATTTGAGAGAAATGGGTGGTCTGCAGGCTACCTGATCACAATCATCAGGCTGTAACAAAGACAGGGAATTTGAGAGAAATGGATGGTGTGCAGGCTACCTGATCACTAGAAAGGGTTAAGTGAGAACTGTGTTGTTTAAGCCTAGGAACAACTGTAGGTTTCCTACCTGACCCAAGGTAGGGTCAGAGGCAGAGATGTCCATGGAAAGTAGAGAGAGAGAAGGCAGGAGTAAACTTCAGAAGTCTGTCTGCAAAAAGGGAGCCCTACCCAATTCTTAAATACAGACACAGAGAGGAAGCAGTATCATCAAAAAGCTGAGCTCTGGGTTGTTTTAAATTATGAAGTCTAATACATTTGTTTTCAAACTGTCTGAAAACCTTTACAAACTTTCTTTTCCACAAGCTCTTCACTGCCATTCTCCTCTTCTTCAGAGGGTTTTCTCTTTGCTCCTTTCCCTTCATTCTTTACCATCTGGGGTATGGAGGTGTCAAGAGAACCTGGAAATAAAGTAAAAGCCAGACAGAAACAGCTGTAGACTTACAAAAAGACCCCTGCAGATCAGGCTCCATCCCAGCCCTCAAAGATAAAGTGTCATGTCCAGCAGTCATAGCTCTGACTCCAAGGGCCAGGCCAGTGTGCCTGGGCACCCACAGTGGGAGACCACACCAACCATGAGAGGATCTGCAAGAGAGGCTTCTCAGTGGTAAAAAGAGACATCTGTACTCAGGCTGTAGCACATGCATGGTGTTATACATCCACAGGCCCTTATTTATAATTAGGGAAGTTTCCAAAATCTGCAAAGTGACACATACTAAACAAGTTAAAAAACAAACAAAAAAAAAAAACAAGTACCAAAAAAGGCTTAAAATGAGATAAAAGTCAGGCTTTAAGAACAGCTGCTGAAGCTATTCCCGGTGACAGAGGGATGAATCTGTGTTCAAAGCCAGAGCTAAGAGCACCTGCAAGGCGCGAGCTTGGTGGTGGTGGTGGTGGGTGTTTAGAAAGGTCTAACTTCAAATCCTGGTTCTGCCACTCACAAGAGGGTTGCCCTTAAGGCAAGTTACTTAGCTTTCAGCCCGCTTCTTCTTGGGAAGACTATGGTAAACTCAGAGGGTTGTTTGAAAACTGATGGGGACAAGTTATGTAAAGCATTTATCACAGCGCTTCGTCGATCA
Organism: Myotis yumanensis; assembly: GCF_028538775.1. NCBI lineage: Eukaryota > Metazoa > Chordata > Mammalia > Chiroptera > Vespertilionidae > Myotis > Myotis yumanensis. Next base: position 34,604,883 of record NW_027223759.1, read on the forward strand.
AGTATCCAACAAATGGTAGCTGCTGTCATGATAAATGGCCCTAAGTATTCTTTGCATTTAGCTATAAAAGCATGCAACTATCAACTACTCTTTGCCAGGCATTTCTGAGTACTGAGGAAAAAGGAAGATGTCTGCATTTTATAATCTGTCCTTTTGCAAGTAAATGACTCTTATTTCATACAACAGTATAACACAGCACACATACCCCACCCCATATAATATGGCAAATTAACAAAATTTCCTGGGTGTTTCCAACAGAATCTCCCAATGGTCTCTTCATTAACCTCCTGTCACTTACTGCTTGTGTTCCCTTTTCCCAATGTGTATGTAAAAGAACCTTCCTTGCTTTTAAACTGGAAAACAGAACATTTTAAAGCTTTGTTTTTGACTTCTAATAGAATCACACTGAAATCAGAGAATGTGGTCTATCTTCGTTGGGATTTTACTTTATGTCCTAGAATGTAGTAAATGTTTCTTGCCTGCTTGAGAAGAGTATCTTTTCAAGAAATCCAAAATAGCCTGGCCGGTGTGGCTTAGTGGTTGAGTGTCAACCTATGAACCAGGAGGTCATGGTTCAATTCCCAATCAGGGCACATGCTCAGGTTGCGGGATAGATCCCCAGTGTGGGGTATGCAGGAGTCAGCCAATCAATCAATGATTCTCTCATCGCTGATGTGCCTATATCTCTCTCCCTGTCCTTTCCTTTCTGAAATAAAAATATATATTAAAAAAAAAAGGAAATAAATCCAAAATACTGGATGCAAGATTGGATTCTATATCCAAAATACCTCAATCTTGTTAAGAGTAATGTTGAAATCTTCTAAGTTTTTACCAATTTACTGTCTTTTGCCCTATGAACAACTAAGCCACAACTATGCTGAATCTTCCTTAGTTTTATTAAATCTGTTAGGAGCCCTGCTTGCACACAACATTCATTATAACTAAAAGCACTATCTTTATTGGGAAGTCTTTATTAGGCTAAATTGTATGAGTATGCTATAATTTTTTGGTATAGGTATGTAAGATGACTTTAATACTTTTTCTAAATACAGAAACTATAATTTAATCCATATTTTCTAGACTAATTCCAACAACTTTATGGTAATGAATTAATAATACAAAAAAGAAGTGCACTTGGCCTCCAGGGAGCACGCTTATGCCATTCCCTTTCTCTCCTCCACTGCACCCCCCAGCATGTGGTCCCAGGCTAACCCCCTGAATGTCTCCAAGCCCCGCTTCCTCCCCTTTTCTCTGACTTCCCAGTGAGCCAAAGCAGCCTAGCCCAGGCTCTCCTGTTGCTTCTTCTAGGCCAGTGGTTTTCAACCTGTGGGTCGCGACCCCTTTGGTGGTCGAACGACTCTTTCACAGGGGTCACCTAAGACCATCCTGCATATCAGATATTTACATTACGATTCATAACAGTAGCAACATTACAGTTATGAAGTAGCAACGAAAATAATTTTATGGTTGGGTCACAACATAAGGAACTGTATTTAAAGGGCCAGAAGGTTGAGAACCACTGTTCTAGGCCCTTCTTTGTTTCACTGCCCTAAAGTATGTTTTTGCTGCAGTTAATACATTCTTATTTGCTTTTCTACAAACAAACAAAAACCCAATAACAAACAAAAAAAACAAGAGAGATTTGAAAAGCAAGTGTTCTATTTGACAACAGACAAGGTCTTCTTACCAGAAGACAATTGCATTTGAAAAAAAATGCATCCCCAACTGTTCCCAGGCCACTATACCTTCCCTTCCCCAGGGGAATTCCATGTCAGTTCTCAGTGAGACAGAGTAATAGATTCCTCATAGACTCTAGGTCAGTGATGGCGAACCTTTTGAGCTCGGCATGTCAGCATTTTGAAAAACCCTAACTTAACTCTGGTGCCGTGTCACATATAGAAATTTTTTGATATTTGCAACCACAGTAAAACAAAGATTTATATTTTTGATGTTTATTTTATATATTTAAATGCCATTTAACAAAGGAAAACCAACCAAAAAAATGAGTTCGCATGTCACCTCTGACACGCATGTTGTGTCATAGGTTCGCCATCACTGCTCTAGGTCCTACAGCAGTGGTTCTCAACCTTCGTAATGCCGCGACCCTTTAATACAGTTCCTCATGTTGTGGTGACCCCCAACCATAAAATCATTTTCGTTGCTACTTCATAACTGTAATTTTGCTACTGTTATGAATCATAATGTAAATATCTGATATGCAGGATGTATTTTCATTGTTACAAATTGAACATAATTAAAGCATAGTGATTAATCACAAAAACAATATGTAATTATATGTGTTTTCCGATGGTCTTAGGCAAACCCTGTGAAAGGGTCGTTCGACCGCCAAAGGGGTCGCGACCCACATGTTGAGAACTGCTGTCCTAGAGGAATCCACTCTATTCTTACCTCCTAAATTGGGACAGGAAAAGAAGTTAAACATTTACAGAACTGGTAGAGCCAATGTTAACAGGCTTGATGAAAATAAAATTAAGTCAATAAACAGAATCTTAAGAACATATGAATTGACTGGAAAATAACTAACTTAGGTCTTGAATTTCAAGACAATTCCTGCACAGGGTCTGTACCAAACACTAAACCAATGTCATTCAGACCTCATTTTTTTTCTTCTTCTTTTTAAAAATATACTTTTATTGATTTCAGCAAGAAAGGGAGAGGGAGAGAGAGAAACTTCAATGATGAGAATCACTGATCAGCAGCCTCTTGCACACCCCACAATGGTGGTCGAGCCCACAACCCATCATGTGCCCTGACCAGGAATTGAACCGTGACCTCCTGGTTCATAGGTCAAAGCTCAACCACTGAGTCATGCCCGTGGGCCAGACCTCATTTTCTTAAATCAAAATTCTTTTTAGTATAAGTGGCAGAAAACAGAAGACCTACGTATCAGTATTTATGGGTTCAGGGACACTAAACACACACACACACACACACACACACACACACACACACACACATACATTTATTTCAGAGAGGAAGGAAGAGGGAGAGATAGAAACATCAATGATGAGAGAGAATCACTGATTGCCTCTTGCACGCCCCACACTGGGGATTGAGACTGCAACCAGGGCATGTTACCTTACTGGGAATCCAACCGTGACCTCCTGGTTCATAGGTCAAAGCTCAACCACTGAGCCAAGCCGGCCGGTGACACTAAATATTTTAACTCTATTTCATATATTCAAATACTTCCACTGGATACATTTGGGTCAGGAACATAAAGCAAACCAGAATGACAGAGATTTTTTAATTAAAAAACATTAATAACGAAGTGGAAAGTAAATTACTAAACTCTTAGTTCTTAGTCAGCTGTAAGAGGCTGAATCCCATCGAAGAAAAAAAAAATCACCAAAAAGTGATGTTGTATCTAGCTAATCTTTTTCCTTCCATCTGATGATGCCTACTTGCGTTTAATAAATCTATGCTATAGTATAATTTAATGTCATCCTAAACCTTAAGAGCTATAAATAAATTTCACAAAAGAGTAAAATATGTATTATTTCCACTAGCACATTGGATTTTTCCCTACTACTTACCTGACTCGCCACTGCTGGCTGGTGGGAGGTCATCAAAAAGCAAAGGTCCGCCTGGTCCTGAAACACAGCAGGACACTCAGTGAGCCCACAAAACCTGGGGAAGGCTAAGTGTCAGAATCCATCCCACCAGGACGCCTATGCAGGTCACTGACATAAACTCAAAACTCTGTGTCAATCCAGTGGCAATTCACACTGCGGTAAATAATGTCTTTTAAAGTCCTATCATTGAAAGGAAACAAAAACCTGCCTTACGGAGTTACATCATATTTCAGCTATAATATACTCAAATGAACCAGAGAAAACTGCTCAACATTTCACGCAGTTTCTCAGAGCTAGCAACTAGTGGATTTTTCTGCCTTACCTGATGCCATGGATTCAAAACTTAAGACAGTCCAACACCTAAAACATCTGTGTGTTGAAAATGGGGGAAAGGGAAAAAGATTGAGACAACTACAATCCCAGGATGACACGTTGACACACACCTGGGAGAGCCTGAAGACTGTACCTGAGTCAGTACTGCTGGCCGGAGGGAGGTCGTCAAAGAGCAGAGATCCTTTCTGAGCTTCTTTCCCTAGGACACGGAACACCTGCTTAGACTGCGCTTGGGCATCAGCCAGGATGGCTTTTCAAAGGGGGAGACTTTGACATAGGTTTGCTGTTAAGGTCAAATTTTCTCCTCCCATGGGGAAAAATTTATTTTTAAAATATTTTCTTCACTGCTATTTAATATGGACACTTGTTTCCAACAGTTACAATCAACAACAAAAAAGCAATAAAAATGACCCAACAGGCATTGTAAGGGCCAATGGGTATTTTGAGAAAAACATTCTTCTTGATACCATAATTTCATTACTGAAAGCAACCATTAAAAAAAACAAAAACATTTTTATTGATTTCAGAGAGGAAGGGAAGAGGGAGGGAGACAAAAACAGTAATGATGAAAGAGAATCACAGATCAGGTGCCTCCTGCATGCCTCCTCCTGGGGGGTCAAGCCAGCAACCCGGGCATGTGCCCTGACTGGGAATCGAACCATGACTTCCTAGTTCAGTGATGGCGAACCTGTGACACGCGAACTCATTTTTTTGGTTGATTTTTCTTTGTTAAATGGCATTTAAATATATAAAATAAATATCAAAAATATAAGTCTTTGTTTTACTATGGTTGCCAATATCAAAAAATTTCTATATGTGACACGGCACCAGAGTTAAGTTAGGGTTTTTCAAAATGCTGACACGCCGAGCTCAAAAGGTTCGCCATCACTGTCCTAGTTCATAGGTCGATGCTCAACCACTGAGCCACACCAGTTGGGCCAGTAATCAACATTTAAAAATAAAAATTTTTAAATGAACCCTGGGAAGACAAAAATTGATTTTAGGGTAAGAAAATAATGTATACCTCAAGATATAAATTCAGTGCCTAGTAGATTTGTCTCAGTGGATAAAGCGCCAGCCTGCGGTCCGAAGGGTCCCAGGTTCAATTATGGTCAAGGGAACGTACCTTGGTTGCAGGCTCCTCCCCTGCCTGGGCCCTGGTCAGGGCTTGTGCAGGAAGCAACCAATCAGTGTGTTTGTCTCTCTTGTCCTCTCTCTAAAAATCAATGGAAAAATATCTTCGGGCAAGGATTACCAACTACCCCATCCCCCAAAAAAGATATAAATTCAGCGATAGAGGGATTCTCCAAAGATCTATAGATCTTAAAAATTCCCATTTCAATAACATTCTGAGTTAACCACAAAGTAAAATCTCAAACACAGAAATAAGAGGCTGAGGGAACCCCATACCTTAACTTGGTGCCTCCAGCCCAGTATCCAATTCAATACAAATCCATGGAAAAGATAAGGAATTTCAGAAACTCCAAGACAAATGCAGGAGAGAGCCAGGCAAATTTTTAAATTTAAAAATCTGAATGATAACACAACAGAGTACTTGTCTTTAATGTTTTATACTCAATTTTCCCTTTCCACACAAAATTTAATTATAATTCCTTCTTCTCCAGCTTCTCCCCAAATCTCTATTTATGCTATTAAATACATGAATTGGCACCCACAGGGCTCAAAATGAAGGTGCCCACGTCCCATGAAGTTCCACATACTGTCTCAAGACAGGCTCTGTCCCATCTCCTATTCCTTGGAGTTCAAGGACAGAAATGTGCTCACTGAAAATCCAAAGCCATCCATACTGTCTTTTTGCTTCTTATAGATATGAACTGGGTACCAATTCTATTCTTTTAAAAACAAAAACTTTAATTAAAATTTATAAACTCCAAGGAAGGAAATTTCTTCAGGAGTCTTTAGGTCAGAAATACCTTAAATACCTGATAAATTCTTGATTTAATAAAAAAAATAACTCTTCTGCCCTAACTGGTTTGGCTCAGTGGATAGAGCATCGGCCTGCGGACTCAAAGGTTCCAGGTTCGATTCCGGTCAAGGGCATGTACCTTGGTTGCGGGCACATCCCCAGTAAGGAGCATGCAGGAGGCAGCTAATCGATGTTTCTCTCTATCCCTCTCCCGTCCTCCCTGGAAAAAAATCAACAAAATGTATTTTTAAAAAATTAAACAACAAAAAAACTCTTCTGCTTTATACATCTAACTCAAATGGAAAATAACTAAGCCCTGGCCGGTTTTGCTCAGTGGATAGAGCGTCAGCCTGCGAACTCAAGGGTTCCAGGTTCGATTCCGGTCAAGGGCATGTACCTTGGTTGCGGGCACATCCCCAGTAGGGAGTGTGCAGGAGGCAGCTGATCCATGTCTCTCTCTCATTGATGTTTCTAACTCTCTATCCCTCTTCCTTCCTCTCTGTAAAAAATCAATAAAATATAAAAAAAGAAAATAACTACTAATTAAAGTATATCCTAATTCCTCAGTATTACCCTTAACATATTAAGTAGTTGCAAATACTTTCATTTTTCTCACAAGCAACATAAAGACTCTGGGAAGAATTCAAAAGCAGCATTAGAAGGCCATTAAAAGGCATTCAGTGTAACCGCTTACTCACGAGGAGTACAGGAGAAGGCCAACCTGAAGAACAGCCAAGCCTTCCACCTGTGTCAGGTCACATATTAAGTTCTGAATTAAACTTCTCAGCTAAATCAGGTCTTTTCACTGCCAGTGTCCAATGCAGGAAGTCCTCTTTTACCCAGGTAACACATTTTCAGTCTTGCAAGAATTAATTCCTCACAAGAGTTTCCAGCTTGAGAATTAGCCTGACCCCTCTTCTTCGGTTACAACAGTTTTCAATATGTGTGCTGCAAGAATTTTTAAAACATGCAATACCTGACTACTAGTCAGAGGCACTGATCTCTTTTTCCTTAGATTGTCAAATAAAAAAATGACAGTCAACACAATAGTTGTCCGATGTGAATGAATCAAAATTATACCTATTTTTGGTTCAGATTGGCAAAAAAAAAACATTTTTGGCATGCCGCAGAATTTTGGTAATAAGTTTATGTGTGCCATTACATGAAAAGGGTTGAAATCGCTGGACTAAGATAGTGTCCCAAACTGGGCATCACCCCAAAGACGGCCTATCTCCTACCGCTGAATGGAATGAGCCTCTCCTCTCCCCATCTTTCTCACTCTGGAATACGGAGTGGTATTTCCATTAAAAACATGAGATTACCTCACATTTTTGTTGGCCACAACTGAGAATAACTTATAAAAATGATAATTAACATTTACTGCCTTCCAGGCACTGTTGTAGTGCTCTCCGATTTTAATACATTTAATTCCTGTAATACTCTTAGATACTATTGTTACCTACTGATGGTGAGACTGAGGCACTTTAAGATAAATACCTGCCCAAAAGAGCCAGTGATGAGTGAGGACTCAAAGCCAGGCACCCCGGTTTTCCCAATCCATGCTCTCAGTAAGGTGCTACATTACCTCCACACATAGGCACTGTTCCAGGGAACTACTGCAAGTTAAAGGACCATCTCATTTAACCTTACAACAATCCCATAAAAATAATCCCAAGGCTCTGAAAGATCACTGGAATATCTTCTGCATCAATAAAAGGATCAAACTTAGTAATACCTTGCATCTGGATTCAATAAATAAATAAGTAAGTAAGTAAGTAAGTAAGTAAGTAAGTAAATAAATAAATAAATAAGTCTTAGATGCTAAAGGTTGCTATCCTATATAATAATCCCATATAATAAAAGGCTAATATGCAAATAAACTGAACGGTGCAACTACCGGAACAATCGGTCGCTATGATGTGCGCTGACCACAAGGGGGCGTGTGTGGAACATGGCTGGCGTTGGCCACAGTGGGATGGTGGAGCAGGTGAGTGGGGGCGCCAGACCAAGGTGGGGCACTGCTGGTTACTGTCATTGGGGTGAGCCTTTGGTGGTTACTGAAAATTCTCTGCTCCTGCGCCACAGTCCTGCCTGGTGCTCGCACCTGCTGCCGGCCCCACTCATACCCACTGCCGGTCCCGATCACTCGGCGCCATCAGCGGGTGCGAGCAGCAGCTACTGGCCCTGATCACCCCTGAAGGCTTCTCCACCTTCCCTTGTTCTTGAGGGGCAATCAAGGCAGCAGCCGTGGCTTGCACCCGCTGACACCACTGGCCCCGCTTGTGCCCGCTGCTGGTGCCGGCCCCAATTGCTCTGTGCTGTCAGCAGGTGCGAATGGGACCAGTGCCGTCAGTGTGTGGGAGTGTCAGTGTGTGGGAGCTGCAGGAGCGGGGCTGCCAGCAGACAGGGGACCAGGGGCCATGGCGGGAGGGGCCGGGCGGGGCACGGAGGATGGGCCAAGACCCGCCCCGAAGCCTACTGCAGCCTTGTGGCCCACAGTTCCTTTCAAGGTGCACAAATTTGTGCACTGGGCCCCTAGTGTACAATAAAAAGATTAGTTTGCCTAACCAGTTTTTAAAAATATATATATTTATATTGATTTTTTACGAGAGGAAGGGAGAGGGATAGAGAGTTAGAAACATCGATGAGAGAGAGACATCAATCAGCTGCCTCTTGCACACGCCCCAATGGGGATGTGCCCACAACCAAGGTACATGCCCTTGACCGGAATCGAACCTGGGACCCTTTAGTCCACAGGCCGATGCTCTTATCCACTGAGTCAAACCAGTTAGGGCCTAACCAGTTTTTTATGCCTGAATTTTCTCTTCAACTACAAATGCAAAACATGTTTTCCAAACACAAGGTATTAGAAAAAGGCCCTACCTCTCCACCACACTCCTGGACCACAGTAACAGTTGAGTGCATAAGTTCCATTTTCCTTTATGCTCATGTACTTGAGTATGTTGAGCAAAGGACATCCTGGACATCACTCATTCACAGGGTCACCAGAAGTCGGAGCCAACTCAAGGGCATTTTAACACCCAGCACCCACACTTGTGTATGTGCATTTTAATTTTTAAAAGGTAGAAGTATTCTGTACACAATATTCTATGTTGCGTTGTTCACGTAAGCCATCAGGGCATGGTCCAGGCCAGCACACCTGGGTCAGTCATTCTTTCCAATAGCTTCACACTATTCTGTAGGGGAAGTAGTGCCCATCACTTGTCAAATTCCCTTACTGACAGGCATGCAAGCTGATTCTGTTTTGGTTTTTTTTACATGACAAACAACTTCATCTGCTAGAATGCTTAAGGTCTGAGTAGTTTAAATTTAACAGGTGCCAAAAGCTGTTCCAAAAAATATTGTGGTAACTTCTACTCCCAACATACTTCACGAAAATGTCCATTCCTTGATATCCTCACCACTACGCTGCCAATTCTTAAAACTGATGAGTGAAAAACATGGTACATCAGTGATCTGCTCCTTTCCTCCATGACTCAGGAAGCTGAGCACGGGACTGGTTCCTGTTTGTGGGCTACTCCCATTTCTTCTTCCATGACCTATCAGGATATAGCCTTTGATGATTTTTCTAATGGGTATCTGCCTTTTTCTTATTTGTATGAGCCATTCACTTATTAGAGATAGTAAACTTCAGTAATATGCATTGTCGTGGTATTTTGTCCTGCAGAAATTTTTATCTTTACATAGTTAAACCCATTTTAATTTTTATGACTAGAGTTTTTTCTTGCTTAACCCTGAAGTCTTACAATTAGTCTAAGTTATTTCTAATATCTTAACATTTATTTTATATATAGATGTCCAATTTTAAAAGAACTATTTTGAAAATGGCCTGCCAAGCAAATATGTATTTAGTCCTTGACAGCTGGCAAAGTGTACTGGTGTAATAACCTTAAGAGAAAGAACTACTCTATAACACTAAAACTGAGTTATTGCCAAAGTAACTTTAAACCAGGACACCTTTAACTTGTTTGAAATATCAAACATAAGCTGTCAATATTTTTAAAAATGTTTTTATTGATTTTTAGAGAGAGAGATAAAGGGAGAGGGATATAGAAACATCATCAATCGGCTGCCTCCTACACGCCCCCTACCAAGGATCAAATCCACAAACCCGCAACCCAGGCATGTGCCCTAATCAGGAATCAAACTGGTGATCTCTTGGTTCCTGGATCAATGCTCAACAGCTGAGAACACCAGCCCAGGAAAGCAGTCAATTTAAAAGACATCAAGTCAAAAAAAAAAAAAAAGACATCAAGTCAGCACTTCTAGAACTAGGATACACCTGAGAAGTTATTTCTGTCTGATATCAACAAACATACTTCCTCTTTTGGTAAACTATACACACAACTTAGGTTTGAACTGTGCATGTCCACTTACACACAGATATTTTTAACTAACCCGCACAGGTCAAGAGTCACCTCTGCAGTTGGGAGTCCATACACACAGAGGGCAGGCTGTAATCATATATGTAGGTACAGAAATTTCCATTGTGTGGGAGGTTGGTGCCCCTAACCTCTGTACCGTTTCAACTGTGTGTGTGTAAACCTGATTCAGCAATCAAATCCATAAATACTGGGACAAAAAAAAATACTAATTTAGCACAAAATCTGAAAAGATTTATAAGCACACCTTGCTTCACTGTGCTCCCCTTCATTGGGCTTCACAGGTATTACCTTTTTTTTTTACCAACTGAAGGCAAGACCCTCCACCTGCAAAAAGATTACTGACTCACTTTATCGAGATGCTTTATTACAGTGGTCTAGATCTGAAACTTCAGTATCTCCGAGGTATGCTTATAATGTGTTCTTTCTATATTTTTTTTCAAACCATAAATAATTAAGAAGCTTAAAGGTGTGATATTTAAAACAAAAATCATAGAACAAAATACACTTGATGTATCTGAGCAGTGTGATATTTCCTCCCATTGGACACTTAGTGTTTTCACAAAATCCAGTTAAGAGTGCGTTTTCCCCTTTTAAATAGCTGTTAAAGAGCTTACACACCTCTACTGAGCACGTGCTGCACCCTGCGCTAAGCCCTGTATAGGTAGTGCTCTCCTACCTGACAGAGGCAGGAACAGCCACAGAAAGCAGTTAATAAGAACAGAGTTGGGCCGAAACCGGTTTGGCTCAGTGGATAGAGCGTCGGCCTGCGGACTGAAAGGTCCCAGGTTCGATTCCGGTCAAGGGCATGTACCTTGGTTGCGGGCACATCCCCAGTGGGGAGTGTGCAGGAGGCGGCTGGTCGATGTTTCTCTCTCATCAATGTTTCTAGCTCTCTGTCCCTCTCCCTTCCTCTCTGTAAACAATCAATAAAATATACTTAAAAAAAAAAAAAAAAAAAAGAACAGAGTTGGGATGTGAAACTAGTCAGATCACATGTCCTGAACAATCCTTGTTTCCTGCACAGCTCAGAAATTTGTGATCCCACACACCATGTGTGAGGGTCACGATGGTGCAGTTCAACCCTTCTTTCCATCCACTTTATGATGCCAACATTATTTTCTGTTCACTTATTCCATTTTTAATTTTATCAGTCAATACTACAGATTTTCTGAAACAAAGTGTGGCACCTTGTTGGTTTAACTAACTGCCTGTCAAGAGAACTGTGATCCCAATACTGTCACTCACTTTTATTTATTTATTTTTTTTATTAATTTATTTTTTAAATGTATTTTATTGATTTTTTACAGAGAGGAAGGGAGAGAGATAGAGAGTTAGAAACATCAATGAGAGAGAAACATCGATCAGCTGCCTCCTGCACATCTCCCACTGGGGATGTGCCCGCAACCCAGGTACATGCCCTTGACCGGAATCGAACCTGGGACCCTTCAGTCCGCAGGCCGACGCTCTATCCACTGAGCCAAACCGGTTTCGGCTGTCACTCACTTTTAGTACTTACCCCTCTCAGCTTCCCATCATCTACATCTTCTTTATTTATAAAGCTGTTTTAAAAAATACATACAGCCAAGCAGGGCCTGTGACTACGTCAGTGCCCTTCTGGAAGGCAGGGAGACTTCACTAATCCATTCCAGGGAAGGGGGGTTTTGAACACCATGCATGCAGCCCCCTGGCTCCTCAACCAGAGTTGGAGATGCCCTCCCCCACTGTAGCTGGTCACAGGCTACCAACTTGTAAACCAGTGTGGCTCAGCTGGTTGAGCATCAATTGTCTCATGCACCAAAAGGTCACCAGTTTGATTTCCAGTCAGGGCACACGGCCAGGCAGGCTCTATCCCAAACATTGATGTTTCTCTCTCTCCCAAATCAATAAAAACAGCCCAGCGACATGGTTCAATGGCTGAGCATCAGCCTATGAACCAGGAGGTCACGATTCGATTTCCAGTCAGGGTACAAGCTCCATCCCCAGTTGGGGGCATGCAGGAGGCAGCTGATCAATGATTCTCTCTCATCATTGATGTTTCTCTCCTCCCTTCCTCTCTGAAATCAATAAAAATACATTAAAAAAATCAATAAAAACATATTTTAAAAAGTTGTTAGGATCTTCACCAGGATGTAAACTACAACATAGGGAATCTACCTATCTATATATCTATATATATCTATATATATATATATATATATATATATATATATATATATATAAAACCCTAATATGCAAATAGACCGAACAGAGGAACAATCAAACAACCGGTCGCTATGATGTGCTCTGACCACCAGGAGGCACGCACGGACCATGGCGGTCGTTGGCAGCAGCGGGATGGTGGAGGAGGTGAGCGGGGATGCCAGACCAAGGTGGGGCGCCGGTCCCTGTCATTGGGGTGAGCCTCTGGTGGTTTTTGAAAACTCTTTGCTCCCACATGCCACAGTCCCATCCGGTGCTCGCACCTACTGCCAGTGCCAGCCTCACTTGCACCCACTGCCGGTGCCCAGTCGCCCCCTCTCACACCTGCTGCCAGTGCCACAGCCATCGCTTGCACCCACTGCCAATGCCGGCCCCGTTCACACCTGCTGCCGGCCCTGATCACCCTTGATGGCTTCTCCACCTCCCCCTGCTCCTGAGGGGCGATCAGGGCAGCAGCCGCGCTAGCACCTGTTGACGGTGCTGGCCCTGTTCACAGCAGCTGCTGGTGCCAGCCCCAATTGCTCTGTGCCATCAGCAGGTGTGAGCGGGGCCGGCACTGTCAGCCAGTGGGAGCAGTGCCAGCGGGACCAGGGACCACAGCAGGAGGGGCCAGGCGGGGGCGCAGATGATGGGCCGAGACCCGCCCCTGTGCCCACCGCAGCCTAGCGGCCCACAGTTCCTTTCAAGGTGCAAAAATTTGTGCACTGGGTCCCTTGTATATAAATAAAAGGCTAACATGCAAAGTGTCCCCTCAGGAGTTTGACCTGGAGACCAGGAGTCCGATCGCTCGCTATGACGTGCGCTGACCACCAGGGGGCGGCATGAAATGAAGGAAGGCCCCGGCCAGACCTAGGGACCCTACCTGTGCACAAATTTCATGCACCAGGCCTCTAGTATAGTCAATAATATTGTAATAACTACACTGTGCATTGTGCCAGATGGGCAATAAACTTATGGGGGGATCATTTTCAAGTTACATAAATGTCTGATCACTATGTTGTACACCTGGAAACTAATATAATATTGTCAACTGTAACTGAAAGTAAAAAAGACCCATTTTTTAAAAAGTTGTCTGGTTGTTGTATCATCTCAAGGATGCCTTCCTCTAAGCAGGCCCAAATTGATTTCAGGTAAAAGTTTTATATATATATATATATATACATATATATATATATATATGTATATATATATATATATATATATATTTTTTTTTTTAATGAAAAGCTTATAGGCACATCTGTGAATCTAAACTCTGCCCCAAACATAGTTAGATACAAGTTATACTCCAACAACAAAATAAAAATGACTGCATACACAAAGCCACAGTTTTTATGCACAACTAGAACAATTCAGAAAACGAATGGCCGAGTTGAGTACTTAAGATGCTTCTGTACCAGCACAATGGTCCCTGGGGAAAAGCATGGTGCCATTACAGGGAATAATGGCAGACAGAGACTGGCCAGGCTGTTCCCACGTGACAAGCCAGCATCCAGGCCACGTGAAGGAGAGAGCACCCCCGTCCCAGTGCCCCAAGTTGCAGTGCTCCTCCACACTGGTCTGCTCAGGCTGGAGGGCTAGATGTTCCCCCTTTGCGCATATCGCTGCCTGCCTGGAATCTCTGCCAATCACAAGTCTACCCGTCTTTACTAGCAGAGGCCCAATTCCAGCACCGCTTTCCTTCCCACTCTGTCCTGCAACACTCAGCAGTTCCCACGGTCCTTAACTTTTGCCAGTTATCACTGCAATCACTTGCATTCAGAACTAAGCTCTTAGAAAGTAAAGGCTGGCTCTTATTCACCCTCGTGTCCCCCGCAGTAGCAGTTCTGAACCCGCCGTCTCCGGGCTCCGGCTGAGCAGGCCCGGCAAAATCCACTGGGGACTTAATAGACTCAGGGCCCAGCCCCAGGCTTTCCGATTTAGTGGGGATGAGCCTGGAAATCTGTATTTGTTTTTCAAGTGTTCCAGGTTTTCTGCCAACAAGTCGGGTTTGGAAGTAAGGTCTCACCTGCAAATGCAGCACGGAAACGTCAGCAGGATTTGTCCAATTAAAACCCGGACACACAGCAATAACCAAGGCACTGGTCTCCAACGGCTACTGCGTGAGGCTCAAACCCCAGCCTGCAGGAACTCACCCTCCGCCCCCGCCACCCCTGTGGTCAGGGCCCGGCTCATGGGTGGACCTGGGCTGGTGCTCCTGACTCTGGGGAGAGGGAGACTTCCCGAGACCAGGGAAACTACTATCAACCGAAAAACCAGAGACGCACAGAGGATGATTCTAAAACACGAAAGATAACGCTGGCGATTCCTTCAATCTCTGGGGTCAAAACAAACCAAAACAAAACCCTGAACTTGTACCCGCCCGCGCGGAAAAACGTTGCTTCAGGGAAAAGCGATTCAGACCCAGGCCGGAGGGCTGCGGGCTAGCGGCCCCTGACGCCGCGCCACGTGCGAAGGCGGAGGGACTCTGCACCGAGCGGACGCTGAGCTACCCCAAGCTGGGCTGCCGGCGCGTGGGGGCCGCACACAAAGACCGCGGGCCCCCCTCTCCCCGGCCCGGCCCGCGCCTCGAGCAGAGCCCTTTCTTCCTACGCAGCGAACATGGCGGAGCGCTCCGGGGCTGCAGTGCGCACGCTGGGGCCGGGCCGAGGCAAGCGCGCTTGCCCGCCCTCTCCTCCCGCCGACCACCTCAGGCGCCGCGGCCTCCAGGCCACCACCGGCCCGCCCGCCCGGCCCCTTCTCCTCGCCGGCAGGGCGCCCCCGCACTTACCGGCAGCCGGAGAGCGCTCGGGCTCCGGCAGGTCCCCGAACAGGTCCATGGCGGAGGCTGGTCGGCGGAGGCAGACACGCAGCCCGCAAGCAGCGGAGCCCTGCACACTCGGCGACGGCAGCGGCGGCGGCTGGGCGGTGGCAGCCAGGGCGCTGTCAATCACCCGAGGGCGGGCCCCGAACGCCACCAATTGGCGCGCGACGAGGCTTGGCCGCCCCAGAATCCTACGCGCGGGCGAAGCTGGGCGGCGAGGGAGCGGGGCCGCGCGCACGCGCACAGGACTCTAGGGCCGCGGCCCTGATGCTGAGGCCGCCATGTTTCCCGGGGAGTCCCGGCCTCTCCTGCTGTGCCGTACCCTGGGCATCCGTTCTAAAAAAGCCTGTCCAGAGAGAAGTGTCTAAGCTCCAGGGCAACTGTAGTGAGCCCTGATGTCTGGGAAGGCTCCGTGGAGCTTTTCACAGGCGTCCGCCACGTCACCCTCCCACTCCCACTGGGGGGCGGACGTTCGCTCCTAGATCATTCATTGTAGAGCTCGAGAAACCGAGGCTGAAGGGAGCGGCCCTGTGTGTTAGGACTGAAACCCCCTAAGATGTCAGAGGAACAGGAGGCATCCCCGCTCTGCCCACACCCTTCCTTCCGGCAGGTGCGGGGAGCGGGACAGAAGGACGCGATGTCCCAGAAAAGCAGCCTGTGCCCAGGGAGGGCCGGGCGCGCACAGCCGGACCTCTCTGTTCTCCGCCGAGTGTGGACGGGAAGGGGCAGCCCCGGGGAGGGACTGCGCGGGGGCCTCATAAACTCAGACATAAGTGACCACACGGGGTGGCCTGAAAGCAAAACTTCCTAGGTGGGTATCTTCTTGACAGACGTCAATCTTGACCCCAACTGAGCCTGTCCGCTGTCTTTCTGCATCGATGACAATGATAATACACCTTCGGGATTATATACCAGGGCAGACCTTCTCCCCGACCCTCAGGGCGCAGTCTCCCACACATACCATCCCCGTGTGCTGAACGGGTTGATTGAAGTATGTGTACATGAAGTATGTGTCTCTCCATGTTACTTTTCATCCAATCTCAGAGTTTCCCCTGCTTTGCCTTCTCCTGCCTCCCCCATCTACCACCAATGATGTCACGTAGCTCCCCTTATGCTTCCTCCTTTGATTGTAATGTCTAAAACACAGACTGCAAACCTGCCCTTACCCAGAGCATTATCTCAGTCCTGTGTAAGATGTCACTTCCGGGCATGTCCTCAAAAGTTGGCTCAAATGAAAGTTCTATGACTTTTCTAAGGGCTGGACGTTCTTTCACGGTCAGTGCCAGTTTGGGGCCAGACACTGGTTAGGTGTTTTGGAAATGTTAATTTTATTTAACCTCGCAACAGCTTGTGAGGAAAGTAATGCTGCCTTTCTTAGATCTGCAGGGGGCTCCCCTGGAGCAGCGGTTCTCAACCTGTGGGTTGAGACCCCTTTGGAGGTCGAACGATCCTTTCACAGGGGTCGCCTAAGACCATCGGAAAAACACATATATAATTACATATTGTTTTTGTGATTAATCACTATGCTTTAATTATGTTCAATTTGTAACAATGAAATTGGGGGTCACCACATCATGAGGAACTGTATTAAAGGGCCACGGCATTAGGAAGGTTGAGAACCACTGCCCTGGAGTCTTCAAGTGAGATCCCATTAGCACTGGAGTAAAAAGTCTATTATCAGGAATGCTTCCTATATCCACTAACTAGAGTGGAAAAACCTCATAATACATGGGGTGTGTGTGTGTGTGTGTGTGTGTGTGTGTGTATGTGTGTGTGTTTGTTTGCAGGAATGCGCCCAGGGCACATTGGGAATGCAAAGAAATTGTTGACTCTGAGGGCACTTGGGCTGGACACTCCCAGAACCTCCTATTATACGTGGAGTTCAGGACCCAGACTCTCCACCTTGTGGGTTCTTGCCTCATGAAGTTTAAAGAATAAAATTCTCGGACTAAAAGGACTTGTTAGTAAAAGTGTGGAAATTTATTGGAAGCAAATATATATTCCCACATAGAGCAGGGTTCTCAATCTGGTAACCAACTAAGCCCCTTTGTAAGGTTTTAAAGGCTGGAAGTTCTTTATCTATGCTCCCTTCTAATTGGATCCCTTCCCCATTTATGATCCCGGTGCTTTCCTAATTGGTCATTCTGCAGAGTATCAGTTTCAAAGGTCAAAGCCCACCTGGTGCCCCCCTCTTTCTCTCCCCCTCATCTTGCAACATTCCTATATCTTTTGTAACATTTCTCTATCCTCTGTGAAAGTATGTCTTCCTCTTGTAACATTTCTCTATCCTCCTCTATCCTCTGTGAAAGTAAGGTAAGCATTCTGGTGTCTTGGAGCTACCTCTGTCCTTCACATATGCATTCCTCTCCCATGAACCCCCTTTTCCCTAAAACTGCCTGTCCTGTCTCTAAAATTCCTTTCACTACCAAGGGCTTTGTTTAGGGTGGAGGGTGGAGCACAAAGGCATGGATGTGGGGCTGCCATGCCTCTGTAAGGGACAGAGAGGAGCTAGTTAGGTGGGTGAGACAGTTAAGGTGGAATCATTTCACCAGTGTTTAGCTCAACGGGGGAGCCATTTTTTGCAGTTAGAAAATCTCAGTGTTCCAAAAAGGCAGGGTGGGGTGCACCCTCTCCTGCTTCCACCCTGTTTGGTATCTATAGTCATTTCACAGAATTACAGACCCAGCTATTGTCACAGCAGAAAGAGCCCTAGAGGCCTTGTGCTCCCCCAACCCCCTTCACATTAGGCCCACTCTGAACTGTTTCCAGATTCAATTTATTGGCTCCTTTTTATCTAAATGTGGTGTGCCCCAGGGCATATTTTCCTAGAGCCTCCTCCATTTATTCTCTTCCAAAGTTATCTTTATGACCTCTTTGGCCTTAAATACAACTGTATTCTAATGACACATTTGTGCATATCTCTTTCATGACTCTTCTGGGGACTACCAACATACCCACTTGGATGTCTAATAGGCATCTCAAATTAAATATGTGCCAACTACAACTCCTGCTCTCTCCCCCAAATCCCGTTCTCCCCAGCCTTTCTCAAATCACCATCCACCCAGGGGCTCCTGCCAAAACCTAGGCAACACCCTTGATTCCTGCCTTTGCCTCCTCCCAGACATCCTATTCAGAAGGCCTTGCCTGTTCACCTCAAAACCTCCACATCCCTTTGTGCCACCGTGTTTCCTTACTATGCACGAGACTACCTCCTCTCTCTTAGACTCTTGTCCTCCTACAGTTGATTTTCCAGAAAAAAAAAGGAGGAATATTTTGAAAACCTAACTCAGCCCATTGTCCTCCCCTACTTTATGTCCTTCAATTGCTTTCCGTTTACTTTGAATAAAATCCAAACTCCTTGCCATGTTTACGTGGCCCTCTATGTTCTCACCTGTATAGGGATGTCCCACCTCCCACAGCCCATCCCTTGACTGTGGCCCAGTCCCCTGGTTCCTTGCGTTTCCTGTGAGCAATACAAATTTACTTATGAATATACTTGACTTTCCGCAAATGATTTGACTTTTCACATTTTCTGAAATTTTGAACCATGAAAATAAATTTACCAGAAAACTATATTTCATTCACTTAAGACAGGGATTAATTCACGGTTATTCACTTTTTCGTGTTCCCTCCTCGAGAAACTTGCCTGAAACAACCCTCTCCTTCCTCGACATCAGCCGCTGTTGGCTTTCGAACCTCTGGGGAGCTTTTACCACCGCGACTTGCAGGCCGCCTGTACCCCGCGGTCGGTGGCTCGGGTCCGACAGGGGACCCATCCCAGGGGCCCAGGGCTGGAGCCAGCGCAGATGTGCGGTTCCATCTGCGGAGGACCGGTGCTGCGGGGCACTAGCCTTTAAGGCTTCCTCTCCCGGTGGCTGGGATGTTGGAGAGAACACAGGCCACCTGGTGGGGATGGGAGTAGGGGTGGTCACTGAACTCGGTTGACACCGCCAGGACGCCCAGCCCTCGGCGGAGGGGGCGCGGCTTTCGGACCGGGGAGGTTTCTGGGAATCGCAGTCCCGGCTTGGCCAGCAGCGGCCTTGGAGAAAGGGAAGTCGAAGGGTGGAAACTACATCTCCCAGGAGGCTCCGTGGCTGACCTCGGGCAGGATGGGGACAGAGGGGGCGCGCCCACAGAGAGGGGCGTGGCCAAAACTCTACAACATCCCGCGCCCCTGGAGTTCGGCACCCTCTTTCCGAAATCCCTCTGGCTTCCGCAATGCAGGCTCCGGCCGGTCCGCGGGCTGGTGCGCGCGCTGAGCGAGACGGGCAGGATCGCGCTGTCGGGTCGCTGGCAAATGCCCGAGCCTAGAGCACAGCTGCAGAAGGGAGGTCAGGCGGAGTCTTAAAGGCTTCGGCCAGGTGCTCGGCGTGGAAATGGCGAGGCGAGTTAGGTCTGCTGCCCAAGTCGGGTTAAGCATGAAATGAGGGTGCCTGGGTTCGGTTGGTGGGGAAAATGACCCACGTGGAAATAGGAATTCGAACTAGAGTCATGGATCTGATTGAGTGGAAGTGGGATGACAGAAAAAGAAATAAATCGAGGGTGACTTCTATATTTTTTGCCTAATCAGTGGGGTGCCTGGAAGTGGTAACAAGTACAGTGACAGTGCGTTTGGGGGTGAGAATCACCCCTGGCTTGTGATGTCCACCAGACACCTAAGTGGAGACATTGAGTACACAGGATGGAGGGAGGCCAAGGGTGGAAATGGGCTTTGGATGGAGGGCACATGGAAGAAACCAAATGGGCCACATGGGGTTTCCTGGGCAGGGGTGATGGGGAAGAGCTGGCACACAGCCTTGAACGTGTCTGGCAGGGGAGGAGCAGCTAATAAAGGACCGAAGATGGCCAGTGAGTTTGGCTGACCTGGGGAGCAGATGTTCTTGAGTTGGTACCATGAGGAGTGCTTCACTGGAAGGTTGGGTATGGACTTGGAAACATGGGTGTCTTTGGAGATCTTGACAAGGGCAGTTTCAGTCAGAGGTGGAAACAACATCCAGACTGGAGAGGGAGGGGAGTGAGAGGTGGGAAGGTGAAGACAGTGAATGTAGATGTTGCTTTTAAGGAATTTTATTTTAGAACTGAGAAACAAGGCAGAAGCTAACAGGGTACCAGGGAGGTTTTGTCTCCCCTTTTTCCAGATGGAGGTATTACAGCTTGTTTGTAGGATGGTAAGAATGATCTAGTGCAAGGCGAGATTTATGATGCAGTGAAGAGAGCAGAGTCGCTGAGAGATCAAAGGGGAGGGGACCCGGCGCCACAGTGCATCGTGGTGGAAGGCAGAATGCCTGGGCAGACACGAAGGTGAATGTGGTACACAGGATAACGGATCCCCAAAGTTATGCACATCCTCATTCCCAGAACCTGTGAATGTTACCTTCCATGGCAAGAGGCCTTGCAAAACTGATGAAGGATTAAGAACCTTGAGAAAGGGAGAGCATCCTGGATTACCGAGCTGAGCTCAATTTAATCACAAGGGCCCACAAGGGACCGTAAAAACAGAAGAGGAGGGCCAGAAGGAGTTGTGACTATGGAAGAAGGGTCAGATAGATGCAACGTTGCTGGCTTTGAAGACGGAGGAAGGGGCCAGCAGCCAAGGAATGCAGGTAGCCTCTGAAGCAGGGAAAAGAAAATAGATTCACCCTCAATCCTTCAGAAAGGAGTGCAGCCCTGCCTTGATTTTAGTCTAGTGAATTCTGTCTCAGACTTCTAACCAATAGAACTGCAAGGTAATACATGTGTGGTGCTTTAATCCACCAAGTTTGTAGCCATGTATGGCAGCCTAAGTTCACCACAGTGGCCTCTGGGTGCTGCTGGGAGCCACAGGGGACAGGAGTCTCACAGGTGGACCTGCTCTTCATGTGTCCCTGAGGACACATCCTACATCTATCTGTGTGGGGCAATTAAAATAATCCCAAGAACAATATTTCTATCTTTTCAAGCCCTGTCTTATGGACCTGCCTCCCTCACCCACCCCTTCGACAACTTACCCCCAGTCACTAAAATTAGGCTGCATCTGGTTAGAACCTGATGACTGAGGCCTAAGACTAAATCATAAGGAAGCCAGTGTGAAATGCCCCTGGGGGTCAGGGCCAGCTGGGGGCCTTTGTAAGAGGGCTGTTGGGAAAGTTGTTCTCAAAGCACAGGTACACAACTAGAGGAGTACTGACGCAAAAGAGGGGCTGGATTACCTATAGCAGTGACTGCTGTCAACAGACCACATGCTAACGGCAGGTCCTGACCCAGCCCAGGAGGGAAGTCTCCCTACACCCCAGCTGCCCATCCTTTCACTCTCCTTCCAAGGTTTGACCCCCTGAGCCCAGTTTGACCTCCAGTCCAAGCTGCCTGCAGCCATGGTGCTTTCACTTCAAGCCGTGATCTGGGTCACTGAAGTTGCCAGCAGTAGTGGAAGCTCGCTCTCAGTCAAGAAAAGTGACAACCTAACACAAGCAGACTGACACCACACTCATGGATTCTAACACAGGTTTTTTAAAGAAACTTCCAAACCATGTGGCTAGAAATTAGGCACTAGTTTATTCCTGGGAGCTCGTGAACCAGAGAATGGTCCAGGGGAGAGGCTGTTTCCCTATTGCTTGGTTACTTTGGAGACAAACCCCGTGCCAATGTATCCATCTCCAGGCTGCACACAACCCCAGGGAGAGCAGGTCAGGCCTAAGGACCTGCAGGGAAAACCCACCTGGAGCTGCCATGCAATAGAGGGAGGAAGCACTGTGAGACAGAGTATCCCACCTGCACTGCCATTACACTGCTTACTTTGCTGATGAAGTGTGAGCGTTAGATACAGGAAAAACTTACTTAGTTTGCTATTTATATATTTGACACATTAATGACACCACATCATTCAGTAATACTTCAGAAGGGTAACTAACTCTCCAGAATCGTTTATTTAGTAGAATTGGAATGTTCAATAGCAACCTAATTTACAAACTCAAGTCTGCTAAATGCAAGACGTACAGAAAGCCTTGCTTCTCTCTGACAGCTAAGGGCAATTCTGCACCTGCCTCTCCTGTGCCCTGGCTGAAGTGGCAAGTTCAAGTTTCTGCTCAGCTCAGGGCTGCCAGGGCCTGAGGTCTCCTTCTGCCCCAACACTAGTGCCCCGCACTGAGGAGAGGCTCAGCACACTCCGGTCACCCCTGCCCCCAGGTCCACACAGTGCCTAAGAAGGCTGGACAGGCAAAAGCCAGGGAGCCCTGGTAGCTCTGCAGCTCCCTCCTTGAGGTGGGGTGGGGCGGGGAATAGGACTGTGGGGTCCATAAAAGTTACACTCTTAAGGAAAGGGTTATCCAGGACTTCCCTACAAGCCATCCACTAGAAAAGGACAGATGTGGGAGACATCAGGACCCTGCCCCACCACATCCGGACTCCAGGGAGGAGGAACTAGAGGTGGGAAGGCTGGGCCCATCTTTGCGGGCTCAGGACTGGCAGGCTGGTGTGGGTCACCAAGGCCTCCAGATGCTCTGGACTATGCCCGCAGAGGTCAGGCCGCCCAAGGCCACAGGCACCAAGTCCAGGCCCTCTGCAGATGCTCGGCTCAGTTCAGCCTCGGGAGCCTCCTCCAGGTCGGAGCACAGGTCGTCCCCGGGAACTGGGGGGCTGGAGACTGGGGGACTGGGTATCGGGGACACCAGGGCCCCTCCTGTGAGCCAGCTGCTTCGCCTAGGGTCTCCCGGGGGCCCGGCCAGAGCGTCCCCCAGCAAATCCCGGAAGCTGCTGCCCTCTCGCAGTGGCATGGACTCAAGCAGGTGGTTCAGGAGCTGGGCGGCGACGGTGGCGTCGATGGCCTGGCACGTGGATACGAACGTGTGCACCTCATGCATGCACTGGATGTAGCCGGCAGCGAAGCGCTCGCTGGCTTCTGCCTGCAGCTGCTCGCGCCCTGCACCCGGGGATGGGAGGGAGAGAGCCACGCCCGGTCCGGTGAACCTGGACTGCCGTGTCCTGACCCACCCGGCAAGCGGTGACAGGGCTCACCCCGGAGATGCTGGGGCACGCCTTGCTCCGGGATGAGCTCTCGCCGCCGAATGCACAGGGGCGTCAGACGGAGAAGTCTTCAACTCGCCGCGCCCCAGCCCGCGCGCGCGCCCGCCACCACTCACCGCGAGCCCTGCCCCGCAGCACTCCCTGCACGCGCCGCACCGTCAGCTCCAGCACCTCGGCGTTCTCCAGCTTGGCCTGCACCTGCGCCGGCGGGGGCGCCAGGTGGGGAAGGGAGGTGAGGCCAGGCAATGCCCCGACCCCCGTCCGCCCGCTCAGCAGCCCCTGGGCACCGGCCCGCCAGCCTCACCTCGGTGCCCGCCAGCAGCTGCCGCAGTTCCTGCAGGCTCTCGTTGATCCGCGCGCGCCGCTTCTTCTCCACCAGGGGCTTCCGGGCCTGCGGAAAGCGGGCGACTAAGCCCCAGCGCCGGGCCTCCCCGTCCCCACACGCCCACACGCCCGGGGCCCCAGCTCTCACCTTGCGGTCCCCCCGCGCCTCCCAGCGGTCCTTATTCTCCCGGCCCGCACGGTCCCGTCGAGGCGCCAGGGGCGAAGCCATCACCAGCACCGCCCGAAGCGCCGCGGGCGCGCCCAGCGCCCTTAGCTGCACCGCGGGCAACAGCCCCTGCTCTCCCCACTCTCGCTTCTTCCGCCCGCACACGGCCCCGCCCCTTTTATAGAGCTTTATTTGCATCTCTATGCGCCGATTGGCCGCGCAGGGCTGGAGCCGCTGGCCGCAGGCGCACCACAGCCAATTAAAGCGGCGCGCTTTGTCCAGCCCAGCTGCCCTAGTCGGTAGGCAGCTGGCGGGGCGTGGCGAGCGGGCGTGGACCCCAGCTCCGCCTCTGCGCGACCCCCTCAGGGGAGGCACAACAGGGGGCGGTGACCCTAGAGCTGAGGCTGGGGTGCGCTGGTTTCCCTCCATACCCTGAACAACGCCCCCAGGTCAGCTGTGCGCGAGCAGGAGCCCATCCATCCATCCATCCATCCACCCACCCACCTATGCATCCACATTTGGGTTCACCAAGTGCCTCCCCAGAGGAGCGCTGAGTGCCGAGTGCTGAGTCCTGGACATGGCGGGCAAAGTCTGTCAAGCCCGTGGTCTCCAGACTGGAGGGGACCCCGGGTCTGGACTGGCGTGGCTGCAGAGCCCCGGAAGTGGGAGCCCATAGGGCACCTGGGGCGGGAGCGGGCCGTGGCCTCCTTGCGTTTCTTGCGAACTGTGTGTCTGGACACCGCCCTCCCCTCCGCCGCCCCCTGCCTGCGCGGGGATCCTAGTGGGGCGGGGTTCGTCGGCTTTGCGGCACCTCCAGGCTCCCCTTCTCTGGTCATTCTCCCCACCTCGTCCTTCCCTCCTCTGCCCCGCAGCCCCCACAGCTGGACACCATCCCGTCCCCCCTTGAGCCTCTATCTCCTCCTAATCCTAATCCTTCGCTCCTTCGGTCCCCCTTGGACTTCCCTTTCCCCTCTTAGCTCCACGCCCACCCTCCCCGGTCGCAGCCCCCCTTTTCCTGTCCCCATCCCAGCTCACCCCCTGCCCCCTGATTATTCCCCACCTCCCGCCCTTCCCTGGTCCCCATCCCTGGTCCTTCGCCTGGCCCCCCTCTCCTCAGTCTCCTTCATCCCTCCCGCCGTGTCCCCCACCCCCCCTTCGGCTCCCTTTACCCTCCTGCCCCCCCTCCCCCTCCAGGCTCGCAGAGGCCGCCGTCTGGACCCCGTAACTTGATGCCCGTGACAGTTGGCAGCTGCAGCCGCTTCTGCGGAGAAAAGCGGCGGCCGGGCCAAGAGAGACAGGTGTTGGCCGCTCTTTTGTCGCTGCCGGCTTTGTCCCGCGGGCAGGAGGCGGGCGCGCCTGTGTCCGCCAGACGACCGCCACCCCCACCGCGGGCCGCCCATCTGCCGCCAGCCTCCATGCGGGTGGGATGTGTGGGCCGTGGAGGCTCGCTCTTGGACAGCGCCCTGGGGACCCTGGTCCGGCCCCTGCTCCACGGGCCTACGTTCTCACCACCAGGAAGAGCCAGATGCCAAGATGCCTTGTGGCATCACCTTTCACCAGGAGCGCTCTCCAGACTCCCCCTTCAATGGCTATTTCCTCACTGCTCAGGTCTCAGCTTCCTCATTCACTCACCTGGTGGGAGTGCACCTGTTCCACAGGAGCACTGCCCCCTTAACCAGTGCTCTACTACTCACCAGAGATTAGGATTGGGATTGTACCTCCATCGCTGGTCAAGGATACAGCCTGATCTAGGGCCCCCTATCTACCTGGTCTCCTAGGAGCACTGGGTGGGTAGGGAACGTCCAGGAACTGTGGATTGGTAGGACTAGGCCACAGAAACTATCCCCACCCCAGCCCCAGCCACTTAAGGCAACCCTGGCAGCCTTCCGGGCGGCTATTTCACTCTGGCTCCCCACCAGAGGGACCACACAGGCAGGGCTAGTTTCATGAGAGGTTTGCAGGTTCCCACAGTCACCTCACTGACTTCTATTACTACCTGGGAGCCCCTTCTGCTGATTCTCACCTGTGTCTGAGCTGCTTCTTGGTTGCTTCCTTGTGAGCGGGCCCCTGAGACTTCCCCAGCCCAGCACTACTCACCCAGGTATGAACCTGCTCCTTTACTTTGGTCACCCTGTTGTCCTCAGTCTCCTTCCCAAGCCAGAAAACTCAGCTCTCTTCCTTCTGCCCTCTCCTGGTTGCTCAGAGACCCAACTGGCCTGCCATCCTCCATACCTACTGGGGGCTCTGGCAGCATTAGGGGGTGGACCCCAAGCTGGCCTGTAACTTTATTCTTCTTTACCATTTAGACATCACTCCAGGAAAGGAAACATAGCCCTGCACACACACACACACACACACACACACACACATACACACACCTCTACAGTTTTCACTACTTTGAGAAGCTGAGATATGGAAAAATAAACTCAGTGATATTTCTCAAATTATTATTCATACCCCTGTCATTAGCCATTATATTATTTGAACAAGGCCAAACATGTGTTGTAGAGTGCTCTCCATGAAAGTCAGCTCACAATGGAACCAGATGATCAGGACCCTGGGGGAGGCCTCAGGGAAAGATCAATAGAACACCTGATTGGTTACTGAGTGGGGGCCAAGGAGGACAAATAAAGGCAAATGGCGCAAGCAAAAAATGAAAGGCAACAAGGAACTCCAGAAAGAAAAAAAAAAAGAAAGAAAGAAAGCAGTCCCAGAATGATCTCAGCACATTATTTGGATCAGTAGCCAATTCTTTCACAGTCACAACACTATTCGTAGGGTTTCAGCATTTAGAATCAATCTATAGAGAAGGCAAGGAAGGCTTAGTTATGATCACAGGACATAATATAAAGTTGGTTGTAAAAAGAAAGGATAGGAGATAGTTGTCAGGAGAAGGGAGGAGGAGAAAGGAGGGCTGGGACCTGAAAGCCTTGTCTTGCATGGGGTGGGGTTGGGTGGGGGGGGGGGGGGGTTGAAGAATGCTGTTTAGAGTTGAAGGAAGGAAAAATTAAGTGCTGGGATATGTCCAACTGGGATATGACCAAGTGCCCTTGGGGGGAGAAAAGCATAAGGATAGAACAGGTGTGTTAGTCTTGATTGGACTGGAAGTTGCCTAAGGCCCCATCTTTGAAGTCAGCCTCAATTTCACTCAGTGGGCCACTAGTTGGCTAGTTTGGCCTTTTTGTTACAGAAGCCTGGCCACTCCATCTTGGGGCCACCAAGTCCTCACTTCCTCCTTAACATGGCCTCCCTGAGCAGACCTATTTCCTGCCATTTGTCCCTTGGACTGATCCCACCTTCAAAGGTTGCCTGAGCACAGACTTCCTGAGCAGACCCTTTGATCCCCTCAGGCCCGGCAACAGAGGCTAGCAGAGGCTGGGCAGGGCTCTGGTGGCCACAGGGGGACCAGATAGTGACAGAGGTGGCAGGCCATAAACCCCCAGGGAACAAAGGCAGTGGGCAGCCTGTGGATGTCTAGGCCCCTTGTGGGTAATCAGCCAAGGGGCTCTGAGCAGCTCCTTTTAGTTTGTAAAAAAGTGGGGTGTTGTGCCCTTGGGGTTATCCTATGTAATAAAGAGCTAATATGCTAATTAGACCGAATAGCAGAATGACTGTCCGGATGACCTTCCAGAAGACCTTCAGGGCAAAGCTAGGGCTGTGAGGGTCAAGCCCCTTGCACAAATTTCATGCATGGGGCCTCTAGTATGGTAAATAAAAATGCAACTAAGGGTCCCCAAAGGCACTCAGAGCTTCCGTAAAACAGCCATATCTGGCTATTTAACGCCAGTTTTCAGAGGCCTCTGTGCTCACTGGGAGGGACTTAGCCTTTTGTCCCCCTCCCTCCATCACCATGTGGATGTAGGCAGCCAGGCCAGGAGGCAGGGTCAAGCCTCCTGATTACAGGATGAGCTTTATATCCCTTTATATTATGCCCTGTAATCATAATTAAGCCTTCCTTTCCTTCTCTATAGATTGATTCTGAAAGGCTGGGGACTGGGTCCACGATTTGCTCATTTCTTCATTCTGACCGCCTTGGTCCTCTACTGTTTTGACCAGGCCCTGCATGGCTTTATCATGACAGAGGAAGGGCTGGGCAGGTGGGCTGGGGGAGATGGTGCTGTGCTGCCTGTATCATCTCTGATGGAGACAGTAGGCTTTCCTGGCCCTGACGTCCTATCCTCAGGCCTGTGGCCAGCATCCAAGCAGCCAGCCCAGGAGGGACAGACAACCCTGAGAGGGCGCAAGGGAACAAAGTCAGTGGCTGGGGTTATGCAGAGCAGAGAGGAGCTCCGGGCTCAGCAGAACACCCCGAGCCGCCCCACCCCACCCACAAGTGATTATAGGATGAGCTTTATATCCTAGAAAGTCCACTGGGGAGGGCCACACTCAGACAGGAAGGGACCAACTCGAAGCTGCCGTGCAGGGAAGAAGAGGGGGTCCTTTGTGAGAAGAGTCTGTACGGCAGAATTTCTAGAGTTCTTTTAAAAGACACCTTTTGAGCCGAAACTGGTTTGGCTCAGTGGATAGAGTGTCGGCCTGTGGACTGAAGGGTCCCAGGTTCAATTCCGGTCAAGGGCATGTACCTGGGTTGCGGGCACATCCCCAGGGGGAGATGTGCAGGAGGCAGCTGATTGATGTTTCTAACTCTATCTCTCTCTCTTCCTCTGTGTAAAAAAATCAATAAAATATATTTAAAAAAACAAAACAAAAAAAACACCTTTTGATAATCCTTTATCTCTATTCAGTTTTGCCTCTGTGTTACATTAAAAATACATACAAATAAAAATAAAAATATGCTTTATTTACCAATTTTCTAAAAGGCAAAAAAGTCATAAAAAGACACAAGCAGTAAACAACATATTGCACTGGGCGGAGAGAGCTTGGTTTGGGCATGAACCAATCACTTGTCCGGCAAGGCTAACAAGTCATCACACAGACTCTGGGAGCTTATTTACACATATTTTAGAAATATATTAAAAAGAAGGCTCAGTTTAAATTTGAGGAAAGGTTTTCCTGACACCTGTGTCAGCACATACACTAAAGGAAACATGACTGGAGGCATGGCACCGTGTAAACAATTTCACAAAATGCTCCTGTGTCATTCTCAGCACAATGGAGCGATGCAGTCAACAACCAGGGGGTGTGCCTTAAATAATGAAATAATGCCGGCGGTAACACTCGTAACAGCAGAGAACGTTTTGGCAGTTTGTGTTCAGGAGACACATGTCATCCCTTCAGGACCTCACTTCAGAGGCAGGAAGCCGTCTGTAGCATCTAATTATCACACAGAGGCACAGACTACATCCTCAACTTGGTTCCTGAAGGTGATATTACTTTGTAAATAAAACTTAAAAAGTTAGACACTGTTTTGTGTTTGAGTTAATAAAAAATAGGATTAATATTCAAGAATAGGATGGTTTCATTATGAAAACCAACTGGATTAAAGGGGACTTCACTATTCTGGTAGCCACTTCTTCATCAAAGAACAAGCAGAAACCTGCTTCCATTAAGTTTCTACAGACTCAATGCAATTTTAAGTCAACTGCTTCATCAGTGGGAACTTCTCATTCACTCCAGGGACAAATACAATTTTTTCCAAACAATCTTTGGGATATATGATGCAACATGAGGTTTTGCAAAAAGTTGGGCAGACTGGTCTCACTCTTCCCCAAGTGTCCCAATGACCTGAAAGTGCCAGAGAAACTGGGGGAAGTCACCAAAGAGACGGAAGCTGCACCAGGTGAGGTGAGGTTCATGAAGAGACTAAGGGCTGTCCCAGCCCAGGGTGTGGTGGGAGGGGTGAGCTCACAGTATCAGCGGCTGCTCTGCCTGAGCCAGAGCTGATGTCTGGGACTCGTCAACTGAAGAACACAAATGGGTCCCAAACGCAGGGATCAAAGCCCGGTTTGCAGAGGGAAGTCACCATGAAGAGATGACAGACAACATGCTTCCATGTACATACTGGTCACGGTCTGAAAAGGAGCCAAGAATGATGTTCTACATCAATTCACAGAAGGTTCTGGGTGAGTGTTAATCTGATGGAGTTGGTTACACAAATCACCAGGCCTTAGTCCAGAGCAGGCATTTCAACTTTGTTCACCCCAAACTCGAGTGACATCAGGTAGAAATATCTGGCACTACGGTGCCTGAAGCCAAAGCTGCCGGTTTGCTTCACACCACTTAATGCGAAACATTTTCAAAAAGAAAATTAGGAGAGGCCGTCATTTCCACTTGGTATGTTTTAAAAACATCTAGTTTGACTAGATAATAATTTAGATAAAAAGCAGCTTCCAAGAGAGGACAGAATTTGATCCGCACACACACACCCTGGAGAGCTACAGGAGGCGGCCCTCAGCTCATTTGGAGTCACACACGGGCACAGCCTGGTGTGATGCCTTGGACACCCCCGGAAGTCTAGTTGGTCCAGGAACTTCTGTGAGCGCTCAGGTGGCCTCCCGACACTTACACAGGGGATTCAGTCTTTCTTTAGTTATATCACAGCTAAGTCTCTTTCTTGTCCTCTAAAGTCCACATTTATATTTTAAATATAAAAATGTATTTCTTTCCAAACTCTTCCCACCCTCCAAAAAACTATGGATTTTTTTTCCTAAAACAAAACAAAACAAAACAACAAAAATTTATCTGTCCATTTCCTTAGAAACAAATTGTGAAGCTCTGTCCTCTTCCACCACCGTCTAAGGTAGATTGGCTGTTGGGAGTGGGCGGGGGTGGGTGGGGGCAGTTACGTCTGCCCTTCGTTTTTGTGGCTCAGGGGAGGTCCATTTTCCTTTTCTTTTTTGTCTGTGGCTTCGCTGAGTCCCAGAGGAGGACTGTCTTCTTCATATGGTACACAAAAGTTGCTTTTTCCTTGGCTTTCACAGTAAACACATTCCTTAAGAGAAAAAACATGAAATCAGTAACAAAAATGTAGTTCACCCCGAGTGAGGTACAGTGGCCAGGTTAGCTGTAAGGCTGCTGGAGGAGAGGGGAGGACCAGTTGTTTCTGAGGGTCCTGCTCAGCAGTGGGAGTCATGCCTGTTTTGTGAGGCCAGCCCTGCTGGACCCTGATCTGAGAGGCGGTCTGCCTTATGGGACCTGGAGTTAAGTTACTAGCCTCAGTTTTCTCATCTGTAAAATGAGATATCAATAATGTGCCAAGGGAGGGAGGGTCCTAAGGGGAGTGTCTCACTCCAGACGCTGCTAAGGTTGGGGTTGTGTAAGACGGGGACAAAAATTGCAGCAGTTCAGAGGACACCGAGAACTGGCAAGAGCAGCTTCCAGGGTGTGGGCCTCAGGAGGGAGTGGGGAGAGAGGCTAGGGTACAGACATGTCTTTGGAACTATCAGAAAGGAACATAGACTGAAGGGGCAGCTGGAGGGAGGCAGCCATTAAGAGCAGAAATTTAATATTCCTATCATTACTGAACAGTCTACATGGATATTGAGGGGTTATGATAAGAGAGGTGTTCTTTTTTTTTCAACATTGTTCCCAAAAAGGTCTTATTTAAATATCTAATCTCATAGGAAGATTAAAAATTTTTATTTACTTATTGAGAGAGAGAGAAATATCGATTTGTTGTTCCACTTATTTATGTATTCATTGGTTGATTCTTTTTTTTTTTTTAATATTTTATTGATTTCTTACAGAGAGGAAAGGAGAGGGATAGAGAGTTAGAAACATCGATGAGAGAGATTGATCAGCTGCCTCCTGCACGCCCCCCAGTGGGAATGTGCCCGCAACCAAGGTACATGCCCTTGACCGGAATCGAACCTGGAACCTCTGAGCCCGCAGGCCGACGCTCTATCCACTGAGCCAAACCGGTTCGGCCATTGGTTGATTCTTGTATGTGACCTGACAAGATTGAACCCACAACCTTGGCGGCATATTGGAACTCCGCTCTAACCCAGCAGTCACCAACCTTTCGGACCTCACGGACCACCAGTGGTCCACGGACCACCGGTTGGCGACCGCTGCTCTAACCACTAATCTATCTGGTCAGGGTACGGTATTCTTTTTTTAAATAGAAAACAAAACTAAAAAAAAGAAAAAAACTCAAATTTCACACATGATTGAGATTAGATATTTCAGAAGACCTTTTTGGGAACAATGTTGAAAAGCCATTGGAAGAAAGTTCTTTGAAGTAGACTTATAGTGTTGCAGTATCTTTTCTCTTAATAAACTTTGAATTCTGGAAGTTTTAAACTCACAGAACAGTAATCAGAATACCGGGTGCTCCTGAGAGCCTTTTCATGTGCTATCAGAAAAGCAGCTCGGTGAGCTTACCGACACATCGATGGCCGTGGGCAGTCCGCCCGCCCGCATCCATGGGTGCACCTCCTGCAGCTCCTGCTTCTGCCGCTCGGTGAACCGGGGCTGCTGTTTCTGCAGCAACTTCAGCTTCTCTCTGTCCTCCTTCAAAACCACCTCTACGTTTCTTCACAGCGTGTTTAGAAAGAGATAAGCTTTAGAATGTCTTTTTCCTTAAAGAACACACTTTTCTTTCAGTATCAATAATGGAACTTTAAATGAATTTGATTAATGCAAATTTCCTTTTCATTTAAAATAGATAACCCTGTTCAGGGTTACTTACCATCCCTAGTAATAATCTGTGGTTTTTCCATTAAAATGACAATCCAAGTCACAATTTTACTTTTACTTTAAATTATACACAGGAGCTGGGTGTCTGCAGATGCTTGGTTCTGTACAGGGTGATTCATCTGGGCAGTTCCTACCAGGAGGCGGTGGGTAGAATACCTTCCCTTGCCTCCTGCCAATGCTGGGCCAGAGGGAAGCGGCCCTGGAGATGGAGCCCCGGTCTACCCTAACCCAGAGACCTGGCTGTCCTGACCTCAGAGTTAATCCTCCCTTCCTTCCCTCCTCCCTCCCTCTTTCCCTTCCTTCCTCCCACCTGCCCTACAGAAGAGGCTCCACAGAGGCAGGGACCATGAATGTTCCTTGGAGCAGCTGGGGAGAGACCCGATTCACTACAAAGCAGCTGGTGGCCATTGGTTTCTGCATCTCTAAGACATACACACCCCATCTACCCCACAAGGTTACTGGGCAACAGAGCAAAAGAGATGAAGCTGGCACAAATGCTTCATAAATGTGTAGTACGACACCTGCAGGGTCGCCGGGAGCTTGTCTTTCCCCAGCCTGCAATGGATTACTCTGAAGGGCTCTATGGGCCCAGGCAACCATCGAGAGGGAACCTGCTTCTCTATCTGCCGCACTCAACTCAACCTGAGAGGTGGCTTTCGGAGGGAAGTGCCCCCTGACTGGCAGCCTTGTTTGAGGGCTCTTTCACCCAACCCTTTCCTGTCCCTAGGGAAAGGCCGAGTGATTACCGGGAGGGCATCTGGTACGTCATCATGACACTGTCGTCAGTGTCGGCCATCAGCAGCCAGACGGGGTCCTGGAGGACATACTTGATGAAGTGCTCACTTTCTTCCATGTCTGCCTTCGCTTTGGCTTTGTGATTATTCTCTGAAGAGTCAATGCTTCCAAAATACTTGCTGGTGTGGCTGGTGTTACTACTGCCTTTAAACACACAAAAAGTGGCGGGTTAGACCACTAGTGCCTTGCAGACCATGCTTGTGGACACATGCTGGGTTAGGGAGCCGAGAGTCTTATTTGGTAACTTATTTGGTGGGTTTCCCCTTTTCTTCCCAGTCCTCGAATTACCTGGATAATTAAAATGGGATACCAGCTAGTGCCATGGAATGGCTCTCCTGGGAGGCCCGAGCAGCCCAGGTGGAGCCCGTCTTAGAAATCATGCTCCCTTTCCTAGCGCTCAGCACCTCTCCACCAAAACAGGCCACAGAGAAGTTGGTTTTGGCTTTGCAAGCGGAGGCAGCTGGCCTAAGCGTGTTCCAGCGAGCCTCCTGGAAGGAGCAAGGCCAGAGAATGGAGAAATGGAAGTTCACTTTGGGGCAGCAGGATCTTTGAGTTTGTGGGGAGGACCCGCTTTAATGAGCCCGGATCACACTTGTGCGATCTGGTGGGTGAAGCATGCCATCCATATGCTAGGCTTACCCAAGGGGAACCAACTCAGGAAGGCAAACCCTGGCCGGCCCTCCCAGCCTGCCCAGGGAGCCTGGGGGATGGTCCAATAAGGGCCAGTGGGGTGTGAGGCCTGCTGTGGCTCTGACATGGAAGCCAGCAGGTGAGAATGTGAGTTCTGACTGGGTAGGGCCCGCCACCTAGAGGCAGAGCCCCTGTCTGCCTGTCTGAACTGCTGTGAGCTTTGAGTGCCAGCTGGACACCTGTGTGTACCTGGTGCTAGGCCCTGAGCACATATGGCCTGTGGCTGTGGTGCAGCTGGGTCCCTCTAGTGCGGGAGAAGTGGAGGCTGCCCAAGAACCTCAGGTACCAACATACCTGTCCCAATTCTGGATGCATCGCAGCCCAGAGAGCTGGAGCCCAGAGAGTCTGAGGTGGCAGAGGCCCCACTTCCAGACAGGGCTGACCCTGCAGCTGAGCAGAGGTCCTCGCGCAGTAAGAGGTCAAGCAGGTCACTGGACGTGGAGAGGGCATCACTGTTCTGAGCATCCGAGGGCTCATCTTGCTTTAGGAACAAGAGAAGACACCAGTTAAGACACAGTCAGGACATAGCCCCTCAGAGCTGGGGGGCAGCTGCAAAGCGACTGTCTGCACAAAGCCACTCAGGGAGATAGTGGATGGCATTCCTCCTCAGACCCTGCCTTTTCATGCGCCAAATGAACAGACCTCTGGGTATTGGGACTACAGCGAGGATCTAGGTGGTGGCCTATGAATGCATCTCATTCAAGTAGATTTTGGGAGAATCACAGTTCTCACATCCCTGGGGGGAAAGTTTTATGCCTGTTCCTCCACTACAGCCGACACAGAGGTAGAAGAGGCCACCACATACCCCAAGGCTGCTCTTTGGTGGTGGGTTCTGGCTTCCTGTACCTGTGCCCCAGAGTGGAGGCAATCCTGGGAGCACCCCAACCCTCCGGCCATTGGAACTAGGACTATAGGCCAGACCCCAGAAAAAGGAGTGGGGAGGGTGGCAGACACCTTGGGAGGCTGATCTGTTTCCTGGGTCCCACTTCCTCTCCTGGGAGTATGCCCTCCACAGAGCACCTACTGGTTGCAATGCCATAGCTCAGGCCACTGCACACTGAGCTGTCAGGACACAAAACCTGTGGGAAACTATAATTTCATTAATGGATTAAGAGTACGCCAGCAGTCCTGAAGGCACAGGAGAATGGGGCAGCTGGCTCACCATGAGAACCTCTGCCCCCAACGCCCTCTCAGGAGCTGAGTTCTGGCATTTACCCAGCTGTGCTGTGTGCTCATATTTGTCACATAAAATCTCAAGCCCGCCCTGGCTGGTGTGCTCAGTGGTTAGAGTGTCCCCCATGTACCTAAGGGTTGAGGGTCTGATTCTCGATCAAGGGCACGTACCTGGGTTGTAGGTTCAATCCCTGGCCCTGGTCGGGGAATGTGTGGGAGGCAACCAATCAATGTGTCTCTCTCACATCAATGTTTCTCTCTCTCTGCCCCACCCCCTTCCCATCCCTTCCACTCTCTTTAAAAAACAATGGGAAAAATATCCTCCGGTGAGGATTAACAAAACAAAAAAGAAACAAGCAAACAAAAAACCTCAAGGTCCATGACAACAAGTCACAAAGTCATGTGGGCTGTTTGGACCTTTCACTTATCATCAGACAATCAATCTTCCTTCGTTCAGATCCAAGACAATAAAAAGGCCCCACGTCTACTCTGATGAGATTGTTGAGCTCAAAAACATTAATTTCCAGCACAGGTATTTATGTCAAAATTGAAATACCTGGTGGGACCCTTGGCCTAAAACACTGGCGTCTGAGATGATGACCTACCATGGGTGCTGCGGGGCCACCCGCTGTAGAGAAAGAGCAGCAGGGGATCCTTGCATTCGGCGGTGCCTTTGGTGGCCAGTCCCAGGATGTGCCTGGTTTGCAGTCCGGCCCAGCACCTGCTGTCTCTGCTGTCCCTCCAGCTATAGTGCTGCCCTCAGGGGCCTCCTCCAGCTGGAGCAGGTTGAGCTGCAGGGGTGAGCTGCCACGCGACTGGAAAAGTGGTGGGGAGGCCCGACCCAACGGCCCGGTGGACGACACTGGTGTAGCTGGGGTGGCCACACGTGACACCGGTGGCCAACGCTCTGCCCGAGGACAAGCACACGACTGTTTGGGGGGTGAGGTTTGACCAGGGAACTCAGGTTGCGAGGCAGGGATCATCTGGCCAGGGAAGAAGGTCGGGGGCAAGTTTGGGGTCACTGTGGGGAAGGGATAGCTGGGTAACACCAAGGCCATGACTGGGGCCAAGGGGGCAGTGAAAGGTGGGGGCTGGATGTCCATGGGCACAGCGGGCACCGTGAAGCTGGTGTGGGGCTCCATAGGTGCTGCTGCCACGGCCCCTGGCACTGGTACAATTCCTGTGGCTGGGAGCACTGGCAGGGAGTAAGCTGGCACTGGGGTAGGGAAGGGCATCGAGGGGCAGCTGGACTGGGATGTGTCTGATGGTGACCAGGCTGTGGCATTCAGGCCCACCAGCGGGGGCCGGTGGGGCACGGGCCCCCCAGACCCAGTGCTCTCGGAGGAGTCCCGAGGCTTGACCCGTTTGGACTTCAGTTTTCTGTTCTTCCCAGTTTTTTTCCAAGCTGAATCTATTCCACAGGTGTTTCTTAGTCCAGGAGCAGCTACAATAATGGGAAAACAACCAGAGTTGAAATGTACGTGATTTCTATTACGTCAGTTCTCAGAGACACATAGAATCTCAGAAACTTGAAGGCACCTCCTAGTTTAACATCCAGTGTTCCCAAATGTTAGCCTGGGAACTGTCAGAAACACCATACGGTTTCCCTGATCCTTGGTGCAGTGAGAAAAATCAGGGAAAAATGTTAAGTTTTTATAAAACTGGATTCAATCAATTTAAAGGACCATTCTTAATTGCAAGATCACAATTGTTTTCTTCTGACATTAAAATGTCCTTTCTTTTATGAAATAATGACGGTGATAAGTGGCATTAAAAAGGTTTTATTTGTCCAAAAAGATAAAAATAAAAAAGCTGGCAATTCTAAGCTGTTCCCCAGTACTGGTTTGTGAAATTGGATGTCATCTAAGCTGATTTTTGAATTTTATGAGCTTTACCATTACTGGTCCTTAAAAAGAGCTGCTTCCTGTCTCGCCTGTGATTCCACCCGAGTGCAAGTCAAAGGGCGGGAAGGAGCACTTGCTCTCAGAGCCAGATTCTTCCTCTCCTGTGACAAGTGGCTGAGCTGAACTTCTTTAGGAGGCTGGAGGGTCTCAACTGGTGACAAAAGGGACTCTGGGCATGTCCCCTTGCCTCCCCTGGCCATGGGCCAGCACCAGGAGTACTATGGCCAGGTGGGTGGTGGGGGTGGGGGTGGGGAGGGGAAGATTGAGGGGGGAGAAGAGTCATGCCAAGCCTGGCTGGGATGGGCAACGGGATGGTCCCAGGAACCTCAGGTTTTCCTGTCATGGCACACAGGCTGACTCAGGGTTTTGCAGCAGGTGTGTGGGACACCTGTCAGCCGTGCCAAGGGGGTCCTCACCTTTGCTACATGCTGGAGGCAAGTGGGCCAGCCAGAGGCCAACTGCTAAGAGGGCGGAGGTTTTGTGATTCAGACTCTCTAGCGGGTGTTCTTCCAGAAGGAAATCTGCCCCTGGTGGGACTGGTGGCTAGAGCACTGGGCTCCTGGAATACCATGTCAGGGTCTGGGCAGGCTGCTGTGCACAGCTCTGCAGTCTGTGCACCTTGCAAACTGCTGGGCCAGGGGGGCAAGGAGCTGCAACTCCGTCCCAAGCCATGTCCACTGGGTGGGTCTGCCCAGGGCTGGGAGGACACCTTTTTGTAATTTCTAGAGGTTCCCTAGGGCCTGGCAGTGACCTAGGGTCTGGGGAAGAAGAAAATGACAAAGAGTAGAAAACACAATCTTTACAGAGGGTCTTGGCCTCTCTCACTTCATATTCACTTCGCTGTGCCTGCCCTGAGGCCCAGGGGAGTGGGGTCTTGTGTTGTGTGTCTCCTGCGCTCGCTAACCCGGACCCTGGGTCAAGCCCTGGGAGCCCAGCACAAAGGTGGCATCTCTGACCAGCCCAGCCTTGTCCATGGGGCCTGGTAAGGTGGCTAGGGGTCTGGAGCCAGGCTCCTGGACCAGAAAAGAGGCAAACACACTAGTCTATTCTCCCTCACCCCTTGCCCTTCAACCACCTGGTGGCAATCTGCCTCAAGGACAGCGCATGCACCCACAGGCTCTGGAGGCTGCAGCCCAGCCCTGAGTCAGCCTGGCCAGGAGGGCACATCCTCTGGTATCAGCTTGGACTCCCTCCTTCCTGAGGAGCTGACACCAAGTACCCCATCAGTACTGTGCCCATTCTCTTTGGGGTGAGTTAGCTGTGGCTTGACTGGTTTTCTGAGAGCCCCATTGGGTGGGCAGATGGGGTAGAGTCCCCTGAACCTCACAGTCACCCAGGCAAGAAGTGTCTGATGAGGTGGCATTGCAATTGCCCCATCCTGCACTCCGCCACCATTTAAAGCACCGTTCCCTGGGGAACAAGAGATGACATCCTTGAGAGGGGTCCATGGAAACAGATGGCATCACTAGTAAAGTCCCAACAGCAATCTTACAAACTCAGGCTTCGTAAGCTGGGGGCATTTCATACCTTGAAAGCTGCCCTGAGTCAGTACTATTAGGATTAAAGGTTTTTTAAATCCACATACAATTCAGGTACCACCACCTACCTCTTTCACTCAACTGCCCCTTGGATCTTTCTTGTAGGTAATAACTGCAGTGAGACTGGAGGACACTAAGTTTCCTCGTTTCCTTGAATTTCAACAGGAAGCTCTGCTCCTCCTTCTGGGTGTGGGCGGCCAGCACTTCCTTGGTGAGGCCCAGCCTCCGGAAGGGCTCCTTCTCCTGGCTGAGGCTGCAGGGCATGGCGGGGCCCATGAGGCAGTCCAGGGACTCAGGTCCACTTGCAGGGTCTTCTACCGTCTCTGTAAGAGAAGATGCAGACCACTCATCTGCAAGGGCCCCTGTGCTTTAAAACAACTGACTGACCCTGAGACCACTGCCATGTGAGATACTGCACGAAGCCCCCACATGGGGGTGAAGTCGATGAATGTCTGTGTAGCCTTCTGAGAAGGTTCACAATAAAAGGCAAACAGCAATGGCAGAGACCCTACTACCCAGGGCTCCAGGGTCAGTCTGCTTAGGCTGAAGTTCGGGTACCTCGGGGCTTCAGCCTCTGACAGGGAAGATACGCTCTGGTTGTCATCAGCTTTCAGAGCACAACAGACTAAGGCTGCTGTGTGCCCCGCCCAGGTTCAGGACTATGGACATGACAGCTCGGATCATGTGGAACTGGGGTACAGACAGGACAGGGGCAGGCAGATGCAATGACCGTCCTGGAAGGGGGTCTGGACACTGACTCTGACATGTATTTTTTACTCATCGTCTCCCTCTTCTGGAGAACAACTCGGAGATGCCAACCTTGGCTGTTCTGCTGTTCAGACCTGTACTGGCTCTTTCCTGCCCTCAAAGAGGGAAGCGGGGAGAAGGATCCAACGCCTGAGGGTTCTCTCAGCCCAGTGAGGGGAGGTTGCTTTGGATCCCTGGCTCAGCACCACCACGTCTGAGCAGACAACTGCCAGTAGGTGGCGCCAGAGCACAGTGGGAATCAAAACAGGTGGGGCCACACCCTGCCCTGCACATCAAGTCTCTGGATTTCCTGGACCCCCTTTATCTTTCTGTGGTAGGGCTGCACTGCACTTGCATAAACTTAAAAAAAAAAAATTAAGATGGCAGTCAAAACTTCTCATTTTTATTGTTAAAATTAGCTTACTCTCAACACTATCCCAGAGCCAACAAGCGTACCTAGCTCAGGTTGTGGCTTCTTGTCACCCACGTGCACGATGGTGCTGCTGTAGCTGCATTGGCTGGTAAGAGACACCACGCTCCCCGCCTTGCCGGGCAGCGTCAGCGAGGTCAAGTGCGCGCTGACATCCGCATGTGTGCTTGCT
This sequence comes from Myotis yumanensis, assembly GCF_028538775.1. Classification (NCBI taxonomy): domain Eukaryota; kingdom Metazoa; phylum Chordata; class Mammalia; order Chiroptera; family Vespertilionidae; genus Myotis; species Myotis yumanensis. Next base: position 34,644,679 of record NW_027223759.1, read on the forward strand.
CTAGAGGGCACCACTGCCTCTTTATAAGAGAAAATGGAAGGAGACACAAAAATGCAATGTAAACAAACCATTTGTGTAAGAAATGCCACTGTCTAGCAGATCCTATATATACCCAAGTGATTGTACACATCCTGGCATGTGATGGCTTGTCCTCATGTGTTTATTCATGGGGGAAAAGTGGAGAAGAGAAATTCTAAAATGGGAACAATTCGACTCTTACATCCTGGGTCGTCTGGGAGGGGCAGGCGGTTGGGCAGCTCAGGGGGCTCAGGTCAGGGGCCTCTGCTGGGAGCCCAGCCCCTTGAAGGTCTGTGGGCAGAGCAGAGACTGTCCATCACAGCATGACTGTCCAATTGCATGTGCTTACATCACAACGGGACACCTGATTTCCCATCCTAGTAATGACCACCGGGACAAGCACCACATTCAAGTGGCCTGCCGTTTAACCTAACCCCATGGTCGGCAAACTGCGGCTCGTGAGCCACATGCGGCTCTTTGGCCCCTTGAGTGTGGCTCTTCCTAAACCTTAGGAGTACCCTAATTAAGTTAATAACAATGTACCTACCTATATAGTTTAAATTTAAAAAATTTGGTTCTCAAAAGAAATTTCAATCGTTGTACTGTTGATATTTGGCTCTGTTGACTAATGAGTTTGCCGACCACTGATAAGTGAATATTCAGACATCATGGAAAAGGACCAGCCTGAGAATGATAACCTGAGGCGCCCCTGGGCCTCCAGCAGCCCCGAGGGGTCCTGTTCTCAGAGTCCAGAGTCACCTTTACATCTCTCTCATAGGAAGGTGGCTGACATTTATGTACTATAGTCATTTACAAAAGAGCTTACACCATATACTGTGTCCCCAAAGCCACTCAGAACTCCCATGGGAGGAGCAAAGGGGGCTCCAGCCCTTCTAATGATGCCTGATCTCACCAGGGGGATTTAACAGCCCAAACAGGATACCTGCAGGAGCTGGCCTGGGGCTGCCTGTGGCCTTTCGCTTGTCACTGGCCATCTGCATGGAAGCATTCACGGGGAATTCACACTTTCTCTTCAGGGTGGTGGCCTCACTGCAGCTCTCCAAGTACCTGTGAGGAAGATCACAAACGGCTTCACATAATGGGGCCAGAGCCTGGACAGCAGGAGACCATGGAGTAGGGAGATGGGAGGTGCCTGTACCTGATGACACTGTCCAGGCAGCTGATCTGCTGGTAGGAGCCGGCCGGCTGGTTCCTGCAGGCCAGCTCCTCTGGAAAGGCGGCAGTGGGTGGGCTGGCACCGGAGCTGTCCTCTGCGGCCGGGACAGCTGTCGTCTGAGCAGGAGAACTACTTTGCGTTTCTGAAAGAATGGCAAAAATTGCTTTCAGTTAATACTTGTTTTCCCCAAAGAGTACACTCTGTATATTTCTACCTAAGGATAAAGCTGGGGATTCAGAACATGGCTCACAGACACAGAAACCCAGAGTCAGCCTGATACTTGTGCAGCCCTGCTGGGGCAGCGGCCACTGTGCCGTCTGAGGATGGAGCCTGGAGGATGCTGCTGACTGGGATATAACTCAGTGGCACTTGGGTCAGGGACTCAGCAGTGGGTGAGGCCAGCTCTTACTTGAACTCCTGAAATTTTGGGGCCAATAAATCCCAGGTGCTTTATGATCCATTAGTATTCCCTGCCTCCTGGAAGTCCCTTCATTCCAAAGGTGACTCAGCAGCCTCTGGGGCAGCCTGCCGTGGACACTTCTGTTCTTGTCACCACGTGCACTCACGCTGTTCCCCTGGGGGCCTCCAGGGCAGAGCTGTGTCCTGCTCATTAGTGTGTCCCCAGCACCCAGCAATGTGCACCTATCCCAGAGGCCAACAGTCCTGGCCAGAGGTGAGCTCTGGCCCCAAGATTCCCTAGGAGGCTCCCTGGAAAGATGTGGCCCAAGCACAAAGGATGAGTGAGAGCCCACCAGGGCAGATGCCTGGGGAGCATGCATGTGCACACCTGAGCAGGAGTCCAAGCATGAGGGTGTAAAGTGGTGACATGGTAAGGCAGGGTCAGGCTGCAGTGGGGGTGGGCTGACAGCTCCCCATGCTGGTGGGGCCCCACTTGAGAAGGCAGCCCAGGAGCAAAGCCGGCACCTTCCACTCAGACAGGGTGGGATTTGAGTGTTTGCAGGACAGCTGGGCAGCGCCCTTGGTGCGAGTGTATGCACACGTTCACTTGCGTGCAAACATAAGGCCCACGGCCACTCTGTGGAGCGAGGGCCTGCAGGGTGCCAGATGCCCCCACAGAAGCTTAGGGCTGTGCTTTTTGTTTTTGTTTTTTAAATATGTTTTTATTGATTTCAGAAAGAGGAAGGGAGAGAGAGAGAGAAACATTGATGAGAGAGTATCATCAATCAGTTGCCTCTTGCACACCCCCTACTGGGGATCGAGCCTGTAACCTTGGCAAGTGCCCTGACTGGGAAGCGAACCAGTGACCTCTTGATGCATGGGACAATGCCCAACCAACTAAACCACACTGGCTGGGCAGGGCTGTGTGCTGAAGGAGTGAAGGCCTGCTGCCTGAGGGACAGGGCGGGGGATGTGCACACATTTAAAGGGTACATTCCCTGCCACCCACAGTTCAGGTGAAAGCCAGAAAAACCTGGCCAGACTACAGTTTTACTGAGGAAAGGGTGAGTAATTTTTTACCTGTAGCAGATTTTCTCTTCTGTTCTCCAGATTCATCAGAATAATGACTTTTGGTTTTGACCTTGTTAGCATTTTTAGAATTTTCCTTGAATAAAGACAAAATAAGCACATTATTCTCCATCGGAGACTGCATAGTGCTTCAGCCCCACCTCGAGGAGGGTGAAGCCAGAGTAATCCCAGCGAGGAGGAGGAGCTGCTGAGTGGGGATCTGTGAGGCCACGTTAGAGAAAGCGGACTGTGGTTTGGAAGAACAATAAAAGGAAAGGGGGATGCATGTTCCATTTTCTTCCTTCTACCCTAAAGTTAAACCTTCCCTTTTGCTTGATTTGCCTTCTTTAAATAACTTTTCATCCAAAGCTTTAACTACAGTTTTAGCTGCTTCAACTATTTTCCCCCTTTATTTTCTTTTTAATCTTCATCCGTGGATATGTTTTTACTGATATTAGAGAGAGAAGGGAGAGAGATTTCACATTGATTGGTTACCTCCCGTATGCACCCTAACTGGGGATCGAACCCACAACCTGGGTATGTGCCCTAGGGATTGAACCCATGACCTTTTGGTGTATGGGACGAGGCTCCAACTGAGCCACCTGGCCAGGATTTGCTGCTTCAACTCTTAGAGATGATAAAGTAAGTCCCCATGAACAGAACTTAGAGCAGCCAGGGTTGGTTGAATGTGCTTTGTGACTCCCGCATGCACCACAGACAGGTTCCCAGGGCAGGGCAGAGGGACCTACTGCTCTCCTCCTGCGGGCGTCCTCCTGGCCATTGCTGTCACTGGAGGAGGTCTGGCTCATGAGGTGTTCGTGGGACCCATTGCTGCCCAGGCTCCCATAGCCGCTGGAACCACTGTGCGTGACGGGCTGGGGAGAGAGCACACAGGAGGCTTAGGTACAGGGTTGGGGAGGGGCACAGCTGGCCTGTGGGTTTGTCTTCCTGAAGCCCGATTCACAGCTCCAGCCTCTGCCCACAGGACCAGGGTCCCTGGATCACAGGTCCTCTGCTCACATGGGGGGGCGCTGATCTTGGTTCTAGCAAGGGTTTTGGAAACTAAACTCGATATATTACAGTTTTGCCCCAGTCTGCTGACCAGGAAGCCGAGAGCTGCTCAGCCATGGGGTTACTGTGCTCGCACTAGTTTTCCTTGAGTACTATGTCCCCAAGGATAGTGGTAGGTGATCACAAGTCCCTCTTCGTGCCAGCACAGCATCCTGAATTGGAGTGACCCCATCCACCTGTGGGAGGCGACATGTGGGGTCAGTACCCAGGACTTGGGAGCTGAGTTGGGAGCAAGGGTCTAGGTCAGGGATGGGCAAACTTTTTGACTCGAGGGCCACAATGGGTTCTTAAACTGGACCGGAGGGCCAGAACAAAAGCATGGATGGAGTGTTTGTGTGAACTAATATAAATTCAAAGTAAACATCATTACATAAAAGGGTACGGTCTTTTTTTTTTTTTTTTTTAAAGTTTTATTCATTTCAAACGGGCCGGATCCGGCCCGCGGGCCGTAGTTTGCCCACGGCTGGTCTAGGTGCATCCTTCAGCCATTAGCAAAAGGCTGCAGGTCAGAGACAGACCCCAAAGTGCAAGGCTGGGGCTGCCCCAAACTGGGCAAGCAACAGGTGTGGCCAACTGTCTGGGCCTGTCACAGACTTTGCCCAAACTGCCCACACAGTGGACGAGAGAACAGGCACCAGGGTGCAGGGCAGAGTGAGTCACCGGAAGGATGGGACCTCAGGACTCAGAGCAGTCCTCAGGCAGCCTACAAGGTAGGGATTGTCCTGTGGGTGGGCACTCACCTGCAGCAGCAGCCGGTGGATCTGCTCCGTGAGCTCCTGGATGTTGGGGTGCAGGGCCTGCTGTTCCTCTGCGCATGGCTGAGCAAACACATCCTCATTCAAAGGGCCCCTGCATGATATTCATGGTCTGACAGTCAGGCTGTGCTGCACACCCCTGCAAGGCCCTGCTTCCTCTCTGCAGCCCCCCAGGCTGCCACCTGCCTGCTCACCACCCTCTTCCTCCCCCTCACAGCTCTGCTTGAGCCTGGGGGCAGGGGCAGGGGGCAGGTCCCCACAGGACTGCCTAGCGGCCCAGGCCCTGGGAGCACTCACACTCGGACTCTGTGCCGCCCGATGATGAAGGAGATCTTCCTGCTCCAGGGGTTGATGAAGCTGGACCAGCTGGTGTCCAATGTGATGTACTCCCCATTCCGGGTGCGGAACCGCAGGGGAGAATAGTCGAAGGGCTGCCCGCCAGACTGCAGGACTAGGAGGGAAAAGAGCGTTCGAGGGTGAGAAGCAACCAGGTTCGCAGGAAGAGAAAAGACAAGCCCAGATGCCTCGAGTTCACAGCTATTTGAAAATTTAAGAGCTGCCAACAGCTGGTCTAAGCTGCAGCTCTGTCTTAGTCAACTTTCTTTGTGTGTGTGTGTGTCTTCTTTTTACTTTACTTTTTTGAAGTATTATACTTTATTGATATTAAATATTTTTTTTAAAAACCTTTATTATTAAAAGTATTGCCGAAACCGGTTTCGCTCACTGGATAGAGCGCCGGCCTGTGGACTCAAAGGTCCCAGGTTCGATTCCGGTCAAGGGCATGTACCTGGGTTGCGGGCACATCCCCAGTAGGAGATGTGCAGGAGATGGCTGATCGATGTTTCTCTCTCATCGATGTTTCTAACTATCTCTCTCCCTTCCTCTCTGTAAAAAATCAATAAAATATATTAAAAAAATAATAATATATATATATATTAAAAAAAAAAAGTATTACATATGTCCCTCTTTTCCCCCTATTGACCCTTTCTAGCCGCCCTCCCCACTCAGTCCTTCACCACCCTATTGTCTGTGTCCATGGGTTATGCATATATACATACAACCGTTCCACTTTCAATCACAAATGTTTGTTTTTGGCCACATCATCATGTTTTAGGACGCACATTTCTGTTAGCTTCCACTGGACGTCTCGTGTCATTTGTATCTATGAGGCTTGGGCTTTGGGGCACACGTGTGACCACTACCCCAGCCTGGCCACTACCTTGCCCACCACAGCTGAACCTGTGCCCCCTCCTCCCACCTGCCGGGGATACCAACAGTAAGGACAAGATGTCACTCAGGCCACAGGCCACAAAGGACCCACGGACAGTGCCAGGACTCCAGCAGGAGGTGGGGCATCCATCACCCATACGATGCAGGCCAGTCTGACCTATCTTTGCTGGGTGCTGACCTCGGGAGACACCCAGGCACATACCAGCTTTTGTCAAAGCCTTTAGGAGTCACCAGGAGAAGGGACCTACTCTTTTTGTGGATGGCAAGCATCAAGGGCCGGTCACTGGGGTGAAGCTTCAGAAGCACGGGGGTCTCGATCAGGTCCTGAGGTAGGTAGCCCAGGAGCGGGACCGCTCTGCAAGACAAGTGCACAGGCGTGTCACCCCTGCCGTTGTGCTTGGGGACACATTCCACAATGCAGCCTCCAAACAGGGGAGCAGACCATCTCTACAACCGTCTGCCCATTCACAAGGAAAGAAAACAACTACCAGCTCCCATGATAGCCCCATTTACAGGATCAAAATTTAGAAATTAGGCTAACAGAGAAGCAGTCTTTCAATTAATTAGTGAAAGATTACCGCATCCCCATGGGTCTGTAATACAAAACAAGACCCTACAAGGTCCTACCCGTCATAAGCTGAGTGGTTTTAGCTTTGTGTCCATTTCCTGAAAGAATCAATCATGAAAATGTTCCTTTTCTTCTGTTAAGATCTTTTTCTTTTTTGTGTTTCCTAAGTTTGGCCCGATATGGTCTGGCATGGATATTTTTTATTTTAAATTTTTTTGGCCTGGATATATTTAACAAGTTTTGAAAACTTTTTAACAAGCCTGCACCTGGAAACCCTGCCTGCATGTCTTCTGCAGCCCAAGAGGTTCTCCTGCTCCTGTTACTGTGGCCACTGTATCTACTCCTATTTACTGGGCTTCCCTGGGGGTCACCAGTACTGCCTGGGGACCTGCCCTCAGTGCCCACTGATCTTCTTGTAAAAGCTGTTTGTTTTCCAAGAAATCGTTAGTGTCCCTCTTCCCAGAGTCCTGTCCCCTCTGCTTTCCTGTGCCCTCTGCAACTTGGCCGCTCTCCCCTCTTCTGAGCTGCACCCCAGCCTTCCTCTCCTCGGGCAGTGTTCTTGCATCCACACAGATGTTTTCCCAACTCTTCTGCTCATGTGGAAGGACAGTCTCCTTCGAGTCTGAGAGAGGCCCCCCTGTTCCCTGCGGGGGAGAACTCTCTTGGGCCTTGTGTTTTCCTTTGGCCGGATGTACAGAATGTTCTTGGCATCCTCCCAGTTCCAGGCCTGGCCAGGAGGGAGGGGGAAGAGAAGGAGGAGGAAGGGGAAGAGGAGGGAAGAAGAAGAGGAGGAACAGGAGGAAGAGGTGGCAGGAAGTGGAAGAGGAAGGAAGAGGGGGAGGAGGAATGGGAGGCAGAGGGAGGAGGAAGAGAGGAGATGAGGGGAAGGAGGAGGAGGTGGCTTTGCTGAGGAAGGCTGTGCAGACTAGGTGTGCCTGCTCGCCAAACCTTCTGCATGTGAGTTAAGTAGACTCTTGGGGTGGGTTGCAGATAGTTCTTAGATTTTTGGAGGAATAAAAATTATGCTGGGGTTGCCTCACAAATGCAGCTCCCAGCCCCACCCTCTGAGATCCTGGTTGGGCAGGGCTGGTGGGGCCCAGGAACCTGTGCCTTGAAGCCTCCTCTCAGTCATTCTGCCACAGGTGGTGGGCAGCATGCACCTGAGCAGCCCGGAGCTGGAGGCCGCTGATCCCGGGCCACCTGAGAGCAGACCTTTCCCAGGAGACGCCAAGCTCTGTGCCCAGGGGTGGGTAGTGGAGAGGATCTAACTTTCGATGGTGTCTGTGGAGGTGACATTGGCCCATTTCAGAAAGCGCAGCGTGCTGGCTCTTCTCAGTCTACTTCCCGTGGGTCTTCTGAGCAAACCCCTCCCCGACTGCCAGCAGCCTGGAGTGTTTTCTGTGCAGAAGGAGCTGGGGCAGGCACAACAGGGCCCTGGCCCAATGCCAGCAAACCCTCAGATGTCAGTGCTCCCAGCAGCTGCAGCATCCTGGCTGGGACACCCCAAAGGGGCTCTGGACAGAGGGTGCAGGTGACACGCAGGCTGGCAGGTGCACTTGTGCTGGGACCCCACCCACTGATGTGCACCTGTCCCTGGCGCACCATCCCCACTTGTACCAGTGCTTCTCCGTGTCTAACTTTGAAACGAGTTTAAACAGTCTTAGAACAATTACCAGCTCCCCTGATAGCCCCATTTACAGTCTTTGTATCTCAGGAGGTTTTTAGTGTAATTCCACAATTATCTCATTGCTTAAACATACTCAAATGCTTTTGTTGATTACCACACATAACATGCAGGCTTAGCTTTAGCTTAACAGCTTCAATGTCAAAACCATGAACATTCATTGAGCTTTCCTTAGTTATGAAGTAATTACCAAGAAAACGACGAACACTAAATGTCTAGGGAGGGAACCTGCGGGCCTGGGGATGCAGCACTGGTTCTGAGACAAGGGTGAGCACAAGGCGTGCATGGGCAGCGGGGACAGCACACGGGGCTTACCTTTCATCTACGTCCTGGAACAAACAATTGGGTGTATGTGTGGTCGTAAAAATTCTCTTTTCCGGAGGAATTCTAGGGGCTGAAAGAATAGAATTTCGCTCAGATGTCTGATTCTGAGAAATGCACACATTTTGTAGTTACATGACAACAGCTAGAAAACCACGTGCTTCGTTCAGTGACAGGGCTCTGACAACAGCCTGAGAGCCCTCGCCAGCCCCTCGGCTCTGTGGGCCAGTCCTAGTCAGGAAAGACAGGACTTCCCGTTTATAAAACCACACGCTACGCATAGGCTTCTCAGAAACTCCTGCTGCTGCAGGGCCCTGGTCAAGATTTTAAGATCCAACAAGATGAGCGGAACAAATTCTTTTTAAAAATGAGTTAAGCCCTAACTGGTTTGGCTCAGTGGATAAAGCGTCAGCCTGCAGACTGAAGGGTTCCAGGTTCGATTCCGGTCAAGGGCATGTACCTTGGTTGCGGGCACATTCCCAGTAGGGGGTGTGCAGGAGGCAGCTGATCGATGTTTCTCTCTCATCAATGTTTCCAACTCTCTATCCCTCTCCCTTTCTCTCTGTAAAAAATCAATAAAATATATTTTAAAAATGAGTTAAGTATTTGGATTGAAACTTGTGTAAACATCAATGTATTGGGACTTCAGTTTCTAGGGTGAGCAAAGATAATTTGCATAAAGAAAGTCATATCCAGAACTTTCCTCAACTTCCAAATTCATGGACAAAACATTCAAAATTCCAAATGCTTCATACTTGATGGAGACTGACTTTATGGGCGAATAACCTTCTGAAATGTAAGTAACCCTATAAATCTTTAGGAACTATTTGGAAGACAATATTCTATATGCAAGAACCCATCAAATATTTAAAAGCAAGCCACATACCTAAAACATTCCTACCATTTAATAAAATGCCTTTTAAAAAAAGACATCACTAACCACTGAGAGAAGGTCATAGATTCTCTGCTTTCAGAGGTTCTGACATGGGGATCTGCTGAGTTGCCACAGTGCTGTGGCCAGTATGAGACTATGTCACAGCTTGGTATGGGGGGTCGTTGGGAGGACATGATCAGGATGCTTGAAGAACCCAGACTTGGTAATTTGGGGGGTGGCCTGAGGAGCTGGCAGGACCAGGAAAGGACACCTGGCGAGATAAGCCTGCTGCAGAGACTAGATTTCTATAGGCAGAGATGGGGAGGGGGTGCTAGGAGCAAACACAGGGGGTCAGGGGGCCAACTGTCTGCAGGAGCCTGGTGTCAGGACAGCAGACTCAGTGGGAGGTAAGAGTGGGGATGGCTTGGGGTTCTGAGGAAGAGCTGGTGTCGCTGCACTTCAGAGGGACCAGGGCCAAGGCATGGGTGTACACAAGGACGGGAGGGACTTGGGCCCAGACTGTCAGGGCTATTCTCACTGCATGGATGGAAGGCAGTGGGTGGGGAAGGGGAAGGGCACCCGCGGTCACAGTGATGGCCCGGACATGGGTGAGATGTTGGCACACAGACCCTTTAACTGCGTGGGGAGGTGGTGTGGCAGGGTCCCAGGAGGGCCAGGTGACAAAGGTGGGTGTGCTGAGTCTCGAGGGACATGGAGACCCTGTCCATGGCTGGGGGAGGCTGCGCTGGACTCCACCTAACAGACATTACATCTGAGCCAGGGGAGTAACTGAGGGACCAGAGGAGCCCTGGGCTGGCCTGGGCCTGGCTGTCACCTTCGTAGCCGGAGTGCACCCTCTCTGCCAGCAGCACGCAGCACAGCTGGCTCTCAGCGCCCTGCTGCTCCGGCACCTTGACCAGGTAAGGTGTCATACGGAACGGGTGGTAGTGGATCTCATCTTCATGGTTCTTCCCGAAGCTGAAGAGGAGGGTGCCATTAGAGGGTGGAGTTATGACAGAAGGAACCATCCCTTATTGCTGGTCTCCGCCCCCACAGCTGGCTGTCATCTCAGCAATCCCTTCATTTTTTGTAAAGATGCCCTCCCATCCCATCCCAGCATACTGGTAGATGGATGGGCTGCCCTTGGCCTGTCGTCTCTGCCTTCTCCCCAGCTGAGAAGCTGGGCCCACCACCCGGCCCCTCAGATTTCCAATGACGTCACAGTGTAAGTCATAGTCATCAGCCTGAGCATTGAGAGATCTTTTGAACTGTCTCTAGAGCTCAAAAGATCTCTCAATTGCATTTTAATTAGGGAAAGGGATGCTGCTCCAACAGTGGGGTCCTGGTCCACTTTCTGAGGGCACCGCTGTCTGGCCAGGGGTCGCTCCTGACACTGCAGCTGGAGGCTTATCTGGTCACCCCGTTTTAGGCTAAAAGCCCGTTGGGAAAGCTACGGGGCTCTCCCCAGGAAAATGCACTTAAAAAAATATACACTCAAACCGAAGGCTGCATGTACTTTTGGGGTCCTCAAGGACCCCAGGATACACGCCTCCCCAGGTAAGGCCCCTGGTCCGTTTCCAGGTGATGGAGAGCAAGTCCCGGCTCCTCGGGCTGCCATCCTCAGTGAGCACTGGTTGAAATCACCCCACTGTTGACCAGGCTGTCTTAACCCCTTGTGAACCTTTAAAATGCAGCTCTGGCCACGTGCTTTCTTTTCACTCACTTTTTTAGGAGTGTGCGTGCTGCATGGCCCCTCGCTCCAAAGATGGGAGCGCAGCCAGGCTCGTGGCCCTTCCCGCCTGGAGTGGATCAGGGACGGGTGGGAGACGTCCGGGCCTCCTGCACTTCCCACCAGGTGCTAAGGATGAACTGGTTGGGCCATTCCAAGTTTAGGAAGACCTGTCACTGGGCTTACCTGACACGGCAGAAGAAAGACTTCTCCTCCATGCATTCTTGAGTGAAAGAATCTGAAAGAAAAAGCCCTCAGTCACCCACCCAATGACACGACAACGTATGGAGAGTGCTGTGTCCTCCTAAAGACAGCACCAGAATCAGAGCCAAGTGTGGCACAAATCTGCCAGAGCTCAAAGCGAAGCCTCAGAGAGCTTTTATCCCAGTTCTGGCTAAAATGAGATCTATTCACGAGCACGGCACATTCCAGAGTTTACAGCCAGGGTCTGACGCCCCCAGATGCGCCTGGGCTGTCCCCCCTCCGCAGACTCACCTCAGACTCCAGCTTCTCAGAACTTCATTTCTAAAATGCCTAACATGTCCTAAAAGCCTCTGAGATGTTTGCTCCCTCTCTGAAATTCATGAAAAGACTATTTTTCTCTCTAAATTTATTCTGAACAACTTCTGATCTCTCCCCTGGGACAGAGGCCGCCACGGCTGTGCTGGTCCCCGGCAAAGGTGAGGTGGGCGGCGCTCCCTTCCCCTCACCTGTCCCACTGCAGACACTCCACGGAGGAAGCTTGTAAGGCGTGGTGGAGCTGTGGAACACGCTAACGTCATGGGGCGCCAAGAATTCCACGAACTTGGCATCGTGAAAGGTGTCTCTCTTACAGTGGAAGATGGAGGCCACCTGGTTGGAGATGTACAGGGTTTTCCCTGTGACCAGGGACACAGCCGCAGCAAACATGTCCTGGAAAGGAAGAACATCCTCGGGTCAGAACGGCAGAGGGGACGGAACAGGATGGGCACACGCTTGGGGCAGGTGACAGGAAAGGGGCACAGAGGGTCAGGGAAGGCCTCTGGGACCTTCAGTCCTGACCAGATAACTCTATTTCCCCTCATATACTGGCGTCCAAACAGGATATTATTTGAAGAATCACATCGGGGCTCCACTCCAAAAGGAACCCGGGGTGCGGATTTCCACGGGTGTCATCCATTCAGTATCCTTGGGTACAGAGCCCCTGGCGTCTGAATTGAAAGGTGGAAGGGCCCTACACACCTGTCACCAGGGCTGGGGTGTTCCTCTTCTGGGGTGCCGGGGACTGTCTGGGGGCTGCAGGGCTCTGGACCTCTTGAGCTAAGGAATGGTTGGGGTGGGGGGTGAGTACTGGAGGAAGGTGAGAAGGAGTGAGAGCCCAGTTCTCCAGACAGCTTTGAGAAATGCTGCTCTCTGAGAAATGGGGGCTCAGGGCATGGCCAACCTGCTCCCCGTCCCGACCTCCAAGGGCCCACCTTTATCAGCCACTTTAAAATGCATCAGGTTTGGCCCTAGCCGGTTTGGCTCAGTGGATAGAGTAACAGCCTGTGGACTGAAGGGTCCCAGGTTCGATCCCGGTCAAGGACATGTACCTCAGTGCAGGCGTGTTCCCTGGCCCTGGTGCAGGAGGCAACCAATTGATGTGTCTCTCTCACATTGATTTTTCTGTCTCTCCCCCCCGCCTTCCACTCTCTCTAAAATATCAATGGAAAAATATCCTCAAGTGAAGATTTAAAAAAATAATAAATTAAAATGCATGAGGTTTGGAGTCCCATGAAGCCGAGTTTAATCCCAGGGCACCCCCCCATGAAGCCCTGAACAGTGAACCAATTGCCCCCTGGCATGTCCTCACCCTGAAGTGCTGTGCTTGGTCACGGTGTGTGAGGTTCGGGGTGGAGTGGCCAGGAGAGCACAGGGTCTGGGAGACATCTGGAGCAGGACTTCTGAACCACTGACTCTACATTCTTTTTCTAAGGTCTGAACTCACTTCCTGAAACTCCAAACTCTGCTGCCATCAAGCCCCCGGCCAGGCGGTCACCAGCTCACCGAAGGAGGACTCCCCACAGGAGACACTCACCGTGCTCTTCATAATGACCTCAGAGGTGGCGCTCTGGATCTCCTCTATGGTGTAGGAGGGCACGTCCGGGCCGCAGCTGTGCTTCTCGCTGGACATGAGCAGCTGGTAATACTCCTCGTTGGCTGCGGGAGAGACCAAGAGGCAACTCCTAACTCACTTTTCTCATGAAAAGTGGGCTAGGAGACCATCTCCTGGATGCTGAGAGAACGGATCACAGAAAGACAAAGACAAAACAGAAATCTGGGGGTTTCCCCTGAAAATCAGAAGGCCGATGGTTACAGAACTTTGTGAACAATAAATACACGTTATCTTAAACAACAAGGCCACAGAGTTCCCCCTAATGCTCACTTTCCCCACGAGGCTGTCAATCATGATGCAATGTCATCATGTCCATGCAGGATGGCTGTGGTACCCCTGCTCTGCCTCCCGTGGTGGTCTCAACTGACACCCCATCCAGACAGAATCAACTGCTAAGGTCACTGGGCACAAGAAACAACATGTGGAACAAACTGCTCAGAACAGACCCTGAAGACAAGGCCACTCATCCTGGAACATCTGGCATGGCTTTGGGGTGACCCAGCCATGGCCAAGAGGCTGAAGAGGGCCCCTTAAAAGGCCACACAAACCAGCACATAGCCACTCTCCCAGCCAGACTACATGAAACAAGCCCTTCCCACGGAAGTCATCCAAACATTAGAAGTGTGAACACTATTTGAAACGTGGCTTGGTATCCTCATTAGTGACAGGCTTTGCTTTGACTGCAGGCTGTTCCTTGAGATAGTAGCTGATGGTAACAGAATAAAGCACTGTTTCACCTTTCTATCAGCCTTGGAGGTTTTTTCTACTCTCATGCACGTTTCTGATGTGTGGTGTCCACTGGGACTCAGTGCATGTGTGAAATACGTAAGTGAAGGTCAAGTGGGGGGAGGGTTCACACATCTACCCCAAGGAGATACAGTGGGGCCTTGACTTACGAGTGTCCCGACTAACGAGTTTTTCGAGATATGAGCCGTCTCTCGGCTGATATTTTGCTTTGAGTTGCGAGCTAAAATTCAGGTTACGAGCCAGCTTCAGATACCCCACCGCTAGTTGGCGCAGTGAACATCACAGTGAATGCCACAACATCAGCCCAGCATCACGTGACTCACTCGTTCACTTTATGATTTGACATACGAGTAATTTGAGTTACGAGCTCCGTCACGGAATGAATTAAACTCGTAAGTCAAGGCCCCACTGTACTGACTTTCCCTCTGACTCAGCTTACTCGTCAGTGGACCAAACAGCTAAGAAATCCCTCCACGTGCAGGGGCTGGGGGTTTCACTGTAATGACAAAGGTCCATGGAGTGTCCCCTGTTGCAAGACTAGGACTGCACACATGCATACCTCCCCCAAGCCTTCTACTGTTTCTCTGAGGCACTGAGGACATTTAAGAATTCTCAAAGTTCTCATCTCGTTTCCCAGCAGCAGACTGAGAGGCCAGGCTTCGAGGACCTCTCGACCAACTTTATAGCTAAACGATCCTGAGATGACCCTGAGCACAGGGTCCTGGCCTGGAGGCAGAGGCACCAAGGTGACCTGAGACCCAGGACATGGGGTGTCTGCCCAGTGGAAGGTCCGGTGGCAGGAGCAAGTGAAGGTAGATACTTAAGGGCTTGGAGTTGATTGAAATGGAAAGTGTCTGAGCCCAATGAGCTAACATTTTGGGTTTGCAGTGTTTGCTCATAGGTTCCTGCATCTGTGAAGGTTCCTGCAATGTGTCCTTAGACAAAAGCCTTTCTCTAATCCACCAACTAGCGCCAAAAGCTGTCACATGCTGCCATCTAATGATAAAATCCAAACATGCCCACAGGTGGATGGAGGCTGGATTTCGGAGGTCCTGTTACCATGCACCTGTGATGGAAGGAGGCACTCTGCCCTGCCTGCCTTCCTGGTCCAAAGCCCACCACCACTGAAATTCACATGTTTTTAGATAAACAAGAAATAAAGGTGGGGTTTAGTGGTTGAGTTTCAACCCATGAACCAAGAGGTCACTGGTTCGATTCCCGGTCAGGGCACATACCTGGGTTGTGGGCTCAATTCCCAGTAGAGGGCGTACAGAAGGCAGCCAATTGATGATGTTTCTCTCTCATCAATGTTTCTATATCTCTATCCCTCTCCCTTCCTCTCTCTAAAAATAAACAAAAACATATTTAAAACAAAAAGAAATAAAGAGCCTGGGGTCTTAAATGAAGAAGCTCTAAGATATTGTCTTTCAAGGATGAGCTCTGTTAAACCCACCCACCCCCGGGGTCCCTTCGTTTTTTTCTTTTAAAGGAGGGGCAAGTCCTCAGCTAAACGCTGTGGGATGTTTCGCTTCAATTCTACTCTGAGCTGCCCACATCACCGGGCCACCAGTGGTCACCCACTCCAGCCAGAGCTTGGAAGATGCTGCACTCTCTTCACCAGGACCTGACCTAGCCCACAGCACAGAAGTTTTATGTTGTAAATAGGTTTCTGTTATCAGCTGGCTTTCTATCCGCTTTATTTTTTCCTCTAAAAATCAAGTGCAATAGACAGCTTCCAGTGAATTGAGGTTTTCAATTGTGGCAGCTCCACAAGACTCCTAAGTTTCTTTCTTCTGTGTCAGGTTTGAGTTTTGAAAGCCAACACAGTCCAAGCTGTAATTTGGGGGGATGTGAAACTTACTTCTACAGGTTGGAACAAACACATGAGGCAGGCATACCTTTCACCTGCTTCACGCTCCTCAGGGCGTACTTCAAGGTCGCCAACGTGCTGGCTTTCCCCTTGGCCTTCTTGTCTGTGGGGAGGTGGACCTTCAGCTCCTTGAGCGTTCTGATCAGTTCCTTGTGCGTGTTGGCTTTGGCAGACTGCTCACTACTAGAGTGAAAAAGATCAGACATTAGCTTTCTTGGGCCCTTTTCTGAAGAGATGTCCGTCTGGTCCCGTTTCTCAACTGGGCACTAGGACATCTTGGTCCATACAGTTCTCTGTGGTGCCTGCAGGATGGTGAGCAGCATCCCTGGCCTCACCCATGTGAAAAATAACATAAATGGAGGCACTTTAAAATGGAGTTGGAGCTGCCATCCCCAAGCAAGCTGCCTTGTAGCCTTGCTCCTCAAAACTTTGGAGTGTTAAAACAGGGCAACATTGTGTCCCAAAGAACTGTTTACAAAGGTAACAGGAAAGCAGATATTTAGCCACCAGACTGAAAATTAAAAACAGTGTTTAGAACTAGTGTCACTATGTTACCTTATTTGCACTACAGAATGCCTTCCTTCTGTGGATATAATTGCTCCCCTTCCCTTTCTCATAAACACCCCTTGCCTTTGCCTCCTAATTGGAACACTATTTGGGTTTCTGCCTGAATCAGTGCGTCCTAAATAGCTGTTCTTTTTTACCCACAATAAATGCTTGTTGCCTCTCACTGTGGCCTTTTATTTTTAGGTTAACAACTACTGGAGACCAGCAGCACCCTCGCCAGCTGTGACAACCAAAATGTCTCTAGACACTGCCATGTCTCTTGGGGCAGACGACTCGCCCATGGGCGAGAACCACTGCTTTAGCACAAGTGAATGGGTCAGACAGCCCTCCAGCTGGCTCTTTTCCCCACGAGTGAGAGCCAGGCTGTGCCCAGCAAGGCCTGCTGGTCGACCCTCAGAATCTGGCTGAGCAGACTGATAGTTGAGCTGGGCCTTCCTGTCTGCCTCACTAGAAGATGATTAAGTGAAGGAGAATACAGAGGACAGCAGTGGCTTTCTGGGGCATAAACGTGAATGATGAGTGTAGGAAGACCCCCAAGAGGAGAGGAGATTTATAGAAGGTTTTCAAACTTAAGGAGCAGAGACAGGGAAGGCAGGGCAGGTGGGCACCTGCTGAAGGGGATGGACGTGTGTAGAGCAGAAGGTGCAGAGAGAATGGTGGACATCAGGTGTCTACGATGGCAAAGTGCCCTCATGCCCAGGACTACGAGCTGGCTGTGGCTCCAGTGAGATATGAAAGTGTCTGTGGATAGGAAACTAAGGATACACTTGTTACAAATACCTAAACAGGGTGAGGAAGTTCCAGATGAACAGGTCTCAGACGCAGACAAGGTCTGCTTGGATAGAGCTGGAGGAGCAATAGACCCAGAGCAACATGGGGGGCTCCAGGCAGTCTGCAGGGACAGTCATGTCTGGAAGGGCACAGCTGGGTTCACAACACAGACCGATAGGTTCTAGAAGAAGCTTAAAACAAGTCACATATCCCCCAAACCTAACCTCCAAGGACAAATCTTTTGGTTTCTCCAAAGATTCTAAGTCAAGGAGGTTCTAACTGGCCTTACCTGCAGCCGCTTGTAGATGGGTTGTGTTCAGACTTTGTCAGCATCAGGCTGTAGGCACTTGGACTATAAGGACAAGAAATAAAGACAGAACTCAGAGACTGTTCCATCCACAGCTCCCCCATCTAATCGGTGATAACAGGCTGGATCACACCACAGTAAGAAACATGAGGTTAAGGTAAAACTGAAACAAAACCTTCAGAGACCAGGAAAAGTAGGTATTGGGAGATGAAGAGCCAGTGCTAAAGGAGCAAGTTCATGTTCTACAAAGCACTCAGCTGCAGGTGAGGTTACCTGACACACCGCCTCCTAAGATCTCATTATGCACTACCGATCTGTTGGCAATAGGATCTTCAATGGCCAAGTGGCATCATTAGGAAGGACAAACCCTAGTACATTTTAGTTATTCTAAGTTAACAAGATTTTCAAAAATCTGGAAAAAGTTGATCATCATGATTTAAAGATGGTAAAGCAATCAAATTACAACAGAATGAGACCCTGAAAAAACAAACAAGGGCCTTGCCTCCATGGGCCCCGGCTGCCCCTACCTCTCTTGAGAATCGGATGGCTCCACCAGCATCCCCAGCTCCTTGCCACTGTCGTCACAGTCACTGCCCTGCGAGTCCCGCCCTGTGGAGCAGTTCTCGTTGGTCTCATTTCCGCTTGAGCCACTGCTCATGTCGACATCTTCCTGGAGCAAGACCCCACTGGGTGTGGGCTCCATGGGCGCCTTTGTGGGGCTACTGGGGTTGGGGGCAAATCCAGCAAATTCATTCATGTTGGCTCCTGAAGGAAGCTGGCAAACGAGAGAAACACTGTCAGCCAGAAAGAGTGCAGCCTTTCCATGGCTGTCCCATCAGGGTCTTTCTCCATATTTTGCCAAGTGAGGGGGTAGCAGTCAGGGTCATTCACAGGTACCTCATGGGTATTTTTGTTTGTTCTTATTCACTGAGTTCCCACCTGCCGTGAATTCGGAAGGCAGTTGAATTAGGCAGCCACAGCCCTGACATGGCAAGCTGCTGATGGCCTCATGAGAAGGCAACAAGAGCACTGATGACCATTGCCCAGCATGTGGGAACTTTGGGAAATACACAGGTTCCCACTGAGTGGCTGGCAGGGCCTGGGACCCGAAGGTTGCCTGGGATCTCCCAGGTGATATGGGGAGCAGCTGGGCTCAGAAATCTTGAGCATCACAAGTTACAGGAGACCTTGAAACCAGGCTGCAGGCAGGGGGAGAGGTGAGGCTGTGAGGAGCGGGTGTTACTCTGTGAGGAGGGCAGAGCAGGTAGGGAGCACATGAGTCCCAGGCACTGCAGGCATTTCCAGTGCTTGACTAAGGGGATCCAAGTGGAGTGCAGAAGTAGGCAGAGTGCAGAAGGGAGGGAGGCCAGCGAGGAGTTTACACATAAATTACACATAATTTATCTGGGAAACGACTAGGAACCATTGAAGCACTGCACTGTAAGTACAGACTGATGTGACTTAATTTGCATTTGGACCCAAGAGCAATCACACTCCCTGGGGTGAACTTTGGCCACAGGGGACAGGTCAGCAGCTAAGTCCTCTCTCCATCCCTCCATTGATTGGAGCGTTCTGAAGCTTTCTGTCTGTCCTTTCCTTTCCTCTCTTTTCCTTTCTTTCTTTTTTTTGGGGGGGGGGGTAGTCTTGCTGATGAGCTCTCCAGGGGCTGAGTGATATGCTGGGTGTCCGTGAAGCAGGGCCTCATCATTAGGACGTCATCACGTGTGTGTCCTGCCTTTTCCTCTTCACTTCCCTTTCCCTCACCATGGCTGCCCTGGGAGTGCATCTCTCAGTAAAGTGTAACCCTCTACCCAGACTTTGCTTTTAAAAGAACCTGAATGAAGACAAAGTGAACAGAGTGACAGAGCAGGCTAGCTGGATGCGGAGGAAGAATATTTTAGGTAGGGATAGCAAGTGCAAAGGTCCTGAGGCAGGGAGTTTGAAGAAGATGGCTGAGTCTGGAGCAGAGGGCAAGGCAAGAGGAGGGTGATATTAGGTCAGAGCCAGATCTGCACATCAAAGTGGCAGAACCTGGACTCTGGCTTTATTCTGAGTGAGATGGGGAACTGCTGGAGAGTTCTATGCAAGATGTGACTCATACTTTAACAGGGTTGCAGGGCATGGGCAAGGTGGAAGCAAGATCTCTCAGAGGGCTCTTGCTATGGTTCAGTAGAGTTGCCAAGGAGCTGCCCACCCAACTTCCTGGACACCTCCTATGTCATCCTGCAGTCCTCCTCAGACAAGCAGCCAGTCCTTTTTTGCTGAGTGAATTATGAAGGCTGAGTGGTTACATGAGTAGCTCCTGGGTGGTGGGGGCCTCAGTGGGTCCCCCACTTTCTGACCGTGTGTTCTTGAGCAAGTTTCCTTCCCTGTCTCTGTTTCCTCATCTGTCAGATGGGGCAATAGCAGCACCTGCCTCCTACTGGCTGCTGGGAGGGTGAAAGGATGCAGCCCATGCAAGGTGTCTGGGATGCAGTCAGTGTCCAACAGAGGCTAGCTTTCATCATCACTGTCCATTACGATGGGAACACAGACACTGTAACAGAAGTAATTTGTTTAAAAGGAGATATTTCATTGCCAGGAGAGCTAACTCTGGCTGTATGTAAAGGACTAAGAGCTCAGCTGGCCCCATCCCAGGCGTACAGACATCCTCAGGAAAGAGCACCACACACTTTGCTTGATCACGCCCTGAGGGCTTCACTTAGCTCCTTGCAGGAGCTCCTGGCTTTCATGGCCCAGCACCGGGGATACTGAGTAGGGCTCACTGAGTAGGAGTCACATGATTACCTTAGGTGGAAGACAATCTTTTTTGCAAAGAAGGTCAAGCGAGCATGCAGAAATGTGAAACAACAAACCAAACCAAATCATCCCAAACTTCATCTTTCCAGAAAATGCATCACTCAGCACTGACAGCTCTAATGGACCCACCTCAAATTGCCAAGTTGGCAAAACCAATGTGCCCATCAAATCAGACTTTGCCTCCTGCCTTCCACAAACATTTATGGAGCACCTGCTCATGCCAGCACTGCCCAAGCCCTGGGGAGCCCCGGGAAAGCTGGGTTTCCAGTTCTGGGGGTGGTGCTCATGGTCCAGGGTGCCAGGGGCCCAGGAAGGAAAGGGGCTGCTAGAGAAGCCGAGGCCTGCACACCTGCCCCTCGAGGTTCCTTTGCTGCCCCCTTCACAGATGTCTACACGCTGGCTCTGTCCCTGGGGAACAGTCAGACCCAAGGAAAGGGGCTAAGCTCAGGCCTTGACTCGGGTCATTTATCACACCTCTGGTGGCAAGGGCTGCCTCTGCCGCACAGAGGGCTGTTAGAAAGTGCAGTCTGCGATGAGATCACAGTCTGGGATGGGTTTCACAATAATACAGGAGGGGAAACGGTGGGGATGGAAGGAGGGGGCCAGAGCTAAAACTCTTTGAAGCTGACCGATGGGTTCATGGGGATTCATTACACTATCCTCTCTACTGCATTACTTTAAGAGGTTCCATAAGAAATAGTAAAAAAACAAAAACAAAAAAGGGAACGAAAGCATAGCCTGGGCCCCAGTTCCACCCATCATAGCCACCCCAGGACAGGTAAAGGCTGTTCTCATTCAATAGCCTTGAGCTTAAGGGGAAGTTCATTTCCTTGTGGAAATCAGAAATCAGCTCAATCACTTAAGGCAATTGGCTTTTTGAAATGAAAGCATAAATACATGCAGAAAAGTCCCAAATCATAAGGTCACAGCTTGATATATGTCCACAAACTGAGCACCCGTGTCCCCAGCCCCCCAGATACCCCTGGTGGTCCTCGAGCCACCACCCAATCCTGGTCACACACCACCAGTCTGACTTCTCACAGCCTGATTAATCCTGCCTGCCTTTGCACTTTATATAACAGGATCTCACAGCCTGTGTTCCGTGTCTACAAGCTGGCGGTATGTTACAACCCAAGATTTATAATACGTTTGTGTCTTCCTGGTAGGAGCCAAGTCCCGGAGGCCAGCCTGCTGTAATCTGAAGAAAATGTTTGTCCTGCTAAACAAACACCGTGCTCTCCATGGCAACAGCTGGGTAACTGAGGAAAATGTGACGGCAGCGTCCAAATATGGAGGGGAAGGAGGCTGGGGAGACGCACGTCCTGACCTCACTAGACACCTCCACACTCTGAGCTCTGCCTGGTGACACCCCAAACATGGAGCAGCACAGATTTAAAACAACAAAGCAAAAGCGTCAGCATCCCAGCTGTGGCACTCAGGGAGCCGGCTACCCCAGTGCCTGTGAACAGCGAGCTGTTCTTACTCTCTTCAGTGTCACCCCAGGGAGAAGAGCACTAGGAACCCCCAAGGCCTTCAAGAGCTAGAGCCCCTCTGCCTTCAGAACCGCCAGTGGCCTTGACTCCTGCCCACAGCCGGTGGCTGCTCACCTGGTCCTTTACTGCTTCTGATTTGCACTAGACTTGGAAACACACTAACAAACTTGTTCTGATGTGCACAAAGGAGCATAAAGAGTTGACAGAGGCCCCTGTCAGGACCTTCAGGTCCCCTGCCGGGTCTGCAGGTGGACCAGTGTCTACAAAGGAGAGGCACAGAGCATCTGCATAGCTTTGGGGTTGTGTGTTTCTAGTGAGTTTTGCCTAAGACGTAGTTTTCGGCATCACTCTTTCTTTTGACTAAATGCTGAGAGGTCCTGCCAGGCACTCAATGACCTGACAGAGCCTGTGGTTTGCTGAGGCCCAGAGAAGTTACATCATCATTTAAACACAGAGGTGTGCCTGCCAGGATTTTTCTAAAAGTTAAGTATGTGCATCAGAAATAGTACAAATGAAAGGAAACTTTCCTGTTTCCTTCTAAGCAGGCAGACATGCCTCACAGGGGATGTGCCTTCACAGAGTAACCTTATGTGGCCTGAAAGCAAGACTGTGTCAGAAATCTGTGTAGGTGCCTGGGGAAGTCATCCTTAGAGTGAGAGGAATCCACAAACCTAGGAATTGAAACAGACCTCAAAGATGGCCTAGCCTGAGCCCCTCTTACAGAGAAGGAAACTGAGTCCCAGAAGGGGATCTGAGTCACCCAGCGGCAGCTGACAGCGGGGCTCCCCCTCTGCACCCAGCATCCAGTCTCCACAGAAAGCCAGAGCTGCGTTCCTGCTGTACCAGTGAATCACACAAGGATGACGATGACAGAGAACTGCAGACACCCACGATATCATCCCTGTGTTAGCATATCACGTAGCTTTCACTTAAAAAGGAGTCCTTTTCCTATTTTACCCATGCACCTTATAAAAAGTGATTAGCCTTGTATTTAAAAACTCAATGGCCAATTAAAGCCTCAGGTAGAGTTCTGTTCCCTTCCTAGTCAAATCCAGCCTGGGACCAGACACCCTGGGTAAGGGTAGGAGCATCTCCCATTTGCAGCCAGGGAAGTCAGTAGCCTTGCTGTGTCAGACCCGGGAGGTGAGAGGTACTCATGGGGGCTTCTGCCATGCTGCTAGGGCTCTTAACATTTGAGGATCTGAGGCCCCTCCTCCCAAATTCCAGCCCTCTCAGGGAGTCAGCACCCAACTTCAGGCCTTCATGGAACCTCAGAAGCTCAACCTGACCCAGCTCATGACCCTCAGGCTGATGGGAGGACCCTGCAGACACCCTGAGCTCAGGCCTGGCCCAGCTATGATGTGTGCCTAGCAGGGATCTGGGCTCCAGTGGCCTCATCTGTTAAGTCAAGGGGTTACCCTAGATGATTTCCAGGGTACCTGCTGGCTCCGTTGTTCTTTGAGTATGAATCAGCTTCCCAAACTGGTTTCTTTGCGTGGGTTACAGAAACCATGGCAACCAAGTTGTCATCCCTTACCCTGGCCTTCCTGGAGAGTTTAGCAGGCTGCCACCTGCCCCTTGGCCTATGTCTGGGACTTGGCAGCCAAAGGGACACCAAGAAGGATGGTGTGACTGATGTATCACAGTGGGACCCCCTCTTCTACCCAAGCTGGGGAGAGAGAATAAAGGCAGGGAAATCCAGGGTGGGCATAGGGGGTGAGCATGAGGTGAGGTCTTCCTGCCCCCAGGATTCCCAGGCCCACCAGTGGCCCTTCCCGAGCTGGAGACTTGGCTCTCTGGTCTCAGAGCAGGAAGCCAGCTTCCGAAGGGGCCCTCCGCGCGCTCCCAGAGACAGTTGCACCGACCCTTGGTTGCCTTCACCTTTCCGGCCCTCTCCACTCTGGGCGTGGGAGGGTTCATAGAAGAAAATCACCTAGAGAAGGACAGGCCGGCGTGGTGTCACAGCCGCTCCGTGACCTTAGACAAGTTGCATAACCTCTCTGAACCTGTTTCCTGATCTTCAAAATGGGGATAACAGTACCCACCACGCACCCCAGGCCAGTCTCAAGCCAAGAAGCAATCAAATGGCCCAGGAAGCTCTGGGATCGAGCTTCCCTGGGCTGGCGGAATCGCCGCCTTCGCTCGGAGGCCGCCCGTCGGTACCACGACCCGCCCGCCCGAGGCCGCGCCGGCCGGCGGCGGTTACGTAACCAGCGAGCCGGCGTCTGGCCGGCGATCGGCGTCCGGACGGCGATCGGCGCCCCAGCCTGGCGCTAGTCCTCCCCGCCGCGCACTTACCGCGGAGCCGCGTCCTCGCTTGTCCGCCGGTCCGTTCGCGCGTCCGTCCGCCGAACTGGAACTGGCGCCCGCTATCGCAGCCGCGGAGAGCAGCGCGTAGTGAGCAGCGTGTAGCCGCAGCGCAGCCCGCCTTCGCAGCCGCTGCCGCTGACTTGCCGCTGTCACATAGTGGAAAACGTGACCTCGCGTGCTGCGCCCGCCCCCGGCGCCCTCCATTGGTCGCGATGAATCCTCATTTGCATACCAGGGAGGCTGGCCTGCGTGTGTCGCACACCCATTGGCCGCGGTGCCCGTCGCTCTCTTTACATAAGACGCACATGGAACTCCATGTTCACCGCGTCGGTTCCTCAATGAAGACGCGGCGCTCTCTTGCCCCCCTCCTCGTCCTCCCGAGTGGTCCCTTCCACTTCCGGCCTCGGTGTCTTCCATTCAAGACGGCTCGCATCCCCCAGCTCGGGGAGCGCGGAGTGGCGCGTACCACCGCGGGACGGGGGGCGGAAACAGGCTCCTCCGCACCTCGTTCCAGCCGGCCGGCCGGAGAGCCCTCGCTGAAGTCCAGGCCCCGGGAGGCTGCCACCTTCAGCGACAGGCCAGAGGCGCGTCCCCAGCGGCCGCGGGAAACTCCCTGAGGACATCTTTCATTCACGCATTCGCATTCATTGACTCTCATTCATTCGCCGCTAGGCGCTGAGCTCCGGTGAAGACCAACACCAGGTGGTCCTGCAAGAGCTCCCGGAGCACGCCCACCCGGGCCATCTAGGTCCCAGATCTTCCAGAACTGCCAACTACCAAGAGGCCTTTCTTAGGGTTTAGACCATGTATCTCAATTTTTGATTCAGGAAATAGGATCATTTTTACTATGGGAGGTACGAATGAAATGATGTTGTCTCTGCATCCCCACATCATTATGGACCGCCCTGTGTAAAGGGAATTTAGTCAAATACTGAATTGGGTATTGTGAATCATAAATTAACCAGAGCAGCAATTATCCCAGAGGCCCATGATGGAGGCAGCACTTGAAGAGTGAATGAGAAAGGAAGGCACAAGCCACAGAGACACAGAGCGCTGGGCCCTGGACACCTTGGCTGAGGCCATTTGTTCTTTCAGTAAACACTGTTTGGAGCATGTTAAGCCCCCAGCCTTCTGTCTAAAGCAGTGGTTCTCAACCTTCCTAATGCAGTTCCCTTTAATACAGTTCCTCATGTTGTGGTGACCCCCCAATTTCATTGTTACAAATTGAACATAATTAAAAGCATAGTGATTAATCACAAAACCAATATGTAATTATATATGTGTTTTCCGATGGTCTTGGGCGACCCCTGTGAAAGGGTCGTTTGACCCCCCCAAAGGGGTCGCGACCCACAGGTTGAGAACCGCTGGTCTAAAGTGTCAGGGTAGTGACCCAGTAGAGAGCAGAGGCCTGCTTGTAGGACCTGACACAGAATGCAGGCTCCAAGGCAGCAGGCTCTGAAATGCAGAGTCTCATGGGAGAGGCAAGGCTGTCAGGGCTCTGAAGGGCTGAAGGGGAGCTAGCTGTCCAAGAAGCTGGGGCCTGCAGCATCTCCCTCCACATGCCTGTTCTCCCTGGCCTCTCCTGGGGACCGGGGATGGAAGGGAAGGAAGAATTATGATCTGATAGCCTGAAGGCAAACCAAGCTGCCAGTTCCTGAAGCCAAACCCACACTCAGGAATTCTTACCACTTCTTTCCCTCTCCTTGATAAGGTGTGTATGCAACTTGGTCAGACATAGATGCAGACTAGGGCAAATACCAAGTTCATTGGAACAAGCCTTCCTATGTAGGCCCTGGGAGGTCTGCTGTGTGGCCCACACTTCACCGTGAGACTGTCCCCTCCTCCTGTTTCTCTGACATTGAAACCTGGACAGACTCCCTGCTCCACTCCCTAACACACACACACACACACACACACACACACCCCAAGCAAATCCAGGCCCAGCTGCAGTGACACACCCACCAACCCTTTTGTCTCTTCACAATCATTGACGTCAATGGTGAGCTCCATTGTTCTGGAAACAAGTATAAACAGACAGCTCATCCACACAGAGATTTTCCTGCGGCTCAGCTTTCCTGGGTCTTGCTCCATAGTCAGAGTCTGCAGCATAAAGTCACATTTCCTCCCTAAACTTAGCCTTTTCTATTTTGATATTAAAAATATTGAAATAATTTTTTTAGAAATTAAATGTCGTGGGCTTCTAGACTCTTCAGAATTTAATCTATGCTCAGTGTTCCCACAGCTAGTTTCTTCATCTTGTTATGGGAAACTTTCATTCACGGCATGGATATTTGTTGATACCTGGGTATGGGAGGGGAGGGAGGGGAGGTGAGGAGGGTGCAAACATGCATCTCATTGGATCCTTTGCTTGTCAGGAGTTTGCAATGTAGGAGTGATGAGGCAGGTTCAGAGGCAGTCCAAGACGGGCTGTAAGTCCCGGGAAAACAGGACAGCCCTGGGCAGAAGCCTCCACACTAGCTCCAACAGAAGAACGCTGAGGGGTGCAAACCTCCAGGACCAGGCCAAGCCCATGGGTGCCGTTCCCACTGAACAAGGTGGTGTGTGTTGGGGCATTCAGGTTGGGGGGCGGGGGGAATGAATACTTTCTTGATCAGCCTGCAATGACCTGGAAACATATTGGGATTAGCTGTCACCTCTGGCCCAGAACTGTTGGCCAGGCAAATTGCTCTTGGCCCCAAGGGAGGCAGGCTGGCAAGAAGGAAGCCTGGGGGTGGGGTGGTGAGCCAGGTCCCCAGCTGCCTGAGGAATGCTGTTCTGGAAGGGGCTGGGCTCCAGTCTCAGCCTTCCCCCCTTTCTCCTAGCCAAAGGCTGCTCTGCCCCAATCCCAGGCCCATTCCCACCACCCTATTTCTTCCAATGGGTCTGGCTTAAGTTGGTCCTGCCCACCCAGGTCTGGGCCCTGTCTGCAGGACTCCTCTACACCTGCGTCTCCATGCCCTTGCCAGGCCACTCGCAGGCTCTCTGATTCATTTATGCAGTCAGCCAGCTGTTTTCTGGGCAGCTACTGTAGGATGGCATTGTGCTGGCCATTGCTTCCTCTTCTACCAATCACATGGTTTGTGGGTCAGCAAGCAAGGACGTGGTCTGGGATGGCAAAGACAGGGAGCTGGGAAGGGCCAGTGTTTCTAAGGAGGGAAGGGCCAGTTTTTCTAAGGAGGTGTTAGGACACTGTCAATCTTTCTTGTCCTCTGGACCCAGAGCCCCCTTCCTGGGTCCAGGGGCTTTTGGTGATGAGAATGCCTGAGTCTGACCTCAGTCTTCTTCATGCCTGGTCCTGGTACGTATCTGCTCAACCCAACTGCTCTAGGCTGGGGACAGCGGCAGCTCCTGGCAGGGACATCCTCAGGTGGATGGGCCCACAGAGATGGGCAGCTGTGTCCAGGGGCTGCAGACACCGGTGAGACAAGGCCCACCTATCCCTCGTGGTCAGGAAGGCCCTGGATCAGACGGTACCCAGAGAGCTGATGCATCTGTCATGAGGTGGTCTATGGACCAGTGTAGAGAAGGCACAGTTATTGGGTGACAGCCACCTGCTGAGAAGGTGTTTTTATTTATTTGTTTGTTTGTTTTTAACTAAATGTAGATCCATGGAAGGCTGTTTTTTGTTTTGGGGAGATATGTGGATGTTATACGTGGTTATAGGTCTTCCCCAGGAGGTCATAGGCTGAAGCATCAGCAGGGAACAGCCTCCATCATTCTCCCCCACCCCTGGAGAAGACACTCTAAAGGGAACCAAGCACGTCTTTGCGGAGTGCCACTGGGCCATCTCCCATTGTCCCTTTGAGACATCCCGGACGTCACAGGGTGATGGCACAGGCTAGGGCCTCTAGTACTGTGTCTAGTAGAGGTGGTGCGCATAGACATCCTTGTTCTTTTCCCGGTGTGAGGGGGAACGTGCTCAAAATTTCGTCATGAAGTATGATGTTAGTTTCAGGTGCTCAGTTTTGTGTGTGTGTTTTTTTAAATAGCTGCCCTTTGTCATATAGAGACAGTATTTTTCTTTGATAGTTTGACAAGAGCCTTTTTATAAAATCATTGGTACAAAGGGCTTTTAATCCATGGCAACTACTCTTTTAAAGTATTTCCCCCAATAAATCTAGTCCATATTTGCTGGTCTGCAAAGAACTTAAATCACACAACTTTGTCTCTACTATGCTGCATTCTGTAGAGACTTGCTTACTGGTACTTCATTATTGTGTCTTAAAAAAATGAGTTTAAAAATTGCTGCCAAGCCGGTTTGGCTCAGTGGATAGAGCGTCAGCCTACGGACTGAAGGGTCCTGGGTTTGATTCCAGTCAAGGGCACGTACCTCCATTGCAGGCTGGATCCCTGGCCCTGGCCAGGGCTCGTGTGGCTGGCAATCAATCGATGAGTCTCACATGGATGTTTCCCTCTCTCTGTCTCTCCCCCTCCCTTCCACTCTCTCTAAAAATCAATGGGGTCCGGCTGGCATGGCTCAGTGCATGAGCATTGACCCATGAACAAGGAGGTTGCGGGTTCCATCCCCCGCAGGGAGTGTGCAGGAGGCAGCTGATCGATGATTCTCTCTCATCATTGATATTTCTCTCTCTCTCCCTCCCTCTCCATTTTTCTCTGAAATCAATAAAAAATATATTTTTAAAAAATCAATGGAAAAATATCCTCAGCTGAGGATTAACAACAACCAACTTCTCTTATCAGTTTTCCAGATAAAAGGCATTATTTTAACTGAAGCCAAAAAGCTGTTTGCTATTGTGTCACTTAAGATAGGGTTAAACTTCAAACTTCCTGGTCCTGAGGCCATTAAATGAAAAGCCCAGGACTGAACTGAGGGGAGAGCTGTGCCCTTGGTGAGGGAGATGGGCGGCAATGGGTAGGTTGAGTTGGGCAGATCTGTGCCCTGGGACTTGAGGGTCAATGTTTGGGTCAGCTTCTCTGGTCTCTGGCAGCTAGCCCTTTCCCAGAGTTTCCGGGCCACCATCCCCCTCACTGTCCTGGCGGGCCACGGAAAGGCAGCTTGCCAGCAAGGCCCTCCATGTCTGAGGTGACTCCCATGTCCGAGGCGACTCTTCCTTCGTAGGTCAGAGGATGTCTCCTCAGCTGGAGCACCATCCAGCTGGTCTCTGAGGTCATGGACCTGGACTGGGCAGGCCCCTGCAGAGTCCGCTGCCTGTCACATTCTGCCTGGTGTGTACCCGCAAGGCTGTCACCTCCGCTTTGTGCTGCCAGCATTGCTGGGGCTGGTGCTTGGGAGGTAGCCCAGCTGACACCCTCAACCCTGGATGTCCTGGGGCCGTGTCAGGACCTGGGGACAATAAGGCCCCTCCCTGTCAGGGTATCTGACCCTTTAGGAACCGGGGTTCATCGTTGGGCACGGACCTTAGGGTGCCCTTACCCTGGACAAGCATCACGCTGGGCACTTTTTGGGAGTTCTCTTATTTAACCCTCACGCCTCTGTGTGGCCCGTGTCCAGATCCCTCTCCCCTTTGTAAAGACACCCTCAATGTCACAGCGTAGTAAGGAACCGTGCGGGACTGTGCCTATGTCATCGAGGAAAGACAACCTTTGTGTGCAGAGTGATCTCATGGCTGCCCTCACGCCCCACCCCCGCAGAGCCTGGGAATGAGGTGACCAGAGTCCAAGCTCCAAAGTCCTTATTGTCCCTAGAACCTTCTCTCCCGCCCCGCCCGTCTGTTACGTGTGTGGCTGGCCAGTGCTCCCTGCACCCTCTTAACTCCCTTTCAAATTCATGGAGGCTCACAGGTGGGGCCGCCGGGGGTGCAGTTCTTCTGGGGCCACCACCCACCATTCGTGCGCGCAGCCACTGGGGCTCACAGCGGCTCTGTTGGGCTTCCAGAGCCCCTGCATCCTGCCGAGTCTCTGCCTCTGTGCTTCCTCCAGGAGACTCTTCCCTGTGCCTCACCGCATGTTCCCTGCAGTGTCGGTCCTTGCTCACCACCTTCTCTTGGAGCCCAAACTGGGAAAAGCACTAGTTGTCTCCAGACCAAAGCTTTTTGGAAGCAACAAAGGGGTTTGACGGGACCTCTGTGGGTGGAAGGCATCCCCGCTCGGGGTGGTGACAGGTAGCCTGGTTGAGCTGCAAAGGTAGGAGCCCAGGTAACTGGACTGAAGTGGCCTTGGGGCACTAGTCTCACTGTGAAGGAGACTTGGGGAGACTTAAGGGGGAAAACTGCTGTGTGCCCATCCTCCCCTCCTCCTCAAAAAATTGAATCCTAAGAGGGAAAAGGAGGGAACATAGGAGAGGTAGCCCCACGGTGCGAGGAGGCTGCTGCTGCCCCATGTTGCAGGGGGGACCACGTGTAGGTGGGAGTAGAGGGGTGCTTGGAGGAGAGGGGGCTCCTCCTGGTATTGCCACCACCAGCATCCTGGACTCTCAGAAAGCCTGCTGGCTTGTCCGCACAATGAGAGGCAACATCCATGCTGCTGAGCAAAGCAAGTGGCAGGTGGAGGAGGGCAACCCAGGACTCCGACTGCAAGGTCAACTGTCTGGACTGGCTGGCATTCTGCCCGAGTATTGGCATGGGTGCTAAGGGAATTCAGTATACCTACCCCAGAGGAGTTCCCTGAGACCTTGAGCATAAATGAGGACACCCCACTGAGGCTACTACGGGCACCCAAGATAGCTTGTGGGAATCCAGAGAGACCCCTGACAAGATGCTCTGAACTCAGAAAACACTGAGCAATTTCATGTCGGTGGGGCCCTGTACGACGGTGATGTCCTTGGCATTGCTTCTCCAGGTGGGAGGCAGTTCTGGGGACAGAACAGTCCTCCCAAACCTCTGCTTGAGTCAGGAGAGGGGAGCAAAGACAGGGAAGCCCTGCCTCCCTCCCAAACTGTGTGGCTATGGCTTGGGAACAAAGGGCATTGGGAGGAAAATGACTGCTTGCCAAGCCCTAGGCCAGGAAGGCTGGGAGACCAAGAAGCAGGACAAAGGGCCTGTGGCAACTGTGGTGAAGGGACTACTGTGGGGAAGTGTGTGATGTCAGATGGGGAGATGGTGAAGGTAGACTGTGAAAACTGGGGGACAAGCTGAAGGCTGGGACCAGGGGCTTCCTGGAGATCAGAGCCTGTCACTCTCACCGCTGTGGTCCACCCTGCCCAGCTTCTTGTCCCTCTGGACTCGGGAGATGAAGCTGGAGAGCTAGCTCACCAGATCCTGACAATACTGGGTGGGTTCCCGAAGGGAACTCTTGTGGCCCCGGGGTCCACCCTGCAGGACTAGTCCTCTCCACCCTGTTTGAATCCTTCACCAACAGAATGAGGCCCTGTCCCCACTGTTCCCTCCTGGGGATCACCGGTGGTGTGCTCCAGTCCATGTGTGCTGGGAATGAGGGATCCCAGACAGTCCCAGGCTTGCTGGACTTCAGAGCCCAAGTGTCTGTCACTCATAAATGCTGTTGGGTTCTCCCCATACCCCTCCGTGGGCACGGAGCAGGCCTTATACTTAACCAGTGGGAGGCAGGAGAGAGCCAGCCAACCAACTCCTCGCCTTTTGCCCTCTACTGGGCAGAAGTCCAAGGCCTGGTTTTTCATGCAGCCAGTCCAGAGAGGTCCTAGGGGGCTGGGCATCTGGTTGGTTACATGGTTCATCTCATGGGGCTCATCAGGAGACAGTGGCCAGCACGGAGAGCCTCATCTTGTGTTTTTTTTTTCTTCTTTTTAAAAAATATATTTTATTGATTTTTTACAGAGAGAAAGGGAGAGAGATAGAGAGTTAGAAACATCGATCAGCTGCCTCCTGCACATCTCCTACTGGGGATGTGCCCACAACCCAGGTACATGCCCTTGACCGGAATCGAACCTGGGACCTTTCAGTTCGCAGGCCGACACTCTATCCACTGAGCCAAACCGGTTTCGGCTCATCTTGTGTTTTCTCCCCTTTTCCCTCCCTCTCGCTGCCTGGGATTGCACCTCCTGAGAAAGCGTTAATGCTCATGCCTGTCTCAGGCTGATTTCTAGGGCACCCAGACTAGGACTCAGATGCTGAAATTGGCTCTGGACAGCGGGCCCTCAGGGATTCATTTTGGAATTGAACTGCCCACTTGTCTCAAGGTCATAGGGGGCCCATTGCTAGTGGCAAGTGGGATTGTAGTAACCGGGGTCCAGCCATGGTTTATGTTTGTGCAGCCCTTGAGCTAAGAATGGTTTTTACATTTTTAAAGGGAAAGAGAAGTGAAAAAAGCCAAAGACTATGCTACGGAGTTCACACAAGACCACAAAGCCTAAGTTATTTACTATCTGGCACGTTACAGAAAGAGCTTGCTGACCCCTGGTTGACCCCCTATCATGCGGTGATATAGTTATTATTGAAGTCATCACCGGTGCTCGGTTACGATGGGCCACAGGCAGAGGGCAAGCAGGTGTGGGGCCCCATCGCTGGGGAACAATGGTCATGATCTTATTAATGGAGAAGTGGTGGAGACCTTGAGAAAGGAAAATGAGAGGCTCAGGACAGTTCACTGTCAGCTTCAGGCATTTCCTGCAGGCCTGGGGGCCTCATGGCAGCTCAGAGCATTCACTCTCCGACAGCCCCCGGCAGACTCTCTGAAATCAGGCCTACACTCTGATTTCAGGGCTACAAAGGAGACCAAAGTCACAGCCTTGGCAGGTCCTTTATGTCAAGGTCAGGAGTCACAAGGTCAGGAGGCCATGGATGTGGGCAACCAAGTAGAGGAGCTGAGTATTTCAAAGCCCCGAGCTCTCAGGAGGCTCCTAGGTGGCAGAAGCAATCGCCTCCCCGTTGCCAGAGAACAGATTGTCCTTGCTGAATGCCTCACCTGGGCAGCCAGATGATGCTTGTCCTCTCAAGACCCCCATCCCCCACCCTCAGCACCTCTCTTTAATTCCAGGCCTGTGATGAGGTCAGGTCTCAGCACAAGAGGAGCAGAGAATGTAAGCCCTGCTCAGGCAAGAACCAGCCTGCACACCTAAGGAATTGCAAGCCTGGCCTAATGGGTGCCAGCAGGGCCTGAGGGACGCACCTGATGGGGATCTTTGAAGTGTTGCAGGGAGCAGCTGTAAGGCTAGATTGGGGGCTATGAGAGAATTCATGGTCAAGGGACCCTCAGCTGTGATTTAGGACTCAATGTCTTGGCAAGGACAGCAGGAATTGGTTCTGGTCATTTCTCGAGATGACTCTAGTGGTGTGTTTAGTTAAAGTTTAACAAGCGACCTCTCTGAAGGGGGAAACAATGTGTAGCCCTTACCATTTCTGTGGTGCAAACACTCCCACCGTGAACGATTCATCATTCAGGGCACTTCTGCTCTTGGTGGCTGTAAGGTCTACTGACAGCACAAAGGAGGCTGCTCAAGTTCCTGTCCCCTGAGTGAGGGCCCTGGTAGGACAGCATTGCTCACCCAAGTATTGGTGAAGGTCAATTAGGATTTCAGTGAAGGAGAGGTGGCTCCACGCGTCGCTGTTTCTTTTTTTAAAAATATGTTTTTCTTATTTATTTATTTATTTATTTGAGAGAGAGAGAGAGAGAGAGAGAGAGGAAGAGAGAGAGAGAGAGATTGATGAGACAGAAACATCAATGTCTTTCACTGCCTCCTGTATGCTCCCTTCTGAGGATCAAGCCTACAACTCGGGCATGTGCCCAGACCGGGAATGGATCCGTGACCTCTTGATGCGTGGGTCCACACTCAACCACTGAGCCACACTGGCAGGGCCTTCCCTGTTTCTTCCTCTGGGAATGACCGGTGCCTCCTGGCCCCGCCTCTCACCGTCAGAGCCTGCGGAGCTGGAGTCTGGGCTGACCTTGGCGTTCCTGCCCTGAACCAATTCCAGCCCTCAGGGTCAAAGGCCAGGAGGAGGTAGCAAATGTCCCTGACAGATTGCTCGCAGTGGTGGGGAGGGTGAGCATGGCCAGCAGTGGACGAGCTGGACCCGAACCGTTCTGCCTTTGATATCAAATATTTGCCAGAGAGACCCAGGCTTGCAATTTATGAAAAGAAACTGGACTTACCTTATAGACGAGGGGCATAAATTAATAGTCTATGTTTTTAGGGAAGTGTGTGTGTGTGTGTGTGTGTGTGTGTGTGTGTGACTGTACAAAGAACAACTAAAAAGAATGTCAAAACTTGTAAGAGACAGCAGGAAGGCTGGGGAGGGTTTGGGAGACGGGGGGAAGAGATCAACTGAAGGACTTACTTGTATGCATGCATATAAGCATAACCAATGGACACAAGACACGTGGCGGGGTAGGGGAGGCCAGGAGAAGGTCAAGGGGGGAAAAAAAGGAGACATATGTAATATTCTTTGTAATACTTTAAGCAATAAAACAAAATTTAAAAAAACTTGTAAGATTTTTCTCTGGGTTGTGGAATATGGATGACATTAATATTCTTTATATGTTCTACAGTATTTATTATGTTACATATTTTGTATTTATAAATTATAAATTCTATATAATCTGAACTTACATATTACAATAAATATAAGTATAAAAACATAGTTTTAAATGTTATAATCTAATAAACATAAAATAAAAAATTATTTTTGAATATGATGTTTGGTATCAGTTTAAAATCACTTGCTTTGTGATCTGGGTTACATGAACAGGGGTGGGGAATCAGGACCAGAGCAGTAAAAATCAAAAACACTGAATTCTTCATATTCTTCAAAAATTCTTCTGTATTTTTATTTGATTCCTATTCACGCTCCAGTGTTTGTCTTAATCATTAGATAAATAGGAGTTTCACGCCATTGGAGATTTACTGGGCTTATATTTATGGTCCAAACCTTTACAGAAATTTTAAACAAATAGTTGACAGAACAAAAATCAGATAAAAAACTACAAAAAAGGATGCGACAGACATGGCCAGATGTGACCATGAGGGCAGTACACAAGTGGCTGGAGTAGGAGCTGAGACATCAGATGGGCGAGCACAATGGGTATTGGGGGTAAGGGTCATGCCAGGACACAAATGCCACAGGAAGGCCAAACATAACAATGAGGATGGATATACCTGTGAAGGCAAAAGAGGCAGATCTGGCCACGGGGTGAAGACAAGCAGAGTCTGCCCCTTGGGGCTGTATCTTCTGCGCACAGCCACACAGCACATCTGCGCCGGTGGACGACCCGGGGAGGGGTCACAGAGGGACACACTCCTGTCAGCAGATGGAGTGACTGTTTTCCTCACTTGTCCTCCCCACTCTGTGCGTGGACTTATCTCTCTCTCCTTCTCTCTTCCTCTCTGAAATCAATAAAAATATATATTTTTAAAAACGAAAACCTTCTAAGGAGGTTTGCTTGCAGGCCATCAGCTTTCCCGAGTGGGTTTCAGGCATCGGACACAGAGAACTAGGGTGAGGCCTTTCTTCACCAGCCAGAGCAGAGTAGGTGGGTGAGCCCAGTGAGCCCTGGGCTGGCGGGTGGGCTCATCCCTGCTTCTACTCCACCTCCTGCTCACAGCTCTGGACCCTCACCGCCCAGCCTAGCCCAGCGAGGCTTCAGCAAGCCTCTGGATCACTTTGCAGCCCCTCATCTTCCTCCTCTGACACCCGTGGGCACTGGGTTTGGACGTGAGGCTGCCCTGCTCACACTCTTCATCACCTGTGTTATCAGGGTGAGGACTTGGAGCCCAGAAATAACACGTCAGTCACACTGGGTGGGGCTGATTAGTGAGTGTCCTGGCAATCGCCTGATTTGAAAAGTCTCCACCTGCCCCCAGCTCTCCGTTTCTGCCTGAGCTCGAGACAGGGCACTGTGTCCCCATGCCCCCGACTCTGGTCCCCAGCTCCCATTCTTGCCCGCCTCTCTGTCCTCACCTCAGGACTCCAGAATTCTTCCCAGTCTCAGAACACAGCATTCAACTGCCCCTTGTAGTCATCTTTGGGTGGCATCTAAGCCTGGGACAATGAAGGGAGGCATTTAAAAAAATATTTTATTGATTTTTTACAGAGAGGAATAGAGATTTAGAAACATCAATGAGAGAGAAACATCGATCAACTGCCTCTTGCACACCCCCTACTGGGAATGTGCCCACAACCAAGGTACATGCCCTTGACCAGAATCAAACCTGGGACCCTTCAGTCCACAGGCCAACACTCTATCCACTGAGCCAAACCGGTTAGGGCGAGGGAGGCATTTTTATTTTTAGGGGCTATGTTCTTGTCACCTTAGGCTCTAGGTTTAGGAGCGCTCTCCAAATCCTTTTGGAACTTACTCAAAATAAGAATTATTTCCTCCCTTTTTTCAAGGATGAGCTTCACCTCATTCTGTTGAAGGATATTTGTGTCCCCCCCCCCCCCCGCCCCCGCATCTTTTAAAAAATACATATTTTTTTATTGATTTCAGAGAGGAAGGGAGAGAGATAGAAACATCAAGTGATGAGAGAAAATCATTGATCGGCTGCATCCTGCACGTCCCCAACTGGGGATCGAGCTCACAACGCAGGCATGTGCCTTGACTGGGAATCTAGCCGTGACCTCCTGGTTCATAGGTCTACGCTCAACCACTGAGCCACACCGGCCAGGTTTTCCCTCATATTTTATCTCCACTTCTCCTTCCTCCCCCTCAATATTCAGGTCACCAAGATTTCAGGCCACGTTTCTGTTACTGCAGAGATGAGCTACCCTCTGTGACACTCTTCACCAGCCAAGAAAGGAACTTACTGTAGGCTGCAGGTAGAGCTTCTAAAACTCGTAATCATCCCTCCAAAGACCTGGCCAAGATCGGGAAGAATCATGCCTGTCCCTGTGCTCTGGGCCTCCAGCTGCACGGCTGTGTGTGTGTGTGTGTGTGTGTGTGTGTGTGTATGGTGCCTATCACCGGGGACCCATATTTTCCACTGGTATCAAAAGACTGACCCATTTTCAGTAACCACTTTCTTGCAGTGGGTGAGGCCTTTGTTGGGTTTGTATGGAGGCCTGAACTATGTCTGCAGCTGAGCCCGGCTGTGTCTGAGAGCAGTGGTGGGTGCTTAGCAGGTGGGAAGGAAGCACGGCCATGACTCTCATCTCCTTTCTTTCAGGAGAATTTCCAAGACTCTGGTTACCTCTTACTCAGTCATAATTTACACCTCTGTTTAGACACAAAGTCCACAGCGGACAATGGGAGTATCTTAGGAGCATAACCTGGCTGGTAACTGGGACTCGGAGCCGGCAGTGAAAGCCTGCGTCCAGGTGGTGGTGGGGCCATGGGGGCCCCAGGGTGAGCTCCTGCACATGGCTGAGCCCCTCCCTCTCAGGAGAGCTTCAAGCCAAGCCAGGTGCACTCAGCATGTGTCGAGAGTCTTCTAAGTCCCAGCAAGTTGAACTGTGTTTGGTTTGTTTGTAAAATCTCATTGCACTTACAATAAAAATGATTGCTTAACCTCTGAAAATCCTCTGGTTCTCCTGCACGTGGACCCCAGAGTCCCGGGGCTGGGCCCGGCCTCCTTCAGGGGCTGCATTCACCGGTGCAGCAGGCTTTCTTCTAGATGCTGGCATCGAGCCTACTATTACCTGCCTTAAATTTATAACAATTGTTGGCATAATATGAAATCCAGCTATTTCTATTGAACAAAGAGAATGGACAAGACTAATGTCTAAATTGTTAGCCAGATATTGCCTTTCTTAAGAAACACCTCAGGCCAGGCTTCTGTCTCAGTAAGGGTCTGGAAATGAGTGTGTTCTCCCTCTTTTGGGGCAGTCTAAGGGAAGTGTTCCCGTCAGTCGAGGGCAGGACAGTGCGGTGTGGTTGCTGAGAGCAAGCCTGAGGAGCGACCCCAATCCCAGCTCTGTCATCGCCTAGCCCCAGGACCTGGAACAGTGCTTGAGCCTCCGTGTTCTCCTCTGTAACATCAGGTTATCAGAGGCACCGCCCCAGGGTGTTTTATTATTATTATTTTTAACAAAAAAGTTTAAATTGTGATAAAACACATGACATAAAATTTACCATCTTAACCTTTTTCAAGTGTACAGTTCAGTAGTGTTAAGTACATTCACACTGTTGTGCATCAACTTCTAGAACTCTTTTTATCTGGTGAAAGCGAAAACTTGTGCCCATTGAACGATCCCTCTCCCCTCCCCGCCAGCCTCTGTCTCTATGAATCTGACTACGTTAGGAACGTTATAGAAGTAGAATCATACAGCGTTTGTCCTGTTGTGTTTGGCTTAGTTCACTCAGCACAGTGTCCTCCATGTTCATCCATGTTGTAGTCGATGTGAGAATTCCCTCCCTTTTCAAGGCTGAATAATATTTCATTGCATGGATGAACTACATATTGTTTATCCATTCATCTGCCCATGGATTGCTTGTACCTTTAGGCTGTTGTAAATAATGCTGCTGTGAACATAAGCATACAAACATCTCTTTGATACCCTGCTTTCAATTCTTTTGGGTATATGCCCGAAGTGGAATTGCTTGATCATATAGTAACTCTATTTTCAATTTGTGAGGAACCACCATACTGTTTGCCACAGCAGCGGCACCATTTTACATGCCCACCAGCAGCAATACACAAAAGTTTGAATTTCTCCACATCTTCGCCAACACTTATTTTCCTTTGTTGTTGGTGTTTTTTTTCTTTTTTAGTTTTTTTTTTTTTAAATAGTAGCCACCCTAATGAGTATGATTGTGGCTTTGCATTGCCCTTCCCTAATGATTAATAAATTGAGCATCTTTCCTTGTGCTTGTTGATCATTTCGTTTTCTTCTTTGGAGAAATGTCTGTTCAAGTCCTTTCCCATTTTTGCTTTGCCCATTTGTGTGTTTTTGTTGTTGTTGTCGAGTTGTTTGGGGGTTGTTTGGA
The DNA here is from genome assembly GCF_028538775.1 of Myotis yumanensis. NCBI lineage: Eukaryota > Metazoa > Chordata > Mammalia > Chiroptera > Vespertilionidae > Myotis > Myotis yumanensis. The sequence continues at coordinate 34,683,328 of NW_027223759.1, forward strand.
GGATGTAACGGCGTCTGGAACACAGGCAGCTAGTGCCCCACGCATGTCAGTTCTTACACTCAGTGACACACGATACAGTCACACCTCAAACACAGCCTAACGAACAAGGGGGGAAAGTGATTTCCAGCAGCCTCTCCTTCTCCACACTCCCCAACAGTCTCCAGGCCTCGAATCTTTCCCTCCACCTCACGGGCATCCCCCAGCCTCACACTTGTACCGTCATAGCCGTAACCCCACACAAGACCCTGCACCTGCTGCAGGCCCCCCGGCTAGGCCCCCTCTGGGCTCTCCTGTCACACAGCTGCACTCGATATCTGGGCCCCAGTGGAACAGCTGACCTCCCCGAACAAAAACAAATGGGAATTTAGCAAATGTGACTAAACTTTAAAAATAACCTTTTAAATAAACTGTGAAGTTGGCTACCTGAATTATGAAATCCAAGCCACTGTTCTACACAGTATACACAGCATACATTTTTTTATAAGATAAAAAATAAAAACAAATCAAAGGATGACCAAGGGTTGGCATCTGCGCAGAGACCTTCAACTCCCGTCTGGCCTGCACTGTTCCTTGCCAGCTACCCCCACTCCGTTCCCTTTCCCTATCAGGTTGATTCCGCCCCCTACCCCCCGAAAAAACAACAACCCTGTTTACTGCCTTCTGAACAAGATGTGGTATTGCCTTCCCTCTGATGCACACACTTTCAAATCAAATCAACATAGTACAAATGAAAATAACACGAGCCAAACAGGAAAATAACATTTATGCTGACTCTCAGTGTTCATCTAAGGCAGTGTTTCTCAACCTTCTGGCCCTTTAAATACAGTTCCTCATGTTGTGACCCAACCATAAAATTATTTTCGTTGCTACTTCATAACTGTGATGTTGCTACTGTTATGAATCGTAATGTAAATATCTGATATGCAGGATGGTCTTAGGCGACCCCTGTGAAAGGGTCGTTCCACTGCCAAAGGGGTCGCGACCCACAGGTTGAGAACCGCTGATCTAAGGCAAAGAAAAGGCTGCTGCTGAAAAAGAAACAGCAAACATTGCTGAGCACTGCTTGACCAGCTGCCCAGTGGGTGTGCTCTGTCCCCACCTTCGGGGTACAGAGAGGGGAGGTGGCCGCTGGCCTGATCAGTGCGGGTCCTTCCGCTCGCCCATCCCCCAGTGACATTGTCTGCCTCCTGCTGCCTGCCTGTATTTTTCTTGCGCTTTCTTATCCTTACTGTTGATTGGTTGCTTTTTGTTTTTGTATTATGTTATCACAAAATCCTAGATCATATCACTTCAAGTTGCTTTCTCATTTGCACTATTTTGCCGGGCAGTCTCTGGGGGTGGCCTCAGGTCAGGCTGCCTGGGCACGGACTGGGAAGTGGAGGTTGTGTGTGGGTGGAGTGGAGTGCTCTGGAAGCAGGCAGGATGGGGCGCCAGGTACCGCTGAGGACTCCAAGGAGCCCTCAGCCCCGGGGCTCTGGGCTGGGCATGGCCCTGCAGGGACCCCCTGAGTCCTGGTGAGGGGCTGGGCCCTTACTTCCTTGGAGCAGTCATTGGAGGCCCACAGCCCTGTGGTGGGATTGGCGGGAGCGCCCCCTGCAGGACTCCCCTCCAACCTCACCGCTGGGGAAGTTTTCATGGTTGTATCATCACAGCACCTGGGGTTCAGTTCTCCCTTTTACACCAATCGTGGGGACTCGGGTCAGCTGGCTAGTGGGTGATTCAGCTCCCCAAATCTCAGGCTAGGTGCTGCTTCCTCAGGCCACTTCTGAGAGCAACTCTCTCCGGTGGGGGTCCCTGAGAGACTGGGTTTGTACCCCCAACTCAATCAGCCCTTCCATGTGGGCTGCTCCAAGAGCAGGGCAGGTAGGCGCCTTTGGATGAGTTGCCCCAGAGAGGAGCTTAGCAGTGACTGACAAGGACCAACACTCCTTGTGAAGTGGGCCTTGGTCCTGAGGGGCACCTGGGTGGTCGGCCACAGCGTCCACTGCAGTGATTAAGACTTCCTCCTTTGGGCCCATTCAGCTGGGGTTCATCGAGTGCTCTGGGGAGACAGCCACGCGGCCTGGCCTTCCTGGAGCTCGAGTTCCAGTGGGAAGAGAGACATTACACAACCAATTACATGACTGCCATTTAAGCGTGCCCGGAGGAAGCCTGACGGGGAGCCGGGGGCATCTGATAGAGGTGTGGGGGTGGCAGGTGGGATAGTTTAGGCGGGAAAACTCAGGTTTAAAATTTTTAAAAATTCTCAGTTATAGCTGCCATACAGCATTATATTAGTTTCACAAGTGCAACACAGTGGTTAGATATTTGTATACCTTATGAAGTGATCACCTGATAAGTCTAGTACCCATCTGGCACCATACATAGCTATTAAATCTTATTAGTACTTTACATCCATGTGACTATTTTGTAACTACCAATTTGTACCTCTTAATCCCTTCACCTTTTTTTAAAAAAATATATATATATATTTTATTTATTTCAGAGAGGAAGGGAGTGGGAGAGAGAGATAGAAACATCAATGAGAGAGAATCACTGATCGGCTACCTCCTGCATACCCCCCACTGGGGATCTAGCTCCCAACCTGGGCATGTGCCCTGCCCGGGAATTGAACTCGTGACCTCCTGGTTCCTGGGTTGATGCTCAACCGGTGAGCCATACTGGCCAGGCAATTCCTTCACCTTTTTCCCTCATCCCTTCAACCCTCCTCCCCTTCTGGCAGAACTCGGTTTTTATATAATTGGAAAGGAAGCTGTGCCTTCAGCTCCTCTCTGAGGAGGATTGGTGTGCTGCAAGCTGGTAAGTGGTGCACACAGAGGGGCTGGGCACAGGGAGCAAGGTGGACTGCTCCCAGGTGAGCTGAAATTCACAGGACTTGGCACCTGTCCACTCTCACCTGCCCGACAGCCCGCCCGCCAACATCTACTCTGGCAGAAAGTCCAAGCCCACAGGTGTGTCCTGTCAGCATTTACTTCTGGGAAGGGCAAACCGCGACTGCCTGTGGACACGGGGGAGCCAGGCGGGAAGGCTTGCTTGGGACGCCAACAGCAGCTGATTGGCATCCTGTATTTGAGAAGCAGCTGCTGTGTCAATAGGATGAAAGCAGGAAGCACCCTCACCCAATTATTCTGTAGCATTTCAGGATGCAGGGCCCTCCGTCAGATCTGGGTGACCCTGGTTTAAGGACACGCTGGCAGAATTGGGCTTTGCCCCAGGTCTTCTGCGGGGAGTTGCTCTGAGCATTTGCCATTCAGAATGGTTCTCAGAAGAGAAGTCCGAGCTATTTAGTGCAAATGCTTCACTTTCCTTGTGAAATAGTTGAGCGTTGAAAAGGCCAGAATTGACCAATGTCACATGCTGGTCACAGGTACCAATAAAGGTCACACTCAATGCCAGCTGCCAGCTGCTAACTCGGGGAGCTGGCCGCAGCACCAGTGAACTTCGTCTTGTCAATGATCCGACAGAGGCAGTCATATATAAGTGCTGTAAATGGGCACCCGGGACATGGTCCCCAGCAGGGCATTACTACCCTGGTTTTTGCAAAGTGGGGGTCTCTTCTGACAACTTAACTTTTAACTTTTGTTTTTGATTTAAAAGTTTTTATTGAGAAATAAATCTAAGAGACAGTGAGGTATAAAAAAGCGGAAGAAATGTCCCATAATCCTAACTCCCAGATACTCTCTGAAATCTTGACACTGTTGGATTTGTTCACACACACAGACACTAACACTCACACACACACACACACACACACACAGACTCACACTCCTACACTCATATGCACTCACATTCACTCATTCAGACACACACACATTCACACACACACACACTCTCTCTCTCACACACACACACACACACACACACACTCACATACACAGACTCACCCCCCCCACATTTACTCATTCAAACATTCACACATACACTCCTGCGCGTGCGCACGCACACACACACGTGCGCACACACTCACTCATATACATATGCAGATATTTAACATCACGGAGATCATTTTGTCTATATCAGTGGTTCTCAACCTTCTGGCCCTTTAAATACAGTTCCTCATGTTGTGACCCAACCATAAAATTATTTTCATTGCTACTTCATAACTGTAATGTTGCTACTGTTATGAATCATAATGTAAATATCAGATATGCAGGATGGTCTTAGGCGACCCCTGTGAAAGGGTCGTTTGACCGCCAAAGCGGTCGCTACCCACAGGTTGAGAACCACTGGTCTATATAATGTTACAGTTTGATTTTTAAAAATTTAAAATTGTGACATAGCAAATCATATGAAGTGCCCTTTGGAAAGAGCAGGGTTGTTTTTTTAAAAATATATACTAGTATCTTTATTGATTTCAGAGAGGAAGGGAAAGGGAGAGAGAGATAGAAACATCAATGATGAGAGAAAATCATTGATTGGCTGCCTCCTGCATGCCCCTCTACTGGGGATTGAGCCCACAACCCGGGCATGTGCCCTTGACTGGAGTCAAACCTGGGACCTTTCAGTCCACAGGCTGACACTTTACCACTGAGCCAAACCAGCTAAGATTAGGAAGAGCACTTTTTACATGAGCATAATCTATTCAACATTCGGCCAGTAGTTATCATGTGCCTATAAGTGTGTGATAACATGGAAGGTAGAGGGGGTTCAGGGGTGAGCAAACCAACCAGGCCTCTGCACTCAGGGAGAGCGGGAGGAGACAGAAAACAGAAGGCAGATGTGAATAAAAATTACCTTAGAGAGGACTTTGGAGGAAAAAAGATATTGGGCTGGAGAGTTCAGACGCGATGTGTCTGATATCCTGAGATATCACATGTGAGCTGAGACCTAACTAATGTCAAGGACCCAGCAAATGAAGATCTGGGGGATGAGTGTTCTTATTCAGCTAAAGGGACCAGCAAGTGCAAAGGTCCTGAGGCAGAATCGATCTTAGCACGTGTAGGGACAGATAGAAGACGCTGACTGCTTTTTCTCTAGGCTCACGTGGAGAGGAGGGGACAAGACCCCCAGGTTTCACAGAAGGGTGTCAGTCACCTCCCCGCTTAGATGATGCCACATACAGGAAGGCACTTGACTGGCCCCACCGACTGATGTTTGCCCTTCTGAGCCTGTCAGGGAGTTCAGCCTTGGATCCAGGGTTGGTCAGGCTGTCTCCAGACTCTGGGCCCCCTTTCCTTACTGGCACCTGCTACCCCAGCCCTTCCCACAGGCTGACCCACATTCTGGGCTCTTCACAGAAGTGGAGCTCTGAGTTGGGTCTCCCCAGGCCTTTGTCTCCAGGAGTGTTTGCCTCCCAGGCAAGGGCAGGTAAGGCCCGGAGGTCTCCTGACTTTGTGGAGCTCTCTCTCCTGGGATGAGTCATGGTCATAGTCCGTAGGTCATCTTCATTCATTCAGAAACTGCTTATTTCAAAAGCACCTCCTGCCAGCCTTTTATGTTTCAAACAAGTTTCTTTGCTGTAATTTTCTACAGTTATTTAACCAATTATCTTTTTTTATGGATGACTCTTTTTTATGTTTTTTTCCCCCCTTTTCCTTTAATCTTTTCATGACTCTGAGGAGCTCAGGAGTAATTCAGGCTACAGTGGCCACCCTCCTCCCCACCAGCTCCCAGAACTAGATGCTCTGGGCTGGCCCCTGGGCGCCCCACCTTCCTGTGGTCCTGCTTCCAGGTCTCTTTGTTGGAGTGGAAAGTCCTTACCTGGATTTCATCAGCCCCGCTTTCTAAGGCACCAGAATGCCCCCCCTACTCCCCACAGTGGAGAGTATGGATTGGCTTAGGGCAGGGGTGGGCAAACTTTTTGACTCGAGGGCCACAATGGGTTCTTAAACTGGACTGGAGGGCCGGAACAAAAGCATGGATGGGGTGTTTGTGTGAACTAATATAAATTCAAAGTAAACATCATTACATAAAAGGGTACGGTCTTTTTTTTTTTTAGTTTTATTCATTTCAAACGGGCCGGTAGTTTGCCCACGGCTGGCTTAGGGCCATGGTCGGCAAACTGCGGCTCGAGAGCCACATGCGGCTCTCTGGCCCCTTGAATGTGGCTCTTCCTAAGCCTTAGGAGTACCCTAATTAAGTTAATAACAATGTACCTATCTATATAGTTTAAGTTTAAAAAATGTGGCTCTCAGAAGAAATTTCAATCGTTGTACTGTTGGTATTTGGCTGTGTTGACTAATGAGTTTGCCGACCACTAGGGGCAGCGTTAAGGTTGTGACCTCCAGGGATGAGTATCCACTCCACAGCTGCCTCCCCCCAGACAGGCCCTCAGTGGAGCCAGGCAGTTCTGCTCCCTTGTCACAGACCCTCTCAGATCCTCTTTCATGGCCTCGAGGTCCCACAGAGAGCAGCAAGACCTGAGCCTCGGGCTTCTGCAGGCCTATAGGGCCCCCTGCTCTCTACAGGCTGTGGGAGAACTGGGATCAGGCTTCCCCTTGTGGGGCCCTGGCTGGGGTCCTTAGTGGAGCCTCAGGGCCAGAGAGCTCTTAATGGCCACATAGACCTCCCCACTGCTCGAGAACAAGCCGGTTGCTGGCCTCAGCTGTTCCTGCAGCCCTGGGCTGTGAACTGTCTGAGAAGGGGCTGGGGTGGCCGTTGAGAAGGCAGGGCACTTGGGGTCAGAGGCCAGGGTCAGGGACCTCCCTGAGTGCGCTGTTCACCCCCTGATCAGGCCACCCCACAGCCAGTGTTCAGAGCTCAGAGGTGGGTGCTCCTCACAGCAGCCTCTGGGCCACAGTGAGCAGATCAGGGAAGATGTCGGGGCCAACACTCCAGCCCTCAGACACATGGCATTCTCTGAGGGGCTCCACACAGCCATCCTGTGAGAATGACACCCACTCCCTCTCCCCCTAACACCTCGTCGTTGTCTCAGAGCTCAAGCACTCCCGAGCTTTGGGCCAGCCTTCCTGACCTAGGGCCCCAACCATGAAGTTGACTGTGCCACTGTGGCCTCACTTTTAAAAGGGAGGTGGGGTTGGGTGATGGGCAGGCCAGGGGAAGGACAGGCACGTATACCCTTCTCCCTGTGAATGGGAAGGGTTTGTTTCAGTGTGGGTGGTAATGTGCAGAAATGACTAGGCAGTTGGGAAACTATTTTCTTTTTCTTTTTGATGAACTGTCTGAGAATCAATGTTTGTTCTTGGGAAATGGGACACATGTGATAAAGATAAGTGTGTGGACAACCAGGGAATAACAGGGATCTAGGAGACCTGGAAGGAGCCTCATTCACCATGTCCATCATCACCCCGGACTGTTCCAAGGGACGAATGCCAAATGTCACAGCTGACTGTCCTGCGGAGGCCTTGTGGTGTGAGTCTGGAGAATTCAGACTGGGAACTGTCTGGCAGGGCTCAGGAATGGAGGTGCTCTGGCCAGCGGTTGGGGAGCAGGGTTACTGAGGGCCATGAATGAGGGAATCTCCCTGAGGGTCAGTTCACGAGTTCTATTTCCCACAGTGAGTGTTGTCAGATTCTTCTCATGGAGTGTCATTCTCTTAGGCTTCTCCCAACCTCTCAGTAAAGTCTCATACAGTCAGCCCACCTGCATGGTGAAATGTGGAAAGAATGAAGTTGTCACTACTGAGGGGAGACATGGCCTGCCTGTTCACCTGGCCTGTCTATGTGACCAAAGCTCACACAGTCCTGGATGCAGTTCGCAGCAGGGAGAGTGATGCTCCCAGGAGCAGTGGACAGCAGTGGACAGTGAAAAGTTGCTTACTAGAGGGTATACAGTTCTTTATGAAACCCCCAGCACCTAGGCAGTGATTCAATAAATGCCTGCATGACACTTATGGGCTATCTTCACCAAATATCTACACTAATAAAAGAGAAACATGCAAATTGGTGTCACTTGGCTACACCCACCAGCCAATCAGAGTGACTATGCAAATCAACCCAACAAAGATGTCAGTTAATTTGCATACGCAGGCACGAAGTGAAGACTGAAGACTGAAGACTGAAGACTGAGGAGGCTTGGCTTCTCCTCTGTGGCCGGACCAAAGGTATGGGTCCCGGATGCCAGAGGAAAATCGGTGCCGGCAGCCAGGGGAAGGAAGGCCTATTGCGCGAATCTTCGTGCAACGGGCTTCTAGTATATATATAAATGTCCAATAAATACATGAAAGATGCTCACAATTGTTAACCCTAGAGACATGCAAATTAAAACCAGAATAAGATACCATTACACACTCACTAGAATGACTAAAGTTAAAAGACTGATATAGCAGGTGTCCGGGGACATGGAGCCACCTGAGATCCCAGATATTGCCTGAGGGGATGAAAAATGGTGCAGCCACTAAGAAAACAGTATGGTAGTAACTTGTAAAACTAAACATATCCTTAGCATACAATCCAGCAACCCATTCCTAGTTATTTAGGCAAGAGAAATGAACACTTATGTTCACACACAGACTTGTATGTAAATGGTCTTAGTAGTGTTATTCATAAATAACAAAAAAAAACCAACCTGAAAGTAACTCAAATGTCCATCAACTAGTGAATGAATAAATAAATTGTACAACAGAATACTACTCAGCCATAAAAAGGAATGACATATTAATATATGTAGCAATGTTGGTGAATCTCAAAAACATTATAAAAAAAGAATTAAACACAAAAAGTTATGTACTGTATGATTCCACTAATATGGAACTCTAGATGAATCAAAATTATGATGAACAGAAACCAGATCAGTGGTTGCCTGTGGCTGGGTTGGGGGAGGAGATGGAGATGAGCAGGTGAGATGTGTAAGTGCAAGAATGTTCTGCATCTTGATTGTGGTGGTGGTAACAATTGTATAGAAGCCTGCACACTTAAAATGGGTGAATTTTATTGTATGTCAATAATAATCAAATTTAAATTTTAAGTAAAAAAACCCCTCCATAAACCTATGGGCAAACTTAAAAAGAATGTCTTGAAGGTGGACAGACACACAATAGAACAAAGATAGGAATGATAGAAGACATCTTTACTCTGTAATCTAGAAATCAGTAGAGTAAAATCTTTAAAGTACTGAAAGAAAAAAAAAAACCACGACCCAGAATTCTAAGGTCAGTGGAACTACCTTTCAAACATGAAGGCGCAATAAAGACTTTCAGACAAACAAAAGGTGAGAGAATTCATTGCCAGGTGATCTGTGGAAATAGTAAAGGAAGGTGTTCAGACAGGAGGAGCATGACACCAGATGGAAATGTTGGTCTTTACAAGGAACAAAGAAGATTAAAAATGGTAAAAAAGGAATGTAAACAAAGGTATCCATTAGAAGAACTACAACCAGACCGCCAAGCTCCCAGGTAGCTAAAAGGGTCTGTCTCTGCACCGAGCTTGTGCATGGTGGATGGAGACCGGTGGCAGAACCACAGACACTTGGCACAACTCCGGGCGTGACTTCGCACTGGTTACTGGGTGTCAATCCTCGCCTAGGAGTGAGGGAGGCTGGCACATACTGTCCCTGCTTTATAGGAACAGAAACGGAGTCTCAGAGAAAACGAGTGACTGTCCTGGCGCAGGAAGCCATGTAACAGACAGGACTGGGCATTTTCTATCCCGTGCGAGCTTAGTCCAGTCTCCTGGGAGTCTGTGAAACAGCCACACAGATCTTGGAGGCTGTGTCGCCGTTCAGCATTCCTCGGCGGTCACCTCTAACCCGGGGCGAGCACCCACTTCCCGGGACCGTTGGGAGGGTCCAGGGAGAGGGCACCGTCGCTGCAGACAGGGGCGAGCCGGCTTCCGCGCGCAGCGGGGCAGGGGCCGTCGCCCGGTGGCGTCCGTTGCTAAGGCCGCGCTGCCCTGGCGACCGAGTGCCGCGGCTCCGCGCACGCGCAGTGGCGGACTCCGGTGCACTGTGGGATGGAAACCAGAGCGGCGCGTCCGGGCTGGAGCGGGCGGTGGCGGCGGGGCCGGGGCAGCGGGGCGGCGGGGCTGAGGCTCGGCTGGCCGGCGGGGGTGCGGGCGGCGCCGCCATGAACGCGGCGGTGGTGAAGCGGACGCAGGAGGCTCTGGGGAGGGTGATCCGGAGGCCGCCGCTGACGGAGAAGCTGCTGAGCAAGCCCCCGTTCCGCTACCTGCACGACATCATCACTGAGGTGGGCGCCAGGCCGGGGTCCAGGCCCTGGCGGGATCGGGGTGGGGGTGGGGGCCTGGGTGTGGGCCGGAGTCTGGGCCCAGGTGCGGGTCCGAGTCCAGGTGCAGGTCCGGGAGGAGGGTCCGCCCGAGTGTGGGCCAGGCTGTGGGCCAGGGTCGAGGTGGGGGATCGTCGGCTGGGGCGGGAATGAGGGCTGGCGTCGGGGTCGGGCCTCGCGTGGCCGTGCGCAGCCCCTGACCGCGGAGCCCCCCTTTGACCTGGCCTTGGGCCGGAGCGGCGACCGCGGGCCCAGTTCAGTGGTGCCTGTGCGCCGGGTGCCTCTCCACTCCTGCGCCGCCCTTGTCACCCATCCCCTTGGGCCACCTCTTCCGGGAGTCCCTGGCCATTTCTTTCCAGCCTGCCCTCTTATATTAGAGCACATCTTACATTCTACCTGCCAGAGCGGTTTCTGTGATTTTTTCTTCAGTGCCAAGCACGTGTAAGGCGCTGAGAAATCCCGGGAGAGGGAAATGACCCTTTTTTATGGTCCCCTCTACCGCCTAGTTTTCCTCCACAGGGCCCTGCACAGGTTCTCTGCATATTGTATGTTTGATAAATACCCATGGGTGAATTTTTTGAAGGTGGTTGTAGGGGAGAAGCTATAAAAGAGCACTTTAGTATTTGCTGATCAGTGGCACAGCCTGCCTCGGTTGAGAGTGGTGGTAACTTTTCCCTAGTGGAAGGAAGGTGAATTCCTGAGCCATGGAGACGGTAACTTGTTGACATGTTCCTGGTGAGCTGCCCCGGGTGCAGTACACAGAAGGTGCACACAAGCATTCAGTTACCTAGACTGTCAAGACTCCTGGTAACTCCTGTGAAGACATCCATCTCCATGGAGCACCTGGGACGGGCGTTGAACTCCGTCCCGAGTGCTCTGTGCAGTTAGGACACAGCGTGAACTTGCAGACTTCTAGAAGCCCCTCATCTCCCCCCTTGCTGGTTCTCAAATGTCATTTATCACTCTTTCCAGCAGGTTGGGCGTCTTACTCTTCCACAAACGTTGCTTTACTCATTTCTGCTGTCTTATAATATGTTTATAGTATGTGTCTCTGTGTTAAAAAGCCCTAATTGTGCTTAAAACTCTCTGGAATCCAACCCACATTCAAAGGGCTGTCTGGCCTCTTCCTCCTCCTGCAGCCCTGGACGATGTGTGGGGAAGGGACACAGCCATGTGTTTCATCTCCTCCAACTTGTGAAGCAGGCAGGTAGCGTCTTCTAACCCAGGAATTGTACAAGTCAGTCCCCAGGATGGGAGCCTGGCCGACTGTAGCCTCACACTTTATCTTCGGTGTTAGTCCTGTCTGCCCACTGAAACGGAGAGTCAGGAAGGGAGGTGGGGGACATGCGTCCTCCCCTGGGTCTTGGCGTGTCGTTGGGCAGACGCATTGGAAAGCATTTTCAGATAACAGGTGCAGAGCCTTGTATGAAAATTCTTTACTGCCCCTGAGTATTCTAGTTAAGTCATCCTCTTAGTATCTTAGCTACAGCTAAACTAACTTTGCCTCTTTCATAAATCGAATAATTGATCCTGTGATGTTAATGTCTCTTGTCACTTAAAATTATTGCTCACAATTTTAACTGCCAGCTAACTGGGAAAACCTCAAAAGAGACAAAAGTTTCCAGGAATACGAAGTACAGGGTACTCTTTTTTTCTTTTTTTAATATATTTTTATTGATTTCAGAGAAGAAGGGAGAGGGACAGAGAAAGAGAGAAACATCAATGATGAGAAAGAATCATTGATCATTGATCAGCTGCCTCCTGCACACCCCCTACTGGGGATAGAGCCTGCACCTGGGCATATGCTCTTGACCAGAATCAAACCCTGAACCCTTTAGTCCGCAGGCCGACACTCTATCCACTGATCCAAACTGGCTAGGGCCAGGATACTCTTAATGTTCTACCTGTTTTCTCAGGAAAAATAATGGCACAGCTCTTACATAGTTTGATGAGGAATAAACGCTTAATCAGAAGCTGGCTGTAGCTGGGTCTCAGAGAAGCAGTTGATTTTAGCATGGGACTGTTCTGTTTTATTTTGTTTTGTTTTTAAACATGTCTTCCAGTAATAAATATGCTTTATATCCACCTGAAATGCACACAGATAGATATATTTATACTTACTATATAAAAACATAGTCTGATTTTTTTTTTGTTTCATTAAAATAATGCTATTGCTATCCATTGTGTTGATTTTATAGTAACTGACCACATTTTGAGAAAAGCTGGTCTTGGAGAACCCAGGGTCCTGGCTGTGTGTGGGGATGAGGAGGACCAGAAAAGCTCGTGTTCGGGGTCATGGGGAGGTGCCGGTTGACTGAGGGAGAGGACAGAGGTGATGCGGCACGGAGCACCCTCTGTCCCAGGAAGTGAGGGACACAGTGAAGGAGAAAGACCTTCCACCTCGTTTCAGAAACCCAGGCTGAGAAGTTCCTCTTCTTTCTGGAATCCATTCTTTCCACTGGGTCTGAGTGGCCCTTGTAAGATGTTGTCTCCTGCTTTTGAACCTCCCAGGGCCTCCTTGTGGTCCTTAGGCTAAGTCCCTATTCCTGAATGGCTTCAGAGGCCGTCGGGGTCAGGCCCCTGCCTGACTCTGGCCCCAGGCTGCGATTTTCTTGGTCTGGACCTTTCCAGGGCTGTTCACTTAGACTGGCACGTGCTTCCTCAACACCCCCTCCCCCAACTCTTCTCCTGTGTGCCTCTGGTCTCAGTTTAGATCTGACTGACGTCTTCTGGGAGGTATTCCCTGACACCCTCACCCCTCCGGAGTTGGGATGGGTACTGTTCCCCTCTTCCCTTACCACCCCATAAGACTCTCTGCTGTTTACCTGTTCCCACAGCTAGGCTGGTTTTGCCTGGTCAAGGCCTCACACATGATAGACATGTGTTTGTGGGGTGAGTACGTGAATTAGATCTTGGGTGCAGACAGATTCGGGGTTCAGTGAATGAGGCTGATGAAGAGGCTGCCCTGTGGGGTGCTGATCATGCTTTACTTTATCTTTTGAAGGTGATTCGGATGACTGGCTTCATGAAGGGCCTGTACACGGAGGCCGAGATGAAGTCAGATAATGTGAAGGTAGGTTTGAGGGGGGGCCTTAATGAATGGTTTTTTTTTTCCCCTCGCCTTAATGAATGGTTTTTTTTTTTTTTTATAAGCTGTGTACCTTGGTATGTGTCATTTATATGCTGATTATGGTTGGATAATCTATGAATTGCTGTGTACTCTTTTTCATTTCATTTTATCATTTTTGGCAACTGTATTCATGCTAATTTTATTCACTGAGAGATGGGATTAGTGTTGCAAAGGTTAGTGCTAGCACATCAACTAATATTAAAAGCTTTATTGAATTTTTTTGTTTTGTTATAGAGGGTCAGTATTTTTAAATTGACATCTAAAAATAGCTTTTTATGCAAACAGGAACTGTGCCTACCGAACATACTAAAGGTAACACAAACCATTTGAAGTATTTTATTATTTGTATTTTAAATGAAAATCTTTCAGGATAAAGATGCAAAAATTAGCTTCCTTCAGAAGGCCATAGACGTGGTTGCGATGGTCTCGGGAGAGCCATTGTCGGCGAAGCCAGCCCGGATCGTGGCAGGGCACGAGCCCGAGAGAACAAACGAGCTGCTCCAGAGAATTGGGAAGTGCTGCCTCAGCAAGGTAATGCTGCAGCCGGGCCCTTAAAACTCACCAGCACGAGAGCAGCGGTTACAGAAGGAGTTTTGGGTGATGTGTGTTGGACGCTGCACTTTGAATCTGATCCCACCTAATCTGGAACCTCGGAGTTACATGGGAGTAACTTAAAACTGTGTAATGAAGCAGAGACCCAAGTTCCACAGGCTTTCAGTGTAAAATTGGGACTCACAGGCACTCGGCTCCTGGGGCTGGTGGCCTGAGGCTGTGTACCCAGGCTTCCCGGCCTTGTCCTCCTCCTTTTGGGGCCCCTTTCAGGGCAGGTGACTGTTTCCAACTGGGGCCCAGATAGATGGAGGAACTCCTTTTCTTACTTGGGGCTCATGGAACGACCCAGTTCTCTGCTTGCCTTCCCAGCCTCTGGTGTCGCTTCCTTCCCTCCTTTCTTCCCTATTTCCCCTCCCCTCTCCTGGTTGTTGTTTGCAGAGCTGTGCTGTCTTCAGAGAAACCCTGTTTCAGTTGTGCAGGGACTGGAATTGTTACTTCCTGAGGTCCTTACTATGGCCTGGAAGCGTGGCCTCTGGTTAGGTGCAACCTGGTCCTGTTTGCTGAGAAGATGGAGAAGGTCATCCCTTCTTTGTGGGAGCTGGGTAGCCCCCCAGGGGAGTGGGGTCGGACCTTTATGAAGGGCTAGCTAATAAAGCCCTTTGTGTACCTGGTGGGTTATGGGTTGGGGGCCAACCTTCATTGTTGCTGATAGCAGCAGTGGTGGCTCCTAGGAGGCCTCAGGAGAGCCTCTCTGGTCTGTGTCCAACTCACAGGCTTGGAGATGCAGAAGCTGAATTTGCCAGTGCGGGTGGTGGGGAGAGAGAATGTTTCTGTCCCCAATCCCCACCCCACATCCTTCATGTTGCTCCTCTTTCTAGAAAGCAAATCTGACTCCTGTCTTCCCTGCTGAATCCTTTGAGGCTTCCTGTTGCCTGGGTGTGTGTGCGTGTGCGCATAGACAGCTCTGTGCTGTGGCTCATAAGGCCCAGAGAGACCTGCTGCTATTCCCCGTCCTCCAGTTCTCTCTTGTCTACTGCACCTGTGCCTGCCCTGAGGTCTCCTGCCCTGGTTGTTCTCCTGCCTCCCAGTTTCATCTGGCAGCAAAGTGGGACCCCTAGCCTTTCCTCCTCCCAGGCTGGCTTGTGTTCCCATAGCACACACATAAGCACAGCCGTTTAACCATTGCATTTAGCCATGTCTCCCAGAACATCCCCTAGTATGCAGTATATCCTCCCGTACAGCGGTGGCCAACCTTTCCGACCTCACGGACCAGCGGTTGGCAACAGCTGCTCCAGTATATCCTCGGCCCCGGGTCTAGTGCCTCCCTGTGGAGAGAGTGCGGGAGTGTGAGGTGTGCCCAGGCTCTGGCTGGTGGGTGGGGTGCTGCAGAGGGATTCTCTCATTTCCTTCCTTCAGGCCTTTAATGCTGAGTGTCTGTGACCCTGTAGGGACTGGGAGGCGTTCATGGAGTTGTCCTTGAACAGTGTGTCCACACTTCAAGCTCGATTCATTGAGCTCGGGTGGGTTCTGCTGTCCACACTGCAGTGCTGCTAGTGTACTGCCAGCAGGTGGCGTACTTTGTGGCGACAGCACTTCCTCTTCATGTCTTATCCTTTGAATCTCACTGATAGACGAGGAATCTGTAAGGAGCTGCCTTTGAATTCATGTTTGTTACGTGTGCTAATCCCAATTTCATCCACATTTCATTTCCTCCCGTTGGGACAACAAGCTGTCCAGCGATGATGCGGTGAAGAGAGTGCTAGCTGGAGAGAAGGACGTGAAGGGAAGGGCCTCACTGACGTCGAAACCTCAAGAACCGGACAACAGGAATGTGAGGGAAGAGGAGCCCAGGGTTCCTAAAGATGAAGAGGTGATTCCGAGATGACATATTGGAGCATGAGACAGTGAGTCTTTTTGTAGGTCAGGCAATGACATCTGTAAATGAGCTTGTTATTTGACTTATTTTCTTCAGGGCAGAAGAAATTCTGAAATAAATGAGAGAAGTACAAGCAGAGATCGCAAACAAAAAGAAGAATTGAGAGAAGAAAGCAAACAGAGGGAAAAAGAAAGGGACAAGGAGAAGACCAAGGAGAATGACCGTGATCGACATAAAGACTCTGAGAGAGACAAGGGCCGCGAAGGGGAGAGAGAGAGGACCAGGACCAGGGCCAGGCCTGACAGGGACAGAGACAGAGGCAACAGGGACCGGGACAAGGATGTGGACCGTGCGCGAGAGAGGAAAAACGAGGGAGGGAAAGAAAAGGAGCGGTGGAAAGACAGGGAGAAGGAGCGCGAGCGAGACAAGGGCAGGGACAGGGATAGGGACAGGCGGAGGGTGAAAAACGGGGAGCATGCCCGGGACCCCGTCAAGGAGAAGAGCCGAGAGCATGATAAACCGGAGAAGAAGGTAAAGTCCTCTTTGAAAATGTGAGCCTCTAACTTAGAGTTTGCGGTGTTCTCTAAAATGACCTTTATCTTCATTAGAATGTGACTAGGAAACTGATTTTTCATCACCAATTTAAAATTAAGAGAGTCTTGGATTCTCAGTAGAAACTGGGAGAGATGCCAGTTTTTTGCCAGGTGATTTCAGATTTGCTCTGTGCTGTGAGTGGTGTTTGGGTGTTTTTCTGAAGTCTGTGGAGCCTCCGGTACCCAGCGTTGTGATTAGTGTCCACAGGCTGGCTCAGTGGTGTGTGGGCCCAGGAGCCTGGTTGTGGCTGCATTCATTAAGGATTATGGCTACTTCCTGAGTCTTGTAGGTATTAGTGGGTAAGTGCAGTAAGTCCTTGGTTTCTGTATTTCTTGTTTAGTTAAATGTTCAGATAAATTTAGGATTGACCAGAAAATTAGTTTGGTTTCAGTGTTTTCTGAATGTATAAGTTGCTTTGGGTTCCCTATGGATGGTATGGGTGTCCCGTCAGGCTAGTGTTCCAGCTGTCTGTTTCCTGGGGGCATCATGTGGTTCTAGAGTGTTCTGGGAAGAAGGTCGTGGGGGTCTTCTGGCCTCCAGCTGCTAGAAAGGAGGGACCCAAGGTCTAGAAAGGTTCAAGGTCAGTTCAAGGTGGTGAGGGGCGAGGCCTGAGCTGTGCTGCCTCCAGGGACAGCCTTCTGGTTTTGTAGCATGGTGCCTCAGGGTGCTGCACACGGGGCCCAGGGGTAGATGGGCCTGGCTCTGCGGGAGGCCTGGGCACTGCACATAGGTTTGGTTAGTAATTGAGTTGTGATCTACTGGGAGCCTTGGGGTCCCCACGGGCCCTGGAGTAATATAACCTATGGCAGGTGTCAAATGAAAACCAGGGTCACCGCAAGAGTCTGAGAAATGCGAAGACATTCCCCATGTTCTCTCACGCATCGATGTTCTTTCTCTCTCTCTCTCTCTCTCTCTCTCTCTCTCTCTCTCTCTCTCTCTCCTCCTCCCTCCCTCCCTTCCATTCCCTCCCCCTCCCTCCCTCTCTCCCTGCCTGTCTCTGAGATCAATTAAAAAAGAGAATGTTTAAAAAAAAAAGACATCCCCCATGTCTTGCTCTTTCCAGAGGTCTCAGAAGTTTGTCCCCAACCTGCTTTTTCTGAGGCGCTGGCACAGTCTGTGAGCCAGGCAGCGAAGTGAATGGCCAGTGTTCCCTCCTGTTCTGTTCACTACACCTGCTGGTGCTGTGACGAGGTTTTGATGGAGAGACAATTCTAAAGAGCGGTTTTGCGGGTGGATATGTGGCACCTATTGGAGCCAAGTAAGAGCAGTGGTTTTGTGTAAATGTATGTGAGACCGGGGAGAAGGCGCTGTTCCTGCTTGGAGCTGGGCCGCCAGAGAGAGACAGACAGACACCAGTCCTGACTTCTGTATGTAACCGGTGGCTTGGGAGGTGGGAGTTGCCTCCCTTGGACTTCTGTCCAGCTTAGATGGCGTTCTCAGCCTCCCTCCGGGGTTTGTGAGGAAAAGGTGAAATGGTGGGTGCGAAGTGCTCTGAGAAGTCACAGTGACATGTGTGGGGGTGAAGGACCCAGGCCATCTGTGGGCGTGACACCCTGTCACCTCTGAGGAGACAGCTGGGTGCACCTGGGCTGGGGGTGCCCCGAGCAGGGTCATTATGGCCAGTGCCGTCTGTCCCATCAGGACTAAGTGATGAGGACATTTAGTCGTCGAAATGTTGACCAGGCATAATGCCCTCTGTCTTCACAGAGGAACCCCAGTGATTGTATCTCCTCTCCCAGTATGAGATGTGTCTTCCAGGGAATTTGATTCAAGGTGCGAGGTGGTTTTCACAGTTTTCCTGCAATTTATCTAAAGAGGGCTTTCCTGGCGCACAATCTGGAGCCTCCCTTTGAGAGTGTCTGGCTCTCAGAGCCGGGGAGGGAGCGAGCCACTCTCCCCACTGCCGGGCCCTGTGTCTCACTAGGATGTGCCCGAGAGGTTTGGCCTGGCGCCAGGAGACACTGTCCTGCAGTTTCCCCGAGAGGCACTGCCTCTGAGCGTGCTTCCCCTGTTCTGCCCGTGTGGGAGTGGTCTGGATGGTCTTTTGGGATCCAAGCAGCTAACAGCCACAGCGGTCCGATCTGCAGTGGGACACGGGGAATGGTTATCTCACTGTTGTCAGCAAGAAGCATCTTGCATTTGGATGTCATTTTAGATGTAGTGAATTTGAATAATTCTAGAATTTGAAGAAAAACACTTTTTTTTTTATAGTCATCAAGCTCCGGGGAGATGTCTAAAAAGTTGTCCGATGGATCTTTTAAAGACTCCAAAGCTGAAACAGAGGTAAGCTTTTAAAAATAACTTTAAGAGACGCAAAGCTGTGGCTGTGTGGAAATAGTAACTGCTGTGCCGGGGCCTCTCCTAGCCACAAGACGGGAGGAGCGCGCAGCGCGGGCTGCAGGCCGGAGGGCCCTGTTCAGCTTGTCGTAGGAGCGATGATTTGAGTGGCTTACTGCCTGGACACACAGCTGGGGAGTGCAATCCTCCGGTCTCCTGTGTGGACCCCTGGGCTTCCTTAAAGCTTCATTTGGCAAGTGCTATGTATGGTGTACAAAGGGACAAGGTAGTCATTCGGGAGAGGGGAGGTGGCACTTTGGATGAGTCTGGGAGAGGACTAGTCACCAGGCAGACAGGGAGACAGAGGCCAGGCTCTGCGGGGCTGTGTGGGACCCGCAGCGTCTCCAGTGGCAGGGGGTGGTTGAGGCTGGGCCCTTTCCTCTCCATGTGGGCCATCCTAGAGGTTAGACTTCCCAGCTCTCACAATCTAACTTGCTTTCAGAGAGGGCCCCCAGGCAGCTGCAGGAAAGAGGGACGAGGGGTGGGACTGAGGTTGGGAGGCCAGTTAGGAGGTCAGTTAGGAGGCCGACGTGGCTGGTTGAGGGAGGTGGCAAGGCAGGAACTGCCAGTGGTGGGAGGGATGGGATGAGCTGTTTTCTCTGATCTGGGCTCACAGTTGTCTACGGATGCGTGATCAAGTGTGTAGCCGTAGCGGTTGAATAAGGTATGGTTGGCAAGTTGCTGGCCTGCTCAGGGCTGTAGAGAAGACAGGATTCTAAATCTAGAGCGAGAGCGGGTTCAGCCCCCCTCTGACTCCTCAGGCCTGGCGTGCTTTAAATGCACCTAGTTGGTGTCAGTCCCTCTAAAGAGTATGGATGGCCTTGTTCTGCGTCCTGTTCTTCCTCGAGCGGAGCTGGGATCATAAATCTGCTCGTGGATCTCTGGGTGATGCATCAATTAATTTTTTTCATTCTCTTTAAGACGGAGGTTTCCAGTAGAGCACCCAGGTCAATGGCAACAAAGACTTCAAAACGGCGATCTAAAACCTCATTGGAAGGTACAGCAAACTGTATCATATGAGTGCCTAAGCATGTGGAGAGTCATTTCTTTGCCTTAATCACAGTATCTATGGGAAAACACTCCTGTGGCTTGAAAGCAGATCTGCCATTGGGGGGATGAACAAAGACTGGGAAAGTGATGAAGATATATATGTGGCTCTTACACACATACATGAGCTCATGACACCGGGGCAGAGAGCACCTCCTTACTGGAGATCACACCTAGAAGATGTGATCCAATTTTAATTCTCTGGAAATATGTACCAGTCATCCATGTTTCAGCGACTCTTATCTTTGTGTGATTGGCTGCATTTAATCCTGATGCAGGAGGGGCAGCAATAGCCTCCTGTTCTCAGGCAGATGGTCCCTATGCATTTAAAACAGCAGAAGTTATCACTGGGAAGCTGCAGGGAACAGGCCTGGCCTGGGTTTGCCGAAGGATAGACTCATATGACAGAAATAACTAAGTGGGGAGAGAGCGAGCCAGTGCAGGGAAGTGCTGTTGAAGGTTTTCAGTTCAGTATAAAGTTACTTTTCCTAAATTGTGGAAGTTAAAGAAGTGAAGCAAGGATGTCATCTTTGAAATTTTTCACTTAGAAATTAAGCTTGAGTGTTTTGTTTTGAGTTTTTTGGACATGGAATCGTCCATCCCCTCTTTAACCATAACATGTAATACTTTAATGAACATCTGTGTGGGATGGGTTCCCAGAAGTGTAAGCGCTGGCACGAAGGTTTTAGCTACGGGTACCTGCTGTACCCTCTGCCCCACTCCTGCTCCAGGGCTTCAAAGGCTCGCTGGCTCCCTGGACTTCCTAGTGAAACTGTATACGCTGTGGGTCAGTGATTCTCATCGACTTCTTCATTTGTCTGTTCTTCCCTTTTCCTGATTCCTTATTACTCTCCTTAGAGCCTCGGTCTTAATTTGCATAACTTCCCTGTACATGAGGGACATCTGCCAATTTTTTTAAAAGTGTTTGTTTTTTTACATTTTAAAAAGTTTATTTCTAGCCAAAACCGGTTTGGCTCAGTGGATGGAGCGTCGGCCTGCGGACTGAAGGGTCCTGGGTTCGATTCCGGTCAAGGGCATGTACCTTGGTTGCGGGCATATCCCCAGTGGGAGATGTGCAGGAGACAGCTGATCGATGTTTCTCTCTCATCGATGTTTCTGACTCTCTATCTCTCTCCCTTCTTCTCTGTAAAAAATAAATAAAATATATTAAAAAAAAAGTTTATTTCTATTAATTATGTTTGATTTCTGACTTGCCCAAGTGTTTAATTTGTTTGCATTGGAAGCTGCCAGTCTTTTTTTTTTTTTTTGTCCAGAGATTTGAGAGATGAAGACTTTGTATTTTGTCATACATTATTATCATTAATTGTTTTAGCTATTTCTTACTTTAATTCATGGTGGAAGGTGAGGCTTCAGAGTCTTTTTTTTTTTTTTTTTTCTTTCAGAATAACTCAGCAGTGTTCCAGGATCACTTACTAGTGATTTTCCTTCCCTCGTGCTCTCTGGTCTCCCTACACGCCTTTTTAAACTTCCACTGTTTTCTGTTTTACTACTGGTTTCCTATCATTGTTCTTTAAAACAGCTTTCAGCCCTTTTGTCTACTCTTCCAGATGTATTTTTAAATCACTTGATGAGTCAAAGAATCCCACGACCCAGAAACAAAACTACCTTAACTTCCCTGGATTTAGTTGGATTTGTGTTAAACTCAGGGTTCATTATGTGGGGAAGACTGGATACCTCTAATTTGGAGTTATGTAGGTGTCTCCTTCCTCCCAAGATGTGTGTGCATGTGTGTCTGTGAGTCAAGGTTTATTTGATCGTTAGTTTTGTTTTTAGTTTTTTGGAAGTGGAATCTCCCTTCCCCTCATCATTTTTAGTGATTATTGTTAGAATGTAGATGCTTTATTGATTGTTGCAGTTGTATCCTAAATCAAGCCTTGTCATAGTTCTTCTGTTGACTTGTTGGGTTTCTGAGCTGACAGTCATATTGAGTGCTTTTCTTTTCTGCGTCTGAGTTCATGGGCGAGCTTACACTGTAGAGTTCCTTTAGCAGCGGTTCTCAACCTGTGGGTCACGACCCCTTTGGGGGTCGAACAACCCTTTCACAGGGGTTGCCTAAGACCATTGGAAAACACATATTGTTTTTGTGATTAATCACTATGCTTTAATTATGTTCAATTTGTAACAATGAAAATACATCCTGCATATCAGATATTTACGATTCATAACAGTACCAAAATTACAGTTATGAAGTAGCAACGAAAATAATTTTATGGTTCGGGGTCATCACAACATGAGGAACTGTATTAAAGGGTTGGGCATTAGGAAGGTTGAGAACCACTGCTTTAGAGGTTCTTTAACACATTCAGCTGTCAGAGGT
Source organism: Myotis yumanensis (assembly GCF_028538775.1). NCBI lineage: Eukaryota > Metazoa > Chordata > Mammalia > Chiroptera > Vespertilionidae > Myotis > Myotis yumanensis. The sequence continues at coordinate 34,705,322 of NW_027223759.1, forward strand.
TTGCAGCTTTGTGGAATTACTGAGCTGTCAACAAATTGGTGGACTCTCTTCTTTCTTGCCTGCTAGCCGGGGCACTGACCTCATGTGGATCCTCACGCAGCAAAGCGGGCACTCCCCCCTGACACTGACTTGTTGGCATGGGAGCATCGGGAAAAGGGCATGAGGCCCAGGAACTCTGTTCAGCTCGAAGGATAAGCCTGTATGTACTGGGGTGTGAGGTGTTATGCTGTTGGACACATAGAATCGTAAAGCCATTCTAGAACCCATATAGAATCCAGAAAACATTCTGCATGAGAAGATAACTTTTACCTGTTCTTAAATAGTACATTATAGCACAACTAGTCACTTGGAGTTGGTGAGTGCATTTAAATTTCATTTGATAACTGCAGCATTACAAATTCAGTTTCGTACATATTTTCATTGTGTAATTTCATGTTAGGAAGAAGGGGCTTAGAACAAGTGAACCTAGTCTTTCCTCTGAGAAAGAACGTACCCTCTTGCAGGAAAGCTAAGAAGGAGCATGGGAAACCTGGGCTGCCCCGCCCGACGGAGGCCATGCAGGATGTTCGAGAGCCGGCCCCTTAGCCACCTGTCCTCTGCTTCCTATTATTATTGACCAGGTAGAGCTCGGTGGGTGGTCAGCAAAGGTTCCACCTGGGGCCTGGGCTCTAGACACCGCCTGTGGAGCAGGGCAGGACACATGTGCCCCTCGCCAGAGCTGCAGGGCTGCGAGGATTTCCTGCCATGAGTCCGTCCCAGGCTGAGTGTGTGCATTGGAGCCTTTGTTTCTTCATTCTGCAAATGTCTGTGGACCGTGATCGAGAGGGAGAAGACAGGGAGCCGGGAGAACACAGCATGCATACATTCATGTTAGTTAGCCAGGAGCCTTGGAGGGAAGTGAAGCTCGGAGGAGTGGGTAAGGTTGGGCGGTGTGCAGGCAGGGAGGGCCTCTGGGGAGGGGACATCTGGACAGAGCTGGCTGGGGTGAAGGAGGACGTGTAGGTGTCCAGGAACGGGCAGAAGCTCTGAGCTGGGCACAGGCTTGCCTGTTTGAGTGACAGGAAGCAGGTCCTGAGGCTGGAGCCGAGAGAGGATGTGATGGGAGGAGGGGCTCACTAGTGGGCGGCCTGAGTTGCGGGGCCACATTGCAGAGTTCCTAGGGATGAGGAGGATAGGGACATGATTTGACTTCTGTTTTAGAAGCACCTCCTTTTAAAACTGTAGAGGATTGACCACGGAGGCAGGGGAGCAGTCAGGTGGCAGCAGCATCCAGGTGAGGGACCTTGCTGTGGGACCCAAGTGTCACTGGTGAGAACAGACTGGGGGTGGGGTGCAGGTGCATGTGCCGAGGGGTTGGATGGCGTTCGTTAGAAAGGAGAGGAATCAGAGGTAAGGTCCATTTGGGGAGGGTCTGGGCATTACGGAAGTGGGAAGGCTTTGGAAGAAGTTGGGTGGGGAACGGTGGCATGGCAGGCATTTTGTTTCAGAGACGCCTGTGACACAACCAGATCGGGGTGTTGAGACAGTAGTCAGGTGTATAGGGACAGAGTTGGAGAACCTGAAGGTGAAAACGAAGAGTTGGGAATTTGTAGCAGGCAGTTTGTCTTTCTCACTCGGGCCATCTTGTGATCGTCAATCTGGGAGGGTCTGGAGGTAAAGTGCTCTGGGCCACCCAGCTGCACAGGCCCTGAGAGCAGGAGGCAGCTCTGGCAGGGGACACGGAAGTTGGAGGAAAGTTTGGAGAGTGGGTGCCCTGAAAGCCAAGGGGAGGCACTTCAGGAGAGGGTGTCTTGTTGAATGCTTTTTAGAGGGGCGTCCCGTGGAGGCCGAGACTGTTAGTGACCGTGGCATTGGCCCCTATGAGTGCCGGCCGAAGCAATCAACTCAAAGGCCTTGGCAACACCATGCTCTCTCATTAACTACTTTATGTCAGGAGGGAGGAGGGTCATGTTTCAGCTGACATTTTAGGCCCCATAGTGTCTGGATTAAATAATGAACCAGATCAGGAAACTACAGATTCAGAAATAGATAAGAAAAATAAACTCTTTAGTTTAAATTTCTAACCACTTTGGTATGAAATAGTTATATCTTAATGTAGGTATAAATTATTTTTATTCTAACCACTTTGATGTTCATTGTAATGTCCTGAAGGTCAGAAATGAGTTGATATTCTGTTTACTTTAACTTGCTATGTTAGATGATAAAGATGGAAACAGTTTTTCCATGCCCTTTTTTGTACAACTTATTTTTTTATGGTTGTTAATCCTCACCTGAGGATATTTTTCCCATTGATTTTTTTAAAAAATTTTTTTATTGATTTCCAAGAGGAAGGGAAAAGGAGGGAGAAATAGAAACATCAGTGATGAGAGGGAATCATTGATTGGCTGCTTCCTGCATGCCCCCTACTAGGGATCGAGCCTACAACTTGGGCCCTGACCGGGAATTGAACCGTGATCTCCTGGTTCATAGGTAGAAGCTGAACCACTGAGCCATGCCAGCAGGGCTTTCATTGATTTTTTAGAGTGGAAGAGAGGGAAGGAAGGGGAGAAAGAGAGAAAGAGAGAGAAAGGAACATTGATGCAAGAGACACATCAATTGGTTGTCTCCCACATGTGCCCCGAACAAGGCCTGGGATTGAACCTGCAACCCAGGTACGTGCCCTTGACCAAGAATTGAACCTGAGACCCTTTGGTGCACAGGCCGATACTCTAACCACTGAGAAACACTGGCCAGGGCAGTACAACTTATTTTTGCATCTAAACCAGTGATTTACAATGTGGGGCACATGCCTCACGGGGGCAGTTTGATTTTTTAAGGGGGGGGGGGGCAATTCTAGACTAAGATATTAACAGTGAATTTTTTGCATTTCTTATGGTTCTAGGGGCCTCATATACAGTATATAAATATATAATGTGACATATTTATGCATTTTAGTTCTCTATTGTATGTTTTGAATATTTGCTATTTTTTCATATCACTTCATATTATTATTATTATTTTTAACAATTTCTTAGTGATTTCTTCCTCAGTACTTCAACTGTCCTTTCCTTTTATTTTTCTCTTTCATGGATGCCATGTTCTTTGGAAGCTTGTTTGGACCAAGTTAATGGCCTTTAGGCTTCCCCCATGTGAATAGGAGTTCACTTTTTGAATAATAAGAATTATATGTCATAGGTAGGGCGGGTAATCTGGATTTTAAAGATGCTTAGATGGGGCAGAGCAAAAAAAACGTTGGGAACCACTGATCTAAACCAAAATGCTGTCTTCGTCTTGCAGTTGGGATTTTACAAAATGCTGTGGGTGTTAGAGAAATCATCTTCCAGTTTTCCATCCTTCTCCACTCTGTTCTAGGAAATGCCCACAGGGAAGGCTGGGAAGTGCTTGCTGTGGGCACGTGGGGAGCTGTTCTGTGGCTTGCCTTTCTTTTTCTGTTTGAGGTCGGCAGTGTGACATGGGCACGCAGCCTCGCCTGCTGATAAGGAGCAATTAGATGTATGAATTTGAAATTCAAATGGGATGATCTTAATTAAATGCCAGTAATTGTAGCCTTCTGTGATGTTAAACTAAATTCTTCAGAAAATACTAGAATTCTTTAGTGTCATCGAAGGGAAAAAAGAGTGTAAATCTGACTGTAGGGAAAAATAAAAATTTTTAGGCTGAACTTACCTTATATCTCTGATTTTTAAAATGTTGTACCTGTGGCTAGAAGAATGATAGGCATGTCTTTCCTACCATGTGTTCCCCCCTAAGATAGGAACCACATTTCTGAAAGTCGTGTGTCTGCAGCCCTGCTCCAGCGGGGTCCCCAGGCCCTGCGTGAGGTGGCCTTGCTGTCTGTTCCAAGTGGGTCAGCTCTGTGTTTTATCTGGGTCTCCAGCACTGCGGGACGACTGAGTAAAGGGCACTGACTGAGCTGGAGCAGGATGACTCCTTACAATGAAACGCTCTCACAAAGGGCCCACGTGCTGCAGTGCAGTCGCTTCTTGGGGTGGTGCATTTATGTCATCTTTGCGGGAGCTTCTCTCAGCTGTAGGCAGGGTCCAGGCGGGAGCTCCCAGGCAGTCCCGGGGCCAAAGGAGAGGGGTGGGGCATGGAGTGGCCGGTGTAGTCCCAGGCCTTGGGAAGAATTCCACCCCCCAACCCCTGAAAGCCCATGGGTTCTCCTTTCATTGGCACATGGGTCAAAGTGAATGAGATGATGTCCCCAAGGTGGCTGGCCTGTCTCCGGCATGCCATGCCACTCTGCTTCTTACACACACGTTAGTTTACTGAGAGCCCTTGGTGCCCATGTGCCAACCCACCGAGGCCCTGGCTGGCCTGTGCCCAATGCCAGATGGCTGGCTTTGTGTTGTCAGGGATAGCAGGAGAGTTCATGTTTTTGTTGTTGTCATTTGCTTTTTCAGGTGATTGAAGAATTCTACAAGGAATTTATCCATTTAATTTTTAAAGTATGAACTATTTCTCCCTCTCCTTGAGATTGTGGTGCAAGCTGCCTGCTAAGCCTGTTCTCTTTACTGTGGTTTGACAGTCCCAGCCTTCCCGGAACAGGAAGCCATCCATATCTTTACTTTGCTTGAGTCCCTCATTTAATTTTGTTTTATTGTTTAAATTTTCTTATTGTGAAAGATACAGAAGTAGAGAGATTAGAATGATTAAGACCCATGTATCTCTCACCTAGATCCAGTGGTGATGACATTTGGTCATATTTGCTTCATTAATAGCTGTGTAACTTTATTTATTTTTAATTCTTTATTGCTGAAAGTATTACATATGTCTCCCTTACTCCCCCATTGACTTCCTCCAGCCCGCGCCCCCCAACCCCGGCCCAGGTTCTCCCCCCATGCATATATGCATAGCCTCATTTGTGTCCATGGGTTATGCATATATGCATATAAGGTCCTTGGTTGGTCCCCCCCCCCCCCCCATCCTCCACCTTTCCTCCACCTTTCCTCCAAGATTCCACACTCTGTTCCATGCTTCCATGTTTCTAGATCCACTCTGTTCATCAGTTAATTTTGTTACTTAGATTCTACATATGAGTAAGATCATGTGATACTTTTCTTTCTCTGACTGACTTATTTCACTTAGCATGATACTCTGCAGGTCCCTGCATGCTATCTCAAAGGATAAGAGATTCTTCTTTTTTACTGCTGCATAGTATTCCACAGTATAAATGTACCACAGCTTTTTTAGCCACTCATCTACTGATGGGCACTTGGGCTGTTTCCAGATCTTACATAGCTATGTATTTTTATGAAATATTTCACAGTATATTGAAAACATCCTAACAGTTTACCTCTACATATTTCCCTTTAAATATCTCAGCATGTAGCTCAAAAAATAAAAAATAAAAAAGACATACTCCTACACAGCACAAAATTATTGTTGCACCTAACAAAATTCTCTTGCTATCTGACCCCGATATACCTAAAAACCCAGGCTGTATTCTGATTGTGTCAAAAAAGTTCTTTTGTTTTTAAAAACCAGGATCCAGTTAAGATTAATACACTATATTTGATTATAATTTTTGCCTCTTTACTTTGAATTTGGAATAACCCTCCTCCCTGCTCTTGTATCCCAGCACATTTTTGGAGAGAATAGGTTGTTTGCCTTGTAGAATGTTCACTTTCTGGATTTGTCTGGTTGTTTCTTTGTGGTGTCGTTTAACGTATGACACCCCTTTACTCCCCACCGTCCCATATTTCTGTTGGACCTGAAGGCCTGCTTGGATGGGGCAGAGCGTTTTGCTTCCCCTTCACCCCGATGCAGGTGCACTGTGCTCTTTACCTTGTTTCCCGTTGGAGTGCACCGGGATCTCGTTGGACTCTGACAGCTGCAGGCTGCGGCTCAGGAAGGGCAGCAGAACATGAGAGGTCTTGATGCCTGGTCCACACCTGACCTGCGAGGTTCCTTGGTTCCTGGTAGTGTAGACAACAGATGGCGCTAGTGCGCCTTTTTTCTTTCCAGTTTATAGTAATTTTAATGAGTGTATTATTTCTTTGAGTGTTATTTGGCAAACTGGTTAACCTTTTCTCTGTGATTAAGAATTAGTTGTATAATTAGTAAATATATAGCCTGTTTCTCGGTTCTATTTGTGTGAATTTGAAGCTTACTCAAGAAAATAACCAGAAGTTTAAAAAGATAAAATTGTGCAAAGTGTCACTAGTCTCCTTGAACTACAGAATAAAGATAGTACATTTGTAACTTACTTACTGTGCTAGTGGGTTTTGTAGAGTATAGAAAATATTTGACACTTTCAAATAAAATGTAACTTAAAAGTATTGGGGTGTTTTCTTCTAAAATTGATAATCTATAGCTGCCAAGCTGATGCTTATGTTTGTCTAGAACTTAATATTTCATATTGCTTCCTTGTCTGCCCTCTATATGGTATCATAAGTAATTAACCACTTGAATCAGATTGTCTGTCTGCATCATTTTAAAGATTTTTTAAAAAGCACCTTAGAAGATTATGTCATCTATTTATGTACTTCTGTTACATAAAATAAAGCAGTTCTTTGATAGTCAATGGCAGGTTGATATAAACTATTTCTTTGAATACTTTTGAGAAATTATAAGTTGTGTTTCAGGAAAGGGAACATTTTTCTATTTTATTTTTGTCTCCCAATATTATTTTCTTCTTAGACAGTGGGGTCCTTCAGTGATAGGTCACTTTCAAGCCCAGGGTCCTGCCACAATTCAAATCTGCCCCTCCTGTACCTCCTTGCCCCTCCCCCCTTTTTTTAAAATAGGAAAAACATTTCCCAGATATTGGATATATTTCTTTTTCTAATTTTATCAACATTGGCACATTAGTCATTAATTGGTAGGCAGGTATTTGGGATCATTTAAGATACCTAGGCCTGTACACCATGCCAAAAATATTTTTCTTTTCCTCCTGCTTTCCTGAGATTACTGCCTATTTGCAGCTTCTCAACTCCCAGGCCTGGCGGTAGTGGGAGACGCTTCTAGAAATGGAGGAGGGGGCCAGGCCCCCACCTGGGCTGAGTGGGCCTCACCCTGCTCACAGGCTGCACCCTTCCTTCCCTCTGGACCCCAGAGCCACACTTGGGGACCTTTTTTTTAATTTTGAATTTTTATGAGTTTATTTGAGCCAAAATGAGAACATATGCCTGGGAGCAAGATCTCGAATGCTCCCCCTGAGGATCGCCTTTGGTGCGTCCACTATACACTGCGGGTCACCTAGTGGTCAGTAGCTCTGTGATAAAGCCACCAGCCCGCAGTGCACAGTCTTAACTACCCGTTTCAAACTGTTTCATATCAGGACCGACAGAAGCTAATACTAACCCAGCTAGCGTTTCAGATGGTAACTCACCTAGTCTGTGGCGGGACAACCCCGAGCCAGAACCAGCAGTGAAGCAGAAAGGTAAGAACGGCTTTTTCACTCCTTTCCTGGGGCACTGAGTCCCCCGACCCGGTGCTGCCTGTGGGCATCTCCCTTCTTGGGGTCCTGTCAGAGCTGTGGCCCACATGGGGTCGGCCCTGTCCTTACCTTCATACGCCAGGCCTGGACATGGCCATGACTCCCTTTCTCCGCTACATAAATGAGAGCAGAATATTCTAGTCGTTGCTGGATAGACCGGCTTGTCCCGTGTCCTGGGAGTTTTTCCGGAGGGAGGTAAAGTGGCAGATCCTGGAGCGTAGGAATGACCCTGAAGCCAGCCTCAGCCACTGCTGGGCGCTTCCCACAGGCCGAGCACACTCCACTGATTTCATGTTCAAAGACGACTTTCATCAGCTCACAACACTCTCATGACCATGGTTTTCTGTCTGTAATGTTCTTTCAGTGTCTTAAGTTGCACCTGGTTAGTCTTTGCTTTTGGCATAGTTTTCTGAGCATTTTAAAAAACGTTGTGATGAAATGCACATTCTGCATTTGTCTTCTAAGGCCTGGAGTTTCTAACAGGCTGGTGGGGTGCCAGGGCCTCCTCGAGTGTCGTGCCCCAGAAGCAGGGCTGTGCGGGCCGGTTGCTGGGTGGCCTGGGGCTGCTGGGACTGGTGTGGCCTGGGGGGACGAGGGGGGACGGGAGGGAGGCTGACATTTGTCCGTTTGCTCAAACAGAAAACACCTGTTGGAGGCCTAGTGTGTGAGTGTGCACAGAGCGGACTGAGGACAGCGGTGTCAGGCTCTGGACAGTGAGTGTGTTAGTGTGCACAAAGCGGACTGAGGACAGCGGTGTCAGGCCCCGGGCAGTGAGTGTGTGAGTGTGCACAAAGCGGACTGAGGACCTTGGTGTCAGGCCCCGGGCAGTGAGTGTATGAGTGTGCACAAAGTGGACTGAGGACCGCGGTGTCAGGCTCTGGGCAGTGAGTGTGTTAGTGTGCACAGAACGGACTGAGGACCACGGTGTCAGGCCCCGGGCAGTGAGTGTGTGAGTGTGCACAGAGCGGACTGAGGACAGCAGTGTCAGGCTCTGGGCAGTGAGTGTGTTAGTGTGCACAAAGCGGACTGAGGACAGCGGTGTCAGGCCCCGGGCAGTGAGTGTGTGAGTGTGCACAGAGCGGACTGAGGACAGCAGTGACAGGCCCCGGGCAGTGAGTGTGTGAGTGTGCACAAAGCGGACTGAGGACAGCGGTGTCAGGCCCCGGGCAGTGAGTGTGTGAGTGTGCACAAAGCGGACTGAGGACAGCGGTGTGCACCAGAGCTGGAAGGGACTTGGCCACTGGGTTGGGGACAGCCTGTGGGTAGGAGGAGGACACAGGCCGCCCACCAGGAACCTCAAAGCACAGAGGGCCATTGGGGGACAGGAGCATCGGGACGTGCTCCCACTAGGAGTCGTGGCCATATGGGAGTTTAGCAGCAGGAAGCCATGATGCTTTCAGGAGTGGCTTAGTCACACCGCGTCATGGGACTGAAATTGCCATGTGCCCGTTCTCACACCTTGGTGTCATCCAGAGCAGCGGTTCTCAACCTGTGGGTCGCGACCCCTTTGGGGGTCTAACGACCCTTTCACGGGGGTCACCTAAGACCATCGGAAAACACATATATAATTACATATTGTTTTTGTGATTTATCTATATGCTTTAATTTTGGTCAATTTGTAACAATGAAAATGCATCCTGCATATCAGATGTTTACATTATGATTCATAACAGTAGCAAAATTACAGTTATGAAGTAGCAACGAAAATAATTTTATGGTTGGGGGTCACCACAACATGAGGAACTGTATTAAAGGGTCGTGGCATTAGGAAGGTTGAGAACCACTGGTCTAGAGCCACATTCTCCAGGCCCCTCTTAACCGCCCCTCAAGTTCCTCGGGCTCCACTGGTCACCAGGCCTGTCCTCTGCTCTCACTCTGTGGGGTCCTGTGGGGCCTCCCGGTTCCCGCTGCCCCTGGGGCGCTGTTGCTGTGGCTCTGTGTGGTGGTCCATAGTCAGTGGAGAGTCAAGTCCTCCTGCGGGTGGACAGAGCAGGGGGCCGAGAGTGCTCTTCACCCTGCCTTGGCCTGTGGGTCCTCCTAGTGACCCAGGGGCGTGCAGTTTCGGCTCTTCTGCGCATGTGTCCGTGCATTCTCAGAGTAACACAAAAAAGGACCATCCACCTGTGGGTTGAACCCACCCACCCGACAACCCTATAGTGCTTCTCTCAGCTACCTGTGCCCTGAGCAACACTTGAAGGAAAAGGACCCCGGTGACAAGTGCCAAGGTTGCTCCTGTGGAGCTTGAGAAAGTTTCTTCTAATTTAGGAGCAGGTGGAAAAGTCCTGACTGACCAGTTATGGGAGGCTGGTTGCTTGGTCTCACCCGAGTCCTAACCGTGGCCAGCGGTCCTTCGAGGAACGGCCTAGACCCGTACATTTGGAGCCAGTCAGTGTTTGTCCTGTGACACACTTTCATACCAGTTTCCTGTTATAACATGTTATGAGTCACAGTTTTCTTTGTTCTTTGTTTTTCTACCTTTGAAAACAAAATAGAGATAGTGACTAGAAAAGAAGTTTTGAAGAAATGACCATTTTCCCCCCAATAAAACCCAAATTGTTTATTATGTATTTTTCCCTAATACTGTTCTGCTTCTTTTGTATACCGAGGTTTACTAACACAAAAATGAATTTCTGATGTGTTCTTTTTATTTTTTTCAGGTGATTCCCCTAGTGTTTCAGGTAAGGAATGGCGCTGAGTGAGTGCTCGGTATGAATTGTGTGTACACATGTGTGCAGATGCAGACATGCTCTCAGATTTATGTCTTACAGGTGTGTCAGTAAAACACGTCTCCACTATCCCAATTTAAGACTTAATCTGCATGTTTTATGTGTCAAAAATACATTTCAGGCCCTAGCCTGTTTGGCTCAGTGAGTAGAGCGTCGGCCTTTAGACTGAAGGGTCCCAGGTTTGATTCCAGTCAAGGGCACATGCCTGGATTGCGGGCTTGATCCCCAGTAGGGGGCGTACAGGAGGCAGCCAATCAATGATTCTCTCTCATCACTGATGTTTCTATCTCTCCCTCTCCCTTCCTCTCTGAAATCAATAAAAATATATTAAAAAAAACATTTCAAAGGATTTCTTTCCAAAGTATAAAGTATATTTTCAATATTCAAATTCTGATGGATTTTCACTTTTACTTTAAATAGTGGAGTAAATGTAATTGTCTTAATAGTTTGGACTTGCTATTTACAGATTAAATCATTTTATCAACGTGAAGACAATTTTGTTCAGATTATAAATATAATATGGCATACTCAAAGTAGAAAATTTTTAAAATGAAGAAAATGAAAAGCACTGGGAATTCCACTGCTCACAACTTAAATGAAGACCTTCTAGAACCCCATGTATGGACATGCAGTTATTAGATGTATCGCTGTACTCTGCTGGTTACATGTTAAAATGACGGCACTGTTTACACTAAAAGGTCTCGCATGTGGCGGTGCCGTATTTACCAGATTGCCTGTTGTTAGTCACTAGTGGTGACGGGAGCCTCCTGGCACATGTGTTATTTAACGTGTCCATTTCTTTATTCTTTTTTTAAAAATATATTTTATTAGTTTTTTACAGAGAGGAAGGGAGAGGGACAGAGAGTCAGAAACATCGATGAGAGAGAAACATCGATCAGCTGCCTCCTGCACACCCCCCACTGGGGATGTGCCAGCAACCAAGGTACATGCCCTTGACCGGAATCGAACCCGGGACCCTTCAGTCCGCAGGCCGACGCTCTATCCACTGAGCCAAACCGGTTAGGGCGACGTGTCCATTTCTTTAGGTTGTATTTTCTTTAAGTTAAAGTGCTGAATTGATTGATCTACCTTTTTAGTTTTGTTTCTGGAGGAGTTGAGCCAGGGTTGGAGGGAGCCCATTTCCCTGGTCTTCACCAGAGTTAGATGCCAAGTGTCTGTTTTATCTTCATCAGGATGATGGATGAGAAAGCTCATTTATATTTGCAATTACTTGGTTACTGTCTTCTCCAGTATGTATCCGTTGTTTCTGTTCCTTCCTTTGCAAACTGCTGACTGGGTGCCGTCCCCTCAGAAGGAGAAGTGGGACCCATCGGCCAGGAGAAGTCAGAGGTGCCCGAGAACCCTGAGGTCCCCCCCGAGCTCCCGTCCGGTGCCAGGTCTGTGCTCCCCCCACTCGGAGCTGACTCGCTCCTCTCTGTATCTCCTGCAGTTCATGTAATGCTTGAGCTTAGTTCTGAGGAAACATTTGTACTAAGAAGCAAAAACCGTGTATTTTATTTAGTCTTCCTGTACCTGGGTGACAACTAACTACACACAGAACATTTTAGAGATTTAGGGGAATGCATACTTATGGCTAAATTATGTCATGTTTTCATTACTGATAGTTATTTTTGTACCTTAAAATTAATGAAAATATAAGATTAAAAGATGGGTCCTTTTAGGTTAATGGCATTTCTTAATATCCTGAGCGTATGTGCAGACTAGGAGGCAGATGGTGGCTGGAAGGCAGTGCTGAGCTGACCTGGGTTTTCTGTTGTCTACTTTGAAATGTGGGAGTGTTTATACCCCTGATTTGGTGTTCCACTGTCTGGGTTTAGAAGAATTCCTCGTCCTGGGAGTGCCAGGCCAGCGCCTCCCCGAGTGAAACGACAAGACAGCGCGGAGGTGTTAACAGCGGACAGGTGAGGCGCGCTCTAACAGGAGGGACAGGGGCTTCTCCCGGTGTGTGGGGCCTCGGGATCGATGGGAATCGGGCACATGCTGCAGGGGAAGGGTGTACTGGATGGTGCTGGGAAAACTTGCTATTGAGAAAAAGAAAATCAGGTTAGACCCTCACCTGAAACCACACATGGCCTCATTTGTCAGATGGGTGAGAGAGAACACAGGCACTCCCACAGTTAAACCTTCACAATATGTGGGGAGGACGTTCGGGTGCACTTCTCTGACCTCTGGGTAGAGGGTTTTCTAAGCATAAACACAATGAGGGAAAAATAGGAAAAAAGATTTAAAGGTTTAATTGCACAGAAATAAAAAACAGAGGTTATGAGCAAATCATAAACAATATAAAGGCCAGCGCCAGGTAGGGCTTTTGTCAGTTTACAACCTGCCAGTGGATGCAGTAGGATCCGTAAGGAACAGAAGTCAACAGGCTGGGTCGGGTGTTTCAGATAGAGCAGGAAGTCGGACTTGGAAACGGCAGGTGTAGGCATTTACTCAGGTTTTGTGGCAAAGAGACAAAGAGAAGCAAAGGAAGGGCAGTAGGGAGTGGGAAGGAAGGCAGGGCCGAGGGAAGTTACTGGTTCTTGTTTGGAAGACGAGAGAATGAGCACATTTTTGGGTGACAGGATGATCCTGTGGGGGCGGATTTGGTGATGTGGGAGAAGCAGGCTGGGGGTGTTGGAACAGAATCCCTGAGTGGGCAAGGGGGCGTGGAGAGTTAATATGTGGGTGAGATTCTGGGAGGTAAGTTCTCTCTGCTGCTCGGTTTTCCTCATTCACCAGGAGTCTGGGGAGGAGGAGCAGGAGGTCAGAGGAGGGAGGAGGGCAAGCAGGTCTCCAGGAGAGGGGGCTGTACAGAGGTCCTCATCCAGGGGTCACCCCACCCCCGGGGATGTTGGGGCCATGTCTGGAGTGGTGACATGACTGGGGAGGAGGCAGAGGGAAAGTTCTTGGCATCCAGTTGGGGGTTTGGGGCCAGGGCTGCTGCTAAACATCCTACAGTGGACAGGCAGCCCCCCACCGAGAGCGACAGGCCCCTGTGCTGAGCTGCTCTCACATAACCTCGCACTCAGTTCCAGATGCACGGGGTGGATGAAAACATCATCGACAAGATTTCTAATTTAATCTTATTTCTTTGTATTCAGGACAGGAAGTGGTCAAACCGTCTCCAATGTGATTGTCGATGTGCAGAACTCTGAGAACGAAGAGGACGACCAGTTTGTGGTGGAGGCTGCGCCCCCTCTTTCTGAGGTGTCAGAACTCGAAGTGGTTAGTGCCCTGGCCTGGGGGTTTGGTAATGACACTTTCACTCCAGCGTTCAGATTTATGCAGACAGAACTTCCCTCTAATATTTCAGTTAGTTTTCTACCCTAATTTCGCCATTCCTCTGATGAGATCCATGAAGGTAGGATTTTGAGAATTCAGCAAACCCAAATCTCCTTTCTTCTCCTTCCTTTCCTGCTCAGGTACACGCAGTGGAACTGGAGGAAGATGAGAAGCACGGTGAGTGCTGGTTGGTGTGGGCTGGAAGGGTCAGACGCAGGAGTCCGACCAGCAGTAGATAGGGCTCCATGGGCACGGGTCCCTCCGAGGTTGGTGCTTTTTATTGTGGGAGATGATGGATGCTGCTCCCATCCTGGGGGACCCAGGGGGACCCCGACCCTGGAGGTCAGGTGTGAGCTGTTTCGTAGGTGACTCCTTTTCTTATCCGTGTGGTTACATTTGGAATTGCATGACCTCCCAGGTCACTCCCAGGTGGACAGTTCTGCAATGTGATCTGCTTTATTTCATACACCTATGAAAGCAGAGAATAGGCTAGTGACCCCTTGTCCCCATCACACAGCTCCCACAGTGAGGCTGATCTTGTTTTATTTCAGCCTCCACCCCCCAACCCCACTCCCTAGGCCCTTTGCAAGTCCCAGGGCATCATTTCTTCGGAAACACACTGTACGTAGCTCTAAAAGATAAGGGCTCTTTTAAAAAATATAGCCATAAATTCATTGCCATATGTACAAAAAAATTACTTAGTATCATCCATGCCTCTTTTTCCAGTTTTGTGTGTTTTTTCAGTTTGGCAGTCCAGATAAGGTCCTTGCATTACAGTTGATCTGACTGAAGTCTCCCTTAACTCGGGGCCCTCCCACCATTTACCTCATGATGTATTTATTGAAGCCAGTTGTCTGAATTTCTCATGCCGAGGTGCTGCTTATTATACCCTCTATTATGCCTTTTTCCACATTCTTGTAACTTAGTTCTAGAGCAGTGGTTCTCAACCTTGGCTGCACATTAGAATCACCTGGGAATCTTTTTAAAATCCTGATTTCTGGGCCTCATCCTCCGGAAATTCTGTTTCTCTGTTATGGGGTGGGACCACAACATTAGTAACAAAGAAACAGAATTTCCGGAGGATGAGGCCCAGAAATCAGGATTTTAAAAAGATTCCCAGGTGATTCTAATGTGCAGCCAAGGTTGAGAACCACTGTTCTAGAGAGTTTATCAGGTTCGGGTTTTTTAAAATTTTAAATATGTTTTTATTGATTTGAGAGAGAGAGAAAGGGAGAGGGGGAGAGAGAGAAACATCGATGTGAGAGAGCAACACCCATCGGCTGCCTCCTGTACACCACCTACTGGGGACTGAGCCTGCAAGTGGGGCATGTGCCCTGACCAGGAATCAAACCTTCAATGCTCAACCACTGAGCCATGCTGCTGGGCTCTACATTTCTTCTTAATCTTTGGAAACAGAAGAGAAAATCTATTTTATTTCTAAAGATTATTTTTCCCTTTCAAGGAGCTGATTTCTTTGAAACAATCTGAAGCTGTAGAGTTAGTTTCCACCACCAGTTGTTGTATCAGTCTGGTGCGGGCTATCTTTATCAAATAAAGGTTATTGAAGCTGTTTTGAGTGTAGAAGGAGAAGAATAAGGACTTGGGTGTTCTTGCCAACCCTCTGCCCAATCAGAGTAGAGTAGCTTCAAAGGGCAGAGAACAACTGGAGCACAAAGCTGCTGCTTCTCAACAGGAGGACTCGTCAAAAAAATTCTGGAGACAAAGAAGGATTATGAGAAGCTGCAGCTGTCCCCCAAACCTGGAGAGAAGGTAATGGAATGTCTTGTAAATATCAGCATGTTAAGTGTCTGTTTCATACATTTACTTGAAAAAACTGGAAGCACCGTTCGAACATGGTTACACAGTAATGTCTGTTTATATGTAGAAAAGCGCCCCCTCCCTCAGTGGGGAGGGAAGACTCTGCGGCTCTTGCAGTGGCTGTCACTCCCCCGGACCTGGGTCAGTTCTGCCCTGGGTGGGCAGCAGTCCCACTTGGGGGCTCAGGAGTCAAGGGCCAGGGCCTGCTCTGCTCTGACTCCATGGCTCTCCCCTTCCTGCCTCGTCCATCCCTTCGTTGTGTGAAGTCAGGAGCAGGCCGCCTGGCGCTGGCTGATCGAGAGGTTTCCCTCTCCTTGGGCTTTTGCTTTGACTGGTTTGATTCACTGGAGCCTGCTGGGAACGTGACCTCTGACCCTTGATGCTTTTGTGATCACATGACCACCTTCTTCCCCAACATGTTCTCTTCCCCAAAACTGTACCTGTCCCATCTTCTGGAGAGAGGCACAGCTTCCCCTTCACAGGAATCGAGTGGGCTTAGCCCCGTCCCCCTTTTTCTCCACTTAAGAGGAGAGTGCTTGGGGCTTGGACCCCGTACCCCACTGCTGCTGACTGGGCAGGGCCCTGGGCCCCTTATTTGCACATCAGGGGAGCCGGCTTCCCCCTTGAATGTACCAGACCCTGAGGGGGTGTCACTGGGCCCTAGGTTTTAGGGGGGTCACCAGCCACTCCAGGGGCAGGGACCATTTCCTCATTTTCTGAAAGCACTTTAATGATTCCCCTCCTCCCAAACCCCAGGGAATGGAAGGGGGACGCCGCCAGCCAAAACATTTCTCCCTTTCCAGCCCTCATCTCTTCTAGCCTCTGTCCTTTCCTGTTGGAGGGAGGGAGCATGGAGCTCTGGCCTCCACACCCCCTTGCTTGCATCTGTATATAGTGTGAGCAGCAAGTAGCCCTGTTCCCTCCCTGTCCCTACCCCTCCTCAATGTAGTGGCCTTGGATATCCCGTTTGTTAATAAAGACTATTCAACCAGCTCCCACTAAAAAAAAAAAAAAAAAAAAAAAAAAAAAGCAAACCGGCTCGAGAGCCACATGCGGCTCTTTGGCCCCTTGAGTGTGGCTCTTCCTAAGCCTTAGGAGTACCCTAATTAAGTTAATAACAATGTACCTACCTATATAGTTTAAGTTTAAAAAATTTGGCTCTCAAAAGAAATTTCAGTTGTTGTACTGTTGATATTTGGCTCTGTTGACTAATAAGTTTGCCGACCACTGGGTTAGGGGAACTTTCAAGTCTGGCTCCTGGTATCGGGCCTCCCAGCAGTCTTTCTCAGTGTGTGATGAGGCTTTGTTGGGACCCACAGCCTCCTGCCTGCCACTGCCCCTTAGGCATGTGACCCTGGGGTGAACACCTGCAGGCCAGGCAGTGTGCCGCAGATGTCATGTCTAGGTTTCTGTTACATTCACTTAAAAAAATAACAATAAATATTTATTGTGTGTTTTTTACAGAAAACAATTTCTTGTTTGTATCAGCAGCCACAATTCCCATGTTTTACACATACTCACACACACGATTTAATGGTTGTTTTAGATAATTCTCCTTAAAATGACCTGGTTTGTCGTGGAGATGTGGCCTGAAATAGCCTACGAGAACCATGCAGTGAGAATACCACCAGGGGGAGCCTTTAGATAAGTGGTTCTCAACCTTGGCTGCACATTAGAATCGCCTGGGAAGCTTTTTAAAATCCTGATTTCTGGGCCTCATCTTCCGGAAATTCTGTTTCTTTGTTACTAATGTTGTGGCCCCACCCCATAACAAAGAAACAGAATTTCCGGAGGATGAGGCCCAGAAATCAGGATTTTAAAAAGATTCCCAGGTGATTCTATTGTGCAGCCAAGGTTGAGAACCACTGCCATAGATGCTCATAGGAGAAATGTGCTGCCCGAGGCTTCACGTGAGAGCACTGTTTGCTCCACTGAAGGAGGCCGACCTGCTGGCCTGCTGTGTGTGGCTGTGGAATTTCAGCCTCTCAGAGTCCTTTCCACAGGCCAGGCATTGTCCTGCCATTCCTCGCTGTGTCCCCAGCCCAGTGGAGGGGCCTGCCTCCAGGCTGGGACTGGAGTGGTCAGCCTTCGTAACTTGTTGTGGTTCTACTTCGAGTTTCTTCTGTGGCTAAGGATCCTGCCGTCCGGTTGCTGGTTCCTGCTCTTCTCACTCAGTGCTGTTGAAGTCCCGAGGTGGCTGGCTGCCCTCCTCTCACACTGGTCCTTTCTGTCCCTTTTACCAATCAGCTTCCTTAGTGGGTAATTCTGTTTTCCTGTTTCCTTTTTAGTTTCTTTTGGTAATTAGTATTTGAATCAGGATCAAGTTGAACTGCGAGTGAAGGAAAGATCCGGAACAGTAGTGGCTTACATGAGGTAGAAAGTGCTTTAGCGCATGCGCCAGAGCCTGGAGTGGCAGTGACCGAGACGCCTTCCACCTCTTTCCTCCTGACCTCCATGCCTCAGGGCACCTCCTGGGCCCAGATGGCTGCCCAGTTCCAGCCTTCAGGACTGCATTCCAGCCAGAAGGAAGGAGGAAAAGGGAGGTAGGAGAAGGGCACACCCCTTCTCTCTCAGGCTATTGATTGGGAGTTGTGTACACCACTTCCACTTACATTATGTTGGCCACATTTTTGTCACTGAGGGAACCATGAAGTGACATTTTTATTGCCGGCATCAGTTTGCTTGGCTAACCATCAAGGGTTCCATTAACACAGACTAAAACTTGCCAGGTTTCCTCACTGCCTGGCACACTCAGAAATGATAATATTTGCAAGGCACATGGGTCAGTGGAGGAGGCTGCCTGCCTGGCTGGGGCTGAGGATTTCTGGAACTAGCACGTCTACCACATGTGGCTGCTCTCAGTGGCAGGAAGCTTCTCAGAGGTCAGAAACAGGGTTGACCAGCAGTCTCTCCACGGCGCTTCTCCAGGAAGTTGTTCGTTTCATTCATGTTTTCCAAAGTCATGGCAAGAACATGTTTGAAGTATACTTTATGATTTAAAAATATATCATAGTTGCAGTTTTCCTTTCCTTCTGGAAATGTCATCTTTTTTTTTTCCCCTTGAGGAGACTTTTGTAAAACTACTGAAGTAGGCACTCCCTAGCAAAGAATTAACTTTGGTTTTGTAGATACTCACTTTTGTGTTGTTTTCATTTCAGTGATTTCTGCTCTTTTTTCTTTTAATTTCTTTTTTAAAAAAATATATTTTTATTGATTTCAAAGAGGAAGGGAGAGGGAGAGAGAGATAGAAACATCAGTGATGAGAGAGAATCATTGATCGGCTGCCTTCTGCACGCCCCCTACTGGGGATAGAGCTCACAACCCGGGCATGTGCCCATGACCAGAATCGAAGCCGGGACCCTTCAGTCCGCAGGCCAACGCTCTATCCACTGAGCCAAACCAGCTAAGGCCCTTTTAATTTCTTTACGCATTTATTTTTTCTAGCCTCTTGTGTAAAACTTAGCTCATTTATTTTTAGTTTTTGTCATTTTAAAAATTAATATATTCACGACTATACATTTCTCTTTAAGCATGCTTTAACCTTGAATTTTAAATTTCTTAAATAACAAATTAATATTAAATTTTCTTAAATTTTAATATGAAGTCCTTTGTTGTTATTTCTTTTAGACATGTAGACTACTTAGGAGTCTGTTCTTTAGCTTTCAAATATAAGACTTTTTAAAAAGTCTTTTTTTTAAAGTCTTTTTTCTTTTTAAATATTCACCCAAGGACATATTCATTGATTTTTTTAGAGGTTAAAGTGGCGGGGAGAGAGAAACACTGATTGGTTGCCTCCTGTACATGCCCTGACCAGGGCTGGGCATCAAACCTGCAATCCGGGCATGTGCCCTGACTGGGAATCGAACCTGAGACCTTTTGGTGTATGGGACGATGCTCCAGTTAACTGAGCCACATGACCAGAGCTGAAAAGTCTTTTTATTGACAGTACCTAACATAATTGCTCATTCAGAGAACATGGTCTACGTGATATTGATTATTTGGAAGTGAGCCTTTCTTCTTGGCCTGGCTGTGATCGGTGTTTGTAAAAGCTTAGAGTGCTTGCACAGTTCTACCTTCTACACTTTGGGGCTGGGCTTCAGTACACCCTGGGACTTCCTGGGGAGGTAATTGTAATGTACTCAGTGCCCGTGGGCTGTAGTTGCCTGTTATTATTGATTTATACAAAGTAATCATAATATTACTTGCATATCTGCTATCTCTAAAAATTCAAATACTAGTCCTGGGTGGTGTACTCAGTGGTTAGAGCATTGTCCCATATACTGAAGGGTCTCGGTTTTGATTCCAGTCAAGGGCATGTACCCGGATTGCAGGTTCAATCCCCAGCCCCAGTAGGGGTGCATGTCAGAGGCAACCAATCGATGTATCTCTCTGACATAGATGTTTTTCTCTCTCTCCTCCCCTTCCCTACCACTCTCTCTAAAAGTGATTGGAAAAATATCCTCGGGTAAGGATTAACAACAACACAACAAATTCAAATACTAGGTGTTTTCTCTGCTTTTCACATATGAGTTAGAGTGTGCCCTTAGTCTTAGTACTTTTTACTTTTTTTGGAGGGAGCCTTTTTTTTTTCAATGCTAAGGAAATACATATTTGTAATCTGGGCATCTCTCCAGCCTGTCTTTGAAGTTTTGTTGGAAGAAAAGCCATTTCTTAGTGTACTAATGGATTGAATAATATATTATAAAATAAATATGTGAATCAGACTGCTTTGAGCATTTTTTTCATTATCCTGACTTATTTGTTCCCTTTTCAAGAGGAAATATTAAACTTTGCTAATAGTAAGATATTAGTTCATGCCAACATTTTTTTCTTCAGATTTATGAAGTTTTTGAAAAACAACCAGAAAAGCACTTTTATTAGTGTTAGTTATACTTTAAAAATACTTGTGTTTTAAACTTTGTAAATGAAGATGCTTCGGAATAATAACCAGTGATTTCAAAGGTGGTTAACTCACTTTTGGGGATGGTGTGAAGATTGTACTCTTCTGATTTTTCAGTCTTTTTTTCATGTTATATCTATTCTAATTGAATGTAAATTTCATACTTTCTTTTTTTTTTTTAAAGGTTTTTTTGGTTGTTGTTGTTAATCCTCATCTGAGGATATTGCTTTTCAGGAGAGTGGAAGGGAGGGGGGAGGAGAAGGAGAGAGAGAAACATGGATGTGAGAGAGAGACATTGACTAGTTGCCTCCCCTGTGCACCCTGAGAGGAGTGAACCCACAACCCAGGTAAGTGACGGGGATCTAACCTGGGACCCTTTAGTCCCAAGGCCAACAACACTCTATCCACTGAGACAAACCGGCTAGGGCAAAGTATGTTCAGTTTGATTGACTTTGACAGCCTAAGTCTGTAGGTGTAGATTCAGTTACTAAGTGGTGTAGACCTGGTATTTAAATATATTAACTGACACATTAAGGAATGTGTGAGGAGTTGACGTCACATTAGCCACAGGATGAAAATCAGTGGATAGAACTGGAATTCAGGTTGGGTTTAGTCAGACTGAGTGTAACGTGGGTGAAGCTTGGGAAAGTGCAGGTGGTCGGGAAAGCAGTCGTTGGGAAAACAGCAGGGACTCGGTCCCATGTTACAGAAGCTGGAGCTGCCTGGTGACCGTGGGCCCAGCAACGGAAGACTAGCCCTCAGTAGTTTGAAGAGGTCTGCAGACAAGGTCCTTCAAACTACTGAGGACTCGTCTTCGTTAGGAGGCGTAACGGACATTTCCCACCAGGCTTCTAGGGTCAGGGCACAGTGAGGAGAGGCCATGGGGAGGAGGGGCCATGGCCTCGGTGAGCCCCACAGAATCTGCTGGGTGGAGCTTTTAGCCCCTGCAGTGCAGCCGTCCTGACTGCAGGCCCTGGCAGTGGGGGCCCGGCTCAGCTCTCTAGCTCTGGTTTTCTGCCACAACTTGGAAATTTGTAGTTTGGACAGTAATACAGATTTCCAAGAGTAGTGTGATAGGAATGAAGTTAAAACAGCGTCTGACCTAGATTAGTGTGACATTAAACATAAAGCATGCTATTTTAGAGGCACTGTGGTACTTCCATGAAAGCAAGAAGCTTAACCTGCTGCGAGTCGGCACTCAGCGCTGTTATGTTCTGGGTACAAAGGGAACGCACAGTATTGGAAGGGCAGAGGGTGGCCCTGTGCTGACCCTCGTCACAGGTGGCACTGGGACACTTGAAAAGTGGCAGATCCATGCTGAGGCGCCTCAAGGGTGAAATACACAGCTGATTTCAAAGACAGAAGGAAAGAAGGACATAAAATCCTGTTAGTAATTTTTATACTAACTATATGTTGAAACAATATTTTGGATATATTGAGTTAAATAAATTTTTTGAAATTAATTTCACCCACTTATTTTTATTTATTTTATTTTATTTTATTTATTTTTAAATCTTTATTGTTTAGATTACATTTGTTCCTCTTTTTTTCCCCCCCATAACTCCCCTCCTCCCAGTTCCCGCCCCACCCTCCGCCCTCACTCCTCACCCACTGTCCTCATCCATAGGTGCACGATTTTTGTCCAGTCTCTGCCCGCATCTCCCATTCCCCTTTCCCCCCCAAGAATAGTCTGTCCATTCCCTTTCTATGTCCCTGATTCATTATAATCACCAGTTCATTCTGTACATCAGATTATTTATTCACTTGATTCTTAGATTCACTTGTTGATAGATGCATGTTTGTTGTTCACTATTTGTATCTTTACCTTTTTCTTCTTCTTCCTCTTCTTAAAGGATACCTTTCAGCATTTCGTATAATACTGGTTTAGTGGTGATGAACTCCTTTAGCTTTTCCTTATCTGTGAAGCTTTTTATCTGACCTTCAATTCTGAATGATAGCTTTGCTGGATAAAGTAATCTTGGTTGTAGGTTCTTGCTATTCATCACTTTGAATATTTCTTGCCACTCCCTTCTGGCCTGCAAAGTTTCTGTTGAGAAATCAGCTGACAGTCGTATGGGTATTCCCTTGTAGGTAACTGAGTTTCTTTCTCTTGCTGCTTTTAAGATTCTCTCTTTGTCTTTTGCTCTTGGCATTTTAATTATGATGTGTCTTGGTGTGGTCCTCTTTGGATTCCTTTTGTTTGGGGTTCTCTGCGCTTCCTGGACCTGTAAGTCCATTTCTTTCACCAGGTGGGGGAAGTTTTCTGTCATTATTTCTTCAAATAGGTTTTCAATATCTTGCTCTCTCTCATCTTCTGGTACCCCTATAATTCTGATGTTGGTACGTTTGAAGCTGTCCCAGAGGCTCCTTACACTATCTTCGTATTTTTGGGTTCTTTTTTCATTTTGCTTTTCTGGTTGGGTGTTTCTCGCTTCTTCGCATTTTAAATCTTTGACTTGATTCTTGCCCTCCTCTGGTCTGCTGTTGGGAGTCTGTATAATATTCTTTATTTCAGTCAGTGTATGCTTACTTTCTAGATGGTCCTTTATCACAACATCAAGGGTCTCATTAGATTTCCTGTACATCTCATCAAGTTTATTGACAGACTCTAGAAGCCTCTTGAGAGACCTCAAAAGTGTGGTTCTGAACTCAATATCCTCCCTTGATAGTTTTGTCCTGTTTCTTTGTCTCCGAATTTTTTACACTTTCTTGGTACACCCCCTAGTAGTCTTTGTGCGCAGTCTTGTTGTAGTTAAGCCCTGATTGTTGTATTTAATACTAGAGGGATTTGACCACCAGGCTGACCGGCTGTGAGAATCAGCTGTGTGGAAAACTTCTGTCCTCTGGGGAGGTGCTAATCTAGCCTTTGCCTGAGGCGATCCAGCAAATGGCTCTGCACAGGGCTTGGGTGGGGCGGGATCAACAGGGCGGGTGGAGGGAGCAGTTATGGCTGCTCTCAGTCCCGGTCCTAGAGGCTCTGCTTCTCAGAACCCCAGCCGCCACTGCAAACCTCGGCGAGAAGGCTGCCCTCAGATTCCAACTGATGCCAGACAATCCCACTTCTCCCATCTGAGTCTGAGTCCCTAGAGACTCGCCCGGATCTGGAGCCCAGAGTCTGAGACTCCCTCCTGATTGAAAACGACAACCGGGCCCTCAGCCACCAGCCCGCTTTGTGCGCACCTTGGTACCTTTATATTTTCCACACTGCGCCTCTTCTGAGCTTCGGTATGCTGTTCTCTTTCCTTCTAGTTGAAGAGTCTCTCCTCAGCCAGCTTTCCTGTGGTTCTGGGTGATGTCTGTTCCGTCTTTTAGTTGTATTTTTGAAGTGGTTGTTTGCGGCAGCAGTCTCCGGTATTTACCTATGCCGCCATCTTGGTTATTCCCCACCCACTTATTTTTAAACGAAACTCTTGGAAAATGTTAAATTGTCTATGTGGTCCACATATTTCTATTGGGCAGCATTGGCGTGGATGAAATGAATTAAGCTGAGCATTAAAACCAGTTAAGCAAGTAGAATTGAACATAACTCTCACTACAGAATTTAATGCAAAAGCCCTAAACCAGTTTTCAAAAAATTAGAGTATAGAAAAATAATAATAGATAGTAGGGTATAGGGTCAAGGGAGTTAAAACCGTGTCACTTTATCATTTGTTAACGCTGCACCCATGTTTCCTGTGCTTTTCTGTGAGTGTGGGAAAGTTAACACGTGCTTTATGAAGGAGTTTGATGCTGGAATATTTCTGGGTGAACAGCACACTCTATAGTCCATGTCTGCTCTTCTGCTGTAACTTGAACACAGGCGTTCTCAGTATATGAAAACAAGGAACTTTAAAAAAATCCTCACCTGAGGATATGTTTTCTAAGTTTAGAGAGAGGAAGGGGGAGAAGGAGGATGGAAGGGGGAAAGGGGGCGGCGGGAGAGAAACTTGCATGGGTTGCCTCCCTTACACATCCCCACGGGGGATGGAACCCACAACCTAGGTATGAGCCCTGACCTGGCATTGAACCGGCAACCCACTCCCGTGCCCTCCTGCCATAAGACTGAGGATGTTTCTTTCCTCTTCTCCCGCTGATGGTAGGAGAAGTCCCTTGCCTTGGAGTCAGCGTGGAAGAAGGAGAAGGACATCGTTTCCAAGGAGATAGAGAAGCTCCGCCTGTCCATCCAGACGCTGTGCAAGAGTGCGCTGCCCCTGGGCAAAATCATGGACTACCTCCAGGAGGACGCGGACGCCATGCAGAACGAGCTGCAGCTGTGGCATCAGGAGAACCAGCAGCATGCCGAGGCCCTGCAGAAGGAGCAGAGGTCAGGGGCGGGGTCCGGGTGGAGGGGGTGTGGGGCGGTGTCAGGACTCCCCCAAGTCTGCAGGCCTCTGGGCGCCCCTATCATCTTGGTTCCTCATTCCCATCAGGGTGTGCATTTTTTTTTGTAGCAGTTAGAAGAGATTTGCAGTTAATGTTCATACACAAAACAGATTTAGGCATTAAAAGATAGAGGAAACTTTGCAATTTGGATACCATATTTTTCATGTGTTTTATCAAAATTCCCCAAATTTTATCTGTTTGCAGTTCAAAAGTATTTTATTTTTTTACTCTAAAAGAACTGCTAGTGAACCCATTTTGAAATTGCTACTATAAAAGAAATGTAATAGTCATTAAAAAGATTATTTTAGAACAATGTTTGATATTCGGTATTTATAATCAGTGAATCTAGGATGCATGTAACTGTATCAACTGTTGTGTTTTTGTCCTGGCCAGCGTGTTCAGTGGTTAGAGCGTCAGCCCATTCACTGAAGAGTCTTGGGTTTGATTCCCCATCAAGGGCATATACCTAGGTTGCAGGTTCGATCCCGACCTGGTGGGGGCGTGTGAGGGAGGCATCAATGTTTCTCTCTCTCCTTACCTCCCTCCCGGTCACGCTCTAAAAAAATCAGTGGAAAAAAGGAAGAAATACTAGCCTCCTTTGTATAAATTTCATGTTTGACTTCACTTTTGGCTGTGGCGGGATGTGAAAATGAGTGGATCTTCCCCAGGCATGAGGTTTCTGTCCCTTCATGTCATTATCATGTACACTTAGATTTTTACCCTTTTTCTTTGGATGAGATAAGCACTTTTGTAGTCTTTCAGTGTTTTAATTAAGAAGCAAATCTAAAATGAGATGGGATACTTATGAGCTGCTGGTTTTGTTCCCGTCAGTATCACGGACAGTGCCGTGGAACCCTTGAAGGTGGAGCTGGCGGAGCTGGAGCAGCTGATTAAGGACCAGCAGGACAAGATCTGTGCCGTGAAGGCCAACATCCTGAAGAACGAGGAGAAAATTCAGAAAATGGTGTACAGTATCAATCTGAGTTCAAGAAGGTGAAAGCTAAAAAATTTCAAAGATTTGAAGTCATCCTCAGTTTGAAAATAAAAAGGCAGATAGAACATTATTTCTCTTTAACTCTCAATTTGCAAAAAAAAGAACAATTTATACTGTTATCCAGCTAATTTTCAGAGCTTTCAAAACTGTAGGCACATTCAGTGTATAAAAGACCATGTTTTCTACCTTCCTCGGGCTAGGCTGCTCGCTAGTTATAAACAGCTCTTCCAGACACCGGTGGGAATTTCTTTGCAGGCATGTTCTGTCCGCAGCAGCCTGTGGAGGTTAGTTCTGCACTGACGTTCTCTGGCAGGAGTGCTGTTGGCATACCAAGGTGAACAATGGTCATAGATTTCAGTTTCAGGTTTGGTGAGGACTTCTGCAAGTCAGACACTGGATGAAGGATACTATGCTTTTTGAGGCACTTTATAAATAGAATGTGGCCTGAACACGAATGGATTATATTTTTAATCCATTTGCACTTGAAAAGGGTTAAAAGGGTGTATTTTTATAAGGATGCAGGTGAACTCTTTAAACCTCTTCATAATTGTATATAATTCTTTATGTAACTTTCTTATTGGTTCCTGTTATCTTTTGCTTGTGTTTCTAACCTGTAAAGTTCCTACATTTAAGAAGGTGATTTCAGTGTGGCCGTCATGACATTGTCTGGACATGAGTTTGTCCCGGCCATCCTCACTTTCTTTGGCGTCAGCCCTGTGCTTCCCCAGGTGGGCGCTTGTGTGGCCCGGCAGGACGTCTTCCCTTCGGACGGGCCTGTGCACCTGTGCACCGAGAGATGGATAGTTTAGGGGAATCTGAGGAAGGAAGACTTAAAAGGAGGCACAATTTACCAATTTTTTTATAAGACCTTTTTATGGGGGGAGGAAATTATTTTTTAAAGCCAAATTTTTTAAAATATGGTTTATATTTAGTTTTTCATTTACATACAATACCGTACATGTCTTCAAGTTTGTATATAAAGGGTTTCACCATTCAGAGATGTACTTACTGGTCCTGATACTTTTATTTCTAGATGCTGTATTTATTATGTAAACCAAGGAGTGCTGGTTAAGTGTTGGAATTGCCTGAGGAAGTTTTGTTTCTCTGAGGGCTAACGCAAATGGCACAGCTTGGATTTTTCTTAGTGTGATTTCCAAAATAAATCTTTTACTAAGGTAGTTATATGATTTTCTAAGCTGAGTAAGTTCAAGATCAGATTACCAAGATCTGCCATTTAGAAACACTGGTCTTTTTCTCCTTTCTAAAGTGCACCGTAAAGTTCTGTTTGATCTAATTATACTAAACAGTTTATTGGAGGCGGGGAGGCATTCTAGCTAACTAGTCCTTCATATACGTACAATCTGTTTTCTACTAAATTGAATGACTTAGCCACAATCCCAAATGGCCCTGTTTTGCTTCAAGATAAGATGTCTGCCCTCTATGAATTTGTATATATGACTAGAATTTTTGTTGCAAAAAATTACATACATTGTATGTGGGTAAAATTTTGTATGAAGTAGTCTTTCAAATTGTACCATAAAATTTATTTTTTCTTTTATACATAAATCATTAAAAATAATCGTATTTTTTCTATAAATATATGGGTTGTGCAATTCAGTTCATACCTGGAAGAAGTTTACAAGCATTTGGATTTTTTAAATTTTTGAATGTCCTTTTTTTCTTTGAAGAAAGTTCAGGGAAATGTCCCTTTTCATTCATATTGTGACATTTGCTTCTTTTCTGTATAAATTGAAGTTTTATAAGACAAGCATTTATCAAATTTTAAGATCATTCATGAAGCTTTAGAAAGTCTGATTATAACTGTGTCTTATAGATGAGTTAAATCCTGGTGTTGCTTATTATTTTGATAAACTACACAATTGGGATTATTAAATGTTTTCTCTACTTTGGTTTATAAGTTTTCAGGACATACTGGAGCCATACTTCATAATTTTAGTTCTAAAGTTTAGCTGAGTCCAGCCGGTGTGGTTCAATGGTTGAGTGTCAACCTATGAACCAGGAGGTCATGGTTTGATTCCTGGTCAGGGCACATGACTGGGTTGTGGGCTCAATCTCCAGTAGTGGATGTGCAGGAGGCAGCCAATCAGTGATTCTCTGTCATCATTGATATTTCTATCTCTCTCTCCCTCTCCTTTCCTCTCTGAAATCAATAAAAAAATATATATTGAAAAACTATTAAGTGTCAGGGCCCAGGGCACTTTAGGAGCCCATGAAAGTGTATAAATTCTTAGAAGACAAAAGTGAACTTTTAAGTCAAAGCAAATATTTTAATATGTGATATTTTTGCCTTTCTATCAATGCAGTTATAAACATTTTAATCTTTTCTATGGAGGAAGGGCCCATGGAGGCTCAAGTGTCCTGGGCTATTGTGCAGCCTGAGTTGGTCACTGGGACTCACACCTATTGGTCCCCTGTGGCTAGACCCACCGCGAAGGTGACCTCCTTCTGCTCTCCACCTGGGACCTGGGGAGCAGAGCAGCACCCGCATTCTTCCGGCGGGTTTTCCATTTCCAGGGATTAAGGCTCTGAAGGAAGGCGTCTTTGGGGCAGTTTCAATACAAACACGGATGCATTTAAAAATAGAACTTTCAAATAAAAACTCCTAAACCAGGGATTTGAAGCATTAAGCTTATTTGGATAATTGCAAAATCAAAACTTGGAGTCAGCATGTGGACTTGGCACTCTTGGCCTGCAGCGCCCCAGCTGAGAGCAGGCCCGGCTCCCCCCAGAGCCCTCTTGTCGCCTGTAAAACTGCACACCCATGTCGCTATTTCCCCTCCTGCCACACCTGCCAAAACAACCATTTGTGGGATTAAAATAAAAGTCTTGGACTCCTCACCAATGAACAAGGTCACAATTTATAAAGAGCCAAGTAGTCCCCGGGTGAGTTGGACTGTGTTAAGGGGTCCCCTCACTTCCTCCCCGCCCCCGCCCCCAAAAGGATGAGCCTGGCAGAACCCAGCCTGTGGGGCGCTTCATGTCCACACTTGGCCACCACCTGCCAACCCCCAGACCCTGCCCTAGACACGGGCTCACTGGGGCCTGCACTCTTGGTCTCCTGCTGCAGGTGACTATTAAACTTCCAGGAAGTTTTCAAGCCATTATGTTAAAACAAGAATAGTAGCCTGGCCGGTGTTGCTCAGTGGTTGAGTGTCAACCTATGAACCAGGAGGTCACGGTTCAATTCCTGGTCAGGGCACATGCCTGGGTTGTGGGCTTGATCGCCAGTAGGGGGTGTGCAGGAGGCAGCCGATCAGTGATTCTCATCATTGAGGTTTCTCTCTCCCTCTCCCTTCCTCTCTGAAATCAATAAAAACATATTTAAAAAAATAAAATAAGAGTAGTAGATACTGAAAACTCATCACTTAATTTCTTTTATTACATTTACTGTTCCCTGCGCCCTTGAGGCTGCCTGTGCCTTGTACCCGTAGGACGGAAATACTTTGTGCCACAGCCCAGCTCTTCCTGACTCAGGCTCAGTGCAGTCACTTCTGGCCAAGGTGGGAGGAGTCGCACTGTGGAAATGGGCAGATGCCATAGGGTGAAAGGTAATGATGCACATTAACCAAAAAGTGTGTTTTATCTGCAGCCGTTCATTATGAACAGCACAAAAAGTGGAGGCCGTTCCTTCCAGTGTTCAAAAACTATCATTCAGTCCAGCAAGGACGTCACCTGTGTCACTGCCGAGCAAGTGACATCCTCGCAGCTCCCGCTTTTCTCTTGTTAAAGTAAGTGAAGGTCAGAACTACACTTGTTTCTCACCTGCAACCGTAGTTTGGCTATGGATTCACCAGTTCAGCAAAAATCAGCAAAAGCCTATGAGAACCAATCATCTACATGGAAGTTACAAAAGAGAGCACTTTATATTTTATTATATGGAAATTGTGGGCTACACATCTTTATCTCACTAATTTTTTAAAAATATGTGTTATGTCATTGTTAACATTTATAATTCACCTCCCCCAGACCAGGGGAGGAGGTGGTCTCTGGTTTGGTCCTCTAGGTTCTGACTGGGAGCTAGTGCTCTCTTAGTGTCCTAGGCAGAGGGGCCCCTGGAGAAATCAGCTCTCCTCCCACGCCAGGGTAGGCCCTGGAGATCCCCTCTTATAACGGGGGTCTGTCCTCCCTTCTAAGATCATCTGTTTCCTTAACAGCTCCTTCCAGTTGTGTTCCCCGAGTCCCCCGCCACGGTAACGGCCAGTGTGCTGGATCTGGGAGCAGGTGGAGGGGCCGCTGGGACGGAGCTAGGGAGGGAGGCTGATTGCTTTCCAAGTGACTACACCTGTCGTCCTTCCCCACAAAATAGCCACTTGAGGTTCCAACAGACATGCTTAAGGGCTTTAGATATGGTCTCCTACCCCTCAATTTATGCACATACAACACACACATAAGCACACATATGTACACTGTTCTCAAACCATTACTTGAATAGCAGCATGCTAGTTCACTGATATCTTATTTTGGTTCAGTTGCAAGTACTTTCTCATTCCATAATGGTTTCTTCATTGCCAAATACCTGTCTCATTCCCCATTCCTCTCCTCTCAGTGGCCTAGCACACTGTCAGTTCCATAAAAGGTCCATCTAATTTTTTTTTTTACCATTTATCATTTTTTTTTGGATTTAAACAACATTTTGCATGCCATTTCCCCCACCCCCTTTTTATTGTGATAAAATACACATAACATTTACCATTTTAACCATCTTTCAGTATGTAGTTTAGTTGGTATTAAGTACATTCACATTGTTGTGCAACCATCACCACCATCCCCAGAACGTTTCCATTTTCCCAAACAGAGACTCTTCTCCATTAAACAGTAACTCCCCATTCCCTCCTCCAGCCCCTGGCCACCCTATTCTTTCTGTCCCCAGAATGTGGCTACTGTGGGTCCCCCGTATGTGTGGACTCGTGGTATTTGTCCTTATGTGACGGGCTTACTTTGCTCAGCACAATGTCTTCGAGGTTCATCCTTGTGTAGAAGGTGTCAGAATTCATTTTCTTTTCAAGGCTGAGTCGTAGTCCATGTGTGTCTGAACCACGTTTATCCATTCGCCCATTGATGAACACTGACTGCTCTCACCCCTTGGCCATTGTGAATAATGCTGCTGTGAACAGGGTGAACACATATCTGTTTGTGTACTTGCTTTCCATTCTTTTGGTTATGTACCCAGAGTTGGAATTGGTAGTTCTCTGTGTAATTTTTTTGAGGATCTGCTGGGCTGTTTTCCACAGTGGCTGGACCATTTTCTATTCCCTCCAGTTGAGGACAAGGGGCCATTTCCCTACATTTTTTGCCACACTTGATATTTTTGTTTCTCATATTTTAAAAATCCATCCTTTCAAATTATTAGGCACAATGTGATATCTGTGTGTGATCATGCTGTCGTGTCTGTGGATTGCTTGTCCAAATCCATGTCCTAATAGACATTTTTTATGGGATTCATCACTTACTGACAGGGCTTTCAAGTCTCCCACCCACTCTGACGGTTAATTGATTTCTCCTTGACATATTTTGTCATCTTTTGCCTTTAAATCTATCTGAATTCTTATATTTTAATTGTGTCTTGTAAACATTTGGTTGTTGTTACGGAGGATTTATTCCCGTTGGGTTTATTATACCATCTCATTAAAATGAGATCTCTAGCCCTGACCGGTTTGGCTCAGTGGATAGAGCGTTGGCCTAGGGACTAAAGGGTCCCAGGTTTGATTCCAGTCAAGGGCATGTACCTTGGTTGCGGGCACATCCCCAGTGGGGGGTGTGCAGGAGGCAGCTGATCGATGTTTCTCTCTCATCGACGTTTCTAACTCTCTATCCCTCTCCCTTCCTCTCTGTAAAAAAATCAATAAAATATATTTTTAAAAAAATAAAATGAGCTCTCTATTTCCCCCTCTGTTTTTTTTTTTTTTTTCAGACTCACTTTTTTGGGGCCTAGTTTTGGAAATAGGAAAATTTTTATCCTGTCTTTTTTATTCACTTTGTTTAGATCTGTCTGGTTTGGAGATAACGCTTTATATGGTGGTTATTCTGGTGGTTACCTCAGCAACTCTCATATTGACAGTTTACAAAGTCTGATATGTATCCAATTTTTCAACTTTCTTTCAACAATACAAGGACAACCCCAACTTATATGCTTTATGATCTGGTCTTTTAGTTTTGTCCTGTTTCTTAGCTCACGAATGAAAGGTTTTACTGTTGTTCAGGCAGCCAAGGTTTGTCCAAATTGACCCATATAGTTAGCCATTTCTGTTATTCCTTCTTGTATCTCAGCCCTACCTGGGATCCATCTTTCTTTCTAAAATTGACCCTGGAGAATTTACATTCCGGAACGGGCCGGGCCGATGTGCAGGCGTGAAATCACCTGCACACTCACCAAGTGCCTGGATGGCGGTCAGTGGGGACGACTTGCCCTCACACCACCCTGTCTGTTAGCAGGAGGGGCTGCAGGCCCAGCCACCCTGGTCCCAGGCCACCACAGCGCCATCTCCAAGCTGTTGGCAGTCTCTGGGGGTGGCTGTCTTTGTAAGAGGTGTGTGGGAAACTGGATTAAACTGAACAGACTTCCTACAGGAAACACAATCGCGCTGCTGCTAACGTCGCTTTTATGGACGTTTCCCCAAGAAATATTTCTCTCTGGAAAAATAAATTCACAGGATACAGTTAAACCACTTGGTGTGTATGTTGGCCTGGGCGCCTCGTAAGTGCTTCAGCAAGCAGGCCACCAAATAAAGAAATGAAGGCTGGCTTTGTTCACGTCCAGCAACAATGATCGTTATTACCTGTGGCCCAGGGCGTTCTGTTACATGTAGGCTCAGAAGCAGCCTTTCCTCGGGCCCCTGGGCCTGACCCCTGTGTGACCGCAGCGTCGGGGAACAGCACTGGGGGTGGCACTTCATCCCCTGGATAAAGGCAACTGTCTCAACTTCATTCCATGGTTGAATGGCATGTGTTTTCTGTCTAATGACCCTTGAAAAAATAAAATAAATTTATCTGGTCTTCAAACATCAGAAAAGTTAATTTCTGAAAAAAAAAAAAAGGTTTCCAAATCAATGTGCTTTTTAAAATATACACATATATTTTTACTGATTTCAGAGAGGAAGGGCGAGGGATAGAAACATCAATGATGAGAGAGAACCATTGATTGGCTGCCTCCTGCACGCCCCCCACTAGGGATTGAGCCCGAAACCCAGACATGTGCCCTGACCAGGAATCAAACCGTAACCTCCTGGTTCATAGGTCAACACTCAACCCCTAAGCCACCCTGGCAATGTGCTTATATATTTTTTTAATTATTGATCTATTTTAGAGAGAAAGATACAGAAAGAAAGAAACATTTATTCGCTGTTGCAATATATTCTTTGGGCCCAAGGAAAGGCTGCTTCTGAACCCATAGGGTAACAGAATGCCCTGGGCTATAGGTAACAAAGATCATTGTTACTAGACCTGAAGGCAGACCCGCAACCTCGGTGCATCGGGATGATGCTTCAGCCAACTGAGCTACTCGGCCAGGGTTAGCAAAGCAATGTGCTTTTGAGCAGCGAGGCTCAGAGGAGCTACATGGCTGTGCTGTCTTCTTTTACCTTCTTCCTGTTCATTTTTTGCCTTTTCTTTTGGGGAACTTCTCCTTCACTCCAGTGCCCTGGTGGAGGCCCCAGGGATGGGGCTTCACTGGTCCCAGCGAGGGGCACAGGACCACAGCAGGGAAATCTGAGTATTTCCTGTGAGTGACATGTGATGTGGGTGAGAGATGGTGTGTCCTGCGGTTGCTGAGCTAGGAGTTTGAAGGTCTGTGGTGATGCCACACAGAGGTAACTGTTACAGTGCATGCTGCATGAAGAAGAAAGCAAGGCTGCAGATGACTGAGACCTAGGGCCAGACTTTGAGCTCCTGGATCCAGCCATGCCTGAAGACCATCCCATCCTGGACATCTCTGTTCTATAGATGTCTTAGCAGGTGTGATGGTTCAATTTTATCTCAGCTTGGCTAGGTCATGGTGCTCAGTTATTTGGTCAAATATTATTCTAGATGTTGCTGTGAAGCTACTTTGTAAATGGGATTAACATCATAATCAGATGACTTTAAATTTAGGCTATTTCCCTTAACAATCTGGGTGGCCCTTATCCAGTCAGTCAAAGGGTTTAAGGGCATAAACAGGTAACCCTGAGAAAAGGAATTCTGCCTCAGGACTGCAGAGAAGACACCCTGTTGAAGTTTCCAGCTTGCTAGCCTGCCCTACAGATTTCAAGATGATAATGTCAGCTCTTGTTGAGTTTCCAGCCTGGATTTCAGAATGCTAGCCTTCACAGTCACGTGAGCCAATTCCTCAAAATAAATCTCTTTAATTAACTTATGTCCATTGTTTTAGACATAATGCTATTGTATACCTAATGGACTACAGTATAGTGTGACTATAACATTTATATGTACTGGGAAACAAAAAAAAATCATGTGACTCGCATTATTGTGATATTTGCTTTATTGCTGTGGTCTGGAACCAAGCCTGCAATGTCTCCAGGGTCTGCCTGCACATACCTTCATTTTAAAAACGTTATTGTTGCCCTGGCCAGTGTGGTTCAGTTGGTTGAGTGTCCTCCCAGGCACAGGGAAGCTGCCGACTCAGCTTGCAGGCTCGATCCCCAGTAGGGGGCGTGCAGGAGACATCCAATCAATGTTTCATCATCCATGTTTCTCTCTCCTCTAAAATCAATAAAAACATATTAAAAAAACTTTATTGTTAAAAAAAATGCTAACCAATATCTGAGACTTCAGCGAGTGTTAATCTTTGTGCTGGTGGAGGGTCTTGCCTTGATGTTGCTGAAAATGCAGTATCTCCGAAGCACACTAAAGTGAAACACAATAAAGTGAGGTCTGTGTACAGCCTCCGAGTCCAGGCTTCAAGCAAGGGCTGCTGGGCCAGAGGAACCTGGCCACAGCCACCTGACTGGCCAGAGCTCCGTCCCCAGAATGTGAACTGGGAGGTTTAGGGTAGAGGTGGATGTCTGAGCTGATGGTCAGAGGGTCAGGCTGGAGTCTTTGACTTGGTGGGACCAATGGCCAGTCGCAGGGGCCAGGAAGGCCAAGTGCAGGGAGGGGCAGGCGATGCACAGGGACAGGCAGAGGAGGTGTGGTGAGCTGAGAGACACAAACAGAAAGACAGGGTGCTAAAGAGACAGAGAAAGTCAAGTTCAGGGAAACAGTGAGAGACAAAGATAGAGACAGGGCGAGACAGGGAGAGATCTACAGAGAAAGAGAGAGGAGAGAGAGAGAGAGAGAGAGAGAGAGAGAGAATAGCTGAGACCCTTAATCCCTTAATTACATCTGCAAAACCCCTTTTCCAAAATGAGGTGCCAGAGGTGAAGAAGTGGACTTATCTGTTTGAGGACTCTCATTCACCCCCTTCCCTGCCTGGATGAGATGGCTGTGGAGTGACTTTATCCATTTGTTCAATAATCAGCCCCGGGGGCTCAGGTGAGAGAATCAGGATTTCCGTGTGCCCAGAGGCAGCTTTCCAGGAACGCCACGTCTGCCGGGGTTGATAGGCTAGGACCGCCCGTGGCAGTGAGTCAGCGTGAGAGGCACCTACTGGAGAGGAGATGGGTGGAGTCTGGCATTGGGCCAGGCACCCAGCTGCTGGGGAGGGACTGGGGGAGGCATCTGGCGAGCTGGCCATCCCAGGGCGGGGTGCTGTAGACCCTGGGCTCCAGAGGGAGTGTTGGGCACTGCAGGGGTGGGGAGGCTGGAGGAGCATGCTTTTCTTTAACTGTCTGGAACCCCCTCAGTTCAGGGCCAACTGAGGTATTTGGTTATCCTGGAGTGGGGAGTCACCCTCTAAGAACCTGCCACTTCTGCTGCGAGGCAGGGGTTCAGGCCTCCCTGCTCTGATTCTGAATACCCCTTCCCCTCCACCATCCTCCCCCACAGCCATTGCGCACAGTAGGTGTTCACCTGGTCTCATACCTGTGGAAAACTCAGACACCTGTGGGGACACACACAGAGGGCACCTGCATGCCAAGGCTGTCCTCAGTGGCCCAGCAGATCCGTAGGCTCAGGGGTCCAGGGTGTAGGAGGCTTTGATCCCTGCTTCTCCCCCAGTGAGGGCAGCGAATGAGGTGAATGGGAGGAGGAGTGTGGGAGGAGGTGGGCCTGGCTCCGGTTTAGCTTCTTGCTGCCCTACTCAGCAAAGGGACACCGTCCTGGGCACTAGCGACCATGGCACTGCTGCCCATGCTGCTCCGAGGCTCTCACACCGGAAGTGCATGGCACCTTCTGTGGGATTCTGTGTCTTCTCCACAGCCCTGTAGGCAGGTGTTCTATTTCCATCTAAGGACAGGAGACAGGCCTGCAAGAGCTGCTCCTTGTCCAGGTCCCTCAGCCAGAAGGATGTGGCCTCAGGGCTCCTGACTGCTCCTTTCTAGGGCAGACACCTCTGCGGATACCGGCTCCCCACCGGAGGCTCTGAGGGAGGCAGGTCTGCAGAGCAGGGCTGGTCAGAATGTTTCCAGGGCAAAGCCTAGAGTGCAGGCTGCCCTGATTTGTGGTCTCCCCTGGGTAAACCTGAAGAATGCCTCTGCTCCCTCCTCGGGGGGCAAGGGCAGAAGAGGAGGAGAACGGGGGGGGGGGGGGGGGGGGACGACGACAGACGGACAAAAGTGATCTCCAAAAGAGGAGGGAGGCCCGAGGGAGTAGCCGCCCCAATGCAGGCCCAAGGGGGGTGGACCAGGAGAGCTGCTAGTCTCCTGCCCTGCAGGGTGGCATCTGGTCCCCATTCCCAGAGCTGGGCTGTGGGGGTCCAGCTGCCAGCAGCACCAGCTCCCCACACCCTGGGGCGGGGTCCTCCCCACAGGCAGCAGTGAGGCTCAGGCTTCCGGCCGCCCTGCACACCTGCGGTGTTTGCAGAAGAGGCCCCGGCTCTGCAGCGGGGAGGGTACCAGGTGGGACTAGTGACTGGCTAATATGAGGAGTCCCAGCTCCTTCCCAGACCTCCTGAGCCAGAAAACCATTGTTGGGCATTTTTGCTATAAAAATTATGTTTAATGAGCACCGCTGTAGCTAAATCTCTCACACGCCTTAAAATAAATGCTTAGAAGAGGAATTTCTTTTTTTTTTTTTTTCTTGTTAATCCTCACCAGAGGATATTTTTCCCATTGATTTTTAGAGAGAGAGGGATGGAGGGAGGGAGGGGGAGAGAGAGAGAGAGAGAGAGATATGTGAGACAGACACATCAACTGGTTGCCTCTTGCACATGCCCCGACCGAGGTCAGGGCCTGGAGACCAAACCTGTGACCCAGGTGCGTGCTTTTGACCAGGTATTGAACCTGAGACCCTTTGGTGCAAGGCCAACACTCTAACTATTGAGTACACTGGCCAGGGTAGAATTTCTAATTAAGGATTAGAAACATTTCAAAAAATATATATTTTTGGAGAGGAAGAGATAGAAACATCCATGATGAGAGATTCATCAATTGGCTGCCTCCTGCAAGCCCCCCACTGGGGATTGAGCCCAAAACCTGGGCATGTGCCCTGACCAGGAATCAAACCGTGACCTCCTGGTTCATAGGTCAACACTCAACCACTGAGCCACACTGGCTGGACAAGGATTAGGAACATTTTATGCCAAGCTATGCCCCAGAAACATTGGGCTAGATTTCAAGGAGGAGTCATTCTGGGATGCTGGGCATTTTATTTTGGGGACATAGATGAGTGGGCTACTACGGAGAGGCCTGAGCTGTCAGATAGCAAGAGGGTTCAGGGTGTGTGTGATTATCGGGTGGGAGGAAGTGGGGAGGCAAATGCAAGGGTGCTGCTGGGACTTGGAGGGGGCAGGGACAGCTCCCAGTTTGCCTGAAGTGGCACTCTCCCAGGGTGCCCACGACTGTGATGGCATGGCCACATTCCTGCTGACGGCAGGTCATGTGATCTGAATGAGTTTCATCCACAGCAATCACTGTGCAGCCCTTTGTTGGTAGGCGTTTGGGGCTTAAAGGACCCAGAGGAAGTGGGACCCTGGATAGAAGGTGAGGCTTGAGGAGAAGGGGTTTGAGCCCTGTCTCCGCCACTGTGTGTTTTGTGCATGGCAGGGAGCCCCTGACCTCAGGTCCTGAACAGTGGGGTGAGGGTGAGTGCTACAGCCAGGACCTGCTGGTGTTGAGAACACTGCCCTGAGCCAGCGGGCATTTCGGAAGAGGGGGGGACCCACTGGAGCTTCAGGTCCTTCTACAAGAGATAGGGCTCCTAGGGCAACATCAGAGCCAGGCCCAGGCATGTCACCTCTGGTCAGGCCACTGAACCCCTAGGTGCAAAGGTGCTGACGACAGGGCAACCCCACTGCAGGTGAAATCACCTGGAAGCCTCAAAATCTCTCTGTCCAGGCCACACCCAGACCAATTGCATGGGGATCTCAGGTGTGGGGTGAGTGGGACCATGCATGCTTCCTTTCTTGTATTGTGGTAATATATACATGAAAAACATTACCATCTCAACCTTTTAAAAGGTATATTCACGTTGTAGTGCAACCAATCTCCAGAACTTTATTCTCTTCCCACCCTGAAACTGTCCATTAAACTCCTCATTTCCCCTCCCCGGCCCCTGCCCCAGGCACCCACCCTCTACTTTGTCTCTATGAATCTGACTAGGAACCGTATATAAGTGGAATCATACAGTGCGTGTCCTTTTGGTGACTGGCTTATTTCACTCAGTATGATGTCCTCCAGGTTCATCCATGTCGAAGCCTGTGTCAGAATGTCCTTCCGTTTCAAGACTAATACCCCATTGCACGGGCAGACCACACTTTATCCACTCATCCCCTGATGATGCTCGGGTTGTTTCCAGGCTCCGTGTTTTGAAAACTCCCATGTGCTTGTGTGTGCAGTTCTGTTCCCTGCAGGGCAGCACCATGGGCGTCACTCTGGCCCTAGTGCCAAGGGTGCTCTCTGCTGTTATCAAGTCCAAACAGTGCTGCCTCCGACAAACACCAGGAGGGCCTGCCAAGTTTGCAGCAGGGGGCCAGTCCCAGCAAGGGACACCAGCTCTCATCTTTGCGGCTCCCCTGACTCCAGCCTGGTCCTGTTATCACAACACAAGAAGGGCCAGCGGCTCACATGCACAGTGTTGGGGCGGGGGCGGGGGTGGGGGGCTGCGGCCTCACACTCATCAGTTCCCCGCTGTACCGCCCACTTCACCTCTCAAACCTGTCCACGCGCGCCCTCCCGGCATCCACGGAGGCCCTCCTGCTCCTTCCGCAGAAGCCTTCTCTCTAACCGGCGGGGAGCACGGAAGGAGCCAGGGGGACCCACGCTAAAGCACCGACTCAATGCACATGACTTGACAGCAGCTCGTGGAAGGAATTTGGGGGGAACAGTCATCGAATACCACGTTAACATAAGCCCAGCGCTGCGGGAACCCTCCAGCAAAGCCTGCTGCGGAACTGAGCCGGGAGGACCGCGTCTTCGCATCCGCGCGCTCCGGGACTGCCCCGAGCCCACGGCTGAGCGGGCGGGGGACATAGTGGGGCGGGGCCGCTGCTGCCTGGGGCAGGCCTCCCCCGCACCCGCGCTCCCGGGGACCGCCCACCCGCGAGGCTAAGGTGGGGCTCGAACCGGCCTCCGGACCCACCCGAGGCCCCGCCCACCCCCGCCAGGCTGATGGCCACGCCCTTCCCGCGGGGGCGGGGACGGGCGCGACCAATCGCAGCTCCCAGGGACTCGCGAGCTCGGCCCCGCCCCCGGCGAGCGTGTTTTCCCAGACTCCTCTGCGTGGCGTGCGGGGAAAGCGCAGGCTCGCCCTCCGGTCGGGTAGCGAGGCGGGACGCGGAGGCCCCGGGAGCCCGTGCGGGCAGGGCGCGGTCGTCGGAAGTCGTTACCCGGACGCGACCTACCTGCCCGCGGCGCCGGAAGTGGTCGCAGTCGCGCTGGTTCCGGTCGGCGGGGCGCGCTGGGGCCGGGGAGGCGGGCGGCGGACGGGCCGAAGGTCGGCGTGCCCATGGCGGAGGGCGGCGGCCCCGACGGGCGGGCCGGGCCCGGGCCCGCAGGTAACGTGCGAGCAGCGGGGTGAGGGCAGGCCCCGGCGACCCCTCGCTCCTCGCCTCGCGGGAGCAGCCCCCGCGCCGGACGTCCTTTCCCAGGGAACTTGCATCTTGAACTGCCTGCCCGTTAGGACCCATCTGTGAGCATAGTGGCCGCTGCCAGCTCGGAGGGCACCTGCCAGGGCATACCCAGAGCCGGCCCCTCGCGGCAGGTGCCTCTTCTCGGTGCTGCCACCCACGCCTAGCGGCACCGCCGTCGCAGCGCGCTTTCGGTGACAGCTCGCCCAGGGCCCTCGTCCCTCCAGCAGAGCAGGCAGCCCTGTCCCACTGCGGTTCAGGCAGCTGGGAAGACACGCCCACCACGCACAGTAGCCATCCGACTTAGGGCCTCTCCCCGACATGCGTGTTCTTTCCGTGCAGATGGGAATGGGCAGCAGGGGCAGTGAATCGGCCGCAGGTGCTCAGGACCGCTTCCCTCTTAACCTGTGGGGTCCCCTCCTCGCCTGTTGTCTGAATTCGCCCCGTGTACCAGCTGCTGTTGTGTGCACTGGACTTTCCATGCTCACCTGTGTCCTTGGAGAGAGACCCCCTCCAAAGGGCTTATTAGTCCTTAGTAGTAAACAAGAGCCTTCCTACTGTGACTCATAAGCGTGCCTTGATTTAAGATACAGTGCTGACTGGGAGACCAGAGCAAGCAGCTCTTTGCATTCCTCCCTTCCCGCCTCCCTCCCGCAAACATTCATTGAGGGCCCGGTATTGGCTGGACCTCGCTGGAGCTGGGACACCCCCATGAACAAGAACAAGTCAGACAAGACCCCTTCTGCCCTGGGCTTTGGTGGGTATTGGCTTTGGCCCCGGGGACACCAAGACCTTAGGGCCTGGGATGTCATTTCATGTGAGAGTGAGGGATGGAATGAGAGGTGTTCAGTTGGGAAGAGAGGAGGACTGACAGCTGCTCCCCAGTGGAGAGAGGGGTCTTGTGGAAGAAAGGTTGGCGCTGTCCTTACCTACAGGGGCTTGTATACAGAAGGCACTCAAAAGGGCTTTGACTTGAATGTAAGAAGCATCTTCAGCCCTGGAAAAAGCCTGCCTGCGGAGGGGGTGCTGTACAGCTGTGCTTGGGCCCACACTGGTTCGGTGGGGACGCAGATGCAGGCAGCCTGTGGTCTTCATCTTGCCTCCTGCCCGGCTGTGTACTTGTTTTCAAGTCTTGTTTTACTTAGGATCTTCTATATTAAGTAGGTTTGGCTCACCATCTCCCATCTCACAATGTTTTTAAAATTCTTGTTCTTGTCAGGTTTGGTGTCAGGAGTGTGCTACTTTTATTAAGGGAAACTTTCTATATTTTTCTGTGCTCTGAAGTTTCTGGAGCATGGGAACCATTTATTCTTGAGGGAAAGGGATTGCTGTAGATGGCGCCCCCTTTTGGTTGGTGTGGGCAGGATTTCCGGAGCTGACAGGAGCTCCTCTCTTCAGTGCAGGTCCTAATCTGAAGGAGTGGCTGAGGGAGCAGTTTTGTGACCATCCGCTGGAGCACTGTGAGGACACGAGGCTCCATGACGCCGCCTACGTGGGGGACCTCCAGACCCTCAGGAGCCTGTTGCAGGAGGAGAGCTACCGCAGGTGAGCATGGCTGTGGGGCAGGGGGCAGGGGGGGCTGCCCCGTACTTGGGCCCTGTGGGTCTGCATGCAGCCGAGGCTCACAACCCAGGTGGGAGGCACACTGTCTGGTTGCAGGTGAAGAGCCTGATGCTTTCCGATTTTAGAGGACAGGGAAAAAAGGAGGTGGAGGAGCATGGTCAGACTCCTAGGAGAGAGCAGGTACTGAGGTCAGGGAGACCTGAGTTCAAGTCCAGCTCTGTCATTTGACCTTTATATTTTCTGTCAGCTTCTGGCCTCGTGGTGTCAGCCTCTTCGGTGTTACTCCTGAGGCAGCACTGTTACCCTCTCCAGCAGCGGTAGCCCTGCCCCTGTGAAGGTCTCTGGCTCTTTTTGCTCAGTGGTACACTGCATTCGTCTTCCTCGTGTATTTTCTTCTGGTTATCCCCTGGGGTTCAGATTGCCTGATGTGCCACACGTGACCTCATTCCTGGTGTACTCCTCTCTGCTTCTCAGGTCCTCAGTCCTCTGCCTCCGGGGCCTGGGGATAGCTGTCTCAATCACCAGGCGTGTGCTTGGTGCTGTTTCTCGCTCACTTTGTCCATAGTGCCCTGCCTGTTGCCCTGCCAACTCTTGTCAGTCCCTTCAACGCGGCTCAAGCCCTTTCTTCCCAGCAGTGGAATCTTGCGGCTCCTTCTTCCTACTTGGCACAGCTGGGAGAGCTCAGAGGCTTCCTGCTTTCTGATTGCTTGGGTGCCTAAGACTGGAGTCCCAACTAGATTTGAAACTGCAACCAGAACACCACCATGCTTTTTCCGTGTTTTTCTTTCCCCTTCAGGACTGAGTTGAGAGAAGAAATGCCTGCATGTGGATATGAATCCAATACCACCTTTGTGGATAGTTCCCCAAAAAAGGGTTTTTGCCCTGGCTGTGTGGCTCAGTTGGTTGGACCATCATCCTGTACACCGAAAGGTTGCAGGTTCGGTCCCTGGTCAGGGTGCCTATGGGCAGCAACTGATCGATGTTTCTCTCTCACATAGATATTTCTCTCTCCTTCTTTCCTCTCTCTCAAAAATCAATGAAAATAACCCTGGCTGGTGTGCTTAGTGGTGAGAGCATTGACCCACACACCACAGGGTGTGGGTTCAATTTCTGGTGAAGGCCACGTATCTGGGTTTCAGGTTCTATTCTCAGCTTTGGTCAGGATGTGTGCAGGAGGCAACCAACAAATGTGTCTCTCTCACATCGATGTTTCTCTCTCTCTCTCCCTCCCTCTCTTCCACTCTCTATGAAAAAAATGGAAAAAATATCCTTGGGTGAGGATCAACAAAAAGAAATAATACTATTTAAATAAAACAAATGAAAATGTATTCTCTGGTGAGGATTAAAAAGAAAGGGTTTCTAACACTATAGAAATAGGTTTCTTTCTTCTTTTCCTTATAATATCTCAGTATTAATCCTTTACAGCAGATATTAGTATTAAGAAAAAGCTCTAAATGTCCATAAAGAATTGTTATACGAAGACATCAGGTGGATTACACACAAATATTCAATGTGAATGACTCAAGCCCAAAGCAAACCTTAAGTTTGCTGCTTACCAGTAGAATAAAAACAGCAGAATAACGTCAAGTGCAGCTAGGTTTTAGATCAACGGTTTTTATATTGCTTTTCCAAGTGCTTCTTTCTTCTTTCTTTACTCAAGTACGGTGACTCCTGCTTGCTGATGATGTTTTTGCTGCTGTGTATTTCTTTGGTGAGGTGTACTTGGAGTGTTCCTTGGCCTTCTTGGCCAGTGGAAGCTAGTTCCCAGCTGAAGGAGGAGCCCGACCCACTGCACGTTTCTGCGTCACTGCTCCTGTGATCTGGGTTCCTGAGCGGTGTCCAAGGCTGCTTGGGGAACTTGAGGTGAACCGTGCCTCAGTTGGTGACTTGGAGGGTCAGTGGGTTGCACAGATGGCATTCCTGGACGGGGTTCCCTGGTCTGATTGTCACTTCCGATGAGAGCTGAGTCTGCACAGGCTCCCTCCATTGCTGTTGGCCAGGAGTGTAGGCCTGTGCAGCTTTAGTGGTTCCTGCAAGCTGTCATTTGTACTGTGTCAGATCAGAGGGCCCACAGTGGTCACCTAGTCTCAGGGAGAATACCAAGGCCCAGAGCGTGGTCCAACCTTAGGCCTTCGCAGGTAGGCCCAAGCTGGGGAAAGGGGCCTGGGGCCTGCGCAGATTCCCGTGAATGCTGTCCTTCATGCTGCCCCGCCTCCCTAGGCAGACCCTGCCCTCTGTGGAGCAGCCCGAGATCTTCTCTAGTGTCCATCCGTGTACCTGGGCCTCGGATTTCTTTTCTGTAGAATGGATCCAGCAGGGTGAACATGTGAGCGCTGTGGAAGCAAAGGGGTGACTGTTTTAGGAGCTTGGCCCCCTTCTCTCTGTTTCCTAGTCTTGGTACGAGGGGAGGCACAGCAGCTTGTGGGATTCCCAGTGCCGCCCCTCACGGCCTGGATCCCTGTGTTCTCTCTCAGCCGCATCAACGAGAAGTCCGTCTGGTGCTGTGGCTGGCTACCCTGCACACCGCTGCGCATCGCGGCCACTGCTGGCCACGGGAACTGTGTGGACTTCCTTATCCGGAAGGGGGCCGAGGTGGACCTCGTGGATGTGAAGGGACAGACGGCCTTGTATGTGGCCGTGGTGAATGGACACCTGGAGAGTGCCCAGATCCTCCTTGAAGCCGGGGCTGACCCCAATGGAAGCCGGCACCATCGCAGCACCCCGGTCTACCACGCCTCCCGCGTGGGCAGGGCCGACATACTGAAGGCCCTCATCAGGTCAGTACTGCCAGGCCCGGCCCCCATGGCCTCTGAGGGCCACCACGGGGAACTGCAGCCATGGTCTCACTCCTTGATTTCCATATTTGCCTTTTTTTTTTTCTCTCTCTCTCAAATTAGACTTGTTAGAGGATTTGTCTATTTTGTTAATCTTTTTAAAGAGTTACTTACCTGTATCAGTTCTCTTGTTTTTTTTACTGATTAATTGCTATTTTAAATCTCTGTTTTCCGTAACTTTTGAGTTATATGCTTATTCACGTTTTTCTTGATTAATAATGTAAATATTTGCCTATAGTAGTGGTCGGCAAACTCATTAGTCAACAGAGCCAAACATCAACAGTACAACGATTGAAATTTCTTTTGAGAGCCAAATTTTTTAAAC
Source organism: Myotis yumanensis (assembly GCF_028538775.1). NCBI lineage: Eukaryota > Metazoa > Chordata > Mammalia > Chiroptera > Vespertilionidae > Myotis > Myotis yumanensis. Next base: position 34,749,686 of record NW_027223759.1, read on the forward strand.
TTAAACTATATAGGTAGGTACATTGTTATTAACATAATTAGGGTATTCCTAAGGCTTAGGAAGAGCCACACTCAAGGGGCCAAAAAGCCACAGGTGGCTCTCGAGCCACAGTTTGCCGACCACGGGCCTATAGCTTTGGCCATTCCACTAGGCTTTTTCCTCATTTTTAAATGTAGTTGAAATTGAGTTCTTCTTTTTTTAAATATCTTTTTTTATTGATTTCAGAGAGGAAGGGAGAGGGAGAGAGAGATAGAAACATCAATGATGAGAGAGAATCATTGATTGCCTCCTGCACGCCCCACACTGGGGATCAAGCCCTGCAACCTGGGCATGTGCCCTGACTGGAAAAATAACCATGACTTCCTGGTTCAGTGCTCAACCACTGAGCCACACTGGCCAGGCAAGTTTAGTTCTTCTTTGTTCTTATAGTTATGGAGAAGGAAGTTTTATCTAATTGTATCGTATTGTGCTCAGATAATATGGCCCACCTAATTTCCATTTTGGGAATTCTTTGAATTAAATATCTTTTTGTGAATGTTAGACTACATTGTTGTGGGTGCTTGTAATAAAGTACATGATCATGGGTGTTTTGTGTGCGTAGTACAATATGGTTGCCTCAATTATGTGATTCAGAGTTCCTCTCTCTGTTTTTACATTTTTAACCAAATTCAGAGACTCTGTTACTGTCTAGTCACTGTTGTAATTTGTTTCCCCTATATTTCTAATAGTTTTTGTTTTCTGTATTTTGATGCTAATTGAGTTCATAAAAGTTCTTGCTTATTGATTATGCTCATCAAAAGCGTTTTTTTTTTTTAATGAAAAACCTATTAGTTTCATTGAAGGCTCCTTTACTTAGCACTCTGTAACTGTGAGCTTTAATCTTCCCAGGTTAATCTTGGTGTTCACCTTTATTATTTGACTGTCTGGGGTTCTTTGTTTTTAATACAGTTAACATTATTGCTGTAGCTGCTGTTAGGTCTGTTTCTTAGCTGTTCTACAGCTTATGTCTTTGTTCCATGATCTATGCTTTCTTTGCTTTCTCTTTCTAGCATTTTGGATGGTTTGTGGTCTTATTTTAATTGTGCTGGTGGTTACCTTTTTTCCTTATTTGAACCAGGTTGCATTTTCATTTTCCATATCTCCAGTGACTTCTTTTTTTTAATTTTTTATATTTTTTAAATTGTTTTATTGCTTAAAGTATTACAAAGAGTATTACATGTGTCTCCTTTTTTTTCCCACCCTTGACAATCCCCTGGCCTCCCCTACCCCCCAGTGTCTTATGTCCATTGGTTATGCTTATATGCATGCATACAAGTCCTTCGGTTGATCTCTTACCCCCCTCCCTCCTGCCCCCCAACCCTCCCCGGCCTTCCCGCTGCAGTTTGACAATCTGTTTGAGGCAGCTCTGCCTCTGTATCTATTATTGTTCATAAGTTTATAATGGTCTTTATTATCCATGAATGAGTGAGATTTCAGTGACTTCTTTCTACCAAAGATGCCCTTTTCACTCCCTTACTCAGGAGGCAGCTCCTCTGTGGTTAACTGAGTGCAGTTTAGGTACCGGTTCTCAGAGTCAAAGGACTAGGTAAGGGTTCTGTTGTTTCAGGTTGCAGTGGGGTGGTTCAGGGAGCAGGGACCTGACATTCCCCTCGCCTAGCACAGAACGTGGTTTTGAATTCAGGTACCGAGAATATATTAATTCCATTCTGTACTAAATGGCTATGAAGTTGACCTTTGGAAAGGCAAATGGGATGATATGGCTGTGATATTGAGGGTGATAGAGCGGTGATGCCTTTTCTCCTTCTTGTCAAGGCTTTCTAGCTTGATAGGCTAAGCTAAGCCCTGTATTTTTGCGTCTCGGAGAACATAAGTCATTAACTTGGAAATGTTTCTGAGTAGGATCAATAGGTGAAGTTTCATCTTGGTCCCTGAGGTCCCTCTGGGCACTTCAGTCGTCCTGATGCACGGCTGCTTTGAATTAAGTGAGGCTTGGCTTTGAGAGATGCACTCGCAGTGGCTTGTGGAGAAAGGTCATTAAGGCATCTGGTTCCCTCCTGGAGCACGGACACTACTTCCACAGTGAGGTCCCCAGAACACGTGCTACCCTATTGAGAGTTTGTGTGTTCTCAGTGGTGAGGTCAGTGACTTGGGAAATGGGAGTGCTGTGGTTGGTTCCTGATGGACAGTCCGACCTGAGCATCCCCTGCCTTCCCACCATTTCCCCAGGCCGGGCTTTCTTCTAGCACTGGTAGTGGTGTCCTCTGCAAGTAAGCCTGCGTCCCGTTACTTGGTGTATGTTGCTGATGCTTTTTTAAAAAGGTAAGGAGTGGTATTTCTCTATGTGCAAGTTATGTTGATTTATTGAGTTGTCTCAGGGGTTCCTTGCCAGTGATATTAAAAGCAGTAGGGAATTTTGGAAAATATTCAGGATTAAAATGAACTGGCTCTCATCCAGTATATTTTTATGAGTGGATGCAGGGCTGTCTTTCCCATAGCTCAGCTAATACCAGATTGTCATATTGCCCAAAATTACAAACATTTTGGAAAACAAACCCCTGAGAATGAGGAAAAAAAAATCAATGCTTGAAACCTAGTTCCCTTTTCTTAATTGATTGAGTGTGTGAAATGAAATAGAGTTTCTGCGTGGTTTGGTGTGTGTTTTAGAATGTTTCCTCCTCCCTCCTAGGGTGTCTGGGAGAGTGGTTTGCACTTGTAGTGTCTGATGATGCCACACGGTGGCGTCAGTGGGAGGTCCATGCCGTCTTTTCTTTACAGGCCTGTGCTGCTGGAGAGTGGCAGTGCAGGTTCCACAGGACACTGGGACAGAGCACAAGCGTGGTGCTGGCTGTGACTGCAGGCCAGCCATTTTTGGGAAAGCATGGGAAACACTGCTCTTCCCTCTGCCCCATCGTCATACTGCCTACAAACGCCCATTTCCTAATTCAGGTGAAGTGTGTGATGACAAAGCTTGGGAGGCACAGCAGGACTGGCTGAAGGCCACAGGTGCTGGCTGTCTGGTGTTTACTCGATTAGAGTAGGTACTGCCTCTTTGCCAGGACCCCTGGAAGTGAGGCTGCGCTTCCCACTGCCCTCTATGAGGCCGCATGTGACTCCAGTTGTTCCTGATACCGCTGACGTCCCGGTGATCTTGTGGTTAACGTGATGTCTGCCAGGTTATTCTTTTTCCCTCTGTAATTAATTAATTTGTGGAGAGGTATACTTTGCAAACATGCATATCTTCTATTCCTCATCAGGTTTTTAATTCATTTAAAAAAATTTTTTTTAATTAAATATATTTTATTGATTTTTCACAGAGAGGAAGGGCGAGGGATAGAGAGTTAGAAACATCGATGAGAGAGAAACATCAATCAGCTGCCTCCTGCACACTCCCTACTGGAGATGTGCCCGCAACCAAGGTACATGCCCTTGACCGGAATCGAACCTGGGACCCTTGAGTCCGCAGGCCGACGCTCTATCCGCTGAGCCAAACCTGTTAGGGCTAATTCATTTATTTATGTTAGACTCATGGTTTCCTGTATTACCCACTGAGTTATTATTTAATTATATTGTTAATTATTTTGATGCTTTAATTGCGTCAGATTTGTCTTTGGGACCCCCAGCCAGCCATCTCTCTGTTTTGGACACATCCCCATCTTAGAGCAATTCCCCACTTTCTCATATAACAAACTGTTCTAGGCTCATCTTGTGCTTTCTGTCTCAGCCCTGGAATTTGAGTCCTGGTTTCTTTGAGTGGAGAATGTGTTTAGAAACCAAGATCAGACACAAGGAGTGCTTATTGCGTGTGGTGTCACTGTTTCCAGGCCCTCCTACTGTGCAGAGCTCAGTCATTTACACACATTCGATCTATGTTTCTCTCTCTGTGAACATCAGCAGATAGGTGTTCGCGTGGATGCCTCCAGCTTCTCTTTTCCAATCAGAGAGACCTGGTTTCCCTGTCCTCAACAGGTTTACTTATTTTGTAACCTAATCTCTATTAATGACTGTTTTGTGGAGAGGTATACTTTACAACCATCTCCTATTACCACTGCCCCTTCCCACACATGCCCCTCACCCACCCCATACCAGGCACATCCTCAGCAGGCATCCTCTTCACTTGGCCAGGATGCTGACATCCTGAGCAGGTCTCCCTGCCCACTGTAGTCAGCGGCCCCTGCTTAGAGTAAAATGACCCAGGTTGGTAGCTTGTGCTTGGCCAAGGAAAACTCCAAATGCCTGATAGAACGTGTCCCTGAATGCAGAGACAAGGCCAGTGCTTGTGGGGGCCCTGAAGGCTCTCTCTGTAGAGTCCTTTAGAGACTGGCTGGTACACACCCACTCGAGTGAGATCATTTCCTACTTCCTGGGCTGCCACTGGGAGTGAGAGGAGGAGGCTCCAAGACAGCCTTAGGGATTAGCTCAGGGACCCCTGAGGAGCCCACCTGGGGGCTGTATGAACCTCCCTGTGCTTCCTGTCCTCATCCTTCCAGGTGACTGATGCACCCAGCAAGCCGGCCTGTCTGGATGTGTGGTATACCTGATGGCACCAGCTGGTACATAGTTGGATTCAAATGTTTCTTTTGCTTTCAGTTTTTAGGGATTGCTCTTTATTTAACAACTAGAGGCCTGTTGCACAGATTCGTGCACCAGTGGGGTCCCTCAGCCTGGCTTGTGGGGATCAGGCCTAAACCGGCTCTCCAGCATCCCTCGAGGGGTCCCAGATTGTAAGAGATGCAGGCCAGGCTGAGGGACCCCACTGGTACACGATCGGGGCTGGGGAGGGACCATGGGAGGGCTCCAGGGCGTGTCCAGCCCATATCACCCAGTCCCAATTGGGGTGGCTGGCTGGGAACAGACTGCAGGAGGGCTCCAGGGTGTGTCCAGCCTGTCTTGCCCAGTCCCGATTGGCCAGATCCCAGCGGCAAGCTAACCTACCGGTTGGAGCATCTGCCCCCTGGTGGTCAGTGTGCGTCATAGTGAATGGTAGAACGGTTGGACACTTAGCATATAAGGCTTTTATTACATAGGATATACTTTACAACACATGGGTGGGCAAAAGTAGGTTTACAGTTGTAAGTATGCAAAATAGTGTTTATTCTTGTATTATTATTAATTATTATTTATTTGTATTATAACTGTAAGCCTACTTTTGCCCACTCTGTATATTTACATGGTTTAGAGTCAAGTCTATAAATCAATGTACAGTAGACCCTGGGAGTTAGGGGTGCTGTCCCCTGTGTCATCTAAAATCTGAGTGTAACTTTTGAGTCCTCCAAAACTTAACTGTAGTTGTACCTCAGTATCCCCAGGGGCAGAGGGGTTGGTTCCAGGACCCTTACAGATACCAAAATTCACAGATGCTGAAGTCCCTTATATAAAATGACATAGGACAATGCATACAGTTGGCCCTCACAACCGAGATTCCCACCCTTGGATCCGAATGCTGTATTCAAACTGTGGTTGGTTGAATCTGTAGCTACGAAGCCCCAGGGATACAGAGGGCCAACTGAATATTGAAAAAGACCCGAGTATAAGTGGACCCATGCGGTTCAAACCCACCTTCAAGGGTCAACTTTATTTTATAATTTTCCTCATGCAAATCTTGGATACACTGTTAAGTTTATGCTTAGCTATCTCACTTTAACATTTATTTTGCTATCATAAATGTGGTCTTTCCCACTTTATATTTAACTTGTTTTTGTTTGTATATATGAAGGCTGTTGTTTTACAACTTGCTACTGTAATAAAGCTCATTGCTTGTTAGTTGTATGTTCAGTAATTATGTAGGGCTTTCCAGACACAGTCATGGCCTCTGAAAACAGGAAGTTTTACCTCTTCCTTTCCATCTTAATAAGCTTATTTTTCCTCTTGTCTAATTGCACTAATACCTTTATTTACAGAAGGTAGGAGTGTGCGTTGCTCCTGGCTTTAGTGGGAAAGCCAAGTGTTTCCTGACTTCTGGGGTCCGGAAGTCTTTTTTATTGTGTTAAGGAAACATCTATCATTTACTGTCTTATTAGAGTTTTTAAACATGCATAAGTGTTGAGTTTTATCATGTGCCTTTTCTTTTGCATCTATAGAGGCAAACATGATTTTCCCCTTAGTTCTCTGAATATGATGGGTTATCTCAATAGTGTTTCTAATATTGGAACTACCTTGGCATTCTTGCAGTAATCCCCCTGAGGTCCTGGTATGTTGCTTTCTTAATGTTTTTGGATTCTCTTTGCTAACATAAGTGTAGTTAGTTGGTAGTTTTTCTTTATGGTGTGGCCTTTATCAGGTTTGGGGAATATTGTTTTGGTGATCTCATAAGATAAATTTGGAAGTTTTCCTTTGTTTAGTAGTTTAGCTGTGGGATTGTTGGATCTTTGAAGATTTGAGAGAATTTCCTTACGAATTTCTGAGTGGGTTATAGGTTCCTAACTATTGCTTACTTGCTGGAAATAATGAGACTGATGTGATCTGTGGCATCTCCAGTGGTCCCCAGTGCTCATGGGGTTCAGGCCCATCTCCTTGGGGCGTGTGGGAATCTGTTGACACCATTAGTCCCCTGAAAGGTCTGATCATCCCCGTGTCTCCCCTGTAGGTACGGGGCTGACGTCGACATCAACCACCACATTTTTCCTGACATCCGGCCGCCCTTTTCCCGGCGCCTCACCTCCTTGGTGGTCTGCCCCTTGTATATCAGCGCAGCCTACCACAACCTCCAGTGCTTCAAGCTGCTGCTCCAGGCAGGGGCGAACCCCGACTTCAACTGCAACGGGCCCGTCAACACGCAGGGTTTCTGCAGGGGCTCCCCCGGGTGCGTCATGGATGCTGTCCTGCGTCACGGCTGCGAGGCGGCCTTTGTGAGTCTGCTCGTGGAGTTTGGAGCCAACCTGAACCTGGTGAAGTGGGAGTCCCTGGGCCCAGAGTCCAGAGGCAGAAGGAAGGTGGACCCCGAGGCCCTGCAGGTCTTTAAAGAGGCCAGAAGTAAGCGGCCCGAATTCAGTTCTGTCTTGCTGTCTGTTTGGGACACTTGAATGAACCAAGTTGTAGCAATTAAAAAAAATTATCTCCAACTAAGCACATGGTCAGAATCTTCGGTTAGGGCTAGGACTTTTCCAGAATGGTCTTCCAGATCGGTCTTCTCTTTAGAATTCCTACATACCAAGAGCTGATACCAGGAAATCTATAAAAGTACATGTTCTCAAAGCTCCTAAAATTATATATATCTTTCCCCTTTGCTCCGCTTTGTGACCCCAAATTCTTCTATTTCTATTTAGTTTTTATAAGACATATTTTTTTAATCCTCACCCGAGGATATGTATTTCATTGATTTTTAGAGAGTGGAAAGGGTGGGGGAGAGATACAGAGGGAGAAACATCAATGTGAGAGACACACATCAATTGGTTGCTTCCTGCACGCAGCCCGACGGGCTGGGGATTGAGCCTGCAACCCAGGTACGTGCTCTTGACCAGAATCAAACTTGAGACACTTCAGTCCCCGGGTTGATGCTCTAACCACTGAGAAAAACCAGCTAGGGCTCTAATTTGATTTTTAAATGTTTGCCTTGAACAGATTATAAGCCCATCTTTTAGGGTTTCCCATTTTCTTTGGTTTGGAATTGTGTGATAAGTCTAACTTCTGTTAGAATAAGTCCATCATTTGCTTATTTATGCACAAAGATTTTGCTGATGAATTAATATGTTGACAGCCAGAGTCTGCAGTTGATGGGGCTGGGTCTTGTCAGAGGCTCTCTGGGGCTTGGAATTTACCTCGAGTGTCCTGTGCAGGCACTGTGCCCTCTGACCTGCCCCTGCCCAGCCTCATTGCTGCCGAGTCCTGGGCATCTGGGTTGGCAGCTGGCCTCACCTCGTACAAACTTGAGTTTGTTGTACTTGGTTGTTGGGTTCCCTGGAGCTGTCACTAATATGTGCTCCCATGGGCCTTCCCCAGGAAACCTGGTGGTTGGAGCTGTTCTGATAGAATTAAGCTGTCTAAGTTCATGCCTGTTGCCCAAGTCAGAGACATGGCTAGGCTTTTTTGACTCGGAGCAAAATTGTCAGCCTGTCCTCCTCACTTGTTGTTCAGCCGCTCTTCCAGACCCCTGAGGGGCTTTTGGGATTGATCCAGAGCAAACCCTAACAGAGGGTGGGAGGCAGTGTTTACAGCTGCCGGGGCTTTCAGTGGTCAGCTCTGACTTCTCTGTGTGGGGAACTGAACACAGCTGAGGAGATGCTGTCAGCCAGCAGGTGCCCCAGGTAATGAGGATTTCCCTGCTTTTGCAGACAGAAGGAGCAGGTAGCAAGGCCTTTTTCACCACAGCTCGTGATCCTTGCTCTAAAATTGGGAAGTTGGCAGTGAGCATCTGAGCCTGTCAGTCACAGCCAGCCTTTGCTCCTCAGAGTTAGAAGAGGAATTAATCTCTCTCCTCTGTCTCTCTGTTCCTTCCCATGGCCTCCCAGGTGTCCCCAGGGCTTTGCTGAATCTGTGTCGTGTGGCCGTGAGAAGAGCTCTTGGCAAGTACCGACTCCATCTGATTCCCTCGCTGCCGCTGCCAGACCCCATAAAAAAGTTCCTGCTGTACGAGTAGAAGGCAGTGCAGCAGTGGTTTGCAGCGTGGAAGGAGGTGATCTGCGGGGAAGCTGGACCTGCTTCTTGCCCCTGTGAGCCCATCCTGTGCTGACAGATCGTATTTGGCTGTTGCTAGGCAGACGGCCTCGTTCTTCTGGTTTGTAATTCCATCTCAGGTCTTGGACATCGGACAGTCTCTGGGTCATTATCAGCTGAGAGGCTCATACAGAACTTCATGTTATTCTTCCTCAGTGTCTGTTTTGGATTTTCCCAGCTACAGATGGATGAGTGGGCCTGGAAATGTGTGCAGGTGCAGGCTGTGGTCGGAGAACTCAGCACTTTCCAGAGCTGTGCTTCTGTCTGTGGTTTTACTTCTCAATTTAATTGTTTGATTCATCTTTCTGATATCAAATGAAAAGGGAGTTTTTGGTAAAAAAGTGGAGTGCAGAAATACAGTTCATGAACTTGCTGGTTGTCCCTTGCACCTGGGGTTGACATGTGACGCCTGTCGTTCGCACACCCCTTCCTTGCCAGTTCAGTGTTCTCTCCTTGTGGTGGGGAGTCCTACTGTCTTCAGTCAAGGCTGGTTCCTGGCTGCGAGGATTGGCTGTGTTATCTCAAAGTCAGTGCCTGCATTTGTTTGCAATCAAAAGAGATAGCGTCTGCATTCCCCAGCGCTGTACCTGTTCTGGTACCTGACTGCTTGGCATCGTGCCACAGGTCCCGAGTTTTTTGCCATTTCACTCTGGGGAGCTTGCAGACATCGTTTGGACCAAGGCCTGCCCAGCAGCATCCACTGCCAGTTGCAGTGGGAAAAGAGACCTGCAGCGCTGCCTGTCTCCTAGTCCCTGCACACATCAGCGTGGCAACCACCTGTCCTGGGTGCGGCCAGGCTGTCAGCTGCTGGTGTCAAACACCTGTGGTTGGTGATTGCTCTGTTTGGGACCTGATGTCTTGGTGGTGTTCCTAGAACCTAAGTGAATAGTGGTGAGATCAGGTCTCCCCCTGGCCTGCTGGGGTGGTGGTAGGTGAGCGAAGTGAGTGGGTGTCATCTGACATCTGGGCTGTGGGTGGGGCTAGCTCTCACACCTGGGCCCTAAAGGAGGAGTTTCAGGAGTGGTGCTTAGCTCACCTTTCAGCTTTTCCAATCCTGGGTCCCCTTTTTCTGCTGCCTGTTTGGCTCAGGCGCTCTCCAGGTGAGCCATGCTGCAGAGTTATGTGTGCTCTGCGCCTGCCCTGCTGGGTGTTGTCTGCAGGGCCTGTTGAGGGCACAGCTCCCCAGCGCTGTCCTGGGTAGAGGGTGGCTGTGTTCGGGGCTTTCTGGAAAGCAGCCCCTGGGATTGCTGCCAGCCCAGGAGCCCCCACGTGTAGGCACGACCTTCCAGCTGCACAGGGCTGGGCTCAGCTCTTCCTTTCTGGAGGACAGGTTGCTCCCTGTGTTCAGCTAGTGTCTAGTGAGTTTTTGCAGATTCCCTACAATTTGGAGGTCAGCCTGCCTGAAACTTCATAGCTGCCAAACATGAGTCTGAGGACATTGTGAACAGTCGGTTGTTTCAGGCCCCTCTGCTTGTTTAGAGTGACACTTGACTAAAGCTCCTTGTCTTTTGTTGGCAAGAGTGGGCTACAGAATAGGAACAATAACTTTCTGTCAGAGCACTTTATACAATCATGTTTCTAAGCCCTGGGCGTCCAAGAACTGAGGCTACTGCCTGGCCGGCCCAGAGCCTTCCCCAGGAAAGGGCACAGGCAACCAGTGGGAAGGAGCCCAGCCCCCAACCTAGGCCGCGGCGCCTCTGACTGTCTGCGTAGTCCTGAGCTCTGGGCCGTGGCTGCTGTGGGGGCAGCGTTGATAACTCTGAGAATTCAGCTTTGGCACCTGGGTGAGGTGTGGAATGTATTTCCCAAGCCCACCTGTGTCACGTTTGTGCCTTTTCATGTTGTTTGTTTATATATTTATTTATTTATTTATACCTGGCTTTATTCCGGAAAAGTGTTTAAGGCAGAGATACTTTAGTTTTGATGTTCAGTTTTGAAATTGGATAAGTATTAGTCAATGTGTACTTGTTAAACAGATACTTTTAAGAAGAAAGGACAATTAATCAGTTTCCTAATGTAGAATATGTTTCTGTTATCAGGGCTAGGTGCCATCATTTTAAGTTTTTTTCATCTTCCATGAATTGATTCTGCAAGTGAATGTTTCATGCAGAAGTAGGAAGAGGAACAGCAAGCACAGGAATGAGCAGAGCTTGCCCCGCCCCGGAGGAGCATCTGTGCCTGGGCAGGCCCGTGGGCAGGGAGGCTGCGCTGAGCGAGGCTGTGCCTTCCCCATGGGGCTTACAAGGAGAATGTGTGGGAAGCACTTGGTACTTGAGCAATCCCTGTCACATGTCAGCTGCTGTCCTGGTGACTGTGGCCCCTCTCACCAGTGAGTGATGATGATGGTGCCGTGAGGGCCTGGGACCTTGAGGATCAGGCTTGACCGTGTGTCCCCTGGGACAGTGAGAGTCCTGGGGTCCACAGCTAGGTCTTGGGCACAGCGGGCTCTGTGCAGGTCGGAAGTATAACTTAGAAAGTCCAGTTTATAATGGGGCGGATGAGGACACATTTGTAATACCTTAACTAATAAAAAAAAAAAAAAAAAAAAGAAAGTCCAGTTTATTCAACCTAGAGGGTTGTCTTATATTCTGAGATTATGTTCTTAATTTGGGTGATAAAATGTCCTTTAATGAAGGTGGTTATAGGGGGCAATTTTTTTTTTTAAAATCTTGGTGGCAAAACAAATTGTTGGCTGCCGTTTGTCAAGCTGCAGAATTTGTCAAGTTTGCCCATCTTTGAAGTCCCGAAGTCGGGGACCCACAGTTCAGCTGAGGTGTGTTTACATATTGGTGAGAAAGTCCTCTTGGGTCCCGGAAATGGCCTGTGCGCTGTTGGAGGACAGTGTGGTGTTGCAGTTGCCTCATGCAGGAACGAGCTCTGAGGTCCCTGTGTGGCATAGTCGGAAGTGCATGCTACATCCTGGCAATGACAGGGCCAGCGTCCCTGCAGTGGTGGCTCGCTGACATGAGAAACTCTCCTCTGTATCTTGTGCAGAATATACTCTATATGCTCTCGGCAGTGATAGGATGGAGAAGTGAGGTGGGGGAAGAGTGACTTCTGTTGCTTTAGAGTGTAATTGCTCAGTGTCTGGAATGCGTGAGTATCCTTTCTTTTTAAGTTGCTTTGATTTCAGACCCCTACCAAGTAATGTACGAATGTGCATAAATCCAGTCTAAGTGTGGTGTTTACGGACACCATTCTCTTGTGTATAAAACCACAGTGTGCTGCTGCAGTTCAGCCAGCAGAGTCTTGCCTCAGTGTGTGCACAGCTCCTGTGTGTCCGGGACGTGCCTCAGGTAAGGACTGCCCTGAGCACAGTGTCCCCTCAGCTTTGTGATGAGTGTGTTTGACCACAGTGGCTGGGACCTACTGCTCTTGCATTTGTACCTGGTTAAGAACTTTCAAAACTACGATGGACATCTTTATATGTTACTGTAAATTAATAAATGCTTTATTCCCCTATAATTTCTCCAAGTGTCTTAATTTTTTGGACCATTTGTCTCGGGGTTGATCATGTGAAATCTTTGTGTCTGCAGTTCAGGGGGAAGTATCTGTCTTTCTGGAAAGTTTCTGACGATTTGGAGAGAAGGACTTGTCTAAGCAGGGGTCTCGAATGGCCCTGAGGGTCGATGCACAGCTTTCAACTGCTGGACGATCTGTTTCACTTAGTGGGTTTCTGCTTGGAAGAATCTTTGAAACCCACGCTTCCAAGTGAGGCATCTGCCCCTGCAGTGTTCGATGGGGGAGAGGGGGAGGGGGAGACCACGGGCAAGGGCCTTGTTTCTGGGCCCTGTTACATGTGACTTTTTAAAAAATTCTTACCAGAGGATATTTTTTCCATTGATTTTTAGAGAGAGAGAGAAACATTGACGAGAGAGACACATCTATTGGTTGCCTCCCTGATGGGCTGAGGATCAAACCTACAATCGAGGTACATGCCCTTGACTGGGAATTGAACCCATGACCTGCTGGCCTATATTCTAACCACTGAGAAAAACTGACCAGGGCCATGTGGCTCATTAAAAAAAAATATATATATATTTTTATTGATTTCAGAGAGGAAGGGAGAGGGAGGAAGAGATAGAGACATTGAGAGAGAGAATCATTGATTGGCTGCCTCCTGCACACTACCTACTGGGGATCAAGCCCGCAACTCAGGCATGTGCTCTGACCAGGAATTGAACCATGACCTCCTGGTTCATAGGTTGACACTCAACCACTGAGCAGCCAGGCCAGTGTGGTCATTTTGACAGGAGCTGGTGGTGGGGTGGTGAGGTGTAAAGCTTTGGGAGGAACCCAGGAACGAATGAGTTAAAGACAGATGTATGTCCCCTGAAGTCCAGAACCTGGTTGGCAGGTGTCATTGACTGGAAGACCTACAGGGGCCATGTGGGAGGAGCCATAATTGGTGCAGGAACACCAGGGAGTAGGGGAGACTGCAGCTAAGTTAGGGGAATGTCCCCCCCTCGGGATGGGCATTCACAGATGTTCCAGTAACTGGCTCTGCAAGATGCAAGCGCCCGGAAGTTCTCAGGCTCCGCAGCCCTGTGTCTCCTGTGGCCATGTCCCTGTCAGCAAACTCTAAGTTCTGTGGTGGCCGCAGCCACTCGGGCAGGGAAGCTCACTGGGCTGCCTGGGCTGTTGGGCTCTGTGCTGTCTTCTAACATCACGGAAGTCCAGTAGAGAAGGTGCTGGCCATTGATGGAACAACGAAGTGCAAACTGGCATTTGAACACAAGTACTCAGTACTTTGCTAAGAAGAATCTTTTTTCTTCAAATCCTCACCTGAGGCTATTTTTCCATTGATTTTTTAGAGAGAGTAGAAGGGAGCCAGAGAGAAAGAAACATTGATGTGAGAGAGAGACCAGGGCCAGGGATCGAGCCTGCAACAAAGGTACATGCCCTTCACCAGAATCGAACCTGGGACTCTTCGGTCCACAGGCTGACGCTCTTTACACTGAGCCAAACTGGCTCGGGCTGGGGAGAGGGATCTTTGAGACCCTCTGCTTAAGAAAGTTAAAAGGCCAAGAGCCACCACAGGAAGCATGAGTGGAGCTGCCTTGATGAAAGAGATTCTGACGAGGAGGTCCTGTTCCTTAACCCACCCCCGGAAGTGGGATGTCTGTTGGCCTGGCAGAGCAGCGCTAGGAAAAGGACAGCTTCCAGAGTCCCAGGGACATCGGCCCCCGGGCATCTGTCCTCTGGTGGAGGAACGCCCAGCAAGTACTATGTAGGTGCTTTTAATTGGGGCAAGAAAGGGCATTTCTCAGCAATCAACCTCAGAGTTCCTCAGAGCCTCTGTAGGAGACACCAGCAGGGGAGGAGGTTGGAAGGAGCTGAGCAGTTTGTGGCCCTGGGAGAACGACACCTTTAGCTCCACCACCCACTCTGTTCAATCTGGACCTCAGCCAGTCCCACCAGGCAAGGTGGCTCGCATCTTTAGCTTCCTTGCTCAGACGGCCCTTCATGTGGAATTTGGCAGGGCTGAGAAAATGCATCGTCTTTTTTCTCCCTTGACATGTTTATTGCAGGGAATTTTCAAGCTGCTTCCTTGTGAAGTATTGACCAGAGACAGGTCAGCTATTGGGTGCAGGGAAGGAGGAAACAATGAGGGGAAGAGAGACAGATGTGGGAAGGCAGTTAAGAGGAAGGAACCCCAAATCACAGCTTTGCACTTCTCTGCTTCCTCTTAGTGTCAGAATTTTCCGAGTAGATGTACTTTGCTGATAGTTTTCTTCTCCATTAATCTGACATGAACGGAGCCTCCTGTTCCTTCAGTGGGAGGGACCTGTCCCCAGCTCTGTGACTGTTTCTCTTCAGTTCTCTGGGCCAGTCTCTTCACGTGCAGAGGGACACAGGAATGTCGCCCCTGCTTAGGCTTGTTTCAAGGTTAAACTCATGCGGAGGGTGCTGGAGGCAGGAGCTCTGTTCAGTGAGGTGTGCATTAACTCGGCGAAAGCTGTACAGAACCCAAATCTGATGTCTGGGGGGCATTTACCAGGTGCAGGGGCGGGTCTGGGTGAGGAGGAAGAGGGGAGCTTGTGCAGAGGCCCATGGGGGAGGGACACGTCACCTGGGCTGAGAGGAGGCTGGCCAGCGAGGCTGGAGGGGAAGAGGGGCACGGGGGCTGGAGAGGCCGGCAGGGCGGCCACGGAGTGTCCACTGGTCCAGGTTAACACTTTGATCCTCATCCCGAGAGGCCACTTAGTGGTTTAAGCAGGGAAAGCCGCAGTGGGACTTGCATCTGGAACAGAGCAGGTGTGCTGGCTGTGGGAGCCGGCCTTGATGTCCAGGCCGGCCAGCGGCTCGGCTGCTTCCTGAGGCTGGCTCTACTGCTGGCAGCCTGGACTTGGTCCTTGGCAGAATGGTGGAGGGAGTGAGCTGACCTTAGACTTGTTTAGGAAGTGAGATCTTCTGGTCTTGGAGACTGATGGGGAAATGAGAGGCTAGGAAGAGGGTGTCAAAGGCTGTGACCGGATTTCTGCCTCATGCAACTGGGTAGAGAATCTTGCTATTCCTTGAGATGGAAGCTACCAGATGAGGCTCGATCCTGGCAATGTTGAATTGAGATGCCTTTGAGGTACCCCAGGAAGAGTGTGGAATAGGTTACTTGGAAGTACCAATTCGGAGTTCAGGGTTGAAGTCTGGACTATCTTCATCCTTTCCGGTACCCACACCAGCCTTGAGGCAGAGTAAACTTTCCTGGCCCTTGATTGGAGTCTCAACTTTCTTCCATATAAACAAGCAAAATAAACAAACAAACAAAAACACCAAATCCTTTTCAACTCCTGATCTGCCTCCAGCTATATTCACCTCTTCCCCTGCAGGTTGGCTCCCACAACGAGGCTCTTCAAACGCAGTTCCTCAAATTCAGCTCCTTTAGTGTAGTTCCTCTCCATCCTCAGATCTATGAAACCAAAGGTCACCTGCTCCCTATGAATGGCAGGACGGGTATAGGATGATCACTGTAGACATTCCTCTTTAAAAGGGGGAAGGGAGGCACAAAGGATTCACTGGTCCATAGCAGTTCAGAGTCTAGGTCGGCAAATGTTGCAAGTGCCTCCGTGAGGTCTCAAGGGCTGGAAATGACTCTTCGCGGTGCCTGGCTCTGTCCTCCGGCCTCTTGTTCTCACCCTCTGAGTCATCCTTCCTTTTTCTGTGAAAGGTAGTGCATGTTTGCAGCAGAGTGGTTTTCACAGCCTTATTCCTGCCAGTATAATTTTGGGGGTCAAACAGACTCCTTTAATTTAGTTCTAGCTCTGTCCCTCTCAGCTTAGGCTGGCAGTTTTTGCTGATACAATTCTCTCAAAAAATTTTGGGTCACATGTGAATCTCATTGGGGTTTCCCCATTAGACAGAAGCTACACTCACAGCTCTTTCCTAGATAAGCCTTAAAGCTTTGTTTCTTCCTTCTCTGGGTTTAGTTTGCTGTACTTTTAAAATTTCTTGAAATGGAGACTTTAGTAATTGATTTTTAGCCTTTCTTTTATTCGTGTGTGTGCATTTAAATGTACAACTTGCCCTCTGAGCATGGCTTTGATGCCAATCTCACAAATTTTGATGTTATACTTTTATTCATTTAAAAATATTTCTAATTTCTATTATTTCTTATTGACCCATAGATTATTTAAAAGGGTACTTGGAATTTTTAATTTTCCCCCTATTGAGGCTTAATTCCACTGTAGTAATAAAATACAGACTATAATCTACGTTTTTGATTCTTGGAAATTGAGATTTCAACATGTTGCTCAAATCTTCTATACATTTACTAATATTTTTGTCTGTTTATCCATTTTGGATAAACATTTGTTAAAATATTCTATTTTGACTATAATTGCATCTATTTTTCCTTCTATTTGTGTAAATATTTGCTTTGCATATTTTAAGCCTATATTATTAACACATTGCATTCTTGTGTTTTCATATTACACAGTGTTTTACATAAATGTTAAAGACAGGCCTTAAAATTAAATACCCACTGCATTTTAAAGTTATTTATTACATGTTCTTACAAGCTAATTTCTTTTTAAAGTATGTTACTTTGTAAAACATTTTTTATACTCGTTCAATAGAAACTTATCTGGCCACTGGGTAAAGCTAGCAATAAAACTACTGGTGCACAATGTATTAAGTGCATATAAATTTGAAATTGTCATGTCTTCCTGGTGGATTGACCCTTTCATTATTACAAAATATCACTCTTTATTAATGATTCTTGCTTTTGAGTTTAAGTTGATATTATGTATAACTTCATTGGCTTTCCTCTGGTCAGTGCTTACATAGTGTATCTTTTAAAAAAGTGCTTTCATGTTCACATTCTCTGTATCTATATATTTGAGGTGTATCTCTTGAAGCATCATAGAGTTAAACTTTGTTTTATCCAATCTGATAATTTTTAATTGATATATTTAATAAACTTACATTTATTGTAATTATTGATATATTTGCGCTTAAATCTACCTAACACCTTATTAGTTTTTCTTTGTTCATATATCAAATGTTCCTTGTTCCAAATTTATCTTAAAAGGATATTCTGTGTTTTCCATCTGTATTTTTTCTTTCTGTATTTAATTTTCTACTGACATAATTTCAAATTCTCTAATTCTCTCTTCAGCTTTGTGTAATTTGCTTTTAAATTCATATATTGAGTTCTATCTGTTTATTTACTTATTTTGAAAGATTGGCTCTCTTTATTTTTTTTCAATGAGGTATAATTTATTTATTTATTTTTGAATAGTAGAATTCTTTTTTTTTCTTAAATTTTTATTTTTTGCTAAAAGTATTACAAAGGGTATTACATATGTGTCCTTCCCCCCGCCCCTCGCCCTTGACAATCCTCTGCCCTCTCTTACCCCCCAGTGTCTTATGTCCATTAGTTATGCTTATATGCATGCATACAAGTCCTTCGGTTGATCTCTTACCCCCCTCCCTCCTGCCCCCCAACCCTCCCTGGTCTTCCCACTGCAGTTTGACAATCAGTTTGAGGCAGCTCTGCCTCTGTACCTATTATTGTTCAAAAGTTTGTAATGGTCTTTATTATCCATGAATGAGTGAGATCATGTGGTATTTTTCCTTCATTGACTGGCTTGTTTCACTTAGCATAATGCTCTCCAGTTCCATCCATGCTGTTGCAAAAGGTAAGAGTTCCTTCTTTTTTACAGCAGCATAATATTCCATTGTGTAGATGTACCACAGTTTTCTAATCCATTCATCTACTGATGGGCACTTAGGCTGTTTCCAGATCTTAGCTATGGTGAATTGTGCTGCTATGAACATATGGGTGCACATATCCTTTCTGATTGGTGTTTCTGGTTTCTTGGGATATATTCCTAGAAGTGGGATCACAGGGTCAAATGGGAGTTCCATTTCCAGTTTTTTGAGGAAACTCCATACTGTCTTCCATAGTGGCTGCACCAGTCTGCATTCCCACCAGCAGTGCACAAGTGATCCTTTTTCTCCACATCCTTTCCAGCACTTGTCATTTGTTGATTTGTTGATGATAGCCATTCTGACAGGTGTGAGATGGTACCTCATTGTTGTTTTGATTTGCATCTCTCGGATGATTAGTGACTTTGAGCATGTTTTCATATGTCTCTTGGCTTTCTGAATGTCCTCTTTTGAAAGGTGTCTATTTAGATCCTTTGCCCATTTTTTGATTGGATTGTTTATCTTCTTTTTGTTAAGTTGTATGAGTTCCCTATAAATTTTGGAGATTAGGCCCTTATCAGATATGACGTTGGCAAATGTTTTCCCATGCAGTGGGTTTTCTTGTTGTTTTGTTGATGGTTTCTTTTGCTGTGCAGAAGCTTTTTATTTTGATGTAGTCCCATTTGTTAATTTTCTCTTTAGTTTCAACTGCCCTAGGAGCTGTATCAGTGAAGAAATTGCTTCGGCATATGTCTGAGATTTTGTTGCCTTTGGATTCTTCTAGAATTTTTATGGTTTCCTGTCGTACATTTAAGTCCTTTATCCATTTTGAGTTTATTCTTGTGTATGGTGTAAGTTGGTGGTCTAGTTTCATTTTCTTGCATATATCTGTCCAATTTTCCCAACACCATTTATTGAAGAGACTATCTTGGCTCCATTGTATGTTCTTGCCTCCTTTGTCAAATATTAATTGAGCATATTGGTTCGGGCTAATTTCTGGACTCTCTATTCTATTCCACTGATCTATATGTCTGTTCTTGTGCCAGTACCAGGCAGTTTTGAGGACAGTGGCTTTGTAATACAGCTTGATATCTGGCATTGAGATACCACCTACTTTGTTCTTTCTCAGGATCGTTGCAGCTATTCGGGGTCTTTTTTTATTCCAGATGAATTTTTGGAGAGTTCGTTCTAGATCTTTGAAGTAGGCCATTGGTATTTTAATGGGAAGTGCATTGAATTTATAGATTGCTTTGGGTAGTATGGACATTTTAATGATGTTGATTCTACCAATCCAAGAACATGGTATGTTCTTCCATCTCTTTATGTCTTCCTCTAATGAGGTATAATTTATATAATGTAAAATGTACAAATCCTGTGTATTTAGATTAATGAATTGTTATACACATACAGCTCTATCTATATCTGTGTCTATATCTATATAATCTGTATCTCTCCACATCTAAAGAATTTTCACCCAGATCAGGATGTTTTATGTTCCCAAAGTCCTCCTATGTCCCTTGAATATTCCCCTCAAAGATAACCTTTTTTTTTTTTTACCTTCATCACCTTGGATTAGTTTGATCTACTTTTTAAATTTCCTGTAAATGATTTCATTAGTATGCACTCTTTTGTATCTGACTTGTTTACTCAACATTATGTCTGAGAGTTATCCATGTTGTTTTGTGTAGCAATAGTTTGATATTTTTTATTGCTGTGTAGCAATCCATTATACAAATTTGCTATATTTTATTTGTTCATTCTTCTGTTGGTGGGCATTTGAGTTGTTTCCACAATATTATTTTCTTGTGACTTTTTTATCTTGGTCCTGTGTTCAGTGTGTCTGGTAATTTTTGATTGAATGATGGACATTGTGATCATACAGTGTTGTGGCTCTGAATGATGTTATCTTCCTTTAGAGCAGCGGTTCTCAACTTGTGGGTCACGGCCCCTTTGGGGGTCGAACGACCCTTTCACAGGGGTCACCTAAGACCATCGGAAAACACATATATAATTACATATTGTTTTTGTGATTAATCACTATGCTTTAATTATGTTCAATTTGTAACAATGAAAATACATCCTGCATATCAGATATTTACATTACGATTCATAACAGTAGCAAAATTAGTTATGAAGTAGCAACGAAAATAATTTTATGGTTGGGGGTCACCACCACATGAGGAACTGTATTAAAGGGTCACGGCATTAGGAAGTTTTAGAGAGTGTTTACTTTGCTTATGACGGGCAGTTAGATTAGGGGAAGACTGACTGAATTCAGTCAGGTAGTGAGCTGATTTGAGGATTTTCAGTTTTGTAAGGCAAGTCTATTCCCGGCTCACCTTTTCTTCACAGGCCTCGCTCCTTGGTGCTCCCAGAACTCCAGTTATTCCACAGCACAGTGAGTGCCATGGCTGTTTCCCCCAGGGCCTGGCAGCCTCTGGGCCTGTCTGCAAATCAGGAGTCACTTTGAGGAGACAGTTGATGCAGAGTGTTGGGCTCATATCTGTGCATTCTTCTTGTCCCCTAAGGTCCTCAGTAGCCTTGAACTCCAGCTGTTTTTTCCCCCCTCACCCCTGTGAGATTGATGAAACTGCTTAACCTTTCTCATAGTAGCTTCTCTCTGTTACTCATCCTCTCAAATCATGTTGCTTAGACTTTTCAGATGCCTGGAGGGTGGAAGCAGCACTTAGTGTCAGATTCATCTCAGTCAGTCCCCTTTTCCCTGGGATCTTTGGGTCTTATCCAGCATTTATTCCTTCCTTCCTTCCTTCCTTCCTTCCTTCCTTCCTTCCTTCCTTCCTCTCTCTCTCTCTCTCTCTCTCTCTCTCTCTCCCTCCCTCCCTCCCTCCCTC
The DNA here is from genome assembly GCF_028538775.1 of Myotis yumanensis. NCBI lineage: Eukaryota > Metazoa > Chordata > Mammalia > Chiroptera > Vespertilionidae > Myotis > Myotis yumanensis. Next base: position 34,770,334 of record NW_027223759.1, read on the forward strand.
CCTCCCTCCCTCCCTCCCTCCCTTCCTTCCTTCCTTCCTTCCTTCCTTCCTTCCTTCCTTCCTTCCTTCCTTCCTTCCTTCCTTCCTTTCTCTCTCTCTCTCTCTCTCTCTCTCTCTTTCTTTCTTTCTTTCTTTCTTTCTTTTCTTTGGGGGGTGAGGGGTTTGTCTGATCCTCTGATCCAACATATTCTATCATGTCAGAGCAGATTGATGAAATAATTCCAGACTATTTGTTTCAGTAGCTGTTTGCATTTTATGAGATGATTATCAAATTTGATTTTCATAATTGCTCTGTGAAGTCGTTAGCAGGGTTATTGTCCCTACTTTACAGATGGGGACACTGAGGCCCAGAGGAATACAGTGGTTGATGGAGTTTCCACACCTATTGCATGGTGGCCCATCTTTAACCCTCACCAACACTGAAATCCGTGTGTACTGGACACCATCTAATGGAATCCTAACTGTGCCCAGCCAACAGGAAATAGCAGTAAACAAAGAGAAACTTGGAGGGTGGTGGTTCAGTCACTGAGCTGAAGGGAAGGCCCTCAGTGAAACATGAGTGAAACTTGCTATAAACAAGTGCTGTGTGGATGCAGTTCTTTCCCTCTAAGGAACGGAGAAATCTCAATGGCAAATAAACCTGCTCCACCTGCAGCGAGCGGGTCCCTCAGCACCTCTTGGGCAGAGGCGCGGAGAAGCAGACCTGAGACAGACTCCAGCCCACATGGGACAGAGGTCCCGGGACTGTAGGCGCCCTCTGGTGGTTGGCTGATTCGGCACCGCCTGTTCAAATGCAAAGGGTGGCATTTCAGGGTGAATCCTGCCTGCACTTTTTTTTTTTTGCATTTCCTAATTTTTATTTTTCAATTACAGTTTACTCTCTGTGTTATTTTGTATTGGTTTCAGGTGTACAGCATAGTGGTTAACAATCATATACTTCCTCCTGATATTTCCAGTACTCATCTGGCACCGTACATAATTATTACATACTAGAAGCCCGGTGCATGAAATCTGTGCATGGGTAGGGTCCCTGGGTCTGGCTGGCTATCAGGGTTGATTGGGGCCTTCCAGCTGCTGGCCGGGGCCTTCCTTCCCCCCGGCTGCTGGCTGCCTTCATTCCAAGCTGCCCCCTGGTGGTCAGCGCATGTCATAGTGAGTGGTCGAACTCCTGAGGGGACAATTTGCACATTAGCCTTTTATTATATAGGACTAGAGGCCTGCTGCACAAAAATTTGTGCACTCGGGGGGGGGGGGTCCCCCAGCCCGGCCTGTGCCCTCTCGCAGTCTGGGACCCCTCGGGAGATAACGACCTGCTGGCTTAGGCCTGCTTCCGGGTGGCAGAGGGCAGGCCCAATCCCTAGGTGCAGCCCCTGGTCAGGCTCAGAGCAGGGCCTATTGGGGAGTTGGGGCGCCGCCCCGTCATGCACAGAGCAGGGCGGATCGGGAGGTTGCGATGCCACCCTCAGTCACACTCAGGGTAGGGCTGATTGGGGGGTTGGGGCACCACCTCCTGTCACACTCAAGGCAGGGTCGATGGGGAGGTTGCGGCGCCACCCCCTGTCACGCACAGAGCAGGGCCGATCAGGGGGTTGGGGCGCTGCCCCCTGTCACGCACAGAGCAGGGCGGAGAAGGGGGTTGGGGCTCTGCACCCTGTCACACTCAGGGCAGGGCCAATGGGGAGGTTATGGCTCTACCCTGTCACACACAGAGCAGGGCCCGTGGGGGGTGGGGGGGGGGTTGGGGCGCTGCACCCTGTCACACACAGGGCAGGGCCGATCAGGGGGTTGGTGCGCTGCACCCTGTCAAACACAGAACCGCAGGGCAATCAGGGGATTGGGGAGCTCCCCCCTATCAGGCACAGAGCCGAAGGCAGATCACGGGGTTTGGGCACTGCCCCCTGTCATGCTAATCCCAGTGCCGGGAGCCTCACTGCTCCACTGATCCCGGTGCTGGGAAGCATATTACCCTTTTACTATATACGATAGAGGCCTGGTGCACGGGTGGGAGCCGGCTGGTTTGCCCTGAAGGGTGTCCTGGATCAGGGTGGGGGTCCCCACTGGGGTGCCTGGCCAGTCTGGGTGAGGGGCTGAGGGCTGTTTTCTGGAAGCAACCGCTCCTTGTTTTCTTTTTTTTTATTTTTTATTCTGGGCCAGCTTTAGCTCTGAGGCCTCGCTGCTGAAAACATCGATACAATGTTGCTAAAGCCCGGCTGAATGAAAGCCTCTGGGGTTTTGTTTATCTTCTTATTTGCAACATAGTACATAGTTGCTTAGAGTTGTAGCTCAGAGGCCGGCAAGTGAGGCGGGGAATGTTGGAGTCCTCCTTCACTGCAGCAAGCAAGCCTCATGCTTGCTTCCAGCTGGCTGGCTCCGGCCGCCACCTTGGCTGACAGTTAATTTGCATATACTCACTGATTAGCCAATGAAAAGGGTAGCAGTCGTACGCCAATTACCATGCTTCTCTTTTATTAGTGTAGATTATTGACTATATTATTATTATTATTATTTATTATTAAATCTTTATTGTTCAGATTACATTTGTTCCTCTTTTTCCCCCCCCCATAACTCCCCTCCTCCCAGTTCCCGCCCCACCCTCTGCCCTCACTCCCCACCCACTGTCCTCATCCATAGGTGCACGATTTTTGTCCAGTCTCTTCCCGCATCTCCCATTCCCCTTTTCCCCCCAAGAATAGTCAGTCCATTCCCTTTCTATGTCCCTGATTCATTATAATCACCAGTTCATTCTGTACATCAGATTATTTATTCACTTGATTCTTAGATTCACTTGTTGATAGATGCATGTTTGTTGTTCACAATTTGTATCTTTACCTTTTTCTTCTTCTTCCTCTTCTTAAAGGATACCTTTCAGCATTTCGTATAATACTGGTTTAGTGGTGATGAACTCCTTTAGCTTTTCCTTGCCTGTGAAGCTCTTTATCTGACCTTCAATTCTGAATGATAGCTTTGCTGGATAAAGTAATCTTGGTTGTAGGTTCTTGCTATTCATCACTTTGAATATTTCTTGCCATTCCCTTCTGGCCTGCAAAGTTTCTGTTGAGAAATCAGCTGACAGTCGTATGGGTATTCCCTTGTAGGTAATTGAGTCTCTTTCTCTTGCTGCTTTTAAGATTCTCTCTTTGTCTTTTGCTCTTGGCATTTTAATTATGATGTGTCTTGGTGTGGTCCTCTTTGGATTCCTTTTGTTTGGGGTTCTCTGTGCTTCTTGGACCTGTAAGTCCATTTCTTTCACCAGGTGGGGGAAGTTTTCTGCCATTATTTCTTCAAATAGGTTTTCAATATCTTGCTGTCTCTCATCTTCTGGCACCCCTATAATTCTGATATTAGTCCGCTTGAAGCTGTCTCAGAGGCTCCTTACACTATCTTCGTATTTTCGGATTCTTTTTTCATTTTGCTTTTCCGGTTGGGTGTTTTTTGCTTCTTCGCATTTTAAATCTTTGACTTGATTCTTGCGCTCCTCTGGTCTGCTATTGGGTGTCTGTATAATATTCTTTATTTCAGTCCGTGTATGCTTAATTTCTAGTTGGTTCTTTGTCATAGCATCGAGGGTCTCATTAGTTTTCATGAGGCTCTCATCAAGTTTATTGGCAGCTTCTAGCACATTATTGCAAGCCCTTAAAATTGCGTTTTTTAGCTCTATATCCTCCATTTCTGTCATGTTTTTTTGTCTCTGCATTTTTTATGCTTTCTTGGTGCACCCCCTTGTGGTCTTTGTGCGCAGTCTTGTTCTAGTTGAGCCTTGATTGTTGTAGTTAATACTAGAGGGATTTGACCACCAGGCCGACTGGCTGTGAGAATCAGCTGTGTCTGCCGGGAAAACTTCTGTCCTCTGGAGAGGTGCTAATCTAGTCTTTGCCTGAGGCGATCCGGCAAATGGCTCTGCGCAGGGCTTGGGCGGGGCGGGTCGCAGGGGATCAACAGGAGGGCGGAGGGAGCAGTTATGGCTGCTCTCAGTCCCATTCCCAGAGGCTCTGCTTCTCAGAACCCCAGCAACCGCTGCAAACCTCGGAGAGAAAGCTGCCCTCACGTTCCAACTGATGCCAGACAATCCCGCTTCTCCCGTTTGAGTCTGAGTCCCTAGAGACTCTCCCGGATGTGGAGCTCAGAGTCTGAGACTCCCTCCTGATTGAAAACGACAACCGCGTCCTCAGCCACCAGCCCGCTTTGCGCGTGCACCACCGCACCTTTATATTTTCCACACTGCGCCTCCTCTGAGCCTCGGTATGCTGTTCTCTTTTCTTCTAGTTGAAGAGTCTCTCCTCAGCCAGCCTTCCTGTGGTTCTGGGTGATATCTGTTCGGTCTTTTAGTTGTATTTTTGAAGTGGTTGTTTGCGGCAGCAATCTCCAGTGTTTACCTATGCCGCCATCTTGGTCTCTCCTCCACACTTGTCTTCTATTGACTATATTATTTATATCCCCATAACTATTTTATAACTACCAATCTGGACTTCATAATTCCTCACCTTTTTCACCCAACCTCCTGACCCCCTCTTCTCTGGCAACAACTGGTCTGTTCTCTGTATCTATGAGTCTGTTTCAGTTTTATTTGTTTATCTATTTTGTTCTTTAGATTCCTCAAATGTGAGATCATATGGTATTTCTCTGACTGACTTATTTCACTTAGCATAATTCTCTCCAGGTCCATCTATGCTGTCACAAATGGTAAAATTTCCTTCTTTTTCTTTTTCTTTTTCTTTTTCTTTTTCTTTTTCTTTTTCTTTTATCTTCGCCTTCTTCTTCTCCTTCTCCTTCTCCTCCTCCTCCTCCTCCTCATCCTCCTCCTCCTCCTCCTTCTCCTTCTCCTTCTCCTCTTCCTTCTTCTTCCTCTCTTCCTCCTCCTCCCCCTCCTCCTCCTCCTCCTTCTTCTGCCAAGTAGTATTTCCTTGTGTAAATGTACCATCACTTTTTTTACCCACTCATCTATACATGGGCACTTGTGTTTCTTCCATATCTTGGCTATTGTAAATAATGCTGCAATGAACATAGGGGTGCATATATATTTTTTTGAATTAGTGTCATGTGTTTCTTCAGATAAATATCTAGAAGTGTAATTGCTGGGTCATAAGGCAGTTCCATTTTTAATTATTTGAGGAACCTTCATACTGTTTTCCATAGTGGCCACACCAATCTGCATTCCCACCAACAGTGCACAAGGGTTCCCTTTTCTCCACATTCTCACTAACACTGGTTGTTTATTGATTTATTGATGATAGCCATTCTGACAAGTGTGGGGGATCAAACCCGCAATTGAGGTATATGCCCTTGACTGAGAATTGAATCTGAGACCCTTCAGTCTGTGGGCTGATGCTCTAACCATTGAGCTACCAGCCAGGGCTAGTTTAATTTTTTTCATGTATCTGTCCAATTCTTTTAACACCATTTATTGAATAGACTGTCTTTACCCATTTTTAAAAAATATGTTTTTATTGATTTTAGAGAGAGGAGAGGGAGAGATAGAAACATCAATGATGCTCTAGAGCAGTGGTTCTCAACCTGTGGGTCTCCACCCCTTTGGGGGTCGAATGACCCTTTCACAGGGGTCGCCTAAGACCATCGGGAAACACATATATAATTACATATTGTTTTTGTGATTAATCACTATGCTTTAATTATGTTCAATTTGTAACAATGAAATTGGGGGTCACCACAACATGAGGACTGTATTAAAGGGTCACGGCATTAGGAAGGTTGAGAACCACTGCTCTAGAATCATTAATTGTCTGCCTCTTGCATGCCACCTTCTGGGGATTGAGCCCCAATGCAGGCATGTGCCCTGACCGGGAATTGAACCATGACCTCCTGGTCTAGGTCAATGCTTAACTATTAAGCTACACCGGCCAGACTAGACTATCTTTACCCCATTTTATGTGCTTGCCTCCTTTGTAAATATTAATTGACCCTATAGACATGGGTTTATTTCTGGGTTGTGGGCTTTTTCTGTGGCTGGTGCTGACGGGTGGCAGACTAACTTCACAAGCAGAGTGCCACGTGGTTCCCTTCCTCTGCAACGGAGGAGAGGTCTCTCCAGAAACCAGCCCTGCCTGCACCTTGGTCGGGGCCTTCTGGCCTCCAGAGCTGTGAGAAATACATTCTGTGTTGGAGCAGCCCAGCAGCCCCCGCTGACTGACACGCCCTCATTTCCTATCGACTGCAGCCTGAGAACAGAATTCTCCGTCCTGTCCTGTACCAGGGACACTTTCCTCGTTTCTTAAAGACATTGTTTATCTTATGAAGCACAGTAAGTCCACTGACTATGGAATCTCCCAAAGTAAGCGAATGGAGAACTTTAGCTGTCACGCCTGCACATGCCCTATGTACACGCACAGCACACACACACCAAATACCCCCATCTCTCTCTCTCTCTCTCTCTCTCTCTCTCTCTCTCTCTCTCTCTCTCTCTCTCTCTCTCACACACACACACACACCCCTCACACACACCAAATACCAAATACAGACAGCCACACCATATCACAGCCCTCACATACCCCCATGAGCACTCACTACACACACGCATATCCAACTCCACGTATGTGCTACCACATTGTGGCTTGGTGTTGGGACACGGTTATGAGTAGTGACTGGGAATTTGTTTCTGTTTAGGAGTTGGAGGAGGGGGACCTGTCTGCTCAGGGAAGGCTCCCTCGCTGGCACCAGTGACAGCCACCTGGTCTCAGGCACTCACCTTTCCGAGTGCAGGAACCCTCACCAGCAGAGGCCTCAGCAAACTGGGGGGACTCCTCCTGAGTGGGGCCATCTATCGGTCCCTGCCTTCATGCAGTTGCCCGTTGTGGTCGAATGGTGTCCCCCGAAAGGGTGTGTCGAAGTCCTAACGCCATCCCTGTGGATGTGGCCTCCTTTGCAGGCAAGGTCTTTGCCGGTGTAGGTAGGTGAGGTGGTCATACTGGAATAGGGGTGGCTCTCAATGCTATGGCTGGTGTCCTTAGAGAAAGAGGCAGGAGATTTGGACCTGGAGACGCAGAGACAGAGACAGAGCGTGGCCTGACGCAGCCCCAGGAGCGCCACGGGCTGCGGGCCGCCAGCGGAGGCTGGGAGAGGCTGGACCGATTCTCCCTCGGGGCCTGCAGAGGGACCAGCCTGCCGAGGTCTTGATTTTGGGTTTCTGGCCCCCAGAACTGTGGGACAATACATTTCTGCCGTCCTAAGCCACCCGTTGTGGAGCTGTGTTACGGCCGCCCCCGAGAACAAAGACAATTCCATGAGCATTGCCTGAGCCCAGCTAAGCGGCAGCCACTGCTCTGGTGCCTGGCGGATAGGACAGACCCGGTTTCCGCCCTGCCACCTGCAAAGAGATGACGAGATGAAATGTGTGTCTCGCCGGTTGTCACGTGGGCCCCCCGAGGAGGGGCTTGGCCATGTGCCCACACAGATTCCGGCTTATTTGTAGGTGTGTCCTGGGGCCCGAGGACCTTGTGAGGAGAAGATTTTTCCAGAACCATCTGGAAGATCTGGGATGGGAGGGTGGGCAGGAGGCTGCCTGTGCCAGGGTGGAGGGATGTGGTTTAAGGTCCAAGTTTGATGATAGCTTCCTGGACCTTGTCTAAATGGGCTCAGGTGTCCCGCTCCCCAGTGCTCTGCAGGGGGTGGGGTGGGGGCTGGTGTGTGTTTGAGGGCCCCGGGCTCTGAGTTGTTGCTGACCCACTCATTCCAGCGTCTTTCCAAAAGTTGCTCTAATTAGCCTCACCTTGGGCCCACATGGACAGAGGCCTGAGGTGGAGACTGCATTCTTATAAAGTGTTTAGGATTATTCAGAAGTGGGAGAGGCACCCTTGTTTGTAGCTGAGTGGGTTATTTCGCTCTGGCCATGGTCGGCCTTGACAGACTTCTTCCCGTCTGTTTCCACCCCCACCTCTGCCCCCACTCCGTGGTCCTGCCCTCAGAACATCCTGGAGGGAGGCCGGTGACCTGGCCCACGTGCGCCTGTCATAGCCTCGCTCCAGTCTGGCCTCACCCGGCCCTGGTGATCGTGCCTTTAATGAGCCTTTTCAGAGAGTATTACTTGCCACTCACACTGACCCCTGGCAGGGCCCGTCCCCGGGGGGAGGTTTACAGCAGTTCTGGAAAAATGCACCGACTACCAGCTGAATTTTGTAGGAGCACTTTGAAGCAAGGACCCCTCTGCCTGGGCTGACACCCATCTGAGGGGTGTGACCCCTTCTGACGCTGGCGCAGCGTTGGGAGTTGGGAGTTGGGAGTTGGAAAGGTGCTGGAGCCCTGGAATGCTCTTGGTTCTGACTGGCTCCTCTCCTTTGCTCCTCTGTGGGCTCAGGAGGCTGCGGATGTGAAGGGAGAAAGGAAGGAAGGAATCACGAGAGATGGAGGAATGAGACTTTCCTTCGAAGGCTAACTCTTTGATACTCTTTATTTTTCAAAATATTTTCTCTCCTTGTTCAATTTGGACGGTCTGTCTCCTGAGTCTTTTTAAAATTTTTATTTTTATTTTTTTAATTGATTTTGGAGAGGAAGAGAGAGAGAGAGAGAGAGAGAGAGAGAGAGAGAAACATCAATGAGAGAGAATCATTGATCAGCTGCCTCCCACATGCCCCACATTGGGGATCGAGCCCACAACCCGGACATGTGCCCTGACTGGGAATCGAACCGTGACCTCTTGGTTCATAGGTCTACACTCAGCCATGGAGCCACACCGGCTGGACCAAAATTTATTTTAATTATAGTTAACATCTGGTTCACTGAGTCTTTTCCCTGTTCTCTCCATTCTGCTGTTGAGCTTATCCACCAACTTTTACATTTCAGTTATTGAACTTTTTAGTTCTTAAATTTCCATTTAAAAATATATTTATCTTAGTTGAGACTTTCTATTTCTTTGCTGAGTCTTTTGAATTTTTATTTTTTATTATTTTACTTTATGTTTTAAATATATATTTTTATTGATTTCAGAGAGGAAGGGAGCAAAGGAGAGAGAGATGGAATCATCAATGATGAGAGAGAATCATTGGTCGGCTGCCTCCTGCATCCCACACTGGGATTGAGCCTACAACCTGGGCATGTGCCCTGACTGGGAATAAAACTGGGAATAAAACTGTGACCTCCTGGTTCATAGGTCGATGCTCAACCACTGAGCCACGCTGGCCGGGTAAGGCTTTTGAATTTTTAAAATTTGTTTAGTCATATTGGGCAAACTTGCTCCTTGAAGCATTCTTATCCTGGCTGCCTCTGTCATGTCGTGTTGGCATCTATTGGTGTCTTTTTTTCACTCAGTTTGAGGTCCACCTGGCTCTCAGTATGATAAGCGGTTTTCTGTTGAGGCTGTGACAGGAGACAGGTGCTGTCCTGTGACTGCCAGGGGGTGAGATGCCTGGGCTCCCGCCTTTGCTGTCTTGGGCAAAGGTGGGGCCATTTTTCTCTGTGCTGTTTGGCTGGAGCAGAGCAGTCATTGTCTAAGTTTTCTGACCTGCTAGGCTGCTCCTTTAAATACCTGCTGTGTTTTTATTGGTGAGCCTGGTCCCTTGTAAACCTTATTTACAAGTAAAGTTCCTTTTCTCAATCTCTGTGTCCTCCCAGGTTAGAGCCTTAAGGGGTGGCCAGCACAGTGGGGACAGGTGGGAGAGGACCTGACCCCATGAGTGTGCCGTGGGCCCTGTGGGCCTCCATGAGTCCTGGGAACCAGGGATGGGGTGGCCTGGCTTTCCTTCCCTGGATGTGGATTGTTCCCAAGCCGGGCCCACCTCCAGGACATGAGGGTCAGCTCACCTGGGGAAGGTGGTGCGGGGATGGGGGAGGGCATGGTGAATGGATCGTTTGTGTGTTATGAGAGGCCCAGACCCACTGCAAGGGAGGGACCAAGCAGAGAGCTGAGAAATCATAATAAAACACCTCTCCCGGGAAACCACTTAAATGAATCACTGCTAAGGTAAGAATAACTCTTTTGGCAAATGCATTTTCTCTGCCCAAGCTAGAATATATTCAGTCCCACAAAGGGCCCTGTGACAAGCTGAGGGGCAGGCCCCGCCCAGTGGTCGTTCTTGCGGCTCTTAAATTCTCTTCTTCCCACAGGGCTGGGCCTGACCAGGAATTTAGAGGGCCCTGATGCTTACTTAGTGAAACGGCCTGGGGCTGTATTGCTTAGCAGATACATGCATTTATGGGGTCCTAGCAGAGCAAAACAAGCTTTTCAAGATACCTTTATATCGATCTCATTTACATTTTGCTATCAAGTGATTTTTTTGGGGAGGTGGGCAAGAGAATGGACAATCCTCTGAAGAATGCGATGTTGGTGGCCCAGGTTGGCTGAGGTATTGGGAGTTGTGGCTCATTTCCGCTGTGTTAAACCACACTCCATGCATGTGGTCACTACTGCCTGGAGCAAAGGGCCGGGGCTGACAAATGAGTTTCCACATGCCGAACTCAGACTCCAGGTGCACACAGCAGCCCGGGGACGGGTGTGTGTGTGTGTGTGTTTCCCCAGCAGCTGCCCCTCCGGCCAGGTGAGGCCTGACCTCGCTCCTCTGCTGCAGGGAAGCCTGCCTGGGGCGGTTCTGATGACCAGGGTCAGGTCACACACACACACACACACACACACACACGTATTATCTCATTGAAAGCTGGGACTGTCTCACTTCCTTTTTCTAGATGAGGAATCAGAGGCACAGAGAGGCTAAGAAATCCCCCCAGGGTCACACAGCAAGTGACTGGTAGAGCCCAGGTAAAACCCCACTTTGCTTCGATTCCAAAGCTGGGACTTCTGAATAACTTTGGTGTGGGCCATTTCATCACAATGAATGCCACAGATGGTGTGGGTGCAGGCCTTGGTCCTCGGCCCGACTGAGGCCCTCCACGGCAGGCGTCCATCACTGGCCTGAGCAACGGTGCCTGAGAAGAAGCAACTTTTGAAAAACATATGGGTTTGCTGACTGAGCATTTTATTCTGCTACTCTGCCTTTTTAAATGACTTTGGTAAGGCAGTTCTAGAGGAGGTGGGTGAAGTTTCTATAGACCTCCCGCTTTGTCCATAGATGGCCACGTGACTTTTGCCCCCTGCAGTGGAAGGTGGACAGACTTGATGGCTGCAGATAGTTAACCCCAGCTGCGACCTGCTGTATTTATTTATAAAATATATTTTTATTGATTTCAGACAGGAAGGGAGAGGGAGAGATAGTAACATCAGTGATGAGAGAGATTCATCTATGGGCTGCCTCCTGCACGCCCCCTACTGGGGATGGAGCCTGGAACCTGGGCATGTGCCCTGACCGGGAATTGAACCATGACCTCCTGGTTCATAGGTTGATGCTCAATCACTGAGCAAACCGGCCCGGCAAGGGGAGCTGTGACATTTAAAGGTCATTTCAGTCAAGTCAGACAATTCACCTGCCACACGCCCAGCTTCCCTCCCACCTCTCTGGCGGCTCCATCTGCCAGGCTCCCCTAAACACTGGCATCCCCCGAGGGCAGTCCTAGTCCCTTCTCTTCTCCCATGGATGTAAACTCGTCCAGGAGGTTTCAATGGTACCCGGGCCCCCAGCTCCAGTGTCCTGCTGTATTTAATGGGCCTGAGAGACAGCTGCCCCAAGGGGCGTCCAGCCTGGCCGGGCCCTGCCCCTTATTGCAAAGCTGTTTTAAAGACATGCCTTGGGGCCCAGCCTGGTCTGGGGAGGAAAGTGGCGAGGTGTGTAGATAGGAAACACCTGTTCCAGAACATTGAGCTTGGCCAGGTATTGTTTTATATTTGTGTTTTTTTTCCTTTCGGTTCATTCAAACTTAATCTGGTGGTGAAATTAAGTACATCATCAGCCTAAAGCTACCAAACCAAATCCATAAATGGTGGGATTTGAAAAATATGTACTAGCGCAGGGAGTCTGGCCTGGGGCCAGCCCAGCTAGTGCACAATGGGTCAGTGTGTGCTGGGGCCCTGAGCTGAGACCACAGGCAGGGGGTCAAGTCCGGGGAAAGCTCCCATGGGCCCAAGGCAACGCTGTGGGGCTCTAAGCTGCAGACATGAGCCCCTGAGGCCTGCTGTCGTCAGGGGTGAGGTGAGCAATGCGGTGTGGCTGGGGCGTGGGGAGCTGCAGGGGAAGGTGTGGAAATCTGACACAAATGCAAATGTTTTACCTCCTAAATCACCTTGGTCTTTGCAGTTGAAATTGATCCTGAACTTCCCACCCCAGTATCTCCCAGGGGTGGGGGGAGCCCGGCTGCTTCTCGATTTTCAAACTCACAAGTCATAACTCTTCCTCCTGCTGCAGCCGGTCATAGGCTGAGTTCTGAACTCACAGAGACACGCGAAAATGCCGAGACTGTCCTGGGACCGGCCACCTCCACGCTCCCTGCAGACGGGGACTGGCTGAGGGCACTTTTGTCTGGGGCTTCGCCTTCCTTTGGTTCTCTTCTGGCCCTGGGGACCCTCAGGTGCGATGCATTGACCACCGTCAACCCAACATGCCAAGGCCAACCAGGGCCCCGCTCACAGCTGCCCTCCCGGGCGTGTCCTGTTCACTCAGAGGGACGGTGGCTCCCGAGGAGCCAGTCTTAAATGTGTTGTCCGATGGCCAGGATGCTAGGACACGCCTGGTGGACCCAGGGCCTGGGACACGTGGTCTGCAGTGCCCATGGGGGTGGGTCTGCGGAACCTGTCCAGCTGCCTTTGTCCTAGTTTTTTCGTTGTTCTCAGGCCTCTTCTGAGCGTCCGCGTCAGCTGCAGGCAGGCCGCTTCCCAGGAGTGAGCATGAGTGAGCCAGGGCTGCTGTGACATGCTGTGTTGCTCATGCATTAATCACACCAGCGCTGTGTCGGCTCTTGGACACCTGTCATTCCCAGCCTCTGTGCGTCTGCTGAATCACAGGCCCAGACGGAATCCCCGATGGGTTACACCTCTACTGCAATGAGCTCTCCTGTGCACAGTGGCTCTGTTACAATCACCCAGCACTGAGCCTATAGCTCAGGGGTGGAAAGCCTTCTGCCAAGGGTCTTTGGATACTTATAACATCATCTGTGGGCCATACAGCATTATTGACTTAAAAATTAGCCTGCTGTATTTGGTCAAACATTTATTAACTCAGCCACCCTGAGCGGTGGGGCCCAGGTCCTACAGCCAGTGAGTGGGCAGCGCTGGGCCCTGCACTTGGCCTCTGACATGGTGCCTCTCTGGGGCCTTCTGTTCAGCCCTTGTGCTCAGAGCAGTGAATCCTTTTCCTTTGATTCCCGAGGACAGAACTGGGGGTGTCTGCCCAGTGCCTCCCAGGGATTCTTGCTGGGGAGTGTGGTGGGTGTGAGTACCCACATGACCACTTAGAAAGGGGTGCTGCTGGGGGAGCCCCAGGAGGAGGGGCCGCAGAGCTGTGCTCACTGCCACCTCCAACCCTGCCACATGGTTCCGGGACTGCCAGGCATGGCTGCCTTCCTTTATATGTTTTCTTTTAATATATATTTTTTTTGGGGGGGGAGTCTAGATACTTAAAAAGCTTTGTATCTTCTCACTGTTTGGACACCACAAAACGGGTAGAGTAGGGGTCCTCAAACTTTTTAAACAGGGGGCCAGTTAACTGTCCCTCAGACAGTTGGAGGACTGGACTATAGTTTAAAAAAAAACTGTGAACAAATTCCTATGCACACTGCACATATCTTATTTTGAAGTAAAAAAAACAAAACGGGAACAAATACAATATTTGTATTTGCATGTGGCCCGCGGGCCGTAGTTTGAGGACCCCTGGGTAGAGTATTAAAAGACCTCTCAAACTACGCTGGAGAAGACGGGCTTTAAAAATTGAGTAGGTGATTCTTATGTTGTGCGCACTTGGTATAAACAAGCTGAACAAACCCTAGTGCCCTTTTGTTCTCTATTTATGTTGAATGCAATGGTTTTGTGGAAAAGCCACGTTTTTACGACTCTGAAGTGCCTACTTCTCTCCCCTGAGGAACATTGAGTCTCGTCTTATTTACTGCGCTGGGTATTAACACTCATAGTCTATTAAGGAATTTTCTCCAGGGCCGTGGCACTCCCGGGGCTGTGAAAGGACCGTGGTGTAGGTAGGAGGTGATATTAAAGTCCAGACACGTAGGGTGGGGCACCGAACATGACCCCGAATTCCAGGGGACGCATTAACTCCGAGCCCACGGCCCCATGCAGACAGGCCTCACCTCCGGCACCACCAGTTTCACTCTGTTAACGTAAAAACCATTGAAACCTGTAAAGAATTTTTGTGAGTTTATTTGAGCCAAACTGTCGACATATGCCGGGAAGTAGAACCTCAACAGATTGAGATAATGCTCCGGAGAATGGCGGGGTTACATTTGTATTTATACATTTGCAATCAAAGGAGGGACGTAGGTGGGTTACATGAAAATCATTGGTGATAGATTAAGGAGGAGGGATAAAGCAAAGCAGGGGAAACCCCTGGGATTGGATAAAAAGTAAAATGATGGACACATACTTAAGTGGGTGCAGGAACAATTAACATGATCATGAAGGAATTTGTGGTATCTGTCCTGGTGCCCAGCACATTTGGTTGTGCCCCAGGGGCTCCAGAAAAAGGGAAGTTACAAGTCACCCAGAATTTTCAAGGGTATGTTATCATAGATGCAAAAAGACAGATAGGCTCAGTTAAGGTAAAGGTTGACCTTGTCAGTGAAGATACTGACCTAGGACGTAACTGCCCTCCGTAACTGCTTTTAGGTAAAGCTTAATTTCAGACCATCCTTTGTGGTTACTTTAGGTCTCTGAGTTTGCAAGACTGCCATGCAGGCCTCCCCTAAGCTTGTCAGGTCAGCATGTGGCCCCTTTCGTCCACAACTCCCAGTGTGAAGGATGAGGTGGGAGCCCAAACTGTTTCCCGGCAACGAGGCCTGAGCTCAGGTCCAGAGTGTGGAAGTACATCCGCTCCATTCAGAAGTGACAGTGCCCGCGGGGGCCCAGTGCCGCCCTGCCCGGGAGGAGCCGTCGAGAGACCACAATTCACGGCTCCTCTCTGACTGAGGTTGCCTTGCCCTTGAGGGCACCACAGGGGTGGGGGACAGTTGGCTTCTATGCCAGGCTGGCCCTCCTGGGAAGTGTTCGGGACCCTGCATCCCAGCATCCAGGGCAGTGGAGGGGGCGGGCCCCTGTGGCTGCAGTTTCAGGAGCAGGAGGCTGGGCACGGGATGCTCTCGGTCTGATGGAGCCACAGCCGGACCTGGGGTCTCTTGGGTGTGAAGGGAGACCCCAGCAATGGCTTGGGTGTGAGTGGGGGCTGGGCAGGCACTCTGGTCTGGAGCTGGAGGGCTTGGCCAGCCTCTCGGAAGTTCTGGGCAGTTGGCAGGGAGGGTGCTGCTCTGTGGTGACCTGGCTTTCAGAAGCCTCGGTTGCTGCTGCACTTGCAATGTCCAGGGGCAGGAGGTGGACCACAGCCATGGCCTGGAGCTCAGGAGGTTCCTGCTCCCCATTCATCGACGCTCTAGGATCCTCAGCCACTACTGTGGTCATGGGACCCCAGAAAAGGTGACACAGGATCCCAGTCAGCCTTGTTCCACCCAGGGCTTGACTGAGCAGCTCCCGATTGCCACACCCAGCATGGCTCGTGTGCAGGTTGGGTCAGAGATGTGGGGGTCCAGTCGTGGGTAAAGCTGAGATGAGGCGTCCCTTTATGTGATGCCTGACATCGGGACCCCGTTCAGTCTTTGAGGAGGGCCCCCAGTGAGGGGGTCGGAAACAGCAGGGAAACAGCTCAGCCCAAGAGGCTCAGGTGACTCATCAGACACCCAAGGAGCAAGGGAGTCAGCTGCCCAGTGGGGCAGGCCCCACACCCACAAGCCTGCAGCCAGGCCTGTGGGCGCCTCCATGACCACGGAGCTAAATTCCGCCCCCCACCCCGCCCCCGCCTCACCTCTTAGCTCTTTCTCCACCATCATCCTCTCTTCATGTCTTAGCCCAAACCTAGGGCAGCCTGACACGGAGGGAGACAGCATGAAGACTGCACACCAACAACAGACAGAACAGTCGGCTCTGCAGAGTGTAGACACAGCCCAGGGGACATGAACAGATGTCTAAATTAAAGTGTAAACTATATGTGGGGCAGATGTTAACTAGATTTATTGTGGTGATCATTTCACAGTATATACAGATATTGAGTCATTAGGTCATACACCTGAAACTAATAAAATGTTGTACATCAATTATACAAAATAAAAAATGTGAAAGAACAGAAAAAACTCTATAATAATAATAGAGGAATACGTAAATTGTCTGGGACCCTGTTACAGTAACAGTAATGACCGAATAGCAGGCTGTGTGGGGCGACCAGGCTGGCAGGGGGGTTAGGGATGACCAAACAACTGAACAGCAGGCTGCGTGGGGTGACCAGGCTGGCAGGGGGGACCGTTGGGGGTGATCAGGCAGTCAGGCAGATGAGCAGTTAGGAGCCAGCAGTCCCAGATTGTGAGAGGGATGTCCGACTGCTGGTTTAGGCCCGATCCCCGGGATCGGGCCTAAACTGGCAGACATCCCCCGAGGGATCCTGGATTGGAGAGGGTGCAGGCTGGGCTGAGGGGACCCCTCCGTGCATGAATTTTATGCACCGGCCTCTTGTAAATTATAATTAGAATTTAAATTAAGTTAAAGTAGACTTAAAAATTAAAATTAGAAATAATTATGTTAGTATCCTCGTAGAGAACTAAAATATATTACATCTATAGAATAAATGTTATTAAAAAAAGAACATTTTAAAAGCAAGCATGAGCTGAAAAATAAAAGGGCCCAGACACATGGCTAGGTTGAGCAGTCCCTGCTGTCTCCTGCTGTTTGAACCATGGTGGCTATGGCGACAGACCTTGTAGAGCAGAGTCGAGCTTTCCTCATGCCCCGGGGCCCCCCTCATTACTGACTTACAGAATTGTGAGCATAACAAAATGGTCTTTACACCACTACCTCTCGGGGTGACTTGTTGCACAGCAAATATAAACTGGAAAAGTGAATTTCTCTCCGTTTCATTTATTGTTATTATAATTATCAATTAATTTCTTTGAGTCTCAGTTTCCCTTATCTGTAAAATGGAAATAATACTTAATTTAAGGCTTAGCTAACATGATATATGTACAGTACTTACTTAGCACAATGACTTAGAAAACACTTAACAAAGGTTGCTTGAAAAAAGGTAGCTAGATGTATATATTTCTGCATATTTTCTTTCATTTACTTGAGAATATGAGGCAGCTTTTTCCTGAACTTTAACTTCTTGCAGTAAGTGTTTTGGAGTGTTCTCTTCACCTGCTTTCTTGCTATATTTTGGTTTTGATTTTGAATTTTTTCTTAGGTTACGATGCTGGGTTTCTTCTGTTTACCCATCTTGGAGACACAGCAGGTTCCTATGGGTTTTCCATTTGCCCCAAATCAGTGAGAACAGAAACTCTTGTCTTGCATGCCTGGCACTCCTGCCTTCAGCCTAGGGGTCCTCTCTGTACATCTTCAGCTGCTCCCCAGCCCGGAGCACCCACCAGTGGCTGCAGCTTTTCCTGATGTCAGAGTCCATGATCTTTTCCCCTCCCCCTTCCCCTCCTCCTCCTCCTCTTCCTCCTCCTCCTCCTTCTTCATGGTAGCGGATAAGAAAGAGGGTGTTTTGGGATTTGATTTGTGTGAGAACATATGTTATTTTTATAAATGTGCATTGTTATGCCATTTTTCTTTCTTTCACCATTCAGGATGGCAGGACCTGCCTGAGCCCTGGAGTTTGTCGAAGCCAATCAACAGAACCGCTCCTTGGTCCATTCATGGGGCAGCCCATCTGCTGGCTCATGGGATGGCTGTTCTCTTACATCAAAGCTCTTGCTTCTTCCAAAAGTCCATCCGGCTTTGGAGCCAGAGACTCATCAGAAAAGAATTCCTGCCGTGTTGGAGGTTCAGGAAGGACTAATGGGAATCAGCAGGCCGTGTCCTCAGAGTCCTGCAGGGTTTCAGTAGTTTTCATGGCATTAAACACCCTTGCAGACTCGGGAGGGTTAAATGGAAAGCTGTCGGTACTTGATGGGATAATGGTTAGCTCCTTCTGAAAGCGCCGCGGATCCGATGGGGTCCCCCAGTCCCCAGGAGGAGCAGCAGGAAGCCGCTCTAATTAGATCGGACTTTCCTCTGTCCTCAGGCTGCGTCTGACTGTTACTCTGAGTGCCTCCATCTCTGAGGCAAACGGAGGATCCGAGTGCTTGACGTGAAAGCACATTTCACACAGGTGCCAATGCATTTACTCACACTCACGCACGCGTGCACACACACACCCACACAGAGGCCAGGCCTCGCCACATGTGGGGCAGACTTCTCTCCTCCCTCCTCTCTGTGGCACGAAGCCGAGCTGGGGCATCTCTGTTTATTTTTATGTGGAGGGATTCATCAGTTAAATGTCCAGCTTTGAGATCAGGCACATCGGGAGCTGCTCCTGCTACCCATCTCATTGCTTCAGACTCCACTCTGGGCCCATGTTAGCGATTCTTCGATCCCCGGTATTTTGGCAAGAATTGTACAGTGTTTCTTACCCAGAGGGAGCAAAGGAGCAGTTGGGTTTTCTCTCCATCTTGCAGGAATCCCTCTGGCTCTGGGGTTGTTTCTGCTCTCCTAAGACCCTGCCCCGCCCAGGGAGGCTGTACCAGCCCCAGTGGCTGGGGTGCTGAATTCTGAGGTTCCTGACCTACACTCAGGGCTGGGCCCCTTGGGGATCTGTAGGTCACAGAGCCTCTTCCTGGAGGTGTGTGCACACCACACACCACACACACACACACACGTGCACACAAACACACGCACACAACTTCTGGTCTACGGGGCAGTGCCTGGCCCAGCCAGATATTAAAGACCAGAAGGTGAGGCCTAGGTGGGCAAACAAGCTCTTGCTGATGTGTGATGATCTGGGTGTGTGTGGGGGGGGACCAGCTTCCAGCCCGTCCACTCTCCCACCGCCGGGCCCAGGTTTTCCTTTTTACCCAGAATGGGTCTTCCTCCCATTCCAAGAGGCCTGGCTTGGCACAGAGTGGAGGCTGGTTGGCTCTCTTAGGAAGGGTCACTCTGCCCACTCACCTGCAGCCCTGGTCTCAGGGGACCCAGCTACCGGCAACTGCTGTCCCCCGAGGTGACCCCGGCAGCAGGGACTGTCCTCAGGGCAGAGAACAGATAGGGGGAAAGTCTAGGATATGGACACACATGCAGGAGGGGTGTGTGTGTGTGTGTGTGTGTGTGTGTGTGTGTGTTGGCTTCTCTGACTGCTGAGTGAGGAGCAGGTGGGACTGTTAGAGTTTCTTAAAGACAGAAGGACATTATATTAGAAGAGTGTTTAGTGACATTGGGCATGTTACTGATATATTACAGGAAAAAGCAGGTCACAAGATAACTCTTACAGCTTGGTAAACATGTACATATCGATTATATACAATAGAAGAAATATAAGAACAAAACAGTAAGAATAATTATCTCTAAGTGGTGGGATTTACAAGCAATTGTTCTTTTGGAGGCTCAGTTCTGTTTCTAAACTTTTTACTATGAGCATATATTAATTTCACAATTAAAATGTTATTTAAAAATAAAATGGAATGACTGAAGAAACGGTTTGGTCTGGAATAAAAAGACTTGGGGATATGCAACAATTATCTTAAAGTATTGGAAGAAATGTCACATAAGAGAGGGATGTTGACTTTATTTTTGCTGATGGGGATGAAGAGGATGATTACAAGTGAAACAAACAAAAAAACAAATAACTTTCTATTCACAAAATTGTTCAAAGTGGGATGGGCTGATTCAGAGGGTTGTGAGTTCTCTGTCACAGGAAGACCCTTTACCCTGATGGGGAGGTGGCAAGATTTCAAGTGCAGGATTGATAATGCTGATGATGCTGGTGATGCCGATAGTGATGATAGTGGTAATGATGATGATGGTGGTGATGGTGGTGCTGATGGTGATGATGATGGTGGTGATGGTGGTGATGATGGTGGTGATGATGGTGGTGATGGTGGTGATGATGGTGGTGATGGTGGTGGTGATGGTGGTGATGATGGTGGTGATGGTGGTGATGATGGTGGTGATGGTGGTGATGATGGTGATGATGATGGTGGTGATGGTGGTGATGATGGTGGTGATGATGGTGATGATGGTGGTGATGATGGTGGTGATGGTGGTGGTGATGGTGGTGATGATGGTGATGATGGTGGTGGTGATGGTGATGATGATGGTGATGGTGGTGATGGTGGTGATGATGGTGATGATGATGGTGGTGGTGGTGATGGTGGTGATGGTGGTGATGATGGTGATGATGATGGTGGTGGTGGTGATGGTGGTGATGGTGGTGATGATGATGGTGGTGATGGTGGTGATGGTGGTGGTGATGATGGTGGTGATGGTGGTGATGGTGGTGATGGTGGTGATGATGATGGTGGTGATGGTGGTGATGATGGTGATGATGATGGTGATGGTGGTGATGGTGGTGATGATGGTGATGATGATGGTGGTGATGATGGTGATGATGATGGTGATGGTGGTGATGGTGATGATGATGGTGGTGGTGATGGTGGTGATGATGGTGATGATGATGGTGGTGGTGATGGTGGTGATGATGGTGGTGATGGTGGTGATGATAATGATGGCGATGATGGTGGTGATGGTGATGATGATGATGGTGATGATGGTGATGATGATGGTGGTGGTGGTGATGGTGGTGATGGTGGTGATGATGGTGATGATGATGGTGGTGGTGGTGATGGTGGTGATGGTGGTGATGATGATGGTGGTGATGGTGGTGATGGTGGTGGTGATGATGGTGGTGATGGTGGTGATGGTGGTGATGGTGGTGATGATGATGGTGGTGATGGTGGTGATGATGGTGATGATGATGGTGATGGTGGTGATGGTGGTGATGATGGTGATGATGATGGTGGTGATGATGGTGATGATGATGGTGATGGTGGTGATGGTGATGATGATGGTGGTGGTGATGGTGGTGATGATGGTGATGATGGTGGTGGTGATGGTGGTGATGATGGTGGTGATGGTGGTGATGATAATGATGGCGATGATGGTGGTGATGGTGATGATGATGATGGTGATGATGGTGATGATGATGGTGGTGATGGTGGTGATGGTGGTGATGATGGTGATGATGGTGATGGTGGTGGTGATGATGGTGGTGATGGTGGTGATGATGGTGGTGATGGTGGTGATGATGATGGTGGTGATTATGGTGATGATGATGGTGGTGATGGTGGTGATGATAATGATGGCGATGGTGGTGGTGGTTGTGATGATAATGGTGATGATGACATAATCTTTTATGTTACACTACTGGCCCAGTGCACAAATTTGTGCACATTGAAAGGAAATTAATTAGAAGAAATATTTTAATATTGCTATTTGCCCTTTCTCTATAATAGACTAGAGGCCCAGTGTACAAAAATTCGTGCACTTGTCGGGGTCCCTCAGCCTGGCCTGCACCCTCTCACAGTCCGGGAGCCCTCAGGGATGTCTGACTGATGGTTTAGGCCCGCTTCCCATGGACAGGTGGTCAGTGCCCATGGTGAGCGGGCCTAAGCCATAGTTGGACATCCTTAGCACTGCCGTGGAGGTGGGAGAGGCTCCCGCCACCACCGCTGCACTCACCAGCCTTCAGCCCGGCATCTGGCTGAGCGGTGGTCCCCCTGTGGGAGTACATTGACCACCAGGGGGAAGCTCCGGCCCTGCCCCCCATCGTCCCACTGCTGCTGCCAGTTGCTGCCACCTCCTGATCGCTGTCCCCTCCCTCTGCCCACTGGCACCCACCTTGGCTGGCCTGGCACTGCCTGCTTGCTGGCTCCCCCTCTCCCTCCCCCGCTCACTGGTCATTCCACCATTCCGGCGATGTGCATATTAGGCTTTTATTATATAGGAAGTGTCAACCAAATTCATGATTGACAGTGACAGATCAAAACACATGCATGTGATTGGTGCCAGTGAGAGCTTTATATGTATCACACATCCATGAGTCAACTTAGCCTTTTATATGTATATAGAATAAACTTGCTTAATTAGACCTGCTTTCTGATTTAGCTAAATTTTTCCCAGCCCAGTGAAGCACCCCAACTTATCTTTCAGATAATTCTCAGCAACACAGCAGTAAATATCAACATGAAGCAGATTATTATTGTAGATCATTCAGGGAGAACAAAGGGTAAAATATTTAACTGCAGCAATGTTTGATTATTTTCTGTGCAGTGAGAAAACCTGAAGTCATTTTCAAGGTCCACCATTTCTTACCTCTTTTCAGTCGGGTGAAGTTTCTAAACTTTCTAAATTTCCATTTTCTAGCTAATGAAAAGAAAATAGGATTCCATTGAGTCTCCTATCTCCCTACTCCAGGACTTCTGTGAGGATCTAATGAGATGAGGCACAGGAAAATGCTTCACAGACATTTGGTTAAAGTGTGAAATGTTTCCACCTGGCTATAAAGCAAGTCATGTTCCTGGGCTGAAGAAACTGCAAGGAGGCTAGTCGTTGCTAGGGAGAGGAAGCCAGGCATTGCTAAGTGACGTCATTACCAGTGCCCACAGCGACTGTTTTGGGCTGGGCTGGGCTGGGCTGTGGGCTGCATTTTGCACCATGGGGTCTCGGCAGTGTCAGCTGCAATTTGGTGGGCTGTCGCTCTGGGGTGGTGGCGGGCCTGTGTCCCACTTGGGAGAAGCTGAGTGTTGCTTTGTGTGTGCCAGGTCAGCAGCGCTGTTTCTCTGTAGACGGCCAGTGCATGGCGTGGCAGCTCCTGCATTGAATGTCTGCCCCCTGGTGGTCAGTACGCGTCATAGCAACCAGTCAGACGGTCGGACACTTAGCATATTAGCCATATATATATTATGCTGATAATGCATAAAATATTTCTTTCACTCCAGGCTGAAACTTGCCTGACCCTCTGGGGAGGCACTCGGGTGTCAAATCAATCACCCAGCAGAGCGAATGAGTCCAAGGTGAAACTTGACCCGGACCTTCCACTCTCAGGCCAGTGCTCTGCCCCCCTTTGATCCAAGGATGGTGGAATCTGGTGCAAACCTAAGGCATCTGGAAGAGCATTTACTGTGGACCCCACTGCACATGCCCACATTTCCACAGGCTCAGGGAACTGTGGCCACATCCTAAGCCCTCAGGACCAGGATGATGTGGGATGAGGAGCAGGTCTGCAGGGACTGGGGAGGGAAGAGTGTTTCTGTAGGGGGACCCAGTCTATGAGGAGGGTGGAGCCTGAGCCCATATATCTGGGCCCTTTCATTCCCCCAGCAGCAGAGGGCCTGGGCAGGGGGCCATGTTTCCCAGGGTGGGCGGAGCCACCCCTGGAATCTCTCCTGGCATTCCACCCACCTTTCCATGCCTTAGCCTGGCCCAGGGTATGGGTGCTCCTCTGTGTTTCCTTGGTCCCCAGCCTCTGCCTCCCCTTGTTCATGTGGCTTCAGGTCTCTCCCAGGCTCTAGCCCGACCACCCTCCTGACCTCCCGACACCACCCGTTCCACCTGGCATCCTGCCACCTGTTTCATCACTTCATCCTGAACAGCCCCCGAGCTGAGCCCCTCTCCCATGCCGCTCCCACCCCTGCTCTGAGCCTTGTCCCAGAGGGAGCTGGTGGCGGTCTGTCCCTCCTGTGTAATCCCAGGTTCTGTTGTTTATTCTCCCCCAACAGCCCTCGGAGCTGCCTCCTCCACCAGCCACTGTAGGCCCTTGTCCACTGTTCTGGGCGCGGTGACCTCTGCACTGGCTGCCTGCCTGCGGTCTCAGCGGGGCTGGGCCTCACTTTCTGGGTGGGTCACACCCCCTGCCGAAGCTCCCGGGGCTCCCACGACAACACCCCCCTCAGGGGGCATTAGGTCTCGATGTCCTTTCAGTGCATCTTTTTTTCTGCTCGTTCACAGTTTTGCTCAGACAATACGGGGCTCCTCTCAGGTCCCCAAATGGTCCCACTTTCTCATGTCTCCAGGTTCCCACAGGCTCTGTCCTTCTCACGGACTGGTCT
Organism: Myotis yumanensis; assembly: GCF_028538775.1. Taxonomy (NCBI): domain Eukaryota; kingdom Metazoa; phylum Chordata; class Mammalia; order Chiroptera; family Vespertilionidae; genus Myotis; species Myotis yumanensis. Next base: position 34,794,286 of record NW_027223759.1, read on the forward strand.
TCCCTCTCCCTTCACTTGGCAAACTTCTCTCTGTCCTTCAGGCTCAGCCTGCCCTGCTCCTGTCGGGGTGAGTACGCCCAGCATCCTGCCATCAGAGTCTGCTGCAGCCCTTGTTACCCTAATACAGCCGGCGCTCAGTGTGCTTGCTGGGTGTGTGAATAAATGAGGGAGGCAGCGAATGGATGGATGGGGTGTACAGGGTGGCGCAGGCTTGCTGTGCAGAGCTGGGATTTCCACCATTCAGCAAGGGTCTGCGTCCAGAGCCAGGGTCAGGGCTGCCCACAAGGCAGGCACAAGGCCCTGCCCCGGAGTTGGAGGAACTCAGGCCTATGGGCTCCTGGTTCAGTGCTCTTCCCAAGGTGAGGGAAGAGCTGCAGAAGGGCGGGCTCCATGGCCCTGTGGGACAGTCTGCACCTTCAGCTCCAGCGTGTGAAGAGGGTCAGAGGCCCGGCAGCCCCAGCCGGTGGAGGCACCCACCCTGCTCTGACCTGTTGCTGTCACCAGGAAGCTCGTGGTCACTTGTCTCTTGTTTCCTAGTGGCTACTGCTAGAAGGGAGACAGCAGGGGGCTGGCCAGCTCCCTCTGTGCCAGAGGCCTGCAGGGGACAGGAGAGGGAGCTCCAGACCCCGCCTCAGCCCATCAGAGGGATGGCGCACACCCGGCAGAGGATCCGTGGATGCTGGCCCGGAGCGGGAAACGGCCTCGCTATTAGGCAACAGCACAGACCTTTTTGTTTCTCTGCTCCTTCCCAAGTGGCAGAAGATCAAGGCCCCGGGCTTGAAATAACACAGGGGAAATAGCTTGCAGGCGCGCATCTGGAGGCCAGAAGGCTTTTAATAGCCGTGCTGGGGAGGGAGTCAGGAGGGGTGCGGGCCTGGGCGCCGGCTCCCAAACTCTTCTCTATGGCTTCCCATGCCTCAGGCAAGACGCGTGTCTGCCCTGCTGAGGGGTGTCCACCCGGAGGCAGGCCCTCCTCTGTGACCTCGGAGGGCGCGGCCTTTCACACCTGCCGCTGCCACAGCGCCCGCCCGGGTCCTCGCTGCAGGCTTTTGGCCTTGTCGCCACCCTCGAATTTCTTGGGTCTCTGATGCCACCATGCCAGACCTCCTCGGGCACGGCTCTCGCTGAGCCCTCCAGGCCTGGGGTTCATTGGGGTCTACAGCAGGACTGGGGCAGTCTGGCGAGGTCACGTGCTGACACACGTCTGTACGTACTCGAGGCTGAGCGAAGCAGACTTCCCTCTCGGGCAGTGGGATGAGCCTGGTCCTGGGGGATGTCGCTTTGTGGCCACAGTCAGTGCGTTGGGGCCACGATGATGTCTTACGTCGGAAAAAGGAGGCCTCTTGTCTTCCCGTGCACGTGATTCCTTGGGCTGGAGTCTTAAAATCAGCGAGAAGGGACCCTACAGTTCTGGGAAGCCGAGTGAGGAGAGAGGGCCTCATATTCTACCCTCGACACCGACTGCTACCAAAACGGCACCCCGCTAATAAGGAGCCACAGGAAACACCCACGACTGGGCCACAGCGCAGGCCACACACACGGTGCCATTTCCTGAGCACCTACCGGGTGCCAGGCGTGGCCCCCCCCGGAGTCACGTCCCTGCAGGAGGACATGGTGCAGGGGTGGGGGGAGGCTGGGGAGCTGCTCGAGGCCACACAGCTGGTCAGAGCTGAGGTTCGAATCCAAACCTTTGTGACAAGCCCCGCTTGAACTTTGAGACCCTGGTCTCCTGCGACCCCGTGAAGGAATCCCCGGCCTGGTCCAGATGCTTTCTCAGAGATCACGCTTCCCTGAGCACCGTTTGGGTCTCGTCACCTCCCACCTCAGGCGCTGGCAGTGGCTCTCCTTGCTTGGCGGCCCTTTTGGATGGCAGGAGTGACAGATGACCTGGGACGCCGAGCTGCTCATGAATCCAGCCCTCAGCAGAAGGACGGCTACGTGCAGGGGAGTCAGCCGGATGGGACATGCCTGTCGTCTGGCTCTGAGTGGGTGGGTGAACCCACGAAGCCAGCTGTCCAGGCTCCCGGCTGTGCTGACCGGGGCTCCAGCCACTGGATGGCCTTGATTGGTTGGGGGCAAATGATCAGCATGTCCTGTCCCAAACCACCCGACACATGAGAGGTACTGAGCAGGGGCTGGGGAGGAGCCTGGGCCTGACACAGATCTCAACACCACCGAGGCCACCTGGGCAGGGGCGGCCCTGGGCTGGGTGAGCAAGGTGCCTCCAGGAGGCTGGAGTTGGAATGGGGGCAACCAGCCACCCCAGCACAATGCTCCTCAGGGACTCAGAGGAGTGGAAACCCCAGTGTATGGTGGGACCAAGAATAGCGCCCCCTGGAGGGGTAGCACAGAGAGAGAAAGCCTGCAGGGAGGCATCTTGAGGGAGGCAGCCACGGGACACAGGAAGCAGGGAGTGTGGTGTTAATTTGCATGTATTCCAAGCCCTGGGAAACATAGGAGGCTTTAGGGATCCTAGACTGAGTCCCATTTTGTATGTTCAGGTCACTCTCTTTACCTAGACTGGCGGGAAGTGCCCATGCAGCAAAACTACCGAGCCAGTGGCTGAGCAGCGCCAGGGTTGGAGATCACCCCGGCTCCTCTGGTTCCTGGACTAGAGTTAGGTTTTACCAACGGCAGGTGTCGGAATGTCCTGGGAGGCCCGGTCTGGGGGTGACTTTGCCGCCCTCTTGTGCCCTAGTTCCTTGTTCTCCATCTGTGAGTGCTGGTGACGGGGAGGGAGCTGCGCCCTAGTTCCTTGTTCTCCATCTGTGAGTGCTGGTGATGGGGAGGGAGCTGCTCCATGTCCCTCTGTGGCCATCGCTCTGGCTGTGGCCCCCAGGGTGGGCACCTCATCCGTCGGCCTCTGTTCTCACCAGCTGTAGCCTGGTCTTAGCCGAGCTCTCTGACCATCTTGTAGAGGTCCTGTGAGGTCTTCTACGACCCGCAGAGCCGTCCCGTGGCCCGCTCCTGGTCAAAGCCGCAGCTTTCCCGCGCAGGAGTGGGCCCGGCCCTGGGAAACCAGCCCACCCGCTTCCAAGCCCACCCCAGGCCGGAGCGCAAGGCCTCTGACCTCTGACCCACTGTGCGCGAAGGCCATGCGCTCTGCTGCGTCTCCGAGTGTGGCCTCGTTCCCTCTTCCCATTGCTGCGGGAAGTATATTCTTATTTCCACAGTTATTTGGTCATTTTAATGGAATTTGTGACAGAAGTTGCTGTCGTCCGCCATTTTGAACTGGAAGTCAAGTGAATTTTATAAACAGGAAAACAAGAGTAAAAGTCAAGGATCCTCACACATGCAGCTTCGTTTAGACAATTAAACTTTCTGAGGCAGAATAGTATTTTGAAATACGATCTGACTGTATGTGCCGGCCTCTCCTGTCCTCTCCTCCCATCAGCGGTGCACTGTGAGCTGTGAGTGGAGTTGATCAGAGAAATAAGAAGTTGAAAGAGATGCATAGGAAGAAACGGAAAAATATTTAACTTCAAGAACTGGGTCCCATTTCAGGTGGTATTATTAGAAGGAAATTTATTGAGTGTGTGTCTGTCCAGGGGCTGGGAGGGGTGAGATGCTCCCAGAATCCACCAGGGAGTAGGTGCCGGTATGACATTAACAGATATGAAGGGGGCTCTGGAGGCAGGAAGCAGGAGGCAGGAAGCGTGGCATCAGGGGAGGGCGTGGATCCCTGCACCTGCCCTCAAGTTTCTCCAGCTCCGGTGCGAGTGTGCTCGGCCCCTCCTACGTCCGTAATGGGAGCTGGTGCCCAGAGTTATCCTCCTGTGATGGTTAATTCCATGTGTCAACTTGGCTGGGCCACGGTGCCCAGATAGTTGTCAAACATCATATACTTTGGATGTTTCTGTGAGGTGTTTGTGGATGAGATTAATATTTAAATCTGCAGACTTTGAGTAAAGCAGATTGCCCTCCATAACGTGGGTGGGCCCCATCCAATCAGATGAAGCCTTGACCAGAACAAAGACTGAACTCCACCCCCTCCACCTCCAAGCGAGAAGGAATCTGTCAGCAGATGGCCTTTGGATTTGAGCTGCAACTCTTGGCTGGGTCCCCAGCCTGCTGGCCTGCCTGCAGATTCTGGACTTGCAGCTCCACAATTGCGTGAGCCAGTCTCTCAAAGCGACTCTATATGCACATCCTGTTGGTTCTGTTTCTCTGGAGAATCCTGACCAATACAATACACCTGCCACGGACCCCCTGGGCAGGGAGAGGTGGCTGCCCAATAAGAAACAGCTGCTGGTTCAGGCAGGGGGATCTGAAGAGAGGCTGAGAGCCTGAGAGGCACCCGGGGCCATCGGCTGCAGGGACTGTGTCAGAGGCCTGGCACAAAGCTAGTGGATCACAAGAGTGTCAGCCATTTGTAAATGTTTGCACGTGAAGTTGGAGTCTCTGTAATCGTGGGAAATGGATGTGACGCTCAGTCCGTAGCTGGGAGGCACCGACCGTGCCAGTGGCTCTCATCATCGGGGCACCACTGAAGCTTCCTCTCCATCCCCAGGCGGCACAGCTGCGCCCGCAGTGCAGGAGCAGACCCTGTGTCTCCAATGGGAGAGCCGGACAAGAGGGCCCCTTGGAGGGGAGGGGGGGAGGGGGGCTGTGGGTGCTAGTGAACCCGGAGCCGCATGGCTGACCATGGGAGCAGGGTTGGCAGAGAACAGCTTTGAAAGGCAAGAGGAGGTTCATTTCAGAGCCTCCCTTCCAGGTGCCTTCGGCATCTGCCTCATTAGAGCACCAGGGAGGAAATTGCCTGGAGTCGGGCTGGCTCCTGGTGCTGAGTAAAGTGACCTGGCCGGTGCGCTGGCTTGCTTTTTTGAACAAAGGTCTTGGGTTCACTTCTCCATCTCTCTGCTCTCAGGACCTTGTGACGGTGGTAGTATCCCATTAAAGACAGTAGAAGAGAGGGCTGGAGAACCCAGTTTATGTCCCTGTTCAGCCTGGACAATTGGAAAGGGAAGGGGTGCAGAGAAGTGCCCGAAATACAGAAAGACAGCTGGTGAGATCGTGTACTAATTTGTATGCAAATTCCATCAGCAGCATCTCTGAGTCCGGGGCTTTAACACGCTCCAAAGCAAAGCTGGGTAAATATGCCACTTTTTTTCTGCTTTGAAGACAGCTGTTTGCAGGCATGTTAGGCAACCACGACAAAGAGCATTCCTAGTGCATGTGGTGCCTTTGAGTTTATTTATTTGTCTCAATTTATTCCAGTTACATTTGCTCGTGGCGTGATTGCGCATCGCACGCTGATTGAAGACCAGGGCCTGTGTGGTGGGCGGCGGCCGCGGGAAGGGTTTCTAGCTGCATCTAATTTAAAGCACCTTTGGCTGAGTGGTGTCGTGAAGAGGATGTGGCTGAAACAAATAAAAATCACAGCGGATCAAAGTGCACGCACAAATCTGTTCCTTCTGGAAGCGGCTTCTCTCCCGCCCTCTCCCCGGGCCCTTGTTTCCCTTCATCCCAGAACCAGCGATTCTTTTGTGGCAAAGCTCCAGCCGTCCTGGTCTCCAGGGAGCGACGCTGTTTCATCTCTGATTGATGGGGCGAAGGCACCGCACGGCGGGCTGGAGGAGATCTAAGGGCCTCCCGATTTCATGGTGGACACGTGAAGTGTGACATCCATCAGCGCTCCTTCCAGGCAGTTCAAAGACAGTCAGGCGGCGGTGAGGTGCTCGTGGAGCACAGAGCCCGAGGACTCCAGGACGTGATCAGCAACGGCCCCCAACACTCCCCCAGTGCGATACTCGCCCGGCTGCGGCTCGTGGAATGTCACGGGGGATCACAGAGCAGAAGGGACCCCCAGGCACCCAGGGCTGCCCACACTTCACTCACAGACCCGCGGAGGCTGAGAGGTGCTCACTTTCAGGTCAGTGGAGAGCGCTCAGCTCTGGAGGCAGGGGTTCCTCACACTTCCTGTGCCTGCGACCCTGCGGGGGGCCTCAGCCCCCCTTCTCACACACACACACACACACACACACACACACACACTATACTACAGACACACCACATACACAACACTAATTACACACCTCACACACACACTATATACATGCCACACGCATGCACACAGTAAGCCACACACACCACACACACAGTACACATCCACAGATCACACACAGCACACAGACATACACACCACCACACACATTCACACACCTGTGCGGTTTTGCTGGCACTGTCATAGTCCCTCACCTCCTCAGGCTGGCTGTGAGCATGTGCAGCCTGGCCAATCAGGGAGCAGTGATTGGTCCAGGGCTGGGCACGTGACCAGGCAGAGCACTCAGGGCTGTCCTGAGAGTAGCTGCGTGGTGCAGGAGAGGGTCTCTCTTTCTTGGATTATGAGTGTGATGTGGCCTGGGGGCGGGTGGCCTTTCATGACTGCAGACCATGCAGGCGAGGGAAACAGGACAGCAAGGGGGAAACATGCCTGCAGCCTAGATCCACTGCTTGAAGCCAGTCCCCTGCCTCAACTTCACACACACACACAGGGTGTGTGTATGTGTGTGTGTGTGTGTGTAGTTTGTGTATGGGAGGTAGGTAGTTTGTGTTGTAGTGTATGTGGTATAGTGTGTACATGTATGGTATAGTATGTGGTGTATCTGTGGTATAGTGTGTGTGTAGTTTGTGTATGGGAGGTATGTAGTTTGTGTTGTGGTATATGTGATGTGTATGTGGTATAGTGTGTACATGTGTGTATAGTATGTGGTGTATCTGTGGTATAGTGCGTGTATGCGCATGTGTACTGTGTGTACTGTGTGTGATGTGTGTGCGTGTGTGTGTGTATGCGTGTGTGTGTGTGCTGTGCTCTGTGTGTGTGTGCATTCCTCCAGTTTGGAGAGGGGCCCTGTGGGAACAGCACTGGCCAGGTGTCAGGAGGGCGGTTCCCAGCGCTGTCCTGGGCAGTGTGGGCCCTGACGGAGGTGTCATAGTCGGTACCGAATGAAAGTGATCTGGGTCAGACAGAGGCCAGCAGCTCATCTTGTCACACGGACATGCATTTCCGAGTCCCCGAGACAGGGTGTCTGTGAGTGTCTCCACACTTACTGGACCAGGAACCTTCTCTTTCCTCGGGAGCCCTGGGAAGGAGAATGAGGCGTCCGGATACAGAATTTAACCTGGAAGCAACCTAGGTGCCATGCTGTCAAGGCCCCTCATCTGGCAACAGCCTCTGGCTGGGAGGATGAAGGCAGACCCCCCCTCACACGGTCCCGGCCAGTCAGTTCTGACCCTGCCACCGGCACCTGACCCCAACTGTGGCCGACTTTGCCTGTGCCACTCCCTCCGCCTGGAGTGCTCGTGTCCCCACCCCACCACCCCACTGACTGTTCATCTGGGGGTGCCCTTCCCACCTGCTCATGCCACAGTGGGGAGGTACCCGCACTCCCAGAGCTCCAGGGCACCCTGGCACAGGTTGGCACACATGGACATAAATAAAGATAAAGCAAGAATATTAAACTGCCTGAAGAGGGATTCTTTTTTATTGATGAAATGGCCAATCCATAATGAGGCTATACATTTTCATAAAAATTGTATGTAATTCAATGTCAATATTTATTTGGAAATGGACTGGAAATACAAGGAAAACTGTCACATGTGCAGCTGTGGGTGACTCCACCAGTTGTCTCTTCATCCTTGATGATGTGGACAAAAGGTAAGTGGGCTTAACAGGTATTCAACTCAGACATCACTGGACATTACTGTCCAGGTCATGTGACATTAATACCCCCCGCCCCCCATCAAGTTCAGTTCAGCTGAAACAGCTAAGATTGCTGGCAAGTTCGACATCACATTTTTTCTTTAAACAAAGCTTCGCCGCCTCCTCCCCAACCTTCTAGTCCAGGTGTGCAGGGCACCCACAGCCCCGACGCAGCCCCTCTAGTCCAGGTGTGCAGGTGAGGCCTTGTTAACTTTGAGGGTGGTGGGGCAGGGCGGTCCTCCAGCTCCTCCCTCTAAAGCAGGGCCTTCGTCCTCTCTCCCTTCCTTTCTCAGGGACCAAAGGCTCAGCAAGAAGAGTCTGTGGCCCAGAGAGCCAGGCTCCGGGACCCAGACCCACCCAAAATCCTGTTTAGGGGCCTTCTTATCCCGAAAGGCAACATCTGGTCTGCCTTCCCCAGGATGGGGACGCCCTGCCTACACGACTGCTGTGTTGATTTCTCAGCCCCACATAGGGTATCAGGTCCAGGAGCAACATAAGACTGATCCATCCGCAGGTCAGTGCTGTGACGGCGCCTGGCCTGCAGACAGCACGCACCTCACCCGCAGCCCACCCGCTGCAGCACATTCTCACCGGACAGGGCAGATGGCGCTCCGACTCAGGGCAAGGGAAAGACAAATGAAGGAACAAATTAGAAACAGACGGAACACCAACTTCTTGGGAAATTAAAACAATCATCTCATGGATAAAAGAAAAATCAAATCAGCAATGACCAAATATTTAGAAAAGAATAAGAGAAAAAGTTACACATTAGAGCTCATTGGAGGCAGCTTGGACTATACTGAGAAAATAAGCCCATGGTTTAAAATTTGTCAAAGGAAATGAAGAAGTTAATCAAAAGAAAAAACCAAACAAACCCAAGGAGAACAGAAGAAAGGACCGAAGGTAACGGTAGAAATAACCAATTAGAAGACAGAAACACCGTGGAGTTAATAAACACAACCAGAAAGCTCACTCTTTAGAAAAATATAATAAAGTACTAACTAGTGAATCAAGAAAAAATATGAGAAAGCATCCCATGAAAATAGCCCCAGAGAAACCAGAATGTGAAGAGCACAGATCTTACAAACTCTATGCTAAAAGAGTTTGAAAATGTGGCTGAAAATATCATTTTCTAGAAAAGTGTATATATTATTAACGTTAATGGTTTAAGAAGACTTCAGTGCGCCAACATTTATAAAAAACACGTGAGAAAGCTGAACAAGTTGTAGTAACAAAGTGTGGCTTGTGTGTGTGTGTGAGTGTTGTCTGTGGTGTGTGAGTGTGAATGTGTGTAAATGTGAGTGTGTGGGTGCTTTAACCTGCTGTAAGCCCGCGCAGGCTCTCCAAGCTCCTCCAAATAGAAAAAAATAACAATGGCAATAATAGTACCGGAAGTGAAGCTCCCGGCCTCCGGCCATGCTTTGTGGGTCACGGTGCTGGCTGCCTCCCACGGCTGCAGGGTCTGCCCCGATGGGCCCCACAGAGAAGCAGAGATGGGGCGGCACCTGCTCCCGCCCGTGTCCCTGCTGTCATGGTGGGTGGTGAGGGGTCTCAGCCCTCCCTCAGCTCAGCCTACCTCAGAGGGCAGAGTGGCTGCCATGCCCAGCCTGTGGGATGGTCACCAAACACAGCAGGACGGGTCGGCACCTCTGCCTGCGCCCCACCGTCAGGGACCCGCGTGTCCCTGGGTCTCTGAGGACCCCACGCAGAAGGCAGGTGTGGGTCTGCACCTTCTACCTGTCTCTTTTATTCCCCACCACCCTTTAAGAAGATGCCGGTGGGGAGGGGCCCAAGGAGAGAAAGGGAGGTGGCCACCCCCAAATGTCTGGCTGGAAAGGACACAGGACCCGCAGACACCAAGAGGCACCTGTGTGGGTGCCCACTGGGTGTGTTTGGGGGAAGGAGGGTCGTGTAAGAGGTTTCCAGCACAGGCTGCCGGCTCTGAAGGCTGAGGCAGTGTAGTCCCGGATCAGCCTTCAGGGACGGTGGTCCTGCCTGGCTGACTCGGCTCTGGGCTGAGGGAAGAGGCCCCGTAAGTCATTGTCTGTGGGTGGGGGCAGCAGACGGTGGGTGGAAGGGGGCCCCAGATGAATGGATGCTTAACAGAAACTGCACGGCAAGGGGGCTGTATTGGCCCTGCGGGAAGAGAAGACCCGCTCTGGCTCCCCAGCTTCCCTGGGGGCTCTGGGCGGAGGGGAGGGTCAGCAGCAGGGAGCCTCGAGGAGGATTCCGCCTGAGCACAGGCAGGAGGCTTCCTGAAGGGGCCCCGCGAGGGGAGCTGGGTCACCAACTGGTCCTGGTGTGGCCGGGGCTTTAGTGGTTTTAAATCAGATGGTCCCATGTCTAGGGAGCCCCATCCCATGTCCTGGGGACGAGTGGGCACCCTGGAGCTGTCGGGGGGCAGAGGAGTGGCCCTGCTGGGCTGCACTTCCAGGAGGAGTAGGACAGGCTGGGGGAGGCCAGGGTGGGTCACCGAGGCTTCCTTCTTGAACTTGACTTCACTTCGGTAAGGTATAGAGTTTCCCTGTTTAGCTTGGCATAAAGCGAGCACTCAGCGAGTTATGTGGGTTTTAAATCATATTTTAAGGTACCAGTTTCTTGCATTTCTTACCTGGTCCGGCCTCTTGCAGCTCAGCCTGTGTGTGTGTGTGTGGGGGGGGGGGGGGGGGGGGCTTCCTCTCGCTGGCCGCCTGCTCTGGCCACCCTGCTCCCTTGACGCTCAGTCCAGGAACTGGCCCCCTTCTTGCCTCTGTCCCCTCTGCCTCCTTACCCCTTTGGAAGTGAGAACCTTCCTGAGCTCTGGGTGCTCCCTGGACTGGGGTCTGTCCCCACATCCCACTCCCAAGGCCACCTCCTGCACTGGCCAGTGCCCTGTGGGCTTCCTCTCCCCTCCTGTGACTCCACCTTCTGGGGAGCCTGTCCCTCCAGGGGGAGCCCAGCACGGTTTTCTCAAGGGATTTTAACCTGCAGAGTAAAACGGGTGTCGAGGACGGGGACAGGTGACATTCATTTAGGTTCAGCTGTGCTTCTGCAGACTCTCTCCAGTGTTCTCATCTGCTTTTCAAATCCAGAGCAGGAGGTACTGAAATAACCTGTGTTATCCATAGTGGAGGACGAGGCGCCCGGTCAGGGCTGGGCAGGCTCTCCCAGGCGCCCTGCCGTGCCCAGCAAGACCAGCCCTTCTCTTCCATTTCTGGCAGCATGAGGCAACGAGAGGGCCTGGCACCCAGCCATCAACCCTGGTATCCCAGCCTCTGGGCCATGAACCAGAGCAGGACCCCAAGAGCACGCCTGTGTCAGCACGGCCACCCAGAGAATTAGGTCGCAACACGCCTGCTGGCCCGACACCCATTAGGCTGAGTGCTGGAGGCTTCGTATGCTAGGGGACTCACAGGCCGGGAAAAACCTTTTAATGAGTCACTATTAAACTCATTTGCTCATTTGCCTTTCGACCATTTGCATATAGGAGTCTTGAAATATCTCCTTCCTAACTGGGCAGATAGTGATAATCAGCAGAGTTCTCTCCCCTTCGAGGCCCATTGCCCATCATAAAGTTGCTACGGGAAGTTTCTGGTGACCCATGTGGGCCTGGAGGGCTGTGTGTGTGTGTGTGTGTGTGTGTGTGTGTGTGTCACATGGGCCTGGAGGCTGTGTGTGTGTGTGTGTGTCACATGGGCCTGGAGGGCTGTGTGTGTGTGTGTGTGTCACATGGGCCTGGAGGGCTGTGTGTGTGTGTGTGTGTGTGTGTGTGTCACATGGGCCTGGAGGGCTCTGTGTGTGTGTGTGTGTGTGTCACATGGGCCTGGAGGGCTGTGTGTGTGTGTGTGTGTGTGTGTCACATGGGCCTGGAGGACTCTGTGTGTGGGTGTGTGTCACATGGGCCTGGAGGGCTCTGTGTGTGTGTGTGTGTGTGTCACATGGGCCTGGAGGGCTCTGTGTGTGTGTGTGTGTGTGTCACATGGGCCTGGAGGCTGTGTGTGTGTGTGTGTGTCACATGGGCCTGGAGGGCTCTGTGTGTGTGTGTGTGTGTGTGTGTGTGTGTCACATGGGCCTGGAGAGCTCTGTGTGTGGGTGTGTGTATGCAGGGTTCGCCCGCCTCTGCTGCGTGTGGCCACGTGATTCCAGCCTCGCTGCCACGCCTGCAGGGTCAGGAGCTTGAAACATCCTGTGAAGTCATAGGGAGAGCCCTAGCATCTCCCACTGCCGGGGACGAGAGCAGAGGAGTGGGCTGACCCTCGCTCACTTTGTCCTGTGCTGTAGCAGTGGCCCCAGAGTCCCCTGGAGAGAGGCCAGCAGCCTGATGGCCTGTCCACTGTGATGGAGTTTACACTGCAGGTCGCTGGGTATTCATTACCTGTGAGACCAGAGTCAGCAGACATTTAATGGAACTGCAGGGACACAGAATGGGCCCACAGAGAGTTCATTTTCAAAATAACTTTCTGTTTCAAATGTGTGAATACTTGGATCTGAGTGCAAATCAAGACTAGCCCCTCAGTAGTGAGGTTAAGACCCCAATCCAGGGAGGGAAATGTGAAGTCTGGGAATTCCCTCGGCAACCCCAGCTCCCACCATGTGGGTGGCCAGGATCCCCTTACACACAAGCCTAACTCTTTTAAAAAGAAATGGGGACAAGTAAGTGGCAGTGACTGAGTGTCCCTCTTCCCTCCAGCACATGCTGGCGGAGCCGTCTCTCCATTCTCAGGGACAGGTGAAGGCTGAGTGGACGGGCACCTGGACAACACGAGATCCCAGAGGCCCCATCAGCACATGCAGGTGGAGAAACTGTCTCCACCTCTTCAGGAGCAGTGAATGGAGAATATGCTCCTTTTCCATGACTTTGGAGAGCACGTGTGTTTCCCGGAGAGCATGCGTGTTTCTTGGAGAGCATGCATGTTTCCCGGAGAGCATGTGTGTTTCCTGGAGAGCATGTGTGTTTTCCAGAGAGCAGGAGTGTTTCCTGGGAAGCAGGGGCAGATGCTCCGACAGCATTTGACCCCTTTTTCCTTTTGCAAAGGCGTTTCCCTTCTTTATCTGTGACTGCGGGCCGGGGTGGCGGGGGGGGGGGGGGGGCAGTTCTTTGCAAGGTTGGCGCTCCCAGTTCCCGGGTAGTGACGTGGGCAGGTCCGGGGCCCATGGGGTCTCTGACGGTCTGCTGTCCGGAGGGAGCCACCGCCTCTCCTCCCGCCAGCCCGCGCTGACAGTAATGGGCTGCTGCCTCATGATTTCTCCAGAGAGATGGAAATAGCAGCGCCGAGTCTTAAAACAATGTCCTTTGATCTAAATGCTCCAGGAAATAAAACACCTTTGCAGTTATGGAGTCTAGACAGGGACGCGTTTTCAGGGGGTCCCTGAGCTGTGCTCCTGCCGTCCCCGTCCTGACCGACGACATGTGCATCTCCTCGTGTGGCCTGGTCTCTTCTCCTCCACAGGCATGTGCGCCTGATTCCACGGCTGCCGCTTACCCTTGTGGCCCACGGATCACGCCTCTGTGCATGTCGCCAGGACGGCGCTGCAGCCTCTGAATGCCTGCCTACCTGGCCTCTTCCTGTTCAAACCCACCCTCCCCGCCATGGCAGACACCGCCTGACATCGTGTGCAGGGCGGACAGTCCTCCTGAATCCATGGTGTGAAGACAGCTGGGCGGGTGATTGTGATTCGGGCTTATCTCTCATGCTCCATTCTGGTAGAGACAGAATTCTGTGCAAAGTAGTCCCTGGCTGACTCCCTAAATTCTTACGTGAGAGTCTTCACCCCAAGCCCTCAGAGGGGACTGTACTTGGAGAAGGGGTCTTTACAGACAGAGGTCACTGAGTTAAAATGAAGTCCTGGGGGTGGGGCCTAATCCAGTAGGACTGGTGTCCTGATCCAAAGAGGAAATCAGGACAGACACCCCAAGAGGCTGTGTGAGGACACAGGGAGCAGATGGCCATCTACCGGCCAAGGAGAAAGGCCTGAGGAGGACCCAGTCCTACCCACACCTGACTCTGGACGTCTGGCCTCCAGCCTGTGAGACAGCAAGTGCGATCAATTTCTGTGTGTAAGTTGCCGGCCTGAGGACTTTGTTAGGGCGGCCTGAGCAGACCAAGACCCTGGCAAACTAGCCCCGGAGAGGTTCTTTAACTTTCTGAAGGCGATGAAGAGGTTTGTGGGGATTTTCTGAACCCGCCTGTAGATTGGGAACCTGGGACGTGCGGGTTACAGAACAGACTTTGGTCAGCGGTCTGCACTGTGCTGCGTGCAGGGCCGTGCAGGGGGCTTCATCAAAGGTGATCCCGGGCCAGACACAGAGGCTGAGCCGGGGCTTCCGCCTTCTCCAGCCCCTGGGTCACGCTTGGGGCTGGGGCACTGTTACTCAGGGACATTCCACATGGCCTGGGCCAGCCCCCCAGCCTCTGCACCAAGGACCCTCTGTCCCCACCGGAGGGACAAGAACCTGTGTGTTGTGCTGGATGCTGGCTCAGCGAGGCCGGGACTGCCCAGGGAGGGTGGTTGGAGGGGTTCTGCCAGGAACTCAGCCTTGTGAGCAGGGGACTCATTTCCTGTGCAGGGAACACACACGCGCAGGCCACACACGCGGAGGCGAAAAAGGAGCGGTTTTATTGGGCGATTCCAGTCGGTGAGAAGCGCACTCAGCGCCACACGTGGGACACGCCACGAGCTCTCCTTCTGCGTTGTGCACGGCAACAAAAGTTGCAAAAAGCTGTGACTGCTTTTCTATAACAAACTCATTTCCATGTCGTCTGATCACAGAAACGTCACCTAGTGGTTTCAACCACCAGTTTTGGGGTTCTTCCTCCTGTCTCCAGTCCTGGGCTGGGGTGCACCCTGTCCGACACGGGTGGCGGAGGTGACCACCCGCTCTCTCTGTCTCTGCTGGCCTCTGCCCACGGCACCAATCCCGCCTGGGCTGCAGTCCCGCCTGCATGTCGCTGGTCCTGGCACGACCTGCAAACCCCAGCGTCTGGTATTTGCACCTCAAACAGAAAAGATACAATAAAAACACGTGTAAAAGTAGACAGGCTGCCCTGTGCTGGGCAGCTGCCGTGAAGGGGCCTGCAGGACCGGACCTTGCTCGGCGATTCCCGGGTGGAGAGGAGGACACCCCTGGGCATGGCGGCAGACTGCATTACACTGCGCACTGAGCCACACTCACTTTACAACAAAACACCTTTCTTTCTTCAGTAATAACGCAACCCTAGCTTACTGTAACTTTTTAACTTTTTACCTCTTTTATAATAACACAGCATGAAACACACTTTATAGCTGAACAAAAATATTTTCTTTCTTCATATCTTTATTCCACAAACGTTTTTCTATTTTAAATAATTTTTAATTTATCTTTTACTTTTAAAATTTTTCTGTGAAAATTAAGAGACAGGCAAACACATTAGCCTGGACCCGCATAGGGTGGGATAATCGATATTGCTGGCTCCCACCTCCGCATCTCGTCCCACGGGAAGGTCTCCAGGGGCAATATCCATCATGGAGCCGCCATCTCCCACGACACCAAGGCCACCTTCTAGAACACCTCTTGAGCCTGGCTGGGGTGGCTTGGCGGTTGAGCGTCGACCTGTGAACCAGGAGGTCAGGGTTTGATTCCCAGTCAGGGCACATGCCCAGGTTGCAGGCTGGATCCCCAGTGTGGGAGTGCAGGAGGCAGCCGATTGATGGCTCTCTCTCCTCATTGATGTTTCAGCTCTTTCCCTCTCCCCTCTCCCTTCCTCTCTGAAATCAATAATACATTAAAAACAATAGAACGCCTCCTGCAGGACCTGCCTGAGGCTCTTCTTGAGCGGGTGTCACTCTTTTCAGAGATATGCCTGTGGGTCCCCTGCCAGGAGACCGCGGGTTCTAGCAGGGCTTCAGATTCCAAGTTCCCAGTGGTAACTAGACGAGATGGGCAAACTGAGCCTGAGGGAGTGCAAGGACACAGGCCCAGTGACTCTGCGGATACTGTCTTCAAACACCACCTCGGCAGAGGGAAGGAGGAAGGGTCCACCAGCAGAATGAGTGGGCGAGAGCAATGTAAACAAATGGATGGAGATGGAGATGCTTTCACGCTGGGTTCTATTTAAATCTTCTTGTGAATCAAATGTTATGAGGGCTCCAAACCCTTTAAAATGGAAACATTTGATATATCTTGACAGACCCTTCGAAAAGAAGAGTCTGTGGTGGTTTGCTTGGTTTGTTTCTTATTTTCGTCCCAGATATGCCTGTAAGCAGATGAACATGTCTCTGTATTAGTGATGGGTATGAGGCCACTAGACGATAGGAATTTTTCAGCTCTATGAGACGTCCGTCATACTGGCTTTCGGATCTTGACAGAAACATCGTTATGCAACACATGACTGTACTTAAAACTCAGCACACCCTTCATAGCATAGTGGAAACTAAACAGACTTGGGAGCCATGAGAATTAAAATATAATTCCTGCTTTCCCACTTACTTGCTGTGTTACCCAGTACAAGTCACTTGTCCTCTCTGAGCCTCTCTGTGCATTTTCACAAGGAGGTGGTAATAATATCTGCCTCCTGGCGGAGATCAACTGCAAACCTCTGAGCATGGGACTGGTGACGCCCTGTGGAAACACGGGGTCAGGCATCACGGGCTTGGCCGGGGCAGGGGGGCTACCCGGTCGTTAAGGGATTTAAAAATGTGGGGGGCATTTAGTCCTTCCTCTATGGGTAATTTCTTCTGAACAGGAACAGCGTGCGAGCTGGAGGGAGGCCTCCCTTTCCAGAAGCTGTTATTGAGCTGCAGTGCCCGCACGGTGGCCCTGGCCCAGGTGTGGCCTCCCACAGCCGCCCCCAGGGCCAGCCTTGCCCGCTTCCACCGGCACATGCCCGCTGGGGGACGTGGTGCAGCTGGAAGGTGTTCTTTTTGGGGAAATAGGAGTTATGGGGAAAGACATTCATTTAAAAGCTTTTAAGGAGCCATTCACCTGTGGAAGTGCTCCCCGGGCGAGGGCCTTCCTGCGGGGAACACAGCTCACTCTTTAAAAGGGTTTTAATTAACGTTGCTGAGAAACATACCAGTGGCCTTTCAGTCTGAAAGCTAAAGAGCAAAGGTGCCAGCCAAGAGTTTTATGGCGTGGAGCTCGTTTTCTTAAAGGCGGTTGAAATAGTATTCCCGTCCTTGAGCCTTAGCGCTTAGCTCTGGTCACGGCCCAGAATAAGTGCTGGATCCCTGGAGGCCTGACCTGAACCCTCCAGGAGGAAGGCGGCTCTCTCTACAGGACCTGTGCCGCTGCATTTCGGTGGTACTTTCAGGAACATGGGGCTGCCCCCTGCTGTGGGGCACTACCTTGCCGGGTGGCAGCCCGTCTCACAGCAACCCGCCCAGCACTGCTCAGCTCTGAACTTTCACTGAACCGTCGCTGAGCAAATGCCAAAGCCAGAGAGGACCTGGATGGGGGGCTTGGGGGTGGGTGGGGGCGGGGGTGGACCAAAGACGAGGGTGTGTGGCTCCTGATGGCCCATCTGGGCAGTGGACTGGGATCTGCAGGCCGTGGAGGCGTCCTGGCCGGAGACAGAGCGGCGGGGTACGTCTCCTAGTGTAGACGTCCTGGATCCAGACCAGAGTGTCAGAGCGGTCCTGGGGGTGGGAGAGGACAGTGGGTCGATGTCGGAGGGGGCTGTGCCAACAGAAGGGGAAGGAAGGTAGCGGAAAGGTGATGAGAACCCACAACAGGAAGCAAGGCCTGGGAACAGGTACAGCTGCTGATCAGCCTCCAGAGCCGGGAGAGGATATGTTTCTGTTGTTTAGGCTGCCCAGTCTGTGGCCTTGGTTGCAGTAGCCCCAGGAGAATAATCTGGGGTCCAGTCCCCAGAAGAGACCTTAGCACAGTGGGTTCTGGAGCCCCGGAGGAGGGCTCTTCTAAAGGCTGTGTCAGTCGATGAGTTTGGGAGACGCCGGTTCAGCGGGAGGTCCCATGCTCAGATCTCCATGGGGTTTAGCAGTATGGCTGCTTTTCACGCATGTCCTCATCCTGTGTTCCTCAGCTGCATTCTGGGAAATGCTGGTCTAGCCCGACAGGGTGTTGGGGTCTTGGGGTGAAAGGGCACGACAGAGGACCAGCCTGGATGGGGCCCGAGCCAAGCTGCCTGCTCGGCCAGTGACAGGGCAGCGACCCCAGGCAGTCACTGACCTTTCTTGACTCAGCTTCTGTCCTGACCCAGGTTTCTTTTTTCAGTTTCTGATTACACCCTTCTGCTGGGCCATGGAGCCCCCTTCTCACCCTCTTCAAGGTCACTGCCCTTGTCTGAGGGGATGGGCTCAGCTGGCTGGTTCTTCTGCTCACCGGTCCTGGCTGGATCCTGGTGCTCTGAAGGCTGGGGCGGTCCCAGCAGCTCACTCACGTCACTGCTGCTTGTGCTGGCTGTCTGGGGGCTCAGCGGAGGCTCCGCTCAGAGCTCTCTGGTCCTCCCTCAAGGGGCCTCCCCAGGTGGGCCGAGCTCCTCCCATCTCAGTGGCTGGATTCCAGGGGACAGTGTTCCAAGAGCTGAAGATCTTGGGGCCCAGCCTTGGAGTTTACTGAGTGTTATTCTGTCACATTTAATTGGTCAAAGAATGGAGCCAGCCCAGATTCAAAGGAAAGGGAAAAGGCCCCATCTCTCTACAGAATTTAGTCACCTTCAACCCACCACACTGATCTGCCAGGAAGTCTTACCAGTTTTACATCCAAAAAATATAATGCATTGTAACACATTATTATTTTTTACTAAATGCACCTATGGCCTTGATTCAAACCCTTGCCGTCTCTGGCGTAAATATTGCTATGACCTCTGAACCATCCCCTGCTTCCCCGTTGTCATCTTCCATGGTCCCCAGGGCGCACGCGGGGGAGAGGCTGGGAACACTGCTAGACTCATTTAATGAGGCCAGCATTACTCTAATACCAAAGCCAGATAAGGACACTAGACGATTCTTTCTTAGAATTTCTCTCGCTCACACTGCTCATCTGCTCTTGCATGCCGTCTGGTTTACCCATGAGAGCCTTTAACATATTAATCCAGGGTGTTTTAATTCCTGCCCTGATCATTCCAACATCCCTGCCACATCTGAATCCGGTTCTGATGCTTGCTCTGTCTTCAAACTGCCTTTTTGGCTTCTAGTTTGCCTTGTAATATTTCCCTGGTAGCCAGACACGATGGAGGGGGTGCAGGGAACTCTGGTAGACAGGTCTCCAGTGATGTGGTAGCCAGGTATGGCGGGGAGGGGGGGAAGTGTTCTGTAATCCTATGATTAGGTCTCAACCTTTCTCTGAGGCTCTGACTCTGGGCTTCACACATGTTTCTCAGGTGTCATCACCCCCCTTTGGTGGGACAGAATGGCTGGAGTTGGCTGGAGTTGGACATTTCTCTTCCTCCGAATCAGGCAGGCTGATAACACCCCATGGGGGAGGCCCCTTTCCCCTCCCCCACCAGAAGCAACATGAAAAGGCGTGACCCGAGCTTATAAATTCAAAGTTTTATAGATTCCAAAGTTTCCATAATATAAACACTTGTTAATTTATATTTAGAAAAAATGTTATAAAATGTCACTTCTTGGAAGGCCCTTCGAGCCTTTCTGGCCTCCCTCAGCGTCCCCCGCAGCGGCTGCCTCGCTGTGGCCAGGCCTCCCTGCCTTTGGGGCCTCGGCCGGACCGAACTCCCGCAGGAAGTGCACTTCTGTGGGCGCCCCGCGGAGCCACGCGTCGTTAGTAGTAGATTTCTCGGTTGGGTCCGTCTACTCTGAGGAAAGTGGTGTTGTGGTTGCTGAGTCCAAACTCCAGGTTCCACTGTTCACTCAGTTCAGCAGCTTTCCTCATTTCCTGTCACCACTATCAGCCCAGCCTCTGTCTGATCCACGGCTTTTACGTTCTTCCAACAAGAAGCCAAAAGGGCAACACGTGGGTTTTCAGATGGCTGAGGAGCGAGGAGGATCTCGGGGCTGAGACACACAAGCTGGTGGAGATGTCAGTCTTGCAGTGGTCTGGACGGCAGGGCCAGGCGTGCGCCCAGGTGGAGTCAGCGACAGCGGCAGGGCGGCCCTGTGGGGTGGGAGCCTGTCATGTTGGTGCGACGGGGAGGCCCAGCTGGGCCACGAAGCTCTATCCAGCAGCGGGCATGGTCCCGTCCACAGGTGGGTCCAAGGCACTCACGGCACCATTCCCGCTCAGATGACACGTCTCCCAGTTGGGAGGAAACCGATCCATGAGAATCCCTGCCCCCGATTCCTGTTTTCTGCCCAGGGCATCAGGGTCCCGGGCAGATCTCGAAGCCCATGACCTGTCTACGTGGGCACTTTCAAACTTGAAAGGAAGGCACACTGGCCTCTGGCTTGTGTCTCAAGCCCCTGAATGAGGACTCACCCCCCACTGTGTTCTGAGCAGCTGCATTGGGGCAGGGGCTAGTTCTTGCAGCTCCAGAGTCTAGGCTGCTGCCACAGGACAGGAAGCGTCTCGGGATCTGGGAAGGAAACCTTTCCAGACTCAACTGAGGACCCACGTGGCTCTGAGCGCAGAGAGCACGTGTTAGCTGCCCAGTGAGAGCGTGCTAACGTGGTACCATCCATCGCCTTGTGTGGGTGGGCGACCCTGAAGATAAACCCTGTGAGGAAGATCCAGATGCAAGGGGCTGGTGAGCAGGGTCCTGCCGGGGGCTTGGGGGCTCGCCCCGCGGCCTCTGAGGAACCGCTGTTCCTTGGAGGGACCCGAAGGCTGGGGTGCCTATTCACCGGCTCTGACCTTCCTCATTCTGACTGTGGGTCCCCGCGTTCCTGGCCTGCCGTCCCCTGTGGAACGTACAGCATGCGTGGGGCATATGAGTATCTATGAGGCTGAGGGACGCCCCCGGAGCAGGGCCCAGATGCCGCAGGCAGTGGGTTCTGGATGACTCCCTGACTCAAGCTCAATCCGTTCAGTCAGTGACAGAGCACCAGCCAGGGGTCAGGAGGGCGGGGAGCAAAGGGGACTGAGCCCCACCACCTTGGAGCTTCCAGACACACAACCAACACGTAAACCATACAGAAAGTGAGGTGATAATAGCACTACATAAAAAAAGAGAACACCAGGTGGGTGAGGCCGGGGTGCCACAGGGGGGAAGGTGGCTGCAGTGTTAGATGGGGGTCGCGGCCTGAGAAGCTGACCTTTGAGCCGATGCTGGAAGCTTTCATCACAGCCAGATCTGGGGCCATCTGGGCTCTGGCCACGGGCCACGAGCATCTCCATCAATGTGGCGTCTCCGGGAAGCTCTGTGCCCCCTGGTCCCATCCCAGGAATGCCTGTTAGGTTAGGGCTTCCTGCTCAGGTGGGACCAGGCACCTGGGTCCCTCGCGGCCAGGCAGGCCCACCCTGATCACCCACTGAGCAAACTCAAGCACCTTCCCAGCCTCAGCGGATGGTGCATCCCCCTCGAGACATCCCTCATTGGTCTTCTGGAGCCTGCTCACAGCCAGGAGCCTGAGGAGCCCCGGTCGGTGAGTGGCGGGCACGCAGCGATTTGTGAGATGAATTGGAGAGATTCTCCGCCCCAATGGGGTTCTGAGTCTGTGCCTCTGGGCTAGTTCCCTAGGGTTTCTGCAACAAATTAACACACACTTGGTGGCTTGAAACAGGCTTCTAGGGGAGACTCCGTTTCTGCCCTTCCTGTGGCTGTCACGGCCACATCGGTTCAGTGCTCTTGACACCATGAAGACATCACCCCCAAACGGGGCTACTTTTGCCATGTTGATCTTATTGCTGAGTTCTGGGAACTGGGAGTTATCGTCATATGCTGTGAAAATAAGTAGTTAGCAAAGATGAAAAGAGGTTAACCAGCTGAAAAATATGCAAGTAGTTATGCAACCCAAGACCTTTACAATGACTTCTCTCAGCGTTGGCCGGACAGCGCCCCCTGCTGTGGCCCTCTGGACAGATCCTGCTAGATTCCCCGCAAGCGTCCCCGGGAGGCCTTGGCCCACAGCCCTCCAAAGCAGCCCACCCTCGGCCGCAGTCCCAGCCCTCCTTCCCCATCAGAGCACCTCTGCCCCCGTCCCGGACAGCGGCTTCCACGGGACCACCTGGCAGGCTCAGTCCCCTCTATGGGGCAGAAGTTGGCTCAACTTCTTTTTTTTAAAAAAAATATTTTTTATTGACTTTTTACAGAGAGGAAGGGAGAGGGATAGAGAGTTAGAAACATCGATGAGAGAGAAACATCGATCAGCTGCCTCCTGCACACTCCCCACTGGGGATGTGCCCGCAACCAAGGTACATGCCCTTGACCAGAATCGAACCTGGGACCCTTGAGTCTACAGGCCGATGCTCTATCCACTGAGCCAAACCGGTTAGGGCAGGGCTCAACTTCTTTATAACACACTCAATCCTCCTTACTCATGGATCTCAGATTTGCCACTCGGCCTACTTGCTAACACTCATTTGCAAACCCCCATGCACCCTCGAGGTGCTTTGGGGTCCTTTGTGGACACGTGCACACACACATCCTCAGCTCTCACCGCGCCGCACGCTGTGGAGCCATGGAGCCTCTGCTCCGATTAGTCAGTTCTGTGAATGACTTACCTGTTTGCCCTTCCCCTCCTGGCCTCTGGGGCACTTTTCACACGTCTGCTAAGCACTTCACACTGCTGTACTGGAGTCCTGGGCTGGCGGAGCCAAGGGCCACACACTGGGCGGCTCACAACCACAGAAACATATTCTGTCACAGTCTGGGGGGCCCGAGGTTGAGATCAACGGTGGGCAGGACTGTGCTCCCTCTGAGGCTCCAGGGCAGGGTCCTTCCCGCCTCTTCCAGCTCTGGGGGTTCCAGGATGCCCTAGGTTTGGGGCTGCATCAACTCTGCTCTCTGCCTCCCCCTTCAATGGCCTGCAGCCTTCTTAGGGCACCAGTCATTGGATTTAGGACTCACCCTAATCCAGGAGATCCTTAACTCATTAGATCTTAAGACTCTTAACTACGTCTGCATAGTCCTATTTTTGAATAGTCACATTCTGATATTACGTAAATTTGGGGGACGCTGGTCAGCCACTGCAGTGTTATATCAAGATCCGTCCTTCCAGTGTAGGCAGACTCCGTCGGCTGTCTCCCCCACTGCCCTCTTTCAGGCAGGACACCATGGTCAGGCCAGGGCTCTGGAGTCCTCTTCCTGGTTTCCCAGCTTCCCTTCTGGCTCGGGGAGGCCACAGGACCCAGTCTAGCTAGCAGAGCTTCAGGTGCCGAGGGGGTTTCTGGGAAATTGTGCTTTCCTGAATAGGGGTCAGATGTGGTTGGCACTTTGCCCTTTCTTCCGGCCTGGAATGCAAATGTGACATCTGCTTCGGCAGCAACTACTTGCAACCAGGAAGAAACAAGCCTGAGGTTGGTGGGAAGGTCGGTGGGAATAAGAGAGAGCCCTGGTGTGGAGGCCTCACCCAGCAGCCACACCTGCCTCTCGCATGCTTCGTACGTGAGACATGCAGGTTCCTGCAGTCGCAATAGCTGCTTGTTCACCAAAACCTTTCCCCCTCTTTCTGGACACAGGGCTGGACTACATTTCCCATCAGCCACTGCAGTTCGGTGACTGTGGCCTAGGGACTGGGTTCCAGCCAATGGACTGCAAGCCCAGTGATGAGTGCCACTTCCAGGCCTGGCCCCAACCCTGCAGTGCCTTTCCTGCCTCTTTCTTCTTTACCTGCTGGGTGTGCACATGCCTGGGAGGCCAAAGTAGGGGCGAGGACAGCTGGTTCCGGAATTACTGGGAGGAGCAGCACGTCAGCTGACCAGGAGCACCTGCCTTAGACCTGCGAGGACAAGAATTCAGCTCTGTCATGCTGGAGCCATTAGTGCACTGTGAGGTCTACTCTTGTGGTCAGTGAGGTGCTCACATAACTGAGCTTTGTGCTTCCACGAAGGGGCCTCTGGAGGCAGCGGGGCCCACGCATGTAGGGGGGCTCTGTAGGCGAGGATTTCTGAGGAAGGTCCCTGTGCTGCACGTCCATGGTGCTTGAGCCCCTTTCCTGCTGCTCAAATGCCATGTGCTGACCCTGGGATGGCAGGGTCTGGCCTTCTGATCCTGAGTAACGGCTGTGACACTTTCAGCTCGAGCAGTGGAGTGCCATGTCCCTTGCCAGGCACTGGCATTGGCCTGCCTGCCGTACCCTGTGCCACCTTGGCCAAGCCCGTCCACCCCCCTGAGACCCAGCTTCCTCCTCACAGCTGGAGCCCGTCCCCGGGAGGCCTGGGTGAGGGTCACGGGCAGCGCTCAGTCAGGGCTCAGCGTCTTGAGAGCCCTTAGTAGAAGGAGCGGCTCTTGGTGTTGGCGCTGCTACGAAACCAAGAGACAGAGCCTCTGGGAGGCCTCAGCATCCTTCTCCTGGGACGTGTTCCATCCCTGACGACGTGGCCAGTCAGCACCAGAGGGATCTTCAAGGGAAGAAGCGATGGGACAGTGACGACCTTGAATGGAGATCCTCTGGGATGCGAGGCAGGTGGCCGTCCGGCGGGTGGCAATGGAGGAACAGACGGGGCTCTCAGATGTGCTCATTTCTGTGTCCATTTTAGAGACAGAAGGACTGAGACTCAGAAAGGGGGAGTTCAGAGCCCAGCACCACAGAGCAGGGCGAACCTGGGGGCTCAGGGCTCTAAATCCAGCTCACCTGACCGTCTCCTTCTCCCGGCGATGCTGGAATGGTTAGGAGTGTCCTAGTCCCTCACCAGTACGTGCCCGCATTGGGCCGCTGCCTGTGGGCAGGAGGTGCACTGAGGCCCTGGAACAAAGTCCCACACAGGCCCAAGGGACACACACCAGGGCAGGCTCTGGAGGGGAGATGCCGAGGAAGGGGAGCGGCCATAAATAAACAGTAGGCTGTACACCCAACTGCTTATTCTCGGCAGTAATCCCCAAAATCCAATCCAAGCCTGTTCCCTGCACGAAATCAACCGAGCCGAGTGCACACTGGCCGAGTCCGCACCCGCATGCCTCTATCTCTCTTTCTGTTTAAGGAACCAGCTTTCAAATGCTTTTAATAAAACGTTTCAATCTCTCATGCAAGGTACAAATAAATATTTTCATGTAATTGGAAGAATGCAGACAATTGTAAAAAGTTATGGACGTTTTACTTCTGATTGGCCGAGACTCAGCACAGCCTGGTTTGATGTACTCTCATGCACGGGCCTGCAAAGCCCGCTCCCCGGTTCTCTGGCACCGAGGGAGGCTGTGAATGCCGTAATGATGTTTAAACGCTGACAAATGAACTGCCGGGGCCGCACCTCCGACACGGAGGAGGCATTTCCAGGGCGCTTTGCTTCCCCGCTTCCTCTGCTGGGGGCGCAGGTGCAGGGACAGAGGGGTGCAGTCAGGGGCCGTGGGCGGCGAGGTGTGGGCACCGAGAGAAAGGACGAGGTTGCTTCTATTTCACTCTCGCCCCTAATTTTGGACTTTCTCATTAAAATAACAAGGACCATGTCAGCTCAAAATGCCAGCACATGTTTTTACTTTTCTCGGTCGATGGAAACCACATGTAGCATCTACCCCTTCCTTTTTCCTTCCAAAATGCAGATGGAGGAGCTGGTCCAGGGTCGGCCTCGGTACCCGACGCTGAACGGAGGCCGGGCAGCCCCAGGCTGGCACGTGAACAGGGCTCCTGCAGGCACCCCCTGGGCAGCCCTGCCTGGGAGGCTGGCCGCGAGGAGCGCGGGCTAATTTTAACCTCCTGATGGCTCCCAGATGGCTCCTGGTCCCCAGGTCCTCCTCCGTGCGCCGGGGCTGCATTTTCCCAGGGCAGGCGTAACCCAAGCAGACCTGAGCGGTTATTTATAAACTCTCCCGAATGCCAAAGCACCACGAATGATCCATTCCCCCAGTTCGCAGGAACATATTTTCAGCATAACTCATCACTTTGAAGATGGGTCCAAACTTTTGTTCGCATTTATTGACAGGAAGTTGTTTTTCAAAGCCGCAGTCGGCAGGTGGGCCCCGGGCCAAGGGGCTCCGGGCCAAGGGGCTCCGGCACCTTCTGAAGCTGGCGCGGCTCTGCGGGCCCAGGAACGGTGCCTCCCCCTCCCCTCTTTCCTGCAGGATTTGCCTGGGGGTTAAATAGTACGTTTTCCCTTTGGAAGGGTTTGTCCTTTTGAAGCTTTTTTTCCCTTTTTAAAAGGGAAAACCACTTACTGGGAGAGTGAGAGGTTCCTGTGCTCTCCGCAGTCCTGCAGCGTTTCAGGCCTCTCTCTCCCAGACCCGCTCTTTTCTGCGTGGCCACGCTCTGCGGCCTCCTTCCTGGGCGGATCTTCTCTGGCCAAGTGCCCTCTTCCCTGCACCTCAACTCGAGCAGGACCTGAGGATGCCCAGGCTGGACGCCTGCCCTGGGCCTGCTTGACCCGCTGTGGTCCCTCGAGCCCTGCACACCCAGTCATCTGCAGCAGAGGTCCTGGGGGGCCCTGCAGATGACCCCAGCCATGCGGTTCCCAATACACCTCCTCATCTCTCCTTTAAAGACCCCCAGGGACCCCAGCCAGCAGCCCAGGAGTCCTCCCAGACCCCTCCCGCCCCCCAGTCCTCATGGTCACTGGCTGTTTCTTGGTTCTGCTCTCTCGTCCCTGCCCCCACCCCACCCCACCCCCACCCTGTTTCAGACCCTTCTCGTTCCCTTCTGGGTCATTGCAGACCTTGCAGGTTATCTTCTCTGTGCCTCAAACCTCTGCCTGTAAGTTGGGGGTAACATGAGTACCCTGCTTGTGGGGTGACGAGCTTTCATGAATTACTATTGGAAAGCTCTCAGGACAGCTCCTGGGAGTGGCACTAGATAAGGTGGCATGCTCCCTTCTCACAGGTTTCCGAGTTTCCCTGCCCCTCCAACCCAGCCCTGAACATGTAGCCCTGATTCCATCATCCACGCTGACACTGCCCCCGCCCCCTCAGCACGGAGAGGTCCCCACATCACCTAAAATGTGCAGGCGCACAAGATCTTTGGTGGTGCGGGGGCGGGGGCTGTGGTGACATGTGAGTGGCGGGCCCCCCTGCATTGATATGCCTCTACACTTTTGGGCCCCGATGGCGGTAAAAGCCAACATTTTTGATGCAACCGTGTAGGAAAATGGTGGGAAAATGGTCATGGGTCCCTTTGTCTTGGAAGAATTAGGGAGCACAGCAACTCACAGAGGGGTGGCCAGGGCTGGCCTGGTGTTGTGGACAGTGCCCAAGGCTCGAGTCTCCCTCCGTGCGTGGCTCAGCGGGAATCCTGGCTGCCTGCAGCTGGTGGAGGAGGATTTGGTTCTGGGGATGGTGGCCGTGGTGTAGCCATACTGGGAGGGTTTGGTCCCTTCCTGTGGCTTTGTTCATGTTCTTTTCACACATTGGCAATAAGACAGAGGCCCTGGTGTGTGAGGCCTCGCGGAGCTGCCTGTGCCTGGAAGGAGAGAGCTGCTGGTGGCAGTGGACAGAGCTGTCGAAGCTGGTCGGCACCTGCCCTCCCACCTGAGGTGGGCAACCGCCTGCCCTCCCCGCCTTCCGCTCGCTGCTCTGGAGGTGGCAGTTATACTGGCCGGTCCCGGGCATATTCGGGGCAGGGCTCCTTGCCCACACAGAGCCTGCTGAAGTCACTGCCAGCACAGCACTGACGAACCTAATTCGGGTGGCAGGTGGTGGGAACCTGGTGGGTCTGAGGGTCAGGGCCTCCCGGGGTGGGCGTTCTCAGGCCTGTGAACCCAGCCGTGCGCCTGGATGCAGGGTGTGGCTGGTCCCCATTGCCCCCCTCTCGTTGGGGGGTCTCTGGGCTCAGCCCTGTGCGCTGCCTCCAGAGGACCACTCCTGCCCCCCACGTCGGCCCCTTGCTCCCCTTTTCTTGGCACGCGTGGCGTCGCCCTCTCTGTTCCTTTCATCGCTTTGGGGGGTGCTCGCTGCACATTCTCAGGTGGAAATGGTTAAGCCTGGTCCCGACAGCCACCCCTCTGGGTTTCCCTACCCGGCGCTGCACCCCTGCAAATGGGGCCCACATGTGCGGTGATGCGGATGGAGACGGGCCCGGCTGCCAAGAATGTGATGGGAGGCCTCCCTGGGCGCGGTGGCCGTGGAGGGGAGCTCTGCGTGAGCCCACAGGGACAGCCGAGTCTTCCTCCCGCTGAACACGCTGGGGGTGACCCCCTCGGAGTGGGAGGGGCTGCCACGGTTGCCACATGGTGCAGATGGCACTGGGACACGAGGAGGAGGTGACCGATGCGGGGGAGGGCGGGGGGACAGAGGCACGCTGCAGGGCCCCACCCAGGCTACAGGCGGCCCATCTCCGTGGCCTTACGTTGGCCCAAATAAAGTCAGACTTGGTCTCCCCACTCCCAGCTCCCAGGCTGAGAGAGCGGAGGTCCCCCCACTGAGGGACCCGGCGGCCCTCTGCTCCCCTGGGGCCGGGGCTATCAGTGGGCGGGGGAGCTGCCTCCACCCACTCTGCTTGGGTTTCTCTGGAAATTACTTTGAAAACGTACAACCTTGAAAACACGTCAATTCACTTCCGTTTGATCGCCACGGTGATCCCAGAAAATGAGTGTTACCACCACGTGACAAGCTTGCGGAGGTTAATCAACTTTCCTGAGTTCGTGGGTCTCGATGGCCACGGAGGGAGGGGACCCGGTCTTCTCACCACGGCCACTCTTTGCCTGCTTTTTCCTGCCTCGGACGTGGGGTCTGTGCCTTGTCTGCCTCACAGGCTCCCTTTTTGTTGGTGGTTCCGGATTTTGGGGGAGGCGGCAGGGCTTGGGTGTGACGTCGTCTGAGCCGGACTTGAGCATGACCGTTGCAGGGCGGCAGGGGGTGGTTTCCCGGACAACCGGCTGGTCCCAGCTCAGGACCCGGCCCTGCCCTGGCCACAGCTCCAATGGCACCCAGAGTTTACTGCACGAAGCGTGGGAGACGGGGGAATGATGTCGGAATGAGCGAGGAGGGTTCGTGCTCAGCGGAGCCTGGGCGGTGTGGGACCTGCGGATCTCTGTGCCACCACCAGTCACTCATCCTGGCCACTCCCGTGCGGGGACCCAGGGCACCGGTCCATCCCGACAGACTGTACTTGGACCGACACTCCAGCTTCGTGCCCTGATATCCGAGAACACCAGGCAGCAGCCACAGTCCTAGGGGACCTCCAGACCTCCTGCAGGTCTGTGGGTCTGTCCCAGGCACCCATACAGCTGGCCCCAGGTCTGACAGGCCTGGTCTTCTGCCCCCACCGATTCTTGCCCTGCTGCTTGGCGACGGCCAATCTCCTGAGAGGAGCCCCTGCTCGGGTCAGCCCTGGGCGCCCGGCCAGGGAGGTACGAAGGGGCTGGCGGTCAGTGCTTCCTGTCTGTGCCCTAAGACATCCAGTTCTCGATGGGGAAAGCCAAGAAGCCATGACTCAGACGGTCCAACGTCTGATGGAAGCCGCCCGAGTGCTTTCTCCTCAAGGAGCAGTTTCGGTCAGTGCGTCACCCCGAGCAGATGGGGCCACGCTGAGCTATGGTTCCATTAAGCCATTCCTGCCAACGGAGCAAATGCAGATGAAGGCGTGAATCACACCGGCTCCCCGTGTCCCTGGCAGGAGGGAGACTCCTCTCCCTGCAGCCGGAACAGCCTGTGACACAGGTGCCAGCCACAGGCAGCACGTCCCCGAGGCCACACAACATCCACGCCTTCAGGCCGCACCTTCCAGCACCGCCTCCCAGCGCCTGGGCGCCTCCTGCTCTCCTCTGGCTGATGTCCCAGCTCCGGACCGTCCACCCTTGGCCGAGCGTCACCTGGCTAGAAATCATACAACTTCCATTTTAGGACAAGAGTTGAAAGGCTGTTTGGTTTAACTTTCAATGTTGCTGGAGCTCCTAGAGGTGGCGTCTGGGATGGTGTGACTGTAAGGGAACACAGTCTGGCTCCCATTCTCTCAAGAACATAGAAACACCATTTTTTTTTCCTGCTAAAAACTGCCAGGTCCTGGTGTCACTGCCCACAAAATGCCAACCAGGGCAACCCGTTCTTAACCCCTGCGCCTCGTTTTCTTTGTTGTAAGGTGGGGACTTCCATAAGATAAGGCGCACGGGACTGCTCTTTAAACTGTAGAAACGTTGGCCAAGAAAACAGGAACCTTCTGTTAGGAGGCAGCCTTCAGTGGAACTCAGCTCGCTGGTGTTATGGAAACGCAGGCGATGTCCTGGCATTGCTAAAGTCTGAGAGATGGCCCCCTCCCTAGCTGCTCTGTTTCCATCTCAGATGTTCACTGATGCAAATAGTTATCCCCCCAGGCCCCCCTGCTTTCTTCCAGGAATGACAATGACAGACAAATCTCAATGACAAGACTGTGAGGCAAGGCCCTGGGAATGGGGATGGAGGCCCTTTTCCTAAGTCAAGCATTTTTTTTTTCTTGAATAAGTTAGAGATGAATTAATGTGGATATTAGAGTTTGCTTTACATGTTTAAAGTAGTTTAATGTTGACACATGCTTATTATCTCTGATGAAACCTGATGAACCATAGAACACGGAAAGTATCCTGATGAAAAATGCCTAGGAATGTTGGCTAAAATAATAACTATAATCAACACCATTCACTAAAACATATCTTTTAGAGGGACCCAAATCAAAGAGGGGAATGTACGGGAAATGATTCAGGGCTTCACTGGAGGCACAGATGGGAGTGAAGGTCATTTTGTATGTCATTTGTTAGTGAACAAATTTTTGGGTTTTAATGGCTGTGCAGAAACAAGAGACGAATGTTCGAGCTCCTAAGACGCTGGAGGTTGGAACTGAGATTCTTACACAAGAGACATCCTGCTCCTTTGAAGAGCTGCACTTTCAGTGAAAAGGTGACACAGAGAACACACCAGTCTGAGAGATTGGGATAAAATTAACCCAGGGCCGGCCATTCCTCTGGCACACATGTTAGGAGAAGACACAGAACCTCTGTGGATGGACAGGAAGAATTCTCATGGAGGATCCACAATGAGATGAGCACAAAATCCAAAGGTTCCAGTCGGAGGGGACAAATAAACTCCTAATAATTTTGCATTTATAACAAACAGTAAGATTAGGTCTCTAAGAGCTTCAGGAAACAATATCATAAAATAGAGGTTATAAAATAGTATTAAAGACACAATGAAAAAAAGTGAGAAAAGAACAAGCCATCAACAAAGAAAAACAAAAGACAAGAAATATTAAAAAAGAACAACAGAGAACTTAGAGGAATAAGAAAACAGAGAGATTGAAATTTAACAAAATCCTGAATGGTTAGTTTAAAAAACAGATGAGATACAGCTGAATAGAGAATTAGTAAAGTGGAAGGTCACTCTTAACACATGAAAATAAAGAGATGGAAAGTTGGAGGCATGATTAATTGTTGTGGAGAATAGGCTAAGAAGGTCAATAAAAGCACAACAGGAATTCCATATGGAACAAAGAAAGATAAGGGGAGTGAATCAATATTTAAAGAGATGATGACTGAGAGTTTTCCAAAACTGAGGAGGGTTTTGAATTCTCTGATTCAGGGAAAAAAATAGATGAAAGAAAATTTACATCTAGATATATGTATAACAATAAGCTTTGCAAGAATGCCCAAAACAAAGAGAATACCTTAGAAGTAGCCAGAAATAAAAGATTACCTAAAAAGGAATGCCAATGAATTTGGTTGCCATTTCCTGACAGTAACCAGAGGACAGTGAAATGATATCTTCAAAGTATGGGGAGAAAATAGAAATCTCTACCTAACTATAAAAAGTCTTACAAGAATTAGGAAGAAATGATGAAAAACAAAGGTTTAGAAAATTTGTCACTAACAGACTCTCATAAAAGAACTTCTAATATAGTTCAGCAAACAGAGAATTGAACCCAGAAGGAATGAGTGAAGTATAAACAGAATGGTGAGTCTTTCCCACATACAGTAGCATGAGGCTATTACAACATTTGTTTATATTTTAAATTTTCCACTATATCTTTTATATTCTTTTGACAAGTCTCAATGGTGTCTATTTTTTTTGTTTACTTTCTAAATAACTAGGACTCTCAGTGATTTGCTTGTTGTCTTCATCTCTTCAGAGACCCAGCTGTTGGATTTGTTAATCAATGTCAGTTTTTCTCTTTATTCACTCATTACTTCCTGTTTTCCATGTTAATTCATTCGTTTCATGTGTTTTGTATGTTTTCCTTACGGAAACGTGGATGCTCTGTCTCTGTCCCTTTGGTTAGAGAGACTTCCCGGTCACTGGGAGATGCCCCCGCACCCTGGGCTTCCTCTGTGCTCTGCCCTGGGCACCAGGGGCACAAATCCCGGCTCTGAGGCCAGCGGGCCTGTGGGGAGCAGCCAGGTCCAGGTGGCAGGTGTGTGAGGCAGGAACCGCTCTCTCAGGCAGTTTGACCAGATGGTAGGGCTGACATATGAGCGAACCACAACCCATGTGTGGCAACCTAGAAGCAAAGCTTTCTAGAGATCACTGGACATATTCTTAACATGAAGAAAGGGTGCCAGGTTTATTTCACAAAGCGCTCGTGAGAGAGAAAAAGATTCCTGTACCCAAGACCTTGCTTGTTATTGATGCATTTGCAGACGCCTCTTAGCGATGTAGACCGTACAGGGTGAATTCTTGCTGCTCACTCATTCCTGACCCTTCCTCTCAAAGTCCCTGAATGCTTCTTTCCAATGCTTCACAGCAGTGTACCTTCAAAAGTTTTCTTAAATGTGGCAGTGACTATGATGACACAATGATAGCACGCCCAGGAAAAAGTCAAAGGTCAGTAAGTTATTCAAGGGCTTAATTAACGCTTGTCAAATCCCAAAATATAACCATCGGTACCACAATGATTTGCTGGATTTTCCATCCAGATACATTGGCATGATATAAGACAGGGGTTGGCAAACTGATTTGTAAATAAAGTTGTTTTTTTTCTGTTAAGGGCCAGGTGTCTGTGGCTGCCTCCAGCTGGAGGGCAGAGCTGAGCAGTCCCGACAGAACCCCTCGGCCCTCAGAGCCCAAATTATTCACAACCTGGCCCTTGACAGAAAACGAGTCTTGCCTCTGCGTGGGCCCAAGAGGAAACGGTAGTTGTCTTTAGCTCTGCACCAGGCAGCGGGGGATGAAAATTTTCAACAACACGATGATGAGGGTGGCGGGAATGAAAATCCTCTGTATACAACAAAAGAAACCCAAACAACGAACTCGGTTTGCTCTCGAGTTTCCAGTCTATTGTTTATCACCGAGCTGTGTTTTTCCACAAACAGATGATAATGATTAGAAAAAAATAAAGTTTTTGAGGAGGTGATTTTCCATAAACATTCGCCTTCGTAAAACGAAGTCATCTTGAGTCATAGAAGGCATATTGGAGACATTTTAAAATCTCTACTCTGTGATCTAATTCCCACGTGAATCCAAGGCCGTGTCCACGTGAGCTCTGCAGAGAGAGCTAGGTCTGCAGTCCGAGGACCTGGGTTCACACTGCAGTGATGGAACCACCCTGTGGCCACAGGTAAGACGCGGCCCCCACGTGGCCGTTTCCCGTCTGTAGAATGGGCCGGTCTGAGAAGTGGAGATTCAACGCTGCTTGCAGCTCTAAAACCCGGACTCTGTGGCTGCCATCCAGCAGGAAGGCTGGTCCCATTCTGACTACCCCATGCGAATGTGACGGTGAAATAATAAGGGAGCTCCAGATCCGAACCCCCTGCTGAGTCCACGTCACACTTTACTTCTGAAGAGCAGTGATGCAGCCCAGCCGGCTGAGTGAGTAGACCTGGGCCGCGTTGGGAGTTAGCAGCTCAGGCTCTTCTGGAAGTCGTCTCCCTGGGGCCGGGAAGGAGGGGGAGCTCTGATCACAGAGAGACAACTGGAGGTGCACTTGGACTTCAGGAACGGCTCCACGTTGTCCCCGGCTGTCCCGCCGCTGACATACAATAGATCAGAATCTGTTTTGTATTTAGGAAAAAATGTACAGCGAGCACGTGACTGATTTGTAACACACTCATTGCAGGTGATTCCAATTGTGTGGTTTTTAAAAGTTTGCAAATCCTGACACCTTCCCGGCCTCCGGCGCCGTTTTGCGCGGAGTGGCATGTCCATTATTGTGCCCTCACGCGTGTGAGACCCTTTGCTAATTTTGCAGTCCACAGACCCCCGGCATCTCAGATATGGGGGGTGGAGATGCGGGGACTCAGCCCAACACAGCACTAATTCGGTTCCTGAGGAGTAAGCAGGATGCGGCTCGCAGGATGCCTGCCTGCTAACACCCTGTGCCGAGATAAGGGCTCTGCGGTGTCGGGGCCGCCTGGGAGCATAGGACGTTGGCTAGGGTGATGCCAATCACCTACTTAGAGGAGGTAAACCATCACCTACTGCCTCTGAACTGCAGAATTCCTATGGACACGGCAGGCAGCCAGGACTTCCCAAAGCTGCCACGGTTTAGGCAACAGAGCTGTTCTTTCCTGGGAAACTGCAGGCCAGCTCCAGGCCAGGTTGAGGATGTGACAGGAGCTGGACTCGTCCAGCAAATTTGGGAGCATGCCCACTGCCTCTGGGAGGTCACTGTGTTTGGTGCCCCCTGGAACTAGTGTTAGTGGAATGCAAAATTTCCTAAACTTCGTCTGTTGAACGAACAGCCTCTGGGATCCATCAACAGATGGCTTCCCACCACCATTCACACTAAGGATCCTGGTGGTCAAAGAAGCCTGAAAATATTCTATCCAGTTTCCCACCCCTGGAGCTTTCCTTTGCTTATGAGCACCTTAAAGGCTCTGAGAAGTCCTGCAATGATTTTCCAGGGAATCTGGTCTCTCCTTGTTAGTTGCATTAGGTCCCATCAGGTGACAGGCATTTGAAAATGTCTTAATTTATCCGATTCATTGTTTGACTTTAATGCAGTGGTTCTCAACCTTGGCTGCACATTAGAATCACCTGGGAATCTTTTTAAAATCCTGATTTCTGGGCCTCATCCTCCGGAAATTCTGTTTCTTTGTTACTAATGTTGTGGCCCCACCTCATAACAAAAAAACAGAATTTCCAGAGGATGAGGCCCAGAAATCAGGGTTTTAAAAAGATTCCCAGGTGATTCTAATGTGCAGCTAAGGTTGAGAACCACTGCTTTAATGTCTTCCTTACTTTTTATGCTCCTTATTTATTTATTGAAAAAACATAAAAAATACCCTTGCTGTTGTACAGGGGAGCACACAATGTCGATTTCATTGCTGAATGGAATAAACTCCCCTGTGAATCTGTCAGAGACAGGCATGCAGATCACAGTCGTGCTGAGTCATGGGGAAATCCTGTGGGGAGGCCCTTTCGAGGAGGGGCGGGTGCACCAGCTCGTGCACGAGGAGGCGTTTGTCAGGCAGACGCTGTGAGCCGTCGAGTGGCCTGACTTGGACATGGAACTAGCTCCGGTTTGGCCTCTTCAAGCTGAGGCCTGGGGCACCTTTCCATGACGAATTCCTGGGAAGGGGCAAAGGGCAGCATGGGGCCAATTAGACAGGACCTAGAGCTTGAACGGAACCCTGTGGTGACAAAGACAGAGATGTGGGGCAGGGGGCCGATATGCTCGATCACCACTCCCATACCCCAGGCCATGGATTCAGTTCTCCGCAGGCTGCCCACTGCCCTCTGCTTCCCCCCACGCTCTGCTCAGCCTGGCTGCATTAATGTGCACCTCACCTTACTGGTTAAGAATGTAACTTTTAAAGCCAGGCAGACCTGGGTTTGAGCAGGGACTTCCCACAGTGAGACCAGCGTGAGGTTCCTGAATATCTCCCATCTTTGTCCCGAGTCCCCACGCCTGCAGCACTGTGACGACTCCTGCCTCGCGGGGTTACTGGGAAACCACCTGACAACCTATCACAGCTGTGAGCAGATCGGGCCTATGTGACAGCTCAGCCTCGGTGCCCTCGAAGAGGTGTGAACCCTGATCATCTGTACCCCATTCCTGCCAGGCCCCTCCCATGAGGGGCACTGCTGGCTTTGCAGTTCCTTTCTCAGTTAACTGACTAAATACGGGTCCCAGGGCCCCAAGGAAATGCTGGTTGTGTCAGTGCGGGTCAGGGTTGGGAGAACAGGGAGGCGAGGCGATGTGTCTGGGGCAGCCGTGGGCAAACTACGGCCCGCGGGTCGGATCCGGCCCGTTTGAAATGAATAAAACTAAAAAAAAAAAAGACCGTACCCTTTTATGTAATGATGTTTACTTTGAATTTATATTAGTTCACACAAACACTCCATCCATGCTTTTGTTCCGGCCCTCCGGTCCAGTTTAAGAACCCATTGTGGCCCTCGAGTCAAAAAGTTTGCCCATCCCTGGTCTGGGGCCACGAGGAGGGAGGGAAGGCTGTGCGGAGCCTGCTGGGTCGCCTGCCCCTCTGCGGGGGCCCCATGCCTTTCATGTCCGGCTGCAGAAAGGGTTGAACGGGGGTCCATGAGCAGAAGTTCAGTGAACCCCCATGTTGAAGGCAGCCTGGCATTCGCATCTGGGTTTGGGGGAACTGGGTCCTTCTGGAAGCTGAGCCCACTGAGAAGACGGCATATTTACCAAACACGGTTTGCAAACCTGCTGCGAGCCTGTTAGAAATTATCCCTTTCTTCCTCTCGCCTGCTCCCCAGCCGCCGCGCCGACCTGGAAAGCATCAGCGTTGCTCTCACATGAAGCATTTTTTCGGGCCTGACACGCAGGGCTCTGATGTAGAAATTGGAATTTCACACTCTGAAGGGCCCACATGGCTGCAGAGGTCAGTAGGCGGCTCCCGCGTCCACCCGCCGGTGAGTCACGGGGGGAGATGCCGCCCCGAATCACCATCAGCAGACACGCGTGCGTCAGAGGCTCTGTGCGCTAAAAAGTTTGCTTGACATCTGGGTCTCCCCCCACCCCCACCCCCCCAACAGCACACACTCAACAATTTTCAGCCGAGGGGCACGTCCCACTCATCTGGTGAACACATCAGCTGAATGCAATCTGCTCTCACAAACAGATGTCCCGGGGGTGGGGGCACCAAACACTGGTTAGAAGTTGCCGGAAGGTTCTTTATGAGGTTCTTGTTTTGTGGAACAGGGCGCAGAATGGCCAGAGGGTTTGCTGTAATTGAAACACACCTAATTTGGGGGCTGAGCTAGGATTCGTCCAGATTTTTCAAGCCCCCGTCCAAAATGGGGGTTTCTGTTTCCAGTCGTCGACTTTCCTGGGCGTATCAATCTCTTTGCCCGAAAAGACCAGCAAGAAGCAGAGAGGGTCCGACCTCTGGCCCTGGCTGGAATGGGAGGGGGCGGGCTGCAGGGTCTGGACCTGTGTGGTTTAGACTCTGCCTGACAATACGAAGTCAAGACTGCTGTCTGCACCGATCCCGTTGTCGTCTGAGCGGCAATTGCTCGCTTATTCCTGTGTGTTTGCCTTTATTTTGTTTTGGGCCTTCAGGTGCACGTGCCGTCCCGGGGCTGCGTGAGCTTGCAGGTGACAGGGACAGGCCATGGCGAGGACATCTGGTCCCCACAGAGGCCGCCAGTGTCATCATGGACCTCACTTCATTGCTTCCATTCTTCACATGGTAGCAGCTTTCTCTCTTTTATGCAAAAGCCTCAGAGGAATGTGTAAATTTGTAAGGATCTCAAAAGAGAGGGCTGCTTCCTTTGTAAGCTCTCCCATCTTGTGCTGGTCCTTTGTAAAGAGCCTCTCCCGGGAGCCCCCTGCTGGTTATTATCAGCAGGGACCGAGCAGCGGAGGGGTGACCCCCGGCAGCCCTTGGGGAAGGTCTGGGCCTGTTTAGGAAGCCAAGTGCCAGGGCCTTGAAGCGAGCAGTTTCCTCTGCGAGGGAAGGACAGATGATGTCACCTTGTCCCAGGTACCGGAGGCAAACCGCCTCTGAGAGAGGCGGCGGAGGCTGCTCCCTGGAGGTGCATCTGGAATTCACTGCCTTCTTGGCACCTACCGGTCTGCAAGATGCGCAGGAGCTGTGACCCTCCCCAGCCGGGTGCCTCCAGCTTAATGCTGCCATTCTGTGGCCTTTGGGGACTGGCATTCCACACCCCCCCAGACAGGGACACAGGCTGGAGGCCAGTGAACGGTGAACACCTAGTCCAGGGAGCGCCGTGCTGCTGGGCGGTGGCCCTGCCTCCTGGTCCCTGGGCTCCTGTGTGACCCCCTCACTTGGGTGTGGGCCCACCTGCAGCTTGCTTCCCACTAGCAGTCGACGGCACAGTGATGGGATGCCACCCTTCTGGAATGTTCTGTTACATAAGACTGTCGTCTATGGCCTACCACCCTGAACGCACCCGATCTTGTAAGCCTGAGACAGGTTGGGCCTGATTCTTCTTGAATGGGAGACGAAAGACTGTCATAAACTAGTGAGAGATCCTCCCTGCTGCCAGGTGGAGATGGCCCCCAGAGAGACCCACACGGCCAGGAGCTCTGGACGCTGGAGTGGCCCCTGGCTGGTGACCGGTGAGGAAAGGACCTCAGCCCTGCAGACCCGGAGAGGAATCCTGACAGCAGTGTCGAGAGCCCGCGAGGGGATCGTTACCGGCTTGGGATGGCAGCTCGGTGAAACCCTGACGCCGAGAACCCAGACAAGCCAGGCCTGGACTCCTAACCCGAAGGAGCTGGGAGGTAACACACGTGTCATCTGAAGCCACCAAGCGTGTGGCATTCTGTCACTCAGCCACACGGCACTGACAACATGGACAGCTTGGTCTCCCCCGGGTGGCCCTTGACAAGGGACGGCCTGTTGACCATGCCTGTTGTAGGTTTGGTGTGGAAATGGGACCAAAGGTCTCTGGTCCCCACAGGACACCCAAGCTGGGGATGGCTACTGTACAGACAGAAGTGGGGACCAGCACGGATTGCCAGGGCAGTGAGAACAGCCAGCTTGTTGAGCAAGCTCTGGGAGTAGGGTTTGCAGCAGGAGTCCCCAACCATGGGGGCTGCAGGGCACTGTGAGAGAGCCAGCAGGCTGAGGGCCAGAGCACGGCTGTAGGAATGCCGGCGAGTGTCAAGAATAAGGGACTTGTCAGGAAGACGGAGCTGCCTGGACTTGAGTGGACACTTGGTGGGCCAGCATGGAGACTGGTCAATGGAATAGCCTTTACCCCAAGCCTGGGACCAGAACCATGCAGGCCTCCCCACCAAGACTGGGAATAGTGTCTGGAGATGGAGGGTGAGCCAAATCCTGCCAGAAGAGAGCCGTACCCAGTGGGGAAACGAGAGGAATAGGTTCTGCCACGCGCTTGGTCAGCATTGAATCTAACGGAGGACACACTGGGAGTCTTCGTCAGCCCGTGCTCCTTTGCCTCCCGCGCAGGCTCTCTGCACAGCAGGTAGGTGAGGAGCAGCTCACCTGTGGGGCCTCTCCACAGGGCACAGGAGACCATGGGGGCAGTGTCCTGTGCAGTGAGTGTGGGGACAGCAGAGGAACCATACTGACAGCAGGGCGCTTTTATTTCAATTTGTCAATTATTCCAGGGCAGGAGCACATCGGCTCCAGGAGGGTCTTGGTTTCCAAGTTCTACTTTGCCCTCGTGATTTCCGACCACTGGGCGCCAGGCGAGTCTTCCCCGTGATTCACGGAATTGCCTCTCCCGTCCTGGAGGCTGTGGCCAGGTGTGGCTCATGAGGCCGCAGTCTAAGAAGGCAGAGCTTTCAGGGTTGGAGGTTGTCTTTCTCCTGTTAATCTTCCAAATATTGTGGTGACTATAAACTAAATGAAAAGAAACCAAACATGATCTTTTGGGTGCCATTCGAGATTCTCAGTCTTTTTCCCGTTTAGCATGCGTTGCCTGGGAGACAAGACACCAGAGGCCCAGCGGGGAAGTGGCGGCACCAGGTTGCTTCGAATGCCAGGCTGTGGCGTGTTGTGGACCCTCGTCCTGCTTCAGGGTGAGGCACAGGGTACGGGGGAAACACCTGTCCCGCTCAGCTGTCTGCGTTGTGCGAGGGGCCCCGGGGCCTGCTGTGCGGAGTCTTCAGGAGTCTGTCCTCGGGGCCCTTCCTTTGTCCTGACAACTGTCACCTGGACATGTAACAACCCTGTTTGGCGGTTAGTGAATGTGATCCCAGCCGGCACTAATCAAGGCTAAATCACCTGCAGCTGCCACGCCCCACTCGACAGTTTCCCGCCTCCAGAGCACCCTCCTCCAGAGCACCCTCCTCCTGTGGAAGCAGAGCATCCCTGAAACATCATGTGACAGCGTGTGGAGGGTAAGTGGGGACTTTGACGATGGCACCCTCCCTGTGTTGTAGCACCTGGGCTGTAGGCACCGCGACGCGTCAGATCAGCCGAGCAAAGGTTGGCTCCCCGGGTTCTAACTCAGGCAGGTGAGATCCCCCCTCCCCCACCTCAGCACAGGACTCGCTGTCCGAGGGACTGCCCGGCTTGGGAGCCAGGGAAGGGGCCAGGGGCATCTGGTCCCCGTGCTGCTTCCCCTTTGGGCTGAGGCAGGTGGATCGGAGAAACGAGCCATGAAGGCCTCCCCACCAAGACTGGGAACAGTGTCTGGGCCATTTGTTATGGGAAGGTCAAGGGGATGGACGTCTTGATAGGCCGAGCGGCAGAGTCATCGCCACCTGCGTCCAAGTCAGTCCAAGTCACGTGGTGTTTCCTGACGAGACGGGTTCATGGGTCCCCGTGTGTAGATGCAGTCGGGTTCCTCCCTGGCCCGAGCCTCGGTCGCACACATCTCCATGGAGGCTGGCGGGTCAGGTGGGCCAGTGCTGGAGAGGATTGAGACACCAGGACAGCCTCTTTACCGGAGAGGAACAGAGTACGTCATCAGGTGGCTGAAGCAAGAAAAAGGACATTCCCGTCCCCACAGGCAGGACAGGGCCCCCGGACTCTCTTTTTAGGGAAACTCCAAACTCGAGAACAATTTGGAACCGCATCTGCACTGCCTGGGCTCCCTTGCCCCAGCCCTTTGGCAGCTCTCCCCTTGAATTTCATCTTTTTTCCACTTGATCTCACTGGAAGGGGAATTTCCCTCAGTTTTCTGGGAAGTTTGAATGAGATGCGCTCAGCTGCTAGATGTTATTGAGAATAAAAACAAAACACCTTTTCACCCTCAGAGTCCCAGGCAGCGTTTGACAGCCAGGTTCTGCGCACCCACATTCCCAGCGCTTCGGTTCTTGCTGGAGTGGAGGCTCCCGGCCCAGTGTCACCTCAAGTCTAACATTTGTGGGAAGACACACCTTAGCCAACATTTAGAACTCAGTTTACAGGCAAGAGCTCTTGAGGCTGTTAGAATTCAAATGTTGAAAGCCTTGAAAGAAATGGAAAAGGAAATTCAGTGCGTTCTGCTTTTTAGGAGAAAGGGGCAAAGCGTGAGGGATGGAACTCGCCTTGCTGGCACCATTCTTTGCCGTCCTCCTGTGGGCGCACTCAGGAAATGTGGGTGTCACATGAAGTGTCAGTGACCTTTCCTACACAAATTAAGGCAGAGAAGTGAACTGAAATATTTTAAATGAGATGTTGAAGAGTTTTTGGGGTAGCACTGCTTTTCCAGAAGATGCTATTAATCAGATTGTGCCACCACCTGCGTGTCCCCAGGTGCTGTGATATCTGGTCTAGTAAAGTCGGGGCTGACTTCCACACTTCTGTCGCCAGCTCACGGCCATGAGTCCAAGGAAATGGGACATAATGTTTTTGGTTTCCGTTGGTGCTTATGACCAACTGGCTTCGGATCCTGAACAGGGCACAGGGGAGGGCAGAGTTGACTCCCAGGAACCAGCCCCATCAGATTGCCTTTCAGGTACCACCATCCCGACGGCACACCATGAAGACGGACGTTTCCCGAGGGCCAAGAAGCATGCCTTGCCCCTCACGATCACCCTGGTTGTGGTAGTCCACACTGTGGTAAGGACCCAGGATGACAGTAAACAGCTTCGTCAGCACATACACCACGTACATTCTCAGGAAACAAGGACACATGGAACGTCTCAGAAAATTCATTAATTCACCTCAAATCCTCCTCCTTCCATCCACACGGAATGCTGAGAGCCAACTGCTAAAAATTAAACAAACGGACATGTTGAAGATATCAACCAGTAGGAGACGACGTTGGGGAAACTTGAGACTAAAACGCATTCAGATGTGTTTGAACTGTGCACTGAAGACACTCAGAGTTTCCATGACTGCAGCAACCATGATTGCTGTTTGTTCTCAAGGGCAGTACATATGTTTCAAAGGCTTTGCTTTGTTTGTTTTCCTGCGAAGCTAGGCTTTGTAAGACAAACATGGTTTATCCTTTAGAGACATGGGTTTGAAAATCTATAAATAAAATGCCAAATGCACACAAAAAATTGAATGTATTTTTCTTTCTGATTCCATGACCAACGCAATGAGAAGGACGCGTGAGGCTGTTAGGTTTCTGGTGAGCTGAAGAACCCTAAGCAGCTGTCCTCATTGCAGGAGTGTGAGGTGTGCACACAGTGGCTGCTTGATTAGAAGCAGTTCCAGCTTTGAATCCCGGGCCTCCTGTTAACTAGCTGTGGACTTGAGGGAAGTCATTTTCTTCATCTGTAAAATGTTTAAAAGGAATACCTGTCTCACGGAGTTATTGTGCTTGGAAATCCAATTCTGCAACTTACTGTTTCTTTCAACTGTGGTCACACCACATCCAGGATCCTACAGCACCCTAAATTCTCGTCGACTCTGAAAGCAAAGAAGAAGGAGGAACATAGTGGATTGCCCTGCTCCCTGCTCCCAAGATGGCCAATGACCAACGATCAAATGCTCGGCAGCTAAAGATACAGATCAATGTTGGGTTTCGAATGTCACCTTTTAACAGGAATCCTTCATAGATGGGTGTGTATTCTCCTATCACAGGTACACACTACCTGGTCATCTCTCTGTGATGTTAGCGGGCGTGGGTGACCATTGCCCGAGCCATTATTTTATAAGGGGTAGCAAAAGAACCATGTTCTTATTCTATTATTCCTTTACTTAGTTAATTGAAGTATCTCCACAAAGAGAAACTTCCCCTCAGTTACTCTGAGGAAGAGTTTTCATATGAAAAGCAGGATAGATGCTTGATTCCCACCCCCACCCCCACCCCCCACACTTTTTTAGTTTGCAAGGCCATGTGTTAATTTGCTAGCATCCTCTAAAGCTGAGCAAGGAGTTAAAAAACAACAACTGTAATTGTAAATTCATAGATGTCAGTCTTCTTGGTGGGCTCAATCCACTGAAGCTTTCCCTTATTGCTGCCCCAACATCTAACCTTTGGAGGGTGGGGGTGTCTCCTGACTCCTTTTGACCCCACCCATGGTCTTTGGTAGCTTCCCTGCTTCCAGCTATCAGAAGCCATTCTAGGCTCATTTTATAAACTTGCTGCTGCAGATCTGGAATCAGCCATTTCTCAAGTAACTCTGGTTCATTTGAGTGGGAAATGGTATTTAGAAATCAATGTGCCCTTGGAGTGCTCAGTGCTATTGGGCGGTCTTTGTGTTTACGGATTTTCAGCAGACAGCTAGTAATT
This sequence comes from Myotis yumanensis, assembly GCF_028538775.1. Classification (NCBI taxonomy): domain Eukaryota; kingdom Metazoa; phylum Chordata; class Mammalia; order Chiroptera; family Vespertilionidae; genus Myotis; species Myotis yumanensis. The sequence goes on from NW_027223759.1 coordinate 34,837,360, forward strand.
TTTCATGTTTTTTGTTTTCCAAAGTAAAAATGCATGAGTGCATTCTGTTATTTTCAATTTAAATTCAGAACAAATTCAGGTTTACTTAAACAGATGGATCTCAGGTTTTTGTTTAGTAATATTATTTTTAGAACATTTGCATTGATATTCACAAATGAGATTGGTCTATAGCTTGCTCTTTGCTTTAATGTAATCTTTATCAGGATTGGGGGTTAATATTATACTTAATGAGAAGACTTTGGTAGGTTTTTTTTTTTAAGTTTATTGATTTTTAGAGAGAGAGGAAGGGAGAAGAGAGAAACATAGATGTGAGAGCATAACATCGATTGGCTGCCTCCTGTATGCCCCCTACTGAGGAATCACCCTGCAACCCAGGCATGTGCCCTGACCAGGAATCAAACCAGCAGCCTCTCAGTTTATGTGACGATGCCCAACCAACTGAGCCAAGGCAAGTCTTTGGTAGTTTTGTTTTTTTTTTACTTTTCAGGATCTAGAATTATTTGTGTAGCAGTGGAATTATCTAGTCTTTAAAGGTTGGATAGAATTTCCATGTGAAACCGTCTGGGCCTGGTGCTTTTTGAGGAGAACACTGCACTTGTATTTCTCCTATGGTATCTGGCTCGGTTAGGCTTTCTGGCTCTACTGGGGTCATATTGTATTTTTCCAGAAAGTTATTTATTTCATCTACATTTTAAAATATATTTGCATAAATTTGCAAATTGGTGCTTTGTCCCTCTCATTGTTTTCTTAATTAGAATGGCTAAAGTGAGTTGCCTATTTTGTTGAAATTTCAAAAGAACTACCTTTTAGGTTTATTCATTATTCCCACTGCTTTTCTCTCTAACTTATAGTGTGTTCCCCCAAAAGTATATACACTTTGAACAATTATTAATTCCAATGGGTTAAACCCGAAAAGAAAGAAACATCAATAGAGCTATCAGAAAAAAGTATGCATACATTTTTTGGGGACACCCTATATTTTTGCTTTTATCATCATTAATTTCTTCCTTCTGCCTTTTTGGGTTTATTTTATGCTTTAAAAATAATTTTATGCTTTTTAAAAATAATTTCTCAAATTGGGTGTTTACTTCATTTATTTTTGTTTGCACATATGCATGACATACTTAATACTATTTTTCTTTGAAAATATGTACCTAAATTTTTTTTAGCTATATACCATAGATTGAGGTATGTCTTGTGTTCATTGTTATTCTTAAGAAAATCTACAATATTTAAATATTTTCTATTTAATCTAAGAGTTTTTAAACATAATTTACATTTTTTTCTGGATTGTGGGGCCTTTTAATTCTTGATACAGGGTGTCCCCCAAAAATGTATGTATACTTTTTTTCTGATAGCTCAATTGATATTTCTTTCTCTTCTGGTTTAACCCATTGGAATTAATAATTATTCAAAGTGTATATACTTTTGGGGGGACACCCTATCTATAATTTCTAGTTTTATTGATTGTGGTCAGAGAATGTCTGTATTATTTTTAATCTTTGGGATGTATTGAGTTTTTTATTAGTAACATTCTGTGTGCATTTGAAAAGAACAACATATATTCTGCAATATTGGAGTTCAGGGTTTTATATATGTATAGAATCTATTACTGTTTATTGGTTATATGGTTTAGGTCATCTACATCTGAACTGTATTTTTCCTACTTGGCCATGTCTTTTACTGAGAGCGGTGTATCAGATTCTCCTAGAATGTGTCTCTGTTGATCTCTTCTTATATCTCCTCAGTGTGGGCTTAGGTTATTGGTGTGTATATCTTCACTGAAAATTGTTGACTTTAAGAAGTGGGCTATTTTGTCTTATAAATTTGGTTTTGTCTGAATTTTATTTTTTCAGATATCAAAATTTCTACCCTTGCTTCCTTTGAATTTGCCTTTGAAGTGGATTTGTCCACATTTTTACTTTTATTTTTCTGAATTTCTTTATTTTAGATGTTTCTCATATACAATGTTGGATTTTGCTTTATTGGTCAAGCTCAAAATCTTTTCCTTTTGTAGACAATTTAACTAAACGTTCCTCTGATCAAGTTCATAGTCTTGGCTTTTAGCAAACAGTTGTAGAAGAACCAAGATAAAGAATTATTTCAGACTTCACTTCGCTTTCATTCTGCTTTGCTTCACACATGTACAGACACACACACACACGCACACACACGCACACGCACAAATAAGTCATACATTAAGCTTTCTTAAAGTCAAAGGAGAAAATAAACAGATGCCTCAGAGGAGATGGAAAACTGGTATTGTTTTAATCAAAGCTGTGAAGACAAAGGAAGGAACAGAAAAACACAAAGATTTAAAAGAGCAAATCTCAACGGCAGGCGATTCCAAGACCTTCCCAATTTCCACCCATCTTCAGGGTGATGGGGTATCTGTAGCTTCTGCGAACAGTGCACATGACAAGGGTCCAAACCAAGGGGTTGGATAAAAAAGTATGGAGACACAAAAGCCCGTGAAAATGTACAGATCAATATGAAAAAGCTTAGAAGGCTGTTCATCAAAATGTAAGATGTCAATTCCAAGCAGTGAAACAGGTCATTTAAATTCTCTTTATTTCTATCATTTTTATATCACATGTATTTACATTATAAATGTGTTGACAATGTATTGCTTTATTAACCAGAGAAATTATAGTTATTTAAACCAAGACGAGTTCACTGGCTTCTATGGACCAAGTAATATGTAGACAACCTGCCCAGGTCTCCCCACAACTTCAGGGCAGAGCTGGGAAGGGGACCCCTCCTGGAAGGGGCCCTCAGGGGCTCTGCTTGCTGGATCCTACACAACACATCCCCCACCCTCACCCAAAGTTGATGAGCCTTGCTAGCCAGAGGGGAGACAATTTTGAAATGATTTTATAAATAGTTTATGGAGGTGAAATGTACATAACATAAAATTAACCATTTTCAAAGTGAGCAGTTTAGTGGCATTAAGTACATTCACAGTGTTGTGCAGCCACCACCTTTGCCACACCTGGAAATGTCAAAACCACGCTCATCCCCCAAAGTCAAGGCCATCAGGTATGGGGTAGTGTCTCCCATACCCGCTCCGACACCCCCAATGTGCACTCAGTTGATACAATTTTTTTAATGGAGAAATTTTACTTTCCTTTTGTAAAGTAATTCTGAAAAGTAATAAGAACCTCTGTAGGGGCAAATATTCTGTTGTTCAAGTAATGGGATTTCTGTGCAACCTGTTCCAGGTGCAGCCTCGGAGCCCAGAGCCCAGCCATGCCTTCCCGGGGAAGCGTGGCTGAAACCTCCTCATTCTTGGCTTTCCAGTGTTAACTGGCATGCACATGTTGCCGATTGTGGCGTGTGATGTACCCAGTGAGCACTCACAACGCTGACAGTTCGCAGGGCTCTGTCGTATCCCCCAGCAAGGCCCTGGTGTGGACCATTTTCCTTCTGACAGGCTCCAAGGGAACGTCACGTGTGAGGGATTTCGGAACCAACTCAAGGGCTTTGAAGGTGAAATTTCCTGACAGGCTCAAACTTCCACTTCAAACAAGCACCCTCAATAATTTAAAATAATGGGACTTTAAAGTTTGTAACTGCCTTTGGAAGGAAGGAAAGTGTAACTACCTCAATTGTGGGAGAAGAGAGGAGGGAGGCAGGGGTGAAGGTGATGGAAAAGGAAGAGACAGGTGGAGAAGGTGATCCACGTGTAGCCTCCTGGGCTCTGAGCCTGGTGGCTGCAGGGGCCTCTGCCCATGTGACATCATTGCCACCTTCCACCATTCCATCCCATCCCTTTGAACTGGTGAGGGCTGTCCTATCTCTGTTTTAGGGATAAGACAGTCGGCCATGGAGAGGTTCCATGATTCCTTCCCTAACTTCCTAGGTAACCTGGTTAGCCATGGCAAACCTGCTTCACAATCCACCCGCTCAGACTACCAGCCCTTCGACCCTTCCCGAACAGCTTGATGATGGACAGCTTCAAAAGGCTTTCTGGCCCTAACCGGTTTGGCTAAGTGGATAGAGCGTCAGCCTGCGGACTCAAGGGTCCCAGGTTCGATTCTGGTCAAGGGCATGTACCTTGGTACATGCGGGCACATCCCCAGTAGGGAGTGTGCAGGAGGTGGCTGATCGATGTTTCTCTCTCATCGATGTTTCTAACTCTCTATCCCTCTCCCTTCCTCTCTGTAAAAAAAAATCAATAAAAAATATATATTTTTAAAAAAAGGCTTTCTGGAACCAAACTGGAACACATTGTCTGCTGTGTCCTCCTGTTCCCCCATTTCCTCCCTCACTTAGGCCATCCCAGGACCACCGTCTTGCCCAGGACCAAGTTGCTGCTGAGGACAAGATGTATGTGTTGGACTTTTCTTTCCATTTTTCTTAAGGAGGATAAGACAAATGTCAAAAAGAGAAGGAAAAGAAGGCACCTACCTATGACATTGGCTCCTCACTCCTCTGTTATTTGTCTTTTCTATAAAGTTGACATATTTTAATGGTGTCGTTCCCTTGCTGAAACCTGGCCCACCCTTGCGGGGGAAGAACCACAAATTCACAGAGGATGGCGAGGAGCTATGAGACACCAAAAGGTGCCCATGGAAATCAGCCACAGGCATTAGAATAGACAAGACCCTTAGTGGAGATGCAACAACAGTTCACTACTCTTGACTCACAGCCCAGCAAATAGCAGGAGCACTGGTTCCTGTCCCCCTCAAAAACAGGGACTTCCCAGGACTATGCACATAGGCACCCACCCTTAGCATAGGGCCTGCCTACACCAGGGTGGTTGTACCACACAAGTATATTGAATGCACTTGAAAATGTCAGGGACAACAGATCCAATGGGGACGGACCCAGAGACACACAAGGCAATGGGGACTGACTTTCCTCAAAACTCATGGACAAAGAATTTGAAGGAGAGAAATGTCCTGGGTGGATTGACAAGGGGCAAGGAGAGGGTCTTGACCTTGCTTCATCTTTAGAACAGGTTTGGCTGTTTTCATTTTATTTTACCGCAAACCATCAAAGTGAGAATCTCCAATTCTTTTCAAAGTGCACACTCCCATCTGTCACTACTCGATGAGTGTGTGGGATGATCATCATCCGAGCCATGGGGTACCCATCCCGAGTGAGTCTGGGTGAGGTGCCAGCTGGCTGTACAGGAGGACACCCGTTTCTAGCTCAGAAAGGCCTCGTTCTCTGTTCGGGATGCAAACTCTTCAAAATTAATGTCCATTAGGTTTCACACATCAAAAAAAAAAAAAAAAAAAAAAAAAAAAAAAAGAAAGGCCCAAGAAGCTCATGGTTCTGGGTGTCGCTGATTTAATACTTCATCACAAAAGGCATTTTATTACACGTGGTTACTGCAATCTGGGAACCAGGACAGGCTCAGGCAACCAAGTCAACATGAAAGTATTCGTTGATGAATAGATTTTATTTTTAGCTGAAAAGTTGGCCAAGTAGGAGGCCACATGGAGGAGATTAGGGTTTAGCGGGAACATCTCATCAGCGCGGTGCAGAGTGATTATGAATGCTGATAGGAATCCCGAGCGTGCCTTGGAGACGCTGGGCTTCCCCTGGAAGCATTCGTGTTGGGGAGCGCGGCTCTTTGGTCTTCATAATTTGGAAGAAATAATTGTGTCCTTCCATCTCCAGCCTTCAGCCAACTCAGCTGGAACCTCCGCGTGTTTGCCAAATCTCCTCCCTCGGCCTCTGAAATCTCTGTTTTCTGGAGTCCGTGTTATGCAGAATTCTCCCCACTGAGACCCAGAGCCTCCCATCAATGAGCAAAAGGCCCTTCCCAGAGGGCCCAGCTGGGGGCTGTGGGACCCGCAGGGTTCTCACCCCAGCCTCCCCTTCTGCCTGGCCCTGTTGCTGACCTGGCTCTGTTGTTACACACACCCTGGAAGTCTCAGAGTTTTAGGTAGGGACGCCTTGAGCCACCATCAGCCCACAGGGCAGGCCGGACATGGAACACCCAGGGAACCCCAGTCACTGTCGCAGGTCCTGGGTGCCCCTGAGACTTGCACAGTGCAGCTGCCCTGTCCTCGGGGGAACCACGTCAACAGGATGAGAGTTAAACGACACAATGCTCCTGATGTTGCTGGGGGGCCTGGGACAAGTGCGCAGGCAGCCCCCTCCTGCTACCCCCCCCCCCCCCCAACAAGGCTTGGTCCACCTTGGCTTTGCTGAGTAGTTTGGGTTTAGTTTCCATCCACAGAGGCAGCAGTAAGAGGGCCCATCACTCACGCGGCCCAACAACTGGTGCACAGAGACTCCAGTGTTTTTATATCCTTGCAATGGGGATGTGGGAGATGAGAGGGAGGGTGGGGACCCCCATGTTCCCCACAGCCACATCCAAAGAACTGGAGCATTGTGGCTTGTGCCTCTTTGCCTGGAGGTCACAACACTATAATGAGCACTTGAGCAATGCCGGCATCACAGCTACTTGACAGGCGGCTCTGGCCTTTGCGGGTTGAAGGCAGGGCTCAGGAGAAGAGCCAGGGAGGTGCTTATGTGGATGGAGGGGTGCCCAGCAGTCCATGGACTTGGCGACTGTCAAAGGGGATGGGGCCCAACAAGCCAGGAGGGTTAAGAAGCTGAGCCAGACCCAAGGTTCTAAGATTTGAGGTGCAGGCTTGACCTGGGCTCCAGGATGGAAGCCCAGTGCCATCTGGGCTCAGTGAGGAGTGTGGTGACCCACTGATGACGTCCCACAAGCCAGGATAGAGCCTGAGAATCATGAGGCCCCTCCCAGGATGGCTGTCAGCTAGGTCAGCTAGCTCTCCTCTCAGAGCCCCCCTCTGCACCCTGACATGGGATGGAACCTTCTAGGACTGACAATTATAGGACACTAGAGGCCTGTTGTAGGAGGATTCCTGCAAGAATAGGGCTTCGCTCCTGTCTCTGCAGCTCCTATCCTGCCAGTCTCTGCCCCTCCTACCCCGCCCGTCTCCGCTACCTCGGCTCTGTTGCTTGGCTTCCTTCTATGGTGTCTTCAGTCTTTGCTCACAGCCGGTATATGCAAATTAGCCGCCATATTTGTTGGCGGTTAATTTGCATATCATGCTGATTAGCCAATGGGAGGCGTAGCGAAGGTATGGTCAATTACCATGTTTGTCTATTATTAGATAGGACTAGAGGCCCGGTGCACAAAAATTTGTGCACTGGGGGGGGGGGGGCGGGGTTCCTCAGCCCGGCCTGTGCCCTCTCGCAGTCTGGGACCCCTCGGGAGATAACGACCTGCTGGCTTAGGCCTGCTCCCAGGTGGCAGAGGACAGGCCCAATGCCTAGGTGCAGCCCCTGGTCTGGCTCAGAGCAGGGCTGATTGGGGAGTTGGGGCGCCGCCCCCTGTCATGCACAAGGCAGGGTGGATCGGGAGGTTGCGATGCCACCCTCAGTCACTCTCAGGGTAGAGCCGATTGGAGGGTTGGGGCACCGCTCCCTGTCACACTCAAAGCAGGGTCAATGGGGAGGTTGCGGCGCCACCCCCTGTCACACACAGAGCAGGGCCAATCAGGGGATTGGGGCGCTGCCCCCTGTCACTCACAGAGCAGGGCCCATCAGGGGGTTTGGGGCTCCGTACCCTGTCATGCACAGAGCAGGGCCGATCAGGGTGTTGGGGCACTGCCCCCTGTCACTCACAGAACAGGGCCTGGCCAGCCTGGATGAGGGGATGATGGCTGTTTGCAGCTGGTCACACACCCTTCAGGGTGGGGGTCCCCACTGGGGTGCCTGGCCAGTCTGGGTGAGGGGCTGAGGGCTGTTTTCAGGCTGGCGGGTGACTGAAGCTCCCAACTGCTCCTTTTTTTCTTTTTCTTTTTTATTCTGGGCCAGCTTTAGCTCTGAGGCTTGGCTCCAGCTCTTAGGCCTCAGCTGCTGAAAGCAGGTATCTGGTTTGTTTGGGTTCTATAATCGAAACACTGTTTCAACTCCAGCTCTGAGATCCCGGCTGGCTGAAAGCAGGTTTCTGGGGTTTTGTTTAGCTTCCATATTTGTAACAATGTTTCAAACTGCAAGCTCAGAGGCTGGCAGCAGCAGGCAGGGAATGTTGGAGTCCTCCGTCACTGAAGCAAGCAAGCCTCATGTTCGCTTCAAGCTGCCTGGCTGCCAGCTGCCATCTTGGCTGGCAGTTAATTTGTATGTTGCCCTGATTAGCCAATGGGAAGGGTAGCGGTGTGACACCAATTTGCATGTTTCTCTTTTATTAGTGAGGCCTAGAGGCCCTGTGCACAAAAATTTGTGCACTCGAGGGGGTCCTTCAGCCCGGCCTGTGCACTCTCACAGTCTGGGACCCCTCAGAGGATGTCCACCTGCTGGCTTAGGCCCGCTCCCTGGGGGAACAGGCCCAAGCTGGAAGTCAGACATCCCTCTGGCAGCGCGGCAGCCCTCAGGGGATGTCCACTTACCAGCAGGGAGCAGATCTAAGCTGCAGTCGAACATCCTTAGTGCTGCTGAGGAGGCAGGAGAGGCTCCCACCACCACTGCTATGCTGGCAGCCATCAGCCTGGCTTGTGGCTGAGCAGAGCTCCCCCTGTACGAGCGCACTGACCACCAGGGGACAGCTCCTGCATTGAGTATCTGCCCCCTGGTGGTCAGTGTGTGTCATAGTGACGAGTCATTCCCAGTTGCTCTGCTGTTAGGGTCAATTTGCATATTACCCTTTTATTATATAGGATTATTAGAGCACACAGGCCCACAGCCTCCACAAGTTCTCCTGGCCACACTGGACATTGCATCTGCTGCTCCGCCCAGCAGCCCTCTGTGTCACTGTTTCTGGCCTCCAGTCCCACTCACCCCACCTGGGAACCCACTTCATGCCCCTGCAGACCTTCAGAACCCCTCCGACCCTCCCTCCCCTCGTTCCCCTCCCATCCACCCACACTCTGTCACCAGGTCCCCTGGTTCCTGTATTGTGGCTCAGGTAAGAATCCACAACTTTGGTCAATCTTGACAGGAGAGCTGAGTAGCTCTCCTGGAGAGAAGATTGTGTAGCGTGGCTGACTGCTGCCACCACCTCTGTTTCCCAGCGTCCTCTGGGCCACCAGTGCCATCGTCCATTGTCCCGAAACCCCACCTTCCTGTCCATTGCTTGCCTGTCCTGTCCCCGTCCTCGGGGTGTTTCCTCTTCAGAGTGGAAACATTAGGTGGAATCAGAGAAAACTGCCATTTTAGGTTAAAAACTAGAGGAATATGGGCAGTTTCCTAGGATTCAACCTGTTACCTGCAGCACCATGGTGGGTGTGTTCTGTGCCTGCCCGTCCTCAGCTGCGTGTGGGTGTTCATAACGATCTCTTTTGCTGGGAGAGCGGGACTATATTCTGTAGTTCCAGAATTTGTAAAGTTCTGCTTTTCACTTTAATTCATTAGGGATTGATATTTTTTGAAATGATACATTTGTGAAAGGTGTAAGGAAGAGATCAACTTTTTTCCCTTCAATATTCCAAGTGCCATCACTGAGCTGGCCACAAGCAAATCTCAAGTATACCACAATGTTATTAACTATGTTCATTAGGCTGAATATTAGATTCCCAGAACTTATTCATCTCTTAACTGAATACTGTACCCTTTGACCAACATATCTCCAATTCTCCCACCTCTAGGTCCTGGAAACCACTATTCTGCTCTCTGTTTCTATGAGTTTGACTTTTAAAAATTTTAGGTTCCACATATAGGTGAGATCATACAGTACTTGTCTAGCTTATTTCACTTAGCACAATGTCCCCAAATTTATCTACTTATTACAAATGGCAAGATTTCCTTATTTCTCATGGATGAATAATATTCCACTAAATCAGGGGTGGGGAATGTCTGGCCCATACAAGGCTCATGAAATCATTTGGTCTAATCCTGCCAAGGCATTAGGGGTGAGTTAATTAAATGTTTGACCAAATAGCAGGCTACATTTTAAGTTGATAATTTCGTATGTTATACATATCCAAATGGCCCTTGGCAAAAAAAAGATTTCCCACCCCTACACTAAATACATATTCCAGTGTGTGTGTGTGTGTGTATGTGTGTGTGTGTGTGAGAGACAACTTATTTATTTACTTATCCATCAATGGACACTTAGGACATAAGTTGTTTCCATATATTAGTTACTATGAATAATGCTGCAATGAACATGGGAGTGCAGATATCTCTTCAAGATACTTATTTTGTTTCCTTTGGATAAATTCCCAGAAGTAGGATTACTGAATCATATGGCAGCTCTATTTTTAATATGTTGAGGAAACACTATACTGTGTTCCACAGTGGCTGCACCAATTTACATTCCCACCAACAGTGCACAAGGGTTCCCTTTTCTCCACGTCCTTGCCAGCACTTCTAATCTCTTGTTTTTTTGATAGAAGTCATCCTACCTGGTGTGAGGTGACATCTCATTGTGGATTTGATTTGCATTTCCCTGACAATTAGTGATGCTGAGCACCTTTTCATGTACGTGTTGGCCATTTGTATGTCTTTTTTTTTTTTTTGAAAAATGTATTATTCAGACCCTCTGCCCATTTTCCGAATGGGTTATTTGCCGTGGAGTTGTGTGTTTCTAATACATGTTGGATATGAACTCCTTATCAGATCTATGGCCTGCAAATATTTTCTCCCATTCTGTAGGTTGCCTTTTCACTGTGTTGGTTGTTTGCTTTGCTAGTCAGAAACTGTTTCATAATTTTTCTTCCTTACCTTGTTTTGTTACCACAGGGATGCTTGCTTCATAAAAGGAGATCATCTTCCTTCCTTTTCTAGTTTTTGGAGCATATTAATTAAAATAGAAGCTTCAGCCCGGCTGGTATGGCTCAGTGGTTGAGCATTAACCTATGAACCAGGAGGTAACAGTTCGATTCCCAGTCAGGGCACATGCCCGGGTTGCGGGTTTGATCCCTCATGTGGGGCATGCAGGAGGCAGCCAATCAATGATTCTCTCTCATCATTGATGTTTCTATCTCTCCCTCCCGCTCCCTTTCTGTCTGAAACCAATAGAAATATCTTTAAAAAATAGAAGCTTTAGTAATTTAGTTTTTTAAAGAAGATTGTCCACCATATATCAGTTTTCAAATATATTAGTCCAAAATTATTTATTTATTTTTTTATATTAATCACTACATATCAGTAATTATTCTTATTTTTCATTTCTAATATTTATTCATGCCTTTATCTTTTTTTAAAAAATATATTTTATTGATTTTTTACAGAGAGGAGGGGAGAGGGATAGGGAGTTAGAAACATCGATGAGAGAGAAACATTGATCAGCTGCCTCTTGCACGCCCCCTACTGGGGATGCCCACAACCAAGGTACATGCCCTTGACCAGAATCGAACCTGGGACTCTTGAGTCCGCAGGCAGACGCTCCATCCGCTGAGCCAAACTGGTCAGGGCTCATGCCTTTATCTTGATTAATCAAGAAAAAATAAATGTCTATTTTTATCAGTCCTTAGTAAAGAATCAGCTTTTGTTTTTTTGTTTCTCCATATTGCTTCTTTATTTACTATTTCCATAATTTTGACCTTTATTATTTTCTTCTTTTACTGTTCCTTGGGCTTACATTGATTGATATTATATACATTTTTATAATGAGTCTTAGCCCATTAATTTAAAATCTCTCATTTTCTAAAATATATATTGAATATTATAAATTCCTTTTATATCCCCTTCATCCATTTTCCACAGATTTTTGTGTACAGCTCTTCTGTTGTTATTCAGTTCTCAGTAGTTATAATCTCTGTAAAAATTTATTCCAGGCCCAAGAATTACTTAAAAGTGTTATTTAGTTTTCAAATGTATGGGTGCATTTTATTTCTAAATTCATTGTGTACTGTGAGATGTTTTTAAATCTTTGGAATTTTTCAAGACTTTCTTTGTGATCCATTATATATATAGTCAAATTAAGAAAAACCACATTCTATTGTTTGAAAAGAACATGTAGTCTATATTTGTGGGAGCCTGTGAGAGTCCTCCCCTCCTCCTCTTCCTCCTCCTCCTCCATCTCTGTCTCCTTCCCCATCTCCACATCTCCTTCTTCATCTCCTTCCCCATCTCAATCTACTTCTCCATCTCTATCTTCATCTCCTCCATCTCCATCTAAATAGAAGATTTCATATTTTCTCAGGCAGCTGGTTCCTTTGGGGCGCTCTGCCAGTTCGGCAGTTCTTCTTTAAATCGCACATTAGAAGTGTATTGGTGGCATTGGGTATTGATTTACTGTAAAACGGCCTCCTGGGTAATGACGAGTGCTATTCCCAGTCAGAGCTGACATGCACTGCTGATGCTGGGCTCTCTGCTCACCAGTGCCAGTTTGACCCCCAGGAGACATTGGCAATGCTGGAGACATTGTGGATTGTCACAATAGGGTGAGTGGCGGGGAGACGGAGGGTGTGCTACTGGCATCAAGTGTGTGGAGGTCAGGGATGCTGCTAAACATCTCACAGTACACAGGACAGGCACACACACAAAATTATCTGTCCCCAAACGTCAATAGTGACAAGGAGGACGGAGCCTATTTATGAAACCCACAGGCTTTTATAATTGTTTTTTTTCCTGTGCACAAAATGACTGTCAATGCCTTTAATGCAAACACATCACACTTACATTGATTGTTTTGCAAAATAATTGTTAAGCTTCAAAATGTCTCTTATTAATGAGAAATTAGCATGGGATGACTTACTAAGCCACTACTGGCTCTTTGATAACTAGAAAGATGATGGGTATTAAGGACAAAAGGAAGGAAATGGCCTGGGAAGTCATGGTGGATGTCCGCAGGCCTCTCTAGAGATGACGGTCACCATATCTGGAGTGAGGCTCCAGGAGCCTGCCTGCCAGCCATGGACGCCCCTCACTGGGTGCCCTCTGCTGGGTGCTGCTCCGTGCCTCACTCTCACTGCATAGCCCACCCCAAGGACCAGGATGCACCCAGAGCTTGCCCACGCAGAGGGATCTCCTGCAAGGGGCCGAGTGAAGACAGATGTTCTGTCTTTGTTCAAAACAGTAACACATGAGAATCTGCCTCATTTACGTCATCTTGCATTTCCATTAGCAACACCCTCGGCATGAAACCATAAGTGGGATGGAGGCATCTTAGGGTGGGCCCCTGGGCCTAGTTCCAGAGATCAGGGAGGTGGTCCAGCTGTAGGAAGAGCCCTCGGGAATCTGCACCCTTGGGGAGAGCCACTCACTAGCCATGCAGACTATAGGGGGCCGCTTCATCTCTCTGTGTCTTCATTTCTTTATCTGTAAAACAAAGAGGTCATATCAGAGCGTCCTCTGGTTTCCTCACGCCCCTTGAACGCTTGCACTTTAGAGCATTGTATGAAAAAGACAAGACAAGCATCATCAATTAGCAGGGCAGTACGCGTTATAAATTAATCTTTCACCACTGTTTCCTCTTCAATGTTGGAAATGGATTCAATTTGCTTTCCACAGTGTTTCTTATAACAAAAGCAGCCTGACTCACTATTTAATATGAGTTTATTTGGGATGATTTTAGAAGGAAAACAAGTTCAAAGAACCGTTTGATAGGAAATGAAACCAGAAGTTAGTTGCATATGCATGGTTGCATATGGTTGAAAACAAAATTATAAGCTAAAAGGTATGACAAATTTCTCTTCTACCCAGTGTTTCTTAAAAAAAAAAAAAAGGGTACTTTGAAATAGAAGAGTTTGGGATCTTCACATTTGGTTGCTGCATTTTCATTTAATTAATAACTGTCTCTGACCATTTTTCATCTGGTATCGCGACCTAACCAGGAAATAATCAGGAAAGCATTACTGAACATATTGCCAATAAATTAGAACATGGCAGCTGAAGACATCTGAGTTTTGTTGGTTCTTGATCTTTTCATGGCCCATTAGGAATGATTTCCACAGGGTTCACGCAGGTGGAAGGAAAAGCTGGGGATGCTGGAAGCCTGAATCCAGCCCAGAAGGCAGAGCAGGGAACTGGTTATGCTTTGACTGGGTTACCCCTGCCTTCCCCAGCGAGAGTCAAGTTCAAACTCACCACCATGTGGAGATCTGGGAGCCACTTTCCTGGCTTCTGAGATCCTTCCCCCCACTCACCAGGCTAGTGCTGTGGCCCTAGGCTCTTTGGGGGGCAATGTGGTGGGAAACATCCCAAGAGAGCCCCCAAATTCCACCCTGGCACCCCGCCCCCCCCCCCCCCCCCCCCGTAGAATATGTGAATATATGAATACAATGGATTTCACTCCTAAGAGGATGTTAAAAGGCACAGTTGACTGTAAGGAGAGATGACCATGTGGACCTGATCTAAGCAGACCACCCTAGGAATCTGGGTCTGAAAGTCAGATTTGGAGGAAGTCGGGGAACAGGAGCATGAGAGGGACTCCACGTGAGGGTGATTCCCCAAAGCTGGAGAGACCACGTGCCTCTTTGAGGGAAAAGCAGCCCCTCATGGACAAGGAATGGAATTCTGCCAACAACCTGAACGGCCTTGGAGGTGGATTCTTCCATAGTCGAGGCTCTATGTGAGAACACAGCCCTGCTGCCACCTAGATTTCAGCCTCTGAGACCCTGAGAAGAGAACCCAGTCCTGTTGCACCTGGCTCTCCATCTGCTGAATTGTGAGTTAATCAATGGGAATGCTCGAAGGTGGCATGTTGGTGGCTATCTGCTGGGCAGAAGTCCAAACAACCGCAGCAGCCACACACACGGAATGAATACAGTGGTGGCATTAGCCATACAAATATCACCCCCACAGGGATCCACAGGGTGAGCCTCCCCTTCCCACACGTGTTCTGTCTTCTCCAGTGTAACTTGCATCCACTCTGCGTTGGAAAGTGGGAGACAGCCCTGAACTGGAGACCGGGGATATGGATTCTGTTGTTTTCTGCTTTGCATAGGCCTAATGGCATTTGAGCAAATCACTTTATTTAGGGACCGTAGTTCAACCATCTACATGGGAGTCATTGAATTCGATGCTGTCTAAAGTCGAGGGGCTCATTTGACCCGTTCCAGGTTGTGTCTACGTCCCCCCCCCCCCCCCCCCCCCCAAACACAAGTGGTTGATGAGCACCTGGAGTCTAGGTGTTCCAGCTCCCTCCAACTTCGATGGCAGTGAAGTCGGCTGATTCCATACTTGGTCATTGCATGTGTGGTGGCCACGTATTGAGCATAAGTCCTAGATGAAGACCAATTACCGTATGAAGAATGAAGTGAGAGAGTTAATTCAGAACTAAGGCCACGAGCCAGTGTGGGTGGGAGGACGCTTCCTCATCACAGGCTGCTTGGGGAGCAGGTTGGAGTGAGAAAAGTTATTTAAAGGAGACACGGAGGACAGGACCCCATCCACGGCCAGGGTGTTAGGAAGTCTTCAAGTGGGATTCTGAGGACTTGCTTCAAGTGTGTGAAGGGAAAGCAGAGTTGGAGGCAGCATGGAGTGGAGAACCAGGCATAGTCATTCACACGAGGTCTACTGGAGCACAAGGCTTGTCTTCAAGCAACCCTGAGGTCTGCTCTGCACCAGGACCTTCGCTGGCCACGCGGAAATGATGTCGTCTGGTGGTTCCATCATTGCCAGACATGTGGATGGTTTCTTTCTTTTAATCGCTTTATTGTGGTAAAAGACATATACCATAAACTTTACCATCTGAACTGTTCTCAGTGGCATTACGTGCATTCACATTGCTGCGCAACCATCACCACCATCACCTTCCCCAGAACTCTTTTCATCTTGCAAAGCTGAAACTCTGTCCCCCCTAAACACTCACTGCCCTTCCCCATCCCCTTGGCCCCTGGCACCCACCATTCTACCTCTGCCTTTTGTCTTTCTGATTTTCACTATCCCAGGTACCTCGTGTAAGTGAAGCATCAGGCTTTGTCTTCCTGTGTCTGGCTGATCTCGCTGAGCACAATGTCCTCAGGCTCATCCATGTTGTAGCTGTGTCAGCATTTCCTTACTTTTAAAGACTGAATACTATTCCCTTGTGTGGATACAGTTCAAAAAATGCTTTCATTCTTTGGGCTCTAGGAGTGCTCACTGCTATTGGGTCTTTCTTCATTACTATGCCTTTTCAGTGGAGAGCTAAGAAATAGCAATTTTTTAAAAGGCAAAATACTTATTGGGTTAAATAATTTTACTTCCAACTCCAATTTAGGACTATTACACTTTCCTAGATTTATTGATCCATATGTATGTCCTTTTTCCAAAGTCAAGATCCTGGGTCTCCATGACACCAAAATGATTACTAGCTTGCCTCAACCTACTGCATACACACAGCTACCTCAGGAGAGCAGTACCAACTGGCAGCAGTGTGATTCCTGAAAGCAGTGTGTGCGTGTGTACACATGTGTGTACACATTGGTGCATGCGTGTGTGCATACATGTGTGCATATGTGAGTGAGCAAGTGTGTGTGAGGGTGTGTGCATGTGTGTAAGAGTGTGTGTGTGTGTGAGTTGCATACATATGTGCATATGTGTGTGCGTGCCTGTGTGCATATGTGAGTGAGTGTGAGTGTGTGTGTAGAAGTCACAGTTGCTTTCTGTCTGGGTTATTACCAACCTGGTACACAGCCAGGTTCATTGTCTTCATTTGCTTTAGATTTTTCAGAGTTGCTTTTCTTTAAAAAAAATGCGTTTTTTAAAAAAATTCATTTCACAGAGAGGAATAGAGAGGGAGAGATAAAACATCAATGATGAGAGAGAATCATTAATCAGCTGCCTCCTGCACACTCCCTACTGGAAATGGAACCTGCAATCCAGGCATGTGCTCTGACAGGGAATCGAACTGTGACCTCCTGAGCCACACTGGCCAGGCTAGAGTTGTTTTTTAATTGATTTTTTTATGTGATGAATGAATATTTATATGTATCTTAGGTCAGACCTAGAAGACAATGTTATATTCAGAGAAATCCAGCTTCTATCCTGGTCCTCACCATCCTGTCCATTCCATCCTCAGGTAGGTAATTTTGTAAAAATTTATGTTTAACCCTCTAATTTAAAATACTTATCTATACTAATAAAAGGGTAATATGCTAATTAGACAGGGTTGACCGGACATCTTCTGGATGTCTTACTTCCTTCTGGACAAAGCCACAGTGGCAGGAGCCAAGGCAGAGGAGGTTAGGGGCGATCAGGCTGGCAGGAGAGCAGTTAGGGGGTGACCAGGCTGGCAGGGGGGCAATTAAGGGGAGACCAGGCTGACAGGGGGGGCAGTTAGGGGTCAGCCAGGCTGGCAGAGGGGCAGTTAGGGGGTGACTAGGCCAGCAGGGGGGCAGTTAGGGAGCAGCCAGGTCAGCAGGGGAGCAGTTAGAGAGCGATCAGGCCAGCAAGCAGAGGCTGTTAGGGGCGACCAGGCAGGCAGGAAGAGTGGTTAGGGGCGCTCAGGCAGGCTAGCAGTTAAGAGCCAGTGGTCCCAGATTGCAAGAGGGATGTCTGACTGCCGGTTTAGGCTCCATCCTGAGGGGTCCCAGATTGGAGAGGGTGCAGGCTGGGCTATTTTTATATTCTCCCATATTTTCAATACATAATAATACCATAGATTTCTTAAAAAATATATGTTTTTATTGCTTTCAGAGAGGATGGGAGAGGGATAGAGGGATAGAAAGATCAATGATGAGGGAGAATCATTGATTAGCTGTCTTCTGCATGCCCCTACTGGGGATTGAGCCCACAACCCAGGCATGTGCCCTGACTGGGAATTGAACCGTGAACTCCTGGTTCATGGGTTGATTCTCAACCACTGGCAGGGTGATACCATATACTTCTTGGTCACATATCCATCCTGATTTTTCCACTTAGCAGCATGTCCTAAATCACAGTCTATGGAAGTAGTCTCCGTTCCTTTTTTAGGGTTAGATACTACTTCGCTATACAGTAATACCACCGTTTACTGAGCCAGCCCCTTGCCGACAGCATTGGTGTTGTTCCCAGTCTTTGCTGTTCACAGGGTCACAACAATCGGTCGTCTACATGTATATTTGCATGTTTTCCCCAGGGCACCTTTTGGATATGTTTCTAGAGGTGGAATTGCTGGGTTGAAGGGTAAATGAATATGCAGTTTTGTTAGGTACCTTGACAGTTCCCTCCAGAGGAGACTGCACATTTCACATCCCCATCTGCAATGTATGAGGGTGACTCGTTCCCCATAGGGTCAGCTTTGCCAAAAATACATCATCAGACTTTGGAAAACCCAATATGTTTTCAAATTCAACAGGCTGCTCATTGTGCTTTCAAAAAATCTGAGCCGTTTGATCTAATGTGCCTATAACGTTATAATACACCAATAACTTGCAACTCGAATAAGCACTTAACCGTAGAAATTAACAAGCTAATTAAAAGGAAAGGGATGTAAAGTGCGTACATTTATGGAACAACTGGAAGAATAAGATGCAGCCTCTGCCGCCATGGGTGCTGGGACTGTGCTGCTGCCAGGGCTGCTACGTTCCTGACCTTTCCTCGGACTCTTACAGCGTCCCCGGCAGCTGCTGGCGCTTGCCACCCGGAGCCCAATCCTGCCCTGAGCAGGCCCCTGGTTGCTCTTTATTTAGGGATCTGGCTTGTACCTTCTGGTCCAGGGTTCCTCCTGTCATACTGCCCACAGCCAAGCTTCCCTGTACCCCAGTCCCTCTGCCACCATTTCCCCCGGGTGCTGTTTTGCCCAGGACAGTATCGGGGCACTGGAGACACCCAGATCTTGGGGCCTCAGAGTCCCGGGCCCAGCCTCGAGGTGCGAGAGCTGAGGTGTTTACCCACCAAAGCTTGTCCTCTCTGGCCTAAGGCTGCTCCCAGGGGCCCTTCACTCCTGGTGTCCTGACCGCTCCTCCTGCACAGGCAGGCTCAGGCCGAGTTGCAGACACCTGCTGTTGGAGGCTGGGGACTATGAGGAGGCCACCACTTCAACTGCCAGAGTCCAGGAAGCATCCCTGACTGACCGGGACCCGGGTCATGCCGAGAACACCTCAGTGGGGGGAGAATTCAGGGTGGACTTTGCCACGAGGGCTGCGGGTGGGGGCCAGCAACTGTTAGAAAAGCCTTCCCTGCATTGAGCCCAAATTTTGCCCCCTGAGACTCCCACATTGTTCCAGTTCTGCCTCCTGGAAAATAATGAATCAAAACAATATTTTCCAGAGGAATCTGAACAATTACCCAGAAAGCCCAAGGCTGCTCTCGCACACACAGGCCGCAGTGCACTGCCTGTGGCTGTCTGCCTGCTCTCTATGGTGACAGAAGGGCCACGTGAGGCACACGTGGGGGGACCGTCTGCGTCTCGGCAGCGTGGGCAGAGGAAGGTCCGCTTACCCAACAAGCACCTTGATCCATTAGGTCCGCTGCTCCAGGCGCTTGGGGAAGTGTCCCCTGTGACTCACTCATGAGTCAGATGCTGGTTCTCATTTCAAGGTTTTAAACCCCCCAATGCTTCCCTCTCAGAAGCAAACAATGGCCATTTTTGGTCTAGAAGACCGTAGACTGGCCAGTGCCATCATCACTTGAATCTCTGGCCGCATATGAATGGAATACATGCATTTAATTTCTCTCAGAAGAAGATGGGTTTCCAAGACAAAATGTGATTATAGCCCACCTCCTCTCTCACTCCACAAGCTGAGAGGGATGGGCCAGCGCCCACAGCCACCCCAATGACGAGCCCACTGCCGGTGCCTCCGAGGAGGGGACGTATTCTTAGCTTTCACCGACTTTTCTTCAAATATTTGGGCGGGGCACTCAAATCTCATATTCTAATGACAGGGAGAATGATAAACGAGGTCATACACCAAGTTCCACTGTCATCGCTGTACGAAAGTGAAGGATTAATTACAGAGAGTCCGGCTGGGAGCAGCCTCAAGGTCAGAACCGGACCCCATGGCCTCCATTCTGCAAGGCCTTCGACTGAGCCAGGAGGACTCGTTTCTACCGTGTCATTGGCTCAGACTCCGGATCAGCAGGAGGACCTGAGCCTGTGGGATGAGGAATTCATTTCTGACCCAGAAGTTGGAGCCTGGCTGCACAAACCTGCAAAGAGACTTTCTGACTGACAAAGACACGCCCCCCCCCCCCCCCGCCCGTCCCTGGCGGTGTGCCCCGAGTCCCTAGTCCCCAGGGCACAGGCTCTCCCTGGTCCCCCACTCTCCCTCACCCCATGGCTGGGCGCTGCTCTTCTGGCCGGCTGCCCTGGGCCGCGGGAGGCTGCGTGCATTGGCTGCTGGTTCCGAGGGAGCCGCGATGCCGAGGAGGCGATCCATCACGAAGGATTTGGGGGCGGCCAAGAAGGAAGGCCTGAGGGTGTATGCCATGGCCGGGAGCCATCCCTGTTCTGTGACCTGTCAGCGAAGATGGGGAGGTCTGGCTCCTCCTCAGCAATGCAGCGAGAGGACAGGGGAAGGAGGGGCAGGTGCCAAGTCATCTTGTGACTCATCCAACAACCTTGGACGCTGCACCTTTGTCTCATGTTTTTGAGGTTTGACCAGCGGCTTTGGCATTGTGTGGACAGAGGTTAAGAAGGAAATTTAAGGTTTTAGGAGGCCAAGAATGAAAGGGGGCTGTATCAACGGTCCTCTCCTGACTCAGAAATCCTTTGAAGAGACATCCAACGTTGGCAAAACATCAGTGACCTAAAATTATATTCAAGAACACATAGATGTTTATATAGAAATCAATCTATAATCTATAAACACATGTCTGCAAATTTTGTTGGCATTTCATCTGGCAAGGGATGGTTTTAAAATGGGGGCCACCAATGGCATTTATTGTGGTGCCCTCACTGGGGGGCACGTGGAGGCTGTGAGCAAGGATGAGGCCACCTGGTGGTCCCCAGTTCCCTTTGGGGCGTGGCCATTTCCTAGTCTGTGGTCAGAGAGGGTCCCTAGAGCCGTCCCAGCTCCTGATTCCCTCATTGCCACCGTCCGGTCAATAAGAGCTTACCTGCACGGACAACACCTGGGTTACAGTGCCACCCTGAGTCCCCGGGCAGGACAGCGGCACATGGATCCCCAGGAGGGGCTTCTTTGAACAACTTCCCCAATGGTGGGCTTGGCCCAGCTCACTTCCTCTCGGAGAACCGAGTCTTTTCATGGTGTCGTCAGATTTATTCATTATCTATTTTTATGTCAAAAGAATAGAAATGTCATTAACTCATAAAAGCTGGATGAAAATGTCCAGCCACATGGTATTGGGGACAGATGTTTCATTTCAAAGCATGCGTAAGTGCAGAGTATTTCCCAGCAGAGTGGGAGCCAGACTCCTCACAGCCCTCACCACTCCGCGTGCGTCTCTTCACCCTCACCCACACCCACACCCGCACCCGCACCCGCACCCTCACCCACACCCGCACCCGCACCCGCACCCTCACCCACACCCTCACCCTCACCCACACCCACACCCGCACCCTCACCCTCACCCTCACCCTCACCCACACCCACACCCGCACCCGCACCCGCACCCGCAGCCGCACACGCTGGTGGCTGGGCTCGCTGTCCCAGCCCTGCGGTCTCAAGGCAGTTGTCCGCCTGGGCTGACCTCACATCCCACCTTGCTGCTGGCCGCCCAGGGGGTGTTTTTGAGTTCACATGCCCCCCTCCTCCACTCTGGCCACCCTTTCTCCCTGCATGGTGTCCCCACAAAGGCTTTCCATTATGGCCCAGCCACGCTCTGGCTTCCGCCAAGGGGACAGGGTGGGGGACAAGACAGATATCAGATTCCAGCCTTGGCTCCCCCCTTCACGGCCTCCATGAACGTGGACAAGCCACCTTCCTGTATCTGAGCAGAGGGAACACGTATTATGGATGGAGATACATATTTCCATAGGCCATGTGTGAGGAACTAATGAAGTAATGCAGGCAGAATGCTCCGCACAGCTGGGCACGTAGCTGACGGCCAGTAAGTGGGGGGGATGACAGTGACAGCCACAGTGACGATGGTAACTGGTGAAGATTCAGTGTGGGGACTCCACCAAGTTTAAAAAGAGGACAGCACGATGCTAAATCACCACTTGTTTTAATAAGGATGCTTTATGGCCTACAAACTGCTTGGAAATTCATCGTTACATTTCTTCCTTATGGGGCAGGGGATGCAGAAGTGCAGGACTCATTTTACTGCTCAGAAGTTCAAGGTCACAGAGTAGCACGTAGAGCCAGGCCTCCCTCTGCCCGTCGCCCCTCCCGAGCCACCTGCTTTCCTCCCCTGTCTGCTCTGTTGGGACTGTCCCCCAAATCCACGTGGAAGATGGTCCCAGCCTCCGAGTCTCTGTCAATACCCCCTCCTACATGACCTGCCCCCATAACACAGTAGAAGTAACTACTCTTTCTAAGCCGTAAATATCTCTTTAAAAAAAAATATATTCTTATTGTTTTCAGAGAGAAAGGGAGAGGGAGAGATAGAAATAGCAATGATGAGAGAGAATCATTGATTGGCTACCTCCTGCATGCCCCCTACTGGGGATTGAGCCTGCAACCCCGGCATGTGCCCTTGACCAGAATTGAACCTGGGACCCTTCAGTCCACAGGCCGATGCTCTATCCACTGAGCCAAACCAGCTAGGGCTGCCATGGACCTCTTGAGCTATTAAAGTATAACAAGGAAATATAGTAAAGCACTTACATGATTTTGGAGTAGCAAAGGACAAGTACTGAACAAAAAGGACTGATAAAGCGAAATACTTGAAAAGTCAAAATACTTACATATGAGCTCTGAAACATACGTTTGCTGCCATTCCTAGTCTGTGTGTGTATGTGCCAGCAAGTCGGCTCTGACTCCTGGTGACCCCATGAATGAGTGACCTCCACGATGTCTTGTCCTCAAGGCCCTGCTCGGCCCTGCAGACCCAGCGATGGCTTCCTGTATGGAGTTATCCATCTCATGTTTGGTCTATTTTCCTGCTGCCTTCTGTTTTCCCCGCACGATGGTCTTTTCTGGAGAACCCTGCCTTCTCGTGACGTGCCTGAACAGGGCAGAGTTCCTACCCGATGGCTTAGGAAACCTAAAGATTGGGAGACCTGCGTTGTCTTTTGGAGAGCTGGGAAACAGGCTCATTAAAATGTCACAGGGCTATGAGGTGCAGGCTAGGCGGAGTGGACAGCAGGTGGGACTTCAGGCGGAGTGGTGGACTCCTCAGGTGCTCCCTCCCGGCGTAGGGGCCCAGAGGTGGGAGGGCCAGGGGCAGGAGTGTGGGTGGGAAGGAGAGGCGCTTTGCCCGGGGCAGTTCTGGGCTCAGCCTGGGGGAGAGGATGGTCCCTTCCTGCACCAGGAAGACCCCGTGGTCACGCTCGGCCGTGGATGCTCCATTGTAAGTAGCTGGTCCGGGAGAGGCCTGCAGGGCTGAGGCTCCGCAGTGTGCGTGGCCACAGCCCCTCGGTGAACCTCCAGCTTGAGGCGTGAGAGACGCCGTTCCTCCCCAGGAGACAGTACTCTGCTGCCTGTGGATGGAATTCCAATTCAGATCCCTGAAGTAGATTTAGGGGGACAGAGTGCTGCTCATTTCATTTGGAAAAATGTGCAAGAATGACCAGGAATGCCCTGAACATATCGACGGGAAGTGACCCCGAGTGCCAAACGCCAAACACCTTGAACGATAATGTTGAGAACAGCCAATCCTAGTGCTAATAGGAATGGAACAACGGCAACAAATGGACAGGTCAGAAATGACTCAGGGCTCCCTACATGAAACGGGGAATTAGTGTGGAAGAGGCGGTTGTGCAATAAATGTTATTGGCATAGGTGGCTACAGTTTTTGAAAAAAAGTTGGATGCTTACCGCACAATAAAATAAATTCCAGATGGTTTAGAGACAATGTAGCACACGTGCATGGTAAAGGAATTGAGGGACTACGGGTGAACATTTTTACACTCTGGGGGTGAAAAGGCTTTTCTCAGCATAAAACTGAGCTAGAAAACAGAACGGGACAGTTATATGACTCTATCTAAGAACGGGGAACTCCCACACGCGAGGTCAAAGACAGTGATGCTGACGTCACTGCACGTCTCTTTAATTCCATCCCTATGTGGTCACAGCAGCCCAGCGAGGAAGGCTGGGAGGGGCCACATTTCCCAGACGGGGACACTGAGGCCCAGAGAAGTGAGTGACTTGCTGAAAAGCTCATATAAATCAATTTTTAAAACGACAAACACATTCAAGAAGTATCAGCCATTTACAACAAAGGAAGGGGAAACTGATTCAAGTTTAGTGCTTAGCAAAGAATTGGACATTGAACAACCATGGCATCAATCCGGTTGTTAAAGAGCAACCAGGCATTGCTGAGGAGCAGGGCCCGGCTGCCCTCTGTCCTTGCCCCCGACCCCACGAGGAGGTGGGATGGTCGAGTGGGCAGCACGGCCAGGCATCTCAGTCACAGTTGGTCGAGTTGCTTACCCCTTGGCCCCAGTGTCGTCGTCCGTAAGTGGGGACAAGACGACATAGCCTTGCTTTGTGGCCGTGGAGATGGGACGATTACTCCAGGTGCCTGCCATGGGAACACGGGGACTCCGTGTTCTAGCTTGAGCAGACCACACCGGCCCTCAGGGACCCGTCGCTGGCTTGTCTCAGAAGCCCACGAGTCAGCAGGAGATGGCGTCTGTCCTGGGAAAATGACAATTCCTGACCGATCCGTAGGCATGAAGTCCTGCTGTTTGGGGACTGCAGAATGGAGCAAACCTCCAGCGGCCACAGAGCGTCTTCCTTCTGCTTGGTGGGGGTTGGAGGAACTCTCTCAGCTCTTCAGTGGGGATGGGGAGGAAGGAGGGAGGCAGGGGGGCAGAGGCGGGACGTGGCTGAGCACTGTCCCCGGGGCCCTGACTGCTATGGCTCAGGTGGACCAGGCCAGGGTGAGGATGGGCCGGAGTGGGGATGGGCCGGGGCAGGGACCGGCCTTCCCGGCTGCTCGAGCCTGGCCTGAGTGTGGGGACGTGGCCAGGAGGAGGAGCAGCACCGGCCGCCCACACGTCTTGCTTCTCTGTCTGCCTGCCAGCCGCCGCTTTCATGTCTCTGGCTCTTCCTTCTGCTGCGTGTCCTCAGGTCCGAGCAGCCAGAGAAGAGCTCTCGTTTCCTGGGGCTGGTTCTCATTTCCTGGCACATGCTGCCAGCTCTGCCCCCTACAGCGCCAGGCCTCCGCCCTCCGGCCTTCTGCAGTACCAGTCCAGTCTCTGGGACAATGGAGGACATAACCCCAGCTTATCGGGCCCCTGTCAGACCCTCGCCAGAGGAGTGAGTTCCTTCTCAACTTGTGCTTGCAGGGGTGCGGGGTTTGATCACCCGTTCCCTGTCCGTTCCTGAGATAGGAACAGGCTGCAGGCAAACCCCAAATTCCTGGGCAGAATCCTGCCCCGAACCCCAGCCTCCTTTCTTGTTATGGAGAAAAGCAATGTCAAAAGTCCTGCTGGTACCCCCCTGACCTTTCTCCCTGAGACTGGAGGCTGGGTAGCAACTCCCCACTAGTCTCTGCCTGCTCTCTGGTCCTAGCCCCTAAGGTGGTCCCCAAGTCCTCCCAACAGGAAGGCATCCCAACCCAAAGACAGAGCCTACAGAAGCCTTCCCGCCTCAGCGGGGCCAGGTTTTCCAAGCTCGCATACCGAAGTCTTCACTGGTCTGCCCATACACTGGTTGTCATCTTCTTGTTCCCCTGGCCCACCCTCCCTTGTGACCTTGAGGCCACAGGTGGGAAGGTGAAGGGACCTTAAAGGGAAGATCACAGTGAGGCACCGGGATGGCATGACCTTGACCCCCAGCTGTGGCCACGTTATGACGAAAGCTCAGATCTGTGAGGACCCAGTGGGTGAAGCCAGAGGGAAGGAAGGAGATGTAGGAGATGTGGGGGGTGACTCCTTACACACCAGGGGTTCGAGTAGTGGTGGTGTGGACACCAGAGTGTGGTGGGGGCTCTGGGGTGGGGGTGGTGACTGGCTCCATGGCCTTTTAGAGGAAGTGGCTGTGACTCTATGAATGAAACGTCTTCTGCATTTCTCCCAGACATGCGTTGGGAGGATCAGCCCAGCATCTGAGCTCTGGGTCAACTAAGGCGATCCGGGCCCCCAAACTCATGTCTTGGCCTCTGCAAGCCTGATCGTGGGCAGCATGGCCCACGTCTGCCCCGAAACACGTTGTTCTGAACGACTTCCTGGGGTCAGACACTTGGCCTCCACATGGGACGGGCAGCCTGAGCAGAAACATGTGTGGACCGTGGGGGCCTCGAGGATGACTCTGTGGGTGGAGAAATCAGGGATTTCCTGTTTCGGAATCAGTTTCACCCCTTTACCGAAGGGAGCTGAGGGACCCACTGGTCTAGCGCCAACTGCCCAGAGGTCCTCAGGGCCTCCCTAAGATCGATCACATCTGCATGGAACAAGGTCATCAGAGAAGATGGAGAATTTAAAAGTAAGCTTCGTTTTATGGAACAGTTCGTTTACAGAAAATTCATAAAGATAGCACAGAGAGTTTCTGTGTGCCCTGCAGCGAGGGTGGGTTCCAGTCCCCCTCACCCCTTCTGGCCTGGGCAGGTTCTTCCTGCCAGCCCAGGATGGAAGGGAGACACCAGAGAAGCTCACAGGCTCTCCGGGGGACAGAGGGGCACCCCGCACCCAGGTGGCGGCCTTGCAGTTCCAAGGAGCTGGGCCCTCCTGGGGCTGTGCGGGGCCAGGGGACAGAACCTGTCAGTGTCATGGGGACTTCTGGTTCTTGCCCTGTACCTGTCGCCGGGCCCCTCTGCCTTGGGTGGCTGCTGTCCTGTGTGTAGCCCCCCACCCCCTCCACTCACTCTGCCCCAGCCCGGGTGACAGGCCAAGCAACCACAGGGCACCCGGGGAGATGTACTTGGAAAGTGCTGAAGGAGGACCCTCCACACACCCAGGATTTACTGCTGCTGTTGGAGAGCTCAGGTCCGTGGCTTCACCCCACCCTCCCTGCTTCGGGAACAGGCTGGGGTTCAGTTCCATGGAGCCCCAGGACCGTCGACAGCGAGTTTGAGGAACATGGTGTGTGCGAGGGGCGGGGCGGGGGGACATCAGACTCCAACAGCTAACTGCTCTATTTGTTGTGTTTCCAGCGTTTCATCTGGGAGCACTTTGCAGCGGAGCTAATTGCATGTCTTCCTTTGTTTCGAGAGAGCACAGGCCAAGGTTCCCCCGCTTTTGTTGTGGGCAAAGGGGGTTTCTTCTAAAAGCGCTGGCTCTCCTCGGGGCCCAACCTTTCCTGAGGATGGAGGACACACTGTTTTGATCAAGAGATGCGTTTTATACATTTGTTATATTTCCAAGGAGAGAGAACCGGAGTGAGGTCACCCCCGTTGGCCTGGCCACGGCATCCCCACCCTTGTCCCCATGCGTCTCTCCTAGAGCTGAGGACCTGAGCCCTGCAATGCCCTGCACACAGCACATGGCACACTGCACACGGCACACGGAACACAGCACACGGCACACTGCACACGGCACACTGCACACAGCACACGGCACACGGAACACAGCACATGGCATATGGCACACAGCACACGGCACACTGCACACGGCACATGGCACACAGAACACGGAACACAGCACACGGCACACAGCACACGGCACATGGAACACAGCACATGGCACACGGCACACAGCACATGGCACATGGAACATAGCACACGGCACACAGCACACGGCACACAGAACACGGCACACTGCACACGGCACACTGCACACGGCACACGGCACACGGCACACGGCATGGGCTCCACCGGAAGTCCCCTGCTCCCTGCCTTCGGGCCCTGTGCCCTTGTATGGTGTGCTCTTCTTTAATTTGCATTTGTCAAGAAGTTTTTGGATTCAGTTACACATCTTAATCCTCTCTCCGGACCTCTCTTCCTCCTTCCTCGTGGCTCCAGCCAGATGGTGAATTTTTCGAGGTCTGAGCTACTTGTCTGCCTCCTCAACCAAAGCTTCCAGGGCAGGGGGGTGGGCGCGATCTAGATGCTTGGACCAGCTCCCCCTCATCCCCAGCTCCCTGTTCCCTTCCCCGCCGCCTTCCTTCCCCTGTTCTCCCGCTGACACTGTTGTGGCTATTTATCTGCGGTTGGTTTCCACTGGAAAAGGCAGCCTGGTTAAGAAGCACGGAGGTCATGTGCTTGCTCAAGTCCATGCAGTCACACCCTGTATCGAGGACCTCAAGCGCCCAACAGGCCTCCATGCACTGGCAGTTATGTCTTAATCCAAAGGGGCCCCATGGTGTTAGGGTCAGTGTGGCAGCCCTGGAGAGAAAACCCAGGGCTGGGAGGCCCCCGAAGCTGAGCTGTGGGGCTGACCTGAGGCTTTGCCCTTGATGGGGTTGGAGGACACCTTTAAAAATATATATTTTTATTGATTTCAGAGAGGAAAGGAGAGGGGGAGAGAATCATTGATCAGTGATTAAGCCCCCAACCCAGGCATGTGCCCTTGACCGGAGTCAAACCTGGGACTCTTCAGTCCGCAGGCCGACGCTTTATCCACTGAGCCAAACCAGCTAGGGCTGGAGGACACTTTTAAGGCCTCATCAATGTCTTGTATGGGGGCAGACTTTTCTAGTGAGCAAGGTGTTTCTAGGAGAATGCTGGCCCGTGGCTCAGACACGCGGTCCAGGGAGAATTGCTTCTGGGCGCATTGCACTTTCTCCACCGTCTGTTGGAACCTGGCTCCATTTGCAGTGAACCCTTGAGTAACCAGACTCTCAAGGGCTGCCTTGTATGTCCTGCTGACACGGCACAGTCCGCTGGAGGGGGAACATTCTCAGCAGAAATGCTCGTTTTTAAAACAGCCTGCAGCCTGCACAGCTGACTCGTGCGTAAACCACAGGGGAGCGGCCTGGTGGCTTTCTCGCTCCTTTGGTTGTCACTCCTCTAGAACATGAGCGGCCCCGCTAGGCACTCATGGTTGGGGCTCTGTCATCTGGAGGGTAAACATTTGGGATTGTGTTAATTGTCCAAGGGACAACAACACTATAACAACAAACACAGTCTCCAACTTTAAAGATGATTCCAAAGCCGGAAAATACAAATTACTTAGCTCTCATAATAGATGCATTTGAAATAAATTTAAAGTTTAAAAACTCAATCTAAGCCTCTTTGCTCTGCAGGCCAAAGAAAAACATCTGTGTCATTGTCTTGCTGCAATACGCCACGAGGCTGGGTCTGGGGCCCTGGTGCAGCCCCAAAGCCACGCACCCAACTCCCCCCAAAGGACCACAGTGTAGACCGTCCCTGAGGTCCGAGTAGCTTCCCCCAGTGCGGCCGAGCAGTGGACTTCTGTTCGGGACCACAGTCGAACAAGTACTTCGGTTCGGTTGTTCCAGAACTGCCCACGGAGGAGGGAGGCACAGCTCTCCTGGCACCGCTCATTTCTGTCGGGGGAGGCAGTGGAGAGGAGGGGAGAGAGGACGTCCTTCCTCCCCAGGGCTCAGAGCCCTCACTCCGGCCGCAATGGCAGACACCTCACCTTGGTCCCCAGGGAGCTCTGCCTCAATAGCGATCAGTCCTCCACATCCATCCATCCCGATCAAATGACAGCTGAGTGCTCAGAGGAACTAATCTTCATGAACTCAATTCACACTAACGTGTAACTGTCTAATAGATCCCTGACACTCGTGGAGGTATTTGCATTGTTAAATGAGAGGCTTTGCTCAGGTAAATGAGTCTCGACTAATTAATTAAAGATTTCTTTGAATTAATGATAGACTCATAAGAAGTTGCAAAAGTCACACAGCAGGGCTCCTGGGACCCTCTCCCAGCTTCCCCCAAAGGCGCCACGTCGCATAGCTGTGGTGCATCATCAGCGCCAGGAACGGTGTGAATGGGGTGACCATGGGTTATCCCATTCAGGTGGTGAGAACGTGTGAGTACGGGACACACTCTTAGGCTCGCTTCTCTTGACCAGTAATTTTTTAAAATTTCATAGCTTCTTTCTTTTCTCTGACTCCAAAAGTTCTATGAAGCCCCCAGCATTTTCAGGGTCCAGGGCTCGGGCTGTGAGGTAGGCCACGGGGGTCAGAGCTTGCTTCCAGAAATGCAGACCTGATCCTGTGGCCTCACGTACGTGCTTTTGTAGGCTTTTCTTGCATCGTATTTTCTGGTTATCCTCTGTCTGTAAGAAGTGTGTTACTTTTGCCTGACACATTGATGAATTCTTGGATCCTCTGTACAGTGTTATGGTGCTGCTCTGAGATAGGGGTGGTTTCATTACTTCTTTTCTAATTCTCCACCATGCAGGAGGGCATTCCTCCTTCTTGTCTGATTCTAGGGAAAATGCATCCAGTATTTGTCCGTGAAGCAGATTGCAGGATTTGGGGGCTGAGATTACCTACTTCATTGGCAAGTACCAATATTATTTTTTTTAATAAAAATAATTTGAAAGTGTTTTTTGTGTGTGTGTCTGGAACAATTTAAGTAGCATGGGAATGATCTGCCTTTGGAAGTTTGGTAGAATCCCGGTGAAGCCATCTGGGTGGGCCTGAGGTCTCTGGGGTTTAGCTCTTCGATGACATTCTGTATTTCACCTCTGGGAGGGTCTATTTAAACTTTCTACTCTACAGGGGGTTAATTTGGGTAAATCACATTTTCCTAGAAAGTTATCACTACTTTGAAGTTTTCAAATTGATTTACATAGAGCTGGGAAAAGCAGTTTCATGTTTTTTTTTAAATTCTTTTATTTTAACAGCTATTTCATCCTTGTCATTTTTTATTTTGTGTTTCTCCCTTTTTCATGATTAGTTTAACTTGTAGTTTTCTGCCCCCGCCCTTTTTCATTTTATCAAATAACTGGTATTTTAATTTATTTATGAGTTCAATTGTTTTTTTTATTTTTCTAACTAATTAATATCAACTTTTTAATCTTTATTATTTCCTTCTTCCTGCTTTATTTCTGATTACTTCCTGTTTCTTTTTCTGGTTTACTGGGTAGAATATTTCATATATTTCTTTTTATTGTTTTTTTTGTGTGTGTGTGTGTGTGATTTAGGCATTAAACTATGAACTGATTATTGCTTTAATTTTGTCCTATTGATTTCATAGTGGCTTTTCCATTATCACTACTTTTTAGAGAAATTCTACAATTTAGGGTTGTTTTTAGCCTTTGACCCTAGAGTTTTTAATTGACAGGTTTTTCTAATTGTTTGGTAGGAAGGCCTTTTGGTTACTGATTTTGAGTTTTGTTTCATTATGAACAGAAGATATTGTTAGTATTAACTCTATTATCTGGGACTTGCCGAGCTGTGCTCTGTGGCATGAAATACAGTCAGTTTTCAAGAATGTCTTGACTGTCCACGCCCGCTTTGCCATTGAGATCGGGATTTGATGAGAACCTTGTGGAGTCCACCATTTAGGTTTTCTGCATCCATTTTGACCGGGTCTTCACGCGACCCATCACTAGCTGAGAACAGCATGCTAGCTAGTGCCTTTGATTATTAGCTGGTTTCCATTTCCTTCTGGCCTCTTCGGCAGTTACTGCTTAGGTGCTGCACTATTTGGAACATAGATGTGAACACTGAATCTGCTTTCTGAATTGTACCTTTTAGCTCTATAAGCGGCCATTCTTGTCTCATTGCCTCTTTGCCTGAATTCTGCTTTGTCAAGAGCACTGCCCTTTCTGCTTGCAAAGCTCTCTTTTCTTTTCAGCGTTTCTGAAGCACTTTCTTTTAATTATGTCTCTTATGTATGGCATGGAGATGGACTTGGCTTTTTGAGTTAGTCTTAAAATATTTTCCTTCTAATTAGTGAGTGATGGCCTTTTAACTTGCTGCTTGACCGAACTTTGAACTCTCTCACTCTGACATATTATGTAAAGAATATTTACCACATAGAACACGTTGTTTGGTTGAGCTAGTTTACCATGCTGTTTTCTTTAGTTGCTGTTGTTGTTATTCAGGTGGTAATTAGGAAGGTTTGTATTTTTGCACAGTTTTGTAGATGCCTTTATATTTAAACTAGAGGCCCGATGCACAAAATTTATGCATGGGAGGGGGTTGTCCCTCAGCCCAGCCTGCACCGTCTCCAATCCAGGACCCCTCGGGGGACATCCTTCTCATAATCCAGGACCACTGGCTCCTAACTGCTTGCCTGCCTGCCTGCCTGATTGCCCCCTAACCACTCCCTCGCCAGCCTGATTGACGCCTAACTGCTCCCCTGCCGACCTGATCGCTCCCAACTGCCCTCCCCTGCCGGCCTGATCACCCACAACTGCCCTCCCTTGCCAGCCTAATTGCCCCCAACTGCCCTCCCCTGCCAAGACCTGCCTCCTCTGTGTGAAGTTGCAGAGATGCTGGCACTGGCCTCCTCCACGCCACGCTGAGCTGTGGGACCCCCATGTCTTAATTTGTGGAGCGGCCACCAGGCCCTGCCTCCGCTGTGCGCGTGGCCATCTTGTGACAGCCATCTTGTGATGATGTCAAGGCATGACATCACCTAGGCTATTATTAGTATAGAAGGTATCTATAGAATACTTGTATTTATACATCATATCTCTTCATATAATGTCCTTATTCCCCCCCCCCCCCGCCTTCTTTATTTATTTAGGCTTCTACTATTTGGTTTGTCAGTCTTCTTTATATCTTTTGACCCCATACATTATTATTTATTACTTCTAAATCAATCAGTGAACTTGTTGTATTTTTCTCTTTATCCTCTCAATTTTCACCCTTGTCAAAGCATATAACTTTTTCATACTATTTTTTAGTTATATCCCACTGGTTTTTTTTTTTATTGTTGGTGGTCTTAACTTTATAGGCTATTTATAAGTGTGGAAATGGAGATAACATACTTTTGTTTTTACAGATTGAAGATGTTCTTGAAAACATTGTACACATTTGGCTGTTTCCAGACTTCACAGAAATCCTGTGCAATTCCATACATCCTGTACTTGCTTTTGTTCTACCACATTCTCCCTTTCTTTTCCCTCTGGGAACCCACATACACCTGAGTTCGTGTCATCAAGTGCTGTAAGCTTTATTCTTCCTTTGTCTCTTTGTTTTACTGTGGATAGTTTCTTTTGCTCTTAAATGCTCTAATTCTCTCTTCTGCTGTGTCTAATCTTCTATTACACTCATCCATTGTGCCCTTGTGTTGATCGTATTTTATCATGTCTGTAATTTCCATTTTTAAAAATGTCAGGTTCTTTGAAAAAAATCCATCTTGTCTTTTATGCACTTAAACATATGAGGGATAATTATTTTAAAGTTTGTGTCTGATAACTCCATTGTCTGAATCCCCTGTGGGTCCATTTCTTTTGTCTGTTGTTTCCCTTGCTTTTGATCTCTTTTTTTTCTTGTCTTCTCATAAGTGTGGTTATATTTTTGTACTGAGTGACAGATATGGTGTATAAAGAATTATAGAGATTATGGAGGTATGGAATGATATCATCACTCTTCCAGAAGGGATTTACATTTATTTCTGAAAGGTGGGTAGTAATCCCAGACATCCTTAATGCAATCAGGATCTCAGAGGAACCTGGGTGCTGTCCTTGCAAGGATTATCTATTTTTGGTCCACTGATACTCTGTAATCTCTAGATATCCCAGGAACTCTCTCCTTGGCAGATTCCGATTTATTCTCTTATCCCTGTGAATCTAAAGCGCAGCTCAGCCTCTCGCCCTTTTCTTCTGAAATCGATACATGGCCCTGGGGGAAAGCTGGGCTCTAGGTTTCTTTCTTTTCCTGGATCTTTGCCTTACAGTTTCTTTGCTTTGTTAGCTGTAAGATGTCTTCCAACAGATTTCTTTTTTCTTGTCCAGCTTCTCTATTTTTTTCTCAACTGAAGGGTTGGCAGGAATCACCTATTCTAGCATTCCTGGAAGTGGAACTTTTGGATAATTTTCATATTATTTGGCATTTTCCAAATTTTCTACAGTAAACATGAATTTATTTCATAATTATAGAAATTAAGGTATTAAAAATAAGAAGTAGATGTAGAGGAGCATGTAAAGGGGTTGTGGGTGAGAATCTTTGATCACTACCCCATGCATTTCGTTACAGAAATAAAGGTGTTGACATGTGGGAGCTCTTTGCTCTCTGTCCTATGGGCTCTCTACCCATTCGTTTTGCAGGAAGAAAAGAGGACTGGGAGGCTGCAATCATTGAAGGAATGCATACTTGGCTGCTCTGGGAACCAGATGTCTGTACCGCTGCTCTAAAACATACCGGGAACCTAATGACTTTCTAAAAATCAGTCCAATGTTTGTAAACAGGAAAGTTACAATATGGACAGTGGAGTCACCTGAATTGTTTAAAAAAAAAATAAATACACTGAGCTTCTCTTTTCATGTATCTTGAGCTTCCACCTCCTTTTTATTGGATTTACTTTCTTTTCATTTGCTTTTGGATCAGTTGAAAAGCCCATATAAGTTTACGACATTAATAGCATATAATGTTGTGATATTTTGCAACTTGAAGCCAAGTTAAACATATGGCTGCTTTAATGTTATTTTGTTGAAGACCTTTTTTGGAATGTCTTTTATTCACTTTTTTAGGCAGATGTAATTATAGATGGATTTTTTCGCTTGCATGTTAAGCACATGATTTGGTATGTCTGAACAAGAGAGAGGGGGCCAGATCTCCCCTATGGGAGCAGGCAGAGCCTTCGGCTGCACTGGAACCTTTTAATATTAACTATTGCTTCGGTGATCTTAGTCATTCTCTTGGGCTTCCAAATATCTTACTTATAACACATTTCTGTCACAATCACAATTAATCTGCATAATTGAATGTAAAATCAAGCTGATAATCTAATTTTTATATTTACTATCAATATGTTTTTGAAGGAGACATAGTTTGCCTGTCGGGTGCCCCACTCTGCCCCTGTCCCCAGGATCACCAGTGATCGCTGCCATGTCACCCTTGTTCCGGTGCCGAGTCCTCTGGAGGTTATAGAACTTGAATAGAGCTGGTTCTTGCAACCCAGCTAGAAGGACAAGGTCCTAAGGGCCGCATGCAGGCGATGAGATCAGCTTTTACGGGATGCTTTCTCCAGGTAACTAGCCTCCCCGAGCTTCCTCTAGAACAGTAGCTATACTATGGTTGTTTCGGGGGTGAAATGAGATACTACATGATAATAAACTTAGTTCATTATCTGACTCAAACATATTTCTACCTCAGGTGCAGTGGAAGGACTTTTTCCTGTGACAAAAGAGCAGGAACACAACCTATCCTCTTTCTAGGTCCTTTTCCTTTTGCATCTCTGCTCTCTCGTTCTCCCTCTCCTGCTCCCTCTCCCTGCTTCCCCTGCTGGCTGCCTAAACCTCCCTTCACAGCACGCCTTGCCCCACAGTGGCTGGACCTTGAGGATGTAGGGATGAACAAGGCAGGTGTGACCCTGTGCTCACAGAGGAAAGCCTTCGGGGTGAGGGGGGAGTGACATTTGAGCTGTTTTCCGTGTAGGGTGGGAACCACCGGGGACTTGGGAGATGCCATGGGACAGGCAGATGGGCAGGTAGGCATGGAGAGGGAGCAGGATTCCAACCAGAAGAAACAGCAAGTGCAGTTCCTCTTTAGGGTTGGGAAGAACACGGTTCTTTCTGGTTATGCGTAGAGATGAGTGCAGTCAGACTCCTGAAGGTCACGGATATTTTTGGGAGGGTATGGCCTATGAAGTTAATTTTACCCCAGAACTATTTTTTAAAAACTGGCCAGATTTATGTTGGGGGAGGAGTCTCTAGGTCCTCCAAACCTATCAGAGATGATCATTTAAGAGCAAATTCAGTTGTATAACTTTTAGTGTTCTCTGACCAAGGAAGGGATTCTGGACCTTTGAGTGTTGGGTGTAGATCAATCAGCACGATTTAAACTCTCATATCCATACCCCCACACTATCTCCTTGGGAGGAACCCTCAGTATACAGCACCCTCTTCAGAGCAGGGCGTCTGCAAACTTTATTTGGTATTCTTCTGATTTATCTCTCCCTACCCATTTATTTATTTTTAATTGGGGTATAATTAACATATAATATTACATTAGGTTCAGGTATACGACACAACAATTTTGTATCTATTGTGAAGTGATCACCACAATAAATTGAGTTAACATTTGTCATTATTCATAGTTACAAAACTTCTTTTTGTGATGAGAACTTTTAAGATTTATTCTCTCAATAACTTTCAAATTAGAACACAGTATCTATATATATAAAACCCTAATATGCAAATAAACCAAAAGGCAGAACAACCGAACAGCTGGTTGCTATGACATGTGCTGACCACCAGGGGGTGCGTGCAGAACATGGCAGACATCGGCTGCGGCTGGATGGTGGAGCAGGTGAGCGGGGGCACCAGACCAAGGCGGTGCACTGGTTACTGTCATCATGGCGAGCCTCTGGTGGTTACTGAAAATTCTTTGCTACCGTGCGCCGCAGTCCCACTTGGCGTTCGCACCTGCTGCCAGCGCCCGGTGCCAGCGCCCGGTGCTGGCCCCGATGGCTCGGAGTCGTCAGCGGGTGTGAGCGGCAGCTGCCGGCCCCGGTTGCCCCTGAGGGCTTCTGTGTCTCCCCCTGCTCCTGAGGGGCAATCGTGGCAGCAACAACCATTCACACCCACTGACGGCGCCCCAATCGCTCCACGCCATCAGTGGGGCTGGTGCCATCAGTGCATGGGAGCAGCAGTGGCGGGAGTAGGGCTGCTGGCAGAGAGAGAGGGGACTGGAGGCCACGGCGGGAGGGGCTGGGTGGGGGCGTGGAGGATGGGCCGAGACCCGCCCCTATGCCCACCACAACCTCGCAGCCCACAGTTCCTTTCAAGATGCACGATTCGTGCACTGGGCCCCTAGTTATTTATATAGTCACATGCCATGACTTTTTACCCATTTATTAATTTCATCAATCATTTATATATCAATATGGGCTCTTGGATATATAGACAATCATGTTATCAGCAAGTCAAGTTTTATTCTTTTCTTCCCAATCTTTTTATTTCTATTCTTTTCTGATTGCACTAGTCACTAGTGAGTAACTCCAATACAATGTTGAACAGGAGTTGTGACAGGGGACATCCTTGCCTTATTCCCAGTTTTTGGGGTAAAGCACCCAGTTTCTCACCATTAAGTATCCCATTTGCTATTGATTTTTGTAGATGTTCTTTATCAAATTGAGAAAATTCTCATATATGTCTTGTTTGCTAAGAACTTTTATCATAAATGGATATTTGTTTTGTTTTTGCATCGATTGATAAGATCTTAAGTTCACTCTTCTTCAGCGTGGTGATGTGCTGTGTTACATTTATTGACTCTGAATGTTGAACTAGTTTGCATACATGCAGTAAATCTCGCTTGGTTGTGGTATGTAATTCTTTTTATGCATTGTCGAATTTGATTTGCTAATATTCTGTTAAGGGTTTTGACATCTACGCACAGGAGATGTTGGTCTTTATCTGCTTTTGGCATTAGGGAAATGTTGACCTCATAGAATGAATTAGCATTCCCTCTGCTATTTCCAAAGGAACTTGTAGAGAATTGGCGATATTTCTTTCCCAAATGTTTAGTAGAATTCACCAGCGAGCCCTCTGGTCTGTTGGTGTCATTTTGGAAGATTATTATTTATTCTCTCATTTTCTTTAATAGTTATAGGTCTATTCAGGCGATCTGTTTCTTTGTGTGTGAGTTCTGGTAGTTGTGTCTTTCAATGGCATTTGCGGGCACAGGGTTGTTCATAATGTTCCTTTATCACCCTTTCAATGTAGACGAAGTTCATGTCTGACGTTAGTAACTGTGTCTTCTCTCTTTTTTTCTTGGTTAACCTGCCTAGAGCCTTGTCAAATTTATTGATCTTTCAAAGAATCAGATTTTGGCTATATTGATTTTTCTCTGTTGATTTCCCATTTCATTAATTTCTGCTCTAATTCTTATAATTTTTTTCTGATTGCTTTTTGCTTTAGGCTTAAAGACAAGGCCCTTCAGTTCTTGTATTTTGTTTCCTCCAGGTGTTCTTTCTTACCCCATGTTTTTTCATTCTTTTCTTAAAGAACGTGACCTGGACAGCCAGAGTGTGGGCAGCCAGCTGGAGTTACCCTTAAGCAGCGGCTGGGCGCAGAACAGCAACGGGATGCATTTTGGAGAGCAGGGCCTCCCTTGGCCGCTGTTCCTTTACTTGTTCTCACTGAAGTTAAAAATGGGGAGCACAGCTGAACACTGTGGTGCCTCCAAACCCCCTCCTGTCACAGGGCCCTGCCATGCCAGCAGGACCTCTCAGGACACAGACCTGGCTGGACCAAACACCCTACCGCAGGTCTCTACTCACCGCCATGCAGAGGGGCAGGGAGCTGGGGTTGAGAGCGGGACCCATTCCTGGCCCAGCCGCTGCAGGTAGGACCTGCTCGTGTGTCACTTGGCTGTCAGGGGTGGCGTGTGCACCAGCCTCTCATTTTGCAGTCCCCACTGTTTCTGTTGAAGGTAACTGGAGGAGCTGTTTCTTGGAGATAGCTGGGGTGATTTGGAGGACAGCTCAAGAACCATGAAAAGAACCATTGTTCAAAATCTAATTAAGCAGCAACTGCCATTTCCCCCTCTGCAGACAGGTCTTCTTTTAAATAGGCAAGGTTGCCTGGATTGCTTCGGGAGCTTCTAGAGCGAATCGATGATGTCGGCAGTGTGCCCTATGGGGACGCTGCACTTGCAGGTTCATTGGCCAACCCGGGTGAGTGACAGGTGAGTGAATAAGAGCAGTTCTGGAGGCAGAGCCCTCGGAGTGTGGGGGAGGCCATGGTCTTTCTGCCTCAGCCCCTCGTGGCTCCATTAAATTCAAGGGTGGGATGGAGCACAGATCCCTGTAGCCAAACTTCATATCTGTGAATTCTAAATTGCTATTCGCTCTGATCCCGAGAGTGCATGCAAAGCCCCTGTGGTAAGGGCCAGGGAGGCAGGCTCCCTGCAGGCAGGTGGAGGGGCCAAGAGGCTCCGCGTGTGGGCAGGTGAGCTACGTCCAAGCCTCCCCTGGGTGTGCTGCTCCAGCGGCAAATGCAGAAGGGAAGGCTACCAACATAGGCAGTGACACGGGCTGGGGGGCCCCAGGGCTGGTGTGGGCAGCAGGACATGAGGTGTCTACTAGGTTGCAGAACTGGCAGAACGAAGTCAAAGTGACCCTGCAACCTTCCTCTTTTCTTCCTGGGTTTCTGTCTTCCCCAACCAACCACGTCTGTGGTAACCTGTCCTTGAAATAAAAATCAGGCCTGTTCCTGCCTTGTTGGGGGCCTGGGGCAAATAAGTGTTCAAACAGAAGCCTTCATTCCAAAGCTTATTAAGTCAGGGTAATCGACTACTAAATACAATATGTCGTGTCTTCTCACCTCGACTGACATGTCTTTGCTTTGCTCTGTGGTTACAGCAGCCCCAGGAGAGAGGAACCACTTTCCACCTCTGAACTGGGAGAGGGACAAGGTCCACTGCCAAAGTGCCAGGGAGGATACGGTCGTGACCATCATTAGAAAAATATGATCGCCCCAGCTGGCTTGGCTCAGTGGATAGAGCGCCGGCCTGCAGAAGGGTCCCGGGTTCGATTCCGGTCAAGGGCACATACTTCTGTTGCAGGCTCCTCCCCGGCCCAGGCCCTCGTCTGGGCTCGTGCAGGAGGCAACCAATTGATGTGTTTGTCTCACATTGATAGTTCTCTCTGTCTTTCCCTCTCTCTTCCGCTCTCTAAAAACCAATGGAAAAATATCCTCCAGTGAGGATTAAAAAAAAGAAAGAAAGAGAAATACGATCTGCCATACTAGTCGCGGTGAACTAGGCCCGCGTGTGGGGAGCCCTTTGGAGAAAGCTCAGAAGCCCCATTAGCTGCCCTAAAGGGGTCAGGCCAAGCTGAGAGCTGGACACTTGCCCAGCCACGAATTCTTGGGGCCTCAGACTCTCCTCTGAAATCGGGGACAGGACGGCAGGGAGAGCCTCTGGGGCATCTGATGAGTCCGCCTCAGCCAGTGGGCCAACTGCTCATGCAGACACAGCGCCTGCTCTGAGCCGCCAGTGTCCTCCGAGCCACTGACTCCAACCAGGGGAAGATCTGCTCGGAGACTCGGGTGCGTGTGAGTGGGCGCCCCCCTCCTCCCCTGACGGCTGGGGAGGTGGGGAGAGGGGAGAGAGAAAAGGGGAGAAGGTGGGGGCCAGGGGAGCAGATGCTGGGCCCCAGCCGTGTGGCTAATGTGCAAAGCAGAAGAGTGATCGGAGCTGCGAGCGCTAGGTGTTAACGATTTCCTCGCCCGCCGCGGGGGAAGCCGAGGAGCCCGGGCCTGGGCCTCGCAGATAAATGGCTTGCGTGGTGCTAAGTCCTGTGTTTAACAGCCTGATTAATGGGCCGGAGGAGGGCGGCCCTGCTAATGAGATGTGCAGGTGCCGCCAGGTGGGTGGACACCAGACGGGAGGAGCGAGCCGGCAGGAAGTCCGCTCCGCACTCCGACTCCGAGGAGGCCCTTCGGTGTCGCGGATTCTTTCGAGGGGACTCGGGTGAGCACCACGCACCGTGCTTCCAGGATTGGGGTGCAGCCGGAGATGGTCTGATAGGGACCCCGATTCTAGATCACAGACTGGTGCCCTCAATGCTGAAAACACTGAGAACACTGCCTTGTGATTAAAAGTGCTCTCCTCCCTCTCTCCCTCTTCCTTCCTCTCTGAATCAATAAAAATCCACTTCAAAGTGCTTTTCCCGGAGATGTCAGAGAGCCTCAGAGCCTCGGGGCGCAGCTCAGCCCTGCCGCTGGGGAGGGGGCTCCGTCCTCCAACCTGTGTGATTCCTGGAGGTTCCTGCTTACGGAGCCCAGAGCAGGGCAGCCTCCACTCCCTGCAGCAGAGGGTCCTCCTCCACATCAATGCTCCCCTCCCCGCCCTGCCGTTCCCAGGCCTCTGACTTCGGGGCCCCTCTGAGCCCCCACCCACACAGTGCAGTCAGCCACCAAGGCCTCCGCCACGCTCCTGCACTGGCCACGCTTGTCTCCTCTCTACCTTTCTGCCACCAGCTGAAAGGGCTCTGGTCTCCTCTCCCCTGGACAAGGAAATAGCTCCACTGGCTTCCCTGCCTCCAAGCTTCTCCAAGCCCAGCACAGCTCTCTCCTGTTTGGTGGCGCTCCATGGTTCCCTGGCCCCAGCCTATGAGTCCTGCCACCTGGCATTGCCTCTCTCCATCTCCCCTGCACAGACTCTGAGCTCACCTGCACTCCCCTGGCTTCTCATCCTGTTGTTCACCATCGCCTCCACCATGGGGGCTGTGGCACCGCAGGTCCTTCAGGATCCCGCTCACGCCCCCCCTCCCCGCATGCCCTTCTGACCCCCACAGCCACAATCTTGCCTATGCCTCCGCTAAGCGGGGACACAAATGCCATCAGGGGCTCTGGACGGCTGCCCCTGTGAGCGAGGGAGGAGACCAGGCACTGAGACACACCAGCTCGTTCGCTCAGACCCCTCAGGTGTGTCAGGGGCATCGGTTGGCCGAGGGGCCTGGCTCCGCAGTGGTCGTCCCAGTGAAGGGAGCAGCACGCCTGTGAGGATGCTCTGAACGACCCAGGGCAGTGCTGGCGATGGGAGCGTCCTGGTCCTTAGCCTTGTCCCTAGCATCACGCGTCCTCACAGTGATGGGGAGACCTCAGAGATACCGGTGCTTGGGTCCAGGCCCCGCAATACAGCGAGCCGCCATCTTCTTACTGGTGGAGGTCTTGCAACCTCTGTGAAGCACAATGAAGAAAAGGGGTGTAGCGTGAGGTGCTCTGTACCGGGTCTGGGGAGCAGGACTAGAGCCGTCCTCATTGCAGATGGTCCTGAGGCACAGGGGCTGTAGGGGACCGTGCAGGCCACAAGGCCGGCACATGGGGGGGCCCTGCAGCCAGACACCAGGGTCCACACCCGTAACCATGGTGCTGGAGTCGAGGGCGGGAATTAGGGGACCTGGGCTCTGCCCCCCTCCCAGCATTCCCCAGTGAGACCTCCACCCGGTCCTTCCCTCACCCCACACCGTCGCAGGGTTCCTGTCTCCCTTCGACACCTCCCACAGACCATGCAGGCCCCCCCACACCAGCGTGTATGTCTGAACCAGGTCCTCACTGGCCCGAAGTCCAGTCCTGTTCCTCCAACCTGTGCCCTACACGTACTACCAATGGCTCTACTACATCAGGATGGTGCCCTCCTGCCTTCCCCACTCCTGCCCTTCCCTGGGCCCTGCGCTGACAGTAGACAGTCCTGACGCTCCTCTCCCATGGCCCCTCCTTGGCCCTGTCCACCAGGCTCCCTCCCTCACGTTCTCCCATGTGGCGCCGACTGACACCCTCTCCCTGCCCCACTCTGCCCTTTGGAGGCAGCTCTCCATCCCTCAGACCTCAGAGTGGCGATCGCTCCCTCATCCCCAGAGGCTGGCTGAGTGTCTCTGCTCATCCTGACAGCGCCCTGGGTTTCCTGGCCACAGCACACATCGGCCTGGGTCCCACCTGTCCGCCTTCCGAGAATCTGCTCCCACCCGCCCTGTCCGCTTCCACCCGGAGGCCTGGTCGGCAAGGGGCTCCTCTGGGTTCTCGCCCGTTGGCATCACTGATGCGCCTGCCATGCAGGAGCTGTGCTGGAGGCGTGGCCTGCAAGACAGCAAGGGCCCTCGCTGACCCTGAGGGGCAGGGAGCTGAGCCCAGAAACTGCAGGCACAGTGTTGTCAGGGACGTGGTGAATGCCCGGGAACCCACAGTCCACCCTCCTTGTGTCTGTAGAGCATTCTGATGTTGCCACTGCCCCCCAACCTGAAGAGCTCCCCAAAAGTCAAGCTCTGAAAGGTTGGGGGTTAGGCTCTACCAAATCCTGCTTTGCCTGGCTGGCAGGCATGGTCTGCAGGACGGAGCAGGTTGTAAAATCAATGCGAGAAGTTGTTCATCTTCAATGGGTGCTCCTGAGCCCCAAGGAGTCAGGGAAAAGCATGCCCCAGCCTCCCCCTGCAGACTGATGCAGTTCAGGCTCTGTCCCCACAGTGGGATGCTGGTGCAGCAGCATCCCGGGAGCCACAGGACCAGGAGCACCGGAGGCCAAGGCCAGACGGGCCGCGGCGGAGCCTGCCCCTGCCCCTGCACTGTCTGCTCTGGATGACATTGCACGGGGTTTGGTGCTGATGCCCTGTGATGACGCCCCTGTCCCGGGCATGACCTCTCCAAGTATGCTGGTCCTGCTTTTACCTCTTAAATCGATACCTTAATTGTCTTTTGGTTAAATCTTCTAAAGCGATTTTGCAAACCCAGTTGAAGGGCCGCAGGACGAGGAGGTGGCGCACAGCTTCCTGCCAGAATCCTTTTGGAGCGAAGAGGTGGCTCCACTTAACGGCCGGGCCCCAAGCGCTCACAGACATCCGCCAGGCCACCGCTCCAGCTCCCCTGTGCACATCTGCCGCACCCCGTAAAGCAGCCGCAGTTGCCAGTCACCCAGACGTCACTCCGTAAATCTGCGTGACAACTCGGTGAGTTGGGAGGGGCCAGCAGGTTTATGAGGTGCCATCTCTGTGATTAATGGGGCCAGGGCTGTGCAGGAGGAGGTGGGGGTGGGGGAGGACGAGAGAACAAACATGCGTGCAAGCACACACACACACACACACATGCAGGCACACACATAACATGCACGCACATACACACAAATATGTATATGTGAACA
Source organism: Myotis yumanensis (assembly GCF_028538775.1). Taxonomy (NCBI): domain Eukaryota; kingdom Metazoa; phylum Chordata; class Mammalia; order Chiroptera; family Vespertilionidae; genus Myotis; species Myotis yumanensis. The sequence goes on from NW_027223759.1 coordinate 34,880,820, forward strand.
CACACACACACACAGACACACAGGATTCCAGGCCTTGCCAGATTAAGACAGGGTCATCGAATGCATTTTCTTTCAGAATTTCCTCCATGGCCTGTGTCTTCCCCATGCTAGAATATGAAATAAAAACGTAGGAAACCATAACTGGAAATTTAAAATATTCACCTTGCATAGATTAGACATCCACAGTACAAGGTTTCCTCCCTTTTTTTAAAAAAATATATTTTATTGATTTTTTACAGAGAGGAAGGGAGAGAGATAGAGAGTTAGAAACATCGATGAGAGAGAAACATCGATCAGCTGCCTCCTGCACATCTCCTACTGGGGATGTGCCCACAACCCAGGTACATGCCCTTGACCGGAATCGAACCTGGGACCTTTCAGTCCGCAGGCCGACGCTCTATCCACTGAGCCAAACCGGTTTCGGCAGGTTTCCTCCCTTTTAGGATTTTATTTTAGACATTTGGGCATTGAATCGATGCATTTAGAAAAAGTCAATAGAAATAGTAAGACAGAGGGAGAGGACAGGAAGTAGCTTCATTGAGCACCTACTATGTGCCAGAGCCCCACTCCCACCATCGTTTGCCTTCATCGTCTCATTTAACAGTCATGGCTACTCTTTGAAGGAAGCGTTGTTTTCCACATTTTCAATATGAGAAAATGGGGCGTCCAAACTGATATAAAAGGACAGTGGCAGGGCTGGGAACCAAACCACACTTGCTGACGCCAGCGTCTGTGCTGGGTCTAATACCCCCGCTGCACGAAGCGCGTGTGCATTGAGCTGCACGCCTAACAACCCTCTTCAGAACATAATCGGCACTTACTGAGTATGGGGTCAGGAATGAAACAGTACATCTCTTTAAACCAGTGGTTCTCAACCTTGGCTGCACATTAGAATCACCTGGGAATGTTTTTAAAATCCTGATTTCTGGGTCTCATCCTCCGGAAATTCTGTTTCTTTGTTACTAATGTTGTGGCCCCACCCCATAACAAAGAAACAGACTTTCTGGAGGACGAGGCCCAGAAATCAGGATTTTACAAACATTCCCAGGTGATTCTAATGTGCAGCCAAGGTTGAGAACCACTGCTTTAAACCCTTCCCTTGGCAACTTAGAACTTTACTGGGAGGTGCTGTCAATTCACGGTATTGACCAGGTTCTCCGACTTTAGAGCTCATGGCGTGGAAACTGGGTGCTTCCAGCTCAGGAGCCTTCCAAGCCCAAGGCTGCTCATCAGAAATTTGTCATAATCAAAGAATGAAGAGATGAAGGCATAGCGAGTGAAATGGATTGTTTCCAATTTCATGGATAAACAGGTGGGTGCATACTTGTTACTTCAAGCTCAGGTAGAAGTGGACTAATGAGTGAAGTGGAGTGAAGGACCCTCGCTCTGGCCAGTACCATTGGGGAGATCAGTGGGCCCCACAGCCCTGGTGCCCGTGCAGCTGGCTGGCGAGGGGCCGGGACTCGTCTATTTGCACACAGGGAGCGGCGATCTCTGACAGCTCGGCATCAGGGTGAGACACAGGAACAGCTGTGTCATGTGGGGAGATGCTGGCAGAGGGAGGGAGGCAGGAGGGAGCAATGAGCTGGAGGTGAGAGGGCCGTGAAGACACTTCGCAGCCCACCCAGCGACGGCTGATGGGCCGCGGCGGGGACAGACAGATAAGGAGGAAAGCTCAGTAGGATTTCTACTCCAGTGTATGAGGGGGAGCGGGCAAGGTCCAGGGTGACACCAGGCTTCTAGGTTGGCAGATGAGGTGAACGAACGTGCCATCATTCTTACAGAGGGGGAGACATGAGGGAGAGAACACGGTCACAGAGACAGAGGAGAGATGCTCAGGACAGAAAACGGTCCACGGGGCCACTGTCCACCTGGGAGTGAGGTTAGAAAACACAGAGACCCGGAGCAGTGACTTCTTTCCCACAGTGTGGGGGGAATCCCCACCACGATGCCCCAAACACCGGGTAAAGCATAATGAGACAGCAGATTTAATACCGTGGCTGGGTCAGACCTGAAACAAGCATGAAGCTGGAGATGTGGTCCAGCCCTGGGAGGTCCTTTCCTGGGGATACCTGCCCATCTCTGGTGCTTACAGCCTGGACCCAATAGGCCCCTTGCTAAGGAACTGAGCACAGACCTGGGGGCTCCAGCCAAGCTGGGAGTCGAATTAGAGAACCTCAAATAGAGCCCGAACCCCTACGGTGTGCTGCCTCAGGAGGTAAAACAGAATGACCCGCTTTGCAGAAAGAGATGGTCGTACTCTGGGCAGATCAGAATAAAAGGAAGATTCCTAAGGGAGAGCTGTACCCAGGAGTCTGGGATTGGAAAGCTCTCTGTGGCATGCCTGTGTGGGAAACCAGCTGGCAATTTTAAAGAAGTCATAGGTGGGTCAATTCCAGCACCCAGGAGATGCAAATTTCCATCAACAGATACAATCTTACGGAACATGAATTCACTGTCAAATAACACAATTCACTCCAAGACACAATCCACCAAAACGAAGAGTCAGCAGAGGCAGCAAGTTGCCAAACATGATGCACAGAGAATGAGGATGTCAACTCCTGACTCTTATAAGAGGGGACAGGTGAACACAGGCTCTTGTTCCTGCAGAGCCGCTCACAGCCTGAGGCCAGGGGTTGGGTGTGGGGGACGGTCAGCAATGAGGAGCCCTGGGGGGTTGGGGTGAGGACTGGGAGCACAGAGTAGGACTGCTGACCTCATGAGTGTGAGGGGGCTGCACACCCAGCTCTTACAGACTTGGCAGAGGCAGGCAGTGACGTTCGCATAGGGTCCTGTAGGGTGCCTGGCAGTTTTCTAGGCAGAAAATGAGAACAGCTTGCTACAAAGAAGAACCAAAGTGAAAAGTGAAAACCTGGTCCACAACCAGTACAGAAGTATGCTGTAGCAGAATTTGAAAACTCTGCCTTCATGTTCTGGGTAGACCAGATGACCAGCTTATACCCAGCAGCACCAAGTCTGCACTGGTGTTCTGGTGGAGAGGAATCGCTAATCGTCCAAGGTTGAAGAGCAAGAACAAAGGTGGACTGTGGAGAAACAATGCATTTGCTCTGGGAGGGCCAGAGGAATCCACCAGAAAACAGTCCACGATGCACATGGATCCCTGGTGTGTGGAGCCACGAAACAGGCCACGCCACGTAGGACCACGTCTTTGAAGATAATCTCAGCAAAGTAACCTTGTCCATCATTAAAGTCATGCTGTAAAAAGTGATCTTAATGGTTTTTATTTTATCTATTATCATTATACATATTTCTTTTCTTCTTTTGCTGTATAAGAGCTATCATAGAGGACCAATGCTTTGGTTTATATTTATATGTCATAAGTGACATTATAATGAAAATATTATAAGGTAATACTGGATATCCATACACATTGTTTTTTCTTAAATATTCTTCAAGTTTGAGAAACCCTGGTTATTTGATTTTTCTTTAAAAAAATAATTTCATTTATATACTATAACACTAATATAGCATAACATTTTGCTTTTTCCTTATTTCTTCAATGTTTAAAACTCTGCTTTTCATTATCAAAAAAGCCAGGCTGTTCTCTCCTCAGATCCACACTGTAAAATAAAGAACATGACATTCCATTAAATTAGGCTTCATAAAATGTTGCAGTACAGTTTTTTAAGAAGATGATGAAAAATGTGAAAACATCAATGGCCTTTTATCAGAGACATTTCCTTCACCTCCAAAAAGGACTGGGATTAATTTAGGGAGCCCTAGAAATAGAAAGGGGGGTAGATTAGCCAAGTTCTTCTTCAAATAGTAAAACGGAGACTCTGGAAAGCAGATTTTCCTCAGAGTTCTCGCGCTGACAAAAGTAACCCCGGGGGCTCAGGCTGCACTTTCACATTCGGACACACCACACAGTGGACGATCACTCGGGTTGGGTGTGTTTCCAAACCGGCTCTCCCTCTGCGTCGCGCAGGCTTCGCTCGGCGGCATTCTAGCTTTTCAAAAGGAGACGGAGTCCCTTTGAAATGCCCTCCAGAAGGCATTCCCCCTCTGCTTCTTGTTATACTATTGCATTCGCTCTTATATTAGGATAAAAGGAAACATATCCTGTGCTTTAAACAACAGAAAAGGGAAATGTCATTCTCACCAGTCCTTTCTTTTTGAGGAATTCGAACACATTCAGAAACTCAAGGAATTGTCATTCTTTAGGGGATATTTGAGGGCCAATTAACATGAGCCCCTTAGAAATAGGTTGAGTGTTCCTTCCTATGATTTGAAAACCACCTATACTCTTTTATCTCCAAATGGACAGTGCAAGGACTGTTGGATAGTTCTGGGTGGAATGATCTGGAAGGAGACACTGTGTGGCCAGGGGACCTGCTCAGTCCACGCTGCCGTGGTCCAGGCCACACCTGGGAGACCTTGGCTGTCACGACCCAGTGAGCCCTGATGGCTATCGTGGATGGGGGGTGGGGGTACACGGACGGTGCAGAAGCAGCATTGTGTTTTGACTGAGAGGGGGTGGGTAAAAGGTTCTTACGAAGTTGATCCTGATATCCCTGAGTGAGTGCTGAAGCCTTCAGCCTGGGCTCTTGATTGCTGCTACAAAACAAGCAAGAACTCCTGGAACCAGAAAACTAGTTTAGAAGGAAAGCAGAGAGTGACTGTGGAGAACAGCGGGTGATTTAATATTATTCTCAAGTCGCTGTTTACTGGGGAAAGACACTCATGTATTTTAGGTCTTCTTGTGCTTTGCACTACATTACAGTTTCTAGAAATGTTTTCATTGGACACCCGGATAGCTGAGCTGCTATCAATGTATGGTCCTATCTGCTCTATTGTTTATTATCAAAATACGGAAAATATGTCATGACTTGTTTTTGAGAAATTCTGTCAGTGTCATCACCATGAGGAGCACTGGCATTTCAGCCCCACTATCAGAATTGCACAGGAGGGGTCTCTGCCGTGGACCGAGGTTTCCCAATGGAAGTCCTGCTGTTGCTCGTTTGAGCTGTGGTGAGTTACCAGGTGAGGGCTTTCATTTACTTCATCATTACCACCCCACTTACCAGCCAGATTTCAGTACTGTTTCTGCCTGCCTTCCGTATCAGAGAGCATGAAAGGAGATGGTACGTGTGTGTACGCAGGTGTGGATGTGTGTAAGCATACGTATGCGTGTATATGGACATATGAAATAAGCCATGTCCTCGTAGAGTTTGTATTCAAGACAGGGTAAATAGAAAACACAGTAAATAAGTTGCCTATTTAGTTAGGTGACAAGTGCAATTGGAGAAAAGTCCAGGAAGGGGTATAGATAGTCGCCAGGGGAAGTTTGAAATAGGATTGTCAGGAGAATCATGCCATACAGACATCTGGGAGAGGACTCTTCCAGAAAGAACAGGAGGCTTAAGGCTCTGGGCCAAGAAAAGACACGTGTGTTTGAAGACCAGCAAGGAGGCCAGTGTGGTCACAGCAAAGAGACTGAGGCAGGGGAGGGGTCGGGGCAGGGATGAAGTCAGAGAGGCCCTGAGGGTCCAGCACATATAGGACCTGGCAGGTCATGGTAAGGACTTTGCTTTTCACTCACAAATGAGATGGTTTTGAACAGAGAAGTGACATGATATGAGTTACGTTTTCAAAGGATCATTCTGGTTGCTGTGTTGAGAAAAGACTCAAGCAAACTAAGACTGGAGTTTGGGGGAGGGGTATGTGTATCAGCGTGTGTGTGTTGGTATGACTGTGTCAGTGTGTGTCTGTGTGTGTGTCCCCACGTGCACACCTGCCCTGGCTTCAGGAGCTCTCGTTTATAAATGAAAGTTGGAGCTCTGAGAACAGAGCCGAGCAAGCCCACTGTGAACTGTGTAACACTCACACCTCAGGAGGCCCCCGAGTATCTGTTACGTGTCATTGAAGTGTAACTACATCAGTACTTCTTCAAACATGAACTTTTCTGTTCTTTTTCTGAGATTAAGACCAGGTAATGGGGGAGATGCTAGTTGGGGTGGTTCACAGTGACCATATTTTAGTATATTGTCTCTCAGTATAAGTGAAATGTACCTATTAGCATTCAACCATATTAAGAATGTTAAATTCTTATTTCTTTTCATGTCCCTCTCCTCACCTCAAACACTTAAACCTGTGGACATCTTCACAAAGTCCCTCCTGTGAATTTTAGCAGGAAATCAAACCTGGTGAAGAGGTTATAGGTTTGTCAAAACTAAATCCTTCCATTCTGTGCTCTGCCCTTCATTGGGGGTCACCATTGGCAATGGGAGCACCATGTGCCCTGAATACAGGTGAATGTACCTGTGTGACAGGAACCCCTAGTGCCGAACAACCCCACACTAGACAGGCCTGTGCACCTGTTGGTTTCACAGCGGCTCTGCCATGTGCAGACTTGCTGGTGCCAGCCATGGTGACAGTTGGTTCACAGACAGGAGGGAGCTCTTAGAGGTCGTATCAGTAACACTTTATGGACAATCCACCTGCCACTTTGCACAGGACCTCTTAATTGACTTAGGTTTCTGGGGCCCCACACAGAGGCTGTACAGGGGACAGATTTCCCCTTGCTGCCCTTCTGGGGGGCTCCTTGGCCTGCACACCCTCGTCTGCCCACCTCTTCTGAGAGTCAAGCTGCTTCCAGATCTGGGTGCCCAGGTCTTGCTGATGGAAAGTAGTGCTGAAGGGGACAGCTCCCCAGGGCCCTTTGCATGATGGCAGGCCAGGCCATCAGAAGCCTGCAGAGGCAGCAGCCAACCAGGGAGAGGAAGCCTGTGCTCAGAGTCTGCTCTGCTTTCCATGAGCTGAGATACGAGCTCCTACCTCTCCTATGAAAACAGCCCTCTAAAACCAACAGCCGCCGCCTGGCAGCTGCCTGCTTTGTCTTACGCAGTGACACCTCCTCTCAGGCTCTGTCCCAGGTCATGCCGAGATTTGGACCAGGCTGCCATCTGGCGATGGAGTGGTGAGCACATCGGTGTTGGAGGAGTGAGCCTGGTCCTAAGGCTGGTTTGCAAAGGTCAGGCAAAGCCATGGACATAAATGCTGCGAGGTGGAAACTTAACAGTTAGTTGCATGTGGTCTCTCAGTCTGAATAAAACCTATCTATTAGCATTCAACACTATTAAGGATGTTAAATTCTTATTTGTTTTCGTGTCTCTCTCTTCTCACCAAACACTTAAACCCGTGAACATCTATTTCAAAATCATATCCCATGGAGGGGTGCACCAATAAATTTTATTAAATAAAAGTCCAAATCAATATATTATTAGAAAATAATTATAAGGCATTCAGTTGAGGGCTATGAAGAATATCTATTACTATCTTCGCTTTTTTATGGACTTCACTAATTTAGATTTAAAAGTCTTGACAATTCAAACAGAAGATGGACAGTGTATGTGTGTATCAGTGTAGATAGTCTTAAGGATTTCATTTCATAGAGTTCCATCAGTTTTAATGGTGCCCAAGTCTTTTCACGTGAATTATATCCATCTACCAAGAATGAACTAGAGCAGGCACTGGACACTTGGGGCTGTGTAACAGATGCAAGTTCTCATTATAGGAGATGTTCTCTGGTGATTATTCATTTGGAACATCCTATATGGGGCCACACAAAGTCATAACTAATTCATTAAATGACTTTGATTTAAAAAGGAGAGAAAGAAAAAAAGACGGAAGCAAAGGTTTGGCGGTTTTAGGCCTGTCTTAAGGTGAGCTCGCAACTCCTTTAGGAAAAGCAACCATGTACAGTAACTAACAGGCTGCTTGGCTGGCCAGCAGAGAGCGGCTGACCTTGCTGACAGTTGGTGACACACGGCTCCACCTCCAAGGCCCCCGTGGCCTGTACCTGATGTGTTGTGAATAGAAAGGTTTTCCGAACCAGGAGCGTGGGAGCTGCTATCTGCTTCCAGCTAGACATTAGTTAGTGATCGTCTGTGGCCAGTTTGCATGGAGATTCAATTAACACGTCCAATTCTAGGGCTGGTGCCTTTCAGGAGCCCCCAGCTGACTCGGAACATTGCAACCAGCCATTTGTATTTGCCGTTCAGCTAAATTCCTATTCCGTTTCTCCTCCAAATCCCTTCACGATGCAGATCTGTGGACCTGCTTGCCCATCCTGGATAAACTGGAATTAAAGAGACTGAAAAAACAAGATGACGTGGGAATTGAGCAGATATTCACACACCCACATTCATAGCAGTATTATTGACCGTGGCCAAAAGGTGGGAGCCACCCAAGAGCCCGTTGACGGTGACTAGATAAACAAAGTGCAGGATAGACACACAATGGGAGGGGAGCAGCCTCAAGAAGGTGCCCTTCTGACATGTACCCGCACACAGAGGAACCTGGAGGACTTTACGCCGAGAGAAGTGAGCCGGACACAGAAGGACACATGCTGTGCTATTGTATTCCACTTATGTGGGTCCCTGGAGGAGTCAAATCCGTAGGGACAGAAGTAGAGTGGAGGGTGCCAGGGGCCTAAGGCGGGGGCATGGGAGTGAGTGTTTAATGGAGACAGAATTTCAATTTCAGACAATGAAAAGGTTCTGGAGATGATGGTGGTATGGTTGCACAACGTGAATATACTTAATACCACTGGACTGTGCACTTAAAAATGGCAAAGAGAGTGAATTTTGTTATGTTTTACCATAATTAAAATATAAAAAAGATAACCCTGAATTTTTTAAAAAAATGAATGAAAGCAATGATTTCCTGTTCTGTGCCTCAAACTCCTGGGCAATGTGCCATCCTTGCCCGCTTGGCACGTCCTCCTGGCCCCAGGCTGCCAGCCCAGTGCGCCCGGCGCTCTTCTCCCGCAGCGGGGTGAGTGCGTGCCCCACTCCGCTGGCATCGTGAAGGTGAACTGGGCTCCAGCTCGGAGTGAGGTCTGGAGCCGGGAGTATTTCCCATCGTCCTTGAGCTCCACGGGCCTTCCCGGGGGGCCTCCCTTTAATTAGGATGGGTGCCTTGTGTAATAAGCGCCATTTCTTTTTGTCACGTTAGGGTTTCTGTAATAAGAAAGCGGAGGCCCTTTATTTTTTTCCCTGTGAAATGTTGCGTTTGAGCTTAAAAACACCAAGCCCACACAAGGGCCAGGTCAGAGCAACATGGGCCCTGGGAGAAAAGCCCGGAGGCCTCAGTCCATTCAGGCTCCGTCTGAATCCACAACGAGAAGATGCTGCCAAGAAAAAGCTCACGGCACCAGCAGACATGTGAGGTCTGGACAGAAAGAGGGTGACATCCAGTTCCCCGTGTCCCTCTGACCTCAGAGCATGTGTTGAATTCCAGGGTCCTCGCTGGGGAGGGGTGTGGCCCACAGGGAGGTCAGAGGACGGAGCAGGGACGAGAGACGGGAGCCAGGCTGGGGGAGAGGCGGGCAATCACCAGGGTGGGCGCTGTGGTGTGCCGGGACACAAGGTATGGGGGACGCACACAGACAAATGGGCTCTGGAGAGAACCATTTCTGAAGCGTAAAATAGCAGAGGGAGATAGGGACACATGCGGAGTTCTCATTCCAGAAAGAGCCTTAGAATGGACCACCCTCCTGCAGGTCCCCCATCCTCATCACTAACATTGTCCAAAGCGGGGCTGTGTGTGCTGTTAGCCCAGAAGCCCAGTTCCCTGCGGCCGAGGCAAAGACTGTGGACACTTGCTGCCTTAAAGGGGCTCAAACCCAGTGGCAGAATGTAGATGTGCCCTTATAGGGAGGTAGAGGGGAGGAGTGGGAGGGAGGAGGTGCCAGGAGTGGGCGGAGGAGGAGGAGCTCAGGCCGAGGGCTGAGCTGGGCATAGAGCTGTGTTGTTGGCCTTGGCCGGGTGACGGACCAGGAGGGCTGGGTGAGGAGGGGAGGGGAGGATTTGCCTGCAGGGCAGAGGTGGAGGTGTGACGCAGCCTTGGGGGAGGGAAAGCTGGGCCTTGAGGGTGGGCTGTGCTCCCTTTGGGGTTCCGGTTCGGGATCAAGCCTGAGTCTGGATGAGGAAGCTCACCTGGTGCTTCGAGGCCATGCCTGTGCCCGGAAGGAGGCCACTTCCCCACGGGGTCCTGGCACTGGCCGTCTGAACACAGGGTGGGAGGGGGTGGAGGGCATCATGGCGGCCCCGTCAGGCTGGTGTGGTGACCTGGTGTGACACACGGTGCCCAGATCTGGCCACGGATCCAGAGAGCAGAGAAGGCAGGGGAAGATGCTGACTTGGTCAGTTCAGGTGATGGAACCTCCTCCTCTGGGTTTGACCCCAACCCCCGGCTGTGGCCCTGCTGCTCCCTCTGTTGCCCTGGGGGAGGGGGCTAGCCTCCAGCCTGGCGAGGCTGCCAGTGCTCTGGGCGCTGTTCGCAGTGCACCCACCTGAGCGGCCTGTGCTGGCTCCGCTCTCCTCGCCACCTGGGGACCCTGTGAGCAGTGCTCCCTGGGCCAGCCTTCCCGGTGGGTCAGTGCCCTGGGGCTGCCCTGACCAACGCCACACAGGAGCAAGCTGCAGACGCAGACTCACTGTCTCCAGGTCTGAGGCCGGAGTCCAGAAGGTGTGGGAGGGAGGTTCCTCCAAGGCCAGGAGGGTGCGTCCTTCCCAGGCCCGCCCCCCAGCTCCTCTGGTTTGGGGGCAATTGGCTTCTGAATGTGTCACCCCAGTCTCTGCCTGTGTGCATCCCTTTTTTCTAAGGACACCAGTCATATTGGACGGAGCCCACCCTACTCCAGGACGACCTCACGGTAACTAATGACGTCTGCAAAGACCCTGCTCCGAATGAGGTCGTACTCTGAGGAGGCAGCAGTTAGGGTTTCCACACATGCCTTTTGAGGGGACACGATTCCAGCTATAATAGCTATGGTCTGTGGTCCAAGAACTAGCCGCTCTGGTGTCTTCTTTTCCACCCCCCCCGGCCCCCATGCGAAGCCGAAGCCGCTGGGACACGGCTGCAGGTGCCTGGCGGGGGGCAGACGTCAGGGCAGCAGGAGGTGGTGGCTGCCCCTCTGTACCCACGGAACGTGCCTGGGGCCAGTTCCCTCTGGGAACACGCGTGATGGCGTTGTCCCAGGATGGACTTCTATCACTAATCTCTTTAGAGAAAGGAGGGAGTGGGAGGCTTCCCCATGCTTTAAAAATAGACCCCGTTTCCCCAAACCACTGACCCTCCTCTGTGAGAACGCAGGCGGATTGCCTCTCTCCGGTGTGGAAGGGCAGGGGCTGTCACCTGTGCGCACATGGCACTTTCAGTGTCTTTCCTCAGGAGCCAGGCCTGCAGCTCCGTGTGAATGCCGGGCCTGGCCGCGTCATGACGCTCCTACCCGAGCCAGGGGGATTCCACTTCTGGCCTTTAACTCCGCCCACCAGCTATCGAGCCAAGTTCTCATTTCAGCTGTGGAAACTGCTAAATGCTGCCAAAAGGGAGTCCCTGGCCCGGCCCCGTACAATGATAAATACTTCAAAAGACCATTAAGGTTTTCAGAAGAAGTCAGAGCCAATCGGGAGAGCCACGTGGAGAGCCCTCGGGAAGAGCATCCCTCATGACTGAGTCCTGCGGCCGCGCTCCTCCCGAGCTCTGGTCCTCGGGACGTGGCTGTCTGGCAGGACGTGGAGTGTGGCTCCTTCCCTTTGTGTCGTGGATACTCAAGACCACCTCCCCTCAGGCACCTGGCACATGTGTTCAAGGTGGGGAATGTGTTGGGCACGACGGCGACTGCTCAGGAAAGCAAGTGTCCACTCTGCCTCCTCAGGACAGTTTGAGGGCCCGATGACCGAGGCAACCACAGCCCAAATCGGGCTTGCAGGGGCCTCACCCACCGTCACCCTGGCCTCCAGGGCCTGGGAAACCCAGAGACAACCATCTTTTCCGTGCGTGGCCATCAGCACAAGGCCGCCTTCTCAGAGGAAGGCTTCCCAGAGAGACACATCATGGGTTCACTGTTGCAGCAGGAACTAAAAAAGGCAAGAATTCCCACTTCCAGTGCCCACAGGAGAGCAGGGAAGTGATGAGAGCACATGATGACCAGAGGGCATCCTGGAGGACTTCCCAAGGGAGGTGGCCTTCAGAGGGATCCCAGTGGGCAGAGTTCATGGGGAGAGCTTCAAGTAAACATGAGCAGCACCACAGGGTATGAGACCTGACCAGGGATTCATTCACCCGACACACAGGTCTTCATGGTGCCGAGCGCATCAGGGCAGCGTGCCGGTGCTGGGGCAGAGGAGAGAGAAGAGCAAGGTGCTGCCAAGAAAAGAACTAACCTGGCCGTGCTGCAGGGAGGAGTGGGGGGGCACTCCTATGGAGGCGGGGAGGTCGTGGAGCAGAGTCTACAGGGGCACATCCTGAGTTTGGGGTGTCTCGGGAAAACCAGACCCAATGGTGTCAGCACGGAGCCCAGAGGTCAGGAATGGGGAGCTGGTCTCTCAGCCCAGGAAAGGAATGCGGCTGTGCTCTAGGCCTGCAGGGGTGCCGCTGGAGGGCGTGAATGCAGGCGCCGTGCGTCCGTCTGTGTTTGAAGAAGTCACCCTGCCTGCAGTGGGTGTGGACTGAGACCCCCAGCAGGGCATTTAGAAACGGCAGTGTCCAAGGCACGAGGGGCGCTGGCTGTGGAGAGAAGCCTGGGGACCAGGTGCCACTGTGGGTGACAAAGGGACGGGGTTGGTCCTGGCTCCATGTGGGCTTGAGACAGGAGTGCAGCTGCTCTCCTGGTTCTGGGCTCCCTCCACAGAGAGGCCTCTGGTCATTGGGCACAGGTGGTCCAGGGCAAGGGAGGGGGCAGGACCGATCCTCAGCCCCCATCGCAGTGAGACCCACTGAGACCCACCGGAGTTGCCCTCGCCCTGAGGGCTGGGGCCGGGGCCCGGTCAGTGTTTAGGAGAGCGAGGCTCTAACCTGGTCAGGACTCCCCATGAAATTAGAATGAGGTTCTTCAAGGGGTTCGCAGACTCCCCAGCGGGGCCACATAGATCACTCATAAAAAGCCAGCTGGGCTGCATTCTTGAGCCCCCAGGTGGGAACACGGGACTTGCTGGGCGGGGCAAGGGGCAGGGAAGGAGGCACACAGCTCTGGTCCCTGTCTGAGACTCCAGAAGGGTTTTTTTTTTTTCAGCTCAAGTGAGGCAGGAGGGTCCCCATTCCACGTCACAGTGTTTTCTGTGGAATATCCCTCCTGGCATTGTGCTAACCCAGGACCCCTCCTCTCTGGCATCTTCCTCCTGTGTGCTTCAGAGGGAGGGCCAGGTCGGGGCTGAAGGGCCTGGGCCAAAAGGGAGGACTCCCCCCCCCCCCCCCCGCCTCCTCCACCCATTTAGCAAAAGCCGGATTACTCATGAAAGTGACCAGGCACTGTCCCATGACCCCTGCACAGGACCAGCCTTCCTCCGGTGCTCTGGCCTAATGGCTGGGGGTACAGCTTCTAGAAGGCCAAAGGGTCAGCCTGCTGCCCCAGGGAAGTGGCAGCGACTGGGCTAATTTGTCTTGGCAGGAAACCAAATTAGCCGGAAACACCAGGCATGTTTTTCATTAGCCATGTTGTGCCTCCAGAAGGCCGGGTGGCTCAGAGCTGGGAACCTAGTCATTTCCCACTGGGGGCTCCCTGCGTCTCCCCTTCTCTCTTCTGCAGAAAGTTGCTATCAAAGAAACAAGTTTTCTGAAAGGTAGCAATCTGCTGGCACAGGGCTGCTAATGTGAAGATGCTCTGAGTGGGTGGGAGGCCAGAGGAAGGCTGGGAACTGCGTCCACTGTCCGCACTGTTCTGTGCTGTTTTGGACTTGAATTGACCAGCTCCCAGGACAGCCTCGGAGCTGGAGAGTGGGAGGTGGCATTAGGTCCAGGCCTCCCAGGCTGCCTTTGCCGTTGACCTTGCCATTGACATTGTGCGAGAGTGGAGAGCCGCAGGGCACAGCCCGGAAGTGGTCTTCTCTGAAAAGAGCCGAATAGGAGACTCATAACCAGGATGTAACACCGGGCTACTCAACTCATAGCTCCGCAGCTGCCCCAAGTCCTTTAACGTGGAATGGTTTCTCTGACGGTCTCCTCCACGTGGTAGACCCTCTTCCCGGGATCTGAGCCTGCCAGGTCTCGGTGTCAGGAGCAGAGCTGGGGACCGTCCCGGCTCCCAGGGGAGGGACAGACTTTGGTGAGAGACCCTCAACACCCAGGCTCACTGCACACAGCCCACATTCAGATGGGAGAGCTGTGACATTTTAAAAAAGATGTTTTTATTGATTTCAGAGAGAGGAAGGGAGAGGAAGAGAGAGATAGAAATGTCAATGATGAGAGAGAATCATCTATGGACTGCCTTCTTCACGCTCCCTACTGGGGATGTGCCCTGACTGGGAATTGAACCATGAGCTCCTGGTTTATAGGTCGATGCTCAATCACTGAGCCACACTGGCCCGGCAAGGGGAGCTGTGACATTTAACCATCATTTCAATCAAGTCGGACAATTCACCTGCCACATGCCCAGCTTCCCTCGCACCTCTCTGGCAGCTCCATCTGCCAATCTACAGGCTCCCCTAAACACTAGCGTCCCCCGAGGGCAGTCGTAGTCCCTTCTCTTCTCCCGTGGATGTAAACTCATCCAGGCGGCTCCAGTGGTACCTGGGCCCTCAGCTCCAGTGTCCTGTGTCTCAGATTTGGCATCTGCACTTGGATGGGTCAGACACATCCATGCCATGACTCCATCCATTTAAGTGGTCCCTTACCTACCTAGGCAGCTGTGTGGCCTAACCAAGCCCCACACCTCAGCCACACATCTCAACATAAAGACCCAATTGCTAGCTGAGAGTTGTGAGGATAAACTGACACCCCTTTGAATTCCAGCGGACTGGTCAGGAGGCCACCGCCCACAGGTGAAAATACACCTGCCGTGCTGGGCCCAGTGAAACCAGAGGCTGATGGATGGTCCCAGGTTCAGGTGAAGTCTCTCATCCTTTACCTTTAAAACCGATTTGAGTCTTTATATTTAAAGACTCAATGAATTTGTTACGAAATTGAGTGCAATTTCCTTATCTAACGACACTGTCCGCAGAAGAATAAATGACATGTCTGCTGATATTCTTTCTTGATCAGGAAATTAAATCTGTTCCACTTCCAATATTTGGTATCCAGCTTGATGAATCTACAGACATTGCAAACTATTCACAGTTACTGGTTTACGTGAGGTATATTAATGATGGCGACTTTAAAGATGAGTTTCTTGTTTGCAAAACCTCTTGAAACGACAACTACCGCACATGATGTATTTGACACAGTTGGTTCATTTCTGAAAGAGTATAAGATCTCTTGGGAAAAGGTTTGTGGTGTTTGCACAGATGGTGCTCCAGCTATGCTAGGATGTCGATGTGGATTTCAACGTTTGGTACTGAATGAGTCACCAAAAGTCATCGGAACTCACTGTATGACTCATCGGCAAATATTAGCAATGAAGACGCTGCCACAAGAGTTACAAGAAGTAATGAAAAGCGTCATAAGTTGTGTCAATTTTGTAAAGGCAAGCACTTTAAACAGTCGACTGTTTTCACAACTGTGCAATGAGTTGGATGTACTGAACAATGCTCTGCTATTTCACACTGAAGTGAGATGGTTGTAGAGAGGAAAAATTTTAAAACATGTTTTTGAGCTTCATGATGAACTCAAAACGTTTTTTAATCAGAAAGCAAGACGGCAGTTCGAAGCACTTTTCGGCAATAAAAGTGAACTGCAGAAAATAGCTCACTTGGTTGACATCTTTGCCATCTTGAATGAGTTAAATTTATCACTGCAAGGACCAAATGCAACATGCCTTGATTTGTCTGAAAAGAGCTGATCACTCCAAATGAAACTTCAGCTTTGGCAAAAAAATCGGATGAAAATAAAATTTACATGTTGCCTACCTTATCTGCTTTCTTTGAGGAACATGACATTGAACCAGACAAAAGGATTACAATGATAATTTCTGTGAAAGAAACTTGCACATGCGTGCAGACGAAATTTCATCGTATTTTCCAAATCTACCTGACACCCCATTTGCACTTGCCAGAAGCCCATTGACAGTCAAAGTTGAAGATGTTCCTGAGACAGCACAAGAGGAGTTCATTGAACTTATTAACAACGATGCAGCGAGAACTGATTTCTCTACAATGCCAGTTACAAAATTCTGGATCAAGTGTTTGCAATCATATGCTGTTCGGTCTGAGACTGTGTTGCACCTTCTTCTTCCATTTCCAACAACATATCTTTGTGAAACAGGGTTTTCCAGCTTGTTGGTTATCAAGTCTAAATACAGAAGTAGACTTGTTGTGGAAGATAATCTTTGTTGTGCTCTTGAAAAGACTGCCCCGAGAATTTCTGATCTGGTGAGAAAGAAGCAATCTCAACATTCCCACTGACATTAGCTTTTTACGCATACTGTCACAAAATGTAGCAATGTCATTTACTGTTGTTATATTAAGACTGTTACCCATGCTACACCTGGTTTCAAGACAAAATTTCATTTATTTGCAATTAGAAATAAATATTTCACAATATATAATTACATATTGTTTTTGTGATTAATCACTATGCTTTAATTATGTTCAATTTGTAACAATGAAGATACATCCTGCATATCAGATATTTACATTACGATTCATAACAGCAGCAAAATTACAGTTATGAAGTAGCAACGAAAATAATTTTATGGTTGGGGTCACCACAACATGAGAAACTGTATTAAAGGGTCGTGGAATTAGGAAGGATGAGAACAACTGCTCTAGTAGAATGGCCAAAGGATTAAGGATAGGGATAGGGTTAGGGTTAGGGTTAGGGTTAGGGCTAGGCCTAGGGCTCTGCCCAGGATAGGGTTAGGGTTAGGGTTAGGGCTCTGCCCAGGATAGGGTTAGGGTTATGGTTAGGGTTAGGGTTAGGGTTCGGGTTAGGGTTAGGGTTAGGGATAGGATTATGGCTCTCCCCAGGCTAGGGTTAGGGTTAGGGTTAGGGTTAGGATTAGGGTTAGGGCTCTGCCCAGGATAGGGTTAGGGTTAGGGCTCGGGTTAGGGTTAGGGTTAGGGTTAGTGTTATGGCTCTCCCCAGGATAGGGTTAGGGTTATGGTTACGGTTAGGGCTAGGGTTAGGGTTAGGGTTAGGGTTAGGGTTCTGCCCAGGATAGGGTTAGGGTTAGGGTTAGGGCTAGGGTTAGGGCTAGGGTTAGGAATAGGGTTAGGGTTCGGGTTAGGGCTCCTCCCAGGATAGGGTTAGGGTTAGGGTTAGGGTTCGGGTTAGGGCTAGCACTCGGGTTAGGGTTAGGGTTAGGGTTAGGGTTATGGCTCTCCCCAGGATAGGGTTAGGGTTAGGGTTAGGGTTAGGGTTATGGCTCTCCCCAGGATAGGGATAGGGTTATGCTTAGGGTTAGGGTTAGGGCTAGGGTTAGGGCTAGTTTAGGGTTAGGGTTACGGTTATGACTAGGGTTAGGGTTAGGGTTAGGGTTAGGGTTAGGGTTATGGCTAGGGTTCGGGTTAGGGTTAGGGCTAGGGCTAGCGTTAGGGTTACAGTTATGGCTCTGCCCAGGATAGCTTTAGGGTTAGGGTTAGGGTTAGGTTTAGGGTTAGCGTTATGTGTTCGGTTAGGGTTAGGGATCGGGTTAGGGTTTCGGTTAGCTTTAGGGTTCGGGTTAGGGTTAGGGCTAGGGTTAGGGTTAGAGTTAGGGTTAGGGTTATGGCTAGGGTTAGGGTTAGGGTTAGGGCTAGGGCTAGGGTTAGGGTTAGGGTTATGGCTCTGCCCAGGATAGCGTTAGGGTTAGGGTTAGGGTTAGGTTTAGTGTTAGCGTTATGTGTTCGGTTAGGGGTAGGGATCGGGGTTAGGGTTAGGGTTAGGGTTAGGGCTAGGGTTAGGTTTAGGGTTAGGGTTATGCCTAGGGTTAGGATTAGGGTTAGGGTTAGGGTTAGGGTTAGGGCTAGGGCTAGGGTTAGGGTTAGGGTTAGGGTTATGGCTAGGGTTAGGGTTAGGGTTAGGGCTAGGGCTAGGGTTAGGGTTAGGGTTATGGCTCTGCCCAGGATAGCGTTAGGGTTAGGGTTAGGGTTAGGTTTAGTGTTAGCGTTATGTGTTCGGTTAGGGGTAGGGATCGGGGTTAGGGTTAGGGTTAGGGTTAGGGCTAGGGTTAGGTTTAGGGTTAGGGTTATGCCTAGGGTTAGGATTAGGGTTAGGGTTAGGGTTAGGGTTAGGGCTAGGGTTAGGGTTAGGGTTAGGGTTAGGGTTATGGCTAGGGTTAGGGTTAGGGTTAGGGCTAGGGCTAGGGTTAGGGTTAGGGTTATGGCTCTGCCCAGGATAGCGTTAGGGTTAGGGTTAGGGTTAGGGTTAGGTTTAGTGTTAGCGTTATGTGTTCGGTTAGGGGTAGGGATCGGGTTAGGGTTTGGGTTAGCTTTAGGGTTAGGGTTAGGGTTAGGGTTATGGTTAGGGTTATGCCTAGGGTTAGGGTTAGGGTTAGGGTGTGGGTTAGGGTTATAGCTAGGTTTAGGGCTAGGGTTAGGGTTAGGGCTAGGTTTAGGGCTAGAGCTAGGTTTAGGTTTAGGGTTAGGGTTAGGGTTATTGCTCTGCCCAGGATAGGGTTAGGGTTAGGGTTAGGGTTAGGGCTCTGGGCAAGATAGGTTTAGGGTTAGGGTTAGGCTTAGGTCTCACAGTGTAAATTAATATTGGAGAAAAGGAGGCTTAGGGTTAGGGTTAGGGTTAGGGCTCTGCGCAAGATAGGTTTATGGTTAGGGTTAGGGTTAGGGTTAGGGTTAGGGTTAGGTCTCACAGTGCAAATGAATATTGGGGAAAGGGAGGCTTACAGCAGTTAAAGGTATAAAATAGTTCCAGTCCCTCACTTTTCTCATTTGTATCATATGGATGATGACGCCTTCCCCGTCACATCTGTGGTGGAAAGTAATTCAGTCATCCCCCTTATCTGCGGTTTCACCTCCTGCAGTTTCAGTTACTCTAGTCAACTGCCATATGAAAATAGTACAGGGAAAATTCCAGAAGTCAAGTATTTGTAGGTTTTACCTTGTACACCATTCTGAGCAGTGTGATTAAATTCTCAATATCCTGCTTTGTCCTATCCGGGACATGTCTCAGGCCCTTTCCGGCGTCTCCATGCTCTATGCATTCCCACCCTTTAGTCACTCGGTAGCTGTCTTGATGATTAGATCCACTTTCACGGTTTCACTGTGCTTGTGATCATGTGGCCCTTATCTTACTTGGCCCCAACGTGCAAGAGTAGTGATGCCGGCAGTTTGGATGTGCCCGAGAAGACCTTTAAGTACAAAGGTAAATATATATAGGGAAAAATAGTATTATCTCTGCCCTGGAGAAGATCCATTACTGAGCTGTTGGTCAAAGGCCTCCTGGTCATTGGGTCTTCCGTGGTCCCTGGGAGGCCCCACCCCTTCCTCCAAGGAAGCTGTGTGGGCTTTACCATCTTCATCCTTGCTCCTTCTGGAAGCTGCCGGAGAGACCCACTGGTCAGAGGCCCCAAGCTCAGAGTTCTCTACTAGCTCTCCCAAGAGCTCCTGCCTGGTCTCATCTCCAGCAGGGGCTTTCGGGCACTCTCCTCTCTCTTCCAACAGGGGAGGGAGGATTTAGTCTTCAAAATCTTTCTCTCCATAGTTGAAATAGAAGCTCCTCTCTGCACAGGAAGTATCGGTTTCCTCACTCAAGTCGGCCCTGTCTTCCTCGTGGGCTGGGTCCAGCAGAAACGACTGAAGTCCTCCCTTGTCAGAGGTTGGAGAGGAGACATCCGCCTCCGCTGGCCCGGTCCCCTGGGCAGTGGGCCTTCCACAGTCTGGATCTCCTCCAGCTCCTTTCTTAGCTCCACGTGGCTCTCCAACTGACCCGAGACCCGGCGCTTCCTGATGGTGGCCTCCCGGTGCCCATCCCGAGCTGGGAGCCCTCAGGAAGCTTTTCTGCCAGAGTGCAGCCTGCAGCCAGGGAACCCCCTCCTGGGCCATTCCCGACCGGGGGGCCCTCCTCCCACAGTGACTCAAAGTCTTCAGGGCTTGTGATCATTCTTCCTTTTTGCTGGGTGTTTGCTCCTCTGGCTCCCACCATTTCTTCTGTGGCTACCTCAACTTTGAACTTGTCCACCAGGATATCCACCTTGGAGAGTCTGCCATCGGCAAGGATATCTGCAAGGCCTGCCTCACTTTCTTCCAGCTGCATGGCGGCCACTTTTAGAAGATTGCGTTCTTCTGCCCTAGTGTACTTTCTTTCTATAAATACCCAATGCTCTGAACCCTATGTTTCAATTGGAGCAAGAAGAGTTAACATGAAATAGCAGGGGACGGGGGGAGTGGTGGGAGGGGGGAGGGGGGAGGGGGGAGGGGAGGGGTCCCAGCCACCCAGCCCAGGGGTCCAGAACTGGGAAGCGAAGTCCCCATGACTCTGAGCGTAAAGATCAGCAG